>NW_026850547.1:0-2579117 GCF_030913465.1 Colletotrichum navitas | reverse complement strand
CTTGCTAGTTACTACTTAACTAATATAGAGTTATAATAACTTTACTAATAATTTAGGCACCTATTAGTCTACTATCTTTATAAGGTTCTTTATAAGGCTAGTTATAAGGTTAAGGTTAAGGCTATTAAGCACTTAACTAAATACTACTATTACTACTAGCTCTATAAGAAGTCACCTTTATAATTTAAATTTACTTTATATAATAACTATTCTTTTAACTATAAGGTTATTATTAACGTTATATACCTTAAAGGTAACTAACTAGTTCTTTACGTTATTAATACTATAACTACCTTTAATATAGTATACTTTCTTTATAATATTTCTATAAAAACTATATAGGAGGCACTTTATTACTACTAGATTAATGTCTACTAAGGACCTCTAGACTAGATTATTACTAACGTAGGCAGAAACTTTACTATAACTAAATTTTTACGTAAAGCCTACGTAATAGGTATTAAAGTTAAGATTATCCTTATTAAGGTATACTATAGCATTAAAAAGGTTAAATAATACTATATAGTGCTTTAATAGGCCTATAAAATTATATATAAAGAGTACTTAACTACTAACTATAAATTTATCCTTTAGAGTGTAGTTAAAGTAGTTAATAATACTATAGGCCCTAATAGCCTTATACTAACCCTCTTAGTATTTAGCGTTACCCTTATATAACTACTAACTTTACCCCTTTACTTAACATTATTTAATAGGTAACTACTATCTAAAAGGCTACTAATAACCTCTATAAGAGCTATATAATACACTAGGTCTATAAGGTACTTAAGGCATATAATAGCCTAAATACCTCTACTATTAAGGACTTACTGTTAGGTAGTAAAGTATAAGTATAGCACAAGAAAGGTAAATAGTCTAGCCTATACTACCTACTATCTATTAATAGTAAGGATTATACTATTAATATTAATAGCCTATATAACTTCTATTCTACCTTAGTTAAACCTTACTATACTAAGAAGAAAATAAGTAAGCCTACTAATATAAATCCTTAACCTAACTAACCTATAGATGCTAACTATACTAGTAAATATATAGAGGATACTATTATTATTACTATAAGAACTAGAAAACCTATCTAAACAGTAACTTCTCCTCCTCTATAGTATACCTATAGGTAACTATATAAGACCTTAGTTAATATACTATTATAAAAATAGATAAACCCTCTAGTGCCTTCTTATTAACTAAAGAAGAGGCTAACCTAGCACTTATATAATAACTATATAACTAAGGCGTTATTACTATACCTAGTAAGCCTTTTAAATAGTTAAGAAAAAGTAAAATATAAGGCCTTATTAACTATAGTATATTTAAGATTATTATATATAATCCTTTTATTTACTAGGGCTATATCTTTAAATTTTACTTTATTAATAAAGTTAAAGGTAAAAATAATAAGCTATACAAGAAATTATAACTTATAGTATAAGGTTATAGTAATAATAGTAAAGAAACCTTACTAGTTTAGTTACCTATAATTTAGAGAGCTAGCTAGCGTATAATTCTTACGCTTACCTCTTCCCTTATAGCTAACAGTAAAGTAATATAGCTATAAGATATAACGTAGGCCTATATATAGTTAACTTTATAACTTAACTATACTATCTATATATAACTTCCCCTTTAGATTTATAATTAATACCTTTAAGGCACTATTATAAAGGTAGTAAAGCTATTATATAGCCTTACTAAAGTAAGTACCTATTAGTAAGTAATATATAACTACTACTACTAAGAAAAGCTTAATATAGTTACTACTTTATATAACCTATGCCTACTCCTTTTATCTATAAAAAACCTTAACTTTATAATAATTAAGATATAAATAGATAATATAATTAGCCTAACTAGCGTTAATTTCTTTAACTATAAGGATAATAAGCTTACTAAAGTAAAGCTTTTTATAAAATAGAAAATTTTACTTATAGAGAATAAACCTTTAGTGTTTAATAGAGAGATTATCTCTTTAACTTTAGCTAAAGATACCTCTATTATACTTTACTAAAAGGGCTAAAGTATAAAGCTAAGACTTATTAATAAGAAATTACCTATAGCCTAGCAAGACTACGTCTAGTAGTGTACTTAAAGAGTATATATTACTTTTATTTACTAGCCTAAAGTATACTTTAACCTATTTACTATAGCCTAGTATAAGGAGCCTAATAGTAAAGCTATTTAGTAACTTAACTAGAGAATCTAGTAGTAAATAAACGCACTTAACTATAGCTTTACCTTTATTCCCCTTAACCTACCTAATATAAAGCTCTTTATATTTATTAATAAATCTTTTACTAATAATTATAACTTAACTTTATAGTTAGGATTTATTATTCTCTTTACTAATAAAGAGGTTAATAATAAGTAAGGTAAGTTTACCTTCTATAGTAATATTCTCTATTTCTTATTAACTAAATCTAAATAAGTAATATAAAGTGTTCTTATATTAAAAGTCTATAGTATAGTTATAGGCATTAATATAGTGTACACTCTCTCTATAACTATTATAATAGTAATAAATAAGCTTAGTAACCTATTAATCTTTACTATTGCCTATACTAACTTATACTTACTATATAAGTGCCTAGTAAAGTTAGGTACTACTTATAAGAAGCACTTAATAATTAATATTATAGTACTATAATAATTATATAAGTAATATAAGCTCTTTAAGGTATAATAAATCTATAGTAATAATAACCCTACTAATAGGTTTATAAAGTCCTCCCTAAACTAAGCACTTAAAAGTCTTATCTTTTATAATAAAGTAAAGATATAGATAAAAGGATAAGTTATATAAATATAATAAGAAATAATAAGAATAATAGAATATAGGATAATAGGCACTTAGAGAAGGAAATAGGTTATATAAACTATATAGATTAATAGTAGTTAAATCTATTTAACGTAGGTATATACCTCTAATAGCTATAGCTAAAGAGAAATATACCTAAACAAAATAGTATAAGCCTACTTCTACTAAGTAAATAGATAAATAAATTTATAGTAGTATATAACTATAAAAAGTATAATACTTTTGCTCTTCTTGTTTTTATTACGTTTTTAGGCTTTTTAGGAGGAATAGAAGCGCTAGTGACTTTTACTACACAAGAAAGTTACTAGTGTTAGCATATAGGTAATATAGCTAGAGGCAGTAGGTTATATAACACACTGCCTACTAGTAGAATCCTTTACCTTTGCCTATACGCAAAGGTGCTACTACACTTGTACTCTTACTTTACTTTATTAACTAGTTAACTATTAATAACTATAAATTTAACTACCTTTTCTTAACCTTTGTAATATTATAAGATATAGGATCCTATTAATTAAACAGTAAAAACTAATAATAGGTCTAAGAATCCTTTAAGGTAGCTATAGTAGTAGTTTATAAAGTTATAGCGTTAAAAAAAAATCTTATTACTTTATTTTACTTTTATATTTACTTATAGATAAAGCTATCTTAGTTACTAACTTTATTAAAGTATTATAAAAGGTACTTATTTATAGCTAAAAAAACACTATATAATTCTTTAGTAAAATAGGCTTTATAGTTATTAACTATTACTTTAGCCTACTAATAGACTATATTATTATATTCTAGCTATATCTATTAAAGAAAGGTCTCTAGGACTAATATTTTATTATTAGTCTACTTATAAAGAAGCTCTTGCGTAAGGTTTTAACTACTTTATAATATAAATCTTTCTACTAGTATATTATTAGTTAAGTAAAGGTCTTTAGCCTTTAGTAAAAAAAGGTCTTAAACCTCTTTATTATTATTAAGTTTAATAACTTAATTAATAACTAAAGGATTAGAAAACTAAACGTTAAGTAAATTAATAGGTTAAGGCTTATACTATTATTATATATTATAAGGCTTTTACTTATAACTAGGCGTTTTTGTTTTCTTAGTAGTATATATATTCTTAGCCTAGGCTATAATAGTAAAAAGATAAAAAGACTCTAAATAGTTATTTATAAAGGTAATATCCTCTATAGGGTTAAGATTTATAGACTTATTTAATAAAGGTTATATAGTAAAGTAGGCTTTATAGGCTTAGACTTCTTCTTCTAGTTCTAAGAAGATATTATATACTATATAGTAAATAGTATTAATAAGGTATTTAAAGGCCTTAGAGTATATTAGGATATAATAAAAAATAGTCTTATTATCTAGCTATCTCTTATTATATCCTTTATTAATAATACTAAGCTTTATAAAAACCTTAGAATTATTTATCCCTTTAAAATACTAATAAAAGGTCTTATAGTAATAAATACTATAAGTAATATAGTAATAAGTATACTTATAGTTAGTAATAATATAATTTATTACTTTATAAAACTAATAAGCACTATTAGTATAAAAGTAATTATAGTATTAAAGTTAAAAACCTTAGTAGCCTTAGTAAAAACTATAGTTATAATTATTATTATTACCTTAGCTATACCTATATCCTCCTCTATAACTATAACCTTCTTAACTATAGTTATAACTACCTCTATAAGTCTAAGAATAAGGCTAAGGTTAATACCTTAGCACTATAGGATTAAGATTTCTAATATTAATAGTTATAAAGTTATTAGGCTAAAGAGCTTACTAAATTACTACCTATATCTTTATTTATACTTTAGCCTTATTAATTAAAAAGTCTTAAAAGTCTTTAGTAAAGGCTTTAACTATAGATATAACTCTCTAGCTTATAGCGCTAGTAGGCTTTCCTTATAAAGTTTTAACTATTAAGACCTTACTATTAGACTTTAATTATAGTATAATAACATTAGTCTTTAAGTTACCTAATAGCTATTATAAAGCTAGTTACTTTTTTAACTAAATTATTAGTAACACTAAGGGATAGGTTAATATAGTTAACTATACATATTAGTGGTAATTAACAAATAATAGGGGTAACTGTGGTTCTCTATTATACGTAAAGAAAAGAAGGATAATTATTGTAGGTTAGTTAGTTAAATAACTAACTTATTGCCTACGAATCCTTAGAGAATCTATGGCTAAATATCTAAGGATTTACTAGTAATAAGTTATTAGGGTTAACCTAATAACTCTAATATTTATTTGTAATAGTTAATATTATAACACTAGTAACTTTCTATAGTACTAAAAATCCTTTATTATTTATATCTAAAAGAATAGCTAAAAAACATAATAAAAACAAGAAGCTAAAAAGTATTTAATACTCTTTACTTATATAGCCTATTATATACAAGAAACCTATTTATTTATCTATATCTCTAACTGCTTATTACTAACTAGTTTCTCTAATATGTTGTTTAGTAATAACTTTGTAAATCTATCTACTAGGTTATTACTACTATAAATCTACTATATCTTAAAAATCTTATAGTGTTTATATAACTAGTAAAGGGCTATAATATCTATTATAAGTTACTTTTCTTTTATAGTACTAAGTTTTATAAGGCACTTGTAAAGTAAGTATAAGTTAGTGTAAAGTATTATAAGTATTTATAGTAGCTTAAGGTAGTTAGTAATTATTATAAGAGTAGTACTAATTATATAGGTAATATTAGTGCTAGTAACTATCTTATAAACCTTAGAGGTAAGTATACTATATATAACTCTCTTGTACTTTATTAAGCTAAAGTAGATAATATTACTAGTTAATTTAAAGCTTTTGCTATTAGTAGTAGGTTACTTAATAATTTATTTATTAGCAAGAACTATAATAAAGCTAAGTTAAGAGGTAAAGTTATAGTTATTTATAAATAAGCTATTAATAAATATAAAGAGCTTAGTAGTTATAAGGTTAATTAGTAAGAATTATAGGCTATAGTTAAGGTTATTAATTTACTATTTAATTTAGTAGTTTAGAGTTTTAATCTCTTCTACTGTAGGTAATTAGTGTTAGGCAGTAACTAAATAGTTAAAGTAGGCTTTAGGTTAGTAGATAAAAGTAATATATATACTATAGATGTATTACTAGATATAATTTTGCTAAGTAGTAGGTAATTTCTTGTTAATAAGTTAAAGCTTTTTACTTTAGCCTTTTTAGTAAAGGGTAAGCTTACTGTTAGCAGTAATAAATAATATACTACTATTAAAGGTAATAAAGTTATTAGCTATAAGTAACTACTTAGGTTTTACTATAAATATAGCCTTCTTAAGCTCTTTCTCTTTATAGGTAAAGAATTTACTATCTATAAGGCTAATTATATTATTTATTTATATACTAATTAATTTAAAGTTACTATTATTAAGTAATAATATTAATAGGTAAAGGTTAAAGGTTAATAAATTTATCTAGAGATTCTTTTTATAATAGTAGTTATAAGTTACCTACTAGTAGGTTTTTACCTCTGTAATACTATATAATAGCTTAGTTACTATTATTATTATATTTACTAAGTAAAGATAGTAAATTTATATAGGTAGGTAGGTAAGAATAATATAATTTAATAGTATTACTAATTAGGTATACGCCTAGGTAATATTATGTAACTAGAGGAGAAATCTACGTTAAAGTAGTAAAGGGGCTAAGGTAAAGATTAATTACTAAGCTATTTACTAAATAGTAGGTAACTATATAAGAATTATTTCTTTACTATTATCTATATAACCTTAGATAATAAGCTATAATTTCTTATAAAGCTACTTATTTTTACCCTTTACTTTATAGACTATATATAATTTAAATATATAGGTATTACTATAGGATTTCTTATTATAGGTAATAATATAAAATACACTATAGTTAATAAAGGCTTTTACTTTTACCTTATTAGATTCTTTAAAGGGTTTACTAGGTGTAGTAATAATCCTTTTTTATATAGCTTAATAGTAAGTGTATAGTCTACTTTTTCTTTATAGTTAAGAACGCTATAGTTATAGTAGGTTATATCTTTATAAAGAACGTAAGTATTAGGTTCTTTTATAAGCAACTATAGTGTTATTATAGTAGTTTATTATTAATAATAATAGTATTATATACTTCCTTTAGCGTTAGGTATTTTATAAGGTCTTCTTATACTTATATAGTATATATAGGATATTTTCTGCTTACGTAGAGTAGCTAGTAGGTTTATTTAGCGTAGGGAGGTCTAGTTAACCTTCCTCTGTATAGTAGGGTTTTACTATAGTAATCCTAAAGTTATATAGGCTATAAGGTAAATTAATAGTGTAAGTAGTACTATTATTAGTAATAAGGTAAAATAGGCCTTACTAGCTATATTTTTTACGCTATATATAGACAAAGGATTAAAGGGTAAAGTAATAGTATTAGTTAAATCTAGGCTATTATATATAGCTAGTGCTTTATAAAGCTATTACTTTATATAGATTTAGTGTACTATAGCTATTACTTTCTTAATTACTTTAGTGTACTATATAGTAGTTATAGTAGGTAGTAACTTATTAGTTATTTAGAGGTATATACTAAAAACAAAGAGAGTTAGGATAAGGCTATCTAGGCTAGTAGTATTATTAATTACTTTAATAGTAAGTTAAAAGGTAACTTTAGGTTTAGCGCTAGTTTCTTTATAAATAATCTTATAGTGTAGTAAAGGGTATATAATAGTGCTTAACTTTACTAATACTATAATAGGCTTTAATAAGTACTTCTTTTACTTTAATAATAACCTATAGGTAGTATATTTAAACTTACTAAAGTAAAAATTTAGGCTAACGTTAGTTATTATTTAATTAGGTAGGCTAAGATATATATTAATCTAGTATATCTATAGTACCTCTTATATATACTCTATAGTAATAGATTATAAGAATCTTACTATATTAAACACTATTACTATATTAACTATATAAAGTACTAGTTTATTACTATTAAATATATTATATTAATAAGGATCTTATATTAAACTTATTATTATTATATAATATAAACTTAAAGTAACTAGGGGCTTTAGAGTATAATTAGTAGTAGTAGTAGTACTTATTAATAGCTTTAATTAATAATAAAGAGATATTTTCTCTAGTATATTTAAGTAACTTATAAAGTTACTAAATAGTTAGGTAGCTAAATTACTAGTAGATTTAGTGTAATTTACTATCTATTAGGTGTTACCTAGTAATACTTTTCTCTAGTAGTTATAGAAGCATCTATAGGTAGCTAAATTAGTAAATAATAGGTATAACGTTATTACCTTAGATTAGCTAGTTAGTAAGGTTATTAAATTTTACGCTATAATAGTCTATATTCTTTAAGTAAAAGAGAAATAAAGTATTAGTAGTTATTATATAAAAAACAAGGTTACTAAGTAGTATAAGTATATTAATTACCTCTAGGGATTTAAAGTAATTACTACTACTAAAGTAAATACTTACTTTACTTACTTAGGTAGTATCTATAGGTATCTTTTTACCTAAGTAGTACTAGAGGGTAAAGTATTACTTATAGCTAGTAGTTAATTTCTTAGCTATACTAGTGTTAAGTATAATACTATAAAAAGTTACTACTAAATAGTGCTTATTAAGTGTAAATATCTTATTAGTTTTTATAGTCTTACTAAGTAGTAGCTTTTTTAGTAAGTTTTTATAAGTAAGTGTATAGGTAGTTGCCTAGTTATATAACTTAGAGAATATAGTTAGGCTATTAATTAATAGTTATATAAAGAAGGTTATAAATATAAAGAACACTATATCTATATAGTTATTATTATTACTAATAGGTTATTTATTACTATTACTTGCTTTTTAGAGATAACTTATATTATAACCTTTATAATTAAGAAAGAAGTAGTTAAAAGTAGCTAGTAAAGCTTACGTAAAGTAGGTGCTTTTATACTAGTTAAATAAAGATTATTACTCTTCTTTAGTATACTTAGTTAACTAATAACTAGGCTTACTATAGATAAAGTACTTCTTAGTTAATTTATTACTATACTAGTTTTTACTATAGTAGTTACTTTATAAAGAACTTTATATTTACTATAGATTAGTGTAATTATTATAGCTACTATTATACTTATAGTTAACCTAAAATTACTTATCCTCTGTAGTAGATTTATCTATAAAGTATTATATAGGTAGCTTATAGTAAAGTAAGGTATTTACTACTCTATTATATAACTATATATAGAGGCTATAGAATATAGCTAGTAGGTTAAAGAAAGCTATAGTGTACTTAGGTATACTATAATAATAGGTAATAAGGCACTTATAATAATTTTTATCCTTAGGTAGGCTATTATAGGTAGTTATCTTAACTAGCTTAGTAACCTTTTTAATAAGTAACTTAAGGATCTTAAGCTTATTCTTACTATAGTTTTTATAGGTAATTAAGTTTAATAATATATAGTAAAGCTTAGTAATATAGGCTAAGTGTACTTTATTACCTTTAAATTATTCTTTAAGCTTTACTATTAGAGTATTAAAATTACCTACTTATTAGTAGAGGGTAAAGGTATAATACTTTTATAGTTTACCTTAAAGTATTACTTAAATTACTACTCTATAGTAGTCTTATGTTATACCTACCTAGATATAAAGGTTATAAAATAATAGTAATTTTAAGTTAATAGTCTTATACTAGCTGTTAATATATTTTATAGCCTAGTTATTAAAGTATATCTTTATAAGGTTACTTATTTACTTTAGTATTAGCCTTAATATTACTATTAATATTACTATAGTTAATAAAAGCTCCTATAGTAGTATAGTAGTTATTATATATAGGCTATTAATTTTAGTTATTACTTAGGGTTTTAGCGTTAATAAAGGCAGTAGTAAGGTAAAGGTTAGGTTATTATAAAAGGTTTAGTAGCTAGTTGTTAGTAATAAGTATACTTTAACTATTTTTACTCTATATATAATTATCTTATAGCCTTTAATATCTTTAATAAAGTTAAGGTCTTTAAGGTGTTCTCTAAAGTTATATAATAATCTCTTAATAATAGTAATTATTTTATTAGTCTAGTAGGTACCTTCCTCCTGTTAGAGGGTATTAAATATATATTAGGTAATTAATAGGTATTTACTGTAGTTAACCTACACTTTATAGTTAACAAGGAAGTTATATAGACCTATTAAGACCTTTAGGTTAATAGCCTTAAAGTTACTAATAAGCTAGTTAGTAAGGTCTTTTTATATATAGTAGAGTAATTTACTACTAAGGTAGTTATTATACTTAGATTTACTAAGGTAAAATATAATAATAGTGTTAAGTATAAGGGACTATTACTTCTTTATAAGGTTAGTTAGTAACCTTATAATATAATCCTTCTCTTATTAGTGCAAAAGAATATACTATATAAAAGTAAAAGGTATAGTAATAATATTATTTATTACTACTATCTTCTTTACTATATTAGGTAGTATATTATATTTACTATAAATCTCCTCTTCTTATTACCTTATAGGTAAAGGTGTAGTAACCTAGGAGCCTTACTTACTTATAAGCTTATTTTATTTACTTATCTTAGCTTAGGTCTTCTGCTTATAGGCGTAGTGTTATTTACTATTATCCTCTGTTAGCCTAATAACCTCTTAAATATAGGTGTTTCTTTTAGTAGACTAAAAGATATATATATTTATTAAAAGGATTACTACTAGTAGTATAAACAGCTAGAGAAAAATATACTCTTGTAGGTAAATAACTTAGGGAAAAATAATAGGCTATTATATTAGCTACTTATTAACGCTATTAGTTAGTAGAAGGAGGGAAATAATAGGCTATTATATTAGTAACTTATTAACGCTATTAGTTAGTAAAAGAAGTATATATATAAGAAAAAGAAGTTAGTAAGCTAAAGAGCTTATAATAAATAGGATATAGTAAATAATTACTAGTTAGCTATAGGTATATAAAGTAAGGGGTTTTTTATAGTCAAGAGTGCTTCTCTAAAGGTAATAAAGCTTATATAATAGACATAAATTAATAAGGTTTCTACTAGTTAAGAGGACTAGTTATAGATCTATTAATTAACCTATTATAATAGGTAATTAGTATAATATTATAGTAAGGGTATTTATAGAGGCGTTTTTTAGTCCTTGCTTACTCTAGGTGTATAAATAATTAACTAGTGATAATTACCTCTTCTTGTAGTCCTTACTAATCTATAGTTTAGACAGTAAAGTTAACCTATATAGTTAATAGTAAAGTTAACTACTAATTAGTGTTAGTAACACTAAGGGATAGGTTAATATAGTTAACTGTATATATTAGTAGTAATTAATAAATAATAGGGGTAACTATAGTTCTTTATTATATATAAAGAAAAGAAGGATAATTATTATAGGTTAGTTAGTTAAATAACTAACTTATTGCCTATAAATCCTTAAAGAATCTATAGCTAAATATCTAAGGATTTACTAGTAATAAGTTATTAGGGTTAACCTAATAACTCTGATATTTATCTGTAATAGTTAATATTGTAATATAAATAACTATTGTATTTTTAATATTAGACTATAACTTTAATAGTATATTTATAACTTTATAGCTTAAGTGCTTAGCTATAGCTCTTATTACCTTTTATAAAAAATAATAGAAAATAATTTATATAAGCTTTATATTAGTAAGCTTTATATCTTTATAGGCCTTAGCTTTATATTATAGTATTTAAATAGTTAAAATAAAAGTAGTTATTTTACTAGGATTACTATCTATAATATAAGGACTATTTATAAGGTTTTATAACTTCTTATTAGAATTTTAAAAGATCTTTAGGTTTACTAATCTAAAGACCTTTATTAACTTATCTTTTATAGTTATTTAAGAAGTCTAGTCTTAAGTAATTAACTATATTACCTTTAAATAGTTAAGAATAAAGTATATATAGACCTCTTAAATTCTCTTAAATAACTTCTTATATATAAGGGCTAAAAGGTTATTAAACTCCTCTAAGAAGTCTAAAATATTATCTTTTTTAAATTTAGGTGCTTTAGCTAAAAAAGAGGTTATCTAAATAATTATTAGTTACTTACTAAAGAGTTAAGCTATCTATAGATAGTCTTATATAGTTATAGGTTACTTTAGAAAGTCTATTAGGGTTATAAAAGAAGGTCTTTATAATAGTAGTATACTTATTATTTTTCTTATATTATTATCTTTTTTAAGAAAAGCTTATAGTTATATATTACTAAAGCTAGCCTTACTAAAAACATTTATATCTTTACCTTTAGATAATAAAGACCTTTTACTTTTATTTAGAGGGATTAAGGGGTTAACTATAGTAAATTAGGTCTATAAATTAACTACTATAAATAATTTAATAAGTATTATAGTCCTCTATAGACTTCTTAAAAAAATAAAAAAGTTAATATTTTAATAATAAAAGTATATACTAATATTTAAACTAGTAAATTAAGTAACTTTTAGCCTTTTATTTAGTATATACTATAGCTATAAGATATTATTTATATATAGCTACTATTATTATATTATATAACCTTCTATAGGCTTATTCTTAAAAATACTACTTCTTTTTATAAATATCTTAAGTAGAATATTTATTAGCTTTATTTAACTAGTGCCTTTACTTTACTTATTAGCTTAGTAAGACTACTATTAATTATCTATATTAGGTTATTTTAGATCTATAAATTATTTTATAAGTTAAATAATCTATTTTATATACTTATAATTAAAAAGGGAAATATAAAATAAAAAGGGAGGTTAAAAATAAAAAAAAATATATATATACTTAATAAATCTTAGTGTATTCCTACTACTTTAAGGGAGGCTTTTAAGGTTTATTTTATCCTTATAAATTAGTCTATAAAAGTATATAGCTACTATATCTTTTACTAGTTCTACTATTAATTAAGTAAAAGTATTACTAAATATTAATAATATATTATATTTATATTTTTATTAACTATAAATTTATTATAACTATATAAGAAAGCCTATCTATAGTCTAGTATAGAATACTTATACTAAAGAAGTAAATCTACCTCTAGGCACTATTAAGAAAAGGTAAAGTATTTAGGCTACTTAATAAAGAAAAAAAAGGAATAGTAAAACATAAGAAAACTACCTATACTATAACAATATCTAATAATAATAATATATATATTAATTAATAAGTCTTATAATTCTTAGACCTAATCTATAAAGATACTAAAATAAAAGTATAAATTAATAAAGTAACTATAAAAAGAATAAATTTTACTAAATAAATAAAAGTGTAGTAATAACTAGTAGTATATTTCTGTATAGAGTATTAAGGCTAACAATAACGACTATATATAAATAATTATGTCCCTTCTAATCTCTTCTTAGGTCTATAAATCCCTTTTTTAATAGGTAGGTGGCCTTCCTATTAATCTATCCCTTAAGTTAACTACTACGTAATTCCTAGGACTATACCACCTAACCCTACTACAATATAAAGCCTTTTTTTAGCTTAACTAATACTTTTAATAAATAGTTATATATTATTACCTTTATTTACTAAAGAAGATATAACTTTATTACCTTTATTACTTATACTTAGTTATAGTTATAGCTATACTTACTTAACTTTTTTTTACCTCTTTAGCTACTATAGTAGTACTATACTTTTAGTTAAGTCTTTAATAATAGGTATAGGAATAACTATACTATTATTATTAATTAATAAGCTCTCTTTTTACTACTAGTTATTTATTATAGTATTTAATAATAATAATAATAATAATAATAATAATAATAACTTTACTTATAACTTATAAAGTATAGCTAGTATTAATAGTATTATAAGGAGAGGTAATAAAGCTTATCCTATACAGTAAAAGGAAGGCGGTGAGGTGAGTAATTAGGCACAAGGATAGCGATGGTACATCTTGTGGGCCAAGGTTTCACTTAGCAGCGATTAGCTAATCAATAAGTAGCTCTTATTCGAGGTACGGGCTGTTATCCAACTTCGCCGCCGTTGCCGATCAGGGCCTTAGTAGCTAGTCGTGAAGGTGCGTCAAAGGAAACAAGTGCTTCCCAGGCGTACCTAGCTAGAGCCAGCTCGTCAATTGATTCAGGTGACCTGGGTGACCTGGGTGACCTGGAAGAAGGCGCTAGGTAGCCCACCACAAAAGCATGCTTGTTTGGCGGTTTCTCGTGCATGACAAGCCTGTTCAGGGAAGTCCCCCACCGTCCACGTCCTTAACTCCAGCGGCTGAGAAACCAGGCGAGTTCGCCAATCTCTTATTGCCGAGATCCTACGTGCCGTCTGGAGCTCATCCCAGTTCAAATGACCAAACGTCATTGGTTTGGCGTGCATGTCGCTGACGGGCACTTTATCTTTCCGGTTTCCATCCGGTGCAGCACTAGTAACTAGTCAAGGTAGCCCGTCTGCACGCCAAGTTGTCGTTGCCAAAGTGGAATAGACCCTCAACCTACAGAGCTCAATAAAAATAGCTTGGTGGCCTATAGAACAGTACACGTACAGCGCACACTCTGCACTGCGTGATTAGCGGGGACAAGAGATGGGTGGTGGCACGAGTGACCATAACTGAGGGAGGGGACGGAGACGGTTGATACAAGGGGAGACGCCAAGTCAAAATGCCAAGTCAAAAGGGGAAATGGAGAATTCGATGTGCCCGTCTCGCCAACTATAAAGTAGAAAACTCCACAAAAAGACATGGCCATCGGGGTCCTACACTCAGCATGGAAAAAGTGGCCGGGCCCTGCTGTTGCGGTCTGAAGGTCTGCTTGTCCTCGGCGGCGCGATTTCGGGACTTGGCTCCTCGTCTGGCGTAGGAGCAGGGTTCTTTTTCGAGGCTCGAGTGGTTTTAGGGTGGCATAAACATGGGCAGATGGTGGTACCCCCGGATGAGACCATGTCGGTCGATTGGTGGTCCCAGGTGGCGAGAGCGCGCATGCGATGGGACGCGAGACGGGACGCTTGTCCGTGCTCTTGCTGCTTAGCAGTGGTCCAGACGGAACGCTGTGTTTGGGTTTGGATGTGTTGACTTGGTTGAGTGCAACCGTACGTGGTGGATCGGGGGCAATGTGCAAGAATGTCTCTGAGTGCAGACGTGTTTGTTTGTGGTGTGTGTGTGTGTGTGTGTGTTTGAGGAGGGGGAGGGGGGAAAAGGTACGTACCCGAGACGCTCGTTCTGCCTTGAGAGCAGAAAGACAGGGGGGATGAGTCGGACAGGAAGGAGAAGAAATAGCTTGATGATCCTCATTCATCAATACGAGACTCTACTACTAAGAGAGAGAGAGAGAGAGAGAGAGAGAGAGAGAGAGAGAGAGAGAGAGAGACACACACACACACGCAAAAGCGGTAACCGTGAGATCATAAGAAACGCCAAGAGGAACCTTTCTTCCATGTCTTATTACATATGACTTAATTAACTGAGCCTCGACGTCCTTGCCAGAATCAATCTTCCTCCGGCAGGTCATTTGGATATTGTGCGTTGGTTCGTTATATTCTGACTCCACGCTCCTATATCCAGTAGCGAAAGCAAAGTGTACTTCTCGTTCCATAATCGCAGACTACCTACAGGTACCTACCTACCTACCTACCTAGGCATGTACACTAACGGGTGGCTGACTGACTACCTTCCTTTCCCAAGTCGCTCTCTTTCCTCAGCGTCGTCGTTCGTTTCCCCCTCTGGTGACCGGTTTGATTACCCCGCAAATCATTCGATTGGGTGACGTCGACAAGCGGGGGTCTGGCTGGCTCAAGGGCCGGTGGTTGACTGGCTGCATACGCTAAGGTAGCGCTAAGAAGAGCGCCAAGAGAGGATACGTACTGGGCCCCAAGGTGGCTTTGCTGGAAGTAACGCTTAGAGCATCTCGTCGGTGATTGGCTAGTAAGTCTGTGTGCTCCTGCTCAGGCCAAGGGACCCGGGAGGAGCTTGCTCAGGACGCTGCCGTAGCCTCCGCGCCAACCACCTTGGGCTGGATGGAGAAGGCCCGGGGGAGGGTCTTGCCTCCTCGCGTGCCATTTCCTTCCCACCTTCTCCTCCACAGATTTCCCTATTGTTAGTGTAAGATGCGAGTGCAGGTGCCGGTACCAAGAACAGCAGGTACGTAAAGTAACAGAATGAAGGAGCAGGAAGGAACAGACGGACAGACAGGCAGGCAGGGCCAAGGGTATGGGAGGAAGCGGCAGTCGCGAGCTGCGTCGCCTTCCACGTCTTTAACAAACGCACACCTCCATCCATCATCTATCCCTGCATTGACATCAAACCTTCTCCATCGTCTGGACTGCTCTTCCTCTCCACAGGGACGAGACTACGAATACAATACATCAGCAATCCACCAGTTCGACACACATCACAGCGATAGTGGACGTGCTCTGCCACTCCATCAACCAAGCCCGTCAATCACTTTGTCATTCAGTCGTTTTCCTGCTTAGCCCTAGGCCCAATATTCCGGCCTGAGCTAATCTTACCATCTGCGTGCGCATCTGCGTTTGATGGTGGCTGTTCCGCTTTTCCTGCAGACGCGTCACGCAAGCCAAACCACCGCCAGAGACATCGGCGGCGCTCTCAAACACACGCCGAACCGCCAACCGACAGACACCGCATTTGCCTCTTCTCCACACGCACCCGCCATCCCACCATCAGTTGCCTGCCTATCCGAGCAACAACCTGGAGCGCCCGACTCCGAGCGTCCCTCGAGTGTCCAAGCACACCATCTCAACCAAACCACCAACGCAGAACACTTCCCTGCCTGCCCCTAGCCCTGCCAATCTCTGCTCTCGACCCCCTAAGCAAGCTCGACGTCACTCAACTTAGAGCTCCAACCCGCGCCCATCTTGCCTAGGTACACGTATTTTGCTTTGGAAGACCGCCGTTCAAAGGCACGCTTCGTCCGTCGATCCCCTGGCACAAACGAACACAAAGACTATCAAGTTCCTTCTTCGGACTCCCACCAAGCCAGCAAACCCCTTGATCGACGCTTTTCTACGGCGCACTAAAGAGGTACGCTCGTCCCATCCCTAGCCCTCCTTGTGAGCAGCCCTTCGTAAACCACCCTTGGGGCCACCCTAAATCGGTCCATCGGCCACTTTTGATATATAATCGCCGTGTTCCACACTCGCGCGTCCATCGAACGATACCCCGTTCGATCCCTCTTTCGATTCTTTCTCGACCTCGCCCCACACCAACACACTCCGAAACACCAACTCGTGCTACCTACACTTGGTATCTTCAACAACAACGACACCCTGATAACAGCCGCATCTCAACTGACTACATATACTGCACCAACCTCGCTCCTTTTAACTCTGCCCAACATGTCGACCGATAACTCAAACCCTAACACCCAGAACAACCAGAACGAAATGCATCGCCAGAGACGTGGTTCCGTTACCCAACAGGCTATTGCTGGCCTTTTTAGGAGCAACTCTACTTCCAACGGAGCTGCCTTCCCCGGCACCGCCGACGCACAGAGACGGAGACTTTCCGTATCCACCGGCCTCGGCCTCGCTGGCACTTCTCCTACCCCCGGCGGTCCCTTCAACTCCCTGAGGCGAGGAAGCCTGTCGACGAACTCCAACGACTCTATCGATGAGAATGCCATCGACGAAGAGGAGATGCCCTCCAACGCCCGTACCGCGCCCGCCACCCCCTTTACTCGCAGAATGAGCTTTGGAGCTCAGGCAATGCGCACCATGCGCACTGGCGGTGGAAGCCCTGGGTCAAACGGTAATAATCCACCTGTTTCTGCCACCCCCTTACCCAGTACACCTGCCTCCTCCGATAGACGCAGCAGTACACCTGTGAATGCTACGCCATCCATCCACTCCTCCGTCGCCGCGACTACGTCGTCGATTCGGTGTCGCTCTGGTAGCACAGCACAGGCAAGCACCGCACACAAGCAAAAGTCCTTTTCTGACATGTTTTCGCGCCCAGACCAAGGTTTCAACTGGTCCGAGCAGCTTAGATCTCGCGCCGAAAGCTCTGTTCAGGGCACGCGACCTTCTTTCTCGTTCGGTTCTGGTCTTTCATCCTCGCCTACACGCGGCATGGGCAACGCCGGCTCCCACGACCGCCAGAAGTCTGTCTCCGAGATGCCTGCTCCTCCCGCCCAAGCTGCCGCCATGAAGCCCAAGGCCCCCGAACGCCCGAAGCCTGATGCTTTCCAGGAGCGCATCCTGAAGGGCGACTTCTACATGGACTGAGAAGTCGACACGTTAGCAAGGCTACTGCGATTTAATGTCGACCGTTTATGCCATTGCAATCGGCATCGCACTAGATGGCGGCACACCACTCGAGCATGAATTTCAACAGAAAACGAGAGTAAGGATCACCAAGCGTTTCACCAGTATCAAGCGTTCCGCATTCTAGTCTGTTCATCGATTTTTCTTTCTTTTCGCCGGTGGGATACTTTCTGTGTCGACTCGACCCCACGTTACGTTCGGTTGGGTTGATAAGGCGGTTGCGGCTTCGTTTTGGGTGGTGGAAAGTTCCACTCCACATGCACACGTGAGACCTCTGTCTCACATTTATCACGGAAGCGGAATGGGGTTGCAATTTCACAAGGAGTTCACACAAATGGCATGGGAGAAGACAATCGCAAATTGCAAGACTTGGGTTCAAAAACGAACCCGGTCCGGAAAAGACGGTCTCATTCATCGTTTGCGGCCCATCACTACGAAATTGATGGTGCCGACACACTTGAGATGATCATGGCTGGCGTACGGCAGGGAAGTTTTACTGTATCGTTGCATCGCTAGCCGTCAATCAGCAGCGAAAGCATAGGTTTGGAGGATGGAGGTCATGGCGTCGACAATTGAACAGGCTGTGAAGTGGGCACATGGTCCAGGGCGAGACAGAGTGAGAGAGGGTGTGTGTTTTTATGATTGCAGGCATATCAGAACCAGAGGTGGACGAACAGCTGGCGACGAATGTTGAGCTTATGAGCTTAGCTGCCAAGAGAAACGCGCTCGTGCCTGAATCGAAAAGTTTCATGGCCCCGACCAGCATCTTTTGTTTATTGACAAAATGCCAACGTGAAGTGAATGGTCGCGATATGATGATGAAAGATGCATGTGAGGCGATGCAAAGCAATGGCAGGCGCGCCGACTCGCCGAGTTAGGTAGTCTCGGCACCTCGGGCGCGCCCCGCAAGCCTCTTTCAGCGTGGGATTGAACTAGGCCTCCATTCCGGGAGCTCGGTATTCTACTCCCATTCGTTGCTGCAGGGATCGAGGTCTCTCGCTAGCCCCTTGGATGGGGGGGAGGAGGCGGCAGCAGCAGCAGCTATCATTCCTGAGTCCCGACGGGTCCTGCTATCACCGCCTCGCGCACATGAATGATATCCAAGTCTGGATGAGGTATCGTGACCGTCCCATCTCAAGGGGCGAAGGGAGGAGGGAGGGGGAACGCAAGTGGTATTAGCAAGACGGATGTTATCAACTGCTCTCCGTTCCCTTCCCCTTTCCCTTTCTCCCCCCTCCTCCCCTCTTCTCCATTGCCCTTCCATTGCCCTCCCTCCCACGCACCCACCCAGCTTTTCCATCCCAGGTTCAATGAGTCGATACCCTAACAAAGACAAGCATAGGGTTTCTTCCGACGTATCTTGCCGCGTTATAAGAATAAAAATAAAATTGCCTTTTGCGGGGACAAGCTTTCCAACATGGTACATGCTCTGTGCACCGGTACACTACAGTGAGAGGAGAGGGGGAAGGGGGGGTTAGTGGTTTGAGATGTGAGGCATGTATAGAGAGAGAGAGAGAGAGAGAGAGAGAGAGTTGCGACTCGGTCGCCTTTCTTTTACCCCTCTTCATCTCTCTTTCTCTCACTGTCCAGACCAGCCATCGTATCGTAGTTTTGACTCCTCTCTTCCCCACCACCACCTCCCCCCCTCCCCCCCCCTCGTGAACCCCCTCGTGACCCCAATCGTTTCCAAACAGACCCTTAATAGGTAGATGTCAGAAAAGTAATCTTTATTGGGGATGTTGTTTGCCTACTCCTCTTGTCTTCTGCTTCCTTTGTATCTGTCGCCTCCCCGCGCGCGCTTTTGCTTTCTTTTCGGTTTCGCAGACCGACTGGCACCATCCTTTGTCCCCCCCCCCCCTCCCTTGGGTAAATGGATCAGGTTACGGATCGAGGCATGTCGTGATAGGAGGAGAATGGGAAGGGAGGTATCGGGGTTATCGATTGTAAATGCCTTTTCTCTCTCTCTCTATGATACCTATCGTGTTTTCTGGCGAGTAGATGGAGGTGAGAGAGATGTCTCGGGGTAGAGATGGATTGAAAAGCCAGCCGCGACATCCGGCGACTCTAAGGCTCTTCGGCTAAAACGGTGGCAAGAGCCGAAAGCCGAGACGAACTCTAGGCACGCGTCCATGTTTCTTGTACTTCCCCTCCACCCCCCGTTTTCGCGAGGCGAGGAATGGGAAGCTCTCACATGGGAAACATGGGCGGCCCGGACGCCCCGGGCATCCCGTCAAACATGTCCCCGAGCCCGCCCATGCCGCTGAGCCAGGGATCCTGTGCCACAACGTAGCGCATCCCGTCGCCCAGGCTCCCCGGGCTCGCACCTAAGCCCGAGGTAAACTCTTCGAGAGTCAATCCCCCAGTGAGATCCATGTCGAGGCCGAGGTCCTGAAGGTCGGCCTGCCATGCCGGGTTTAACCAAGACGTCGCGGCGTTGGAGATGCCTGGGTTTGTGCCGGAGGAGGGTTGATCTATGGTGCCGCCTGACGCCGTGTCCGGCGCGGGTCCCGGTGCGTTGAGCGGCGTGGGCGTCACGGCGCTAGGGTCGTACATGTAGGATTGTCTCGTTGACGACGCCGACGGGTTCCACAGGAGGTTGTTTGTCACCCGGCCCGAGCGGTCATTTGTCGCGATCTCGGAGAGGAGGTGCAGCGGCGTATTGGCTGCGGGGTATTCTTGCATCGTAGGGGGAGCCGGTTGGTAGGTTTGTTGTTGTTGCTGCTGCTGCTGCTGCTGCTGCTGCTCTTCCATGGGGTCCGATCCTGTAGGCCGGGAAGCATGCGTAGAAGTCGGAGTCTTTTCAGAATGAGACGTCGTCGTCACAGGCGCAGTTGCACTCCTGAGCGACGACTGAGCCCCCTCTGCCGGCGCGCTCGCAGACGGCCCTTTACTCTGCTTCAAGAACCAGCTCTTCAACATCACCAGCACAACCAGAAACTTGGCGGCGGGTCGGCTCCGATCGTCCGACGCCGCGGCGCGGAACTTTTCGAGAAGAGCGTCGAGATAGTACTCCACCTTCATGTTGTCTTTATCAATCACCTTACCCAATTCGGACCCGGGTGCCGTAGCGGAGAAGTAAATTTTGATAAGCACGACGACGGAGTATGCGACGCGAACGAAGTTAAAGACAGGCAGGCAGCGGACGCGAGGGACTTCTATGGCCAGAAAAGCCTCAAAAACACCGTCGATGGCGGACAAGCACGCTGAAAGAGCATTGATGTGTGATGTTGTGAGTGTGAGGCTGGCCAGTATTCCGTCCCTAAGGGTCACTGAGTCGAAGGGCGGGCGCATGTCGTCCATTTGGGTATGCAGGGCAATCTCGTGCATGTAGAGAGAGATAATGTGAAAGGCTATGGCGAGGGTTGCTTTTAAACGTCAGCCAAAGATCTTTAACATCGTCCTCATCATCATCATCATCATCAGCAGCAGCAGCAGGAGCAGGGCAACTTACCCTGCATTTCCTCCTTGGGCACAGACGAACTATACTTTTCCAGATCTCTCTCCAGCATCCTCAGCGAATACTGTGTCCGTGAATCCGTGATGTTGGGTACGATTCCCGGGTCGTCCATGGAAAATTGAATGCCCACCTCCTCCGCAAGCCGGTGCGTCCATACGAGATGGCAAAAGTACTTGTCCGTGGGCGCCGCGTCTGCTGATGTCTGCAGCATTTCCATCGACTCGGCCATGAAGGGCGTCCACCGCACCAGATTTGGCCGATGCAGCGCCATTGAGGTGTTGACTGCCAGAAAGTACGCTGCCAGCCACGCGCGCCGGCACTCGATGGACGTCGGGTCTGGCGGCGGCGACCGCTTAAATGGGTGGTTCCGCGACTGGTACGGAATCTGTAGCCTCCTTCCGCCTGTCCGCCGCCCCAGCCCAAGGTCGAGTGCCATGACAGCGGCGATGTGTACGAGCTGGTAGAATTTGAGCTCTTCAAAGTGCTCTGGAGGCCAGTACCAGATCACGGCGACCTGTAAAGCCTGCACAATCTCCAGGCTCTTCTCGCCCGTGATAATAATCTTTTCCGCAAAGATCTGCATCAGCTCCTTGACTAGTCTGCGCTGCACATTGGGCGACTCGGAGGACGCCGCCGACATGATGGCCAGAAACAGCAGCGGCTTCGCTTTCCGCGTCTCGTCGGATGCAGTCCCTGCCGGAAACACCACCGCCGGCATGTGTGGCACCATGTGCGTGTTGTATCGCTCGAACAGCTCCGCCGCCTTTTCGGCACTAAGGATCCCGCGCTCCACGACGTCGGCGTAGTCGCTGCCCATATTGAGTAACGGTGCTCGCCTTCCCCCGTCGCTGCTCTCGGCCATGTCGCCCAGTATTTCTCCGCGGTCTGAGAATTTCCTCTTCTGTCCAGCAGAGGGTGGAATCAGGGTATCGAACCGCCCTCTATCCCCACCGGTTAGGTCTTGCGAGTCGAGCCTGGGCGCTTCTACGGCAGTCGTCTGCCAATCCCTTGCTAGCCCGTGGTTTCCCCAGCCTGTCTGCTTATAAGGATTTTCATCCGTCGTGATGGACAGGCCCGTGGGTGCAATGCCGCCACCACCACCAATTAATGGCGCCACGGGGCTTCCACGGGCCTGCAAGCTCGCCGTCAACGCATCGATTTTCTTCTCCAGTTCCGCGACCCTACTGTCTGTCTTCTTCTGCCTCTTCCTGGTCGGCATCGTCACCACGCAGTTCCTCCCAGCCTTCTTGCACCGCTTACACGGGCCCTCGGGGTCGTTCGGGTCTGGCTCGCATCGTACTTTAAGCCCACGACACGCCTCGCAGGCGCGCGGTCTCTTGGGGTCGTCGGGATTCCCGCCGTGTAGATCATCATTCTGTGGCGTCTCGCCATTCGTCCCACCGCCATGGCCGGAGTGAGGCGTCTCGGGCGACTGAGTCTGGGGTTGGTGCTGCTGCCGAGGACCATGATGACCCTGCTCCTGTTCTTGTCCTCTGCGTCCCTCATCGTCGTGCGCCGCAGTTGTCTGAAGACCTCCGTCTAGGTCGTCACTTTCGAGACTCGTGGGGTCTGCGCTTCGTAGTGCTGGGTCGAGGACTGTGGCGCCGTGGGCCATTATGAGCTTGGCGAGGTGCGGTGCTGTGGATTTATTATCGGATGATCGGTGACGGCGACAGAAAATACCGACATTGGATCGGGGTGCTAAGGCACCGACGTGATAGATGCCGACATTTCCGACACACCACCAAATATTAGTCAGCGTCGGGCCATTGCGCAACCCACCACCATGCAAAGGTTGAGGGGGGGGGGGGGGCAGAGCTGGCGACAGCTTGATTGGTATTATCAAGTCCTATCTCCAAGCGTTTAATGTCATCCGAGGATTGCGGACCGATTGGGAGTTTTAAATCGTTATTCTCGAATGAAACTAACTATCCAAAAGATACTGTCTTGCACCCACGCTAAATGCGAACCTGAAAATCACTAGGTTAAGCTGTGAGACACAGTTGATTGCCTTCAACGCCATGCTGGAAGTCGTGAATCAGACCTCAAATGAACCGCGAAGGGCTTTACTACGAGGCGGGTGCACCTCGGAAAACAAAACCACCCATGTCCGCATGATACAGAATTTGTCCCCCGTAGATGGCCCGCCCATCCCTCGTTCCTCCAGGGTAGCATCATTTTCTACGGTGGCAACCTGTTACCTGCTCATCTAGGCCTTCTCTCATAAACATAAACGATACAGGAAATTGAGACGATTGCAGGAATAGCGATCGGTATTAAATGGTGTGTGGAGCGCTCGGCGCCGGTCCGTAATGGCTTGATATGTTCGGGTATATTGGCGCCATCATGTCATCCATGCCCATTGGGCCTGGGTCGTGAGACAAAACTTGAAATAAAAGTGCGAGGCATGGTATCAACGCTGCGTGTAAAAGAGTGGGTATGTTGAAGAATATCTGTGCTGAGACGACGAGATCAAGTTGGTGGTAAGATGCCCCCGGCTTAGAATTGCGTCTCTTCTCGCAATCGGCTCTTGGAGCTCTGAGGGTTCAGGCCAGCCATGTTGCCCATGAAGATGGCACTTTCACGTCTCTTTGGCTGGTCGTATGCGGCAGAACCGCCGTCATAGCCACGAGACGACCCATGGTACCCATTGCTTTGGTATGGTTGCGACATATACTGCGGCTCGTACGCCATGGGACGGTTGGTCGGGAAGTTTGGCGGGGGCGTGGGTGACGATCGAGCACTCTGCAGATCCTGCAACAAAGGTGGAGGGGTGGCACTCGTCCTCTGCTGGCCTGGCCTTGAATCCAACAATCTTTGGCGGTGGGGTGACTGGCTGGCCCCGGCCGAAGTGGAAGGACGCCCATGCTGCGACGTATCATACAAAGGTCGATTGGGGAGCCCGTTGTTCATGGACGGCAGGGAACCGGACCTATCACGGCCTGAATCTGCCTCGGCGAATGAGGACGGTAGCTCATACTCCTCGGGCTCTAGACCAAAAATACCAAGGTAATTTTGCAAAAGCATAGCGAAGACGGGCGCTGGTATATTCAGCGTCGGCGAGAATACGATTCCCACATTGCGGACCGTCATCTTGTTCATGTCTGCGTTGTTGATGATCTTGATCAAGAAGGCGATCAGATACTTCAGTAGGGTAGCGTTCGCTTGCGGTAGTCTCTGCACCAACTCGGACAGGGCGACAACTTTTTCTTTTTGCCCCGACATCTCCGTCACTGCCATGAACTCTAGGTGAAGATCACGAGTGAGGATGGTAGTTGGAAGCTCGCGGAGATACAGTTTCAGTAACGAGGCAACAGCGTGAATATCGTAGTAAGTCTCGTCAGTGACCAAGTTGACGTCTCCCTCAGTGTTGAATCGCTCACGAAGCTGTTTGATGACAATATTCGAGCCGCTCAGGCGGAAAATGCCCTCCTCGAGAATCGCGTTCTTGGCATCGAGGTACTGGATGCACCGGTACACAACTGCCGGCAGCGGGACGTTGACATCGACAGGAGGGTTGAAGCGAACCGCCTCGGCCAACGGCGCGCCAAAGGCTTGGCGAACGGGTCCCTGGTAGCCACCCTGAGGGGGCGTCGAGGACCCTACCTCGCTTCCGCCGAACAACGAATCTTGGCCGTCGGACGAGGATCTTGCCTTGGGACCAAAGCCAAAGAAGCTGCGTTTTTTCATCTTCTTCTCCTCGCTGGCTGGGACGCCGAGTCCTCCACCAGCCTTGTTGCCCCATTGAGCGGTGTCAGCAATGACTTGCATGTCTCGCGGGGCGGAGATCATAGGCGGCTGGTTAGACATCGCCATCGCCTCGGAGGGGTGGTGGTTCTCTGGCACGTGCCCGGCCTGTCTGGGCCGTGCAGGTCCGCCGTGGTGAGGGAGATCACCTTGTGATGTAGCGTCATACCTAACCCCTATGAGGTCTGAGTCGGAAGGCTGGTGCTGCGAGGCCGTCTTTTTGTATCGCTGCTGCTTCTTCTTCTCAGCGCGCTCTGCCGTACCCGAACCTTGACGATCTTGCGCCTGTTGCTTCGTAGCGTGGCTCTCATCCTCTTCAGGGTCCTTGTAGTCGATCCATCTGAGCAAGGCATCCACCCATTGGTCCCTTTCCTTGTCGTTCTCGGCGCAGAGTACGTGCTTCACATGGCTGCTCGAGTCCTTTTTCTTGGGCTCAAGAATGAGGAATGCGTGGCGGTACTGGTTGTCCGTGTCGTCCGAGTTGGCTGACGGTTGAGGCGACTGGTTCTCGTTGCTTTGGGATTGCTTGCCGATTTGTGCACTGGGCAATTTGATTGTGCCGAGGTGGGCGCCTCCCGGGGTTTCGTAATACTTCAGGTGAGGGCCATCAAGAACGAAAAAGCGGGCCTTCCAGCCGCCAAAGTTCTTCCCTCTCTTGGTGAGATAGCCGGTTCTGAAAGGACGGCCGCCCGGTCCCGACTTGGCTTTGGCTTCGACCATGCTCTCCATCGAACCAGCGTCATCAGGGTTAGGAGCGAGGGTATGAGTTGACAGGTACTTGCAAAGCTCGAGAGCGCTCGCAGTATCCAGGGGCGTGTCCAAAAGCTCTTCCAAGTAATGGTCCAGAGCGATCCGCCGAGCGTCAAGCTTAGCGGGCGCGTGACCGCTAAACAGCGACCTCTCAGGTGTCTTTGCAGTAAATGCTGGGCATTGTTTCAATCTCTGGTCCAACTTGGCGAGGGACGCCGAGTCCTTCTCTACGCGCCAGAGCTCACCAGGCTCGGATCGCGAGAACACGGCAAGAGTAAAGACGGGATCTTCTTCCAGCTGTGTCAAAGACATCAAACTTGCTCGCGACGGCTTCATGCGTGAGGAAGCAACCTTGACTATGATTGTCGGCAGAACGTTGGGCGGAAGCAGTAGGTCAGGGTATTCTTCGGTGACGAACCCCTTGAAGATGCGGCCGCGTTCGGTCGGGCTTCCACGGCTCTTATCGCTGGACGAGTCCCATCCCTGCTTGACAAGATTCAGGGATTGGGGGACCATGGGATCTGTGGCCTCCGCTGATGTTTGGAGAGAGTGGCCCGGGGGAAGAGGAATCGGCTGACGTGGCGGCCGGGGCGACAAGGGCGCCGCAGGGAACGATGAGATGCTGGCTGCCGGGCTGTCTACCGACATGAGCCCTGGTGGACGGGGGCTGGAGGGCAAGCCAGGGCTAAGAAGCGGGGCCTCGAGGTTGCTGACGCTCAAAGCCTCGACCAGTGACGCCGGAACATTGTCACCCTGCTTCTGCTTCTGCTTCGCGGGGCTTGGAGGCAATTCAGTAGGGGCATCCAGGTTCGCATGTGTCGACGTGGCGGTTTGGCTCTTCTTCGACAAGCTCCTCCTTTCGGCCTCCTGCAAAGCCAAGATTTCTCTATCATGGTCATCTTCCTCGCGCGTCCTACGTCGGCCGCGTCGCTCGGTCAAGATTTCGTTCACTTCCAAAAGGTCGTCGAAGTCGGATTCGCTGTCTTCGTCATCGCGGCCAGGTTGAGTCTGATCCTGGAGCTGTAAAGGCGCTGGTGGGGGTTTGCGCGGCGGGGGCGTCGGGAACTGTGAGAGGCCTTCATCCGATTTAGATACAGCCTCAGAGGCCACCGGTGGCTTTGGCGGAGGCATGCTTGGAGGTTGGCTTGGCGGGCTTCGGGATGGTGGGAGGCCCAGGCTAATCGGAATATCCATCAGGTCTTCGGCTTCGAGCTCCCTCCGTGCTATCTCTGCGACGTGTTCCTCTTCATCGTGATTGAAACGATCGTAGGCATGCTCATGTGCTTTGGGCATCTCGTGCGATGGGTCCAATAATGCACTCACGGCTGACGGCGGCCCGTTGGGTTGGTCTGCCGGGGGTGTGATCGGGTAGGGCGCCATAGCCACGTCCACGGGCGAGTGCTTCTGGCTGTCAGAGTCCAAGGTAGGAGAATCCGGTGTCGTGACCGGTCGCTCTTTAGGTGCGCTGACATCGATTGCCGGGATGCCTTTGCTCATGGGCATTTTAAGAACTTTGCTGGCGGTTTTGGACCCGTCTGGCCCCGTGTGTACCGATGTTGACATGACTTCCTTCAACTTCTTTCTGTACTTCTCCTTGTCTTTTAACGCTCGCTCCAGATCCTTGTTGAGACCTAGGATCATGGCTCTCTGCTTGTCGACGAGACGCCATAGTTGTGCGTTTTGTTGTGACTGGGAGTGCTTTTCTTTCAAAAGGTACTGAATCACCGCCTCCGGACTGCCCGCCGTTTTGATAAGCGCTGCAATATCTGTGGGGTCAGACTGGCTCCCAGTAGCACCCTTTTGGGATTGCGACTTTGTCGAGATGGCTGAGATGGCCGAGTCCATGGAAGAGTTGCGCGGAGCCCCTTTGCTAGGCTTCGCCCGCACAGCGGCGGCCGAACCCCCAGAGGTAGACATTGGAGATGGGAGCGGACCTGCAAGAGGCCTCGAGGTCAAGACGGGCTCGGAAGCGCTTCGATGATCATTCGTCGGTAGCGGTGATATCCTCGGTCTACTATGGCTATCTGTCAGCTGTGTTACATGGGGCGGCGCTGTCGAATCGGAACGAAGCAATAGGGCGCGGTACACATACCGCCGTGTGCTACGTTCAGGTCCCGACGAACCAGACGAGTCGCTCTGGTAGTATGTCTGCGGTTCTCCCAGGGCTTCAACGGGTGAGCGAGAATCGTCCGTAGGCGTCGTGGTGATTTCGGGAAGGGTTCGAGAAAGATGGGAATACGAAATCCCAACGGGCGGGAAGAAGGATGATGACCGGGGTGAAAATGGACTCGTCGGGGAACCGACGACGATGGTCTCGTGGAGTGGACTGGGTATCGGGCGCCGAGGAGATCTATAGGGCGGAGGAGGGCATCAGTCAATGTGCTGCCAGGCCGAGTCGTGGAGCCTAATCCCACAACAAAGCAAAGGCGGACGACAGGTAGAGGATTTGGCGCAGAACGTAAGTCAAGAAAGGATTGCGGAGCGCCAAGACGATAGCACACGACCTCCTCGCAGACCGGGGACCGAGAGAGAGAAGAGCGTGTGGGTGAATACTCGCTCGCTCTCCCTCTAGGTGGGAAATGATCGTGGGCGTGTGATAGCCGAGTGTGGCTCGCAAATGTCTCTCTTTCCCTTCTCTTTTCTTTCTCTCTAGCTGGCGGTGGCGCGTTGGGGAAATCAAGGTGATAGGATCAAGGAAGAAAAGAAGCGACAGCGGCAGTGGCAGCGAGAAAAAGCAAAGACGCACAGCGACACCAGGGCGAAGCAGACAGACAAACTGGGAACGAGAAGGGGCAGCGAAGCAGAGCAGAGCAAAGAGTGGGCCGTTTCTTCTTTGGTAAGCGATGCCCGGTGGAGGCAGTGGAACGTACCTTGGGGATGGAGTAAGTAGAGGGCTGGTGGGACTGTGACTGGCAGCGGCAATGGTGCTTGTATTGGCGGTACTGATGGTAATGGTTGCAGGATCGGAAGCCAGGATCAAGAGGTCTGTCGTGGGGCCATCTTTGGAAGAAGGAAAAGAGTGAGAGGATATGTCTGCGACCTGAAGCCGGTGGAGAGGGTGTTTCTGGCGAGGGAGGCGAGGATGATGAATCCCAGGAGCACCGGCGAAAACAGGAGCATCGGTGGATTCGGTAACGGCAGCAAGACGTGACGTGGAAGCATTCGAACCAGAAGCATCAGAATCTGAAGTTGAGCCCTGGGCACTCCGAGTCTGGAGCGCGAGCTGCGACATGGTGGGCAATGCGACGGGAAGACAACTGACCGGCGGTCCAACTAAAGGGGGGTGAGGGGGGTGGGTGTGCAGGGTCAGAGCTTAACGCAGGACAACCTCGCAGCGGTTTCGAGATGCCTGGATGACCCTGACTACCGTTGCATATAATTAACCGGCCTCTTTCTTGTCTTATGTATATCCGTACTGCCCAGTGTATGGAGTCCCCTTCTTCTTCTTCTTCTTCTTCTTCTCGGGAGCGAGCGAGCGAGCGAGCGAGCGAGCAAGCAAGCAAGCCGACAGGCAGGGATCGAAAAGCTACAGGCGGAGCGGACGAACCAGGCGTAACCAGGTATCGTAGGTACGCAGATGGACAGTTGTTGATGGTAGCGGACGGAGGGTGACGCTGAAGCGGGTACCCAGTCGGACAACAACGATGAGATGGATGGGTGAGATTCGGGGTGCAACTGCTGGATGGCGTCGTACCTATGGCAGGGCATGCAGGGTGAGATGAGGAAAAGGTGGAAAGGAAATGTATACTCTTGCCGGAACAGAGGGCAGATCAGATCAGATGAATGGCGTCTTCCAATGAATGTCCTGAGGCAGGGAGGGAGGGCTCGTCCTTGGCCGTACCTTGCTTGGGTGTGCTTTGTGGGAGGAATGCTCCAAGCTGGGAAGGGGGGGATGGGGGTTGACGAGACGAGTGGCCGTTATCTTGTATGCCGGCGTGGAACGTTGGTGTTGACGGGGAGGCAAACGGCACCAACCAACCAGGCAACTCGCTTTCCACGGAAAGGTGGCCAACCGTAAGGGTTGAAAGAGCAGCACGGGGTCGGTCGGGGGAGGGGGAGGACGTGGCCGTTGGCGTAAGCGAAGTGTAGGTTTCCCGATGGGCAATGCAATGCAATGCGAAGAAGCTGGGACCAGGCCAAAGTTGGCCAACGGTGAGAGAAGAGACAGACAGACTTTGGTTTTCGACGAAGGGGACCCCTTATTTTCTGTCTTGGTCGTTTCTAGCAACGCGCAAAGGGAGTCTGATAGCGGTCGGACAGTGACATTGGAAGATACTAGGGGTTGGATCGCGCAGGAGCAAAAGGCCTTGAGGGGGGGAATACAAAACATCAGTTCAGTGCATTCCACGACGACACCAATGCTTCCTACGACCTCACTAGCAGCCCCTCGGCATTTGCTTCGTGTGGGTGGGTGGTCGGTCGCAGCATGAGCAGGGACAGAGGAGCATGAGCAGGAGCAGGAGCAGGAGCAGGGACATACATCTGGAGGTTAAACGCAACAAGGTACCGGGGAGTACCTAAGATGAGCGGCTGCGATGGGGGTGTGGTCCCGTGGTCGGATGCAACTCAGAGCAAGGTGGTGACCGGGGGGGGAAATGTACCCTTCCTCCTCTCTTGTCCTCTTGTGGTACTTTCGGGGGGGGGGGGGGGGGGGCAACAGTGACGAAGGAAGTGATGATGATGGGTATGGTTGGGCTCGGTGGATTCCGTGTGTTTGCATCTGCCGCTGCAAGACGTCGAAAAAGGAAAAGAAAGAGAGAAAAAAGAAAAGAAAAAAAAGAGAGAGGGGGGGGGGGCTGCAATTGGGAATGAAATTTCGACGGTCTCCGCTGGCTGTAGGTGCTGTTCCTGGCTCAAGCTACCTACCACAACGGTGTGTTTGGGTGTATGGCTTTGATTGGACTTTGCGAGGGAAGGAAGGAACAAAGGAGAGGAGGAAGATGAGTGGCAGAACCTGCACTCCTTCAGAAACGCATACACATACACATACCCACGCAAACACAATACCTACAATCACCGGAGTCAATTGAAATGCCATGTGGCAAAAATTCATCTTCGGCATTGACCTCGAGGATTCATTTTACATCCCTTTCTAGTGTGTGTAAAGTATTTCTCTCCCTCTCTATTCCTCCCCCTCCTTCGTCCCAGACGGTAGAACCCCTCCCTACGGCTAGACTTTGAGACGGACCGGGGAGGAGAATGCTGACAAGCAACACTATTGAAAACACGGCGATTTATTGCCCAAAACTTGCCGGCAAAGAAGGGTTCTCGTTGTTAACGAACAAGGTATTTGTCTACGAACCCAATCATGTCAATCAGCCTTTGCAAATCCTGCGCTACGAGCTAAGAGCGGTCTAGCAGTGCGACTTCATAAGGGGGGGGGGGGGGGGGGGGGGACAACTTAATCTCCCTTGAGGTCGGACAGTCAACCAAAAGCACATCCTTGATGGTTTGTCTGTTTTAGAGCCTGCCGCGGCGCCAGCAGCTATTGGTCCGTTGATAACGATAGGATCTCGAGTCGTGTTTTTGTAACTATCATACGGGTTTGTCGCGGATTGTACATGGGAAATACATCAGAGGCAAGAGGGCAGCTACCGGTACTCTTGCCGCAGCTACCAACCATCCTTTAGCTTTGTCAACCAACCAATGAGCAGATCTGACGTGCGAGGGAAAGAGCAGCCCGGCCATGACCCGCGCTTCGCTTGCCTCGAGTTGTAGGTATCTCGGTTTCGTTCCTTCCTTCCAGAAGACTATCTAGTCTGTCTGTCTGCCTACCCACCTACCCACCGAGGCCGGTTTCCTTCCTTCCACGACTTACAAATAAATAATTTGAGTCTTGCCGCATCACTGAAAACATGCTCGGTCCCGGAATCTCATCTCCTGTTTCCTCGTCATGCACCACCTGCCCTCAGCTCCCACGTCAGCCACGTGGAATGTGTCCAACTCTCTTCAAGAAAGATAGCCTCGGGCCCCTCCGCTCCATGTCGGGAAGCATCTTGCCCTGCTCTCGCCACGCCGAGACTCCATGACGGGCTGCTTGAAACAACCATGTCGAGTCTACCAAGGTACGACCTACTCCCGCGGAACAAACGCCTGGAAACCATCTGTCAGCTTTCTTTCTCAATCCGATGCCCAAAACTTATTCGCACCCGCTACCTAATCCGCGGGGTTACGCCGTGCGAGCCGGTACGTCCCTGTTCGAGCCAACCTTGGGTGGTTTAGATCCAACTTTGAAATCCCCGCGGGGCCGAATCCGGTCTCCGGCAGCCCTTTTTCCTAGCTCGCTTCTGCATTGTTCCTCTATCTGTTGGTGTCGCCGCCTGATCTCCATCACGGTACCTGCGGCTCTCGTCAGGCTGCCTGCCACTCTCTCTCTCTCTCTCTCTCTCTCTCTCTCTCTCTCTCTCTCTCTCAACCTCCACTTCTGCATTCTGCAAGGCACAGGTGCCGTGCCATCGTGGCCCGCACACACCACCCCAGATTCTTAACGCCACAGCCCAAGGCCTTAATTTAATTTCGGGTCTTAGGGGCCTTGGGCTGCTTTGCTCCAATCATCTACCGCCGCCGCCCCCCCCCCCCCCCCCCCCCACCTCCCCTTCACTTCTTGGTGGTCTTGTCCCCGTTTGGACGTTGAAGTCCCGGACCTTTCCAGGCACATACGAGCGGGGAGTGGTCCAGGCAGCCCATAGGACATATCGCTTCTCCCGGGATTGAAGCACGACAATTGTGGGCTTTGACCCTGGGAGACGAGGTTCCTGCCAGAGCCTCCTCTTCTGTTTACCTACTACTACTACTACTACTATCTGTCATATTTGACATGCTATTCACTGCGCGCCCATCGAAGTGTCACTACCCTACGGGAATAGCAAACCCCCGCAGCGGCCAGACGCCAGTGTCACCGCTCACCCTTCTTCGTCTATCAAACAGGCTCCGGAGGATGGATCCTTCACCAGGAGGTTCAGACGCAGTCTGCCACGTCGCACAGCGTTGCACTCGTCCAGATTGCTTAGCCCCTCCTGTCCTCTCGTTCGATGCCCCCTCGCCCCATTTTGGAAACCTAGGTACTGTTAAACGTAGCAATGGCTGTTTCTTCCTTGTCGCTCGCTGCCATGAACTGGCTTGGCATAATTATATCTGTTATGTGTTATTCAGGAGGCGACATCTCTTCTGTGGGTATCAACACATTCCATCGCGTGCAGATTGCGTGTGCTGGGCCAGGGAGTAATTCCAGAATTCATCATAGTTGATGACTTGACCCTTGAGCAACCCAGGTCTCGCGGCCACCCATCACCGCAACCCCTCCCTTCCTTTCCGCGACACAATGCCACGTCCATGCTATCAAATTACTGTGTAGTCTAGTGTAGCTACCTTCCCGATATTGTCATCATTGTACAGGTGGTGCACAAACCCTCCCAGCTGTAGTCTGGCATGATAGTGCCGCACTTTGGGGGTTGAGGCGTCAACTAGGCGACACTTATCGGCCTGCTAGCTCTTGGATCGCTGGCGTTCCTTGGAAGTTGACCGACGGCTCCGTCATGCCGCCGTCATGTCGCAAAGCATCCCGCCGGCTTATATCCAGACTGTATATTTATTTGCCCAGGTCCGAGGGGATGGGCAAGAAGACGTCGGGATCGGATGAAACGGTGCAATGGTTCTCATCGGACCGGCTCGCTAGGCTGTTTCGCCTCGCTGGCCGCGCTCACGATGAGATGGAATACTCAACTAACTGCCAGCAGTCTTGCCCGTCAACCTACCGCGGTTCCTGTACGTCGGTGTTGTGCTATCCTTTCAAGTCTGACCTGAGCGCCTGGGAAAACACGACGAAACCTTTCCGCCCGGGATCATTCTTTACAGCCCTCCTGGAAGACGGCGTTCCGATAGTAACCTTCTTCTCTCGCAAGAGTATGCATGAACCATCCTTCCCAACCAGATGCGGGAACCTTTCTCTTCCAAGTCATGAGGTCATGCAGCGCACCCGGGCACCCTAGGCGGTGGCTTGAGCCCCTTGCGAGCGCTGCTTGGCTGCACTTTGCTAAAGGGTCCAGGCCTCGCTTTGGAACTTGGCAACACAGCGACATCAATGAAGCTTAGGCCTCAGGACATGAGTACGCCTCGCGCAGTTGATAGCTCTCGTTGGCGACTTCTTTCTCGCCGTCCGATTGCCAGGACAGTGGCACCTCAGCATGATCCCTCAGCCAGGACGCCAAACAACATCCAGCTATCTGGCGGCCGAGAGCATTTCATTACCACAAAGTAGGCATTCTCAAAGCCACCTCGCTCTCCAGCCAAAGGCGCGTCGTGTTCATCACATCACATCTCAACTTCATGTCTCCAGTCAAAGCACTTTCGAAAGTCCCATATCTCCCGTGGGAGGTGCGAGAGATGCTGCTCCCCACCAACTTACCAACAGATGATGCTATGCATGTACACTGCATCCTGGACACGATTTTGACCATGGGGGCAAGCTTGCCGCTGGCAGGATCAGGCCATGTGTGTCGCCAGACCCGCTTGCAGCCGGCTTTCCGTGGCAAGGCGAGATGGTTATTGCACGGTAACATCTATCTATTCGGCCCCTGGAGCTTCGCGGGCGTAACACAGCTGTTCTTTTCCCAATTTGAGAGCTGTCCCCGGTCCAGTTTGGAACCCTGACACATCTACAAATCTCTATCCGCCAACGAGAGTACACTGCTTACTCGGACAATAGCAACCGATAGCAACGAATGAGGCGGGGCATCTCAGGGGAGGGATAGTCTTTTTGTCCCAAACAAGAAGCCAATTTAACCGTGCAGCAACGACTCACGGCGCTGCAACTATTCTCATCTGGCGCTGTGGGTGTGCAGGACCCCCCCCCCCCCCCCCCCCCGACTTGCAGCAACCAGATGGGGTCTGCCAGGAAGACTCCCCTCCCCAGCGTCGCTTTGTCCCGTAGCGCCTCGGCGGTCATTATCCCTGGACCATGATTGCCGGTGGATCTGGCAATTTCCATCCATTTTGTTATGTGCATTGGAGCCAGACAACTGGCCGCTCAAGCCGCCGGGTGCCGTTACATCACAAATGGGCAAAGGCAATACAAGGAAATGGAGCTAGCATTGAAATCAACCTGGCCCATCCACCCCCCCCCCCCCCCCCCCCCTCGCAAGCGCGTCGGGAGGGAGACCCTGCTGATGGTTAACATCATTGGCGGCCTGTGCCTGTCGCTCCAAAGCCAAGTGCTCAGATCGACGACAGGGACCAATCAGGTGTTATGTGAGGGAAAATGCACTTGGACCCTGAGAAAGACAAGAGGGAAGCAGTTCCACGTCTTGTTAACAAGGGAAATTGCAATAACTCTCGCCGACGTGGACGGTTGATCATCGCGCAGCTCTGATACTGCGACGAGCGGCCACTACTTCAAGTCATCCGCCCTCTGATTCAGATCTGCGTACTCATGGTGCTCAAGAGAACCTGAACAAGCCTTACCTAGCTTCACTTCCGTCGTCGTCATTGACGACGCCCGCGACCGCTTCACTCGAGACTGCAGCTCAAGCCAAGCTACAGTTTGTTTTCTTGTCATCGCCCGTTTTGCTTATTTGGCAAACATCTAGCTGCATGCAAGTGCTTGGACGCTCTAGATGCCGCCGAGCGCCACAGTGGCTTTGGCAGCCTCGAATTCAAAGTGCAAAAAGACGGCGGCACTTGCTGCCAGGTAGATGCCGCGTTACAGAGATCTTTGTCATCGACCGCACCCGGATAGGGATCTGGGCAAGGCACATCCGTCTGATATCATTCGTGTCATCCTGTGCCTCGTGCCCGATGAGCTCAAAGTGCGTAGAAGAAGTATTTGACATTCGAGTAGTCCCCCCCCCTCTTCCCTAGGCGCCAGGTTTACACAGTGTAATCCCGAGCATTCAAAGTTCATCCGGACCTTGACATCCACACTCTTGTGTGCCAGGGGTTGTTAGTTTGCGCCTCACGGTGTCACGATCGAGCCCAAGCAACCTAGCGTGTCCGGTGATCCTAACAGGCATCGAATGGCGGGTATCACGGGACTTGAGTTGAGGGTATCGGGGCTATAGACATTCATCTTCGAAAGAGCCCTGTCCGCGTGTACGTGTAGGCCGGGGGGTGCTCGTTCACCAGGAGTAACGTAGTTTTGCTCCTTCGCCACATGGACATCAGAAACCTGTCAATCACGCACGTCTTAAGCTACGAACAGGACGGGAGCAGCTGACGCCCTCGTAAAGTTTTAGCAACCTGCCGCGAGGCTGACCCCATAGCTCTGGCCATCAAACCAGTCAGGAGTCCTCACCGGAGACGGGATAACCTTTGAGTGGGTTCCTGTTATGGCCTAGATGGAATTATTGCCGCCGTTCATCCCCGTGCGGCGACTAGTTTTCAAGCCACCGATCATCCATCGACCGACCCTGACGCGATTCCTTACGCACGGCATCGGGAACTCGCTACCTAGATATCCCGACCCTCGATGTCCGAGGTCTTTTTTTTTTTTTTTTTTTTTTTTTTTTGCTTGGGACGAATCCCGTCCCAGGACGGCCAGATTCTCGCCTGCTGTGCAACAGGTCAATTCGACCTCGGCCTGCAATTATGTTTTGTGAGTCTGTGACATCTCATCCAATGGGGAGGGTTCGGTACCCGTCCACCGACGCGCTGAAACGTGAAATCCACCGCCCCCGACCGCAGGCCGTAATCAGCCTGAAGAATAACCGGCGTCGCGGACGTGTTTCAAATGCGCCATCAATTTAAGGGGAGGCCCCCGTCACAGACCCTCGCTTCACCCCCCCGCCGAGCCAAAAGACCACGGAAAGTACCTCACGTGAACGTGTATATTTCAACACATCATCGTTAGGCGCGTTGCGGATGTTGAGATGACGGGCGTGGCAATCGGACGGACAGCCCGGCCCCGGCATCCAAACCCGTCGGCGAAACGCGTTGGGCCATGCTCAAGACATTACCGGACGCGGCCCCGTTGTTCCTACCGGGGCGTGGGCGCTGTCACGATCTGGCACACGATCGCAAAGGCCATTTGCCGCGTGCCCGTGCTCGCGATGCATGCGGAGCGACTCGCCACCGCCGATGGGGGTGCCATGCTGGTTGGAAGGGTCCCATCATGCCGCGATCGTGGCAGGCGGCGACGGTGGTGCGCGACTCGGAAACGTATACTCGAATCGCGCGGGTCCTCCACGGACTGCGCAGTTGTGCCACCCAGCACCTTTGCTGGCAAGGGTTGCTTTGCATCTGATCCAGGAGAGCGGTACGCATGCCCCAACAAGAAGACCCCATTCGCGTCTCGCATGTACTTCTCACTGCGTCATGTCGGCCAATCTTTTATCTCGGATTCATCATTGCCAACTAGATCCGTTCTCTATTCCCAGCGGCTATCCATATTCCTCGAATTGGCAATAGCCGATACCTAATGCTTGCCCGTGTGCAGCGTTCCGGGCAGGCTATGCGACGCGGGGCAGCCAGCTTGGGGAGGGGGCCGTCTCTCCGAAGACGCGACAAGGGGCTGAACGAACGATGAAGTGGCCTTTTGGGCCTTGTACTGGATGCCAGGCCCGAGTCATCGAATCCCTCGGCGATGTGCCTTTGCCGGAGTCCAGACCCATTTAGGCTGCTTCGTGATCGTCTGTTCTGTCCTGGACGCCTCCAGCGACACGTCTATCACGGTACCCCTAGCAGGGAATCCAGTCGGTTGCAGCTCCTCCGCAACCCTCCGCAACAGTCGGCACGTCGCTAGTCGTGCGGGATCTGCAGAGCCCTTGGTCCCGGGTCAGGTTGTATGGCGGTGCCGTGTTCCCGACAATTGATATCGCCTAAAGGGCACCTTGTCTGTTCGTATCGACCGGTTGAGCTGGGTCTAGTGACTTTACGGGCAGGTCATGGGAACCATGTGTCCTGCTTTGGGGCTCCCCTTGCCCCCGGACTCGGAGTCGCCGCTGCCGTATCAAGGAGCCCGGGTCCGCCAGCCAGTTTCCGTACCGTTCTCGGAGGTTGTCATATCCGGCTTTGATACGTTTTCGCTCCACGCTTCTGGCCGGTGACGAAGGCCTACGGCCTGCATACGAAAGGCTATGTATGTCTCGGCGATGGCCAGCCGGCTTCATCCGCATGCTTGCATTTCCGAAGAACGGGGGCCTAAACTTTCGGCGTGAGATCTTGTGTAGTCACCATCTGCTACCGAATAGTTTCCTTTTCAAGTTGATACACGTGCTTCTTCGGTCGGGGTGCCGGGCATCACCCCTCAGCATAAGAGTCAAGGCATCAATGCCTCTTCCGCAAGTGATCATTGAGCACACGGGGCCCGAAAGGACCTATGGATCTCTTCTGCTCTTTGGTCCTCGTAAGACCTTGGGGCGTTCAGCCAAGAAACCGTGACCCTGGACGTTCCGCATTCATAATCTCAAAATACCGCGACGTAGACAACATAGCCCCAAAAGCCGACATTCAACAGTCTTTTTCCTTTCGAAGCCGAGCGACACGGGGGAGAATTGCGAACCCGTACCAAGCCGGCGAAAGCGCGCAGTCCTAGAACGGCCTTGAAAACAGTCGGCCTTCCCGGCCGCCGATCTCGCGGGGTGTCGTGCAAATGGCGGCGATAGAGCACACGTGAGACGTGGGACTGTCCAGCCTCGTGGGTTTCCTACCTGACACGAAGCTGGTGCAGCGAGATAGAGAGAGGGGGGAGGGGGCCAGTGGTCTCCCGAGACGCTCTTTCCCCCGGGGTCATGACGCGGTGACACCTGTTGGGGAGGGGTGAGGGGTCCGAAAACGTCCCAGAGACGATCGTGAGGTTCTTGGCTGCGTCCTTGGCAACGTGCGGGTCAGCCGGCAACCTTCTGGCGTAGGTCGATGCCGACTGTCGAGTATGAACCACGACGCAACAGCGTCGTCAACTGGAAACGGGGAGGACAAAAGAATAGAACTGCCAAGTGTTAAATATAGCCTCAGATCTATCCAGCCCTGTCACAGCTGTTGCGGCTCCCCTGGTCCCGACGAGAGGCCCAATGTAACCCTCCTCTCCAGCAGCTCGGTGTGGAGGGTGTGGGCGGTTGTCTGTCGTCTCAAGGGGACGGCACCTGCGATCTTCGAAACACGGGACCCGTCGATTGGCTTGGTTTTTTTTTTTCTTGTTTTTTTCGGTCGACTTTCTTGTTTACAAAAATAAACCATAAGACTAGCTCTTCTAGTTCCGCTTATTCAAAAGCAGCCTGGGCTGTTGCCTCGGCTACGGAACGTTGATGCCATATACCTCCTGTCTCAAGTCCTTCTGCGCCACGCGTACCGGTTCGATGGGGGGGCTTAAACTTCATGATGGATAACCGCTTGACAGGTGGGGGTCGGGGGATCCTCAGACGTCATGGGACGCAGTTCAATGCCAAATTTGGCGGAGTGCGTCCAAGGGGAACGAAAGGGAGCATCTTTGTCCGTGGGCGACACCAAGTTCTCTACGACCCCAGGAGCACGAGCTTGGAGGGATGGGTGGAGGCCCTCGGTAGGTCAGTCGCCCTGTGTTGGACGGCGGAAGGGGCTGCGGCATCTCGTCGGCTGCCCACTGCGATGCGAGGTTACGCAAGATTCATGGACTGCACTGCTTGCCCATTTCCGCAGGGGCGACCTGGAAAGACGACAACACGGCTCCGCGAGTCGATGTGGTCCAGGAGGTGATACTCGGCATCTTCTTTCAACCTCTCTAGCAGTTGTTAAAACGGCTTCGGGCAGATAGACACATTCCACGGGTCCGAGAAAAGAGTGAGGTTTGTAAGGTAAAACAGCCGTCATTTCTTCTGGTCATCATCAAAGTGTTTCTATCATGGCACGTATAACCGCGTACCGCCGACACAAGCCGCTGGCTTCCTTGTGAACTAAGCGGAGGGGGGGAAGCAGAAAAGCAATTCCAGCCGTAAAAAAGAAACCCAGGCGACAAACTCCTTCGCAAGCATTGTATCCCGTCCCATCGTATCAAAAGACCGTATAGCGCCGCTAAGAGCAAACATGTCCAACAAAAGCATCGCTGTGTACCACCCCAAAGCAAACTGCCACCAACCTAATCGCTCCGCCAATTTTATACGATAAGAAAACAAAGGCAATGAGTACATCTTCTTCGGGAAGTGAGGCGAACCAGGAGGAGGGGACACGAGGAGGCTTCATCGCCGGTAGTTGTACTCCCTCTCCCTCCTCCGGTCCGAGATGGTGACGCGCATCCGCTCCTCCTCAGGTGGGGGCGGCGGGGGCGGCAGCATCCGCGGCGGACTGTACCGCCTCCCCTCAACGTACCGAAACGTCTCGTACCGCGGCTCGGCGGGGACGGGGACGGGGTACGGGACTCTCACGGGCACAAGCTTCTCCCGCTCGACGTAGACCTCGCGGACCTCCCTCTCGCGGTCCCGGCTCCCGCGGCGCGAGTGGCTGTGGCTCCGACTCCGGCTGCTACGCGAGCTCTTGCTCGACTTGACCGACCTGACTGAGGGCTCGACGTCGACGGCGATGACCTCGATGGGCGGGGGCGGCGGGGGGTGACGACTTCGGGCGGCGGGGGCGGAGGAGGGCACGGCAGGGCCGGGGGCGGGGGCGGGGGAGGAGGGGTCTCGGCCTTGGGCGGCGGCACGGGCTCGGGCGCGACGATGACGGGAGGAGGGGGGGGAGGGGGTGTGCACTCGCGAGGCGGGGGCGGGATGAATGTCGTCTTCTTGGTGCGGACGGTGACGGAACCGTTGGTGGGTGGCTCGAGGTAGAGGCGCTTCTTGGCGCCGTGGTGGTGGTGGTGGCGGTGGTGGTGGTGGTACTCGTAGTATTCCTTGGAGGAAGCTGGTGGAGCGGGGTCGTTAGTTGACATGGAGCGTGGACGTGACGCCACTAGGTGACGTCAGGATTTTGTTGGGGCTCACTCGTACCCATTGTGGACGGCTGGATTCGTTCCAACAAGGACAGAGACAGCTGTTTACACGTGTTGTGTGTGTGCTCTGTGTGAAGTTCTGAGTGCGCCGACTTGATGGCCTACACTTGATGCGACGTCGCGACGTCGGGAAGGGGAGTTTGAGTTTGTATGGCGATTTGAGTTGTGGGTTGTGCAGGCGGATAGGCGCAGACCCCCAAGGATGGGATGAACCGCGAATGCGATGGGACGAGCTGCGCGACGCGACTCAATGCCGATGCCGATGCGATGCGGTGCGATGCGATGCACAAGCAAGCAAGCAAGCAAGCAAGCAGAAAAAAAATGATGGGGGGTTTGCGGTTGTTCGGCAGGGAACTCGCAAATCCGATTTGCAATGTGCGATGATCGGAAAAGAGCCGATGATCAACAGCCGGGACGTTTGTCTTTAAATAAGTCACCAGTGGCGGGAACCCCGGGTAGACTAAAAAAAATCAACAGGGCTGTGGATGTGGTGGATGTTCGTGGGTGGTGGTTGGAAAACTATGTGGAAAGGTTCGGGCGAGAGGAACTAAAGGGAAACGATGGGCCGGGGGGAGGGAGAGAGAGGCGCTATCCATTATATAACTGACCACAACAACCACAATATCACCACGCGAGAGAAGTGTCTGGGCCTAAACAGGGTGTGGACTGCGTGCAGGAGAATCAAGGTCGGCCTGCCTCTCACTGCCACTGCCCCCCCCCCCCATCCACGCTCATGGTGAACCACACCGAACGGAAAGACGAGCGGGAGAGTGACATTACACCACCACACCCACATCGTCGAGCAACCAGTCGGCAGCCCAAGAGGCGCCCAGTGAGGAGGGGACATCCAGGCAGGCCAGGCTGCCGTGCATTGGACGCTGCCATATGGAGAACAGGCTCAGCAAAGGCACATGATCCATCTCCCTTAGAAAAAAGGCCCGATCGAAGCTGCACGAAAAGAGTGGAGGGAAACGAGGCGGAGCGTTGGGCAGAATGGAGAGGAGAAAATGCACATGCAGAAAAGCACCGCCTGTTTGACCGGGGGATGATTATTGACCAGGCTATCGACCTACCTACTGATAATAACGTGTCTGTCTAAACGAAGCTGCTCCATCTCCAAATACATGGGACTCGATGCGAATAAACTACAATGAACGCTGATATGAATGAGGATTAAGCCCGCCTATTCAGTCAACGTGTGCATTCGTTCCCATCCCATTCCTCTCTCCTCCCCTTCCGCTCCTCCTTCTTTCCATCCCATGCCTCTCCCCCTCTCACGACTGACCAACGGACCGCTCGAACCTACTTCCCTTCGTGTAGCCGACAAGGGTGCGCTATTGGGCAATTGAGGCCTTATGACGCCAGTGCGCATGTCACGCCAAAATCAAGATTCGAGGCGGTCGGCTGGGTGCCCCTCCTCCGCCCTATTGGAGCCTGTGCGAGAGCCGAACTGGCTGATATGCCCAATGCCAGTCATTCACCCAAGAACCACCGCACTACCACGGGCCCTGCGTCCCCCACTGTTTGGCATGTGACGCCCTTGTTTCGACGCCGCCATGATTGGGGAAGCGTGAATCAAGGTTGCCGTCGTGATTGTCTACTCTGCGCCAGCCTGCGGGTTTCCGTGTCCATCGGGCCATATCCGGGGGGGTCGCAGCCCAGACGGGTACCCCCTGATCGTGGGGTCGCAGGGCTGAGCTTGTCAGGTTGGGTGAGCTGGCAGCTCCATCATCGTCCCAGCCATCTCTCGAATCACCGTAGCTCGGTTCTGGTGCCGTCGCCGGGCGAGAAGAGATAGAGAATGAATAATACTCTACCGGTACCCTTTTCGACCCGACGTCGAAGGCTGGTTGGCTGGCCTCAATCTCCGTTGGGCGCCGTTCCACATTGCCAAGACGATGAGCAGCTTGTCCCGATCGAGACTCCGCTGGCGGCCCAATCTTTGAACGCCTATCTACTGTTTCTCCCACTCGATCAGTTCAAGTCTGGACCAGTCTGCTGGACCCTTGAACCAGGACCCCGGCCTCCTCGGGCGTCCCCCCCCCCCCGCGCTTCGTGGATTCGATCGATCCAAGGCAGTTATCGTCGTCGGACCAGGGTCGTCAGTGCGTCGCGCAACTGCAGTGCGCGGTACGTGTCTGCCCTTAGGCCCGCTGGGTTCGCCCTCCTAGGCGGCGCCCTAACCGCCTCTCGAAGCTCTTTTCAGCTGACAGCGGCCTCCTGTACACGACCTGCCGAGCGGGGAGCATCTCGGTCGCGTCATGATTGTAAGGCTTCCCAGGAATGCCCTCGTATGACGGGAACGTTGAACCGAGCGTATCGTCGCCTCGTATCTTTCGAACTACCCAGGTGTAAATGTGTCCCAATTCGCCCATCCACCAGAGGCCGAGCACGATCGTCAGGATGGTTACGGGTATGGCAGTTGCCCAATACAGCCACTGCCCGTCCTTCATGTCTCGGATGTCGCTAGAGTTCATTCCGAAGATGCTCGAAACGGCGCTCAGAGGCAGGAAGATGATGGTCACAATGGTGAAAGCGTAAATGGCCTGTTCCTGGCGGCCCTTCGTCACCGCCGCGTTGTTGAGGTTCTACTCTCAAAGTTAGCGCCCGTATCCCGGCTTCCGAGCTCACGCGGTATCAACTCACAGTCTGTTCCAAAACGTCAGCTTGCTCGCCGTACTCCTGGAAGTCCCTGCTGCGCCGCTCCAACAGCTGTGTGCACTCCGCCGCCAGGAGATCCCTGAAGCCGGCGGCGTCCGTTGATGGAAGCTTGTAAAAGTCAGACACCTCAGCCACGGGCTCCAGCGGTGCATTCATGTCGTCGTCATTGGCGTATCTGCGAGACCGTAGAAAAGTGGCGTCACGGTGATTGGCCTGTTCTCTGAACTGCGCTCGGTACAGACGGTGCTGCTTCGTTGCTGCGGGCAGGGTTTCTTGGCGAGACGTTAGGATGGAGTTGAATACGTTGCTTTGGGCGTCTATCGTGCGGTTGATCACATTGACTTCTTGCCGCAGGAAGTTGATGCGCTGCTGGTACGAGAGATCCGACTGCCCGTTGGCAATCTCGTTTTCCTGCCCACTGTCAGTACAGGATTTGATAGTGAACGGCTTGCATAAACTCACCAAGGCTCTAAGATACTCTGAGTATGTATCTGTAATCCCAACATACTTCCCGGGCGTATCGGCCAATAGGCTGTAGCTGATCAGTGAGACTACCTCGAGCGGGAGGACCGAGGACCGTTCCATGAGGTTAAAATCAGACAGTCGTTCCATAATGTGCTTCATGCCACTCTTTACCAGCGAGTCGGCCACATCCAGGTGGTCTTCCCACATGTTTGAATCATGACTGGCATAGATCAGGCCCATAACCAGATGAAGCCAGGCACGGATTAGGTCCAGCGGCACATCGATCTCCAGCCGATCCGTTGGCCCAGCATGAGAAAAAATGCTCTTGAACGCAATGACCGGGAGGGCAAGTTGACGCAGCAATTTCCGCACCGTAGGGGCATTTATGTAAACCGCGTCACGCCTCGTCTCGTCGAAGTTGTCCGGATAAGCTTCACCGTCAGCAGCCTCAGGTGGAGATATCTGTAACCCCCGTTAGCAATGTTCTGAACTGAGACAAGAGAAGCCGCAAAGACACACCCTGACCAAGTTCATTACCGCACCCCAGAACCTATCTGTCGTTGGACCGTCGAACAACGGAGGGAGAAAGAACCTGAATAGAGAATCGGCTGCATTAAAAATATCAATGCGGTCCTCGTATTCCTGCTTCTTCCATGCCGTTGACGTAGAACGCATGTCTGTCCCTAGCTGCTCGAGATATAAATGTACTTGATCCCGCGTGGACGTCTCACCTTCGAGGTAGGATCGCCGGTCCGGTCCGTTTGTTTCGGCTGTCAGAAACTCTTCCACTTCCGAAAGTTGCCTCTGAAGAACGATAAAATTGGGCCCCTCCATTGGGCTCGGGCGGGTTGCCTCGGCCCAGCTAAACACATGGAACACATCGCTGGTTTTGCTGGGCCGTCCGGGTGGGAAGCTCATTCGGTTTCCAGGTGATAGTTTGAGCGGTTGAAGATTGGCACCAGACGACTGCCCGTTAGTGTTACTCAGGCTTTGGGTGATAGGCCTCAGAATCCCGCTTGGCGGAAGTTGTGGTGGAGCGCTGGTTTGTATTAGCTATTTGTACTCACGGAAGGATCCAGGCAACTAACCATGTTTCCATATTGATCACGACGTTCCTACTCGAAGTCCGGGCAAACTGGAGCACCTTCCACCACCGAGCCTCTGTCAACAGACGGCCGTTGAAGTGGAAGCGGATCGCCTTGGGCCAGAAATCGGAGAAATGAGCGATGAAGGCGAACCACGTCTGGCATTCTTCCAGTGAGAGAGACCATATCACCGACTCGCCGCATTGGACCAGTATGCGGCCGCCCTCTGTGTTTGGCGTAAGTCCTCTCGCCGGTTCAGACGTCACCGCGATAGTGTCGCCACGCAGGGCATCCTCGTACATGGAGCCGCAGGTAATCAGCAGCGAGTTGTGGAGCACGACGCACCACAGCTGTCTGATGTGAAAACACCAGTCATTCTCCCCATTTCCGATTTGCCGTGCTGCCTGGAGCATGTCTCGCTTCTTGGGGTTCCGCGAGAAGGCTGACTGGAGCAGCGTTTGGGGTGGGTAGGCACCTGGGTTACCCGTAGCGTAGACCCCGGAGTACTCTTCCAGGGAGAAGTAAGGGATGCAGAGCCACGTCACCGTTCTCTTCCCATACTGCGAGTTCTTTTCTTGGTCGCCCTGCTGGAGAGGAAGCTGGAGGTAGCTGGGCTCCATGTGCTTCACCGTCGTCTCACTGGATGTACGGACAGTCTTGGAGTAGTTCTTCCTTACGTCGGATAGTAGCTTACGAATTTCGATCTGCTCTTTTTCTGACAGTGCCTTTGAAATCTCATTCTGTGTTATTGTCAGCTTAAATCAATACCGGTTTCGGCGTTTGTGTTCTACATACCGTGAACTCGTCAAAGTTCATCATGTCTTGCTGCACGTGCCTGAGAAAGTGTTAGTGGTGATCTAGCCACCGAGTCCTGTCTTAACTTACAGCCATCTGAAGAGGGACTGCCGCCTCTTATTTGCATCGTACACAATGTCCAACGCCGCAGAGTGCGCGCCGCCGAGAACACCCTCACCCGTGTATCGGGACTGATACACGTGAAGGGCTTTGTTCGGCGGCGGCTCCTCGCCCCGCAGAGTCGAATCATCTGGAAGGGGAATCTCCAAATCGAAATCGTCATCAGTGCTAGAGGAATCTGGCCCCAGGCGTGCCGGATCGAAAGCGTAAATCTTGCCGGTTGTCTCCTCCAAGTCTACCCACTCGTCGCCCTCGTAACCCGGGTCGGGATACACCTGATCAGGAAATACGGGAGTCATCGGAACTGCTTCGGATGCGAAATATTGTACATCCAATTCCTCCTCTTCGTTGCCAATAAGATCTACTGCTGGTCCTTCCGGCGTGGGCTGCTGCGCCGGTCTTTGCTCGGCCACGACCGCGTCAGGAATTTCAGCGCTCTGCTGTGTCTGCGCGAAGTCTTCGTACACCACAGGAGCAGACAAGGGTGTTTTTGCCCGTCGTCGTGGGGCCATGGGCTCCAGAGGCGAAGAAAAACGCACGATGGGCTGGATTGTCTTGGGACTCCTCCGGCGTCCCGGGGCTCTGGGCGGCGGCGTGGGCGGCACTGGGTCGTAGATGGGATCTGATTTCCGGAACTCCTCGATCAGTTGAACGAGGTGCGCCGTCTGTGTCCCTCTGACATACTGGCTCCTGAGGTTTTGGGCCGATGTTCGTGACGGGAAGAGGGGCGACCCCCGGCGGCGAGAAGGCTCTCTTGAAGGTTCGTATTGCGACATTGTGAGTGGTTCACACACTGTGATGCTGTGTTTCACCTGCTGTTGTGCTTCTGCGGTACAGTGTCAAGTTGTCTCGGGTTGGTGTAAGTGTTGTTCTTTCTTCTTCGTCAAGTCTTAGTCAAGCTGAATAGATGGCGCTTTTCGAACAAGAAAAGATAGATAGCATCCATGTATTGATTGCAAGGTAAATAAGTCGAGGCCTCGCGAGAACGGCGGCTCGTACCAACACTTGCACGAGTTAAATAACAAAACCTCTTCTGCAGATATCAGGCACTTACCTAGTAATAATGTCACCCCGCTGAGGCCAGCCACCGAGAGCTGCACATTGCGGGAGGCAGGGGCCACCGACACCATGGCAACGCCCGCTAGCTGCTAAAGAAGTTCAACCCGCCTATCTGAGCGCTGTGCCTTTTTAACAGGTACGCCAGGAACGTTTGGCATTGGTGAGTCCGTGGGCCTCAAGGTCCGCCATTTTCAACGGCCGAACACAGGAGGCCCCAGCGGACGAACCACGCTAAACCGTTAAGCCCAGCCACTGGGTGGGTTGTTTGCGCAATCACTGACTGGCATCTTTCTGTGGACTTTTAGATAGACTACGTCTTTGCCGCTCCACTTATCTCGGCCGTCACCCCAGGTAGCATCACAAAGCACTTCACAGACGACTCACCATAATTTGGTTTATCTTGCGTGCACAAACCATTACTAGTTGACGTCCTGGATCTCCCCAAGACGTAAGAGAGGCTATCTGAAAGCTGGCATCTGAGCATCTGCAATACACCGCGATCCCTTGAACTTCATGTCAGCAGATCAGAGGGTATCGAGAAATGTGGCCATCTCGGAACCGAAAATCGAGAGTGTATCTTCCCTGTGGCTCCATGTATCCACCATTTCCGAGAATAGAGAAATAAAGGAAGCCTGAATACCGTTGTCCATCCTTCCTCCTTTAGTACCAGTCCCACGGAGTCCAGTATATGGGATCTAGTGGTTCGAGTAGCCCGTTCCATCCACACGTCCATCGTAAGTCGAAAATGAAACAAGAAAGCAAGACCAAAGATGCTCGAAGCTCTCGTCCATCTGTGCCTCATGCATCAGTCCCACAGGGCCAACGGATGTAAGACCTGATAGAGTAGCAACCGAAGCCAGTCGTCCATCCACCGATGCTTTTAGGCGAAACATGAATTAAGTCGGAAGTTAGTTTCCTGCAATAGTCTTCCGTAATAACAAATGAAAGAAAGTAGGACGAGGTGCCCAATGCAGCTGTGGGGTAGCCGAGTCCTCGTCCGCTGGCCGTTCACAACGTCGAAAGCAAGGTTTTGCCAATAAGAGAGACTCAGCTGGACTCAAAAGGCCCAAGAACGTCCTCAATAGCGTCTGATTTTGCAATCATCCAATAGGTCGATCATCCAAGGTCTGGTATCCCGTCGTCGAAATTCAAAGTCAAAGGTGGTAGCCAGAGTCGAATCCAGCCAAGGTTAGGCGACGGGTCATCTCACCGATCGAAGCCTGAGAGTACGGCATACCGTAGGTGATGGAAGAGGCAGATCTAATGGTTCGAGGCTCGAAGTGGTCATCATCGGTTTCCTCTTCGACCCACTGCAGATTGCCGTCGAAGCACTTGAGGAAGTCGGGCAAGAGTCCTTCGTGGTAGAAGTCCTCCATCTCCGAGCGCCACGGAAACGGAAGAGCCTCCCAAATCTTCTGTAGATTGTTGGTGAATCCGTATTGGCGACGGAGGAACGGGAGGACAATGAGGGTGAGCTTCGCCAGAGCGATCTTCATCTCGCGAGTCTCATCCGCAAACTCCTCCTCCACGTTCTGCGTGTATAGGTGAATGTGCGCCATGCGCAAGGGAATCTCGAAGCTAGCCAGCTCTTTACCGTTTTTAAACTTGTAGTAAAAGAAGCGACCACCGAGGGCGTCGCGCAGGGAGCTGGCTGCCTCAAGGATATTTCCGATCTGGTACTTCATCAAAGACTTGACGCCAAGAAGCATGGCGGGACGGTAGAACATGACATTGTTCAGGATGTAAGTGCTGCTCCACATGTTCGATGGGTCCGGGCGATGGCCACCAAGCTCTGTTGAGTCGGATTAGAGAATATTCCAGGTCGAATATGGTCCGCAAGGACACTTACCGCCCATATACATCCAGAAGATTACGACACTCATCATCGAGACATCGAAGCCATCAAGCTTGTGATGAGTGACCCCGACCTTTATCAAGACGTGAGTCAAATCAACACACACAATGATTGGGAAACAGGATAGTGCAGTCTTACCTCGTTGGGTGGGGGAAGGTTCTTTGCAAGGTATGTCGACTGAGAAACTAGCACCTCACGATGGGCTGAGAGAACTTTTCCGTCGCTAAGGGTGATGGCGCAATCGTAACTCTCATTCGAATAGAAAAGGCTGTGGTATGAACGTTAGCGAAACCATATTCTCTATAGACTGATCGCTCATCCCTGAAAACTTGCCCAATGCGACGGTCTTTCTCAAAGTTGGGCAGGCGTCCGCTCTCGAGAGAGGCCCGGAAGACTCTTCGGTGATTACCGTCTCCCTGGTCAGATTCGGCAACAGTAGCGATGTCGATCTGAGACGAAGCCTCAGACGAGGTGCCACCGGCCTCCTCGCCGTTGGGGATAAGTACGGCATTCATGCCAGGCTCCTCGCTCTCATCGCTCTTCTCATCGCGCTTCTCGTCGCGCTTCTCGTCGCGCTCCTCGTCGTGCTCGTGTCGCGGCAGCGAAGCCGCCGCAGCGATGGCTATTTTGTTCTCAGCCGGGGCCGAAGAGACAGACGCGACAAACTCGAGAGAGACCGGGAGTCGAGCCTGTCTTGCCACTTCCTCCGCAGCCATTTTGGCGGCTTTGTGACCTTTTCTATTGCTGACCATATCTTCGTCCTCGTCGTCGGCTGTGGCTGCAGTTGGGGAAGATGTGGTAGGCGAGAGACAACTTGGTGATGTCGAGGGGGAATTCTCCTTCTTGGAGGGGGAAGAAGCTAGGTCACTTTCCCCATTGAACTCACCCCATGAGCCGTGGACAGATTCAGTGCAAGGGCTCTTGGCCCTCGAGGCGATGGTGGCAGAATACTTCCGCTCCTCTCCGTGCCCTTCTTTGTCCTTACTCTCAACGAGGGAAGGGAAGTCAGCAGCGGTTAGAACGGGGAGGGGAAGCGCCGGTCTTGGTTTCTCGTCTTGGGATGAGCCGTCACCCGAGGTGTGCCGGCTTAAAAAGCTAGGCTTGTGGTGCTTTGAAGCAACTTGAGCCCACGACAGAGAAGCCATGGTGAGTGTCGGTGGTCAGACGCGCAGATGAAAGGGATCTAAGAGACTGTTAACAGGCGTGATGGTAGCAAAAGGATAAGAGCGCATACTTAGTAATGTTCAAAGCAAAAAAGAAGGATAAAAAGCGAAGCGTGGTGATGCAAGATGTGAACGAGGGAAGGGTTTTTGTGAGTGAAGGGAAGGGTAAAGGAAGATTTTGTGCAGTTGAGAGTATGAGTAAAACAATATCAAAAAGTCTGCTGCTTCAAATGTGAAGTCAGCCGGTCTTTAGCGTGTCCTGTTTGGCAATTGTTTGTGAGTGCCTGATATGTATTCATGTAAACAAGTAGCTATGTCTTGCGTTGTGTATATTTACCTCATACTCATATGGATAAGGAAAGTGGAGAGCACCTTACTGGTGACATGGAAGAGAAAAGAGTTGTTTTCGAACTATCAACCTTAGGTCAGATGAGCCGAAGACCTTTCATCATAGGAAGTTTAAGACTTGGAGTAATTCCCCGGTCGTAAAGCATGCTCATGTTTCTTGTCAGGCTCTTTTAAGGCCCCTGGATGGACAACGACATAGAGTCCAATTCCCCGGCTGAAATCTCAGAAGAGGACGCAATTTTCTTTGCCGACCTCTCTTTCCCGATCGGAAGCCTTCCGGCCAGCTGGGTCAACACAACGAGACAATAGATACGAAGCGACCCTTTGGTGACTATCTTTCTTATCTCAAAGACCGGAACATCTCCGGTGGTTTGCTTGTCTATCACTGCCCAGCAGACTACCTGGAAGTCTTTGTTAAGTTGTTATTCAACCCGCAAAGACGCAGATATAAGGTTAAAGGAAGGAACAACATAGTGTAACCACTTTGATCTTGTCAGAATCCTTTACTGCAATATCATCTTTCATTTGTGTCGTGCTGATCAAAGCCAAGGCGCGCTCCCGCTACAAGGGTGTTTCGCATGACTTGGTCGAGTATGTCACCTCTTCGAAACAACGTTACGTGACAATCTGTTTCTTTTGCAAAGGGCAGTGGTGGCTCTGAATCCTACCACAGCATCTGATGGCCTCATCAACCTTGAATTTCGGCCGAGAAACGGCGACGGTCATCCTTGAAATCTCGACTTCAACAAAGGGCTTTGCGAGGATCCCACGCCCCCGAATCGTATCGTCCTTCTGGGGCCCATTCTTAGCTGTCAATTATTCGGGGAGAGCTTCATTATATAGTAAGAGATATTTCGTCCTTTTTAAAACTTTTAGTTGATTCTTGACTCGGGGTTCCAGCAATCCTGAAGATGGGTTCCATGTAAGCTTATCACGCCTTTTGGCATTCTTCCTATTCAAAGCCCCTCGAAACCGTCAGATTTTCAAGCGGGAAACCACCATTGCAGTGACTTTATCACGAGTTAGAGCACACAGCAGGGTATATAAGAATAGGATCAAGAAATGCTTATTCTTATGAAGGTAAAGATGTAAAGGAATGGTCTTATATATAGGCAAGTGATGCGAGTAATGAGTCAAGCACCACGTGATATGACGCATGATAATCCACCTGACAAGTGCTGTATGAAGCTATCGTGACAGACTTTCACGGCCTCAATGGTCTTCTGGACCAGCCTTGTTCGCGTTGGTCGAGTCCCATAATTGATAGTCCACCACTACTGTTCGTTCCAAACGCTCTAGAGAACGTCTACGGCCTGAACAAGCAGCGCTACAGTGGGGAGCTAGGTTATGAGCCTGTCGAGTTATTACTGTCTCCTATTATTGATCCACACCGGCCTAGTGTTAGAGGTTGCTGATGTTAAGCTCGACGAGATCGCCCTCGATCGCATTAACTGGTGCTGGAGGGGACAGCCCGAGGATGAGAACCATGTTTGGACCTAGAAGTTACCTGAGAACGAGTTGCTTGAGTTCATTGAATAAGGCGACAAGCTTAAGCCAATAACGGCCCATGCAAATGAATATATGGAACATGCCTATGATGATCATGTTCCGGCGACCGCTATGTCTGTCGGCTCAAACAAGTATAAAGCACGTTCTGCCGAACTCGAGCAATCCGTCAGAATTGGACAAGATCTCGGCCCCAAAGGTCATCCGACAGCGCGTGGAGTCCCCTGAAAGCAGCCTTCTTGAAGAAGAGGGAAAATCAAGCAGGGGTATTAGTGTGTTTCCTCTACGGGCGTTTTATCCAGCAACGGTTGTGTCACCTTCATAACAGCTCGTATTGGTCGAGCGTCTGTCTCGGCTCCGTTTGTCAGTGTATTCATCAACGGCCACCGGTCTGGCATCCTCAGTGGGTGTGAGGACGTGCGGACACTCGCATGCCATGTTTCATCGAGCACAGCGTGACCGGTTAGCAACGTGCGTAAAGTGGGAAAAAATGCATCCGTAGATGAAGTGAGATAGGAACGGAGTACGGAGTACGGGAAGCAGATAAGCGACGGCTGGCGTGAGGTTGTCGGTTTCTTTTGATCCACCACCCCGGACGCCGGTCAGTGGGCTTGTCTCTCAAAGTGGCTATGCGCCACTTGGGCTGCTAGGATCCAATGCACGCACATGCCTAGTCGTTCGGCGTTTGCCTCCTACTTGGGCGCCGTGCTTGGCTCTTGAGGGCTCCTTGGACATATATAGGTGGGTTGTCTACCTTATTCTCACACCGCGTGCTTCCTTCTTGGGCGTGGCTTCCCAACGGAGAGGTCCCTTATAAATAGGCGCCTTGATAAATGTACGATTACTTCATCTACCTACCTATCTACCTGCCTTCCAAAGTACCTATGTACCCATGTACCTTAGGTAACAAAGTCAGTCCTCGTCTGCCTCAGTTGATGGGAAGAAAACCGCCCGAACCAAGGGTCTGTGCGCTGCCATGGATCGCTCCCGGCCATCCACTGACTCCACCACCTCGTGTGTACCGTACCCTTGGCTGACGGCCCTTGCTCCGGCTGCACCTGGCAGGGGCTCCTAGAGCCTGTTTGCTCGCCAAGCTCAGGGAAGGTGGGTACCCAGCTACCTCAGGTACCTACATTCGGAAATATCGACTTTACATTGTCGGAAGGATGACACGTACGGATAAAACCTTGGGTACCTGCGGGGTACTTGCCGCTTGGGGGGGTCGGTCAGAACAACGAGGAAGGGGCGAACGAAACACCGTTCCTTCCTCCAACTTACCGAACCAATTGACAGCACCACACACAGCGCTCTCTGCCCGTCCGTCCGTCTCCGTCCATCTGCCTTCATTGCTTCCCAACCCTGAGGTGGTGGCGCCGGCTCTGTGACATCTCTCCTACCTTCACCTCCCAATTTTGACTTCACCTCTCGCCTTCTGCCTTTGTCAGCCCAGACGGTGGAACGTCCAATTCCCGTCGCGCGACTACAGGTGGGCAGGCAGACGGTCCCATCACCCACGCCCGATCGCTTTTTGGATCATCTCGTACTTCTTGCCTAGGTAGGTCTTGCCTAGGTAACCTAGCCGCACACGTCGGTCCTGTAGCTCTCGTTGACGGGCTATAGCCTGTTTTCGCTTGGCCTTGGCACCTCAGCATCTTCATCACCAAAGCGCCTTCGGCATCGCCCACGCAATCAAATGCCCGTGGCAGAACATCTTATACTATTACGTCCCATTTCTATCTCACCGCCCCGGTACATATCTCATCCGCTCCCAATCTTATCAATGTCCTGTTTGCTCATCCTCATACAGGCCATCCCATGGAGGCCACCATGGCGGACAGCTCACCAGCCGATCCGCTGGCCGCGGCCACCAGCGCCCTGATGCACTCAATACAGGGTTACGTCCGCGCCGCCATCGCCGCCGAGGTGGCCAACGCCCCGCCTCAGTCCACGTCGGCTCTCCAGACCCGTCTGGACTCCGTTATTCAGGAGAATAGCGAGCTCAAAGAAAAGCTTAAGCAGATCGAGAGTAAGGCCGCCTCATGCCGTTACCAGTGCATGCGTCCTTGTCACGTTCCAAAAGACCATCGACCATCGCCCGAGTACTAACATCGCCCAAGCAGATGAGCGAGACACCATCAAGGCCGCCTTCTCGTCCTACATCGGCGTCGCCCTCCCAGAGTCCAAGTTGTCTCGCCACCTGCGTCCCAAGACCCCGAAGTTCTCCCAGTTCAGGAACTTTCCCGTCGAGATCCGCATGAAGATTTGGAAGCTCGCTCTTCCTACTGGTCGCGTCTTCGACCTGTCTATGGGCGACGGTCACCTCTCTCGTGTTCTGCGCGCCACCGCCCCGAACCCCAACGGCGGTCCTAACCCGGCCGTCGCGATTCGGCAAGCCTCAGGCCTTGCCGAGATGAGCGTCACAGCTCACAAGACGCCCAAGCTTCGCCTCGCCTGCAAGGAGGCCAACCGCGCCTTCCTCGAGGCCGGCGGCTTTGAATTCGGCCTCTTCGGTGGTGCTTACAAGGGCCTCTGGTTCAACTATACAGAGGACATCCTCTTTGTCCGCGAGGAGCCCCGCACATGGACCAATCTCGACATGTCGCGCATCGTCCGTGTCGCGTTCCCCCACACGAGATTCATGAGCAAGGCCGACATCACCTCCAAGATGGACCTAATCCTTGACCACTTTACCTCCTGCAAGGAGATCATTCTTATGCAGACCATGGAGTGGGATATCCGCTCGTGTCTGACGAGCCCCCGCCTTCCGGCCAAGCTATTCCCCCTGGGAACAGAAGACCCCATTGGCGCGCACGACTACCCTAAGGAGCTGTCGAACGAGATAGGAAACGTCGCAGCCTGGGGCGACGTGAAGCGCGTTGTTGAGCAGATTAGCAGGGAGCATGTCACCGAGGTGAAGCGCCTGACGCCCGGTCGCGTTCCCAAATTCACGGGCATGGAAATGGTACGAGCTCGCCCGAGCTACTTTGATTAGACTGCCAATGTGCTCCGGCAGCGACTAAATTCCAGACTTCCTTAGGCTTTTAGCGTGTACCATATCTAGTCAGACACTGGGAGTAGGGGCGTTGGGTTCTGTTTCTTCCTCGCAAGCTAGCATAGCAACATATCGCCGACTGTATAGGATCGGTTCTCTTGCTTTTCTTCTCTCTGTCTCGACCCCTGACCTGTCTGTCGTGCCAGGTGCCTCGTGGCTCCAGGGCCAGCTGCTTGTCCTCGTGTGGTTCTCTGCGCATCTCCCTCTCTCCAACTTCACCAACAAACATTGTCATGACCAGGTATTGGGCATTGATGAAACTCTCCGTTCCAAACCTTATGCTTCATTCTCTAATAACTCATCGAGTAAACTATGGATACCTTGAATTCTTAGTGCCAAAGTCCGTATGCGAATCCTTACTTCGGGAACAAGGATCCCTTCCCAGATGCTGCTGACGTCCCGTTTCTGATTGAAGAAGTCCGTCCTATTCCTTTCAGCCCGCATAGTTCGCAGCATTCACCAGTTTCATAGCCTTAACCCCTGCGTCCTCTCCGATATGGAATCTAGGAGTTGAAGATCTCATCAGACCTGTCCTGTCATCCAACGTCCACATAACAACCCCCACCCAAATGGCATCCGTTAAGGCCCTTTGTAGAAACCCGGCTTTGCAACATCCGCCATGATCATATTCTGTCTAGCCTTTTGCAAGACCAGTCAAGATTAAGGATTCGATTGATGAAAGGGCGATGTATGTTTCTCAGGCCGTTTTACCCTTCCCAGTCAGCTTCTTCTTGAGTTCTCGGAGTCGTGTAACAGCTCTGCAGAGAACAAAAACTGCATAAGGACCATGTCCTTCCATGGTTTCGCTTGCTTGCTTTTTGATGTTGATGTACTCGCTTCTCTCCTCTCCTTGTTCTCCGATAGGAACGATGATGCCTGCATAACGACAGAGAATGGCGTTCAGAATCATGCGACATGTGCGGCCGTTTCCATCCCGGAAAGGATGAATCTGTACAAATTCCAGAGAGTATTTGGCGGCGACTGAGAAAGGATCGATAGAGTTAGATGACTTGGCAAGCTGGAGTTCTGTCTTGAGGTTTTCGCACAGCTGGTTCATCTTCCCAGGAATGAATTGAGGGACAGTGAACATCGTTGAACCAGCTCCGACGGGAACATCGCGATAAATCCCACCGTATTTCTCCGGTGCGATATCATCAAATCCCTCCTCGATTATTGGGATCCCCTTTGTGAGAATGCGGTGTGTTTCCTTGATCATCTCTTCGGTAAGATCCTGCTGTTCGACAACAAACTTGTGGATGATGTATTGAAATGCGCGGGCATGTTGGATGATCTCTCGTCGGCCTCTTAGAATGTACTGCGCAGGCATGTCTTTCAGATCGCCTTGCTTTCTGTACATCTCTAAGAGCTCACTCTCGTATTGAGGAGACCGCTCAGGAAATTCGGCGACATCTTCACCAGAGAAGATCTTTTGGCATAGGTGGAGTGTAATGTCCCAACCCAGACCAGCTCGTTCAATCATGTTGGATCCAAAAATGGCGCGAATGATTGAATCGTGTGTCTCTTTCAGGACACGCTCCGTATTATCCTCATCCATAACTTTATCTTGAATAACAGAGAGCCAAGTAGCCGCCTTGTCAAAAAGTTTCTGAGGATCTTGATCCTTCGCGTACTGGAGGTAAATATCATCGGCTCGGATGACCATTGACATGACCTGAGATTTATCCATGGAGGTTCTGATAGGCCAGCCCTTGTGGATGGTCGATCGAAGGTCTTGTCGCATCATCTTGCGCTTCGTGGGACTCGTAGGCGGTGACTGAGTGTGGGGAATATCTAGGTCAGTGAATAGTTCGTGCAGCGATTTGCGTCGATGTTTTTCTTGGGCGAAAACATGGTGCTTGGTTCTATATTGCTTAGTTTATGTATCTCCGTTAACTAAAGCTGTACCATGAAAATGACATACCTTGCTTGGACCGTGTCAGTGGTTTGGAAAGTTTGGCAACTCAAAGAGTGGTGAGCTAGCTGCCTTGGATGGTAAAACTTTATGCAGCATTTGAACTTCAGGATTGAGAAAGGCAAGGGATAAGAGCAAAATGGAAGGAGCATGTGAGGTCTGGCTAGCTAATCCCAAAAGGTGTCAATGTCGAATACCGTAAGGACTAAGGAGATCATACTAGCGCATGCTTCACCCACTTCAATATGTGACCCTAAGCAATTTGAGCAGACTTATCTGGTTCTCAGAAACCATGGTCACATTTCATCGATAGGCTGCTTACGTTGGTTTCAGACTTTTAGTGACTGCTGTCAAAGTTCTCGAGTCTCTTAGCAATTCAAGACTATAAAGGATCAGGAGTCATTGCCAGGAAGTCACTTACAAGAGGTGAGACTTACAACAAATACGCGGTTGCTAATTCTCAATCAACCATGTTACTAGGTAACCACGACGTATCTCACAATGCTGAATCGATTCCTTGAAGGAATACATATTTGAGGCGATAGATGTTTCAGTGGTCTCCAGTATTGCCAGCGGTGGCATCTTATTCTAGGTCGCTTACTGGAACAGTTCCTTGTGGTATTCTGCCAGTTCTTAGTAAGTCTAGGTACCTAAGAAAAGCATAGCAAAAGCACACTGGTCACAAGAACCCCTTGAATATCCCGGATGCATTGTAGCCCATTGATCTAAGCCGGTCCGTATTCATAGTCTTCCTCCCTCGCCATCCTCTGACTTCAAAGCGAGCTGGATTTGCGAGCCTTTCGGAATACTTCAACTGCCTCGAACTTTACAGACTTGCCTAACTTCTCCCTCTCCCAGCAGTCCTTGTTAAAGGCCTTATCCTCTCTCCAAGTCAACTCAAGGCCCTCGTCCCAGTCCTCGGGGTCAACCTCTTCTATAGTAACGAATTCGTCTTCACTGCGAATTGATCGGCAGACAGGAAATGTCTCGGTCAGTTGCCCTTCGGTAAGGGTGCCGACGGGGTAGCAGGCGACGATGACACGGTTACAGTCCAGATTGCCGAGAACACGCTCGCAGTGCTCTCTGTTTAACGCGATCTCTTTCCTGGTGCAAATGTTCTTGACATCGAAGCGATCAAGGCTGTTCCATTGATCAAAGGTGTGCAGGTAAACCGCATCCTGCTCGTCGTTGTACCAGATGCTGGCATGCTGCGCACCAGTCCAGGCCTCGCGTTGCTATAATAACCGAAACGGAATGAGCCGTTTGCCATGCAGACCTGATAGGCCTCTTTAGAGGCCTCTCTCATGACAGGGGGGGCCTAATGTTGGTAGAATTGGACTGGTCGGGGGTCGTACATGATCCAGTCATTGTATGGCTTCGGTTCGTAGATTCGTCCAGAGGGCAGAGACCTCATCCAAATCATACGACGGGTTTCGAGTGGAATTTGACGAAATTTAGGGAAAGAAGTGGCCGGAATATCGAGATCTGCGATGAAATTCATCAATAACTATCCAAACACTCACGGCACAAGATGGAGGGGTTTGATCTTACCCTCACCGACCTTGGCGGGACCAATGGGCATTAAGATGCCGCGCAAGGCATTCCAGAGATTTTTCATTCTCTTTACAGGTTTCTGAGCTGTCCGACGATCTGTTCCATCCGGTACGTCGTCTGAAGTCATCATAAGGCTTTGGCGCGGGGGTATCGTTGGCTTGTGCGGTTGGCGTAGGCGAACCCGTACAGGTGGTAGTTCTCTGGTAAGGTCCGACAAGAATGTCAAGTATTTTCAGCTTCAGTTACTTCTTTTTACATTTCGAGAGGACTATGCCGGGCGGCTTATCTAGTTGCTTCTCATTCCAGATGAGAAGCCTTGATAGTGCGGCTGTTGGGGCGAGATGAGATGGACGGAAAGGAAGCGGGGACGGATGGGTGGATGAAAGCATGAACCAATCCCTTTGTCCAAAGCTTGAAGCTGACTTATGCGAGCTCATCTGCTTTGTATGAGCTAAAGAGTCTCATGAACTGGAGGTGAAGTGGTTGTATGAAGGAGCACAAGGCCCTGCCATCTTAAAGAAGTCTCTCACTTCTTAGCCTTCCTGTCGTTGTTTGAACCTATGTGTGCATTTATTTTATCTTTCCAACTCACCGTAAGGTTAATTCCATCAGGTTCTTCAGTTAATTCACTGTTGAAGTGCTATTGCTTTGGGACGACGAATGACTAACCCTTGCACCTACCTAGGCTCCTGCGCAGATAAACATGCATATAGATAATGGCAGCTTGATTCAATGTATGCTCAGTGACATTTCCATTCTGAACTAAGAATGAATTGGCTTAGATTTTGCCCTATCTGCCTGAAAATTCCATATAACAAATGTGACCTACATGTTTCTGCCTCAACATTTTGCCCTGAGACTCCTTTTCAGTTGAAAAGGCGGTTGCGCAGCTTTGAGCTGGGGTTGCAAAGGGGACAGCTTTCACCATTCCATAAGGTTATATAGCGGTTGATTCAGAGCTAAAAGTTGAAGGCACTTTGATACCGGATCTCTGATTCCCATTCAAGCTTCAGATGGAAGAAGAGCAAAAATCAGATTCCACTATCTCATTTGGGCCAGTGACAAGCTTACGTCTATGGGTACTCCGGCTTCTAATACGGGATCTGAGAAGATATAACTATTACTTATCTGAACATGTCTTCAAATCCTTCCAGATACACTGTATTTTTGCAAATAGCAATATGGCTGTGATCGGAAATGCGAGCAGACTAACACTGCTTTGCCCTAGGCTATTATTGAACACAGCCAACACAGTTAGAATTATCATTTCACGCCAAATGACACAGCCTCAGGATTTTTAACCACTTGCCTGATATGCGGTCAAAATGGAGGAGAATAGAAAATAGTTCAGCGTTAAGAAGGGGAGTCGCAATTCTCACAAGCTAAGTCTTGAACGCCACTCAGTCAATAAAAAACATATATGTGATTTAGCAGACAAAGATGACTGAGACTAATTCTAGATATTTATTCATCACCTTACCTCGGCTTGTTATCCCTGGAAAATTTCCATTGCTAGCAGAAGAGATACAAGGAGGCAGAAACAAGCCTTAGATGATATACCTAGAGTAATCCAACCGTTTAGTAGCATACTTCATTTTCAGAGATGTTTGCAGATAATCCAATTCCCTCGTTGCAGCTATAAATTGAGCACTGGTGGGTTTGATAACAACCTGTAATTACTGTGCTTGACTATTGCCGCACTCAGTGGCTTGTAGTAACGATGATGCAGAACCAAGAGATGGCGCTTGCGTATCTTGACCTTTGAATGTCACTCAAGCCAGGATGTTGTTTATGTACGACCTTGATGAGACAAAACGGACCATTTTAAAACAAAGAATTGAGGGGAAGAGACCAACCACTCGGGTTGATCGAACGGCAAACTACTTTACTTAACCTGTTTGGTCCGAACGACAGCAAAGTGAATCTCTTGGCTTGTCTTCATCCAGGGTGACATTTACAACCCTGCCTACGGCTTGGACGTTTGTTTGGTCTTTCCAATCAATTGTTGGCGTTGGCCTGCGACCACGACATGCTCTGCATTTGTGCATGCCCACAAAGGCACTGCCCGCATTGATTCGAACACGCCACCTTGGTAGGTCATCTATATATCCAGCTCTGGCAACTAAGAGCATTTTCTGGTCATATTGCTTTCAAAATCCCTACTGTCTTTGCTCCTTTCAGCCATCTAACCAGGAACATAATGTTGATCTTTACCCTGAAGCATTCCACTACGACTTTTGTTCTGATAGCAGGCCTTGCGGCTGGAGAACCTGCCTTCTATGTCTCAGCACCGGCTCTGGAAGTTTCAGACGCTCCCTCTCCCACATTCGAAGCTACTGGTATACCATCTCGCATCAGAGCACCAGGCATCACCCCCCTGGAGGCACAGGCCAGGGTCTGCAATCTGGAGGCAGATTACAGCCCCCACGACCCCATCGACCCCAAGAAGCAAGAGAAGGGCGTTTCCGCCTTTTGTGACCTGCTGAGGGGAAAAGGCGGCTACCTCGAACCTGGGATGGAGTCTCAACGTGTGGAGTTTCAAGACGCAAATGGGGGACGTCACCACTACAAGGTTGAGTGGGCAGCGGGATGCCAGACGGAAGTTGAGAGTCAGGCGATCCGGCGGCCCCTGGGGCATGTTGGTGCGTCACTCAACTGCCATGACTTGATGCGGGAAAACTACTTGTTGTGTGAGTATAGCTTTATTCTTCCCACTTTCTGATGCTCTTAGCAGAGATGTATTGTCTAATGCTTGGAGAGTGTAGGCCACAATGGCGGTGTTGGTGGCAAGGTACAGGTCGGTTGTCTCATTTACACCTACAACGGCGGTATTATGACGGGAAGAATGTACGACTGGTAAGCGGACAGGATTCAATGTAATTTCACAATGAATATTGCCACCCATTAATCTGTAGCCTGCTCAAAGTTTCCTTCTATGGGAGTTTAGAAAGCATTACAGAGGAAAGTTCTTTGATGTTGTAAAATTATAGTATCTTTATATACCATGGATCAGTTGACTTGATCAATTTCTAAACCGTTCTTGTCAAAGCTTTGAAAGAAGCACTTCATTTTATCCTCTGTAAGGGCTCTGTATTGTCCTGGCGCATTCCTGGTTTCCTTTCTGTACAGAGAACCACCACTTTCGAAAGTCGTGGATTGAAAGCCATCCTATTTTCAATTTAGGGGGGCTACATGGCCAGGTCGATACAGGTATGGAGCACCCTATGGATTAATCACCATCCCATTTGAATAGGTATCATGTTGAAAGCAATTTGTTTGCCACGGTGGAACAGTACAACAGTTACAAGACAAGTAGCACTAATCCCAGATAGGCATGGTGCGGGGTACCTAGGTAAGCTCCTGTCTTCCTGCCAGAGATCACCCAGCCCGTGCCTGCCTGCCTGCCTAGTGTGTCGTCGCGGGGCAGCTTTCTCCTAGATTCCATCATCACAATTGTACTCTTCCCTCATTCTTTCTGTCCCACACACACACCACACCGACTAGACCCTGCGATCCTCGGAACCGCGAAGATGTCTACGGTTCACATCAAGTCGCCAACAGAGTTCCAGACGCTCTTATCGAGCTCCCGCATAGTTGTTGCGGACTGTAAGTACCACCTTGGTCAACCGAAACCTCTACATCCCTGCCCCTTCCTTGCCCAGATGGCACCAACGATGCCACTGGGTATTCTTTCTGGTCGCAATTTCGCCGTCGTTCGACTCCTCATCTGCGGCTACCTTGGCGCATCATTGGGAACCCATTCTGCCGGTTATTTCACCACTCAACGATTGGCCTAGCTTGCTGACAAATGTGTTTCCAGTCTATGCAGACTGGTGCGGTCCCTGCAAGGCCATTGCGCCCCTCTACGAACAGCTCTCGTCGTCGCTGTCCCGCAAGAATGTCGTAACCTTCGTCAAGATCGATGTCGAGGCCCAGAAAGAGATTGCCTCCGCCTACAACGTTACCTCTCTCCCCACCTTCATGATCTTCCGCGAGGGCAAGACCCTTGAGAAGGTTCAAGGTGCCGATCCCCGCAAGCTCCAGGAGGTAGTAAAGAAGTTGGCCAAGGAGGTTTCTGAGGGCGGTTCCGGATCTGGAGAGGCTTCCGGCAGCTCGAGTGGTGGATCATGGAGAGGCGCAGAGCTCCCTCGCGGATACAGCGACATCACTGATCAAGTCGAGGCTAGAGGCTGTGAGCTGCTCAATGCCGACGAGGACTTCGGTCCAGTTCGCGTCCTCTTCGACACGTCGAAGCCCAGTGCGCTGGCCAAGAAGGAGGGTGCGAAGGACTGGGTTGAGAGTGGCGCCGACGACCAGCTCCTGCTGTTCATGCCCTTCCAGGCCATGCTGAAGCTGCACACACTTCAGGTATGACACACACCCGCCTCATGTGAATTACGAAATTGGTAACAGAGACGGCACGCAGCTCACCTCTCTTCCTCCTGCCGACGACGACGAGGCCCCGATGCGCCCTGGTACCATCCATCTCTACACGAACAAGCCGCACAACCTCGACTTTAGCGAAGCTGACGATACCCCTCCCACGCAAGCCATCGAGCTTACCGAGAAGGACTGGAACGCCGACGGCACCGCCAACATTGGTCTGCGCTTCGTTAAGTTTCAGAACATCACCAGCCTGATCATCTACGTCACCAAGGGCGATGGCGAAGGCGAGAAGGTCCGCCTCGACCGCGTGCGCCTCATTGGCGAGTCGGGGGAGAAGAGAGAGATGGGCAAGCTGGAGAAGATTGGCGATGAGGCCGGCGAGTAGAAGTCGGTGGCACTCTACAAGATCTAATCGGCCGGCGATGAAGAAAAACATTGCTCGCACGACCCAATGCAACGAGAATCATGAATAGAGCGATAGTCATAGATGTTGCCGGCCGTTACTAGGCTCAGTAAAACCGAACAAACAAAACCTCAGCAGTAAATGGTCTTTCCGTTATTTCCGTGGCACGAGATCAAACCATGCCAGACGTCAACGTGACTTCGGCACATTGCGAACGTCAATAACTCAGGGTTGACGCTGATGATTGATGGGCCATCTAGACTTAGATCTGAGGATGTACAGCTCATCATCACGAAGGTCATATTCATACGTTGTCGCATCGCGCGTTCCATCCATCCATCCACCCATTTAAAGGGCCCCCAAGTTCTGAGTATGTCCGGCCTGACGAACGCGATCCAACCCGTTGGGGCAGAAAGGATCAATGAAGGACAAGGCCGGCTGCAATTAAATTCGATCTGGGGCACGACTGACGCCATGAATTCACCGACTTAGGAATTCCAGCAACAGGGGAAACTGTAAAGAGTCGTGCCAGCCGCACGAAGAAAAAAAAGAAGAAAAAAAAGAAGGCTCTGCAAGAACCGCGACCGAAATTTTCATTTTTATATCACGGTACAGGGCGGCGCAGCGCACGGTTGCACAGAGTGGATTCCCCAAGAGCCCTAGAACAAGCGGATGAATGTTACGCCGAGCGACGCCGCATGAACTTTTGGACAGTCGCGGTAGGTTCCGCGGTCGTCGTCGCTGCGTCGGTCATGCTGCCGGGCATGGTCCGTGCGTCTAGAGCCCCCTCGTGGCTGACGCCCATTCTCCATAATTCTGCACTCAGTGTGCGACGCAGGGGACGTCGGACTGGAGCCAACTAAATGACGGGGTCCCAGTCACGACCCAAAGTGCAGCAAGACGCTTGCGAGCAACAAATGAAGACACCCTCTTCTGTGAATTGGGAGTCCCCTCACCGCTTACTTGGTGTGGGCATCGAGCAGATGGTATACGATGTACGGACACATCTTGTCACATAGCCCTGGGTAGTCCATATGCAACAACAATGCAACATGGGGGACATACAGCGATATATCGACAAGGGCAGAATAGACTAGATACTACCGGTATAATGCCGGTTACCAAACAGCCACCAAAGGGGTCTTGTCCGATGGGTCCGCGCATGGGGTAGGACACAGACAAGACGGGCAGGAGATTAAAACTAGACGGCCATGCAATGCTGTCAAGTGCTCTGTGAAGCTTCCCCTCCCGTATTGGGCGTTTAAAACCTACTATGTAAGCTGGCGACAAGGAAGTCTGAAGGAGACGCCAAGACGCAGCGCAATATGCTTAAACCAAACTGTGTGGTCTGCATTTGTGCCGTCCGCGACCCCAGATGCCTCAAACAAATGGCTTTCAACCCTGTACTAACGAAAGCCCGAGCTCCTCGGTGCCCCTGTCGTGAACCCTTCTCCCACTCCTCTCCCCTCCCTCGTCCGTTGTCTGTTTTCCTCGGCGAGCTCCCCTTTCCACTGCCCACTCTCCCAATGCCACCATTTCCCCGACTTGCCCCCCCCCCCCCCCCCCCCCGGGCCAGTGTCTGGGCGCCTTAGCCGCCCCCTCTGCAGTCCAGTCGCCCATGCCATGCAGCAAGCTCGGCAGTCCAGCACCGTGCTATGTCGTTGGATGGCTTCGAATGCCGGCACCTCCGTGGGGGGTTCCAATCAGTTGCTGGCCGGACTACCCATCAGCGATTACCAGCTTATTAGGTCATGAACTGTCACCACCTCACCAGATGCTTTGAGTCTAGCATGCCGCCACGTCTACACACACTGCTACGTGCTGCGTACACGATGTCGCCCGTAGCCCGTACAATAATACCTACTAGTGGGTCGGTCCATCACTTGCCCCTCCAGCCTGGGTATATCTCGCCAGATACTGGGAAGGGGATCCCGTTCCTTAGGACCGCAGCGGTGCGTTCTTAAGAGGCCCGGATATCGGACGTGCATCTCTCGCTTTGACGCCGGCGCGTCATTACATAGTAATTGCGGGCTGGACTACCAGATTTGGCAATCATGGCGCCCGATAGTCCAATGTTGCGGAGTACCAGCCGCGAGCATCCCACGTTGCTTTTTGTTTTGACCACTGACGACACCACAGGTACGGCTATATGGCAATTGCCTTTACCTTATTCCTCCACCCAAGCCTTATTCCACCACCCAAGGCGGCCTAGGGACTGACTGACACCCATTAGATGATCGGGCTAAACCCCGGTTTCACCGAAATGATGAGAGGGAGGCTCCGAGCAGCAGCAGCAGCAGCAGCAGCAGCTCACAAAAACAGCTTCCATCCCTCTCTCCGTTCAAAGCAGGAGTCAGGCGACATCCTTCCTGCGTTTCACTTTGTTCCTTGAACTTGCCCGAACAAGCTCCCGCCTTCGCCGATAGGGTTAGAAAGGTTGCCCGCTTCCCTTCGAGGAGGCCATCCGATTGGCGACCATCCCATCTACACTCATCAACCTGCGAACCCGTTTGGTTTCGTGGATAAAACTCGCATGCCGTCTCATTCCACGAAACAACACTCGTATCTCTCTATGCGCCATCCCTCGGGCCGCTAGTCGAAACGTTAAGCCAAGTGGATATCACAATCCTGTATTTCAACGCCAAACTCCCCGTCGGGGATCTGTTCGTCTGGTTTCTTGCTGTTCGGCCGTTGCGCGGCTGCTGCCCGAGTGGTCGGACCCGTCGATTACTAGATTTTCCCCCTCCTTCTCCAACCACGGAGCCCATCCAGCTTTAAAGAAGATCGCCAGTCGGGATTTCCCACTGCAATCTTGTCTCTGAAGATCTCGCATGCGATGCAACCCAGATTCAAGCTCCTGCCGTAACGTCACACAGCGAACAAAATGCCTTCGACCTTGTTTGCGCCTTTGGCAGAGGAGTTTTCGAAATCCGCACTCACCACAGGCGAAGCATTCCCCGTCATGAAGCTGCCGGTCGAGATACGGTTGATGATATGGGAGTACGCCCTGCCGAATTCGCGCGTGTACGAAGTAATGGACTCGCCAAATGCAAGTCAGAAGACCTCTGCGGCAGCCGGACTCATGTTCGCCAACGTCCGACACGAGCCTCCGCCAGCCCTGGGTGCGGTGTGCCATGAGACGAGGGTGTTTGTGCTACAGCGCTACAGACCTCTCACCCTGTCAGCCACCACCAAGTACCTCGACCTGTCGCGCGACATCCTGCTGCTCGAGCCGTACTTGCTGGTCAAGCGTCTGCTTCGGGCACTGCAATTCTTCAACCAGATCCCTCTTGTCCGGGATAACCTCAGCCGACTTGCCATGGGCACGTCATACGGGCTGTACACCGGCATCTGCCACCCCGTCCTGAGTTGGAAAGTCTCCAAATCAAACATATCGACCTTGCTGGCCCGCCTATCCAAGTTCCCACGGCTGAGAAAGCTCCTCTTCGTCGTCCATCAGGAATTCCAGTTCGACTTTGATGTCCGACCACCACACCCCATGCATCAGATGAGCCAACCAGAGGCATCGCGGCCACAGTTGGTGCACCAGGGATACCGCTTCAAGTTCGATATCGAGTCTCATCTCAACTACACTCAGCCTCGACACCCGCACACCAACGAGTTCATGTATTACCCGCTGCACGTCGACGAGGACAAGGATGACTGCTTCGACAAGGATGACCTGGAGAGCGAGGACGAGACTTGGCCGACCAACGACGATTGGAGACGCTTCAGGAGGAGGTTTCAAAAATCCATTCATCTTGTCATGAAGGATTCGCCGGACGCTTCGCGACCAAAAGTCATGCCTACGTTGGAAGGGGCAAGTCTGCTCTGGCGGTATGGCAAGGCGCAGCGGTATTGATAATTCTAATGCTTTGGCGGGGCTTACGGAGTTTACGGTTTCTTGTGCGTTGCAATATACCCTCTCGAATTGTTAGTTTAGTATTTGTTCTTAGGCAACACGGCACTTCTCGTGCCCTCAACTTCATCATTTGTTCACCTACAAGATGTCACAGCTGAGATGTTACCGCAGAGTGATGGCGACTTAGGCCGTGAAACAGCATATGGATCTTGTGTGCTAGACTGAACTAATCAGGTTGGATGAAAGGACTTTCATCTATCGATGTACAATCATCCTTGCAGCAGGCGACCCTGCGAGAACCTCACAGACCGCTCTGCTCACTATATTTGCTTATTTTCTTTGTATCGCTTTCAGCGCAGCCTCGTATCCAGCCAATCTGAGATTTGCTATCACCAACAAGACCCAGACCCCAACGAGTCCAGCAACAACCCACACCGCCAACTGGTCCAATCTTTCTGCTCTTTTCTCTGACGCCTCCAGTCGAGGGTCGAGTCTCGCATCAAAACACCCCTTGCGCAGCTTGCCCGTGCCGCCAGATGCAACAGCCGTGCTGGTGTCTGCTAGCCGTTGCACAGGAAGCCCGGGGAATGGCGAGGGAAGGACACGTGAGCGACGAAGCTCGAGAAATTGTTTGATATTGGGGGCTTCTCGGTTCTTCAGGGCTTCCATACTCAAAAGAGGACTTTTGAGGCTGTCGGCGAGGGAGCAAAACGTTCTGGGCGAGTTGTTGTTGGCATTATCAAGGGGCAGACGAAAGTGATCGGCAGCTGTAGGCTTCTGTTGGGTGAAGTTGAAGTACGGGCTACGCGGGTCCAAGAACTCGTCCGAATCGGTTCCCTCCAACAGGGACGGCCTTTTGGAGTCGTCGGATGAAGAGGTGGTGTAAGACACGTCCGTCTGGGTGCTGTTTTGAGAGGCACGACGACGATTCGTGTTCCAGGGGGCGTAATCGGGGTTCCATGTAACGGATCTCTTCAAAGGAGACTCTAAATCGTGTTCCTGTGTGAATGGAGGGGTCCAATCGGCGACCCGGTGGCGCCAAGACGGTTCAGCCTCAGCCCTGTTCACGAGGGTCTTGAACTGTTGGGCCTTGCGTTTGAAGGGACTGCAGCTCTCGTCGGTGCTGTCATCGCCCGATCCATCGTTGGCTTCGCCGGCAGAGGGCCTTGGGTAAGAGCAGCGGCTGCGCCAGTAACGGGTCTGTTTCTCTGGGTCAATCGTCATCCTGTATCTGGTTCTAAGCCTTCTTGATGTCTGTTCTCTTGTTGATCAACCTGAGGTGCCAATGAGAAGTTGAGGGATTAGTGCTGAAGAGCTTTGATTCCTGGGTTGGGCTTAAGTCAATACTCTTCGTCGGGAGCAGAAGTCGATGCTGCCGGTTCACCATAGACTGGCCAGGGTATTCGGAGATAGAGGCTTGTTTGGCCTTATGTTCCCATTTAAGGTGCGCCTCCTGACAAGTCTGGTTCAAAGCTTGTACCTCTATCGATGTTCATATTGGAGGGGCGCTTACAAAGCCTTCTCATTTTGTTTGGAAACCTCAGCGTCGCCATGGTTGAGTTGGCAGACAAAGTTGCCTTCGGGATGGTAGGAGACTGGGACACCTTGGTGAGCCAACACGGGGTATATTCGGCACACATACGATGCCTGTCCGATGACCAATCTCACACTCCCACTTTCTGTTGCCCCAGAAAGTTTAGCGAATGGATGGATATGGATCAAATGTAATGATAAGGATAGAGAGAAGCGGGCGATCATTGAAACGGAAAGGCCCAATCAGCTTTTCCAAGATGAAGCTCCTCAGTAGGCTTCTTAACTAGGTAACTGTTGGTCACGGTAGGGTTCCAACTTTGAAGATGCTTGCGGTCGCCCTATTCCCCATCGCAATCCAGATTCTATTTTAAGCCTTTGCATGCTCCTCCGCGCAAGTAAATGCCATTCAATAATATGACTTGGTCAATCCAAACTTCATCTCCAGTACGACTAACAAGCAGATCCTACCAGTGCCAGCCTAACCCGGTGGAGGATGCTGACCCAGCCGTCAGTAACGATGGCATAAAACAGGGCGGCGGAGAAGCCGACAGCTCCCCTCGCTTTGACATAATACCAGGACACGATGCCACCCTCGGCTACATGGGGGCATATGAATTTTTTTGTGGTTATGCAGCCGAGAGCTGTGCTGGAGTAGAGCGTATTTGTGTCCGGCTTGGGCCCATCATTGCCATCTCCTGCCGTGGGGCTTGGTCTGGCGCATTGGCATCAATATTACGGAAACTCGAGAACAAAATGCCGAAAACTTTTCGTTATCAGACCTCTATGTTGCTAGTCTATCAGGATTGCGACTTCACCATGAAGATCTGGAATGTGTTAGCCAAAGGTCTGGGGCATGTAGATGATGCAGAACATACCGCGTTCAATGCCTTGTCGTCCATGGTCGCCATTCTCTTCTGCGCAATCCACCGCGATCTCACTGCATGATGGCCTCTGAGCACTGGTGTTGAGGTACCGCTGGCGGTCGGTGTTGATGTGGTGGGAGTCGATGTAGATTCCCGCGATGCCTCCTTCTTGGCACGCTTCTCCTCCTTGCGACGCTTTTTCTCCTCCTTTCTCGCAGCTTTCTCGGCATCGGTCTCGCCTTTGCGCTTCTTCTTGGTGGTCTTGTCGTCGGATGATTCCTCCTCGTCGCTGCCAGCCTCCTTCTTTTCCTTCTTCTTCTCCTTTCTCCTCTTGTTTTTCTTGGATCTCTTCTCCGCCTCGTCCTGGGTATCTTCGGAAGCATCCTCCTTTGAGGAGCTTGATTTCCGCTTTTTGTCCTTCTTTTCGCTTATCAAAGTCTCACCGTCAGCCTCAGCCTCAGCTTCAGCCTTAAGCTTTCTGGCTGCCTTCTTCTCCTCCTTTCTCCGTTTCTTCTTAGCCTTTTCGTCCTCGGATGAAGATTCATCTTCGCTCGACTCTTCGGCTTTGCGCTTCTTCGACTTCCCACCCGACGATTCGCTGATAGTGGGTACATCTTCCATTTTGATGTCGTCCTTATCTTCCTCCTTGGGCTCGGCGGTGGGCTCATCCTTGACTTGGTCGCCGACAAGCCATCCTCCCCTAACGAACCGCATGGGACCAAATTTTGTGTCGCAGTAGAGTGTGCCCTGAAGGGTTGCACGGGCCTGGCGCTCTTTTTCGATGGACTCGCTCGATTTGCCGTTTAATCGTCCTAGGAGGTCAGAAAAGACGTCCATGCCCGTGACCCGGTCATCCCTCGCCTGTTTGAAGCCTAGACCGAGCATGTCATCCTTAAGGGCGACACGAATGAATGAGGCATTAGCGGCAGTATGGTGCACTGCATGAGCAGCGTCTTTCGCACCGAGGTACTGCCCAGGCTCCCAGCCCTGGGATCGCAGGATCTTCTGACCGAAGGAATCCGTGTCCTTGGTCCATTTCGTGTTGTTGGGATCCTTGCCGATCTTGCGGCGACTGCAAAACTGTCAGTGTCTTGGGGGTAGGTTTGCTTGTCTTTGGGGGGTTGGTCCTCACGTCTTTGCCTGTGCCAGACCCATCGTTGCGGTTTGGCAAGTACAGACTCGTTGAGAAAGAAGACGGGAGTTTTCGCAATGCACGATAAGAGATGCAGTCGCTGCCATTATCGCAGAAAAATTTTGGTGGGGTCCTATCGGGAAATGTCGCTGATCCCTGCAATCTACAGTACGTATCCGAGGAATATCCGTTCACCGAATCTCACCGACCCGTCCGAGGTCAACGGGCACAGCATCACTAACTCCATTATACCACCTTCAAACTCAAGGTGCTCTTTACGGGAAGAAGCAAAGCCCTCTGAAGTTATTTAAGTTGGAGTTTGTTTCTTCTTGTACCATACTTGACAATGTTCGATTTGCAAAAGAGTTCACTGCCCCGGTCTCGAATAGCCTCTCCCGAGAGCTTGTAGCAGCAGCAGCAGCAAGCCTACTGAAGTTTCGAGCATGTATCATAACACTGCCGTGACCTTGCTTAAAGCTCATGTTGAGTCTCTCAATCGTATCCCCTTCGTCCTTGCGTGAAATGCGTCCTTCGTTTCCCCGTTCAGTTATCTTTTTTGAACCGGGTTCGACATGAAAATGATAACAACTTGAATACATTCACCATCGCCAGCTCGCAGGCACTTCCATTTTGTGAACGCAACCATTATCCAAACACTTTACATGACCTGTGTAAGAAAGCATCTCTCGTGGTATTCTTACCAAGTGCTGAGCATCCATCACTATATACCGGGACTGAATGGCGCTGCAACAACGCCGAGGACCCAATTCAAAGTAAGACTTAGTCCGTTGAAGATTACGATCAACAATAAAAAAAACAGCCGCATGGCATTCGAGAGGGAACCCTAGCTTTGAGCACCAAGCCAAGGAGGTGGAGGTCATGGGTTTGCGGAATAAATGGCAGTATCAGACCCAAGCAGGGCTAGCCGCATATACTTCGAAACACAGTGCCCAGAGTTTAACAAACAGGGCACAAAGAGTACGGTTTGCGACGTGGGAGTAATAGGAAGTGGTGTGGTCATGAAGGAGCCGTGATGGTTTTTCTATTCCCCAACGCCGTATTGTATGCTCGGTTCGTACTATTACACAAAGTCTTATCGTCACATTGACCTCAGGCAAGTTTATCCGCTTGTCGTTTACACCGTGAACCCGAATCCCTTCATGCAGGCCCGGTATTGGTCAATCGTGGAGAGGCAGTCCTTGGCCGGATCGGCGGCGTTCGAGAAGAGCATGCACTCGTCGCGCTTAGTCTTCTCTTCCTTGCATACACAGCAGGGCTGTACTCGGGATTGTTCGTCAGCATTCTATGCGTTCGGTGTAGGGTCATTGGGCTGGAGGTTTTATTCCAGAGGCTTTGCGCACCTTCGGCTTAGAGGCTTGCTGATCGGCAGCAGCCGGCGCAGCGGCCAGAGTGGCGATTGAGGCTGCAAAAAGAGAATGTTAGCCATTGCGTGATAATGAGTGCGTTTTCCGGGTTCCCTACGGATGGCGGCAACTGGGGAGGCCATTTTGAAAGTCAAGCGAGTGTTGGGAAGTGAGGTAAGTGGTTTGCGATCGGGGGTTGAAGGCTGGAGAAATGGCTGTTATTCTGCACCTCGGGCCACTTTTTTTTCCCTCTGCGCTGACCTCACCGAAGCTCGATTTGTAAGTCACTCTAATCTTGGGCACCATAGCCAATCACGCCTTCGACAAATCACGTGCACCCACTCCTGTCTGTTGGTGCCACGAGCGTGGCTGGCCGATAATTCTCTTCAATCCTTGGATCCGATTAACTAAACCCGGCGCTAATTCCTTGCGCGACATTCAAGCTTCGAGCAACCCATTAGTGCATTGCAATTCTGACCTTAGGGGTCTGCATATCTAGCCACGTCTAGGTAGGTAGGTACTTTCAAGAAAGCGGACCGGAATGAGTGAGCCACTCGGTGTGGGTACGTTCCGACCCTCAAGCTGGATCGGGTCTTGGACCACGGGCGGCCCCGGGAGAGCCCCGGAAAGTGGGGTATATCGAGTAGCAATGCCGGGCTGGTGTTGAATTTCCGTCGGCGTCAATTGGTCGGTTATATACTTCGCCCTTCTTTACCTAGACAAAGCAGTATGCATGAGGATGCACTATATACGGTATTACGTCTGCAACGCTGGCGACTTGGAAAACGAGGGGACTCTCTGCCAGCTCTTCACCACGCTAGATGGGATCACGGTAAATGTGCGCTACCGTCGTGCCCCTGAACATCCCCTTTTTCACCATGAGCGGGCGTGGAGTATTCAGATTTAGCAGGCCGATATCATATAAAAGACGATTCTCTACCCAGGAAAACCTTCAGGAAATGCCATGAACAGAATTAGTAGAATGCCAAGCTGGATTCACTATGAAAAGTCTTTCAAAGATGTGCGGGATACCGTCGCATTTCGCGCTAAAGACGCCAAATGAAACTGGACGCGTTGTTGAAAAAGAAAGTTTAAGTGCCGATAGGGGGCTCAATCCCTGGGGATGTAGTGGTTGAGGCCCACTGCGAGCTTAGTGCAGTGGGCCCCTGCAAGCTATCAACGCGCTCCTGCCCGTGAGACGCGACAGCTCTGCGATGAAATGGGGCCGCCTCCCAATTGACATCACGAACCCCTTCCCGACATAGGTAGCTTTTGGTCCGTCTTCACCAAACAGCGCCAACCCGCTTATTCACCATGGCGCCTAAGTCGAAACTCCACGAGAAGAAGCAGCAGTCACTCACCAACTTTTTTCAACCCAAGACTGTCAATGGCCTTGCTGCCGCCTTCCAAAAGTCCCAGTCCGAATCCCGAACGAGTCCGTCCGAGTCGCCAGAGTCTTCACGCAAGCGACCTCTAGTAGAGGATGCAGACAAGGTCAACAACGGCTCAGAGAAGAACCCCAAAAGGTCAAAGAGGGGGATTGAGGAGAAGGCAGATGCTACGGACGAGGAGGAAGGCTCTGTCTTCGCGCCAGGAGCTAAACGGCCTACCACCGAGCCCAAGTCCAAGGCGTCTACGGCTGCCAATCGGGCAGGACGGTTCGCGTACAGCCAGGCCTCGGATGTAAATGTTGATGAAGAGGAGAATGAAGACCCATACACGAAGAAACGCAAGGAGGAGCTGCACAACAAGTTCGTGAAGAAGCTGGGCCATCCAGACAGCATGCTTTGGCGGCGGCGGAGGGAGGACGACAATGAAGCTGCTGATGGAGAGGAGGGCGAGGAGGACGATGAAGACGAGGCCCCTCCGGCGCCCAAGGCTAAGAAGGGAGGCGCAAGAGCGAACAAGAAGCTCACGCCAATGGAGCTTCAGTTCCTCGAAATCAAACGCAAGCATCTCGACACTGTGCTCATCGTCGAGGTCGGCTACAAGTTCCGATTCTTTGGGGAGGACGCACGCATTGCTGCTAAGGAGCTCAGCATCGTCTGCATTCCGGGCAAGTACCGCTACGACGAGCACCCTTCGGAGGCGCACTGGGACCGGTTTGCCTCGGCGAGCATTCCGGTACACCGGCTGCCAGTCCACGCCAAGCGTCTCGTCGCTGCTGGCCACAAGGTCGGCGTCGTCCGCCAGATCGAGACTGCTGCTCTCAAGAAGGCCGGTGACAACCGCAACGCACCGTTCATCCGCAAGTTGACCAACGTCTACACCAAAGGTACCTATATCGACGAGAATGGCGAGTTGGAAACCGGTGGCGATGGAGGTGCTCCGTCAGGGGGCTACCTACTGTGTATTACCGAGACCCCGACAAATGGGCAGGGCACGGATGAGAAGGTCGAGGTCGGCATAGTTGCCGTGCAACCGACGACCGGGGATATCATCTACGACACCTTCGAGGATGGCTTCATGCGAAGTGAGATCGAGACACGGCTTCTTCACATCTCCCCTTGCGAGTTCGTCATCGTCGGTGACCTCACCAAGGGATCCGATAAGCTCGTGCAACATCTTTCTGGGAGCAGCACAAATGTCTTTGGGGACCGCAGCCGTGTCGAGCGCGTCCCTCGCACCAAGACCATGGCCGCCGAGGCATACTCGCACATCACACAGTTCTACGCAGACAAGCTGCAGCAAACTCCGGACGCCGCCGCCTCGTCTCTCCTTGAGCGCATCCTCCACCTCCCTGAACCCGTCACTATCTGCCTTTCCGCCATGATCAACCATCTTAAGGAGTATGGCCTCGAACACGTCTTCGATTTAACCAAGAATTTCACCAGCTTCTCGGCACGCCAGCATATGCTCCTAAACGGAACAACGCTTGAGGCCCTTGAGGTCTATCGCAATGCTACCGACCACTCTGAGCGTGGCTCTCTCTTCTGGGCCCTGGACAAGACGACCACCCGCTTCGGCCAGCGCCTGCTCCGCAAATGGGTGGGCCGGCCGCTGCTCGACGTCTCCCGCCTTGAAGAACGCGTCGCCGCCGTCCAGGAACTTGTCGACGAGCAATCCTCCGCCAAGGTCGACCGCTTAGTGGCCCTCTTGTCCGGCACCAAGACCGACCTCGAGCGCAGTCTGATCCGCATCTATTACGGCAAATGCACCCGTCCAGAGCTCCTCTCCGTCCTCCAAACACTTCAACGTATTGCCATGCAATACTCGACTGTCAAGTCGGCTGATGCCACGGGCTTTACCTCTCCGCTCATCTCCTCTGCCATCCTCTCCCTCCCTCAGATCCTTGACCTGGTCGTCTCGTACCTTGACAAGATCAACCCGGAGGCTGCCCGGAAGGACGACAAGTACAACTTCTTCCGTGAGTCCGAACAGACCGAGGACATTGAAGACCACAAAATGGGTATCGTAGCCGTCGAACAGTCCCTCGACGAGCACCGTTCCGAGGCTGCCTCCTCCCTCTCGCGGAAGAAAGCCGTCGACTACGTCACCGTGTCGGGCATTGAGTACCTCATCGAGGTCAACAACACAGACCTCAAATCCGTTCCCGCTTCCTGGATCAAAATCTCGGGCACCAAGAAGCTTTCACGCTTCCACACACCCGCCGTCGTCCGCCTCATCGCCGAACGTGACCAGCATCGTGAGGCCCTTGCCGCCGCCTGCGACGCTGCCTTCACCTCCCTCCTCCACACCATTGCGGACGCATACCAGCCTCTCCGCGACGCAGTCTCCTCCCTCGCAACCCTTGACTGCCTTCTCTCCCTCTCCCGCGTCGCTGCCCTCCCCGGCTACACCAAACCGACCTTCCTCCCCGCCCCGACCCAGCCCACAATCTCAATCACCCAAGGCCGCCACCCTATCGCCGAACACACTCTCTCGGATCCCTACATCCCTTTCACGACGAGCCTCTCCTCCCCGTCCCCGCTGGCGCACCTCATCACGGGTCCCAACATGGGCGGAAAGTCCTCTTTTGTCCGCGCCGTGGCCCTCCTCGTCCTCCTCGCTCAGATCGGCTCCTTCGTCCCCGCCGACGAGCTCTCCCTAACCCTCGCCGACGCGATTCACGTCCGCATGGGCGCCCGCGACAACCTCGCCGCGGGTGAGTCCACCTTCATGGTCGAGGTCTCGGAGACGGCCCGCATCCTCCGCGCCGCCACCTCGCGCTCCCTCGTCGTCCTCGACGAGCTCGGCAGGGGCACTTCGACTCACGACGGCGCCGCCATCGCCCACGCCGTCCTCGACCATGTCGTCCGTGAGAACAAGTGCCTCACCCTCTTCATCACGCATTACCAGAACCTCGCCCGCCTGGCCGATGGCATCGGCGAGGGCCTTGTCAAGAACGTTCACATGCGCTTCACAGCGACACGTAAAGCTGGGACGGAGGAGGGAGACGGGGACGAGGGCGGTGAGGGCGCGGGTGCCGACGAGGAAATCACCTTCCTGTATGAAGTCGGAGAGGGCGTTGCGCACAGGTCATACGGATTGAACGTCGCACGTCTGGCCCGGATACCTCGCAAGGTCATCGAAGTGGCCGCGCAAAAGTCGCGCGAAATGGAGCAAGACGTAGCAGCGCGAAGACTAAGGGGCACAGCCCGTCTCCTTGCTGAGGTGATGGAGAACCAACCGGATCAGCTTGACCATTTAATCTCGAACATAGAGCAACTCTAGCACCAGTATCACAAAAATAAAACAAAACAAAGTAGGCTGAATGTCTTTTCTTTATTCTACGAAGCCACGCCTGTTGTATCTGCTTGGCGCGATATGGCCACGTATGAATGAAACTGTGCTATCTATGTTTCTCTTCCATCCGAATCAAAACGTGCTGTAGGGTAAAGTCCTAAAAGTCGGTGGAAGTTCACTCTCAGTCCAGTGTCACCGTATATGAATGGCCCACCACAAATTCCGATGCCTGGCTTGTATTTTGTAGGCCTGGCAGTGTGTGGCGTAATTCCCCTCGACCCTTATTATTCGTAGCAAACTCCGTCCTGACAAGGCAACACTCTGCGGTCGAACCCAATATCCGAAGGAACCCGCATTGCTCCCTCCCAGGACCTAGAGATCAGCCGATGATGAGTCGAGGACGCGAGCAAAAGTCTGCCTGTGTACTCGAACACCGCGAACAACTGCGTTTCGTTAGTCACTGAAGACAAGACAGACTAGCAATATAAGCTTACTGAAAGAAAATAAAAGTAAAATCGAAAGACCAAGAAGAATTCCATGAACCACGATGATGATTTGACTCCGTAAGGGTCAGAGAGCAGATACTAATCGGCCTGAATTCCTCATCTTAGAGCCTATTGGTGCCCGTTCAGTCCATGGAATTCGTTTGACGACTTCTTCTTTCTCAGAGATCATCCCCGAATACATTTGCTCCGTTTCCCGGATCATTCTCGCCGGCACTGAAGGCGAATTGGGTGGTGTAGTACACTGGCTGGGTCGTATTGCCATTGATGGGCATGAATCTCGTATTCACGGTTGGCGCGACCATCGGATATCCCCAAGACGGTTGCTGATAGAAGATCTCATGCTGTTGCTGGTAGCTATTGAAGGGGCTGGCCGTGGTGTTGGGGTCGGCCACACTGAGCTGGTTCATCTGATTGTTGGAGTTGGCTATTATGGATCGGTTCACGTGGCCGTTGCCACCACCAAAGACATAAGTGTCTCCTGTCATTCTCTGTCCCTGCAAGCCATGGTTATTTTCCTTTCCTCTGAACATTCGGTTCGTCAAGTGCTTCGCAGAGGGAGTGGGAGAATTAAAGCTCGGATTCGAGTTCGCGTTCATCGACCGGAGAGGGATACGATTGCGGACATCGAATCTGCAAAAGAGGGGCCATCAATATACCATTTCATTGAATTTTCCTAGGTCAAGGTTAAAAGACCTAGCTTCATCCATCATCTCCTGAGAGAACTGTTGGCCTACCCTGGAGTCAGCCACTGAGACACAGCTACGCAATTTAGCGAGACCTACGGGTAACGAGTCCACGACTGGCATCACGGAAGACGTCATGTTCTTCATGATTGGCGAATTGGCGGGGGTTCAGGTTGTTCAAGGAAGATCCGATTCCGAACGGAGAATCATCAAGATCTTCATCGAGCTCAACGTCAACTTCAGCGAGGCTAGCGGCGTCGCTCGTGGCATCCAACTTCTCCGATAGATCCTCGTTATCCATTTCAAGCGCCAGCTCCTTCTTGGCGTTGTGGTTCTTGTGTCGCGCAGTTATAGTACGAGATGCCTGTGGAGCAGGCTTCTCCATAGGCTCTGACTTGACAAGGAGTTCAGAAGCTTCGTCGTCTTCCTCCTCCACAACGTTACGGCTGCGCTTCTGGCGGCGCTTCGACTTGGCGATCTGTTCAAAATTTCAGCACTTATCAGTATGTGGTCAGATCCCGCGAGCAAGTTATTTTATGGGAGCTTACCGGAGTTCCCTCCACTGACGGTGCGTCATAGACATCGCGGGTTCTCGCGATTTCCATATCGAGATTCGCCACCAATTCGGTGGTAGTGATTGCCAGAGAAGATAGCTCCATCTGTTGAAGCACCGAGGCATCCTTGCGCTGGTTTCTCTTCTTCTTCTGGTCAGGGGTTGCAGCATCAAAGATGCCCATACCCGGCCAGACGATTCCCTTCAGTCTTGCTGACTCAAGCTCATCTGGAGTCCAGTCAATGACATCTTCGGTTGGAGTCGAGACAGGGCTGTTGTTCTGTTCTCCGTAGAACGTGATTGCCTGCTGCTCAAAGAGTCCACCAGTCGGAGGAGGTGTCCAGGAGGCGTCACTGCCGGGCTCGCGCTTGACAAGAAGGGGGAGTTTCTTCTTCTTCTTGAGATTCTATGCGAAGTCAGCCTACAAGAATGATAAGGTTTGATTGAGAGATGCCCTACTTGAGGTACTGGCTGTCCGGATCGCTTGCCTGTCGGGGTGCCCTTCGATCTTTCATCTTTGACCTTTAGGCGCTCCGCGAGCATGGCCTCAAGGCCATGCTCGTTGTACCACCTTTCATACGTGGAGATGGCTTGGGCGGCAGAAAGGTCAGTGATGGCGCGGATCCTGACATCGTTGAAGGTCTGAAGGTGGCCCTTCGAGTTGAGATGTGTAAGAAGGTGAGAGACGTCCGAGAAGTGAGGATTGGTAGGACAGACGACGCAGAGAAGCGGAATAGACGAGCTGGAAGAAGACTTTGCCTCGGACATATTCAGACCAGCTGACTTGGTAGCAGTCGACTTGCCACGGGCCTTGCTGATCTTCAAGGTCTTGGGTGCCTGTGGTTTCGGCACCTGAGCCTTTGGCGCCTTGGTCAGGGCTTCGACACTGGCTTCTTGGGCTGCGACAGCTGCCATGTTCTATTCCGAAGTTAGCAATGAAATAACATTGCTGACATGCAAATGTCAGTCGTTACTGACTGGCTGTCTCTTCATGGCTGAAACAGAACGAGTAGAACAGAGGGCGGGCTTGTCTGTTCAGGTAACCAAAACACAAAACGAAGGGCAGGAAATCCTTTTCCCAATGGTTTTATTACAGGCAAAGAAGGACAGAAATCCGAGACCCAGTGAACGTGGGAAGGGCAGTAGCCAGCAAATGAAGCCAAGGAGTGACGCTGAAGAGCTCAGTGCATGTGGGAGGTGACAATGGAACAGGACTCTGGCAGTGATGGAGGAGGAATATCGCTGTGGAAACATCCGACGAAAGAACGTGTACGCTGATGAGGATGGGTGTTCCGGCCTAGGGAGTGGCAGAGCTGACCCAGGAAAGGGGAGGTACTCACGGCGGCGGCAGCAAGGGCTGCTTGACGTCTGGGCGCCATCTTCTGAAATGGCAGGAGATGATGCTATCCATAGTAGCAGCAGGTCCTGTTCCTCCAAAAACAAAAAATAAAAAAGAAATAAAAGAGAGAGAGAGACGGAAGGAACGATGATGGTCGAGTTCCAGGTGCGGGAAGGAATAGGTGTCGATGGGCCACTTGCACGCTGGCCGTTCTTGTCTGTAGTCGCTCTGTCAGCAGTTGAACTTGAATTTGAAGGGAGTCGCAACGATCGCCCTTTCCGATGGGTGGAAGAGAAGAGTAGAGTGTGACTTTTGTCAGTCACCTGACAGGACGGGGTTGTTGCCGTTATACACTGACACGCTAGAGCAGGTAAGGTAGTCAAGCCCCAAACCTGAGGCCTCTCAAAATCAGGGAGAACAGCGGTAATTGACAGCGGCTAAGGTATTCCTCTCCCACTGAACATGTGATGTACTGAAAGTGATCCGAATCCGCCGAAACATAGAACGGTCAACTTACCAAAGTCTTGAAAAGCCGAGAATAACTTCTGAGGTCGGATGTTGGGTACGGAAGGTGCCGACAAGGAAGTGATAGGTTGGATTCGGGAGATCTAATAGATGATTGTTTCGTCAGCAAGGTCCGGCTCTCCACGAGCGAACTGAAGGATTGGAAACTGACCGAATGAACTGATTGAGTTCGCAAGACTTCTGTGCGAGAGCCCCCAGAATTGCTTGACTGTATTCTTTTGGCCCGCAAACCTTGTCGCCAATCCAAGCAATTAGATGGTTTCTGTAATGAAGAATAAGCAAGGGAAACAAATAATAATAATAATCTGTTTCTGTAGTGGTGGGTAAGATCCTAAGATCTTTTTGCGGGAGAGAAATGGAAAAGAAAAGGAAATCTAGAAAAGCAGAAGGCTCAGGGTGGAAGCTCTGGATCAGCCAAAGACCATGCCCGGCGAGTGCTCCAGTAGCTGTCGGCATTCCTCGACTACTCAATGTAAAATGATAGGGGTCAAAGGTCGGTGTCCAAGTAGCTCATGCTGCTTTTAGGTAGCAAAGGTTTTGAGCGCTCAGAGGGTAAATCTAGGTGCTTTGAGAAGATGGCCCTCGTCACTTTTGATGTGTATCAGGAGGTGAGTTGCCTTGCACGGTCTGACCTCAATTGGCTCTCTTGCTATCCAGAATACACAATGAAAGTGCAACTAGGATTATATTGCAATGAAAGCCATAATAGGAAAGTGTACGCAAGATGAATGCGATGACAGAGAGCAGATAGCTCAACGATAAACAAATGTTGCGATGAGAAGAGGGATGCAACGAAAGATGCTTGTGGTAGGATAAGAATTAGGAAAACTTGGATGACCCGTGATAGCCTCACTGAAGCCTATCAAGCCATTGTTCGCTAAACCAAGGAACATAGCCATTGAAAGCGACCAACATAAGACACACAGGTCCTGAAAGCGATGCTGCGGGTAGGATTTCGAAGCTTACAAGAGACCAAAAATCAATACGCACAAGGTGATAGGGTGGAAGGTGGTGTGAGTTCTGACAACGAAGAAGAGAAAAAGGGGAAAGGGAAAGAACGCAGGAACGGGCATTGACGTTGGCAAGAATTTGAAGTACATGGAATTAACTCAACACATACCTGGTTCAAGGATGGCCTGGACGAAGGTATTGTGAGCCAAGGTACCTAGATTGTGGCGATGTGCAATTGATCTCACTACTGAGAAGTGTAAGAGTGTTTACGCGTTAAAAAAAGAAAAGAGAAACCGTAGATGTGAACTTTGGAGAACTTTGCTAACCTGAATAACGTTGAATCCTGAGAAATAGAACAGAAAGTGATCCAAGAGACGCAAGTGTTGACAACTGTTTGCAATACAGCAATTGTTGCGCGTTTTTGAAGTAGAGGCTAGATAAGCTCAAGACCCCTACCAAGTGCATAGAAGAAGGCTGACAGAGTCGTGGGGATAGAGTGAGTGAGAGGAAGAGAAAAGGGGGTTGTTTCTTGCGGTGGCTGGATGGAAAAGAAAGGAGCACGTCAAGGTCAGTTGGTCGCTTGGCGAACGTGCAGACGTTTTAGTGAAGGGCATTGCAAGATCGCGACAAGACAACAATAAGATACTTACACAGAGTGCCAAGCACGTGACATTGTACCAGAAATTGTCGGATTGGTACAAGAACGGGCGGCAACATTGCCCCATGGTGGTGGCGTGGTATGGTGGTGCAGTGGTGTACTCAAGATCTCAAGACTCTTAGTAGTTGTTATCTTTGATCAGTGTACTGTGTTCTTTGAATGAAGAAAACTAATGTGAAGCAATAAGAGTAAGATGAAGGACGAGAAGAAGGAAACGCGTTGGTTGCTCAATGTGTTATTGAGGTTTCAAATGATACACCCTCGCAGCGATCGAATGACATGGCCTTAGTCGTTACTGCCTGCTCCCGCCCCCACACAGAAGATGGAGAAGATGCTGTAAATCACTGGCAGTATCCTCCTGGGATGTGGTCATCTTCCTGCTACTCTGAGCATATCATCACAACAAGAAGCATATGCAGGGGATTACCGAAGCATTCAACAGTCCGGCTCAATCTGTACCACACTCAACGAAGGGTTTGGTTTGCTTCTCAAACAGATTTGCAGTGGGATAAGGATATATGTTAAGCACCAGGGGCAACGGAAGTTGATGGAGTCAAGGTAATTCGTGCACCATTAAGAGCGTTCGACCCAGTCTGTAATCTGGGCCAGACACTACACTCATAGCTTTGGAAGTGTTCGAAGGCTAACTCATGGCAAATCGCAAAAGGTGACCGCGGAGCCTATGAAAGAAGCCAACACTTTTTCTCTTCTCTCGCCTTGTATCCTTGCTACCGTCAAGATTCGGAATAGCAGGTTATTAGATTGCAAGAGGTATGTGTATCGTGATGTCTCCTGGCATCGTTATTGTGCAGTGCGTCTCGTCGGTATCCCAAGTGGCCTATTCCATCACGAACTCACTACGGCTTCCTCCCCAGCACCCTGTCGATCGTTGGCTTAGGCATGCAGTACACTGGATCAACCGCTACCGTCCCCGGATACCCCAGCAGGCTCAGCCCCGTCATGCCGAAGCACGTGTGCCACACATCGACCGTGTTGCCGGGCCGATCCGAGATGCCCCCTAGCTCCTGGTCCTGGCATTTGAGAATGAAGGTAATGAGCTTCTGTCTGTCGATCCAGTGCGTGCGTCCGATGATCTCCAGACTGCTCAATACCCACCAGCTGTAGCACACGTCCTCGTCCTTTTCGGGCCGTCCGTTCAGCCCACCGCCTGCGACCTGCCGCTCGCTGAGCCATTGACCAAGCTTGTCCGTCTCGACCAGGTCTAACCGCCCCGCGATGGCGAGCGCCGCAACGCAAGTGAAGATCTGTCCGGAGTGCGACTCATCGCCGGGGCCTACGCCGTAGCCGCCGTCAAAGTTGGTGCATGCAACGATGTGCCGTACGGCCCTATCAACGTCGACGAGCGATAGCAAGCCCAGGAGAGACAGGGCATTCAGTGCACCATAGAGAAAGCGGGTATCCTCCTCACCCCATTCGTCTCCTGCAAACGTGCCGCTTTCGCGGTTCTGAAGACCCGCGATGACTGCCACCGGCGTGTCAGTGCTTTCCCGTGCCATTCAAGCCTCAGTGGTATGGTCGATACTTACACTTGCCTACTTGCGCCTTCCCCTTGCCGCGCGATTCCAGCTCATCCAGGGCGTCGATCATGACCAGGATCTGTACAGCACTAACTGTATACAGCATATGAGCGTCGTGACCGGGCGCGGCCCCGAACCCTCCGCTCTCATGTTGGCACGAGAGAACGAAGTCGATGGTCTCGGCGCGGGGAAGCGCTTCAGGGTGTCCGAGTAGATGGAGCGCAACCAAGCCCCAGTAAAGGCCGTTCAGGCGCAGATGCTCTGTCAGCCAGTAGTCGTACTCATCCCTGCGCGTGTCCAGACTCTGAACGTATTTCACGTGAGCCGCTGTTGCCAGCTTGAGCTCATCTGGTAGGTTCTCGAATCGGGCTGACATGGTCTCCGTACCCGGTTGTCCTAATTTCCAAGACTGGACAGAAGATACTGAGTCGATCGAAAAGCCCGAAATTGAAGGTTCTCCACGTGAGGCAGTTATCGAATAGTTGAGGTTGATCGCTTAGGTAAGATATCCGATGGGCCCGGAACGGAAGGTTCCGCCGACTACCGGGCCAGGATACTTGCGCCGCAGTGGGCAGCTTCCAAGCCAATTAATTGCCCGAGCGCCTTTGGCAAGTCCATCGCAGAACCTTGTAATATCCGGCTGTTGATAGGAAGTTATCGTCCAACCTCTTTCACCTCCCTTACAGCACCCGATGGCATCCCTCGTTGCAGTAAGCTCTTGGATTTTTCTAGTGGTGAGCAAGTCTGCAAACAACTCCTCTAATTCGTTCGTTCCTTCAATACAGGCTTTTTCTCAAGGCGCGTGCTAGGTATCATATGGCCGCAGAGCAGTATGTTTTTGGAGACTACGGAGGAATGTGTACCATGGAATAAGTCCTCGGCTCAGCCATGCTGCCGCGCAGAAATGCGCCAATACGAGGCGTCATGCTTGAAATGAACAACTGGATCACGAACGCATTGTGGTGAGTGATATCCTGCCACGGTCTCACATCTTGCATCGGGAATATAGTCACCGGCCGACGCCCTTGTCCGGACAATACCATGTCTCTGGGCTTGTTTCTTTCGTCCGTCACCAAGGGTTGCACTCGTGGAATGGGGAATCTGTTTCGGAGAGACGTCTATGGCCGATTCGCCGTACTCCACAGATGTTTACGCCGGAGAGCGAGGAAGCGAGGAAGCGAGGAAGCCTATTAGGTTTCAAGATCGACGGCAAGGGCTCTGTATCTTTATTCTTAGACTATGATGCTAAAGATTATTTAAGTAACCCCGGCTCCCCAGATCATCAGTGTCCGGGGATCGGGGAAAAAAACGTCAAGTGTGATTAAGTTGCCGGAAAACTGAGAGGGCCACGGCCGTCCACGGACGGCCGTGGCAGGCTCGACCCCCAGAATAGACCTGTACCCCTGAGTAAATCATGACTTCATCGAGCACTGCTTTTGAAATGGCATGGGCCATAAAGGCCTCGTCACGACCGGGGGGAAAAAACGACACGTGGGCTCGAATCTGCGCACACAGGATATAAGGACGGATGCCTCCTCTGTACAGCATGAAGAAACTTTTACATGCCACTTGGGACTGGCCACGAGATCCAGATCTGGAAAGGGGAAAGGCAGAGCCACTGCCACGCTGCCCATGTGCGCATACCAGTTTTCCCGGGTCTCTCCCGTCCCGGCACCGTTCGGGACGTGGATGACAGTGTGTGTGTGTGTGTCCCATGTCCTACGATCTAGCGCATCCTGTCCACCACCGCGGGGCTTGGCCAGCGTTTGTCGAGGAAACACTACCGAGTTTCAGAGTCATCAGTCGTGTGCCTGAACCAATCCTTTTTCGCACTAGCTAGGACGCATGTCTAGCCTGGCCCTGTCAAAATCTTGACCCGTCCCTTGGGCATGGACGAGATCGTGAGTGAAGCACTCAACTAAGCGGAGTGTACTCAGCTAGCCGGAATGTTGTCGAGGGCACTCTGCTAGTTAACCGGTCATTTTTACTCTGCAGGCTCCCCGGGTGATGGTTATAGCCCACCGAATTGGATGTCTTGCCTCAGAGCCTGGTTAGCTGACCTGTACAACCGCTATGTGATCTGGCGTTGCAACCGCAGCTTTGGAGTTAGCACTATGGACAGGCCGAACTGGATTCCGATGAAAACGATACGCAAATAGTCATCGATTGTTCTTGCGAGACCATCCGCTTCTTGCGCTCCTATTGAGCGAATCCTCCTGAAATACCTTTCAGCCAGTCGCATCTGACAATTGCCGACAAACGGGGTGGCGATGCAGTGGAAGTTTTGGGTACGGCGGCGGTGAGGACTTTGCGCGGGCGATTGGTGCGACCTCTGTGCGTGATCTGTAGAAACTCGCAATGTACTTTACTGCCCCCCTTTGTCGCGAGACTTTCGTGTCTTGTCGCAAAGTTGACGGCCATCGAGGAAACGTTGCCGTCCACAGGGTATAGCGAACGCATGCAGTGTCTATGTACAGCAATTAATACTTTCCGAAACTTTCGGTCCTGGCCATCCCTTAGTCATGGGCACCAGCCCAGCAGTGCGGGTCGAAGATGCACAAGAGACGAGCCGCGTTGCGGAGAAAAGCATACTGTCAAGAGATGAGGAATTTGGACGGCATCGCGTCCTTGATATGTCTCTATTGACCCCTCCGAACTGCCGCCTTCGGGTTAAATGCCAGGAAAATAGCCAGTATAGTAAATGCGCCGGGTACATGATAGTTAAGCAGAGTTACACTCTTGCGCCATGACCCGTCGTCTCGTTCACATAATAAACTCTGCCGAAGAAGCGATCCTGTGGCCTAAGTTTCTAGTGTAGCTTGATGACGCGATTATCTTAGACAAGGCTTTGGCCTGCAATCTGTAGCAGCAATATGTTGAAAATGCACAGCGCAACGATTCGAACCGGAGACTGAGGCGGCGGATGTTGTGTGCCGGTCGACTTGGTGTGCCCGTGCAGTCGTACCATGCAAAGGCATGACCATGATTGGTGTGTAGGGAGTGTTGCGACCTGTCACATCATGCCAGATCTGTCTGTTCCTCCGTTTCTTGTCTGCCCCCTTGTCTCGTCTTGCCAGCGTTCCGACCACGCTTCGTTCCCTCTAGATCGCTCCACCATCTACTTACTCATTCACTCCGTTACACCACGGGGACACACGGCCTTTCTATGTCCGTGTTGCGCGGCGGTCGGGTACGGAGGCGCCGTTGTTACTGCGCAGAGCTGCATGTCCAAGCCATAAATAGGGTCCACCGATGGATACAATCTAGATATTGAGAAGCAAGCAATGGCGGCTGTAACGATGGTATCAATAGCGCGTGTCCATACTCGGCCGGGCCATGGTTAACGAACCAAAGGAGTCAAGGTACCGGGAGGGGAGGGGATGACGAGATGTTGGGCCGTTCCAAGGTCCCGTCGGCAACTGCAACCAGAGAGCGCCACCCCTGGCGATGCTCGCGTCCCCGATGAGCCCAGTGCGTGGCTGACGGCAGAAACGTTTGTGTTTCAGGAGTCTGGTCTTTGGGCAGTCCTGGAAGCAGAACTGCAACAGAAGCGTTGGCCTATGCATTGTTGAAGTGCATTTTATTTATGATCGTTTGGAGTTCCATCCATCCCACCAAAGGCGACTTTGCTCAGGTGGTCCAAGGCACTTGCGAATACGAGTGTATGGTCAAAGTGAGGGAGAGTGTTGACGTTTCTTTCGGTGTCACTGGGCGCAGATAATATCTATGCAGTCCAGCACAGACGCTGAGTCCGAGGGGGCCATCATGACTGATCAATGGCTTGGTCGTCATTTCTTTAGAACTGCCGAGTTAGGATCCCTACGCGGTTGGAAACACCCTCTTTCGGGCTTTGGGACCGGCCTGAAATTGTTGTATCAGGAAGGATACTGCATCCGTAGGTAGGCAGACATGGCTTCCCAATAGCTCCTTTAGCAGCGCCGGCGTCAACCAATTGACGACACTAGAAGCCGTGTACGGATAGGCGGTTCCTGATCTGTGCGCGAGCGACTGACTGATGGACAGACAGGCGAGCCGTTGGCCCTGTCACTATGTAGTCGAGGTTAGCCAGGTGGATCTGAACAGCTAGTCAGGCTGCAAGCAGCGGGAGCTTCTTGGGTGCGCCGGCCGCGGAACGAGGCACGGCGGATTAAGCAAGGAGGCGTATCCAAGAATGCAGCCGTCTCCATCGATGAAGAACCGCGGCGAAGCCCGACTGACGGCCGACGGCTTTGGCGAGCCAGGGAAGGCAGAAAGGGCATGTATCAATTGTAATTACACCAAGATTGAGCATCAATGCCGGGTGGGAGAAAAAAAAAAAAGAACCCCTAATAGAATGACTGGAGAGGAGGGAGACGGCAGTCTTGTTGGTACCTATAGCATGCGACATAAGGTGGTAGCATACCTACCTAGCGGCAGGTGCCCTGCAGCACGACAGTGTATTGCCTACCTATCCGTACCTTAGTATCCGTAGTTGATTTGAGAAAGACAGCAGCAGCCAACAACCTATTCATTACAGCCCAAGGGGGTTAAGCCTGGATGCGCCCCCCCCCCCCCCCCCCCCATAGATCGATCCAGCGACTATGCAGGTACCTGCCTCACATTCCTAATGTCCATAGAGATAGGTAGGCTGATATGTACCGATCAGGTACCTATGTATCCGTAGGTCTCTTCAAAAGTCTCCCACCCGGCGCCTGCCTGAATTTACACTAGCATGGTATTACTTGCCTCTGCCCCCCCCCCCTGCCCTCTCCTCCTGTTGTTGATGCCCATCGTCCTTGCCAGGCCCCTTTCAGGGCCAGATCCACACTGGGCAAGCGTGACAGGCATAGGCTTGTAGTTACCCCAAGTTCACAACTGTGTTGCTAGTGGCAGTTCTGCATCATACATAGTGCATCTCTCCTTGCTCTCCCTCCTCCAACTGTGTGTATATTAGTGTGTGTGGGTGTGCTAAGGTACCATCCTACCTACCTACTCCAATAGCATTGTCTTCATCCTGCTCCGGCGGACTCCATCCACACCACACACCCAATTCAGACACACAACGCTGTTCAAGGACGCAAGCGCTTTCCCCTTTGTATATGTACCTTACAGATCACTTTCTTGGCTATTGCTTCCAGGTACAGTTGCACTGGTTCCCTCCCTCCTCCCTCGGCGCCGATACCTAAGCATTCTTGGGTATCTTTTTTCTCCTTTCCCGTCGATTGCCCCCCTTTCTCGGCCCTGTTTCCCCATATTGTTGAAACAATTCAATACATCCCTCATATTACCTAGGCCGTATGCAACCTCTTGTTGTTGTTTTGTTGTTGTTCCTACACAGAATACAATAGGGAACCGTCTGGAACCGGTCAGGCTGGCAACTGCGTCTCTTCGATAGTCCTACGTGTGTGTATACGTCCAGAGCCCAATAGCACACAGTTGCATCGGCCTACATTGTGCTTCCTCTCGCTCATCCCTTACCTTCACCATCACCTTCACATACAAACACTCTTTCTTTCTCTCCATCCATCCGCATTGCTTCCCTGCCCTATCATCATCTTCATCTTAACCACTAGTCTGCCGCCTTGCGAGTTACTCCCCCTCCTCTCTTTCATTTTTTTCCCTTTCCACACACACTCAGGCTATCATCCCATCCCTCGCTCGCACTTTCGCACACACCCATAGCCATAGCCCACACACCTTGGAACAGGTTGGGCGGCATCCTGCGCCTCTTTGCCAGCTGTCGCAGATTTCCCTAACCTGCCCTCATCCTCTGGCTCTACCCCCTCCCTTCCCCTCCTCCGCTCTTGTCCTATATCCCCGACAGATGCTGGATCCGTCCATCCCAGTGCGCGCATCAAAACAGTTGGCCCTCCTGCGGCAGACGACGAATCAGGACAAGGACCGTTTCTGGGACTCTTTGCTCATCCCATCTCCACCAATCTCATCCTCATCCAAATCCTGCCACTGCCACTGCCACTCCCTGTGCCTCTGTTGTTTGCGCTGCTTTTCTCTGCTGCACAAGCCACTGCATACGGCCGACCGCATAGCTAGCCAGCCAGCCGGGCATCATCACTACCATACACCTACCTGGGTAGAGAGAGTACCGTCCTTCCTCCCCCCGCCGAGGCTCATCTCGTCCACCTTACCCTGTCGAATTCATACTCGTACAGTACGGATACACAAGCCGGGTTGGCCTGGCCTTGTTGCAGAGCGCCTGTGTCTGCTCCTCCCCATCGCAGTCTACCCTAACTGCGCCTTGTTTGTGTCGCCGCCCTCTGGTACACTGTTTTCTCTGGCTCTGCTCGGGTATTCATCCTTGACCGGGCCCCCTCCCCCCAAATAACTGCAGTTTCTCCTCAGCTGCCCGGAGGAGGCACATTAATTTCCTTGCCATGGGTCGCAAGCCTGCACCACAGCCGCTGACGCTGTCGGGATCCCATCCTGCCGCTGACCAGCCTGAAGACGTCGTTCCGCGCTCTGCTGAAACTCTCGCCTCCTCTGTCGTTCCTCCAAGCGCCGGCTCCAAATCGCAATCTTCTCCCAGATCTCCACGCTCTCCCTTTAGGTTTACTCCAAAAAGGCCCAGCGCCAGTGGCAAGCAATCTCTCCAGCTGACCGACGAACATCGCAACTTTGAAGACGACGACGACTTCCAGCAGTATCAACCCATCTCCTCCGCTCTCCACCGCGCTTCCGAAGACACGCCTCCTCGCCAGCATCATCAACAGTACCCCATCAGCCCCCGTACGCACCGCCCCGACGAACCCCCCCGCAAGGCTTCCAAAAGCGGCGGATTCCTCTTCAATTTCTCAAAAGCCTCCAAGTCGTCCCATTCCATTGCCTCCTCTCCTGTGCACTCGCCCTCACACGCTCCGCGCCAGAATCAGCAGCAGGCACCCATCCTTAATACTGACTCGGGGGACCAAAGTATGTCGAGGGGCCCCGATAATGCTCCTATGAGCAGCGACCAGCCCACCCAACCTACAGGTACGAGCATAACTTTCCTTCTTGAGACCGTAGTGTCCACTGCCTTTGCAGATTGGGGGGCCCACTGCCTGATCCATCTCCCGTTTCGCCTATCGTGCGACCACTTCTTCAGTTGTTGACCCGTATGCCATTCCACCAGCAGAACCATCCTACACTGAGCACGCCGTCCAAAAGCCCGCACCTACCGTGCCGTCCAGGTCCGACGTGTCTTTGGCCTCCGTCGCTGACTACGACCCTTCTCCCACCACCCAACCCTCTTCTACGAAAAAGAGCAAGTCGAAACCATTCGGTATCTTGGGTCGGAACAGGTCGCTTCGCGACAAGGACGGCTCAAGCTCCAGGGATAAACAACCGAGTCCCGTGGCCGTGTCGATCAACGAACCCGAGCCGTCGCATCACTTGACAGGCCGCAACTACTCAATCAATACACCGCCCGCTGCATCCGACAGGTCCCTCAAAGAGATGGTTAACTCTACCGGGCGGAACCGCTCGGAAGACCACGCGTCGCCTCGAGACATGGCCAACAAGGAAAACCAAAAGGAAAAGGATCACTATCATCCGCGATCAAATTCTTCCTCGCAAAATGGCGGTTTCTTCGGAGGCCTGAAGAGTGGAAGAGACATGATCAGCAATCGTTTGTTTGGCAAGAATGCTCGCAGTGGAAGCACGACGGAAAGAGAGCCAGTCATCGACGACGAGCATTATGTACTGAAGACGATCAACTTGCCCCTCGTTGAGCAGACGCGTCGCACACGGATTTCCAAGCGCTTGGAGGATTCGAGAGACAAAACCGAGTTTTGGATGCCTGCATTTCCATGGCGCGCGATCGATTATCTGAATTACAAAGGTTGCGATGTGGAAGGACTATATCGTGTGCCGGGAAGCGGGCCTCAAATCAAAAAGTGGCAGAGACGGTTCGACGAAGGTTCGTAAAGGTACTCGAACACCTGCAGAATTTTCTACTAATGGCCCTGATAGAGTACGACGTCAATCTGTTTGAACAGCCTGACCTATACGACATCAACATTATCGGCTCTATGCTGAAGGCATGGCTACGAGAACTGCCCGACGAGCTCTTTCCTAAGGCAGCCCAGGAGCGCGTCGCAAGGGAATGCGCCGGCTATGAAACGGTGCCTCCGCTTCTGGTCGAGGAGCTGTCGAACCTGTCGCCATTCAACTATTATCTCCTCTTTGCCATCACCTGTCATCTAAGCCTGCTCCTGGCGCACTCTGATAAGAACAAGATGGACTTCCGGAATTTATGCATCTGCTTTCAGCCATGCATGAAGATCGACGCATTCTGCTTCCGGTTCTTGGTTTGCGACTGGCGCGACTGCTGGAAGGGCTGCAAGAACGAGGCAAAGTTCATCGAGCAGGAGTACCAGCTGTTCGATCAACCACCCCCGAGAGGCCTCTCGGAACCACGCAAGATCTCCCGCGAGACAACGGAGGAGCCGGGGCAGGAAAGCATAGCTACTATGTTGGCAGACGAGCGGGCGGGGTCCTCTTCCGAAAGCAGCAAGCAGTCGAGTGCCAGTACCGAACAGCAAGCCAAAGACCGACGGCAAAAAAAAAAAAAGCCCCTGCAACTTTCCGAGTCCAACGGTAGCGTCGCATCCAGCTCGACAATATCCACGGCACTCACAATAGATAGCGGACGAGACGTACCCAGAGGCGGAAACGACTTGCGCCCCCTATCACCCATCAAGCCCCTTTCACCACTTGGTTTCTAGACCTTAGCTTCGAGTGCTCTCCACAGTTTCTTGCTTCCATCGAATACCCAGGCGGAACTCGTGTATATGGAAAACTGCAGCATCATCAGCACATCATCATCGACGACATTACGCCATTGACGACTCTCGTTCTATCCCGACCGTTTCCCGGACTGGTTGCCGTGAAAACACGGATTGGACTACCGTAGGTCTATCACACAGGCAGACCTTGGAGTCACAGACTAGGTTTCGCTTCGTTTGCAATACCGCATTATGCTATTTGGTATACCCCCAGGGCATCGAATCATATCACAAAAGCCGTCGATTTTACTGTTTTCAGGAAATTGCCTTGGTCGACTTGACACCAACGAGCAAATTCCTGGCTACCAGAGCTACTGCGCGGCGATTATCGCTCGTGGTGGCCTCTAGGTTTGGGTACCTAATATTTCTATCTCCTTTGTGAAGTGCTGCGAATCTAGCGATGTTTGGTCTTTAGTAGCATGGCAGTATAGGGCGAGCCAGGAGCATTCATGAAATGCTGGTAAAGGCGTGAAGGGATAGGGTCACAGGTCACAAACAACATGACCGCAGGGGTTGGAGGGACCTCTGTGCAATACAGGGAGATGTTGTATGTAGAGCGAAGAAGGGGTGAGCGCGCGGCAACAACCACGTCAAGCTTCCCCCTTGGGAGATGGACAAGAGACAAACTTCACAGTAAAGAGGCTGTTGCCCGATCCAACGTGGGGTTGTTATCGCAGCCAGGAACTTTGGCCCGCGAGATGAATTCATACTTTTTGATAACCCTATCTACACCCAAGCCGTAGGGACTGGAAATGACGAACCACCGTGTAAACGCCGTGACCATATGCCGAACCCCGAAGCATAACAAAACCTTTGAGCTTTCCCTTTTACCGCTTCCCCGCCTCGCGCTGGTTCTTCCTCATTTTCCTCTCGTTGCGCTTGATCCTCTCTTTTCTTTCCCGGCGCTTGTCGCCCTGAACGGTAGTTCCCTCCTTGCGATTCATCTCCTCCTTTGGGTCGACCTCGACAAGCCAGTCATCCTCGCCCTTCTTGTTCATGCCCTTGTAACCCCACTTGGCACGCCACTCCTTCGTGTCCTCGTCGTAAACGAGGTTGCGCCGTTGCTCGCGGGTCTTCGGCTTGATGCCGCGCTTGGCGGCGAAGCGCTCCCATTTTGTGGGCTCCTTGGGCTTCGGCACGGGTTTCTCGCGGGGGAGCTCTGTCGAGGGGGGCGGTAGCGAAAGCAAGACGCCCTCAGTGGTGCTCTGGAGCGGGCAGGTCGTAAGGAGCTGATTAATGAGAGCCTGAGCGCCGTCACGGGCCGTAGCGGCGAGAGACTCCTCGATCGCCGACTTGTCGAGCTCGACAGGATTGGGATCGTTGGCCATGAGCAGGCCGAGGTCGAAAGTGTACGGCGTCGGCTTGTTGACTGCGACGGGCAGCTTGGGGCGCGAGATGGGAAGCGCCATTGTGGATAATTTGCGTCGCGGACCTGAGACTTTCGCGATATCGCCCGGTATTGGTAGTGATTCGGACGGTGTCAGGAGAGGAGATGTGGTGGTGTTCTTGATCTATCGCAGGAGCAGGAAGTTTGGGACTCTCTGGGCCTGGGTGGGATATCCAGAACTTTTTCTTTGCTTGGAAATTTTGGACTCCGGATGCCCCTGATAGCGATAAGGACTCGGATCAACTGCCACCGCAGAACCGACTGCCGGCGCAGCCAATCAGCGTTCCAATTGGTTCGAGTGTCGTGCCAAGGGGTGTGGCTTTAACGTCCCGAGAATTTACTAGCAACGAACTTTTTGGTGGTGAGCTCTTGGGACAGAACATTGCACGACCCAGCTACCCAAGGGCGACTCGACGAGCTGCCTCAGACGAAACGCGCAACGCCCCTCCAATGCGAATGGCCTCATAACAACGAGATTACCTCGAACCCGATCAACAACGCCAATCCGGACCCGCTCTTCTCCCCCTTTCCGTAATCGCACATGATGGTTTCTGCCGCCAATTGTGCGCGGTGCCTCACCAGGCCCACGACGGCCGCAGTCTCAGCGCCCGGGATCCTCTCCCAGCGCATCGTGCCCATCATCACCTCGTACGTTCCATCCTCTGGTGCCGCTGCCTTCTCAACCTCGTCTGCCGACTCGGCCGCCGTTCGCCGCGTGACCTACATCGGAAAACACATTCGTCGCGGCAAGATCAACCAAAACGCGCGCAAGAAGCGGGACAACGTCAGGGTCAAGAAGCCGGCCCCCGGCGAGCGAAAGGCCTTCCGTAAGCGCATCACACTGAGCAACAACAACGCTCTGGCCGTCGAGGGTCTCCAGGATGTCGAGAGGGAGACGCTGGTCGCGGCCGAGAACAGAGGCTCCGTGGTTGGTCTGCCAGACCAGTTGATCGACCAGCTCCGGACGCTGGAGGCGTTCAAGACGACCCAGAACTGGGGCCTATTCCGGAGGCCGCATATGCTTGTTCGAGAGGAGACGGTGAAGCTCGCGAACAGGCTGGATAGCGCCGCCAAGGAGAGACAGACGCTGAGGATGGTATTGACGGGCGGCAAGATTGTCGGGAAGAGCATGTTGCTGCTGCAGGCCATGGCTCACTCGCTGCTGAACAACTGGGTTGTCATTAGCATCCCCGAAGGTAAGCCTTACCCCAAAGCCTTCGGTCCAATTGGACTCCCCGAGGTTAATGACACTTACGCTCCATAGCCCAAGATCTCACCAATGCCAACACGGACTACAGCCCTGTACCCAACACCAAGCCACTCCAGTTCTACCAGCCGACCTACTGTTTCAACCTCCTCCAGCAGATCGTCAAGGTCAACGGCCCCGTCTTGAAGCAGCACAAGATCTCTAAGGAGTACCCTGAGCTGCTCCATGTTCCCAAGGACGGTACCCTGCTCGACATCGCCACGGCTGCCAAGGAGCCCGAGTTCGCCTGGTCCGCCTTTCAGGCTCTCTGGTACGAGCTCACTACGGCTCCGAGCGGGCCACCCGTCTTCCTCGGCCTCGACGGCCTCTCTCATATTATGAAGATCTCGGCCTACCGCGACCCATCCTTCAACCTCGTGCACTCGCACGACCTTACCCTCATCCGCATCTTCGTCGACGCCCTCTCCGGCAAAACCCCGCTCGCCAACGGTGGTGCCGTCATTGCTGCCACGAGCCGCAGCAACGCGCCCCGCTCCCCGTCCATGGACCTGGCCCTCGCCCAGTCCGCTGCCGCCGCTACCGGCCTGCACGTCCCTACCCAGGACCCCTACGGCAAGGGCTACGACGATCGTGTCTACGAGGCCCTCCGTGGCGTCGAGACCTTCCACGTCAGTGGCATCAGCCGCGAAGAGGCTCGCTCCATCATGGAATACTGGGCCGCGAGCGGCTTGATGCGCGCGCGCATCGATGAGGCCACCGTCGCGGAGAAGTGGACCGTCGCCGGCGGTGGTGTTCTTGGCGAGCTGGAGCGGGCAAGCTTGCTCAACGCGCGCGTATTGCAGCACTAGGGGAGACAGAATTAAGAAGTTGCGTCAAAAATGGGAGCAGACGTGTGTATATGCATACATGTACCAGTGTATCAAGATGCCGCTGTAGAAGGGGTCAAATTTTGTACTATACAATCATCTACCTTAAGTCGTGGGGAGTTCCAAGCTATTGTAATGACTGACCGGTTCGTGATTCACGGAAAGATGATCAGGGGCTCATACGTTGGTTCTGACTGGGTTTCATTATTTTTTCTTTCATATGACCGCACCAAGTCGTCGACTTCTCCGCGTCCCACGTCTCTGCTGTTCTTCATCCCATTATTGAACCAAACGCCATAATGCCCAAAACTTCATTTTGCAGATGCAAACCAAGTAAGAAAACAATATTCTTTGCAAGGACACTACGCAAGCTCCCCGACAACACCCTTTGTAACCATGGCAATGGACTACTCATCCCTCTCTGCGCCATGAGAAGTGATGAAGACAAGCCTTGTGCCGTTTCCAGCTGTTTGCCAGACCTGTTCGAATGTAGGTTAGACTTGTCCGTGGGTACCGAGTGAGGATGGGAAAACTTACATCAAGCTCGTTGTACTCTTCCAGGGCAGAAAGCCACTGATCTTCAGTGAAGCCCTTGGCAATAACACGCTCCTTGACCTTACGCAGACTGAGCTCGACGCCGAGCTCCTCATCATCGTCGTCGGCATCGTCGGCACGGCAGGCGCCACTGTCAGCGAGAGTCTTGACGAGGTTGTAGATCCTACTGCTGGCGTTGAGGCGCTGGCGACCGTTGGCACTCTGCTCAGCTGCAAGGCTCTCCTTGGAGGCCTCGACGAGGCGGAGGGCCTCGTCGACATCGTCGTGGGTGACGTTGTTGCTGAAGCGCAGGCGGGCTAGAGCCTGAGCGAGACGGACAACGCCGAGAAGAGTACGCGGCGTAGTGTGAGTGAACTGCTCGCCCTTCTTCTCAGCCCGTTTCTGTTGACCGCGCATACGAACGTATGTCTTGGAGATGTACTCAGAGACAGCAGCGGGTACGACAGGGCGGTAGGTGCGGGCCTGGGCGACGTAGGAGCGGACCTCGTGGGGGGAGAAGACGACCGAGTCGGTGCCGATATCCGGGTGGCGTTGGTGCATGTGAACATAGGCGACGTGCTTCGCGAGCTGGGCGTCGGATTCGCGGGACGGAGTGTCGAGGAGTAGGAACAGGATATCGAAACGGGAGAGGAGGGCAGCGGGGAGGTTGATATTCTCGACGGGGGAGATACGAGGGTTATAGCGGCCGTAGATGGGGTTAGCAGCGGCAAGGATGGAGGTGCGTGCGTTGAGGGTCGTGGAGATGCCGGCTTTGGAGATAGAGATGGTCTGTTGCTCCATGACCTCATGAATGGCAGTACGGTCATTGTCATCCATCTTATCGAACTCATCGATACAGCAGATACCGTTGTCAGCGAGGACGAGAGCACCGCCCTCGAGGACCATCTCATCGGTGACAGGGTCGCGCATGACAGCGGCGGTGAGACCAACACCACTGGAACCACGACCAGAAGTGTATACGCCGCGGGGAGCAACCTTGGAGATGTACTTGAGGAGCTGCGACTTGGCTACACCGGGGTCACCCATGAGGCAGATGTTGATGTCACCACGAATCTTCATGCCGTCTTTGACCTCCTTTGTCACACCACCGATGAGCAGAAGGAGTAAGGCCTTCTTCACATCAAGGTGACCGAAAATTTCAGGGGCGATTGACTTCGCGAGGAGCTCATACACCTGACCAGACTGTCTGTATTGGTCGATACGGCGCACCAGGGCAGGGTCGATGATCATCTCGGAGTAAGCCTTCTTGTGCTGAACGATGTAATGTGCCTCTAGGTACGTGTCGGTAAGAAGGCCGGCCTTCATCGCCTTGAAGCCAGTGTAGGGTGTAGGGAGGAAAATTCCGGAAACGTCGACGACGTCGCCAGGGTTGACCTTGCGGACAGAGGTACCGTAGCACAAGATGGTGAGAGTGCGAGGGATTTGACCAATGGGGACTTGCTCCGCAAGTTCCTGGACCTTAACTTCCTGGAAGGGTAGGAACTTGGAGGCTCTGGAGGAAGGGTGGAGTTGGCCCTTGGCCTGGTTCTTCTTGCAATCCTCGGAAGGGCACATGGTCAAGGGGCCATATGACTTGTCGTTGACTGGCTGAAAGATTTCGCAACCGCATCGGTCGCAGGTGTAGGCGCTGACTTGGACAATGGGCTTGACATCTGAGACGCGCGTGGCAATAGCGCGGATGGTGATCAGGTGGCCGAGGTTCTCACCCTTAACCTCTCGCACGGCAAGGGCCTTGACAGGATGAGTGGGAGTCTCAGATCGCGGCTTGAAGGCAAGGGTATATCTGCGAGTGAGCTCCGCGGGGAACTTGTCCTCGGCTGCCGTTGGGTCGGGAAGCTGGCCGTCAACCGGCTCGGTGGCGGCTCTTTGCAAAGCCTCGTTCCTTCTAGTCCTTCGTTCCATGAGAACGTCCAGCACATCATCCTTGAAGCTATACAGATGTTAGAAAGTATTTGACGAAAGGGGCGCTCCACCGAGCCATACTTCGTATCAACGCTGGGCTTGGGCAGAAGTTTGTCAACTGCCCTGGACATTATTTCGACGTAGTGCTTTGTATTCGTCTCGATGGACTGGACCAGCTGTAATTCATCGCCAAGTGATGCTTCAAACTGTAGAAGAGCGTGTCAGCCTCGATCAGCGGACGGGGAGGTGTAGTATATCAACTCACACTGGCCAAGTCGTCCAAATCAATCATAACCTCGTCGATCTTGCGGTCAGCCAGCTGCTGCAGCATGAACTTGTACTTTAGCCCCGGCGGGCTCTTGGCTTGGCGACGGGTTTCGCGGGTCTCGTCATCCTCCATCAGATCGTCATCACTGAAGTCATCCTCGTCTATCGTGATGTTTCCAAGCGCATGCGAGATCGTCTGCTCAGGCGAAGCCTTGAACTCTTGGAGGAAGGATTCCAGTGCAGCTATCGCATGTTAGCGGTCGGTTGCAATGGTAGTGCGAAGAGGGTTGACAGGAGTTGAACGCACCCTGCTGCGCTTCATACGCTACTGGCGCTTTGAACTGACGAAGCGCCATCTTGACAGAATCTATGCGACTCGGTAGTGAGGCTTTCTTCAGTCCACAATGACAATTTCAAGCGCCGGAGGACAATGTAGCTGTTTATCGAGTATGGTTCGTGTTTGCGATGGCGGCGGAGAATCGTCTTGGGTATCTGTTCGGTTGTGCAACTACCGAATTGAAGATTATTTGGCACCGGGTGGGGGGGTTGGGAGTAAGAACAATGCGACCAGGGGTTGAGAAATTGGCCGGGCGACACGACTGACGCGAAAGAGTCGCGCTCAAATGACGCGCTCCCCAAGCCACAGTAGTTAATTGATTCAGCCACAGTAGCTCCAAGCTATCAACCCCTGTATTCACCAACACCGGTACGTACTCCTGCAGCTACCCTGTGTCCGGGTCCAGGAGGTTGTTTCCCATGCCGGGAATGCCTCGGCGTCGGCACATGCTAGGGTCACACTTTCGGCTGAACTCCCATCTCCAGGTCCAATAGCTCGAGCTCTGGTTCCCCTCCGCAGCGACACTTACAGCCGTTGCCCATTACACATCCTAGGGCCCAAAACTCTCTTCTTCCAACTCCTCAACGAACTGCCGACAGGTCAATTGAAGTTATGGCTTCTAGGCGCAATGCGCAATCGACTCCGGCGGAGATCTCTCTCGCTCATCTCAAAAACTGCCTAGTCAATCTCCCCGCATCCTTAGTTTCGCTCCTCGTCAACCTCAACACTGTAAGTCATTGGTCTTATGACTTATTGGATACGCGGGCTGACGTACTCTTCTGTAGCCAGCGCAAAATGTCGTCGTCGAACTCAGCTATCGTCCTTCCACGAGCGTATCCGGATCCGGCACATCCCAACAACGGTCCATCTTTGTCGGATGGACAGGTATGCCAAGCAAGCGCAAAGTTCCACCCATAGTTGGACGCGAGGTCATCAACGGTGGGAGGGGAGGCATTTCTTCACGCGATCAAGAAATTGCTCAAGTCGAGCTCGACGCGACGCTGGCTAATACACTGGGCCTTACGGATGGACAAAAGATCACAGCCTCAATACACGTCGACCCGCCTGTCGCGCATACGATCAACATTGAGCCGCTTACGCCGGAAGACTGGGAGATGATTGAACTACACGCCACCTTCCTCGAACTCAATCTCTTGTCTCAAGTACGAGCGTTGCCGAATCCTGCTTTCACCTCGAGCTCGGGCTCGCTGGTTCCTCCTCACGCCTTAACGTTACACCTGTCGCCGACATCGACAGCGAACGTTCGGGTCGTCTCCCTAGACCCTGCACCGGCGACCGATGTCCCTTTCGTCAAGATCTCTCCTGATGCCGAGGTCATTGTTGCACCCAAAGTTCGGGCCAAGACGTCGCATTCGTTGGGAGAGAACCGTAGTGTAGCAAGCACTTCCAAGTCCAAACGCAGCGGTGCTAGTACAGTCCGGCGGCGAAGTGCGCGCGAGGAGCGCAAGCCTGCCTTGTGTTTACGCGGGGTCGCCTACTCAGCTTGCACAGAGTGGTTCGACGAGGACCTAACTACTCATGATTTTAGTGTCTGGGTAGATCGCGATATTTTGTATACCAGAGACTTCAGGGGCGTCAACTACGTGTCGGTAAATATCTTGCGACCCGCACAACAAACAAGCTCCACGCAGAAGCCCCAGCAAGATGCTGAACAATCAGCGAGCACGTCCAAGGTAGCCACAAAGGTCGTTGCCAATCTAAAAGCTTGGGACGACCCCCCGGATAGCAAAACGATAGCAATCTCACCAGCACTGTGTTCAACATTAGGATTCACGGCATCTGTTGGCGGTGTTGTGAAGATCGAGCCTGCGCCTCAGCAATGGCCTTTGGATGCGGTGCAAAAGCTGATCATCCAACCGTTTGCCGCCTCGAAGAAGTCGTCTGGGGGTTTGAAGTTTGGCGGTGAATCCAAGGCCGGAAAGGAAGATGCTTCAAAACAATTCAAGCAGATATACGGCTCTCGCAAAGATTCTTCCTCTCTTCTCAGCGGGCCCCTGACAGATGGCTCAGTGCTTGGGACTTTTGAAGGTTTGGAGGCTCCTCAGGGTTGGGAGGGAGGTATCATCAAATTCGACCCACCAGCCATCAACAGCGACCCCCTGAGATCATCAACTAGGTGGGTATTGGGACTGAGCGAGAAAGTTCCCGTCGATATCCGAGATCCGGTTCCACGACCATCCTTCTTGAACGACGACGGTATTGCCGAGCTTCAACCACGCTACGAGGGTCAGCTTGTTGGCATCGACAAATTGCTGCAAGATCTTCGAAGCCATCTTTCGCATCTTTCTTCCACCCTCCTTACTGGTGCGCTGGGCTCTGGCAAGACTGCTGTTGCACGGTCCTTAGCTCATGAGCTCGGGAAAGACCTACTCTTCCATACTACTTACTTCCCATGCCGGAAACTAGTGAACGACGAAACACGAATCGCAACTATAAAGGATACTTTGAATCAAGTGTTTATGTCAGCAAGTTGGGGCGCCAGGTTGGGAGGGAAGGCGCTTGTGGTTTTGGATGATCTGGATAAATTGTGTCCCGTGGAAACGGAATTGCAAGTTGGCAACGACAACGGAAGAAGTCGCCAAATCAGTGAAATCGTCGGGTCTATTGTCCGCCAATACTGCAAGGTCGAAACAGGTGTTGTTTTGCTGGCAACCGCAGAAGGCAAAGACTCTCTTAATGATGTCATCATCGGAGGACATGTAGTCCGCGAGATTGTGGATCTGAAGGCACCAAACAAAGAGGCAAGACGCAAGGTTATGGAGAGCATTGTCGGACAAGACGCCGTTGTTCCTGCAGATATGCTGCGGGCACCTCAGAATGGCAGTCGTCCTACTACAGCTGACGGAAGCGTTGCAGGAGAGGACAGCGCATGGATGGATGCCGGCAGTCAAGGCAGCCGAGAAAACCACACTTCTGCCACAGGCGGATTCGTCCTGGATCCAGATTTGGATTTCCTCGATATTGCTGGCCTTACGGATGGCTATATGCCAGGCGACATCAGCCTCCTAGTGGCAAGGGCGCGGAACGAAGCTATCATTAGGTCGGTGAATAGTGCTTCCGCCGAAAGTAGCGGTGCAGTACACTTGAGCCGCGTAGATTTCAACAGCGCTCTCAAGGGCTTCACGCCAGCCTCCCTAAGGAATGTTTCCTTGCAGCACTCGACCACCACGTTTAGCTCTATCGGCGGCCTGCAGGAAACTCGCAAAGTTCTTTTGGAGACTCTGCAGTACCCAACCAAGTACGCACCTATTTTTGAGCAATGTCCGCTCCGGCTGCGTTCTGGACTGTTACTATACGGTTATCCCGGCTGCGGCAAGACGTTGCTGGCAAGTGCTGTCGCTGGAGAATGCGGGCTCAACTTTATCAGCGTCAAGGGACCTGAAATCCTCAATAAGTACATTGGCGCATCGGAAAAGAGTGTACGCGACCTCTTCGAGCGTGCGTCGGCTGCAAAGCCTTGCGTTCTTTTCTTCGACGAATTCGACTCTATCGCTCCCAAGCGTGGACATGACTCCACCGGTGTCACGGACAGAGTTGTGAACCAGCTGCTTACGCAGATGGATGGCGCGGAAGGTCTTTCGGGAGTATACGTGCTTGCGGCGACGTCTCGTCCAGACCTGATCGATCCTGCTTTGCTTCGTCCTGGACGTTTAGACAAGTCTCTGCTTTGCGACATGCCTATGTTGGAAGATCGTATCGACATTCTGAAATCGCTTTCTAGCAAGGTCAAGCTCGGCGAGGACCTGACCGAGTCCGATGACGCATGGACCGACATTGCCCAGAAGACTGAGGGGTTCTCTGGAGCGGACCTTCAAGCTCTCGTGTCCAATTCACAACTTGAGGCGATCCATGCTGTCTTGGGCGATGCCAATCATGCCTCCGCGGCAAATGGCAAGGTCAATGGGAAATCCTCTTCGTCTCAAGGCTTCGTTCCCAGCTTTGTGCAATTCCGTTACGGTCAACACTCTACGCCAGCGAGCAAACCCATCAGCCGACAGGCAGAGCTAGTCGAGAATGCAGCCATCCTCGCTAAACTAGAGAGCATCAGGCTAGCTCGAAAGAGGGTGAAACATTCTCAGCGCCCCGACGGGGAAGCCAAACTGGAGAACGACAAAGAGGTTGTTGTGAAACTGGAGCATTTGATGAAGGCACTCGACAATACGAGGTCCAGTATTAGCACACAGGAACGGGCGAGACTGCGCAGAATTTATCACGAATTTGTTGTAGGTCGAAGTGGTGAGATGAAGGATGGTCAAGGCAGCATGGAAATTGGAGGGCGAAGCAGTCTCATGTGATGCTTCGTCTGCATGTCCGTGTATGAAAAGTGCATCGTCTCGACCGGGACGGTGTTCAAAAAATGAGTCTAGTCATGCCGCATCCGCGTCTGTTATCTACTTGTCCCGATCTTGCTAAATAATTCTGATGCTGGTGTCCTCAATTCAATTCTTTTTGGCTCATGACGCCTTGCCCGCCAGAATCTTCTTGTGGAAATCCCTCCAGTTCGTCTCGCACGTTCCCTTGACAACGCTCGCCAAAAACCGTGAACAATTGACCACGACGACCTCCTCCAACTCCAGCCCACCATCGCTGGCGTCTTTGACGCGCCAGCGGGTCTCCAGCACGACGTTGAGCGGACAGCTCGTGCGGACGAAGCTGCCGTCCTTGGTGAAGGTAAAGTCGTAGTCGCTAACGGCGTCACTGTCCCAGATGCCCTTTGGTAGGAGAGTCGGCACACTGTCGATGACGGTGTAGCACTGCGTGGAGGCGATAGGCTCGATATCCTTGGGCACCGTAGGCGGAATTTCGGGCGTGCGTTTGGTGTAGCTCTTCATGTTGGGGTCACACTGGATGTGGTGTTCGGCATCGTGGATGAGGGCGATGGCGTCCTCGCGCGACATGCCTGCAGGCAGCGGGGTGGCGTGTGTCATGGACAGTGTGGTGTTCAGCATTTTGGCGAGGTCAATTGTCTAGAAACCCGAGAAATGATTAGCAGTTGTTGCAGTCTGCAATATATTGTCTTGAATGGAAATTGGTGAGTGTTGAAAGACTCAAAGAACGCAATGGTGATGCTTTATCTAAAGTAGTTATGTTATGCAAAAGAAAGACCGACGCTATGCCGAACAGGTCCAAACAAAGAAACTCAAATTAACGACATAGGCGACTCGGGTTGTCCTCAAACTTCGTGGTATGGGGAAGTTGCATGTGATACACTTGACGTGTCAGATGGGGAGTCCTTGCCAATCGCTTTCCACATATCCGAACATGGTGTACACGATGCGGTTGATGACGATGGACTTCCGCGTATGTCCTCCTGAGCTTGGAGACAATATTCCTCTCCACATTCCGCAGAGGCTGAGATCAGAGGAAGAGCAAAAGAAAGAGGTAGGATAAGCGGTGCTGCGCGAACCATGCATCGGGGACCATGCATCGCGAGGGGGTCTCTAATGGCCTAGCGTCTGGCTTCGGAAACTCTAATCCAACTCTCCGCACCTCATGCATTCAAGGCATTAATTGACGGCAGTTAGTACGACAGGGGTGATTTGGCAGCGGCCGAGAATTCAATCATGTCGCTGTCGGCTACAGAATCGGCGGAGCGGCACGGTCCGGTCGGGGCTGGGTGGTTGTTCCTGCATGCCGGACCCGTATGCGGATGCGGATACGGAGAGCCAGTGGCTCTGTTGCCCTACCTAGCTCTGCGAAACAACACCGCTGCCGTATGAAACTTCAGATCCGGTCTGACTTGACAACACCGCTTACCCACCATGGAAGGCACTGCAACTGGTGGCTCGCAACCAGTTTGCATTGACAACAGCGAAGACTGGAGACACGGGCATCCCTGATCAGTGGAACTGAATCCGATATTCGCTGTCGGTTTGGTTTCGTTACATCACTTTTCATGAGCGGAACTGTCAAATGATCAGCAACCATTTATCTCAGCATGCCGGATTTGATCAAGTAAGGAGAGTCTTCTTTGAGAGCCAACATCCAACTTTATATGCGGAGGTGTGATCCCGGATTAAGCAAGTAGAGTGCTAATGAACACAAGTAGAACCGGCCCACGTGTCCAGGTCTTCAGATTCATAAAGCGAGAATCATGATGGAAAGACCCAGGTCGCGCCCACCCCTCACCATGCCAACTACTCAAAGCCTGAAAACGTAGTCCTCGTCAGCAAACCTGGGGTCGCATTTGTCCCTCACCCTTGCGGATTTCTGAAGACAGAAGTTCTCATGGGAAACCCAAGGATCATATCTTTACCTGAAGATATGCGCAATCCTAGGTGAGTCAAACGCAAAAGAAAAATGGCCAACGCAGCCTGCGAATCAGACTCGGCGCAACTGGTCCATATCGACCTTGACTATCCTCTCAGTAGTGAACAGTACAACGGCGCTGCCGATGCCAGCACTCAGTGCATCGATACCATTTGCCAAATGGCTGCTAGGGTTCGCGTGATCGGCGACGCCGGAGATCACGTAAGAGTGATTGCCCATCAGGCGCTGCTCGTGAATCCACTCCTGATTATGAGGGATGAGCACCTTCTGATGAATCACTTGTGTCTCCACAACGTCGTGAAACTTCTGGGCCACGATCCACACCTCAAGATCGTGGAGCATGTAATGGTGTGCCTGCTGCTTGATCATCGCGTACATGGGGTAGTCGAAGCCATTGCGCGAATCCCAGAAGAGGGGATAAAGGTCCGTTCGCAAGTATCGAAGAATATGGACGAAAAGATCACCGTCGTTGTCAATGTGAAAAACACCGTCACGATACCAGTTGCGGAAATCAATAGAGAATAAACTTTTGAACCAGGGGCTCTTCTCAAGTACTTCAAAGGTGGTGACGAAGCGACGACCGCCAACCTCAATCTTGACCTGGCTTCTGTAGCGAGGAGTTAGAGCGAAGTCGGGCGAAGTATTGGTGCCCTCAGGAAATTCTTGGCCGACAAATGTATGACTGGCAGGAGTTGGCAATGTGTTCGAGCCTCCGGGTGTCACCGTGGACGTAGCGAGACGGGTCGAGGTACTCGCGTCGAAGCTCATGTCTGTGTTGGACTCGGTGTTCGTGGGGAAGGTGTTACCCATATGGAAATTGACGTTCGAACTGGAAGCAGAAGTCTTGTGGTACTGACTGCCATCTGTAGAGGTAGTACTCTCAGCGTAAGCTGCGGCTTGGGAGTCCACACGACCTTCGTTGGAGAATATTTCGGGATACTGGTGAGACCAGAGAGGGTTGGTGTAGTAATCAGGCTCCCTCTTAGGCTTGAAGAGTGTAGGCTTGCCATCCTTGAGCCAAATTTTGGGCTCGGATCTTTTGTTCCAGATGACGGGAGATAAGATGGACTCGGGTGCCACTTTCGCATCATCAACGTCCGGTTCAAAGGTCTGGTTGGCGTCATTTGAGTCTCCGCTGCTTTCAGCCCTGGCGGCTTTGCTAAACGGAGCAATAACAAAGCGGACTTTCTTGTCAGATGGAATTGTGTCAGAGGTAGTAACTTTGGGTACACCATGTAAGGGAGTGGAAGCGACGAGAGAGGTCGAAGACGGGGAATGGTTTCCTTCAGCAGGTACTATATCAGTTTGGGGGGTCTTAAAAATGAGCTCAGACTCAATACGAGGGGTGGAAGACAGAGGAGAAGATTTCTCAGTCAACAAGGCGCTGTTTCGTGAGGCCTCTGGAATGCTGCACATGGCCTCTGGTGAGATGTAGTTGGTCGACGGCAGCAGGTGGGTATTCTTGTCTATGTTTTTGTCAGAACGAAACACCTTCATGTTTTTGCTGTTGAGCAAACCGAACGTACTGTAAGTGGTCGAGGCCAGGAGTTGAACTTCCTCGGATGCCTTTTGATTTACCATGGGCGGCTGGCTGAAAAGACCCGCGTGCGCATTGCCTTTTGCACCGGCATGGTTCTCGTTGTAAGTGCAGTCGCGATTCTCATCAGACGATGGGGTATAGGGCATAGCCGGAAGAAGAACGGCATCTGCAGTATTTTTGTCCACAATTTTGAAGGAGCTCGAGGCTCTCTTGTGACGATGAATGGGCGACTTTGCAGCCCGACTCGGGATCAAAAAACTCGGAATGACTTTCTGGGTGACGTCGACCACAGCAGAGTTCAGATCTCGAGCCACCTCATTGATGTGGTCGTCCATGTAAGTATTGGCAAACTTCTTATTCTGAAACTCTTGCTCAGTTGAATTGGTGAAGCCATTCTTGATGGGTTCTACCTTCTTGCCCAAGGCTGCCGAGTACCGAGAGGTATCCTCAGAATCATCAGGCCCGCGACCAAATAGGGCAGAAAGACGGCCTCTGCGACTGTTATTGTCACCCGGCGAGATGGCGGAAGCGGTCTGCTTGCCGCCAAGTTTTTTTCTCGACATTGGAAGTATAAAGGCAGACTCGGGGGTATTGATAGAGCGTATCTCAGTGTTGGTGGGGTGGGGGAAGGTCTGTCTAATGTTAGAACAACGTACAATGAAAGGAATATAATGGATAAGGAGGAGGAGAAAAGGTTCCAACTAGCCTCGACAGCTGTTTTTGCCTGGCCATCCACAGGCAGAACCTTGCATCGCCACGGGGATACCAGTACATTTGTGTTCACCACAATATATATAAGTGTCAGCTCTCTGTAAAGGGTTGCAGGTGCGTTTTCTAAAAGACCAACCAAAGGGGGGTCAGAAACGAGGGCTTTGAACAGGCAAAGGAGTGCACACAGGTACACACCGTTTGCTATTGAACAATATCAATATTTGTGACTTACACAGTTCAAGGTGTCAGGAGGCCTCTACCAGACTGAAAAATGGAGCCTTCTGGTGTCAGAAATACATATATCAGGTGTGTGGGTGAGATAATACTGTTCCGTTGCGATCACTACAACAAAGTAATCACAAATTGGTGTACCGAGTGCTATGACGAGTTCAGCGAGCAGATGGAGAGTGAGTTAGGGGGAAGAAATATTGTGTTCGGCAACCTTCGAGTTTTAGAAGCAGGAGCGACCTTCGCATGAAAAAAGTATGGCAGGTATAAGCAATAGGGCCGCTCCTGCCTTCAATACCCGCCTAGTTGTTCACTCCAACTTTCTTTAGTTATGCAGCATCTGATAAGGTAGAACGGCGCATGATGGGATGACAGGAACTCAGCTTCCGGCTCTTCGCTCCTTCGCTAGGCGGGTGGGCAGGTAAGGTATCTCACTCATTGCGTCGTTCTACTAGAGTTGCTGACATGGGCTATCCACGGCGGCTGGGCGTGGTGAGCGAAAGCCCGAGAAAGCTGGTTGACACACGGTCTTGACTTGATTTCTAGCAATGTCTATAGAGACTCCATCTCACCATTCCCCTTTACCAAACAGCCATGCTGTACCCTCTCGTCTCTGAAATCGATCTGTGAGTGACTGCGTACAAGTCTCCATGGATTTGGAGCCACATCAACCCTGTCATCTGTGTTTTCTCACAGACAAGGCACTACGTAATACGATCTCGGCAGAAGTACATCAGACCGAAGAATGCCTTCGGGGCCGTGTCGAATGAGGTAGCTTGCGCCTCGACTTAGAATGACAAGGAGAGCAAGATCAGAAATCTTGTTATGCTACCATGGTGGAAAAACCAAAGATAGTACCTAGCCTAAAAAGTTGCGACGATGTCGCAATCGAGTAGCCTGATGGTAACAAGTTTTGGTGTGTGCATTAGAATCAGAAGCGTCCGAACCCCACTGGGCAAGATGGGCGTGCCGATAGCGCTCGGCCGTGCACATAAGCCGCATAGTCTCGGTGTTAGATAGAGGGGTCCTTCAAAAAAATATTTCCCGTCCATATCGCGATCGCATCTTTTGCAATTGCCAGTCAGATCACAAAACCCCCCACAATGGCACCCTCTTCAACACCCAGCCAGGCCGAGCTGGACCGGCGGAGGGTAAGTGCAAGAAGCCACAGTGAATGCGATTGAGCACTGAGTACTGACAAGACTGCGTCCTAGATAGTCGGCATCAACAAGGAAACCGTTACCGATGTGAACTCGACCGACTACCCGGGCACCTACGCCGGCGAGGACCACGCTTGGGATCTTGACCGCTTCGCCTCCAACTTCCGCGTTCAGTTCCACTACAACGCCCAACATGAGGCGTCCTTCTCCCTCATTGGCGTCGATGCCTCCATCGCCAACGCTTTCCGCCGCATCCTCATCGCCGAGATCCCGACCATCGCCATTGAGAACGTCTATATCGAGAACAACACCTCTGTCATACAGGACGAGGTCCTGGCCCACCGCCTCGGACTCATCCCCTTTACTGGTAACCCTGAGGGTATCCATAGGTTTCTCAAGTGGTACCGCAAGCCCGAGCAGGGCGGCAAGGGCTCCTTCGATTACAACACCGTCCAGCTGCGCCTGCGCGTGGAGTGCACCCGTAACCCAGACGCCGCTCCTGGCGAGACCGACCCGAACAAGGCTTTCCTCAACTCGAGCGTATACGCGAAGGATATTGAGTTCGTACCTACCGGGCGCCAGCTCGAGTTTTTCTCTGGCGAGGATGCCATTCGCCCCGTCAACCCGGACATCCTTGTCGCTAAGCTGCGGCCCGGCCAGTGCATCGAGCTCGACATGCACATGCACAAGGGCATCGGCGCCGACCACGCGAAGTTTTCGCCTGTCGCCACCGCCTCGTATCGTCTCATGCCCACCATCAACATCACGCGACCGATTCTAGGCCAGGACGCCGAGAAGTTTGCCAAGTGCTTTCCCGAGGGCGTCATCAGCATCGAGAAGGTCACGAAGAAGGACGCTGCTGTCGCTGGTAGCGGATACGAGGGGCATGAAGGTGAAAAGAAGGCCGTCGTCAAAGACGCTATGAAGGATACAGTCAGTCGCGAGTGCTTGCGCCACCCCGAGTTTGAGGGTAAGGTCAAGCTAGGCCGGGTACGGGACCACTTCATTTTCTCCATCGAGAGCACGGGACAGTGGGACAGCGATGAATTGTTTTTGGAGTCAGTTAAGCAGTTTAAGACGAGGTGTATCCGTCTTGAGCAGCAGGTCATCAACATGGTTAGATGAAGCTCCACTGCACATGTACCATACCTATAGATATCCCGTCATTTCTGTTTTGCAAGGGTTGGCTGGCAATGGCAAAGAAAAAAGTTAATTACGACAATGGTTTTTGATTCTTCTATATTGCCTCTAACTGCGCGGTCATGCCTCCACTCACTCTCCTTTTGTTACGTGTACGGCAAAACATGCTGTCGTTATCATCCACCATTAGTCATGAAGCTCGGGTTTGTCTTATACAGTCGTCTTGAACCGCAGATAGAAGTTGAACTGAAGAGGAAACGCAGGGTCCGTCACGAGAACATTCTGTCCGTCCTCCAACTCGAGTTCCTCGATTGTTTTCTCAAGGTTGGGCCGTGTCTGCTCTTCCAAGCTGGGCGGGGATTGCATGTACAGAGTTTTGTTGTCGGCTCTGATGGATGGCCTCTTCAGCTGGGCCTCTGGACGGACGGCGAATGAGTCCAGGAGATCCTGTAATGTAGTCTTGGGGTCGACCTCTAGAGGCCGCGACTGTTGTCCACATACAGGACAGTCGTCCTTCTTTTCGTGCTTGAAGGTGTAGGTGTAGATGCTGTCGTTACCAGAGTACATCATGTAGTTTTCTTCCATTCCGAGCGTCGGCGCAGCCGAGCTAGCAAGCTTGAAAGCTTCATTGCAGCATGCTGCTGCGATGATGGCGTTTGTGGACGCGATGGCGGGGATAATGTTCTTGATGACCCCCTGTGTGAGAGCATACGTCACGCCGGTGATATTGAACTCTTGAGCACGGGCAAGAGCTTTCTGATAGAGCCAAGACACATGGGTAGAGTCGTCCTTGTCCAGTTGAGGGAACGGTTTCTCCTTTTCCCAGGCGATAACATGCGCCCACTCTATACAGTGTTCGGGTTGGCGGGGGATAGAGGCGATAGTGCAGAGGGGAACAGCAGCTCGTGGCGCATGCATGTCCAATTGGCACTCGATACAAGACGTGATTGAGGGTACAATAACTCGAGCCTGTCCCTTGAAGCCCTCTGTGCCTCCATCGATCATCGGAATCAAGGAGTCGGGGTCCTCACCCTCCTCGGCGATTTGAACAAGCGTCGCATTGATCCATCTCCGTGCTTCAATGCTGTCCAAGCCGCAAACGACGAACTGGAACTGCTTGTAGAAGTCATGGTCGAAATCCTGAATGGCGCAGTTGTGGGCTGTAATCTTAACGCCTTTAACACGGCGCATAACGAACTGGGCCGCGACCTCGGCCTTGGACTTGCCCACATCGGACTTTCTAAATAGAAACTGTCGGTTGAGGTTCGAGATATCGATGGTGTCTAATTCAACCATTAGCCCAGGCTATCGCACTGGAAGCAGACCAATGTTTACCCATATCGATGACATGTATGTCCTTGAACTTGGACATAGCTAGGTTCTTCAGAATCTCGCACCCAAGACCACCAGCACCGCTTAGTAAATGTCAGTCACACCGTTCTCTAGTCAGGGAAGGAATCACGCACATGACCCTATCGAATCATTGTTAGCAAGCAGGCATAAAGAACTAGGTTGTTCCTCAACTCACAAGACTTTGATCTTGTCAAACTGCTCGAAAGCTTCCTCTGTTCCGGCGACATCAGGATCGCTGAAAGGGCCTGGGTTCTTGCGAATGTTGTCGAGGTAGGTCCTGATTCACAACAGGATCAGCACATGGATACAACAAAGCCATTTGGGGTGTTAAAGGCGGCGGCTGGGGGGAACTCACCATCGCTTTCCTTCGTTGACAACCGCAGTCAGTCCAGTACCAGTTGCAGTTGGAGCAGCAGCTTCAGTAGCCATGTTTGGGAGTATCAAGTTGACTACCTAGGCTTCCAATAAAGTGGTTGAGAAGGGACAATCAATCAACCGCTCGGGTCGTGTTCTTGGTGAAGCCGAGCTTCGGTAGGTGGAGGGGCCGATATGATGAAATGCCCCTAAGATGCTTGGGAGCTGCGTCTGTGCACGGTAGATGCCATCAAAGACTTATCGATAAAGAGAGTGGGGCGCATAGCAGGGGTGTCTGCAAGATGGTAGGGTGAACCGAAATATGTCAGTCACAGTGTTGTCACTGTATTTTCAACCTAGGGTGCCTGGGAGGAAACAATTGGGTTCCTAATTATTATCTGGTGTTGGGTACGAAGGTAGAGGAAACTCTAGATGGTCATCACCAACATCGTTCTCTATACGCTGCCTGCACGCTAGAGAATACATTCTACTGGTTTCTCCTTAGTAACATGCCCGTACCGCCGTTTACTCCTCAACAGTGTACTCAGCACAATGGATGACTTCTTTACTCCAGTCAGCAAGACCTACTTGAAAGCAAAACCCGAGGAACCTCTTTTGCAAGAATCGAAACCGAGCAAGAAGCCCGCAAAAATCGCACAACAAGATTCCACCGTCACCACCGTTGAAGATGGTCTGGAAATTCTGAAGAACCAGCCGGATTATGACAGCCTCACGGCCGTTCTCAGTTCTCTCGACCATGGCACGATTGCCGCCGCAGGCTTCAAAGTGGCAATGCCGAGCCCCGAGGCCGCGCAAATTATCCAATGCTTGGTTGTGGAAATCATTCCCAACTATTGGCCTCTGCTCAAGGAGGAGGCTCTTGGGAACTCGTGTACCCAAGACGCCGACAGCCCAAGGGGCCTTGAGTTGCTGCTGAAATGTCTGAGGAATGTCACGGGCCTCAACGCCGTCATTACGCGCATGAAAGCATTGATCCAGGAATCTAAAGCTGCCGCTCAAGATGTGAAACGGTCGGATCTGGCACTCAACCTATGTGTGTTACTCGAGGTTTGCTCGACGGTGCTGGGCAAGGATGAGCACCTCGCTATGCTGTGGACTGCAAGCAGCTCAGGACTAGGCTCTATGGTTGAAAGGAGACCGATGGCACATGAGTTTACTGCACTGATTGCAGGTGGAAGACTCATTTCAGTTGCAGCCGAGGCCGATGCCATCGCTAATACAGATAGGATCAACAAGAATAACCTCTGGATCGCAAACGGACATGACTACAGCAAGTGGGTGGGCAGGAGCATCACATACTGGGCGAAAAGTGACATCTCATCTGATGATGTCAAGCTCTGCTCCGAATTGTTTACGCGGTCTCTTCGCCTGGGCTACTCTGGTAAGTTTCTGTTCTCTCAAGCCATCCGATGTCGAACAGAATCGTTAACGTTCTTTCAGACGGTCTAATGAAGCAGCTCATCAGCGACATGCTGCTCGGTCCGGAACAAAACCGCAATGCCTTCTTCAAAGTTTTCGGCCAATTCTCCCAGCTCGAACAGAAGAGGGTGATGTTTGCTGCTCTGCAGTATTTATCCGAAGCGTTCCTCAACAAGCTGGACGACGCGGAGGCGTTAGAGCTCAATGTGACTATATCCGCCGCTGCGGGTGTCATCGAGAAGATAGTTTCTAACGATGAAAGCCGGAAAGCCCATCTGGTTTCCTGGCTAACTAGCTCAACCGGTGCTGGCCTCGGTGACGGTGTAGGGATCAGGCGTGCGGTCTTAGCTGCACTCGCACAAGACAAGGAATGTGCTGTTCTCGTCTTTGAGAAGAGCCTTTACCAATTTGGAGACCAACTTTACATCAAGCACTCTCCGATGATGCAGCAGCAAGGTAAGGTCCTGTTTGTTCTCCTCAATGTCTGGCCATTTACTAAGCAAAAATCACAGCTCATGCCCAGGTCCTGCTTCTGAGCGCTAGCTACGTCAACAGATTGTCGCCCCTGAAGCTCAAGATGCTGATGCGGTCCTCGGGTTATCTGAACATGGTATCTAACAGAATCGGCGCCTCGCAAGAGAAAGCCAGATTTCTGGGTATGGCGGTAGGCGAAGCACTTTCTGGCCTCATCGATGGGGGAGACAAGAAATTAGATTTCAAGATGGAAGAGATGGCAACTGAGGAAGCCAAGTTCTACAAAAACCTCGTCAGGACTTTGGACAACGTAGGACCCATTGAAGCCTTGACCATCACGCCAAAAGTGATAGAGAAGACGCGACAGTTAGCAACGAAGCTGAAACGCCCTGAGCCTGCGCCAAAGCCGAAGCAAACAGTCACTCCCTCCAAGTTCATCATCCAGGAAGTCTCAGACTCCGAGAGCGAAGACGAAGACCTTGTCCCCTATGCTAAGCCCGTCGACGACGCTGAAGATTCGGACGAGGACGCCACGCTCGTACGCCGCGACAAGCCGAAAGCTCCCGTCTACATTCGTGACCTTATCACCTATCTCCGCGACACAGATAATTACGACAAACAGAAACTCGCCCTCACTACCGCTCCGCTGCTGATCCGCCGCAAGGCTAATTTCGGCACCGAGGTTTCTTCGCATATTGATGAGCTCGCAACCCTTCTCGTTGGTCTGCAGGACAAGTTCGAGATTGAGGGCTTCAATGAGCTCCGCCTCCAAGGCATGGTTGCTACCGTTGTCGCTCAGCCACAGAAGATGGGCCAGTGGTTCGCAAAGACTTTCTTCGACGGCGATTACTCCATCTCTCAGCGTGCCTCGATCCTCATAGTTCTTGGCCTTAGCGCCCGTGAGCTCGCCGGGTTCGAAAAATCTGAGCACGCCGCCGCTGCTTCGTTCCCCTCGAAGCGTCTCCCCGAGAAGATGGAGGCGCTGTACCTCGACCCCTATACCGCATCAAATCAGCCTCCATCCTCATCCAGCCTCAAGGCCATTCCCACCAACGCTCTCGACACCATCGCCAGATCCTTGATTTCTTCTTTCCTAGCCCCTATAGCTGCCAACGCAGCAGACGCAGCCACCGGCCCCGATGTCCTCAAGCTCTCAACCTTCACATCTCGCCTTCCATCCAAAACCTCCAAGAAACCCCGCGTTCGCGCCATCCCCAACACAACGGCCTCTATGCTTGCCACTTCTTACTTTTTTCCCTTAACTGCTCGCTTCCAACATGCACTGCGGTCCCGCTCCGCCCGCTCCGGCGTTTTCATCCAGCCGTATCTCCTCTCTCTTTATCTCAAGACGCTGGCTATTCTCATCCACGCGGCAGGCCCCTCGACGCTGGCACTTCCACAGATGACGGCTGAGCTCTGGGATCTGCTCCTCGGCGTGCGGGCCCATGTCAATGGGGACATTCCTGGGACACACGCGGTGCTTGTCGCGTTGGCTGCTATGCTCGAGGTCAACGAGGCGTCGGACATGCGGCGTTTGTGCGAAATGCATCCACGCGAAGTCGTCGAGACGCAGGAATGGGTCAGTGGGGTGTTCAATGGCACACATGGTGAGGGCGGAGGGGAGGAGAACGATGTCAAGATGCTTTCTGCTGGGGTACTTGTTAAGTTGCAGGAAGCGACGGAGAGGTATCGTGCCTTGCTGTTAGGTGATATGATCGGTTTTTCATAGAATAGTCGCACAAACATAGTACCGTCTAAAGGAACGGATGCCATTACTAAATAACAGTATGTGACTATTGCCCCGCATGAAGCAGACGTTGTCCCTGTGCCCCGTTAGTCAACCAGATCATGATAGCGATACAAGTTCTTCTCCTGTGGGACATGCCCCTGAACGCCGTCATTCCATAAAAAGCGAGGTTCCTAGCCATATTGTCTGCCGTACTGTTTCGTATATATAAACAAGAGTCGAACAGTACGTTGAATTTCCTTCAGTTTGTCTCTCCCATAAAATCTTGTCTGCCACCCTTACGCACCGGCAGCGTTGAGAGATACTGATTGGCATGACTAAGATGCTCGCCAAGACTCATCGCCATTCGCCTCAGCTCTTCTTTTACTGCATCTGCGCTGGCGGAACCTTGCATTACCTCCACCGATGGGGGCGCAGGTGGTGGCGGCAACGGGAGAATGCCACTATCACGAGTGCCCGTTGAGCGTGGACCACCCAGGGAGAGAGCCGGCTGGGCGGCCTGCTGAGGAGTCAGGTACTCGGGATCTGAGTAATCGGCGCTATTGACGCTGTTGAACGACCGGTGCGTGTTCAACCTCAGGCCACCCTGGCCGTTTAAAGGTCGGACGGTGGCACCGGGCTCGGCCATAGAGAGGTCAACAACGCTCACGTCATCGTCTCTGGGAACCTTCGAAGCAAAGTCGGAGTCATCCGAAACATAAATCGAGGGTTCTCGGTTTGATAATGGCACATATATGGACGGTTCGCGATTTGACGCGGGGACATATATAGACGGCTCCCGGTTGGTCATGGGGACGTACAACGAAGCGTGGCGTTCAAGATCGAATGGGTTTGCCATGCCGACATCTGAGCCGCTCACAGAAGCAGCGTCTGAGTTCGCCGTGGACGGGCGGGTAAGTTCCGGCATCGCGTCGGCCAGGCCCATATCGAGATCGATCAGGCTGCCAGTTGATACGCGGTTGTTCTGGTAGGTGGTTTGTGGAACCATGAGCTCGTCGAGGTCGATCAAGCTGCCGCTGGATTCTCTGTTGTTCAACTGCGAGTTCGGCTGGGGAACCATGAGGTCACCGCCGTAGTTAGGGGCCGGGGCTGGATCAGTCTGGTGGTGGAACATCTGAGGGCGAGATGCGGAATTCGGTGCTGAGGGGACCTCCTGGAGAGCAGGGAATACGAAGGGACGATCATCGCTAAAAGAATGGTCTTCGTTTAATGGTCGATCCTCGTTAAAGGAGAACCTAGACATTTCTGGGTTCGCTGAAGCTGGCGGAGCCATGGAAGGAAACTTCCAGTCCTGCGTCTTCCTGTTCGGATTCAGATCCGCCGGGTCGCTCAGAGGCGGTTTGTTGAAATCCGGCTCGTCTCCCATATGATAATCAACAGATGCACGCGGTCCACCAGCTCTAATAGTATTCATGTCGACAAAATTAGATAGGTCGCTGCCGGACAATGACGCATCGAGATCAATGAGCGATTCTCTCACTGCCGTCGACTGAAGAGAGTCGTCTCGCAAGGGAAGATCTGAAGCTGGCGGGGGGATGGGCCTGCCATAATAGGCCCGGGAGTTATCCTCGTAGTTGGATATTGTATTCGGATCGAACACTTTTTCCAAAGGCGCCTTCATGGCGGCGAGCTGCTGTGGTGGCGGTCTCCTCCGAGCCTTTGGCTTAGCTCGCGACATCTCGTCCAGAAGCACTGGGTCGAAATCCACGTTTGAGCCATACACATCGTAGACTGCCTGAGCATCTGTGTTTTGAAACACCTGTTGGTCGAATGCCATTGTTGTGCTGAAATTCCACTCATCGTTCGCCATCGCTGTAGACGAAAAGTCGGAGTCGTCCATGCCCGACATGCCCTGGGCTCCACCTGGAGCGAAAAGGGATTTGCGGCTACCGCCTTGGGACTCCCAAAGCTTGAAGCCTTTAACCAACAAGGCTAGTGACGAGGCCGGATACTGTTGGGCCGTGTTGGCGATATAAGGATGTTTCTGAACCTCTTCGATAGTTGGCCGTTTCGCCGGATCTTCCTCCAAGCAGTACGCAACCAGGCTCTTCAGCCTCTCGGAGTACTGGTCGCCCTCAAGCCGTGGCGTGTGCGCTTTGATATAGTTTCCAAGCTGGTAAACGTCGATTCCAGCCATAACGTTCGGCGGAAGGCCAGAGGCAATTTCAAAAACCATAGAGCCAAATGCCCAGATGTCAACCTCTGTACCATACGACGTCGACTGGTCGAAAAGTTCTGGTGCCATCCAGTGAGGTGTCCCAATGAACGTTGATCGTTTGTCAAACTTGGTCTCAATAACGCCAGCGACTCCAAAATCGCAAAGCTGTACCCCGCCAGACTCGGTAACCAGAACATTGGCGCACTTGATGTCGCGGTGGATAATTCCCTGACGATGAACCCAGGACACGGCTTCAGCGACCTCCCTGAGAATAGGGATGATCCATTTCTCTTGCAAGCCGCCAGGCGCTGTGGGCTTCATGAGCGTTGCTACACTACCGCCAGCGCAATACTCGGTGATCATCCACATGGATTGGCCGACAGGCAACGCGTCGATGACATGGTTGATGTTTTTTGCACCGCTGTCACTGAGAAGTTTCAGGGCGTTCACTTCGGCCAAGAACTCCTTGAACGTGTCGGCAAGCTTGGGGTTGACGGTGTCGCTTTCTTCGATGTCAATGATCTTTACTGCAACAAGCATGCTGGTATTGATGTCGGTTGCTTTGTAGACGCGCCCAAAACTTCCCTTGCCAATAAGTTCATTGAGAAGATAGGGCGGCTTATCCTGTCCAGCTTTTGCCACCTCATCGTCCACCGCCGCCTGCATCTTTTTTGCATCTTCGAGGGCCTTCTGCTTCGTCACCGAGAAGTCGGGGCCTCGTACCTGAAGCGACATCTTGAGCGAACGATGACCGATGACAACGGTCCTGAAAACTGTGCACCTTTTTGCCTTTTTGCATAGACGTATATAGACAATGCGAATCAGTGTAAAAATCTCGGGTCAAGGCTAGTTGATCTTCGTTGTTCATTGATGTGTATGCCGAGTAGGCAAGATGTTCTGAGAGTCGGGAGTATTCATTGAAGTTAGGAGCTACGGATACCGCAACCTGATACGCTCAAGTTCGGGTCAAACACAGGGGGTGAGGTCGCTAGCACGGCGCCAAGGAAGACTCTAGCCAATCAGCAGCCGCACCACAAAAGCGAGGACATGTGCCAATGCTATATATATAGTCATCAAAACGTAATATCACCCTAACGAGCTCATGTAAACCATGTCCTTCTCACTCATGTCTTGGTTCACGATGCATCAGTTCCCTATAATATCTCATGTAGGTTCTCGCAAGTATGAGTAAAATCGTCTTATGTAACCGTTTCTCATTTCGACAGCTGTGTTCGGATTAGGTAAGGGTACGCCTCAGTTGGTACCCATCTTACAACCAACCAGAGAACCAGTCAGACTTCTTGCCTTCTGCCTCGTTGGTCCTCGTCTTATAGGCCCTAGGGCTTTCAAAGTTGCTCGCTTCACCATTCCATATACCCAGCCTTTTACTCTTAGCTTTGGCCTCTGCCGCTTTATACGCCTCCTCGGCCCCTCCCCACTCGACCCCCGACTTCGCCTCATATGTCGTTGCCAAGCCAAGCTTTAGCATTTCTAGGCCGACATCTTTCTTGAAGAGAAATCGTCTAACATATACTGTCGCAACGATACGGCCATACTGATCACGCCTATGAATGCGAACCCAAATGCGTTTGTCGAGGATGTAGCTCCTTAGCCATTGTAATGCTTCCGCGGCCCCGGGTTGGCCCGGTCGACCAAAATGCGCGCCCTCAGGAGCGTCGATTCCAGCCATCCGTACAGGTATCTGCGTTGACCTTTAGCGTTGGGTTTCGGAATCAGATTCGTAGAACGTACAGTTTTCCCTTTCAGTACGGTTTTGGCTGTGGGGACCTTCCTCAGCCAATCCCAGCCTGCCAGCCTTCCCCCCGGTGTATGAAACATGTGGAAGTTGTCGCCATCTCCCACGCTGGTGACTCGGCCTAGCAGCGTTCGTTTCCTGAATAGGTCGGGCTGGATATGGCCTGCAGTAGGGAACCTCCGCAAACGGGACTGGTAGAAGATGAAGGCTGCTAGTGATGCGACCGACGTTAGGAAAACAGGAGCCCACTCCTTTGCGGCGTGTAGTGGAGGATCAGGCTTTGGGAGGAGATCGTTCCACGATGTGGGCTTGGAGCGCGCGCCATCTTCCTTCTGGCTAGGTGTGGGGGAGCCTGCCGAGCTGGAAGAACTGAACGGCCATGGCATCTTCGAGTGCTCCAAAAGGAGTTCTGCGCCTGCCTAGGTACGTTCAATGGCGTAGGTGCGTGATGCTGTCTGTAACCTCCAATCAGCTCATCGGGACGTTAAGCAAGGCTATGAGAGGCTATAGCTATGATTGTGTGTTTGAATAGATCGAGAGCCAAGCTCCGATGCGTTGTGCATCATTAAGACTTCAATGGGATCAACCGCTTACCTAGTACCTCGTTATCACGGCTACAGCTCGAGTCGCGTTTGTGAGAGCTCACTCATTTACGATGGCATCCATGTAGTGTATACAGTATCAGGTACAGTACATACTGTACACGCTCTGAGGGCTGCGGCAAAACTGCGCTCCGCCAGGCCAATCAGCGAGGGCCCATTTTGAATCGATGCGTTCGAGCTTTCGAGACATGACGGCCACACTACACACTTTCGAAGGCGAATCCCCTCCATTTATCCTAGCCGGCCATCAGCCATTGGCATAATAAAGGAGGCTCAATTGGAGGCAGCACATCTCCTCGAGCTCTTTTGAAGCCGTCTCTCCACTCTACGATCGCGATGTCAGGCCTCTACCGCCTCGCCGGCTACAACGCCAAGAGGTTATGCCTGCGCCCGGCAGCAGCTACCACCCTCGCCGCCCGCCCCTTCTCGACAACCCGCCTGCGCCGATACGCCGATGCTTCTACCGAATACCAGGGCACGAGACTCACTCCAACCTCTGCCGACTTCTCTCGCGCCGAGGACCACTACAGTCTGACGCCGCCGAAGGACCAGGATGTCTTCTCCAAGCCTGAGGAGTCTGTCGAGGACCGAAAGATCCGCCACTACACTGTCAACTTTGGTCCCCAGCACCCTGCTGCTCACGGCGTGTTGCGTCTGATTCTCGAGCTCAATGGTGAGGAGATCATCAGAGCCGATCCTCACGTTGGTCTGCTTCACCGCGGTACCGAGAAGCTTTGCGAGTACAAGACCTACCTCCAGGCCTTGCCCTACTTCGACCGTCTTGACTACGTCTCCATGATGACCAACGAGCAGTGTTTCGCCCTGGCTGTCGAGAAGCTTCTCAATATCGAGATCCCCGATCGCGCGAAGTGGATCCGTACTCTCTTTGGTGAAATCACCCGTATCCTAAACCACCTTATGTCTGTTTTGTCGCACGCCATGGACGTCGGTGCCCTGACGCCGTTCTTATGGGGATTCGAGGAGCGTGAGAAGCTCATGGTAAGTTGGAACGACCGTGGAAGGAGGTGATACGAAAGTCCGACTAAACTATGTGTCTGTCAGGAATTCTACGAGCGTGTCTCTGGTGCCCGTCTCCACGCCGCTTACGTCCGCCCCGGTGGCGTCCACCAGGATATTCCCGTTGGTCTGCTCGACGACATCTACCAGTGGGCTACTCAGTTCGGTGACCGTATCGACGAGACCGAGGAGATGCTCACGGACAACCGTATCTGGATTCAGCGTCTTCAGGGCATCGGTGTGGTGTCTGCCGCTGAGGCTCTGAACTTGTCTTTCACTGGTGTCATGCTTCGTGGTTCCGGTGTCCCTTGGGATATCCGCAAGAGCCAGCCTTACGACGCCTATGATCAGGTTGAGTTTGACGTCCCTGTCGGTGTCCGCGGTGACTGCTACGACCGATACTTGTGCCGCATGGAGGAGTTCAGACAGTCTCTGCGTATCATCCACCAGTGCCTTAACAAGATGCCTGCTGGCCCCGTCCGCGTTGAGGACTACAAGATCTCTCCTCCTCCCCGTGCCGCCATGAAGGAGAACATGGAGGCTCTTATCCACCACTTCCTCCTCTACACCAAGGGTTACGCTGTCCCCCCTGGTGAGACCTACTCTGCCATCGAGGCCCCCAAGGGGGAGATGGGCGTCTTCGTTGTCAGTGATGGCAGCGAGAGACCCTACCGTGTTCACATCAGGGCACCTGGTTTCGCTCACTTGGGCGGTTTCGACCACGTGTCGAAGGGGCACATGCTTGCTGACGCTGTGGCGGTCATTGGCACGATGGACCTGGTGTTCGGTAAGTTTTGTCTCAGCTACTACAGAACAACAAACAGTGAGGCTAACGATAGCGTAGGCGAGGTTGACCGGTAAGGGTGTATTAGGGGATGGAATTCAAAAATGATTTTGAGGAACCTTTCCTTTTGTGTACTTGTAGAATGAAGAGACAGAGCGCCCACGTACATACCGCATCGTACTCTTTTCTAGAAGATTTTCTTCCACACTTCATGGACTTTCGATATGTCCGTGGTCTGTTGTCATTATGTGTGCTTGATGTAGGTACTACAAAATTATTTCCATGTATGGCATAATGATACAAATTGTGTGGCCCAGCCTAGCCTATTCCCACGTGGGCTGTTGATACAAGACACTGGATAAAATAACATGTATACATCTTCAGAAGAGCTTTGCTCCAGTGGTGGAAGCCTGGTCCATAAAGAACTTCTTCAGAGGACCCAAAGCATTTACCGCACTCAAACCAAGAGATCGCAATGGCACCAGAGGGCCGCTATCCACGGAATAGAGCTTGTGAAGCTTGTCGCAGACGCCCAATACGACGTGGTTCGCCACATACCGCTCTGCGTTGTATGCTTCGAGAGAGAGCGTTGATCCCAAGTCCTGGCCAGTAGAGACAGCTGTCTGTATGGTCTTGACCAGGCTCTGTACGTCACCTTGGCCCTGGTTTAAGCCCTGGCCGGCAAGCGGGTGGATCGTATGCGCCGCATCACCGACGAGTGCGATGCGCTCAGCGGTATATGTGTCGGCATGTCGCATCTTGAGAGGAAATGAGGCAACAGTGCCCTCCTGAACTCCGACAACTTGTTGAGGGATCGCCTTGTGGTCAAAGGGGGTGTGCTCCAATCTCCAGGCAAGTTCCTCAGACTGCCCGGCATGCTGTTTATGCATGAATTCGAGATCAACCGGGCTCAAGCAGAAGGCAGCATTGACCATGGCAATGAATTCTTGTGGCGGAAGGTTCTTTAAAAGCGCAGCATTTTCGGGGGTTGTAGACCACACCAGCGTTGAGTAGTTTCCGGGGAGCGGCAGCATAGCCACAGGGCCTGTAGGCAAGAAGCGTTGATATGCAATCTTGTTGTGCTCACCACCCCATCCCTCACCCTCCATCTGGAGAGTTGCAACGACGCCATGCCTACCGTAGTCCCAGCCTCGTGCCTTGATCCCAGCGAAAGTGCGAACAGGGCTGTTTGCACCATCGGCTCCAACCAAGAGTCGTGCATGCAATTGTTTCCCACCTGATAGATGAACGACGGGCCATTGCGTCAGGTCAAAGTCCTCCGTCTCTTGTCCAAAGCTGATATCCTCAACCTTTGCCTGGTCATAGATTGAGACCCCACCAAGCTCTTCGAGACGCCTCAAGAGACCCGAGGTCAAGTTAAGGTTCTCGCACATGTACGCGATGGTCTTTCCTGCCGCAGGGCTAGCGGGCCAATCGAACTCGATTCTTGCGCCACTAACACCGTCCCAAACCTGCATCTCGTTGTAGTCTTGAACACGCTCGCGCTTAATGTGGCGCCATGCCCCAATCATATTGAGATATTGCGCCGAGGTGGGTGTGAGGGAACTGCATCGGTTCGAAAACTGGCTGGAAAGGAGGTTCCAAGCGCGGATCTTGGAGAGGTCTTGGGCTTCGACAAGAGCTACCCTGAGGCGCGAAGTTACTGGATTGGCTCCTATGAGACATTAGTGGTATTCTATGAGTCTGGGCGAGTATACAAGTCGTACGGAGTGCAGTAAGAAGGCTGAGACCAGCTGGCCCGCCTCCCACGCATACAACATCATAGATGTCTGGTTCCGCAGTCGATGATGTTGAGCTCGCGTTCGCATACGACCGGCGAGCATAAGTCTGAAACTTGCGAGTACAGCTACGGCAGACGAACTGATTCCTTGCCAAAAGAGCTCGGGGGGGCGCCATGGTGTACAAGCCTTCAGAAGGGGGATTTCTGGGTTATACAAATCCACGATCACATGGAACGATCAATTGAGACGATAGTTTAAAAATAAAAAGAAATCGCCACATTGTAGCCACAGCTATGGATGGCGTGAGCCGAGATACCTTTTGGGTTAGCTCCTATCGATTAGTAATGTGGCTGGTTCAGGCAACCTGGACCCCTCGGTGCTTGACATCCCTGTAATCTTGAAGAAATGACACCCTGCCTGCAAGTCGCCCCCACACAAGGTAGGTATTTTTGCCCGCATGACCTGTTGCCACAGCGCCCAGAGGTAGCTAGTGCTCCTGTTTGTTGCGTCAGCGGGCTTTCATTTGACTTCATCAACATCTGTCCACTGGTCGCATCCATTGCACAACTTGCGTCTTACACCCATCCCCATCGCTCTGACCTTCTGCCTGCCTGCCTGTCAAGGTCGCAGAAAACCAAGGCCAAGTATTCTGCGCGACAGCATTTTGCGTTGTCATCCGTTCCTTGCTGCCACTCCAAGGTTCTACGGTGCAGACTACAAAGGTTGCTTTGAGCTTTCCTTTGCAAGTGTGCTCGCCACACGGATTTCCCTATAGAAGAGCCTTTTCTTCCAACGTTCAGTTTTTCTCTGCCTACTTTACTTGCTCTTTTCCAATATTGCTAGACCCCAACACGTCCAACATGGACGATTACGAATATCTCCAGCCAGGGTTCGATCCCAAGTCATTGACAGTACCCCGGTTACGATCGATCCTAGTTGCGCACGAGGTCCAATACCCTGCCACGGCGAAGAAACCGCAGCTTATTCAGCTTTTCGAAGATGAGGTCCTTCCCCAGGCAAAGAAGATACTGGCAAAGCAGGCTAGGGCCAAGAGATCAAGCAAGGGCATCGTCGACGCTGGAAGCTCTCAAGACACCGACTTCTTCGAGGACTACGACCTTGCACCTCCCCCACCCAGAGTAACAAGATCAAAGTCGCCGCGCAAGGCGTCCGCCAGGCTTAAGAGCGTGGAGCACGAGCAAGAGGCGCCGCCATCTATGAGCCCGACGAAGAGAAAGGTGCGCTCGGCAAGCAGGCAACTGCCTGAACCTGAGCCTCAGCCTTATGTCGAGCAGTATACCGAGACATATGCTGAAGCGGAGCCGCTCGTGTCCGTTCGCAAGCAACCCACCACTCCCAAAATGCCCAAGATCAAGCAAGAGGAGTCGGAGGAGGATTTCTTCAACCGGCGGGAGTCCGAGTACTTTTCGTCCGAAAACCCCTTCCAAAGTGGCAGCCCGGCTGCGCAGCTCGTGGTCAGCCCAACGGGGCGAAGGAAAACCACTGGCACGGAAGTGGCACGCGACAGACAAGACGACAGCACTCGACGACGGACAGATGGCCATCACGCTGGAGATGGACCTAGATCATCCAGAAAGTCTCATGCGTTCGAAGTTCCTGTTAGCGACTTGTTGCGCGATGAAACCCCCAGCATTCAGTCTCACGAAGTCGAAGCTGGAGAAGAGTTCACTCCCGATGCGCAGTTCGAGATGGACCAAGAGATGGCTGCGAGCGGCGAAAAAGCGCTTGCGCCGCGACGTACAGGGCCTGCTCGTCAGAGACGGAGTCTTTCCAAACCTCTGTGGGCTCTTGCTGTTTCGCTCTTTGGAGCCTACGGCGCATGGTACCGACAAGAAAAGGTAGCTGTTGGGTATTGCGGGCTTGGCCGGCCTGCAACGCAAATCATACCTGCAGATATCACAGTGCCCGATTGGGCCGTTCAGCTCGCTGAACCCCAGTGCGAGCCTTGTCCCCAGCATGCTTATTGCTACGAAGACTTCTCCGTCCGTTGCGAACCTGACTTTGTTTTGAAGCCGCACCCGCTGTCATTAGGCGGGCTGGTGCCCCTCCCTCCAACCTGTGAGCCAGACGGAGAGAAGGTCAGGAGAGTCAAGACTGTAGCTGACAAGGCTGTTGAGGAGCTGCGGGAACTACGTGCACAGTTTGAGTGCGGTGGCTCTTCTGCCGACGCTGGTCAGTCGACAGAAACCCCGTCCATTGAAGAAGAGGAGTTGAAAGCGGCCATCAGCTCGAAGCGGAGCAAGAAGATGAGCAAGCAAGAGTTTGACGACCTTTGGGTTGCCGCCATTGGGGATGTCAAAGGGCGAGAGGAAGTGGAAGTGGTACCGTAAGTCATCAGTCACCTTGTTTTGCTCTTCTCATGTTCCTCGACTATATCCAAAAGTCAATAACGTCAATACCCATTCTGACCAGTCAGTGTACTAACCAGATCGGTTGTGCCCGAAGTAGAAAGGCCAATTCCACCTCAATTTCAGACGCCTATCTCTCGTCCTCCTCTCTCGCTCGGCTTCCGATCGGCTGTGCCCTCAAGCGTTCAGTCAAACTCGGCCTGGCAAGACATCGACTCTCAATTGGATCTGTAATCTTCTTGGTCTTGGCCTACTTTTACATTCAACGAAGGTACAGGTCTCACAAAGCAGCAGTCGCGCAGGTTCCTGCGCTTGTCGACCTTGTCTTGTCGAGACTTGCAACGCAAAAGGAGCTTGGTGAGGAAGATATCGATGACCCTTGGTTGTTTCTACCCAACCTCCGTGACGATGTCTTGCGTTCGGTGCACTCACTCGACGAGCGAGACCGTATCTGGACCCGAGTCAAGGCTGTCGTTGAACAGAACAGCAATGTTCGCACCAGTCAGAGAGAGGGACGCAGCGGTGAGGTTGGTCGCGCTTGGGAGTGGATCGGACCTATCGCTGGGAACAGTGCCAGGAGGCGCAAGAGTGGACGTCATTCCTTCGCCGCAGACGTCAAAACTGAAGATACCGGTGAAGCATCAGAGAATAAAGCTGGTGCGCATTCGAAATGGGAAGAACCGCGACCCATCTACTAAAGAAAGTACGGGCGCGGGTAATGCTTGCACGTCTGTCTGGTGGGGTGTTTCTTTCGAGTTTCTGCGATCACACTCGATGATCGAATGTAACCAGTTTTCTTTTGTAGCAACGTTTTGCGATGCTTTCGCGGAACAACCTGGAGGCTTTTCCCTTCTCAATACTTCTTTGCTCATGACTTTTGGGCTGGCTTGAGGGCGATTTCGAAAGGGGCGTTTAGGCTCGTGTGCGTAAGAACCAAGAACATAGTTTCCTCAGCTCTGTCTGGAGAGAGCAATCACTGACACAGAATTGCATCATCGAATTTATGCTATGCAATTATATTTTGTGAAGTTGCTGGCTGATGAGAGATCTAATGCTGTTATGGTCAACGTGTAGGTATGATTGAGAGTCTGGTTGTCGCTTTTTCTGAGGGGGGCCCTTTGCTTGCTTGAACTGAGAATGTCGAAGCGATCGGATATGCGATGGGAGGTCGGCGCGGTCACATTCAATATGCTAAATATCGAACACACCAAGTAGAATATGATATGCTCTAGAAAAAACACCACAATTGAATTCGCGGCCGATGTTGAAGATGGTGGTGCATTTGCTGGGCTAATCGTTTCCCTAATTGAACACTCATTTCGCACGTATAGTAGCGGTCCAGGTCCTGTTTTCTCTCAACTTCTTGAATTTGGCTAATGCACAGGGTGTTTATTGACACGCAAGGGAACATAATCCCCTCGGACAAAGGAAAAAAACCTTCTCGCTTTCAGACTCTAGGGTGGGTTGGAATCTATTGGGCCTTGGAGGAGACGATCTCTGTTGTGAACGGGGCGTCAATCAGTATTGGTGCGGCAGACTCCGATGAAGGAGGGGATGATCGAATGACAGTACGTACTCTCAACCTCAGCGACGCTCTGCTGGAGGATCTGCTGGAGAACCTTGGGGTTCTCGAGCTCCTTGGTAACCTTGGCGATGATGTTCTCAGCGAGCTCCTTCTGCTGGCGAGCCTTGACCTGGCCTTCGTAGCGGACCCAGGAGTCGAGGACGGCCTTGGCCTCGGCGGCCAGGGCGGTCTTCTGCTGCTGCTCGTAGGCCTGAGCCTCAAGCTGAGCGGTTTCCTATCGTCGATATCCGTTAGCTATTTTATCTTCCTGTACAATTGATGTTCGGTCCACGCATATCGTCCGCCCATTCGTCCGTCCGATATGTCGAGATGTTATCTCCTTCCAGTGATCATCGATTGCACCATGATCCGTACCTTAGAAACAGCAAACAAGGACTTGGTGATGTCGACGACGCTGGACATCTGCTGGACGTCCTCAATACGGCCCTTGACAGCCTGAGTGTGGTCGGCGCGGGCCGAGTTGAGGATGCCCTTGATCTTGTCGGCCTGTCCCTGGGCCCACTCGCTGTACATCGGGCCTCCGTACTTGATCAAACCACCCCAGACGGCGAGCAGGCAGAAGGCGACGACGGTCTCCTCGTTGACGACGTAGTACTCGTTGCTGATGGCGTAGACGCTCAGGGCGGCGGACGAGGAAAGGATGGCAGTCTTGGAGAGTAGCGAGTTGCCGGGCAGGGAGTCGACGATGGACTGGGCCTTCTTCTTGGGGTCCTCGGCGGGAACGTTAGACGCGTTGCGGGCGCCGGCGATCGAGGCCGAGATGGCGGGCAGGGTACGGCGGGCCAGGGTCGGCCGGAGGAGGTTTGCGCCTGTTCGAGGGAGAGGGGACTACGTGTCAGCCACCTTATTCCGAAGTTTTCGACGTCATCGTGCTCGATCGGATTTGCCAATTGATACGGCAAGGGATCTGGGAGGATATCTGGACGTACCGACGGCGCTTCTAGCCAAGCGGGACGCCATTGTGAGATGATATGGGGTGCGGTATTAAGGACTTGAGGTCGGAGCTTGCAAGGTGAGGTTTGACAAAACCTTCGAGAGGTAATTGGCGCTAACTCGGTTACGGAGACAGTCACGTGATAATACGGATGTCCTCGGCCTGGCTGTCCTCTTGCCTGCGGCGAATTGAATTTGGCTACGCTCGGGGAGTCTCCAGTGGGACCCGAAAGTAGTCCCAGTGTACCTCGAAGGAAAAAAAATCCCAACGCAGGACCCGCTGTAAATTTGACAACGGCCTTCACGATTTATAACAACAGCATCATACTACCAGACAAAACTCGCCCAGCATGCCCGCCAGAGTCTCAGGCGAAGGTTTGAAGAGAAAGAGAATACCGCCGAAGGAAAAGTCGAAAAAGCGGTCCAAATCAGAATCTGAGTCTGAAGCAGAGAGCAATGAGAGCAACGACCCTCAGGCTGAGATCCTATTACTTGAGAATGAGATTCTCGAGTCCAAGAAGCATTACAACAACATTTCAAAATTGATCAAAACCACGAACGCTCACGAGGATGAACCTGAGGCGGCGACCCTGGCCTGTGTAGCTCTGTGCAGAGTTTTTGTGAGACTGCTTTCTGCAGGAGCTCTCGTCCCCAGGAAGGGTCTACCTGAAAAGGAGGCAATTGTTACGCAGTGGCTCAAGGAACGGTATTTCGAATACAAGGATGTGCTCATATCCCTTCTTTCTAAGGAGGATCTGGCATCGACAGCTTTGACGCTGGCCATGCGGTGTCTCAAGGTTGAGGCGCAACATCTTTACGAGAAGGAAGATTACATCTTCCCTCATAACTTCCTCGAACAGATCATCGCAGGTCTATTGAAATCAGACAGCGATGATACGCGTGTGGAGTTTGTAGAGAAATACTTGACCCAATACGACGACATCCGCTTTTCCACGCTAAAGGCAATCAAGTAAGTGTAGGAGGACACATTGTACGGGACTGATAGAAACTGACAGCTTCCAGGTCTCTGGCTGAGACGCCCGGGTCTTTGCCCGAGCACGAGCTTTTCGATGATGCCTTCGAGCTGCTCACAAACATTGGTGACGTACCCACCGAACTCGGCAACTTCTTCGCCGAGAGGCCCAAGAAGAAGTCGCACAACGTCAACTCCCTTCACCAACACAAGAAGCAAGGCCAGGATGCCTGGCTCGCTGTTCTCAAGCTTGCAGAAACACGAGAGCAGCGAAAGCAGGTGCTGGATGTCATGTCCAATGAGATTGCGCCGTGGTTCATCAGACCGGAATTGCTTGCCGACTTCCTTACAGACTCGTATGACGCCGGCGGTTCAATCTCGCTGCTTGCGCTCTCCGGTGTTTTCTATCTCATCAAGGAGCGCAACCTCGATTACCCATCATTCTACACAAAGCTCTACTCCCTCCTGGACAGCGAGATTCTGCACTCGAAGCACCGGTCAAGATTTTTCCGGCTGATGGACACATTCCTGTCGTCTACTCATTTGCCAGCGGTGTTGGTGGCAAGTTTCATCAAGAGACTGGCACGTTTGAGCTTGAATGCACCTCCAAGTGCCATCGTCTTTGTGGTGCCTTGGATGTACAACATCCTCAAGAGGCACCCGCTCTGCACGTTTATGATCCACAGGGAGACGAGGGACCCGGAGGCCAAGACGCTCATGGAGAAGCAGGGCCTCGATGACCCGTTTGTGGCCGACGAGGCTGACCCAATGGAGACGCACGCTCTCGACAGCTGTCTGTGGGAGATTGTGCAGCTGCAGTCACACTACCACCCCAATGTAGCGACGATCGCCAAGATCATGTCGGAGCAGTTCACCAAACAGTCCTATAATATCGAGGACTTCCTTGACCACTCATACGGCAGTGTAAGTGACATCTACAGTGGACGAGTAGGCGTATTGGTTGACTAACCGTTTCGCAGTTGCTCGAGGCCGAGATGAGCAAGCAGGTCAAAAAACAGCCCGTTATCGAGTTCCAGATTCCGAAAAGGGTGTTCCTCCCGAACGAGCCGGATTCTGGATTCCAAGACAACCTGGTGACGAAGCTGTGGAGCTTCCAGTGAGGCTCGTAATGAGGGTGTAAGTTCAAACAAGGAATGGTGGTAAAAATAGCTGCCGTCATGGAGATCGACCTACGGCATTTCTTTGTACACAAATTGGCATTTTGATATCCGGGTGCGACATGGAGGCAAGCATAGATGGTTACTCAAAAGTTCAGGTATACTTACTGTCAACGCAAGATGCTCGATTGAGCCAGATGGGGATTTACGAGAGGGATCACAATGTCTTACAATGGAATACTCTCGGGTCAAGCTGGCAGGGCCTCTCCGAACCTCAAAGCTGGGCAAAGGTTTGTCGGCGGAAGGATTCGGTTATTTGATCAAGCCTTACTCCGGGACTCCAGCGCGTGGTAGGCACATGAATTCTGTCCGATTCCTTAATGCCTGAGTCAAACGGCCCAGGACCGCCTTGCAACTAAAACACCAAACCCACTCGGCGTGAAGAGTTTCATGATGAGTTACAGGAGAGATGTGAAGAAATGAGGCGCTACTCGGCAATATATTTGGCGGGTAAGGGTTATTTGATACGCGATTGTGCAACGATATGATCTGCACTTGTTGGTGTCCAACTGACCCTGTTTCCGTGATGTAGCAAAACACCAAGTAGCCCCGACCGATGACTGGCATGTCGCAGCCAGAGTTACCCCGGGCTAACCTCATCCTTTGACTATACCAGCAGACAATTCATCTTCATCTATCATGGGCCCAGCTCCCGCTGCAGTCGTTGTTTCTACATGACTTATGTGGCAGGCGTGTACCCTAGCAAGAAGTACTGATTTCGGACGAATCTTATGTGTCAGGCGTGTACCCTAGCAAGAAGTACTGATTTCGGACGAATCTTGGATCAGACACCCTATGATACTGTCTACGGGAATCTTGCCTTTTTTGTTCGTTGGGGGGTTTTCAACATAGGGTGGGGGGGGGGGGGGGGGAGGATGTTGGCTAGGTACCTAGGCCTAGGTACCTAGGTAGCTACCAGACTTCACATGATCCATTCGACAGGTGGGAAAGATACTCAGCGCCCAGATGGCCGTCCCAATGGTCCTCCTCCTTGGAGTTTTTGAGTTAATGGTCGTGTGCCCACCTGCCGCAAGCGATTAACCTCCAGGGCGGTTAGTATTGCGAGGAGCTAAGCTTTTGAGCTTGCATGGCGGCCTGAAAGACTTGCGGAGTGGGTAAGCGTCCAGTACTCCGTACAGTATGTGGTCACTGCTATGTGTGCAAGGAAGAGTGTGTGGGCAGTCGAGAACATCTGGAGAACAATACTGCGTCACACACTGAAGGGATGCCCCGCTTAGCACTAGGACTCCACTGTGGAGGCCCTCACTCAGTGCTGGCCGCAGTTTTGCTTCGGTGGCTGTGGATACAGAACCGCTGCTCTCGGACCTCCATATGACGGAAACACCTGGGTGGATCTCGGTACAAGGTGCGTTAGGTGCTGGGACGGCCGGGCGCTCTCGAAGCAGCTTAGCTCTCGACACACTTGCTGGGTTGTTCCACCTTCCACTGACATCACCAAGAGTAACTGAGTGCATCGTTTCTTTTTATCTTTCGCTCTTTTCAACGCGATCGGCAGACTTTTCCCTCACAGACCCAGCGCGTAATGGTTGTGTTGCATTGCCCTCGTTTCCTTCCTAGCCTTCCTTCCAATGGCTGCGTATTCTGAGCCCTCGAATCTCCTCTACCACGGCCCCTTGGTACTTTCCACCATTCCATAGATAGGTGGTTGGTGTTCAGTCGAGCTTCCATGATTCCGCTCCACTCAAACCCGCAAGAGAAGGACCGCTGAAATCCACTCCCCAGTTCGCCCGCTTTCGTTCTACAACTGGAATCAGCCCCATCGCCACCAAACTTCCCAGGACTCGCCACACGGCACCATTAACATCTCCTAATCTACACAGACCTGCACCCACGACTGGGGTGACGCATCGTCACTATCATGCCTGATAACCCGTTCCAGCCCTTGGCTGCCCATCTGCGGACAGCGGGCCCCCCAAGAACACCCATGAACCCAGGCTCGACCTCGGCAGCACCACCTCCACCAACAACACCCTCGAACAATGCCAACACGAATGATCCGAACGGACAGCACCAGCAGCCACGCCGGCGCAAGAATCACCGTGGCGGAGCCAAAAAGAAGCGCAACCGCCGCAAGTCCTTCGCCATCTTGCCCGAGGAGTCGCACGACGAAGCTGTTGCGTCAGCGCCCGATCGTGACGAGTTTTACCGTCAGCGCAATAATCTGAGCAATACGAGCATCGAAAGCGAGACGCTTCTGGATCATCGGTAAGTCCCTTTGCTTTTGGAGCATGCTTACGGAACGACAATATGCTCAATGTGGGAAGCAGGGAACAACAACCGCCGCTCCGACCTCGAAGACCGTCCATCATGAATGCTTCTACCCCATTCCCCGCTACCACGACAACGACGCCGCAGACGGGCAGCAGGTTGCGCAATGCTTATGTCGGAGATAGTGCAGAGGACGATGAAGGGTCGTGGGACGAAGGTGCGCCTTTGTTGTCCAGGTCTATTCAGCGCTCTTCCACTGCCCCAATGTACCCCGGCTATGGCTCAAACGACCCTCGCCAGCGTATGAGCCGACGCGGGTCTAGCAGATCCTCCAGAACGAAGCTTGCAACTCCTTTTCAAAACGACAGCTACAACGTCAACTACCCCCCGTCGATGCCCGGGTCACCCACATTCCGGCCCTCAGACCCATTGAATCTGAGCTTCGGGGATGTTATGATCCATGACGACGAGATTGACATACGTGCTTCGCCATGTAACAGTCACAGGGGGAGCGTGGACTCTCGCTCAGATCGAGGCAGTCGCAATAGTTCATCGCCTGATTTGGCACGGAGGAACAAAATCGCCTTGACTGCCCAGGAGGACGTTTGTTTTCCGAGTGGCATCTCCGAAATCGGGGACGAGGAGGGGCACTCACAGGACCCAGAAGCTAAGCAACGCCCAAGGCGTCGTCGCCGCCGTTGGCCGGATCTCGCTATTCTGGAAGAGTGGAGCCGCTTCGAAAAGGAAGGCCGCAGCGAAGAGAGACGCGTCAAGCGCATCACGGAGCCTCAGCTTATCAACGGTCGCCTGCGACCCATTACCCGAGAATGGTATCGTGCTGAGGAGGACGCGCCTTATCGGTTCACTTATTTTAACGAGGAGTTTCAGAGCACTATTCACAGCCAAACGATATCGGAGCTCGTACAAACTGGCGGCAACTTCCAGGAGCTGTTTATTCCGGAGCCACGCGTCCTTTCCGATGACGAGAGCGAGGATAGCGAGGAGGAAGCCGGCTTGTTGCTGCTCTCCACACATCATTCCCACACTGGACAGAATGGAGACTCCCGAGATCCGAAGCGGCAACCATCCTTGGCAAACACTCAAACGGATGGTGAGAGACGGGATGGTGTCAAGTCACCAGACAAGACTTCGGGAGGCAGCTCTCGCGCGACGTCTGTTCACCATACACCCACTGGTGTCAGATCGCCGGTTGTAGGCAACCAGACCACACAGACGCCGGAGTTACTTGACAACACACCAAGGTATGGCGAGAGACCTGTATGGTGGCTAGACGTCCTCTCCCCGACCGAAGCAGAGATGAAGGTGCTATCCAAGGCTTTCGGTATTCACCCGCTTACAGCCGAGGACATCATGGTCCAGGAGGCGCGGGAAAAGGTGGAGTTATTCCGGCACTACTACTTCGTAAACTACCGATCTTTTGATCAGGACCAGAACAGCAAGGACTATTTGGAACCCGTCAACATGTACGTCATCGTCTTCCGCGAGGGTGTCATCAGCTTTCACTTCTCCATGACGCCACATCCCGCCAACGTGCGTCGTCGTATTCGTCAACTCAAGGATTACCTGATTGTCAACTCTGACTGGATCTCGTACGCTATCATTGACGATATCACGGACGTGTTTGTGCCGCTGATTCAAAACATCGAAGACGAAGTTGACGACATAGATGACGAGATTCTGAAGCTTCACTCCACAACTGGCAACACCAAACACGATGTGGCTGACGAGAAGGCAAGCAATGCCGGAACGTCAGTAGGATCCGAGGGTGATATGCTTCGAAGAGTGGGCGATTGCCGTAAGCGTGTCATGAGTCTTTACCGTCTACTTGGCAACAAGGCCGATGTCATCAAGGGCTTCGCGAAACGATGCAACGAGCGTTGGGAGGTGGCCCCGAGGTCGGATATAGGGTTATACCTGGGCGATATTCAGGATCATATTGTGACCATGACGTCTAACCTCAGTCACTACGAAAAGTAAGTTAGCTTGTCTTTCCGGCGCGCAACCTTCTACGTCAGACCTAACTTTGGCCCCTTAGGATCCTAGCCCGGTCTCATGGCAACTATCTGGCGCAGATCAACATCCGCATGAACGAGCGACAGGAGAAGACAGCGGACGTACTCGGCAAGCTAACTGTTCTCGGTACCATCGTGCTGCCCATGAACATTATCACAGGCCTGTGGGGTATGAACGTCTGGGTGCCCGGTCAGGAGTACGAGGGCGACTTGAAATGGTTCTGGGCGATCACGGCAGGCCTCTTGGCATTTGGTATGGGATGCTACCTGATTGCGAAGCGGGTTTATAATATAGTGTAATGACGAACGGGTCGTCCTTGCCTTTGCTAAATTTGTCGCAGGTGGTTGGATAGGAACGAAAAGCGAACGCGGCTTCGTTTTTTAAGGACGGTGCAGACAGGTCGGTGCATTCACGGATGGTAAACGGTACACGTGTCTGTACGCCGATCGCTGCTGAATAATGTCAAATATTCTGGTTTGAGCCCGCTTGGCGACATATGCATCAACGTCGACGCAACAGTGACCTTGTGTTCCCCCGTCCCAGCCTTTCTTTGCCAACTGGAAGAGCTTGGAATGACCAGACACATCTGGCTCCAGCTTGCATGCGCCTCCGCCGCGCACGACTGCCCAACACGGGAGGGGAAAGTAGACTTGGCTCGACATGAGAGCGATTGTTACTCTGACAGCATGCACTCACTCAGGTGAGGAATGGAAACGGGCGAAAGCGGGAAAACGGTAACCATGTTGTTTTGTCAGCGAGACCGACTTGATAGTCATTGAGTCGAACGTCACGGCACGAGGCCATATGCTTGCCACCAACGTCGCACCGCACGAGGTGAGTGAGTTCTTGATAAGCAGTCCTCAGGGGATAGAAAGTATAAGAAAGTGTTTTTCTGCTGCCTGGGCTGGTGGAAAACTGACTTATGTCTACTGGAGTGGTAGTTTTGAGTGAAGTATACCTAAATAGATTGGTGATGTATATAGATTACGTATAAGTGCCGTGTGGTCACTACGGGTTTATCTGTCTTCGATTTGTAGACATGCAAACGGGGGGCTGAGTACTAGTTTGATTGTACATTACGATATACACTATCTACGCTCCACAATATCAATGCCCATTGCTTCGTTAACTCCGATGTTGGTCGTATCAACCCTCAAGCCACTCATTCAATGTCCTCCATTGCCCATACGCTCACACCTGTCCGCTCGACATTGGCCTTGAGCTTGTTTAGCACGGCCTGGCGCTTAGCTCGCTTCGCCATCAGATCCGACTTCTCCTCTGCGCTAAACCCGCTCAACTTCTTGCGGGGCGGCGTGCCGCGGCCGCCGTACGAGGCCACGGATGACACGAAGGAGTGGCGCAGGGTGCCGGGCGAGGCCATGGCCGTTCGTTCGGGCGAAAACATGGTGGAGCGGCTGTTCCTTTGAGGCGTGACCATCGGTGAGCCCTCTCGGCTGTTTACAGATGAGAACCGGAGCTTGCGCATTTGGTTTTCCAGGACATCAATATCGCCGGAACGTTTCTCCACCATGCTTGTCATCTTGCTGATGGTGCGCATGACGGCTTCAACAGTGGGCATGTTGGAATTGCCCTTGCCAGACGCACTGCTTGTGGCGGCGATCCTTGTCTTGAGAATCGTCAACGCCTCCTCGGCTTCGGCAAGCAGCTTCGTGAAGTTCGTGTATTCACGGCGCAGTTCGTTCTGCTGGCTGGCTTGTTCGGCACTCAGAGGCAGTGTGCGGTTGAGGTCGGCCTGTTCGGGGTCCGTCTTGACCATGATTATCTTCTTCAGGTCGTCTTGCTTCGAGCGAAGGCGAGACATCTCACGGGCAAGTTCGTTGCAAGCCTCAAGCTTCTCCTCAACATCGTGGACACGTCCTTCCTCGAGATCTTGAGCCAATGATCTGTCAATGACTTCCCCAAGTTCGTCAATCTCAGAAAGAACCCAGCTGTCGGGGTCCTCGAGATCTTCCTTGCGTCGACCACCCGCCTTGAAGTTGATATCGTGTGCCATGAGGAAGCTGGCCAGAGAGCGGGCATTCAGACCAAGTGTATCAATCATCGAATTGATGTCACGGTACACAGCTTCAACCTGGGCTGGGATAGTCTCCTTGGCCGATGGTACCACGTTGGAATGTGCAATGAAGTCGTCCAACTTGAGTGATGGCTCAATCTTGGACACAAGGATCTTCTGAATCTCGTCGTCCTCCTCGTCCTCCAGCGTTTTGGTCTCTTCTGCCTGACGTCTCTGGCGCGCAATTCTCTGCTGAGAGATGAAGTGGTCTTCGGCGGGCTTATTGCTAATAATCGACGAGCCCATCTGAGAAGGCTGCTTCTGTGCCGCAAGGATCTGGGAGGCCATGCCCGGGGCGCTAACCGAACGAGCCGACTCCTGGCGCAGCATGCGTCCTGGTACAGCACCCCCTCTGACCGGACTGGGAGAACGAGGACTGGTTTGCGAGGGGCGAGGGAACATAGGAGCATTGCGGCTGAGGTCGCCAAACAGTGATGCTCGTGGCCTCTCCTCCTCGGTGCGTGGAATGGAGTAGGTGCTGCTGCTCACCCCACCGAATGAGCTCTGCGGGGTCATGCCAGCTGTAGGCGTCATTGCCGTCATAGATGGACTAAGGTCCTTGGAAACCATCACGCCGCTGCCTTCAGACCCGTCATTGTCCTCCTCGTCCTCGTCCTCAAGGTCACTGCCGTGTTCACTCTCAGGGATAGTCGGAATGGGAGGCAGGGCATTTTCCTTGGGCTTGGACAAGAAGTCCGGAGGCAATGGGGCGTCGTCAACTGCAGGAGTATTGCCCCGCGGCGTAGACGACCAGGTTGCTGAGGAAAGTGACTGCTTGGGCATCTTCAAGAAGTCGGGAGCAGTGGCCGGCGCTGTTGATTTGGGCCTTTCCAACCCCAGCTCCGGCTCCGCAGAAGGCCTGGAGTCGTCATCCGCTGGCAACGGTAGCGCCTCGGAGGGTGTGGTAGGCTCTGCAGGTTTGCTTGCCTTGGGCGTAAGGAAGTCGGGTGGAAGCGGTGCCTCGTCAACTGGGGTGGTGCTTCCCTGAGGCTTGGAAGGCTTGAGGAAGCTGGAAGCCAGCGGCGCGGCTGCGGCTTCTTGCGTTGTTGTGGCCTTTGGCATTGATAGAAAATCGGGAGGCAGAGGTGCATTGTCCACCTTGGGGGAAGACTTACTTCCGCCATCTGAAGGAGCATTGCCTGTGCCCGAGGAAGACGAAGATTCTCCTAGCGGATACTCATTCTTGCTTGTTGATTCAGGGGGCAGAGGGGCGTCACCCAGAGACTTGTGTTCGGATTCGATTTTTATGTCCGTCGTCTTCTCGGAGGGCCTTGCGGAGCCGAATAGACCCCCGGTGGCTGGTTGCGATGGGAAGCCGAACAAACCACTCTTTGGGGCCGACGTTGTGGTAGTCGCTGACGTAAAGCCAAATTTGGAGGGTGCGGGTGTTGTTGTAGGGGTGGTCGATTGACCGATACTAAAGATCGACTTCGCCTTAGGTGTCTCATCCGTTGTGTCCATTCCCTGGTCCCTGGGAGGAGTTTTCTTCTCAGCATCTCCAAGAGCAGAACCAAAGTTGCTGCCGAAGAGGGACGATCCGCCAGCACCAGGGGTAGAGGGGTTCTCATCATCATCATTCGCAGAGGGGTCGGCTTTGAAGGTGGTTCCCAGCTTGAACGGCTGGCTAAATGGATTGCTAGTCGCAGGGCCACTCGAACTTGGCGGGGGGAAGGCCGTATCCTTTGAAGTCATAGACGGCTGAGCACCTGTCCCAAAGGGACTTGACGAGGGCTTGCTTGAGAACACGCTTCCACCCTCGCTGCTCTTGTCACCAAGCGAAGCAAATCCGCTAGATTTGGCAAAGCTGGCGAATCCTCCAGAAGCTGGAGCAGCCTTAGGGGTCGAGTCGGATGCGCCACCAAAGGGGCTCTTTGCGCCTGAATTGCCAAGACTGCCGAAGCTGGATTGACCGAACACCGGTGACGCAACCGCAGTTGAGCTAGATGCACCCCCTGATGCCCATGGTGACGATTTTTGCCCGAGTGTCGATGACTGACCAAAGCCAATCGATGAGGGTTGGCCGAACGCAGGGCTTGAAGAAGAAGAAACAGAGGGGCTCCCAAACGCGCCGCCGCTGCCAAATGCTGACTTAGGGGCAGAAGACTGGCCGAACACAGAGCCGGATGCTGCTGAAGTGCCACCAAAGGCACCGCTGCCGAAGGCGGAACCGGTAGAAGCCGCAGGCGTGGTGGAACTTTGGGTGGTGCCACTTCCCCAAGGTGAAACCTTCGCACCGAGCGTTGAAGAGCCGCCAAATGTCGGTATCTTAGACCCACTAGTACTGAAAGGTGAGGGCTTCTGTGCCGAGCCTAGAGAAGAAGTTGAGCCAAATGCCGGCGTGCTCAAAGGGGTACCGAATGCTGGCTGGTCTGAGGCGGATGCGCCCGCTGCTGGTGCCGGTGTTAACGAGGCTACCGCAGGTGGCGCAGAAGTGTCGAGTGCGGCCATGCCGGGATAAGTCGTGCCTTGCCTGATGGATTCTTCATACACAATCCACCATGCGCTTAACACGCCTTCGTGATTCAGCACCCACAGGCCTGGCAGCGGGCCAGGCGAGTCCTCAATCTCTTCATCTGCAGGGAGAGGCTTGTAAACCTTGTCCTTGCTCGAAAGATCGAGGGCGACCCCGATAGGAATGGTGTTGTCGAAGCTCTCATTCATGGGAAGAGAGGCGCGTTTAGAGTCATCCGCCAACTCTGTTGTGGTAAAGACGCCGGCAGTGTCTACTGGGTGGTCAGCTGTCAGAGGCGATTTGGCCCTGCTCAAGAGGCCAATATCTGGCGAGGCGGTAGACGCCACAATCAGGAGATCCTGCAGGTTGGGGGGGAAGTCCTTCAGTCTCAGTATCGAGTGGTGAGGAGTCTTCTCGGCGCCAAAGGGGTCGACAGGGTCGGCAAGTTTTTGGAAAGTAAAATCTGACGGCATCTTTCTTGTGATGATGTGGTAAACTGAAGTGGGAGGAGATTCGGACGTGGAAGTGTGAATCGCGAGGAAGAGGTGGTTCTCCAGCCAACTCAGAGAAGAGACTGAAGCCGATTAGTTCCTAATAACAGCACGTACCAGACCGCGAAAACCTACCGTGAGCGTTGGCCACGTTCGGTGGCCGTGGGATCTCGCCCTTTCCTTCGCCCTCGGGGGTCATCTGGAAAATGGTGCCATCCGCCAAGCCCGCTACCAGCTGCTTGCCCTTCGTGCTCCAGCTGATACAGCTCACTTGCGCCTTGAGCGAATTGCTGAGTTGCCTTTCCTTCAGGTTCGCGATGTACAGGTTGCCATTGTCCGTTACAATGGCGCACAGTTCCGCCTTCTCGATTGTGGGGTTCGGAATAAGAGTTCTCAACGTCTCGCCGTTCGTCGCAAGCTCGAACGCAGCTTTTGTACCACCCTGGAGCAGGCTATTTACTTCGTAGACAGCGAGCCCGCCCCCGCTCTCGGCGGAAAGGATCAGGTAGTTCTCGTCGGCGCTGAAAGCAAGCTGCGACACCCTCATAGGTATGGGCAGCTTACCCTGAGGTTCGAACGCGCGGACGTCGGAGTCGCCGTCCTTCTCGGTCTCGAAACCCTTGCGTACAGATTCGGTCGACGCGATCGTGATGCCATCGGGGCCAGCCGCGGCGACGAGACCGCGGCGGGCGGCGATGCTAATTAGCGAGGCCGTATCGGCGGGTGGCGGAGACCACGCGGATGTAAGCCGGAGCTTCGCGTCGGTGGCAATCGACTTGAAACCAAGCGCCTGAACAGAGTTACATGGTGAGCCTCGAACTTGCAATAGACATCGGCATCGACGGTGTCGGTGACCAGATCTCACCTCGGTCTGGATCACCTCCAGCTCGGGGCCTTGGCTCAGTCCTCCACCCCCAGCCGTGCTTCCAAGCATGGAATTCCCTTGGTTTCCGAAGCTGAAAGCCATGACTGTTGCGACCTGACCAGCTTCTGGATGGAGGACCTGCAAGTCAAGGTGGTCCTTCGCATTAACTGGAGGGGTCGTGTTATTTATAAAAACCTTTTTTCTCTTGGAATGTTTCCTTTTTTCCCCCTCCCCTTGCTTCGCTGTGGTTTGCCGGGGTATGTAGTGGTTGCTGTAGCCGCAAGGTTAGGCTGCTGCCGTTGTTGTTGCTGCTGTCGCAAATAACAAATTGTTCACCAACAAACGAAGAAGAAAAAGGAAAGTAACAGGCGAGAAGCTTGCAGAACCCAACAGGACTTTCCCAAGTGCTGTGACTGGCAGAAAGAGAGGATTGGATCAAGTCTCGCGCGTGAAAACACGGTGCAATTGGTAACAAAGCGGAGGCGCCACTCGAGATATGCCTTGGAAGATTATTGCACCTTCTGCTCTTGCCTGGGCTCGTCTGGCAATTGTCTACCTAAAAATTCCAGGTTCGTAGCTCTTTGCTCCTGGTCCGTTCGCCTGCCAATCCACCATGGATCTGAGTCACGTGCACCGAGCTCATGGATTTGGGGCGCTTCTTGGCCAATCAAGTTCCACCAGGCAGCTCTGTTGGATACGTCGGGGTGCCTTGCATGAGCTCCTGTCCCCTCTCAAACAGCGGCAACGGCCATCGAAGGCAGCTTTTAGCCTCGTCATCAGCTCCCACGTCCACCCTCAACCTCACTCGATCCCCACATCTAAAGGACATTTCCTTCAAACTAGACATCACCGACGACTGATGAACACGAAAACATCGACGAATTCGACGACGTAGATATCCCGAAAAAAGCGTCCGGGGTGCCCAGACAAGTCAGCAACGATGCCTGGCTTCGACTTCTCCAACTACAACCGCAATGCGGCCCTCCATGCCAGAGGCGTCCCGCTTCCCAAGGCGACGAGCACAGGTACCACCATCGTAGGATGCATATTTGACGGCGGTGTAGTGGTCAGTGACCTTCCTGTTTCCTTCCTTCTCATTTTCAATCGCTTTCCCAGGCTCCTTATCCATTCCGCCTCGCCCTCTAGAGCACCCTCCCTCTAACCTACTGCACCTACCATACTACAGTTACTAACGCTTATGACTCTCTAGATCGCCGCCGATACAAGAGCCACTTCGGGCCCCATTGTTGCCGACAAGAACTGCGAAAAGCTGCACTATATCGCTCCCCAGATTTGGTGTGCGGGTGCCGGCACCGCCGCCGATACAGAGTTCACTACGGCAATCATCTCCTCCAACCTCGAGCTCCATTCCCTTTCCACGGGACGCAAGCCCCGCGTCGTCACCTGTATGACCATGCTCAAGCAGCACCTCTTCCAGTATCAGGGTCATATTGGCGCCTACCTAGTCGTTGCCGGCGTCGACCCTACAGGCACCCACCTCTTTACCGTCCACGCCCACGGCTCCACCGACAAGCTCCCCTACGTCACCATGGGATCCGGCTCGCTGGCCGCCATGTCCGTCTTCGAGACCAAGTGGAAGCCTTCGCTGACCCAGGACGAGGCCGTCGAGCTCGCCAGCCAGGCCATCCAGGCCGGTATCTTTAACGACCTCGGCTCCGGGAGCAACGTTGACGTCGCCATCATCACAAAGGACAAGACTACACTTAAACGCGGCTTCGTCAAGCCCAACGAGCGCAGCGCCAAGCTCAAGAGCTACGCCTTCCCTAAGGGCACCACCGCTGTGCTTAATGAGAAGATTATCAAGAAGAATGAGATTGGCCGCTACGTTAGCGTAACAGAGGTGCCGGCCGGCGAGGAGATGGAGGTTGATACCTAAGCAGATGGCTTTTCTTTTTTTTAGTCTTCATGAAACGAGGGCATCCGACGGGTTGCCAATGAAGTAATCCCGAAATGGGAGGATTCTGTACCAATACAATGATGGCAATAGATGGGATTGATACAAGCCGTTCTCCCTCCCTTGGTGCATTGAGACACAAGTCGACAATCGAGACATCACCAAAACCAGATGTATGACTACCCATAATAACGGCCATGTCAAGCCTCGGTGGAGACAGTCATCATAAACATCTAAGGTTCAGTATTCAGCCAACTGTTTTCAGAGATTTGAACATAAAATGGGCGATGGTGAAGGGGCACAAACGCAGAGGGAGGTCTCGTAAGTCATTGACCGTCGATGCTGCTGCCTGTAGTTAGGAAGGCGGGCAGAGCTCTCTGTTTTATTTCTTATACGACAAAAGGAACCCCTGACAAAGGAGCGATAGAATCGCTGCCTCCCAGTGACGAAAGTGGTATGTATAAACAGGAACCAAGTACGTTTAAACAAGGCTAAAAGGGTCCTTCCCATCACTTTCCGAGCCCCCTTGTGACGCAAAACCATAGACGCCTCAATCTCCTTGCATTGGAACCTTCCACGTCCCTTTCTGACCACATTTTTTCATGGCACTGGTTGAATGCAGAAAATGGCATAATTCCCAGCCATTAAATTTAAATGCCCAATAAAAAAAATAAAAAAGAGCTGCACTCCGCGGAGCCAGCCTCCCAGAACTCCGAAGGGGTATGAAGGTGATGTGCTGATGCAGTGGTCATGATCCGTGAAATGCCGCTAGACGGTCCGAGCAGAAAGAACTTCAAAAAGACTTATCGCTAACCAGTCTTGATGCCGAACATAGTCCGTGATCTAGACTTGCTGCGAGGCTTCTTGTTCGTGTCGTCTTCGTTGTACTTCGACTTATGAATCCTGTGAGGCACATATCAATATTGCGTCCCCCTTGATAAACCAGAAGCAATACATACCAGCTGTTGCCGACCATGTTCATCCCTTTGGCTTCGGCCTGTCTGTAGAAGCCAGCTGCCTTTTTAAGATTCTTCTTGCACCCAACTCCTTGAGCATAGCAAAATCCAGCCTCGGCCAGTGCATCAACATCACCCCAAGCTGTTCTTTTGGTCAGCGTTATATTTTAGCGGAATAACGGGGTTGCACAACTTACATCCGGCGATCTCGAAGCATCGCAAAGCAAGAGCCTTGTCCTGCTCGATACCCCATCCATTCATATGACTCACGCCAAGTTCATAGATGCTCAGAGCGAACTGCGCCTTACGGGTTCTTCTCTCCATGGCATCGACAAACTTGCCTTCCTTGACATGGTCCTCGTCATCAGCAATCTCGAGGCTGGCGCATTCAGCGGCCTTTCTCAGCCACTCAACACCCTCTCGTTGGTTAGGCCGCATGCCCCACCCATGTCTGCATGCCAGAGCATACAGAAGCATACCCGTAGGGTTGCCTCCCTTAGCGGCATGTCGCAGATGGTAGGTCGACTCCTTGACCGAGCCGTTTTCGTGGCACTCAATGCCTTTGGCCAAGTGCTCCTCTGGGGTCATCTCAGATGTTGTTGGGGCGCCCGAAGCCAGGGAGCGCGGCGCCTTGAGAGTGCTGTTAGAGTCGCTGGTAGTCGTTGACATGGCAGTCTGGCCTCGGGCAGCGGCTTCGTAAACTGGGGAAGTGCGAGTACGACCCCTTGGATCTTCCTCGGAGCCCCGGCTCTCTGTGGAAGGACGACTGGGGTTTGGGGACGGCTGTGGTGCGGGGCCGCCGCGATCCATGCTCTGCTTCCCATAATCAAATGACGGCTTGGCCAGGCTGAGGTCATCAGGTTCCCCTGAGCTGGACGGCCTAGTCGGGGGCGAAGGGGGCGCTCCACGCTGGATGGCTTGAACGTTGCTAGGGAGCGTCATGGGGAGCTCATACTGGATCGATGTCTGAGGGTGGGTGTCCAGAGGAACTGATCTTTGAACAATCTTGCCTCGAGGAAGGGAGTATTTGGAGTAGATGTATGACGGAGCGGCCTTACCATCGTCCGGCAAGTAATCGGGGAAGCCTTCGCTGTTAATACTAACAGGAGTGTTGGCCGAATCGTCATTCGCAAAAACGAAAGACGGCTGGCTGTCTGATGATGCCTGGCGCGTTGGAGTTTCTAACCCAGGAGTACCGGCGCGACTCATGGGTCTCGAGAAATTGAAGGATGGCCGCGGCAGAGGCAACGAGGCATCGGAGCAGACGGAGGGCGAGCGTTGAAAGGGGCCAGGGTTGAGACTTGGAGAGGTCGTTGACGTGGCATAAGCGCTACAGCTCGACAGTTTTCGTGCGGGCATGGACTGAATCGAGTTGCTCATGTCCTCGGTCGAGTTATCGAGTGGCGAAGACATGGAAGTCAGGGATTGCGCACCAAAGTTAGGCCGTGGAGGTGCCAGCCCTGGTCCATCAAACGAGTGCCCCTTGGACGGCTTGCCGGGCGATCCAGTCAACGAATTCTCTCGCGATCGTACAGGCGAATGCAAAGGTAATGAGCGGTCTTTTCTAGGGGGCGAAGTTTGCAGATGCGAGTCGCTAGAGGAATGTTCCAAGGGTGTCGGAGACTGTTCCCTTCTGGCACCAAAGAACATATCGTTTTGGCCTTCTGCCGTTGACTCCAACGCTCGTCCACGCATCGTCTCGGACAGCGGTTGGGAAGGCAAAGGGATGCATTCGTCGGGCGTGGGCGGGATCCGGCTCATTCGAGGATGTACTGACACGGGTCGGTCCTTCTCGGACGGAAAGGCGTCCTCCACTTCGGTTCTCAATCCATACCCGGGGTTCTGAAGTTCAGGGAGGGCGGCATCCTCCGATCCTGAGTCGTACATGGAGCGGAAATAATCTGACCGGCCCTGGACAACCAACGGGCTCTCCGTGGTCAAAGGCGGCAGTCGACTCACGCGCTTCCCTTCACCGTTGGCGGCAGCCTGAAGCTGCCTCGCAAGGAGACGACTCTGTAGGGCGAATGCATCGAGAGGGGATAGTTCGGGGGGCGCCTCGCCGGCGACGTGAAGTCTTGGGGATCGCAAAGGTCTCGACACATTGGACATGCTCGAGGGCGCCCGAAGGTCAATGAAGTTGGGGCGCTGCGGCGACATTGTCGGTCGGGATCTCGAGCGCGTCTCGCTTTATGTTCCCATGCAACGCGATGCAAATGTCGTTCTGGTCGTGAATTAAGTTGGGAGAGTCGACACCTGATCGATCGGGAGATTGGGCGGGCCCAAAAAAGTGGTTGGTGGTTGGAACGTTGGGGGTGTAGGTCAAGTCCTGGCCAAAAGATCGTTTATGGCGTCAGTCCAGACTAGGAGGATGCAATGTACAGGTCGAATAACAGGTCTCTGTACTGGTGGTGGGTGTGGCTGCCGAGAATGCTACCAACCACCCATACAAGGAGTGAGTCGGGATCGAAACTAGGCCGGCGAGTATCTCAAAGCTAGGAGTCGAAAGTTAGAAGGAACAATTGGAGGTGGAAGCTCGACGTGGAGATGAACGAGTGTCGTCGTCGATTTTCTGAGCGGTGCTATTGGCAATGGGGATGTATCCGTAGAGCGGTCTTTCTTTAGAAACAGGCAAGACACTAGCGAAGGGCGGGCGTGTCCGTTTTAGGTCTGGTGGGTAGCAAAGAAGGCGCAGCAGCCATAAAGAAGGCGAAAGACGAAAGACAAAAAGATTGTCTAAAGGAGGCGAGAGACGAACGACCTGAGGTAACCTGAGGACGTGTCGAGCCAAGTCCAGTGGGTGGATGTGGTCTCGGGCCAAGAGCACACAAGCAGCGGGACGGTTTGTTCTCGAAGGTTGGGTTGGGCTGGTAATAGTATTCGTACGTGCCGAACTATCGCAAAAGGCAGATAGGATAGGTATGGGACACGGGCACGGGCAGTTGAGAAAAGGGGTGGGGAGAAGGGGAGGGGGGGGGGGGGGGGCGAGGTAAGGGGAGAGGATATGATGAGAGTGAAGCGAAGTGAAGCGGGAAGCAAGAAGCGATCTATCTCTGTTTCCCCCAGAATCGGACGGATACGAGGGAAAAGGTCATGAGCAGCAGGAGCTAGGGCGACTGGTGGGGGATAGGTAGCACCGTAGCAGCGGTAGCGGTGGTAGGATTGTGGTGTGAAGCAAGCGAGAATAGAATAAAAAAAATAAAAAATAAAAAAAGAGGAAAGGGAACGGGAATGAACAGAGTGTAAGAGGGAAAGAAGCCAATGCGCCTGAACTTGTGCTGGGAATGCCGTTGCATGTACGGAGTACTGATGTGTACCTACATGAGTTGAATACTGCAGGTGGACTTCGCATGCAGCTGTCAGTGAACGGCACATTATACCTAAGGTTGGCCAGCCGGCAGGCACCTAAAGTAGGTAGGTAGCTAGGTAGGGACGGGAGCAAGTGGCCCAATCGATCGTGGGGACGGAGCGAACAGACCGAATTAGGCTTAGCACCAGCTGCAACGCTAAAGGGATGACCTCCTGAGCATCTTTAGCAGCGTAATGTACCTACCTACCTTAGGGGAAGGAGGTAGATACCCGAGGTACTACATTAAGTAGGTAGGTACAGCACAGAAGACGGTGATACGTACCGGCAGGTACGTTCCTGGAGCTCGCAGGGAGAGCATGGTATAACACCATGTCATGTATCGTACACACCGGTAACGCAGCCACGACCTTGTCCAGGGCATCCCATGCGAGCCACAAAAGCAGGGGAAAGCAACAGGAGAAGGTATCACAAGAGGAGGCCCACAAGACACAAAAGCACTTACGTCTCTCAATCTAGTGTTAGGTAGTGCAGATTCATCATCCAGGCCTACCTAGTACTAACATTCAGACCTCTTTTATCTGTGGTACCTCAGTAACAATACGAGATAGCGCTTAGTATTAGGTATTTGATGGCTTGCCCCCTAGGTAGCGTCGTCTGGGATGCAGGTACATGTGAGCTGCCAGCAGGTCTTAGGTTAGGTACTCCGTACAACGCAGAGTAATGCCATCGCATTGCAACTTGATATATTAACTTTAAGCCCCAAATTTCCTTTCTTTAATTTCAATTTATTTTATTTCATTTTTTACCTACTTCTTTGTCTCCTCTCTTCTTGTGTTCTTTCCTTCTCTCTCCTCCCCTTCTCGTACTTCTCCTCCTCTTCTTCATCCTCCCCTGTCGAAACCCCCTTCCCCTCATCCATCCCACCTGTGACGCCCCCTTCGACCGCCTAAGCCCTGTGACCTTGCGACCCTGCGTCCCTGCGCTTAAGCCGGAAACAGCACGTCTCCAGTTCTTCTCTGTCACTGTCACCTTGTTCGGTCAATGCTTATGCGGCGTCGTCCGTGGCAAATGATAGCGCTGCCACAGTCCGTTTTTGCATACATCCATGTCTACTTTGGGACAGAGGCGAGACCGTCGAAGGCTACGTTGGGGTATGCCGATTGAGTACGGATATGTAGGCTAAGGAACTGGGCCGGTGTGGCGATCAGGCGAGTCCGTCAGGGCACATCCAATGACCTGCGGCTGATCGGTCGTACAGCGCTCGGCTTGGCCTTTGACACGATTCAGCAAGCATCGATGATTCCGGTGATTATAGTCATGGCCCATGGACAGCCAACTTCAGGTCAGAGTAGAAGACGTCTAGTACAAGAGGATCGCAATCCGTGCTTCACTTCATCGACAGCCCGCGTCGCCTTGCGCTCAACGTCATGATGTAAAGATGCGCTAGGCATTCATCATCGCTGAGCATGTCAGGTGGCCTTGCTTCGACATGCATGACGGCGCAGGCGGCGACCTCCTCGACTTGGCAGCAGTCAGTCAGTCTGGTACGGAAGCAGAAGCCCTCCTCCCTCTCTGTGGTACCATGCTCTCCTCCCTCAGGAACACGCACCTCATTCACTTGAAAGCATGCCACCTCAACGATCTGTGTGCTATGAAACACAGCGACCCCCAGGATTCAGGTGTTGCTCATCACTGCCCGTCTCAGCAAAGAATGGTGCTTCTCGTTATTGGTGTCCTACAACATGACGGTGCCTTACTAAGGACTCTCTGCCCCAGATTTGCGTCTCTCGTCATTCTCCTTACGCTAGCGGATGGCCAAAAGTCCTAACTTTAGCAACAACGAAGCGGCACTTAAAAAGCACGAGCGAGAACACGGGCTGGCACGCGCTGCACTGGCAATCTGTACAGTCAATCGAGTTAGTGATCAACATACTTGCTGCTGCAGCTGGCTCGACTCTGTCTGTCCGCGCGCGCTTCTTTTCTCAGCTTCGTCATTCTGTTTTGCCAGTTCCATCGGTCTGCCGACCTGCACCTCCCAAATCTTTCAGCCAAAACAGCCACAATTATGCACACGACTTGCACCATTGTTGCTGTCCAGACCCCGGCTATGCAAAGCAAGACACCAGGTCCCCCTTCCCTATTTGACCATTTGCGATACGGATCCGTGTTGACTCCTTCAAGTAACAAGACATAGCAATATGTCGTCTTGGTCATCAGACCCGTCTAAGTCGAATCACGTGTTGACGGCAGAACCACTACACTACATGGAACGCACCTTGGGTTCTCGGCTTCGGGCCCCGGGCTTGCCCATTGCGCCTTGACTGCCCCGTCAACAGTGGAACGTCACGGCGCCAAAACAAAGAAAACGAGAGAGGCCACATGACAGTGAAAAGAAAAAGACGTACCTGGTCCTTTATACTGCGAACACCCGATTGACGATTGACGATAGCCTCACAAGCAACAAATAATGGCATGACAATATCTTCTTTTTCGCACAGTCATCCTCGCCCATCTCATTTTCGCTACCAGCCTGTAGTAAGCGCCGTCAATTTCTCCCACATGGCAATGTCCCGTTACCCGTCGTCCGTCCTCCACCCCGAGCGGCCTCTAATTATTTCGCTTCCCGCCCTTTTGCAGCATCATGTCCCTGGATTGGGAAGTCATCCCCGCGTTCCATTGATCCAGCCCGTCACCCGGCAGGTTCTAAATATCATGGCAAATCCTTTTTTGAATTGCGTCCCGCCCATTCTGTCCTTGTATGTGTCACCCGCCGCTATAATGGGGATCACCATAGCCATGCTCCGTTACGACCTTCTTCCTCGGTACGACGTTGCGCATGCAGTAGTGCGGCAATGGCAATATGTGCGGACCCTCCTTTTGTTTCTCTGGGGAAGTATGAGCAAAGATTCAAGGCGGAACCCCTCGAGAGAAATTTTCTTAGCAAACAGATGACCTGCATACGCCGAACTTTCAAGGCAGGGAAAATTACAATATTCAATCTTCATTTGACTGCGGAAATTACATGGCGGCTCGCTCCTGCGTCGATCCTGGAACCCCAACAAGAGCCGGACCTGCTCCACGCGCACATCCACTACGAATCGTATACGAACACACTGCACCATTGGCCATTCACATGGCAACTTTTGGAGAGCTGCAGGGAACTCGCGGACCTGCATAACCTCTCGACGGCCCTTCTCCTCCCCTTCATCTCTTAATTTCGGGTTCTGGCCCCTCCCTGCCCCTCACCACCCACCGTCCAATGTTCAATGTCACTGGCTCGACGTCGGCCAACCCTTCAGCGTCAAGTTTCGCATCAACTGATAACTTGTTTCAGCCCGCTACCGCGATTCCCCCGAGACCTTCTACACGTATACCGTTCGCTCATTCGTTGGATCCGAGGCGTCCTCAGATGAACCCATCTCAACGGCCCGGGCTTTACTGCTGCTTCGGCCTCTGTATAAGAAGAATCGAGGGGGCTCTTGCAAAACGATCATCTCCCGCGGTGCAGCTGACGCTCTCGGGCCTCCCGATTTTCCCCTCCCGTCCCTCATCCTCTGCTCTGTCAGCCTCCTTCGCCCTCCATGCCTCTCCATGCAAGTGCGAATCCAGGACCTAAGTTCCGCTGCCGTAGGGGCTTCTAGCGTCTGTGAGACATGTAGCTGTTTCGCGCAGACACTGACGCACGGATGGATCGCCCACAGAGTATGCACCACATTGATTGAATCCGCCTGGTAAAACAGGCGGGGAGTCGTATACTACAGATACGCCGTCAGACACGCGAATCGCGTTGAAGTAACGGACCCTTTTGTCTACTTGGCCCGGGCGCGGAACAGAGACTGCGTTCATAGTCTGTATTCGTCGTCCACATATGCCATCCCATCTTATGTGTACCTCTTGCCATCGGGTCCAACCGACCCCAACCAAGCGCCCGGTTAGAATTTCCCATCTCTCCCGCGACGCCTGTGTGTCCTCGACTTATTGCTCATCTTTCTGTCTGCAATACTGTTACAGCTTAGTGGCGACTGGAGAGTGATGCTGCCTGCTCACGTAACAGAACTTACACCGTACATAGGTAGTGTGTTAAACTGCCTAGGTACACAATCTAAACCACACGATCGCTGCAACCATTCACTCACTTAAGCTCTATATCATATACAGACTTCCTTGATGACAGTCGTAAGGCATGAACTCTGTCCAGAGCAGATCCGATCTGCTCAGCGGCCACGCTGGTTTGCACGCAAAGGTCTTCGCAGCCCCAATGTTGTGTACCCACCAGAGGCATCCTCACGGAACCAACCTCCCCTAGTCATTCAGTCGCCCTGGAGTAGTAAGGTAGGGTGATTTAGAGTTGCTCACCAGTGTCGGATACGTCGCCACCCGGTCCAGCATCGCCCATGTTCTCTCGCCCCGTCTTCGTCTGCCGCCCGTTTTGGGCGGACGCGCGCGCGCGTGCGCCGTCGTTGGGACTCAAAGTACTCCTTTCGATTACCCGCCGCGCCAGATCCATCGTTTGTCAACGTCACATACTATGTAGAGTCAATCAACCGCAGCCGCAGCCGCAGCCGCAGCCGCAGAGAACGCCGCCCATGTCCCCTCCCGAGAAGAAAATACCACGAACGCAGCCGGCCGCCAACATTATAGAACCAACGTCAACTCCGACAGCGACCGCACAGGAGCATCGGATCTTGTTCAGATGAACAAGCCCCTGAAAAGTTTCTTCATTGAGAGATTGGTATATTTAGACAAGGCTGGTTGTCCTCGTGACCTGCCTCGTATCTGTATGCATACCCTTACGACTACTAACAAACATTCCCGTCGGCCCCGCCATTTCCCATGACCCTCCGATTTTCTGAGGCGCAGTGCGTGTACACGCGCCATCGTCGTCAACCTCACGTCACCTTTCTGGCCTCCCCACACACCCGGGAAGGTCCTTCCATTTTCTTTACCTACCGAGGCCTAAATGCCAGGTTCTCGGTCAAGTTTTCGCCATCGTTGGTGGCGAGGTGGGCTGAGTTAGGAAGTGGTCGGAGGGCCAACAACTTAAAGCTGAGGAGGAGTACAAAGACCCTGTCGCTGGCTGAGTCCTTATGTTTGCCCCTCCAAGATATCTTAGATTATTTCTTTCCTTCACCAAGAATAGCTTCGTATAGGCCGCCTTTTGTCCACAAAGCCGCTTCATCTGCAAGGTGAAAGTTCGTTACGGGTAGCTCCATCCTTTGTGGTCGCTGACTCAGTGGTCCCTATCTTCGTTGTAAAGCTAGCCAGCTCAGAACACCGCCTCTTCCTTGATGAAATGGGCGTGTGGTGGCATCTCCATCCAAAAAGAAACCAGCCTGGATGATTCCAGGCCATATATGCTTCACAGCCCGATCGGCTGAGTTTGCGCATGCGCGAGGAAGAAGATTCGGCACTCATCGTCTCTGGCCTCCAAAGGTTGCCCGGAGCGCCAGGATCTGTTGCCTTTCAGCCTCGGGTAGCATGTTGATTGTCTCCAGCGGCAGCTCCATAACCTGCCGCATGAGCGCATCGGGGTCCTGGCCCAGGGCCGCCGCGGCCGGTGGGGGTGGCGCGCCGTAAGGAGCCTGCTGGGGGGGCGGCGCGTACGGCGTGCCCACGACAGGCGGGGTGTTGGTGGCACCGGGCACAACCACTGGGGGGAAACCCGGCGCGGGGGGCTGAGGCGGGTAGCCGACTGGTGCGGTCGGGACCGGGGTCGCAGAGGGCGCGCCGCCGGCTTCGATGACGGAGTGGATTGCCTCCGGAGACACAAGGCCCATCAGCAAAAGGGCCTGGAAAACGGCGTAGGTCAGCTGCGGCGCCTGCTGAAGGAGCTCCGTCGCTCGGGCGGGATCAGAGGAGGCAAGCGCTTTCATTTGCGTGAGGATGTCCAGGAGCTGTGAGGGGGGCAGCGTGTTCAGCGTGCGGGAAATGGCGTCGGTTGCGGTCACGTTGGGGGGGAGCTCTTTGCCGGCTGGTAGAGGAGGGAGCGTGCTCGACTGCACCGGGGGCGCAACCGGGTTATAGCCATTCGAGGCGTAAGATGGATTACCGCCATCTCGACCCTGCTATTTATCAAGGTGTCAGCTTCAACAGCGGATCGTATCCGAAAGCAGAGCTATACTCCTAAACTCACATGTCCATGACTGTCATCGTTGCCGTCGCTGCCTCCTTCGTTGGAGAAGTCGACCCTCAGTTTCCTACCCATAATCTCGTAATCGTTAAGGTTGCGGACCGCAGATGCCGCAGAATCTGTATCAGTATATTAGCCTGCTTGACTTTCCCAAGAGCCCGTGGTGGTATTTACCGTTGTCGGGATACTCCGCGAAGCCGAAACCCTTCGGCCGTCCAGTCTCACGGTCATAGACGAGGCGGAAGTTAAGGACTTTGCCTGCACTGCTGAAGATGTCGCTGATCTGTTCCTCGGAAAGGCCTGGAAAAACGCTAAATATGTTTCTTCGTCCTCTTCGAATACAATTGGCACTTACCATAGGGGATGTTTCCCACAAAAACGACTCGGGAAGGTGGTTTCGACATCTTGGCGATGCGTCGGAAGAAGAATCCCTCAAAAGGAAAACGTTCAGTTGGATGTTTGACGATGGCTTTTCGGCTTCGGTTGGAAGAAGATCGTGTGCCTTCTATTCCTCATCGGCTGTTTCCCAATATCACGTGTTGAATGCAGATCTCAGGCGTTAATTAAACAAACGGCGCAACGTTGATAATTTGGTGGTTGAAGTTGACTTCTCGATCAAACGCACGGCACTTCATTCAGCCTTGGTTGCTAGGCTGGGATTTTACAGTGGGGAATCACAGCTTGAGCACAGGCCATTCTGATTCTGGATTCTTTGAGAGACGGACAGTAGTGTTCCATTGGCCAACGGCCGACAATTACCCATGAAGCGGGACCCACACTGCACCATGCGGGACCCCTGAGGAAGGTTCACCTTTAGCGCAACTGGGAACTGGACGGGCTGCGTGGCCAGAAGATAAGTGAAGGTGGCCTCTACTGTTGACTGTGCAACTCCCAAGACTTTGTGAGACCACTCTCTTTTTCTTCGTGCTTTTCGACCTCGAGAACTTCTTGAAGCGTTGACTTCACTTCCCATGACTCAGGCGGGGTCGACCACTTCCTGACATTATATTTTTCCCCCTCCCGCCACTCTTTTTCTTTACTCTTTTGCTCTTTTGCTCTTGGCGCATCGCCGCGAAAGTACGAAACTTGGGTTGATCTCCCCCCCATAAAACAAAGGAAAAGGGCACGCGAGGCTGCTTCACTTTGTGGCAGACAGCCCGCCCTCTCAATAACCCTTCTCCCGGTTCTCAAACATTACCATGCCGGCGAAGTCAAGGTTTACGAGGCTCGACGCCTTCACGAAGACGGTCGATGAGGCGCGGATTCGCACAACTTCCGGTGGAATCGTCACCATCGTGTCGTTGATCGTTGTATTTTGGCTGGCCTGGGGAGAATGGGCTGACTACAGGAAGATAGAGATCCACCCTGAGTTGATTGTGGACAAGGGAAGAGGTATGAGGCTCTTTGAACGACGCCCAAGTCCGGGAGGACATCGAGAGCTAATGCGCCTTTGGCACAGGCGAGCGTATGGAGATCCACCTCAACATGACCTTCCCCAAGATGCCTTGCGAGCTTCTCACCCTGGACGTCATGGACGTCTCCGGCGAGCAGCAGCACGGTGTCATGCACGGCATCAACAAGGTTCGCCTTCGCCCTCAGAAGGAGGGAGGCGGCGTTATCGACATCAAGGCCCTGGATCTGTAAGAAGCATCTGTCTCCTATCATACTGCCAGTACCTTTACTGATAACTCCTCAAAGTCACTCCCGTGACGACTCTGCTGAGCACCTGGACCCCAACTACTGCGGGCCCTGCTACGGCGCCCAGGCCCCCCCAAACGCGCAAAAGCCCGGCTGCTGCAACACTTGCGATGAAGTAAGAGAGGCATACGCGCAGGCTTCGTGGGCTTTTGGCAAGGGCGAGGGCGTCGAGCAGTGTACACGCGAACATTACGCCGAGCGATTGGAGGAGCAACGTCAGGAGGGATGCCGCATCGAGGGCAATCTGCGTATTAACAAGGTCGTTGGAAACTTCCACCTTGCCCCTGGCCGCAGCTTCAGCAACGGAAACATGCACGTCCACGACCTCAAAAACTACTGGGACACCCCCGCCGATGCCCAGCATGACTTCACTCACACTATCCATTCCCTGCGTTTCGGTCCCCAACTGCCTGATCAGGTCACCAAGAAGCTGGGCAAGCGTGCATACGCCTGGACGAACCACCACGGCAACCCCCTCGACAACACTCACCAAGACACAAACGACCCCAACTATAACTTCATGTACTTTATCAAGATTGTGCCCACCTCGTATCTCCCCTCAATTGGCAGAAGTCGACCCCCTACCATGACGACAGTTCCAGTCTTGGTCTTCTCGGCCAGGGCAACGATGGCAGCGTCGAGACTCATCAGTACTCTGTGACAAGCCACAAGCGTAGCTTGGCTGGTGGTGACGACGCCGCCGAAGGACACCAGGAGCGCCTTCACTCTCGCGGCGGTATTCCGGGAGTTTTCTTCTCCTACGTGGGTTCTCCCTGCCCCTGATTTTCAGCCTCGTCACTAATGAGACTTCTCAGGATATCTCGCCTATGAAGGTCATCAACCGAGAAGAGCGCGCCAAGACCTTTACGGGTTTCCTCACTGGTATGTGCGCCATCATCGGCGGTACTCTTACTGTCGCCGCCGCCGTCGACCGTGGCGTCTTCGAGGGTGGCATGCGTCTCAAGAAGATGCGCTCGAAGGACCTCTAGATCTTGAGGATAAGGAGTCTGGTGGTGTGTATGTAGTCTTTACGTGCTGACATTTCCTACGCACTGTGCATCAAAAGAGGAGTTCGGGTGGTTTGGCAAAAGAGGTTTTGATCTCTTCAAATTGATATAGAAATATCATATGTGACCTTGGCGTTCCTAGGCCGCAACATATATCTCTGCCCATTGGCTCCATTGCCCATCAACCCGGAACGGCAATCCGCATATGCTAACCTAGATGCTGTACCAGGGCCGCCCCAGGTATCAGAGGTAACGACGGAAAGATGATTTTAGTCTGACAATGGACACGTGAGACGAAGCGAAACCTGGAAGGCAGCTTCTTTGCAACTGAAGAAGACGCAGTGAGCAGGTGTAAAGTCAACCTTGAGCCTTCACGGTATACATAGATGGGCCTTTCCTTGATGTAGGGTGCCAGCCATGCTTTGGCCAAAAAGCACTTGAACATATGATTTCATCTAAAGAAGGGAAGAATTCTCCTTAAGGGGATCTTCCTCCAGCTGACTTATAAGAAGGCAGCTCGGAGTAAGATATGCATGTATGAATACAGATGTACTAAGTATGGAGCCCACATCTTCAAGTATAGCTTCACCTGTATGCTAGGCTGTCTTGACTCCGTCCACAATTACCCCGAAGTCGACCAAGATATCTGTGTCGACGCGCGACGCCTTGGTAATTTATGTGTTCTTGTCAATATTTGCAATCATTCCACAGTGAATTTGATGATTCCCGGGATGCGTTGTGAACCTGCCATCTTTGAAATAGCTCACAACGACAGAGATCGAGTCAATACACAAGTCACAATGACACTAACTAGTATATGCCCCGTATGATTCATCGTCAATTTCCGCTCGGTGCCTCATCATGTTGAAGTTCGACAGTGGTCTTGGATTTGTCATACTGTCGGAGAGGATAGCGTTACATACACTCCAAAAATAAACGTGGTGCGCTAATTCTCGAAGTATCAATCAAATTGAATAAACAGTGAAGCTGTGGCAACTCTATCAGAAGATATGAACTCTCATATTCAACCCTGCCAACCTTCATCAAGTCCAGCTTTGTACTACTTATGTCTGTCCGCGAGATTTTCTCTAGATATCAGACATGACATTGACGTCTGTCCTTGAAATTTCCAAAGGATACAGGAAACACCATTTGTTTCAATTGCACGTTTACCGGTCATAATGGCGAGGTATGGGGTTGATGTGCCGAATACCGAATGCAGAAAATATCAGTTGAATCTAGCTTCAGTAATTAGGTTGCGCTCCGTGAAAGGATTTGCGCGGCCGAAGAAATGCGTCGTCCTATGGCGCCTTGAAGAGAAAAAAGTATCCTATCCCCCTCCCCCACCTTCTTCTTCAATACTATCACGTATTTTGGGTCTCTGGTAGACCTACCAAAATTCTGCATGACTTGGTCTGTGATACAGATACGCCAGCAACATCGGAAGAGATGACGGAGTCGCTTGTCAGCCATATACTCAGGCATGTTGGTTTTTTAATGCGTGGGGCAACTCAGCAAAACCAAGCATCCGTGCCCGCCGGCGTTGGAAACATTGAGTATTTGTTTGGGCTCGGCATGTGGCAGCCATCCTGAAGAACACCCGGCCTGTAGCAGACTGAATATCGCTTAAGTCAGAGAGCTCTGAGGCCTTCATGCGAACACGACAGTCGGAGGCTACTCTGCACAAGAGGGAGTCAAACGTAATAACACCAGCTAAGATTATCAATGCCCGGGTCTGGCCTCGGGCGGCAGGACCAGCCTTTGCCCTTTCCTTTGTACTTCAGCCTACAACATATTGGGATGAACAACGCAGAGCACAGGACGTGGGCAGAGAAAGCCACTTACCGGGAGTCATGGTTTGAATGTAAAAGATGGTAGAGATAAATGTATTTTTCTTTGAGAAGATACGCATTAATCATAATGTTGCACAGGATCAGCTGCAAAACTAGCAATAATACTCAGAACTTTCTATAACGTTACTGCTGGCTAAAGCTAGAGAACTGACCAACTCCATGACACTACTGGCATTATCGGTATATCGCAGTTAGATTGGAATAATAACAAGGTTCTTATCCTACACATATTCCTACAAATCGTTTACGATGGTAACATCGCGGCTGCCTTTGTAATTAAGAATTCGTCTAGGGTCATGGATTGCGTCGGCGTGTACCCATTGCCATTGCTTCCAGTTGGGATTCGCATTTCCGACACCAAGTTAACCGTATTCTGTAAGACGGTCAGTCGTCCGCTTCTGCAGAGCGCGCGCGGTCAGGATAGAGGGTCTAGCAGACTTACCATGCCAAGTACTGCAGCATCCAGTCGCTCAAACATCCTCCAGAGTCTGTCGGGGTTCTTGGTGAAAACGTAGCTAGCCAATTGGACTTGTGTATCGTTCGCCCAGCTTGTTACCTCGTCCTCTGTATCAAACACATATAGCCCTAGGATCGGCGCGAATACCTCTTCCCGACACATTAGCATCTCATCCGCCATGCTCCCCAACACAGTCGGCGCCATGAAGTAACCATCCCCAGGTTCTCGTCTTCCCGTACCAAGAAGCATAGTGGCACCTTTATCGATGGCATCCTTACACATCGCCTCCGCCTTGTATAGTCCCCGAATAGTCGTCAGCGGCCCAAGAGTAGTCCCCCTGGCCATACCGTGACCGAGCTTCAGTTTTGCGGCCTCAGCAATCAGCAAGCTCGAAAACGATTCGTATACGCGCCGATGCACATAACAACGGTTCGGCGCCACGCAGACCTGTCCCGCATGCCGCCACTTGAGGGCCACAAGGTCCCTAGCCGTCTGCTCAAGGTCCGCGTCGTCGAACACAATGAATGGACAATTTCCACCCAAATCCAAGGACAGTCGTTTTAGATTTCGGGTGCAAGATGCCGCGACTCGCTTCCCTATCCGAGTACTTCCTGTGAAGCTGACAGCCTTGACGAGGGGGTGCATACACAATGCCTCGGCCACGGCCGGTGTGTTTCCCAGGCTTGTCGTCAGGACGTTGAGCACGCCGGCCGGAAACCCCGCGCGGTCGGCCAGGCAGGCAAGAGCGAGCGCCGTAAGAGGGGTTTCGGATGACGGCTTAACGATGACGGTGCAACCGGCAGCCATCGCCGCTGCCGATTTCCGGAGGGTAAGTGCGAGGGGAAAGCTCCATGGAACCAGGGCAAGGACGACACCGATCGGTTGCTTGAGTATTGCGCCTCGTCTTCTCGGAAAGGCGCCGGTGCCGCGCGCGGAGATGGCTGGAGCGGCGCTGTCGTCGGGCGTAGGGGAGGGTACTGGCGACGTGGTCGGCGACGGGGCCGGCGATGGCAACTGTGGAACCGGGTCCAGACGTTCGGCTTCGCCAGCGAACCAGCGGACCAAACTGGCCCCATAGTCAACTTCAGCGAGTGCTTCATGCAACGGCTTTCCTGTCTCGTGTACGAGAATGGTGGCTAAGTCCATACGGCTGGCAAGGATAAGGTGATTCCAGGAAGTCAGCAGACGCGCGCGTTCCCGGGCCGGAGTCGTTCTTGAAAAGCTCTGAAAGGCGGAGAAGGATGACTTGATGACGGAATGAACATCGTCTTTGGTACTGTCCGGACAAGTCGCCCACACTCGGCCGGTACCCGGGTCGAGGATGGCATAACGCTTGTTATGCTGAGAGGAAACCCACTCGCCGTGGACGTGGCAATCGCGGCGAAGCAGGTCTACATCCGTAAGCTTGAAAGGAGGCTGAAAAGGGGGCGACGCAGGAGGCAGGCCATGAATGACGAGGCTATTGGTGTTACTTCTCGTAGTCGAGTCGGAAGAGGAGGTGCTGTTTGTTGTGATGGATGTGCCGACGAAAGGGGACGTCGCGGCGCTGTTCATGGTTGGCGAGAAAGACACCCTTCGTCGGTGGGAATAGTCTTCCCCGCCGGGTTGGGCGATCGTATGCCTCCGCATCAGGTACACCTTTGCGATGCCAGAAGAAGTAGAAGTGGGTATAGTGTAGTGTCGTATGAGGCAAGAAATCCCGAGAAGAGCAATGCCTATCTGGTAGCTGGCAATATGGATAGGGCTGGCAATATGGATAGGGCTGGCAAGGCGCGTCTCAACGCGGGTTTTAACAGGGAGATTATCCCTTCTCCTCACGCTGTTGTATCGATGCCCGACCGCCGCTGGAGTAGGCTTTGGAGGAGGGGGGAGGGATCCGAAGTCGAATGAGATCGGCAAAGCCAGGAGCATACATGTTTTATACTCTGAACCTCAGCGTTGTCTGAAGCTTAAGGTTGGTGGCGTCGCAAAGCATTTCAGCAACCTACCTATCTACCTCTGTCTACGAGTAAGCGGTCCAAGCTCCGGGCTGCAGCGTTCCCCTCACTTCCACCTGCCCAGAGTCTCGGATTGAGCGCGACACGGGCCGCTCCGGCATCGCAACGGTCGATTCATTCGTGGCAGTTCGCAACCATTTCGGGACACCTGTTCGCTCTGGATTGTTGAGGGGAGGCTGGATCGCGGATTTCCATCTGACGCCGGCAGCAGATGGTTGTCATTAATTCAGTCTCCTCAGTGCCAAGCTGGAGAAGCGTTCGTTCATGAGCGGATGGGCAACATCAGATGATGGTCATCAGTGCTCTAATCGGAATTTACATTCAAGGCGGAGAGAAGCTCTGTTAGCCCAAAAGCGTACGCAGTAGCATTTTCAGAAAACCTTCGTGATGTTGTCCCAGCACGGGTGCCCTTTCTAACGGTCTTAAAACAAGCGTACAGATGCCCACTGCGACCTCTAGTAATATGAAGTGCTTCCACTCCTGTACTCCGGTCTCGACTCAGGATAGCCACCAGGTGGTCCGGGGTGACCCTTCGCCTCATCTTCCGAGCTCAGAGCATCCCCGTAGTCGTCACTTCTCTCAGGCGGTGCCCGCATGGCTTCCAGTATGCTGCGATCCAGCATCGGTGGCTGGTACGGCTTGAGAGTATGCATCTCTCGGCCGGATGGCATCTGTGCCAATAAAGGGCCAATCGGAGGTATGATCTGAACGTTCATCTTGGAAAAGAGGGTTAGTGAGATCTCCCCAGAGCTAATCGTGAGCTCAGAGAGGCAACTTACCGTGTCATTAAGTTTATGCCATTTCCCTTCGAGGAACTCGATCACGCGCGTCTCCTCGCCTTTACCGCCATCCGCTCCCCATGTCGTTCCCTTCTCGACCTTCCGTTCCTCCCGCTTCTCGCCCCACTCCTTCTTGAACCGGCCGAATCCGGAGCTTTTGTTCGAGTACTTGGACTCGACGCCCAGTTCCTGTAGCCCCGCCTGAAGCCAGGCAATCGCCGTGCCGACCTGGCCACCAATCTCGGCGTCAATGCCGAAAAAGCGGCACGCCTTCGCGCGGCACGTCCTCCGAAGATCCTCGAGATACCGGAGTATTCCCTCATTGACTTTGCTAGAGCCGCGCCCTGCGGCTTGGCACAGAGAGAAGGCCTGGCTGGCGTGCTCGGCAGCGGCGAGGCAGAGGCGCGCGAACAGGTGAGCGCGAACCTTGGGGATCTCGGGGGCCTTGTACATCCATTCACGGTCGTTCTTGTTGCGGTCCTGGGCGATTATGGCTGGGTAGGGGTCGTCCTTCAACACCGCAAGCATGGTTGCCTCGGCGAGAGCCAGAGATGACATGGCTCGGAGGGTCGAGGGTGAGACATCGCTGCAGGGTGGCTCTACCTGAACCCTCTCCGCCCGGGAGGCTATGTAGTCATAGATTGATGCGGCGTCTAAGAGGTATTTGGTCGCGGTTTGGATGGCTGCTGTGCGTTGTTGGTTGCCCAAGGTAGCCTGTGTTGCGACATACAATGGGTGAAGAGCAGCCCGGGCGATCAATGTATACGAATTAGCCAGCGTGGAAAGCGTGAAGAATATTTCATGTTCCACATGCTGAATCTTCACCCGGGACCGCTCTCTTCCTGGCACTGCGTTATCTGAGAGTGTGGGTCGCCATTCGATGGATGGCGGCGCCTTGGTATTGAGGTTAATGTAGTCGCCAGACTGAGTCGCTGGGTTCAGACCAGCGTCAATGGCGAGGATATAAGGAATGTAACCGTTCAGAGCCCCAACGACTGTCGAGACGTGAGATGATTGTGATGTTGGCGGTAATCGCTTGTGCTTCTTGAGGGCATCTCTCACAACTCCGCGATAGGTGCTGGAACTGAGGGGCAGTGAGGGGTGAGTATTGCTGCTGAAACTAGATGAGAATGAGAAGGCCGAGGTTGTCGGGAGAGTGAAGGGGAAAGGCATAGTTGAGCGGGCTGATCACCGATCGATGAGAAGAAGGCAGGTCTGGCGAGAAAGGTCTGGTTGACATTTAGATTCGACGATTATCCGTCCACTAACATGGAAAGTTGCCAGTGAGAATGTACACCACCTTGTGACGTTAGCTGTCCCGGATTAGCCAATTGAGGCTAGGCTTTTGACCCCAGACTTGGTCACGTGTTTCGAAGCCAGCATTCCCCATGTCCTGGAGGAAGGACTAAGCTGAGCCCCGTCTTCGATGCCTTTGGGAGCCCCAATGAGCTCAAGCTAGATCCATAGCTCCAAGCCGCTGTTAAAGAGAGAGGGGAGGAAAACCCCCCTTTTGGTTGCTCTGCAATGCTTGGATGATGATAAGAATTGGGTTGGCACATGAGGGTTGGACCAAGCGTAGGGGGAGAAAGGGGAAAAGGAGTGAATCACTTGTAGGCGTGAGCAGGACTCACAAAGACTGGGAAATCAGCTTTCGATGTGAATTGGGTGCTGCGAGGTATATGACACGACACAAGATAATTCAAGACGTCCAAGATCACGTTCTGGCTCATTGCGTAGTTCCTTGATGTGTAAAGAGAGACAATGCAAGGAAGGTGAACGGCTAGTGGCAGGTACCTGGCGATCCGAGCCTGCCTCAGCCCGGGGATGTGGGGACCTTCTCCAAGGCAATTACAATACAAAGGTACAGAGCACCTACCTAGGTACCTAGCAGGTCAACACACCATACAAGCTGTTCGTTGATGCGACGTGGACCCTTGAATTTCAATTGCGACTCTTCCGCAGCCCCAGGAGCTCGACAACGCTTGCCTGCCCACTGTCTCCCAGCGACCCGACAGATGTTTCTTGGGACTTCATGCCGCACATCTTGAATCGATCAATCACCGACTGAGTTGCAACACACACACACAGAGAGAGAGAGAGAGAGAGAGAGAGAGAGAGAGAGAGAGAGAGAGAGAAATGACTGGTCCCTCCCCTCACAAGCCCCGGCGCAGAGGCAGGAAGACGAGCAGCAGCGGAGATGGTGGCGCTGGCACGGTTATCAACGCTAGCACGGTTATCAACGCCAGCACAGAGAGCCAACTCCTCAAAAAGGAAGCTCTTGTCAAGGTGCCCGTCTTCCCTCTCGCTTCGTTCCTTTGGCCTGCCCGAGGCTCCGTATCACAATGGCAGGTTCTGCCCTTGATCCTTATGGCAGTTGGGTTGTTTAGATGGGCAGTTGGACTCTGGGGATATTCTGGTAAATGCTACCTCCATCTGCTTGACCTGGATAAACACTGACTGACTTGTCCTCTTCGCAGGCTTCCAGAGACCCCCCATGTTCGGAGACTACGAGGCGCAGCGACATTGGATGGAGATTACAACCCAGATTCCCGTGTCGCAGTGGTATTTCCACGACCTTCAATGGTGGGGGCTCGACTACCCGCCCTTGACGGCCTACCATAGCTGGCTCTGCGGCAAGATCGGGAACCTCATTGACCCGACCTGGTTTGAGTTGTACACCTCGCGAGGATCCGACGACCCGACCCTCAAGATCTTCATGCGCGCCACAGTCATCGTCTCCGAATACCTCATCTACATCCCCGCGGCCGTCATCTTTGTTCGACGCTTCGCCAGAAACAGCAATGTGCCGACATGGACTGCCTGGATGGCCCTCGTCGCTATCTTGATGCAGCCTGCCACGATCCTTATCGACCATGTGCACTTCCAATACAATACTGTCATGCTTGGCTTCGTTCTGGCAAGCATGTCGAGCATGCTGGCTGGCCGCTACCTCTGGTCTGCAGTTTTCTTCGTCGCCGCTCTCGGCTTCAAGCAGATGGCCCTTTACTACGCATTCTCGGTCTTTTCTTTCCTCTTGGGTAGCTGTGTCTTTCCTTTGAAACCTGGTCGCTTCATCGGCATCGCGTTAGCCACCGTTGCAGCCTTTGCCCTCCTGCTCCTACCGCTTGTACTGGGCACCCTTTACGACGCTCACCGGGGCATCGACGCACGACCCGACTATGAGGGGCCGCCGCCGGCATTGCCCCTGTTCCCCTGGCTGACCGATGTCCTCGACACCAATGCCATCTACTATCCGGTCGTCGAGCAACTCGTACAAATGGTTCATCGCATCTTCCCCTTTGCCCGTGGCCTCTTCGAAGATAAGGTCGCGAATTTCTGGTGCGCCCTCAATGTCGTTATTAAGTTGCGTAAATATCCCGCCGATCTCCTTCAGCGCGGAGCGCTTTTGACTACACTGGCGTCCATTGTTCCGCCCAATCTCATTCTCTTCTTCCGGCCGCGCAAGTCACTCTTGCCTCTCGCTTTTGCGACAACAGCATGGGGTTTCTTTCTCTTCAGCTATCAGGTTCATGAGAAGAGCGTCCTCCTTCCTCTTATGCCTATGACGCTGCTTCTCGCCGGCAAACAGGGACTGTCGCGGGATGTCAGGGCTTGGGTTGGATTTGCCAACATCCTAGGCACATGGACAATGTTCCCCCTCCTCAAGCGGGTGGACCTTGGCGTCCCTTACACTGTCCTGACTCTGCTCTGGGCCTATCTTCTCGGCCTCCCGCCCACATCACTCAGCGCATACTTCCAGGAGGACCAAGGTGGGTTGCGACAATGGGCAACTTTTCTCCTTCACGGCGCATTTTATGTCGCCATGGCTGCCTGGCACGTGGCTGAGAGGGCTATTGTCCCACCTGTAGACAAGCCTGACCTATGGGTTGTTGCCAACGTTGGCATCGGAGCAGTCGGTTTTGGTATCTGCTACCTCTGGTGCTTGGTGCAGTTGGGCGTGCAGAGTAACGTTCTGCCCAAATGGGGCAGTGCAGCGAACAAGACAAAGAGCCAATGATACTACAGGAATTGGCCAGCAATGGCTGTGTACATAAATAAAGTACGACTCCTAGGAACGAGAGTCCATGTAACAATAAGGATGGAAGAAGCAGCATCGAAAAAGCATTGCTTGTTCAAGTAGATTGTGGATGAATAGTACACATATACAAATGAATAATAAAAAACACTTTTCAAAGGATGAGACAATGCTGTTCTACCACCCCTGAATGCACCTCGACATTCTAAGGCAAACTGATGGCAACATGGAACCTCATGCTTATTGACACCACCTGACCTCTTTTTCCTTTTGAGCAACCTAGATACCATGCGCCCCCAATCCGATGAGATCATGAAACCTGCACAAAGGCTCGCTTTTTGACAGCCCGATTGTTGTCGCCATCATCCCAGTTCTCGTCTACGTAATCTTTGACGCTCTTCTCCTGGATCTGCATGCCGACAACCTTGAGCGCAGCAATATTGAAACCCATCTCATCCTTTTGGCGCTTGAGCGCAGCGCGCAGATTAGCGCGGATACCATCAAGCATACCGCGCATGGTGCGGCTGGCAACAATCTGACGGTGGTGCGTTTTGAGCATGAAGAAGAGAATGCGGCACGTCAGCGGTATGTTCATGGAGCGCTGGGCGAAGAGGTTGAGGAAGGTAAAGAGCATGGGCACCGTCGAAAAGGGCAGCACCAGGAGCGCATCGTGTAGCGTCGAGGCCCGGATCTTGCTCAGCACGCTCATGACGTATGCCTCGGCGGTGATGTTGCCAAGGGCGAGGAAGATGGGGTTGCGCTGCGGGGCTGGTGCATGCGGGTTCGACTTCTTGGCGTCCTCCCACTCTTTGAGGAGGTTGAGGTCGGCGATGCCGATCTCGAGGGCCTCGGCGATGCGTTCGCCGGCCATGAGGGTCTCGACGGTCTGCTTGGAGGCGGCACCGACCTCGCCATCCTGGTCCTCAGCATCCTGGTCGCGCTCGAGCGACGTGGTGAGGGTCTTTTCATAGAGCTCCTCGATCTCCTTCTCGCGCTCCTCCTCGAGGAATATCTGCTCGTCGGTCTCGTTCCAGACGCGAATGGACTTGTCGTGGCCGGCGGTGACGAGGAAGTTGCCGCTATGGCCGACAGCCATGGCCCAGACCTCGCCGTGGTGGCCGTCGAGACGCTGGATCTGCTCAAACTTGTCGCCGTCCCAGTACTTGATGACGCGGTCCTTGGAGCTGCTAAAGAAGTGGTGGCCGTTGCCGTCCGAGTTGTGCGGGACGAAAGCCACTTGAAGAATGGAGTCCTGGTGGCCGAATAAGGCCTTGTGGCAGTCACCGAAGTCGAGTCCCCATATCCTGATGTTTTTATCGGCGGAGCTCGTGACGATGAGCTTGCTATCGTATGATATGTCCATGCTCAGGACGGGGAGCTTGTGACCATAGAGGTTGAGATAGAGCTTGAGACTATCGGTGAAGAAGACTTTGACAGTATTGTCGAGGAGGGAGACGGCGATATACTTGGAGTCTGGGGAGTACCTCACGCACAGGATATCGTCTGACACCTTCAGTGTCCTCGACTGGACGAGCTTCAGCTTTGGTGTTGTACGTGTGGTACCCAGAACTTCCTCCTGGACGATCTTGAAATCCCAGAACTTGGCCGACTTGTCTGCACTACCCGATACAACAGATCTACCGTCCGGGTGCACTTGTAATGACCAAATGGAGCCCTCGTGCGCGGAAACACTATCAAGGAGGCTTGCGGAAGCGACATCGAAGAGTTCGAGCTCTCCGGTCTTGGTACCCACCACAACCACCTTGTCTCCGGGTAGGAACGCACAGCAAAGGGCGTATCCACACTCAAACGTCCGGATACATGCCTGCGTCTTGATGTTCCAGATCTTGAGACTTCCGTTGGCAGCCGTGGCCAACATCTTGTCGTCGGAGCTGAGAGACACGGCGCGGATGTCTGTTCTATGTCCAGGGAGCTCCACCGCCAGCGACCGCGTATAGTCGGGCACGTCATCCTTCTTCGACTTCGATCCTTCTTTTGTGGGTATGCTGTAGTACTCGAGCTGGTTGTTCGTCGTACCGGCTAGTAGTTGGATTTCTTTGCTGCCACTGTTGACGGCCCAGTCGACTGATCGCACCTTGCCACCCGTCCTGACAATAACGTACTGGACGAAAAAGTCACTCGCCTCTGCAGTGGAGATGTCGTCTGCCTGCTCACCGCTCTCAGCTGCACCGTCACTCTCCTCCTTGGCCTCCTTGCCGGCCTTTTCACGTCTTCTCCTCCTCTTTCTGGCCAAAGACTTCTTTACCTCCGACTCGGATCTGATGCGCCACACTTCCACAGCCTTCTCTGTGCCGTGGACTGCAAAATAATCTCGGCGCGGGTGGAACACCACCTCAATGGCCTTGTCCTTATTTTGGCGGAAAAGCGTACCCCTGTCGTGGAGAAATTTGGTGTTTTGCGGCGCATCAACCTGTCCCTTTAATGCAGCGAGCCCCGTCGTGTCCAGAAACCACACCTTGAGCTCCCCGTCGTTTCCGGCCGTGATGCAGCCGCTGTAGTCGGGAGAAAGTCCAAGGGCCCAGCACTCGCCGTTCGTCTGCGCGATATGGGTTTCTATACAATGCCTCGAGGACAAGTCCCAAAGCTTAATCAAGGAGTCCTTGCCGGTGGTAAGGAGGTAGCCTTCGGCGGACGGGTCGCTGTCGAGCATTGCCGTGTTTTCCTCATCCTCAACCTGTCCTTCGGGCTCAACGAACTGCAAACCCGTGACCTGGTCCTTGTGCCCTCTTAGCTTAAATTGGCCAACCTCAGCCACGAGATCCCAGAGAATAACATCGGTGTCCTTGGAACCGCTGGCCAACCGCACGCCTGACTTGTCGAACGCCAGGGTCGTAATGGCCGACTTGTGCCCGTTGAAGTTAACAATCACCGTCGCGATTTTGCTGTCCCACAGGCGAATGCTTCCGTCCTCATATCCGACCGCGAAAACGTCTTTGTCAACCTGGCTCTGCGCGATCGCGGTGACAGGCACAGTGTTTCTTTCGTCGCGCCACCTGCTCAAGAGCTCGCCCTTTTTGATATCCCAGCACAGAACATCTTCGTTCGCGGCTACGATTGCCTGACCGGCGCCGCTACCAGCTCTGCCTTGGGGGGACCAAACGAGATTGGACGTGTTGGATGCGACAATGCCGAAGGACTTGCTGTGCTCGTACTTTCTACGCAAAAATCAAAGTTAGAAAGATAAACAACATAGATACAGTTTGATATACTTACAAATATGACTTAACCATTTTTGCGGATTTCTTGATGCCAACAGCCTTTCGTCAACGGCCACTGCTATGCGACAGGTGTGAGTGCCAACCACCAAAATCTCGAACCTCCCACCTTCATTCCAAAAAAGTTTCCTCTTATCGATAAGCAGGTGAGTGGGGCAATCAGCCCGAAGTATATCCGGTGTTCTGGTCCCGCATGAGAGCATCACAGCCACCGAGCTCCGACAGCGACACTGACCTCCACGTCAGGCCCCACCACGAGGCATCAGCGAACAACGACGCAACAACACCGCAGGAGACATCTGGGCAATTGGTCGTAGACACGATGCTTCTCCTCGACTATCAGAACGTTCTCATCCATTCGGTGTTGACTGAGAGGTTCTCCGGGTTCGTCATATGGTTTCCACCGCCAAAGCTCGAGAGCTTGCTAACTTCCAAGGCAGTGCCCCTCCCGCTCACATCGACCAGACCATCTCCGACTTTGACGGCGTCATTTACCACATCTCGACCCCTGAGACGAAGACCAAGATTCAGCTTTCGATCCAAATAAGATGCTACAAGGATCTGGTGAAGTACGGCGCAGAGCAGGTGCTGCAGAGGGAATATGGTCAATATGTGGTACCGCCGGAGCCCGGCTATGACTTCTCGGTCATGATCGACCTTGAGAACCTCCCCGAGGACAAGGGTCAGTTATGCTTCGATAACTGATGCTACATGGGCTGACAATCAGTACAGACGAACGGGAAGCACTGATTATGAAGATGGCGTTGCTGAAGCGCAATGCCATGGCTGCTCCTTTCGAGGCGGCGTACGAGGAGCACTACAAATTGAAGGAGGAAGCATCTAAGTACACCTCTGAGGAGGCTCCTCAGGGCGTGCGCGAGGGCGGCGAAGTCATGGCAATTCACTATCGCGAGGAGGAGGCCATTTACGTCAAGGCCAGTCACGACCGTGTTACCGTCATCTTCAGCACCATATTTCGCGAGGAGACTGACCGTGTTTTCGGCAAGATCTTTATTCAAGAATTCGTTGATGCTCGTCGGCGAGCTATTCAGAACGCCCCTCAGGTGCTCTTCAGGAATGACCCTCCTTTGGAGCTGCAGGGAGTGCCGGGAGTCAGAGACTCTGGCACTGGTGAAATCGGATATGTTACCTTTGGTAGGTGGTCGTTACACTGTTGCCGCGGCGTTGTTGTACTCACCTCGTTATGCAGTTCTCTTCCCCCGCCATCTTACACCACAGAGAATGCCCGACGTCATCTCTCACATCCAGACCTTCCGTGACTACTTTCACTACCACATCAAGGCATCCAAGGCATACATCCACTCGCGTATGCGCAAGCGTACGGCCGACTTCCTTCAAGGTGAGAAGAGACGGCTCTTTTGTCGACTGATGCCTTCGACTGACATATTGCAGTTCTTCGTCGCGCGCGTCCGGACAGTGAGGAGAAGGAGCGCAAAACGGCAAGTGGCCGAACCTTCAAGGTTCAAGGAGCGTAATCTGGCTGGGACCATTTTTGTTGCGTGTCGCAGCATCTGCATCACTCAATTGGTAGTGGCCGCTCTGGTTGAGCAGTAACCAGGAAACAGAGGCCAGGGTGGAGAGGTGTCTGAGCAGTGGAAGCGATACAAGCCGATACGTTTCCCTTACTGGCCCGGCAAGCACTCCTGGGTATTTTTGTTGTTAGAAAAGGATAAAGACTTATGACCACGCTCTACTACCTATGTAGGGAGACATGTTCGTTTGTGAGAACCCAAGCAGCCTTGGCGGTTAGAAAGCTCGAGGCATCGTCAAGCGGTCCAATCAGACGCACGATAAGTGCGGACGTGCCCTTTCAAGCCATGCGGATGAGACGGAGTTGAAGAAAGCCTCTGTTGAACGGCGGTGCATTAAGGAAGCGTCAAGCGCCCCGGAGCTCAACGTGCCGGATCGACGTACCCACTCGATGGGGTTCTTGCGCCTCGTGCCGGCAAAATAGGCTGCATAATCGATGGCTCAAGCGAAGCTACATAGTATAAACCACATGATATGTATCGGTTGTCACACGGGGCAAAAGATGAGGTGACAGACTGCGAGCAAACAGAGACGTGCGAGTCAAGCTCAAATTTGGTGGAGATGCACGGCTTTCCGTCCAATGTCGAGATATGCCAGAACTGATATCCATCTCTTTCAAACGGAATGGAGCACACATCCGTTGTTGGCTCCCGTCCGTGAAGTGTGACTTCTTCACATGGGTACAGTCAGACGCACAAGATGAGTTGGGTAGGGGAGAATTTGGGTTGTTTCGTTTGTGTGGCCAGGTGCGGTACTGCTTTTGTCTCTGCACTGCAGATTGGCAATTTGACCCAAGAACCCCATAAAGTGGGCGGACGCGTACCCAGGCACGTCCCGCGTGCATTAGCACTCAGTTTCTCTCTCATCATAACGTGCCCATTCCCAAAGTGGATCCATGATAGGTAGCCTTGGGGAGCTGCCGCATTCCAAGACGACGGCAAACCAACCAATTCATCGTGGACGGCATTCAATAGAGGGGTCACACAGAAGTACGGATGCTATGTATGGCTAGGACCGAGTCAACTGGCGAAGATAATGTCGTTGGAGTGACCAGGATGTGTACCCCCACCAAGGATGGGTATTGAGACGAAATGGGTTTGAAGAAGAAGAGGTTCAGCAAGCCCCCTCGTCGAGTTGGACGGCACGGCAAACTGGTGCGAGACAGAAGCTTGACCCATGCCGCGACACCAAAACAACCCCCCACCCCCCAAACCCTCATCGCAAGTCAAGTCCCATGCGGCAAGAGCCAGAATTCTTCCGGTGGTTCCGGGGCAATGATTCCAAAACGTGGGAGAAGGTTGTCGCCCCAAAAAGGAGACAGGCCCCTTAACTGTCGCATGGTGCTCCTTATGACGTCCGACGGACAAGTGCGAAGATGGGAAACCAGACAAGGTTCCCGGGGTCAGCCATTGCAACTACACAAGTAGAGGGGCAACTAATCATTCGTGTGCCAAGTGCGATATCATGTACCTATGTAGTCTAAGTGCCCCGCTAGGTACCTACCTAGTTAGGAGGGATGTGGTACGAGTCTGTACCTGACGCTACTGCAAGTGCGACCTCAAATGGGCCAGTCAGGGCGCTTCATCGCATCAAAGCACTTTGACCCCAGAGACATGTGCCCCAGTCACTTGCGCTCGATTGGGGTCTGTCCTGAAATTGTCTCCGGTGCCTTCCACCTACCAACCGTTCGTCCCGCCATCTGGACTCTGGCACACTGCATTAGCTGCTGCAGGAAGAACGTGCGCCGGGGGGGGGGGGGGGCCTACACTAGATCACGGACGGCAGCCGTCAATCAATCATGCCCCGGATCCAGAATACCTAAGTATCCATCCGTAGGGAGGCTGGAAAACGGACGAAGCCTGAGTGCAAACGAACAGCCTCCCTTTCAACGTCTGTCCACCCCAAACCAATACCTTGGAAAGGCCGATCTGTTTCCTGACAGTGCTACCCAAAGACGTTGACTGCGCCTCGTAGTGTTTGCGAGGGTGGTCTTTTTTCGTTCTCGGGAAAAAGCTACGAGACGCCCAATACCCTAGCATCCTTTGACATCGATCCCTGTGGACTAACTGCTGGTGTACCTACTGCGTTAGGTACTAGGTATGTAGGTATACTACCGCGCCTGAGAGTCCCAGAGCTGTGTACAAGTTTGAGTGCGCCAATTGTGACTGAGGCACTTTCTTCCTCTAGGCCTGCCCTCCCTTTTCGACGTTTACATATTGAAGCCCCATCTTACCCGAGATTCCCACTGCGGAGCGTCTCTTATCGCTCATTTCCAATCTCTACGCAGCAATCCACGGGTAGGTTTGAGGGCGAAAGTTGTAGGTTTGAGGACGAAAGTTGTAGGTTGAATCAGGTCCTCGGCCATCGGCGATCAGGACACTTGTCTGACATTTCCCCATTGACAGCCAGCCACCCACGCGGTTTTCGTAACTTGTGGTGCCTTTATCCTCGGTCCTCATTAGACGCCCTACCAGCCGTTTCGTTATTTGGCCGATCTTTCTAACGCTCAGCAATCACGTCGGACACACGACTTACTCCAGTAAAAAAGTGAAGACGAAAAAGCAATACACCAACAGACAGATCGCTCGCACGACATTGAACCCTCGCCTGTGTGTAGAAGTGTTCAACCGACATTTAGTGCCCCTGGATCTAGGGGAAGGGTATCCAACGACCTGCGCCACTGAGATTGGAGACAGCACTAAATCGTCCGTCTTGACGCCACTGATTGGCCGAACCTTGGGCCATAGTTTATGTATTCACTTCTGTGGCGTCACCGGCTTCTCCTCTCCTTCTCCTGGTACCTTGCCAACACGGGTTGGTACACAGACACACCTCGTGTCACGGCAAGAGGCAACACGATAACGAGACATTACAACGGCACACCACAATTTGCATCTATCTGCCCACGCATCAATCCAAATCGACGACGTGATACACGCGTTTTCGAGCCCAAGGACAACTTGAGTCCTTACCGAAACAGATTCGCGCTGAATTCTCCCATCGTTTCCTGCTCAATCACCCACTTACTCGATGTGGCTTACTTCCTTTTTCTCGCTCCCGACCATTCTTTTCTCCGCCGAGACATCAGACTAATACCGACAAAAAAAAACAAGGAGAGAACGGGCCATTATAACTCTTGGCGATATTATTCTGGCTCGTCTCACATCTCTAGACTTCTTATTGCCATCAGCTTGAAGAGTACTTAGTCCTGAGCACAATCAACAGCTGTGCAGCCGTAGCCGTACTGCCAAAAAGCAGTGTCTGTGCTTTGATAGGAGGTAAGTGCAACCTAAATCGTCACCACCAATTTCCCTTGAGTAGGTACGGGCAGGTACATGTGGGGCACGTACCTCCATTCCAGCTCCATTTCGCCTGGCGGCTCAGCCTCTCCTTCCTCTCCACCGACAAACAACAAAACAGTCAAAAGAACAGGGGGAGAAGAGCAGCGGCCTGGCTTACCACTCCTCTCTTTCTCTCTCTCTCTCTCTCTCTCTCTCCCTCCCTCTCTCTTCATCGTCATCGCCATCGCCATCAAATGGCTGCAGCTCAGTTCTAACATCTCTTTCCCCGACGGTAGAACTGGGCGACGAATCAACTTTTTTCTTTCCTTCCACTTTTTGTATTCATCCTACACCACACACTCGTTTAACCCCCTCAATCATTACCTTCCGACCCGACTCGATTCGACTCGACTCCTCTCGCCTCCGTTTAATTTCGCACCACTGATTTTTGACGCGCCTCCCGACTCACCGACCGACCAAACGAAGCAAGACAGATTATTCTTGCCATGGCCAGCGCCCAAAAATAGGCTACTTCTGCAAATGCGACGCGATACCCAGTCCGATTTTTCTATCATCAAAAACTCCCGATCCAAAAACTTCGATACCCAGCATTCTCATATCCTAGCCGACCATTCACCCAACTGAACAGCGATAGCAATGCGTTCGCCTTCGGCGCGCCGCCGCCATCAGCGGTCGAACTTGCTGGCGTTCGCAATTCTGGCACCTGTTTTGGCGACTGCGATTCAGTTCACCCCGGTTCCCTCTGTGGACCTCGACCTTTCTCAGCTTGGCAGGATTGGGGTGGCAGGTGACTTCAACGGCATTTCCCGCTTTCAGTTTGAGGAACAGAACGAGAGGCCCTACAACACCAACGGAAGCGAATCCTTGCTTGCCCAGCTGCCTAATGACGCCTTTGCTTCGGTCATCTCTACTGATGCTTCGATTCACGACATGTGCACATTCACCCTCCGAGATGGGACGATGCAGGGAGTGGTAATTGGCGGTAATTTTACGAGCTTGGATGGTATTCAGTCACAAGGCATTGCCTTGTTCAACCCCAATACATCCGCCATCACGCCTCTGGCTGGTCTCTCAGGTCAGGTTAATGCCCTGCTCTGCGACCAAGAGGCCAACACGGTCTATGTCGGAGGTAACTTCCGGAGCGCCAACTCAACCAACGCCATTGCCTGGCAGGGCACGAATGGCTGGACAAACCTTCCTTTTGCTGGCTTTAACGGCCCTATCTCGTCCATTACCAAAGCCTCCAACGGCCACATCGTCTTCGGTGGTAGTTTCACTGGCCTCGGCAACACTAGCACCCCCACCACTCCAGATGGCCAAATCATCAATTTGTCAAGCGCCAACATCACGTCAACCTCAACCACCTCTACACCCGGCTTTAGTGATCCCCGTAACATCATCTGCAAGACGGATGGAGTCGGTGGCCCGGGCAACACTTGGCTGCTGAACGATAACGCCTTGGGGTTCTGGCAGGCCTCGTTCGGCTTCGGCTTCCAGCCCACGAAGCTCAGACTCTGGAACACTCATCAGGATGGTCGAGGAACCAAGACATTCCGCTTCACCGCCCTTCCTCTTGGGGGCATCCTAAACATGACGTACTTGGACCCGGCAACGGGACAAAATGCCTCCTGTACGAGTGAGTGTCCTCTCAGCAGCAACACCAGTGTCAAATTCCAGGATTTCCACTTCGTCAATCTTGTTGGCATGAACTCGTTCAGGATCGACATTTCTGAGTTCTATGGATCCGGTGCTGGCCTCAATGGCATTCAGCTCTTCGAGGATGACATAAACTCATATGCGGTCAACGCCTTCAACGCCCCAGCTTGCTCCGATAGTGATACCAAGTCATCTGCCACTGCCACTGGGCCGTGGTCGACCTCACCCTCACTGCAGAGCAGCTCTCAGTACCTGACTGCAAAACTCTCCGGCAGCATTACCACGAACTCTGCCTCGGTCACTTTTTTCCCGGACCTCAAGGAATCCGGCAACTACTCTGTCAACCTGTATACACCAGGCTGCTTGCAGGACGCCACTTGCTCGACCCGAGGACAGGTAAACGTCACGGGTATCATGTCACCCTCCGGCAAAGATAAGTTTACGACATCGCTCTATCAGACCAACAACTTTGACAAGTACGACCAGATCTACTTCGGATACATCGAAGCGAGCTCTGCAGACGGTTTCCGGCCCAGCGTTACTCTTACTCCATTGGCCGGTCAGAACCTAAATGAAATGACTATTGTCGCCCAGCGCGTCGGGTTTACCCTCATTAACTCTACAGGAGGACTAAATGGCCTATTCGACTTTGACCCTTCAGTTGCCACTTTGGACACGGACTTCAAGAGCTCCAAGATCAACCAGCTCGGGTCATCGTTCTCCTCTGGCTCTGCCGTTACCAGCCTGACAACTGCTGGTGATTTGGTCATTGTAGGGGGCAACTTTACATCTTCCTCTGCTCGTAACGTTATCGGCATCAACACCGCAAGTGAGGCTACTGTGGCGCTCGATGGCGGTCTTAACGGTGAAGTCAGGGCGATGCAGCTCAACGGCACTCAGCTCTATGTCGGCGGCATCTTTTCAAACACTCAAGACAACGCAGTTGCAGGCCTAAACAACGTCGGCGTCTACGACATTTCCGTCAACACCTGGACTGCACTTGGCTCGGGTGTCAACGGCGAGGTCTCCCACGTGGTCCCTATGCTCATCAACCTCACGAATGAAAACAAGCCCGAGTCAGTTATTACCTTCACCGGTGACTTCAGCGAGATCAACGCATTTGGCGACAACTCTGCTATTCCCGTCACTGGATTCGCCGTCTGGGTACCTTCTCGGAAGAACTGGCTTCAGAACCTCTCTGGTCCCGTCCCTGCCTTCAACGGCATTTTGACGACTAGCATTTTCAACCTCCCCGGTGGAGGATCTCTTTATGCAGGGTCTATGACGTCGGCTACAATCAGCGCCAACGGGGCCGTCACTTTGGCCGAGAGTTTTGGCCAGTTTCCTATCAAGATCAAGCCCTCGTTCCCGAGCTCTCGCACGATCAGCAAGCGCGATTCGGTCTCGAGCGGCAGTGTTACGGGTGTGGTCACCGGTGCGTTCTACAACAACAATAACCGCAACATTACCATCCTTGGTGGTCACTTCACGGCTGAAGGCGCGAACGGCACCTCTGCCAATAACTTGGTGCTTATTGATGGGTCAAACGCGAACACAATTACCGACCTTGGCTCTCAGATAGAGGATAGCTCGACCTTCATTGCACTCGCCATTACAGGTGATCTGCTCTTCGCCGGCGGTAACATACGTGGCCGTGTCAACAACAACGACGTCCGAGGTATTGTTTCCCTCAACCTGCAAAGCGCCAGCTTCAACAGCACTCAGCCACCCGGCGTGACCGGCGGTGACGCTACCGTCACCTCTATCGAGGTCCGCCCTGAATCCGGCGATGTTTACATTGCTGGCTCGTTCGATTCAGCTGGCGCGCTCGGCTGCCCGGGCGTTTGTTACTACGATACGTCCCTCGCAGCCTGGAACCGTCCTGGTGTCAATCTCGACGGCACTGGCCATGCGCTCATCTGGACAAGTAAGGACCAACTTGTTGCCGGCGGTAACTTTACCCTCAACAGCTCCTATCCGGCAATGCTTGCAATGTACAGCCCCGAGCGCCAAGCCTGGTCTGCGTACCCCGGCCAAGCTTCTTTACCCGGCCCTGTGGAGGTCCTGACAGCCGGATCACGAGACCGTAACCAACTATGGGTTTCCGGAACCGCATCAAACGGATCTGTTTACCTGATGAAGTATGACGGCACTGCCTGGCGCTCGGCGGGAGTCACTCTCCTCCCCGGTACGATTGTGAAGAGCCTTCAGGTCTTCTCCCTGACCACATCTCACGACAATACCGATATCTTGAACTCCAACCAGGTCTTGATGATGACGGGCTCGCTCAACATTCCCAACTTCGGCACAGCGTCAGCTGCCATCTTCAACGGCACCACCTTCCAGCCATATGCCCTTACTACTAACAGTGGGAACACTGCTGGGTCGATCTCAAGGATCTTCACCGAGAACGAGGACTTCTTCTCCGACAACGGTAAATTAGGACCCCCCGTTGCCTCGAGTCAGTTGCTAACCTCAAATAGCCAATCACTTGGCCCTCGGATTTGTCGTTCTTATTGGCCTCGGTATCTCGCTCGCCCTCATCTTCCTCCTGGTTATCGCCGGCATGGCCCTCGATCGTCTACGCAAGAAACGAGAGGGTTACTCGCCAGCCCCAACATCAATGTATGACCGAGGCGGTGGTATGCAGAGGATTCCACCTCATGAACTCTTTGAATCACTTGGCAAGGGTCGACCTGGTGCGCCAACGGTATAGAGAGCGACTGTGGAGAATGTTCTGGTTTCGGTCTCTTTTTCATACCAGTGTTTTGCTTTCTGGCGTTTGGACGGGCATGGCATGGGAAAAGGATACCATCGCAGTTCATCATCTTTCACCAATGGAGACGGAGAATCAGCAGCCCATACCCAAGACGATCAACGGCGGCACTTGACACGCTCTCTCACAGATACGCAACACAGTACTCGGCAGTTGTCTCACCCAACTACGAGCGAGGAGTTGGGTTTGCCATGCGACCCCAACGAGAGCCTCGTGATCCGCCTAGTTGCATTGCGTTCGATTCCTCACGACCCTCACGACCTTTGTTTAATGTCTACATATTTAGTTATACCACTACGTGCGTCAAGCCACCTTCTCTTCTCGGTCACAAATCAGCAATGTTTCTTCTCCTGGAACTTGTACACAACAAGTCAACACAGCTTCCGTTCATCAGCGGACTGGTTGCGCATACACAACCCACAAACAATCATTAACGCCGCTTTTCTTTTTCACCCCTTGGTATTTTAAGGTCTTATGTTGAGACAGGAAAGGAGTCTTTCTAGAGCTAGCAAAGGAGAGGAAGAATATTCTCCATAGTTGGGGGACAGCAGGGACAGAGACAAATAGTAGAGAGGAAAGTCTTTTTCTAGTGAAAAAGCCTCAGCTGAGGTTGTTGTTTACTCGGCTCCAAAGACAGTAGTTGCTTCACGGCGAGTTAACGCCATACGTAGCTTAATATTGACAAATCAAAAGACGGTTAAACTAAAGCAGTATTCCTTCGTTCACACTTCAGTGATAATCATGTTAGCTTGGTTCTCGTTCTCCTTACCTATGGAATGTATGTATTACAGATGAAGTGTCTATATAATTATTTCCTTCTCCTTGGTATGTATGTATGTCTCAACTACGTTGACATCTCCCCTCCTCCCCTGAGTCCCCCCTTGTCTTGCCCTACGTACGTGCCTGTACAATGTCTGAGACCATTGCCAACACTGCCATAATCACATTCCTGTTATTACTGTATCTGCTTGCGTTCAGCTGCAATTCAGGATGTCGCCATCTCTGATGTTTCTTTCTCTCCTCTCCTTCATCCTTCGTCCCCCGCCCCCCATTTTCACTTATCTTTGTAACAAAGCTTGCCCTCTTTTCTCGAGTTGAGTGGTCGCCAACTCGAGGATGAGCTGGCAGGACTTCAATGTCGTCCGGTTTCAATGCCGTCCGCCTTGCCTTCCTCCAGCCTCCCAATGAGAGGTCGGTACGATGCTAGCCTCGAAAGCCGAAGCATATCATTGAGCTCGTGTGCGAGATGGCAGATGGAGGGGTATTGAAGAGGCAAGACAGTACACACGCCCCCCGAAGCCGGACGACGTTGCGCTATGCCCGGCGCAGTCGCCAAAGGAGTGTTTGGTGGGAGATCTTGCATATACCGTCGTGTCTCATCGAAGGGCGGCGGGATCGCGGGCGAGGCGCAAAGCGTGGTTGAGTAGCCACGGGAGGGAGGGGGGCTGCTTGACGTTCGCGGCATAGCCTTCCCCCGCAATCTGATACTGACTGTATGCCGCTACGGCGTTGAGATGTCGAGACGGGCGCTGCGCACGCTAGTGGCACACTTTCGCTAGGCTGTGTCCGATCGATCAGCGGCTAGCCCTTGACGACGGGCAAACGGACGCCTTTTACTTCATATCTCACACTACCGGGGGGCAGCCTGACGGAGGCGACTTAGTCCCATGGGCTTCAGCTCTCGATGCACCGTTCCTAGACGCCGGAGAGGATATTGGAGATCCACGGGGGCGCCGGACACGGGTTTCTCAACGATGGACTGGCAGATTGGCCTAGTCGGCCGTTCTCGAGAGGCACCGAACGCTGCGCCTCTAATGTGATGCTGTATTCTGGGTGTGCAGTTCCCACGTCTACGAGGCGGATCACTGTATCTCGCGGACATGCTAGGGTAGGGCGTCCCAGTGTCACCTTCATCAACATTGAACTAGTGATATCACACTACAGGAGGATAACGACCCTGGTCACAATCCCAGGGTTTATCGCCTGCCACTCGACAGAGCAAAGTTCTTGCTGTTGCGGTGCCGGCTTTACATAGTCTATGGATCTGGTCTGCTTGTCTGCTTACATAGCAGTGGGTGTTGCTTACTTGATGCAACCGAGACCCTTTACGCAGGCGCAAAGTAGAATCTAGCTGCAGGCCTCCAGATCGGACACGCTCCCCACACGACAAGACTACTGTATATTGAGCTCATCTCGGAGAGAAGCCTGGGCCTTCTGCTCCCGCCCCAGGGTGGTCGTCCATTGCCAGTTGCTCTAAGTTGAGGCGGCCCCAACGGTTGGCCGTGTTTGAAACGATGATAACGATGATGGACTAGGCCATCGGTGGCAAAGTAAAAAGAAAAAAATAAAAGAAAGAAAAATAGAGTCGAATCGTAAAAAGAAGGCAAGGAAAACAGGGCCAGAAGCAGCTGTCAGAAAATGTCGCAATCATGGAAAGTATTAGCATTGGGATGTAGTGCGGGTACCGCTCCGCACTAAGGTAGAGAAGGCGAACCTTGATGGCCTCTTCTTCCGTCTTCGCAACGCCGGCTACGGGCCCCATTGTTTGATTTCAGCGGTGAATGGGCCGGCCCCGCGGGGAGGGGGGTTGACAGGGACTGGGGCAGGAATGTTTTTCTGCTGAAATAGTTTGGCACAGCGATTGGACACAACGCAGCCTGATGGGTGGGTTGAGGAAAAGGCCCTTGCACAGGATTGATATCCGGAGACATAGCCAAGTCTGTCAGTCGACACAAGATGGTCGATGGTACCGGTGATAGTGTGCTATGCGTATGCAGTGTGCATGGCCTATTCGCAAAGCGTGGTGCGTTACTACTAGTATTGCACCGCTATCACAGGTCAGGGGGGTGAAGGTACAGTGATGCTGGCCATTGGGGCTGGTTCGGGATTAAGGATACTTCCTTTGGTGCTGGGATGCTGTGTTATCTGATGCGAATGAGTGACGGGGGCCGGGATGGCTGCTGTGCTGAGGGGGGGGGGGGGGGGGGGGAGCACCGGCGAACTAGTGAAAGTTCAGGGCATACAGCACCCACTGGCTGGCGAGAAAGCTGGCGAGAAAGCTGGCGGTAGCAGAGGGTTGCGGGTCAGCTGCTTGTCTGCCCTGTGCTTGACTCAGGGAAGACGAGTTGGGGCCTCGAATCGCAGGCAGGAGTGAATTGGTCAATTGGGGGAAGGCCGGAGCTTCACTCGTGTGGTCTAGGGTACGGTAGGTACGTAGAGGGGGTGGTTGTATTGTTTCACTGTTGTCTTTGAGGCATCTACACTGTACCAGGGGTGGGAGGGGTATGTGTAGTGTAAGTGCTAGGATGGAAGAAGAGGGCGGCGCAGCACGGCTGTGATGTGTTCCGCTGGCTTACGTGTTGAGTCTGAGGTGATGGTATTATCATGTGCGAGAACATGGACATTTAACAAAATGCCATGTTTGGTTGCGCCTGAGGGTTGCGTCCTCTGGATGGACGGTATGGTTCGGGATGCAGGCACGCTAGCGCCGGTAGCCCAAGACAGGCAGGACGCTGCGAGCCTCTTTGGCACAAGGCGATATCACTACCGTATCCTCTCAGTAGATTCGTACACCGCACTGACCAGGGGCTACTATATAGGGGCTAGCGGGCTGGCAGAAACAGGGATCTAGAAGTGGCAAATGCAGGGGTTAGTCAACGTCAGCAGCAAGTTTGGTGGCAAGGGTTAGGGTTAGATGGGTGGGTGGGTGGCTAGGCTGGCTGACCGCCTTTCAAAATAGGCCTAGTGGGTGGTATGTGCGCTGTACGAATCTGCTGAGAGGATACGGTACGGTACCATGGCTGTTATGGTTTGTGGTCAGGTACGCGGTTCTTTGGGTAAGATATCCCCTGTCGCCAGCATTAGCGTGCAGATGCTTGCCAGGGGCATGCGGGTATCATCCATCCCCCTTATTTCCCGCAAAGTTTTTCATCCCAAAAGAAAAGACAGGCCAGGCGGTAGTGACACGGTCATCCATCCCTGTGGCTCATCGACGAGACACTGGAAAGGGAGGGTGCGGGGCAGAAGGAGATGGCGACAATTGGATGGCGCGCATGCGGCTGATCTTGTGTTTCGAGAAAGCTAGACATGGGAAGGAAGAGATGAGTGGAGAGAGATGCGAAAAATAGAAACCGAATAACCATTGCATCGCATACTATGTAGTGTAATATCGGTTTGCTTGTCCCTCTGCTTGTCTTTGGACGGGAAGTAATGCAGCAGCAAGGAGCGTGAAACTTGGGCAAGGAGAAGTTAGGTGCCTGCGCCTTGCACCTATGCGCACCATGTCCTGCTGGTGGAGATGGGGCCAGCTGCGAATGGCAGAGTCACTTGGGGCCTTGGACGGAAGAAACTGTGTTGTTGACTTTTTTTTTTTTCCTTCTTGCGACATTTTCCTAGTGACATATCCATCAGGTAAGAGAAGAGAACATCGCATGACCCAGTTCTTTTCCACGGTACGTACTGCACCCAGGTGCAGAGTTATTTTTGCACTTAACTTGATATAGACACTACATGTAGCCTGAGGCGGCAACTTCTGAGCAAGAGACAGTGTGTCTGTAACAGGTAGTACCGAGAACATATTCTTCGTACACCCCCCATACTCACCCCCCTTTACAACGAATCAGCGCTCATGAAATTTGCGCCAAGGGCAGGTGCTACACCGTTGACCAGTAGGACGTGCCGGACTCCAATGCGGCCGGAACACAATGACGTTCGCGGGTGCCGGGTGAGACTGGGAATACCACTGAATGATTATCCCCGCTTGCCCCGCATAGGAAGCCACCGACGTCACCGATGCTGGTTTGCTAATTCCAACGACGAACCACGACACTTCCGCAGTTCCTCTATACTTGTCCCTCGCTCTTCTTTTTTTTTTTTTTGCTGCACACTCTTTGCAGTAGTGTGGTGCACGCACTGCTTGCTCGCATTACCGGCCACATTATGCTGACTACAGCACCCCCCAGCTCTCAGTGCTCTCTTACTGCCCATATGTGGCCCTCCGTCTTTGACGAATGGGCGGTGTGTTTGGGACGCGGCAATTGACTTGCATCGGAGACGGGGGAGATGGTGATGTGCTAATGCAGTCAGTCACTGAGACTGAGGCCTAGGTATCTTCTCGCCTGGGTACCACCACGCAGCAAAGGTAGACTGCCAAAGTACCACGGCTGTTGGGCAGGAATAGTTCGAGTTCGCCAGTGTAATAATGATGGAGGATGCCGTGGATTAGGGCGAGTGACAGCATGCCCCCTCCCACTCAACTCTCGAGTCTTCCAACGACCCCTATCTACTACACCTTCCTCCACCGAAGCCATCCAGGACTTGCCTCTCGGCTGGTGGCGAAAGAACAAGGCCAAAGAGAGACAGGTAAACGCCATCGAGACATACGTGCAGACCCCCCCCCCCCCCCCAAAGCATGTATTGTCCGTTGTGGCGGCCACCGACACAAGCTATACCTGTTACCATTAGTCTCAGGCCTCTAGAGAAAGGAAGAGAAAAAAGTCCGGGGTGGGCGTTCACTCCCTAGGATTCTGGCTAGGTGAGCAAAAAGACCCTGACGATCACATTTCGAGAGGCGTCTGCCTTGGTCTGACCTAGCATCAAAGCTGCTCGAAGCTAGCCTCACTAGCGCAACCGCTCGTTGGCTGCTTTCATACCCTCCCACCCTCAGGTGGAACCGTGACATTCCCCGGCCGCCAAATGGTCCGTCGCGGGCGCCGCTGCGGAACGGTGCCGTGCCGATGCACTGATGTACTTCAAAGCACTTGATGTTGGCCACAAACGCATAGTGATACTAGTCAACCCATCCGCACCCACTCTCTGCATGCGACTCGACAGCCGTGTCCAATCGGACACAAGATTTTAATCACCGCACACAACATGAAGAAGAGTCAGAGCCCGATCGCCTCCTGCGATGACGTTGAGGCTAGCAGGGGCGCTTCTAAGCCTTTTGTTGTGTTTATCTGTCCCCCCCCCTTTCCGATGGCCATCTGTCTCCATCATGATGCGATAAGAATGCTGGCCGGAATCTCCCTCGCAGTCCGCCGGCAATGGGCCACGGGCATGTCTACGTCTGAGTGGCTCAGAATGCTGTATTGCCATTGGCGTCTGTGGCTTTGGCGCGCCCGCTGTGCTTCAAGGCCGGCGTACCCGCACTAGTGTAAATCACTTGGGTAGACGGGCAGAAGACCCCGCAAATGTTGTGCGACCTCCTCAAATGAACGGAGCCAGCATCGGATCATGCATTGGGCTGCCATTGCCAGGTAGCAGTGATTTGTTGGTTGGTCACTTGGAAATCTGCCAAAGGACAAGATCCATTTACCTAACAGTGCCAACGACGCCGTTCTCGCAGCGGACACGACTGGACAGCCCCGTCCTCGTGAACTGGAGTACCTGAACGCCAGAAGAATAGCAGTCAACCCCGGGTACCTAGCGGATCTTCAGTCACTCGGCGAGCTTGACGATATTCGCCTTGCCTCACTGCCTCACCACCTCACCGTTCAACGGCGACCTCCCCAGCCCTGTCTTACAGGTCGGGGAACGGCATGGGCCAAGAGGATTTCAGAGAGGTCACAGACTTGGTTCACGTCCGTTCCATAGAATCGGGTGCATCGCGAGCAGCTCGGTCGGTCGTGCCCCCGGATCTTTGTTCGTTTGGCCACTTGGAGCACGCTGCATCTGGCGTCTCGTTGGTGCTACACTAGATGTAGCCTCGCCATGTTCCCGGTGGATCGCACGGGAATGGATTCTCTGTGGGTTCCTAGCGGGTGGTCATGGCATGGTGTGCATCTAAGTACAGTAGGTAGATGCTATGCAAATACCACGCAGTACACAGCAATTCACCTCAGGTCTATACGTATCTGTACACGCGTGCAACAGTATCCTTTGCCCCCCCCCAAGACCCAAGACGTTGAGGATGGATTGGCTCCTCTCAGTCTACACTCTCAGACCTTTGGCATGGTCGGCTCCATCCCCCGAAATCGCCCCCGCTGGGGGGAGGGGTAGGAGGTCGTCGTCCAATCACCCCGCCTTCAGTCCATCACAAAGCTTGATCGAGCTTGACTTCAGTGTGTATCTCCAGCCGGCAATGATCAGAGGCCGCCTGTTGCCAACGCTGCTCGACGCGTGCTGCAGTGGAGAGTCCGGCATGTTGCTGAAACGCAGGTACCCATTTTTACTTTCATCGTTCGTTCCGCCCGCCCGTCCGCTCGCCCAGCGCTGGAGCCGGAGCTGAGGTGGGCAGGCTAGGGCCTCGTCGGGTGCTGAGCACACATCCCTCCTGCCACGCGCCGTCTTTCCACTCCTCCTCCTCCCCCAACCCCACGGTCGACTCCTCTAGGTAGTGGGCAGGGACAACACCGGTACTGTACGGAGTAGTCAGTTTCCCCCCAGTTTTCTCGCTTGTGTGCTAGGTAGGTACCTAGCCAAGGTACTGTGCAGCGTATCATCGCGATTGCGGATAGCTCACTCCTTCAGCAGCTCCGTCTCATCTTGCATACAATGATAGGTCGTTATCTTGGCCTGCCAACCATTTTGCCGCATCGAGGCTCGCAGTCTCCATAGGTATGCCACCGTTCCAGCATCGTCATCCCCAGCCAAACCAGCCCAGGGGCCAGCGGAGCCTTACTTCCTTGCTCTTCTTCCAATGTCCCCCCCCCCCCCCCCCCCCCCCCAAACCTACCGGTAGTCCAGTCTCTAGCACTTTTCATCCACCTCTTACGCTCGTCTTTCTTATCTTTATTTCTGCCTCCCCCAGACCGCCCCACCGTTTGACACCGGCAGTCTCCAAACCCTCTGCGTGGTCTCCCTCCTCGTCACTCTTCTGTTTTCCTTCTTGCTCCCTTCATGTCCCCTCGCGCCCTGTCCTCTGCTACATTAGGTCAAACGGACGGGCATAAAGATCCGATATAATACCGGTCTTGAGGCAGAAGGGCAAATTGCCCCTCTAGTGGTCACTCGGCGCGTTCTATACCACATCTTACATGGCGCTAAAACAAGCCCCCCTTCCGTTTCTAATGCGCCATCCGTCACTTCTTCACAGCAAACGTGGCTTAGTGCCATCTGGGACACAGCGTCTTTCAGACCCTGTTAGCTACGTAGACATACCGCTAAATACGGAGTACCTACACCAGACTAGGTACCCACCCACCCGGTTGACAAAAAAGATGGCACACCTAAACACCCCCTGCACTATTATAGACAGCACAACACTAAATACATAGATATACCTATATAAAATAGTTAGAATTAATGCCAGTATGTTCTACCTACTATTAGATATATTTTTCCTATATCCTAACTGCGTCTTGTGGCTGTGTCAGCATAAGAAAAAAACACTTGTTAATAGTCTTGGGGTAGATGTGGTGTAAGAAAGTACTTTAGGTGTGCTATCTTTTTTGTCAACCGGGTGCCACCTACGTAGCCTCGTCTCTCCCCTTTCCCCTTTCCCTTTTAGCCACCCATCCGCGTCGCCGCGTTCGTAACAGTCGCCGCAACGGCGCCTTGTTCCATGGTCCGAAGTTGCCGCCACCAGGATCGGACCAGCTGACATAGGCTGTGGACACCAGCGCCAATGTCAACGACGTTGCGCCTCGAGCCTCCACTTTACAGGACGTCCACCCCCCTCGCTCCCGAGTAGGAACGGCTTGTGAACCACGTTCCCAATGGACGATCTTGCCTATCCGCGGGTATAGTGATGCGTGTATATGCTACGCTTCCAAGGTGGGCATAAGCGAACGAGCGTGCGTGCATACCTGCGTGCGTCCCCGCGTACCGAACGTGGCCCGTGTCGATCGCCGACCACGCGGCAGTTACTCCTGTCTTTTTCACATGGATACCTACACACGCCGAACCTCCTCCCCCTTCTTTGAGATCGACGCTACCTCTTTCCCCCTTTTCTCGGAATGGGGTCGGTCTCTATCAAATCACTGACCAGTCATTCATGGTGCACCCAGCTGTCGTCAGAACGAAACAACATCACGCTCTTCCCTTCACTTTAGACTTATCCCTCTCATTGGCTTGCAGTATCTGAGCGGTACCGGCCGGTGCTGTAAAGCCTCAAAACTCCTGCCTCGGAGGAGGAGGTGATTGGGGAGGATAACAAGGCGTTTTGGGCCCCCAATCTCACCAACACAACGGTTGTCCCCCCAGGCAGGAGCACGCATGTTCATGAGCAAACACATCATTGCCAGAATAGACCATCGGAAGCACCGCGGGGGGAGGTCGGGGAGTCGGTGGCGAGTCGGTGAGAGCCGAACCCCCACCCCCAAAGCCCAAAGCCCAAAGCCTGGGTCCCAAAACCATACGCTCTCATCCCATTCTCCCTTTCTCGTTGCGGGGAGATGCATATGTGATGGGATGGCAGGCAATGGCGCTTCGTCCTTGGGGTGTGTGCATGAAACTATGCATATTATCGGGGATCCCCCATCTCGATGCCAACGAAAGAGCGAGGACAACCCTCCGTTTTCACTCCAGTATGACGAGTGCCTGTAACTTATGAGCCACACCTCCCTGTCCAGCGTCTCGCGATTTTCTCGGAGGTCATCTTCCCAGCTAAGTTGCTCTGATCCTGCCTTGTCAATCCATCGACACGGCTGATGAGCGACTGTCTTCATTTCATGCACGCAGGGTGAAGAGGCGGGTCCCAATAGGGAAGACGGAGGTTGTTGATAACCCTTCTTAGTTGTCCTTTGCATTATAATTAAACTATACTATGTTGGTACACATGTACGTATGCTTTCCCAAATCTGATATCCCGGTCCGTTCGTTACTTGGTTTCAAAGTCATATCCCGCCGTTGCCACCTCTCCCCCCATTCCTGTCTGCCTCAATGCCCACCCCCAACCCATTAGGTGTGGTAGTAGCAGTAGCAGTAACAGAGCACAAAACATGAAGGCAATTCACCCAATCGATGCAAACTAGAAAATGCGCAGTGGCACCTCATAGTGTGATGGGTATAATCATCCAGTGTGAAAAACTACTAGTACAGATCGCCTTTTGTCCGGTTCTTCCAAAACCCTCTGGACATATGGGTCGAGTTTTTGTGCGAGGCATACCACCGATGGTAAACAACCTCTTCTCGTTCGTCATCTCTAGAAACCTTGATGGAATCAAAAGAAATGTGAAAATGACATGATGAGCGCGCAACAAAAAATTGAAATGATACAAAACCAGCCAGCAACCAAGGCAATCAGCCCGATATCCTTTTAACGCCGAGGGTGAGGGTATCACCAGGTCCTCTGTGACCACTTGGAGATCTTCCTCTTTCGCACATAACTGACAACCGAAATAAATGCAGAACGTGGTTGGGCCGGGCCAACCATCAACCCGTCTCCGGTCCAAGTAGGAGCAGGCGCGTTTCGTGATCTGGTGTGGGGTGAGCGATCGACAGAGAGTTGAGTTCGGGCCCATGTCCGCTGCACACTTCTCCCCTTTTCTTCGCGCGCCTCGTTGGGCCGTGGAGATGCCGCCGATACCGCTGCGTTGTTCGCCATTGATCCGGAGTCCGCGTGCTCAAATCGCGCCACGGCTGAAATAAACAGAAACAAGATGAGGGTGAAGAATTCCAACATATCATGATACCCTGTATGACGATGAACCGAAAGTGACAACCCGCCCGCCAGTTCCCGTCCTGTCGCCAAAATTTTGCCTTTGTCTCTTTCGCTCGCCGATAGATGGATATTAAAACGAGGGTAGAGAATGGTATCGTATGAAAAACCGGGTAAACAATTCGAATCGTCTAATAATGGGAAACTTTGAAAAACTCATTGTAGAGCCACTCGATAGGAGATGCAGGATGTCTGTCTGATTGGCGTCGGGGGTGGATATGGGATGTTGATCGTGACTCGAACTAGGAAAACTCGTGATGTCGTACTAGCCCTGCTCACTGCCCTCCACAGTTTGAAGCTGTGTGTACAGGCGTGTTTTACAATTCGAGCCTGCAGGAAAGGGCTCGAACGTGAGGACATTTAGTCAGAGTGGTGGTCTTCCGAACCGGCCTCAGACCGGGCGTCGCCCTTGTGGACCTTCTTGTGCCTCCGAAGATTTGAGACGACTGAAAAGTGACGGCCACAGCCCTCAACCTCGCAAGCAAAGGCTACAGTAAGATTAGCATTTTTGCAACATGGAACAAGACAAGCACCGCCTTGTTGCGGCCGAGTGATAACATACGCTTCTCGCCAGTGTGGCTGTACATGTGCGTCTGAAGGGACGAAGGGCGAGTGAAGCGCTTGTCGCAGACCTTGCACTTGTGCTTCTTCTGCGTGCTAGACGACACCTTGGAGCTGAACTGACCCATCATGGACTGGGGAGCTGGGGGGATCTGAGGTGCTATGAGGCCGTGTGGCCGAGGGAGGGTTCGGGAGGTGACAGACTCAATGTCTGATCCGGCAGTCGAGTAGTCACTGACAGAGTCGGCGCCGTAGTAGTTGCCGAATCCAGAGGTGGAGGAGACGGATGAGCTGGTCGAATGCGTCGAGGGGAAGCCATAGGAATCCCCCGATCCCCTATCACTGCGGGCGCCGTAGATGTTGCGAGGAGTCTCTTGGCTCATAGCGAGCATGCCGTGGCTTGCGTCGAGAGCATCGGCGAAGCTCCGTCGTTCGTCGTGGTGGTGGAGTCCTCTGTTGTTAAAGTCAATCATTGAGTTGCGATGGGGCCGGGCCAAGACACTGGGGTCCGAGATGTCGACCAAGGAAGTTGAGGGTACTGACGAGTGAGAGAACCTCCTAGAGTGTTCGGGTTCCGGGGCGAGAGCAAACGTCGAGCGCATGGGAGCGGGAGCGTAGCCCATTGTCTCGTAGGGGGTAGGCGATGCCGTGTATGAGCCGTTTACGGGAGAAGCAGCCGTCGCGTAGGGAGCATCACCATAGGCAGGAGCGGAAGTGGCAGCCATGCGATTGATACTGAGAATATCTTGGGGAACAGTGAGTAAGTCCGTCCTAGGCAGAGGGTCTGCCATGGGGAGACTACCTGCTGAAGCTGCCGTCACGGGAATCTGTCCGTAAGAACCCAAAGACGAGGCATTGCTGCTAGTGCTGGTCCTAGCGGTGTGTGACCTCTCCAGACCCAAACCGGAGCCGAGACCGTGGCCGGCGTACAAGCCCTGGGGGGCTTGCGGCGACGAGGTGTTGGCCCACGGGTTTGAGAACTGAGGGGAGGCGGAAGAGTGTGCGTAGGAAGACAGGTGGTCGAAGGTGTTTAGGGGTCCGAATCGTTGCTGAGAATCTAACGTCATAGTCATGATCGGTGGTGGTGTTGGTGAGATGGGATGACGAGGTAGGCCGTCAAACAAAATAAAAATAAAAACAAGGCGTATTAGATGTTCGATGTGATAGCGTGAACTGATCAGATGCGAGTGTATGTAACGACTATTATGGTAGAAAGCCAAGTCGTGTCACGGATCGGATAGAACTGGATGATCCCGTAGGAGTTGGGCAGGTTGAGGTTGGGGGATCAGCGAGGTTTAAGTGTGTGCTTGTGGACTACTGACACGACTACTTGAACCAGTTGAGAGCTGAGACCAATCGTTTGGGCTGACCAGGCAAGAGTCGTATGAAGCTTGTTGCACAGTGGTCAGCGGAACATGGGAGGAGTGTGGAGACCCTTTCTCTGCAGACAGCTGTGACGACTCCGACTCAGAGTGATCGACAGCGCCAATATCCCGTGGGAAAGAGGCCGAAGGGGCAGGGTTGGGGCGATTTAGGTAGGGTAGTAGGCTTGTTCAGATTGGAACCGGGGGGTCAGGCTGAGGAGGAGCCTAGAGGAGATGGAGGAGAGAAGGACGACCAGGTTAGGTATTGTGGTGCGGGCCAGCGAGAGCGGAGCGGATGCGCGGTAGTGCGTAGCGTGGTGTAGAACGAGGGAGTTGAGTGGAAGAAGAGATGGCGGCCCAGTTTTTGACAGGACCACTAGGAGGAAAGGAGGAGACCTGGAGTACGTCCCTGGGACGAGGTCGAAATGGGACAAAGATCTGCGGTATCGAAGACGGTTTGGTGAAAGGTCTCGAGGTCAACTGGAGGCTGTGGCAGGGGGGCCCCAGGTATTGTTGTTCAGTCGGCGCGGTGTGTCGAGTACTGGCGTCTCCAAAGTGAGCCAGGAGGGACTACCGATGATGTTGTGATAGTGGAGATGTATTTTTTTTTTCTCTTCCTCTTCCCACTCTTCCGCGAGGACTTTCAGGAGCGGGGTTTCCCGTGTTATTGGGGGTGAGCCTCTATGTATGCGTGTGTGTGTGTGTGTGTGTGTGTGTAGGTACGCCCCTTGTTATTATTGTTTTTGAAGGGGGGAGGGGGCAGTGTGAGATGTTGCTTTTTTTTTTTTGTCTTTCTTGCTGTCTTTGAAGATGCTTGCTTGAGTACCTTAGTTGTCTTGATGTGACGAACCGCAGGAGCTCGGGGCAAGTAACGAGAAAGAAGGCGGAGCGCGTGGAAAAGTAGACTTTGGCGCAATGCGTCGCAATAGGTTTGGTTTGAGGTTGGACGATGGAGCTGAGGATCTCTGATGATGAGCGTTCGGAGTGGAAAAAATTGGGGCAAGATGTAGAATTGGCAGAAATTTGATGGGGAGGCGAGGGAACAACGCTTTTACATCTCTCGTGGTTCCGGGTCAGGAAGGAGAGACAAGCAGATGAAGCTATGATGTCGATTTACTTGGTGTTAGAGTACGCTGTGTGGAGCGGAAAGAGTGGAAGAGGGTGTGGGGTGTATATAGCAAGAAGAAGGGGGTGTAGTGCCAAGAGAGCAAGAAAAAAAATTGGCAGCGAAGGGAAAAGAGGGTTCAAGAGTCCAGGGTAGGGTCCCGTTAGTGAGAAGGATGGGATGGGGGAGAGGAAGGAAGGGATGCTGGAGGGACGAGGGCTGAGGGGGTGTGGGACGATAATCAGAAGGAGGTGTGCAGGGACCAGACGAAGTGGACCTTAGGGCAGGGAAGAAAGGCGCCACACACTGCCTTCCGTGTCTGTGTGAGAAAAAGAGGAGGGAAAGAGGGTGCGGAGTTGTGTACTATACCTTAGCACTTACCTAGGTACTGACTGCGGACCGGAATGCACGCCTGCCTTGTACAGCCCAGGTCTTGCCTGCGCGGCGCAGGTACCACCTGAGGCGGGATGGACTACTGACCGCAAGCACAGCTGCTGACGGCTCTTCCACGTCCCGTCCCAAGTACACAAGTACGCCGGGTGTACTTCAGCCAAGGCTAGCTCGCATGCGCAAGCAAGCAAGCACTGGCCCTCTATGGCTCTTGCTCTGCGCCTGTTTGCTGCTGGCTACGAAGTACATCATACACCAGCAAAGACAAGCTCCACCAAGGTACCAGCTACTGTCTCTCCCGCTCGCCATCGTCCATTAGGTAGGATGGGGGGGGAGGTTGCTCTGTTCTTCTCCCGCGTCTCACCAATCCGAGCAGGTAGACTAGTAGTAGCTTTCGAGCCGACTAGTCCAACGACAGACGCTAAGATCAGAGTAACGTAGGATAGACAGGGTCGATGAGAGAGGACAAGAAGAAGCCAAAAGAGCGCCACTGATGATGAGCAGTCAAGGGTACGAGGAAGAGGAGAAGGGGGGGGGTCGGTGCTAGTGTGTGGGCAGGGCAGGCGGACACAGGCAGATAGATAGGTACTCATTTTCTCCTTCTCTTTTCTTTTGTTTCCCGCGCTGCCGCGATGCTACTTGGTATCAAATTAGTACGGAGTGTATTGATTCGGCAGGAGGGGGTGCCAATGCGCTTAATGGATGCCTTCCTTCCCTTTCCCGTTTTCCCGCACGCCCGTGAGTTGGTCAATTGCAAACACCCGTAGACATGGGATATGCAGGGTCTTCCGTATCCAACTCCTTTTTCTTGTTCGCCCTACCTATCCAGAGCCCAGCTAGTAGATACGCCATGGCAAAATGCGATACATGTAGCTCAGCTTCATCTACAGATCCAGTGGCCATGGCTTGACTCGGAACGGCACCTGCTCGCCACCAAAACAAAGTCCCCTTGGGCTGAGATGGATGTCGCGATGGCTCAGAGCGGCATGGCTTCAGGGCCAGGGTGGGGTGACAGGGGGAGGGGTCGCAATGTGTTTCTGTCCAACGACTCTCTCTCTCTCTCTCTCCCTCATACCTAGTGCCCATCTCCCCTCTGGTTATTTTGGTTGCAAACGCTAAGCCCGATGACAGCACTGGCTCTCTTCCGTTGCGACCCCGAGACGGGTGGGCGAGACGGTTGGTGTGCGTGCGTGTGATGGCATCGCATCCATCTCCTGCACTTGGAAAGTGAAATGAAAGTAAAAATAGTGGAGGGTATACCCAAGATGCGCACTCCGAATGGCTAATGCCGCCCGTACTCCATAAAGGAGCGTATCGCAAGTGTATACTCGTCTGGTTTTGGCACGTCTCTGTGCCCCCTCCCCCCCCCCTCCCTCCAAACAACAGCTCAGTGCGAAAGCCGAAAGGCCCTCAGCATGAGGAAGAGGACCTGGGTAGTCGCAATAGGCGCACCTGTGCTCCCCACCTCCTCCCCCCCCAACACACACACTCCTCTCTTACACTACACATTTCCCATCTCGCGCTGCGAGGCGCTAGCTCGTTTGCTCTCCACGACGCCCACAATAACGATGTTGCCGAGTTCGAAAGACAGCATCGTCTCCGAGAGCGAAAGAGAACAGAATGTCGAGTAGAGAGGTGTGAACCTGAAGACAGGTTCAGAGCAGGAGAATTTGAGGAGTGGTACTCTGCACTGGGCACGTCCTCCTCTCCTCATTTTCGTATTCCTCCCTACCCTTTTCTTGATGCCTGCGAACAAATAAGCAACCGCATGTTGATGTCGATGAGGGCGCCAAGAACAAACCTGTGCCCTCGACGGGCTCAGAGCAGAAACCCTTGACTGACCGGGTGGGGGAGGGAATGGAGACGCAGCCAAGGGGGTGTGAGAAGAAGGCTAAGATGGAGGGTGTGTTCCTAGCTGTTATGATGGACACCAAGGCGCCTCTGAACGGCACCACTGACGTAAGGCACGTCAATGTACATAGAGTATTGATGCGTTTCGAGCAGGGGTGGGCGGAATTGAAACAACCTCCACATCTCTCACACCCGGACACTTGTTGTCATCAATTGGCAGGGGGGGAGACATAAGAGCGGGATGGGTCATAGGTCATGGGGAGAGAGTCCCTTGGTGGCTGAGAATTGTGCACTCGGTCGGCAAAGTGGGAGGGCGATAGAGTGAAAGTGGAGAATGGAAAGCGGAATCGCAAGACGAAGCAGCAGCAGAAAAGCAGATGAAGCGCAAAGACGTACGGGCCGGGAGCAAGTCGCGTGGCAGGGAAGGGGGTGCTTGCTGTGAGGTAGGGGCCTGTAATTGTACCTAGCAGCTGCCTTCTTCGTCTCTCCTTCACCCATCCCCCCATCCCCCCATCCCCTCATCCTGTCAAATTCCTTTCCTTTCCAGTGAGTGCCCTTTCGGAAGGGGAGATGACATGGAGCCTGCAACAAGATGAGTGCGGGCATTTTTGAATGAGAGGATGTTGCTGGAGCCACATCATGACCATGGCCTCGAGCAGCACAGAATGCGTGGCCGAAGACGGGAGAGTTCGACATTGTCGTCATATCGCGGCATCTCGGGTACATTGCCATCTCATGCCTCCACCCCGTCTCCTAATCCCAAGTTGCGACATGCCTGTGCGTGCGTCTGTCTGTTGCCGTTCAGTACCGTAAAAGAGACATCCGCGGCTGCGCCATCAGCGTCAACATGAACACCCATGGCAACGGTCACTGAGCCTCATACACTGTGACGGAGCAAAAGGCGATTGTTTACGTACTCGGCTGCCGCAAATGGATGACCGGGGGGTTGTGGCCAAACGCCATCGCAAAATCATCCTCCCGCCGACCAAGCCTGTCTGCCCCTGTCTTAATATCGAGCTCTGTTAAGCCCATTCACCTTATCAGCCTTCCTAGGTATTGCCGTGTGCCCTAGCGACAATGATGCTTTTTGTCCGTTCAACAAGCTGCGTGCGTGCATTAGACGATTCCCAAGTGGCGAATTTTGATGCTGGCTGACATCAAACTTGGCGACGTATGCGCCAAAGATGCTCGCTTGGACACGGTCCGTCTGCAAAGTGCATCCGGGGTCCCAAAGGAGGCCGTTACATGTATGACGCCGGTGCCAACTAACACGCCCAGCATGAGATCTGTGGTTCGTGCGACTTGTATGTGTGTGTGTGTGTGTGTGGTGCCGCCAAATTAGTGTGCAGGACCTGTACGAGGACCAGTGAGCTTTGACTGACGTAGTCACCCGTTCTCCCCCGTGACCCAGAATCCTTCTACTCGAGCCTGGGGTTGCGGCTTCAGGCGCTTGCCAGAGTAGAGTACGATGGTTGTTCAGTGACCGCAGCCGGCCAGGTACCACTTGTCAACGTCAAACCGACCCAGCGATTACATCAATGATCCGGGGTACCCTCCATATCAACCCTACTCTTACAATGGTACAGGTGGAGAGGCTGCGGCGGCTCCTCTCGACTTCCTAGAGCACCACATGTCATGCTCTACCCTGTATTCATTCAGCTCCCCCAAAAAAGTAATCACAACAACGATCTCTTGTCCTCACGTGCTGGAAAGGATGAACCCGCCCGTATAGCAGGGAACAGCCTTCCACTTGAAGCCATCGACCCCCTTTGCTCTCCATGCCAAGCATTCCTTCATTTATTGCCAGAACTATTCAGTCCACTTTGGGCATATTCACCATGTCGCCTCCAACTACCAAAACACCTTGCGGCTTTACTCTCCCAGGGACTTATCTGAAAACAGACTGTTGATGGGGGCCATGGCAAACGCCATCCGAGCCGCACGTAGCATGGGGGGGTTTAAAAAAAAAAAAAAAAAAAACTCTCCCTCCTTTCCTCATTCGGTCGACCCATGCATTCCCCGTCTCTCTCTACGACGTATCTTTCGTTGACGGGCTTATCGAAAGATGAATAAGGAAAAAAGAATAGTGGACGCAACGCTATACATGCACTCCGGAGTGCGTGGAAGCGCAGGAGCTTGTCTCACGGCTTTCCGGATCACTGATGCCTGAGGTCTACGTAGAGGTGAAGCATGGCAGGCAACTTTTCCCCAATGCGATGAGCATCACCAGGGGGGGTTGGCTAAAATGGAGAGTGGAAAAGAAATGGAAAAGTAAAAAGAAAAGAAAAGAGGAACCCGGTACTTGATTGCACCAAAGCTAAGTCCCACAGATATGCATGGGTACGCAAGGGAGATGATCCACCGTTCCTTTTCTGGGAGATGACGGATGATGGGAGTGGCGTTGCACTAGCAGCTATTCTGCTGCAGCCAGACAACGACAACCACCAACAAGCTAGGTACCAACACCTGACGCTGCGCAAGTCCAAGTGTTCAATGCCCATGACACTAAAACTTGGAGTGCGGAACGTTCTTCTCACGACCCTGGTCCTCTATCTGCTGCCCCTGCAGAGGCTGGGGCATACGAGATATGGTGAAGAGCGGTCACGATGCGCCCATTACCTTTCGCAATGGCGCTGACAAAACCCTTCAGTAACGTCTAATCGCGCTTAGTGCGCAAGCTGAACCCTGATGAGCGAGCGCTTTTGCCCATTTGATTGCAACAGCCCAAGTCAGCCAATAGGAGCCGCCTGGTGTTTCAACGTATGCCGATGTAAAATCCGATGCCACCAACAACGCCGCTATTCATTCTCATTAAACGCTCTATTGTATACGGAGGACTGGTGTCCTGTGTCCTCACTGCTTCAATAAAGCTTGGAACCAGTGAGCACCTTGGCCACCAAAGGCATACGCCAGCAGAAGCGGGCCGCTTTCGGCCTAGGGGCGTGTGGGGAGAAGCGGTGCAGAACTGGACAACGTTCTTCCCGACTAGTATCGTGATCCCTGAGGGTGTGTAGCCTCGTGGTAAAAAGAATTTGATTACAACAACGATGACGATGGAAAACCCATCTGCCGCAGTTGCCCAAAAGATAACATTTCATTTGGCCCCCATACAATACGGGCCTCCTGGGCCCGGTAACAAGATGCCGTCTTCCTAGTGACGGGCTTTTTTTTCCCTTACGACCCGGGTCACATGGCAGGTGGGGGTTCGGTAAGCTCAACGACCATCTGTCGTCTGAAGACCCTGCAAGAACCCCGAGCTCGTACTGTAAAGCTCTTCTTGGTACCTAATGAAATACCCCAACGTTAGTCTCCAAGGTGTCGTTCCGCAGAAGATCGGCGAGGGGCAGCCTTGCCTCACGGGCTGCCGGTTTAGGAGAGGGGGCCAATAGACCTCTTGGCAGCCGATAGACCAGGCATCGTTGGATGAGTATGGGCCGTCTCGGGAGGCTTGGAAGTTCTCAACAGCGTCTGCCGGATCAACTTTGCAGCTCTTTTCCCAAAGAAGATGATCAGAAGATGTTTGTTTTCGGAATGAGCGAAATGGGATATGCGGAACATGGAGAGTTGCAACCAGGTTCTTCGAGATTATCCCCAGCGTTCATCTCAAATCAAACCTTCACTATACTGCATTGGAAGGAAGTGCAATGGACGGTAAGCCCGGAAGAGACACATGAAACACGCTAGACATGGGATGGCCATGCTCAAAGAGTTGATAGCGGCCCTCTTGAGGTCGCCGATTAGCCCGGGGAGCCAGGCTTGGTGGACGGGCTTGGAGGCCGAAGAACGTGCCAACCAGCCAACATAGCGGAGACTCAGCAGGCCTGTCAATGCTGATCCAGTAGTCTCGGAAAATGGACTTGCGGATGGGGCATGGAATTTGATATGATGATCGCTTGTCGTTGAGAGTGGAACATGCCAGTTGGAGAAGCTGAGATGACAGGCAGCTTGTGAGAAAGCACTCGGCCAGCCGGGGAGGAACGTGCTTGCACCACACGTGCTCGAGACCCGGCAACGGATGGCAACCGCCTTACCGACCTGATCGAGACGACTGTGTGAGAATGCCGCGCTCGTCCTCAGACCGAGCAGTCAGTCTATTGGGAGCCCGTTCGCCGTTTGGTAAGCCACGGGGCGGTAAAGCCCAGTCAAGCAAAGCTTGGGCTGCCAAATGCATCGAGTAGGGCCGAACGCACAGGGCAGTTCCTGGAGTCGACAGTGAGTTGTAGTCGAGCGGCGTGGGAGGGCCACCTCATCCATCTAGATACCCGAGAGATGACGGCGCCGATCACCGCGCAGAGTCTGGCGGCGCTCCGGCACCTGACTGATCCCCTCGCCCAAAACAATAACAGGGTCGCATTGAAGGAAACATTCTCTGTCGGCTACCTCAGATAATCTGTCGTATTACCGTCCAAGCGGGTGAGCGGGTGGACGGCTGTGTGCGGCATCAGGGTGGATGTGTCCACGCTACCAAGGTCTTTGGTGAAGGGCAAAGGCGTGACCCACAACGCCTCGGGTGCAACGCTGGCGGTGGATTAGAGTTCGAGGAAAACGCAATGTCAACTCTCGAAGACGGATTGCGTAGAGTAGCGTCGCGTAGGGTCAGGTTTGATTATGATGGAAGATATGGATAATGCAGGCACATTGCGGCAGTTCAGTTACGAGAAGCTCATCAAAACCATCCTTGGCAAATGATTATGAAAGGAGTGCGTCTAAAGGGGAAGGGGGGCACCCAATTGAGCTCGAGTTGTGTCTATTGGGTGGTTGCGCAGGCATCACAGCGAGCGAGAGCAGGCGAGACGGGAGGGCAAATCCATAAGGAAGCCCCTTGCTGAATGAGTCGACCAGGGTATGTCTCAGAATCAACATGGATTCCCCAAAGGCGGGTCTTTTCGTTGTCACTCGGGGGCTGTCAAGCACCCAGAAGATACTTCCGACAGCGCTCTTGGCATTGAACTGCATGAAGACACTATACCGAATGGACCGTAGCGTGCTGTAGAATCCCTACCCGCCTAGAGCCCGCAGCAGAGCGTCGATCATGCCCGTATTCTGTTGTCCTGCAGACGGGCCAGCCGTGCCAGCCTCACTTTGTAAGGCCTGGTGTCTGGGGTGCCTGAAGCACAGAGTGCTATCGTACAGGCAATTGTTAAGGCTTAATTACAGCGAGGAATCGCCGTGGTGCAAAGCGATAACGCCAGACGTCGAAGTACCCGTTGGCTGCTCGCCGCTCGATATGTCCGGTGTTGTGTTCACTGTCCAAACTGGATTGTAGAGAGAGGAGACAGTAAACTCATGATAAGGCGTGTTCCGCGTGCTGCATGCGTGTGTGAAAGCAGGCCTTGCTTGCATGCTGGGGCTGTCACGGTGATTGTTGCCACTGGTGCTGGTCGAGGCCATTAGTGTAATTCGAGAAACCCTGAGAGCAGGCATTGATTTGAATTTTCGTGTGGGGCCAGCAGAACGTCGTGCCCAGCACGCCAGATACACTAGATGGCCAGCAGTGGGTTCGGCCTTCTTCCCATAATTCATTAGATATTTTGGCCCTCACATTCTGGGTTGCATTGGGAACAATGGGGCAGCGTTCTGACGTCGCGAGGCGGCATCAGTCTTAGAACATACATGCCGGGATACGAGGCGCAAAACAGCTTCCTCCTTTGGGCTCAATGTCTTGTAGATTTCCAGGTGATGGATGCCGGCTCGAAATAGCCTGAAAGGGGGGAGGGGCAAGGGTGATGGATGGAGCAGTTGGACCTGTACCGTGTGCCGTCGTCCTGTCATGATGCCATATCTTTTTGGACTTGGGGGAAGGAAGTTGAGACCAAGAGAGGCCTTCAACCCTATTGCTAGTCAATGCTGCAAGGTCGGTTGGGTTGTGTGTTGCTGTGAGTGTTTTGTCCCGAGTGGAGCGAATGACGGTTGACGCGCGTAGCCTGTTGCAGATGTGTGGTTGACAGCCAGACGACGCCCTGATCGACGCCTACCGCGACGGAACGGACGTCTGTCTTTCTTAGCGACATAGGAATGCTCACATTAATCCCACAACTCAAGTTTCGCCAATGAACACGACAGAACGCGAGCAAGACGACGCGAATCCAAACGACACACAGAAGCCCAAAGAGACGCTGTGGCAAGCAGATGACTGTAACCGTTAATGGCGGAATTGCTACAGCCGACGACGAGGCTTGAAGAGGTATACGAGCGACCGTTGAAAGTGGTCAAGTCAAGCCAAAGACAGAGTAGGTAGTGCGGATGCGTCAAATTGCTCAGTGGCACTTGCGGTAAGAAATCAAGCCAACCGAGGCGGTGCGCCAGCCGAAACCAATGCCGCAGGCGGGAATGCCGGTGAGGAGAACCCGAGTTGAAGTCGGTACAGCTGCTAAAGGGCATTAGATGATGATTGAAAGGCATTGGGTATCGCCTGGTTGACATGCATGGCACAATCTATGCGCTGCTGGAATTCTCTCTTGCGTTGGATGGCTGTAAGGTTGTGCTGAATGACGGAGTGAATGGAGTCGAGTTGGCAGGAGACAGAGAGCCATGAGAAGATAGACTTTTCTGGGAAGTCAAGGTAGGTAGGATGAAGTTGAATCCGGGGTCGTGAGATTCGGACGGAAGTTGACAGCATGACCCAGCCAGTCGGTGTCGGCAAGGCGGCAGGACCTGATGAAGAAAGAAAGGAAGAAAGATGCGGCTTAATGCATGCAGGAAGGCGTTCGTTCGTTCCTTGTTGTGCCCTGCCTGCCTCTTCTCCCTTTCCCGTCCGGAAACTCGGCTCAGCATCTCGGTCCTGCCGTTCAAGCGACAGTTTCCCCAGGCAGTGCAGTGCAGCAGTGCAAGTGCCAAAAATCAGTCAGCATCAATCACATGTCTTCTATAAGGCAGGCGCGTCTGTTAAGCCCTCTCGTTCTCTCCCTTATGCTTACCGCAGCTTCATACCCCCCAAAATACGGGAGAACCCGAGCGAGGAAGGGGCATCGTGGGATGTTTCGAAACACAATGACGTCGTCCCCCAGAGCTGCCTTTGCCTGGTCCTTTCCTCTTTCTGAAACGGCAGCATGTCGCCATATGCGTCCCCTGGATATTTACTAGGACCCTTCCACGCCCATTTTCGCATGTTTACTTTTTCCTTCAAAGCACCCAAGCCCTCCCTCCTCACAAGTGTCGTGAACGTACACCCCCGCGTGCATCCCAGGTCAATCAGCAGCATCTCTTCCCCCAGAATCGCTTCGCTCCAGACAATTTCGAACCACATCTTCATGACAAAAAAGTACTTCATCCCTCTTCAACCATGACCCCGATCACGGTTATATCGGTGTCCTGTGCATCCAGTAGCCTCTCTGCGCCATTGAGTTGCTGTGTCGCCTACCCTCCGCTGGTTACATGGGACTGTCCTTGGGAGTGAGGTTTGGTCGGACGTTGACTCATTCGGACATGGCTCTGCCGACACAAAGACGCGCAAACCGCCACACATCATTATCGACTTACCCCCCCCCCCCCAAATGCCATCCATGATGTACCGTGACATACCTACTAACCCCTCTCCCTTGCATATACGGCTTGCGAGATACAAGATGGATCGGGTTCACTATCCCTATAGGTAACCACCTGTTGCTTTGCAGCAACCGGCCAGGTGCTCGAGCCGTTCCCAGCGCCACCCACCTGTTCTGGCCTGCCAAGCTGCCTTACTCGACGCGTCTTGAGGAAGCGCGAGTTTCCAGCCTACGCCAACTGACTTCCGAGCGACCCCCGGCGCCAAACCGTTTACTAGTCAGATGACTGAGCTACTCCCGGAACGCCAGCTCATTCTCAGCGCCTCCAATGAACTAACTCTACTCCAGCCTTAGTCTGGGGGCAAGCTGCTAATGTTCCGGTTGCCATTCCGCCCCAAACCCGACAGCGTGCAGACCCTTCGACCTTCCCGACTGGAGGGCGGGCGAACGGGCCTTCTGATGCATAAAGGAAGCTTCCGGATCGGCGTCCGCCCATGTGTCGAAGAATTAGATTGCTCGTGGGTAATCGGACAACAGCACGATGAAGGCGATGATCTATGGCGATCATGGTCTGCTCGTATGGGATGGCACGCGGGTGTTGAGATTATGTAGGGATGAAACTGCCTCGACAACTGCAGATGGCGTTTCACCATGCCACCAGGACAGCAATTCTAGGGGCTTCAGTACCCTTCAACATGCCAATCCACAACGGTAATGGCGCGTCCGTCCAGCTAGGCTGCGATGCCATTAAGCCCCGTGCCTGCTCTGTTCGGACAAGGTATGGCGACGCTGTGGCTCAGTCTACTGCGTACCGCTCACTATAGAGAGGTCGTTTCTTCCTGTTCCTAACGCACACGGGGATGCAAATGAGGTGGGCTCGTATAGGGGCTTGCATCTTATCGATTTCCTCCGGGTGCCCTCTAGAACATGTCTTGGTAATCCCCCTGGGATTCGCCAACTACTCAAACATTCCGGGGTTTCCAGTGGATTTGGCCGAGCTGGCCGAGACAGCGCTTACCATATTCGTGCTGGTCGGGTTCAACCGGTACGTTATTTGGACGTTTGGGCACTGAGGACACATCGGGGCATGCAGATTTACAGGGAATTTTTGTCGATCGCTGCTCTCGCCGTGTTAATCAGAGTGAAAATGGGCGGTCCAAGTACCGGTAGGGCAGCTAGTGGTGTTTGCAACGCCTCGGCAGTCTGAACTATCGCCAACTAGCCTCAACTCTCTTTCCTGGTCACTGCAGGCTTGCAGATCCCCCGCAGTGACCCTTTACGTGAAAAGCATTGCCGGCGCTGTTGGAGAGGTTTCCTTTGCCAACGCAACGCACCTGGGAAAAGGTAGGTAGTTGGCCAAGGTAAGGCGGGTACCACAAGGTAGAAAATAGAAAAAGAAAAAAAGAAAAAAAGAAGAAGAAGCAGCAAAACGGGAACAAGACGCCAACACCAGCAAGACAACGCAGACGTCTGCCAAAGGCGAGACGAAAGCGATCAGGTGTCTTGAAGGCCGGCCGCTTACACAGGTGCGCTTTGTTCCGGACAAACCAAGCCAGCTACCAAGCCGCCCGCATTTCACTTTTCAACACACCTTTCATCACTGCAACACCAAATACATACACTAATTTGCTGGCAAATTATGCAAGTCGCCGTTCGTAACAAAGTTGGCGAACTCGGGGGTTGAGGCTTCCTGCATTCGAATTGAGTTCCTGATCGGAGGTTGTTCCTAATTTGCACATAGCGAACCTTCGATAATCTACCCGCTCCGTCTCACCTGAATCTCGCATTTGTCGTCCCCGTTCTCGAATGATTATCGTTCCCCACGGGAAAGCCCCAACCCCCTCAAGATAAAAGTTAGCAGCGTGGCAGCAGCAGTAACGCCAGCAGTGCAACCCGCAGCGAACCAACCAACCAAGTCAGCCCCTGCCCCTAGATGAGTTGCATTTCGCAGACATGACAAACACTCGAAGGAGAGGGGTGAAAGACACAGTGTGCTACACCCTGGTTCACAGATAGGTACTGTACAGCAGTCAGTCCTTCTGATCACAGCAACAAAGCAACAACAATGACAATGACGCGAGGGAATGATTTGAGGCCTTTTGTGCTGCCTAAAGTTTAGGGCTGGGTGGTATTGGCCGTAATATGGCTCACCCGCTCTTGTCCGTGCACGGAGCAAGAGTGTAACTGTACTTAGGAGGGATGGCCTTTCCAAACCTATAAGATGCTGATTTATGTGATTTTATTTTTAAACAGGAGAGAAAAATTAGGTACACTACATGGTACAAAGAACACGTGAGCCGTGTGCCTGGCAGAAGCATGGCCATCCCTACTAAAAGTTCGTATGGACGAAGATGGAAACCGAGAAGTCGGGTCCCGATGGATAAAGGGCCATCCCAGAAGAACTTCGTTCGGGTTGGAAGTTCGTTGCTGTCAATTGAAAACGGGGATGAGGGGCGGCTCCCGCCCTCTCGTTTCTAATGTATGCCCAAGCCATAACCTATATGACGAGCTGTAGCTTAAAGGATTGAACTCCGTCAATGTACCAACGTCATTCGTTCCTCGACACAACCTCAACGTCGGGGCGCCCATCGTCCTCTCTATGCTTGTGTGTAAAGAGGCGGGTTTTCGGTGTAAAGGCATGTACTACCAGAGAGCCTTTTGAGCCAGCGTTACGTGCTCCTTTCCTTTCCGTTGTCTACCTATAAGTCAACTGAGATTATCAATTGGGGTTGGACGTACGACATGCGCATTATTACGAGACTTTCAAGAACAGAAGTCAATGGCATGGACAGCCTGTTTTCCCTTTTATTTCTTTTCTTTTATTTCTTCCTTTTTTTTTCTCTTTCCTCTTCCTGTCATGTCATGTGTGCGACTGGCCGAAAAGATGCACTTAGCATCTTTGAGGTCCTTCCTTCTTGTATATTGGCATCGCATCCATACTGGAGTCGTAGGTAATGAGGCCGAACCGTGTCACTTTTCATATTTTCATTCATCCTCAGCTGCCGGCCGCCGGCTTACCGATGCGCCGAGATCATACGGGGAGCCAGGGGCCACGGCAACGGCAACCGTCGGGACGGTCGGTGTGTGATGTTGCCTGGGATATTCCTCGATTCATGACCCTCCCCAAGAAAAGGATCCCCTGGCCTCGTCCCCGGGCTGCCCGCCTCCCATAACAATCCCTCAGGGACGCAATTCGAGACGAGGAACTGCCTGCTTCGAAACGCCGAACCCCGCTTAAGAGAAGAAGTCAGAACACCGGGTCCGAGAGGAGCAGACGTCTCCGCCCCCCTCCCCGTTTCCTTCTGTTCCCCGTGCCTAAACTGTCTTGTTCTACTCTCTCTTCCCTCCCTCCATTGCGTTCGCATAAGATGAGGGTTCCTGGTTTACTATGCTGCGGCTCCCATTCTGGTCATTAAAGGCAAGTGGGTAAGCGGGTTTTCCCCATCTCAGATGTCAATCATACAACCCGTGGCGGGAGAAGGGGCCAAGGCAGCATCGTAGTGTCACTTGATACGGCGAGAGTTGTTCGAACCGAGCTCGTCTTAACTCGAGTCATATTACAGCGAGCATATGTACAATTTCTGAAGGGCAAGGTGGGCACGCATACAACCAGCACGAGGTTGAGGGGAAACCCTTCGGAATAACGAAATGGATCCTGTTTCGGAATGCGAAAGGGCAATGATTAGTGAATTATTTCTTCCCATCTTAGAACGCCGTTCAGAAATTTTTTTGTTGTTGCTCGAAAAAATGCTCCACCAACATGAGAGAATTCTACAGGATGCGAGTATTATGACTCAAGTACAATGGTTGGCTACCCTGCGCGCCCCCTCGATGCGAAAACACACCGCTTAACTGCCCAGTCATCCGTCCTCATCTCAGTCTCTGGTCTTCTCGGACTCTCGCTTTCGGACGTAACCTTTTCTACTAAGGTAATATGTGGACTGTGTGGGCCGGTTGCAGGAAAAAAAATAACACATCCCTTCTTGGATATCGTATGTAGAAGAACACCCTGAGAGGGCGGGGGGGGGGGGTGATGTTGAACCTTGTCTTCCCGCTCTTGCATTTTACCCCCTCGTCCCTGCCAGACCCCACGAGCAATTTAGAGCATGATCGCCAACTCCGACCTGTCCACCTTCTCTTCGTCCAGGTTGGGATAATACGGCACCATGGCGTCGGCACCCTGGACATAGGCGTCGTTGTATAGCCGCCAGTAGGGCTGGCGTACCTTGCGTGCCGGGTGAAATAACCCCGCCCAGACGTAGTTGAGTACCACACCGGGACCGACGGCCATACGGATGGCCTCGATGGCCTCGATGATGCGGTCAATAACGTGAGGACTCGTCTCAAACAGGTTCGGGTACAGGAGGTTGAGAAGATGTAGCATGGCGTCCTCGCAGCCCAGACCGACAACACCAAGCGCGATGTGCTTGACAACCGAGGCGGCCGTCTGACGATGGACCTGGTCGCGGTCGATGAGGGCATCCTCGAGCAACGGGGTAACGGCGTAGACGTAGTCCTTGGCCATCTCGCCAATGTACTCAAATAGGAAAGACAAAGACTTGAGCACACCATTTTGCACGTTCAGCTCCGGAACGCGATACTCGTTCATGAGGGCGGGGAGAACGGTGAAAGGAGCACAAGTCTCGGCCACGATTCCAATGGCGACGGCCGTGTTGACACGAGACTGACGCTCCTGCACGCGAAGGTTGTTCAGCAGCGTGGCAAGGACGTCCTGGGGACCAATGGCCTTGGCGATGAAGCCAAATGTGTTGTTGGCAGCACGGCGGATGCCCTTCTTGTGCGCCTTGAGCATGTCGAGTAGCTCGAAGCAAATGCGCATCCATTCGCGAGCGTTGACACTTTCGGGTCCACGATCGGCGATACGACCAACCAGATCAATTGTGTTTTCCTGGACCTTCTCGTGACGGTTGCGCAGAATAGGGGTGAGTCGAGGGAGGAGGTCCCTGATCGGAGGCTGCATCTGCGTGATACCGACGACCGTGACAATGGAACGCAGGGCTCCCAGGATGGACCCGAGAACTTCGGGGTACTCTTCACCCAAGTATTCGTAAAGCACAATTCCGAGCTTGCCCATCAAGGCGTCCTCTCCGCATTGCTTCATGACCATGGCAATTCGCGAAATAAGGTCGGCCGCTTGTTGTCGTACTGTTGCTGACTTGTTGTTCAGCCGCCACAGAATAGTACTGACGATTTGTGGCAGGTAAGGTTTGCAGCGCGATCCAAGGGCGTTGACAACAGACCCAAAACCGTTGAGCATGATGATATCCTCCACACTTTGTTCCTGAAACGAGTGCAGAATACCGTCAATCAAGCGTTCCTCGAGACGCTCACCGATATCTGCGGCGCCCAGACTTGCAACGATCTTCTCCACCGTCTCGACGGTCATCTTTCTGTAGGCCTCGCTCTCGTCCTTGAGATTCACCACGATTCTCTCCAAAATCTCACTGACGCCGACCTTTTGGCCGATATCAACCGTGGTTTCGACAACTTGTCTGTAGTTGCGTTTGTCCAACGCCATTCGCCGCACCCAGAAGCTCTTGAAGAACTCATCCAGGACGTGCTCCTTAAGATAGCCTGCAGTGACACCATCAGTACCAGCGCACTGAGACACCACCTTCAGGACAACCTTCTTCATCTCCTCATCCGGTGAGGAGAACTCGCGAAGGAGAATTTCCATGATTTGACTGGTGTAGTAGTTGGCGTACTCCTCGTCCATGAGGGGTATGATAAAACCCACGGCTTTAAGGAAACCTGCCAGGCCCTTTCCTCGTTGCTTGCGAGCTCCGGTCCACAACGGGTTGAGGATGTCGTCGAAACTCTCGATACCGTAGGGGTTCGATGCTTCGGCAAGCGCGGCGATGGCCAAACTGGTAACGGTCCTGACCTTTGTCTGCTCGTCATTGAGGTTAGGGCCAATACAGTCGACCAGACCCTTCAGGTGTGGCAGGACGGCGCAGCCCATTAGGATGGGGATTTGCTGTACAATCTTGACGCCGGTGTGACGGGCCTGCCATGACTTCTTGCTTCGACAGACGGCTCGGAGAAAAGGCAGGAGAGCTGGGATGCCCAGAGCGGACGCAACCACAGCGAACGCTCTGGCGGTTGTGTTTCGGACGTACTCGTCGACATGGTCAATGTCTGGTCTCATCGTGCTGATCATGGTGGCCAGCCCAGCTGCTTTGCTGAGGTTGGAAATGATCTCACGGCCTTCCACTCTTGCATAGTAGTCTTGGTCGATGAGCAGCGGCTCAATGACGACCAAGATCTTGTGGACATATGGCCGCACTAGATCATCGAGCTTGTAAAGAATACGGTCGATGACCTTGACGAGTAAATGTCGCTCTTGGTCTTCCAAAGTCTTCTCCATGAGCAGCGGAAGAATCTGGTCGAAGAGCGGACCGGCTCCAAACTGCCTGGCATTGTCGGTGAGCTGTCTCAGAGCAGTTTTACGCATTGGAGGAGTACCGTTCTTGACTTTCAAGAGCAGCCTCATAATCTTCCTCTCCTTCATTTCCTCCACGCTCAAGCTGTTCTCGTCGGATCCGTCGGTTAGCTTACCGAAGTACGCCATGTCCTCGGCCTTGAAGAACTGCAAGTCGCCAATGCCTGGGATTTCTGCTGGCACAGGCTTTCCGCTTAGCCTGACAGAGTCGGGGTCTTGCATCATGAATCCGGTTTGAGGCGCTGGCGTAGCCATGAGCTTGTGGGCTGGAGCGCGGATCGGGGCGTATCCTGGCGGTGGTTCGAGAATCTTATACCCTTGCTCCTCGCCGGGAAGAAGCATATCCAGTTCCTCGTCGCTCAAAGGCGCGTTGCGTCCTGAAATATCCGTTCCGAAGGTCGTGGGGAGGACAGCACTGCCCGCTTGCGAGGGATGCATCGGTGTGGCAAGCCCCTGGTTCCCCATGGGGGTGGCCGAGGGCGCCTGATCCCATCTTGATCGCTTCTTCGGCGCGTCGGCGGACTCCAAAGACGGGGTCTGGTCCCATCGCGAGCGCTTCGATTTCGCAGGCTCGGAAGACTGGGGAGCTTCCTCATCCGCAGCTTGCACGGTTGAGACATCCCATCTCTTCTTACGCTTCCTTCCAGCAGAGGCAGCATCAGCTGAGTTTGCTTCGGCGTTCTCCTTGCCATCATCCTTCAACGTAGCTTGGGCAACGTTGCCGTCCTCTTCGGGCCCGGCTGCGGCCTTGGCTTTGATTTTGCGGGCAACCTCTTCCTCCTCCTTCTCAAGTTCCCTTCTCGCCATGATATCGCGGTAGCTGGAACCATCCTGGTTGTCGCCGTTGGAAAAGGCATCGGTTCGAACGGGAGAGAGGGCGCGGTCAAACCGGCGCTTTTGGTAGTCGGTTTCGCGATCGGTGATTCTGTTGCTCTTCTCGCCACGGCCCGCCAAGGGGTCGTCTTCCTCAACGCCATCACCGCGTGCGAACTCGTCAATCATGTCACGTGAAGCCGTGTACTGGCCGACGAGACGGCGCGTGTTATCGGTGCCCTCCATCTCGTCATCATCGTCATCGCCGGCAGGGATGGACGTGTTGTATCCGGCAAACTTGTCGACGCCATTGCGATCGTACAGATCAGTATCGAAGCTATCGGTGAGTTTCTGCTTGGTGCCGACGTCAGCACGCTGGGTGGTCGGGTCGAAAGTGCGCGAGCCCTGTTTCGCAGCGGCGGCAGCGTTGCGCTCCGCTTGAAGCTTCCGGACGGTCTCGAAGTCTGCGTCGGACATTTTGAATTATGGGTATTGTGGCTTCATGTCACTTGTGAAGTTGCAAGTGGTCGATCGACGATGGCGGCGCGCATCAGTAATTGTTGTTTTGTTACTGATGAGGCTGACAGGGGAGCCAGGAGTCGTCGCAGGAGTTTGCAATCTGCGCAGGCAAAAGCTTTGCTGTCTCGGACGCCACCTGAAATTCGACGGCCGAACTTTAGCCGAGGAACGCCTAGACACCCCAACTAAGGTACCTAGCCTGCTAGCTCACAGACCTCAACATCGAAAGAATCGCAACAGTGACAGAACCAGCATTTCTGTTTTGGGGGGGAAATCAATTTGTTCGATTTTCTCTCTCACATTGAATTCACCTAATGAAACTGGTCGGAGCTGTCAGGCTTGAGTCTGCTATATAGCAACAGACACAAAAGACAAAAGCAACCCGGCAATACCAGTCACATGGGATAACCATTTTAAATATTGAATACCAGCAGTCAAATGATAATTAGAGGTCTAGTAATCTTACCGGCCCGAAGATCGAGAGAGAAGAAAGAAGGAGAAGAAGGAAAAGGAAGAAGAAGAGGCGGAGGCGAAACCCCGGCATCTTTCATGAGTCACCTTGTTTTCTGTGTCTGCGACCGAGTCCTTCTCCGCTTGGGCGACGACCCCTTCGACATCCTCTCCGACATCTCGGCCTTCACCTTCGCCTTCACCTTCGCCTTCATGAGCTTGCGCTTCTTGTCCAGCATCGGTGCGTCCTCATCAAAAGTAACTTCCTTCTTCACTATTGTCGTTTGTTCCTCCCCCACCTCCTTCTTCACCGTCCGCTCAGAAAACGTCTTCAAGTCCGCCGTGAACAGCACAGAGTGCGCCCAACCCGCATAATTACCCCATAGCTCCCTGAAGTGGTCACCAACGGCATCGTACATAATCTTGTTGAAAGTTTTGGTCTTGCTCTTGCCAAACTTGTAGTCCCGTTGGGCAATCTGCCAGACGTGTGTGTCCACCGGCACGGCTTCGCCCCAGCCCAAACCCATCAAGCAAACACAGTCGGCTACCTTGGGCCCAACGCCGGCCAACTGGAGGAGCTGCTCGTGCGCCTCTTTATATGTGCACTGGGGTAACTCAGAGCCTCCTTGGAGTCTTCTATAGCATGGGTTCTCCGGGTTTGTAAGGCTCTCAAACCAACCCTTTGGCCGGTCCTTCACGATGATCGACGCCGTCTGCGCAATGTATTTCGCCCGGTAGCCGAAGCCGAGCTCTCTGAGATGCGCTTCTACTGAATTTCCCGTCAGAGCTTCTGGCGTCGGAAAGTCGTGGAACGGCTCATCTCCAATATGGCCAATGAGTGGTCCGTAGTGCGTGCAGAGTTTATGGACCTATCCCAGAGTAAGCATCCAAATACCTTGGCGTCCTGCTGCCAACATGTCGCTGGCTCACCATCTGTGATATCCTTGGAATGTTGTTATTGCTACTGCATATGAAGCATATCAGAGCTTCCCATGCATCTTGGCTCAGCATACGGACGCCTCCGAATTCAGGGGCCCTCTTGCGAAAGTTCGGATCTGCTTCTGACCATTGTTCGTACAAAGATTTGAGATCCAGCTTAAGACTCAAATAGTGCCGCAGCAAATCTTCGGTATCGTCGTCTTTGACTTCGCCATCGGCGACTGGTGGTGTAGGCGGGTAAGTCGGCTTTACAGGCCAAGTGACCTTGTAATGCAGGTGAGTTGGATCTTGCTTCAGCGCTACGATCCGACCGTATAATGTGCAGCACCTAAGCCCGCGTTTAGTACGGTATGTTTCATGCGTGGGTGAACACATTCGACTAACCATTCGTCATTAATTTTGCGCCATCGGAACGATTGACCGCATCGCAGGGTTGTGTCGATGCAAAGCTCGGCCAAACTGAGAGGCAGTTTGCGCCACTCGGTCACTCTGGCTATGGACATGCTCAAGGTACTGTGAAGTCTATCAAGCTCAGTTAGAAATCAAGCTAGAGGAGATCCCCAATCAATAACATCGGGAGACAACTTTGCAGATTGGTCGGTTGCCAATGGGGGTGAAGCCGCTGCTTTCATCAAGTAAGTTCTTCCCTTTTAACGAGCTGTCGACTCAGCGGCCAGTCGCCACCCACCTCCCAAATTGAAGTTCGGGACTAACCAGCCACATTTGTTCAGCCACATCACAGTCTGTCGGGATCAATGGGTGACCAGATAATATTGTTTACACTGTCTTTCTGCACTGTACATTGGGCTCCACACCTTTTCGCACTCAGCTCAAGAGCATCACGACGTTACTGAGCGGCTCATTACGACCAGCATCCACCCCAACTGCCCACCATGCTTTTCTTCAGGTACGTTTTGTAACTCATCTAGGCACGGCGAACTCTTCCTTCGGGTTTATGAGCCGCCATGGTCCTTATCAGGGCCTGCACAGACTAACGTGTCAACATCTCAACCCAGTTTCTTCAAGACGCTCATAGACCACGAGGTCACCGTCGAGCTCAAGAACGACATCCAAATCCGCGGCATCCTCAAGAGCGTCGACCAGTACCTCAATATCAAGCTGGAAGAGATCTCAGTTGTCGAGGAGCTCAAGTACCCGCACTTGGTCAGTCACCTAGCCACCCTTCTTCTTCCTGAAGCGCTCGCCCCTCCACCGCCGGTGTCTCCCTTCCATCATCTCGGCTAGAGGCCCCACGAACTTTTCAACTAACGAAAACATGTCGACAGAGTTCTGTTAAGAATGTCTTCATTCGTGGCTCTGTCGTACGATACGTCCACCTTCCCGCCGGTTCTGTAGACGTGCCCCTCTTGGAGGACGCGACGCGGAGAGGTAAGTCCCCAAGGTCTTTCTCGTGTGTGCAAGCGTGACGCTGAAAAATCCCGCAGAGGCTGCTGCCCAGGCCGCAAAGGCGAAATAGGCCACTGGCTCTTAGGAATGATGTGCTGTTGGCGGGGGACATAAAATCATGACATGACCGGGGCACTACAAAAGCCGGTCAACGAAAGTCGGGAAAGGAAGGCCAGTGCCTAGCTACTAGATGTGCTAGCTCAACAGGGTTCGTGGGCGTTTTTGTCACTTTGACTAGACGATGATGCGAAAAAGGCGGGAGAATCCGATATCCAGCCAGAAATCTATGAAACCCACTGTTCAAAGGATTTGTACGCCCTACCGAGGGTTGCTCATTGTTCATTACTCATTACGTTTCCCACCATGTGATAAGAAATCACCACCAAACGCCCCCTCCGCGGCCGTCTTTGCCATCCCAAAGCGTGACCCCCGTGCCTTCACTCTCTTCGCCCTCGAGGGGACGAAGGAGGCCGCCCTTCCTCCTCTCAGCTAGCCACTTATCGATCCAGCCCTTCATCCTCTTCCTTGACACCTCGCTGCCAACATTGACTGTGGGAACGACCCTCTCGATGCGCAATGACATTAGAAACATCGCCAGCTCCCGAAAGCTGCTATGCTCACTGTAGGGCACTCCAAAGCACATGGCCTCCTTAGTGCTGCCACGTTGTGCCACAAAGTCCTTTGCTCCGAACCGTGACCGCCACGCCTTTCCCTGGAAGATCTGTGTTGTTGGAATAGTCCCGGGTTGTGTACTAGCCGTGACCGCTTTGCTGGCCCCTTGTGGTCGGTAGTTCCAGCCAGAGGGGCGGAAACCGACAATGCGGCTGAAGTGCGGTTTGTACGAGTTGAGATACTCCTGCAGAGTTTCCGCTCGGATTTCCATTAGCATTTGCATGTGAACTTGAGCTTCGTACGGATTGTCTGTCATGAGCGATGTCAACTCTGGATCTCCAAGTTTCGAGCAGATCCGAATCTTCGACTTGGAAGCAAAAATTTTGCTGCCCAAAGCCTGCGCGATGGCCTTGCAAATACGCTCTTTGCCGATCGAGTAGGTGCCGCAGATGACAAGAAGGCGCTCTCTGGGGGCATTCTTAGGCTTGGGGTTTGAAGCCTCCCCTTCTACATTCGTCTTGGTGAAGAACTTGCTGACGGTTTCCGTACCGGCCTCTCTGTTTATTCTGTCCCAGGTGTTGTCCTCCGATGATTGATCTGGAGCCAATGATTTGCACATATCCGCGCAAGCCTTGATGACATCGTTCTGGGGGGGGAATGAGTAGCGAGGGTTGAGGTAAGTCGTATCCAGATAGCAAACATCAATCTTTTGCTCCCGAATCTTACCAGAAATGGAGTCTTGCACTTCGGGCTTCAGAAGAGGATGCGCAACTTGTGCTGGACAGGCCCTGAAGTCGCCACAGTGCAGTACCCTTTGTTTCTTTGCACTCGGCCCCTTTCCCATGGTCTTCTCAAATAAGAATAGGGAGCTCCCGGGGCAGTGATTTGCGGGTATCATAGTTACAGTCACACCATCGGTGCCCGGTACGTCAACTGTCTCATCGAACTCGAGAGGCCGGACCCAGTGGGCAGCAACGCGCAGCTGCATCTTGACAAGGTCACCTGTAACCTTGCTGCAGTATATAGGGCCATGCGTCCAGTTCGCAGTGAGACCAATGTAATGGTCACTGTGAAAGTGGCTCAAGAAGTATGCATTGCATCCCTTGACCGCACCATACCTAAAGGCATCCACACAGATGTAGAACCCAGGCATGATCTTGTAGAACGGACAGGTTCGCTGATACGCAGGCTTTCCGCGTGCCGAATGTTCTGCGGCGGCAGCACCGGACCATGCCGCGTCTTCAGCATGGCTTGACATCAACTTGCTGAAAGCCGAGGTTGGCTTATTTTCAACCTCGCTCAGGTTGAAGGGGCTGGCCTGGCCTTCTCGAGGAATAGCTGCGCGCGCGAATCGTTTGCTAACTTCGGGAGAGTCAAGGATTGGTGGTCTAGCAATAACTTGTTTTTTAATCTTTTTGTTTTCTTTGGGCCGGGGAAGCGGGATTGGGCTGCCATCGAGGCAGGCATTGACATGTCGTGTTGCCTCGTCGGATGTAATGCCAGCAAGGCTGCCGTCGCATATTGGACAATTGGCCACCATGGCGTCACTATGTCGCGCAGGAGCGGCGAGGTCGTCGTAAGTGCTATCTCCGGTGTCGCCATTCTCAGCCTCAGCCTCCAAACGAGCCTGCTCCTCCATATACTGCATCATGCGGTACTCTTCGCCACCAAAGTCGTCGTCATCGGGAAATTCGTCTGGGTCACCAAACTCGTCAATATTTGCAAACTCGGCATCGATTGAGTTCTCAACCTTTAGTGGCGGTGGCGCGCAGCTGGTCTCTTTAGTAAGGGGTATTGCCTCCTCGTTCTCCGTTAGAACCGGCAGCATTGAGCCTTCATCTTCTGACTTAATGGGAGGTATTATGTTTACCTCCGACTGGACGGGCGGTATGATGGGCGGTCGATTACGCATATTGCCTAGAAATGGCGTCTTATGTGCCGGAACTACATCCTCCTCGCTGTCGGAATCGTCGAGAAAGGGACCCTTGCGCTTGGTCGATTGTTTCTTTGCGGGCTTCGCCTCTGAGGCTGACGATGATGGAAATGGGTCGGATTGTATAGGTCTTTCAGACTTCTTCTCCACAAGATATTCTCTTTCCATTTCCTCTTCATCTTGACTTAGCCTTCTCTTCTTGAGTGGGGCCTCGACCTCGTTGAACCTCTCCTCCTCCCACGATTCAGTATCGTAGATCTCCGGTTCATCGGTTTCTCCGTTTTGGCAGATCGCGAGCTTGTCGTGACCATCCAAGAAGAGAGTAGGTTCAGGCTTCTCGGCCTTTTGGAAAAAATTCAAAATGCTAGCATTCGGTCTGGCGGGTTTCTTCGAAGGTGGAGGCTTAGTCAAGGGTTTCTTTGGAGTATTGGTTCGCTTCCGTGCTGCCGACGACGACGATGATGGCCCCATCCTTGAGATGTGCAGTTGCGATGACAAGCATATAAAAGTAGAGGAACAAAATAAGAAATGAAAGGAGGCAAAGATGGTTTGGATTGCATTTGATCGGTAGCTACACCCGCATCGCGCTTTTCAAGTTGGGGGCGAAAGTGGGCAAGGGGGGTTCGGAAATCAGAAAGTAGTAGGTAATGACGTTCAGATCTGGACCCTTTTACCCTTCAGAAACACGAAAAGCGCGGGGACCCTGGCAAGTCCGATCAAACTTCGTCGCGAGGTCGCGTGTTCGAGCACGTGACCGTCACGCTTAATTGCCTACGCGCTATGGCTGCTTGGCAGGAGATTGAAGAACTGAAAGGCAGGTGTTCGTAATACAACTCTCGACAACCATTCCCTGTTCAACGGGCTCAATCTGTACTGTTTCCGGCTAATCCTTCTTGCCCTTTTTTTTTTTTCTTTTTTAAAAAAAAAACCTTACGGCCTGCCAGGTTTATTAGCCTTTCTGTCCATATGTTGCCAGGGTGTTTGTGTGGTTCAGACCTCTCAGTAATCAACAAAACCTCCATACAGAGCATGCTCATATTGAGACAGCTGGGCTAGGAGATCCAGTCTTTTTTTCGCAACGCGCGAGCTCACAGGACTCGAGCCAAATAAAGTTTGGAGTATCGTGCCAGATGAAATACCCAAACCTGTGGTCGATGGTGTGACGCCTTAGCTTTTCGAGGTAGGTATGACGGCGGCATCGGCTTCATTATAGGCCTGAATGAACCCTCCTTCTCGAATTAACTTGCGGGAATTGCCTCAATGATTTGGCCCATTCTCTGTCTCGTCACGGGCTATCTGTCTCCCTGCTTTCTCTATGACTGGGTATTTCTGTCTTGGTCGTGCCATAATGGCGTGTCTCTTTGGTTGTCCTGCGTTCATTCTTGCTGTTTCCACTTGAGGTAAACGGCAAGATCGATGAGAAAGACGAAGCGTACAACCATTTTCCGCACCGCAAAAATTGCTGTGACGACGACAAACGCTGTCAGCAAGATCCCCGTACTCTGTCCAAGCAGGGGCTCCTCTAGTTGATGAGCGTGCCACAGCTGAATCATCTGTGGCTCGATGATTCCGATGAGGATAAGCTGTTGAACCAAGCTCATTATTGATCCGAATTCGGTCGTATTGCTTGGAAGACGGTGTCGGCGACAAATGGAAATCCACTGAGTCTTTCGAAATATGAAAGGTAGTTCGTAGAATAAGATAGCCGTGGTGCGCAATCCGCGAATGAGACTGAGCCAATCCTCGAGGGCATGGCCTTCTGGTGGTGGCATGAGCGCGAAGGCGACGAAGAAAGCGATCTGAAGAATAATGAATATGAGAGCGAGGTCCAACCAACAGCACACATCTAGCATGAATCTGAAATCTCGGGCCTTCTTTTGGTCAATCCAACGAGCGCGTCCTGCCGGAACATGACTGCCAACGATATGATTCTCATCAGTCATCTTCATTGTGTTTTTCGAATAATCGCAGACGTCGGGGGTTTTTTTTTTTTTTTTGCACTCAACGCAGGTTGATAAAATGAAATTTGATGTTTTCACCTCAGAAAAAAAAAACCGAAACTTGTCAGACGGTTTTTATTTGAGTACTCCTGGGGACGGTAATGATAAGGGGTATGCGGTAGAAGGTGGAAAGATGGGGTATAGAGACGGTTCTGTGTGAGCACCTTGAGTATGTCCCAGAGGCGTGAGTGATGAAAGACGAGGGAGGCAAGCTAGAACAGGCAGGAAGATGAAAGTAACACATGGTTGTCGACGTTGCGTATGTCAAAACCACCTTGTCGTGCTCGTCCCTGCCTTGATGCTTTGGGTTTCAACTCGATGCAAGTGCTGTTGAATTCTAAAGAAAGCGCCAGCAGCTTGCAATTCATACGAAGAGCCCGCAGGACAATGCGTCTGTTATCTTCTCTGCTAAGAGCCTTGAAATGCGACGAAGTAAGTCAAACTCTTTGGCCTATATTCTGTTGTGATGCTCCTTTCAGGTCGACGGTACTGTAAGAACGTGGGGTTATCGTCACCACTGGAAGAAGGCCATCATCCATAGGACTGGGGTTCCATCTGTATTGTAGCGCGTTTCCACCAGTATGTGTCAAGATCTTATTTTGGGGATGTTTCTGGCCTTCAGATAGTTATTCTTGCACCAGTAACAGGATTCGTGCACACCAGTAAACGACTACCGAAAATTTAAATCAAGTCTGAGCTGGTACAATAAGAGCTTCTTGCCCGCAGTTGATGTTTTAAAGGCCCCAAGAGAGGAAAAGACTCGTGTACTTAGTCAGAGATATTAAGAAGGGTTCACCATCATCCGCATAGCAGCTACCCTAAATGAACAGGAATATTCATGCAATTATGGTTGGAAACGGCTTGCGCTTGATCATACCCATAGAGTGCAACTAAACCGAGCCCTCCAGCCAGGATCTGGCAACCATGGCAATGACGGCCAAGACCAGATAGACCAGGCCGCCAGCCCATCGTCAACTAGGGCCGGCAACAACTTCATCCATCACCTCTCTCTCGCTTCCATTTGTACTGAAGCTATCGATTCCATCCTCTATCTCCACAGTCTCCATCTGGGCCAACAGCCTCGACCTCTCCGCAACAACAAGCGTGAACCACCGCAACTCAGCCACCTGTCTCTTCTCAAGCTCCCTCCGCTCGCTCTCTACGCGTTCTCCATGTCGAATCTTCACGCTGTACATGACCTCCTCGCGAATGGCCCGCTCCTCGTCTACCTTCATCTTATATCGTGCAGTCTCGTCGGTCTTCCACCTTCCCCACGCCCGCCACCCCTTATCCATCTTCTTAAGGAAATTCTGCATGAGCTCCTCGACACGTGCTTCGCTCTTCGGCTTGTTGGCAAAGAAGTCTTCTAAGAGCTCCAGGTAGGCGTCTTCTGTCCTCTTCTCCTCTAATACGCGGAGGCTGTACTCGGTTGCGAGGGCCTTTTCCTTGGCGGCCAGTTTCCGCGAGGCCGTTTCGGCGAGCTCAAGATGCTCTGCTTGTTGCCTTGCCTCGAGTTCGGCTGTAGAAGTAAACGCTTCTTGAGACGCAATCTCCTTTTCTTTGTCGTGTTGGTATCGTACAAGGACTTCTTGCAGGTCATGAATCTGATCGAGCATTGCCCGAAGGTCCTGGTACTTGACCTCGATTCCGTGACGTCGGAGGCTTTCAAAGCGGACACGCTCTTCTATCTCGCGCTGCCGGCGCTCCTCTTCCTGTCTCTCCGTCTCCTGCCTCAACAGCTCAGCCTTTAGCGCTTCTTCACGCTCAAATTCCTCAATCTGCCGTAAAGCGTCTCGAAGCTCGGACTCGGCCTCTTCTTTCCTTCGAAGTCTCTCCTCCCGCCTCGTTGCAGCCCCAGCCTTGACAGCATTCAGCTGGTCCATCGTGCAGGTGCATGTTCTCCATCTCTGGTTGCAGACGTAGCAGAATTGATATCCGCACCGACAAGTCATGTGCTGACACGCCTCCAGGTGTTCGACCAGTGCCTGGCACTTTAAGCAGTGCTGCCAGCCCTCGTCCTCGGCAAGGGCATTGGTCAGTGCCAAATCGCGGTCTTGAGGGCAATCGGAGTTATCATGCTGCGGGCCGCGGCAGATGGTACAAGTCCAGTGTGCGTTCGCGCAGCGCCCTATGCTGAGGCCCTGGTTCACGTGGTCAGGTCTGATCCAGAGACTGCAGTCTGGCTGGTTGCAGTAGATACGCTCGCTGACGGGGAGCTTCCACTCGGCGGCACGATCTTTGTAGGTCTTACCCAGGTCCTTGGTGACGTAACGCAGAATAGTACGGAAAGGGATCTGGTTGAGACAGCACTTGGGGGGCCACTGCTGCTCATTCTGGACCGCTGTCGCAATGAGTCTCTCGAAACAGTCGCGGCAGTAACTGTGACAGGTGACTTTGACCATATCCTTCTTATCAAAGTCGTCGAGGCAGGATACGCACTCGCTAGAGCTTCCTGTTAGTATTAGGAAACTACTAAGCACGAACGACTTACACAGTTGCTGTCTTCCTAGAGGTGGTGCTCGTGGAGTTGGTATCTGACGGCCCTTCTATGCTCGTCTTATTCCGATTGGAACCGAATCTGAACGATCTCCTTTTCCCCTCCTTTTCGCTGATCTTTTGTAGGACTCGGGTCAAGGCAAACCGGCCTTTCTTCTTTGGTTGGAATGGAAAGACAATAAACCCATTGACCGGTGAGCTGCCGCGATTACCTACGAGTTCCGGAAATAGTTGAATTTTCCCCTGATTCTCGTTTGATTGAATATCTGAAGATCCATCATCTTCGGTTGTGATGATGATAGGAAGATACGGTTCGGCTCCCTTGCTGCTGGCCCCTGAAGCTATGCTTGCTTCTTCTTCCAGCTGCCGTGCTTGCTCTTCTTTTACGGCTTTTGCTTGTATGTTATCGATAGAGGTCTGCAAGACTTTAAGGAGCACAGCGTCCTTGATATCGGGAGTCGTTTTGAGAGCGACTGGCGGGCTATACCTTGACCAGTCAAGATCACCCCCCGCCTCGGCCGTCGCCATTTCAGGCTTGCGTTCGTCAGTGGGAGATTTCCCTTTGTGTTCCTTATTGACCTCTAAGAGTTTGGTCTCGTTCTCAAAGCCATAAGGAATCACAAAGGGGTCGCCGTAGAACCCTACGTAATCTTCCAGGCGGGAGGGCACAGACGATGCAGCTTCCATTCCGGCGACAGTTGTAGTAGTGCTAGACCTGTGAAAGAGAAAGAGAGAGAGGAGGGGGGGAGAAAGGATGATGCGCGTCGTACCAGAGGGTGAAGTAATATTAGCCACCAGCCGCGACGACCTTATGAAGATGAGGCCATCTACCCTGACGCCCTACAGCAAGCCGGGGAGAGCGAAATATAGACTTTCCACCAGCCAGGTACTCGAAACTTGTTGCATGGAACGAGCGGGTCGCCCAGGCCAAGGAGTCCGGAAAACTGGTGACTCTTCTCAGCCTCATGACATTTGACGAGGCAGTCTGACCTCCCCTCAGGACAGAGTCTGCCCTGGCTGGCCTATAGAGGTGCATTTCAACAGCAGCATTGGGAGATCCCGAAGAGGCATTAGCGCACGTTTGGTGCGTCGTACCAGCGAATCACTGGTTTGAATCGACATCCGAGGCAGACTGCACCACGCACGAGACACCAGCTAGCCAGGTCTTGGTTGGTGGTGCGGGTATGTCTTGCTATAAGTTGGAAGTAGCAGTGGTCTTCGGGGCGGTTTCGGCATTAGCGCGCGGGCAGTGCAGGCTTACCAACTTCTGCAGTTGCCCACCGAAGGAACTGGTGGGTCACATTTAGCCACAGCTGGGCGTTCCAAAAGAGCACCGTTGGGTTTGTTCACTGACGGCTCTTTGATGCGAAGGTTGTACAGCCTTTGCCGTGCCGTACAATTGCTAGTTTAATACATGACTAACGTTTGCAACCAACTAAATGGGAGCGTAGACGTCGGGACACCGCCGACAACCCCATTAAGAAAACATTGTCTTCATGTCTTTTTTTTAATTATGACTTTCCACGTCGCCGCGTTGCCAGATCGATTCGACTCCTTTGGGCTGGAGAGACACGATTTTACCCCACCGGACTGCAGCCAAAGTGCGCTGTTTTCGTGTCCCTGCTAAACGATTCTACATATATGTTCAAGTCTCGACCAATAGTAACACACGCCATAAAGATACGCAATCATAGTGTAGGGGTTATCATCCCAGCCTTCCATTTGATTAGAAAGCTGGGGACTCGGGTTCGAGTCCCGATGATTGCAATTTCCTTTTGCTCAGGAGCGACATACATAATATCTGACCTTTTTTTTCAGTTGGTTTCCTCCCTCACCAGTTAGGTCGAGGCTTGTTTGTTTCTGTTGGAATAAAATGGAACAAAAACTCGGTTTCCGGCGAACCCCACTTCTTACTGGATGTTTCCGTTGGTTAAAATCGCGACCAGACCACCAATGCCTACCCTCATGGAACGATATATGCCTGAAGCAGTTCAGGAGAGCCCAAGTCGATTTCTTTGTGCGATATGCGAGAATGCCTTGCTGGATGTGCGGCCGGTTTGCCCAAGACTCATCGGACCCAATAATCAGTCAGTCCACTGGCAACATTTCGGCATATGCTCGACGAACAAGCGAACCAATGACTTGAGATTAGATAGATGGAGAGAAATCGTGATTCAAATGCAGTGTGAATTTGCGGCGTTCCTGAATCCTTAGCATCCACCTGTCTGCCGTTGGCTATGGAGAAGAATAACAATTATGGCGTGTCAAATGAGCAACGCTGACCACGATATGGTGGCCCGTCAGATTTTTGACTTCAGCTTGCTGAACTCCACCTTGTTGATGCAAGAGCCTACATTCTCAAGACCTACTTCGACAACGTCTCCATCCCTCAGCCACAGTTGAGGTGTACGGCCCATGCCTACACCCTCAGGGCTGTGCCTCCTGTCAGCAAATGACATCAAACGGTAGTTTCTACTGTTACACTTACGTTCCCGTAAAGATGACGTCCCCAGGCAGCAGGGTAGTACCCTGGCTCAGAAAAGAGATCATCTTCTTGATGCCGAATATCATATCTTTGGTGTTGTTGTTCTACCAGCCGTCAATGATCCTCTCCTAATCCGTACCTGCGGCGCATCGCTCACCTGAACGGTCTCCCCGTTGACCTTGGTAAAGATCTTTAGATTTTGCGGGTCTCTAACGACCTTGCTGGTCACGATGCCGGGGCCGAACGGTGCCCAGCCGTCGAATCCCTTCCCGAGCGACCATTGACCCCCGCCACGCTGGAGCTGCCACTCGCGGTGCGACACGTCGTTACCAACGGCGTAGCCGAGGACGTAGTCGAGGGCCTGATCCTCGGACACGTTGGCGGCGGTCTTGCCGATGACGACGACCAGCTCGCACTCGTAGTCCAAGGTGCTGCCGGTCTGTGCGACCGGATGCACGGGAATGGGGTCACTTGGTCCGGCGAGGGAGGTTGCCGGTTTGTACTGGCTACATCAGTCTGCCGGAGCGCGCCACACGGGACGATAAGGACCTACGAAGAGAACGGGAAACTTGGGAATGGCCATATTCGACTGCAAGCGGTTAGCAATCAACCTGAAGATATGAATTTCTATAAGGCGCGAGCTAACCTCCTTTGCGTGGTTCGCATAGTTGAGACCCAGACATCGCACAGTCTTGACATGTTCGGGAGCCAAGGGGGACAGTAACAGCCGAATGTCGGCGACGTTTTCTGTGACATCGTGTCTCCCAAAGATGTCACCCGTCACAATACGAGCTTGTCTCGCCTTTGATATATCAGTGACGCCGCTGGGGAGGATAGCATCGCCATAGTATGTCTTGCCGTCTCGGGCGAGGAAGCGGACGAGTCTCTAGCAATGGCGTCAGTAGGGGGGGCAACTAGAAACATGGCCAACCCACCGAGAATGAAGCCATCTCCACGGTTAGAGGTACCACAACTCAATTTTGAGTTAAAAAAAATGCAGGCAATACAAGAAGCACAATCAATGTTCTACAGTCGATGGGAGATTGTTGTGATGGAATGAGGTGAATATCAGGAAGCACGCGGCAGACGCTGTTGAAACCCCACATCTTCCTACCTACCTAGGTATGGATACCTAGGGGCCCGCGGCCTATTAGGTGCTAAACCCGGACCGCATGAGAGCATGGCGCATCACTAAAACTATCGGCAGCAGTTCACGGCTAATGTATCCGCAACATGGCACCCTGATCGCTGAGTCATCTGATTAACCAATGAATAATATGACCCACTTTTCCACGGCCTGAGAAACGGAGCTCTTTCCCGAGACTGACATCAACGACCCGAGCTTTCTCAGATACGATTTCTTTGATGAACTATCAAAAGACCCCCCCACCTTCCGCTGCATCCCTGCCGAGTTGACGCTGAAAATGGCTGTAGCAAGACGCGGACTTTCTGGCCTCCAACGGGAGGTTTTGTCTTTATACAGACAATGCCTTCGGGAAATCCGCAAGAAGCCAGAGGTGAGAGAGATGTCTCAATTTGGTAGCAACCCGCACGTGAGAGCTAACAGTAGTGTAGAATGCGCAACCTCACTTTCAAACCTTTGCCAGGCAAGCTTGTGCATGACTTGGATTTATATACAGAAAGGCATACTGACCCATGATCAGGACCGAGTTTGACAGGTACATCACCGTCGACAAGCGCGACTTTTCTGTCGTAGAGCACTTGCTCCGGAAGGGTCGTCGTCAGCTCGAGACGTACTCTTCGCCCAGCATCAAGGATGTTAGTCGATGAGGAAACCGCAACTTGATTGCTCTGACGTTGGTTCCATCCTCACGCACTTCTGGGAAACCGCGTCTTCGGATAGGAAACCGAGCCGGCCATACAACCCAGGCGCAGGCGATAGCAGTCGACACTTCCCCTCTGTATCACCACATGTCTCTCCTATGCTACGTTTTGTTACCTACCTAACTAGACCACATGATACCATCACAAATTCTTCTTTGGATCCAGCTTTGATATTTCCCAGCCTATCGAGCATGGACAATGCTTGATTGCGACAGAGTCTTCCGAGACTGTAATTGTATTTCGTCTTGTTCACCACCCATTCCTGATCCCGCACCGCACCTGGCCCACAAAGCAGCCGAGGACGTCTTCCGCAACCCAATAAGTCCGTCTGTGGAGAGTCTCCGTCGTCAGCAAAGCAAGGCTGTCTACGCGAAGCAAGTTAGTAAAGCAAGGCTTCCTTCGGGCAAGATTTCCCGTTCTCAGACAACAGCTGTCTCTGCCAGGAGGGCGAACGCACCCTTTCCAATCTCTCTTACGACTTCCATAGCCCAAGAACGGGAGGTGGAAAGGCTTCGCAAGCTGGTGGCATCGGATGCTCTTCAGCCCCTAATACCGAATTCTCGACAGCCAAACAGACAATCAATCCAAAGAACACCCCCTGTGTGGTACGTTGCAATGAAAGACTCCGGAGAGGCCAATTCCGGTTCGCCCAATCCACAGGGCACCTTGGCCCATCGGCAGCCCGACTTTGCTGAACCCAGTCGATTGACAGGGTCTCGGAATGTTTACACCAGGCCCGTTGTCGGGTTTTCAGGGTCCCCGGTCCGATCCAAGCCCATTCATCCTCAGGGCCGCCGCCAGACGCCGCCTACTTCTAGTCCATTCAAACATCGGGAATTCCCTGTCATTGCCATACCGGAGCCTTCCCACTCTTTCCACCGCCGCGAATTGGTATCTTCCCACGAGAGAAGATTCGGCGTCGCTGACCCGCAGCTGTAGGAGGCTGTTCGCCGAAGTCTTTCACAGCAGAGTCAGGTGTCTCTTCTTGCATCGCCATCCAAAAGGATATCAAACCGATCTTTGGAAGCACCTCAGCCGCCTTCTCGGACTTCAAGTCGCCGGCGAGAGGTGGATCGTTTCGCCCGACAACTTGAACTTTATGTCGAGCGCAGAGAGGCTGCCGGAAACCTTCCTGTCTCTACCCCGACGCCAGACTCTGTGGTGTCGCTTCACACAGTGACGGCACTTCTTCCATATGAGGACCAGTTCCAGGCCGCCGGTCTGGCAGTAACATCTGCACAGCAGCGGCAACGATCGCCGCCAAAGATGCTTCCGGTAAAGGAACGACACTTGGTCGCCGTATCAGATGATAAGCTCGCAACGCTGACAAAAAGTTACACTAAGCAACCTCGACGCGAAGGTGAACCAGGCCATCTTCAGCTTAATGGCTTAAGGAGCCCTTCGGATGGCTTCACCACTTCCTCGAGTTCTGGGACACAAGCTGCTTTCACTCAACCGGAAGCCTGGGAGCTTGCCTTTATCGATGAAGTGCCGGCAAAAAAGGACAGATCCAATTGCTGCAACCTCCCTTGCTTTCCGAATACAAGGGACCAATCAGTAGACATGCCTGCGAGTCGAGCGCCTCCTTTTCCAACGCCCGCAACTATCGACACTCCAAACAAGATATTGGCAAAATGGCAGCCAGTATATCCACAGAGGACGGAAGGCCTAAAAGGATGGTGTAAGTTTGATCCACTGTTGGCGTGTCTTCTTGCTAACTATCGCGAAGATGAACAAGATGCTCGAGATGCTCGAGCCAAAACATGGCATGGCGACACTGCGCAGCGTCCGTCAACTTATCGGAAACCGCGTGAGACTCTCCCACCCGTTGACGAGGTAGAGCCTCCGAGTCCAGGAAGTAAGGTACCCAAGAAACCAAGTCGCAGCCCAGAACAGAAAAAACCGCCGATACCACCCAGGGCGGAAGCCCGTCCTAAAACATCGAGACAACAACTCGAGCCGCCGACCGAATCTTCAGGTCTCAGAGGCCTTCGAAAACAGTCGCAACTAGATGTATTCACAGGCCAAGAGAACGTCGCGCCGGACGGTAAGCTCTTAGATACCGTGGCCAAAAAGCCGACTACAGCAGTTGCTACACTTGTTCCATACGATGACTCGGCTCCGACACAGCCGATCGCCCATCGGCCCTCTCCAGAGCCAAAGGAGCCTCAGGGAACTGTGAAGAAACCCCTTAGGGTATCCATCAATCAGCCCGAACGAAAGGCCAGGGAAAAGGCTCTTCTTCAACGAGGCACGAAAACTGGGCTCGAACACCCGCCTACCTCTCAACCTAGAAGAATCATTCGAAGCCTACAAGGGCCTCCCAAAATCCCCGAGGCAGATTATGAAAAACAATCCGCGGTGGCGAGCCAGGGGACGGTCTCATCAAACGCAGATCTCCCGTCTACGTGGAAACTGACCTTGAGTACCTCTTCATCTCTTGAGCTTGCGATGGATGCTGCCTCTCAAGAGACGAAAAGAAGAGAATCCAAGCTGCCTGAGAGCGAAACAATCCTGAAGCAGATTTTGACAGAACAGCCTCAGACTACTGCTGCTCGAGAGGAAAAGAATAACGATCGAATTCCACTTCCTAGTAGCAAAGAATCCATTCCGCCGCCCAAGGTACAACCGACCTGCAAGACGTTCAGAGATGGTAATGGGCCTGTTTCCAAAGAGCAAGATGATTGTGGCATTGACGACAGGGATGTATTGCGAGGTCTCAACATTGCAATATCCGCTGCTTGTGATGAGGAGGTAGACGCTTGGATCCGACTGAAAACGGGTGTCCGCATTCGTCGATTCTTGGCGGACCTGAAGGCATTCGAGACTCTTGGTGACGAGCATGAGCCAGATCCGGTCAGAGAACGTGCAAGGAAAAGACGAGCTGACTCGAGGAAACTTAAGGCGCAGATTCAGCAGTCCAAAGCTGCCAGAGAGTCGAGAGCGCAGTGACTATGGTCCGGCGGAAAAGAAGGGTTAATGGATTAAGAAAACAGAAATGGCTTTGTTCAATAGTAATAGATGCGGCGTCGTTGGCATGGGGTAGAGGAACCCTACAACATTCATACCCCCAATAGCGCTAAAGTTAGCCAGTTATTTGATTGATTTGAGGCTTTTAATGACTTTTATTCGCTATATTTGACCTCCAACCGGTATCTGCCAGCCTGCTAGCCCTCCTCATACTCGTTGCTGTTGTCAAGATACGGTAGACTGTTGAGGCTGAGATATCTATATTAAGCTCCCTTTGCAGCTTGCTAGTAATGTCAGCACACGTCTTTTCCCTGCTGTAATAATCGCAGCAAAACTTTTAGACAACAAGGTCTGCTACAGACTGTGTAGCCTTCTTGGGTCAGCCGGTCCGAGGGGCATCGTTGATATACTCAGGGAGTAAAGTAAACGTAGGCGCAGTTGGGTCAAAGCCATGCTTTTTCGCGCGGGCGAGAATATTACCAACCGTACGCTTAGGTAGCCCAACCATCTCTGCAGTCTCGTTAGCTTATTTGCCTACGGCACGGCTGCGAAGGGCAAGAATAACTGCCCGTAAAGAAGGGTCAACGTGAGGAGGCATAATAGTGATAGTTGCAAGGTGAAAAAAGTGGTGTTGTTGTTATTGTTATTGTTGTTAAAATGAGAATATTACTCTTGCCAGGGCCCTAGACTGAGAAAGGAAGGGGATGAATCTAGTTTCTCTACTTGGCTGGATTTGGGTTCAAGTGTGTCCATATTCATGGGATGGTCTTGGCATTCTGGGTCAATACTTTTGACAGGCTCCTCCGTACGACGGTTTGTTTTCTGTCCAACTCGGCTGAATATGACAACAAACAACAGGCATTTCCTTGCTATGGCATAACAAAGACCTTTGAACCTATTCGGGCCCTCAGATGCTTACAAACAAAGTTTTGTATGTTGTCACAGCAGATCACTCACCAGTGGGGTAAGATTGAGACGTTTCAGGTCTATAATGTAGATCATATTCATTAAAAGGTGTATATCGCATGACTCTCTGTGCATCAAAACCGGATGGTGGGATATCTCGATGTTCGTCTGTGCTCGTTTATCAAGCTCTATGCGCGATTTCATTTGCGCTGAAGCACTATTTATGTATGCTTCAGCCGCGTTTGTGCTCCAACTCCTCGGCCTCGTGGCCAATTTTGACCTCCTGCTCGATCTGGGCAAGATCGAGGTCGGCGACCTCGGCGTCGGGGCCGTCGATGACCTTGACGAGCTCCTCGAGGGTGGGGCCCTTTGTCTCGATGTAGAGGAAGTAGACGAAAGTAAGCTCGAGGAAGATCCAGCACTGTGGTCGGCGTCAGTCGGCCTTTCGCCGGGGAGGGCGATGTCCTGGGAGACTGAAAATGGGTTGGGCAACTTACAGTGTAAATGAGGTAGAGTTTCCAGGTGTGGCCCTTGAAATATTCGAACGCGTAGGGGTTGGCGTAGTTGTTGAGGGTCAGGGCGGCCTGGACGGTCAGGTTGACGATCATGAGACCCTTAGCACGCAGCTTGTAGGGCAGGATCTCAATGGAGTAACTGATGAGCAGGCCTGACCAGGCGAAGGAGTAGAAGAAGCCGAACAGCCAGATAAAAAAGATCATGGCGTAGTTAGAGCCGGGGGAGCCGTACTCTTCGAAAAGACCGTCGGAGAGTGTCCAGAAGACGAAGGTCATAAGCATACCGGCCGTGGAGGCGAGGAAGATGGGGCGGCGGCCGAAGCGGTCGACTTGCATAGCCAATGTCACGGAGACGATCAGTGAAAGTCCGGTCCCACCGGCGGAGAGCTGCGAGATGAGTTAGCAATGCCATTTTCGGTACGGACTGTGGAAGGGGAAACCCACGCCAAGCCTAGAGGTGGAGCTCTCAATGCCGGCATTGGTGTACAAGATGTTGGTGTAGTTGGAGATAATGGCGTTGCCGGACCACTGGGAGAAGAGACCGAGCGAGATGAGTATCATGAAGCGGTACTTGTTGCCAGGGGTGCGGAAGAAGTCGAGGTAGCTGGTGCTGTTCTTGGCGGCGATCTCACGCTTGATGGTCTCGCGAATCTCGCGGAACTCGAACTGAACTGTGGGGTGGTCGGTGTTGCCGTTGGCGTGGTACTTTCCCAGAATCTGGAGGGCCTCATCGTGACGGTCCTTGGCGATGAGGAAACGAGGGGACTCGGGTACCCCTGAGACACAGTCAGTAACTGAACAGATTGACCCACTGCGGACGCGAAAAGGCCGAACAACTCACAGAAAATGAAAAGGAGCTGGATGACGGAGGGCACAGCCTGACCAATGGCGGGGATACGCCACGACCACTCGTTGCCCAGGAAGTCGGTTCCGAAAGAGAGCCAAGCGACGATAAGTGCACCGACATTATATAGACAGTTGTAGACCTATTGCACCCAAGAATGTCAGCATATCTATCCATCCCATCAGAGCTTACAAAATCTCGAATAGCTTCATCCGAGGTTATAGAGTCGTGGAACGAGGTCGCGTGAGGTACGTACCGTCGTCAGGCGAGCACGATGCTGCGGATGGCACAGTTCGGCGAGCAACATCGGGGAGGCGATTTGGGCAAAAGAGTTGCCGAAACCGAGGAGGAGGCGGCCACCCATGAACACTGCATGATGTCAGCCTCGGAACAAGGCAACCGTAAATCAGAGAAACATACTACCCAAGTTCTGGCAGGCGCCCTGCAGGATGGCGCCAGCGACCATGATTACGCAGCCAATGATAATAGGAATCCTTCTGCCAAAGCTGTCTGCCACCCAAGGACTACATGCACGGTCAGCATACAGGTCTACGCACTTGTTTTCTGTCAGGTATAACTCACACTATGGGAATAGAGATTAAACTGCCAATCTGGTAGAAGGCACCGAGGAGACCGAGCTGACCTCCCTTGGGATGGTCGAAGAATTCCTCCCACGAGTTGAAGTTCTGGACGGAGTTGAAGAACGAGCTGTTGACAAACGAGGTTAGCGAGCCATCGATTTCGCACCATTCATATCCGCGTCATACCCATCGTAACCGGTGGTTGCGGAGGCAATACAAAGAACGATTGCGTAAAAGTAGAGTTTTCGCAGACCGGGGTCCTTCATCCAGTCGACCTTCTCAAAGTCGGGAGCCTCTTCCTGAGCTTGGGTGACAGCCTCGCTCTTGGGCTTCTTCTGCGACAGGCCCTTCAAGAAACCCATATCGACAACGGCTCAACGACGTTAACGATCGTATGTGCGTGTATGCGGTGCGTGATGTTAGTGATTCGCTTCTGCTGGCGAGGGAAGCAGGAGCCAAGGCAGTTTCTGTATGTTGGATCGGAGAATGACTGGAGAAAGACGGGACAAGGAGGTGAGCTTATCCTACGACGCGGGTATCTAGGCCTAATATATGGAGCCATGGATCGTAAGAGGAGTACTCCAAGCGAAACAAGACTCTAGACAGTTACAGTGCGAGCTTTCGGACGAAGTGTCGAACCGGGAGGATACGGTACTCGAGATAGTCTCTCTCCCGGGTGCGGGGATATCAGGCGGGAACCACTTCGTTGGGATCCTTTGTACGAGGTCCTGGTCGGAGGCCAATTGGCCCCAGTCAACTGTCGTATCAAACAACAGTGAGGACATCGTCCAGCACAGGTAGACTGCAGCCTAGATACCATACCATGGGGCGTGTGACGTGCGTGGCAGGGGACTGCTACTTTCAACCGGCAAAAGTCGAATGAGTGCACGTTTCAAGGCAAAGCTTCATCGCCAACTGCTCTAACAAGCCTTACATAGTTGTCAACACCGAGCCTTTAGGTATTATGGTAGTGCTAATCTCTGCTGCAAGATATTTGGCACCGTCCGAACAGGTGAACGCGAGGCCACGTCCATTTCCCCAAACTTTGGAGATTGCATTTTGCCGGAAGCTTTGTGTGGACACTGGATTCCACTAATAGCAAGGACATGATTAGGTAGATGAGAGGAGATAATACTACTATGTGGTATTCCACTCGCTTGACGTCCGTTCCCCCCTGCCCCTGGGGCTCGTCCCGTGGAGATTGAACCAAGTGGGGGGGTTGACAGGGAAGTGTCTTTTCAGTGGAGACTGAGCTGGTCTAGCCCGTTAACCTTTTTGTTTTCCCCAAAGGCTGTCGAACTGACTGACAGCACTCAAGCCGGGCACACGACGGTTTTTGGACCGGGGAATCTTCATAGGAGAATGAACGCATACGAGCCTCTCGGCAACTCTGCCGTCAGCGTTAGCGGCCGAAGAAGCGGCCGAAAGGCTTTGCGGATAGCTTTTGCCGGCTTTTTACCCCAGAGATGCCCACCCTAGGATACCCCGGCAAACTGTGGACGGGTAGAACGAGAACCGTAAAAGTGGACGAGTTTGGGTTTGACTGGCTGAGCGGCTGCGGGTATGCGACTCGTCAACAATTAAACCGAATGATTGCAGTGCCTGAGACGAAAAGGGCGACTTCAAAACAGGGCCGGTATATCGCATCCGGGACTGGGCTCTTTTGCTTGGTATTCCTCTTTTCGTATCCCACGTATCCCACGCCTTCTGGACCAATACGATACGACGAACTACCAAGAAGTGACCAGCGGGAGAGTTAAACAATAAACACGCCCTGCATCTGCATTGGAATACCCATGCTCCATAACAACAGAAAGAGTCTTGCCGGCCGTGTAAGGAAAAAAAAAAAAAGAAAGAAAAAGAGAAAAGAAGCAACCAAACCTTGCTGGTGCGCGAAGAGCTAAAATCCTGCAATACTTCAGCACTCGTTTCCAGGCGCCAAATTTCTTAGCGTCAAGCTCTTGACAGGCGGCAGACCGGTCAGGCCGAAAGTGAAGATATCTCCGCCCCATTGATGCGACAGTGTAGGGAAAGCCCCTTGCTCGGAAGCTCCCTTGGTGTAGACTTCCCCCGTGACCCATACTTTCTGGGGCACGAGAAGAGGGCATGCCGTACTCAAGCTGAACAAGACTATGTATGCGTTGTCAGGCTCGTGCTTCAAGCGACGATGTTCGCGCAAGGCTGCTTGCCATATGTACACCGATTTGACAGCATATCTTGACGGTTGTTCTGATTCGCTGAGTTGAGAAGCATCGCATTCGGACGATTGTGATAGCTGGAAGCGGCAGCCGAATCTTGCCGCTTGCTTGTCCGAGCTCCACCGGTTGCTGGTCGGCTCAGTACGAAGTAATGCTGGCCCACAATCCCACGATAGAGTACGGTACGGTGGGTACGGCGTGTGGATTCGTGGATACATGGAGGTCTGCCGCACTGGTATCCTCGGATTCTCTTATTTATCCAGGAAGACGCAGATCAACCCGACTTTGATCTTTGCGTCGCCGCCCGTCCGGTGTGACTTGAGCCAAACACTCAAGTAGCGTCGATGCCCAGGAACCTTAAAGAGCTATCCAACTAGAAGACTATTGTTAGTTTGGAAGTTTCCACGTGATTATTGACGCACAGGCAAAGGAACGACAGACGGCAGCAAACAATCGTACGACTTTTGATTTTTGAGCAACGGCTCCTCCCCCAACCCCCGAAGGCCAGCAGTGGGACAGCATATCGTCTCCACCACAATCGACGCCGGCCCCTTGTTTGCAGTGCTCCATACCAACGATGAGAGTTGCACCGTGGCCGAAGTTGACGGCTGGAAAGACTCGGTAGGCTAGAGATTTTTAACCCCCAGTCCAGGCCAGAAAAAGCTAATGGCGCCGCTGCCTCACATACATGGTGTGAATCCAGGACCCCAAAGCCTTGTCCGGCGCCACCCATGGCACTAGGGTATTTTGCCATTTAGCCTATTTCAGGCTAAACAATACCCGGCAGTGATTGTAGAATATCCTATCAGGGTGTTGGATGCCGTGCTATTTCCATGCCATCCATATTTGATCTTTGAGGGTTTTCACGTTACGACATGAATGTAAGCTCACGACTGGCTGTATTATTCCACAGCACCAACCTCGCTGCTGTGGAGACGGCCATCTACACTTTGTACCTCTTCCTGTGGCGTCGACTGGTCCGACTACTTCAAGGAAGTACATCATTCTATCTTGGATATCTTGATGAGACTGATAGTTGTGGTGTCATAAGCTTTCGCCTGTAACATGCAAACATCCGTCTAGATGGCACCTGTATCTGAAGGCCTCAGGGCACACACGAACGATTTCTGCATGTCTTTCGTTCACGATGATATATATCCAACTCTATGAACCATGCAAGCGTCGAGATGCCATTGACTTGTGGCCGCTTCTCTTGACCAGGGGCACTGCATCCATACTGCTGACATGCTTCGAGTGGCTGATTGATGGGAGCTGGTCGATCCGTGAACTCGGGTCTAAATGCCTAGTTTGGGTGGAATGCTGCCTTCCTCAAGACCGAGCGCACCTTCCAAGGCATCGATGTTCCCGTACTGGTCTTAGGGAGCAACCCCCTATACATACATAGTGATTAACCCACAGCCAGTTTTCCTGTTCCTTTGCCCGGGGGTAGGTTTGGCAATGCCGAGAGCGAAGACCGTAGCTTAATGTGAGGCTATCAGCTGTTACATCACGCCCGCAGGCAGGAGTTTCCATCGACGAGGAGGCGGTTGGACATACGGCGATGGGTTGATGGAAGCGGATTTGGAGGTTTGGAGTTCCGGTTCTCCACGCACAGACCCTATCTAGGTACTTGCGACCAGCTTCCTTCCCCCGCACAACTACCCCAACCATTGTCCAAGTGCGTGCTGACCTGTTTTTGGCATCCCCACAAGCTTCACTTTCCACAGCTGCAACTCAACTACCCCGGCGTGTCTCGGCAACAGTGCCGTGTCCGCCTATCATAATCAGACAGTAATGTGTGCAGACAGGCCAATGGAAGCGCCCGGCGCCGAGGAGACATGGCAGTTGAGGCAGAACTTCACGGCCAGGAAATCGTCTGACGAGCATCTATTCCGGTGCTGGAAACACCAGGACTGCAGAGTATGCCTGGCGGAGTACCAGTGTAGCTGGTGCCCCATGGTTGGTTTGCGGCGTTCGGAATTTGGACGGAGCGGTTGCTGACTTTTGATGGCCGACAGACATCCGCATGTGTTCCAAACGCGTACGCGATACCGTTGCTGGCGCCCGCATACGACGATGACATCTGTCCGCACTGGGCGGAACGCTGGGAAATTCGTACCAGGCCCTTGGGTTGCCAGGTCTCGACCATCACAAGCCTGACATCCATTATTTCCATCGTTTCCACGCTGATGGTCATCTTACTGGCAATCTCACTCACCTTCGGAGTCCGCTGGTGCAGACGGCGTAGCCAGCAAGATCCGGATTGGTGGAGACTTTGGAAGTACGACTGGAGACGCGTTTTCATCTGGAAGAAGGATCAAGGGACCCAGGATGGGGAACAAGATCCGCTACTCGGACATCACAATGCGCGAAACGAAGGGACACAATGAGGATGGTGACCGGCGAGCCGATCTACTGTACCCTCAGCAGCTTGGGAGATTTGAACCGTAGATGGACTGGATCCAAGTCTTCACCAAGTGCTTGCTATCAACTACCACGCTGAAGTGCGACCGACTCTCAGCCAGAGCTGACGGGAGGGATGATGGCTACCTCATCACCTGCCCGGATCTCCAGGCCATCACCATCGTCAGGGCCCGGGATATCTACGTATTCAAGGTTGACTGTTACCAAGCAGGACTCCAATATCCTCTCTTTGATACCACTGTAGCTCTCTTCGAGTGCGTCGAAAAGCTTCTTGATAGACATTGGGGCCGGGAAGGCCTGTTGCTGTTTGGACGTGAAAGAGCCGGCGCTGGCAAAGAACAACACATTAAAGTGATCCTTGGGTGGTCTTGAAACCGCAGTCATTGTTGAGCTGAGGTATTGAGGAGATCTATAGACTTTAAATCGTAAGCTAATGCCATAAACCTCAACGAAACACACGAAATGTGGTCGATAATGTTGGTGTCAGAGATCTTGGTGATAATTTGGATACATCAAAGAATGTTCAGGTAATACATGCTAATTTGGATACATCATCCCAACTTGGAGAGAACAAAGGAAAATCAATCATCTTACCGATTCGTGCCGAACCCTTTCGATGGGTTGAGGAGTGTGAAAGGAGAAGAAGTCTTGTGGATGGGGATTGAGGGAAAGTTTATAGCTACAAAGAAGCTAAGGTGGAGCCCGCATCGGAAGATTTTTTTTTTCTTCTGTTCAGTAGAAAGACCCATGGTCACGTGATGCAACAACGCGATATTCTGCCGGTTTCCCTCCTTAACTATGTTCGCGGCTGGCGGGGCAGGTCGCTACCAAGGCAGCAATTGGAGAGTCATCGTCGCGGTATGCTACTCGAGGTTTTTAGTCTTCTCTTCTTTACCTTTTTTTTTTTTCTTAAAAACTTTTTTTAAATAAAACGTTTCAGAAAGTGGTCTGCGTCTTCGGAGGAAATTATTGGCCTACAACAAAATCTGTCGTGTTAGTCAAGTATGGGCAAATCGCGGGGCACTTGGAGAAATTGAGCAGTTGGTGCAGAAGATTTTGATAAATTTTTCCAGGCTGTCCATTGATGATGATAAGCTCTCCTAAGACGCCGTTCCATCGCCGTCCAGCATCGCATCGCATCACAAACAGATACACGAGGTTTCGTTCGTGCAGAAGTTGCCTCGCGGCTGGTGGGAGAACCTTGCTGTATTCGCAATGCAGAATCCGTTTTTTGACTCCTCTAAGCACGAAAGCCGTGGGCTCGGGTGACGAAGCCCTCGCAATGTTCCTGTCCCATCCTCAGAACCGATATCCGCTCCTCGTAATGTCCATAACACACGCCGCCGCCGGTGATCGCCGTTTTATCTCAGTCTGCGGGCCTCACGCTCAGACTCGAGCAGGCAAAGGATGTCGTCCTCGCGAACTATAACACGCAAAGGTCAGTACCGAGCCGAATTTCAAGTTATTCGCTCTGCCGGGACAGAGAATCGTGGGTATTCGTGGCCGCTTACCGGGTCCCTTGACGTTACGGATGATGGAACGGGTCTGGTCGTCCATGAACTCGACGCGGACCTGGGTGACACCACCGCGGGAGCCTATTACGCTGTCAGACATATGACCAAAGATTCCTCCCTTCATCTCGGCGTATCATGGCGTTGGATCTCGGGAGGTGTCGAGGTTTTGCAATTTCGGGTGGCTGAGCATACCAGTACGGCCCAGGACGCGGGTGACCTTCACAAGCTTGACGGGCTGCTTAGCGGAATCCATTTTGACTGCAGTCAAAAATTACGTCAGTTGTCAAGATCTCTGTCAATTTCGGAGTTCGTGGCACGTACATGTATGTGGTTGCGAAGGTGCTGGTGATGGCTGCGCTTTTGGGAGGGACTCGGAGTGGGCGATGGATTGCAGATGCGATTGCGATGGGTTTGTGGAAGGAAAGGGCAGGAAAACCCTGAGGATGAAAGAACCACCCAGCGCGGGCTTTGATTGGACCAATCCCGCGGTTTGGTTCTGGCTCTAACTGTTTTGGCTCACCGCCCTTGTTCCTTCCACCCAGAGTATTTTCTGCCCCGTAGCATGGTCAACTGTACCTAAGTAGGTACACTGGGCTGACCATGGCATGCAAGTTAACATGAGCATCTTAAAGAGAACCATAAAAGCTGCATTGTGGCATTGGGCGTCAGATCGTATTACCTACGCCAGGCCCCTATTACCTTCTATAATTGAATGAGCCATTTAATGAGACTGGATTGGAGGTTATTTGCACCTAAATTGCCTTATAGAGACCTTTCAACACTTGCTTCTTGCCCAGGCAGTGGTGTCATGGTTCCAGACAGGCCGAGCTTGCATCTTGGGCTACGAGCTATGTACAGGCCATATTTGTAAAAACCCAAAGTCTGCTACATGTGCACGGCATCGCTGTTCGAAATTGAAACGAGCATCACAAGTCGTCAGGTTCAGGAGAACATCGTTAACGGCCAGCTCAAATGCGAGGATAAAATCAGGGGTATCATTGTCGGACAGAGGGCAATCATGGCAACTTCGCAATCCGTCCCTCCAAGTCCTTGACCCAAGCCTCCATGACCTTCATGTTCCCCGTCATAGCCGTACTGCTCTCCTTCATCGCTTCTTCAACCTTCACTAAGCCATCCTTCCACTGTTGAAGATCGGTGGCCATGTCTGCCTGCTGCTTCTCGATCCGTTGGAGCATCTCGCTTGCAGTCGCGGCGTCAGAATGGATTGTCCGAAGCGACCTCAGACGGTCCAGCAGTGGTGGCAGCAGTGGAGCCAGATTTTCAATCGTGGGCAACGTTCCATAGAGAGCGTTAATCTTGGCCAGCTGCTCAGGAGGCTGGGCACCCTCGCTATCCGCTGCACCGTTACCAAGCGTTTCCTGCGCAGATTTGGCCCCTTGTCTCGCCTTTTCCAACTCTTGAGCTTCCTGGATCAAGGTTCGCACCCGGCGGCTAATTGTATCCAGGTTCGACGTCGAAGCCTGTGACAGAGTTGTGATCTGTTTCTGAAGGCCATCGAGAGTCGGAAGAATGGCTCGCGGCAGTCCATTGACATCAACCTCGGGCAAAGCAGTTGAACCGATCCCAATGGCCTTCTCGAGAAGGACCAGCCGTCTGTCAAAGTCCGCTGCTTTGGCAAGGGCATGGCTTTGTTCGTAGGTAGGAGCATATGTGACAGTGTATGTGGCAGCGTTTCTTTGTGGAAGCACATCATGCGGCCCTTCTTGTTGCTGTTGGGATAACTGAGATACCGGTTGAACACTAGACGTTGAGGTAGACGGCGCGATGGTTCTGGAGATTTCGTCCAGAGCCTTGCTCAACGATCCCAGCTTCTCTTCTTGTTCTCCGGGAGCGGGCTGTGCTGCGGTTTCTTTCCTCTTTCTGTGCTCCTCTTTAGCCTCTTCGACCTCGCGCTGCAGCCGCGCAATCTTCCGTTCGAGATTAACCTCGTCATCCTCGTCACTGAGATCGCCTATTTCGGCTGTACCATCTTGGAGAATGCGCCGGCGCCTCGTCGAGGCCTTGTATGACTTTCGTTTGCCGTCTACCCGATCCGAAAAGTCGACCTCCGTAGCGTCTACTCCTGCGGGCAGAAAACGAGACCGCGCTTGGTCTACTCGTAGTCGGGACCGCGAGATCCCGTTCGTATCGTCGTCCAGATCGTCATCGAAGTCATCGTCCGAATGCGACTGTCCGGCCGTCGTCTACTACACGTCAGCCATAACCAATGATGCTGGTAGAAACGAATCTCACAGGAACGGTCGAAGTGTCGTCGGTCAGCTCTGGGGTCTCGTACACATCGGGGGCCGAGTCCTAGGCGGTGTCAGCAGGGCTGCTCATGCTCTAGCCATTCATAAATACGGTTGCTCGGACCAGATCTGGCAGCGCTGCATATTTGCGGTTTAAGGCCATGGTGTGAATTCAAGGGGCTCGCTGTAGGGGGTTATCAATCGCGCTGCTTGGTGTGAAGATGTCGACCGCAGCAGAGTCAACAAGATGGCTAAAGACCCCTACGCGGAAAGCCAAGCTCCAGTGCTATTAGTTGCTGAGTGGCAGGGGCCACCCATTAATTGAATGGAAGTTTACCTATCGAGTTAGTGGCAAGTGGGGTAGCATCGGAACGCTGTGAATCTACCCCCGAGTATGCAGGCACGCGTTCAGAACGCGACTGCAGCTTCAAGCACTTGGCCTCAAGCGACAACAACTTACTTTTGTGGTCCCCGATAAAAAACAAGCTCTCTTCGCAATTCGATGCGACTGCACCCTCGGAAAGGAGTCAACAGGCCGTTATCAATTGATGTATCTGTTACCTTACGACGCATATGCTGACTCTGATCTGCCACCCCACTAAGGTCCTTGATCGTCAGCCAGGCCGGTCGGGACTGATAGTGAACGCCCTATGAGAAACCTGCAGCTCATCCAACACAGTCGCCTCTTAATCCATGAAGCCGGGGTTTTGGCGCAAAAAAGAGGCATAGCTTCTAGTTGAATCTGCCAACATGTCCAGCGGAAGCGATTATCGAACTGGGCGGCGAGCGGGCCTCTCTAGGAATGCAAAACCCCCTCCTTTGCTCCAGACGCTTAACGGCAAATCTCGTTTCGAGCCTAAGATCGATGATCCGCCAATGGATGACACAGAGTCGGAACTGAGTGAGGCAGAGCCCCTTACGACCAGCCACACGATGGCTTCAGAAAAATTCTCGAGTGAAAAAGCAGGGTCGGAACTCACGCAGTCTTCGCCGCTGCCACAGCCTAAGGAAAGCCGCTTCCGGAGCACGTCGAAGCCTACTGCGGACTTTTCGGACTCAGACAAGGATACACGATCATCTCGAGCTGATATTCAGCGCCCCCCTTATTACGGCACTTCAAGGAGGGGGCAAGAACAAGCCAAGGAGTACAGGGCATCTCAAGAGAGTAATTTGGGCCCGAGACGCAGCACTAGCTATCAGGGTTCGAATACCACAGCTCGTGCAAGCAAGAGAGGCCTGCCAGACGAATCTTTGCCTAACTTGGTATCTAACAAAAAGAGGACATTGACCAGGAAGCTTGATGACGAGAGAGAGGCGAAAAAACTGCGGGGGGGGAGGAAGTCCTACTCCCAACGTGATAAGAAAGATATTCGGCGATCGAGCAAGTTGCCTGAGAGATCGACGATGAAAAGCTCTCAAGAAATGGCAGCGACCAAACGGAAGAAAGAAGGTTTGGTTCTTCTACAACTGATGTTCCCGATCTTCTGCTGACACTTGTTCAAGGTCGCTCTCCGAGTCCAAAAAGGCCTCAGCCGTCATTCAAGGCATACGACGACGATCCCTTCGATCAGTTCTCTGGCAAGGGTCCTCAGAAAGACCTCATCAAGATTCCATCCTTGCCATCTTCACCTCCTGGTAGCCCTCCGAGATCGAAATTTCAAAAGCATTCATCTCTCAGCCCCAGCACATCGCCTCGACGTACCATCGAGGCCAAGTTCAAGCACCCATCTGGCTCGCTACCTGAGCCCCTGCATGGTCCTACAAGGGGGTCAGCAGATCTTCTCGATCTGGAATCAAGCCCTGAGGCTCTTTATAAAAGGCACAAGGGAGAGAAGGACTCGTTTTTGGATATCTCGGACCACTCAATTTCGGATATCGACACAGAGACACGGTGCCCAATGTGTAGTGAGATTGTTGAAAAGGCTCTCCTGGAGGGCTTTTCAGGGGGTGCACGGCTACATATTCGCAGGCAGATTCAATTCTGTCGACTGCACAAAAAGAAGTCAGCCGAAGATGCATGGGATGCCCGGGGATACCCCAAGATCGACTGGGGAATTCTTGATTCCCGGCTCGCAACTCATTACGACTTCCTTCGGAGCATCATCAACGGCGGCTCGTCTCACTACGCTTCACTGTTGGTCGACAAAGTGAAGGAAGGCAAGGACCGGACGTTGCTGAAAGCAGGGGACAGCCTAACACCTGGATACTACGGTCCACGTGGCCTACGTGCAATGTCAGAAAGCATCATTGGCAATTTCTCGTCGGTTTTAAGGGAGCGAGCTGTGGAAGACCGTGTCATATCATCGCGTGGATATTCCAGTTATGTGGAGGCAGTCTTGGTTCCCGAGTTGGCCGTTCAGTTGATCTGCGAGGACATGGAGGTCAAGATAGATGAAGCAAGAACGATTCTCGAGGAAAGCAAGTGGATTGGCGATTTGCTCCACGATGATGCTGGGGATACGGTTGATCAGCTGAGCGACGATGAACAGGCAGGAGGACACTGAAAGAGCAAAACAATGTGGAACATGTGGCATGTGATATCCGGAGCGGCAAGAGACCAGGTCGCCAGCGTTTGGTCTCGATATGGCACCTCAATAGCATTATGAAATAAAAAGCGGCACAATAGGTATACGGCGAGGGTTAACCCTTTGTCCAGATCTGCTCACGTTATGTCGCAGCATGTTGTCTAACAGTGTACAGTTATCATGGCCAATATCAAAAATGAGCGCCAGCCGTAGGATTTTTTTTATTTCATTGTTTAAACGTTACAATCCCAAGGCCTCCCTTCTGCCCGTGCTGTTCAAATCAAGATACGGCGCCTCGCCCAGGGACGCCACGCGATCACCTGCTCTGGCGTCGACATAGTCGTAGGTCGCGCAGTGCCACATGCTCCGGTTGTCCCAGATGGCGAGGTCGTTCTGGCGCCACTTGAAGCGGACCTGGGCGTCATGGTTCTGAGTGACGAGGTTGAAGAGGTAGTTCAAGAGGACGTCGGACTCGTCCTTTGTGACGCCGTTGATGCGCTTCGTGAAGCCCTTGTTCACGTAGACGGACTTCCAGCCAGTCACAGCTACAGACTTTGTCAGCGCTCGGAGCTCCCAGAGGTCGATCAGAGAGGGCGATCACTCACGGTTGGTGCGGATAACAGGATGGACGGCCTTGAGCTCAGAGCCCTTGTTCAGTGGCGAGCCTCGGAGACCATCTCGAAGAGGGTTGCCCAGCCTTCGGGCCTCGTCGTGGAAGAATGTGGCGTCGTGGGTGGCTGTCAACCCTTCAAGGAATTTCTGCATGGCAGGGGAGAGTCTGTCATAGATCTCATATCCGGAAGCCCACAACTAACCACGAGGATTTTCAGTGAGCGGCAAAGTCCATCTACATACGTTTGCAACGGAGAGGTAGCCCAACAGGGGCCACGTAAGGGTTTGCAGAAATAAAAACGTACAGTGTCACCACCGGTCGGGGGCAGGGTGTGGATCTTGAGCATTGCATAGTCTGAGGGGACCTGCTCAAAAGAGATGTCGGTGTGCCAGCCGGCACTAGCGAAACGGCTCACGTCGCTCAACTGGTGGGTGAGGCCGCCTCCTTTTTTTTGCTTTTCGCTGCTGATGACGCTAATCTGGTCACCGAGCTCGCTACCCTCCTCAGTCAGGGGATGAATGTGAAGACCTGACGATTCGGGCTTTTTCGGCCGAGTTAGGTTTCATAGTCGATGGCAAGATGAGGCTGGTTCATCAAATGTTGGTCTGGACTTACACATCCGGCAAGCTCTGTGAGACGGAGGCAGAAGTCCTTCATCTGAGTTGGCGTAACATTCTGGTCGCGCAGGAAGACAACTCCGCGCTGAGAAACTGATGTCACTCTTAGTATGATGTACTATGAGGTGAGAACGGGAGTTGTCAAGGCTTACTTGTGACAGCCAAGTCTCTGATGACCTGATCGTCGGCCTTGAGAAGGTCAACCACCTGAAGGCCCTCGTACTCCCGACCAATGACAGGGGTGATGTCCATGCTCTTGTAGTTGTCCAGCGAGCCGGAGTATACAAGCGGCTTGCTCAAACGGGGGCGGGCGATGGGGTTTCCGCCAACGATGTTGGCCTCGGCCGCTCCGTTTGGGACCGCTGAAGGCATAGTGATGTTGTCGTTGTGCGAGCCGTTGACCTTTCTTGATTTAGACGTTTGGAAGTTTTCAGAGCTGGGAGATGAAGGGCGCTTGAGGGCTTCGTCGACCATGATTTAGGCAAGATCTGATAACAAAAGGAGTCGGCAAGATATATATGAGTGGTTTTGTGCCCGAAACAGCCGTGGTTCCTCTGTCCCCAGATTCAGGTACGTATTATAGAAGAGCAGTGTATTTTCTAGCTTAGAAAGCGAGACCGAGGGGCAAGTCATTTGATGGGGTGAGAAAGGAAGAAGATCGTCAGACGTTTGCTCCAACCGTTTGCTGCGTTCGGTTCGTGAGTGCGACGAAGGCTCCCGGCCGGTGGGCGATGGCGCAATCACAAAGCTTCCTAATTCGGCGAGGCCTGCCCGCCGTGACCAATCAGTTGGGCGGGGTCCCCCGCCGGCGAAATCAACGCCCGGAGAAAATCTCGGAGTCCTAGTGCGACATCATCACGTCGTTGCAGCGCCGGGGCTACCTTGTATCTTGCATTTGTCCATTTCGTTTTACGCAAATCTCCGGCGCATGACACCCTCTTTGACGAGACTAAAGCCTTGGAAGCAAGCCGCCTTTTTCAAGGAAAAAGAATAGCTTACCGGCGGTTGAAATATGCTTATTGTACCAGGCGATGTTCAATATGGCCAAGACGTCCACGGGAGGGGTTCCAAGGACCCGGACGAAGAGGGGCGGCGGAGAAAACGATGGGAGTCTGGGGTAAGATTTGTTTTTTTTTTTTTTTTGGAGACCTGCAACTCCGGCTAGACCATCCGGGCCCGGTCGCTGTCAGACACATGTAGTGTATCCGTAGGTTGGGGAGCCAAACTCCGAGGAGGCAGGGGGGGAAAAAAGGTTGTCGACACCACCTTCTCCCATCCCCTGTCCGACCACATGGCTCACCTCCACTAGTTTGTGGATTCCCTCGAAGACGCAAGAGCGAGGGTAGATGTCGTGAGAGCTATGATCTGCTACCCTCAACCAGAAACATCAGAGCCTCAAAGAACGACTATTAAGTTGAGCGTTCACTAGGTTCCATTGACTGCCATCATCGATCACCGCCGCCTTGCCATTCTCTCTGCGGAACCCTGGGCTAGAACTTTTTGGAAGCTCCAACAGTTCGCCCACGCCGTCCTCCAATCTTGCCGTCCCCCTCTACCTTCCAGAACTACACGAGCGCACCGGAAACAGCAAAGATGGCCGACGTCAAGACCCACGCGCCGAACCCGGCCAGCGACAACGGCAAGGACGCCGCCTCGGTCTACCAGGTCTCGGACACTTCTGCTGTTGTCGGTCGCGAGAACCTCTCCGACCACGTGCCTCCGCACGAGTCCTACGAGGGAAAGCACCGGTGGGATCCTGCCGCGACCTGGACCGCAGCCGAGGAGAGGCAGGTCGTGCGCATCACGGACATCAAGTTGCTATCGATACTCTGCGTCATGGTATGCATAAACTCTTGAACCCGAGGGCGAGATGCCATCCCCGCTGACTTTTTTTTTCAGTTCTTTGGTCTCCAGCTGGACAGAGGAAACTTGAGTAACGCTCTGGCCGACGATTTTCTCAAGGACATGAAGCTCAGCAGCGACGACTACAACAACGTAAGTCCCCGCCAGTCCTTGTAATAGAAGCACGATGCTAAGGCTGACATCCCTCTCATAGGGAACCACGATCCAACTGCTTGCTTTCCTGACCACCGAGTTCCCCGTCCAGTTCCTCACCAAGCGGTTCGGCTTCAAGTACGTGCTGCCAACCATGATGATGATGTGGGGTATCGTCACTTGGGCGCAGGCCTGGATGACGACCCGCGCCGGATTCTACGTGACGCGGGCCCTCATTGGGGCGTGCGAGGGTGGCTTCATCCCCGGTACTATTCTCTTTGCGACTTACTTCTATACGTCCAAAGAGCTCTCCGTCCGACTCGCCGTGTTTTGGTCCACATTGAACGTTGCGCGAGTCATATCGGCCTTGCTGGCTGCGGGCATCCTCGAGATGCGCGGCATCGGGGGATACCCTGGGTGGTTTTGGCTTTTCCTCGTCGAAGGGCTTCTCACCTGTGTTCTGGCTGCTCTGGTACGTTTTGAGTCTCACCTTTTTCTCAGTCGCAACAAGTGAAGCATCGGTGCTGACATGGAGTTCACAGGCCTTCGTTTGGCTCCCCAGCTCCCCGACCAGTACCACGACGCCCATCTGGAGAAAGCCATGGTACACGGAGAGACAAGAGGTCATTATGACCAACCGTATCCTCCGCGATGACCCGGCCAAGGGCCTCACAGCGCTCAAGGAGCCCGCAACGTTCAAGGATATCAAGAACGCCTGGACCGACCCCTCGATGTGGGGCCTCTACTTCATCGGCCTCATCGCCTACATCCCCGCCACTCCTGTCCAGGCCTACCTCACGCTCACGCTCCGCAGCCTCGGCTTCACAACGTTCAACTCCAACATGCTCACGGTGCCCTCTGCTGTTCTGCAGATCATCACGATGCTCGCGCTTGCTTTCAGCAGTGACTACTTCAAGGAGCGCGCGTTCCACTGCATCTTTGGCGAGTTCTGGATCATGCCCCTTCTCATAACGCTACTCACACTACCGGACGGCGGCCGGGAATGGTCTCGTTACTCGGTCATCACGCTCATCTCCGGATACCCATACTTCCACCCGATTGTTTCTTCGTGGATCTCTGAGAACACGTTCGACGTCAAGAAGCGCGCCATCTCAGCAGCGACATACAATGTCATCGTCCAGATCGGATCCCTCATCGGCTCGCAGATCTACCGCAAGTACGACGTACCCTACTACAAGCGCGGCAACACCGTCTGCGTATCCATCTGCGCCCTTAGCCTCGTCGTGTTCTTGTCTCACCGCCAAGTTCTCATAATGTTGAACAAGCGCAAGGAGCAGGCGTGGAACGCCATGTCGAGCGAGGAGCGGCAGGCGTACCAGAATGACACGGTGGCGCGCGAACAGGACGGAAACAAGCGTGTGGATTTCAGATTCGTTTACTAGAAATGAGTCCGAAGCTTCTCGGATGAAACGCGACGGAGTTCGGTTCAGCATATATGAATACCAATTTTTGTTTTGAAAAAGATGGCAATTTGAATAACCATATTTTGATGAGAGTGGGTACTGAGGGTTCGTTCGGGTATAGAGACACATGCATCAAGCATTTACGCTTAGGGGTAATACTTATTATTAATAATGGTAACTTGCACCGGCATGAAGAATAGATCTAGAAGAAACCCATGGCCGCTCTGGGCTCGGGACTTTTGTTAATTGTGAGATGCTCTCCAGGGTTTGTGGTCTGTACTGTGCGCATGGCAGGATCACATCAAGGTCGTCAACGGACCCAGATGTACGTAGTAGGAGTAAACTTCTCCACAGCTCTCCTTATGGGCTTAGCGCATCGAACACACTACAGCCCCAGTCTCCACCTTCTGCATCTTGCATCTCAAACGTCACCCGCTCCCCTCCACACCCCCAATTTTCTCTTCTCCTTGGAGCCTGCAAGTGTTCCATCCGTCCCTCTCTTTGCCGTCACTGCCGTCACTCCAAAGTCGCCGACCGAAGGGGCCCCTATCAACCTCTCCAAACCACGTCGGAATCGGCTTGCTTGATTCCACATGCATCTCGCGATTTGGAGCCTTGCCCTGTAAACTAATACCCATCGTTGCCCCTTCCCTCCCATCCCACTCTTGTCGGACGCCACAATACCTATCAGACCGGGACCTGTCTTGGTGAAAGTGACAGATCTCACACACACCACGCCTTGTACAGTACATGAAGACAAGACACTGTGGGAGACGACCAACTAGTTCGAGGCGCTGCCTGGCTGCCATGACACGACGCAAGTAAGCCAACGTTCTCTTCCGTCTTTGCGACATGTCAACCAGGCGCAAGATTGGCAAGAGAGCGTGTGACGCGTGCAAGATCCGCAAGATCAAGTGCACAGAGGTCCCGCCCTGTGACGGCTGCGTCGCCATTCGCACGGCATGTACCTTCAACAAGGTCCCTGCCACCCGTGGACCCCGGAACCTGAGGGCGAAGACGATACGGCAGATTGCACAGGCCCAGCAGGAAAGTGCCGCCGCCCCCCCAAGCCCAAACTCGCCAACCGGCGATGGAGCTGCCGTCGCATCTACCCCGGCCGGAGCTGCCGCACCCTCTCAGTCCTCGCTCTCATCTGACGGAGGTTCGTCCGAAGGCGCCGGAGACCCCACCGGCAGACTGAGACTGGTTCGGCAAGAGACCACTATCCCGCAGGCGCAGAGGACCCCTAGTGCGTCGCTTGTCTTGAGACTATGTATTTATCGCCTGCGTTTATTCCCTGTATGGCCCATCATCGCAGTCGAGGAGATCATGGCCTCGCTGTCCCGCGACGCCGATGATCTGGATTCTTATGTCTTGGCCAACGCTGTTGGGGCCGCGACCATCGCTCAGCTGAAGCTGACCACGACGGACAATGATGACCCGGCGACAGCAAGCTCGATGGAGGCCGAGTGCCAGCGGTCGAGGATGGCATTGCAGGAACGCGAGGGTGGCCCGCCGATGAATCTCAACTGGCTGAGGACCTCTTTTTTCCTCCACGTTTATCATGAAAACCAGCAGCCTGGAGGGGCCAAATCCCTGCTCTATCTACGGGAGGCTATCACTATTGCCCAGATCATGGGACTGCACAAGGAATCCTCGTATATGGCCTTGCCGTTACCAGAACAGCAGATGAAGAGGAGAATACTGTGGCTACTCTTCGTTACAGAAAGGTTTGTCTCGTCATTATTGTTCGATTCCAGCTGCTCCTAACACGATCTCAGGGGTGTGGCAATGCTCCACAAGCTGCCCGTGGTTCTGAAATCCAACCTACGCTTCCCGTCACTGGACGGTTCCGGGGTAGGCGAGGACGAGGGCCATGTCCTCCCGGCGTTCAAGAAACTAGCAAATCTTTTCTGGATATTCGATCAAAGTGGCGCCTTTGACATACTCCAGAATTCGGATGATGAGGACGCCATGTGGTCCATGGCAGACGGTCTACAGACCGCCAGCAGAGCATGTCTTGATGTTGTTCAGAGGAAGCTCCAGGAGATACCCCTGGACTCTGATGCGAGCAACGACGTCCAGCGTGCTGACATCGTCGTCACGCGCCAGTGGATGCAGGCTGTGTTGTGGAAAGTCACCATGAATCACGGCCGCTCCTGGTCGTCTGGAAACTACAGCAACGATAACAACAGCAACAATAACAGCACCAACGTTACATCCCTGTCGCACCCCATACATATAGCTAAAGAGTTCCTTCAGCTCATTTCGCAGCTTCCAAGCACTGCTATTGAAGCCCATGGTCCTGGAATAGTACGTGTAGCTGATTATCGTCTGTCAGGTCACGTCCTTGCTAACACCTTTTAGGAGTTCAAGATCTATGAGATTGCTAGCGCCGTCACTGATGCCGTTGCGAACAACTTCCGACTACCGCGATCCTCTACGGACGGCCCGAGAGACATCTTGCTCCAGCTGCAAAGGGTTCTTGCGTCGTGTCGCGGCGGTAACAAGGCCCTTTTGGAGATGCTTTGCGCCCGAATATCCGAGGTTCAGCACGGCCCACTGCTGGCCATGAACAAGACTCTGACTCCTCGAGTCCAAGAGGTTGATGACGACCAATGGCGCAACGAGAGAGCTGCCGCAGCCAACGGTCAAACGAACGTATTTGCAGCAACTAACGACGTGCCGGATTCCAACCAAACATACGCCCAGGCCCAGGCAAGCTTTCTCTCGATGTTTAATAGGGACGGCGCCGCGCAGAGCTTAGGCAATAGCGGTCCAATGCCGATACCTCCCCAGCGGCAGGATCTTAGTCGGCCAATTTGGGACCACCAAAACCAGATGGGTCCAGGAGCACACGATCTCATCGATCAACTACAGAACTTTGACGGCTCCTTCAACGCGGTTGAGTCCAACGGCACGCTCGACATGCTCTTTGCCAACGGGGTCTCGTGGGACAATGTCGCAAACGATGACTGGATGGCCTCGGTGCAGAACAACCCAGGCGCCTTCAGCAGTCCCACGCAGCCTGCTACGGACTTGCAGAGAACTTATGAGTAGACTCCATGATGGATTTTTTTTGATTTTTTTTAGTGACAAAATATCAGCGGCCGCCGCGACCTCCTGACTCCTAGGCATGGTTCGAGGTTCATCAGACAAAAAAATTAGGTTGTTCACAGGCAACTGGCTCACGCGCGAGCGGAGAGTCCTGCTCAAGATGATACCTGATGTGTCGAACTGAATACATCGACCTTTCGGAACCGGGTGTACGAGTATCGCCCCTCCCCCCCCAGTCTCTCGCAACCTGCAATCTTGAGCACCAGTAAGTCTTGCGCACATTCTGACGTAGCTTCTTAACGACTGCAAAGCTTACAGTAGCACAGCACGCTGTGTGCCATATCAAACGTGGTAGAAGCATGATAAAGAAACGCAATCTATTCAAAATCTGTCTATAATCTACATTTCTACTTCCCAAGCCGGGTCATAACTTAGGCTTCCAAAAGCACCACCGCTCCCTCATATGGTCCAAGTGCAACCTTATCTCCGCTAAAGTCTTTCGCCGTCTTCCCGCCATTGGTAACCAGTACCTCTTTGACGCCGCCCTTCAATCCCGTCCACTCTACAGTCTCGGAAGAAAAGTTGCAGGCAACAACTGCGACAGCGCCATCATCGGATCGCCGTGCGTACGCAACAATCTGCTTGTGCTTCTCGTCAACGAGGTTGAAGTCGCCATAGACAAAGATATCGAGGTGCTTCTTCCTCGTCGCGAGGACGGTCTTCCAAAAGTTGAAGACGGAGTTGGGATCGGATACCTGGGACTCGGCGTTGATCTCCGTGTGGTTCGGGTGAACCGTCATCCACGGCTTGGCGTCGGCCGTCGTGAAACCCGCGTTAGGCCCGGCGCTCCACTGCATCGGCGTCCGCGCGTTGTCGCGCGACTTCTTTTGGTATTGTGACTTGAGAAGCTTCAGGTAGTCCTGGTCCTTGGAGTCCTTGTTCAGACTGCGGGTTGTCTGTCAGTTATACACGCATCCTCAACAAGTGGCAACACGCGGATCATGTAACACTCACTTCCAATGGTTCAGGCAGTCAATGTCCTTGTACTCCTCCATCGGCCACTCCTTGGGGACGTTGACCATGCCGATCTCCTGGCCCTGGTAGACGAAGGGCGTGCCGGCCTGGAAGGCTTGGAACATGGAGATAATTTTCGCGCTGTCAACGCGGTGCTCGGGCGCGTCGTTGGCGAAGCGGCTGATGGAGCGCGGCTGATCGTGGTTCTCAAGGTACAGCGCGTTCCAGCCGTTGTTAGTGTACATGAAACGCTGCCACTTGTCGGCGATGCCCTTGAGGTCGGCCAGATCCCACTCCTTGGGGGAAAACTTGCCGTGAGGGCCGATGTCGATGTCGACACTAAGACTGTGTCAGTGGACCGAACGTGGTTGATCCCAGGTAAGAGAAGTAGAGGGAGAGGGAGGAGGAGATAACGCACAACTCAAAGTGGAAAATCATGCTCAGCTCGCCGCGGTCCCCATTGACGCTCTTGATGACCTCGTTGGGATCCCTGACACAGGGCATTTCACCGACGCTAAAGGCATCGTACTCTTGCAGGATGGCACCCAGCTCCTTGAGGTACTCGTGCAGCCGGGGCCCGGCGGAGTAGAGCTCGGAGCCGGAGAGGACCTCCTGGTCTGAGTCAGGGAAGTCCTGGGGCTTGCTGATGAAGTTGATGACGTCAAGGCGGAAGCCGTCGGCACCCTTGTCGAGCCAGAAGCGCATGATGGCGTGAACGGCGTCGCGCACCTTGGGGTTCTCCCAGTTGAGGTCGGGCTGCTCCTTTGCGAAGAGGCGGAGGTAGTACTCGCCGGTGGTCTCATCCCACTCCCAAGCGCTGCCTATGATTTGCGTTAGCCTCTCTTCCAATATCATGACCGTCTCCGGATTGGACAGGGAGACCGACCTTGGAAATGCGACTTCCAGTTGTTGGGCGGCTGGCGGTTGCCATGGGCGTCGTACTTTGGCTTGCGCCAGATGTACCAGTCGCGGTATGGGTTCTCCTTTGAGCTGCGCGACTGCTTGAACCACTCGTGCTGGTCGCTCGTGTGGTTGACCACAAGGTCGAGCACGAGCTTCATGCCGCGCTCGTGGAGCTTGTTTTTGAGGACGTCGACGTCCTCGACGGTGCCGTAGGGCTCGTGGATCTTGCGGTAGTTGCTAATATCGTAGCCCTTTCATGACAGTCCGTCAGTAAGCTTCCATAGCGATCCCATCGGCGAATCTAGAAGGTCCAGGTTTGCGACAGCGCCTGGGCGGAAGGGTGTAAGCGTCAAAGACAGCGACGGCTTACCATGTCGACCTGGGGGCTCTCGAAGATGGGGCTCAGCCAGACGATGTCGACGCCCAGCGACTTGAAGTGGTCGACGCGCGAGATGATGCCCTTGAGGTCGCCGACGCCATCGCCGGTCGAGTCCTGGAACGATGCCGGATAGACCTGGTACACAGAGCTCTCCTTCCACCACGTGCGCAGCTGCTTTTTGGGCGATTGCCCGCCGGCGGCGCCTTCGACGGGATGGGGAGCCATTGTGGTCGCCTTATATGTTTTAGAGCCGGGATCCCAAGTTCTGCGAGCTTCGTTGGCGGGATGAGGATTCGTCGAGATCGCGAGTATTGGGGGTAATGCGCCGCAAGAGATACAGTTTCAAGGGAGACAGACCAGACTGCCGTTCATCTAAATAGAATGGTCGAGGGAATTGGTTGCAAGAACGCGTGCACGTCTGCTCATTGCTTAAGAACTTGGGATATCCAAGAAGAGAGCAGCCACAAGCCAACTCTATCACTACTTGTACGTGTTTGGACAAGCCCGGCGAGGGTTTCTGCGAGTAAAGAGGACGAAGCGACCAATTGGGGAAATTTCTGGCAGAGGACACAGGCACGTAAGGGCTTCCCTTCCCGTTCACGCAAGAGACACACGAGACGGGGGGGTGGAAAACGGATCGGCGGCCACAACAAGGCACGGGAGAGACTTCGACGTCTATTGGCTGAGGTATCTGCGGTTCTCAGTTATGCGTGCTTGCTCTGCCAGCTTTGCTCCCTGCCCGACTCGCCTTGGGCTCGTGGGGAATGGTTTGATCTGGGTGGAAGATTTTTGGGGAAGGGGTGGGGTTATGGGATGGGATTGTAGCGAACGAAGCTGGAGCAAACGGACGAATGAGTTATGCCTCCGATATAGACACCGATGGTCGCTGTGTGCCCCTCCATCCGCTGGATGTTCGTCATGCGGGGTAAATCAACCGCCTGCAGAGGTTCCGCCTTAGCCGCTTGGTGAGGATACCTAGGTACCTATCCGTACAGTACCTAGGTACCCAGGGGGAGAGACGCGAGGCAGTGCACGGTCCCGACAGCAACGTGCTACGGTTCTTGTTTACAGATAAGTACTAGGTGGTTGATCAGCACGACAATGATTCAGCCCTCGGCGGTATTACCGGGTATTTTTCGAAGCGGCCTTGGCAGGAGAGCATTAGGGCAATGCGAAAGCGCGAGCCCATGCATGAAGGCCATTACGTTGTATCGTGTTGCAGGCTGAGAAGATCTATCTCACCTCGTGTGCGAGACCAAAGTGTGTGTCTGTCAGTACCCCGCCGACGAAATAGTGGCCCCATCCGCCCTCCGAAAGATTCACCGGGGGTCTTGTGGTACCGGAGCCCACTCCGGCAAGGATCCGAGAATGACATACCCAGGGCCTGAAAGTCGAGGAACGGGGTTCGCATGCCTTCGAAAGCAAGGGAAGCTTGGGTTCGAGACTTTGTTTTTCTCTTTTCTCATTATTGACTCTCACTCACCAGTGACTTTGTTCTTCAGCTCGCTTGCTCATTGGGCAAGATGAAGCCTTCTCTCTTACAGTTTACCTTCAAAGACCAGTTCCCACCCCTCTGCAGGGAGATAGATATAAACTAACAGGCAAATATTTATCGTTGTAGCGAGCCAGGGATGAAAGACGGCAGATAAAACGCATTCGCGGGCAGGGTCACAAGCTTGAGGCAAGCCAAACACAACGACACAAACCCGCCTGTCTACCCAGCGACTCTTCCTTAAGCCCTTGATGATTCTGAAATTGCAATACTCGCCAGCTCTCTGACGCGAATGCAAGAGCTCCGTCGGCGACCAACCCCGCCATGTCGAAAAGGGCCTTCAGCTCCTGGCTGCGCCCCGGCGTCCTTTCAGGGGTTTCCAAGGGAGTCTGCGCAACTACTCCTCAGCCTCAACAGTCGCCCGCGTCTCAATGGCGTCGCTTTACCTCAAGAACCACGCCGCGCCAGCGACCCATCGTCCTGGCCGCCGGCGCTGGCGTACTGGCAACGACTCTCCTCCTCAACCTCGCCCCGACCTCGAAACCAAACCGACCGTTCAGAGACGATTCCGAAAGCTCCTCCTCGGCGGCAATCGCGTCTCTCCTCGAGCCCGACTCACCATGGCCCCAGTACCGCCTCTAGGAAGTAAAACGCCACGACGGGACCTCGGAACGCCCCTGGGTCACTTACCGAACCTCCGTCTACGACATCACGGACTGGGTCGCCGCGCACCCGGGCGGTGACGTCATCCTCCGCGCCGCCGCCGGCCCCGTCGAGCCGTACCGGGATATATTCAGCATCCACCGCCAGCAGCTCGACAACGTGCTTGCCATTCTCGAGGGCTACAAGATCGGTGAGGTCGACGGCGCCGACGTGCCGCTCCTCTCCCAGGGCGACGGCGTGGATGATCCCTTTGCTGACGACCCACCCCGCGACCCCCGACTGAGGACCCTTACCGAGCGCTCGCGCAACGCAGAGACGCCAGCCGAGGGGCTGGGGCACTTCGTGACACCCACGGAGCTGTTCTACGTGAGAAACCACATGTGGGTCCTCGTCGTAGATGAGGCGGGGGGTGCGGACGGGCATGCGCTGACGATCGAGATGCCGGACGGCGAGGAGAAGGTATACACGCTGGGGAAGCTGCGGACGCGGTTTGTCACGCACAAGGTCACGGCGACGCTGCAGTGCGCGGGGAACAGGAGGTAGGACATGACGACGCATGCCTCCAAGACGAGCGGGCTGCAGTGGGCCACGGGCGCCATTTCGACGGCTGAGTGGGAGGGCGTGCTCCTCCGCGACGTGCTGGCCGATGCCGCGGGCTGCGAGATGAGTGTCGCGAACCTGCCGCCGCCCGAGAGGCACGTACACTTGGTTGGATTGGAGGCCTACGCCGCGAGCATCCCCGCCGCCAAGGCGCTCGACCCGCTCGGCGACGTGCTCCTCGCATTCCGCATGAACGGCGCGCCCTTGCCGCGGGACCACGAATACCCGCTGCGCGCCGTGGTCCCGGGCAACGTAGCAGCACGGAGCGTCAAGTGGCTGCGGCGCATCGCACCGTCAGACGAAGAATCGCCCTCACAGTGGCAGCGGCGGGATTACAAGGCCTTCTGCCCGGGTGAGGGGTCGAAACCTGATTGGGACTCGGCACCGGCGATACAGGAGATGCCGGTCACATCAGCGGTCACTGCCGTGAGGGTGGAGGCCGCGGGGGCCCCGACCGACCGGGGGAGGCGGGTCAAGGCGGAGGGGTACGCGTATTCCGGGAAGGGGAGGGAGATTGTGAGGGTGGACGTGAGCATCGACGGCGGCCGGACGTGGAAGACGGCGGACCTAGTGAGGGATGCGGCTGTCGGCAAAAAGGCGTGGTGCTGGAAGCGGTGGCGGTACGAGGGGCTGGTCGCAGACGGCCAAGGCGCGGGTGGTCACGGGGAGGCTGTGCGGCTGGTGGTGAAGGCGACGGACGAGGCATACAATACCCAGCCGGAGAGCCACGCGAGCATCTACAATGTGAGGGGGAACCTGGCCACGGCGTGGCATCGTGTGGATGTCACCGTGGAGTAGAGGGACCACATACTTTCCGTGACTGTGCACGACGGTTCGTTCATGAGCGTTGGCGCACGTCGGACATGGAGAGCTGTCAGTGTGCTACATTTTTATCGATAATAGTAACACGTGATTATCTTGACCCAAATTAACCATGACATTAGACATCGATGATACTTTCAGGACCGAGGTGTCTCCCCGAACATCCTTTTATTATAAGCACGCCCCGCCTGAATACCTCCGGATGAGCTCACTCGGAAGGGGGGTTGGTGAGGTTGTCACCACGACTGCTGTACGGCGTATCTCTCCCGAGGCCGCAATCCTCTCCGACGACAGACGAACCAGCAAAAACCCAGGTGCCAAACCGCACAGCTCATGACTAGCTGACTGTCTCCTAAGCTCAGTTGTGGTGGGTTGGGCTGCATGCGAGCGAGGTGGGAAAGATAGGCTAAAGGGCCCCCACCACCTCCCTAACTGCACCACACCGTAGCGTATCTAGGTACGCTAGTTGTATGCAGGCGTTCTCCCAGCTCTGCAATGTCCTACCTCAACGAGCCTGGTCATCATTGGTCAATGCCAAAAACTATCACCGAGTGACGTGGTGGGGGGGAAGGAGGGATGGAGGAGGGGTGGAGGGGAAACACCAGCTGTCCGAGAATTTCCCCGCCATCCACCGTGCGGGGCAGCGTTTTGGGGCTCGCGTTGACGTGCCAGGGAGAGGAGAGGAGAGAAAACAGAGGGAGTAAGGGTTGGCAGAAGTTGCGAGCGAACAAAACTCGTCCATCTTCTCCCATACTCACTCACGCACGAAGAAACGGAAAGCGCGGCTTCGACCACAACTACGACGAGAACGCCGCCTACTCACAGCCACCTGAAAACCTCAACGACAGACCGCGGCATCCATACATACAAGATGGCGTGGGAAGAGCCGAGAAAGACGGGCATGCAGTACCGCCGCCTGGGCAACTCTGGACTGCATGTATCAGTCCTGGGTTTGGGCGGTTGGTTGACGTAAGTAGGCCGCAGCTCTACACAAGCGACAACAACACAGGCACTGACTAGCATGTGTACGCAGGTTCGGCGGCCACGTTGAGAACGGTACGAAAAAATGGAGGGACTGTGTGGGGGGGGGGGGGGGGGGGGGAGAGATCTCACGACAACCGCTAACGGTCCGCAGAGAAGACGTTTGCGTGTATGAAGCAGGCTTACGACCTTGGTGTTAACTTCTTCGATACGGCCGAGAGGTAGGCTGCTGTCCCACGTTCGCCTCCTCGTCCGAACCAGCGGAGCTAACAGTCCCGCGCAGCTACGCAGGGGGGAACTCGGAGATCATCATGGGCCAGGCCATCAACAAGTTCGGATGGAACCGCAACGACATTGTCGTCAGTACAAAGGTAAAGCGGAAGACAGAAAACCCCTCCCTCTTCTCCACGATAGACATCATCTTGACACCGCGTAGCTCAATTGGGGCGGCGCCAACGGCGAAGTCCTTGTCAACAACCACGGTCTCTCGCGAAAGCACATCATCGAGGGCCTTCGCGCCTCCCTCAAGCGCCTCAATCTCGAGTATGTCGACATCGTCTACGCCCACCGGCCCGACCGCCTGACGCCTATGGAGGAGACGGTGCGCGCCTTCAACCATGTCATCGACAAGGGCTGGGCCATGTACTGGGGTACGTCGGAGTGGAGCGCCGACGAGATTGCCGAGGCGTGTGGCATCGCCAAGGACCTCAAGATGATCCCGCCTGTCGTTGAGCAGCCCCAGTACAACATCCTGGAGCGCCGCAAGGTTGAATACGAGTTCCAGAGGCTATACCAGCGCTTCGGTCTTGGCCTCACCGTCTTCAGCCCCATCAAGATGGGCCTGCTGAGTGGCAAGTACAACGACAACCCGGACGCACCGCCGGCGGGCAGCCGCTTCGCAGAGGGCACGGGTGACAAGTTTGTCAACTGGGCCAACAAGGAATGGTACGGCAACGACGAGTGGAAGGCCATGATCCAGAACGTTGTCAAGCTCAAGGTGAGTTGGCGCCGGCAAGACCGTGATTGGGGGCGACGTAATTAATGGTGTGCATCCAGGGTATTGCAGAGAAGCTTGGCGCCACGCAGTCCCAGCTGGCCCTTGCTTGGTGCTTGAAGAACCCCAACGTCACTTCCGTGATCACGGGTGCCTCGAGGCCGGAGCAAATCGTCGAAAACGTCGGTGCACTGAAGGTTCTGGAGAAGCTGACGCCTGAGGTTATGGCTGAGGTTGACGCCGTTGTAGGTGAGATCAAGCTCGACCCGGCGAGACAGGATTAGAGGGTGGCGCGTTTCAAAGGGAGTGATGAAAATCGTATTTCTGTGCGTCTTCCTTTTATTTTTTTTATTTTTTTCTTGGGCGGCGTGGTAACTAGCATACTATACCTGGGATAGAATGAGAAGTTCGTGTACAAAAATAATGCGTCGTTTACGAGCCATAGCTTTGCGCGGCCCTATCCACGGCTATTTAATATAGCGTGAGGTTCCTTCTACAAGTATTACTCGCTGGCGGCCGTCACATAGAGCATCCTGATGAACCAACCGCCTTTCGAGTAACCGTCCACTGGAAGCCGTGGGCCACATGTCCGGGTCAAATTCGGTGTGGCATCGTGGACTGAGGGAATCAAACAACATTACGCCTCTCCTCCGCCAATGGTTGTGCTCGGCGGCGGTGCTCGCAGGATGTCGCGATCGTTGGGGCGGCCGGGAAGAAACTCCGGACGAGACACGGCCCGGACGGCGAGTGACGGGACGCTCCAAAGACTATGAGCTGCTGTCATCCTTGCGCTTCCCTCTTGACTCGGACGTCGGCGTGCTGGTCGGTAGATCTTCCGGGACCACGTGGCGTATAGCAATGCGTCTGTTGATTAAACCCTTTGTTTTGCGTGATGAGTAATGGGTGCGCTGCGGAGCCGCAAAACTCTTTGGCGAGTGTACACAGGGATTAACGTATGCCAGCCAACGAGTTACTTCCTAGACTTTGCGGAGCCGCAGGACTCTTTGGCGAGTGTTAGCTAAGTAGGAGTTTGTGTATGCTAGTTTAGAAGATAGACGCTTGGGCCGGTGAAGGTTACTGGTCATGCAGTCGTTGTTGTGGCTCAGGAATCGTCGAGCAGAGAGGGTATATCTTTAAGCGCATTGCCGAAGATGGGATATAATTCAAGACCGGGACTTCGGCTATTTCTGCTCTGCGTTAAGTCAACTCTTTAATTTGCAGAGTGGAGAATGTCCGGGTTGGCCTGTTCTTGGATTGTTCGTTCCACGACGAACGGCTATGTAGGCCCGTCCACCTAAAGGGTAACGTTAGTCGCGCTCGCTACCTCTTCTGCCTCGTCAGTAGAGCAGTATACAGCCTCACTTGCGCCGCGCGTTCTACATAGTCGAGTCCGCTGGAATCATGACTGGTGGCGACCCTTTTTTTTTTCCTCCCCCCCTCCCCCCCCCCCCCCCACAACAGCGAGCCCCTTGTTTGCGGCCGTATCTTCAGAGATGAAGCCAACAGTCGGGTTGCGGACAATGCGTCTTCCTAGTATACGGGGGTTTGCTGGTGTGCATGGTAACGCAGAAACGGTAAGGCATGCATGGATGGGTAGAACAGAAGGTAGGTAGATTGCTGCGTGGTCGCAAGTCGGGAGACATTCCCTCTTGCTCCCATGTCTACAGGCAAGACATGTGGCGTCACAGAGGGGTAAGCGGTAGAATGTGACGGGAACAGGGAAGAAGCAACGCGACTTCTGGGGCGTTGACGCGGTTGGGTAGGGTGAGCGAGGATTGATGGTTTGAGATGGTTGTCGCCACAGCTTTGTACAGAGATCGCGCTGCCGAATAAGATGCGAGTATCAGGCCATATTGACGCTTGATAGTGGTGAGGGAGGGGGGCAGAGTTGGGGCCTTGTCCACGTTCGCGGTTGGTGTCATGAGCAACGGGCGGGAATGCAGTGTCGTTAGATGAGCAAAGTTGCTGTGTAGAATAAATTGAGCGATGAAAGACATGTGGCCGGACAGGGAGATAGGTACACTAGTCGCTACCCCGGGTTGCCAAGGGATGGGTGGGGGTAGGAGTGGGGGTAGGAGGGGGGGCCTCCCAAGGACCAAGGGACAACAGGTACCCATTCTCCTTCTCATACATACCTATGTAGTACTACAGATTCCTCGCTCGCGAGGGAAACGGACAGGATGAGAGGAGTGTCTGAGCTGCCTACGCGTCGTTGCACCATGGGCGGCGGCGGTTGCTGCACTGCTGGCGCGTGGGTGTATGTGTACGTAGTTTATGTGAGTTTGTGTGTAAAGGTTTATGAGCCAATGTGGACAGAAAAAGCTAGTGTTGGATCCGGCACGCACAACTCGAGAGCGATGTTGTCAGTAAGAACTGATTGATCCCCGAAGAGTACCGGTGTCTGTCAGAGATGGGTTAGAATGCACCAAGGGGGATTGGATTGGCATTGATGCGAATACCTAGTGTCCATCTGCTTGGGAATGGAACCGGAGACAGAGAGAGAGAGAGAGAGAGAAACAGCACATTTTGGAGGCGCTAGGTCGATATGGGAGCAATCTCCAACAATGCCAAGACGAAGATGAGTGCTCAATGCAGCAAAGACCGCATCAACAAGCAGTTAGCTGCGCTGTACCGAGCCGATGCGGGACTCGGATTAGAGTCAGGCAGGAAGGATACGGACACTGACTAAGGCGGGCCCCCTCCTCTATGCCGAGACTGACATCTGTGCCGAGAGCGATGAAAGTAAGGAGCCCGTTCCTTGCAAGCAGCGGCGGGTCGTGGTGCGGCGATGCTGCGAACGGACGATACTTGGTGCGTCACAGATGGTTGATGGGGAGCGGACGGGAGCTCCCAACTCTGGCGTGACCCGACCCGACCGGGTGCAGCAACGAGTGGGTGGATGGGAAGCTGCCGATGTGTGCGTGTGTGACATGTTCTGTCTGCCCTTGTCTAGGTAACCCACTCTCTCACCTAGATGGGACATACATCGTAGTAGACAGTCGTGCTCTTGTCTTGTACTGGTGGTCCGTGTTCATGGTCCTCCTGGCCCCTCCCCGGTCGAAAGGGAAGGAGGCATTGTCACTACCTACCTCGGTCGTTTTCTGGACGAGAAAGGGACCAAGTTGAGATAGGTGCAGAAACAAGCAGCTTATCTTGGAGAGGACATGATTCCAAGGTGCATCAGCCATGCTAGTAGACGTACAGTGTATGTAGTGTTGGTGTGTCGGAATTCGGCATCGGAATAAGAAGTCGTCGTCGTTGTCATCCTTCTCACTCTCGATGCATTATCCCTCCGTAGGTACGGATACCTTACTCAATGCAGCGGCTGCTTTCACAAGCCGACGCGAACTACGCCGGGTACCTCCGCATGAGCTGTACTGAGGAAGTTGCAGAAGAGTGAAGGAAAATGAGAGTGACGGAAAATGGGAGTCAGGGTAAGGACGAGTGTGAGTGAGAGTGAGCGTGTGTGGATGTGGCCCGTGGCAGGTACCTACCTACCTACCTACCTGGTACTACCTACGCCTATGTGCCCCTCTCTTCCTCGGCCTCAGCTCAATCACCTTGGTTTTTTAAACCGTTTGGGTGTACGGGCACTCAACTAAAAGCCACGGCTCATGGCACTATGACACGGGCAGAACGACACGAGCGGCCCCTGGAGCAGCCTGGAGCAGGTCCAATCCCCGAATAAAGATGTGAACACCCCCATGAAACGTCAGTTGGCGCTGGTGCTGGCGATGGCATTGGCGTTGTGGTGATGGCTGTTGTGTCCAAGAGATAATCCGGCGGGGGGGGGGGGGGGGGGGGGGGGTTCGGAAACACCAAAGGTCCTTGCGCCGGAAACCATGCCAGAGTCGGATGTATACAGCCCAGCCAGCCATCTTTGCGATCACATACCTTACGTAGGAGCAGAGCAGACAGAGTGTGAAATCTTAGCGCATGACAATCCATAATTCGATCGCCTTAATGCTAATTGCTGATGTTCCTCTGGGCTCATTGCGCCGCCCAGATCGACATATATCAAACATTATACATATACAGTTCATAAGCCTGAAATAGGCATCCGTACCCGGATCCGCAACCGCGCTCGCACCAGTAGCGACAACAAGGCAATCGCGGATGTACCCATGTATCCACATGTATTGGGGAATCAGACACGGGTCGCAGCAACTCAGCTGAGCCAACCATCCAGCGCCAGATCAGATATGCGGACAACACATGGACAATCCAAAAGTCTACCTGCCTAGTAATCAGTAGCGACAGTCTAGCCTCATGGTTGCTTCTGTAGAACACAGCCAGGCAACAACAGCCAGCGCAGAGTGCAGGATGCACCTTTTGTCCGTCTCTCACAGACCGCACAACTCGCTGTCTTGCCTCTTTATCCCCCCCTCTCCCCCACGGCCCCCTTCCCTTCCTTGCCTTTGCTTTTGAGGCTGCCGTGCCACAGATAGTTCGACCTTACCTCACGCTGTTGTCCTGCTCAACCACACCTGTCTATCAGAACTCCTCTATACTTCCTCACTCTCTCTCTCTTTCCCTCTCAATCTCGCACACCATACTCCAACAAACATACCACGCACATACGCCTGACCTCACGCTGTGGTATCGAATTGGGCCCAAGACACAGTTCTTTTCGGCCCTGCCTTTAGTCGCGCAGCTTCATTCCTCCCGCCTTGCTCTCTCCCATCCTCCAAATCTCACCACATTACATGCGTGCTGTATGCGACGAGTGATGCCATAAACCACCAACACGGCGCCGCGAGTTCCACTGCCGTTTCAATTCCAGTTCGCATTCCGCTCAGTCGCCACATCATCAAAAGCAGCATGACCTAACCGCACCGATATTTTGTCTTTCTTTGCCCGCGTGCCCACACACGCATACACACACAACAAACACACACTCGCGCGCGCGTGCGCCATTCTTCCCCTCCTCAACCCGACGCTCCTTGATCTGTTCCTGCGAGCATTTCCCTCGCTATCCGGCGACCAGACGCCCATCGACGTCGCCGTCCGTCACTGTTGCCACACCCGTGAATATCACGCGCCACCCAACTTATCCACCCGCCCTCGTTTAACTCTGCCAAACCGTCATTGTCCACCACGCTTTCGTCCACACCACAGCAGCCATCAGCCCCTTCATCTCTCGCGACCGCATAGGCATCCTTCGGTACCCTCTGGGCCTCTCTCGCCCTTGTCCTCGGGAATGACATGGCTCTACGCCCTCCTGCGACGGCTCGGCGACAATGACGAGGAATGAGGCGGGCATTCGCTTCAGCTCTCTCACGAGCACCAGCACTGACAGCACCCGCAGCCGATCCCCGGCCACGGTGAGACCTCCAAACAACACGTCGCCGGTATCGCGCAAGTCGTCCATGTCTATGCGCCTCAAGACGGAGGTCAATGGATCCCTCGCAGAGAAGTGAGTGTCATGTTTCCTGTATGCGTTTTGCCTTGTCGTGTTCTGCCCTGGTCCACCTACCCCCCCGTGCCCATACCCGTACCCGTACCCATACCCATCCCATACCCGTCCCCAGTCGATCAAGCAGTGGTCAAATAATCCACACAACACACAAGCCCTGAATCAGACTCCAGTCAGGTCAGCCCAGGCCAGCCCCCCATTCCCCAACCCACAACAGAAGCCCTTCCCTAGGCACACTAGTTCTCGACCCCAGTCCAAGTTGCCTTGGGTCGGGTGAGAGGGTCCTTCTGAGGTCTCCTTATAGCCCATTATTCGTGGGAAGTGTGTGAGATGGATGAGTTGAGTGGTGAGGCCGCCCCGGTCATCACCTCTCTCTTACCCCCCACTGTCCCCTGCCCCGTTGGCCCGTTGTTTTAGTGTCTAGTGTCTGGTGTCTGATCTGGCTGGCCTGGCTCTGTCCCGCACTCATCTCTGTTGCGTGCCGTCCCCGAAACCCAGTTCCCCTGCGGCGAGACGCAAGTGGTGTAGCTTGTGCCCTTTTCCTTTTCCTTTTCCTTTTCCTCCCCACCACCCCCCCCCCCCCCCCCATTGCCTGTCCCCCTACCTTGTTGCTGCCCTCGTTGGTTTGCTCTGCCTGGTTTGCCTGCCGCCCTGTTGTTGCTGGCTGATGCTACAGGGTAGCTCATTCTGTTGCCTTCTCTAGCTCGCATTGTGAGGTGTAATGTGCGTGCACCTTACCTTACCTACTTCACAGCAATAGCACGCGCTCCTCCCCTTTCCCCATTCTCCGCATTCACATTCATTACTTCCATCCCACCATTTCGTCCCCTCCAATTGAAGGGGCCGGCGACTTTAAGCCAACAAGCCTCACCTCTGCGTACCTTACCTGAATCCGAACCTGCACCTGCCTGCACCTGCACCTGCACCCCTCTCATCCAATCCTATCTACCCCTGCCCAAGGGAAGCTTTGTGATTGTCGTCGCTTCGTTAGTGGAGCTCTTCGCTCTTTTCGATCCCACCAGTCGGTCCCAAGCGGCTTTCAGCCCAGGCTGTCTCATACCTCCTCTCTACTCCGAGAACCTTCTCTTCTTTCCCCCTCTCAAGAGGTACCCTTTATGTTATTCTTCTTGTTATTATGATTTTGATCTTGATTCATCGACGAATGCATCCATAACTGACTGTGGTCCCTGCGTTCCACCCCCCCGTCTAGATCATTCATCAGTGATTTGAGCCCAGCCGAGCCGCCCTCATCCACTTTCGCCTCTGCGCCGCGTGGAGCTTTGTCACCAGTAGCACCCAAGCCGAACTCCAATGTCTCGCCCCTTCGCGATCACCGCCTGAGCGACTTTGTCAACTACCGTCGAGACCTGGCCGTCCTTGAGACATCCGCTGGCCGTCTGCCCTCCATCCAGCACAATCCTCCAACGGCCACTCCATCTTCAATCTCTCAAATCGCTCCCTGGATGTCGCCCTCCAACGGCGGTGCCACCGCATCCACCCCCCACCAGACGACCTTCTTCAATGATTCGAGCGATAACCTGTCTGTCGCGTCCCAGCTCTCGCCAGGCTTTCGTCCCCCGACACACAGGATCGCGCCCCAATCCTCTGGCAGCCAGGACTCGCCCGATGTCGCCTACTTTGCAGACGAGCGGCGCCCGTCGCTGGCGAGCATAACAACGCTGAGCAGCCAGGGCTCTAAGACGAGCATTCGAAGAGGTGGATTGCAAAAGCTACAGGGTTTCTTTGGCGAGGAATTTCCTGGCCGCGATGGATCGGAAAGTAGTTTGCATTCCAGTTCCGGTAGGGACCGTTCGCGTTCCTACAGCCACAGTCGCCCTACCAGAGACCGCAACTACTCGAACGCAACCGATCATGCACGCGACCGCGAGGGCTCGCCTTCCTCCTCCCGGCCTAGGACGCCCGTGCCGGCCCCAGAAGTAGTGCCCTTTCTTTATCAGGAAGCCGATGTGAGTCTGATCCTCCCTCTCCAATGAATCTCGTCATCAAAGATTTCTTCCAGCGCATCCATCCATTGACCACTCCCCCCCCCAAATATCCGCTAATCCGCACCCTTGGCGCCACTATCTCGCATCCGGGAACTGCGCCGCATTAGCCCATCGCCTTATCTTATCTCTTTTATTGCCCTTCCCTTCACCCGTCCCGTCATGCCTCGAGTCAAGACTGCTAAACGTGCTTCAAGGATATTGCCAGGTTCGGCGAGGCCCCAGTTCGAGACATTTTGAGCGGCCCCGACCGCGAACGTTACATGAACAACGAAAATCCCAACAACCCGCAAAACCCACCAAAGACTTCCTCATCAAATCGCTCCGGCCATTCAATCGTACATCTCCCCGGCCACCATCACCGCCATAACAGGAGCATCGACGATGGCAAGGCCCTTCGACCAACTGTAAGTAGGGAAGATTCGCAAGTGAGCTTGCAAGTGCAGAATTCCCGAGAACGAGGCGCTTCCGCTACCACCGTCATGTACGGCTCCAATCGATCCCGTGCAGAGAGCCCAACTCCGAGCGGCGGTTATTTCAGCTCGAGGCACGGCACCATCGACGGCTCGATATCGCCCGGGAGCCAGCATCAGCAGCCGCAGCCGCAGCAGCAACAGCAGCACCACCACTCGAAAAGAAATCTGTTGCATCGCCTGCGGCGGAATAAGGATAAAGATGACGGGTCCTCTAGACTGCGCGAGTTGCCTGGGTCTACCAGGTCGTTGGCCACGAAGCCATCGCGGCCGGAATTTGCCAGACCCGAACTGTCGCCATCAACCTTCCCGCTTACGCTCTCAGGTACCGAGCCCGGCCCGGACCAAGACCCTCGACTGGCCGCCTACAACCAGCGGAACCAGCCGCAGGTGCAGACGTTCAACAACAGATTCCCCTTCTCCAAGAGCAAAGGACGACAGCATCGGCCGGCAGAGGCACAAGATGAGCAGATTGGGCCAACAGACAGGCAGCCAGGTGGTTTCGGCACTGTCTTCCACTTGGACACCAATCTGAGCGACATGGAGGGCATTCTCACGAAACCACCGCCGCTGACACCAATGGACCATGCCTTCATCACGAGTATCGTCGATCCCGAAAAAGTCGAACCCCCTCCTGTCCCCGCGAAGCACGATGTCATACCTGGGCCCAATGGGTCTTGGAACGCGCCCGACAGCTGGGCTGTTCGCCGTAATACTGAAGATACTACGTACCAGCCGCCCGACATCGACGACGTTGGCAGCCCCCCTCGCCCCGAGGAGAAGATGACACCTTATTGCATCCGAATCTTTAGATCAGACGGAACGTTCGCGACCCTTTCCATGGCTCTTGACGCCAGCGTCACCGACGTCATATCCCAGCTCATCAAGAAAACATACGCGACGGACACTTTGGAGAACTACCACATAATACTGAAGAAGCACGATCTGGTCCGTGTGCTTTCTGTTGCTGAGCGACCGCTGTTGATGCAAAAGAGACTGCTGCAACAGATTGGCTACGAAGAGCGAGACCGCATCGAGGACGTCGGTCGAGAGGACAACAGCTACCTGTGCAGGTTTATGTTCCTTTCGTCGCGAGAAAGCGACTTCCACTCGGTTACGAACGATCTCGGCCTCGGACGCATTCAAAAGTTCAATCACGTTGACCTCTCCGGCCGTAATCTCATTACCATTCCGATATCGCTTTACTCCAAAGCGTCTGAAATCATCTCGCTTAACCTCTCTCGCAACCTCTCTCTCGATCTTCCTCGCGACTTCATTCAGTCGTGCCAAAACTTGAGAGACATCAAGTTTAACAACAACGAAGCCCGAAGGCTGCCCCCAAGCCTGGGCAAGGCGGCAAAGCTTACCTACCTCGATGTTTCAAACAATAGAGTTGACCAGCTGGACCATGCTGAGCTGCATGGGCTGCATGGCATCCTGAAGCTCAACATCGCCAACAATCGTCTCAAGGCTCTTCCGCAGTACTTTGGTGCCTACAAAGCTCTTCGGAACCTCAACATCTCTTCCAATTTCCTGGACAAGTTCCCGCTTTTCCTCTGCGACGTTGAGAGTTTGGTGGAGCTAGATCTCAGTTTCAATTCCATCAGCAGCCTACCTGACCAGATTGGAAAATTGAGAAACCTGGAGAAGTTTGTCATCACCAACAACAGGCTGTCAAACTCCCTACCGGATTCCTTCGCCGAGCTATCCGGCCTTCGAGAGTTGGACATCAAGTACAACGCCATCACGAGTATCAACATTATCTCCCTGCTGCCGAAGCTCGAGATCCTCTCGGCCGACCACAACAGCATTTCTCAGTTTATCGGCAGCTTTGAGAGGATAAGAAGCCTGAAGCTGAACTCGAACCCGATCACAAAGTTTGAGATCATCGAGCCTGTTTTGACGTTGAAGATGCTTAACCTGTCCCACTGTCAATTGGCGAGTATCGACGAGACCTTCAACATGATGTTGAACTTGGAGCGTCTCGTATTGGACAAAAACTACTTCGTCTCTCTACCACAACAAATCGGAAACTTGAGCAAGCTGGAGCATTTCAGCATCGCAAACAACAACGTGGCAGAATTGCCCACATCGATAGGGTGTCTGACTGAGCTTCGCGTATTGGATGTGCGGAGGAACAACATTAGAAAACTGCCAATGGAACTGTGGTGGGCCAACAAGCTCGAGACCCTGAACGCGTCCTCCAACATCCTTGAAAACTTCCCGAAACCAGCTTCGAGGCAGCCGCGGCCGGCAGGCGAGGAAGCGCAGACACCGGCGCCTGTCAGCAAGCCGAATCCCATGGAACGCATAGTACAATCGCCTCTCGAGGAGTCTCAGGATGCTTCCAGGAGGCCAAGCCAAAACTCGTCCTCAACCTTGCTGAGTGTTGGACCTTCGCCTGTGCCTGGCAGCGCCGACAGGAAGAGCTCTGTTGTGTCGGTTTACGGTAAAGGCGGTCGTAAAACCTCTGTGGTGTCTAGGTCAGCGTCACAAGGCGCCGTCCCGCCATTACCGCCCTCTGCAACCTCCAGGAAGGACTCGAGTCTGTCGTCGCGGCTTTACACAACGTTTGCGGGATCCTTGCGCCACCTCTACTTGGCAGAGAACAAGCTCGACGACGAAGTCTTTGACCAGATTACTATGCTCACCGAGCTACGTGTCCTCAATCTATCGTGGAATTACATTAATGATATGCCTCAGCGATCGATCAAGAGCTGGCCGCAGATGGTGGAGCTCTACTTGTCTGGCAACGAACTGACGACCCTACCGGCCGACGATCTAGAAGACGCCAGTTTATTGCAGGTGTTGCACATCAACGGAAACAAGTTCACCAACCTGCCAGCCGACATATCCAGGGCTAAGAAACTGGCAGTTTTGGACTGCGGCAGCAATTACCTGAAGTACAACATTTGTAACGTCCCGTACGACTGGAACTGGAATCTCAACCCGAACCTGAGGTATCTCAACCTCTCAGGCAACAAACGCTTGGAGATTAAACAGACAGTCACGGGCCCGACAATTCCGAACCGTGAATCGCTGGCCGACTTCAATAGGCTCTTGAACCTCAGGGTTCTAGGTCTCATGGATGTCACCCTTACACAGCCCACCATTCCGGATCAAAGTGAGGATCGTCGTGTGCGCACGTCCGGGTCTTTGGCGGGTCACCTTCCCTACGGTATGGCCGACACGTTGGGCAAGAATGAGCATCTGTCGACTATCGATCTTGTGGTACCTCGTTACAACTCTTCGGAGACCGAGACCTTGCTGGGCCTGTTCGACGGTCAAGCGCTATCGAGCGGCGGCTCCAAGATTGCCAAGTACCTACACGAGAACTTCGGCCACATCTTCACCATGGAATTGAAGGCCCTCAAGACGCGGCTCAACGAAACACCCGTGGATGCTCTGAGACGCGCCTTCTTGTCCCTGAATAAAGACTTGGTTACCATTGCTATCCAACACACCGAGGAGCGTTCTCAAAAGACGCATAGGGGCTCTGCGACACCCGTTGTGTTGAGCAAGGAAGACCTCAACTCTGGTGGGGTTGCAACTGTTGTCTATCTCCAAAACCAAGAACTCTACGTCGCCAATGTGGGAGATGCTCAAGCCATGCTCATTCAGACCGACGGGTCTCACAAGATTCTCACACGAAAGCATGACCCCGCAGAGCCCAGTGAGCGCCAACGTATTCGAGAGGCCGGTGGTTGGGTTTCTCGTAACGGCAGACTCAACGACCTTCTCGAGGTTTCGCGTGCTTTCGGCTACGTTGACCTGATGCCGGCAGTTCAGGCTTCGCCTTATGTCAGCAACTTTACGATTCGTGAGCAGGACGACATCATCCTGATCGCCACGAGGGAGTTCTGGGAGTACCTGGATCCCGCTCTGGTTGTTGACTTTGCGAGACAGGAGCGTGGTGATCTCATGAGGGCATCGCAAAAGCTACGAGACCTGGCCATTGCTTATGGCGCTACAAATAAAATTATGGTCATGATGATCAGCGTTGCCGATCTTAAGAGGAGGAGCGAGAGGTCAAGGCTTCATCGCGGCCAGAGCATGTCACTGTATCCTTCTGGCGTTCCCGACGACCTCCAACAACCTCTACGCAGAGGCAAGAGGAACAAGGGCGATGTCCTTGACTCCACGCTGCAGCGTCTTGAAGCCGAGATCCCAGCGCCCACGGGCAATGTGTCGATCGCGTTCACTGACATCAAGAATTCGACAACTCTCTGGGAGATGTATCCGGCTGCCATGAGATCTGCCATCAAACTGCATAACGAGGTCATGCGTCGGCAGCTCCGAAGGATTGGTGGATACGAGGTCAAGACTGAAGGCGACGCGTTCATGGTATCGTTTCCGACGGCCACGTCAGCGCTGCTCTGGTGTTTTGCCGTCCAGATGTCGCTGCTGGATGTGAATTGGCCCTCCGAGGTTTTGAATTCCGTTTCATGTCAGCCATTGTACGACAAGGACAATGCCCTGATCTTCAAGGGTCTCTCTGTGCGCATGGGTATTCATTATGGCGAAGCCGTCAGTGAGATGGACCCCGTGACAAGGCGTATGGATTACTTTGGGCCGATGGTCAACAAAGCCTCGCGTATCTCGTCTGTCGCCGATGGAGGTCAGATCACCGTTTCATCCGACTTCATTTCGGAAATACAGCGTTGTTTGGAGAACTACCAGGACACGGACAGGAACGGGTCTACTGGGTCTGAGGACACGTTCGTCGACGACGACCAGGGCTTCGCTTCGTCGATCCGCAAGGACCTACGCTCTCTTAGTTCGCAGGGCTTCGAGGTTAAGGAAATGGGCGAGAAGAAGCTCAAGGGTCTTGAAAACCCCGAAGTCGTGTACTCGCTGTACCCACATGCTCTTGCAGGCCGTATCGAGCACCACCAGCAACACGAGCAACGCACTGAGGTCGACAAGCCCGCGATCCTTCAGGCTGGCAGCGAGTTGGCTTTTGACACCGAGTCCATTTGGGCTTTGTGGCGTGTCAGCTTGAGGTTAGAGATGTTGTGCAGTTCGCTCGAGAACGTGTCCAGCCAGGGCCTGCAACCACCCGAAACAGAGTTGCTGGAGAGGATGAAGCACCGTGGAGGTGAAGTCACAGAGAGATTTCTGCTCAACTTTATGGAACACCAAGTGAGCAGAATAGAGGTAAATTTCCTTAGCTCTGGGGTGCGAGGCGTTTACTAACACAAGAGTTCAGACATGCGTCACGACCCTGTCACTACGTCATATCGCTATCGGTAATGCACCCTTGGAACAGCTCCAGGACATGCGGGGTCCCATGAGCGACATTCTCGACCAAGTTGCGAAACAGATGAGCGAGCTGGCAAGATACAAGGCACTATACGGCGAGCTGGACGAATCCGAAGATGGAAGCGAAACGGAATGAAAGCGGTGTGGCGAGCGTTTATTCACGATTCTCATGCAACGGCATCAAATATATAGTATACCTATGACGCGAGACAGCATCTCGTCAACATCAACAACACCTGGATACCCGTTTCTTTTGGAGAGGGAACACGGCGCTCTTATATACTTATTCCATTCCTGTATCATGCGATTACGACGACACCCAAACAGTTCTAGCGAGCAGCAGTTCGGCGACTGCTTCCTGTATTTCACTGGTTCAGGGGGGGGGGGGGGGGGGGGGGGTGGGTATGGCTCACTTTGGGGAATGATAAGTAGCTGCGCGTGACGGTTTTTGGAGGCGCGTTGGATGCGCGATGCATGCAATGGCCTTTTCTGGTTCTGTCGGAAGACGAGCCAGGCGGCGACAGCCGGGGCTGCCTGTGTTGGATTGAATGAAAACTGAAAAAGTGGTTGTGATATGGTTTTGATGTTTCTTGTTCCAAGGCGGGCGGCGGTCGCGGCCGCGCGATGAATACGAGAAACAAGGCCACGCCTTGGTAGGCTCGTAGTAGGATAGTGTCTGCTTGTTTTATTGCCCGAGCCGGAGCATATTGCGCGGCGTATGGAATGATTCAATCCGTATTTCAACTGCCGTGCCTCATGTCCCATGGCCTCTTGCTGAAGTGAGCTCTATCTATTGGTTGTTATTAACTCCGGTAACCCTCAAGAGGGAGGACCTACGGCGCAGGGATACCCCACAACTAAAGCTCGGCGCTGCCGGCCTAGTTAGAGGACCCTGTGGGTTAATCTAGCACCTCTGCGGGTTACCCCCCAAGCGGGTGCCAAATTAAGCCGCACTCAGTGAAATTACCTAGTATCTCTAACTTTATGTGTATTCTTAGGAGGAAAACACTAATTTATAGGTTCAAGATAAGGGATTTGCACTAGTAAAGAAGGACGTTGTTTTACCTAGGACCCCTTTGCAGAGGGATCCTAGGCTAGTTATTAGTTAATAGTAGATAGGCAGAGCGGGCGCCTTGTGCCACACAGATGGACCTAACGGGCGTTAAAGAATATGACCATCATCATTATCATCACCCGGACATGCCCGATTGGTCTTCGGCATAGGGACATGCCTTTCAGAGAGGAGATATAATGTAATAACCCGACCAGTTACGTAACTATATAGGTCATAACATAGGATAATAAAGCAGGAGTTTTATTACTAAAGCTTTTCCTTTATGCTACTCACCGTAACAATGATATAGTTAATGTCAGGGAACTCAGGTGGTGTACTAAGCCCGTCCATAGACCGTTTGGGCAAATACCCAAAAGATCAACCAATGTTGGCACTTTGTGCCAGCATTACACCACACATACCGTATCCTCTCAGTAAATTCGCCCATAGCTAATTGACAAGCTAACAGCAAGGAGCAAAGTAGCCGCTTGTGGCGCTAAACCTATTATAGAAAGCAGTCAGCCTATCCACTTATCCACCAATTTGCCCACTTGCCCTTTATTTACTGTTCTGACGCCTTAACTTCCTGCTGACGTAAATGACTAATCCCTGCTTTTACTGTTCTAGATCCCTGTTTCTGCTAGCACACTATACCTCTTACAGCGGCTGCGATACCCCTTGCCGTTAGCTTGTGGATTAGCTATGGGCGAATTTACTGAGAGGATACGGTACACTTATTAAGGGAAACCCCACTTATTCCCTTACACCTACGTTGGGCTCAGAGGGACTAGGTGCAGGGAGGCAGTATCTGGCGGCAGGTGTCGCCAGATGCCAGGCTGCCCAGGGCCTTCGGGGTTCGCATGACCTTGTGCTCCAGCGCACAGATACCGGCGCTAGTGCGGGCTCCTCGGGACGCATCGCATTGAAAGGGGGGCAATTGTAAGGATATCGCCGAGAGGTCGGCGATAGGGCGCCTTATAAGGTCATGTGTGGTGCAGCTCTGGCACGTAGTGCCAGAACTGGCGGATCTTTTGCCAGTTGCCAGAACGGTCTATTGTCAGGCGTTGGCACACCACCCAATGCCATTACATAATTTAAGTAATATACCTTCATTTTTAATCTTTTTTACTGAGTATATATTTTAAAGTATGATATAGTAGTATACAATTGATAGAAGAATTAAATATAAACGTTTTATTAGATTATATTGTTAATAGAATAGTTTTATACTCTTTCTATTTTTATTCCTCTTTAAGATATATAAATACAAAGACAGATAACCTATAGATTATCTAGTGTTAGTTCTTGCTTTTTACCTATATTTAAACATTATTATCTACTCTTAACATATAACTTATACACCGCCTATAATGCACTTCCACTCTGTTGCTAGTACCTTATTTGCCCTAGCTATAGCTGTTAGCGCTACGCCTATCCCGGAGGCGAAGAACTATCTAGCAGCCCGCGACGCCCTGGCTGAGCTGCAGCCCCGGAAATTCAGAGTTTGTGCACCACTGTTTGCCAACTGCGGTATCACCAGAGGGAAGCTGCCTTGCTGCGCGAACTTATATTGCAAAAGTGGAGCCTGTGCATCACCTCGAATCCACCCGACCCGATGGGGTTATTAAAGCCTAGGATTACTTTAAAAGAACGTAAGTTGTTAAGCTTTTGTTAAAGAGTGTTATATCTAGCTAATTCTACTAGCATCGTCCTCTATCTTGTTGAGAACTCCTGATAGAGTGTTATGACCCAACAAGTTACAGGCAAAGCTGCCCCACTAGACAAGCACAACCAGCGGGCGGCATGGCATTTGTACAGAACCAAGTGACAGGTCAGACAGATGACTCCTCAGACATAGAAGAACTATAGTGGAAGTCACATGAAGATAATGAAAGTAATTACACAATAAGGTGATCACATGGCAACATTCACATCACGTCATGTGGCAAAGCTTGCCTTCATTTATTTAATAAGCCTTTATTCAATGCACGGACGGGCCTACTTTTCCAGCTGGTCACTCTGAGCCCGAGTGTTGTGACGGACTTGGAAAGTGCTCCACACAGTTACTGGGAGACGATCCGGACACCAGCGCCGGCATCTTTGGTCCGTTTCAGGATCCGGATCCGTGGTTCCATGCGCGGCCCAACCCACCAGCCGCCCGTCAATCCCCGGACTAGGTCACGCACCCGCTTGACTACCAGGCCTCGTCCCAGGATCCTTGGCTCCCCTTCCTCCTCGTCACCGCCATCAGATGGGGACTTGGACCCGGGTCGTAGGATTTCGACGCCAGCGTAGCCCTGCACGATGCCGACCGTCTCCCATTGGCCGCCCCTGACGGAGGCCGGGTCTTCAGCGATGACGTAGTCGAAGCGGGACCAGAATGCAGGATCGGCGAGGACGGCCTTGTCCTCGGTCTTGTCGAACGTGAGGATCGGCAAGGATGTCGTCGTCGAGGCGGAGGTGCCGTCATGTAGGGCGGACTCGAGGGCGCGGGCGTGCGGGTTCTTGGGCAGGCCGACAAGGTTCTGATTGAAGAGGGTGACGCCCGTCATGCAGCTGAGGACGTCGGTGTGGACGGAGGTGACGGCGCCACCGCTGCCCGAGGAGTCGGAGACGACGAGGGCGTGCAGCTGGCGGAGTGCGTCGCCGCCGGGGTAGTTTAGGGAGGAGAGGAGAAGCATGCCCGTTGAGGCGGCGAGGGAGGCAAGAACGCTGAGTACGAGAGCGGCCGAGGCCAGGGCGTAGAGCGGAGACTTGGAGCGGCGAGCAAAGATCAGGTTTGCACCCTGGGCTGCTGCGGCGGTCAGGGGCGGAACGGTATAGAAGATGAAGCGGGCTTCTTTATGTGGTTGGAGGGAGTAGATGGCAACAAAGAGGAGGGGGGGCACCACGAGGCCAGCTGCTGTGCGGGATGTTGCTGGGTGAAAGAGGGCCAGCGGGACTAGGAGGAAGGCCAGGGGATTGACGAGCAGGCGCGGCAATGCCGAAGAGAAGTAGTAGTGCCAGGGGGAGACGCCCCAGTTGGACGAAGAGCCAAGAATGGCGTTGTAGTAGAAACCCCAGAGCTCCGGCCAGAGCGGCTTCTGCCAGAAATACGAGTCGAGGGGCACGGAGACAGTGACGGCGACGGCGAAGGAGATGAGAAAGGGGCGGACAAGGCGGAGAATCGTGGTTTGGTGTGTGGCGAGAAGGTAGAGGCCTGTGGTTGCGAGGAGGACGGCGACTTCGGAGCGGAAGATTGCGGCAGCGAAGACAAGGAGGGAGATTGCGACACGGAGGCGCGCGGGGCGGGACTTGGGAGAGGTGGAAGGAGATGGGAGTAGGTTTGCTGCGGCAAGCGTTGCTGAGCAGTGTCAGTCCTTCGGATCTTTCATTCGAGGGGAGGCTGAGGGCTCAGTTAGGGGAAAGGGGGGCGAGAGGGCACTCACTCAAGCCGAAGGCAAACATGTTGGGCAATGTCCTTGAAGCGTAGAACACAACATGGAACTGGCTGACTAGCAACACAACCCACCACCTCATCACATTCGAGCCCAACCCTTTACCCAGGCTCCTGGCAAACACCAGCAGCGCGGCAGCGTTAGCAAACCCCAGGAGCGCGCGGACGATAAGCTGGGCGTGGTGGAAGCCGAAGAGGTTGACGACGGGCCCGCCAAGGCCGGCGAGGAGGACAGGGCCGACAAAGGTGCGCGGGACGGCACCGGGGAATTCAAAGTGATCGTAGGTGGCGCGCAAGCGAGCGGCGACGTCGTGAGTGGGCGTGCCGTAGACGAGCACGTCATGGGCGGCCTGGATGTTGAAGGATTCCTCGACTTTCGTGTCCGGGGCGAGGATAAGGTGAAGTGTTATGAGAGCAGGAACGAGGCCCAGGAGGACGACATCTGGAGTTTGTTAGTGTTGGAGGTTTTCCAAAGACTATTAGGACCGAGAGGGTGTGTGTTGTGAGATATTTACCTAGGAGCTTCATTATGAATGAGTGAGTAAAGGGTCCGAAGGGAGGAGCAGAGATGTGTCGCAAAGGGAAAAGGAGTCTCTGATGCTTAATCTCATTGCGGAGGGACGAACATAAATGCGAACAGAAGAGAAGCAATGGGCAGGCCGCGAGGTTGTGAAACAATTTGCCCTGTGCTTTCTCACCTTATCATTTTGAAATCGTTTATCTTCTTCACGATTTTCTTCTTTGCATTCAGAGCAGGTGTAAGCTGGCGTCTCGTGCCTGCTAATGCCATTGAGAAAGTGCGTTCTGAGCGAGCGTCCGTGCACGGCACCAGCTAGCTCATAGCAATGCTGATCTGATAAGTTAGGTTCTCCGTAGTCAGTTTACACTACTACCTGGAGAGCTAGTGGACACAGTGACAAGTAGTGCCTCAATGCAGGGATCCTCGGAACGGATCAACGTGCCCCTCCAAAGCTCTGGACAGAACAACACATCCCTCCATCCAACCGGTCACTATCACCACCTGGCTCCTGATCCCCGGCGCTCCGTTCCTATAACCTCAGCCCAACCCTGCGGAAGGAGACGCTACGCCTTGATCCAACCCAGCAGACCAAATACCAGCTCCCCCGATAGTGCGCGACCGGATGCCAACGGAACCGTCAAGATGTACATCATAGGCAACTTCCTCTACAGTCCGTCTTCCCTCTTCATACGAATCTCGCAAGCTTTCCACGATGCTAACATCTCCCTTCCCAGTCGCTGTCCTCCTCATCAACGCCATTGCCATCCTCTCCGAAGACCGCTTTCTCGCGCGCAGTGAGGGCCCCCTCTTCCCCCGCCCTCTCCCACCTGCTTACTTACCCCCTGAATCTACGACCTCGAGGCGCATGGTAGAGCCGGTGGTTGGTGTAGGAACAAAGCCCAGCTAACAACTGCAAAATAAACAGTCAACCTCTCCCCCTCTTCCTACGACCCGAGCTTTGGCGCAAGTACCGACGCCAGTGTCAAGGCGAAAATCATTAACCTGATCGCCAGCGTACGGACTCTCATGAGAAGTACGACCCCTTCCTGAGAGCGCGCGCAACCTGTCTGCGCTCCTATTTCTCCTGAAATCCGTGCTAATAGTACTTCACGCAGTACCGTTGATTGGGATCAACACCATCATCATCCTGTACGAACTCATCCTCGGCTAAAGACTCTGAGGCAAAGACGGGGAAAGGTTGACGATAGCTGCATCTTCACTTCTTTTTGGGGTTTTTTCTTTCGAAAAAATGGATCATACACATGGCTTGTAGCACTTTTCCACCGCATGGCATCATGGTAATGAAACGGCGTTGAGGGGGGTAAACGGGCGCGGTTTGGGTTTGTCGGCTGGGCACCAGGTGTCCGAGTGTACAATTCACTGGCAGCGATCGATTATCGTCAAAATCTTGGGCGGGGACAATGCTTCAACTATTCCGAACTGAGCCCTAGCTCTCCCGGAAGCACATCGTCTCTCGATATTCTGTACCATCTGTCATCGGCGGCGTCTTGTGCTATTGTACAGCCCGACAAGATGCCGGAGGGGAAAGTAACGCTCGAGATGCCATCATCGCACATATCCCCCTATGCCATCATTAAGTGAAAAAAATATTATCCAAGCAAACCACACCATGCTCGGGTATCTGCTTGCGCCAAGAGTCGTCTCCCCCCCACTCCCAAAGTTCTTCATGTACCCAATGATGGTGATTCGTGCCAGTTTGGCTTGGCCATGTACTGCGCCAATCGTGCAGAACTACCTCTCGACCCCCCTCCCCCCTTTTTTTTTCATGTATGTACTGCAATATATCACAATGGAGCCATCAGAGAAATCCATGACAACGTCATTTGTCGCTTCATGAAAGCAAGTTGCCGCTCTTCTTCCTGCCAAGATTGAAACTGAACCGCTCCCTCAACTCCTTGGGCTTATCTGGCTGGTTTGCTGATCCATCGGAGCCGTTGTGACCATTTTCTGATGGTTGGCGCGATTCGCCCTTGTCTTTATCCTTGCTCAGGAATCCAAAACTCTTCCTGCTCATCGACTTACTTGCCCGGCTCGACCGATTGAGGAACCCGCCTGGACTTGACGAGTCCTTCTTCTTGGTGTCGTCCGGTGCTGATTTCTTACTGGCCTCAATTGCTTTGTGCAGGTCGTCCTGTTCTCGCTGATAGGCATCCCTCCTCCGGGCCATACTCTCCCTTTGTTGCTTCTCCTCCTGTTTCGCCTTCTCCTTTTCAGCTTGCTTCCGGGCCTTATCCGCAGCTTCCTGTTCCTTCTTCTCGCGCTTCTTGTCATCTTTGGACTTATCCGTCTTCGCCGCCGTGTTGGACCTGGTGATGCCAGCAGGAATCGTAGGAACAGGAGGAGTAGCGAGCTTCTCGTACGCTGGAAGCAGTTTCTCTGGCGGCGGAGCGTCCACCTTACCCGGGGCGGTTTGTGCATGTGCGAGGCTCGGAAGCGGCTCCTGTTCGTCGGTTTGACTGATGGGCTGCGTGAACTGTTTCGAAAGCGGCGCCGTGCCATTTGTGCCATTTGTGCCGTTTGGCTGACCGTTCTCATGAGCAACGTTGGCAGCTTCACTAGCGATCTTGACTTCCTCCAGCCCCTCGGCCTCCATCTCAGCTTGCACCTTTTCGAAAGTGGTTTCCTGGTAGAACAAAACGTAGGCGCAAGCCATTCCAGGCTTGTCGCCGAAAAAATTGCGAACAAAATGCTTGTCAACCGGCTCCACCATCTCATCGTCAAAGAGAACCCAGCCCCGGTCTTTAGTCTTGATTACCGAGACGTAATGGCCGTGGTAGGCGTTTCCGCCAATGTGAACGACGACGGCGTACAGTTCATAGAGCCTGTCGGGGTCTTCTGCATCATCGGTGGTATTGAACATGCGCAGGTGATAGGGATACACGACCCTGTGGAAGAGCTTCTGCAGCCGACTGTAGTCCTCAGTGTACTTGAATCGCTTCAAATGCAGTGCGAGAACCTTCGGTAGCCGCTTAATCTTCATTCGCTTTTCGGCCTCCTGAAGTCCGCCGCAATGGTCGCAATGGAACTTGTTACGCTCACACAACATCTCCTCGGCCGAGAATTTGCGCAGGCAAGACGTTACCGACGAATGTTCCTCCAAGTCGATGGACAAGTCCAGGAATGTTTCATCTCTTTGCGAAGCCGTTTCGCAAGTGAGGCACTTCGTTTCTGACGTCAAGACACCCTCGAAGATGTCATGCACCCAGCCAGTTCCTGGCGAACCCATCCCGTTGGGTGACCGGCTGATGGGGTTCGCTGCCCCGAGAGCGTTCTCCACGGACTGGATCAGGCCATCTTTCGTCTCAGCCTCTCGCTCCTGAACACGTTTGGCGTTTGCCTCGACATTGGATATGACGTCGTTGAGGACGAGACCGTAGAATTCGTGGGCATCCTGGTGCATCGAGTTGCGGAACATCTCGTTGTCTCGCTTGAAGATTTCCAAGAACCGCTGCGGGCTTAGCACGCCCGTCCTCGTGTTGCTTTCGATGAGTGCTTGGAAAATATCCTTTAGTCCTGTGAATGTGCACTCTTCCATGCCGTACGCGGACGGGTTTTCTTGCGCCAACTCCAGAATCGGACCCTTAATCATGGCCTGCTTCTTCTTGTATTCCGGGGAATCAGGCTTATCTTCCGGGCGTATTGCTGGCGCGCCAGGAGGGACCATTCCCGCGGCTATGGCCTGCCTGCGCCTCGTCGACTCCGAGGCACTAAGGCCCTTCTGTTTCGCACCAGGGGTATTCGGGGGCTCTTTTGCGACGGGCGGCCGGATCGTCACATTCACCTTCGGTCGGGTTCCGTTCGGGGTATCGGTAGGTGAGAGTAGCGGATACTTGATAACATGGTCACGGAAGGATTCCGAGTAGAATAGTGCTTGAACGATCGAGTTGCAGTAGCTGCGGAGACAGTCAGTGAGTGAGAGCAAACGGGGGCGACGAAGCTGCGTACCAGGTATTTCCAAACTGTACGGCCGATTAGTACTCGTTGTCTCAGGAAAGAGGGTGGTAGGCCGGGTGGGGCATTGAGGACTTACATTCTCGAGGCCAAAGAACTTGTCGGTGCCATCTTCCCTCAGCGGACCAGCATTCTGCAACATCTTCTCCAGGGGGGTGAGCTCTGGTGCTGGCTCTTCCTTGACCTTCTTGCTCGGCGCATCTTTGCTGGTGGGGCTCGATGATGTCTGAGTATCGTGATCACCGTCAGCAATGACGTCGCGGAGACAGCAACAGGAGAACGGAGACGAGAAGCAAGCAATATCAGACGTTACGTTCAGGGAGGGGGGTGGGTTGAGGGTTGACGAGGGAGCAAACGTACGTTTCCCGCACTCTTGAGTTTGTTGAAGAAGCCTGCCATGTTGGCGACTTCTCTCCGATGCGTTTATGAATAGAAGCCGCGATCAATTCTCGTCGGGTAGTATCGGCGCGAGACAAGCTCACGAAGGCCGGTCAGAGAAAGCAAAGACTACCATGCGATAGGCAATTGGGCTCGCGATGAATGATATAATATCGAGGGGAGTGCGGGGAGAGGTGATGTCGTGAATTGGAGCGAATTCGGGCGATGCGCGCGGTTGTGGCACCGAGCAGTATGGGTCGTGTTCTCGGGAATTCGGCCGAAGCTGGCGGTTGGTCTGTGGAGGGACGATGGAGAGAGGACGGAGAGATGTCAGGGGAGATTGAAGGCGGACGGTGGTTGAAGCGGCAGCATTTGCCAGGACGCAGAGATGGGACCAGGCCGTGTTGGCTAGCAGTGAGAAAGAGGAGACAGCGATGTGGGAGCAGACGGGGAAGGATGAGGAAAGTAACAGGAGCTGTAACAGCTGGGCCACAACACACACATGCACACACACACACAAATAGAGAGGGAGGGAGGGATTAGGACTCTCAAGACTTGGGGTCCTGGGGTTGATGGGCGCAAATAGCAAGGAGCAGGCAGGACGGGAGGCGAGCTTGTGGGTTGGAAAGCAAAGACGAGACAGGATTGGACAGACGGAGAAGTAGAACGCGACAGCGACAGACAGCGACGGTAGGCGACCCTACTTAGGCACTGTACTGTGTGTACGGGGAGTACATACCTAGATAAGTGGTAGGTAGGTAGGTCATTTGGGGCACTTGGGAATGGCAGGCTGCTAGTGGTGGGACCGACGACGAGGGGTGTTCCACCCAGGCAACCCGCAGGTTGACAGTGCCAGTGTAGGGAAGGTGGAGGTCGATGGAAGGAATCGAAGGGTTGCAGGACACAGAACGGACCTAGTACTACTACGGAGCGAGTGCAAGGCTAGACAGTCCAGACATGGGGTTCCCGACCAGGGGGTGGCATGGAGGCTGGAGCGAATGTGTCCCCCCCCCCCGTGTGTCCTTCCCCTCCTCGTCGGTGCGTTTGGGGGGAATGGGGAATGGTTGAGGTGTGACAGAGTCTTAATTAGAGGACGACAAGCTGATGATAAAATGAGGGAAGAAAGAGGTCAAAGGACAAGGCAGGGCAGGGCAGGGCAGGACATGACAAAAGATGGCTAGGGAGTCTTAGCACTAGGCAGTGCCTGTTCGCTCTCTTCCAAAACACATGGCCGCGGAGATAACGGGTGACATGGCCGTATCTCAACCCTCGCCTTCCATGCTGGGTTGCTCAACGTTGCGATGTAGTGAGATGTCGGATCGGGTGCGAAGGCGAGGACAAGGAGGGAGTGAGAGCTAGGGCACTGAGTGAGAGCTAGGGCACTGAGTGTACCTGGCAGCAGCATTGGAGTGAGTGGATTGGTCTGGTCTGGTACGGAGTAGTGTACATACCGACCTAGGTTAGGCAGGTAGCGTACCTCGGTATCCGTACGGTTGGAATGATCGGGGGTCGAACAGAAGTAGCGTCCAAGAAAACGAGGGAAAAAAAGGAAGAAAAAAAAGAAAAAAAAAAGAACCAACTGCACTAGCACTGCCTACGACCAGAAGCTCTGCAGGACGCCGGCACGACGTGTCACCCGGCCCTGGCATACCCGTATAGTGTACGGAAGTGGCAGTCTACCTACGGTACTTACCTACTTCTCCATCCCGTGTTCCACGATAGGGCGAGGCGTTCTGCAAAGACTGGATCCTGTCTCAGTCAGAAGCCATCCCGTAACCTCTCGAAGTCAAGCAGTTTCCGAAGGATGAAATCTCATTCAATAGCCATCCAATATGAGTGTCTCCCCAGTACTGATTCATTCAGCAAGGTAGTCACGAGCCCTACACTAAGGACGTTTCGCAAACTGTTGCTGTTAGCACTCCAAGTATCGTGCAACCAAGTGGCTCTCTCTGCTCGAAGCCGTCTTTCCTACCTTGCTCCACTCACCACCAACATCAGGGCACGGAGCACGGTATCGATAGCCTGCCATGCGAGCCCACCCCCTCAGTCTCTCGTCTCTCCGCACTCTTACCCGCAGAGAACACCACGCCCTAGCTAGTAAGTACACTGTACTGTACCTCTCTCTCTCTACCTACCTATAGACGTACCTGTACTTAGTAGCGTACCGGTACTAGACAGACCAGGTGCGGCAGGTCCCTGTCGATTCGTTCAGCCAGCTAGTCTCCTTCCAGCTTCCAACCCCCATGGTGGGAGTGGGAGCGGGAGCAAGACTACACTAGTCCCAAGCACTCGGGTGACAAACAAAAAAACCAGGATACCTTTTTCCCACCTCAACCACCACCAAAAGCATTCTAGTGTTTTCTGTCACCCGAGTGCCAAGTCAGGTCCGATCCTTGGAAAGTCCTCAACGTGAAGATCTTAATCCGTGTCGATAGGTAAGGCAGGCAGGTAGGTAGGTAGGTACCTTAGGGTAGATGTGTACTTGAGCCAGAAGATGCAGTAGCGGGTCAAGGCATCACCAGAACTGTGCACACAGTCAAAGCTGCTTTGTCTTTCGTCTCGCCCAACTGTCTGTCACCGAGGTTCTAAGCCAGCATCCTAAACTACATTCATCCACATCGCCGTTGGTTAGATCCCGACATTGACCTAGTGCACGTACGCTGCTGCATCTAGAGGCTGTTTCAATGGAACAGCCATCTGTGACCCAACGACATTCGCTGATTTATTATGCTCGCTTGATACGCTCTTTGGCTTTGGCTTTGGCTTTCCACATCAACGGGTCTCGAAACCGGGATAAGTCTCAACAACAACAGACGACCACCCGTCAGATTCGCCATGGCCGCCTCCTTCTTCTTCTTCTTCACCTCCTCCTCCTCCTCCTCCTCCTCCTCCTCCTCTGCCACTCTCGGGTCTGAGCGCTTGTGGCGCCCTGCGGCACAGCAGCACCAGAAGTTCCTCAAGCACTACGTGGGGGCCGAACGTCGTTCGGCTTGGCTACCAGAAATGTCCAAAACAGACGGTCCCGAGAACACGCGATTCGGGTGCGGCCACAGCCACGCTGTGCTGTGCTGTGCTGTGCTGTGCTGTGCTAGTGTACCTGTCATATCCTGGCATGTCTCCGAGATCGTGTGGTCATTATGGGCGTCTGGAACTCTACCTACTACGTAACTGTTCATTCCCAATGTCCAAACTCCCAGAATCCAAGGGTCACCGGGCAATCCGTCTGTCAATCAATCATTGCTAATCAGTTAGTCGGTCGCCATACCTTTCTTTCTGCGCAATAACCCTAGCCGCCATCCTATGTTATCAAGGTCAGCATGACACCCAGGCTCACGCACACTGAACACTCAACAGGCTCGGCGGGATGACGATGAGACGGGCGCTGTCCAGGACAAGCACTCTGCGACCTCTCCTTGACACGGTCAACAATCTTGGCCTGGGCACTGGAACCCCGAAATCCACGTTCCGCCTCGCCTATTTTTTTCATATCACCCGTTTCCCTTCTCGAGGGTGTGTCCCACAACCGTGCATCTCGTACCAGGGCCCCTCCTCAGACGGACATGGTCCCCTTCTCTTGTGAGTTGCGATTCGACGCAACGTAACGCAACCTAAACCCGCCTTGCCTGAAAATGGCAGATTTGCTGCAGCAAGGATGGGTAAGTCATCCGTCAACAAGCAGCTGGCCCGTCAGGTCAGACCGAGCTAGGCCAGGCCACCCTATTACCTGCAACCGCTTAGGCAGGCCTCTCCGCTCTGTTGGATCCCTCGGTGGTGCGGTGCGGCCACCCCAAAATGATATTGTTGCATCGCCGCTGGTGGGAGACGACCAACCGCCCGACGCTACTGGTGCGATTTCGTGTCTGGCTACCTATGGCGGCCTAGTTGCTGCCTTCATCCACGCTGCTGGACCCAAGCCCGTTCGCCGACTCACTTCCCGTTCTTATTCGGTTCATCTTAAGACTAAGGTGCAGATACCAGATACAAGGCGGTCCCTCTGACAAGCCAAGTCTCTTTGCAAACACAATACATAGTGAAGAGGGGCTCTGTCGATCTGGTGCTGCTTGCCTCCCCTTGTCCCAGCATGTTACTCCCACCAGGCCGGGGGAACGCTATTTGTAACCCAGCCAGCATCTATGCGGGGGATATCCGCTTGACACCGATGAGGTACCAATCACCACTCCGCGCATTCGATTCCTTGCTGCACCTCTGTCTCATCCATGTCCGATCGAAACCACTTTCTTCATGGCTCGTCCTCAGCGCTCAAGGCCTATGGCGAACCGTCCCCTCCTCACTGACCGCCGATAAACAAGTGTCGTCCATGGGAGAGAGGAGTGCCTGTCCGAATGCCCCGCGCTTCAATTGCACCAAGAAGCCCTCAAATACAGTAACCCTCTTTTTGCGTCATCTTCGGGAAACAAGGACCGAGATAAACATGGGACGCTCGACGCGAGCCACACCCTCACATTCGTCTGTTCGGGCTATCGTCGTTGTGCCTCGCTCGTGGCGCTCCTTGGCTTACTTGATCGCACATCTTAGCCAGGCCAAGCCCACTAGAACTAGCCTCTCCCAATGGGACAACCGACTTGTGGGTGCCACCGCCCTCCTTCACCGCACAATCTGTTCACTGCTGTCTCGTGGTAGGTCAGCATCCTCCACGCGCCTCCTTGCCGGCCCGATTCCCACGAACTTCTGGAAGAAGTGGACGTCATGCCCTGCATTCCTCGGTGGCGTTCCCCCCACTGCCGCCTAATTACCAGGTGTGCTATGACGAAATGGCAACATGGCGTTGGCCTTTCCCCGTCTTGATAGTGTACAGATGTAACGTCCCAAGGTTGACCAAGCAGTCTCTGGTCCAATGTAGAGAGAACAGGTACTGAGCTTGTACTTAGACATGTCCCCGAGTTCTTGTCTTTCGGGGGTGGCAGAAGTGTTGTCTGGCATCAGAATGCCAACGTCCGCGTGAGGGAGGTTCGGACGGCCCTGATGTCGTGGAGTTGGAAGGTTGGAGGGGGGTGACCGCTGCGGCGTCGGCGGCGTGCGGAACCGCCCAGTGCGCTCTGCGTCCGCATCCGAGGCTAGTGCGACGGGGTTCCACGGCACACGCGATGTCGACCGTAAGCGCCACGTCCAAAAATGCCTTTCCGTATATTCACTACTGGTGACCTTGAGACAAATCCAAATCTGAAGCTTAACTTTTCTGGGCCCCGTTAGGGATTCTACTTTGTAATAGGGTTGCCCCAGATACAACGTCCTAAGCGGTCCAGCCAAGCAGGATTTGCGGCTAAGCACGCAGCATGATACGGTTGATTAATTGGTTGGGGATGAGAATACCAACAATCCGTTTGCATAACAGCTTATCTTATTTCATGCTGCGAGTTATGAAAAAAAACGAGTCTTATGGCAGTAGCACTCTTTGCGCTCCAAGTCATTACACGATGCTCCGTATCGGATTACGGTACCTCATCTTGGATCGAAGGGCAGAGGATCCGGGCGACTTAATACGCGGACAGTTTGAGCACTGCGTAGGTGCCGTCATCGTATTATTTTTATTTTTATTTTAATTTTGCTTTCTTGCCTAACGTTCAGATATTGAGTCCGTTGGCGCGCACTACCTCCCTCCCCCCCTTTTCTCTCTGGCTGCTCAGTCTTAGTACATCTCATATATTCGAAGGAACGGACAGTGCGCCAGCGATGAAGGATGGATAAGGGAGATGGCTATAAAAAGTGCGCCAGCGGCTGTACTCAGCGGCAGTTCTCGACGGCGGCGGGTAAGACAAGGGAACTAGAGTCCCGTCCGCTATCAAGCGCCTTGACCACTAGGCTAGCAAAACTAGATGAAACCACGCCTCTGGATCGTTGCTCTTTAAGTAAATCGGGTTCAGTATTGGTACGCTATCGCTCGTGTTACCTCTCTCCTTCGCTTCTCGGCCATTTTCTTCTTAGGGTGTCTTGGGCGAAGGAGACGGCAACGACGGCAAGTGTTGTCACTTGATGGGGTTCTAGACCTTCCAAAGCAGTGAGCTAGCCACTGTCAAATTCAATATTCTTCGATATATCCAGAGCGTAGACTGTCAGGATAGGTTCTAACGGCCAAGGAGAATCATGTTCGGATGAAGAATGGCATAACCCCCCCATCATCTACTAATGATTCTGGATCATGATCCATCCATCTCCCCCATCCCATTGCGCTCAACCCAAACCTACGTGCTGTTTTCACCTCCCGTGGAATCAATACTCCTCTCTTGCTCTATTTCTTCTCGGCGGAGGGGGCAGCTCCTCCGGTGGTCGGGAAGCCCATGAAGATCTTGAAGTAGTCCTGCTCAAGGCTGTCAGTCGCCAAATTTTTCCTCAAAAAGATGAGTTCTCAGCAAGCATTAACTCACGTAGATCATCCACTGGAGGCCGGTCAGGGTGCCGATCATGACGATACGGACGGGGAGACCGTTCCAGAGGCCGCCGAAGCCGATGTCCTTGTAGATGCGTCCAATGGCAGCGCCGAACGCTTCGCCCTGCTGGCGATTCGCGTTGAGCTTGCTGACCATGACGTCGGCCGGGTGGGAGACAATGGCGCAGAGAATACCCGCGAGGTAGCCGCCAACGAAGGAAACGCCCGTTTGTGCGGCTTTGCTATAGTCGCTCTTCTGTCCGGGGAGGCGATGGTAGATCATCTCGACGATGGTCTCGAAGGAGGCGAACTTCATCATGGTGTAGGGGATCTGGCGGCCCCAGAGGGGGTACAGCCCCTTATACAAGCCGGCCACGCCCTCCTTGGCCGTTACCTTGCTGAAGCCATCGAGGGTGCCCTTGTATGGGGAGGGGATGCCGCCCTGCATCCGGACCTTGACGGCCTCGAAGGGGCAAAGGGCGATATCAGCGAGGAACTCGGCCGAGGCCGATGCGGAGAGGAAGAGGAGCGTTTTGTACTTTTCGGCGTTCTCGGGGCCTGCGAGGAGAGAGTACTGTCGCTTGAAGTACTCATAGCTTAGGGTAGGTTAGTACATGTGCATGCCGAAGAACGAGTCCTTGTTTGCTTGTCGCTCCTGCGTTGGACCACTTACAAGCCGTATTTGCACGCGCCTTGGGCCGAGTAACCCCAGAATGTTGGACCCCAGCCGGTCATGATTCCGCGGAGGCCCTCTGATCTGAAGATCTTGCCCCAGGCCTGAAAGTTCCCCGTGTACAGTTTGCTGTCCACCTGTCTTCTGACCTTGACGAGGTCAAGTGGCGTCACGGCAGTGTGAGTAAGTCCCTGTTACGTGATTAGCCAGTCGTATCCGCTGCGAAATGTTTCTGACGGACAGGCAACTCACGCAGGCCAAGAGACCGCCAACGGTGCAGGCGGCATAGTACTTGCCCGAGTACAGCTCGATCTTGCCACCGACGGCGGACTGGGCTTTCGCGCTCGCCTTATCGAACTCGGCGGCAGCTTCAGCGCTGAGCTGCTTTGCATTGCCCTTGACATCGTCGACGGTGGAGAAGGCGCCGTAGAGCTCCGGGCGAGCTTGGTAGCGCGAGGGCTGCTGTCGGCGGTGGAGGGTAGCTCCGGCATCCTCGACGCCGCAGAAGGGTGAAGAGAGACAGCCCTTGAGGGCATCGGTTCGCGGGTAGAGGAACGACATGGCCGGGACGCTGCTTCGTCGGGGCCGATTGGGGGATTGAAATAGGCCAAGGTATTCTAATACAAGCGTCAGATTCAGCCCTTGGCATTGATGACGGACAATTGAATCCGTGGGGTTTAGCTCGGAAGGTGAGCCGAGTGCACAATTGGGTTTCGCAACGATGCCTAGAGCTCGAAGACGGGCACGGCACAGTAGTAAGATTCCTTTACGACGACGACTAGTCGAGGAGGAAAGCAGTGACGAGAAGTTCTCTTGCCGCGGGGAGGTGAGGAGCTGAGGGTGTGCTCTAGCTTGGAAGGATGAAGGTGGATGTCACGCGATACGAACAACCGTTTCCGGCGCAAGAACGAGATACTCGAGGCTGAACTTACACTTCCCAAAGGACGGAAGCAGAAGAGCGAAGCTCACGAAACGAAGCAGACTAGGGGAATGGGGAAAAGAGGTCGAAGACTTGCGTGTCACACACTGATTGACACCGGAAAGAGAGGTTGGAGTATGCGATGTCATGGAAACAGGTTTGTTGTCTCATGCATGCTATTATGGGAAGGCGCCCCGAGCAGTGACTGGACGGGAAGCTTAGGAACGACGGTATGGGTGGGATGGTCGAAAGGGGGTTGTCTTCCTGAGGTCTCCGATACTTCGTATCACTTAGAGACGTCGTCCAGGCCGTCGCAGCCTCAGCGTGTGGCATTGGGAGGGGAAGGAGGCTGTTGGAGCTGCGCGGAAGTACTTGAGATGCAAGAGTGACATCACTGGAAGCACAAGGTCCAGAGTGGAAGCTGGAGTGGAGAACCATGTCGATAAGGAGCACCAGAGGATTCCGTGTTGTTATCGAGGCACGGGTCGTGGCTTATTGCCGTCCGTGTCCCGGATTTAACGGCGAATAAGCACTTAAGACCAGTAATTGGACGTACCTATGTATGTAAAAGGAGCCTGAGCTGTCCAACGTCTTAGGGCCGGTCGTTCAGCATAGTCATAGTCATAGTTCACAGTATTGTTGTGGAATGTGAGCAATGAGGATTACAGCATATCCAGGGACCCCAGAGGAACGACTTCCTTGTTCTCCAGTCATTGCCAGTGCTGAAAATGTCGAGCTCTTACCAGAAATGAATCATGCGGTGAATCGGTAGGGCCCTGCCATTGCCCTACCAGTGATCTTCAGTAGTTTCGTACCGCTGTGGAACCCTCCGCCTCCTTGGTGAAGAACCCGTTCAGCGCGCTGCTTAGCGAAACCTTGACACTCAGATCAGGAAGACGCGGGCCGTGGCCCCACATGGCACTCAAGACACTCAGGTCCCTATATCCCGCCAAATCGTTCAGCCCTGTCGACACCGCCCCGTCCAAGAAGAACCCCGCGAAATATACACACGACAACCAAAAAAGGACAGCCTTACACCGGACCTAAAACAACCCGTAACGTTCACGATGGCGGCTCTGGCTCCAAACTCCGCTGCGGCGGCGTCCACATCGCAGCCCAGCGACGCTTCCACCCCCTACGTCTCGAAATGGTCTTCTCGCTACCGCGGCGTACGTCCTCTTGTCCTTGACCGTCCTCTTTGTTTCGATTATACACACCCCTCCCACGAGGCCTGCCTGACACTGACATTCTCACCGTCCAGGCCACCGTAGAAGACCTTGACCCCCCGGCCGCCCTCTCCTTGACCCCAACCGACCCCATCTCCCACGCCCTCATGTCGGCCTTCGAGCGCGACTACACTCACTTGACCGTTGTCGATGCCCATCGCGCCCTTGTCGGCTACCTCTCCATCCCACACCTCCAGGCTCTGCTTGACGCTGGCAAAGTCTCGCCCTCGGATCCGCTCTCCAAGGCCATGGTACGATTCCAGCGCAAGGGGCGCAAGTACCGCGTCATCTCGATGCAGACCCCGCTGGAGGAGCTCGAGGCCTTCTTCGAGGGCGACGGCGTCGAAGGGAGGAAGAGTCACTTCGCTGTAATTACGGACGAGAAGAGGCGCTTCGTGCTAGGCGTCGCGACGGTGGAGGACTTGCAAGAGTTCGTTAAGAGGAGGCCGGCGTGAAGAAAGTGGTTTTGAGGAGAGGGGGGGATTCGATTGACGGAGAAGACATGAGATCTGTCCGAGAAAGGGTCGTTTGATATCCAACAGTAGTAGCGGAACAGACCGAACACAGCCTATGCTATGGTGGAAGAAAGAAGAGAAAAGAAAAAGTTGGGAGGTAGCTGCATCCACTCGGGCGTTGGTGGTTCGCGTGGAACGGAGGAAAAGGCATTGGAAGCACGACCACTAGAGGGGCAGGCGGCGATTCAACATTGCTCCGTTGTCACACACGACTGCACATAAATCATCACGCGTAGGGAATAGGCGTTTGAATCGGGTTAAACTGTTATTCATGCTCTCAAAGTCTACTCTTGGTAGGGCATGTCGCCATCATGTGCGTGACGGTATTGCTAGTCTCGTGTGTGTGTCTGTAAGAGCCATTGCTCTCGTTGCATGTAGTGTAGAACCCCAACCCATCCGCGTATAAGACAAACTGCCCCTTGGCCACCACTCGGCCATTACATCCGGTACAATCCGGATCCAACGCAATTACTCTAGGGGAGCCAGTCGTAGACGAGACGGATCTCGGCTCTCTTGCCGCCCTTTTGGACGAGGATGTTGCGGGCGTGGCGTCTCTCGCCGTTGATGGTCTGGAAGCCCCAGACCTGGGTGGCGGTCCAGCCGTTGTCAATGCTCTCGACGTGGCTGTAGATGTGGCTCTTGCCGTCGGGGCCCACAGCCTCGTCTTCGCCTTGGAGCCAGCCCTTTTTGAGAAACTCGTCCTCGATCTCGTCGAAGCTCATCCACTTGCTCTGGCCGCGGACGCTGCCGAACATCCAATCCGAGTGCTCGCGGAATTCGAAGTCTAGGCAGCGCTCCTCCGAGGTGCCTTTGAGACCGCCCGTCGCGACCTGGTCAATGTCGATGTGGGTGACGGGCTCGGTGCCTTGGCCGGGAGGGGAAGGCGGGGCGGTGTACTGCTTGACATTGAGGGTGACGGTGGCCAAGCCGATGGCCTTGCGCGTCATCCAGCCGATGCCCTGGACGACGAGGGCCGGCTCAGGAGAGTCAGAGAGGGTTTTGTTCTGGAAGACTGTTATTATGCTGTCATTGCCGTTCGCATCACAGCTGGCATGGCGTCGGGTCCTTTGGGGAGGGGGCTGCAATTGAACGCACCATGGCCCACCGGCCGGAGAGGTCGGCAATTGTCTTTGTTGCGGGGGCAGCCATTGTGTCACAATGCGAATATGTACCGTCTTATAGCCAGAACAGAGAGCGAAGAATATCTTTGGAGCAGTAGTATTACGGCGAAGTAGTCGATTCGGGAGAGGCGAAGCTTCACTTGGGTGGATTTGAAGGTTCGGTGGGTATTGTGAGTGAAAGCGCAATACTGAAACTCAGGAGGGGTACGGAGTAGATAGATAGATATAGGCCTGGGAAGGGAAAGAGAACACAAAGCTCAGAAGTCACTCAAGGCAGGCGCGAAGTCAGTTTCAGGCAGGCACTTCTTTCCTGTATATGTTTCATTTATGTGATTAATAAGAGTGACTTGTGTGATTGACAGCGAGGACGCATGAATAAGATGTATTGGGCTGGGCTGAAGAATAAACAGGTGACGTGGGTTGAGCCTCGGGCCAAGAAGCGCCAAACCCGGCGGGGTATTCTACACCTACCTGCCTAGCCAGGGGTAGCTGCCACTGCCATAAGTCAGGTACGAACTGTCGGAACTCAGTCAACCTTAAGGTTATTGGACAGGCCCGGTCCGGTGGGGGAAAGTTGGATTTTGAAGCCAAAATTTGGCTGCCGAGACATCAACAACGGTCTACCTAGGTAGCGAAATCAGAATCATGGCTGTAAACAGCTGGACAAAGAAGAAGGGAGGGGAAAAAAAAGAAAGGTCAAGCTGCGTTGCTATGGCTCAGCCAACCAGATTAAGAGCTAAGAACACTAGGCCATTATGATGCTTCTCGTTTCGACCGAGGCTCAATACACCATCCAGCCTCCCAATGTTGCCCAGCAATGCACGTGGGATTGCAGTCAGTCACCCCGTTACTACCCACACTGTCCCCTCCCCCCGGACTTACTATGTACTTGTGTATACGACTCTTGTTACCATTTCAATTCCTCCTCCTAGCACCTATCCATCCATCGCCTCCTCTCCCGGAACAGGGTTATCCAGCCAAGTTACACCTAGATCCGCATGGGCCAAATGATCAGTAAATGCATACTACAAACTCTGCTCGCTATTTCTCATCCCAATCCGGCCGCCGACATACGGCGTGGAGACGTAGTCACACAAACCAGAACCCTCGACCACGACGACAACCGACGATGCTGAGCTATGTTGGGCCGGCCGTCCCACAATCAAAGCTGGATGTCTGTTTCCAAATCAGGTGGCTAATGTCGAGAAACCGTAAGAGAGCGCGGACCACCGGCCTGGTCCAGCGAGATGCAGGCTGAATCGGCCGTGCGATGGACGACCTTTTCTATCGTCTGATGCGGCACACTGACTCTTGGTCCCTTGGCTGACTTGACTGGATGCCATGCGTGGTGAAAAGTACAGCATGCATGGCGAGCATGTCACTCTGCTCGCTGGGATAAAACGTAGATGTAGGCACGCGCATCCTCTCAAGTCCTCGTTTGCATAGGTACCTAGGTGACAGGGGCCATACCGGTAACCAGCCTCGGTCCTCCCATCCCGTCCTGGACAATCAAATGCTACCCATAGCGCTGGCAGACTTTCCCTGACCGACGATCTGTTGCCTCGCACCTTGTCGTCCAGTCAGTCATGCGCATACCCGGGGGGCATGACATACAGTTACACCGGACGGATTGGGAGCGAGCCGATTACTATATCCAGCTAGACAACCTCGTGCGCGCCCTCCCCAACACCGTAAACGCATAATAGTTACTTCTGCCGTCCAACAGCGCTTTGCTACCAGCATGAACCCGTCCGCTCGGCTTCGCATCGCACAACCTCGTGTGCCCTCTTCGCATCGCACAATAGCGCCCATCCCATCACTAGCCAACCGCATCCGCCCGGTTCCACGACATGCATTGACAACTCGTACGGAATTCCAGACCTGACAGCAAGCCTCGATCGAGTCTAGTCAACATTGTTATGTCTCTAATGTGTGCTTGAAACACCGACAATCCCCCAAGAAGACAACCCCATCAGAAGAGTCTTGACTGGGGTGCCGTCCTTTCTCTTTTTGAGGAGGAAATTAGTGAAGCGCAATCATGCGCAACGAGTCATGGTAATGGTGGTGATGGTAGAGGTTCGCGATGCGACGACCCTCTCTCACGCGTGTTCGGCCGGGCTCTCTACTGACTCCAGCGCCCCAAAACAGCCGAGGAACGAAGTTCGAGAATCCAGAGAAAGCTTGCTCGCTGCAGCGGGGCCAAGCTCCAACGAGGTGAGCTGCGGAAGCAGGAAGATCCCAGCAGCTGTTCGCGACGCTGCGAATGAATCACAAGTGAGCTTCTCTAACAAGGTTGCATGAACAGCTCCAGCACGTCACAATTTAACATCCGTGAGCCCCTAGTCGTCATACAAGATTGCACCGGCCTGCCTAACGTCGTCGCGGATTACTGCCCTCAAGATAAGGCCAACATACATGGCCGGAGCTACGAAAAGGAATAAAAGGAAAAGGATATCTTGGTTGTACAAATGCCCCGGCTGCTGCCCGCCATCGGTTCCGAATGCTTTTCGCATGCAGTTAAAGTTCCCAACAAACGACTCGACTGATGCCACGACGCTCTCGCGCCCGCACCGGCCCCCCGTTCTTGGGAACCGGCCTGGAAAGTCATTATCCATCCGCACGCTCCCATGCTTCTAGTTCATTCCGTCACGGCCACCAGTTCATCTTCTTGTAGCTCTCAATCACCTCCTCAACCAGTCCCTTGGTAAGTTTCGGCTTCTCGTACTGGAAGCCGACAACCTGCTCCAGCCGGCTGCCGTCCATGCTGAGATCGGTATCCTTCAGCAATTCCTTTTCCATAAATGGCGTAAGAGGTCCTGGTCGCGCGATACCTGCCTTCTCGAGCAGCTCGGCCCAGGGACCCATGAGCTCGTCGTTGACGTCGTCAACGACGCTGTCCATGTTGAGGCGCGCAAACGTGCTGATGAGCTGACCTTGAAATCCCGTCTCGATCTTGAAAACCTCACCAATGATCTCGGCCATTGTGCCCTGCGTCGTCACGCCCTTGTCCACGACGTTGAACGTGGGCACACGACCCATGGTCTTGTCGTCCCATTTGTCCTTGCCCTTGTCATACCACGTCGTGATCTCCCAGAGCGCTCGCACAGCATCTTGGATGTGTACCGTGTTTTGCCGAAGGCCCTTGTCCCACAGCCACTTCATTTCGCTCTCAAGGTATTGGTACACACGGGCCATGCATAGTGCCGTCGCAACCCATTGTGACGCATAGGGCCCGTACACATGCGCTAACCGAACAATGACGAGGTTCAATCTACAAGTCGGGCACTATGGTCAGCATCGAGAGAACGTTGATGAGGAGGGGGAGGGGGGGTTATGGGCCGAGCCCCGTGAACCCTCAATGGTAAATGCCAGGTGAGATTCGTACCCCTCAATCTTTGCGAGCTCCTCCTCAGCCTGCAACTTGTAGACGGCAATCTTGCTCCAGGGCTTCAACTTGTCGCCCTCCTTGCTCGGGGACGAGTCGGCTTTGTAGACCATGCCGGTGCTGAGCTCGATAAAGGCCTTGACCTTGCGCTTGGCAGCCTCCTTGCCCACGGCAAGCGACAGGCCGAGGGAGCGCAGCTTGTAAACCTCGTCCTCCTGCGAATATCTTGTCTCGCCGCCGCAATTGAAGACGTAATCCCACTGCTTGCCATTGGGGCGGTCGAATATCTTGGCTAGAGCTTCTGCACAAGGGCGAAATAATGTCAGTCAAGAGCAGCAAGCCTAGCGGGATGTCCGGGGACGGCCGCAGGGCTGGTCCATATCACTAGGCAGAAGAGGGAAGGCAAGTGACAAAAAAGGGAGCGGGAAAGGGAAAGGGAAAGGGGGGATAGTGTCGCGTTCTTGGTGGTTCATCCGGGTAACTTACGTTCTCTGCTTGCATCAGCCTGCATGAACTTGGTGCCGGCACAGGCGTCCTGGAACTCGGGAGCCAGCCACGCGAGTTGGGGCAGGGCCTTGTCGACGACGCGGACCTCTGATGCGAGGTCGTTGTCGTGGATGTAGCGGGCCAGGAACCGACCAATGTAGCCCAGCCCTCCGATGATGAGGACTGAGGGTTTCTCGGCCATGGTGAAGGAGAGGGGGGAGGCGGATCGGTGGCAGAGTTATTCGGAAAGTTGTTTGTGCGTTGTGCGCGATGTTGTGTCGACGGGGAGGAAAGGATGTGGCAAGCGCAAGTTGACGGGTTTGGGCAGAGGGGTTCGAGGCGGCGGCGGTGGTGGTGGTGGTGGTGGTGCACTGGGCACTCGGCAGCAAGGTAGGAGCTGACGGGCAGCAACGGCAGCGAGGGTTGGTGGCTGCCGGCGGGGTTGACGGCTGGCTGGGCCAGGTTCAAGTTAGGGGGTGATGTGCCCTTGCCCCTGGAATTGGAAAAGTAGAAGCACCAGGGTTGCTGCGCGAGTTTAGGGTGAAGCTCAGTGCAGCGGGATAGATGCGGCCAAAGCTCGGCAGGGGTGGGGGAGAGCGCAAGGGATCGAGCCCGAGACAGATCGATGGAGAAGGCGACGAAGGAAGAGGGCAAAAAGCAGTGCGGTTCTATCTCAACCACTGGAGAGTGTATCTGCTCAAAAGTGAGTAGCAGGTAGAGCAGAGGCGGAAACGAAGTCTGGAAGCAACCGGAGGTGGCGATGATGGAACGAAGGAGAAGAGGAGCATGAATTGAGATGAAATGAAGGGGGGAGGGATGGGATTGGAAGCTTGTTAGTGGTGTGGGCGTATGGATGGGTGGATGGATGGATGTACGTGTGTATGTATGTGTGTATAGGTAGGTGTGTTTGTGCGCGTTGTGTTGTTCTAATGCAGAGTTGGAGGCTGGTTGGTTACGTACGATGATAATAGAAACCAGATAATAACTCAAGGTAACGTACCCAGACAAAAGCAAAATCAAATCCAAACTTGAGACGACAGATTGCCCTTACCCCTTTTTCTCCCAGTGTTTCCCGCACAGGTGTCAGGAGGAGGGTATAACAAGATGAAAAATCACTAGTGTAGCGGAAACGGCAGCATAAAAAAAAGAGACGAAACAGAGCGGCGCTGCATCGGCAGAGACTCGTCCAATACAATGGACCTGTCGTTCAGAAACGGGGGCCAAAATGGAGATTGGGGCGGGCCGTGGGAGCGGGACGAGGAGGGTCGGACGAGGGAGGCGAAGGAGGATTGAGCTTAGGAGGAGACGGAGACGGACAACCTGAAATCATATCGCTCGCTCCGTCACTCCTGGACGGGTTACAGATGCTGAGCCGTGCAATTGATGCTGCTGGATGCTGCTGGATGCTGACAGAGGGCTGTGGGGCTTTATGCAGCTTCAAACTCCAACGATACTTTTCACCCCTATCGTCCATTAGTGTACCCCCCCCCCCCCCCCCTCCCCAAAACACACCTCCTAGTAGCAGTGAAGCAAACATACGAGCAAACACGCACGCACGCAAGCTACCTAATTACCTAGTTTAGGTACCTGCGCAGGCGGGCGTGAAGCTGTGATAAATGTGCTTGTTTCTTCTTGTGTAGATGCTAATGTCGCCAGGGTGTCCGGGTAAATGCCTGTTGCTGATGGAACACCTCGCCTACCACATAGGTACCGCAGGTGGTTGTGTTGTGGTGGTGGCTCTTTCACAGGCTCGTCACTCGTTCCCGCATCTCCTTGTTCCGACCTGCGCGAAGCGATATCTCATTCCTTGACTGGTTGTTTATTGCTACCCGTTAACGGCACCTAGGCCTTGGACGGCTCTGACTGGCACCCTCCCGCCATCGACATACAACTGATTCGGTGTCATCTCCGTCTCCTCCGTCCTCCCCAGCCTTCCATCCGAGTCACCCCGTCGAGGCGCTATTCTCTTTTCTCGATCCAACAGAGACATAATGCCCTAGCGGTTACGGTGCTATTGATAGCCACGCCGGACGATCGTTGCCAAATGCCAGTCTCCACGCCATCGGATCCAAGGGACGGGAGCTGCCCGTGGGGACCAACGTTACACTTGACATCCAAGCTGCAGCTGCGATGCTGGTATCCGTACCGCACTCTCCTCTCGGCAGCGGCCAACATGTTCTCCCGCACAGCAAAGCTCATCGGCCAAGATTCCAAGGAGGAGGAGGAAAGCCGGCCATCTGATTGGACACCAAAAACCCGTCGCGCCTCCTGCTCATCAACCTGCAGAGCTCGTGGTCCCTCGAAACAACCCTGCCTCCCTGCCACAGGCCAGCAATGGTCTGTACTGAACCAAGGTAGGCATGTAAACTACTCCGTACATACTCTACCTTTGCCTACCTGGTACCTACCTACCGAGAGGTAGGTATCTAGGTACTAATTACGTACTGTACGGTTTACGTTCTCCCGCACGCCCTGGCCCACTCCGTGCCCGTGGCGCCCACTATCTTTTAGAACCTGACTCCTCACACCAGCTTTAGCATCCGCCATTAAATTTACCGTGGGGGGAGGGGCAACCATTTCGATCGACAGGCTGCCACGCATCCAATTTAAAGTGAAAAGAGAAAGAGAGGAAGGGATGTGCGCCCCAGGCGCCCAGAGCGTCGTACCATGGATCGCGTACCTGGTTGTCACCGTCGCTCTTGTAGGCGTTATCGACTAGCCCAAGACACGACAACGAAAGACAGAATATCAGAGACATCCATGCAGCTCCCTCTCAAGGAAGCTATGCAAGACAAACTAAAAAAAAAAAAAACTAAAAAAAACCTCATATTGCTCTTCCACGCTCTATCTGACACCCTTTGTTCAATAATGTATCTCGACAGCCCCGGGATGCCGTTTCGATCGATTCAGGTCTTTTTCACACCTGATGATCGTGCGTATGCCATCAAGATATTTGGGGGGTGGGGGAAGGGGTGCGGGGGGGCAGTAAGGTATCCATGTCCGGTTACGACCCTTCGATTGCACTTTTCCCATTCCCAGTCTCCTAGTTGACGTGGCCGCTTGCTCTCTGGCCAGCATCTCCGACCATCATGTGCTGCATATGTGTGCAACCCAAGGATGCTTGCCCTTCCCTCGAGAAAGCGGGTAATTCAAATCTTGTCTCACCGACGGCTTCGATCTCAGGTAACACACCCGTCATATGAAAAGCCGAGCTGATCGCACCACGGGACGCACGCTGCAGGAAACCAACCAAGAGGTGGAGGGAAGGCCGACAGCCGTCGTTGGCCACTGCTCGTCCCAAGCCTTCGGCTAGCGCCAGCGGCGCGAGATGCCCATCCCATGGATCCCGCCCCGTTCCCGCCCAGGGGCCTTCCATGATGCGGTTTGTATCCCGGCGCCTCTTGCCTGAGCCATGCCGCCAAACTCCAGAACTCGCGCTGGCGCGTTGCTGCTGCTGCTGCTGCTGCTGCTGCTGCAAGGCCGGCTTTCGGCCTTGGCCTCTCAACTCGGCACCTCCCTGCATGCTGCAGGCGGGGGTGTGGAGGAAGATCTGCTCCGTGTTCTAGAAGTCTTCTGGGATCTGTTCTTCAGCAAAACTCTCATGGTTTCTTTTGCGGGAGTCGACGGCGCTTGTGGCTCACCTCGCCCAGCTCTTGTCCCCGGATCTCCCCCCTTAGCCCTTTGGTAATTTGGGTCTCGAGGACCGTCGCAGAGGCAAAGGCGGACTGACTCTTGTGTTTCCTTTCCCAAGGAATTCATACGCTAGCGCTAGTCCATTGGCACAGAGCCAGATCCAATTATTGATTGTGCGAAACCATCAAACAACACCCCTTCTACAGGCTTCGCAGAGTGACCGGGACCCGCCCTTTCACCCTGTAAACGGCCCCACATCGCCGGGCTGTTCGCCAGGGCTTGGGCAGTCAGTTATGATTCTCCCGTTGCAATACAAACGCACTTTTTTCCCGCCATCAAACCAATCCGCCCCTGCACCTCAAAAGCCTCTTCCTTGGATATGGCTCCCTCAGTGACACCCTCTGGAGATGGCTTGGTAAGGTAGACTCGAGACAGACTGAGCTGAAATAAGCGATCCGGTAGTTTCGACACTGTGGTTGTTCGTTCAAAGTCTTTCCAGGTTCTCCGGGGGGGGGGGGGGGGGGGGGGGGGGGATGCAATCGTTCAGTTATCCCAAACGCCTCCCTCCGGACACAGTGGAACTCTGCCCTCAACCAAATCCCAGGACTGGCACTTTAGGTTATCGAGCTTAGACCGATGACTTGCTCGATGACGTGTCCCACATAGAACCGAAAACGAGCTTACATCTGAAGTGAGAGTCTTCAGAAGTGTCTTCAACAGTGACAAACCACCAGGGCTCCGAGGCCATGCGCCCCACCAGCCCATCCGCCGCAGTCACTCCCGAACATGGCGTTCGACTCTACTCTTTGGACAGGCCTGTCATTAGTGAAGGTGGCTTCATGGGGCCAAGCAGTGACTGTCGCGGTCCACGAAGGAGTCGTGGACGAAGACACGATATCATGCAGCAGCTAGAAGCTGTTTCTTGCTCATCACACTGATCCTATCGCGGATACGCGAGATACCGGGCCGCTCTATGGCTCTTACCACGTCGAATGCCACCCCGTTCTTCAACTCTCCTCTCTCCCAGTTTGCAAATGAGGGCAGGGCTACCGGATAGTCCATGCAGGTACTTGTTGACAATGCAGGGGTCGGCTGAGAAGAGGGCAAGAATGGCGGGATACTGATCATGACCAAAAGTGCAGGTATTTGCTAAGACGGAAAGAGAAGAAGTTTGCGAGATTGTTGTTCGGCTTGATATCGGTTTAGTGAGCGTGCTTGCCAGACTAACTGAATCATGGACCAAGCACTGGCATATTCAATCACGGCAGGGTGATATCAAGATTAAGAAAAGTCCAAGCCAATTTGTGAGGGTAGCAAAAAAGAAGCAACGGGCACAAATGTTTTCAGGCAACTTCGCCTGCTCTGCTCCGCTCGAGAGAAGAAACTGCTGTCGGAGCAGATTACAGGCTGGTCTGCCATGGACCTAGGTTCGAGGCAGTTAAAACACCCAATCTATTTGGTACTCCCCCATCCGCCTCGGCCGTCCCGATGGCGGACAGACGCACGAAACAAGAGCTAACCTCGAGAGACAATGGGAGAGACTTGAAACCCCCGTATGACCCGATCTCGATAACCCACAGCACTACTCACCCCCCCCCCCCCCAATCCTGATGCAAACAAGACCCATGCTCGCCGTGACAATCTAATTGCCCAGACTCGAGTCTTTCGGAGCGTTGATCACCTCTGCATGCTCCCAATGATCTCCCTCTGCGCCGCGCGGTCCTTGGCGCCCTCACTGAGGCTGCCGATGCTGCGCAGGTCGCCGACGACGTCCTTGGCCTTGCCGAAGTAGACCTCCTGCAGCAAGTTGCGCATCTTGAGCTCCATATCCTCAACGAGACGGCCGACGTTGGCAATATGGCTCTCGTCACCCTCGACAGGCAGCTCCTGCTCGACCTGCCGTGTCATGTTGCCGCTGAGGTCCATGTCACCCAGGGCGCCCGTCGATGTCGACAGCGACAGGATCACGGTCGATGTAAGCTTGTACTGCGTCGTGCGGCCGCGCTCAATGGCCTCGAAGACGTGAATTGAGTCCCAGACGCCCTCGGCGCTGCCTCCCGGTGTCGCGGCTGTCGGATGATTCGTTAGCTAGTGTCCCTCTTTTTGCTGCTCACCGAGTCCCAGCGCTCACGGAGAAAAAAACCTACATTTCTTCAAGAGAACAACACCGGCGAAACCATCATCAAGATTCCAAAAGTACACACTGCTCACGCCACCCTCGTAGTACAGGTCGCGGTAGACATCAAACGCCTCGTTGGCGCGAACCTCCATCTTGCGGACACGCTCGCTCGGGATAGCGCCCTCGCCAGCTCCTTCGCTGCCACCAGCCCCGACGCCGCCAGCTCCCGCCTCGTCGAGGGGCGGGTCGAACTGGTTGCTCCAGGGAGAGCGGTAGCTATCGCCATCGCGGTTGTAGTCGCAGAGGAGGTAGTCACGGCCCGTTTGCTTGCAGCGCTTCACCGTCAGGGGCTGGTCGACGGATGAAAGAAGGTCCTCAGTCAGGTCTGGGGCCAGCGAGATGATGGCATTTAGGTGTTCGGTTGTGTGCTTCGGATTCAGGCGGCGGAGGAGGTCACTTGAGGAAGGCGGGCTTGGTTAGAGAGAACCTCTTGTATAGCATCGGGGGGGTGGCTGGTAAGGGCAATGCTTACAGGGCCGAGTCGAAGGGGTCGACGGAGGCCATGATGGCGGTTTCTGTACTTTCGAAGGCCCTAAAAAGGGTCTATCGGAATATCTTTCGAGACTGTTGGCGACGCTTGTAGCGTTGTGGTTTTAGAATCGTCTTTTGAGGTTGGAGTGAGTGTTAGCGGGAGATGCTGGCCGCTGGCCTGGCGGGGTAAATCAGACCTTAGCCCCTGGGAGTGCTTCCCCGGCCCCCACAGTCGAGGTGAGCTTCGGGCAGCACCTACCACCCTCCACTTGGAGCCGGCCGGAGCTATCGAGTGGCACGTCATCAAGGGAAGGGAGGGAGCAACTGTATGCTTCAGCAGAGAAAAAAGAAGGAAAGAAAACAATATAATTGGAATTGCTTGGGATAAGACCGTTCTTAAGTAAGAAATTCAATTCAAGTAGATATTGCGACATTCGCTGATGCAAAGGTTAAAGAGGATAAGGTAAATATTCGACCACAAACCATGTAAGCTCTAGGAAACTGCCCTGTTCATAAGACTTTGGTCTCCAGACGGCCGCTCCCTGGCCATGTTCCTCTTTTTTGCCGACCTCTTTTTGTCTGCTTTCCGTCTCCCTGCATCTATCGAGAGCTGTTTCTTATGCCGACTTCATCCAATCTCGAGATGAACCGTATTCGCCAACGCCTCGCGAAAGAACCACATCCCGGCCACACCCAAACCGCCAGTTTCCGATCCTGACAATGACTCCTTTTTCTTCTGACTCTGTTCCGGTCTTTGTTCAGATCTCAACCACTCATATCGGCCAGCTCGACCACCTCTGCTCCCCCCCAAACTCATTGTCAGTACTCAGTATACTGATTTGTCATACTGGAATTCTGCGTAATCAAAACAACAGCGCGTCAACCCACTGCTTGCGGGTGTGTTTGTTGAACGCGATGCCTGCTGGAATACATACAGCGAGAAGTGAAGCCCGCCATCGCGCGCTTCTGTGCGACCCATTATATCAAGGATCCTGTAGTGTGACAGCCACGGAAAGGCTGGTCGCTCAGCTAATCTCCACTTCGCAAACAAGGCAGAGCAGTGGCTCAGTCCACACCTTGTCTCCTTCGGTGACGTTCTCTCGGAGGTCCTTGATCTCAATCTTGGTCGGGTTCATGTCCATCAGTATTTTCGCTTCAAATAGGCCTTCCCACGGCTTCGCATCGCTTGCAGAGGCCTTCTTCTTTCCGGATCTTATCTTGCGAGATGTTCCCAAGAGCTCCAGCGCAGATGGTGTGGCAGGAGTCGTTGGCGGTTGCGAGACACGCTCATCAAGAACCGCGGGAGTCCCCTCTGTTACAGATTGTCCATTTGTTTCCTCCGGCGCGTCACTAGGCTTCGCATCAATTGTTTGTTTAACATCGGCACCGCTTTCGCTGGGGCTGAGTGGTCCGTTGACACCGTCGTCCAGCTTCTTTTCCTCCTTAATGTCGCTCTCTGCGACCGAGGTCGTGCCGTCTGCCGGAAGCATCGCGTTAATGTGGGGTTTGTCTCTGCCGAGTCGCTCGTAGGTTCGCATCAAGGCATCTTCTCGAAGGCAATGTTCATGGAGCCATTTCCCGCATTCCTTGTTTGAGCATCCAATCAAGGTCTTGTCCGGGTTGGCGGGCTGTCGGCATCTGCAGGTGCGTTCGACTGACTGCAGAAGGGTTAGCTTCAATCGGCAGATCTGACTTCCGAAGTGTTGTGCATACCGAGAGTTGCTGGGTCCGGCAATCAAAGGCCTGGCGCCAGTAGAGCGCCTCCTGAATCTCGTCGTCGTTCTCCTCGATCCATTGTTTGACATTGGCCGGCAGTGTTACACTGACAACGTTGATGATGTCCACTGCTTCTAGTCAGTAACAAAGCAGGAGTCTAAAGGCGGAGTATGACCTACTATGGTTGGAAGCGATCAGCTCGTTATGACCGTGATACGACTGGCGACCTCCAGAATATCTCTTTCCTTCCATCGTGCCCTCGGGCAGCTCCTCCGGCCAATACATCCAGTAGATACGCGCGTAGACGTGATGCTCGTCGCTAGCGCGGATTTCTAGAATGCGGGCTACCCAGTCATCCTCGGACTTGGATCGCTTCAGCACCTTCTCCGGTTCGTTGGCATCTGTCGCGCCGTCCGCAGCGGCTTTTTGACGTTGAACAGTCTGATCATTTGCGACGTAGATAAACCCCTCGCTGAAGTACTTAGTTCCATTCACTGCCATCCCTCATTGTTAGCGCATACGGCGACAGGAGACTAGAGCAATGACATACAAACGAAACTGTTGTAGCGTGTCATCTCCAGCCACTTCTTCTGGGGATGCACGTTGTATTCCAAATCCAAGACATCATTGGCGCTCTTGCCGTTGAAATCGCCGGAAGGTGAGAAGGGAGAGAGTTGCTTAGAGCTCTTCTTCCCGTCCTCCTCTTCCTGTTCCGGTTTCCTTCTCTTCTTTGACTTCTTCTGTGCCTTGGTATCGGGCTCGGCGTAGGTGACGCTGAAAGGACATTCGGCCTTGTTCTCCTCGACCTGGGCGCGAGGGCGCTTGCGCGAGGTGGACATGACGGCGGTGGTGGGGGTCCGGAGTCGCAAACGCAGTCAAGGAGGGGTATTCGCGAGGAGGACCGGGCAAGATACGATGCGACCGCGATTGAACGTGTCCGAGACGAATGACGTTGGGAGTGATTTCGCTGGGGATGTCGCGACCGAAGGGAACGAAGAACGGGGTGGCTGGAAGGCGTACGGACCGCCCAGGAGACCGGGATGGACGAGACCGAGTGGGAAGTGCGCCGTCCCAGATAGGCGTCCGGGCTCACTTTGACAAGAGTGTGAATACTCTGGCAAGCCAGAGGATGGACCAGGCCAGGTATCGACGACCAATGATGGCCACGATGCGCAAAATTTGGAAAATCGCGGGTTAAGGATCTGGCAATTCCGGAACGAAGAGCGGAGCGCGTTGACACTAGCCGGCGAAAAAAAGGTGGCGCAGGATGATTATTCCATTGGTCACGTGAGGGCGGCTTGGTCGCCCACGATGTGGCCGTGGCCGTGGTAGGTACGGTATACGGATACAGGTGACGCAGATAGCGAGTGTCACGTAAGCACTGCAGCTACAATCATCCGCGCCAACCGAAATCTGAAATGAATCCCGGCGGCAAGTGCCAATATCCGCAGCACTTATTCCCCATCGAGATTTCCTGTAACGAGTTGAACGTGAAGTTACCAACAACCTCAATTAGTGAGCGCAATTTGAAACCCCATCGCTTAACTGCATGAGTCGCCATCAAACAATCCACTTACTATATAGACCAACGCTGGTTGTTGCCTCTTCTTTCTTTTCTCCTTGTCCGTGTTGTACCGACGCAGGTTACAGGAGTGGTAGAGATGGCATAAACTGCGGATGCCTTGGGCAACAGAGAAAGAACTCGGGACAGGAAGAGACTGGAGATCATTGTAACTTGGATAAATTCAACGGGAGTCGCGGGAGGATCAAGTAGAAGAACGAGCAGAAAAGCCAACAAGAGAGAAGAGAGGTATGCATTGGTCACCTTGAAGCTCTCGAAAATCGTTAGGCCGCAACTTTCAGGTAACGGCGCGATACAATGGTCAAACTGAACCCCCAAGCCAGGCGCCGTTGCTATGCTATCATATACGTTCCGAGCATGCTCAATAACCTCTGGGCCGGCCATGAGCATGCTCATCTTCGTCGTCGTCATATGCACTGAGTATCGGACGGTCGTCGCTCTCCTCCGTCTCACTGCTAGATCCTCCATACCGGCGTTTGAACCCCTCAATGACCTCAGCAAGCTTCTCACCCTCGCGTTTGCCCCTTTCGACGTTCACAAACCAGATGAGCGGTACCGGAAGTCCTACTAGGGCTGCCAAAAACCAGAAGGCCGGCCGAATACTGCCTGCCCCATCAATGATGGCGCCAACAACCGCAGGTCCAAAGAAACTGCTCGATTTGTCACTGATTGCGTAGAGGGCGTAGAAGGCGGCTTCGCTGCCTGGTGGGATGAGCTGAGAGTAGAGGCTGCGACAGTAAGAGCTCAGTCCACCTAGTACTAGCCCGTAAACCGCTGCCAGAGGGAACATCTCCCATGGTTGTTGTAGTCCAATGACGCCCCATTTCTGCACGATTGGTAGATACCCAAGCAGACCGTAGATGGGGATGAGCTCGAAGAGGCCAATGCAGACAAGAATCGTCTGATGAGGCTTCAGTTTGAAGGTGCGTGAGATGAAAGCCCAGCTGAACGCACCAACGACACCAGCGATAGTGGAAATGACATTGATCATTCCCAAGGCCCAAGGTTTCATATGAAGCTGCGTCTTAGCGAAGAGGATCGCCGTGGAAGATGTCGTCGCTATCGCGTCTGACACCAGCAGCCACGCACATAAGAACAAGACGACGTCCTTCAAGCGACGAGCCAGCCTGACAGTGTTGAAAAGAGATTTCCAAGCGTTAGCTACGTAGCTCAGCCACGCTCGGGGTCCCCTTCCTGACGTCAAGGGCATTGGTGGGCCTGGCCTTGGACGAAGCCACATAGCAGCAGGGATCGTGAAAAACGCCCACCAGGAACCGACAATGAGCAACACGACCCTTTGCGCCCATGTGGTATTATTCATCGTGATCAGAATTGCGATGGCAACGCATTGCACAAAGAGGCCGGCAAGGTAGCCGATCCCAATACCCTTGGCCGAGATTTGGGTCGATAGCTGAAGCTCCACCGAGGTGAGCTCCTCATGCGTGGCTTTGCGAACCAAAGGGTAATCACCGAGTCCGTTGCCACCGAGTAATGCCGAGGTTTGGTCTTCAGCATCACTGGCGACGGAGCCCTCTTCCAGATGAGAACCGTTGAGAGGCTGCGATTCTAAAGCGGAGTGTCCCAAATCCGGTGTGTGAACAGTCTCAGACGCTAGCACCTCTGGGTGGTGCCGGACCAGCAAGGGCAGGAAGGAGTTGAGAAGCACGAACGAGGCACCAAAGCAAGTGTTGGATACAATAGCCAACAGTGCACCCAAGAGGTAAGTGCTCTTGCTGACAAAAATGTAGGCCATGACGGAAAAGCTCCCGATCCATGCGAACGTGAGCAATAGCTTCTTCCTCGAATTGCCGTGGTCAGCAGCGCTGCTGATGCTCACCACCAAAAGCGCCTGGAGCAAGACGCTGATGGAGAAGGTATACATGGCGAAGCTGGCCGTGTTGATTTCAATGCCCAAAACATAGACGATACATTGCCCGTCAGCCTTGTTCTTGGAGTCGCTCGTACCGCACGGAGTCGTTCGATCGGAAAGCAGGACACCATTTTCGCGCGCAAGGGTCTCGAGGAGGATCGGGATAAAAGAGCCTAAGCATCGTGACTTGTCAGCGCAAAGGGGCCCAGAGCGGGGTGCACCGCACGATCATCTCGAGCTACCCAAGTAGGTAGCTCCACAACCGGAACAACATCAGGAGTGGGTTTGATGGGATTGATTATAGGACATACCAATAGCTAGGTTCAGTCAGCTCGTAATTACAAGTCATCGGAAACATAGTTGGGACCAAAAACCCACCACAGATGACATAGGTCTCGGCAGCAAAGGCGTATGCATACCAGCCAGATAGCTCATTTTGGCTTGTGGAGCGCGTATCCTCGCCTTGATAACGGCCTAGGCCGTGAGGAAAGCCGTCGCTACTACTGCCGCTCATCCTTTCGTAGTCCGAATCGGTATCGGAACGTTCGTCGTCGGCTTCAAAGTCGGAGGTGAAGGAGCGAAAGGAACGTTTGGACAAGGTTGAGAGGCGCGACCACAGACGTGGTGCAGGCGGCGGCCGAGCGTGTTCCTCCTGCCTGGGAACCATGGCGGGCGAGCGGGCAGCTGGGGGAGGAAGGGGTTGCGACTTTACTGGTTGAAGACAGGACAGCTGACAGTGGGGGGCCTGTCTGTCTCACCCGGTACCAGCCTACTACCTATCTAAGTAGGTACTTAGACGGGCGGGAGCACTCCGGTCGCAGCAGCACGCAACCACACTTCGGAGTGTTCTAAGTTAGATTGTAAGAGACACAACTGCCAACCTTCAGCACCTCAGATAGATGAGGTACCAAGCAAGCGATGCGCTGACGAGACGGATATGCAGGGTGTAGGTTGAGCAAGGCACCCAGCACTGAAGTATAGTCACAGTGCTAGGCACCTCCCTCCCCAGAGTCGGATTCTCGGGTTTGACGACGATAGGTTTGGCCGCTGCGGCTGCTGTTGGGCCGAGCCACTCGGTAAATTTCCAGCTATGCTGCACTGCACCTGCGCTCCGCCCTCACTCACTGACTGGATCGCACCCTCTTTGCTTTCTGTGCTGCTGGATACTGAGAGAGCTCGCCAGTGCCCTCGCCAGTGAGTCTAGTCGTAAAAGCTTCTTGTTTGAGGACAGGGCGCGCAAGCTGTCACAGGCCCAAGACGGGAGGCGACTTTGTCATGTACTGTGATGCTGCTGCCCGATGACGGCTGTGCGACAGCCCACGTTTGTGGATGGGGCAGACGGGGACGCGGACGGAGACGGCGTGTTGTTGGCGTGGACAGTAACATGGGGCCAAAGCTCGAATGCCCGGATGGATGGGACAGACAGACAGACAGAGAGACGAGATGGTTGAAGAGAACGAGAAGAGACGGGATGCAGTGAGGTAGGCCGAGTTAATGTGTCTGGTCGAGTTTGCACGAACAGGCAGTGGGCCGGAGTGGTTGGTTATACGGCGTTCTGAAAAGTAATGGGAAATGGACGGACAAGGTCATCCAAAGGTGACAGTGTCAATCCATGGTCTCGTCTCTGTCTTCCTGGCCTCCTGTTCTCCGTCTCTGCCTTTCCTGCCTGCCTGCGCTGTGACTCCGCGGCTCCCTCGCCCAAACCTTTCTAACCTTGCCTTCAGGCAAGTCCATGACGGCCACCGTCTATCAGATCTCGTTCCGTCGCTTTTCAACCTACCTGCCCCCCAAAGACCCCAGTCGCCGCAGCGGACACCGTTGGCCGGTCTCACAGGCGCTGCAACTGCGGGCATGGGTGCATCCCACCGCATCATTGCTGATGGAACGGTCTTCCTAGCGCTGCTGCTACGCTTGAAGCGTGCCGCGCTATGAGGCTATGAACTCCATTCATCGCGAGAGGATGCGCTTTGGACGATGAACCGGGGTCATCATTCGTCTCATATTCCGTGGCCGGCATGCAGAGATGGACCTTATGCGCCGCACCCGCCTTTGGGATTGGGCATTGCTCCTTGCTCTTGCGCACAAAATTGTCCATCCATCTCAACACCCTCGCCCATCATCGCCACTGACAGCACCTACACCGCGAGAGAGTGAATGGATTCTCTCCGCATTGGCTAGTTTTTCAACGGTCTCTCCGGTACCCATGGTGTCCTTGTCAACCCTCTCAGGCTCTCCCTGGCTACCACGAATTAGCCGACCAAACTCATCGACGTCTTGGAGAACTCCGATCATCGACGGAGCACCCCTGCCGCAAACCTTGCAGTGATGAAATACCAGCAACGGTTTTGTTCAGTTGTCCCTCCCGGTTTTTACTTTGCTTGGCAGGTCAGCCGATGCCGTCTTGGGAAGAGTTGACCTCGAACCCCAGCCGCAAGTCCGCAATCTGCACACAGCTTCCGTTATCCGGCAACGACGTCAATTCAATGCATTTCTCGGAAGGCGAGACTTGGCAACAATGTTTTAGTATGCAGACCACTGCGCGCATTGCCGTCCATCTTCGGTCGCAACACTGCGGCAAAGGTTTCTGGGCGATCCGAACCGAGCTTGAGCTTGCGGGTGTGGGCATTCTGCAAGTGCTCGAGCGATCTGCGGTTCTCTGTGCACCAGCCTGCCCACCACAACTCTCAACACCCGTTCGACCCTGAGTGGCGATCATCGTCATGTGAATACCAGGCGACATTTGACACGAACTGGCGCAAAAGGCGGGTAGATCAAGGTGGTGTACATATACAACACTTCGCTCAAGGTCTCATATAGACTGACTAGTCTTTCTGCACCAAACCCATGCAATTCGCATAGAGACGCAGGAGTCCTGTCTTCCTAGGCTCTCGTATGGAAAAGTCGGTGGATTGTGCGAGTGTACAGCTGGTGGCCAAAATGCAAGAATGTCCAGGCATCGTAAACTGCTCCTGCGTCGCTCGATTTGTTGCAACCACGACATCATGAAGTCCATTCGAGAGCGCGTGCATTGCCAGCAAGCCCGAGGGCCTCGGCCACACCGCTTTCCAGACTTTAAAGTGAATATGTTTGTATCATGGGGACATACTTCTAGGCTTGGTGATGAATACTTGATATACTGAGTGAACAGTGGATGTGTAGAAGAGAAAGAAGCTGTAGCGGGTGAGCGCTAGCTAATGGGAACCGTGGTGTAAGTGCCATGGTAATGCGTGTTGGCCTCCGGACCCTCTTGGATGCTACAACGAGTCCGAGAGAAATTGGTTGCTTGCCAATACCTATTGGAGGATGCTGCTGCTTGATATTATATTGCTCGATTCTGAGAGCATCTAGCAAATGTGGGTGCTTGGCCTTCTTGGGGAGTCAAGTAATCAGGGATAACGTGACTTTGATCTTCCGCGGGGATGCACGATCTCTCATCATAGAGGACCAGTAAATATCCATGCAGACATTGCATAACCCTGGCAATTATGCATCAGAAAGCATCCTGGAAACACTGGATAATAACAAACTTTTACCTAAAAAGAGTAAAATAAACGCAATATGCCGATACGGGCATGATCTGAACACGCGCTGCCGAAGGAAAAAACCACTTGCAAATGCATCATCCAGGGACCGGAAGAAAAAAAGAAAAAAAAAAGAAGAAAAGAATTGGCAACAGGAAAAAAAGCCGACGTTGGCCTGATTCGAACAGACGCTCCCGAAGGAAGTAGATTTCGAGTCTACCGCGTTAACCACTCCGCCACAACGCCTCTTATCGTTTTGGAGATGACAATGGAAAATATGACGGATTTTCTCAATCCAGCTTGTGGTGGAGAGCTGTATGGGCAGACGTGATACGCCATAGGCCGGATACGGTGTCAAATCATAGTTCGGACAGTTCCCTGCGATCGCTCCCCAACACTGCTATAACAATGCGCAGGTTTTGATCTGTGCAAGTCATGGACTTTCAGTGTTAAATGTGGCGCAGTTAAAAAGTGACAGCTTGGCCATCATCCAAAGAGTGTGCGAGGAATTTTCTGGAAGCCTCGGGAGAAACCTACACTTACCTCCATGATTTGAGGCAATGCTCTGGATTTCGTCATAGTGCTTTTTCCGGTAACGGTTCGCAACAATGACGGCCCATCCAACACCCCGAAAGCGGCCTTGATCTATTCATCCAATATTCCCAAGTGTACGCAAGCTTTCGTCATCGTTCATAATGGCTCTGCGATGCATCTCACTACTTAGCCATGTGCACATGGGACATAGCGGAAAACTCATTTCGGCGAAACCTTGCTGGTACGATTGTTGAGCAAATAGCCTAATCTTATCTGAAACTTTCGGATAAAAGCTCCGAAGCAAGCAGCGCATTCGAGCTATTTGTGCGAAATGGGGATATCATGAAGGGTATGTTGATAAAACAAAACTACCGAACCGTCCAACGTAACCGACTAGCAACCGAAGACCGGAACCACTCACGGATGCATCTGCTATCGCGGCAAAACCCACCGCTCTCTGTGGCGACTCTCCGGTTTACTTCTTGTGGAAGGGTGCGAGGACCTTGGCCTTGAGCTTGTCAGCAACACTGACGCCGGCCGAGCCCTCGGCGCGGGCCTGAGCGGCGGCCTTCTTCTCGTGGTCAATGTCCTTGTGCGCGGCCGACTTTTCTATCTCGACGGCGTTGCCTGCACCGCCCCGGCCGACGTGGTAATCCTGGCCCTCGGTCGAAGGGCGGCAGGCCTCCTCGGGGATGACGTCCTTGTCGGCACGCGGGGCGGGCTCACTGTTGGCGTCGGCAATATTTCCGGCTCCTGGTGTCAACGGGAGGTCGTCGTCAGTTGAATGGTTCAACAAAGATGTGTCGTGCCCGCGACCGTAAGGGATATTGAAGGACTGGTGGAGGGTGAGTGGGGACGAAAGCCCGGCTCTGTGCGCGAGTGCGTCGATGCCGCGTTTGCGCCCGGCGTCCTCGTGCTATTGGGAGTAGAATGTGATGCTCACCTCCTCTACCAGAGCTGAATGCGCCCGTTCCGTGAGAGCCCTCGGGGCCGGCCCTTACGACCTCGCCGTCGACGTACTGAGTATCGTCGGCGGCCATGTTTCCTGCCCCGCCTCTCCCATGCGAGACTTCGGCTGTCATTTTGATTCGGGTGTTTGGGGGGGTTGGACGTTGTTCGTTAGGTATCGGAATGAGGTTCGTCAGTAGAAAACGTTGCCTGGGAAAAGAGAGGCGGCGACTTTTTAAGATGATTCCTTCCTGGATTGGACAATGTAGACCAAGAAAGAGAAAAGGGAAAAAAAGCCACACAAGTCAACAAGATACGTCAGTGGCATCATATATAGATAAGACACCTGTTCCTGGCAGCCAGCCATGTGCCCCTCATCACATCATACGGTAAGGCGAGATTAGTGATGGTGCAAGGTACGCGGACTTATCAGTTAGTTCTGCCAGCCGGGAACTAGAGAGCAAGCTTGCAGATGATTGTGGCATATCGTTAGCGTCTTGAGACCCCTCCCTGGGCGTGGGAGGACTTGCCTTTGTGTCAGGCCGCAACAGTCTTGGCTCCGTCTCTTCTCGCATAGGCACGGGGGAAGTACATGCGCATGCTGAAGACTGTTCTACCCGACGGCTCGTCGAGACTAGATGACGAATGATAGCAAAGCTTGCCCTGATAACCCCCAGTTTACGTATCTTAATTTCGTGAGAGCTCTGCAGACCATCCCGCATCGACATCTGCACAGCGCCAGCCCAGTGGTACCAAGACGTCCCTCGGTTCATTTCATGCCAGTCCTTCTTTGGATTTGGTTGCGCAACAAGATTCGTGAACTCTGTACTTCATTCAACGTTGCGTTGACACTGCCAGGTTCGCAACCTTGGTCCACGCAGTGCTAGATCCCAAAGGCATCGTATGTAACTGACAAGACCTGGACCTTTCCTAGTGCCATACATACACCCCTGTCCCTGCCTTCTTTGGCTTTGGCGCATTGTCACTTTTCTCCCGGTAGAGCCCCGGCTTGATTCTCTGGGTTTCTTGCCGCTTTCATCGCATGTTCCCTCCCAGCTCCAAGTTGTGTGATAACAATTTGTTCAAATCTCCAGCTCACTGGCCGTAATCCGACGCCCTAGGATACAGTATCTGCCGCGGACAACAAGATGACGACATCCACTTCAGAGCCAGTGACTCGCTGAGGCAGCGGATGCACGTGGAGCTCAACGTCCTCTAGTTCTTCTTTGGGCCCTCCCAAAATGTCACGATGCTGTCGTGGTCGGGCGTGACATCTCCGCGATCACTATTTTCCTGCCAGACTATCGGTGATGACAGACCTGGGAGGCAACCTGTTGTGGTTCCATATAGGGATAGCAGCAATGCACATCAGCCGCAGCCACCGTTGTTATTGGTCGCAGTACAGGCAACCAGCGGGGGCCATGCAAGAGGATCATAACCCTCCGCTACCTAGTATATCACTCGCATCTCTGCCATCTCGTCGCGTATGGCCGGATTGACTTCAAGGCCGAAATCAACGAACGCCCGCGATATCTGATATGGAGTTCATCGGGGCAATAACGAGTGTGATCGATCTCTTCGTCGTCGTCCATCAGATCCAGGGGCTATGTGATAGGTATAGGAACACGCCCAGGGCGGTGCGGGATATCATCGATGAGTGTGAATGGACCAAGGCACTTTGCTTCAGCCTTAAAGACCAGCTGCTGCGGACGCCAGATGCATTGCAGCACGGTGGAAAGACGATGTCTCCCCCAGGCGCCCAGCAGAAGACGCCTGGGCACACCCTGCTGTGGTGTTTCGAAAAGAGCATGCAGGGCATTCGCGAGACGCTCGAGGAGCTAGAGGAGGAGGCCACCAAGTTACAGAGTAAAAAGAACTCGCTCATGGGCAAGTGGGACAAGACCAAGTTCCTGTGGAAGGAAGACTTTTTCAAAGACGCTGTGCAGAATGTCAAGGACCAGAGGGACATGGTCGCCATTGTCATGTCAGGAATACAATTGTAGGTCTGCCGCGGGACGACGACGACGAGAGACACGGGAAGGGGATACCAGACCTTGAAGCTGACAGAGGCACAGGCACAACACCAACGCTATAGGCAACGACCTACAAAGGTTGATCGCAATGCTTGAGACCGGCCAGACGCCAGTCTCCAAATCGGAGCCTCCGGTTGACCAGCTGCAGCCGCCGCCTCAGGCAATCAAGAAGAGCAAGTCGGACACGCAGATCAAGAAGTCAGGAACTCGGCTTGCCAAGGACCTCTACACAGCTGTTCGAAGCGGCCGGCTCGTCGACGTCGAGCCCATCCTATCCCAGGGCGTCTCGGTCGACGTGACCCTGGGAGATGGCGGAGACCGAGCCGTGCACATCGCCGCCCGCGAAGGATTCCTGCCCATACTGGATCGTTTGCTGGCCTACGGCGCCGACGTCGACATCCAGAATGTATGGCAAGAAACCCCACTGCACCAAGCGCTGCAGCGGGGGCAAACGCCGACGTCACTAACATTGCTGTCTAATGGGGCCAGCTGGACCATCACAAACGACAAAGGGGTGACGGCGTTACATTCGGCAGCGAAGAATTCCACGTACCTCCTCGTTCAGTACTTGCTGGATAGAGGCGCTGACCCAAACGTGCGGGACAAGCAAGGCCAGACACCCCTATTCATGGCGTGCCATCCCGTGGACAAGAACGGCAAGAAATCCAAGGTCGACGTCAAAGTCATCCGTGCATTGATGGAGCAAGGAGCCGACCCGATAATCATCGGAGCCAAGAAGTCAGGCAGTACTCCCGTCCACGAGCTCGCTATGAGTGGGAATGCAGAGGAACTTGAGATTGTGGCCAAGGCGGCGAAGTCGGTCAACCTCCCGTTGGTGGGGGACTGCGAGGGCGCCACGCCCCTTCACCTCGCCGTCAGGAACAACCACCCGGAGGCCGTCGATGTCCTGATCAGGCTTGGAGCCAACGTCGACGCAGTACAGACGTCTAAGGACGGCGCGGTGCCGACATCCTTGTGGCAGGCCGGGTGGAACAAGAACTTGGACATCGCAGCCAAGCTCCTCGAGGCTGGCGCCGACCCCAACTCGAGGGGTAAAGACAAGGCCACCGTCCTACACCTGGCGGTGACGAGGCACTGGCCCGAGATGGTGAGGCTTCTCGCCAGGCACAATGCCGACTTGAACGCCCAGGTGGCGGATAAGAGGAGGCCGCTCCACGCAGCGGTGCTGCAGAAGGACCTCTCCATGCTACGCCTCCTGCTTGAGTTGGGTGCCCGTGTCGACAGCAAGGGCGCCCACAGCGCGACGGCCCTCATGGAAGCCGCCCAGTACGGCTTGCTACCGATGATCCTGCTTCTCATCGAGCACGGGGCCGATTGGTCGTACACGACGCCCCAGGGGTCGGACGCCTTCCTCTGGGCTTGCAGCGGCGGTCATGTGCGCAGCGCGAGCTTCCTCCTGGGCCGTGGGCGGGATCTGCACAAGATGGCGTCGGGAGACTACACCGCGCTGCACTACGCGGCAAGGACGGGCCGGTTGGCCTGCGCCAAGTGGCTGCTGGAGCTGGGAATCGACAAATCCATCAGGTCGACGACGGCAAGGGCGCTGTTCAAAGCCAAGGGAACGGCGGCCGAGGTTGCCCGGGCGCATGGGGCCGTTGACGTGGCGGAGTTTATTGAAAAATATGAGGCAGAGGCAGCATACTAGGTAAACAAGGGCGGAGCAGGACCAAACTCCATCTTATTCAAGCGGACTATACGCGAGACGGGTTCCTACATGGGCAATGCCTCAGCCCTTTCGCTTTGTTCCTCAAACCTTCTTCCCCCCAGAGCAAGAACCCGTAAACATGGGGTTGTAAGGACACCCACTCTGTGACGAAAGTTGATATCGAATACACCAAAATGAGTCAAACATGTCAAGATGCCCGTCGTAAAAGTTTATTCAGTCGAGGCTGCCTCTGAAAGATACTTGCTCTCGTCTGTGTAGACTGATAGTCTTCGTCTATGCTTTCGTCCAGTTGGCCCCCGTTCCAGACCGCCATGCTAACCCTACAATTGGGGAGGCTCCCTTTGGTCCAAGGCCGTGATATTGTCCACGGTTATCCCCCCCTGGATGTCTTCCGTCTCGAACTAAATACAAATGCCTAAAACAAGTAACAATAATCTAGCACTTCCGGCCGTGCCTTCTCTCTTCTCTAGGGATATTACAAGAGTGATGTTTTTCTTACCGCGGTAGTATCATGCCATATAACTCAGGACAACACCCAACAAAGGTAGCCGGTCAATGCGATGACTACCAAAAGCCGCGCCTAGTCGCCTGTCTATGCAAATATATCAAAAACAAGTAGTCGCGTCGGAACCGAAGCCTCATGAACATACTATCATGAGGGTGTCATCTGATCCGCCATCATCTTCCGAACCTCCTTCTCCAAGTTTTCCTCTGCGTTCTTATCTTCAACGTCTTCCACTGCACCGGTGACCTTTTCGGCGAGCTCAATTTTCTTCTGACATGCCTTGTAAATGAGCTCTTCGATGGTGTGCGACGTCAAAAGACGGATGACCTCGACGTCACGGGTCTGACCCAGACGATGAGCACGGTTCTCGGCTTGGATGTCGTCTTGCGGATTGTCGGACTGGTCGAAGATGATGATCTTGTTTGCTGACGTCAAGTTGATGCCGGTACCGCCGGCACCGGTCGTGAGCAGGAAGGCAGTGATATCGATGTCCTTGTTGAAGTCGTCAATCAGGTCCTGACGCTCTCCAACGCTAGTTTGGCCGTACAGAACACAGTGTTTGATCCCATCGGTATGGAGAACCTCTCGAAGGATCTCAATGACCTTTGCAAATTTGCTGAAAACCAAAACGCGATCGCCGTTGTCACGATATTGATGAATGAGCTGGAGCAGCTTAGTGACCTTGCCGCTATCCATCCAAGAACCTTCAGGTACATCGAGGTGCCTGATGCAGGCATAGTCGCGACACCAGAGGTGCAATTCAAAGTCGGATGAATTCTTCAGCTCCCCAATCAAGTGGTCCAGTCGCGGCTGTTGCAGCTCCGATTGAGGCAAATCTCTCATCAGTATCTTGGCCATCTGCTCGACCTTCTTGTCGTCAAAGTATCGCCGGAAGAGTTGGGGGTGAATGGCAGCCTTTCGAAGTTGCATCCAGCTGTTGTTCTGGTCGCTCTGTCGTCCGGTATTTGTCTTCTTGGCCGGACCGGCCTTGAAGAGGCGCTCGTACTCCTCGTACAGCTCTTTCTGCGTCGGCGCCAGATCGCAATATGCCACATTGCAGGTCTTGGATGGCATGTCGGACAGCACCTGCTGCTTGCGGCGTTGCAAGATAAAAGGCTCAAGAATGGTCCTGGCTCGGCTGACACGTTCTCCGTATAGGAAGGCACCGTTGTTGACGTCACGAATAGTAACCTTTTGACTGAACATGTATTGGAGTTGATCCATCCGGCCACTGAACTGCTTCGGGTCGATAAAATTCAAAAGAGAGAGCATCTCCATCAAGTTATTCTGGACAGGAGTGCCGGTGAGTAGCATCCTCCAACGGGCTTTGATTCGAATGAGATCTTTGTAGATCTTTGTCTTGGGGTTCTTCATTTTGTGACCCTCGTCAAAGATTGCAGCAGCAGGCTGAAGCTCTCGGAGAGCCTCCAGGTCATCCTCAGAACCAACTTGCGTGTATGTCGTCAAGACAACGTGGTAGTCGCCGGGGTTGTCAAGCATTTCGTATGCAATGTCCCTGCGCTCGGCTTGGGGACCTTGGTAGGCAAGTACCGAAAGACCAGGGGCAAAGCGCTGGAACTCAACCATCCAGTTGGAAAAGGTTGATGGCGGCACGACGACGAGGTTGGGCCAGGGTCGGTCGCCCCGTCCAGTCTCTTCGTAATTCTCCACGAGATGACAGATCAAAGAGATGACCTGACACGTTTTGCCCAGGCCCATTTCATCGGCCAGAATGCATCCGTAGCCACTGTTGTATAGAAGTGACATCCAGTTCAGACCAAACACCTGGAAGGGACGCATGGTGCAGTGGCCCTCCATCATTTTCGGTTGGCAGGGAATTGGGGGCTCCGAAAGCTTCTGGCCCTGGAAGCTTGTCGGTGTCAGGGGCATGTCATTCTTGGCCTGGGAGCTCTGGGAGCTCCGTTTCTGCCCCTTGACGTCGAGATCCCAAAGGCTAATCTCTTGCTTGACCTTGTTCGCCTTCTTCTCGCAATCGGCTACAACCTCGTCAATGGCGTTGACGCTGCGAGTAAACTCCATGATTGCGTCAACTAGTGTCTCTCCGATCGCGACCCTGGGCTTTCGGCCGCGCGCGCCTGATTTCTTGAGGACAGTCACGGCCTGAACCTCGTCGATGGTGTCGAAGGGTCTCTTATTCTCAATGACTCTGAGCTCGTCCAGTTTGATATTTGTCATGGCTGACAGATCCTCGATGGAGCTGTTGTTGATGGCCTGAAGAGCCTTGTCATGCAAACTCTCCTTCACCGCCTCGTTCACTTCATCCTCGTTGTCAAAGTCCTCGTCTTCGTTGTCGTCTGGGATGACGATTGGCTCGCCCAACGTCTCGTCCGCGAGTTCGTCCAACGTCGGTTCAATTTCCTGGATATGTTGCGATGCGATAGGAGACCGGTCGGGGCGACGACCTTGTATCAAGCGACGGCGCTTTGGCTTGGGTGGCGAGGGCGTGATACTTCGTGAAGGGGTTGGCAGGCTTGGGGTATGGCGGCCAAGCAGTTTCGGCTTGCTGGGCTCGTCATATCGACTGATTCTTCGCTCCAGGTTCGTTGGTCTTTCGTTTCCCACGGTGATAGCTGATTTCTTAGAGCTCAAGAGGGGGTTGGCCTTGGGCTTCAGATGACGAGCCTCCAACAAGTAGTTGATTGCATCCTCAACATTATTGTGGCATGCGGTCAGTGCCTCCTTGCAGTATTGAACTGGCATTGTACTGCCGAGAGCCTGGGAGACTGCTTCAATTTTCTTCTGCAGCTTGTCCACAGGGATGTATTCGAAGTTGGAGACATGTTTCTTAAACGAAGTCCGGGCGATATTCTCACGAGAACTGCGGTTGTTCTCGTCGTCTGAAGAGTCCACAATAATGGGTTCCTCCGAAGGTCTTTTGAGCGACCTCGGGGTCGGCTGCGACTTTGGGGGCGGCTGGAAACGCGAGCCCGGGGGCACGAGGCGCGAGAAGTAGGTCGAGGTGCTCGACGCTTTGTTCGAGATGCTCGATGTCTTGTTCGGCTGGAAAGGCGACGACGCGGGGACCTCGATAACCGAGCGCGAAGACGGGGAGGAGGGGGAGAGATCGGGATGCGGCTTTGACGGGGACGCAAGTGAAGTCCGGTTAACTATCTGCGTGGCTTGTGTCTGGAGCGGCGAACAAGGAATCGTCTCGTCAGCGAGCTCGTCGGTATCGTCGCCGCGACGGGTGCCTCTGATAGGCGACGTGCCTATAGCCGAGCTGCCCACTGGAGGCGAAGAGCTCAGGCTCAAGTTGATAACCATGGCTCGTGTGGGTTTTATAGTGGTTGAAAAAAAGCGATCACCAAGTGACGTGAAGAGGCGAACAATAGTCAAGTGACAAGGGTGGGGGGAGGGGTCGTTGTCCAGTAAAGAAATGAATCTCGAGGTTTCGGCTGCATAAGAAGGTCTATCGTTCGTTTGAATTTGCGAAGGCTAAATGGGAAGAGATCGCAGAGAAAGAGCAGATAGATGTTGGGTAAGTACGGCCTTCCAACTGTGAAAGACCTTCTAAGCAGGAGCGGTCGAGATTTTGAACGGGCGGTAGCGTATCTAGAGTGTGATTTTTCTGGGGCAGATCGTCTTTCACCACCCCAGTCCGTTGACACGGGGAAACGAGAAGACGCGCTTGGACAGAAGCCCGAAGCGCGTTCGCACGTGGTTGGCGTCATCAATTAAGGGCACTGTGCGGGGCTTCACTGGTTTGAACTGTGAACGCTGTCTTTCGGCTTGCGTCTCACTTTTGACTGGTTCGTAGGCCATGCTCAGTGAGCGGGACCGTCAAGTCAAGTTACAACCTCAACATCTATCAATAACGAGTCTCCTACAGCCTTACCTGGCCAACGAGCCCGGTTCAACGGTGATTCATAATCCTGTACGGGCTTCACCTCATTCTCTAGCATTGTAGGACTTGTGCTCACTCATCGCATGTCGTTGTCCAGCCCAGTTGTCACATCCGGCACTCTTCACATACCTTGAATATCAGATTCCAGTGGAAGTACAATGGCGACTCGACGAATTGTTGCCTCGGAGAAGACGATTCTCGAGAAGGACGATGTGGTCGGCTCCAGCCCTGCCGCTGGAGACAAGTCCAACATCACTCCCGCCGTACCGATGGAGGTCATCATGAAGCTCCTCGGATTTACCTTTGCCATGGTCGTCTTGCCTATCGGCACGTACTTTGCTACGGTCGACTTCATCTTCAGAGGTGGGTTACATAGATGCGCTGAGATTTCCTCTGGCCCAAGGAACCCAGCCTAGCTATGACTAACGATTGTGCCAGGCAACTCAACTTTTGCCGGAGCCCTGGCCGCAGTCATGGCCAATGTGGTACTGATCGGCTATATCGTCGTTGCCATGAAGGAGGACCAGAGCGATCAATTGGAAGCTAAGAAGGAAGCGAAGAAGGACCGCTAAATCATGAGCATCATACTTGCAGCGAAACATCTTTCGTCGCTTGAGGTAACGGCGTGGAATGAAACGAGTGTCATCAAAAATGTGGCATGTCATCATCACCCCTCAGGGATGACTTGCGCTGGAATCTGAATAAAGCAACATGTAATGTTTCTCAAGTTGAAGCACCATCTCCAAGGGGTTGGTTTATGGGCTCTTTCCAGCCTTCGTTTTGCAGCACCGTGAAAAAGTCATAATTAAGATTGCCGTATGTCTAGAGCTCCGCAGCCGGAGGCCATCATAAATGAAGCCAAAATAAAAGTCCGTTCATAACCCGACCATCAACCATCGTCACCCGTACCTTCGTCATACGAATCGTGTGCACGTACTTTGATCCAACGCCATTATACCGCCGTCTTAGAATCAAGCAAAAAAATGATCATGCTTGACAAGCAATTTCAATCACCTGCCCCTTCCTCAGTGGAGGCCTACTTATCGGATGGAGAAAAATACCCGGTGTCTCCAGACCGACACGTAGAAGCCCCCCTATATGATGATCCTCGCCCGAAGTACCATATCAAGTCCAGAATGCAGAAAATTGGGGTATCGACAAAGTAAAGACGAAAACCAGGTCATGTATCGTGCATCTCGTTCCTCAGGATGCCTTGCTGAACCTGCGGGAAAACCAGCTTTTCCGCTTGACCGGCGCTTCAGGTCGTTGCTGCGGCTGCTGCTGTTGTTGCTGAGGTGGATCCGCGGCCGGTCTCCGCAGCACATTGGCGCCCTTGTCGGGAATCTGAGGGCCTTGTTTCACAGATGAATGAGCGTGGCCTTTGTCGTTCTGCAGGCCGTTCGGTGTACCATTCTCGTGATTGAAGGAAGGTGGTTGGTAAGATTGCCCCTGGGCGAAACCGATACCGTAGTCGTTGACGGGCTGGGGCTTGGGGGCCGGGGCTCGCTCGATGGAGCTGTTGTCGCTACTAGTGGGGTCGGTATGATAGCCAGCATGCTCTGCCGAAGTTCCGCTTCCGGCTGCCGACGCGACAGTTTCGTACGAGAGGTCCTTGTTAGGGAGAGGATAGACGTTCTGGTCGCCACGACCATAGCCATTCATGTGCGGGTCGGTCTGTGTCCTGGGTACTCTCTGACGGTAGGGAACGTTGCCATTGTGGTATCCTCCACCACCGCCGCCGCCGTTGTGGTACGGGTCATAATAGCTCTGGCGGTTGGATGCAATCTCGAATTGACCGCTCTCGGGCCTGAAGGAACCGGGGCGTCCGCCATAATAGCTGTCATGGGGCTGTCGAGGTCCGCTGGCTGTATCTCAAGGTTAGCCGGGCCGCCTCGCCTGCATTGCCAATATAAATTTTGAACATACTAGCATAGTAACTGCTGCGCCGGTTCCATGTCGCAACAGACTCGGCGTCTGAACGGTATGATTGGCGGCGGTCACGGTCACGGTAGCCTCCGTCGATGGCAGCCTCGAAACTGCGGATAGTATCCAGAGGGCGCTCCCATCGACTACGAGTCGGGTTGGATCGGTCGGGCTCGGCTGGTGTCAAACGTTAGGCATGCCGTTTTAAATATTCAGACCAGACTTACTGATGGGGTTGCCGGTTGTGTCCTTGTGCTGGATGGCACGCAGCGGCGCCAGGGAGGTTTTCGTCATTGCCTGAACGGCGGCTGTAGAAATCGTCAGTCAGACATGTAATTTAACGGCTTTTGTAAACAGCAAAGACGTACAAGGTTCGGCCTCGCTCATGGCGACGGTGGGATCAGCTTTGCTGTGTAGCCTCTTTGCTTCCTTCTCTTGATGACTCTCGTGTAAGTCAATCTTATTGTGACTGCCCGAGCTCTTGTGAGACTTGTTAGACTGGAAACTGAATGTTCTGGGTCGTTTATGGGGAGACTGAGGTTGCTTCTGTGCCGGGCCTTGGGTCTGAGGATGAGCGCGAGTCGGTGGCCCTGCGGGCGGCGGCTGGTTGTACTGGTAGTGTTGGTAGGAGGGAATATGTGCTGGCTCGTCGTACGAGTCGGCGGCTTGGTCGTGGTAGAATTGTTGGTTTGGCTGCTGGTGCTGGGGAGGCAGCGCGGGGAGTGGATGATGCTCTGCCATGACGGGCGACTGGGGGAGGATGCTACTTTTAATCGATCTGTCTTGCAAAGCGGTGGACGCAATGGGCGGCGCAATGGGTGCGGGCGTAGTATCGGCGTGCAAGGTCGTCGATGGATGGATACACTATTGCGTGCCTTATCGCGGATCAGCAAGGGGACGAAGTGGGCGGGCGGCTTCAAGTCAGTGGCTAGCGAAGCAGCCAAGGTCGCGTTTTCCAGGGGGAGAGCGTGCGATGATGGTGTGTAAAGTGGACCACAGGATGGGGCAGATTCAGAATGGTGGAAGGGTGTGTCTGATTGAGGCGTGTGTATGTTTCCACCGACTGCTGGGATTGAAAGTGGATGCAGTGCCTAGCAAAGAATAGTAGTGTAAGCCGTATGCCGGGCCGTTCCCAATGACCACTTGTCTGGTGATGGGTGATTGTGTTGTGAAGTCTCGGAGGAAGGGAGAATGACCGAGAGATGGAAAAGCTTGGAGTATAGTTTTTTCCCCCCCCTTCTTTGGAGACGATGTCGCAAGGAGGCGGGAAAGCAGGGAAGTGAGTGTCTCGAATGTGGCTGGGGGGATGTGAGTTGGCAAAAGACCCGAATGAAGCTGTATGTATGGCTGGTGTGCTATTCGCTGTGTCGAGCAGGAAGGAATGGCCGAGCAACAACAGCAGCTTCGAGTACCTAGCAACCCCGAAAATACCACAGTGACAACGACAAACCTAGCAGAGGGAGTAGATACAAGGCGCGGATGTACGCTAAGGTGCAAGTGCAAGTGCAAGTGCAGGTGCAGGTGCAGGTGCAGGTAGTGCTCACGGACAATCCGATACGTACCTGTGATTTCCCCCCTTTCCTTGCCTTTTCTGGCCGATTTTTGACCCAGGGATTTGCTGCAAGCTGCAACAGAAACAGATGGAGACGGCGGGAGGGAGTCTGTGAGCTGGATTCTGATGCCGGATGGGGCGACTTCGGGCGAGCGACGCCAGGATGTTTGCTGGAAGGTGCGCTGGGACGAGTTGCCTTGGGGCGTTGCAGGGGGAAGTAGCGGCCACAAAGAGTTAAGCGCCTCGCTTTTTTTTTTTTTGCTTTTTTTTTCGATTGGGTCGAATACTTAGGTAGGTAGAGTCGGATCCGGTACGTAGAGTGGAAGTGTAGGGCTCAGTGGGGTGAAAGTGGTGACTAGGAGGCTGGGGTCGCCTGGGGGTGTAGGCGGTTGATTAGTGCGTTATTGGCGATGTGATTTGTCGGCTTCTTATCCGTCCGGTGTTGTTTAGGTAGGTAGTTGGTTGGCTGGCCGTCTCGTCTTCTGATGGTCCTTTTCGTCCTTTTCAGTCCACTTCAGTTCAGCACTGACTGACTGTCGATGTCGGTGCAGCAATTATCGAAATCTAGTATGGTTCTCGTGTGTTCAGGTGACCGAGATGCGCATCCGCTATGATGATGCCTATTTGCTCTTTTAGCAGCCCGCCGATAGGGGTGGAAGCTCTGTCCGGAGCTTTCGTAACGGTGTGTGAGCAAACTGGGTATTCTGTTTGACGTTGCCGTTAATCAGTGGTCGAAGGCATGCGACGTCGCGTTTGCAGGCGAACGGGGGGGGGTAGGGGGGGCGTGTTGGTAAGTAAGTGGTGAATGGTGGGTGGCGGGACCCCAGTAGAAGAGAGTCAGTCGATCCTTTCTCGCCTGAAGCAATGCCAATTGCCAATGCCAATAGCGGTGCAGCGCAATGGAAAATGCTATGCTGTCCGAATGGCCAAATCCAATGGGCAAAACGGGTCGAAAGAAAAGCCGCCCCTGATTGGTATTGATCGATAGTGATTCGATATGCTGACGTCAAGCAGCAGTAATCGCCGCGTGTTTCAGAGCGCCTTCGCGTGGTACCTGTTTGGTAGCCGATGGGCTCGTAGGTAGTTCGAGGGTACGGGTTTGGCTCCTCCCTTTACCTGCTAGCCTGGTCGGTAGTGAACGTGTATCTTCCTGTCGGTCCTTCCCTTTCGGTCCTTGGCCTGATGCGTCTGAGTTGTGTCTGGGGTGGAATGGAACAATGTGGATCGGATGATGGGTGTATGCGCTTGGCAGTGTTCTGGCTCTATTGGTGTCAGCCCAACTTACATTCATTCAATTCACCTTTCTGCTGCCGCAGCTGCAATACCGTATGCAGTCCAGCGAACAGTCGATAAGCCCATGTCTCTGACCTTTTCATCCCACGTCGGTTCCAACGCTATGCGCGACGCCGCAAACCGGGCAGCCTGCAGATAGTGGGTGGGGCTGAAAGAGATTCCTACCTCTGTGCGCACCAGGGCCTTTCCAATATTGCTTGCTGATTTTGCTATCGTAGTCGATGACCGGGTTGCCGGGTGTTGCGGCGGAGTGAAGTTGGCCAAGTTGCCCTCAAGCCCTCAGGTATACGATCCGAAATTGGAACGGCGTCAATAGTGCCAAAGGCCGCGTTGATTCGGCAAATCCCAATAAGAATTGAATAAAAATAAAAAGTAAAATGACGAAACAGACGCCAATCTCAAGGGACAGGGGTCCGTTTACGACCGAAGCGGCTTCAACCCGAATTGAAAGACAAGACGAAAGCGTGCGGACGTTCCGTGGCGAGCAATAGCTGGCTCGAGATATGAACGAGTCGGGACGTGAGAGAGTCAAGTGTCGCTACGCAACGTGGCGGGTCAATCTTGAGGTCGTGGTCAACGAGGCGAGACTTTCCATGAAAGCATGAACATTGCTAGAGTGTCAAATCAAAACCAAAAACGAAGAAAAAGATGCAGCGAAAATGCGGCGGGAGGCCGTCAGTATCTATACGAGCCTCCGATCCAACCGGACCAACGAGAGAAGAGACAACCCGGACAGGACGTGGGTGTGTGTGACTGGCGGAAGCATGAAGGAGCATTATGGTGGGCAGGTAGTGACCAGTCTATGATGAACAATATACGGATAGAGGGCTTTGAGTAAACCCCAACGGGAGGTGTGGCCTGTTCCGCCGTGGCATGGCACAGCATGGCATGGCGACAACATTCTGAAGCTCACTGTGATCGTCGGGCACATCACTTCGGTACTAGCCAAGGGAGGGTAGACAGACCGTCCGTCGACACAAGTATGTCTGAGTACCTTTCCCCTCACGGAACCACTGCAGAGTGCATTCCTCTCTTGCGTTTACCACCGTCCCAGTACCTCTGCCTACCTTCCGTTAGAAACCAACTAGTGTTAGGTAGGGAACGATCGAGGGATGCGCCCTGGCGACAAGATACGACAACGCTCAGGACCAATGGCCCAACTGGGCTGTGTATGGTTCCAATTGCCGGATCTTCCGTCCATACACTAGAATGACAGGCGACCGAAGGCGACGGAACCAGAGCCTGGCCAGGGGTTCAGAATCGAAGGAAACCATTTGCCATTGAACCAGGGCGCAGCCGGTGGCCGTCAGATGCTCGAACGTTCTCAGGGCCCACGGCGTGTCGGCCTCTCTGGAAGCACGGCGGCACGACCGGCACAACTGGCTGGAAAACCTCAATGTGCGACCCGGAGGCAGAGGAAATGGGAGGCCAGGTCTTGCATTCCCCATTTCATTCCGCCCCAATGACCATGACCCGCCTCCCACAAGCACCGGAAAACGTTCCTGGCCTGGAACTTCTCTGCTGGAACTCCAAACTGTCCAGACTGACTGCCTGCCTGTCTGTCAAACAAACATGCGAGGTGAGCACAGTCAATCGTTGGCATGAGGGAGGGGTGCGGAGGGTGGACCAGGTGGGTGGGGGCGGGGGAATCCTACCCTGTAGGTAGGTAGGTAGGTACCGATAGATACTATGTAGGTAGTGGAAGTCCTTCATTACGCGTTTCGCCCCTCGTCGACCTTTCCACCCCGTCCTCCGCTTGAAAGGAGATTCACGAAGTTCCGTCCAGAACTTTAGCGCCGGTCCTGCCCGATCAACCACTGCCGGCTGCCTCAACCACAACTGACAAACGGGTTTACCATGGGTAGAGACAGACTGGGGCAGGCGAGGAGGCAGAACGAGACACGGCAGGATGGCCACCAATGCTCACGATATCCCGCGTCGGTTCGTTTCTCTGGCTCTTCTTGTATGATACTCCAAGCCCCCCATTCTTGGCTGTGTACATGGTTCTCTGCTTCATTGGGTGACGACGATGGTGTGCACACAAGAGATATGCGTCCGTCGGGGCGGCTGTACGACAGCTCGGGTCTGAAACTTGTTTGCCTTTGCATCCATCAATCAATCAAGCAGCAGCTAACGGCAATCCTTCCTGGCCCCCCTCAATGCCATTCCATTGTTCGTTCGTGGGTTCAGTCAAACAGCCAATCAGTTAGTCAGTCCGCTGGTTAATCGGCGGAGCCTCTCTTGCGCCGAGGAGGCTCGATTGCGACTCAAGCTCGCTATTTTTCTGGCACAATATCTCAAACATCTCCAGCTAAGTGTTTTTAACTTATTTATTATGTACTTCGGTCGCATAACCACCATCCATGAGGTCCGAACCGGCGGCATGTCGAAGGACACTGGAGTCCGAATACATGCAAACATCTGAATTGAACACGATAGGTGGGGCAAAGATGATGCCCGTCCCACCGCCTCTTCCTTTTCGGGTTGCCACGGATTCTATGTACACACACTACTACGCGTACTGTACGGAGTACGAGCGCCTACTACACTAGTAGCGCATGTAATTGGTGTGTCCGTATTCGAATGCCCCAGCCCAGGCCTTGGGGGGAAGATATCGACCACATCTGCAAGAAGGTGGGCTTCACGTCCAACGGTCATGCCATGGTGCAATGCCTGCTACGAGGTCCACTTGCACCCGAGACTCCGAGCTCTCGACTTGGCAGCCGCTATACGACCGCATGAAGAGAAAAATGGTCTTCAGCTTCAGGTTGTCAACATCCGCGGGTTCCATATTGCGTGGCTGAGCTTCGCCTCCATTGGATCTGCGGCCATGGCGCTGATCGAAAGCCTATCGTACGCGCACAGCGAATAGTTATGTGGACATGGCTTACGTAGTGCATGTACCAGTGTACTTCGACCATGCTGCGTATCAGCACCTGCGGTTCCCGACCCGTCGTCAGAGATCCCCGTTCCGAGCTGTCAAGCTCAATAATATCCCCCCTTTGCACATCGTGTTTGGGCGCTCTTTACCACCTCTCATCACATGTACCCTCCATCATCATCCAGTTTGGGTGGGTCCATGTGAAGAAGGGTTCTTGGTGGCTCCAGCTTCTGGAGAATGCTCCATGTTTCCACCCATCAGCCATCACACCAACAGCCTGCAAAAGATCCAGATTTCCCCAGTTCAAACCTGTTATCGAAAACAGAAAACATCCGCTGACTGGCTGTTGATGTCCAGGACATTTTCCAGAACATCACTGGCGCGGACATCGACATCATCGAGTTTGGCCATGGCCCCACGGATAACCTTCTGACAATGATGCCTCCTTTCGAATTGGATGAGGTGATTTGCCATTCTCGTCTCACCAACCTCGGTGAGGAATAGCTTGTACGTACATTGGCCTTGCAGGACGCTGACACGGCCGGACTTTCCGGCGACAGGTATCATGAGAGTTTGGTGCCGTCGTGGAGCTCGCCCTGACATGGATACAGAGCAGCAATATGAGCTAGCGGCTATCCTTTTGTTGCGGGAGAACAGACTCGAGCTACGGCTCCCTCCCGCTGTTCCTGGGGTCCAATCATTTGTCAACACGCAGGCTCGGTCAGCTCCCGCCAACCCTCCGTCTTTCTTGGGACCACGCAAATTCGGGCTTTTTTCTACCCCGGCACACTACACACAGAGATACATGGCGAGTATCCATACCTGTTAGGGACGGCTTTACTTCCGGTACCCTGGCCAGGCACCCAAAACTATGATGTACTTGTACATAGTAAGCCTGTTTCACGCACTATAGTATGCCTATCAAGGGTTGCTTGCTCGGAGACTCGCTCTGCAATGAGGATTGTCCTTCCTTGTTTACTCGTTTACAATTCGACTCGTGTTCGCCTTGTCCAGAACTTTTCGCTCGGCCTCGGTCGCTGTAACCACCTCCCCAATTCACTTGTCCGTTGGCTGGCACCACTTTCCATCGATTTCTCTCCGCGATTGTGGTAGCTATGGCAACCCACCAGGCACCACTTCAGCTACCAGGTCGCTTCAGGCAACCCAGTAACCCAGCCAGCTTAGGACTGGTTAATCAGAGCGGGAGCACGGCGGGTAGGAGAACCGATCTCGATCACGCTTCATAGCGGAAGTGGCGGGCGGTACTCGGGTGCTCAGGTACCTACCTTCTAGGAGCTGCATCTGCTAGTCTTGACGAAGTGACCGGGGGTGGGACAGAAACCAAACCTTGGCATCCGGCCTTTCCCTACCGTAGACACTGGTGAGATCCGGTAAAAGCTAGGAAGCCCGCTAGCCAGCAAAAGCTAGCAGAGATCCTAGAGCAGCTAGCGGATATCTACCACGCTAATCTCAATATATAAAGCGGTCAACCTACTAGCCTACCTATCCACCCACTTGCCTACTTGCCTACTGCTGACGTAAATAACAAACCCCTGCTTCTGCCACCTCTAGATCCCTGTTTCTGCCAGCGCACTATACCTCTCACAGCGGCCGCGATGCCCCTTACCGTTAGTAGGTTTCCTAGCTTTTACCGGATCTCACCAGTGTCTACGGTACTTACCTCAACCCGACAGGCTTTTTCTGTCTTATCTTTCCCTCCTTCTTAAATCCTTCCTGAAACTACTGCACTCTTGTAAGACAAGAGTGTCGTGACGCCTGGCATCTGGGAACTGGGCCTCTTATCCTGGTTAGCCGTTATTTCTCAGATCTCTGAGCCCAGACCCCGAAGTTGACCAGCACCTCATGAGAGATCTGCCGGCCCTCTGACACGGAACCCTACCCCCCCATTCCTTTTGACTTCTCAGTCTCCCGGTGTTTGGGACAACTTGGGACGAAGCGACTTATCCAGGTTACCCATGTGTTTCCATGACAGACTTCCAGGGATATCGAGACATGCTCACTCGCCCTACTTTAGGCGCCGTTCTCTGGAAACCCAACTTGACTGAATTGAGTTGATCTGGTCATTTGCGACTAAGGATATGATGCACTGACTAGAGGACTCCACCCATACTGAGACTAGGTTTTCCTTCTCAGACGGAACGTGCCCAATATTGGTGAGGGAGCAGAGAATCCAGCTGCCGCGTCCGGTTAAGGGCTCCGAGAGCTTTAGTCACGATTCCAGAGGTTGAACCGGTGAGGCTTCTGCTACGCGACCGAGGCAGTCGGTCTACGCAAAACCTTACGCTTGGTTGGGGTTGGTAATCTCCGAGTAGTGTGCTCGGCTCTCGTGAACTAACCACTAGTCAATCATCCCTCACACCATGCATCGCCCGTCACTGTTCCTGGCCCGATGTCGTGTGGTTCCACACCCAGCTTGTAGGTCGAGTTGTGTCGGCTTGAAGTTGGCTGATAGAGTAAGGGCTTGGCTTGCCAAATCGTCACCCGCGTCTCCGCTCTTCGGTTGAGAAGTTGACAATGAATAGTTGCTACCCGTCCTGCATAGTAATGTTAAGGAAGTCGTGTTTTCTCGAAGAACTTGTGAATGTTGAACCTACGTGGAACTACTATACCACTTAAGATAACGACTTACATCCCGTCCGCCCAAATACTAGATGGGTTGAACGCCACATCTTCCAGCCTCCGCTGGACGTCCTTATATTATGCTGAAATTTTAAACTCTCCCTTCGTATTCCTGCTGGGTTGATGGAAGACGGGATGCGCTGGAGGAGGGGATGAGGCAGGAAGGGCTAAGGGGTCGGGATGGCGCTGCGGTTGTGTCCATCTATACGATTCCTCTGCCCTTCGCTATCCGCTGATCATGAGCGTGTGGTAAGGCTCTCTCAACTCTCAAGCGGGGGAGATAAATTGCTCGCGCTAGGAGGGAGAGGAAAGCTAATTTCAGGTGAGATTTGCGTCGGAACTCTTGGGTAAATACTTGCTGAAGAACATCGGCTTATGCGGCATATTATCACATCTAATGGCATATGTGTGGTCTTGCTCCGACATCAGGCAAGTAAAGAGGTCATTTGCTTTCGCAAAATCCAGAGGGCGATTGTACCTTCGAGATGCCTTCCACGTCAGCTCGCAGAAACAATACAGTAGCCTACGCCATCACACCGACAGATACCCTCGGCGTGAGATGGCGACCTCGAGACAATCATCCACAGTGAGCTTACACTAATATAGGAACCCATGATGGTCTTCGGTTCCTCGAAGTCGCGTGTGCCATCTATCTAAACTTGGCTGGGTAATCTCCTGCGGATAGGCATGCCCATTATTCACGCCACAACACCAGCGTTCGACAACTCGATGGAATAATCTCTGCCTCATGAGAGACCACCAGGAGGTTGTAGACCAGGTCACGTGTTTTAGCAGCTGTCGCATAGTTCTGGAATGTCTGCGGGAACGCCCCGAATCGCATGCGCAGCAATGTGCTTTCAGGGAGCCGTAATCAGCTTGTAGTCTGAACACTGGGAGATGGATGGCAACGGTAGCACCTGTTCTTATCATCCGGGAGTCCAATCAAGTGTTCGTTTAGACCAGGCGGTTAGAATTATATCTGAGGTTATGGATCCAGTAAGCGATCAACAACGAACCGGCTGCCATTGAATGCCCTCACTGTCCTTCATTGCTGTCCAGCTACGATTATGTTTGGGAAGAAAGCCAAGAGAATGATGGAAGAATGGACGGTGGGCGGCAATGCTCGATATATCTGCCATATCCATAACAGTTGGTGGAATCAAGATGGTACAGACTCATAAACAAGCCGTGTGATATACCTCGAACTTATGATTCGGTTTCCTCGTAGGGTCAACGCACCTCCGCCAATGTCATCAGACATATACCAGGCAAGACACCACATCCCAGTACAGCATGCTTCATTTCACTAGGTAGGACAGATAGCTCTTCAGAAGGTAAAAGACACACCCTGTTTCCTGGCTGGCCTCTCCGAGAGCGACATCTGTTGTTTACAAAGCCTGTGGAAGCCACCCTCGGTAAACATACTGTACTTCTCGCAAACAGAATGCCTATCATCTTGCTCCATGCTCAACCAGACAAGAGTAAGGTTGCTCCACTGCCTCACTAGACTGGTAATTAGATTATGTGTGATGTGGAGGTAAGGCGTGACTGGCGTGTTCACCCACAGTAATTGTAATTGCTGGAATATAGTAAGGTTTTCTGCCGGTGGTCCTGCCCGAGAAGGCGAGACGACATCTCTAGCTACACGATTAGCCGGCGCGTGAAGAGGGAGGCCGATCCCTCCGAGACTTCGTTTCCTCACGCTCGCCTCGCAGTCACGCTGACGTCACCTGCACGATGTTCGACTCACAGGAACATAATCCGGAAACTCAATCTCGGAGGCAGAATCTTTGCTTCATCAAACTTGCGATGCTATATCCCAAGTGTAAGACGCGGCGTCGCCAACGCAGATGCTTAACATGACCAGGGCAAGGGCAGACTTTCCCCGGATTCCTCCGCTCGCACAGTCCACATGTGGAAAATACAAGATAACCCCATATCAGCATAACATGAGACAATAGGTGGCATGTCACTGGGCCTGGACTGATGGACATGGAGCGCATATACAATGGCAGAAGTGGCAAGACAGGGCTGGGAGGCCGCCAGGTGACTGCTTTCGCAGCACGACATTTGGACTGGGACTGAAACGAGCCGAAGGACTGTTGGTCAAGGGGGTCGAAATGGAAGTTGTGCAAAAACCATTGAATACCGTCGCTGAGCCATGTCTTTTAAACACCTGACATTAATGCCGCCCGATCTACCGTTCGTCGTTATCGCGTTTGTGTAGCCGGCCAGCAAAAATCAAGCATGTTGATTTTTTTTTTTCCATTTCCCGTCCTCGAGCCCCCAAGCATATAAGGCTACTCCTCAACCCGTACACAGAAAAAAAGACTCTCCTTTTTCTTGCCGAATCACGCAGAATTCATGTTCCCCATGTCTCAGTTGGTAAAAAGGGGAGAGGGTATTTCCCGGCGGGGTGTGCGTTTCGCCTCATGTGTGGTTGTTTGACGAGTTTGATTTGATGCCTTTTTTAGCAAGCAAAGCACTGTGCTCTTGCCCTTGCCTTGACCGATGCAACCAATTCAGAATCCATCCTCAATACCAACTCCGTCCGATGATGATGGGCCGTTTTAAATCGACGAGGGGTAGAGCATCACGCGAACAGATGCGCCGAAAGAGCGGGTGGGGAGGGGGTTGGAGAACTTGGCGCGGACGACACCAGAGTTGCCTATTCCATATTATTAGCTGGGAAGAGCTCGAGATATTGTAGGCGGTTCGATCTGAATGGGGGGCTGTAATTACCGTGAGGGCGGGTGACCTTGCCCCAGATGACGCGGATCTTGGAACCGCGGACCTCCTTCTGAGCCTTGTAGACGTAGGCGATCTTCTTGCCGAGGTAGAAGCTACTCGCTGGTTAGCTGACGATATCTCCGAGTAGGAGGAGGCCACATACTTGGCAGCGTTGGTGTCATCAACTCCCTCGATCTTGATCAAACTCGTCTTGGGGTGGGTGACGTGACGGCTACGCTGGTAGCTAAGGTGACGTCCCCTGCAAGTGAAGGTTAGTCTCGGTCCATTCGGTGTGCGTAAGACTCGCTGCGCATCGTCGCATCGTTGGATAAGAGTGTCTCGAGGGGATAGGAGGTTCGTGGGATCAATCCACGATGCGTAGTCGGTCGCGGGGAAAATGCGATTTCGGTTTTGGGACTTACTTGACGTATACTGCGAGAAGTCAAAGTCAGCTCGAATTCAAGAAAACAGAGCAACATGTGATGCGGCATGCGGTGCGTGCGAATAGCCCGTCGACATCACGCATCGTCCAGGTTGATTGCGCAGCCGCAATCCGCATCGCCAAACTTGTGTTGAAGGATATTAGGGCAAACAACTCACATCTGTGACCGGCTTCCGAAGGCATTTTGGCGGTGGTTAGTATTCCTCGCTCCAACCAGAAGGGACTCGAGAAAGGAAAGTCAGAGGATGTCTTCACGAAAAAAGACTGGTACTCTGGTCGACGTCGGTTGGGTGCTTCGTGAATAATGCAGGCGGCTCTCGATAGGCTCAACACTGATGCGGAAAGGAAGGTAGGGTAAAGTGACCCTACCTGCCACATGAATTTTTTACCGAAATCTAGGCTAGCCAATCAAAGCGCATCCAGATGCTTATCTCAGCAGCCCCCTTACATGGGGGTCACAGGATAAGATGAGTCCCACTGTGCCACAGTCGAGATCACGTGCTAACTGTGGGCTGGGTGGTGTGGCTTGACCGGATTCAAGTTCGGCATCTTGGCAACGCGCTCCGCGTCCGGCATCTATAACTGCACGCGGATGTGGGCTTTGTGTTTCTCTCAGCCCATTCGGCTTTGATACAGGTGCCGACCGGGGGTCCGTGACTCTAGATGCATCTTTCTTTGCCCCGACCGCCCTCGCCCCTTCATTCGCCCGAAGTCTTGAGAAAGCCTGTCCATGACCAATGTGTGCATCATGGAGTCGAGTAACAATGATTACACACACCTTAAATGAAGAAACACAAACCGGCTGGACCTGAGTTCCAGCATCGGTTAGGGTATCTGTGGAAAGCTTAGGCACCAAACCCGCCGAGTTGCGAGACAGTTGCTGGTCCGGCTTCCCAAAGCTTCAACCTCACGGGGTTTTCTGAACAGGCTCGATGTCTTTATGGAGCGTAAAACAACAACAAGATAAAGATAAAAAGGATGAAGGAAGAGGGGAGAGACACAATCTGACAACCACGCAGAAGACGTCCCAACCAGTTTCCTGCTGAAAATCATACAGTATCGGCCGATATGCTTGCAATTTTGTAAATTTTGGACCACTGGGTTGAACCCGACAAGAAACTGCTCCGCGGGGGCCTGGAGTGGGCTCTGGAGATACTCTCAACTGCTTAGGCGGTGGTTGTGGTAATATATGACTGGTGTTGCATAAGCCACGAGCTTCAACGATTGGCACGCCTCGGAGGGGTGGGCATGCGGCAATTTTTGGCCGCCAAACACTGTGGGTTTCCAGGACACTGCAGCAGAATTTCATGCCACAGATGCATTGGCCAGACTGGTGTGTATGGGGCTTACTTTGCAGAACTGCGAGACTCCCACTATGACAACATCGGAGTTAATGGGATATTTGGGGGGGCAAGATGCAAAGGAAACGTTCCCAAGCATATCCGCCTCCAGCCGTCATGCAGGCTAGACGGATAGATACGACGACTCTCCAATGCAACTGGACCTCAACGATAAAGGTCAGAGTGATAGATTTTGTTGCTAGGGTGCAGCGTTTCACACAGGCTGGCCGACCCACGCCCGCTCCCACCAGCTGTCGCGAATACCACCCGCCCTCTTCACAGGAAGACGATCTCAGAAGCAGTAAAGTCCGATCGGGAAGCTCGGTGGTGTCCGGCGTTCGGGAGAGAAGGACTAGGACTACCGTCGTAGGAGCTGGAACCAGCGATGGAGCCCAAACCAAGATCAGGAATGCTCAATGCTGAGCGGTTCAAGGCGTTGGACCCTTTTAGGCCCTTGCTATCCGCCCGCCTGAGGTCATAAGTGTGGATATTGTTTACTGAGGGACTGATCACTTGAGTTGCTAGGCGTCCAAGGGCCGAGAATCCCGCACGTCTGCGTGTGCGTGTGCCTGCCTCGTGCTAAAAGCTGCGCGGAGGACCGACAGGGCACACGGTCTTTTATTTTTGTCCTTACCCCTTCCTTTCCTCTGATGGTTTTGTATTTCTGGAGTTCCGGCGCGCTCTGACAGTCGCCGGTTCAAATAATCCTACTGCAACTTGCATACCACGGTATGCCTTGGCTCCCAATCATCCAAAGTACCCGCGCTGCTCGAGAAGTATGCTTCGGACAGGGGTCTGGCACTTGTTGGGTAGGTAGGTATTTTACCTTCTTGTCCTGTGTATATACTATATAGGTCGCCTCGAGGCCTCGATGGGATAGCGACGCATGCACACCCTACAAGGACCTACGCCAAACGAGATGGGTGCTTTATAATCCAGATCCGGCAAAGATATAGACCCTCACTAGTCTGCTTACAAGTTAGTGACGGATAGATTGCCTCTATGCATCAAACCCAATTGCCCACCACCTGGTCCTACCTATGCCGTTGTCGCTGGGACAAATCAAGGACACGGTAGGCATGACTGACTCTGTGCACGCTGGAGCTATGTCAGGAAGCTCTGACTTCTAACCAAGTGCCGAGGGATCTGCCCCAGCTCATAGGCATTGCCATTGCCGTATTGCTGATGGCTGGTGGACGCAGTGAGCTCAAGACCGATAGATACGTGTAAATCTGGGGTGGCCTCTGCCCTCCCCCCAATCCATTGACATCAGCCCTGTTCAAGTTCCGTAGTCAAGCCAGCAAGATGAAGTGGATTATCCCGGCGACTTGACTGAGGGGCCTGTTCTGGCAAAGAGGCGGCGAAACCCCTCTGGGAAATTTCATTAACAGCCGCCTGCTCACTAATCCTTTGTCCGTCTCCGTGTGCCCAGCTCTTGATTCTCTCCACAGCTCCGTCAACAGTCCGGTGAGAGCAGGCGCTGTCTGAAGAAGCGAGACTCACCTGTGCCAACCCACTTACCCATCAAGCGAGGCTTGCTCTCTGACTGATTCGCTTCTGGGCGCAAAAAGGCGAGCCGCGGTGCGGTTTGCAGGAACTCGAGTTTTCCGCAAGTGTCCAAGTACATACAGTATTTGCCGCGCTATCGCGTAGCGAGCAGGCACGAAGAAGGGGCCTTCGACTGTGAGTAAGCTCCCCCTGGCCTCCTGTCCTGCTTTGACAACCCTGGTCTGTACGCTACTAGGAGCAGTACGCCGACCTGATCTCAAGCTAGCTGCTAGTGCCAGGTGCGTACCCATAACCTATCCCCATCCACACAGGCCATATCCATACTGAGGCAGGTCTGCGCACCCCTACCTCGAAGATGAGGTACATCTGTGCTTCGTCATTACTAAATACCCCAATCCATCCGTTCCGGATTCCGCCCAGTACTTCTTTCCAACACCTCCCCAACTCGCTCTTCTGCCTTTTTGCTTGTCGACTTGGTTTCCTGCTATAGAGGCATACCCACCCGCCTCTTCTCTACATCTCTCACACCAAAGAACATTCATAGTCGAGCCAATATTATCACCGGCTTCCTTCACAATGGCCGACCACACCTCCGCCGCAGCGTATGTCACCCCGCCTTCCTTACCCCACCAAAATGCCCTTATGCTGTTTACTACCACTCCGGAGCCTCGCCAAGCATCATCAACTGCTTGGGGATCGACTGTGTCTTGCGAGGCGCAATCGCAACCGGCGTCATCATTTCTTCGAGCGCAAATTGGCTGACACGGGCGCGCCTTCCACAGTTCCATGGAGCTTAAGGAGAACACCGTCATCGTCGTTCTCGGTGCCTCCGGAGACTTGGCGAAAAAGAAGACTGTGAGCAAGCAGATTCCAATCCCTTCAAGGCCTGTCAAATTACTGACCTTCTTTACAGTATCCTGCGTTGTTCGGTCTGGTACGATCTACTGGCTCGCATTGAGATGCCGTACCCGCGGGCTTGCCCAGCTAACCGGCGCAACAGTACCGAAACCAATTCCTTCCCAAGGACATCAAGATTGTCGGATATGCACGCACAAAGATGGACCATGAAGACTACATCCGTCGCATCAGGTCCTACATGAAGACCCCCACAAAGGAGATTGAGCAGCAGCTGGACGACTTCTGCAGCCTCTGCACCTACGTCTCCGGCCAGTACGACAAGGACGACTCATTCTTGAACTTGACCAAGCACCTCGAGGACCTTGAGCGGGGCAGGCCCGAGACTCACCGTCTCTTCTACATGGCGCTCCCCCCCAGTGTCTTCACCATCGTCTCGCAGCACCTGAAGAGGTGCTGCTACCCCACCAAGGGTATTGCGCGCGTTGTTGTATGTGCCACCTTTGACCTCATTTGCTTACGGATTGGCTGACCCCGTGATGACTGCAGATCGAGAAGCCCTTTGGAAAGGATCTTGCCAGCTCCCGCGAGTTGCAGAAGTCCCTGGAGCCGGACTGGAAGGAAGAGGAGCTCTACCGCATTGATCACTACCTAGGCAAGGAGATGGTCAAGAACATTCTTATCCTCCGCTTTGGTAACTCTTTCTTCGGCTCCACCTGGAACAGACAGAACATCGACAACGTTCAGATTACCTTCAAGGAACCCTTCGGCACCGAAGGCCGTGGCGGCTACTTTGACGAGTTTGGCATCATCCGCGATGTCATGCAGAACCACTTGCTTCAGGTCCTCACCCTTCTAGCCATGGAGCGCCCCATATCCTTCGCCTCCGAGGATATTCGTGATGAGAAGGTGCGCGTCCTCCGCGCCATGCCCGCCATCGAGCCCAAGAATGTTATCATCGGCCAGTATGGCAGGTCTCTGGACGGCAGCAAGCCCTCGTACAAGGAGGACGACACTGTCCCCAAGGACTCGAGGTGCCCCACCTTCTGTGCCCTCGTTGCGTATATCAAGAACGAGCGCTGGGACGGTGTTCCTTTCATCATGAAGGCCGGCAAGGCCCTAAATGAACAGAAGACAGAGATCCGCATCCAATTCAAGGATGTCACGTCGGGTATCTTTAAGGATATTCCCCGCAACGAGCTTGTCATGCGCATCCAGCCCAACGAGAGTGTCTATGTCAAGATGAACTCCAAGTTGCCCGGTCTTAGCATGCAGACTGTCGTCACTGAGCTTGACCTGACCTACCGCCGCCGCTTCTCCGACCTCAAGATCCCGGAGGCTTACGAGTCGCTGATTCTGGACTGCCTCAAGGGCGACCATTCCAACTTTGTCCGTGATGACGAGTTGGACGCTAGCTGGAGAATGTTCACTCCCCTGCTGCACTACCTTGACGACAACAAGGAGATCATTCCCATGGAGTATCCCTACGGTAAGTTTCCGTCTACTTTCTGCCCTTGACTTGATCGCTAATCTGTCCACAGGATCCCGTGGCCCTGCTGTCCTCGACGACTTCACCTCGTCCTATGGCTACAAGTTCAGTGATGCGGCTGGTTACCAGTGGCCCACAACCTCTGCTCAGGCCCCCAACAAGTTGTAAGTCATGTTGTGCGCGTTTAGCGTAGCTATTATACATAGAAGAATTGACCCTAAATGATGTTGTGAACAGCTGAGCACATCCCCATCACACCACTACAAAAAGAAAAACAAAAGACAAAGACAAACCACACTTCAGCCATCGTACCTACAACATCCCCTACGTCGCTGCCTCTACTGCATGCGCAACGTATTATATCCATCGAAGGGAGGGCATAGATTTCAAAGAAGACAACATAATCAAGGTAAACCAGAAGGAACACCTACGGGTGGATACTGGTAGGCCAATGGAAATTTCTGCACTGTGCTTGGCCGGGTCAGGGAGGATAGAAAATCAATGAGATTCACGTTTTCAATGACTTAATTATTTTGTTTCGATTTGCTCCTATAGGTACTTGACGGTGTTGATCGCGTGTGTATCAGCTGGACATCATGACCTGAGTGAGGTGAAAGCTCCAGTCACTAGGCTGACTGGCGAGTCATTCAGGACCGTGGTACCATATTAGTCCCAAGACAAACGTCATTATTCGGGGCTTTCCAACTCATTCGGCCAGTCTTGTGCATTTGATCCTGGTCCAACTTCCTTTGATTGACGATCCAATGAATACCACAAAAGCGGCCTGAAAGTTTCGGCCTCAAAGAGTGTGGCAGCCTAATGAGCATGTCCCTCATCAAAATAGCTACACCGTGACATAAGAGCAGTGGGCATCGCAGGAATGAGATCACTATCCGAATGATGGCGGAGCTTGCCAGTAAACAGTTGATAAGATAAGATTAATTGATTGGTATTAGGTACGTACGGTGGAGTCGTTAGGGACGACTCATACTTGGGGTATGCGAAAGTCACATGACACGCCCAGCCGGATGAACAACAGGGACAGTGGCTGCTAGAGCCTGCCCGAGAAAACTGCAGGCTCAGGTAGCACCTTGTTCCTCGTTTCCACCTTGCTTGCCTGGCTGGCTGGCTGCACGTCGCCATCGCATCACCACCTTCCCAATTGCCCGGCAGTCGACGATTTGATTCTTTTCGCGCTCTCCGCAACCAGTGTCATCTGAATTCCCACGCATTCGAATTCCCGAATAGTAACCCGCCCTCGACGGGATTTTCTGATATCGATATCGCGTTTCCCCCATCAACGATCGACGCTAGGTCGTTTCCACGGATTGCGATTCAATCGCGTTCTCACGACACCACGCTTGCGCTTGTCAACTACATACGTCGACGATCAAACGACACACTTCTGCATCGCGTCTCGCCTAACAAATTCGGTTGCTCAGTTAATGTGATCGCGCTACACTACCGGCTTGCGCATCCGGCGCCGATGACTGCATCTCGTCTCGCCGCTACCTAGCAACGGGATCGGTCCTTTAACATCCTCCGTTGCTAGTCTACCACGGCCTCTTGGACGATTCGAAGTCCTGTTACCTCACGGAGAGGAATAAACTCAGTCCGTGTTTTGGGGGGCCGGTCGTGAGGCAGGCAACAAATCAGGAAGGGCCCTCCCCCGATGCCTGGAATCGTCAACATGGAGAATGGAGGTTTGAACGGCACACACCTGCATCATGACAGAAACATGAAGGCCAACGGTATCAATGGTGGGAAGATGGAGGGCCAGCCATCGCCGAACAAGGGCAAGGCACCGGCCGAAACACCAGCGTCAGACAACATTGCGAATGGCGCTCCGGACTCACAAGGCAAGCAGCAATCCCAGATGTCTACCGGCCTTACATTGCAGCAAAAACCGAGGATGAACGACCTACCCGAGGAAATCGTCCACATTACACAAGGATACATCCCATTGTCAATGATCGTGTCGCGACTCGCGCAACGCACCCACGAAGATTTACAGAAAACGATCTTGGACATGGCGGCCATTAAGTGGGCGCCACCTGCTGTGAACGAAAACACACCCCACGGTACTGACGCACCGGACGATATGTCGGAAGGGAACAAGAGAAGGAAGATGCTCATGCTGAAGTTTGCTCAAGATGCGCATTCTAAATGGGTCAAGGCTCTCGTCATCACGGACTGGAGCAGAAACGCAGAGGCTGTCAGCAAGCTCATTGATATCAAGGCGCATATCGACTCCAAGCGAATGCTCTTCGATTTTTGCCAAGACTTGTTGATCGACTTGAAGCGATCCCTCATTTCTGCGCGGCTCCCCAATCCCGACTTGAAGACTGCTTTGCAGGTTCTGACGACTGGTGAAGCGTCATGGATTCCCGAGGTCAGTTTACCCCATCGTACAGCAGAAGCTTCTCTGCTAACGCTCCATCATAGCCGGGTTACATTCCGCCGCCACCCCTGACACCGGAAGAGCAGCTGAAGTGGATCGACGATCTCAACACCATGCTCTCGTTGCGCCTGAATCTGGACGACTACGACAAGATACCGTATCAGTTCAAGAACTACACCATACAGTCGGGCAGAGTTACTTTCAAGGTGAAGGGTGAGTTTGAGGTGGATTTGACCATCGCAGATGAGGATTTTACGAAGCAGTTTTGGTTCATTGACTTCCGGTTTGCCTTCTCGCCATCGTCGAGCAAGCTTTCCGATGCTCTAGTGTCATACCTCGAATTAAAGGTTAACGAGGTTCTGGGTCAAGACGGCCTAGAGGGATGCTATCGATTCCTCCACGAGTTCGTCCTCACTCACAAGATCAACGAACTCAGACGACAAGCTCTCGAGTTAAGTCGCAGCACATGGACCGGAACATTAATGGTAGAACCTCTGAACCGAGCTCTGGCCCTCCAGTACTGGACCACTCGGTACGGACCCAATGGGCCCAAGAGCTGGGTCATGATTGCTGTCAATAGTGCCAAAAAGACCAACGGGCAAACTGATCCAAAACACTCCAGTCGCCTGGTTGCACGATGGTACCGGGACAACAAAGAGGTCCGAGACGTCTTGCTGCCATTCGATGTCGACAACTTGTGCGCTGAGGATTTGCTCAAGACTGCCGTCGCCAGACATGTGGAGCATATTCTCTCTTCCATCCACACCAAACTTTTGTCATATCCCCGGTTCGTGAAGAGGGAGTCTTCCATGACTCTCAAGATCTCACGAACAGAGCCGATGGAATCGTCTTTGAGCATGCAACTAGGCTCGCGAGACAATGCCACCCTTATTATACAACCGGTCACCGGCTTTGCAGCTATCAAACCTCATACAAAGTACTCACTCAACGGCGAGAACCGGCTCAACTACGGTGGCAAGGATCCTGCTGAGGATGGCGTTACCTGTCTGGAAAACATTCGTTGGGGTTATGTCATCGAAGAGTTCAATCGCAGAGGACGGAGCGTGGGCTGGAGGGGTTGCAAAAGCCCGATTGGAAGTGAAGACATCAAACAAATCATTCGGACTCGCGAGGCCTTCCAGACCATCTTCCTGCAGCGTCAAGGTCTAGACCAGGAATGGTTTGTCATGGTGTCCTTGAGCCTGAGCGGGGACGAATGGTGGTTGCTCGAAGTGTGAGTTTGCCCTCCTTGAACACTGCTCATAGCGCATGACTGACAAACATAGCGACCGCAATACGCCAGCACGTCCAATCAAGTTTCAAACCAAGCTAGAACTTACTCGAGGGCAACCCGACCTGGATGATACTTTCTGGTCGAATTTGACGCTCTTTGTTACTGGCATTATCACTCAAGCCACTGACCTGGAAGATCTGCACCAAAGGGAGGTCAAGTACCTGAGGAGAGAGTCAACGAACTACGCATTACCGCAACAAATTCGGCTCCCGTCTCTGCTTCTCAGACTGTCTCAGATACTGCAATCATCCGATACCAGTTCGCATAATACATCAAAAGAGGCACCGAACGGGTCCGGCAACCACAATTCATCTTGGGCCCAGGATCAAATTGAGGTTAAGTTCAAGGGGCTTCAACCTCAGCCCTCGGGCACACAGGGCGCAGATGGCAACGCTCACTCAGGCGCTGATGCACTTGAGAACGTCCGACTCAATACTATAGTTGACGCTATCGTTCGAGTCAAGGACAAGGCGAAATTTGCGCTGCTAAAGGGTCGCATCGACCGGGACATATGTTTCAATCCTAGGAAGGGCGAGTTCATCTTTCGGATTCGCCAATTGGTTGGGCAACCTATTCTGAGAACTCTGACAACCCACGTCAAGTCCATTGATCGCCTCGTAGGCTTTCTTGAAGCCATGGGCAAAGCACGGGGCGACGTCAAGTGCGAGCGTGTCAGTCTCCGGCAAGTCATTTTCACTTACAGCGACATCAAAATGCCTAGCGAAAGCGACACAATCCAAAAGCCCAAGCGTTGGCGGGTCTCCCTCGACTTGGCTAAGAGCGACATCCGGATGTACTTGGAAAGGGGAAACCCGCACGTAAAAGTACTCGATCTACTGACGACTCTTGTCAATACTCCAAATGGTCTCAAAGCAATACTCATCTACATGCCGTTATTGCTACCGATTCTCAAAACTCTTGACAACATTGAGTCGAAGTGGGAACCACTGGCAACGACGAACCAAGGTCGTCTAGACATATTTGCAAGGACCATCGACTGGGTTGCCCTCCGTTACACTCTGCCTGGACCCAATGGCCAAAAGCGAATTCTCGGCCTAGAAATCAGAAGCAAGGTGCGGCGCAGTGACGTTTGGTGGTATTTCACCCGAGCGACATCGGGCCCGGGCGGGCCACCACCCCCTGAAGAGGAGTTCAACAGGGTTTTGAAGGGGATATGGGAATCTCACGGCGACGGATGGAGGGGTCTCATGACGGGCGCAGCTGCCCTTCCTGGACCTAGCACCATGCAGTTGCTCACGAAGCTCGACGATGCTGTACGAGCATATGCTGTGACTGGTGACATCAGCGAGGCACCCTCCACACAGGGGGCACAAACACAATCGAGCCAGACATTCTCGGTTAACCAGTCCTTCAGCACGCAGCCCACAAGCGTGAGCCAGGGAAGCAACAGGAGCAGCGGAGGGAGCAAGCAGGCGCCGTTGGTGCTCGACTAGATATTGGTCCCGGTATTCGGTATCGGCATGTGAGCAACAAAAGAAAACAGCAGAGGTCTCGACATGGGGCAACTCACAGCCCGCTGGCGCACATATCCGATCAGCGAGCAAGGTGGAATGCCACCTGTATTTTTTTTTCTTTTTGATTGGTTTTTTTCCCTATCAGTGGTGGCGTCGTGATACCAAGGGAAGGGTACACAGGAGAGCGAGGGACATAGATGGCGCGGATAACGCGCATGCCTTTAAGATAAGACTAATCGCCCACGATTAGTAAAAAGTCGCAAAGATACCTCATAAACATGTAAACTCGTCAACGCTGGTGTTCTTTAGTGTCGCATGATGGCTTATTCAATAACCTCCGCCAGGAGAGTACACTATATGAATTGATATATCCGGTTTTTTATATCTTCGTCCAAGAATTCTCGCTCTCGCTCTATCTAAGCTTTTTTTAATTTCGTCGTAACGTACAAGTAGAGTGTATAATACACTAATGTCTTGGAGAGAGGGCCCCTCAGCCACTCAGCGGAGGTAGTTCCTCCACCCGATCGTCTCCTCGATATCGCGCCCGATGGACTTCAAGTGCGCCCGCGGCACTTGAAACAGGTCCGTCTGCCGGTTACGGAACTGCGCCAGACCGGTGTCGCCGACGTGAGCTTGCTCCGACTGGGCGACATGCACGGCCACATCGTAACCGGCGCGAATGCCACCCGTGACGCCGATATTTGTATACGATCCGCCCGCAACAGCGAGCTTCCCGCCGTAGGCGGCGTACAGCTCGTCGTGGGCGCGGCCCATACGTTCACCGTGGCCGACGTGGTGTTGCGGGATGCAATCCTTGGCGAGTCTCGCCATGGCGAAGGCGGGCTGAGTCTTGGGGATGCCGAGATGGCGTTCAAGGACAGACTTGGCCATCTGGATGCCCTCCTCCTCGGTCGGGTGGGAGGCGTGCTGGTCCCAGTAGTGCCCGCCCATAAGGACGAAGAACTTGGTGCCCTCGGGTTCCGAGGGTGCACGAGGCACGACATCCGAGTCGAAGAAGACGCCGAGAAGGCCCTCTGGGTTCGAGTCGACGGCGCGCGGCACAAGGTAGCCGACGCCCGGGTGGGAGGCGTTCAAGCCGGGCTGCGGGTACCAGAGGTTGACGGCCATGATGGAGACATTGGGGGACCTGGCAAGGGAGGGGAGGGCGCTGTTGGTCGCGGCGGCCAGGGCGTTGCTGGTTGTTGTAGAGATGACCTTGTCGAATCTGGCCGGGGATTTGGAGGTCTTTGTTGAGAGCTGAGACGGGCATGTTAGACGACCGAGTACTGGACTACAAATGAGAGGAAAACGGGATTGCTCACAGATATTTGAGCCGCCTCGTGATCGAAGCTCAGGTCCGTCACGGGCTCGCCCAATTTGAATACGACATTCTTCCTCCGTCTCAACCCTCTCTCGAGGGCGTTCGGCAGGTCGCTCAGCCCCTTTTTGAAGAACACAAGCTGGTCCTTCTGCGCGGCCCGCGCGTAGCCCTGCAGCTCCTGATCCTTGGCCAACGTCTCGAGCAAGCCGGCCTCGCTGCGTGGGATGGTAACCCAGTCGTCACGCTCCCCCTTTTGAAAGAAGCGCCACCAGGGGCCAGGCATGAAGCTGCGCATGCTCAGCCGGTCGGCGTCGCCGCCCCAGATGCCGTGGATCATAGCCGAGGCCAGGTTGTCCGTCAACTCGGGGCGGCCAGTGGCGAAGCGGATGAAGTCGGCGACCGACATGTCGGCGGGAACGGGCTCATTACGGGCCTTTGCGCGGCGCCAGAGAAGGGTCAGGAAGCCAGGGATGGCGCCCTTGAAGGCGGCCTCGCGGAACACGTTCTTCGGGTGCATGTGGACCAGATGGTCCGGGTAGTAGATGTAGCGAGGCGGGGACTTGATGCCGAGGTACTCGCTCTGCATGTCGAGGTCTCTCATCTAGTTGGCGAAGCGTATGGTCAGCAACGATGGTCCTTCAGCATTTGAGTGCGCAAACAGACGTGGACTAACCAGATCAAAGAGGACGAAATCGTCGAACCTCCAGGTGTCCTTGCCCATCCCGCGCAGCGTCCGCGGCCCGCGCTCGAAGCGCACAATGTTCTTCTGCCCATTCACTTCGACATCGACCTCCTGCGTATGGATCCAGCCGCCCAGCCGGTTCGCCGCCTCGTACACGGTGATGTTGGACGTCTCGGGGAGCAGCTTCGCCAGGTAGTGCGCCGTCGTCAGGCCCGTAATGCCGCCGCCGATGACGGCAACCTCCTTCGGCACCCTTGCGTTCTTCCTCGGGCGCGGCGCCGCATCGGGGCTCCAGTCCGGCGCTTCCTGGCGTCGCGCAGGGGAGCTCGTCGAGAATCGCGCCGTAGCAAGGATGCCGCCGGCGGCGCCGGCACTGCATCGAGTGCTGCGAGTCGCTGCGCGGCAGAAGCGCTGCGAGTTGTAGGACCTCAGTAGAGCCATGAATGCATTGTAGGTCTGTACGGGACCATCAAGTAGGGAGAGGAGAGGGAGAGCTCTGAGAAAAGAAGAGAAATTGAGAGCACCGACCCTTCAGATTGAATTGTTCGTGGTACAAAGTGGCGTCATGGCATGGGACTAGGGTCTTGCGGCGAACAGTGATTGGGGGTGGGGCATGAACCAGAGAGCTTCTGGCTCTACCATCTTGAACTAGCATCGCCTGCTTCGTTTCTTAGTCTATTGTAGCATTTGACTGCCGTTTTGGCATGACCTAATCTTAATATTTTTCATTATTTCTAATCCCTGCAAATGAGTAGGCTGAGCGCAAGTAAAAAGGTTTGATACATATTCATAGGCGGAACAATACTGACGTCGCGGTGGCTAAGTGATAAAGCGCAGTATCTTGGAGATGATACGCAAAAGATGGAAACGTCAGGTGAGGCCAGATAAACAACTGCATTCTATGCCCCAAACGCTCTCTGGGACTGCCGTTTTGAAGTCCTCTGAGTCGTATCAGCTTGCCCGAAGCTACGTCTATAAATGATCGGAATCATTGCACCCGCAAACGCCAAAAGTGCCATACCGCTTCGGCAATACATCGTCGTCCAAATTATCATACAAAAAGTCGCCACTTCTATACCGCCAATGCCTCTGGTTTTCCGAGAGCCTGACGGCGGCCCCGAAATCGAGTGAGCCCGCAACCGTCCTCCAAGGATATACCACAGTTCGGCTGCGAGACGCCAATTCCACATTGGACCGATTCTTCACCCCATCCACTCATTCCCTTAGGTGAGTCCTTCCATGGAGACAATGCTCGCCTAGCTGATAAGTTCCTGAGCACTGGCCTGCTCCTGGTTGGCAGCACCCCCCGACTCTGGGAGAATCACTTCTGCCTGAGCGTTCGAATCTACAAATTGACGCTCACTGACGTGATCGTTGTTCCCCTCGGCAGTCCAAACCTTGTCCTTAAAAACGCCCTGTTGACCTTCCTCGTGGGTGTACATGCAGTGCGGGTTCTTGCAAGGGTTGAATCTGCATTTGACCTTGACGTGTGTAAACTTGCAACCCACAGTTGTGCACCCAGCGCCGTTGCGACACAATGGCATCTCGGGATGCTTGAAGGGGCACCTCGGGTTCGTGCAGTTGGGAAAGAACTTGCAGTCTTGCTCGTTCTGATGGGCAAGTTTCGCCGCCGGGGAGGGGTGGCGACCGACACACTTGCGGTTTTTGCATGCAGCACCAAAGGTGCAAACATCATTAATGTCGACGGTGGTGCCTGGTGGTGCTGCAGGGGATTGATGCGCAAACTTGCAATCCCGGTTGGTGCAATGCAGGTTGTACTTGCAGACGGTTTCGTCCGGGTTGGGAGCTTCGCGCTTCGATTGCGACATATCCATATCGTCCCCTTCGCCGCCTTCTCCCATTGCCGTGTCTTGTTTGTCTCTGGACTGGTGATGACGATTTCCGAAACCGCCGCGAGAGTTCTGAGTCCGGTCAAATAGTGACTTGCCTCCGCGGCGCCCGCCTCGTCCACCAGACTGGTTCATAAGCTGTTGTTGGAGTTGAGACATCATTTGTGCTTGTTGCTCCATCATCGCCATGAGGTCCATCTGCGAAGGTTGTCCTGGCGGCGGCATCCCCCACGCGGCAGCCATGGGGTTCATCCCAGGCGGTCCTCCATGCTGACCGTTCATACCTGCCATCGCATTCAGACCTGCTTGGATGTTGACACCACGGTTGTTCATCGATCGTCCGCCACGTCCCATGCCGCCTCTGGGGCCTGTGGGGGGTCCGCGGGCGTGCGAGTTGATTCTGTCGTTGCCACGAACGCGGTGGAGAACTGAGTCGCCTGATCTGTCCATAGCCTTGGACATGTGGCCGAGCAAGCGCTTCTCGCGGGCGCCTCCTCTCGGGTTGGGGCCGTTTCGCATGGAACGTGGGCCCGTCGGTCTGCGGCGGGTTAGTGGCTGATGAGCCGCAGAGATTAGGGGGGTGACAAACGCGTTTAACTCATTTCCATCGTTCGCGCCCATATCAGTGTCGAAGTCGCCGTTCCCTTGGGACATGCCAGACATTGTATCACTACCTGCCGGCTGGGAGCCGTTCAGTTGCGCATTGATATGTTCCGCTTGTTGAAACAACCATGCCGCGAAGTCCATGACGCCAGGGTCTTCCGGACTGAGGCCGAGGAGGTCAGCTGCGAGCTCGTTGGCGATCTGCTCCTGTGTGCGACCATTGGCGAGCATGAGAATGATATATTCGACGAGCGCAGCGTCGTCGTCAGAGCCTGATGCCCAGCCGGCCTCGACGAGTTTTGGCTGAATGGCGGCGCTCAAGGCATCCGCGAGCGGGGTATTGAGAACGACCTGAACCGTCATTTTGATTGACGCCGGTGTGGCGAGTATCGCGTCAAGAAGCTTCGGGTGAGAACGCGGGTCTTGGTTCGGCGGGGGGTGGAGGAGTGCTGGAAGGCAAGACGCGTTGCTGGTCGGTAGTAAAATTCGGCAAGGGCAGCGCCGGGGACTGCTGTCGACGTTTCGGTGCGGAAAGCGCGCAGTAGGATTGGGCCACCTACTTTGGGGTATATAACAGGCAAGAAAACGTATTGGGGGAGAGATGACGTTGTAAGCCGACACAAGCAACAAAAGGAATGTTGTGTATGATGGAGGAAGTGAATGGAGATAGGTAAGTGAACCAGAGAACGGTCTTGGAGATGACGGAGAATTCAGCGGGTGCTCCATAGCAGCGCTTCTGATTGGGTGAATGACAAAGGATCACGTGAGCCTTCTGCAGGTCGAGAGTGTGGCCGTCTCCCCCACCGGAGAAGGTTCAGGCGAATTCCAAGTGTGGCTTGACTAATTCAGGTACATTATTCAGCGCAACGGCGCTGCCTTCCGGCCTCTTTCCGTCTAAGCCAGCCGCACCTGGAACCGCGAGCGACTTTGTGGATATAATTAATTACATGCTCCCCTTCGTCTGCAGCTTCCCTTCGTGCACAATTCCCGAAGCCCAAGAGCGATCATAGCTCTATGAAATGGTACATGCTGTGTAGAAACAATTTTCTTCTGTCGTCACGGTCTGGTATTATTCAGTGTGAAGTGTTGACATTGACGGGGGCTGGGTGTTACTAATGTTACTCATCTGCATGTCTGCTGGGTGCTTGACTCTTGGCCCAGAATCCGGGCTTTTTGCCTGTCCAACTGGAACGTTTACTCTGCAGGAATGATACCTTGTTGAAAGGGCATGATCCTCTTGTGTCTTCTGGGCAACATTAAAGGAAGCAGTCGCTGAAAGCGACCGAACAATACACGCAAGAACGTGCATATTGTTGTATGGAAAAGTGCTTCCTGATATTTTGTGGGGAGGCGTGATATCTGACAAGAGTTGACCAGTGTGGGCGTGATTTACAGTGGAAGTTGCCCGTCAGACTCCATCATGTACTCCTGTTGCATCCTTCATGTCCGCTTGCGAAAGACTTGTGGTGGCTAAGCCGGAGAGCCTGAGACAATTTATATTTACCAAGTCGCAATACGGCCAGACTATTGAGGGTCGGTTTGCCCCTCCTCGACAGCAATGAGAGCCTACGATGGGGAAGGAAGGCCGAAGGCTAAGTGGAAGAGGCTCTTGGAAACCAATAAGACGCAAACGTCACGAGAGGATCCATCGCGTCGGCTTGCACCCATGAGGGAGCTGACCCGGGCGGAGAAGCAGCGTAAAGAAGAAGCGGGACCCAGGGATTTGCGAACTTCCCGGGAGGGCAGCCGAGAGGGTCTTTATCCCGGTGCCCGGCCTACTACACACTTGGTGTTTAACGCAGGCAACAGCCGCAAGCGCCTGATTGAAAGAGATGCTATTCTCTCAGGTCCTGCATGTGGCGTTGAAGGATCAGATCTGCTAGATGATTACCGAGTACTTATTTAGTCACCGACCAGGTTGGTGCATGCCCGAGGTCCGTCGGTGCCGCTGCCCGCCTCCGGCCGCCACGACGGTTGGTTGGGGTTTGCTGGCTACGACTCCTCTCCCTTCCCCTCCTCGCCTAACGTTCTCCTTACCTTGGCTTTTTGCCATGAACACCTCAGGGCGACCGACATTGGAGATCATAATTAATGGCCGCTCATAATATCCAGAACGGTGCACAGGCCTGGGCCTTCCTCTAGCCACTGCGATAGTGCATTTGCTATTTGCCTACGATAAACCCCTGTTGATCATCAGAGGGCTTTGTTTTGCGCCTCTGTGATTTGAGCTCGGCCACTTTCAAACCTTAAATATCATTGTCCTCGTTCCCTGCCTGCTGTTTCGAAACATTTTTTCGCCGCCATCTTCCATCTACGACTCTGCATTGTCATCGATAAACCACATCCGGGCTTGATACTACCATCATCGCCCTGCGCCTCGAGTCATCTTGAAAGCATATCCCTTGTCAGTTGCTCGTCAACAACAAATCACAGCTGAGCCTGTCCTTCTAAATTATCAAAAATTGGAGGTTTGGGGAAAGGGTGAAGAAGAAGAAAAATTTCAACATACTTGGTCGTACCATTTTCATTGCCCAGCTCAACACGACGGGTTGCAAGTTGCCCTACATAAGACCTGTTCGCCGGCCTACCAAGCTCCAAGTTCCAAATTCTCAATCTTGTTTTCGTTTTTACACCACTCCATTAGACCGGATCATCCCGAGGACCTCCCCCACGATCAACCAGCCCCCCTCATCCCCCCCTCCGTCGATTAGCAAGTAGTGCCGGTTATCTATCAAGCTTCCCAGATTGACGTAACGTTGCCCTGTGGACGGCGGGCACATACAGTCGCACACTGCCAATTGGCCGGCCTGCTACCCAACCACCAACAGCCCATCTAGACCGGCTGCACGGTATCCTTGAAGGGAGGCTAAGAACGTCCACAGGCAACTGCTGCGTTCTCGTATGTCTTTCTTCTGCTGCAGGGCAAACACGGTCACGCTTGCCCCCATTGTTTCTTAAGCAGCCTCGGCCCCTAATCTCACTTCTTTGACCAGCATCTCATTTTCTTCCCTCTTCGTTTCCCACATCGGCCCTCCAACTCTGCTAATATGTTATTCTCTTTTCTACTCATCTCCCTCTCTCTCGCCCTGGACCAAGTTCACGCTGGTATCTGGCCGGCGCCTAAAAAGCTGTCTACTGGCAAAGATGTCCTGTTCATAAGCCAAACACTGGAAATTACATACAATGGAGGATCTGTACGCTGGCTCTCTTCTTCCAATCCCTCCCCCGTCGACGAGACACAACTTACTGAGAGTTTCTTTCACGCGCAGCTGCCCTACACATATGGCTACAACCCGGCCCCAGGATCGACCTTTGACAGCAAAGACATTGTGCAGGGTGGCGTATCACGCGCCATGGGTGCCATTTTCCAGCAGAACTTTGTTCCGTGGAAGTTTCATAAGAAAAATAGCGACTTCGAGCCGGACGTCTATGCGACAGACAAGAAATCGGTCAAGTCATTGCAGATTACCCAAACCGGTGAGGACGAGCCCTGCACGTTTAAGCCAGCTGCCGGCGATGTGGACGAGTCCTACGCGCTGAACATTACCGAGGACGGTTCAGCCATACTCGTGGCCAATTCTTCCACCGGTGTCCTGAGAGGGCTAGAGACATTTGTGCAACTCTTCTACCAACACACATCAGGAACTTCCTGGTACACCCCGTTGGCCCCCGTCGCCATCGAAGACGCGCCGGAATATCCCCATCGTGGGATTCTCTTGGATGTGGCGCGGAACTTCTTTCCAGTCCAAGACGTCCTGAGGGTGATAGACGCCATGTCTTGGAATAAGCTCAACCGTATCCACATTCACGCCACGGACTCGCAGTCATGGCCGCTCGACATTCCTGCGATGCCGGACCTGTCTGCCAAGGGCGCCTACCGAAAGGGACTCTCCTACACACCCGAGGACCTGGCGAAGATCCAAGAATATGCAGTTCACCGAGGAATTGAGCCCATCATTGAGATTGACATGCCAGGCCACATTGGCTCTGTCTCCTTCGCATACCCGGAGCTCATCGTGGCCTACAACGAGAAGCCATACTACTGGTGGTGCGTGGAGCCGCCTTGCGGCGCCTTCAAGATGAACGACACCAGGGTGGATGAATTCCTGGACAAGCTCTTTGATGACCTTCTGCCGAGGGTCAAATCCTACTCGGCATACTTTCACACTGGTGGCGACGAGCTGTACAAGAATGACTCGATGCTGGATGAGGGAATCAGATCCAACTCGAGCGACGTCTTGCAGCCCCTCTTGCAGAAATTCATGGACAAGAACCACGCCCGAGTTCGCAAGCATGGACTGGTACCTTTTGTATGGGAGGAGATGCCGCTCGAGTGGAACATCACGCTCGGAGACGACGTTGTCATCCAGTCATGGCTAGGGGGTGACTCTGTCAAGACTTTGACAAGCAGGGGCCATCAAGTGATTGACAGCAACTACAACTACTGGGTGAGTGTGCAAGCCGTGGCTTGGAGGGGTGATTTGGCTGACAAGACAGTACGCCGACTGCGGCCGAGGAGACTGGCTGAACTTCGACAACGGAGCGGCTTTCGAGAACTTCTTCCCATTCACCGACTGGTGCACGCCGGCGAAGGGATGGCGCCTCATGTACGCGCACGACCCGAGAGCCAACCTCACCGACGAGGAGGCCAAGCTCGTGCTCGGAGGGGAGGTGGCCGCATGGAGCGAATCGATCGACCCCATCAGCATCGACGGGATCCTGTGGCCGAGGGCCAGTGCGGCCGGCGAAGTGTTGTGGTCGGGTCGGCGGGACGAGTCGGGACAGAACAGAAGCCAGTACGACGCGGCACCGAGACTGGCCGAGTTCAGGGAGAGAATGGTTGCGCGGGGCGTGAGATCGGAGCCGGTGCAAATGACCTTCTGCACCCAAGGCGACGCGACCGAGTGCGCCTGGCCCATGTAAGGGCTTAGGTCGAGAAGTCACGGGGCACCTCAGACACTTGGTATATACTTTTCTGTACACTTCTTAGATGGCCAGGCCCTGTGCCCGACGCCCAATGACATTACATGAATAATGAATGGACTATTCCGGGGGCAGCGTGGGAAGCCGGGGGTTGTTCGTAAGTTACACTACGTACCTTGGGCACTCACCCGTCGAGCCAGCAACCAAGCGCCGTCGGGACTCAGGGTTGGGCCCGTTGGACCGAAGGTTCATCCGGATGTCCTGCGGGAGCTTGCGGCAAAAAGACGATACAGGTATCCGTAAGCTCGACCAAGGTACAGTAGAGTGGGTGAGCATCTACACCAAGTTGCGCGTGTAGGGACTCGGCATAAACGCCCTGGTACGAGATGTGACGAATCCACCCAGTAGCTAGAGGCCGATCTGGGTGGGTCCAAGCTGCAAATGGGCAGAATTTTCAGGGAGCAGCTGCGCTGTTATGAGCTGCTCGGAATCGCGAGAAAAGCAGGCTGTTCTTCAGAACACGGCCTCACGGCTCAACTCAGCCCTCGAAACATCTGACATGAAAAATGAAGCCCAACGTCACTCGCCTCGGCAGTGGGAGGTAGCTGCGATGTGCTAATGTATTACATCGTATGTGCACGGCGCTAGTGCGGGAGAAGGGGGGTTCCAGAAGGGAGCCCTATTCGACGTTGGGAACAGTAAGGGGGGGGGCAATTGCGGGGGAAGCTTGGAGCGGAGGCATGTGGGGACCGCGGTTGCAGCAGCTCAAGATTATTATTCCCCTTCTGGGTATTCAGATCGCGATGGAGACCCACCCTGTCTGTGTGCTTAGTACCTTAACTTACCTACGGTAGGTTGGGATGTATCCGCGCAGGGGGGGGGGTTCAAAGTATATTTGGTGACGCCCTGTCTACACTACGATTACTGAGTGTAGGTGTATGTCAGGGTTATAGAAGCCCGTACCGTAATGGAAGACAGGGGCTTTCCATGTCGATTAAAGAACGGCATCCATCTGTTTCGAGACAGGTCACAGGTGTGATGCGATGGAGGTTGTATGTCCGTATCCGTACCTAGTGTATACAAAAGACTTTAGCACCAGGTAGGTAAGTCTACCTACCTACGCAGTAGAGAGAAAGAACCTTTGCCGGGCTCGCCAGATGCAGCCAGCGCACCTTGCGTAGCCGAGGTCTCGGTAGGTCATTGGAGTCTATTCATACCTACCTTACCTTGCAGCTATCTTCCGATGGGTTTTCTCCGCGCCATAGTAAGATGCCAATTCTCTGATGGAAAGAGACGGCGCAACACATGCCAGCTTGGGTCTAGACTATGCTAACCTAATTTTTTTGGTGCAAAGCCCCTACCTAGGTTCACCGTCGTCTCCCGGAATGGCCCAGGGACGCCAGTTCTGGATGTTCGTCCTTCTTAGCTTTCCGACCTGCAGTCATTCGGTTGAGCAGCGATTAGTTGACCGCCGCGGGTCGACTTTTCTTTGCTCGGGGCAGGGTCATGCAGGAGGCATGTGGGTGAGCTGCAGATCAGCCAAGACGTGCCGAAGTGCTTCGCTTATAATGCGGAGTCGAACCTGGCGACCCGACCAAAGACGAGCATGGAATGTAGCACCTATTACTCCGTACCTGGTGTTCCATGCCATGTGGCCGCTGGTACGCCGAAGGGTAAGTGTTTCGGCGGCCGCGGGGCTCTCTTATTACTATTATCATCATTTTGTATTTTGTTTCTTTTCTTTTTCAGATACATGTTGAAGGCGATACTGGAAAGGATCGGTGATTGATGTGATTTGCTTTGCAGTCAGCAGTCTCATGGATATCTGCTTTGGGCCGTCTTGGCACACGCTCGTCGCCTTCTGGCGGTGGGTCCCACCTCGCTCGTCTTTCGTGCTCTTAGACCTACCTATCTCCCCGAAGCATGCATGCCTGACCTCATCAGATCAAGCCAGCCCGGTCCGAATGGATCCCTACGGCCTGCTTCCGAGAATTCCTCCCCCGTGACCGAAGTACAACCTTCTGGACACCAAGTGTGGACAAGGAACTGGGACTCTGGAATCGGTGGGCTAGGTACGGAGTATTTGGCCGCTGCTTTCATACGGTGTGCAGTGTTTAACTCACTCACTCGGTGCACACCTACTTAATAGCTTCAGTCTCACCTTCCTGCCCTCGTAATTCAGATGATCATGCCCATAACTCTACCTACCTACCCAGGTGGTTCGGATTCTTTTATCATTCCGTCCCTCCGTGGCACCCGGTCTTGTCTACCTACTTAATCCGCCGCTGCGTCTTTCTTCCCTTGTGAGACTCGGTGCTTTCTTCCCCTACCATTGTGCCCGTCGACAGCCCACGGCATTTGCTTCAGGGCCTTTCTTAAATACAACCTGACTCGGCTCCGGCATTTACACGTCCTGGTCCCGCCAAACACTTGATTTGCACCTTTTGCATCGTCTTTGCCTCTCGTCTTCACTCTTCTCGTGCGAGCAACCCCACCGAAAGCAACAAGTCCTGCGCCATCCAACTCTCGCCATGGGCTTGGTCGAGGACGTTCTCGAGTATGTCAACCTCAAGGTGGTAGTCATCTTCAGCGTTGCGGCATGGTGGTTGTGGATCGCTGTTCGACGTTTCGATGAAACTATTCGACTGCGCCGTTTGGCGCCCGGTGTTCGAGGACAACCGCTTGAGTCTCGCCTACCTGGTGGTAAGTGCCGTCTACTTGACTTGGACTGCTCACTGGCTGTGAGACGGACAAGTATACCGTTTTGGGCCATTGTTCACTTGCAAACCCCCAGGCATCGACTTCATCTACAAGGCTGTCCGCGCGACCATGAATCACAAAAACGTCGAGTTCTGGACCGACAGGCTCTCCGTGGTAAAGGGATGGACCGGCGAGAGGAGGCTCCTCTTCGGCATGCGCATTATCTTCACCGCCGACCCCGAAAACATCAAAGCCATCCTGGCCGCTCAGTTCTCCGACTATGGCAAGGGCGAGCCTTTCCACCAGGAGTGGAACGAGTTCCTCGGCGACAGCATCTTCACCACCGACGGTGACCAGTGGCACGCCAGCCGTCAGCTCATCCGGCCACAGTTCATTAAGGATCGCGTCAGCGACCTGCACACCTTCGAGTCGCACATACAGATCCTGCTCAAGGCCATCGCCAATGGCGGCGCCCTCAACGGCGAGGACCAGCCCGTCAACATGGATGCCGTGGACGGCAAAGTCCTCGATATATCCGAGCCCTTGTTCCGTTATACCCTTGACGTCGCTACCGACTTCCTTCTGGGACAAGATGTGAAGTCGCTTTCGTAGGTGTCCCCTGTTCATGTGCACCAACCGCATCCGCACTCTAGACTAACGCGGCCCTCTGTCTCTCAGAACCCCCAGACAGGAGTTCGCCGAAGCCTTCAACGAAGTGCAGCGAGTACAGAACATCATCGCTCGCGCGTCGACGGTGCGGTTCCTTGTACCACGCTTCTCGTTTCGCTCAGGTCTCAAGGTTATCAACCGTTTCGTCAACAAGTTTATCGAGAAGGCACTACGCCTCAGCCCCGAGGAACTCGCCTCCAAGACCAAGTCCGACCAAGGCTACACCTTTCTCCACGAGCTCGCCAGCTTCACCCGCGACCGCAAAGTCCTCCGCGACCAGATCGTTGCTGTGCTTCTCGCTGGTCGCGACACTACCGCCGCAACCCTCTCCTGGGCCCTCTATGAATTGGGCCGCCACCCGGAAGCCGTTCGCAAGTTGCGTGCCGAGATCATCGAGCAGGTCGGCCTCGAGCGCGCCCCCACGTACGCCGACCTCAAGAACATGAAGTACCTCCAGAATGTCATGAACGAGACTCTGCGCCTGTACCCAGTGGTCCCCTTCAATGTCCGTCTGGCCCTTAAGGACACAACCCTCCCTGTCGGCGGCGGTCCGGACGGCACGCTTCCCTTGGCCGTCCTCAAGGACACACCGATCGGATACTCGACATTTATGATGCAGCGGCGCGAGGACCTGTACCCGCCCGTATCCGAGACCTCGGCGCATCCGAGTGAGTTCTCGCCTGAGCGGTGGTTCAACTGGCAGCCCAAGCCGTGGACATACATCCCCTTCAACGGTGGCCCGCGTATCTGCATTGGTCAGCAGTTCGCCCTGACCGAGATGGGCTACACGCTCTGCCGTTTATTCCAGAATTTCGAGAGAGTTGAGAGTTACATGGATGCAATTGATGGCGGGCATCCGAAGCTCAAGGCCGAGATTGTATTGCAGCCTGGCGATGGTGTCAAAGTGGCTTTCTGGCGCGCGGGCAAGGCGTAAGCTAGACCGAGGAACCGAGAACCCTCATGGAAAAGACACTCTTTTTTTTGCACGATGACGACTTGTGGAGAGGTGTCGGGAACGATCATCTCAACTGCGGGATCGATAATGGCAAGATGGTACCGACGGAGATCGGCTTCAAACTGTTAACAAGTGTGACGACGACGACGACGACGATGACGACGACGACGACTATAGTAGACAGGCGATCACAACAAGTAAGGAGGTTGAAATAAGTCTCCTCGCCTCAACAAGTGGCACGGGACGACCCAGCCGCAAGCTGCACACGTCTTACTGCTCACGTGGTCCAGAATCGCTAGTAGATCGAGAAGATTAGTGAAAGATACAATGGCCGTAAGTAGATGGCCGGAATATCTTAGTCGGTTGCCGCGTGCTGAGGTGAGCAGCCCTGCCAGCGTAGGCTGACTGCTGATGTGCGTGGTTCCTCTTAGATAGGATGGAGCCGTGCGTGATTGGTCCATCTGGCACAGCGTTGCAAGCACATTATTGAATACATAGGAAGGAAGGCTCTTGAGGATGCGGACCGGTCTTGGGATATTAACAAGCACGGTGCATTCGCACTAACTCTCAGTTTGTTGGATAACGTAAGAAAAAACCAGAGTCTTCGTTCCAAGTACCAATAGATTACAACTAACCTGCAAAAGTTGCCATTCTTCGTGTTGTTCATAAACTAGAGAGATCTTTGTCTATCTAGCTCTTATCCCCATTCTTTCCGTAACCGATGACCAAGTCATGCGGCATGCAATGCGAATGCGGCGTCTTATCAACATCCAACACCCTGCCGTTGAACAAACCGACTATGAGAAGCAATGCCAATCTGCCCAAACAAACAAAACAAAACAAAACAAAACGATGCTCCAACAAATGACCATTCAAAAAAGAAGACGTACAAGAAGGAAATAAATCCGAACCCCAAGGACAAGAATAAGCGACTGACTCGGAATCAGGAAAGACGGAAGCTCTCCCTGATGGCGGCGCCCAAACGCTGGATGGCCTCGTCCATGTCCTTCTCGCTGGCCGAGGCAAAGGTGGCGCGGAAGAAGAGGTTCTTGAGCGGCGTGTCTTGCTCAGTGCGGAACCACGACCCGCGGGCGCAAAGGACGCCCTTGTCGATGCAGGAGTTGAAGATCTCCTCCTCGATCTCGAGCAGCGGGCGCGAGGGGCCGTCCGGGTGGGCGGAGTGATCGATCTCGAGCCACAACTATCACGGGAGTAAGTAAGTGGGGGAAAGGTTTGTAGGGGCGCAACGAGAACAGGCCGGACGACGCATGGTTGGCCAGAAGGTGAGAATCAAGCGCGTGAGATAAAGAGCGAGAGGGATGGGGGCAAACTCACAAACATGCCGGCTACAGGCGGCGTCCAGCCCACGATGGCACGAGGGAGATGTCTCTCGCAGGCGGCCAGGAGCCAGTCGCGACGTTTCGCGTACTCCATGCTCAGGTTCATGAGCCACTGCAGGTACCCCTCGTGGCCCCATGTCTCGTCGAGTAGCTTCCACACGGCAATCTGCGAGAGGCCCGAAGGTCCCTGATTGGCGACCTCGGCGTGGCGGATGAACCTCTCGATGACCTGAGCCGAGGCCGTCACCCACCCCAGCCGCGATCCCGGCATGAGGACCTTGGAGAAGGAGTCCATCCGCAGCACGCGGCCGTCCGTGTCCATGCTCAGCAGCGAGGGGATCAGCGTGCCGAGGAACTCGGTGACGGAGGCCGGGGGAGGCGCCGAGGGCGCGTCCGGGCCGGTGTAGGGCTGCATCTGGATGAAGTAGTAGGGCTCGTCCTCGATGATGTACAGGTCATGCTTCTGCGCCACGGCGTAGATGGCCCGCCTGCGCGCGGCGGACTGCGTCGCGCCTGTAGGGTTCTGGCCCGAGGGGACGGTGTACAACAGGTGGGGTTTCCGACGGCCGCCTCGGGCTTCCGGGTCCCACTCGGTGAGGATTTCGTCCATGGCCTCCGGGAGCAGACCCTCGGCGTCGATGGGGACGCCGACGGCCTTGATGCCGAGCGGGCCGATGGTCTCGAGTGCCGTGGAGAAGCTGTACTCCTCGGTGAGGACCGAATCCCCACGGTCCTTGTCGCAGAACAGACGGAGTGTCTGCTCTAGGGCGGCAGTGCTGCCGACGGTTTGGCAGCATTGCCAGTCGGCGTAGGGGGGGTTGTAGACGAGCTCGGTGTGCTCGGTGACGAAGCGCATCATCTGCGCGGAGCCGGTGGACTGGGTGTAGTTGAGGGCGATGGAGAGGTCGTACTCTGCGCTGGGCTGCTCCGGGTCGCGGGTGTCGTACTTGCCGACGGTGAGGGTCTGGCCCGAGGCGATGGTCTCGGCTTCGGAGAAGTGCGGGGCCGTGGGAACCCGGAGGGAGAGCTCGGCGTAGGGGAAGTAGGCGCTCGAGGGGAGCCCGCCGCCGAGAGAGATAAGACCCGGTTTCTTGAGGTGGCGCGCGGCCTGTTTCAAGGAGCAAGGGTGCCGGGAGAGGGATTCCGGCGACAAGTGGTCTGGAGGCGGTGAGTGAGGTGAGTGGGAGAGAGCCGAGGCGCAAGGGAGGAAAGGGGGATTAGCTTACGGTCCCAGCGCTTTGCTGCAGACTTGCCAACGGCCTGTGGGTGAGGGTTAGCATGTTCGCAGTGAGCGTTGTGAGCTGGGAGTGTTCGACATACGGGAGCCTTGAACATGTCACTATCCGATGCCGCAGCCACGCCCGCTATCAGTTTGCCGGCCTTGGCCCTGCGTTCCCGGACGCCATCGAAAGGCGAGGGCTCCTGTCTCTTCTCGAAGGTGGCCTTCCTCTCGATGGGTGCGGCGTCCGCCACGGAGCGATCGCTGGACTTTGAGTGGAATGCCCGCTGGGCGAGTGGTACAGGAGTCACGGGGGCAGACCCCAGGCTCCGGAGCCGGAGGTCTGTAAGCCAAGCCGTCCGGGCGTTTGACAGGGAACGAGTGGCCCGCGGGAGAGAGCCATTGAGACCACGGCGAGCGGCTCTCGAGTACATGATTACCAGATCTGGTTTACTGGGGACGTGCTGAGGAGGGAGATGCGAAGGTATATCGCAATATTTATGAGGGTGTCTGGAAGTCATGTCAAGACAATGCCGTTCAACGGGAATTCGAGATAAAGGGCGTAGGGCGTCTCTGACACTCGAGGGCAGTGGGGCAGCCCGCAGCTACCCGCAGCTACCCATGCTTCCCCCGCATGGTGCTACTACTCGCCCGTAAAGTTTAGGTATTAGGGGTCCCTGACCGCTGCGGGCATAGTGGGAGGGAAAACAGCCGACGCATGCAAGTGTGCCGTGTAGAAGGGAGCCGGAAGGGGAGACCACTAGCTAGCTTGTCCGGGAAGGGAAGCGCGATGCCGGTCCCGTGGGAAGTGGGCGACGGAGGAGCAGCTCGGAGCCGGGTGGGTTCGAATGTGTTTACTTTGGTAGGTAGTTGATGAGGACCGCCGGATCCAGAACGTACGGCGTTCGTCCCGGATATTGAGGGGACGATGGCTCGGAAGCCCGAGATGGGTTGGTCGAAACATGCCGGGCAAATTCGTGGCACAGAGCCTGCAGTCAAGGACAATGATGGCATCGGCCCTTTGACGGCGGAAAGAACTCTTTCGAGTCCACTGCCAGCACACCAAGACCAAAGGCAGCGCGACGCAACGGCATCCTACCCTGGCCTCCATGCATCACAGATCGTGTCGGTGAGGTGTCACTGTTGGCTGCGTGCGGCCCCATCCGAGACACCTGTCGCTCGATAGACTCGAGCGTCACGAATCCCGGCTGCTGGCATCCACGTAGAAGCCCGGGGAACACCCCCCCCCTGCCCCATGAACGATACGAGTCCTCGCGCCCCGAGCGCCGCAGCTGTTTGTTGGCATCTTTTCCTGCCGCCTGACATTAGATGACGCCCCTTTGCAAAGTATTCATAGAGAAAGTCTTGCAGGTTTCTTTACACTGACCAAGCTGACGGGTCCAGAGCCAAGGGTTTGCGTCGGCTCCCAGCCACCCGCACCCGCCCATCCAACACCAGCCACGCTTTTTTTTTCTTTTTTTCTTTTCTTTCTCGATGCTGCGCTCTCGACCAATCACAAGCCGTAAACTCGTCCCAACCTCTCCTGATCTCAACTTTCCTCCCCGGGGAGCGGATCCAAGTTGGACGGACAACGAACAGGGCGGGACGATTACTTGCTCTTCGTGTGCTGTACGCCAAACATGTCGATTTCTCAATTTCAGTCTCCCGGCTGCCAAAACCCCACACCCTCCTACCTAGCTTAGCAGTCTAGACGGCCCGCCGCCGCATGGGTTCGGGCTTCCAAGGCCCTTGGGGACCAAGAAGAAAAGAGCCCAAGAGCCCTGCACGGCCCGATGACGCTGCTGCAGCTGCCAGTGGCTGGATCCGCCAAGGAACACTGCAGAGCCATATAACTGCATCTGCCGCTGCCATCCATCCATCACGGCCCGACCGCGTGGTGTGCTTCGTTTTCCTCCTGCTCCTCCCTACTAACGCCTCGGTCTCATTGTGTGTTGTTCGAGTGCGACGTACCACGGACTTACACGGGATCCTGGTTTGTTTCTTCTCGCCTGTGACGTCGTCAGCTCCTTGGGCCGTGACCAAACCACCCTCCCCCCCGATAGTCCGATTTGGAAGATAATATCTTCTTCAAGTGAGGGAGTTCCTCACCCCGCCTCACCTTTCCCCTTGACTTGCGAGTCTTTTGTAACACTATATCCTATTTGAATCGGTTGCCCCGGTGCGCCATAAACCCGCGAAACACGCACACACACACACACACACACACACACACACACACACACAATGCTCTTCTCAAAGGGACTACTCGCGGCCGCGGCGCTGGCAACGACGGCGTCGGCGCAGACATATTCGTCGTGCAACCCCCTCTATCAAAGTAAGCACTCTTACCGGTCGTCACAACACGAATCCTCCCCACCCTGTTGGGTCGTTGCCTGTATCTGTGTACTAACGAGCCACCTCGCCCTAGCAACATGTCCCGCAGACACGGCTCTTGGCATGGCCATCCACGTCGATTTTACCCAGGGCGCCGTCAATTCATTCGCGGCCTCTGGGAACCCTACCTACGGCAGCGACGGCGTCACCTTCTCCGTCGCTGCCTCCGGCCAGGCGCCCCAACTCATGTCGCTTTTCTACATCATGTTCGGCCGCGTCGAGATCACACTCAAGGCCGCGACCGGCGCGGGCATTGTCAGCTCCCTGGTCCTGCAGTCCGACACCCTCGATGAAATCGACCTGGAGTGGCTCGGTGCCGACCCGACCGAGGTGCAGTCCAACTACTTCGGCAAGGGTGACGTGACGACGTACAACCGCGGGCAGTTTCACCAGACAGACAACAACCAGGAAAGGTTTATGAAGTACGCCATCGACTGGACCTCGGAGCGCATCGTCTTCTCCGTCGACGACACCATTGTCCGCACCCTCACCGAGGCCGAGGCCGACGAGAACCAGTACCCGCAGACGCCGATGCGGGTCAAGTTCGGCGCCTGGTCCGGTGGCGACCCGGCCAACGCACCAGGTACTATTGCCTGGGCCCGTGGGCCGACAGACTTCAGCAAGGGGCCCTTCCATATGGTCGTCAAGGACGTCTCCATCACCGACTACTCGACCGGCAAGGAGTACAAGTACACCGACACCTCGGGCAACTGGGGCTCTATTCAGGCCGTCGGCGGCCAGATCAACGGGAACCTCGGTAAGGCGGGCCAGGTCACGTACACGGCCAGCGCTGCCGCCGAGACGGGCTCGCCCGCGCCGACGGTGCCGAGGGGTGGTATCGGCGCCGACGAGTCCGCCACCGCAACGCAGACCGGCTGGCCGTGGGTTGCTAGCGCGAGGCCGACTGGCGGCTCCGTCCCGGACGGTTGGCGCATGAACTCCGAGGGCAAAATAATTCCGGACGGCGCCGGGGCCTCAGTACGCCCTCAGTGCTTGGCCGTGTTGGCGTCTCTTGTTCTTGGTGTCGCAGTGCTTGGGCGGTAACGATTCGCGATACCCATCGGAAGAGAATTTCCGACAAATGAGAGAGGTACGAATACCTGGTCAATGGTTTGCGAGGTCTTTTCTTCTTCTTCTTCTTCTTTTTTTTTTACTCCGGCAGAGAACATATAAAAACAGCGGCTCGAGGTACATCTGGGCAGCTCTGTGCATAACAACGGCGTTTGTGTTTCTTGGGCTTTTCTGTTCTTTGGGAGCATCAACGGGGGTCGGTTGTGCATTGAATGGGACCACTGGAGGAATCCGCGCAGATGGATAGAATAGACACAGTGTATTATGTGTGGCCCTCTCAGCGAAGAGAAGGGCACAAGATGTGTTTGTACAATTGTGTTAATAATGAAATCAACTGCCTTCCCGACATATTGTACGCCGAGGTGTATCGGGGCGTGTGGGGCCGGTAGATAAAAAAGGTACATATCTCTGACCTAGGGATGTCTTGATATCAAATAATGTTAAGCGGCGTTGTGGCAGAGTGGTCTAATGCGCAAGACTAGAAATCTTGTTCCTTCGGGAGCGTCTGTTCGAATCAGGCCAACGTCGATTGTTTTGCTCTCATAAGCCTCGAACCCAGTTAATGTCGTGCTTGTTTTCACCTTTTGCCCCCCGGCATTGTTCGTCGCCACAACATTCGGTAATGTTGTGCGTGTCGTCAAGGGCGTTTAATACCGGCCGCCACGATCTCTTTTGCTGTCCCCATCGGATTCTTCACGCTACCCTGCTTCCTTTTGATCAGTAGATGGGAGAACACAAAATGCACATGACCTCTGGACGCTACGCAGCATGGAAAAAAAAAAGTCGAGTCTCCACGATACAGACTCATAGCTATAAACCAATTCTTTATTATTGTCGCTGCAATATGCCTTGATTGTTTATTATACGCTAGACATCCACACGTTAGGTAGGCAGCAATAGAAATTTGCTGCAGCAATATTCCCGTCCAACAGGCCTTAACATGCCATTCAGTTGCCTGGAAAGAAGTCACTGGGAGAAAGACAGAATTCATGACACAGCGGTGTCAGCAAGGAGACATGAAGGCCGTCTCCTTGTTACATGCCGAGGGTGGCCTTGCTGCATGGAACGTTGCACCTCAAATATGCAGGAAACTTCGTCATAACCTCAGAATACAGGCTAGTCACGCATAACGCAAACCTAGCCCTTTAGAACCAAGAGTCAAGGATCGACATACACCACATGCCCACATGCCTGAAAGGTCAGAGTTACTGTATTCGCTGTTTTGGAATTAACTAAACTGATCTAGTCTGCCGGGGGATGTATGCGGCTCTATAGCAAGTAGAAAAGAAGAAAAAAGAGCGGCCAGCAGCAAAGAGAATCTCTCTAAGCTCGCCGATTTTGAAGAAGGCTCTGTTTATCTCTGTGGCACTTCCTTTTCCCTCGCGCTGTATACATGGCGACTGTGCCGCCACTGTCACCTGTTTTATGCTCTCCCCCCGCCATCGTAAATGCCCAACGCCAGATAGCGAACTAGGGGCTTGCTGGCAGTCCGGTCTCGGACTCTGCAGTCTGTTGGCGCTAGGAGTCGAAATGCTGAAATGTCGAAATGCTTTTGGTACAAACAAATACAGTAATAAATATTGCCGAGTGACGGAAGGCTGGTGTAGTAAAGAACCCGAATGTTGGGATCAAAACTCCCAGTCATCATCTTCAACGGACTTGATGGCCCAGCTGAACTTGTCACGGAGGGTCTTCGAGAAGAACTTCTCAATAGGAACGTCGAACTTCTTTGCGAAGACGACAGTGAGGCGAGGGTCAATGTAGTTCTGACTTTCGTTAGTAGCTGTCCAGTCTCCAAAATATTCTCCACAAACACTTACAATTTTAGAGGTGCTCAAGGCGACCTCCTTGTTACCATCACGATCAGCAGCCTGTAGCTCCAAGGTCTTGACCCTGTCGTCAAACTTCTTCACCTGTTCGTCGAGTTTCTCAATTGAGGGACTTCGACCTTCCGGCTCCACCTTCTTCGACTTGTTCTCCTTCTTGAACTTCGCCGCAAGTTCATCTGCTGCCTTGAGACGCTCCTTAAGCTCCTTGTCGGGGAACGCTTTCTCTCCTTCAGCGAGGCGTTTCTCATTATCCTTCTCAAACTTCTTCGTGATCTTGCTACGCTGCTCTTCCACCAGGAATTTCTGGTGTTCAAGGATCCATTCGTCCGTCAAGTCCTCCGGACGAGCGAAGAAGTCAGCGCCCTTCTTCTTCTTCACCTTACTATCCACCTGAAGCATCATCATTTTCGTCCTCCATTGCTGGTATCGAAGACCCTTAATACGATCACCGAGCTTCTCCATCTGAGCCTCATGGGCGGCACCCACAGTGCGCTTGTGGTTGCAAAGGATGGCGACCTCACGGTTGCAGTCGTTGTAGAGCTTGACCTTCTCCGCGATCGTTAAGTTCTTGTGATCAACCAGCTTTTGAAGGAGGTTGGACATGGTAAAGGATGCGTTATAGGTACGGAAGACCTTCGCTGTCAGACCCGGCATGTAATTCTTGAGATGGTTGTTGAGCTGTGTCGTAGTCAGGCGGTCGAAGATGTCATCGCCGTCTGTCTTTGGCGGCTTCTTGAACAGCTTGAGGTTCTTGAAAACCTGCTTTTCAACCGTGACCTCGTCGTAGAACCGAATACTGTCCTTTCCGAGGAAGTCGAAGATGACGGTGTTGGGTTCTCGCAGGGTGATGTGCTCGTACTTGAGGGAGCAGCAACCGACGGTTTCGGCCTCGTTCTCAGCGTCCTTTTCGTTGCCCGCTCTGAGAGCGAACTTGTCGATCAGGTACACGGCTGTGGCTCTCTGTCGGTCAGCCATAATCTCGCTCTTGAGATCCTTGGTGTAATCTCTGCGAATCTTGTCGATGTGCTTCTTCAGCTCGCGCGCCTTCTCAAACTTCTTCATGTCACTCTGACCCTTGATGGCGCTGGCGGCACCCAGCATCACGTACTTGTAAGCGCCGTTAATGTTTTCCTGCCACATAGCCAACCAAGTAGCCTTGTTGTCGTGGACAACCGCTTTCCATTTGTGGCCCTTGGGGGGTTCCGGAACCTTGGCATCCTTGCCAATGTTGATGGTGATTTGCTCAGGATACACTCTCTTCTTGAGCTTTCCGGTCTTTGGGTGTTCGCCACGGCCGCGGAAGAGACTCGGAGGTTCGACGCGGAAGTTGCCAACCTTTTCCTTGCGTCCGTCCCACTTGCAGTACATAAACGGGGCCTCCAATTCGTCCTTCTCAGCCTTTGCCGCCTTCTTCTCCGCTGCGGACCTGTTCTTTCTGATGGCGCTCTGCTGCTCGTAGTATTGGAAAATTTGCTCAAAGTTCATCTTGGAGAACTCTTTGATGTCGACCTTGTTGCCCTGTTTGTCAGTCGCGTGGCCTGACTCCTTCAGGACAGCTTTGAAATCATCAAAGAAATTCTTTTGGAATACAGGGTTGTCGACATTGTGCTTGGAGTTCAGCATGGCTCCAAAGAAGCCGGCAACTTCCTCGGCTTCAATTGGAAGGTTGACTGGCTTCCCATCGTAAACCAGTTTGACATTCTTTGGAAGGGGTTGGTACTCGGGCGGGAACATGACTCCGTTGTGTTCCAATGTGGTCCACTTGACGCTGTCATCCTCCTTCTTGGGATCCTTCCACCACTCGTACTCCTCCTCTTCGTCTTCCTCCGGGGCCTCGCTCTCTTGCTTGGCCTTTGCGGCAGCCTTGCCTTTTGCCGCTGTAGCCTTGGCTGGGGTGGCCCTCTTCACTGCCTTTTTCGCAATGGGCTCATCGGAATCTGATTCAGCCTTCACGCCGTTCGACTTTTTCTTGGCAGATCCGGCGCCGTTCGATTGGCGCTTCTTGATCGCTGACTTGGCCAAAGGCTCATCGTCGGATGACTCGTCCTTGACAGGTTTTTTCGGTGTAGCCTTCTTTGCCTTGGCCTCGTTGGCACGGATGCTGCGAGCTTCCTTGGCGGCCGCCTTCTCGATGTCGGCCTTCTTCTTTGCAAGCCTAGCACCCAAGGGTTGGTCATCGTCGGAGGATTCGTCGGGAAGAGCCGTCTCCTTGTACGAAGGAGGTAGGTTCTTGCCCCTCCTTGAAGTGAGCGGCTCATCATCCGAATCTGTCTCTGGTGCCTTGGGCTTCGTCTTTTGTCGCTTGGCCTGAGAGCACACCATCAGCCTCGGACTCCGCCACAACCTGCCTACCATGTACAACCTACCAGAGGGGCGTCATCATCGCTCTCGGTTTCGTCCTTGTAATTGACTTTGGGCAAAGATGAACGTGACTTCCGCTTGCCATTCGTAGATGGGCCATCGACATCCATAGCATCGTCGTCCACCGGGCCATGGCGGATGGAGAGGCCAGGCGGGGCCGCTCTTGCCTTGGATGCGGTTCTATCCATGTCGATATCGTCGGCTTTCGAAATTCTCGATGCAGAAACTGCAATGAGGGAGTTAGAAAGTGGTTAAGTTTTTTCTTGGTGGTTTCGCAGGCACAGTCAAGATTGAGGGCAAGGCACGCGACGAGTCAGGTACCTGGGTTTGTGATTCGTCGTGGAGAGAGAGAAAGAGAGGGAAAAAGTGACAATCCTGGCGTAAAGTGGCAGACGCGAAAGGTAAAGCGTCTGAAAGCGCTGAAAGTTTAAGATGGTTTCTTAGCGCACTTACCGTGTCCGTTAGACCTCGCAAGAGGTGCGTCGTCGTCGGAAGAGCTCATCGTGAGGGCGAAAGGAATATGTTCGCGACGTTTATGGACGGTTAAGTAAGAACTAAATCGCAAAGTGCAAAACTGGGGCCTTGTGGAGCGGAAAAAGTTGCTATAGACGCCGATCCGCGCAGAAGAATCGCGTAGATATAGAGGCAAGAGCCGGATTGTTGGAAGGACCGCCACTTGCTTGGGTTGAAGACGCGGGGGAAAGCACCCACGTCAAGTTCGACTCGAGGAAGGAGGGCGAGGTTGTCGGGAGGAGGGAATCGAGGGAAAGGAAGCTAGGAAAGGATGGCGGGAAATTCATCGACGACCTTCTAGCCGGGAGCGAAACTTAATGGGGCTGCCCCTTGGAGTCTGGGTAAGCCAAGGAACAGTAAGCTGGCTGGGAAAGCAAGAGCCAGTCCCCGGCCTGGTACTAGTCAGCGCATGCGCCACAGTCTATGGCACGTGACCAGCCACCGGCTCCCGGTCAAACTCAGTTAGCCGGGAAAATGGATTGAGTCGGGTGCGAAATGCTAGCCAGGAGGAAAATAACCTGATCCTACCAATCTCGCTATCCCGAAGCACCGTCCGACAGCGTCAATTGATCTCGAAAGCGATCGTGATCAATTGGTCCTCACACACGGCAGAGGCTCGATCTTCTTAATACCTACCAACTCCCACAATGCTTTCCCGGGCGGCGAGACCAGCTCTGCGAGCTGCGGCTGCGGCTCCCTCGCGGTAAGTCGGAATCCACATCTTCCTGAGCTCGGAAAATCGGAGGAAAGGGACTGCACGTCAGAAGAGGCCAACGCCGACCGTCGACCATCAACGATCGAGGAAGCCAGGACGGGACATTGAAGAGGGGTCGGAGAGCGATATTGAAGAATGGATTGATATAAGAGAGCTGCGATGCTGATTAAGGCGTTGCTACAGAGTCACGGCCAGCACGCCTGCCAACGCTGCTACCTTCGCGACCCTCCGTGAGATCGAAGGCCGCCTCAAGTCGATCCGCAACATTGAGAAGATCACTAAGACGATGAAGATCGTCGCTTCGACTAAGCTCAACCGTGCTCAGAAGGCCATGACCGACTCCCGCGTCTACGGCGCTACCTCGAACCAGGTCTTCGACTCGGCTGAGACCAAGCCCCTTGAGGGTGAGGGCAAGAAGGAGCTCATCATCGTCTGCTCTTCTGACAAGGGTCTTTGCGGTGGTATTCACTCCGGTCTCTCTCGTACCATCCGCCGCCAGTTCCTCGAGAAGGACGCCACCGCCGACCTCGTCATCCTCGGCGAGAAGTGCAAGTCCCAGCTCCAGCGCACCAACGCGAAGGACATCCGCCTCAGCTTCGCCGGCGTCGGCAAGGACGTCCCCACCTTCGCTGATGCCCAGGCTATTGCCGACCAGGTCGTCCAGCTCTCCGGCGACTACTCCTCCATCAAGATTCTCTACAACAAGTTCATCAACGCCACCAGCTACGAGCCCACCACCATTGAGGCATTTTCTGAGGAGGCCATTGCCGCGTCCCGTAAGCTTCTCCCGCGGAACATGAACGAGACTTATATTGCACCAGTGCATCTGACATTTGATAGCCAACTTCTCCGCCTTCGAGGTAGACGAGGAGCTCCTCCCTAACCTCCGCGAGTACGCGCTTGCCAACTCCATCTACTGGGCTCTGGCCGAGGGCCACGCCTGCGAGATCTCTGCCCGTAGAAACGCCATGGACGTATGTGATCCTCCTTCACGTCTGAGTTCCAATTACAGTCGAGCCCGTGCTGATTTGAGATTTATAGAATGCTTCCAAGAACGCCGGTGACATGATCAACAAGTACCAGATTCTCTTCAACCGCACCCGTCAAGCCGTCATTACTGGAGAGCTGGTTGAGATTATCACCGGTGCCACTGCCTCCGAGGACATGTAAAGCGGGTTTGGAAAAGCGCGCATCAGACAGAGATGATTACTACCTCTCTTCCCTTTGTATCAAGCTACCAAGGGCGGCTAGTTGCCCTCAGTGTACCACATCCTCCCGAATACATCCTGATCTAGAACACGGATAATTCTGTTTCACTTTTCACCGTCCCTCTCATGAACAGAAACCATTGCCAGTGCTGGCCCAAATTTATGCTATTACTATCATGTTCACCCTCTCGAGGATCGTATTATGTACAGGGCCCGTAACCGGGCGAAGGGAACAAGCAGCGTGAATAGCATATCAAGGCGAAAGAGGATGATTATAACATGTGGGTATGCAGTGCTCCCCTTAACGCCAATAAAACAAAACCATGGCCCCAGTGCATCCTGACGCCATACGCACCCGTTCGCATGAGAAGTCCGGTCACCCGACCGACCCATTAGTTGGGAACCATCTGCTAGACCAAGAAACCAAGAGCAAAATACCGAAAACCTATACTCTGAATAGCGCCTTCCAACCCCACAAACGCATCCCCGAAAACCATCATCAGAACTCAATGTCGCTGCCGTCACTTTCGGCGTAGCTGACTTGTTTCGTTCTGCGATGCTTCTGCGCGCTGCTCTCCCGTTGCGACCCGCTGCCCTCCCCGTTCAAGGGGTTGTACGGGTGCTCCCGTCGAAAAGCCGCCAGGATCTCGACATAATCCTTGTCCCACTGCGCCAGCTTCTCGTTGTACGCCGTGACGGCCTCGGCATAGGCGGCCTTTTGCTCGAGCGCCTGGTCCTCGAACGGCTTTCTCTCTTCGGGCGTGGTGGCCTTCCACATCTTGGACGTCATGACGCGCACCTCGTTCGGCGCTGGTTTCTTCCGCCCCGCGCGCTCATCCTCACACTTTTTACGGGCAATTTCGAAGAAGGCCCTGCTATAGAGGAGGTAGGCATTCACAACCAACTTGCCGGGCGGCGAGGGCCTCTCGCCAATCTTGGACTTGATGTGTTCCCAGGCGGCCAGATCATATGCCTCCAGAAGAGTCTGCTCCGGATCCTTGGGTCCTTCCATGTCCTTCCGTTTGTTTGAGACGCTTTCTTTGGGTAGAACTAAGGGGGTTGGGATATCTATCGGGCCGAGCATCGAATCGACAACCTCTGATGCTGCGCGAAGTCCCGATAAGTAAGCTCCGTGGACGGTGGCAGGATGAGTGCCGATTGTGTGTTCCCCAGCGAAGAAGAGATTGCCGATCGGGCGCGACATCGCATCGTAGTCGTCCGGTTGCATGTCTGGGCCAGCCGAAGAGTAGCTTCCTCTGGCGAACTTGTCCGAGGCCCAGCGAGTGACAACCGACTCAACAGGGTATGGCACTGCAGGTCCAAAGACGCTGCGCAACACTTCGGTCGCCTCGGCAATCAGGTTGTCGTTACTGTTATGCTCCGTATCAAAACCGGCATCACCTGCCATTAGCGCTACAAGACATGGTAAACCTGTTGTCTGGGTGACATTGAACCATTGAAAGAGGCGCCCTCTTGAGGATTTATAGTCGCTTTGGTTCAGACTATGTCGGTTAGGGGCATCTCGCAGAACACCAAAGATGTGCCTCTCCGTATCCCAGAAGGGGTGGTCGTAAACCAGAACTAGCTTGTTGAGCACGCCATAGCCTATCCGGGAGATTACGTCCGTCTTCCACTTAGGCAAAGGTGGGTCAAATTCGACGTTGCCCTGCTTCAACACACCAAGAGGTATTGTCGAAACGACGTAGTCAGCTTCGATTGCTGTTCCATCTTCGCAGTAAATAGAAGCTCGGCCATTTTCCTGCGTATCGTACTTGATCTTGTTAACGGCAGCCCTCGGCCTAACGTCGAGAGGCGTCGGGCAGTGCATAAGACCTCTGGGGACGCTTTGGTACCCGCCAACGATCATGGTGTGCTTGCCTTCCCACTCGTTACCAGCGTCAATATCCCAGCCACCTAAGCTGAGATTATGAAGATTCGTGGCATTGCTGTATTCCAGGTTTGCCACATGCCAGTTGATGAGGCGGTGGTCTTGGGCGGTCAAATCCACGATATTGCGATACTGAACGACGGCCTCGTCCATGACCGAACCAAGGGTCGCCGTTGGCAAGCCCGCAGCTTCGTTTAACTCGATATTAGCGTCGTTTGTCGCACCATTTTTCAATGTCCACCCCATCACCATAGCCTTTTCAGATGCTTTGAGGATACCTGGTGTGCCAGGTTGAGTGTGGACACGTCCGGTCAGCTTATCTGAGGAAACTGGCACCAAGTTGACTCGTTCAGGCACGTTTTGTTGAGAGACAGGCGGTGCGTGCGGCAGAGCGGCAGTCGCCTCTTCGGCCTGTCCGATCGTCCTGTGTCCGTCACTCACGGCATCTCGCGCTTCATTGATCAAGTCCCGGTTGCCCTCGATCAGCTTGGAGGGCTGTGACTTGAATTTGTATTCGCTGACTCGATCCAAGCAGTCGTTGTACAAATTCTCCACGAGCTGATCTCTCACATAGTCCACAGGCTTGCCGTTTGAATCGTAAATTGTCGTCTCTGACCGCAGGGCACGGTATGGGAGACACAGCTGTGCACGTACAAGGACGTTCATCGGGTTGCCGCGCTCGAATCCCGTAATAATCATTCCGCCCATTTCAGCGGTAAACCGTTCACCGTCAAAGTCCGGCAACGGTAGTGTCGGTTTTGATTTGAACTCTCTTGAGTAAACTCTTCCACCCACCCGACCGCGTCCCTCAAGGACGACAATTTCCGGTAGCGGCTTCCCAAGCGCACGATATCGGTCTGAATACTGCCGGAGTAACCCATCGAGGTGTCTCGCACAACCTAACCCGGACATACCAGCACCGATGATCACGATTCTTTTCCTCCCGGGCACATGATCTGTACCTGCGGCTTGTTCGGCCCGGTCGCTCGTCCCAGGGAATTCTACACAGCCAAAGTTGATGTAGCCACGCCGCGCAAGCCAGTCGTAACACACGCTTGCGACGTCAAACCAGCGGACATTGGCGCAGCCAACCGCCTCATTCCTTGTCACTGCAACGCGCGGGTTGTTGTACCAAAGTCGAAGGATACCGTTTCTGATGTTGAGATATGTGGTAACTTGAACATGGCTGATGTGATGTCGGAACATCTGGTATTCCTCTTGATGCAGTGCGTATGGGTTTAGCCTCGAGGACTCGGCAGCTTCTATGCATTGTCTTGCATATTCATAATTTGAGAGATTTGATGGGATTGATGACTTTGGCTTTACATCGAAGGATCGTCGCACTGCCTCGCGTACAAGTGGGGTCTCCGTCGATGGCATGGAGAAGTCCTTATGGCCTTCTAGGTCTACGGGCGTCGTTGCCTTACTAGAGAGCGATGAGGGTACCGAAGACAGCTCAGACTGCTCGTGGTCCGACAGATTAGTCAACGGTGATTCGAACGACTCGTGAGGGGTATCGTGTGACTGGATATGGAGAGTTTCTGATTCAGCCTCTCCTGCCATAGGTGAACTGCTGGGGTGTTAGCCAGAACATATAATCCGCTTTGCGTATATATACGAAGACAAAGCCATGGCATCACGATGGAGAAGAACGAGCAGCCACGTACTCAGGGTTGGACGCAGGGGCGGAGGAGGGCTCCGCCTCATCCTGGCTTGTGTCATCCAAGTCCATATCTTCCGTCCACACGACAATTTCCGGTGCGATTTCCGAGACTGCTTCTGATGAGATTCGACTTGGTGGGGATGCTGTCATCGATTCTGCAAAATTTGACGTCGATATCCGACGGAGCGTTGCACTAGCCCTTGAAGGCATGAAGTCTGATATGTGTGAGTTCCGGCCCGAGAAATTCATCAATGGACCCTTTCCGAATCCTGTGTCCTGCTTAACATGAGATCTTGGGCTGGATCTCATACTTCAGTCGTCGGCTCGGGTTGAATTCGAGGATGAGGTATGTCTATATGTTGATGGTCGGCGATGAAAGTTGCTCGGCCTGAGCCCCGTCTGGGGGTGTGATGCGGTGGGTCTAGTCCAAGGTTGACAACATGTTACGATAGCTTAGCTTAGGGGGACCCAAATAGCTTCGCTGTGTAAGGACCGTCAGCTGGTTTGGGTTCTCGGATTTGCAAGTACTGGGTATAAGAGGAGACAGATGTGAGGTGCCGACCTTTTGGCTGCGGAGACGCCACTGGCCCTGGCCGCAAAGCACTGTCCGTTCTCGGTTGTGAGCGGTCCCGATATCTTTCGAGTATCGATGGGAGAGCACCGAATCAGGTGCATGAAACCCGGCCTATTGTTCTAGATAATTTTGTTGAGGAGACAAAATCGTACGCATGAAGAGAGAAACCGTCAGATACATGACCCGATGAAATCGCTAGGTTCGGCACTCGACATGAGGAGCTCCAGCGTTCGAGACAAAAAAGGCGGGTCACGTGATGCCCCGGCAAGCTATCCCCATTACCTGGGGGAGACTCGTTGGACTGACTGCAGGCCCGAGCCACAGTCGGCAACATCTCTGACCGAAGCCACTGACTCGAGACACTGGCCGAGAATTGTAGAACCACGAAGAGTAATAATGGTGCTGCTAGTAGGTTCATAACGGTTCTCTTTTAGAGAGGTTTATTATCTAAATTTTCGTCGCTTCCTTCATCTTTGACCACATCGCTCTACTCCAATCCATTGCCCCTTGCATCGATAGTTGTCCCCGCTGCAAAGCCCCCGTGCATCTCACGGTGTGGGGCTGGGAGGTTTGACGTTGTCTCTAGCGAACGATTCCTTCTCGATGGCTGCATCCATCATCCGGTCCCCGTTTATGATCGATGTCGTACAGATGATAATGTTTCTTCGAGCTGCAGATGAAACGAATTAGTGCCGTGCTGCTTAGAAGAAGTCATCTGGAACCACTTACATTCTTCCTGCTTCGCGATGAACCGGAGAGCAGCAATCTCAGTGAATGTTATGCCTCCGACGAACACGACGAACACCGTTTGCTTTTCTGCTCCTCCCGACAATAGCGCCCGAGCTTTCACGGCTTTCTCCTCACCCTTCTGTAGTTCGTAAAATGTCTGCCCACGAACATGTTTGACAGCTTCGTCAAACCCATGCCATCCCTGCGCTGCGGACCCTCCGGGTGCACCGCTGACACCGTTCCCTCTCGTAACTTTCAGCAAGTATTGCTTCTGCAAAACGCACTGGACAAGCCGGACCGACAGCGGAGCGTATCCGCTGTACACGTACGCGACATCGTTGGGATCGTCTTCCTGGACCTCGTCAACGATGAGACGAAGAAGCTTACGAAGGTAAGTGTAGTTCGTCTTCGTTCCTGTGTTGTTACCGCCGGCGCCAGTCATGGGGATCATTTCCGCCAATGGGGAAGATCGCGACAAAAACAGCTGAAGCTTCTCAAGGTTGTTCAGAGTCAGAATGTGTTGGTAGCCATAGCCCTCCAGAATCAGCCGCCGGAACTGGTCAAATTCCTTTGGCTTGATGCCACCTGATATGCAAGAGTAGATGCAAAGCAGTCTTAGGACTTCCGGCAACGGGGTGTCGCGAGCAATCAGCTCCTCAATGGCATCGAATTGAGAGGATGGGTCCGCGCCAGCAGCTAGGTTTTGCTGCGCTTCCAAGAGGCCCTTGAACTGGTCCGTCCGCGTATACTTTATAATCTCCTCCGCCAAGCCTGTATGAATTCTCAGGCTCTGCTGTTCAGCCTGATATCCTGGTAGCTTGCTGACAAAGTCTTTAAGTTCGGCGATTGATTTGTGGCTGTTCCGGCCCTCGTAGTCCTTCTGCAGGTTCTGTAGGCGGCGAGCAACTTTGTTGAGCAAACTGCCCACGATGGCAAAGTTGGTATCCCGAAGTTGCTCATATAGCTTATCGGAGGAGTCCAACTGTATTTTTCTTTTCCTAGCCTGCGCACTGGTTGCCGAAGACTGAGACGGGGCACCAACCACAGTGGTATCAACTTCAGCTTGGTTGTTCTGAATACCAAACACCTCATCAATGAGTCCCTCGTATGTCAATTGAGTTAAAAGAGGAGTGACGAAATCCACTTCGCGATCGATTATTATAGCACTTTCGGTCAGTGTGCTTGGCGACAAGCTGCCTCGGGTCGTCTCAGCAGCGTCCTCGCCAGCAAGAATCTCTTGTCGCATTCGCGCCAGGAGCTCGGCGACTCGTTTCGCGTTATCACCTTTGCCGATAATCCGAGGAAATAAGCCATGATCCTGCTGGATTCCCATCAAAGCTTTGGCGAGTAGGAAGGATGGCGTAACGTCTTTGGAGAGATAGAGGTCGCGAAAAGATTCGTCTAGCTCGAGTGAAAGAACGTCTTTTTCTAGAGGAAAGAAGTATAGTGGCAGCTCAGAGATACTGACATCGCCCAAGACGCCAGCCTCCTCCAGCATTTTGTCAGAGACGAGGGTTCGCCGAGGCACCCAGAAGATGTGGAAGTCATGGCCAGTTTGGCTCTCGCGCTGTAAACGTCGAATCTGCTCTATGAAGCCGTTAGCGCTGGGCACTGAGCACAACTCGTCTCGTCTCACGATATATGGGCTATGATGAGGTATTAATCGAGAACACACATGAAACCATGCGGGGGGGTCTGAATCTCTCAGCTGCTATGGGAAAAGGCCTCGTGGATCTGCATGGTATGAAGCGCTGACCTGCTATCGTTTGTGCATGACGCGCGCACTCCCCGCGGGCTATGAATATGAGATTTCGCTGGCTGGTGTCGGCGTTCTTGTTCTCGAGGAAGAAAAACTTGTCCACGCCGTATTCCTGAAGGGTTGTGACCTTGACGATGGTTCCAATTGGGCCGGCCAAGCTGCGCTCAAGAATAAGATTTTTCTTTCCGCGAACCTGATGACGCCGATGGTTGGTTAGCTCCTGAGGACAGGCTGCCAGCTCGGAATGCCTTACTTACAGCCTCGAGCAGGTAAAGGAGATCCTTGCGTGCTTTGTCCTTTATCTGGTCCGTATTGAAGCCAGCTCGAGGAGCCATCTTCAGCTCTCCATGCGTTTGGAGGATGTTTCGTCGCCGTCGTCGTCGTCGTCGTATGGCGGCTTTAATTGACCGCTGCTCAATGAGTGAGGTGGAAGGCGAGCAAAGGTAAAGCTGAGGTTGGGTGTCGGGGGTAGAGATTAGATAGAGCACAGGACACCACACCACCTCATACTCGGAGCTGCGTCAGCGGGGCCTCGGCGGGTAAGACGTCACTTGGGACTCGGGTTTGCGTTGCGGCGAGGCGTGCACTGTCAGGCCCAACGAAGTTTTGTGTCTCGGGGCGGCCAGTTCACTGGGTATTTCCACACGGGATTAACGAGCCTAGCCACTGCGTATAGCCTGCTCTCTTGGCATTCAACAAAAGTCGGTCTTGACTACTTTTTTCTCTCGAAAGACTGGCGATTATTCATTTAAATTCAACGGAAACTGGACAAGACATCTTTCGCCAGGTGGATGGGGATATGTTGGACCACTGAATGTCATGATCTCTTGACATATCGCATGGTCTACCGGATGTAAAGATGCACGCTATGTGACGGGACAAAAGATCGCACAGCCTGACGAACTTTTGCCTTTCGTCCTGTTAGCCATCAATCAACATGGTGCTAAACATTGTCTGCGGGAACCCGATTCCGCTTGCAAAGCACTTTTTCCAGATATTCTTTCTGCAGTGCCGCTCCATAAATGCTGCAGAGGCACCATCATCGCCATGCTGCGGTCCTACTTCTCGCAAGAACAAACTCCATAGCCATCTGTCTGTCCTTAGTTTCCGATCAGTATGCCAAATTCAAATCCAACGCCAAATTCAATGCCGCCGTGCAAGATATCATCCTCTTGATCAGACGGTGTTATCGTGATAGTAGAAGTCGATATCTCTTGGCCGCAGTCTGTTGCTTCGAACGAACTCATCATCTCCCGCTGGTCGTTCGTTCTTCTCGTTGCCAGTCAACATGCTCTGTATGCTCATACACACGCTCTCGACGTTTTGCACTGGACTCCAGCCTTGACTGCCGAGCAAATCGAGACAAATGATGCCGTTCGAATAGATGTGGGGATGCATCGGAATCGGTCGCTCGGCCGTCTTAACGAATGTGACCTCGGGGGGCTCTATTAAGACCGGTCAGCTTGGGCAGCGACGATGAGCAATAGCAAGCGCAGAGAGCATACCTATAGGGTATTGTTGGGAGAACTTGAACTTGAGCCTGTAGACCTGATCCTTATACAGCGGGTTGTCGTCCAGAACCCTGATATCCATGAACCATTCTTCGAAACTATCAGCCGAAATGAGATCGATACCGGGGGGCAGACCGGTGTTCAGCTATATATGAAAAAGTCAGACGTTATTGCGACACAGCGAGCGCGCGCAACACAACGGTCGGCAAAAGCTGGCCACGAAGCAGCACAGTACATGCATGGGCTGGATGCGACAGACCTTTGAGAGCTCCTTGGCCAGCCGCTTGGAAGCGAAACTGGACGCCATTTTGAAGCGCGGGAAGATGCAGAACGATGCGGATCAAGCCACGAAGCAAACGACGAGAGAGGTGGAATAGAGCAGGGAGAGAGACACCACAGGAGGTGACCGTCGGCGGTTCGAAAAAAGCAAGGCAAGGCCAGTCGACGGAGGGAGGAGGGGCTTGTCGGTTGTTGGAGGGGCTGCTCAGAGACGGACCCCACGATTCGGTGGTTACTGCCGAGAACAGCACAATGGCGAAGGCGATGGATGAGAGGACGCGCGATTAAAAAAAAGTGAATGCTAAAACTGTGGAAGGAGAGCCCGATGTAAATTCTCGTCTTGTCTATCAGGAACGAGGCGAATATCCAGGATGCAGGAGAATTACAATGTGGAAAGATTGCGCCACCAAGGAAGATGCAAAGAGGAAGATGTGACGACGGTCTCTGTCGATTAACAAGCCCTGTTAGGTGGGGGTTGTGTAGAGATACAGTGACAGCAGGCGCCAAGGTCGGACGCAGCGAGCAGCTAGCTACATAGCACCTTAATATCGCCGCCCGCGGGCACACATTGACGGCTGCTTCTGATACCGGGTCTACCTAGATAAACTACCTAGTTAGGTAACTGTACATGGTGTTGGTGGGGGGACGTCCTTTTCTTTCAGTGATCCAGATGGTTCTTGGTGCACTGAAATAGTGTATCGTTTACTCCGGAAGTGGCGGCATACTTTTTAGATAATATAACCAAACACCCTTGCACTCTGGATTGCCGTCTTTGGGAGCCCCGTTTCCGGTGACCAATCCCTCTTTTCGGCAACGACTTGCAGGCTACGAAGAAGAACGTTTGGTCTTGAGAAAGGGATTGAAGCTGACGTGCCTACAAGCTTCATATCAAGCAGGGGACAATGCCCCTCCGTAAGTTATGTAGCCATATTCACCAATAGGTGGTTCTTCGGAGCATGCCCTGGTTGCATACGAGCCTTGTGAGAAGCCTAGCTTGCTGATGTGTAATTGCAAGTAGGTAGCCTGCGGGCTGTGGGTGTACCAACTTAGATTGCCCGTTTGCCAGGTGCTAGTCCCTTAGCCGGAAAATCCCTGGCCTCTACGTTACGTCACTGATCGAATCGCAACAACGAGAACAAGAAGGCTGGATAGGTAGGTAGCTTACCAAGACGAAAATGTCATTACTTAAGCTATCTACCCACCCTATCTACCTATCTACCTACCTAGGTAGGTTGAGATGACAGTTTCCCTATGAATTTGCGTGGAGAGAATCAACCTCGAGGCCCAAGGCACAACTGCTTTCTGGGCCTCACGATGTCATCGCCAGGAGACAGCGTTTGCCTGGACGGGCCTGGCCCGGGTCTCTAGCCTCGTAGCCCAGCGACCAGTGCTTGCGGCAGCTAGGTGCTGGGAGAGAATGTGTGAGAGGCGCCCTCCTCAGCCACGCTTTTCAAACATGCGTCCTCCAGTCGTTCTGATCGTATAGGATAAGGCGATCCACACCGAAGACCCTGCCGGCAATCTTTAGCTTCTCAAGTGCAGTGCTATCACGGCCATGTCCGTGCTTCCCTTCTCAGCCCCTCATCTGTCTGCGGCTGAGCATCCTGTTTAATTCCTAGGAGCCCACAAGGCTCACTTCGGCTGGCCCTGACCCCTGAAGGCGCTGTTCCTTGTGATGGTTGAATGGATGAGCTGCCTCTTTCGCTCGCTGCGTGCCCTACTGCCTAGAGGTTGCCTCTAATGCATCTGTTTCCTCTAGAGGGATACCTTTTGTGGTCTCGATTAATTAGCAGAAAAGCCACCCCTCATCCACCCACCCCAGAGTCTCTTCCTCGCCTGTGAAGCTCACCTCTTTTCTAGCCCCCACCCCCTTCCCATCGCACCCGTCATTTGTTACCCCACTTCACCCCTCAGCCCAAGCACCAGCACCAGCAGCTCCAGCACCCCGACCCGGTCCCCCTCTCGCCAGTCGACCTTGCAAGTCTCCATCAGCACCGCTGCTTTTCCTTCCAATCCAGGGTTCGAGCTTTCTCGGACTGCTTGAAATTTCCCTTCCCTACGCCAGCCTCGAGCATCTCTTCCTTATACACGCCCGTCTGCGCTTCTGCTTCTTACGCTCGACTGTCCCCGACTGCTCCATTGTCTCTACGCCTGTCGTGTCCGTAAAGCCATCCGACTACCTTTCAACTCGCTGCGACCGGTCACTATTCCCACAAAATGAGTTGTAAGTGCCACGGTCATAACGTTTGTTGGCTCTACGATGGCCTACAAACAACCAGCTTCGCTTTGTTCCGGTTGCTTCTATTCGCTTCGTGCCATGCCTATCCCAATCTCCCCGCGGCCCCGTTATAGTTGATGCTGACCACAAGTTCCTCAACAGTCTCCAACATGCTGAGTAGGCTTCAAGGCCAACCCGAGAGCTACGATAAGAAGTCCGAGCCTGCCCCCGATACCCCCCCCTCTGAAGATATTGCTTTAACACGTTCGTTACAGGGCCAAATACCGCTTTGGACGCACGCTTGGGGCTGGAACTTATGGTATCGTCCGTGAGGCTGACGGTCCGACCGGCAAGTGCGCCGTCAAGATTATCCTCAAAAAGAATGTGAAGGGCAATGAGAGGATGGTTTATGACGAGCTGGACATGCTCCAGCGCCTCAAGCACCCTCACATTGTCAAGTTCGTCGACTGGTTCGAGTCCCGTGTAAGTACCGCACCAATTAGAATCTTGACATAGCTTCTGACAACCGCCGTAAAGGACAAGTACTACATTGTTACTGAGTTAGCTACGGGCGGAGAGCTGTTCGATCGTATTTGCGAGCAGGGCAAGTTCACGGAAAAAGATGCTTCGCAAACCATCAAACAGGTCCTTGAGGCAGTCAACTACCTGCATCAAAACAACGTCGTCCACAGAGGTAGGCTCTTCCTGGCATCTGATGTTATTGACAGCTCTGCTAATCCTTGTCCCAGATCTGAAGCCTGAGAACCTTCTCTACCTGACCAGAGATGCCGAGTCCGACCTGGTCTTGGCCGACTTCGGCATCGCGAAGATGCTCGACCGGAAGGATGAGGTTCTCACAACAATGGCCGGCTCCTTTGGTTACGCAGCCCCCGAAGTTATGCTGAAGAAGGGCCACGGCAAGCCTGTGGACATGTGGTCCATGGGTGTCATTACATACACTCTTCTCTGTGGTTACTCTCCCTTCCGTTCGGAGAACCTCCAGGACCTCATCGATGAGTGCAGTAACGCCCAGGTCGTTTTCCATGAGCGTTACTGGAAGGATGTTAGTGACGATGCCAAGGATTTCATCCTGCATCTGCTGCAACCGGAGCCTGTGAAGCGCTGGTCGAGTGAGGTATGTGGCCCTGCAGGGGCGCTGTGAGGCAGCAACACTGACAAATTCACAGGAGGCTCTCCGTCACCCCTGGCTCAGCGGAGAGAACGCCACCGATCACAACTTGCTTCCCGAAATTAAGGCTTACATTGCCAAGGCTCGTCTTCGCCGCGGCATTGAGATGGTCAAGCTGGCCAACAGAATTGAGACGCTCAAGGCTCAGGAGGAGGACACGGAAGACTCGGATTTCCCGGCCGATGCTATCAGCGCAGCCGACCAATCCAAGCACGTCGGCGTACACGAAATCACCGTTGGCGAGAAGCGCAGTCTGTCAAAGACGATCAAGGGGGCCATCTTCCGGGAGGTTGTTCTTGCCAAAGTCCGCGAAATGAAGCAGCAGCAGGATACTCTGAAGGTGAAGGAGGAGGCGGAGAAGGAGCATAAGAGACGCAGCTTTCAGGGCTGAGGAGCGCCTGACGTCTTCGAGGGAACGTTGACGGGTCTATTGTGACCCCGGAAGATGATACCACACCGAGTTGGATGACGCAGCAGAGCTATGGTCACGACTCTGAAGCAGCCCTTGACGTTGTTAATATTTGCTTCCTCATCGCGCTGCCCATTTGCTGTGCGCCCATTTCGTTTTCGGCCCGCGGGGTATAGGCCTTGGTCACTGCTATTTGTTTATTGCTTAACCAGAGCGGATGAGAGGAAAAGAAAAGCGAGGAAGACCAGGTTTTGATACAGTCGTCGTCAGTCTCATACAGAATTGTGTTACGTCTTGATATTTCGCCCATGAATCGCGTGAGCCGTCTGAACAGTGACTATCCTTCGGATGGCGTTTTGACATGCCTGATCGCCCCCGCTTGGTATGTTGAGCCATCTTTCCGCCTTATTAGCCGACGTCTGTTCGGCCGCGCCCCCCATGCGTGCAGATCAGCGATTCATGTCCACTGACATTCTGAGCGGCCAGGGCATACGCGTGGTGACTCGTTTCGCGACATCTCAGTTGGTAAGGGGACAAAGTTTTCAAGATGAACTGTGCGAGCTGGCATTGCTACTACTTGAAGGCAGGAAAGGGGGGAACAGTACCTCCTGTGGGTAACAACCCCTCCTCGCCCTTCTCTTCGCTCCAAACTACTAATACTATGTTATGTTGTTTGTTCATTACGTACAGGTCGTCGAAATTGTTTATACAAGGTATATATATATAAAAAACAAGGCTTGGAAGGAGCCAAATAAACCGCTCCATTGTGCGCCATCTTGCTCTTACGATGCTGAACCGACCAAGAAGCAACAAGAGAAAAGTCTAGGATAAAAAATTGAACCATGAAAAGCAAATAGGAAAAGAACTCAAACCTCCACCTTCCGCTTTATTTTGCTTCATCCGCCCCGAATGCTGTACGCTTTTGGTTCGCCATAAATGGTAGGAGAAATGCCACCCTGAGGAAGGGCAGTACAGGCTCCAATTAAGAGAATATGTGCCTGTGGTATCATTGGAGAGAAGTTTGAAAGTAGAAAATGCAAAAGTTGAATGGGCGGGTCCATGTGATCGAGACTTGAGGCCCCGACCAGCATTATAATTCGGCAAGGACGCTCTCGCGGAGCGCCTCGTAGCGGCTGACATCGAAGCGGCGACGCTGCCAGTTGTTCTGGCGGAGACGCTCAATGCGAGCCTTGATATCGAGACTGCGTAGCTCATCACTGAGCTCCGGGGTTGCGGCTCTGGCGGGAAGCAAGCTGGTGTCGGTGGTATCTTGGGGAGGCGTAATAAGCCGCTCTTCGACGTCGGCGATGTGGACTCCGATCTGCGATCGGAGGCTAGAGAGCAGACCACAGTAACGGTGAACAGAGCGCTCCTGCAGGAAGTCAAAGGCGTCGCAGTCATCATTCAGAGGCTCGGGTGTTGGTGGCTTCATCATCTCCTCGGGCTCGTCAACAGGTTCTGGCTCCTCAGGGAGGACCGGGAGATAGCGTGGCTCGGGCTCTTGCGGGGAGCATAGGTAGTCTTCGAAGCCAAGAGTGGGGGAGTCAGGGCGGATGAATGGCTCCTGGGGGATGTCGCAAAAGGTGACGCGCTTCTTGTGGCTGCCGGATAGTTTGGTCACGGCATCCTCGACGGAGCAGATAGACGGTGTCGGCGACGAAAAAGCCGTCGAGTTCGTCCAGGTTCGGGACGAGGCGCGAGAGGAGGTGGAGCTTGAAGGAGAGTGCATGCTCGAGGTTGCTGCTGAGGATGGCCGTGAAGAGCGAGCCATATTCTCGTCCGCTGTCTTGCTTAGATCTGAAGCCTGCAAGTAGTGATTTCGTGCCTGCTGAAGCAGCATTGTTCGATACGGAGAATTGCCCTTCAAAGGTCGTGAAAGCATGTCAAAAGAGCTGGCAGCGTAGAAATGCAGGTATATCAGGTACGCCGGCTCAATGTTCGCCTAATGATCTTTGATTAGCATGGTCTCGAACCGCTTCTTTCGATCTTCAGACAACCATAACTTACATCTTCTTTTATGTTGTCCAAGATTTCACAACACCTCAGAGAGCATGGCCGGTACTTGCGGTTTAGGTATTGACGCTTAACTTCAGAGACAGCCTTGATCCATTCTGCGGAGGTGTAAGGCAGGACTGGCAGAGAGGCCGGCGTCTGCATTGACGACCGCCTAGACGTACGCGCTCTGGGGGATGGCAGATTCGTCGTCGTTGTCGTCGTCGCTACTGATGACTGCGGCGTAGGAGCATTTGATGGCGCGGTAGGAAAGACGATGCTGCCGCGGGAACCGGCGGCAACGGGGTGAAGAAGCAGAGGTATTAAGCCACCCATCGTGAAGGATTTATTAGGAGGCGTGCTTGCTGAAAGAAGGTTTCGGGCACCGAGTTGGCTGAGTGATGAAGAGGGAAAGATAACTCGGCTCGCAACTTCTTCGTCTGATGTAGGACCAATCGTTGTGCGGAATCCAATCTGGACAGTCGCAGTCGTCAATTAGAGGGCGTTGCCTCACGTTCAAATGCCAATGACTAACGACCGCGTTGTTGAGCCAAGTAGTGATGTGGAGAGGAACCAAACTATTCAGGCGGCCGGATAGAGGATTTAATCCGAAAAAGCTAAGGGCGCGTAACGACTGGGAATGCCAGACGAGTCAACGGGGCAGGAAGACTCGGCAATAGGCGCAAGCGGGTAATTCCCCAAATGCGTAACGGGCGATGGCACCGGGATTCGGGACAGTCTCAAGTCGTCTGAACACTAGCTTGTTGGCATTAACACCAGTGATCTCCAGCAAGGGTATGTGTCAGAGGAGACTTCAAGCTGATGTTGAGTCTATCGACGTCCGAAGTCTTGAGGTTTGTGGTGTCAAGATTATTAAACGAACTAGAAGATGTGAGGCATATGGGCCCAGGACGCCAATGTCGAGTTGAGTATATTAGGGTCGATGATTCGGATATCCTTGCTCGTCAAGAAAGCGGAGAGACAGGCTGCGTCAAGTCGAACGAGGCTGGCTGAACGTCAAGGAAGCAGAAAACAGGGAAACACCAATTAGTGAGAGTGCCAAATGCAGGGACTGCGTATGGTTGCGAGGTGGTGAAAGTGGCGGCCAAAAACCAAGACACGACGTCGGATGTGAGACCAGCGATGGGAGGGGGTGAGAGGTCTTGGTCGATGACGAATAAGTCCGCCGCAAGATAGCCAGAATAGCCGAATGGCACAAGGAAAGGAAGTGACCGATAGTGTTTTCTGTGTAGACTGATTTTAACTCGAAAGGTTGGGCGATATTATGGTACCGGGTGGGGCAGCCGAGACGATGCGCGGAAAAGGACAAGGAGAAACGAGGGGAGAGGTTGGGGAATCACGAAAGGTATCTCGAAATCGCAGTCTGGATGCCCTCCGGGCATTTTGGGGGGGACGGGTTGTGTTCAAGTACCTCGCGGGATGCATCCAGGGGCAGATGTGCTTTCGCGGGTCCCCCAGGCCCTTGATATGGATATCGGTCGAATGAGGCTCGAATTGAGGTTACCTTGGGTCGGATATTTGCGCATCGACGTTGGACTAGGGAGAAAAGGGGAACAAGCTTCAGGCGTGGGCTGCGCAACGAGATTTTCTCGTCCCTTCCGAGGACCTGCATATCGTGCTCCATCTCGACGAGGCGTCTTCCCCTGGCACCGGCGCGCCTTATCCTGCTGACCCTTGCTGCTAGCCCTGCTCATCGTTGCGGCCACCATGGAGTCAAACCCACACCCAATGCGCACCTCTTGCGCGCAAACGTACTATACTATGTAACTCTAGCGACGGTAGGTCTACCTAGGTAGGTAGTGTGCTTCGTACCTGACTACGACCACATAGTACGCGTCGTGATACATACACTACTGCCACGCTGCATACCTACCCGTCTGTCTGCACAGCAGCTCGACGAAAATTCGGGTGCACGGGGTACACGCTATGAGCACCGAGGCGCTGCTTCGTGTATGACTATGGGGATGGCTTGAGGTGGCTTGGGATGGCTTGGGTTGCTCGGGTAGGGAAGTGAGCAGTCGCCTTTTGTAATCTGCAAGGTGCGAATAGTCTCCACCTCACGGCCGCGCCCTAGTCCATTAGGTGGATACGCTATGAGCAGTACGTACTCAGGAACGAGGCGCGGAGAGGATCCCGGCCCTTCTTCGATGGCGTATGTGTGCGCCAGACCCTCACCTGGTGTCATTCTTTGCAGCCCTCCCAGGACGTCGTGACTATCTTCCCTCCATAGTGTTGATCAAGACAGCGTACCGGGGAGAGACGGGAGACGGGATGGGGAGACGGACGGGACGGATTTGCTTGTGGGCTTGCCTGGCGCTATTTCGCAAGAGGGATGATGCCGATGAGGAAGAGTTCAAGCCTTGGAGTCACGATACACGCCAGAAACGCCGTGTGTGTCTTGTCAGCAGGGAACCGTGTCTCTGTCTCTGGGTGGCCAACGAACCGGAAGGAGAGAGTCTTGCATGCCCTGCGTCAAAAGAAAGAGAAGAAGAAGAAGAAGAAGAAGAGGAGGAGGAAAAAGAAAGGTGAAAGAGGGTAATGGATCTTTTCCAACGGTGAAGCAAGCCGGTGGCAGAGGAAACCCAACGGCCAAGCAGCCTGAATAATCCTACCGAGGGTCTGGAGGGGGCTTGCATACGACTCTCGTTCTAGTACTACGCAGCACGTCCCAAGAGGTACTCGCGTCCGATGACTGGGCGACGCTCACCTGCCTAGGACGTGCAGGCACCGTACCTAGGTAGGTAGGTAGGCACTCAGAACCGCTGACACCTGCTTGTGCCGCTTACTACATAGTCCTGCGCCGGAAGTCAGGAACCAACAACCGAGCAAGGGGACCCGTCCTGCCCCTACGAGCACATCGGATCTCCATTGACGTTCCCTTCCTCGGACTACCGTCGCTTTCCACGCAGCTTCCGCCCCTTCTTTCTACCTAGGGCGCCCCATGCGCGCCCCTCCCTCCCCTGCCATAATCCTCGCAACCTCCGCCGTCTCTCTCATTGCGCCCTCATTCCCACTGCTACACATACACATTGAGCGACTTTGATTGCATGAACATGCATTTCTTCCAGGTTCATGACAAGTGACAACATCCCACCCACGCCAAAATCCCGAATGTTCGTACTGACCCTGTCATCCTGTCGTCCTGCTGCTGGAATCTACCCAGACACAAATTGGACCAAGAACTTGGCTAGCCTGCGATCTCCATCTTCCCCTCGAGCCCTTAGGTCCTAGTTCAGCCATTTGGCTCCCGGCACTCGTGAGTCCCTCCTGCCTGTGCAACGAATCCCACACCACCGCTCGCCACCAACAGCACCACTCGGCGGTCCCAATAACGTGGTACGGTAGCATCATTATGTGGCTCCGGTTATCCACGCCTCGGCATTATGTGCCATGGCCGCCATCAGGACAACGAGCACGCTTGAGCGTCTTTCCCACCGTCCACGGGCGAATGTTCGATGGGAAGGAGTGTCAAACGAAATTGGACTGCGCAACGGCACCGGTCGGCCTGTCAAAACAAACAAGCAAGCAAACAAAAATGAAACATAACAGAAATGACAGGATAAAAATAAATAAAAATAAATAAAAAAAAGTATGCAGCAAAACACTCCCTTGACTCGTACAGAGAAGCAAACAAACATGACCGGCACCAACGCAAAATTTGTAGGTACCGCGACCCCGGGTATGGGATTAGCTGGCAATTTTGTCGGGGCGGGGGGGCTCCATCAACTGCGTATCCTCGCCATGTTCTTAGTCATACGTCCAGCACGTTCCGGACGATCCGATGGCTCGTTCTCGTAGCCTCCAACTTTGGAAGAAAGAGAAAGCAAAAGGAAGCAGGAAACCAAGCGTATGCCGAGAACAAACACAAACTCGTCCGAAGGCGAAGAAGCTGGATCAAAAAGAGGTCTCAGCGCAGTCTCACACACTTTCAGCCATTGAGAAGGAAAGAAACAAGTGGACCTGAAACGAAACATTTCCCTCGTGCAACTCTGTGCATCCGCACAGATCTCTCCAGAGGGAGGAGCAAAGGACGACGTGGTATGCACCGCGAATCCCAAATCCCTCACCCCTCACCGTAAGATCAACAATCATCATACTGATTCGCCGAACCAATGTTGATATGCTTCCGAAGTTTGGTTCTGTGTCGGTAGTATCTGTTTGAGGAAGATGCGCTGCGACGAGCAGCGCGCATATGAGACAATCATGCATGTTATGGGGGAAAACGAGCCTCACCGCTTGCGTCGAGTCCGACCTAGTGCCTAATGATGCAGACGAGAGCTGGTTGGGAGGTTGGAAGATGGCCTCAACCAACCAGAGGTGACTAACTAATGGAGAGATCTTGTCTGTACCTGTACAAGCTGAAATCCCTCGAGTTCAGATGAACGTTTGCTGCCCCTGGGTTCGATTCGTCGTGCAGTAGCGGACGGCCACCGTCACACAGCAACCCAGTTCGCAGTAAGTTGGCAGCCAGCCGATTCATTCGTGCAGCCTTCGATCCAGATAGACTACAGAGCGACGCTCAACTGAGGTCTTTTTCCGTAAAAAGGAGTCCACTTCCCCTCCTACTCCTCCTCCTCCTTCCTTCCCGTCCCGTCACATCAGGGGCGGGGAGACCTCGAATAGCCCCGCTTACCTGCGTGTTATCGTCAATGGTCCGGTCGGGACCAGGGTTTCTTCGTGAGGGGTAAGCAGAGCAGCACCGAGCACTTCCGCCATCGGGCGCACACCTGAATTAGGAGCACACACGTTGGGCGCGTTGGCGAGCCCACGGCCGGTCAATTCGGTTTACTTGGCGACGGTCTCCCACCCGGTCCTGCGAATCTCTCACCTCGAACACTGTGCGGCTGGAAACGCGAAGTTTGTTGATGGACCAAAAAAAAGGAAACGAGGTGGTCTCCCACCGTCATGCCGTTCATCTCAAGACTGTGCGTCCAGCGATCACTGGCCTGGCAATAGCTTGCGGGCTAAAAAGCTCGTGAACCCGTCCCAGCGCGCGAACGGCTTCACCACTAGAGAGCCATGGTGCGACGGAACGGCACCCTATTCTCTCGTGCTTGCCAATCCGGCGCGCTGCTGCCCTGCTCGAGCCACGCTAGCTGGAGATGCAGAGCCCCTCCATCTGTCTGAAGTCCTCGAGAGGATACCGTCGCAGTTTACGGATACTGCGTATGCTTCTCTCCCTGCCCACACGTGGTGGACAAAGGAGCATCGAACGCCGCGTCCGACGTTCCTCGACTAGAGTTCTAGTATAACAAGCCTGGCCGAGTGGACGCGAGTGCCCGATAGAGACGCCACCAAGCCAAAATTCATATCCACCGCTAAAAACAGGTTGACTTTGCAAGATGAAACGCTCGTGATTAGGAGCGAATCGAGCATCACCGTCTGGGTTGGGGTAGCAGGTGTGCTTCCTAGCTCGTCTATTGCGTTATTCTTGTTCTTGTTCTTTTTTTTTTTTTTTTTTTTTTTTTTTTTTTTCTTTTTTCTAGTGATTTATCCACCGCCCGCCTATGTGCTCGGCGCGGGGTTGCTCTCCTCCGTCGTCTCCGAGGGCTTCTCTCCCTCCAGCACGGCGGCAGCTGGTTCCTCCGTGGCTACCTTGTCCGATGCAGACGCCGGCTTGATGTCCTCGCCCCGCATGCCTCCTACGACCCTTAGGCCCTCGGCCTGCCTGGCGAGGCCGTCGAGCTCGCGCTTCCGTGACAGGCGCTTCTGCACTTCGGGAACGAGCGACGCCACGTCGACGAGCTCACCGTCCTTCTGAGGGTGGCCCTCGGGAAGACCCAACTCCTTGATTCTAACGACGCCCTTCTGTACCTCATCGTCGCCGAGAATGATGGCGAACGGCGTCGCGTTGGACTCCGCCGCCTTGAACTGCGGTGGCAGCTTGGGCTTGACTTTGTACAGGAACTCGGCCTAGATATTCCGACACCACGTCAGCGTTGGGTTCTCTGCCTGACCCAAATCAGGTCTGTGCATAGCTGTTCTTCTCACCTTGATGCCTGCATTCCATAGCTTCGAGCAGACCTCGAGTCTCTCCTTGATCAGGCCGGCCTTGGATCCCAAGGACATGACAAAGACATCAACCGTGCTTTGAGGAGCTTCACTTTCGGCCTGCATCCTCGCCTTGGTGATGCTGAAGATTCTTTCGATGCCAAAAGAAACCTATTTTGTTGTTAGCGTCTCGCCTGTCTTTGCTTGTCGGTGACGACTACTTACGCCAACGCACGGAATTTGGGTCTTGCCGGAGAACATGCCGACAAGGTTGTCATAGCTGTCGTCGGGTTAGCGAACGGATAACATGTCAAGTGGGAGGGAATCTCGATATATCCTTACCGTCCACCAGCAGCGACACTGCCAACGCCAACGCTGGGATCGTCGGAGCGGTCCTCGTCATCCTTGTCCTTGCTCTTGCTCTTCTTCTTAGACTTGACTGTCTTGTCATCTGCGTTAGGGGTAGTAGCAGGTGCTGATCCTTCCGTAACGACCTCGTAGATGACACCAGTGTAGTAGTCCAAACCGCGGGCCAGGGAGAGATCAAACGACACTCTGTCGAGGGCGCCAAAGGCCTCAAGGTAGTTGAACAGAAGCTCGAGATCGGCCATGCCGGCCTTCATTGAGGCGTTGGCCGAGAGTTTGTCGTCCCGCTGCAGCTTCCGGAGCAGATCCTGCTTGCCCTTCTGGACAACCCACTCGCCGATCTTGTCGGCAACCTCCCCGTCCAGACCCTTCTCCTCCGTCATCTCCTTGCGCACGTCAACCCAAGGGAGCTTGTCGAGCTTGTCCACGGCGGAAGATATCGTCCGGATCTTGTCTTCGGGCACACCACAGACCTCAAAGATACCGTCGAGAATCTTGCGGTGGTTGAGCTTGATGGTATAGTTTCCGTTCCAGCCAAGGCCCTCGAAAACCTCAACAATAATTCGGATGATTTCGGCGTCGGGGAGCATGGAGTCGTAGGTGCCAGCAATGTCAAAATCGCACTGGTAGAACTCGCGCATGCGGCCCTTGTTCATGGCAGGCTGGTCGCTACGGTATTTATGTCAGCTAGCCGCTCAAGCGTCTTGGGAAGGCTGGTGTATAACATACCGGCGGTAGACCTTTGAGATGTGGTAACGCTTGACACTCTGGATATCCTTGTTCATAGCGAGCCATCTTGCGAAAGGGACGGTCAAGTCGTATCTCAGGGAGGTGAGCTCACCACCTTGGTCGGCAAGGTCGTAGATGAGCTTGGAGTCTTCACCATACTATCACAGGAGTGTTGATCAGTGTGCTGTGCTGGCTCAAGGTTCGAAGTGGATCGCGGGGTTCGCGCGCATCGCCTGTAGGTGGGGGGAGGGGCAAAGCCGGAAAGTCGTACCTTGCCAGAGAGAATCTCCTTCAGCTCGAAAACGGGGGTGTCGAGTTCCATACCGCCGTGTTTCTGGAAGACACCCTTCAGTTGCGAGAAGATCTTCTCGCGGATGAGCATGTCCTTGCCGAACCCTTGAGCAAAACATTGTATTAGTTGCGGCGCATGGTTCATCTATCGGCGCAAATGGCGATGCGGTAGTGACTAACAATCCTTAGTGCCCTTGGGGGTCTTCAGCTCGAACTTAGATTTGGGGGCCATGGCAGGCAACTGTTCGGTATCGATCTGGTAACGAGGGGTGGACGAAGAGAAAGCGCGACGACAGGGTCTGCTTCGGGTGACGATGCTGATTCTAGGCAAAAGAGGGGGTGGAATTGGGCTTTGAGAAAGAAGAGTCAGTCGGTAGGCCGGTCGGGCGGACCTCGAGAAAATCTTCACCTGGATCTGCATTCACCTGGCTTCCAAGTGCGCGGAGGGGAAACCGATTTCAAGGTAAAAAAAGCGGCCCTCGGGGAATCTTTGCGGATGACTCAATCGCAAACTTGAGGGGCCCGACTGACTGACGACTGTTTTTTGGAGGAGGGGAATTTTATGAGGTCAAAAAAACTGCTGCAAGGCTGCGACTGGACGGGGATGCGCCTGCATATCCGCGCCCAATGATGTTGCCGGGCCGAAGATGACAGATCCCTGCTCTTCTGACAAGTCTTTGGTAGAAGGTGTCGGTCGACTGGAGCAACACCTGTTGTAACCACCACGTGTCGGGTCAGAGCATTCTGAAATTTAACAAGTTTACTGGAAGCTGTCTCCACGGCGTATGGCATATCTTTAAAACCCAGTTGATCACGATCATTGATTCTCTATTTATTTATTTATTTTGCCGTTTCACTTTCGGGGCCCTCAAGAAAGCACATCGTGGTGGGAACGTCACAATACAAGAATGAACAAGCGGTCTTGAAGTTCTCGACCATAGATCAATGGACCGATGGTGACGATGGAGAGATCTTGCATTTTTTTCAAATGACCAGTGCTCTCTCATCAGTCCAGGTAGCTTGCACGGTATTCAGGACCGACTTCGGGTCCGTTTGGTCCCCCATAACATTCGCGATTACCGACTGGGGGTCATGCCTGAAGCCCGGCCCCAAGGCGTCGGGCCAGACAAAGTGGGTGGGGGTCGGGAAACGGCGTGTGTACAATAGGTACCTAGGTAACTAGCTGCCCACCTAGGTAGGGAGGTACCAAGGCTTTGCTGAGGTGCTCATAGCACAGGTTCTTCGCTTTTTTCCTTTCTTTATCTCCTCATTTCGAAATCTCTTGAACACCAAGATGCTTAGGAGATAAAATCTGGGAAAGCAGAGCAAGAATCAAGACAATAACTATCGACTGTCCCACCTGCCCGTCGTCTGTCTACAGATGTATTTAACGAGGTTGTCAGCACAGCCTGACGAAACCAGACAAAACTCACTGTCATTTGTCAAAGCATCCATTGACGGTAACAGCAGCGAATTCTTGGCGACGCCCGTGTCGGAAACGAACGAGTATCTGTCTACCTAGCAGGCTTTTCCTCAGGCTGACCAGAGACCTCAAGAAATGTGCCACGTGTATGGATAACGTCACTTTATCACCTGTAACTAACTGAGTCGTGATAGGAGAAAGAGAGGAGGCACAGAAGGAGAGAAGCAGCATGGTGGAATCTAGATCACGTTTGCAAGTCCACCAGCTCATGGCTGGCGCACGGCCCGTAGATTGGATTTACGACGCCAACATGATGATCTTACTCAGCGAACTACGCCCGCTAGAAACCCCTTCGAGACATTTCGGCTAACCGCTCTGGGCCGTTTACGAAATGAACACTGGTTGGCTGGCTGCATCGCCAAGTGCTATGCGATGCCGTCCGAGTTTCGTCCAGACAATGGCGTCTGCGTTTGCCCCACCATTTCCGTAAGCGGGGCAATTATCCATCCGAAGTGGTGGGCCCAACTGACTTCCCGTCCGTTGAACCTGGGCTCCCCCAGCCAACACCTCTCCTAAACTAGACTGGCTGCCTTCTCTGGGGACTGGCTATTACCTAGGTAGCTGCGCAGGTAGAGTACGTTGCTGCACGGCTCGTAAAAATCTAAATTCGGCGTTATATACGAATATACGCAGGATCAAGAACCTAGGTAGGTAGGTAGGTAGGTAGGTAGGTAGGTAGGTAGGAACGCAAATGTAGCAATCCACTTCAATCATACGGTTGGCGCTTGGCTGCCTCGCAGACTCTCACTCTCGTCGTCACCATATATTTTGTAATATTGCTCACTTGTATAAACACGGCTTGGAGCCATCCTCATTTCTTGTTCTTTTGCCCTTCTCTCTGACAAACCAAAGAAGACAAACGTCTACGGTCTTATTCGTTCATTACTTCCTTTACCCATTCCACTAGCTACACTTTTTTTTAATAAAAAAAACGTTGTCCAAGTATCGCTCTCCTACAGCATTACCCGAGGACCATGGTTCATTGAGATCCATCCTTCCGCCCCGAATCGGAATGACCCCTGTTAATACGGAGACAGCCTCATCGGATGGCGTGTCACCAGTGACCGCCGGCATCGTCGACGAAAAGAATGGCGCGACACAATCGACGGCTGGAATCAACGAGGAGTCCACTCCGAAAGCCAACACCAGACCTGAACGACAACCCAATGTGAAGGACTACCTCCGCGTCTTCACATATGCTACGAAATGGGACATATTTGCATACTTTGCGGCCGGTCTCGCCTCAATCGCTGCTGGCACCACCTTGCCGTTGATGAACAGTGAGGAACGACATGCTATTCGTAGTGCTTTGTGTTTCTGACTTGTATATGTAGTTGTTTTTGGTCAGCTTGTGGACCAGGTTAACGGATTCGGTACTGAAAACGGTTCAACGTCGGCAGATGATTTCAGGAAGGTTGCAGACCGACAAGCACTCTACCTATTCGCACTATTCATAGCCCGCTTCGCTCTCAACTACGTCAACAAATTCGGCTTCCGAATGATCGGGATTCGCCTTTCCTCCGCAATCCGCCTGCACTACCTCCAACGCCTTTTTGGTCAGACCATCCATGTTCTTGATTCGATGCCGGCCGGCGCCGCGGCCGGCACCATCACCTCGACCGCAAACACTCTCCAGATTGGCATTTCCGAAAAACTTGGCGTCTTCCTCGAGTTCAATGGCACTATCTGGACCGCCATTATAGTGGCATTTATTTATAGTTGGTCTTTGACTCTCGTTACAGCATCAGTTATTCTCTTCATCCTCCTGGTCTTGGCCGTGCTGCTCCCTTTCATCATCAAAGGCCACACTGAGATGACTAAGGCGGAAGGCAAGGCCTCTGCTGTGGCCAGTGAAGCTTTTTCAAGCATTCGAATAATTGCTGCCTGTGGCGCCGAAGACCGAATCGCTGCTCGGTACGCTCGCTGGGTTGAGGTTGCCCGCCAGAAGGGCCAGTTCACAGCGCCCTTGATAGCTCTTCAATTCGGCCTTGTCGTAAGTCTGGTCTCCTAGCTAATTATGGCTCGATCTAATCATCAGTAGTTCTTTGGGCTCTTCGGTACTTTTGGTTTGGCGTTTTGGTACGGCACGCACTCTTGGGTGGATGGACGCATCGGTGGTGTCGGAGAAGTCATCATGTGTGTATGGATTCCCACCTGGTTGAACTACCCCCTAATCTTGCAACAGTGTCCTCATGTCCGTTATGCTTGTCGTCATGTCTCTTGAACGCATCAGTACACCCCTTCTTGCTATAAGCAAGGCGATGGTAGCAGCATGCGAGTTCTTCACTGTCATCGACGCTCCCCATCCGAAGACGGGCGATTTGAAAGACCCTCAGGTTTCTGCCAACCAGAACCTCGAATTCAAAGGCGTAACCTTTGCGTACCCCGGACGACCGCACGTCAAGGTGCTAGATGATCTTCATCTAACTATCGAGGCTGGCAAAGTCACGGCCATCGTTGGGCCATCAGGCTCTGGCAAGAGTACCATTGTGGGTTTGATTGAGCAGTGGTACACCCTACAAGACCAGTACGTCATCGCCAAGACAGTGGAAAAGGACAAGACGAAGGAAGCCCACAAGAAGAGTAAGAAGGGCAAGGAAGACTCGGATGACGATGAAATAATCGCGCCTGAGGAAACTGGCCTAGCTGTCGAGCTCAGAGGCTCTGTCACTACATGTGGTCATTCCCTTGACGACATCGACTTGAAGTGGTGGCGATCTCAAATTGGCTTGGTTCAGCAGGAGCCTTTCTTGTTTAACAATACCATCTTCAAGAACGTCGCTTATGGTCTTATTGGCTCGCAATGGGAGAATGAGTCCGAGGAGAAGAAAAGAGAACTCGTCAAGGAAGCCTGTCAGGAGTCATTTGCAGAAGAATTCATTGACCGCCTGCCGGATGTAAGTTCCCCTCCCCCGCTCCATCCCTCGAGCCGACAGAGACTGACCTGTATCAATAGGGATACGACACTAGAGTTGGTGACAGCGGTGCAAAGTTATCCGGAGGTCAGCGCCAGCGTATTGCTATTGCTCGAAGCATAGTACGGAAGCCAAAAATTGTCATCTTAGACGAGGCCACCAGCGCCATCGACGTACGAGGCGAGAGAATCGTGCAAGCTGCTCTCGACAAAGTCTCCAAGAACCGAACAACAATCACTATTGCTCACCGTTTATCCACAATCAAAAAGGCCGACCGAATTGTTGTCCTAAAGAAGGGAAAGGTGGTCGAGCAGGGCACTCACGAAGGCCTTCTGGAAAACCACGAGGGTGTCTACTATGGATTAGTCCATGCTCAGCAGCTTTCGCTCGGCGAAGACGTGGATGACAGCGACGAAGAAAACAAGGAAGAGGAATTGGGTGCAGTTCTTAACCGAGAGAAGAGCGCCGCCAAGTCCGAAGTTGGTAGCACTCGTCAAAAGGCCGAGGTGAGGAACCGCAGCCTGTTCCGGAGTTTTGGACGACTACTCTACGAGCAGCGGCATCGCTGGATTCTGTGCCTTTCAACAGTGGTGTTCGCAGCTTGCTGCGCGGCCGGTACCCCTTTGCAAGCTTGGTTATTCGCCAAGGTCATTGTGGTATTCAACCCGGGAAACACCCCAGACAAGATTCGCAGTGACAGCAACTTTTGGTCTGCCATCTGGGCGGCCCTGGCCGCTGGTGTCGGTATCTCGTACTTCCTCATGGGATTGGCGGCGACGTATCTGGCACATTTTATCTGCGCGACCTACAGGCAACAGTACTTTGACGCCATTCTCTTCCAGAAAACCGCATTTTTTGATGAGGAAGAAAACGCCCAGGGCAGCCTGACCGCTAGGGTGGCCGGTGATCCCAAACAGTTAGAAGAGCTCCTCGGCCTGAACATGGCCATGGTCTTCACAGCCATCTTTACTATCATTGGTGCAATTTCCATTGCCTTTGCATTTGGGTGGAAGCTGGCCTTGGTTGCTCTTTGCGTCACGATGCCTATTGGAATTGTCTCTGGTTATTTCCGTTTCAAGTATGAGATTCAGTTCGAGAAGATGAACGCAGCGGTTTTCGCCGAAAGCTCCAAGTTCGCCGCAGAATCCATCGGAGCATTCCGAACCGTCTCAGCACTGACCTTGGAGGACAAGACATGCGCGCGGTACAATGAGCTGCTCAAGGACCACGTCACACATGCTTTCAAGAAAGCCAAGTGGACCAGTCTGGTCTTTGGATTCTCGGACTCGGTTTCCATGGCCTGCCAGGCTCTCATTTTCTGGTACGGTAGTCGGCTTCTGATATCTGGCGAATACAGCCCCCAGGCCTTCTTTGTCTGCTTCATGGCCGTAATCCAGGGTGCTGAGGCTGCAGGTCAGAGTCTTAGTTTCGGACCCAATGCGGCCCAGGTCACAGCAGCCTCGAATCGGATTATCAATATGCGGGAATCTAGAAACCGGGACCTCCTACCGCTCGTGGACCCCATTCCGGACACCGAGGGTGGTGTTCAGATAGAGTTCCGCGACGTCCATTTCCGATACCCGACTCGTGATGTCTCTGTTTTCAAGGGGCTCAACCTGACGATCGAAAAGGGCCAGTTCGCTGCCCTCGTTGGAGCATCCGGCTGCGGCAAAACGAGCATCATTTCTCTCATGGAGCGTTTCTATGATGCGCAAAAGGGCGCCATTCTCTGCAACGGCAAGAACATCAGCGACGTCAACATCTACGAGTACCGGAAGCAGCTGTCGTTAGTATCCCAGGAGCCTACCTTGTTCCAAGGCACAGTCAGGGACAACATCCTCCTCGGAGTAGATAAAAATAGCGTGACCGATGAGCAGCTGCACCGGGTATGTCGAGACGCTTCTATTCACGACTTCGTCGTCTCGCTTCCAGAGGGGTATAACACCGACATTGGCAGCAGAGGCGTCTCTCTATCCGGTGGCCAGAAGCAGCGTGTGGCAATTGCGCGCGCGCTCATCAGAGACCCACGTATACTTCTGCTTGACGAGGCCACAAGCTCCCTTGACTCGGAGTCCGAGAAGCTGGTTCAGGCCGCCTTTGAGAGAGCGGGAAAGGGCCGCACTATGCTGGTTGTTGCGCACCGTCTCGCAACGGTGCAGAACGCAGACATCATCTTCGTCCTGGGAGAGGGCAAGCTGCTGGAGAAGGGCAACCACGCTGAGTTGCTGAAGAAGAAGGGAGTATATTGGCACATGGTAAGTCTATCAATCAAACGTTTGATCCGAGGCATGCTACTGACCGTTTTCTTGCAGTGTCACAGCCAGGCACTCGACAGATGAACGATACCTCTGATGCCACAGGCTAGCTACAACCTCTGCCGCTATTGCGTCGACTACAACTATTCGGCCTCATATATTTGAGCTGATGGATGGATGATACGATAAGGGATAAGTAAAAATGAGCCCATCAATATGGGATTTGAAATCTCGTGCCATTGATGGAGTTTCCACGGCTGGTTATGCGGCCTCAAGGACTCACAAAGCCGCAAAGAAACTCAACTCCTCTAAGTATATTTATCTGCATTCCCCACTCTCGAGTCATCCCCCACAGGTCCGGTCTTACAGTTGATGCTGTTGCGGTTGCCACGACGGAATGACCAGGACTCCAATGGAGGTTTCTGTTTACCCTGATAGAGAGAATCTTCGGTTTCCAACGGAAAGGACGTGTCCAATCCCCGCGGAAACCGCTGCTACTCAACACAGAAACAAACTTTAATACATGCAAAATACTGAAGGCGTGGTATTGATGTCTACTAATGAAACCCAGAGATATATCCTCTTCACGGGGCTCGTCCATCTATGATGTACTTTCACAATCCAAATGTCCAAGCGTGTGTGACCTTCTATGTCTGTCTATCCTCGCCGGCCGTCGCACCTCCAGCCTCCCGCTTCATGACCTCAAGATTGAGTCTCCAGCCCCCATAGTGCGTCTAGCTCACACATGATGAAATCAGTCTTGGTCATGACGAAGTCGTGACCGCCAGGGAGCTCCTTCCACACGACGTTGTCCTTGCCGCCCAACAACGGCAAACCGTCCTTGGCATAGTGCTCGACGTCGATGATCTCGTCCGTCCTGCCGATGAACACGGCCGTCGTTCCCTTCGCCCGCCTACCCAGCGCGCGCCACGTCTCGTGCTGGCCCGTCAGCGGCGCCCACCGCACGCACGACATGAAGGCCGGCACGAACCCCCCGTGGTGGGCCACCATCCAGGAGACATACTCGCGCGCCCGCCGCTCGACCTGCACGTCCTCACCGCCGGGTCCTGAGACCTCGGCGGCGGCAACGTCGACGAACTTTTCCGCCGGGTCGCCCTCCTCCGCACCGGCGTTGGCGCGCTTGCGCGCCAGCGGCCGCTGCAGCCTCTTGCGCGTGAAGGCGGCGAGAATCCGTCCGGGGACAAGGCCCGACTGGAACGTTAGCTGGGCGAGGAGGCCAAAGTTCTCGGCGCGGATGAGTCCGGCGGGCGCCAGCAGCACGAGGCTCTCGACCATGTGCGGGAACGCGGCGGCAAAGGAGGCGGCGACGGCGCCACCCAGGGAGTAGCCGATGACCCGAACGGAGTTGGTGCCGGACCAGGCGAGCGGGGAGGAGGCGAGGGCAAGGAGTACCTGGGTGGTGTACAGGCGGGCGTCGTGGGGGAGGTCGCCGACGCCGTCGGAGAAGCCACGGCCGAAGAGGTCAAACATCATGACGCGGCAGCCCCGGGCAGCAAGGGCGTGGGCAATGCGGCCGAGGGTCATGCACGAGGTGCTGATCCCGTGGATGAGAACGACCTTAGAGCCAGTAGTGGGGCCGAACTCGTAGACCCGAATGGAGCCATACTGGGTGAGCATATTTAGCCATGTACTGATCGGTTGCTTTGTCGTCTGTGTGACAAGTGGGAGAGGACGGGGGGAGAGAAGGGCGTCTCACAGGCGTTTCAACATCCCGTGCACCTGGGAAGGAGTCTGGTCGATAAGGAAGCTTCTTAACCTCGTCGCCCGAGAGCTTGGACAATTTGGTCTTGAGAGGGTTAGGGATGGCGGTGCCCCAATTGGGATAGAGGCTGAGCCGGGCAAGAGATAAGAAGGAGAGCGTGGCGACGACGGTTGTCGCGACGATTGCCGCCGTCCGCGGTTCAACGGATGGGATGAAGAGAGACTCCATGGCGCTGGATATCCAAGCGTGTTGTGAGATATCAGGATCGGTATATGCCCTTTAGATAATGAGAAGTGGAGGAACGGGCGGAGAGGGAAGCTCACGGAGCCCCGTAGGAGCTTTCTGAGACGATTTGCAGATGAGCCCGGCTTTCAATATTCCGAGGGCTATGCGGTGAGTGATTCACGACAATCACTGCAGTCGATGCGTCTATAGCCTAGCAAGCCCTGATGCGTTGTCGTTGTGTAACCGAATGAGGCTGATACTGAGCCCAGCTTGGATGTATGTTTAGTGGAGAGCGGAAGTCCTACGCGTTGGTGGATCTTTCCCATTTGTACGGATACTCCGTACCTAAACCTAAACTCAAGAAACTATTGTAGCCAGGTACCACGTGGTTCCTATTTGTATCGAAAAAGTGGAGACGAACTACCTAACCCTCCTTATCAGCTGGCAGGTGGCGGCCAGCACTGAATGGCATTTGATGGGATGCCTGATAAACCACATCCAACAACACACATTTCACCTCTGACAGTGCTCTCTTTCCGTTCCGACTTCGCTTTATTCCACTTTCTTCCAATGCAGATTGAAATCGGATCAATGTGGGTCAAATGCACGTGAATGGAGAACAATGCCGCATCAATGGGCCAGTCATGCCATCCTCTTCCACTTGGAGATTGTTACCTGAAGGGCTGGCTCGAGACAGTATAGCAACTCCGGACAACAAGGTGACAATCCACACACGACTGCAACATGGACAAGTAGACAGCAATGGAAACACCCGTTCCTCCAAATTTGACCACAGTATGCCGACCAGTCCTAATATAAGTCGTAACGCTTTGTCTTACCATGTTTCATTATATCTTGAGCGGATGACATCATACGGCTTTCGTACCCGCGACGCTACGACCTCCACAACGACGTCGCCGAACTGTTCCGACGCGCGGGAGCCCACGCGGATCTGGAGAGTGTTGGTAAAGAAGCTCATCGTGGAGATACCATCAATACTGGAGCGGCTGGTGTCTGCCAGTCCGATGACGACGTCCTGTTGACCCGTCGTTGCTGCCAACACTGTCTCGTATGCAGCAAGGAAGAAGTGTAACGAGGGCGCCCTGAGACGGAGCGCCGAGTCTTTGGAGCGCTGGGATAGTATGCGGCTGTTACCAGTTTCTGACTTGTTGGCGCTATGCCCATGGGTATCGTTCTCATCAAGGGGAACTCTTATGGGACCTACTCTGGACAGAACTTCTTGACAAGCTCTGGGGTCTCCTCCCACGAATTCTCGTACCACCGGTGTCGCCCGGCGGCAACATCGCACAACGTGGTCGTATTAGTGGGTATGGCTCCTTCGCGGCGGCGGCGCTCTCTCCCCGGTCCTGGGCCGCGAGATCTTTCAAAAATCTCTTGATATATGAGAATGTGACCGGCTTAATAATCTGCATGGCCCATTTACATCCCTCAATGCCCACAGCGCCAGATCATTAAGCAACTTATCCCCCAGCGCGGCCGTGAACGCCGCCACGTCGTCTTTCCTATGTCAATGTTCTCACCAACTATAAGCAGGAGATGCCTTAGGTCACGGTGCTGTTGGCCGCAGAAGGTGGTTAAGTGTGCTTGATATTGCCAAGGATACGTATAGGTAATTTCAAGACTTGGCATCACCGGCAAAAACACGGTTCCACGGGCCTATTCAGGGTTCAAGTCCGCGGAAACCCAAAGACGTCAGTGATACACCCACAGTGTTCGCGGGATTGCAACCGATGTCGTTGTACGATGGTACCAGGCCGAAGTTAATTACCCCTGTTAGGTAACCAATGTTCACCCCCCTACTACGGGACTTCACTTTTGATGAATATTCCCCATCTATTCTGATGTCAGCTATGAGGGGTAACATCATAGGGTTAATTAACTTACTCCTGCCACCTTGTATTATGATTGAGACGAGTCATCGCAGGAAATTTGAATTTGCTGGATCAACGAACTGATCCCTGTTGACGTTCCACAGGGGGGGGATTCCAGAGGCTAGCGCGGTAAAGCGCCTCGCTAGTGCGCTGTAGCTCACGTTACGTCGGAGCACTATTGGGAGTCGCCGTGCTCTGGAGGATGCGGGGTCACCTACTTACCCTAACACTGAACAGTAACACGCGGAAAGTCTGAAGTCATGCGGGCAGGGGGGGGGGGATTAGTGGTTGACTTCAGGCTTTCTGCATGTCACTGTACCTACCGACCCCTGAGTGTTTGCAACTGGCAATCACCCTTGAAAAGCTTAACTTGACGCCTCCTGGATACGTCGAAGGTACCGGGCTTTTGGGATTCCGCGTACGGACTTCGAAACTCTCCGCCGTGATTTTGCAATGCAACTAGCTTTTTCTCACAGGAAGGGGACGCGTCTTGTGCACTGTGGACTAGAAAACGTTCCAAGTCTAGAATGAAGTCAACAAAGAGATTCGGTAGCGAGACGGTGTCCTAGTAGGTCAGATGGAGAAGGTAGCTGCCTGCCGGTCACTACCTTTGGCTACTGATATCATGAAACTAAAAGGTTGCAGCGCATATGCAGGGTATCGACTATAGGTCTCAAAAGAAAAGGAAGTGTAATACATAATATGGCAGCAGGCCGTATTTTGGCGCGCAACACCCTTCAACGCCACAAAACGTGCTTTTGGTACAAATATATAAATTCATCCACCGTCCGCCCCAGACTCCCTGCTAGAAACAAAAGGAAAGCGAAAACGAAAACAACAGCCATGCACATGAAAGACGACGCAAGGAATCTTTCAAGACATGCCTACTGCCCAAGCAGCGTGGCCGAGCTGCTTGATAAGAAGACAGAGGTTTTCGACGATGGGCGGATGAAGATCCGACGAGTCTCGAAAGTTGGCCCGGAGAATCTCCTGCGCAACCTCCATACACGCCTTGGGATCGTCAAGAGACGCCTCAGTGGTTCCGGCCCTAGTCATGGGCCCTAGAATCACTGGATGGCCCTGGTTGAACCCAATGAAGCGATGTACCAGGTTCGACTCGGTGCCGTCTAGGAAGACCTTTTCTTGCTCGTATTGCGCAGGCCGGTTCCCGCTCGCCTTTGAAACCACGCCGTATGTCCAGCATGCGAGGGCTGCATGGTGGACGGCTACAGCGTAAAAGTCCTTGAGATGGCCCGGCGGGAACATCTTTGCTTGGCGCAAGATCTGACCCGCGTGCCAGAGGGACTGACGCGCCTCGGCACTCTGCGACCACTCGCGCAGGTCGCCAAAGACCCGGCGGGCTTGGTCCTCGCCCTCTTTGCCCGAGAACAGCTGCAGGTCGTTCAACGAGAGATGTAGGTTCATCATGAGAAGATGCAACACCAAGCTCTCCTGAGCCGAAAGCATCTCGTGCCAGTTGGATGTGACCTGCAGGAAACCCTGCAGATCTTTGCACAATTCGGCATGCCTGGCGCGGAGCACCTCTCCGGATTTAGTCTCAGAGTTCAGCCAAGTCCGGGTGCGCAAGACGGCACAGAGCTGGAGATACTCTAGGATCAGCGCCCAATAACCATGTAAAAAAATCGAGATTGCGAACTGCAAATCCAAGCGTTGGCGATTCGTCGCGAGGAGGTTGATGTCCTTGAAGAGGTCGCAAGTCGAGGGAGGCCGGCTATTCTGCCCAGCGTTTCGTTTGAGGTAGTGGATCTTCCATTCGGTCGCCGTCTTCGCGAACCACAACTCTCTGGCTTCGGGAAGAGGCAAGGTGAGTTCCGAGTATGACATGGATGGGTTGGTAAGCGTGGTCATGGAGGTCTGAGCGTCTCGCACGAAGCAGTGAAAAAGTAGTCTCAATGTGTCAGCACAAGGATATCCCAGACATCGATCGGAACTATGACCTTACCTCTTCCACGACTCACGATCGTACCAGAGCCTCCACTTGTTCTCCAGAACCTCGCCCTCGTCCGAGATGTCGACTTCGATGATGGGATATGATGCCCGCTGGAATTTGCCGCGGTATCTCATCATCTGTGCGCAAGTAGTGTGAGCAACAAGATCCTTAGTAGGCGGGCGGAGATTGTGGTACTTACTGTGATGGGAATCAGAAGATGACATTCAGCAATCTCCATCTTGCGCCGGTTGCCGCTCCACAAGCCGATGTCCTGACCCAAGATCAAGGTCTGCACAAGACCCAAATTTTTGATGGATGTATTGGCGTCCTCGAACCTTGATGGGATAGTGACTCGGACCGCTTCCTGCAGAGCGAACCCAAACTTGCGCAAGGTTTGCACGGGAGTCAGTATGGCCCCAGCAGAGGCAGCGACGGCGAGCCACTCTGGCCATTGAGATTCCATGGAAAAAGAGCCGTGGTGAATCCATTGCGATGTCTGGCAGAAGTGCGCCGCCAGAAAGATGTGGACCAGGCTGTCCATGACCTCTAGTGAGGGGAATGAAGAAGCAACGCGGCTCATGATGCTGTCGTTCTTGCAGGTTGATAAGACGATTGCCAGGATCTGGTCCCTGCCCGACTGATCTAACTTGCCCTTGACAGTTCTGGCATGTTTCTGTCGGCTCTGCTGAAAGGCGGCGCTGGTCGTATCGTCGGGCGGTACGGACAAGTTTGGGTGTTCTACATAACAGGAGTCCGTCTGGGTGGGGGCCCATTGCCACGGCGACTCCGTCCAGACCTTGACCAGAGTCTGTCGCATCTGAGTCAGGTCGATTGAATCATCGGTTTGAGGGGTAAAACTCGGGTCGGATTCGGTGTTGCCCATGGCGTCCATGTTCCAGTGGTCCAGAAGACCAAAGTCCACCTCGTTCAGCTCGAGATTCGAGTTGTCGCAGAAGTCGAGAACGGCTAGTCCCTGCGCCCCTGACATCCTCGATACTTCCATTCCTGGTTCGTAAATGACATTTTGAAGGAAGTCGGAGAAGGGCAAGGACGTGTCAACAGCTGAACTACCGATTTCGAAATTGACCGGAATGGGCTTGTCGCTGACTTGGCCAGTGACGTTATTCCGTGAGGGAAAACGGCCAGATTCCGATTTGGCGTGATGGACGGAGCCCAGCTGACCATTTTCGTCCCTGGGTGGGAGCATGGCTTGCTGGGGATGCTGCTGGTAGACAGTCGAGGGGCTGCTGTCGTAGGCAGACTGTGAAGGGGACGTAGTGAGGGAGCCAGGTGTCGAAGTGGTCGTGTGAGGGTTCCCAGACAAGTGGAGAAGGTGCATGGCAGCTGCAGAGCCGGCTTCGGTGGACGAGTATTCGCAGTTGAGGTTGCGATTGCGACACCGCGTGCAAGGCTTGACCTCCTCGCACTTGACGCGGGCGGTCGCGCAAGGTCGGCATGCGTGAGAGACGCGGCCAGCGCCGGGAGACGTGTTGGTGCGACGTCTCTTCTTATTGGGGTCATTGTCGTTATCGTGATTGGTGACATGGCGTTTGAGAAGATCTTGGCGGGCGAATGCCTTGCCGCATATCTGACAGGCAAACCGCTTCCCTAGGGTATGCGTCTGGATGTGGCGGGCCAGATGCTCAGGGCGAGAATACCGCCGTTGACAGTGAGCACACTGGTAGAGGCTGGCAGTGGCAGCATGGCTCTGGGTAGCCGGAGCCGTCGTGGAACAGTTAGGTTGGTTCGACTGTAATGGGGCCACTGATGACGGTGAGACGGATTGGGAAAGGCCGTTTAAGCTGTGTGACTGATCCGATTTCACAATGGCGACATTGGGTGAAGGGCCTGAAGCGAGGTCGTTGCGACTGTGAACGGAAGCACTCGGTTTATCACTACCAACGGCTCGGGTCGGCATCATGGTGTGGCGACCACCGTCCATGGCTCCTTGCGTTAGTAAGACCGGAGCGGGCCCGGCTATCCGCTGTAGGTAGCCAACGGCGACGGCTGCGGGAAGCGGGAGTTTGGCGACTGCTAATGGTAGGTGGCGGCAACGGCGGCAGCGGCAAAGAGATGTCGAGCGAAAAAAAGATTGGTTGCAAAGGAAAGACAAGGAAGAAGGGGGAGGAGAAGAAGAAAAAAGCTGGTTGGCAACAAGCCTGGGCCCTGGAGAATACCCAGAGTTGTCGGGAGGGGGATAAGGAGGAAATGCGAGCTACGGGTGGGCAGAGGCAAGCTTCTTGGTGCAATTCAAGCAAGCAAAAGTAAGCGGTTGCAGCCAAGACTGCAAGACAAGAGCTTGTCTAAATTGCGGAAGCTTGGGCTTTGGCTTTGACTCTCCAACGCGGACTCCTTACCGGTGGTGGTGGTGGTGGTAGTAGTAGTAGCAGCAACGGTAGGAGTTGGAGCGATTCAATCGCGATTAATGCAGTCAGTTAGGAGGCCAATGGCGGTAGGGCCTTAGGGTGAGGTAATGTATGCCAATGTTTTTGTCGGTAGAGGGGACGAACGCACCAGGTGGGGTGGGCAACCTTTTCTGAAATTGAAAAAAGTGGGCATGTACCCCGAGGTGCAGATCCGCGTTGGTGATGCCGCTGCTGCTGTGTAGCCGCATGGTGCATCAGGGCGCACGCAGACGGAGAATTCGTGGGCCCTTCAGGACGGCGCTAAGCAGTACCGGTAGTTTAAGCAAACTAGGGCCTGGCTGCGGTTTTGATGCAAGACAGAAAAAAAGGGTCAAGAAGTGCCGCGCCAGGTATTCGTACCTCAACTCAAGTACGTTATCCGTACTACCTACCGGTACCTGGGTGACTATCTAGAGAAGTACAACGCGACTGGACTGAACTGGGCTGGGCGGTAGGTACGTACATACATACCTACCTACCTAGTGTATCAACGGAACCATCCCAAAACCACACTGTAGTATATCGGCCGCTGGTGATGAGTACCTACCATGTAGGTAGGTATTTACCTAGGTATCTAGGTCGGCATTTACCTCGGTAGGTCGGTACATTTCTAGGTACCCGGTATATCGGAGTCGACAGTCAGGCAAGTTCAGTCAACATACGAGGGCGACCCTAGAGACCAAAAAAAGAAAAAAAGAGAAGAAAAAAAAAAGACAGTGAGCGATGGAAGGGGTAGGGGGACTCGTCATCCTCTGGCCGGTACTGGTCCCTAAAGGGGAAAGGCTCGAGCTGCCAGCTTCGAAACCCCAAACCCAAGCGTTCGTTGCATTTGGCAGGTCTGCAATCATGCAGGTCAAGCAGGACGCCACATGCGACTGGAGAACTGGAGAATAGTAATCGTACGTGTAACCAGACCTAGATCCTGACAGGGGTAGCGCCGGAAGGATCCGTCGACAGCTAAGCACTGAGACGACGACGACGACGACGATGACGACGACGCGGCTTTTTCGCACCTAATTGATGCTTCATGCCGATGCGGGTGCTCTGTGCTGCAGACAACGAATTACAAGTTCTACATGGCCTGGAGTGTCGTGTAGCCCTGTAGACTGACATGTTGATTGTTACCTTGACCTACGTGAGTAGGACTGAAGACCCCTCGCCTTCCTCTTTCCATCAACATTGTCCGGCAAGTACATATATGTATGTACACTGCGGACAGCCTTCTCCGAGCAAAGATGCCGCACCCATTGTGTCGCGTACGTGAGCCGATGAGGCTATTCATCTTGCGGGAACCAGAGATGCATCAAACCACCCAAGGCCGTGGACACAGCATCGACGCCAGAATAGCAGCCATGGCCGATGGAGCGCGACGGTCGTCTTTTTCGAGGGCAACAGTTTGTTAGACATGTTGGCATCATGGCAGCAACTGTGCTATCGATTGGGTTAGCCCGGGCAATTTTGTAAAGTCAATAGACCAAGCCATCCGCCTGACTCGTGGGCTAGATGGCCGGTGACCTTCCCTGCTGCCGCCATATCTGGACGAGTTCGAGCAATCCTGTCTTCTGCCGCCGCCAACCGAGAAGCATGCAAATGCGATACCAACGCAGCTTGGCGTGTACTGTCCACTTACCTACCTGGTAGGTAGCACCTAAAACGCGTATGGGCCCCTAGGAGGCTCCATTCCTTGCAATGTCCATCTCCGGAAGTGGAACCCCCCTCACACCCTCTTCCTTGAATGAGGAAAGCACGGTATACATACGGATACAAGCACAAACCATTGAAGGTACAAGAAGCCCTGCAAACAACAAACAACGTGCTAACATAGGCATTCCAACAGAGGAAGGGGTTTCTCGTTTTGAGCCTGGAAAGTAGACAGCAAAAAGCGTTACGTAGGCCCGATTTGCCAGTGCCACCCTGAACCCTGTGCATGCATGCCCGTCAAGGATAGGGAGCCCATTCTCTAGGTACCTTGCAGCAGTATTCGTAGCGTAGAGGTCCTTCCCCCTCCCGAAATTTCATGAATGGAACCATTTAATTCCCATCACAACTATCTGTACGCAACCATCTGCCTGCTTACTTGTAAAGCTAAGTCCCGCCAGCATGTTGAAGGTTAGAGCAGTACTCGTGTTTCCTATCCGGTCGGTACCTAGGCCCTGCAGGTACTCCTGAGGTACGGATACAAGGCGGGCCCTCTTGAGGTCGCACAGGTAGACAATAGTGACCATACACCGTGGGAAAACAGGTACTACGTCAAAATTCAAGATACTGGAGGATTTTTATATACTACCTACCTGGGTGAGTTAGGTACGCAGTTCCCTAGTGCTCCTTCATCCCAGCTCCCAGCCAGACGTGCCCCACATTAACCTCTGTGAACCCTGCGTCTGGTTGCTGCATCTCTGATTCCACGACGTCTTCTCATCCATGCCATGTTCTTGCTTGTAACGTATACACCAAGACAACGACCAGTGGTGGGCAGAACTCCAGGTCAACGAAGATTGACCGAAATCCCCTTGGCTGTCTCTTCTCGTCCCACGGCCAAGTAACCATAACCTTCTCACCGACAATGGCGCGCTCCTAGAAGCTTGAATTCTGCCCGCGTCCGCGAAAGCCCCGTCAGTCAAGCGTCAACATGACGACTTAAACCCTGTCTCAACACGCCGGCGCTAGATGATGAAGATAGAAAAAGACGGCAGAATGGAACCTCCACACGGCATTACTGCTAACCATACTCCATCACACCATGAGCTGTGAGGTGGTGAAAGCGTCATTTGAGACACGCCCGTTACATCTCGCAAGCAGCCTACTCAGGTGAGCCCTATCGACTTTGCCCACGTGCGCACAGGACATCAAGTGCCGGTTGCGGCCATCATCACGGATCACAGCCTATGGTTTACCGGTTCGTAGCCGCAGCAAAGTGTGTGTGGCCGGTGCCGAATACCTGGGCTTGGGGGGGGGGGGGGGGGGGGGGTGATATACACAGTTCCGGCAAACCTTTCCCTTCATTATGAGGCTCTTCAAGCAAGGTCATGGCCTGATCAGTTCCAGACAACTGGTGACGGCGGGGTCCGACTCACGTGGAGAGGCCAGTGTCTACGGTCCTCGTGCGAGGTTGCCATCAGCGTCTTCGTTCCGGTGGGTGGGCGGGTGTCGGATATTAATATATCCCTTGTACCTCGTATGCGCGCAAGAGAGAACCAATCCGTACCTGCTTCATTGGCGCCCCGAAAAGAAAATAGCCCACTAATTGATTCTTTCCTGGCCCCGCTCGTTTTGGTCTCCCATGTCCAATGTCTTGTTGGTGGAACTCGTCTCCTCGAAATCCAAGACACACACCCTTCCCCTTGGTCACGGATAAGACAGTGGATACTACCGCCGAATCCCCCAACTCCCCGACTACCTATCCCTTTCCCGCCCCGCGGCCATGTCTAGACTCGAGTCTGTTTCAAGTCTGTCTCCAAGTTTGTCCTCGCCTGGTAGGGTTGAGGCTTGGGCCTATAAAACCTCCTTCTTAGGCCCGCCGCTCATCTCCCATTCATCATCAGGATAAGCCATTCGGTGTATCCGGCAAACTGGCCGACCTCGTTGCAATATCATGCAGCCGCACGGGCGTTTCGGGGAATAGCCGCCCTTTTCAATACACGCCGAATTCTACAGAGACGAACTTTGAGCAATTCTTTCACAAGGGCTGTGAAATGTCCGACCGAAGCATCCAGAGGCGAGCGAGATCATCCTGATCCCAGCGTCATCCACCGATCCGAACGACCCCTTGGGCTGGTAGACTGCTTGGTAATCCTCAGAGGGCGAGCTCTTTTGCCGAGTCGTCCAGACCACAATGGTACAAGTAGTGGAGTTCGTCGTCTAGAGCTCCGAAAAGACTCTCTAATGACCTTGCTGCAGTCCCTTCGATAGCATTGGCAAACACAGCTCTTGTGTTCTTCCCGCGGTCGCCACAGTCACTGACGCCTTCACTTTGGCGGTCGCCCAGACTTCCTACTTCTTCACCACGACGGCGCTGATCCAGAGCGTGGGCAACTTCCTTCTGGGTGCCCTTGGCCAACAAGCTCTGCTGGTGGCCAATCTACATCGCGAGTTATTCTGTCTACTTGCATGTACGATTTGATTCATATCTGGGGCACTCCTACGGCGGTTTCTGGGCGGTTGATTTCTGATGGGGGGTTTGGAGCCAGAGCTGCCGAGACGATCGCCCCCGTCAGCATCGCCGACGTCTTCTTTCTGCAGCACCTCTTCACATCCCCGAAGATGGCACACGAACGCCACGAAACGAGCGTCCAGAGGCGCATCGGCTTGCTGGGCAAGAGCAAGTCCGGGTCGGTCAAGTACGAAACAGGGCTCTCTCGCTCCGTGGGAAATCTCTCTTGAGCTTCTTCAACAAAAAACTTGCGCAAGAGAACCTAGTGAAGCTCGCCCTTTGCCCGATGGGCCTGATCATCATCCCCCCGCGCTTTGGGCGGCACCAGTGCGGGCTGCGATAGGAGTTCTCATCGTAGCCGTGTCCTTTAATACGGCAACCGCGTCTAGCACTGCGTGCGGTTTCGATTCATGACAAGTTGGCCTCTACTTAGTCGCCGGGATCATGAGTCCTTTGTTCGGAATCACGGCCACCTAGGCGATCGGTTGCGGACTGGTTCACCGTACGAAACGGCGGTGTCCGAGATCCGGAGATGCGACTACCTGGCATGGTCGTTAGCATCATCACGGCACCACTGGCATTGGTGCTATACTCGGCATCGAGAAGCAGCTGCATTGGATATGTCCCACTGCCGTTATTGGCCGAGCAGCAGAGCTCAAGTAGACAGAAAGGGGAGGGAGGGGAAGACCCACCCCCACTCAGCCGATCTTTCTTCGCTTTCTCTCCATCCGCCAGGTGAGTCCGCAACAAGCTGGAAGACAGTAACTTTAGGGCGAAATTATTTCTCTTCAGTCCGTGTACTGTTCATCCTGTACTTTTCTCTTCGGAATCTCGACCAACGAGACCAATCTCCTCTTCACCTAGTTGGTTTTCGATAGGGGATCATGAAGCCATCGCCTCAAGGCGACAACGTTCCGCCTACACGATTTCCTGCCACATTTCATTAGATAGCTTCTTAGCCAAGGTAACTATGGATTGGATTTCGAGTGATTGTGCGGGGAGATCTGAATGTTACGGTACCGGTACTAGTGGTGTGGGATAGCAACCGAGCTAATCACGGCTCTCCCCTCCCCCGCATTCTGTGCCGGTTGGTGGTAAACCGGAAACATGGCGGGGGAGGAGAAGCACGCACACCGGTCGTCCCTTGTTTGGAAAGGTCGGGCTTAGTGAGGGCTGTTTTAGATCCCTTGGGAAGAAGTCTGGAGCTCATCCGAAAGAGTTCCGACGGTCGATGATCGGTTATTAGTCTGTCGATGAGCACACGAGCACGGCATCTGCCATGCGTTTCAGACGACAGCTTCATCCTGTGGCGGCCTAGCGGTCGTAAGAGTCCAGGGTCCCTAGTCGGCCATTAAAGAGGCTAAAATGAGAAAAGCATGAGAGGGAGGGGCCGAAGAAACCGGAGCTACGGCAGTCGATATGTGTGGCCTTGGCCTACGCTTGCCAGGACGGGAAGCGTTTGAGATGCCCGCCTGTTTCTTCTAGAATATGCAGCGCTGCACCGCCCTCCTTTCGCATTACCGGTAGTACTTGACGGGCATGGCTCCCTTCGTCCTACTGTTGTGTGTTTCGTTTCTTAATCCCTTAATCTAGATTCTCTTTATCTCAATCCCTCCACTTCCCTTCCTCAGTCATTTTCTCATTCATCGCCAACAGAAACCGACCGACAAGGACGAGTTTCGCCATTGCCCTCGACTACTCCCTCGCACGCTTACTTTCACTCAGACATTTGGCACCTCGATACTATGTTGATTAACGGTGAGACCCAGCACCCTAATGGCGCTCACTCGAGTCCTATGATCCATGATTGTCCGCGGCCACTCAAGGTGGCCATTGTTGGTGCGGGTATCGGAGGTCTAAGTGCCGCCATCGCACTGCGTCGGGAAGGTCACCAGGTAGACGTATGAAACCCTTGTAATGCACCATCACCTGCCAATGCGCTCGCGGCTCACCTTGAACGGATTGCAGATATACGAGCAATCGAGGCTCGCCAACGAGACCGGCGCCGCCGTGCATCTGGCGCCGAATTCCAACGGCCTCCTCAGGAGGTGGGGCATCTACGCCGAGACTTTCGGCGCCAACCCTGCGCACCGCTTCAAGGAAAGAAACATGCACAACAAAGGCGGCTTCGATATCGACATCACCAAGTCCGAGGGCCAGTGGCAGCACCCCTGGCAGTTTGTCCACCGCGGCTACCTCCATAGCGAGCTGCGGAACGTCGCGACGGCGGAGGATGGCGTGACCCCCCCGGCCAAGATCCACGTTGCGTCCAAGGTTGTCAACGCAGACCCTGAAAAGGGCGAGATACAGCTAGAGAACGGCGCAACTGTACAGGCGGACGTCGTCCTTGGCGCGGACGGCATCTACGTGAGTTTCAATCACTTTCGCCGTTGGTGCCTTGCATGGACTGACACTTGCATTAGTCCCGGGTCAGGAAATACATCACCGGCACCGACTACAAGCTTTTCCGTTCGGGCAAGGCGGCGTTCCGATTCCTCATCCCGACTGCTGCGGCTCTGGAGGATCCCGTCACTGCCCCGTTGATCGAGAAGGAAAACTGTCTCAGCATCTGGTTCGGGGCAGACAGGCGTATTGTGGTTTACCCTTGCAACAACAACCAGCTATTGAACTTTGTGTGCATTCATCCAGATACCGAGTCTCACGCAACCACAACCGATGGTACGCTTCTCGCACCTCACACATTACTGACCACAAGACTGACAGATGCCAGGATGGAGTAAGAAGGGTTCCATTGAGCAGCTCCTCAAGGTGTATGAGAAATTTGATCCTGATGTGCTGCAATTGCTCAAGAAGGTCCATCCGGACGAAGTTAATGTCTGGCAGCTGCTAGACATGGAGGCCATGCCCACGTGGGTAAATGAAAAGTTAGCGCTCCTCGGTGATGCTGCTCACCCATTCACTCCTCGTAAGTCGTAATCAAAGTCCGAGGTCTGTCAAGTTACTAACAAGAAGACCAGACCAGGGGCAAGGAGCAGGTCAAGCGATGGAAGACGCCGCGGCGTTGGCCGTCGTTTTGCCAAATGGAACATACCCGGAGGATGTGACGGAACGGCTTCGCCTATACGAGCAGATCCGCCTGGAACGCGCGCACAAGATCCAGGAGTTCTCTCGCCAAGCTGGCATGGACAGAATACCCGGACAACAACCTCCCATCAATAGTTTGTGGCACCCTGGTCTACAAACTCGCCGAGTTGCACCCGCTAACGTGTCGACAGTGATGGAGTACAAGAACTACAACTTTGGCCACGACGCGCATGATCACGCGACAAAGATGCTCAACAAGTACCTGTGGTCCAAGAAGAAGGATCTTTACTGGCGCATGCCTGTCGGGTTCGGCCCTTTCCCCGGCCCCCGTCAGGACTTTTACGGCCGCCGCCAGCCGTCCGAGCTCGACCGCACCTTCAAGACCATCTCCGTCAAGTTCCTCACGTCGCGGACATTGCTCGAGACGATCCTCCCGAACGACTCCTTCCGTTTCAAGGCGCCCGGGACCGTCTGCACCGCCTCCCTCTCCGCCACGCAGCTCAACAACATGTCGTGGCTCGGCGGCGGCGGTTACAACCACCTGGGCCTGTACATCCACGGCATCGAGTACGTCAAGCGCGACGGGACCTCGGTCGACGGCACCCATCTCGCCGTGCTCTTCGAGTCTCTTGCCGACCCGATTGTCTCGGGCCGCGAGGAGCTCGGCATGCCGAAGCTCTTCTGCGACATCGACGTTGAGCACCACGCCACGGCGGCCCGCGTGCGCGCGTCGTGGCGGGGCGCCAGGTTCATCGATATGTCTCTCGACAACCTGCGCAAAGACGACCCCGAGACGGAGCACGGCACCATCGGCGGCGAGGCGGACTACGGCATCCTGACGTACCGGTACATCCCCTCAGTTGGGAATCCCGGCAAGGCGGACGCCGCATACGCGTGCGTGGTGCCGCACGAGGAGGAGGCGCGGGACGTGCCGGCTACGGTGCACGCCGTGGCAAGATCGCCTAGCGCCTCGGTTACGGTGGAGGGCCACGACTGGGAGAAGCTGCCGACACTGCATCACATCGCCAAATTTTTGGCCGAGATGCCCATCTACAAAGTCTTGGGCGCCAAGGTTGTGGAAGGAACCGGTGTCTCCAATGTGTCCGCGGCTCGGAGGATAGAATAGCGGCTTAACTTCGAGTTGGGGGGAGCTTTTGGTGGATTTTGTCAATCTGGGAACAGCATATGTGAAGCGCATCGTGTACATAGTTTCTATTGCGGTATTCGGGCTGAACGGCCTGTGGGAATACCAAACCCGTTTCATCGTATTAGCAAGCGATCCTCGACCTAGTCCCGACATTGCGTTTCAAAGGCGTGAGAACGCAAGTGACAGTTCGAAAATGCCGAACACCGGCTGCTGTATGATGCTGACACGGGCCAAATGGTGCTCACAGACACCGGATTAATTCCCACTTCATCCGTTCACCCACCCTTGTCTGGTCAATTTGTTCTCCGCAGCGATCCGTGAGCAGCAAGTTTCCGCCTTCAGCGGGTAAAATATGCGTACGGCCGATAGAAAGCAACCCACCCACCCCCGGTTTCTACCGTTCCCACCAGCCGAACCCTCCCCGCACACCCCGCCATCACCTTCTCGTCACCGGCCCGGCCCCGCCTCCACTTCCCGGACCACGTTGGGGGCGGGTATCGCTGTGTTTTGATACCACCTCGGATGCTGATCCGGCAACTGGCTTTCCCCCTCCTTGTCTCCCTCAGAGGCCGGGGAAGAAACTATGAGCATGTTGAGGAGGTGTATCGGAAACTTTTAGGACTGCTAGGCCCTGACAATCCTCGGTCGAGGAGTAGAAGCATCCGTTCGTCTTGCTTTGCTGATATACCTACGTCATGGACCACGCTTTCCTAATTGCCAAATTACCTACGATATCCAACAAACACCTTTCGAAACCGTGCCATATCAGCGAGAAGACGCAGAGGTATCATAACTGAGCCTCGAAGTGACGCAAAAAAAAGAAAGAAAAAAAAGACATTACTTACATTGATTTCCCGGTCGAAATGGCATCCTCAGTCACTCCGAACAACCTTCGTCGGCCTCAGCGCTTCATCACAGACCATGCGGCCGACGGCAAAGCCGTCTTCAACACCGCCCTTCCTGAAGAGATCCCTCAGCAGACCATCGCCAATGACGCAAAGTTCTATCTGGGCTACACCACCGAGCATACGCCCGTCTCCTTCGCCGGCAACAAGGACGTGGAGACGTACGCCGCGCGCCTTGCAAACCCGCCGGGCATCGTGATCCCCGGCGGCAGCGTCATGCGCATCGTCGACTGCCCACCAAACTCCCTGTCGCCCATGCACCGCACCGTGAGCCTGGACTACGGCGTCGTGCTCGAGGGGGAGGTTGACCTCGTGCTGGATTCCGGGGAGACGAGGAGGATGCGCAGGGGAGACGTGAGCGTCCAGCGGGGCACGATGCATGCGTGGAAGAACGTGAGCGAGACGCAGTGGGCCAGGATGCTGTATGTGCTCCAGGAGAGCCAGCCTCTCGAGGTCGCGGGCCAGGTCTTGGAGGAGGATTACGGTGTCGGAATGGAGGACGTGAAGCCCTCTAGCAAGTGATTGAGCCGAGACCTGGCGCTAATATGGGGGCAAGGATAGCCTCATTTCATACATTAACCAAAATACCATAAAATATACGCAGAACACTGTTTGATTGCTTCATATAATGCTCCCGGATGTAAAAAGCGTGCTATACATTTTGGGGGGGGGGGGGGGGGGGGGTAAAGAAAAAGAGTAAAACACCCCCGCGTCGTGTCGCTTTGTTTACAATAATTCAAGACGGTTCTGCCACGTGTTTCTGGTTTCTTAGTAAATTGCCATTTGGGTTACCGCTACAAGGAACCACTAAGTTATCATCTGTTGCCATGACTCCAGCAACGATTGTCATGTCACGTATGTGTCCTGATGCTTTTGGCAGGCAACTGTTGGCTGCGTTATCTGGAGCGTGCTTTATAACGGTTGAGGGGACACGATAGCCCTGCCGCTTTGTTGGTTGGTTGAGAATAGGTTTTGGCGTCACTGGCCTAGATGTTCTGCTTGCTGTTAGTAAATATATATGTGCTGAGTGGCTGCTTTATTGATTTACTATGCTACCTGTTTCAATCAAGGCTTTTGTGGTGCTGCCTATGTTTTGCCTGTATCCGTACTTAGTGAATGATTTTATCCATAGTAACATGGCTGACTTATATCGTTGTTGACCTTGTAGTTAGCGTACTTTAAAGGTCTACTATAAATAAAAAACCGCTTGCATAAGTGATTTTATTAGGTAGATCCACCCTAAGCTAGGCGAACTAGTAGTAGAAGGTCGACACTAGAAACAGGATAAAAAGTCGCCTATTGCCTAGAGGTAGGCGCTTACACAGGAGCAGTGCGACATGGCTATCCCTGCTTTTAGGCTCGCTCATGGCAAGTTTACCGGACTGAAACAATAACGAGAGCTGGGCTTAGGGTGGCTCACCCTCTGCTCAACTTTGCTCACCTTTGGTTCAGGTTAAAGTGGCCATCGATCAGTCCTCACATCCAATGCAGATTTGGCACGCAGTTCCTATATAGGTAGGAGTTGTACCTGTGTATCCGTAAGGTAGCTTAGAATAAGGTATGGCAGCTGCACTCCAATCAGCAAGTCCAGCCACGGTGGCGGACCCTTGCCCGTTTGGGATGGGATCTCCCCGCGCCACACTTCCCAGCTGGCGCCAATCGCGCGATAAGATCCGACGGGGAAAGGTCCACACAAGTACCTAGGTAGACTGTGTGTGTGATAAGCACCAACCTGTGGACCTCCCTGAGTCCTGTTGCGACTAGGGCGGCAGGTGGTTCGAAGAGGTGCATGTGCTCATGCTCGTGTGCCTCGACTTGCCCCTCCAAATATTCCTCGCTCCATCGCCTAGGACTTTCTGCCAAGTTCTGCATTTTCTTTGCCACGGCGCCAACAATCTTCCAAGTCCCAAATGCACCCGACCGCCTTCGGCTCTCCTTGTCTAGGTAACATTCGACCCCACCATATGTCGAATATTGAATCTTGTTTCGTCATGCTGACTTATCACGGTCCGACAGCCTGACTTATCGCTCGCCCACGAGTTGCTGGCGATACCGACCGACCTCATTGACGCGGAACATACAACGGCGAGCTCTATTCAAGACGAGACGAGATAGACCCTCGATAAGCCCGTAGATATCAACCGAGCTGGAGACAATGCAAACATTCTAAGATGGCGAGTCCAGACGGTGGAGCTGCTCTAGCTTCCCTTGACGATAACAACCGCTTGCACGATGATGGAGGAGATTCGATATCGGGCAGCTCCTACATAGGAAGTGACGCCTCGGACGAATCCTCAGGGCCAGGAGAATGTCGCTGGCGAACTGCCCGATACCACGACATGGAGTGCTCCCGATACTTCGATTGCCCTACCCATGTCGTCGAGAGGCGGCTCTCGGACGTAGAGGCCGACGATAGCGATGAGGGGGATGACGAACCAACCGTGCAGCTTCGAATAGACGACAATGGGATTGGAAGTAGTTCCAGCGCAAGGCCCCAAATCATCGAGCCCACGGCGGCCGGTGATGCTGCAGAACCGAGAGCAAGCTATGCACCCGTGCCCGAGGCGACCGATACCGTCCTACCGACTGCACGAGCAGATTCAGCACAGGCAACCTCAGCACGGGATACCGAAGGGCCTGATGAGTCTCAGGATCCCGAAGAAGCCGCGTCGGCACCACCAACGCCTCTGAGTTCTCGACTCTCAGAGTCCTCTCAACCTCTTCCTCCCACCGCAACGCCTGCACAGCCTACGGGAGAGTTTGTCCCGTCAGAAAGGTCCTCCAGTTTGATAAGCTTACAAGCTGCAAACACATCGTCGCAAGACTTGCCTCTACGTCCAGCCTTGTCATCGAGTCGATCCCTGGAAACGGCGCCCCCGCCGCCACCTAGAAGATCGAGCTCTTCAGCTGCCGTCCCGTCTGCCTCGCGGGGCCAGCAAGGTTCCGAGGAGAGGAGCGGTCCGCCCGAGTTTGTCTTGCCAAGGTGGCAGCCAGACGCAGAGGTAACCCTTTGCCCGATATGCCACGTACAGTTCAGTATTTTTGTTAGAAAACATCACTGCAGGTGGGTTTGGCCGGTTCTGGTACTGATGCAAGCCACATGCTAACGTGACATAGGAAATGTGGAAGGGTCGTGTGTAACGCCTGCTCACCTCACAGAATCACGATCCCTTATCAGTATATTGTTCAGCCGCCCGGCCAACCGCGGTTGGCGGCCCAGAGATACCCATCGTCCCTCATCAGCGGTGAGGGAGGATATGCAGATTTCAGCAGTCTCGGTGGAGGAGAGCGAGTTCGTCTATGCAACCCATGCGTCCCTGACCCGAACACCACACCACCTCAACAGTCGATCGCCTCGCCATCGCAGCTGTCGCCGCGAGCGGCGCATTATAGATCACAAAGCAGCATCAGTACTATGTCTAGCAACGCGCCCCCGCCCAGTCGCTTCTCAGGCTACTTTACGTCTGGGCCTTCCTCGGATACCTATGCGCGGTCTAGAAGCATCACTGTAAGCATGGCACTCTTCACTCCCGGCCTTCTCCCAGCTCAATACGGAGGCTAACAATCACAGCATTCCGGATCCGGTGGCTCCTTGGGTTCTCGCGGACATTACCAATCCACGCAAAACCGGATCATGGCGGGAACCCCGCCCACGTACTACCCCTCCTCGTCGACAGGCTACCCGGGCTCATCTCGTTACCGGTCTATGCTAGATGTTGGGCCGTCTTCTTCATCTTCAGCCGCCCAGAACCGTGCACTGCCGCCTCCGCCGCCCCAAATCGCCGAGGAGGACGAGTGCCCGGTCTGCCACCGCGAGCTCCCGTCGCGCAGTCTGCCGAACTTTGAGGCTGTGCGGGAGACGCACATAACCACTTGCATTGCCGCACATAGTACATACAGCGGCACGCCTACGGGAGAAACACCGCAGAATACCGTTGGTACCCCACCTCCTCTGGCCATACGCCGGACTGGGATGTTTCCTTATCTGGCCACGGAGAAGGACTGCGTCGATTCTGCCGAGTGCACCATCTGCCTCGAGGAGTTCGAGGTAGGCGTTCCCATGGCGCGTCTAGAGTGCCTCTGCCGTTTTCACCGGTCCTGCATCTCGGCTTGGTTTATCAACCACCCCGGCCGATGCCCCGTCCATCAGCATGATAGTTTTGGCTATTGATACCTAGGGTTGTTCTTTCGATATTTCATCTGTCGTTTGCTCTGCATTTTGGCGTTTGGGTTCGGCCGGGCCAGTCACTTTAACTAAGTCTCTCATTTGGTACGCGCATTGCACCCTTCTTTATTGGTTTACGGCTACATACTTGTCTCCTCGTCTTTTTTTGTCTGGTGTCATTCAACGTGTGACGTCAGGAGGATGGGGCTCGGCTCACGCAGAATGTGGCCGTCGCAGATGTGGATGTCCAGGACGGTGTGCAGTTATAGTTTATGTTTGGTTCGTATGGGAAAGTCTGGGCCATGCTATGCACCGTCGGGCTAATGGTTTTTGGTCCTTTTGCGTAATCAGGGTATAATACTTCTGCCGGTAGATACTTCTGAAGAGACAGGAGGGAGGGACGGGCAGGATTTTTTGTTGAACAGTGAACTCTCAATTGCTCCCTTCTCGCCGAAAAGACACCAACTCGGAATAGATAGATTTGTGGATTTTGCTATATATGGCCACCCGTGGCTTGAGAAACTCATTCCAAACTCGACGACCTTTCTCTTGGTCCCGCATAACGATCCCGTATTGCCCAAAGGCTTGACGGCTGCCGTTTCATCTTGAGAGCGATGTTGGGTGTTTTCGAGAGGATTAGAGAAACAATCACCGTGTTGAGTGGTTTTGTCATTATTATTATTATTATTCTTCTTCTTCTTCTACTTCTTTTCAATTTTTTTTTTTTTTTATAAAAATTGAATATTTCTTGTTCTCTTTCGTCCTCTCTTTCTAGAACACGTTTCCAGCTTACTGCACCGAGTCATGGCCACCGGATCTATCGCCCGATTCTATCGCACCAAGAATCAAGAATGCGCCAGCGACCCTGTGAGCCATTCCACATTACCGCCACCACTGCCGCCACCGCTGGCTCGGGAGGGCCACGCTTGTCTAGGTGGGCCGATCGCGGGACCCCCCCCCCCCCCCCCCACACCACCACCACCACCGGTTCGGATCCACATCCCATGCGGACTGTGGACCTCCATGCCCGTGCCGGCTGGGCCGACCTTGCCGGGAGAATGTCAGCAAGGAAAGAGATATATGAATCTCCTCCAGCATGTTTGAGGTTAGCGTAGTGCCTGGGGTTTGCCAATCAATCTGGAACTACAAGTACTGCGCTAACCTCCAACATGCTGGACGAGGTTTAGAAGAGGATCAACAAAAGAGAGAGAGACCCCCTGAAAGATGTTCTAGCCCGGGTTTAGTGACATGTAGGATTGATGCCAGACCATATGCAAGGGGCGAGACTGTATTTCCATCATTGGGTTCAGGCAGAGAGACAGACAGATGGGCAGGCAGGTGCGTGCGCCTCTTGTCAATTGTTGATCCCCCCACCAACCAATCCGCAATTGAAATGATGAGCTATTACACTACATCCCAACCCCTGTCCTTTGAACTTTCTCATCACAAACATATACACACTAACTGCGTCTCGACGCCCCGGAGTCTTACCGTACGAACTGATGAAAATTTATGGAAGCATTTTGTGCGTGTAGTTTAGCTCGCGTCCTAATTTCCCTCAGGGGTGAATGATGTCTGTATTTCATGTGTGTACGGATATGTGCATACACACCACAGCAGGCACAGACGAGTCTCAAAGTCGTGATTATTTCTGTACCACATGATTAGATGAACCAAGCCAAAAGAGCTAGCAGACCTCAGCACAACGTCTGCATAGCTTCAGAGGATCTGCCTGCTTTCCCCTCTTGCTATACTCCGATTTCATCGGATTACTATCAAGGCCGACTCGCAGAGAGGGAAGGGGTTTGGAAAAGGGATAGGGGGTGCATGCTGTTGAGCATTAATGAAAGCAACGCTTCAGCCCTAGGCCGATATCACGGTTACTACGAGTAGCATCTTCCAATATTCGAAGAGGAGCGGGGTTCTTGGTCTTGTCCCTCTTCACTCACTTGTGCCGTTTCAACGTTTGTGGTTTGTAGTAGTAGCCTAAAGGCCGTAAGGAGAATGTTTCCTACCTCTCTTACACACCCCCTGCTTAATGCTAGTTCTGAACCCCCGTCGAATTTAGATGAGGATGGAGCCACGCTCTCGCCACGGGCAATAGACATGCTTGCTTGCTAACGACGCTGCGGGGCTGGAAGGATGACTACATGGCAGATTTGCACCCATTTTTGCCTTACTGCTCGCATGCAACGGCTTGCATGCAACGGCTGGCTGGACTGGTCTGGCCTCAAGGACGAGGACGAAGACGGGCCTATGAACGCAGAGTCATACTGCGGAACGGTCGAATCTTGCACGCGTTACTTTTCGTGGTGGCGCGCTACTTGCTTCTTTCGGCCTGCGGTATGGAGTGTAATCGACAAGCTTGTCCTGCTCTCCTTTCTCTTAAAGAGACCCTCATGTACCGTTGCCCTTTGGACTCCCCAAGCTTCCCCCTTTTCATCCGCGCTGGCCTGGAACTGTTATTGCCCCTCTGTGGCCCGTCAATTTTTCACCTTCTGCTATTCTCGGCTTATACATTGCCATCATCCAAGGGACTTGGCACGTCTCCTTTCGGCTCTGCGTCTATCAGTTGCTCCTCTTCTGCCAGGAACTCACCGTATATACTACCCACCACACCAATCGTCTTCGGCACAATGAAGTACCATATTCTCTTGTTGGCCGCCGCGGCCGCCCACATGGCTCTCGCCAAGCCCCATAAGGTGGGTCGGGCAAAGCAGCGCTTCACGACCGTTAACACCCTAGCCGCCGGTCCGATCTCCGCCCCCGTGCAACCGATGCCGGTCAGACAGGTGGCCCCCGTTGCCTCCGCCGAGACTCCGGCGACGTCGCCGGTCCTTGTGACGCAGAATGCAGTCTCATCGCCCACATCGGCAAATAGCGATGATGGGGGCACGTCAGGAAGGTCGACCTTTTACGGCGGCAACACCGCCGGCGGAAAGTGCTCCTTCTCGACGTACCAGATTCCCTCCGGCCTGTACGGCACCGCCTTCTCCGGCCAGGTCTGGAACTCGGCTGCGCACTGCGGTGCTTGCGTCAAGGTCACCGGCCCCAAGGGCAACAGCCTGGTCGCCATGATTGTCGACGAGTGTCCTGAATGCATCGAGAGCCACCTCGACCTCTTTCAAGACGCCTTCGCACAGCTTGGGTCTCTTTCCGACGGCATCATCTCGACCTCGTATATATTCGTCAACTGCGGCATCACATCGCCCATCAAGCTGCACAACAAGTCGGGCACTTCGGCTTACTGGTTCTCCATGCAAGTGCTGAACCATAACGAGCCTGTGTCGGCGCTGGAGGTTAGCACGGACGGCGGAAGCACCTGGGAGAAGACGACCCGCCAGCCGTATAACTTCTTCGAGAACCCGAGCGGCTTCGGTACCGACTCCGTCGACGTTCGGGTGACGGCCGAGTCCGGAAAGACTGTCATCGTCAGGAATGTCAGTGTCAAATCCGACTCGGAGCACAACGCAGCGTCCAACTTCTAAGCCAAGGACGCAGGGGTCTCAAAAGCTAAGGCTTCCAAGGTATGGATCTGGCGTATCTTGGAACGGTTGTTGTGCCTTGGCCACTGTCTGGTGTCTTGCAAAGACATTGTCCGCGCGCCGGCTCTAATTGGGATCGCGTACTGTGCATGCCGTGGAGGAATAAGGTTCTGTGTGCCAGGCAAACCAAACAATCGCCTGCCTCGCTTGGTTGATGGCTCTTGTCTCTTCCATTTACTCTTCCGAGACGTCTAAGGCGAGCGAATTGAGGGTATAGGCGATATCATGATCTAGGGTTCTGAGTAAAACGGGGGCTCTATGTTGACCCAAGGAACGCTCCTAGGATTGGTTCTGCGCAAGCTCGCAGAACACATTTTGGTCCGAGCAGCATAGTGTGTATCGGATTACCCCGATGCCCAGAGTTATCTTTTCTTCCTCCAAATCTTGAACTTGGTCCGCGACGACAGTCGAAATGCGCATTGGCCAATGATAATGTGGCCGTGCTGGTGCATATACTACGTAGGTGAACAAGATGAAGCAAGGTAGGTAATTACGTCAGGCATTCGGTGCCCGGTGGCTCACGACAACACATTAGTCGTGGCCCAGCGATGCAGACAGTTTCGATTTGACGGCGGAGATCGCCAGGCACGGTACGTGCAGTGGGGTGGCCGAGGAACGATCAGTGTCAATGACCAGCCCCGCTGACATGGCCGGTCAAGTATCCGTAGAGCTTCATTGTCAGCCTGTGGTGTTCTGGCAGTGTAGTGTTGACGACTGCTCAACGAAACTTGTATTCTCGTATATTGGCGTTGTCCAAATACAACGTTCATGGGCTAGTGCCTGCCGAGATGTCAACGGTGAATGTCTTATTCAGTGTAGGCCGCTCGAACGCCGATTGGTGGCAACGACTGAACTGGAAGAAAGTCAGTCTGTTGAGGCTTGCTGAGATGCGGTTTGGGCCTTGCTGCGCAATGGTGAGGCTTCGATCACTGCATACTACCTATGTGGTGCAGAGTAGGTATGCCGCGTTCAGGTACAATTAGTACTGCGTTGTCATGGCGAACGTCCGTGGCTGTGCGACACGTTGCACAGCCAAATGGTATCAACATCAAGTTGCAGTCCTTAGTGAGCGTCATGGGTAGCATTCGCCTGTATGCATCACCGCACTGCTGCTGGTACATGACTGGAATGAGACAGTTGAGTAACCTGCCAGCCTGTTAGTCGTACCCGCTAGCCATCGGTTCTCGATGTGTCGATCGAAGATGGGATTAGCAGCAAGGATCGGCTATCGGGAAGGCTGCGTGTGGTTCGGCACCCGTTTGGCTTTGTTGGCCGGTTTGTCCAGGTCCGGGCTTGAGGGGTCCTTCGCCGTGCCAAGGCCTCGGCCCTGTCCAGCTGCAGCGCAATTGAGAAAGTGGTTGTGGGTGGAAGAGGAGAGGGGCTGCCATGGAACTTGGGAGTACCTAGCAGGCCATTGAGTCTTTGTGCTGGTGACGTGACGCGTCTGCAACAGCCTGGAATGGTCCCAGAATCAAGCTGAATATGGCATGCATGCACGCTGCACGTTTTGAATTGTCATGGCGAAGCAACTGGGATACAATACAATACTCATGGCATGGACTGGCCCTGAGGACGATGAAAACTTCTTGCTCGTTCGCATTGTTCGTTCGTATGCCAGATAAGGTTTGGTCGAGCTCGGCCTTGCTGACTCGATGCCATGGCGGTGTTCAGAACGATGATGAGACGGCAAACTGCGGACGATGAAGTACGGCTGATACGCGGCATGCACAGCTCACGCTGGGTATGTGCATGCCCTGCTTGTTGCCGCCGATCTTGAGCAAATGGACGGTTTCGTGTGTGCAAGAGGGAAAGGTGTGCAAGACGACACCAACGTGTTCCTGTCACACCTCGACACGACACCCGGGGTTTTGTGTGAGCCGTTGCCAGTTGTAGAGAGAGGCAGAGCAAGAATGCGAGTGTGTGAATGTGTGAGAGACATAATGGCTGAGAAGTGGTTGGCCGGGCTGAAATGGAGCTACGTATACATGCCTAGGTAGCTAGCTACCTACCTACCTACCTACCGGTGATCCTGACCAAGCTGGAAGTTCGGCTCTGCCCCCAAGCCTTAACGTTTCCCGCCCCGCTTTCAGAAGTGCTTCCATTGCAACCTTTCCGGGAGGCCACCCAACTTTCCAAGTCCCAAGCAAGCTGATAACCCCTGTTTTGAAGCTCCATCAGCCAATCCCACTGATCTGGCTCGACCAGGGGGGAAGAGGGGGGGAACGGCTCATTAGTGCTGCAGGCGGCTGCCCCGCCCGACCTCAGTAGCCACTCAGAGCCCGTTCCAGTGTCTCCCCAAGCTGAACCCGCTGAGGTAATTGCGAGCATTACGTCGATATCCGCAGCCAAGAAAGACCACGGCCTTCATGCTTTATTTTTTTGTTTTATTTGTTTCTTTACCGGTACTCGCACTTTACCCGTACCGTTCCTTCTCCGCCAGGGAAATGGCACCGAAACTAGCGAGATGCCGTACTGCCCAAAGTTATCCATCCGAGAACCCCTTTTTTGGCCCGACTGTATTCGTACAACTGGTAGAACTGTACACGTGCATCCGTCAAGTGTCCCTTTCCCTGCCCACCCTTTTTCGAGTCTGGGACTCTGAGCATGGCTTAGCTTAGGGCCAAATCCAAGCTTCGCTTGGTCCAAGCTGCTCGGCCCCTGGTCCACTTCGTCTAGGTCTCTACTTTGCTCTGATCTGTTCTGCGCTGCTCTCGTGTGCTCTTTGAAGCTGCATCGTAATCTTGTTCAGTCGCTCGCACCTGCACTTGCAAGCAAACATTGCTTCTTGCATTGGTACAAGCGAAAAGGCTGTCTTATGTAGTGTACCTGGTGTACTTGTACAATCCAGACTGCACCACCTCCCGCTGTCTCCTCCTTCCTCGTTCCTCCTTGCTCGGCCGTGCTCACCAAACCACCCCACCCCCCCCGGTCCATGTCCACGCCGACGTAGTGTGCCGCTAGCGAACCTGACGTATCTGGGCCAAATTCCAATCCAACCTTCACCTTTCTCCTTCCCTCTATGCCACCTCACCACCGCCTTACCTTCTTCTCCCGCCAGTGCCAGCTTTAGCTTCGTGGCTTCCAGCCTTTGTCCTTTTTACTTCAATGCGTTTTACCTTCCTCCACTCAACTTCTCATCACTAGTTTCCTCCAACTACCGGCCGACCAGCCACAGCCCGGCCACTCTCCATTCGCTCTCCCCCATTCACTTCCTCCTTGTTCCCCTGCGCCGATCTGTGCGGATAGCTATCGTCTCTTTTTAGCCCGAGACCTCCCCGAGAGCGTCCCTTCCCTTCCCTCTCCCCATTCCGTCACTTGCTCTCTCCTGCCCCCCCTTGGACCCCAACTTATCCAGCCCACCGGTCCACGTTACCTCTCCTGATCCGCTCTGCGGTCCCTTTATACGTTGACACGAGAATTGCGACTTGAGCGCCGTCCCTAACTGACCTCGAACCCCGATACCGAGCTGCTTTGAGCAGCGCTAGAGCTCAAGAACATGGCTTCCGCCCTCGAGAAGAACGAGCTCAAGGTCCAGGGCGTCGTCGAGGCTGCCCAGGATCCCGAAAGCAATGTGACTGCCGATGACGCCCAGAGGAAAATCGTCGAGGAGTCCAAAAAAGCCGGCATTACTGCCTTCACCTTTGATCCCGACGCCAGCCCTGAGGAGAAGCGCCGCCAAGCTGCTGCCGTGAGTTATCCAACCCTGCTTTTTTGCTTTGCCTCCAATCGACCTTGACTGACCCCTCTCCTCCCTATAGGCTGTCCCACCAGGCTTCCACTCCCAGCGATCCAAGGGTGTCTCCATCGTAACCGACGTCGCTGATTCGAGCGCGCCCGTAGCCGACCTCCCCTCCCCAACCAAGGCAGGTGTCATTGAGCCTGCCAAAGACAAGGACGGAAAGCCCATCAAGGCCGGCGAGGACCCCGTGGGCACCGAGGAAGAACCTTATACGAGAACTGGATGGTCTCCTCAGTTCGGCTGGCCCTCCGACGACGTTCACGAGGGGGCTAGTCTGCTGGACCACTCCACCTGGCTCGAGAGCAACCTCCCTGACAAATTCTACGGAGACTGGTACCACAATGCGGCAATCATTGGCTTCGCCTGTATTTCGTCCTGGCTCGTGGCCGTCTTGGGTGGTGGCCTCGGCTGGATCTTCATCCTCATGGCAGTCTGCTCGACCTACTACCGGACTTCCATTCGGCGAGTCCGACGCAACTTCCGCGACGACATCAACCGGGAGCTTTCCCTGAAGAAGTTGGAGACAGAAACTGAATCCCTCGAATGGATCAACTCGTTCATGCTCAAGTTCTGGCCCATTTACCAGCCTGTTCTGGCCCAGACCATCGTCAACTCGGTTGACCAGGTGTTGAGCTCGGCCACGCCCGCCTTCTTGGACAGCCTGAAGCTGAAGACATTCACACTGGGTTCCAAGCCACCGCGCATGGAGCATGTCAAAACGTATCCGAAAGCCGGTGACGATACTGTCATCATGGATTGGAAGTTCAGCTTCACCCCTAACGACACGGCCGACATGACATACAAACAGATCAAGAACAAGATCAGCCCCAAGGTCGTTTTGGAAATCAGAGTCGGCAAGGCCATGATCAGCAAGGGACTCGATGTCATCGTTGAAGATATGGCTTTCTCTGGCATCATGCAACTCAAGATTAAGCTGCAAATCCCCTTCCCTCACATCGAAAAGGTGGAAATGTGTTTTCTAGAAAAGCCCACGATTGACTACGTCTGCAAGCCCCTGGGAGGCGAGACGTTCGGTTTCGATATCAACTTCATTCCCGGTCTTGAGACCTTCATCCTCGAGCAGATCCACGGCAACTTGGCTCCCATGATGTACTCACCCAACGTGTTCCCCATCGAAGTTGCCAAGATGCTTGCCGGCACCCCGGTTGACCAGGCTATCGGCGTCATCGCTGTTACACTCCATGGCGCCCAGGGACTCAAGAACCCCGACAACTTCTCTGGCGCTCCGGACCCTTACGCAGCTTTGACTCTGAACCGCCGCCAGCAGCTTGCCCGTACAAAGCATGTCAAAGACACTGGAAACCCGCGCTGGAACGAAACTCACTACATCATCATCACTTCCTTCAACGACTCCCTCGATATCCAAGTTTTCGACTACAACGACTTCAGGAAGCACAAGGAGCTGGGTGTGGCGTCATTCTCCTTGGACCAGATTGAGGAACTGGCCGTCCATGAAAACGAAGTCTTGGAGGTCATTGCTGACGGCAAGGCCCGCGGCCAGCTATCGTGCGATATCAGGTTCTTCCCAGTTATGGAACCCAAGAAATTGGACGACGGCACCTTGGAGCCGCCCCCAGAATCCAACACGGGTATCCTTAGATTTACCGTGGAACAGGCCAAGGATCTCGATGGTACCAAGAGTCTCGTGGGGCTTCTCAACCCCTATGCGACGCTCCATCTCAATGGCCGGGACGTCCACCATACAAAGAAGCTCAAGCGAACCAACAATCCCATCTGGGACAATGGATCCAAGGAGATGCTCATTACCGACAAGAAGAACGCCAAGCTCGGAGTCACGATCAAGGATGAGCGCGATCTCGCCGGTGACCAGGTCATTGGGAAGTACCAGATCAAGCTCGAGGACTTGCTTGACTGCATGGGGAAGAGCCAGGAATGGTTTCAGTTGGCCGGTGTCGCAACAGGTCGTGTCAAGATGATGGCCCAGTGGAAGCCGGTCGCTCTCTCCGGTGTCGTGGCTGGTACTGGCGGCTACACCACTCCTATTGGTGTCATGCGTTTCCACTTCAAGAATGCACGCGACCTTCGCAACTTTGAGACCCTGGGCAAATCTGACCCTTATGTAAGAGTGCTTCTCTCGGGCATCGAGAAAGCGCGCACAGTCACTCACAAGAATACTCTGGACCCAGACTTTGACGAGGTCCTCTATGTCCCAGTTCATTCTGCGAGAGAAAGACTGTCACTTGAGGTCATGGACGCGGAGAAGATGGGCAAGGATCGCAGTCTCGGTCTGGTCGAAGTTTTCGCTGGCGACTACATTTCACAGGCCGAAAACGGCGAGTACAACGTCCATGACACGAAGAAAATTTTCCAAGGTGGCCTGCAGCTTCACGGCAAGGGCATTGCAAAGGGTGTCCTGACCTACACAGTTTCGTTCTTTCCCTGCCTCAACGTTGCCGATCCTGAGGAAGAGGAAGAGCAGGAGCAGGCAGCAGCGGCCGATAAGGTCAAGGCGATCGAGGATGCCCCTAGATCTTCAGAGGCCGGCAAGTTCAGCAGCGCCATCGAGCCGAAAAAGGACGGAGCCGAACTGGAAATCAGCCCGCCCAAGACCCCAGTCACCCCCGTCTCCCCTTCATTCCCAAAGAAATCCAAGGACGAGAGTGGCCCGCCGAAGATTCGTCTTTCCCCTCAAGAGCTTCTGAAGTACGAGTCAGGTCTCCTGATTTTCAAGCTCATGGAAGCAGAGATGCCAGAGGGCAATACGCATTTAGAGATCTGGGTTGACGACATGGCCTTTCCCTCGTACACCTCATCGACAGCCAAGCACAAGAAGCACACATTCGAGGAAATCGGCGACTGCTTCATCCGAGAACTGGACTTTTCTCGCCTGACGCTCAAGGTCCGTGAGAAGGGCGACAAGGTTGAAGGAAATGAGAAGGACAGAGACCACACTATGGCGAAGCTGCAGGGGAACACTCTGGACACGCTAAAGCAGTGTCTGGTGAGCATTATACCTTGAGACTTGTGCATGATGATATACTGATTCGTACTAGAACAACCCCACTACGCTCAAGCTGAAGGGCAAGGACAACCGGCCAGCAAGTGTCAAAGTCAGCCTCAAGTACATTCCCGTCAAGATGCAGTTGGACCCGAGCGAGAGTATCAACAACATGGGAACTCTCCGTGTCGATGTCTTGGACGCCCAGGACCTTCCTTCGGCAGACTCGAACGGCAAGAGCGACCCGTACTGCAAGTTCGAACTCAATGGCGAAGACGTGTACAAGACCAAGGTCCAGAAGAAGACTTTGCATCCTGCCTGGAACGAGTTCTTTGAAGTCCCCGTACCTTCAAGAACCGCTGCCAAGTTCAAGGTCACCGTCTGGGATTACGACTTTGCGGACAAGCCCGACTTCCTGGGAGCCGCCGATATCAATCTCGAGCAGCTGGATCCCTTCAGGCCCAGCGAGAGCCATCTGCTTTTGGATGGCAAGTCGGGCTCGGTGAGATTGAGGATGCTCTTCCGGCCGACTTACGTTACCCGAACTCGGCAAGGCACGTCAACGTTTTCCGGCACTTTCGCGGCGCCAGGAAGAATTGTCACCGGCATTGCGGGCGCACCTATCAAAGTTGGAAGCACAGTTGGCCACGGTGTGGGCAGGGGCGCCTCATTCCTCAAGCGTGGTCTATTCTCGAAAAAGGATGACGACTTGAACGATGCATCATCATCAAGTTTCACTGAGATTCCGACCATTGTCGAGAATGGCAGCAGTCCCCCTGCCCCTACCCCCGGCCTTGGCCTCAAGCGAGCAACCGGTTTCTCTGTTTCCGACAGTAGTGAATCTCCCGACACACGTCCAGGGACCTCCAATGGCTCAACCTTGGGACACACTCGCACAAAAAGCAACGGCGCCGCCTCCATCCATAGCGTGACCCCGGGGTCACCGGGCGCTGGAACCGCCACTTTCACCGTTGTGTCTGCTACGGGGTTTCCTCCGTCAACTGATCTGTACATTACCATCAATCAGCTGGCGCCCAAGCAAAAGGTAATTGGCAAGACGAAGCACCACAAAGACGCAACTGGCTTCTTCCGTTACAACGAATCCTTCAAGTGTATATGCACTGCCGATACTCAATTCAAGATCGAGGCAAAGGGCGAGCACACCCTTAGGAGTGATGATGATCTAGGCGAGGCCCTTTACTTTGTCGACGATTCCGGGGTAGGAGGCGAGAAGGAGATTAAGGTCGGAGGCGGCACGGTTGTCATGAAGAGCACTTTCGCTCCGTCGGCCAGCTTGGAGCCTGACAGTCCGAAGCCGCCGGTTCGTCGGAGCTTCATGGGCAAAAGGGACAGCCGCAGCAGAGAAGGAACCCCAAACTAATTGAGGGGGTCCAACGCTGCTACGGTGCAAACTTTTCGAACCTGGACCGGGTTTCCCTAACTGTTTTTCTTCTTTGTGACAACAAAAGCTTTTCCATTGCATTCAGATACCTGGGAGGATGGCAATGGCTGGCATATTTTTTATCCACTAATGGGTCTTTTCTTCCCCTTCCATTTTTGTCATAATTTCCTAGCTAGTCGGAAGGAGTTGCAGCAGGGCTAAGGCGGTAAGGTGGGGTGGCAAACGTAGGCAGATAGACCTGGCAAAGGCTAGAGTAATCTGTTGTCCTGATAGTTAGGATGCAATTCACGATACTAAACTTGACTAATAGTTGAATTATTACTGGTGATTGCGACACGAGGGCCACAATGCTGTAACATCATTTGAGAGGAATCGAAATGTGAAGCGCTGTATTTTGATGAAGGTATTCTCGAGAGGAAATGTACGGACAATACACAATATGTCTGGTGATATCACACTCGATGACCGAAGTTGAAAGGGAGCCAGATCCTAGCTTATGTAATCCACGAGCACCAGGCGGTTATGTTCGTACCTGCAGCAGCACTTACCAAATCCGAATCAGGCAGTAAGGCATCAGTCAGCTACCTAGGTACGCAGTTTCCCTGCTGAAGCTGGCCGTGACGCGAGCATGGAGCTGCCTGAGCTGCCGTACGCCCCAAGTCGACCTCAAAGATCCCCATCTTCCATTCCAACTACAACCTCACACGCCCTTTCCACGACCGCCACCATAAGAGTAATCAGAATCCCACATCGCTGATTCTCACGATCTTTCATACCCAAACAATCTCGCCTAGGTACCCTGCTCGCCGACCGCCGAGATGGACAGCCTTGTAGCCAAGTACAGCCGCCCGGTGTTCGAGCAACACAACGCCTTCAGAGACGATGAGCAGGAGGACCTTGAGCTCATGGGTGGTGCACCGCCTTTGTCGTTGAAGTTTGCCATGCCCCCCGTCGCACATGTGAGTTTTCCTTCTCTACACCCCCTCCGTTCGATACTCTGGGGCAATCAACCAGCGATACTGATACAACCCCTCAATCCAGCCCTCCTCGTGGCTCCGCGCAGCAACAGACGACCGATCCAATCCCGACTGCCCCATCAAGATTGCCCACGGCACAACGACCCTCGCCTTTCGCTTCCAAGGTGGTATCATCGTCGCCACCGACTCCCGTGCCACGGCTGGAAACTGGATCGCCTCGCAAACAGTCAAGAAGGTCATTGAGATCAACTCGGTGCTGCTGGGGACCATGGCCGGCGGCGCGGCCGACTGCCAATACTGGCTCGCCTGGCTCGGCATGCAGTGCCGCCTCCATGAGCTCCGTCACAAGCGCCGCATCTCGGTCGCCGCCGCATCCAAGATCCTCGCCAACCTTGTCTACTCGTACAAGGGCATGGGCCTCAGCATGGGCACCATGTGTGCCGGTGTCACCAAGGAGGAGGGCCCCGCGCTCTACTACGTTGACTCGGATGGTACTCGCCTGCCAGGCAACCTTTTCTGCGTTGGCAGTGGTCAAACCTTCGCCTATGGTGTCCTGGATGCCGAGTACCGCTACGACCTGACGGACCAGGAGGCGCTCGACCTCGGCAGCCGGAGTATCCTGGCCGCGACGCACCGTGACGCCTACTCTGGTGGTTTCATCAACTTGTACCACGTCAAGGAGGAGGGCTGGGTCAAGCACGGCTTCAACGATACGAATCCTATCTTCTGGAAGACGAAGCTGGAGAAGGGCGAGTTCACCAACGTCACGGCCGACTTGGACTAGATATTGGGGGGAAGGGACTGCGATGAATCGTCGCTGAACTCATTCAGATCATGGAATTCTATACAAACCATTGAACTCAGCCGGTCTCTTAGCGTGGCTGAGCAGGACCAGCGGCATTACCCCGTTTTCCCTATGTGGTGCAGGAGAAACAAGGAACGACATTGATTCCTGTGCGTCGGAATGGATAGAGCGGTTATGGTACGGCAGGCGATGATGGGAGGAAGGGCAGCTGCAGGAGGAAACACGGGCTGCCAATGCCAGGCTGTCTCCTCAGGCATCGGTACTCAAGAAAGGGTGCTGGTGTCATGTAACTTGTAAACTAGATCATGATACAAGTTCATTCTTTACGCCTTCTGTCGTCCTCTACAATTATGGCACAGGTGATGTTACATTAGGTATAGGAGGGGGATATCATGACTTTTTTACTTTACACTCGTCTCTTCTTACCCAGCCGCTCAGGCCGAGAATTCCGCCTTGGTCGCTCTCCTGGTCAATCGACCACTTGCGCTCGGGATGCACGGAGAGCTCGCTCTCCCAGCCGGCCTCGTACATCTCCATGCCCGTCCAGGCGATCATGGCCGCGTTATCCGTACACAGTGCCGGCGGGGGCGCCACGAGCTCGACGTGCCCGAACCCGCGGACATCAAGAGTCTTACGCAGGACGTGCATGAGGAAGCGGTTACTGGCGACGCCGCCGCTGACGACGAGCGTCTTGACGGCGTCTCTGAGCTCCGGCTGGGAGGCGAGGACGAGGAGGACGCGGCTGGCGAGGTGTTGGAACAGGAGACGCATGGCGGCGCGAGCGAGGCACCGGCGTTCCTCGAGGGGGATTGGGTCGGCTTTGCCACTGCCGTCGGCGGCGGCGGCCTTGGAGGCCACAATCTTGTGGATCTGGCTGCCGAGACCGGCAAAGGAATAGGACAGGGCGCGGGAGGCGGCGAGAGGCGGAGTTAGGGTCCAGGAGTAGGGGGAGGTGTAGGTGGCGATCTCGTCGACGCGGCGGAGGGGCGGGGTGTATTCGTAGTCAAAGTCTTGTTGAGATGGCAAGGACGAAGCGGCAGTGGAGCTCGGGAAGGCGAAGCGTTCGAGGAGGGCACCGTACATGACGTCTCCGTGGGAGGCCAGCACTTCGGGGGGCAGGATGAGGCGGGCGGCCTTGTCGAGGGCGTCGCCGACGGCGACGTCCACCGAGGTCGCAAGGATGCGGTGGTCGGCGAGGGAACGGGAGTGGACGAGCTGGGTGTGGCCGCCAGAGACGAGGAGGGTGAGGAAGGGGTATTCGGGCTGGATGGGAGACGAGGTCAAGGCCGAGATCGAGCCCGATGAAGACGAGGAAGCGGGAGAAGGAGGCCGGCCGAGGGCGGACACCAGACGCGGGGTGAGGGCGTGGGCTTGCATGTGGTTCACGGCCAGGAGTGGGACCTGCCACGCCGTCGCGAGACCCTTTGCCGTCGCGAGGCCGGAGGCGAGGTTCGCGGACATGCCGGGGCCGCGGGTCACCGTCACGAAGGTGGGTTTCTGGCGCGGAATGCCGGCGACTGTCACCGTGCCGCCGCCGCAAGGTGGGTCGTCATTGTCGGGGTGTTCTCCGACCGGCGGCAAGGACGCGATGGCCTCGGCGACGAGGGGCGCGAGGTGCGCGTCGTGGGAGCGTATGGCGACGGGCGGGTAGACGCCGCCGTAGGCGGTGCTGTCGCTCGTGACCTTGCGGTCGAAGTGGAGGGTCGCGCGGCCGCGGGGGCCCGGGTCCTTGGAGAGGAGAGCGACGCAGGTGTCGTCGCACGAGGTCTCGATGGCGAGGGTCAGGAGGGTGCGGTGGAAGAGGTGGCGGACGGCCCGCATCGGGCTACCGTGAAGGACGGCTCGGCAGTGGGGTACAGACGGTTTGCGCCATCGTGCGAGGGTTGAGAGGGGAGGGCGCATCTGGAAGGTTCTGAACGTGCTCGGGAGAGGGAGCGTTGGGGGACTTAGCGGTGATGGTTTCAAAGAAGTTTGGTGGTCTTATCTTATCTTTATCATATCCACACCGAGGCTCACCGACTTACACATCCCACCTACACCTGCACCCCTAGAGGCATCTTCAAGGGCAATCCACGCCAGTCACGCGCAAGTTTGGTGGTATGTGTGTGTGTGTGCCTTAGATAGAATATTTTATGGCCAGTTGGCATGAACCACCTTGACTTCTTCTCCGACAGCCCGAGGTATTCGAGTTTCTGCACTTCGTGGCTTATCATAGATAGTCCGTCGACTGATGCAAAGTCATGGAGTATCTACCGGTAGACTTGAAGCACGCTGTTTCATTACGATACTATGCAGATACTATGCATTTTTGAATACCTTTAACCCCCATACACCATCCATGTAATGTGCCAATGCTAATGCCAAATCCCGTATCCATGTCCAACCATGCCCATATCCACGTTGATATTCATATTCAAGGCTTGAATATCGATTTTTTAATAATCTTTTCTTGAATCTCATCAATTTCCACTGTCCCTCCGGGCGACAAAGTTCACCCATTCGCACCGGCACCCGCCGGTACCGCCATCAAACCCACCGAAAGATGCATCCTTGTCCTTGCGCGGGTTCACCGTTCTGCCACCAAAGCCAATGTCGTTGGGCAGTAGTTTCGGGTTCGCCGTGTCGATGCCCTGGCGGTCGTTTACGGGCCAGTGCCACACAAACTTCTCGCCTGACCGGCCGCCGTGTGTGTCCGTTTTGACGGTGACAGGATACGGCATAGTACCTGGTTCCTCGCCGTCGTTGGAGCGCAGGAGCTGTGTATTGTTTTCGGAGCGGGTCCAGATCTGCACGAGGAAGCGCGTTTGGGACCACGTCACTAGGAACTTCGCCTCGCTACGGCGGGCGCCACCGTCCTTGTCGAGGGGCACATTACTCTCATCATCAGTGCCGTTGAGGGTGGTGACGGACTTGAGGTAGATGGTGCGCTTGAAATAGGTGTAGAAGCCGTAATGCTCCGTCTGCAGCCCGCGGTCGTAGAGACGGACTGGCTGCTGTACAACGTGAGGGAAGAGTTGCGCGGGGGCTCCAGTGCCGTCTGCTTCGAGATCCGGAGCTGGCAGAGATATTGAGATATCACCAGAGGAGTCTCCAGAATTCTGACGCTTTCCCATGGCATTAGGTCCGACTGTTTCGTTTGCGGACTTTAGAATACTCAGGTAAAAAGGCGTGGGCTCGCCGGCTTTATCGTTAGAAACGATGCCATCCGTTGTGTTTCCGAGGAAGTACATTTCCTCAAAGGATGGGGGAGAGGGGTCTGGCGCAAACGCCGGGTTCTGTCTTCGAAAGTACGCTCCAGCTCTGGCGACGATTCCGCCAAAATTCAACTCCCGCTTACGGGTGCTAGACCCAGGACGAGGGGGCTCGCCGTTGGGTACATCCCACAGGTTGTGGGTGTTGTTGTCCCATTGAATTTGCATGATAAAGGTCGGCTGGTTTGGGCGGTTAGGCGCCACAGATTCGTGCTCTTCCTTGGGTAGTGCGCAGCTCCAAACGGTCGAGGGACTACTACAACCGGTCACAGCCGCTGTGTTGTCTGGACCTACCACTGAGAGAACTCCAGTAGGCATAGGAGGGAAGTTTGTCAAGTTGACAAATATGCTGTCAATTGGCGTGGCGGCGTTGTTGCGTGGGATGAGCATAACGCAGAGAACAATAATGAGAATGCTCAAGACGAGACTGGCACCGCAGACGCCCAGGCACACACGCCTTCTCTTGCGGCCCTCGCGGCCACTGCGGCCATAGCAGCCCCTTGCAGGTATACACCAGCGGCCCTTCCAGAAGCTGCCGAGCTTACGAGCTGCCACTTCCTCCTTCTCGTGGCGTCGGCGCTTACGCTCGACCCGATTACCGTCTCCTGATGCTGCAAGAAAATGCTCCTGGGGCACGAATGTACTAGCAAGCCTTTCTGGAAGACGGCCATGGGTGCCCTGAGCGGGGTTATTGCCTTGAGCTGTGGGCGTCAAGGGAATATCGGTCATGTTGATGCCGCCTTGCGAACTCATTGTACCGTTGATGGCTGGTGATATTGGACCAGGCGAGGGCGGGTAGAGTGCTTGCAGAGGATGACCTACAGGGAAAACGGCTCGATATCTGACGCCTTTCTGCTGTTGCGGCGGTGGCGAGTATGGTGGTGGCTGTTCTGATAGAACAGGGCTCGGTTCGGTAAGCGAAACCTTCTCTGACTGAACTTGCAGTCTCGGAGTTGCTGAGCGAGAGGACGACGCGGGAGATGGCTCGCCTCTGTCCATGAGCGGCGACGGAGTTCTCCTAGGTGTAGGAACTCTGACTATCGGCGCCTGAAAGCCACCGGGAAATGGTTTAGGCGATGCTGGAAGGCCTGGTCTCTGAATAACGGTTGGATGGGTCTGTGCCGGTTTGGGGGTCTTGAGCACCGGATCTTGGTTTTTGGAGGCGGATGCATTTGTATCCTTTTCACTCAGCCATTCACCATTTCCGGTTGCTTTGGCAGACTGCGATCCGGACTTGGTCGGAACAACGGGACTCTTCCTCTCTAGGAAGGGCGTTGTTATATGATCCCACCAGCCACGTGTCTGAGTAGCTGCGCTGTCCGGACTCACTGCTCCCTCTTTGACTTTTGTCGACCTTCGACGGTTCGAAGCCGCTCCGTCTTCTTCGAACAACGTGCACGGGCTGCCTCCATCATCGTCATCGTGGTCATTATCTTTCAGGACAACACTGACCACCCTTTCTTGCTGCTTGTAGGTGGATGGAACAGAAGGCACTGGGGGAGCGTCATGAGCCACGCGGACTCCGAGACCAGTAGCTTGAGAGTAGATACTGGATGAGCGGTGGGGAGACTGGAATGGAGAGGAGGCTGTGTTGGGTGTGTCAGGGCTCCAGACTGATCTTTGCTGCGAAGGGGTCAAAGGTGTGACTGTATCTGGCTTGCGTGGCACTGGTGACGTGTTGTCATATGTAGGCGGCAAGTCACGAGGCGATTCGAGAACTGCTGTCTGGGGGCTGATTTCCCTGCCGGCCATTTCGGAAGGCAACGCGATGCCGATGACGATCGGTCGGTCATCTGGGGAAAGGTCCTGCTCAAGCGGACTATGCCCGACACTTTGAGGAGACTTGCTGCTCTGATCGGGTTTCTTCTTTAGCCAGTTCCAGTTGCCGACGGAAGCAGAGTTGGGTGACCCTTCGAGGGCCCTAAGAGCGGCGGCATCGACGAACTTTGGCTGATGCAAGTCGAGGTTCCGACTTCGTTGGGCAGCCTGTTGCTGTTGTAGGGTCGCCATGTCCGTCACCACCTTGATACCAGCCTTTGCGTTCTGCGCTTTTTGCCGTTGGCGTGATTTGAGACGCCTCAATTTCTGGACTGAGTGTCGAGGTTGGGAATGCCTTGTCGAAGGAGGGTTGTTCGACCTCAGTGGGCTGGGAGCCGCTGTCTTGTCCATAATAAGCTCTTGGTCATCATCCATGATGGGTGTAACGACATCTTCATCCTCCCAATCTTCCCAATCATCTCTCTCGTTGTGAGGTGGGTTTTCGTTGGGTTGGCGCTGGGGCGCCGAGTTCCCAACTGGGGACATATTGATGTCGTCGTCGAAATTCTATATCGTTATGATGGGATTTCCAAGTGAATGTGTCCAAGTCGGATCCTGAGTGATGAAACAAGTGGGCAAGAAAAATAGAATTGAGTTGATGAAATCCGACGAATGAGACGTTTATAGGAAGAAGATAGTGGATTTTTGTTGTTATCAAGGATCGTGTCAAAAGATGCCGATTTGTGGTAATGAAAGATGGTTGCTCGAGCAATGTGAAAATAAGGGAAAGAGGGAAAGAGGGAGGGGCTCAAAGGAGTGTCGAAACGATTGACAGCGAGCTCGCCCAAACGAGATATTCGGTTGTAAGTCTTAAACAGGCGCACAATAAGAGCAAGAAAAGGGAAACCGGATGTCCACCCACCGTTCGACGACGTTTAGAATCACGAAACAAGCAGGAGTGCAACAGCACGGCTGGAGAAGCCGGCATCATTATATGACTGGGAATCGTTCACCCGCCAGCGGCTTCTAGTTCATGGGTCGCGGCCAAGCCCCATGATGTTTGGCTGGACGATGCAGAGGTAGTATGAGGTAGGCGCCAGTTAGGCATCCTGAGCTTCTGATTGGCCGTCTTGCCGCTGACCATCTCTCGGGCCTGCGCAGGCGACCGCGTTGCTGGCCATTCATCTGGCCGCGGTTCTTGGAAACCGGAACGGCTCTGCCTCAAGCTGGAATCCCCACCGACCGACGGCCGCTTCATCTCTTGAGGGCGAATTACAGCATCGAGAGCGTTATGACAGGCAGGTAGGTTGTCTGTGGTCTGTGGCCGATGATGGGGAAATGGCTACTATGGAGTGGCTTGACCTGAGCATGCTTGAGTGGCTTGTGCGCGATGATGTGGCCGGCGTGAGATGCATTACCTAAGCACACTTCCATCAGTGCTCGGACCGTCTGACGTGGTGAGGTGTCATTCCGTCCCCCGTGACCTTGCCGTGTGGAGGTCGAGACAGCTCCTGTTCCCGGATGCACACACGGGAGATTGCCGCTCTGCCGCTCGAGCTGCTGCCCCCTCACGTTTCGGTTGAGGCCTGGAGCGCCATTGAGATTAGCCAGGTACCTTGTTGATCACCCGTGGTAACCAGTTACTGATACGTAGCCTTCTTCAACATCAATGTTTGGAATCCCTGCCTGGCTGATCGTTGAGATTTCACATGCAAGGTGTATCATGAGACATTGCGGCATACACAAGTACTCACAAGCAACCGAGTCAATTGTTTAAAGTTGCACGGCTTACCGGTTGGGACTCATTGATGATGGTTACATAACAGAGCCCAGGCCACTCCGTCTGTCCGTCTCATCTGATTTAAACTACTATAGTATGTTTTTGCGTGCCAACTTAAACCCCTCGATGCCTCAGCCCCAGAATCTTGTTTTGGCCATGAATGGGCCCGACATGTCCGGTCTCAGGTGCTGGGCAGGTGGACGAGACGAAGTGGCTGTGCAGCCAATCGCCTCACAAACAGGTCCAGGGGCTTCAGTTGGAGGTGCAAACTGCTCGTTATTGGAGCAAGGGAAACAAACCGCGTGAATCAAATGTTGCAAGCGCGGTACAAACCTCGTTCTCCCGATCGCTGTAGAAGTTTGGAAGCCTCGCGCTGGCAACCATTGTTCTCTTCGGCGCTGACTTTACTGTTGTCACGCCATGATTCATTTGAAAATCGATACGGACTGAGGGAGGAATACCGAGAAGAGTAAGCGGAAGTTCCACCCGATTCTTCAAGTGCAATCAACGCCTTGGCACACGAGGTACTCTGTAGGTAGGCTCGTATTACAAGCGCCTCTCGACACGAGAGACGTGCAGTGCTGACTGAGTAGCTCGCATCCCAAGACGCAAAGGTCCTCGTGCAGACGAATACGGATACACGTGTAGTGAATGAAGTGGCCTAACACTGCTACCTACCCCACGTCCACTAACAGTTCAGTTCGACGCAAGTGAGACCTGCCATGGTGGCCAATGGGGGCGCACTAATTGACTCGTCGCCGACTTGGGCGGCAGAGCGCCCGTGGTTTTCGTGTCTTGGGTAAACGGGCTCAGTTATCACCTCCCTACCTCAGCCAGGTGTAGGTATTGTCATCCCTAGCGTTTGTGACAGGTTCACAAATGCGAGGGGGGATAGGTCGGTTGTTTGTTACTTTCACTCCCTTGGTGAAATGGCCAGAATGGTTTCCCGTTTGCTTTTTCCATAGACAGGATCCCGGCGTGTGACATACCGGTAGTTCCCGCGGCGATAATCGGACGATATGAATAGTGTAGAGACATTGATTCTGAGGCGCGGGAGTTTAGAGCCTGAAAGGTAAAAGTACTGGCTGCGAGTCTTGAAGTACACTCGACTTGAGTTTATGGTGCAACACCAGCATGGCCACCATGTGTCGGCTACCTATTCGAGTCAAACGCTGGTTCCGTTACAATCTTGGCATCCAGGAGGAGCACGCACCCTCCATCCGAAAGAAGAAGAAGAAAAAGATTGGACGGGCGGGGGGAAGTTCTGTTCCCACATAGTGTGCGGGCGAGAAGCCCCTGGTCACAATGTAAGGGCTTAATTTTTCTGGTGAGGGGACAGACAGAGATTGATAGGGGGATTAGGTGGTTGCTGGTGGAATGTCTCTCTCCCTTACAGATATTGTCTCTTTGGCTCAGCCCAATTCCCGTTTGGCAGACGCGGGATGAGCAATATCGACAACACCACCAGCAAATGGTCGCATGGCCGGCCCCTTTGAACCTGTACCCGTTGCCCATCGCACGCTGAGATGCTTCACTTTACTCGCCCATTCTTGCTTCCTAACAAACTTGGCTTAGGGATCCCGTAGCTAGTCGGGTTTGGCTATTCAGTTCATTCGTTCTTCCTCCCTCGATATTACAACATCTTTTTTCCGCTTTTTCCCCACAATCACGCGCGCGCCAGTGGCAGCAAGTGGTCAGGCCGCTTCTTTTGCGTTGCAGCCACCGACAGTGTGAACGTCGCTTCTCCCGCGTCTTTGACCCCAATCGGCCATCGCGCCACGGAAAGCGACCCCAGCCTGGAAACGACTCTCCTCCACTTCGTCCTCCTCCCTAATAACTATTTTCCTGCTCGCACCCGTCCCCGTACCGTCGGCGCACCTCAATTTGGAGAACCAACGAACCGAGCCACCGAATCGCTTTGAGGCTGCCATACCTACGTAGTACATTAGGCCTCTGCATGACAAGCGGGAAAACCTCCCCCTGGCCATATCCACCTGTACAGCCTCACCCAAATTCCACAAACACCTCCAGAAGTTCTTCTGCTTTGACCGCAAGAGAGGGGAGACCCCCTTTTCCGCACACGTCGACGACCCCCGGCCAACTTAATCACTATTGCATTTTAGCGAGTCCATCGTGGCTATCGCGTTGTTACCAGGCGGCTCGTAAAGTGCCATCTGGTCACAACCCTCGACAATCCTTCATCCTGGATCAACCACAGCAATCCGCAGCGTCCTCGTCCTACAGCGATCACAGGCCAGTACGCTCTCATCACCGGCGCCGTTCATCTACATCTGGCGGGCTCGCAGTCACCGTTGACGGTCCAGGCCACCGTGGTTCTTCCCAACTCCTGGGAGTCCACGGCCAGCAGCCTGGCCTCGCGCCGATTCCTGGTACGTCCTATCCCGTCCTCTTTTGCTCTTCTTGACCTGCAGCCTGAATCCGTGGCGCACCTACGCACCCCCGCCCCAACATGCCACCAACACAAATACGGGTTGGACAACACAAATAAGGGACCCGCTTGCTGACATCTCGTGTTCTCCGAATGCTGCAGGCACCCCCAATAACGCAATGTCGCTCTCGCGCAGCCCGTCGCCTATACCTGGTGGCGGTTGGGCCAGCCCTGGCCTCACCATCAACACCAGCGGCCGATCGAGTCCGAGCAGAGGCTTCTCAGCATCCAACGGCGCAACATCGCCTTGGGAAACCTCCAAGATGAGAACCGCTGGCATGAACGGATACCCGTCCTTCTCCACGCAGAACCAAGGCTTCTTCACGAGACACATGCGCCGGATATCAAGTAGCCTGCCGCGATTCAACCATCAGAGCCACTATACAGAGAAAGAGAAACTGAGCCGAGCATCATGGCCGGCGCAGAAGGTGCCGCTGGTGGGAAGGATACGGAGCGTCTTCGCACGCATGGGCAGGAAGATGAAGCTGCGCTTGCTGATACTTCTTTTGTTGTCCCTGGCCATGACCATCTTCTACAATACTCGTATGTTGGGAAACCCTCGGCACGCTCTGGGCTTGTCGTTAACAATATTACAGCTCTAGTGTACCACTGGCGGAGACACTTTGGTGGTGGCCAAAAGTATGTCATTATCTTGGCGGCCAACGTTGGGGGAGGTGTCATGGAATGGAAGGGCGCCCGCGAATGGGCCATTGAACGGGACAGCGTTCGGAACAAGAAGAAATACGCGAACAGATGGGGGTACGATCTCGAGATTGTCGACATGAGCACCAAGAAACGATACGCACACGAGTGGCGCGAGAGCTGGGAGAAGGTCGACTTTATCCGCTCTGCCTTCCGCAAGTATCCAAAGGCCGAATGGTATGTTGAACACGCATGAGTTGATATCATGAAGCTGACCTTTGGACGCAGGGTCTGGTGGCTCGACTTGAACACCTACGTAATGGAACTTTCCTATCCCCTACAGAACCACATCTTCAACGACCTGAACAAGCACGTCTACCGCGACATCAACGAATACAACCCTCTGAACATCAGCCATCCCTTCACCGACCCTTACCTAGACGAGGAGTCGCGGAGCCCCGTCGGCGACGGAAGGGCCGAATCCATCAACCTCATGCTCTCCCAGGACTGTTCGGGCTTTAACTTGGGCTCTTTCTTTGTCAAGAAGGGCAACTGGGCCGACCGGATGCTCGATATTTGGTGGGACCCTGTCGCCTATGAGCAGAAACACATGGAATGGGAGCACAAAGAGCAGGACGCCCTGGAGCAGATGTACAAGACCCAGCCATGGATTCGCAAGCACACGGCCTTCCTTCCGCAGCGTATGATCAATTCGTTCCCGCCCGGCGCATGTTCCGAGAACGGGAACGACACACGCATTCACTACGACCAAAATGACCGAGATTTTGTTGTCAACATGGCCGGCTGCGAATGGGGCCGCGACTGCTGGGGGGAGATGTACAACTACCGCGAGCTCAGCTATTACCTGAACCGCAACCCGTGGGAGCGCTTCAAGGAGGATCTCATCGCCGTCATCTGGTTCAAGCTCACCGGCCAAAAGGTCAAGCTCTAAAACGGCCAAAGACTTGCAAAGACTTGGTCCTGGTGCGCCTTTGCGCATCGATCCGCGGCCACATAATAGCGGCTGGTCGGCCGTGTTTCTCTTCCAACGCCTTGCTTATTCGATAGGAGCACCTATCTTGTATACCACACAGATACGCATGCGAAGCCCAGAAGCTCGGGGCTCCCTGACGTCCACGCATCATGAGCGTTATGAAAGAACAATGTAGAAGCCGTACAGCGAGGCGGTTGCTTGGACCAGGGGCGGCATTGCCAGCCAGTATGAAGGGAGTTTAGTATCCAGGGATAGGAGTATTCGGGCAGGTTGTTTCCGACGGCGCGATGTGTACAAAAAACAACATGGTGCTTATTCATTTTTTTTTCTCCCTTTTACAGCCACGTGCTTCTTTTGTTGCACTACTAGACACGTCGTGGCACATGCAAGATTCGTGTGGAGGAGGCATGGGTGGGGGGGACAGGGCCGCTTGGGAAGCCGGAAGCCCCTGGCTTTGAGAGTCAACGCAGGCTTTCCAGCTTTCTGGTACCAGTCGGCCTGCATTGTAGTGGCGTTACGAATTTGTTCCGCCTTACTACCCGTTCATATAGCTAATGACCAAGTATCGGTTCGATCTCAATGTGGGCCAGCACCAAAGAAAGCATTGCGATGACTCCCGTGCTGTGAGTGGCCTCCCTAGATGAAACGGCAAGAAGCTAGCTATCCTTTACAGCAGCTTCTCGTCGATAGCTTATCAATAGTTTGTGCGAAACGAGGAATCATCACTTTTGTCACCCTCCGATTTTGCTTAAAGGTGGATCAAAAACCTCTAAATGGCCTGACGATGGTGCGGGACGTGTATGGCTGTACCGGAGCACAGTCCCGGTGTGTGAGATGGACGCTCAGGACAAAATAAAAGGATATAAAAATAAAAATAAAATACAAAGAGAGAGAGAGAGAGAGAGAGAGAGAGAGAGAGAGAGAGAGAGAGAGAGAGAGAGAGAGAGAGAGAGAGAGAGAGAGAGTGAGAGAGAGTGAGAGAGAGCTGGGGATGGGCTTGGTGGCGATGCTAGGCTATTCCTTGTACCAGGGAAGGGATGATTAGCAACTGGGGTTGATAAGGGGGACAGGCAGACAAATGGGTAAACGGGGCCTCTTGCCGCTGACAGGGAAGGCGCGACTCTGTTTGGTACACTACATAGACTTGTACATGGGCCGAGTGCGTGTGGGGGTTGCAGATTTTTTTCTAAAAAGACTAGAAAAAAGAAAGAAGGAAAAAAAACTTACCTTCTTTTCCCTTCTTTCTCCCCCTCCCCTTTTTTTAATTTTTTTTTTAATTTTTTTTTTTTTTTTTGGAATACAAGTCTGGTTCACGAAGGAGGCCGGGGACTATGGTTGGCACTGCGATCTCAGCCGGCCAGGAAGAGACGGCTACCGGCTACAACAAATAGGTACGCTACCGGCGGTGGCGCGGCGCCCTTTCGGCTCCGCCTCGGAGGTGACCATCGCCGCCGTGGGCCCCATCCCTTTTCGCCTCTCTCAAGCCATTTTCGTGTGTGGTCAGGTATAGTGTATGCTACTATACGCTTCTCCACGGATCTTTTGCTCCGCTCCTGGCCAGAAACCACTCTTGAGATGAGGAAGCGAGAACGATTTGTCTCCTTTTACACGTATTGACACCGTGTTCTATTTTGCCCCATCGCTAAAAGCTTCACCGGGTCCCCAGTGACCTCAGCGATAGGGTATGAACGAGTCTGGTAAACCGGGGTCAAGGACCCTGATATGCCTACATAAATACCCAGTGTGTTTGGTGCTAACCTCAGCAAGTGACGGTTCCGCATATATTGATCTGCGAGTCGTGGCTGTTCGGATGGCAGTTACTAGTGCTTTAGGGATGATCGTTAGGGTTCCCCTGCTTCTCGAACCACACGCAAGGGGGGACCCAGACGGGACGGCTCAGCGGCCGGTGAACAGCACAAGTCGCCGCCGCTGGAAGATTGGATTCGGTGAGGGAGATGGGGCCGGCATGTCTTCCGCACTGGCGACACACACGTTTGCATGTTCCCGAGGGTCTCTTATCCGATGCCCTGGGTGTGAGGTTTAGATTGCAATGTCGGATGCGTACACCGTTGCGGGCGGGTAAGAAAGGTGGGGATCTGATCTTTAGCCATGTCAAGTTATCTCCCTCCCGCATCCAGTAGGCGCATGGTGAAGGATCTTGGATGCAATACCGTGTTTCGTCCCGACTCGAAGCCCGAGAAGGAATGTCCGGCGGGACAGTGGCATACACTAGAGTTCTCAAAGGGTTTGTGAAGGGAGACGGCTATCGGCAAGAGTCATCGAACGAGTGCAGTGCAAGGTAGTTCAGATGACCAGGCGACGCGAAGCCCCCGCGACGGAGTGCAACGCGATGCGGTGCGATGGGGGGTATGCTCTCCATGTGCGTAGATTAGTATAGATCGGCTCATAGGGATAGGTCGCCAATGCAAGAACAAACGGCTGAGTAAATGCACTGCAGAAAGGATACGGACGAGACGAGTGTACTAGATAGATAAAGAGTAAGGAGGAGAGAGAGAGAGAAAGAGAGAGAGAGAGAAGGGAGGAAAGGAAGAAGCATCATGACTCCGGACACATGAGACGCAATGGGGAGGGGCGCCATGCTCGTCGTCTATAGACCGAACATTCCTAGGCGAGGAAAGCAAACGTGGGAAGGCTGAGTACAGTCCGAGGATGAGTCCCGAACGGGGAGGTGAGTCCGTGTGGGTGTTTCCGAACGGCAATACTTGGGGTGAGTGTGAGTGTGAGTGTGGTTGGGCAAATGTTTCAACCCAGTCTGCCCAGTGCCCACGGTCTGTCTGTCTTTTTGTCTGTCTTCCCCCCTCCTCCGAATGTTGCCAATGTTTCTGCGAGGATGGCCGCGCCGAGAAGGGAATGTTTCAAGCCACCCGTGGCAATTCCCCTGGCAGATCTCCACCGCGCATTCCACATGAGCGATTTGAGTCGAGCGCAGGGACCGAGAATACAGCTACTAATCACCTACCTACTGTCAGGGGAAGAAAAAGGTTGCGTTAGTTTAAGGGAGTGACAGTTAGGCGCGAGGTAGTTTTGTACACAGGTACTGCGTAAGCGCACCGGTCGTGCCGTACATGTCCCTGTCCGCCTTCTGGCCCCGTGCAGTACGTGTACTTTCAACCAGTAGCATCACCTAGATCTACCTACTTGTACCTAATTGTGTACGTTTGCCTCCCTCTCCATAGGAGGTAATGCAGGTACCTCTACCTAGAATGAGCCGCCGCCGCTAGGGCGATTGGGCGCCGCGTGCTCCAGATTGACGGGCCCCGCCAGCTCGGGGGCCGAACGATTGGACATCCATCCGCCCCCCACCCCTGCGCTTGGCATGGCCCGTGTTTCGAAACGGCCACGACTAGTGTACTCCTCACCAACCTTGCCCATGCATACTCCGTACATACGCACACAACGTCTACACTAGAACCTTTGACATCCAATCCAACATCCAATCGACTCGCCATCTTCCTCTGCCAGTCTCTCTCCCTTCCTCTCTCGACCAGTCCCACGCCCTGCCTAGCGTTCTTCTGCCGGCCTTGGTTCTCCTTCTTTGTTTCCCCCCCTGTCCCATATGGACTCGACCACATCGTCTGTTTGCCCCTTATTCCCATGTTATAGGGCCAGGAACGCTGACGATCCCTCCCCTCCTTGATGAATATACCTGCGCATACAGCACCTACATGATGCCCCTCCAGTCCCTCTGATCTCTCCTCCTCTTCTTTCCCACAAAAAAGTACGCACAGGCCCACTTCACTCACACGTCAACTTGGGTGCTTGTCTCGGTAGTAGATACAGTACACTAGTGTAGTATTAGGTAGGTAGGTAGAGGCTTCGCATGGCATCCAGTACGTACTATTACAGGTACTTTACATAGGTACCATGCACTCCCCACACGCAAGGTATTGAGCGCACCGCAAATTGTTCTCGGCACCGACATCGCGGGAGGCAAAAGGACCAGCTGAGTTGTACTGGCCCCCGGTGTCTCCCTTAATCGTCCCGTCTTCGCTCCCCACCTCGCCTGCCTGCGCTCGTTTGCCGGGGACTCCCCTGGCAATGAACCGTCAACGTCGGGCCTTGGCGGGTAAACCCATTGAAACAATGACCTGTCGTTCGTTGGCACTGAACCCTCGAGCACGCTCTTTCGCGCAATCACACTCACACTCGCACTTGCATGTAGCATGGAGCATGGAGCACGGGACAAGGTCCGCAGAGGAGTCGCCGACATGGCAAAAGTACGCGTAAAAGATAGGGGGAGCAAGAAGTCTCACCATGGTTCCGGGCCCGAGGCGAATTGGGCCTTTGTGTGCCTATGGCGACGCGGCCTTGTGCCGAACCCGGTAGAACATGTGAGCGACGAGACGGAGAGAGAGAGAGAGAGATCAGATGGGATAGGTCGCTTCCAACGATCCCCCAAAATCTTGTCCGGTTGCCGGGGGGTCTTGTTCCCTCCCCCGCCACAGCTGCTGGCCTCCTCGAGCCGTATTTAGCAGGCCGCATTCCCCCATGTGGTTGAGGCTCTTGAGTCCTGCGATGTGTCGTGCTTAGTGTTGGTCTTCTTCATCCACTCTTCTTCAGCCTCTTTCAGATTTTTTTCCAGCCCGTTTGTGGCCCCCCCATTCTCTTTTCTCACTTCACTTCGCAGCCCCTACGAGGCACGCAAGCCTATTCCAATCCTTCCCCAGCCGAAGTCATCGTCATCGCAGAGGTCCCACTCCTTGATCGCCTCCGCCCTTGGTTCGCTTCCTACCTTCACTTTTCACCTTCCCTCATCTGGACTTTTATTGCCAAGCGCAACACCCCCAAGGCTCCAGGTCTGAGTCAAAAGTCTATAGTCTAGTCAGCCTCTATTGAATAGAGCCAAGACACCAGTACGAAAGAGAGAAAGAAGGGTTCAGTCATCACCCTCATCTCACCAACCCAGCTCACTCGACACGACGTCGAAACCCCACCGAGAACGGTCGACACTACCGATACCAAGCCCCAGCCGCAACGCATGCTACTGGACTTTCCACTCCTTTGGACAATCAGAAAATCGGTTCTCAAATTCTTCGGAAGACAGATCAGCCGCCCTTCTTTCATCCCTGGTTCCTGCCCAGGCAAACCAGCGACGCAACAACGACACTAGGGAACCTCTTTTACACCAGCCACCTGAAGTGACCGGCTCACATCAGACCTGACGACATCATTCTTGTTCTTCTTCTTCGGCATCTCATACATCTTGATTGACTCTCTCGTCCCATTCTGAGTCAAAGTCTTCAGACACATTTCCCTCATCCCGGCAATACACACATAGACAAACACATCCACTCCTAGCTTCCAGCCCGTTCGGAATTTTTGTATAGGAAAAGAAAGGCAAAAGAGAAGATATCGCGCAAGCATATCTAAAAAGAGCACACGCAAAGATCTCGATCACGTATCACGACCAAAATGCCTTCCCAAAGCATCAAGATGGTCCTGGTGGGCGCCGCCGCCCTCCTCCTCTCCTGCGCGCCCGAACCGGCCCAAGCGCAGCAGAACTATGTCCTCCACGACAACTACGACAGCTCCAACTTCTTCAACGAGTTCAGTTTCTTCGACCAGGCGGACCCCACGCAAGGCTCACAGCAGTACACGAGCGCGCAGACGGCCAACGACCAGGGCCTTGCGGGATATGCCAGGGGCGGCATCTACCTCGGCGTCGACTCGAAGACCACCGGTCAAAACCGCCAGTCGGTGAGGGTGACGTCGAACAAGGCCTTCGATACTGGCCTGTTCGTCGCCGACATCCAGCACATGCCGACGAGTAGCTGTGGTGTATGGCCTGCGTTCTGGATGTTTGGTCCCAACTGGTAAGTGTTTCCGATTCAATCCGCCACTGTGTGAGATTTGAGAGCAGCCCGACAACTGACCATGCCCCTTCCTGCAGGCCCAACTCGGGCGAGATCGACATCATCGAGGGCGTCAACACGCAGGAGTCCAACTCGGTGACGCTCCACACGGGACCCGGCTGCAGCGTCAACAACGCCGGCTCGCTCTCGTCGACGACGCTCGTTAACAAGGACTGCAACTCCGACTCCGCCTCCACAGGGTGTGGCCAGACGACGGCCAGCAACCAGAACTACGGCGACGGCTTCAACGCTATTGGCGGCGGCGTCTACGCCGTTGACTTCAACAGCCAGGCCATCTCGGTGTGGTTCTTTCCGCGCAGCGCAATCCCCGGCGACATCAGCTCGGGCAACCCCAACCCGGCCTCTTGGGGCCAGCCGTTGGCCAAGTTCAACGGAGGCGCCGGGTGCGACATCCCCTCGCACTTCAAGCAGCAAAACCTCGTCTTCAACATTGCGCTGTGCGGCGACTGGGCCGGCAAGGTGTGGGACCAGAACGCCGAGTGCAAGGCACTGGCGCCCCAGTGCTCCGACTACGTGGCGGCGAACCCCCAGGCCTTCACCGAGGCCTTCTGGCTAATCAACTCGGTCAAGGTTTACCAGGCCGACGGCGGCGCCAACGGCTCCATTCCCTCGGCTCCCCAGCCTTCTGGGCGACCTTCTACTTCTGGCCGCCCCAACGGCTCCGGCTTTCCGGGTGGGCTCGGGTCGAACTGAGTAGTGCCGAGAGGCGAGACTCGTCTTCTGATCTCTTGGAGTAGACACATGACATGAGCAGACACGGTATACAGGTTTAGAAATGGGTGTAGACGGTCAGGTACATACATACACTCTGGCGTTGGAGGCTGGTTTCTTTTTTACGACCCTTTTCTGACGACACTAACGACCTGGTTTGGCTTCTTCGACATCTACTGGATAGATGTTTCTCTTAGGGATCTTACTTTATCTTGTTTTCTTTTCTTTCTGGACATGAAAGGGGCCCTGGCATTATAGGCAGGAAGAATACTTTCGAACTTTTTAGCTTTGACACCGCACGAGGGTACTGTTAGCCGGATACCCAAGAATTGCACTACTTTACCTCATCTGGATGTTTTCCCTGGAACTTGACATCTATTCTCGAAACCGTGCAGCTTCGCATTAGGCATGGAAACGGAGCTGTTCCGTCAAGAAAGTCGAGGCTCAGCGAACGAGTTCGCTGAGCTCCAAAAACAGACCGGCCCTCAAAACCGACCGGCCCTCAAAACCGACCGGCCCTCCAAGCTAAGACAAGGAGGGATACAACGTCGTTGACTGTCAACCGAATAGGTTCTCTCCTCCAGCGCTAACATTGGAGGCCGCAAGATGCTCCCTTGCTTCAAAAACACGCCAGGGAACCACCTTGGTTCTGTGGATCCAGACGCCGGCGTCAGAGAACTGGTGGGCGGGAGAGCGCGGCTTCTTGACTCACGTCGCGCGCATGCCGGCCACCTTGCCATCCAAAATAAGATTTCAATTGACGCCCCCAAGCTGAGGCGCCATGGAGCCTTGAATACGGGTAGCCACTAAGATCGACGCGTTATGTTATGGGTTCAGGGTTTCGGGGTCTCGCAAATGGACGGTGCTGAAGGCTATTGGATTTTCCGGGAGAAGTTGACGTCCGATCTTCCCCTTGGTCAGGGTTGCAAGTGGCAGATCCGCAAGGCTCGAAACACGCTCGAAGAACCATCGGAGAGGCACAAGCGGGCGGGAGCCACTTGTCTTTGAGGGGTCATGACAGCCGAGGAGGAGGGGCGCGTGAAGGGCAGGGTGTCAAGTACGGCAGAGATGCCGAAAAAGCTTGAGTCGAACGTCGACCACATGATTGGGAGCAGCGTACCAAGCGAAAGCGGAGCCGCCCGGTGACGGTCCACCCGGGCCTCCCTTGTCATCCGAAGAAATCTCATACGAGCCAGGACCGAGCAATAAGCGTGAAAGGGGTGGGGGAGAGGTTGGAAGCAAGCAGCCAACGCGGGAGTAACTCCGGGATTGCTTCTGGGCGCGATGAAGACCGATTATTTCATACTTGCCTAACAGCACTTAACTACCCAGGTAAGATAAGATGGGTGGATACCGTAGGTGGGTTTTTGCAATATTCAACAAGTGGTTACCAATGGACGCAGAGTGGAAAAGACCGTGACGCCCCTTCTTCCAGACGGGCAAGTGCTGCGTAGTGTACACTACCTCCCCGCTTGGTTGGGTAATTACCTAGCTAGCTACCTAAGTATGTACGACCGCCTCATCGGGTTTAGCTGCCATGGGTGTGAGGCAGGCCCACCATGATCCCCGACAAACTTCAAACTCGCAACGACTACAGCTCAACCCTTCATCCTGCTTTGAACCTGTGGGCGATCGACGCGGGCGCGCTGGACGGACCAAGGCAGCGGCAAACGCACCCATCCCACTGGGCCGGGGGACACTGAGAGAATAATCGACGACGCTCGCAGATCCTCCCCTTGGCAAAGAAGCTTGTCTTCTCTTATGGAGCCCGTCAAGGATCGGCCCTGGCATATGCTCGTGTCGTCGTTGCATCCCCGCTCGACCCTAATACTGCAGCAAAGCTCGGTCGAGACGCCCGTCGGGAGCTTCTAGGGTTATTGTTGCGGGAAGTGAGATGAGATGCTGTCCTTGCTATAGAAAGTTCTGGTATAAGACTTCCCGATGCCCCGGCCAATCTTTGTCTTGTGCTTTGCTCGCCATCCATCGTCAACATCAAACTCAATAATAACTTTCCTCTCATTCTTCACAGCTGCGCTGTTGCTCTCATTCTTTACTCACTCTTTCATCGCTCGTTACTCGACCATATCTTCTGAACTGTAATCATTTTTCTTATAAAAGCCAACCACACCTTCAGTCAAACAAGCAAAGCGAGCTCCCATCCAACCAACCAACAACATGTACTTCTCCAAGATCGCCGTTCTCTTCGCTCTTGTCGCCACCGGCCTCTCTGCACCGGTCGATGCGGTCGACAAGCGTCAGGCCAACCTCCTGTCCGTCCAGAGCTACTCTCAGTTCCAGGTCTCTGACGGCGTTGGCGGCAACGCCCTCGGGGAGGTCGCCCAGAAATTCCCCGTACGTTCTTGGCTTGGCATCAATTGTAACAAGTAAGACTAACAGCGCATAGGTCGCTCAACTCAAGGCCAACCTCAAGGGAGTGAGCAAAAACGACTTGGCCATTCTCCAGGCCGCCCGTGTCGCCGCCGAGGGCGCCGAAACGGACGCCGGCGGCTTCAACGACGCCATCGCCAAGGCTTCTGGAGCCGATGCCGCCGCGCTCAACGTCGGCAAGATCAAGAACAAGGTCCTCAAGCTTCAACTCGAAGTCCTGGCGCTCCAGGTCCAGCAGGCCCAGGGTGCGAACAACCAGGCCAAGATCGACGCGGAGCAGAAGAAGCTCGACAACAACGTGAAGCTCGACAAGGCCGCCGCTGGCAAGCCGAGTAAGAGTGTTGCCTTCAATGCTACCTCCCAGCCCTAGAGCAACAAGGTGTAACGGTCCACCAGTCGGCTCGTTCGGAGGGCGGCGATGCACACTAGAAAAACGTTATTCTTCTCTGGGGTGTGCTAGCAGGGAACATGGGGGGGGGTTTGAACCAATAGCGAAGGGAAATTGCGTGCTGGAGAGCCAGACTGTCGGGTTGAATTCTTTGACTAAATAATTCGGATGAAGTTGGGAGAATGGCGAATGCGAGGTGCTTCCCCAATAAAGACTTTAGCCGCCGCGCATTACTCGAATCGACTACGCCGCACTGTATCTCGTGTGACCAGCTGTGCGTAGTTGGACTGTGCTCATCGGCCACTGACACTGTACCAGGCTTCTACCTTTCGCTGCCTACCTACCTATCTACCTAACGTAAACTCACTCAACTAGCTCCTTCCTCTTACACTGAAACAACACCATCAACCATCCCAAACTTCCATCAGCCACGCGGCTCCAAAAATTCAAAACTTGCTCTTGCCTCGTTTTGGAGGACAACTTACGTGGCCTCCGCCGGATGACGACTCGTACCGAGCATCACAATTAACGCCGCGCCCACCGGGTGGCGCATCATCCTCACCTCATGTCGTCACCGCTGAGCTATATTCCTTTGGGGAGCCTCATCATCACGCAAGAGGGCAGCAAACTCACAGACGACGAATGGAGGAAGTTGCGGGAGAAGTTTTGTCACTGGACATGCATTGCACCCGTTCCCTTGGCCGTCAACGGCAGCTCCGCCGGATCATTTGACGAGGTTGACGACATCTTCCTCAGGTCGGGATCCTTCAAAAACTACAGGAACCTTCTAGCAGAGAAATGGGTTCGTGTTGAACTTAGGATCAACCCTAACAGTGAAAAGTTCGGCGTCGCAAGAATATACATTTTGCCCGACGATGTTGATAACCGACTCGTTGATCGAGCCAGTGTCAAGCTGCACAAGTCCCGGAAGTCCCTCATCTCCCTCTTGGACCTCGCGCCGGAAGCTTGGTCTTTCAAGCCATCTCGTAACCGTTTAGCTTTGGACTGCACCTTCGAAGGGGATGCTGGCCATGATGACGAATCGCTTTCCCTGCTTCAACTCTTCAACACCATCCCCTCTCCCGACCCTGCCCCGGACACTATTACCAACCTTGCTGATCGAGAAGCTGCCTACAGCTTGTTGGATGGCGACCTTCCAGGCTTGAGGGAGACCTCTGTCTTGTATGATTATCAGCGGCGCTCGGCTGCAGTCATGATACAACGCGAAAGCCAGCCTGGCCGGGTCCTCGACCCGAGGCTTGTCAAGGGGACCGACCAGACCGGCGGGACCTTCTACTACGATCTCAGCGATGGCGTCCTTCTGAAAGAGCCTAGGTTCTACGAAGGGGTCAGAGGTGGCATCTTGGCCGAACAAATGGGCTCTGGCAAGACGCTCATATGCCTGGCCGTTATCCTTGCCTCCAGGCATTCGGGTACCCGCACTCCCGACTTACACCAGGGAAGCGACATTCGCGTGAGGACGCGGATTGGTTCGCTAGCAGATATGGCTGCATCTTCTGCTACCAGCAAAGCGGCCGCTTGGAAATTCTACTTCAACGTCTATGAGCCAAAAGAGATGGTTTATTCCAAGTGCATTGATGCCATCAATCGCAACCCCGGCTTCTACCACGTTCCTGCTCGCCAACCCAGGCGTCTCAGCCGCCGCGATCCTCTGATAAAACCAGTACTGAGGAAGATCTGGCACAGCCATGCGTCGCTTGTGATTGTGCCCAACAACCTGGTACGGCAGTGGGTTCAGGAGATCGAGAAGCACACCGTCAGTCTAGACAGCCCGGCTGGTTTGAAAGTTCTTCAGCTCACCAGTCATAACGAGAAAATCCCTGATCCCAGGACCCTGTCCACGTATGACATAGTATTGGTCACCAACTCACGGCTGGACAGGATATGGAGAGAGACAATGATGCTGGGCTGCCCTCTATCTGAGGTTCACTTCAAGCGATGTATCGTCGACGAAGGCCACAAGCTGGGTTATGCCAAAATCGCAAACAAGAGCAACGTTCTTCTTGCCATCGACGCCATGTCATTGTCTGCCCGTTGGATCGTGACCGGGACGCCTGCTACTGGGCTGTTCGGCGTGGACGACCAACACTTCACTAACGTCACTGCCGACACCCCTCAAACTGCCAACAGGGCAGCGGCCCTGGCCGAGGCGGAGAAAGGGGATCTTGAGAAGATCGGGGCGATAGCATCGCTGTACCTCAATGCTCGGCCCTGGTCCAATTCTGTGCACGAGACGGCAGACACCCCCGCGGATTGGGCCGTCTACGTGATGCAGCCGCAGCACAGCACCCGGAGCACCGGTCGCAAAGGCGTTCTCCGGGCTACGTTGAACTCGCTACTCATCAGGCACAGATTGTCCCAGCTTAACACGTTACTTCCATCGGTAAACGAGAAGATAGTTGTACTGGATGGATCCTACCAGGATAAGCTGTCGCTCAACATATTTTCGATGATGATCATCTTCAATGCCGTTCAGTCTCAGAGAGTCGACCGGGACTACTTTTTCGATCCGCATCAGCGGAAAGCCCTGCTTCAGCTGCTTCACAACTTGAAGCAAGCCAGTTTCTTTGGAGGCTCTTTTTTTACCAAGGATGAAATCAAGAAGTCGCTCGAGACTGCGCAATCATTCGTCGAGGAGAAGAAGGTGCCCATCAGCGAAGAGGATGAGGTCTCGCTCAAGCAGGCCATGGAGGTTGCCCAAACTGCCATCGACAACCAGCTGAAAGAATACAGCAACAAATTCAACGAGGTGCCCATCTTCATCCAAGACTTTCTACCCAATGGTGTCGGCTCAGCCTGGTCTCTGGACGACAGAAAGACGAACCCTACCTGCACCGATGCGGGCATGGTGCTTGCCGTACAAAAGCTGATCGTTTCTTCCCAGAACGACACTACAAAGTTGAATAGCCTCCTGAATGGCAAGCTGGAGGAGGAGGGCCGCAAGGAGAAAGCCGGGCAAATCACATCCGTTGCAGAAGTCACCAAGGCTGATACACAACCACTGAGAAATGCCAGTGTTCTCGCAGGCAATACGGCCCTGGGAGGCGAGAGAGTCCCTCGCCATCTCCGACCGAACACCTTGCAGAAACCAGGCCAACTCCCTCCAGAGCAGGACCTTCCAGACGACTTGAAGAAGGCGAGGCTCGTCTCCACTGTGTCCGCCAAGCTCTCCTATCTGATCGACGCCATTGTCGAGCACCAGGAGCGGGAGAAGCTAATCATCTTCTACGAAAACGAGAACGTGGCGTGGTACCTGGCGGGTATACTTGAGGTGGTGAGTTTTTTGAGTCACCTTGTGCAGTGACGGTGACAATCTGACTTGATTGATCAGATTCATGTGCGTCATTTCATTTATGCCAAGAAGCTCTCATACGAGCGGAAGATGTCCTACATTAACACGTTCAACAATGACCCCGAACTCCGGTTAGTGTATTCCCTGCATGTACCTCGAGCTCCGAGTCCTAAAGTGTTCTAGTGTCATCCTCATGGACTTGACGCAGGCAGCTGTTGGCCTTGACATGAAGGCGGCCTCGAGGATATACTTCATCAACCCTGTTCTGAACCCACAGATCCAAACGCAGGCCATCGGCCGAGCCCGGCGTATCAGCCAGCAGAAGCCTGTGACTGTTGAGACGCTTGTCCTGCGGGGCAGCATCGAGGAAGTAATTGTTGAGCGCAAGAAGAGCATGTCCCAGATTGAGCACTGGAAGTGTAAGTCCATCCTGGACGACCGTCCCATCTACAACTGGATTAGGAATGCCAGCATCATTCCTCTCGCAAAAGATCAGAACGACTGTCTAGCACAGACAGTCCCTCTGAACCACCCTCAGCCGATTTTCGGCAGCAAGCTGGGCGGCATTGATCATACGGGTCAAGGTCCTACTAAGAGCGGGAGGGGATCCGAGTCGGCGAACCGATCGTTGTCGAATGGTTTGAAGCGCTCCCGCAGCCCCGAACCTAAGGGCAACGAGGAGTCGGCCAAATCGGACGAGAGACTTACCCAGCGTGTCCGCTTTACGGTAGACAATGAAGGCAAGAGTGTTGAGCGGCCCACGCATGGAGTGAGATTTGCGGATGAGTGATTTGTAGATACATTGATTGACATGGCCTGGTGTTTCGAACATGAACTTGAGAAATCCTACGAATGGTTTGTATGTAGAATGTAGCACCGGCCAGTTTTGTGATTTGGGGGGGGGGGGGGGGGGGGGGGGTGAGGTGGTTGGTTATTATGCACCGCGTCATTAGGCGTGGTTATACGGACAATGATCTGATAGCCGCATCGAGATTTGCATCCTTTGGCCAGTGTTCGCCGGTCGGTTTCTGGAGGGGTATAGAGGAGAGGCATGGCATCATGAGTGAAACACCCCGAAATGAGCTTCTCTGTGCTGGCTCATTGTGCGTATGTGACTGTCTAAGGAACGGACGTGCAAGACGTTGCTGGAGGGACCCGAGGGCTTCTGCGGCACAAACCGACCTAGTTTTGGGAAGAGGATGCCGATCTCAGAACGATGCCGAGCCAAGACTCAGCCCAAGAGTCGGCCAGCGCTGCAAATTGTATTGTAGGTTGGTTTTTGGACCGAGATCGAGCCCGGTCGACTTGGGAGACGGTAGGAAGTACATGACGCATTGTTTTCATCGCCTCTCCCCCCTTCCCGAGCAACACTAGGTTCAAGCACATACCGGCTGTTTTGTCCAGGGATCTTAAAGTTGATGACAGCGGCACCCGGTCACGGCAAGATCTTGGTAGCGCGGCCGGTTAGACCGTAGAGACAGGGACACGCTGCGGGCCACCGGGGCGTCGTGGTCTGGAGGGTTCGGACGTCTTGGTGTGCACGGAGAATTGCAAACGGACTACCCAATCAAATTAGATTGCACTCACGCACGCACTGGTCCTCTGCCCGGAGGTGGACGATTGAACGCGAGGAGCAATTGTAAACCAAGTGAGCTTCAACAACAATATGATAAGTAACAGAAGAAAAGTTGGCAAAAGCCGGATTGACTTTCTCCTCTCGCCCAGACGACGACAGGGACTCAGTGCCGGCCGAACCCAAGTGGTTCGCATGTGCCTGTTGAACCCAGCTCGTCCGACCAAGATCTTGGGAGCACGTACCCGTAAGCACGGCGAGGCTGTTCCGGGGAGCGGGGATAAAAGAGAGATGATGCAATGGTGAGGTATCCGTAGGGAGCTTTTTGATGAATCGCGGGCCCAGTTACGGAGAAGAGGCTGGGGGGCGTCACGGGAAAGGAAGGCGCTGCTAAGAACTCCGGCTGTCCGGACAGGAAGGCGAAGGAAGGAGAAGAAACTTGTTCAGAAAGGACGTTGGCGTGTCAGGGCATGACGCCGCCTTCCGTGTAACTGATCTGACAACCAAAAGGCAGGGAGGCATGGTGGGTAGAGGCGTTTCTGGAGCCTCCCCACCCTGTCTCCGCTTCAGCTGGGCGGGCCAGCCACCCAGAATACGGCTTCAGGCTTACATCATTTCGACATGCGCCACGAATGTAGAGAAATCTTGAAACGCTCTCGCGCGTGGAATTTCGAAGAAACCCGGGCCCCCATTCGTCGTTTCCCATGGCAATAGCCCATTTTTCGACACCGAGGAGCGTGAATCCATCACCGTAATTCCGAGGGGTTGGTGCGTTCGTTCCCCCCCCAAGACGCTAAGCGCGGGATCCAGGCACTGATTTCTCACCACAGCAACCGCTTTGCCTGAACGAGTTACCTTGCTTCGATCCATCGGCCCTTTCCATTCTCTCCTTCTCGGCCCCAAGGCTCATATAGGTAAGGGAGTATGCCGGAAAGACTCAACGAATGTTGTCTTGAGCTATCGAAACGGCCTGTTACGGGTTTCTGTTTCAGCTCTTCGAGATGTGGGATGCCCTGGGCGAGGAGCGACTCGGCGCGAGGGATGCAGGTACGGGTGCGGAGACGGGATGCGAGTAATATGTATGTCCAATACTCCGTACAGATTGACGAGCCCATCTTTTGACATTTTTGATACGACCCCGGCACGCGCCAACCGGACGGTAGCCGGCAAGCTGCCTCCAGGCCTGTTGAGCCGAACACCAAGCGAGGATCGCTTGGTAGGTTGGCTTGGTAGGTTGGCCTGGGGGATCGCCTTCCCTGCTTTCCTGATCGGGGGTTCCTGGATGTTATTGTTTCGCCAAGGCACACCAACAATTACTTTTTGAACAGAGCAGAGACAAACTTATGAAGTTGTGGCCAGCAGAGCCCCGTCCTGGCTAGCTCCAGCAACATCCCTCCCCTACTCATCATCGTTCCATCGATTTGGCGCTCCGGGGGCTCAGCCTCTCACTGAACCGCTATTCGCGGACTGGTGGTCCGAAAGAAACGAGCAGAGATGGAATCAGACGGGCACGAGGGATGATGATGAGCTGCAGGGTTCTTCTTCTTTCTGTTCGCCGGAAACGACAACAGGCGGCGTCCTGTGCCTGTCTTCTCCCTCGCGTGCCCAGTTTGTGAAAAGGCGTGTACATCTCTGAATGGGCACAGAGGGCTGTGCAGCATTGCAAAGGACAATATTACTGGGTGTCGGTGCGGTTCATCGCAACCCCGCAGAGCAACGATGGCATATGCCACCTTGGCTTTTGCCAATCCGCTCATTCGTCACCCCCCTCCAGTCGTCGTGGATGGTTGATGGGATTGCTCCGCCACTCAGGTGATGGATCGCCTATGGGATCCAGAGCACCACCAACCCCGTTACGTTAACCTTGATTTTTTTCTTCCTTTTGCCGTCTCGAGAACCGTGGCCTGCTTGCAGGGAGTGCCCACCGCCTGCGACACATCGTCGATTCCTCGAGGTGCGACGGGCTAGACGAGGGGATAGGAGGGGTTCGGTCGACGTATTCCAATCATTCATACGGGCTAAGGCACCTCCCAACCGCGGCACTGCAGATTGCTGCCGCCATATTGCGTCGCTTCGAGCAGGTCTAGGTCGTGTGGTGCTTGGAACCCCAAGTGGCCGAGAGTGCGCGAGCGCCGAGCAAGGAGGACACTGACTGGTTTTCGGCCTGGGCCCGGTTCCTAGGTTGCGATTTCTATCTGCACTATATTGCAAAGAGTAGGTTTGCTATCGACCTCAGGTATAATGCACCTGGTGCGCATGAAGGCTGCAATCATGCATGGCGCCAGGCTTCTTGTTCTCACCCTGACCCCCTTTCCTTTCTCTAGCCTTCATCTCCCCTCCTCTCTCGTTTATCTGCCGCAAGAAAAGTATTTTATCAGTAGGGGCCTCGTGTTCCTTTTCCATTTTCCAGCTCTTCGTTGATTGCCCTGATCCTGATGATGCCCTCAAGTTGGTTGAAGCGGGGCTGCCAACTGAACTGAAACCCACTGGCCAAGATACCCCCCCACGTCGGTATATTAATATTACGGCAGAACGACCTCATGAGACCGAATTTTGCAGGCCTCCCCCTATCTGGTGCGTTAAATAAAGAGGTCGTCTCTTCGCGGGGCCCGGGCTTGGTTGTCAGCGGTGCGGCTGAGCGTGAGAGGCACAGAGGAAGAGTCGGTCAGATCAGGCAGGAAACAAAAGCTTATCCACCTAGGACAGGACGGTCACAAAAGCCAAAGGAGTCGAAGAAGAGCATCAAAGCCGGCAGCAACGACGACAGCGAAGACGGAGAGACGAATCCGACGACGGCTTGACGACATAGACTTAACGACAACGACTAAACAACAACAACGGCGCTATCAATACAGGCGACGGTGACAGCAGTTCCCGAACGATAGAGATGATCAGCGGACGGCAGTACTACGAGATGCCACCAGTGGGCCAAGCAATGAGTAGCACGTACAGCGGCATCCGGCGATTCGACCCCGACTACGGACTCGACTACTGCCACGACAAGTATGGCGTCGAGCACCAGAAAGACTATCGATCCGCGGCCGCGCGGGCGGTTCCTGGCAATGGGGCTGCCAGGGCAAGGCAATCGCTGTCGGCCATGGACGAGAAGCGTGCCAACGAGATCCGACGCGGCGTCTACGCACACGTTTTCCTCGATGTCAAAAATAGCCACAAATCAGACGCTTTGTAAGTCGCCTTTTCCGGTATCCGCCCCTCTTGGTTTCTTCCGGCTGCCTTGCCCAGAGTCTATTGGCCGTTAGTGCTGCTTTTTATCATTCGTCGACATAAACGTTTCTATGGTTCTTCCCTCCCTCCTCTTCGTCCTTCGGGAAGGGGTTTCAATCCCGCGCATTGCCCCCCTACCTACTTTGCGGTCCTTGGCTTTCGTATTCCTGCTGCTGGTCTGGCTGGTCACGCTGTCAGTTTCATCCGTCCCGTCATCCCGCTCCGCATGCCTCGACATGAGGCGGCGCCCGGCTCTGACACTATGGTTCATCCCATGTCCTATCGGCGCATCATTCCTGGCATGCTTTGGGGCGTCTTTTCCCCTTCCCCCCCCCTTTTTTTTTAACAAAAAATTATTTATCTCGTTTCTTTGCTTTCTGCGGGATTTTCGCATCTGCCCACGCAACGCTGCCCCTCACGACGATGACGCCTTGGGCCATCATACATGGCTTGCCAGTGGGAGTCGTCTCGTTCGACTGACGAAAAAGGCAATGGACGGGGCAGAAGCTCCACGTCTCATTTCTCATCGATCCCAAGTTTTCCAAGTGGAGCTGGGTCGAACGGAGGCTCTTGTCAAGCTAGTGCATGAATAGTCGTGAATTCCCACAACTTCTCTTGGTAGGCGTGGCTTCACTGGGCCACGCATCCAGGGAGGCCACACCGACAGATGGCAAGTAGGCTGCGACTCGTGGATACAAGAAGAGAATGTCAACATGATACCGTCCTGCAGATGCCGTGAAGTTTTCCCTGCGCATCCTCAGGTCACGTACCCACAGCGTCTTTCTGCTTAGCCTGCGCAAGGGCGGAGACAGTTCGACCTGTCACTTCTGAAATGGGAATCGACGCTCGAAACGAAGCTCGAAATCTCACGACTTTTACCCTTTCCCCCTCCTCCCCCTGCCGAGACACCCCTGGCAGCCTCTCTCACCCTCAGCTTCAGTTCAGAAGAGCGGGTCCATGAATACACTGCTCATCCTTGCCGTCGCACCCCCTTCTCTCTCTGAAGGAGTCTCTTGAGCCTTCTCTAGTGTATTCGTACGTGTAAGCACGAGGAAGGGGGAGTCAGCCACTTTCTCCTACCTACTAGGGAGACGTTTCGCGCGTGTGCCGGAGCTAGGCATACTACTACAGCCAACAAGGGTGGAGACAATAACGCTACAGGGGGTAACCACACCCAAAGCCTCGAGGAAGTTTCCCCTAATTTCCACCAGGAACAGTGGCGCGCGCGTCTCTGCTGTGGTTTTTTTTTTTTTTCTTCTTCCCAGAGCAGAGCCGTTGATTGTAGTGCTCCTCACTGTCTTCTCGTCCGTTTTCGCGCCGTACAGAGTATAGTGTAACCCCCAGTGCAGGTGCTAAAGTAGGGGCGCTGGAGGCGTTCTGTCGCAGCGCCCACGCTGCTGGGTTGCACCAGTCGGGCTAGTGGGATCCCGAAAGCGTGGGAGCTCCCTGAGAGAGCTTACGACTTCATCGCGCTACCCCATAGCTGAGCAGTCGTCGTCGCCTTATTCATATTGCCATACACGGGTACCTAGCAGTCCTTCGAGGCCGACCAAGGGTCAGGGAGGAGGAAGAGACGTGCTTTGGAGGGTCGTGTCCTCCTACACAAACTGCTGCAACTCCGGTGGTGAAGAGTGGACGCAAGCAACGTGCCGTCCTTCCATCTGACTCCATCTGAGTAAGGATCATCAGAGCGCTGGTCCGGGCACCGCCCTCGCACCTCGTTGCCCGCGCCAACCTCCATCGAGTCGAGGGGTCCAGGGTTGTGGTGTGGGTGTGGGTGTGATGTGGGGTGTGGGGTGTGCGTTATGGCTTTTGCCCAGCGGCAGCCTTTTTCTTCCTTGGTGCCGTTGCCGGTGACCGACCGTCCTTGGCCGTCTTTCATTCTGCCTCCCCCGGCCTTTTCGTATTAAACATTGCCTTAACCCCCTCGTCGACGCAAGCTGGCGCTTTTCTGCTTCTTGGAATTTTCCTCCTTCCGTGTCCGACCGTTTGCCGATTTGTTGTTCTTTCCGAGTTCGGGGACCTATTTGCCTGCTGCCAAATTCCGTCTGCTGAATGAATCCTTGAAGTACAAAGTACTCCGAACTAACACACGTTCTTGGTCTCCTCTCCACAGCAACCCGAGAGCTCAACAACACAAGAGACGGGCTTCCGCTTCTCCTGTTGTTTCTTCCAACTACATCGCACATGATGGTAGCCGCCTAAAAGCTCCTGGCCGCCTTGCTCCTCGTTCAGCCGTCGCCGCTTCCGTCAAACCCCCTGTTTCCGCTTCTTCGTCTCCCGTCATGGCCGCCAGCCACGGCCCAGCTCCCGCCTACTTTGGCGCTCCTCAAGATCTGTACCACTATAGGGGTGAACAGTTCATGATGGCGCAGACACTATCGGGTCCGCGCGCCTCTCGCGGGCCTTACACATTGCAGACGGCACCCATGGATCCAAAGGTGGTATTCGAGGCGATGCCTATGTCGCTTAACCGGCCTCGGAGGCTTTCCCAGGCGTCTGCCTTGACCACCACAAGCATCAACAGCTCTAGAGAGAGTTTAGAGACACGCTCCCGGAGCTCGTCGTACAGCAGCAACAGAACGAGCATCGACTCCAAGGGCTCCAGCATGTGGAGACCCGATTACATGTATCAGCGACCGAGTCAGACGGCGGTGTTCAGGAAAAAGGCAAAGCCCGGAGAGATCTTCGCGAAGCTGCCCGGTGAGGTTCTGGAACTGATTTTGGGAGAGCTCAAGAGGGCGCATCTTGGCAATGGTAGCCAGAGCTGCGCAACATGTTGGATGCGGGATCTGTGTTCGGTCAGCCTGACGGCGAGGAAATGGTGCAAGTTCGCAAGGGTGGCCTTGTATGGACCCTCCACGCCCCACGATGCGTTTGCAATGCTAACAGCCGCCCCAGATACGAGGACATCCAGCTTGTGGGAGCCGACTCGGCGTCCCAGAAGAAGCGACACAAGCTCACATTCGGCACGCGGATGATGCTCCTTAGACGGACCTTGAGGGCAAGCCCGTATCTTGCCGGTATCGTTCACACAGTCAAGGTCCCCAGCCCCCCGGCCGGGATCGCATTGGAGGACTATCACAATCAGGTGGCAGCGCTGATCATGGCCTGTCCCAATTTTGAGCGCCTCATCGGCCTCCACCCCCAGTATAACCACTCGTTCAGCAAGCTGACCCACGCGCTGTCGACTCGCAAGCAACTCAAGCACATGGACTGGATCGTCGAACCCTCCCCTTACCAAAGACAGCACCGGTTCAAGTCGAGCTCCGGCGCTAACGCTGCGGCCCCCACGCAACCGGCTTGCGATTACTCCGTGACCCCCGGGGACCTGCAGCCGTATCAGAGCGCGACCTTCCTCGAGTGGCACGCCAACTGGGCCAACCTTACGACCCTGACGGTCCACTGCCTCCCCGGCGCGACCCTCACCCCGGACAACCTCATCAGCTCGGCGCTGGCGCGCCTGACGTCTCTGCAGCACCTGTTCCTGTCGCGCATGCCGGTGACCTCCTTCAACGACAGCACGCTGCTCTCGCTCCCCCCCTTGCGTACACTATCCCTCATGCACGTGCCGGGTGTCACCAGCAGCGGCATCTCCGCCCTGGCCACTCTGCCGACAAGCCAGGCCATCCAGAAACTGACTTTGCACCACGTCGGCCTCGACTCGCTGCCCGCCTTGGCTCGCATCTTCTCCAACTTTACCCACCTCGAGACCTTCACGCTCGTCCAGGCCTTCGCCCCCACCCTGCCCGAGGACACCTTCATCTGGCTCATGCCGTACCTCGCCTCCAACTCCCTCCGCAAGCTCCACTGGGACATTACGAGCAACACGACCACAGCCAACGCCGCCGACTCCATACTCGCTCGCAGCATCGCCGCCGCCGGTTTCCCCTCTCTCCGCAGCCTGCGCGTCCCAAACGACCCGGAGGGCATCTTCCAGGCCCTCTGCCGCCCGCAGGAGAGGACCGACAGCGCGAGCGACCGTTTCCGCGGGCCCAATGGGCCCGCCAGGAGCTCCTCATTCCCTACACCCGGCGCCAACTCTCCCGTTCCGCTGAAGAAACACTTCCGCTCGTCCACGGCACTCGCGTCGCCCGTGGCAGGAAACCAGGCATACCGAGAGGGCAGCAACCTCCACGTCGCGCGGCTCGCGGCACAGGCGCGGCTCGAGGCAGCGCGTGCGTTGCCGAGGTTTTTCGTCAACATCGTTGACGAGGACGGCACGGTGCTCGAGAAGCACGGGCTCGCGGGGTTCATCGGCACGGTGGAGAGCCACATCACGTACAACCTATCGCCCGACGCGGGTGCCAAGGATGAGCGCGGCGGGCTGGTCGAAATGGCCGACTTGATGGCGGACAACGGCGAAGATGTCATCGCCAGCGGACGGGACGGATGCCAGGGACGGTGGAACGCGTCGCCGACATTGCCGGACAAGAAAGACAAAGACAGGTGGTGGCACACGGAGAGGGGCCGGTGGTACCAGCCCGAGCTGGCGTGATTTTCCGCCGAAATCCCCCCCAGGAATCTCCGAGACGACGGACGCGGGCGGTCCCGACGTCCGAGTACCCGAAACGTTTGTGTGTGTGTGTGTGCGTGTGTAACGAAACGACCGGCTTATGATACCTACTTCGGATTGCCTCGGGCGGGAAAGATACCAACAAAGATCCCTAGAGATGATAGTAGACTTGTAAAGTAACTAATGTTTATATCGGGCATTTTCATAGTAGAGCGGGTCATGTGTAAGGGAAACCAGGGCTGAAGGTGGAGGTGCAAACAGGACGCGACATAGTTATAGATAGCTCGGAGATAGAATAAGCGACCTCTCCGAGAGAAGGTCCAATTTTTGAACCTCTTGATGAGCCGCGCTGATAAGCATTGCGAGACGAGGAAAGGCACGTTCGTCTCGGGCACGCTAGTAAAAAAAAGGGAATGACGGAAGGGCAGTGGTGGGATTTAGCCAACCCGTTGCTCCCCTCCCCACCCCGAACGAATCGCTCAGGCACAGGAGGCACTTCTGCGCAAAGAGTGGTTTTCCAGATTGATGCAAAACAGGGAACTGGGCTTAAGCATCGTGCACGGCTCGTCCCGGAACCGTGCCTTTGATCGCTGTCGCTACTGTTGCTGTTGGTATACGTAAAGGTGCTGCTTGCTGTTGCTGCCTGTGCTCTTACTAAATACCTACTCAGTAGGGAGGCGTGCCCATCCCAGTATGGGAGGCGATGACTGCTGGCTGCTCAGTGCGTGCTCGACGCCGGACCGGTGGGTTTCTCGGTGGAGTCCACAGCACGCAATGACGACGGGCGACTGCTGGGGGGAGCTTTGTTCGATCAAAAACTCACAGAAGATCCCGTTTCCCTTCTTGGCACTTTTGCTGCTTCTCCCCCGCGCCCCCACCATTTGCTCGTTTAACCTGTACTCCGTAGGTAGTGTAAGTGCGCGTCTGCCTATCGGCAGGTACCTACGCCACCCAGCCCCACCTGACCCAGAACGAACGACCCTCCCCCCGTCAGCCTTAATGCAGACGACCTCCGACGGCTCATCGCACAATACCCTTAACATCCCGAATTGTTCATCTCAATAGTGACGACAACAAGCTATATTTGATACCCTTACAATCGCTTTTGATTTGGTCCCGCCGCTGGGCCGCTGGCATCTTGGGTACAACACCACAGATCCATTAACGACGTCTCTCGAACCCCCCCCCCCCCAACACACACCCGGAGAACCACCAACCGACTCGTACACCGGACCTGTATCTGGAGACGACGAAACATATCTAGACTGGCCCGGACCGGAACTGGTCAAGAAACACATTCGACACTCGCAAAGACCCCCACGGGAACGACCTTCGGGAAACCGCGGCAACGATGTCGGAAGGCAAGACGCTCCGCGTCTTCTGCTTCGGCGACTCGCTGACGGCGGGGTACTCGGCCTACGGCGCCGTCTACCACCCTTACTCCATCGCCCTCACCAAGAAGCTCTCGCGGGACCTCTCGGACACGCGGGTCATCGCGACGGACAACGGGATGCCTGGGGACTTGGTCTCGCAAGGCGCCTTCGCTAAGCGGTTCGAGAGCGAGAGTGAGTTGCCTCGCTGTGCGTTCTTATCTTGCATTATTGCCACGTCCTCTTGACCTTTTTATTTTTTTATTTTAACGAAGCGTGACTCACAGCCAATTCATTTCTTTTGCTTCCCTGTTTCTCCTAGGACACGGCAAGCGGCGTTGATGAACAGGATGCTGATGTGTAGCTACAGCGAGCCAGGCCGCGTACGACTGGGTCATCGTACTAGGCGGCACGAAGTAGGTCCACCATTGCACTCATTCTCACCCACCGCCTTCCAACCACACTTGGATGGACTACGAGACACTAAGACGCAACTACTAGTGACCTCGCATACAGCGTACCGCCAGAAAGGATATTCGAATCCCTCCGGCAGGTTTACGACTCGGCCATCGCCAAGGGCGCCAAGGTCCTCGCGCTGACGGTTCCCGAGTGCGCCAACCAAGACGACGAGCTCGACAGCCGCCGCCGCCAGCTCAATAATGCCATCCTCACACACCAGTCACCGGACTAGTACGTTTTCCCGCAGTCCCCTCCCGGGTTTCATTTTCTTTCATTTCTTGTTTCCCCCCCCCCTCCCCCTTCCCCCTTCCCCCCTTCCCTTCCCCTCCCGTGCGAGCCGAACCATATCCTCGGCGCATGGTAGCGGGGAACACTTTCTTCGATAACTAATCTCTCGAGTTCAGCCACGCGTTCGACCTCAACCCCAGAATCCCCTACCACTCCCTCACCGAGCGGGAGCGCCAGCGGTACTGGGACGATGGTCTACACCTCACGGTCGCAGGCTACGACTGGATGGGCACCCACGTCGCCGAGGCCCTAGGCGACCTCGTCGAACTGGAGCGGAACCCAAACTCGCGGAGGGCGCGGCGCGCGCGGCGCCATGTCGAGGAGGAGATTTGCTTCGACGAGGAGGACGGCGACCCGCGGTCGCTGAGCGGGGGGTACGTGTTTGTGAGGATGAGGGACTTGAATTAGGCACCTTGTTTTCTTCTTCTTCTTCTTCTTCTTCAAAACCCAAATGATGATAATGATGTACCACGTGGTTTATCTGTTCTTGAACTTCTTTGCTCTACCCACCGGCTACTAGCTTCTAGTACGCACGCATCTCTCTCTGTGCGTGCGTATGTGCCTGTGACGATTTGCTGTGTTATGTCTCCTTTTGATCGCATGAATCCCTTAAACGCCAATGACCCCCTTTCCCCCTTTTTTACAACGCCGGTGATGTGTGTGTTCAACGTCCTAGTACCTCGTAACCATCATCTCAGACAACCAAGTTGTTTTCCACAAAGTCCTAAACATGACTGTTAGCGAGCTGTATGCGCCGGTTGCGTGGTGCCGCGCACAAGGGAAAAACGTACGGGAAACTGCTTCTGCAGGGCGTTGGTCACGTTCTCCACCTCCTCCGCCATATTCTGCACGTTGGAATCCCATCGGCGCATCTCCTTTCCGACGACGACCTCGGCCCGGCCGCTGCCCTTTTTGCCCGACGCCTCGCCGCCCTCGAACCAGATGATCTCTTCGAGCTGGTCGATCCGGCCCAGCAGCCGGCCCTGCTCAATCATCCTCGCCGTCGTCTCCTCCGCCCTCTCCCTGTCGAGGCCGAGCAGGGAGCCGAGGGCCTCGAAGCCGATATTCCGGTACAGCCTCGACGCGCCGAGCAGGTTGTGCTCCACGACGGCCTTGGCCAGCACCGTGGACCCGTCGGCAGTGGTCGCAAGCTGGTGCGGCTGCAGGCCCTGCGCGAACTTGTCCACCTCCGCGGGCGCGAGCAGCCGGTCAAAGAACATCTTCTCCAGCATTCCGTACTCGTCCAGCCCCGCCGACCGCTCGTCCTTATACAGCCGCCCCAGGGCCCGGCTCCGCATGGGGCCGGCGGGGGCGAGGATGGCGCACTTGACGGCCATGCTGAGGGTGTGCAGGCGCTCCTCCTCGGCGATGGCCGGGCTGACGCTGATCTCGTGGTAGCGGCCGCTGGCGCCCAGGAAGTCGCGCTTGGAGTCGAGGATGCGGGCCTGCGAGAGCTTGAAGTGCAGGTCGAGGTCGCGGTCCTGGACGGTGTGCATGATGTTCTTGAGTTTGTTGACGTACGTCTCGGCGGCGGTGGTGTCGTCAACCTCGAGGTAGTTGCGGGCGATGCGGACCCAGACGCGGGCCTTGTCGTCGTTTGTCACCTTGCGCTGGGACCCGTCGAGGGGGATCTCGGCAAGCGTCTTGGCGGCGTCGAGGAAGTCCTCGTTGTTCTCCTGGGCCTCGGCGACGAGCTCGCGGACGGCGGCGGCCTGGTCGAGGAAGGACGAGGCCTGGGCCCCCGCAGCGAGCTGTGACAGGGTGTGGTTCCCGACGGCGATCCAGAGGTCGTCGTTCTTTAGGTCGCGGAGGGTGGCAACGAATGAGGCCAGCACGGCGCGGGTCGAGACGATGCCGAGAGAGGCGGCGAAGGCGGCGTCGAGAACGGCGGCGAGGTCGTCGGCCGCCGTGGCGGGGGATGAGAGGGTCTTGATGTCGGCGATGATGGATTCGTAGGCCGCTGTCTTGTCGCCCGGGACGGACTCGGCCTGGGCGAGCGCCTCGGCAACCTTCAGCGAGGGCGCCATGGTTTGAGAGGTCTTGCGAGCGGTGTCTTTTTTTGTTAGTGTGCCGGAGATTCGTGGAGGGTTGCTCTTGAGTTGTACGGAGGAGAAGAGAAGGCGTTTGAAAGCTTGTGGGTTTACCGTGATATCGCGGAGCAGCTGGAGAAGCTGAGCTGTTGGATGGCTGTCATTGGTAAGGTCAGGCAGGTATGGTGGGGTAGGAGCCTTGAGGGGCCATTGGGGAGGGGGTGCAAGGGCCACAGGCGATGGCCGGTGGTTATGGGGTTTATGATTCTTATAACAACAGCCCCGGGAAACACGACTTTCCTAGTATGTAGGTACAAATAATTGCCGAAGTGATATATTTCGTGTTCATGAGCATTGCCGTGATACACGAATTACCGTCTTACACGTTGATATCATCCAGAAGTAGAGCCCAATACATTCTACAAGGAATGAGAGAGTCGCGGACTTTCAGCCTTGAACTACAGGGAGCAACCAAACCATAGCGGGAAGCGACTCGAGTGAAGTACGCGAGCGCATACCGTAGCCAATGCACTAAGGCGTTATGCTCGGTTCTGCTCGACTAAACGATATCCCCTCGTCCCCCTAGTCCAAAAAAGGTCACCGTGAAGCACCACTTTATATTTTCATCTTATACGAAGAAGAAAACAGGATTTCTTTACGAACATTTCTGCAACCAGCAAGCAGACTCACTCTGGCAAGCACCTTTAACTCTGAGTGAACGCGTAGTGCAGAGGCTTTAGTCCGTAGTAAGCTGTTTTGGCAACGGAACTTTCTTGGCGGGTTTCTTCGGTCTACCGGGGATTTTGACCAAAACAGGACGGACACGCATCATTGTGTCCACCACTTCCAAAAGCAGGGATTGGTGGGATTGAACACAATTGTGCACGCATTAAATTGTGAAAAGCCGGGTGTCTCAAAAACATCGGCCCACCATCGGCTGATGATGACGGTCGAGCCTTCCCGGCCCAGATAGATATACATTTTGCCTCGACTGCACAGACAAGTTGGCTTGTTCTTCCCTTTCAACCATCCCCATCTTCTGCTAGTGTTGCAGAACAGTCGGCTTTCCAGCCTCCCAGTTGTTCAAGCTCTCCTGAATATTGACCCAATACCGGAGTTTCACCGCTTCCCGCTTCGCCGTCTCGATATCATCGTGACGGAAAGCTTCCTCGAGTACCTCCTCGCTCTCGCGTATGCGATCGTCATTGGCCGCACGCTGACCCTCCAGCTCGCTCTCGCTTGTCGCTTCCTCGATCTCCTCACGCGCCTCGAGCACAATCATCAGCAGCTCTGGGTCCTCAACCTTGAGTGTCTCGTCCTCGGCGACGTCGACGCCGCGCAGGGAGAGAAGGTACTGCGCGCGCAGCAGCGGGTTCAAAAGCGTCTTGTACGCCTCGTTGATACGCGCCGACGTTGCCTCAGCGCGCGCCTTGAGATCTGCCGGGTGCATGTCCGGGTGTGCTTTGGCCTGTAGCCGGAGGAACTCGCGTCGAAGGGCGCGCTGGTCGATTGGGAAGTGACCCTTGGGCGGCGGGCCGTCAGGGAGGGTGATGGGGAAAAAGTCGTAGTGCGTCGTGGGGGGTTTGCTTGCTTGCGAGCTGGAGGCAGCCGTCGCTTCGCTGGTCTGGGCCGCTGTTACCGGCCGGGAGAAGGAGGCCGTCCCCGAAATCCATCGCTTTTGACTCGTACTGCTAGTATCCATTCTCGGAACCCATCGTGCGGTCGCCACTGTCCCAGATGGCCGGGCCACCTTTGCCTGCTGCCGGCACCTCGCGCAAAGGCGAGAAACCTCTCGTGTGCCTGTCGCAATTGAAGTGCGCATGCTCATGGTATTTGTGTTGTTGCTTTATGTGATGCAAAACCAAGAACCTTAATTATTCGTGGAGTGCTGTCGCGATTGAGTCGTTGAACAAGTACTTAACGCCGGCCATGAAATTTACAAACGCCCCTGGGACAAACAGAGTGATGACGTCCCCGTAAAATCATTTGCCGCGCCAAAGGGAAACGCAGCGTCTAGCGCCGAGAGCCGCCGACATGTCCGAAGTCGGGGCAAGTCTGGGTTAACTCTCTCTCTCGGTGTTCTTTCCAGAATCCACAATGAGGCCCCCACCCCCTTCCCCACTGCCTCCACGGAACGCTTTACCAAAAAGTGCACGTTGATTCGATGAATGACAGACTCCGCTGGCTGTTCCCAACCCCGGATCAACCCCATGGTCCTAGTGTCCAGACGTACGGGGTAATTCCCGCCGAATGATTAGCGACTTAATACGATGATGTGCCCGCTCTGTCGGTTGTTGACGTCCTTCCATGTTTTTCATTGAGTAGTCTGTATTGTATTGCAGAGCCTTCGAATACTGACAAAATGTCCAAGGTTTTCACTGCTGAAGAAGGTTGGTCCGATTTGCTCGCCGCTCTTGTCCAGGCCAATGCTCATACTTCCTTATAGTGGCCAAGCACAACACCCCCGAGAGCTGTTGGGTGGTGCTCTACGGCAAAGTGTACGATGTGACCGAATTCCTCCCCTCCCACCCTGGCGGATCCAAGATCATTGTGAAGCTTTCCGGCAAAGATGCGACAGACGAGTACGACCCCATCCACCCCCCAGGTATCCTCGAGGAGAACCTCCAGCCCGAAAAATGCCTCGGTACTGTAGACCCCGAGTCTTTGGCGATGCTGCAGTCCGCACCCGCGAAAGCGGAGTCCCAGAAGCCCAAGGAAGGCCCACCGAGGCTGGAGACGCTGCTCAACATCGAGGAGATTGAGGAGGCCGCTACAAAGATTATCCCGAAGAAGGCGTGGGCGTACTACTTCTCAGCTAGCGACGACCTATGGACCAAGAGCAACAACAACAAGGCATACAGACAGATTCTTCTGCGGCCGCGGGTCTTTGTCGACTGCACGCAGGTTGATACCTCTACAAACCTGTTGGGCCACCATGTAGGAATTCCTCTGTTCGTGGCACCGGCCGCCATGGCGAGACTTGCACATCCGGATGGTGAGCGCGGCATTGCAAGGGCGGCGGCCAAGTTCAACGCGATGCAGTGCGTGTCGAACAACGCGTCGATGACGCCGGAACAGATCATCGAGGGCTCACCTGAGGGCCAGGTTTTTGGGTGGCAGCTCTACGTCCAAAATGACAGGGCCAAGAGCGAGGCAATGCTGAAGCGCATCAACGCCATGAAGGACCGCTATAAATACATCACACTTACATTAGACGCTCCGTGGCCTGGAAAGCGTGAGCTCGACGAGAAGCAGCAGTTCGAGGGCGCATTCGAGGTTGAGTCCGAGTCAAACTCCAAGAGCGACGAGGCAAAGCGGCCCGGCGGCGGCGGTGTGGGGCAACAGCTGTTCTTCGGCACGGCGGCCGATTTGACTTGGAAGACGACTTTGCCTTGGCTGGCACAGCATACCGACTTGCCCATCGTCTTGAAGGGACTGCAGACGCATGAGGATGCCTATCTTGCGGCCAGATACGCCCCGCAAGTAAAGGCCATCATCCTGTCGAACCACGGTGGCCGTGCCCTTGACACGGCGCCTCCTGCCGTCCATACGCTGCTGGAGATCCGCAAGTATTGCCCCGAGGTCTTTGACAAGATCGAGGTCTGGGTCGATGGCGGAATCAAGCGCGGAACCGATGTCGTTAAGGCTCTCTGCTTGGGCGCAAAGGCGGTGGGTATTGGTCGAGCCGCTCTGTTCGGTCTCGGCGCCGGTGGCCAGGCCGGTGTTGAGAGGACATATGAGAGTACGTACTGCGTGCGAGACGTGTTGCTGCGGACGAGTCGCTAACTTTCTGCCCAGTCCTCAAAGGTGAGATGGAGACGTGCATGAGGCTACTCGGCGCCAAAAGCGTCAGCGACCTGGGTCCCCATTTTGTGAGTTACATCACCACACACCTCACGCCCGAGACTTGAGTGAGAGGCCGGATGCTGACAAGTGCCCTAGATTAATACCCGCGCGGTGGAGAGAGATATTTACGACGGTGAATCTGGGATCGAGAACAATGTTGGTCTATGGGCGAAGTCAAAGCTGTAATACCCTCTTGCTCAGCTTAGGTTGGTGTTGTAGAGTCGAACACAAGACCATTGTAGAGGAAAGAAGTATAGAGGACTCTGTAAGTCTTGCGAGTTTAGGCTTTGGATACAATCCATACACACAGCCTATATTGTCATCCCGTCGGCTGGCCTATGGTATCGTGTAATGAAACCATTTAGGGGATATCCCCATTCGACGAAATGTTTTTCTTTTTCGGTCGTCTTTTGGACGCATTGGTTCTGTGCAACAGTCATTTATTCTCTCGGTCAGAGTAAGTCCAGCGGTATGGAACGATCCGAGAAGGTATTATGTTGGCGAAGGGGTCTGGTATGCCGGGAAGTGTGGTGAGAGAAACGTCATGGTGCGAAAACATTCAGTTGGAGAGTGGGGAACAGTGGAAGACCAACGGCGGAAGCAATGAGAGGAGTCGCCACGTTATAACTGGCTGCAAGGCGGCTGTTTCACTATAGGCACCTAAAGTAATCCTACGAATAAACTATTCTCATCATTTCAGGCTCTCGGCGCAAACATAGCGATCCTGCGCGAGGCATTGCATTTGAAACTATGGATATGCTGCCGAGGCTCTGCGCTGCTCGAGTGGTAAAGAGCACCAGCACCAATGGGCCATTCTTGTCATGAAGTCATGAACTCGCTCCTCTCACTGCAGCATCGATGAGAAAACAGATGCAAGATATCGAAGTCGGCGAGACACCCACTATGATTGGCAGCTTATCATGCAAGAGCTTTGCTTCTTTGAGGTCGACAAGGTATGTGTAGTGTAGTACATCGTATTGTACCCCGCCGTGGCTACCAAGCACTTCTCCACCGTGATGACAACAAGGCTTGCCAAGGCTCTCCAGGTTGTGCCTCCCCTTCTCCTTCTACTGTCTCTGCCTTCGGCCAAAGAGCGCTACTATGTCGAAATGAAGACGGAAATCCACGCCTGAAGTTGATAGGACATTATAGTCTCCATCTGAATTTGTGGCCTTCTTTTTATCCTCCTATATACGCCGTTGCTGGTATCAATCAACACTGTTAAAGACGGGACAAAGCCCGAAGTATGCAACAAAAAAGCCCCCCTTGAATCCGCTTATTTGCTTTCCAGGTACGTTTTCCAGCCTACTTTTTGTAGCTTAGCGGCCTTGTGCTCGACCTCGCGGGACATGTTGCTCATGTACTGGGCCATCTTCTGCTGGTACTCGAGGCTGAAAGATCCTAGAATCTTAACAGCCAGGAGGGCAGCGTTGGTAGAGTTGTTGATGCCAACAGTTGCAACGGGGCAGCCGCGGGGCATCTGGACGATACTCAACAGGCTGTCGTGGCCGTCGAGGTGGGTGGCCTTGACGGGCACGCCGATGACTGGGACCGTGGTCTCAGATGCCAGCATTCCAGGGAGATGGGCGGCACCACCAGCTAGACGTATTGTCAGTAACACAACGGGAACACTAGGAGACGCCTGTAAAACCTACCAGCTGCGATCAGGACCTTGATACCGCGCTGGGCAGCAGTCTTGCCCAACTCGACCATACGGTGGGGAGTGCGGTGAGCCGAGGTGATGTCGAGATCGTAGGGGACCTCAAAGTGCTCAAGAATCTCAAAAGCGCCCTTAAGCACACCGAGGTCTGAGTCAGAACCCATGGTAACTACAACGAGAGGCTTGTCCGAGTTACGAGAGCTGGTCTTCTTGGCCGGAGACTCCTGCAGACGGAGCTGCTCAGAAGAAGCGTCAAGGCGAGCCTCGCGCATGTAGTTCACCTCGTTGATCAAGGGCGTGGCCAGTCTCTCCAGGTTGGCGTTGGGAGAGTAGGTTGTGACTGTGATGTGGCCGATTTTACGGCCAGGCTTGGAGGACTTGCCATAGAGGTGGAGGAAGACATCCATGTTGTCATCGTACAGGGAAGTGGTAAGGTCGACTAGCTCCTCATGGGAGTCCTCGCGAGCGCCGCCAAGGATGTTGAGCATGAGCGCGCTAGATACGCGGGGCTGAAGCTTGATGGACCGCGGGAGCATGTCCAAGATGGAGTATAGTTGTGCCTTGTACTGCGACATGTAGGGAACACCCTCAATGGTCCAGTGACCAGAGTTGTGGGGACGAGGGGCAACCTCGTTGACGGTGATGGTGCCTGTACCAACGTCAGGTTTCACTATATCGATCCGATTCATCAGATAACTCACCGTCCTTCAGCAAGAACATCTCAACGGCGAAAACACCGCGTCCTTTGACCGTCTTGATGACATCTCCAGCAACCTGGCGGGCCTTCTCGCACACGTCGACAGGGACCTTCCGGGGCGGGTAGAACACCTTGGTGCAGATGCTCTCCTCGTGAATGGTCTCGACGGCTGGGTAAGTGTGCACTTTTCTCAGCTCACCATCCTCGTCTTCAGTCCGTACCACCATGACGGACAGCTCCATGTCGAAGGGAACCCACTTCTCGGCGTACAAGGACAGCTTGCCCATTGCCTGGATAGCCGCTTCGTAGTCCTCAGGGCCCCTGACCTTGAAGTTGCCGCGGCCGTCATAGGAGCCCTTTCTCGCCTTCAACATGAAGGGGAACTGAAACGTTCTGTAAGCCGCCGTCAGGCTCTCTGGCATGGCGGGGCCGGACTCTATGGCCATCTGCGGGGCAATGGGAAGGCCGGCCTTGGCGAAGTGCTCCTTTTGCAAGTACTTGTCCTGGATCAAGCGCAGAGTCTGCCAATGGGGGTGAACTGGCACCCTCTTTACAGTCCCCGGAGAGGTAATGACACCACGGGTCGCAATCTCCTCGAGGACTTCTGTGTTGACGTGCTCAATCTCGACGGTGAGGACGTCGCACATGGCAGCCAATTCCCTGATCTTGGCCGGATCTTTGAAAGAGCCGGTGACGTGTCGGCTGTTCTGGTTTGCCTGCTTCGCGGGGCAGTTGGCCTCGTCCAAGATCGCGATATCAATGCCGAGCGGCCCCGCGGCCTCGCACAACATCCGGCCGAGTTGGCCGCCTCCAAGGAGGCCGATGATAGGCTTCTTGACCATGGTGGGAAGGGTCGACGCAAAGTGATCTAGTCTAGGTGCGGAGGGTGGAGTAGACCAAAGGAGAGGCGCCGGTGGTCAAGAAGAAAGACAGTGAATGAGAGAGTGTGTGGGTAATGTTTCCCCAAGCAAGAAACGACTCATCAACGCAATCAAGCAGCTGGGGGGGTAGAGCAAAGTTTTGATGCAGGAAGTTTAGAAGGTTTCTGCCCCTTTGGGCAAGCGGTAAAATAATACCCCGCCGTTATCGTCACAAGAAAGCTCCACCCCCACTATTATCGCTTCGACCGCCGTCACGCTACCCATTCCAGCGCACAGTGAAATAGGGTAGGTACCTAGGTACCTAGGTGGTGGGCACCAAGGTAGTTGGGTAGGTTGGTAGGTAGGTAGGTAATAGGGCCAACTGCAGATGACATAAGCACACTGCTTATGTAACTTCCACCTGCTCTGGCCGTGCGACGTTAAAAAAGCCAGCTAGCAGTCAAAGGAGTCACCCATTTACAATAAGGTTGTAGATAATTTGATACGTAACATCTGTACGGATACCTGTACGTGAAAGTACAGTACTAGGTCAAAATCTTGTAACAGTGCAAACGCAGCCCAATTAGCAGCTAATACCATCAACCAGAATTACTATTTTAAGGCAGAATGAGTGGGGATATCCTTGATGCTGTAACAAGAATTTTGACCTAGTACTACTACGTACCTGTAGTATAGGTAGTGTCTACCTAGCTAGGTACCTAGGTAGGTGCCCAGCTTGCAGTGCATGCCATTTTCCAAAAGTCACCCCCTTCGTATTCTCGAGGCAAATCATTAGCCTTTCTGCGTCAAATCTCCGAGACCAATCTATCCAGGTCCAGTCAACTCTCGCCCACACCCGCACTATCCGGCCCGACCATAGTGGTCTCTTCTTTCAAGCCCTCGTCCTCTGGTCCCGGTTCCTTTTCCCCTCTAAGTGTCACCCAATCAGCCCTTGCACCCTCAATGGTGCTTTTATTTCTTCTTGCAGGCCCCTAAGGTATCTCTGAAATTGTGACCATGTGATGGTCGCTTGCATACCTTTCCAGCGCTACCCATTCCAATTACGTATGTCCAAGCCAAGACTCGGCCAGATTTTGAAAATTCAACCCAGAGAGGCCTCGATGGAGTGTTGGAGAACCTTCATTGGCTTCCCCATCAAACCCAAGGGGTTCACCAGTGGCGCGCAGTGCAAGGACTAACTTCCTCAGCTTTGGTGTTTTGGTAGGTTGGTTGGGCACACGAGCATATCCTCTCAACGCTAGAAGGCGGCCACTGGATGGCCAGGTGGCTGGTGAACGAGCTGTGTAGGGTCCAACGTCCGCTGGTTCCCTCGCCTCCGTCGAAAGAACCACGATGGTTTCGATGGCGTTTCTTTCTCTCAATGATCTCGGTTGCTCAAAAATGCCTGCTAGCCTATCGTCAAATCGTCAGTTTGCCCATCTAAACCACCTACTCGCCCCACCCACAAAAACACGCAAACACACTCAAGCACAAACAACCGTATCCGTATACCCACCTATTTTGACTTTCATATGCTCAATGTTTGTCCAAAAGATGCCGAGGAACCAGTCTCTATTGTAACTGCGATGTTGGCTGGCAGAACCCCCCCCCCAAGCTCTTTCTAGTCCTCCTTCACATAATGCGGGGTGGCTGCATGTGGGAGATGGTGTCGACATTGCTCTCGGCATGCTACCCAATTTGGCAAGGCTGCCCCGAACTGACCTTGCAACGGGTTCTCCCCGGGCACGTATTGAGACATTGGTAGCTTATTCTGCCTGTTTTGGTCTATGAACGGCATGCCATCTGACCGGCCAATCCCCAGTTGTTTCTACCCAGTTTGCTCATCTATCTATCCCTTTCGATAGACCATAACTGCCAATTAAATACCCTTCCATACACTTACACCCTTCATGTGGATGTGTGCAAACACCCGGGTACTGCGGCGCATTCCAACCTAGCCTACCCTGTCTACCCTGTCGACTGGTTTGAGTTTGTCGATGGGTCGATGGGTCGATGTGTCGATGTGTGGCAAGGAAAAGGGTTACATGCGGACTGGTGTGGATATGAAGATCTCGAGCTACCGCCGCGCGTGTGATGGTTAAGGCTACCTGCCATTTTTGGGCGTCCCCGTGTCTTACCCCAGAACCATGTCTCTTGATCTCTGTGCCTACTTAAACTCCCTGGGTTCCGCTCGCTCACGTCTTTGCTCGACATCCTAGACCTACGACTGTCGAGCTGCCATTGAGACCGTCGTCTAAACGGACAATCCTCTCAAATTTCGCATTGGTAGACTCACGCATATCCGCATTCGTATGCAAACACATAACGCAGTGGTTCAGACAACATGAACAAACGCGACATCTCTCACACCGAGAGCGTCGCTGGTGGTTCCGACTCTTCCAGAGGCGGTAAGAGGAAGACGTGTATGAGGCACTGTGCGAGGTTTTGGTGGATCTATCTCATCGGAACAATCGTCGCAATCCTCCTGATTGTTCTCTTAATGTGAGTCTGAGCTGTCTTGGGTACCATGAATGAAGCGACGTGATTCTGACAGGGCATAGTATTTTCGTTGCCGTCCCCAAAATTGCCCAGTCGAAACTTGATCATGTCAAGCTCACAGTCGACGGGATCATCGTCTCCAACACAAAATCCAACTCGTACAACATGGCCATCAACTCGACGCTGAGATCGGACGGCTCCGTCAAGGCGACCATCGAGCCCTTCGACGGCGTCATGTACCTTGAAGATTTGGAGCCGCACACTCCCTTCGTCAACCTAAAATTCCCCGAAACCAAGTCTGTCAAGCTGCAGACCGTCAACATTAGCCAGCCCATCGAGATCGCCGACATGGCGGCCTTCACTACTTTCAACACCTGGCTTCAGAACAACGAGTCTGTCAGAGTCACCATCAAGGGCAATACTCATATCAAGGTGAACGGCATTGCGAGGCGGTACGGCGCTGTGTTCAGGAACACAATAACCTTGAAAGGTAAGCCCGCAACCAATATACACTTGGCCGCATAAATGCTCGTACTCACAAAACTTAGGTTTGAATGGCTTCAAGGGCCTCAACGTCACTGACAGCTCTATATCTCTCACACCCGACGCCCGAGGAAACAATTTCCAGGGCCACGTCTCCATCCCCAACCAATCTGCCCTCACTCTTGAGATCGTAAGTTTATGCAACCTTTGGTGTTCAACTCAGCTCTGACACCTGTGTCCTTAAGGGAAATGCCACCTTCTCCAGTCTCCTTGACGGTCAGGACATCGGCGCCGTCTACATCGACAACCTCGTACTGTATCCAGGCATGAATAATGTCACCATGCGCGCCAGCATTAGCCAGGCCCCTGTCCTTGCCGCCATTGGTAAACGCCCAGCCTGCGAGACCGGCATCGTCCCATTCGCCCTCCGCGGCAAGGACGTCGTGAACGGTGGCCAGAAGCTGTCCTACTTCGCCGACGCCCTCGCCTCCGACCAGGTCATCACTGACATCAATATTGGGGCCGCCTTGAAGCAGTCCCTAAACATCAGCGTGTCTTGTCACTGAGCGGGCCTTCCTTTTTTTTACGGTGCTTGTAATGAAAAGAGAGCATTCACAAATGCCGATTCACGGCTCAAGCAGGCAAAGTTGTTTGTTTAACTTATGCGGACACGATTGATGGAGCTTCTAGAGGGTTTACGAAGCAACGGCTGGCGCAGAGCGTTGCATGTAGAACTAGGCCACCATGACCTCTAGCCTGGCTAGATGTACCCAGATGCGGCGGCGAAGAAGCCGCGAAGAAGCTGTGTACTGAATAATGATACCTTTTAAACTTTGGGTTGATTTTCATGTGGAATGGGGCCGAGGTCTGGACCCTGAGGATGGCAACAACCTTCGTGACAGATACGCTGACTGACGGTACTGTAAATGTCGTCGACTTTGTATTTTAAGATTCAAAGTCACGGAGGTCATCCCTCGAACTGATAGCCTTAACACTTTGCGCGAAAGTGACACGAACCCCTGTGCGACCGTTGTCTGAAATAAAGATAATAGAGATTCGGGAGGGGGTGAGGAGGAACTTAAACTCATCTGTACTCAGCCCGTGTCCCTGGAACCCTTACCATCTGACGACACGGATGACGGACGACGGGATGCTTTACGGCACGCAGTCGTACACCTTGACCACGGTAACACACTGCCGTGCCGTCATCTCTCATATGGGTATCAATTGATGGATTTCTATATCTTTACTGCCGCTCTCAGCATCAGATGTTGGCTGCCTTGATCGACCTGCTTCCCACCCCTCTCGACAATGGCGACGCACGCTTCGGTTCCAAGAAAAGTACAGAATTATCTGAGACGTCGTTGAAAACCTTGGAGCCCCGTCGGGGGCATACGCTCGGCGCGGGGAATTCTCTGGTCGTCAGCCTGAAGCGGACTCCCAATTCCACAATTCCGCGCACTACACCTATTTCAGGATCTTCACCAGCCGACTAGAATATATTCAGATCGAACGCCCAGCGGTGAAGCAGTCCGCAGCCAACTGTCCCTGCGTATAGAGTGCATAGTTTGTGATGGACCCTGTGGATACCTTGGCGGCCACTGCTCTTACATCATGTGCTCTGCATAGTGTGGCAGAGCGTCTCGCAGGACGATGGAGAGCTCTTGACGGTCACCATCGTCCGGCTTGAGGCAGCTGACGGAGGGGTCGCCTTGCCAATACCCCTTCACAGGCTCAAAACGCACCAGCCTTACGCTTTCCTGGGCGCAAGAGACCGCCTTGCTCAGCCCCGGCAGGAGAACTGACCTCAGCAATCCCGGCAGTCGCTGCTGGCACAAATTCCATAGGCCCTCCGCCCTTCCTTAATCCTGCCCGCTCGGCGCGCACCCTCTCCTGGCTTTGCCTCAACGCAGTTCTCGTGGCCCACTCTGGCAGCACCTCCTCGGATGTCGGGTCCCATAGATCCGTGGGCAGCGTTGTGGCGTACCCTGCGCGCCCGTCCAGGTCGACAAAGCCCATGAGCTTGTCCGTCAGGCTCGGGTTGCGAAGGGCGGCCGACTGGGCGAGCTTGGCATTGAAGTGGATGCCCTTCTTCTTAAGGTCGAGGAACTGCGCGAACTTGGCCTCAAGGCCCGGGGGCGGAGAGCCGGGGGGCGAAGAGGGGATGTCAAGATTCGGTACGGGGGGGAGGGTCAAGTCGCGAAGGAGGGTGCGAGAGGCTGTATAGGGCGAGGCTGGGGGTTGGGATGGGTCATCATCTTGAGAAGAGGTACCTTGAGGGCGTTGGGAGTCCAACGGAGGGAGGGAGGGGCCTAGAGGGACTGAGTGTTGTTGGACCGGGCCAATTGTCACGTCGCTCGGTGAAGGTTGCGGCTCTGGTGCCGTGGCTGTGGGTGGTTGTGATGACTCGAAATCATCTGAGGGCCGGTCAATACTAGGTTGCAAGAAGACGTGTGATTCAGTCTGAGCGGTCTCTCACTTGATTCTGGTCCATTTGTGGAGACTGTCACGTTCTTGGGAGTTTCGGTCTACAATCGATGTGTTATTGATCATGGTCAGTGAAGGAAGGCTTTAGAGTGAATGGAGGGGGAGAAAGTACCTCTACGGGAATAGATTCTTGCACTTCGTCATCTTCATCACTACTGCCATATGCGACCAGGCCACCCATCTTTTTAGTGCAGCTTTGGCTTCGAATGCGAAGGAGTATGGTATGTACGGAATGTAAGCACTTGATCGTGGTGTGAGTGAACAGATGAGTGCAAAAGGAAGCTGGTGATGAAGCGCCACAAGTTGAGATTCTGATGTGGCTGGAGGGATGGTCTGTGCATCATGCATGGCTAAAAACTTGGGGAGTCAGCCTCCGTTCTGGGGCGCATCTTCATCTGATCTATCACGTCGCGACCTTTACCCGCCCCTCACCTCAAACTTCAGAAGCTACCTGTCGCCATCAGATCGTCAGCTCAACAAACACTGTGGAATTGCAACAACAACAACACAACGCAGTCTGTTCGCATCCAAGAACTACAAGAGCTGAGAATCACCACTGGTGACACCCTCGAGTGAAGAACCTGCCGAAAAAGTAGCTCTCACCAAACGTAGTGTCTTGCTGAGAGTTCGAGACCTACAACATGGCTCGGACCAGGGACTCGCGCTCACCATCGCCTGCAGGAAGCCAATATAATGCGAGACGCCCCCGCAAAGAAGATGACAGGCGTGATCGGGACCGCCGCGATGACGGTGGTAGAGACTACCGCCGTCGCTCGCGGTCCAGGACACCTGCCGACGTGAGAGGCCGCCACCACCGAGGGAGACATGATGGGGAGCAATCTGACCAATACTACGAACAGCGCCGATACCGAGACCGCGACCGCGACCGCGACCGTGATCGCGATTCCTTCCGCCGTAGAGAGCGCTCTGTAGACCGTCGAGACGATGATTCCTACCGCGGAGGCCGACGAGATAACGACCGTCATAGAGACCGCAGGAGGTCACGCGACAGATATGCCGACCCTGATCGTTCTTTGGACAGACGGCGACCCCGCGACGGCGATAGAGATAATCGCCCGAGACGGGACGACTCTAGAGATCGAATCCGCGCAAGGCGAGAGGGAACTGCTGACTCCCGTCCTCGCAGCAGGCGCGACGACAGCCGCCCACGCCCTGCGGCGCCTCCAGAGAGTGCAAGCATTCCCGGTAAAGAGGTGAGACAGACTCTCCTTCATCATGGAACTATGATCGCTGACACGGATTCGCAGGCTGCCAAGCCCAAGCCCGCCCCAGCTCAGACCGAAGCTGACAAGAAGGCCGAGCGACTCGCCCGACTCGAGGCGTGGAAGAAGAGCAGGGAGAGCAAGGCCAATAAAGAGAATGAGGTTAATCCGAGTCAGACTAGAAATCTCCTTGCGGAGATGGACAAGAAGTCCGTGCCGTCTCCGGCCGCTGCTTCACCATCTGTCGCTTCGCCCACTGTCGCATCACCTGCCGTTGCATCCCCTCGAGCGGCATCGCCTGCGCCGACTCAGACCACCGCGTCAGGAGCTGCATCCCCGGCCCCTTTTGCGGGTAAGTTTGACCCCAAGGCTATCGCCAAGAAGTCGGCAGCGTCGCACAAGAATGCCGGTACAAACGGGGTATTGGGCTCGCTCGAGGGCCGTCCTGAAAAGTCATCTGCTCCTCTCGCACCGATCACAAAGGGTATGCATGCGTCACGTCCTATGAGAGAGATACACGCTTACAAAACGACAACAGCTTCGGCATTGCCCGCCAACCGCAACTTGAGTACTTTTGGCTTCAGCAAGGCTGCAGCTGACAGCGAGAAGCTTGCAAACAAGCGCAAGCTGGACCTCGATGAGGAGGAGGGGACGAAAAGAAAACTTACGAAGTTGCCCGCACTTCCCCTCGAGGCTGATGACACCCCCTATGCTGATCAAGATGAGGACGACGAGTCCGATGGTGGCAATTTCGCCGGAACTGAGGAGGAGGCTGCTGCCGCCGCACGTGCAGCACATGAACGGCGTGAGAGAGAGCTTCAAGAAGCGCAAGAAGCGCAAGAAGCGCAAGAAGCGCAAGAAGAAGTAAAGGCCGACCTCGACATGCAAGACGCTGCACCACCGCCGGACACCAACGGCACCGCCGAGGATCATCAAGCCGACCAGATGGATGTCGAAGAGGAAGATGATGTTGATCCTTTGGATGCATTCATGGCCGATTTGTCAGACACTAAAGCCCAACCTACGGTTCTCCAGGCAAGTACATCATCGAAGAAGGTCCAAGAGCCAGAGGCGTACTTCAGTGACGATGACTACGCTTTCAAGGCTGAAGATGGCAAAGACCCCAACGCAGTTCTGGCCATGGCAGCGAAACGCAAGAAGAAGGACATCCCGACAGTAGACTATAGCAAGCTCGACCTGCACCCTATTCGCAAGAATTTCTGGGTCGAACCTGCGGAGCTTGCGGCCCTGACTGAGGAAGAAGCCAATGAGCTCCGTTTGGAACTTGACGGCATCAAAGTCTCTGGCAAGAACATCCCGAAACCCGTCCAAAAATGGGCGCAGTGCGGGTTGACACGCCGCACTCTGGATGTCCTCGCAGATATGGGATTCGATAAACCCACTTCCATTCAAATGCAGGCTCTCCCCGTCATCATGTCAGGCCGCGATGTTGTTGGTGTTGCCAAGACTGGATCGGGTAAAACGCTTGCCTTTCTTCTCCCTATGTTCCGTCATATCATGGACCAGCCCCCTCTCAAGGACACTGACGGCCCTATTGGTCTAATCATGACACCAACTCGTGAGTTGGCCGTCCAGATTCATCGCGACTGCAAGCCTTTCTTGAAGGCAATGGGCCTGCGATCTGTCTGTGCTTATGGTGGTGCACCCATTAGAGAACAGATTGCCGAGCTCAAGCGCGGCGCGGAAATTGTCGTATGCACACCCGGCCGTATGATCGATCTGCTCGCCGCCAACCAGGGTCGCGTCACGAACCTGCGTCGTGTGACATATGCTGTGCTTGACGAGGCAGATCGCATGTTCGATATGGGGTTTGAGCCTCAGGTTATGAAGATCTTCGCAAACATTCGACCGGATCGTCAAACCATCCTGTTCTCGGCGACGATGCCCCGCATCATCGACTCGTTGACCAAGAAGGTGCTCAAGTCTCCGGTCGAGATTACGGTCGGAGGCCGCAGTGTTGTCGCGTCAGATATCACGCAAATTGTTGAGATTGTTCCCGAAGACCAAAAGTTTTACCATCTGCTGGGACTTCTCGGTGAGCTTTATGACAAAGACGAAGATGCTCGTTCCCTTGTTTTTGTTGAACGTCAAGAAAAGGCCGATGACTTGCTCAAGGAACTCATGACCAAGGGCTACCCGTGCATGTCCATCCACGGTGGCAAAGACCAGGTTGATAGAGACTCCACCATCTCAGACTTCAAGAAGGGCATTGTCCCTATCCTTATTGCGACCTCGGTTGCCGCTCGTGGTTTAGACGTTAAGCAGCTCAAGCTGGTCGTCAACTTTGATTGGTACGTTTCTCCCCTCCATTTCCGTTGAAACTGTCGATACACTTTAGCTAACATAGATACAGTCCCTCCCACTCCGAAGACTATGTCCACCGTTGCGGACGAACAGGTCGAGCGGGCAACAAGGGTACTGCCGTAACCTACATCACCGAGGAACAGGAAAGTTGCGCATCTGCGGTCGCCAAAGCACTTGAGCAGAGCGGTCAACCTGTACCTGAGCGTCTCGAAGAGATGCGCAAGGCCTGGAAGGAAAAAGTCAAGTCAGGCAAAGCCAAGGACTCCTCTGGTTTTGGTGGCAAGGGTCTGGACCGATTGGATGCTGAGCGCGAAGCTGCCCGTCTCCGTGAGCGCAAGACTCATAAGGCTGAGGGTGAAGATGATGACGTCAAGGAAGAGAAAACCGAGGAGGACAAAGTCAAGAGCTCCGTTACTGATATCCAGTCTAAGGTGTCGGCTATTGTGTCCCGCAACACCAGCAAGCATGAAGGAGATGCCAAGGGCAAGGACGCACCGGCCGCCACAGGCAAAGCAGGTCAACCTCTCGACATGGTCAGTGCAGCGATCAGGAACATTAACGAGAGACTCGGCAAAGCTGGTCAGCTTCGTTCGGGCCAGCCCATCGACAACAAGGGCCCCGACGCTGGCGCCTACCACGCCACGCTCGAGATCAACGACTTCCCGCAAAAGGCCAGATGGGCTGTCACGAACAGAACCAACGTTGCCAAGATCCTGGAGGCCACTGGCGTATCGATCACGACCAAGGGAACATTCTACCCAGCTGGGAAGGAAGTGCCGCCGGGCGCAGACCCTAAGTTGTACATTCTTGTTGAAGGTGACACTGAGGTTGTGGTAGGAGCTGCCATGACTGAGCTTACCCGACTCCTCAGCGAAGGGACTGTGGCCGCTGCTACGGCTGACAGCCGTGCTCCTGCCTCCGGACGTTACAACGTTGTATAAGCCTACTACTGCCTGTGCTTGTTGTAGTATATCGTACATTTAAGGATACAATCTACGGTGGCGTTTTTGAGAAAGGGGCGCTCTTCGAGGTGCAGCAGGGCAACTTGAACCGGATGGTCTACGTTTGGCCAGCGTCGGCGAAGAGGTTGTCATACAATCAAAGCCGGTTTCCTTTCCCATCAACAAATTAGGGCAACCGGCCAGGTCCAGGGAGTACAAGGAGGAACAACGGTGATATTTTAATCACTTGGAAGCAATTGAGAAATGTTCGTTGAAACCCTGATTTTGTCTTTGTTTGTATTTTGAGCCTATGGAGTCCAATTGATTATACTGTAAGATGTCGCTTTTTATTCCCTTTTTTTTAATTCATGAAACTGGAACCCCATTATATTGAATGGTGTTCTGCGCTCAACTACATCTCTCAGGCTCTCGGGCCAGTCAGTCCAGAAGTATGTGAAGTAAATAACGTAGACCTTGCTTCCCCATACGCCGGAAATGTTGAACAATGAAAGAGGGATTGAAAACAGAAGCCAAAAATGTATTGTCAAAACAACGCGCACCTCCACGTCCACTATTCAGTCTAGAAAGAAAATCCCTCAAACGCTTGTCTCTACCCATCCTCCTCTTTAGCTTGCCACGTTTGTCGCATGTATCTCGGCCTTAGTTATACGTTCTCGCCTCTGCGGCGGCATCGGCGTCCCTCTGTCGCAGCTGCTGAGCACTGGCGTCCTTGAGCAGGTCGGTCTGGGTTTGCTTCTTTTGCGCGTTGAGCTGCGAGGACAGCTTCCCCGTCGACTTGCTCGCTGCCTTTGCCCGGGTCTGTCGGGGGTCTCTCAGTCAGCTGACTAGATGCTCTAGGAGCTGTGGTCCACTGGCGGTGTGCGCCGTGGAGGCCGAGACCATGAAAATGTGGGGGACGCGGGGGGAGAGGAGAAATAGCCGAGAAATGCTTACCTCTGCTGCTTCAGCGGCCTTGCGCCTCGCTTCGGCCGCGTCGGCGGACTGTTGGCCGGATGCGCCGCCGCCGCCACTGCCGTCACCACTGCCGCCGCCGAGGGTTCGCGGGGGTCCGCCGACCCTGGAGGGAATGGGCGCGGTCTTTGGCTGAGGCGGGGGCGCTGTGCCGAGGGGGCGGCCGGGGGAGGTGAAGTTGTCCCCCTTATCCTCCTTGCCGCAGACGGAGCCCATGACGGCGGGAAGTTCGAGGTTCGGGTGCCCGGGTGTGTAACGGCTCGCGGTGTGTCGTCTGCGGTCTGGGACCGAGTCTGGTTATGATTGTGCAGGCGGGCGAGGGGCGTTTCGATGCAAGTCGTTCGCGCGTGGGGTAGGACGGGGGCGAAGTCGGAATGCGGAGGTGATGGGTTAATTCGGGGCCGGAGTGTACGTCAGTGTAGGTATTCCGGGAAGGCGGGGATTCCGGGCGTACGCGATCGTCAGACGCAATGCGCCTTTACAGAGTGGTATGACGTCTGCGAGGTTCGTGGGCGCGATGGGAGCGTTCGCACATCGTGCAGCTGAAAATAGAGAATAGGTCATGCAGGAAAGAAGTCAAAGGGGTTTGGTTTTGGTCGGGGAAACAGAGTGGCCGCGTAAGGCAACCTCGTCTATCGATATGAAGCCAAGACTTGCGACGGCCTACTCCGTATAGGTACACTACACACTCGACTTGGCTACCCTGCCACCCGACGGAGATGACGCTAGCGGGGCTGGGGTTAATAGTGGACAAGGACCCGTGGTTGTTCTCTGGCCGCGCAGTGACAGTCACTTGTGTTTTCCCTAGGCTGTTTTCTCTACAGGCCACAGCGGGGGCGGGGTCCTTGGCCCGAGACAGGATTACGGTACTATGGAGGATACCTTGTGTAAGTACTCCCAAAGAAGCAAGCCAACCGGGGGACAGCGAGCAAAAAAAAAGAAGAAAAAAGAAAAAAAAAGGAAGAAGCTTGGCCAATGGCCAAAACTCCAACAAAGGCGTAGCTCTTCTGGGCATCAGAATACAACAGGTAAGCTGCACAAAGGGCATGGCGAGAATTTCCAGATCCCGAGCGAGCGAACTTTCTGTTCATCCCCCCCTCGGTGTCATCTCACTCAAGGCATTTACACGGGGGTGGTTGATATTGAGTTGAGGTCACTGCTCTGCTAGTGTCGCATGCGTTTCCTCGCCTTCCTTCTTCGTTCGCTACAGCCTACGTGCGATTTTAGACTTTTCGTCTTTTGCAGGGCAACTGACCAGCTAGCAGAGAGCTAGCTTAGCTTATAGATCTTCCGACAGCTCTTAGCTATCGGATCTGGGCCGACAAGGCGCATCTTGAAGCTCAATGGCGATGCAGCCACCAGCTTTAACTGAAGGGCGATACGAGCAGCAACGTACGTTGATGACCATTTCCCTGACTGTGGCTAGTGCCGGCAAAGGTTGATGGCTCTTCAAAGCGGGGTTTCTCATTCCCCCCCCCATCAGTTGAGGCGTTAGAGTTGCATGCAGATCGTGGGATAACCAGGCGATGGCGTATTTATGTTTTACGTCAAGAGAGTTGGGTGCGAGGATGACGACCGGGTAGGTTTGGACGAGGGCCGGTTGGCGGCGATGCACAGATCCCAGAGCAAACAGCACAGTAAGGGACTTCATGGATGTCTGCTTACGTATTCAACCATTAGATATCGGCTTGGCCAATGAAGAGCCACTCGCCCGCTGGAAAGACCACCAATGTGGGTCATTTGCCTACCACGAGCCCCTTTGTGGTCTCTGTCCGCACCCCCCATGCTGTCAAGTCAGCCTCTCTAGAGGTTAGGAAAGTCGTGGTGCTTGGCGGCAATGCCTTATTCAGAGACACATGAGAGAAATCGCAAGAGATCTCACCGACATGCCCACCATCACTTCGCGAAATAAGGTTCTCAGATATTTGGGCCAGGAGGGTCGATGCCGACTATATGAAGGGGAGGGGTCATCGCCTTTGGACAGCCCTTGAAGCGCGACAAACACACTTGTTCTGGGCGACCGAGCCAATCCCTCAATATCGCTTTAGAAAAAAAGAGACTCGACGCGACATCGTCGCTACAATTTCAAACTAGACCAATAGGTACGTCCTATTAGATTATGGTCATATATTTTGCAGAGTGTTTGACAGAGGCGACAGGGATTTCAATGTTACGCTGGCCAATTTAGCCCCTCCGTCACCAGACAGAGAGAGGCCGCATTTTCGCGCCAGAGGCCATCAAGGTTCTCACGCACCGCACCGCACCATACACAACTACCCAGGCATCGCGCCTGCAACACCGCCTTCCCACAACGTGGGTTCAGAGGAAAAACGGCAACAGCTGCTGATTTCCCTCTGGTCCCTTGAGGAACCACTGGTCTCCAGTCGATCCGGTCCTTTGGTTTCTTATCACCACAAACCTTGTCACCGGGTGTCTTACCTGATCTTAACTCGCCTCGTTCCCCCCCCCCCAAACTGCCATTTCGCTCTCATATTCCCCTGTTTCGTCAGAACGTTATTGGATCTCCACGCCACGGGCACTGGAAACCTCCCTCCCCAGATCTTCTCGGGTCTTACCTTGGCGGCTCTTCCGTCTCCTCCCTCCCCTTGCCTCCCTTCTTCATGCACTTTTCTCCTACTGGTCCAAGCCACTGTCAGCGGTGATCCTCGTGGGAAATCCTCGGGCGCATGGATAACTTGAAAGTCCTCGCCATATTTGAGCCATGGACGACCATCAAAATGGCTTCCCGACGGCCTTCGATCTCAACCAGTCCCTTTTCAATATGCCTTACTCGACAATGATGCCAGATCACGAACACGATCACTTTCTGGGCGGGACTCTCTCAGTTTCCCATGATGAATCTTGTCTGGACTTGAAGTACGACCACATCGCCTGCAGAGGCCCCGAAAACAATCATCAGCACCACCCGGTACCCAACCATAACCACCCTCGAATCAACCTGAACTCGATACCGATGCTTCAGCGAAGACACCACAGCATCTCTACAATGCCCGGTTTACCCAACTTCTTTGACACCAAGACCCAGTCGCCTGTGGGCTTTGGCCCGAATGCCCTCATGTCGCCAACCGCCCATGTGGACTTCGCTGCCATGATCCGTACCGACTCCAGTCCTAACGTTGAGGATGATAGTACCTCGGCGGCATGCAGCAGTCTGGACTGTAATCAGTGTGCAAGCGACTGTGGTGCCAGCGAGGCCGGCGATATCTGTCGAGATGCCGAGTGCGGCCCAGCCTGTGACGACTATGACTGCGAGCGGGCTGCTTCCTGTGAAGACGCCGAGTGTCTGTCTCGCTCGCTCTCGGAGAAGGACAAAGCCGCTGCCGGCGTGTTGGCATCTTTCGGCGGAGAGAACTCCTTGGGTCAAGATGCGATGGCTACTTCCTCGATGTCTTCCCTGCAAACTTCACAGTTTTTTTCGGGCCAGGCTTCTTTCGACAACGGGTTGATGGCAACAGCCAACCAAAGTTCTTTCCACAATGGGGGATTGCCCTCAACGGTGGCCCAATCAATGAACATGGATGGATTTTATCAATGCGATCTGGACTCCCTTCCTGCCACCTATATGGACGCAAGTATGCACGGCAACTTCGACTGGGCATCATGGGCGGCACACATTGCCAATGAGCATTCCTCTGGGGCCTGTGTGCGTCCCTGTTTGATGGAGCAAAATCTACCTTTCGACAACAAGAAGTGCCCCATACCTCACCAGGTGTTCACCCATCCAGGTCAGGAGTATTTCTGCGTGCCCTCGGACCAGACAAACTTTGTTGCGTGTGGCGCTGAATTCAACAACACTGCGGATCTTATCGAGCATATCTTTACGCAACATCAGCACCAGCATACAGAAGGAGAGCCAATCAACTTTTTCTCGGAAGTACACCCACCTACGCTGCCTCTGATGGCTTCCCAACATCAGCACACACATACTCATTCCCACTCACCGGGCAACATACAAGCCTCTACGAAAGTTCCCCCCAACAGAGAATCTTCAAACTCCTCTATCTCTCGGCGCCTGACAACTTCATCACCAGTGACATCCCCCAACACCCTCCCTTCTGCGGCCAGCCCCAACACGTTGGAACAGTTCGCTTGTAAGTGGCACAATGAAGGGGGCGGAAAGACCTGTGGGTTGATTTTCCAAGATGATGAGGGCCTGCAGAACCATTGCCGCGAGCAGCACCTCAAACATTTGAACAAGACGGACAATGGCTTTAGATGTCGGTGGGAGGGCTGTTCTCGAGACGGACAATTCACGCAGAAGAGCAAGCTAGAGCGACATCTGCAAACACACACTGGTTGTAAGTTGCTGTGCTATCCTTCTTGAACACGGGGTTTTCTAATAATCCGGTCTCCAGTCAAGCCAGTCAAGTGCGGAATCTGCGGCCTGGCACTATCTGCGAAACAGTCCCTTGCTCAGCACATGCGCATCCACACTGGAGAAAAGCCGTGGGCATGTCAACATCCAGGCTGCGATGCTGCTTTCAAGCAACAGAGCGCGCTGAGTAAGTGGGACATTCACATACGGCATCTTGCAATTACTAACCATGGTATAGCTATGCATATGCGAACCCATACAGGCGAGAAGCCTCTGAGCTGTGAGGTCTGCGGCAAGGCGTTCGGCGAGTCTTCCAACCTGTCCAAGCACCGCAAAACCCACAATGTCAAAGGCGCATTCAAGTGTGATTTCTGCGACAAGGACTTCCATAGACTTGACCAGAAACGAAGGCACGAGAAGACTCATAGACCCAAGGAAAATGGCGGCGCTGCAATGGACATTGAAACTTCCCAAACCATCAGAAGGACTCAGGGCGGCCGAGTCACGAAGAATACGAAATGATTAAATCGTGGTGGAGAGTGTCAATCTGGGTTTATTTTTTTGTTCCTTTTCTTCGAGGGCAAGGTCCTTCAGCATGACAGTTGGCAGGTATCACTTTTTGTCAACGTCTTATGAGATACCTTGGGAGGCTCCACAATCCGGACCGGCGTTTGTTAGAGACGGGGTCACGACAGCATATCAGGCTTCGGTGTTCAGGTCGGCAGCGAACGAAACAACAGACAGGGGCGTGTTTTGCATTCGACTGGTATTTTGGGCGAGAGAGAAAAGTGTTACGTGTCGAGTAATGAGTTAACGGTTGCCACGTCGAATGGCCATGGACGGAAGCGGTATTGCAGTACGATACCAAGAGAAATCTAATCATCAGTCAAAACACCTGCCCCAACTTGCATGAGGCGTTTTTGGTATCTCTCAGGGTCGATGTGACCCATTCCCGATTTGCCATAACGCCAACACATTGCATGACCTGCCTGGCCCCACCCTCCCATTTCGCCAGGATACCAATAGATACACGACATCATTAGTGATGTCCAAAGTAGTATCAAGCTTCCGCGGCTCTAACTAGACTTAACTGTGGGCTCGGCTGAAGCACCCTGCGCAGAACGGCGAACATGGGGAGCTGGGAATAATGAAGTCGGTCTCACAATCAATTTACCCTAAACACCGAAATAAAAGGAGACGCTTAATGATGGAAGAGGCGGATGTTCTGCTCAACAAACGTAATGCCGAGCTTCTCCGCAGTCTCAAATACGGCGCCATCGTTCTGGCTGCCGCCAGGAGCGGCGATGTACTTCACACCGGACCGAGATGCGCGGAACACATTGTCGACGAAGGGGAACTAGGTCGTGTTAGAAGGTTTGCAAGAGGAACGGTACCAACCTGACTTACAAAGGCATCACTCGACACGGCGACGTTGGTCAGCTTGCCAAGCCACTCTTCCCTCTCGGCGTCAGTGAAGGCAGGGGGAACCTCCTCGAAGACGGCCTCGAACATGTCACGCTCCGCACCAGATTTGGGGAGCTCGCCGCTAACCAGCAGGTCAATGGCGTTGCTCTTGTCGGGGCGCTTGGTGCCCTTCTTCCACTTGATGCTCAGGACGCGCGGGTGGAAGCGGAGCCACCAGTTGTCCGTCTTGTCACCAGCGAGACGCGTGCAGTGAATCCTGGACTGCTGGCCTGCGCCAAGACCAATGACCTGTCCGTTGTAGGCGTAGCAGACGGAGTTACTTTGTGTGTACTTCAGTGCGATGGTGGCGACGGTCAGATCACGGAGGGCGGACTCGGACAGTGGTCCAGACTCCTTGGGGGTGATAATTCTGTTGAATGACTTGGGCGAGATCTCGATGTCGTTGCGGTGCTGCTGCAGAGTGACGCCATAGACGGTCCTGGTCTCGGTTTTGGGCGGGACGTAGTTGGGGTCGATCTGCAGGACGAGGTACTTGCCGCCCTTCTTCTTCTTGAGGAGCTCGAGGGCAGCAGGCTCGAAGCCAGGGGCAATTACACCGTCAGAGACCTCCTTGGAGATGATGGTGGCAGTGGGGACATCAACAGTGTCACTCAGGGCAATCACATCACCGAAGCTGCTCATGCGGTCGGCGCCGCGAGCACGAGCGTACGCCTGGGCAAGAGGGGAGGACTCAATGCCCTCAATGTCGTTGACAAAGTAGACCTTGCGCTCCTCCTCGGTCAAGGGGGTGCCAATGGCAGCACCGGCAGGGGAGACGTGCTTGAAGCTGGCAGCGGCTGGCTTACCCAGAGCCTGCTTGAGCTCCTTGACAAGAGGCCAGCTGTTGAGGGCGTCCAGCAGGTTGATGTAGCCGGGAGAGCCACCGAGGACCTTGTAGGGCAGCTCGCCGGAGCTGACGTAGGCAGCGGCAGGCTTCTGGTGGGGATTGGCGCCGTATCTCAGGGCCGAGTACTGCTTTCCGTCGGCGGCATACTGCTTACGGAAGAAGTCGGAGATTGCGGCGTCATAGTCGGCAGTGTGCTCAAAAGCCTTGAGGGCGTAACGGTTGCGGCTGGCTTCGGTGATCTCGCCGGCCTGAAGCTCCTTAAGAAACTCGGCGTAGTCGTTGGGGTCGCTGAGGATGGTGACACGGCTGTGGTTCTTGGCGGCGGCTCTGATAAGGGTAACTCCACCGATATCAATCTCCTCAACAGCCTCGGGAACAGTGACGTTAACCTTGGCAACGGTGTCCTTGAAGGGGTAGAGGTTGCAGATGACATAGTCGACCTTGTTGATGTTCTGGTCGGCCAGGTCCTTCTCATCGGATTCGAGGTTCCTCGCGAGTATTCCGGCGTGGACGGCGGGGTGAAGAGTCTTGACGCGGCCGGCCAACATCTCGGGGGCCTTGGTGATGGCAGATACATCCCTGAAAGAAGCCGAGTTAGCTCCAGTCCCGGCCAGTTGGGAGTTTTGGCAGGAGCTATAACTTACTCAACGGGGAATCCAGACTCCCGGATCATCTTGGCGGTGCCGCCAGAGGCGAGGATGCGGACATTCTGCTGGTTCAGGCCCTTGGCCAGATCCAACAGACCCGTCTTGTCGTAAACGGAGACAATGGCAATCTTCTGACCCGACATCTTTGGCTTTTGGTGCTCTCGGCAACGACAAGTTCTTGTTGGGGGAAAGAAGTACTATTGAAGAGTCAGAGAATAACGAGGAGAGAAAGGGACAAAGAGGGGAGAATGGGGAAGAGGGAAAGCAATTTTTTTGCTTTGCGCAATGATGCCTGTGGGCACAGGGAAGAGGAGAGAATGCGCAAAATCGGCTTCCGATCAAGGAGGGGGAGGGGCAACAAAAAAGTTATAGAAAGAAGCAAAATTAGTTACGCAGCAGGTACTGAATGATACCATACGCCTAGCGTGGCAGATGATGTATTCCCCAGGTATTGCCCCACGTCGCATTGGAGAACCGTTGGAGATCCCATCCCATTGATGGATATAGACCCCCATAAGTGGTCTAGTGCAGTTCACTGTGTATGGTCACTACCTATTGTGCGACCTGAAGAGGGACTGCCTTGTATCAGTAATATCATAGTACGTAAAACCTGCTACGCGACACCTCTGACCTGTGTCACATCTTGATCTCTTAATAGGTACGGTATGAAATACCCAATAACGCGGAACAACTACTGAATCTGACTTCACTTCAACCATGGCCTAAATGTATACGCGGACTTGGGCGCCGGAACGTCGGCGACAACCGGCGAAGATGGTATAGTTAAATCTACTATCAAGGTCGTGACGGCTTCTAAACACCTACTGCAGAACCGTTTGAAAGTCACGTACTCATTGATTGTTGAGGTCGTGTAACGGAGGTGCTGTTTGCTGGTGAATTGGCTGAGGCCGAAGTGAAAGTCGATGCCAACAGAAGCTCTACACATACACACACATATACACACACACATACACACACACATACAATACGAGGCCATAGGCCCTCTTAACCTCTTATATGCAAAACGAAATTCTCCTCCTACTTTACACGTTTTTAACTCCAGAGCCAAAGCCCGAAAGCCTGCAGTGTATGCACCAGCCCTAAAAGCCTAGTTTCTAAGGGCAGGTAGCGATATCACCCACATGGCTCACCCACGATCATTAACTAAATTGTTCGTCGTGGTATTATGAATGCCTTGATATGCCTTCCACTGCCCACCCGTCTCCATCTTCTTCGTCTACTTCTAGCTTCTCACACATTCCTAGTTTCCTAAGAACACCCGACACCGATTTCTAATCGAAACAACTTAGTACACACGCTTGAAAGGAGGAACGGCCTTGCACTCGTTCTCATCCAAAGTGTTGGCGATAACGCCACGGTAGCCGAGGTCGACCTTGCCGTGTGGGTTCTTCTGGAAGGACAGGGTGTGCTTCATCCAGTTGGCGTCGTCACGGTCGGGGTAGTCCTCACGGGCGTGGGCGCCACGAGACTCCTTGCGAGCAGCGGCGGAGGCGGCGGTTTGAGAACTGACAAACAATTAGCATCCCTAGCGTTGAATAATAAAGACAGTATGAAACTTACGCGCAAGTCAGGAGGTTGCGGAGCTCAAGAGTCTCGACGAGGTCAGAGTTCCAGATCATGGACTTGTCCTTGATGGCGACATCAGGGAACTGAGCATCGATCTCGGTCATCTTACGAACACCCTCATCAAGAGACTCCTGTGTTCTGAAAACGCTGACCTCGGTCTGCATGGCCTTTTGCATAGCCAGGCGAACGTCAGAAGTGGTTCTGGTGCCCTCGCGAGTGCGAACGTTATCCAAAGTCTCGATAGCCTCAGCACCAGCATCAGCAGCAATAGGCTTGTGCTTGGTGCCGGGGGTGAAATTGTCGCGGATGGTATGAGAAACAGCACGGCCGAAAACGACCAGGTCGAGGAGGGAGTTGGCACCGAGACGGTTAGCACCGTGGACAGAGACACAGGCGGCTTCACCGCAAGCGAACAGACCGGGAACGACCTTATCTTTGCCGGACTCGTCAACGGTGATAACCTCACCGGTGTACCTCGTTGGGATACCGCCCATGTTGTAGTGGACAGTTGGGAGGACAGGGATAGGCTGAGTGCGAACATCAACACCGGCGAAAATACCAGCAGTCTCGGAAATACCAGGCAAACGCTCGTGGAGGACCTCGGCGGGCAAATGGCTAAGCTGGAGGAAGATGTGGTCCTTCTCCTCACCAACACCACGACCCTCGCGGATCTCCATCGTCATGGATCGGGAAACGACGTCACGAGAGGCAAGATCCTTGGCTGTGGGGGCGTAACGCTCCATGAAGCGCTCACCCTCGGAGTTCAGGAGGTAACCACCCTCACCACGGGCACCCTCGGTGATCAAGCAGCCAGCGCCGTAGATACCAGTAGGGTGGAACTGGACGAACTCAAGATCCTGGTTGGGGAGACCGGCGCGAGCAACCATGGCCATGCCATCACCAGTGCAGGTGTGGGCGGATGTGCAGCTGAAGTAAGCACGTCCGTAACCGCCAGTGGCCAGAACAGTGTGGTTAGCAAGGAACCGGTGCAGGGTGCCGTCCTCCTGGTTGTAGGCAACGACACCGCGGCACTCGCCATCCTGCATAATCAGGTCGAGGGCGAAGAACTCGATGAAGTAGTTGGTGTTGTGGCGGAGCGACTGTCCGTAGAGAGTGTGGAGAAGGGCGTGGCCGGTACGGTCCTCGGCAGCGCAGCAACGGTACGCTTGGCCACCCTTGCCGAACTTCTGAGACTGGCCACCGAAAGCACGCTGATAGCTATAGGAGAAGGTATATATCAGCGTCCGTACGTCACTTCGATCTGGCTCAAGGCTCCTACTCACATCTTTCCGTCCTCGGTTCGGGAGAAGGGGCATCCATAGTTCTCGAGCTCGACAATGGAGGCGGGCGCCTCACGGGTCATATAATGGATAGCATCTTGGTCGCCGAGCCAATCCGAGCCCTTAACAGTATCGTACATGTGCCATCTCCAGTCGTCCTCGTGCATGTTTCCCAGGGCGGCGTTGATACCACCCTGAGCAGCGACAGTGTGACTTCTGGTAGGGAACAGCTTCGAAATACAGGCTGTGTTAAAGCCGGCCTCGGCAAGACCGAAGGCGGCACGGAGACCAGCACCACCAGCACCGACAACGATGGCATCGTACTCGTGGTCAATGACAGGGTACTTGCTGGAAAGGTAGGGCGAGGCCTCCTTTGCGCGAAGAGGGCGGTTCGCAAAGACCCGCGCCGCAGGTCTGGTCGTGGAGAATGCACGCGCCTGCGAGAACTGAGGTTGAGTTAGCTCTGCTCTTCGAAGGCAATTCCCGTGGCATAGTTGCGAAGGGTGAACCGGATCAGAGAAGTAACATACAGAAGGCTTGGAAGCAAATCTCCTCAACGCCATTGATGAGGCCATGGTGGATGCGTACACTGTTCTGAAGTATCAGTAGGCGCTCTCTTTGTGAATGTGTGAATGTTTGCGTCGCGAGAAACGGAGGGGAAGAGGGTGGCGGCCGAGGATGTTGGAATGGGCGAGGTTCGTTTGGGGCCGGGTGTTCGGATCATTTACTGACCGTTATCGGAAGAGAGAAATCAGGCCTGAAACTGGGAGTTAGTAAAAGGACTCCAAATTTGCATGCACTTTCGAACACTTGCCGTCGATTTGAATTGGTCTCCAAAACTCTAAGTGATGGGTAGGCCTACAACCGGTGTATGGGGAGAAGTACGGGATGGAATACGGCAAACCTCGCACGTCTTCAGCAATAAGCCAGCTCGGCACCTCGGGTAATCACACTGTTAATGATTGGTTGAATGAGGTGTGGCTGGTGGCTGCGCGCCACAGCTCCAAGCAAGCCACAGCTGGTTCCGGGGCATGTGAGATGGTTAGAGGATAGGCATTACAGGTAGACCAGCCAGCCAGCGTCAGGTTCCTACTTTATTTAGTACCTCACTATCTTGAAAAGTGCCCTTGGCATTTATGGTTGAGACTAAACTCCGACTCTCATCTGCAAACTCAGTATAGGGTACTTGTATTCGTACCCAAGTTCACATGCAAAGTCCCGTCAAATTCCGAGATGGGCTACTGGGATAGGTAGAAAGACCAGATGAAAAGGTGCTTGCTTCCCCAGTCGTAACCAGTACCTGGACTTGAAGTAGGGGAGTATGGAGGAATAAGCAACAGGAATTAAACTATGTTCTGAGGAAAACTTCGAGCATCGTGGGTAACGTAGGAAGACATTGTTTGCCTGGAGTGAGCCTCTTTGGAAAATAGAGCCTGTGGTATCGATAAATATGATGACCATTTGGACTTTCGGACATCAACTCTATTAGTGACAGAGGTACTGGGAAGCAATGCGGTATGAGCTCCCCGTTTTTCCACATTCTCATCAAGACAACCAAACTTTATATAGAAGCGGCGGGTTGTTCCGTGAGAGATATGAGCGAGACAAACACGGTCGGCTGATCGTCAAATGGGGCACGACTTCCGTCGGCTTAACCCTTTCTTTCACATGACAGGCAATCGAGCCCCTATTGGCGATGCTACAAGAAAAAGGTAGTTTGACACAAGATTGAATAAAGTTGAGCCTCTGCAAGCTGGGAAGCCCACTCAGTCCACTTCTTTTTCTTTTCCTTTTTCTATCTCGCCAACTCTCTTCGTGGTGACCCTTTGCGTCTTGAGGTTCTGTCTCACTCAAAGTGGTGGTCACGTTGGGGTCAGGCGGGATGTGTCGATTTGAATGGTGGCTTTGCGTGTATCTGACACTGGATTCTTCACTTCTTGAAGCCATGAAAACCGCACAGGCCAAATAGCCGCACTTCTGAGATTGGTTAAAAATCACTCGTGCATGATTGGTCATAGACCCGCTTTTATTGCTCCGGCCGCTTCCACTCAATAACCGAGGGATTGACAAACTTCCATGATGTCTATCATTTCACCTGAACGCCACCAAGGATAACAATATCACGGTGAACCGCCGCTTCCCACACCGCGACCCGCCAATTACTTGGAATTTCTCACTTCCATCTGGTGTGCCAACTGTTACCTTTGCTACTTGCATCCGTTTGTTCCAACTCGTATCCAATTCAACAGCCACAATGGCATCTCTCCGCTCTTCCTCCCGAGTCTTGGGCTCGGCCACCAAAGCCGCCTTCCGCCCTGCCGTCACCGTTCCTCGCCGTGGCCTAGCAACCCCCAGCGACCGCTTGCCCCGTACCAAGGAGCCAGAGATGAAGAAGTTCACCATCTACCGCTGGAACCCCGACACCCCGACTGAGAAGCCTCGCATGCAGGAGTACACGCTGGACTTGAACAAGACCGGACCCATGATGCTAGATGCGTTGATCCGCATCAAGAACGAGTTGGACCCTACTCTGACCTTCCGCCGAAGCTGCAGAGAAGGCATCTGCGGTAGCTGTGCCATGAACATTAATGGGCAGAACACGCTGGCTTGCCTTTGTATGTGGTTTCTAGAAGCACAGCAACCAACCCCCTCCCCCTGCTACGAATGAGGTCAACATAGCGATGAAGAAGATAATATTAATGCCATTTGATAGGCCGTATCCCCAAGGAGTCTTCGTCAGACATTAAGGTTTACCCTCTGCCCCATACCTACGTCGTCAAGGACCTGGTCCCCGACTTGACCCAGTTTTACAAGCAATACCGTTCGATTAAGCCCTACTTGCAGAGAACCACTCCTGCCCCTGATGTACGTGGTAGAGTACACCCTTCTATTATGACACTTTGGACTAACGTTGACTGCAGGGCAAGGAATACCGTCAGAGTGTCGCCGATAGAAAGAAGCTGAGCGGCCTTTACGAGTGTATCCTGTGCGCCTGCTGCTCAACTTCGTGTCCGTCTTACTGGTGGAACTCGGAGGAGTACCTCGGACCTGCCATCCTTCTCCAGTCATACCGCTGGCTCGCCGATTCCCGTGACGAGAAAGCAGCGGAGCGCAAGGCCGCCCTTGACAACTCGATGAGCTTGTACCGCTGCCACACGATTCTCAACTGCACACGTGCCTGCCCCAAGGGCCTGAACCCTGGCAAGGCTATTGCCGAGATCAAGAAGCAGATGGCTTTCTAAGAAGCTGGCGGTGTCTAGGTTTGGAGTCGTAATCTTGGGCGGCGCGATATTGGCTGTATACTAGGTAGTGTGTACTTTATGAGCATGGATGGAGTTTGAACTCCTTGGACACACTAAAAAGGGGACTTTGAATTCAAGCTTTCTTTTGTTTTCATTAGTCCGCAGCAACTCATATAACAACTGTCCTGTCCGTGTCTGAAAGTGCCCGAGCGAAGAGGGAAGAGACGGTAATAGCCCTAGCTTTATAGGTTGTTCTCGACATACATGGGCGGTGATCTCAATGCTTCAAGGGGACTGAGAGGCAATGAGTTGTGTGAAAAAAACGGAGGTGGTGCGTGCCAAACGCGAGAAGACGGTCTGTCCATTGGTCTGTGGCGGAAATGCTGGAAGAGAGTGCCCACCACAAAACCATGGGCGATCATAAACCAATCCTCGAGCTTAATGGAGATCAAATCATTGCGATAAAGCGGTTTTGTCTTTTATAGATGTAAAGGGACACTGACAACAGAGGGCAGGTTAGAACCTTGGATTTCTAAGAGGAAGACCCCATGCCGTGAATAGAAGCATAAGTGGTTCGGCTCCCAACATGAACAGAAGCCTGCCTGCCTGTATGGTCGCTTTGTATACTTCTTAGTCTTCAGAGTTATTGAATATACCAGTGCCAAATCACATGTGATGTTTCTCGTCTGGGGTCTAAATTCAGTAGGAAAATTAACTCTTCAATAACCATTTCCAGCTATGAGACCGCAGGTAACGGAAGGCGTAACAGAACGAAATTGATATTTTTTGGCTTTATCAATCAAAATACGTGTGAACATTACACCACCCAAAATATATTTCACAAGTCCTAGTCATCCTCTATTTAATTGTGCTCCCTCCATAGTCCCATTTAGCATATCTGTTGCATGCACGGTGAGCGAGGGAGGCTGAACCAATAAGGTGCATATGAGATTGGTGATACCAGCATCTTCTGCAAAATTATCGGAAACCGCTCTCACAGCTCTCACAAATTTCGAAGCGGCCAAACATGACAAATTTATCGTATTTATGCCATGTAGGATGACTGATGGTCATCGGTTTGGTCACTGTTGACAAACCGCGCAAACATAAAGAAAGATTTATCATCAGATCAGTGAGAACATCCAAAGGACAAGTCGAGCGGGCAAACCCCAGGTATTTAATACCAGTAAGCCGGGATAATAGATCGTAAGTGAATAAGCAGACTGGAGACTTAGACTACGACAAGCTTCGTCTCGTTGAAATAGTAGAGGAACGTAGAAACCAACCCGACCTGTCAAGGTCGCCTGTATAACTCGGGGGCTGGGTGAGAGTTGAACCAAAGAGTGCAGAGTATTGGGCCTGGGTGCATTTCAAGCGAGCACAATCGAACATGAGCAGACTTTTTGAAGTCGGGGCATCTTTAGGCCCCATTTGACATTTTTGGCAGCTCTATACTACCAACACACACTCGGGGAAATCTCTCCCTCCCACCACAACATGAAAAAAGGGGGCTGTATGGGTGGGAGAGACAGAAAGAATAGGATTTCTGCAAGCCCCATCCATACTTTTTCGCTTTGCCAATGTGTTTGACCCGTCTTGAGAGAAATCCATTTGTGTTTTTTGCAGCACTTGGGGGGGAATTGACAAAGCGCATATAAACCCTTTTAATTTCCCTCCGTGACCATGCAATGCATCGAGTAATTCGGGATCCCCGTGTGCCAAAAACGTGTTACGCCTCCATGACCTTTTTCGTTATCCCCAAACCTAACCCAGGAGCGGTCGGCTAATTTACGCGGCCTGCATCGTAAGTCAGTGATGAAGTTCCCTAGGCAGTGTTGGATGTTGTCAAGAAGGATCCAGGAGACTAGAGACACATATCGAGCACAGATATTGTACTGGTAAGTCCGAATGATGTGTCTCAACCCTATTCACTGTTTCTCGCGTCTCCCTGAATCAATTCCCGACATAATGTCCCATTTCAACTGACCTTCACGGCGAACTTGCGCTGAGGGAAGTGAACGGTGCGCTTCTTGGCCTTCTCGGTGACGATGCTGGCCTCCTTCTCGGACAATCTCCGGCGGATGGCACGGGTTTGCTTCGCGCGGAGGTCAAGGGGGGCGTACTTCTTGTTCTTGTAGAACAGGCGAAGCTGGGCGCGTTGCTTGGCGTTGATAACGGTCAGGACGCGGGCGATCGACTTGCGGATGTCGTGGCTGCAGGCAGAAAAAATATCGGTCAGTCGCTCGTTCCTCATCCATCCTTCGGATTCCTCCCATCGCTTTCGGATCGGACGGGGATAGTAACGCACATCTTGTTCAGCTTGCTGCCAGAAGAGGTGATCTTCTGGATACGGAGCTGACCGAGCTCAGTCTTGAGCTCTCCGAGTTGCTTGGTCAACTCATCCTTGTTCTTGTTCCAGAGCTGGCTGGCCTTGACCTTTCCGGACGACTGCGACATGATAACTTCTCGTCAGCGGGAACGGTTCTTGTCCTTGTAGATGAGTGCATTTGTGTTTCTCGTCGGAGCAGATATGAAAGTTTCGAACGCGGGGTGTCGTAATCTCGTCGCGGGGGAAATGTTCGGGACTATTCGAGGATCGCGGATCGCATCAGGAGCAAAGGGTCACTCACCATCTTGACTGATATGGGGGGTGGCGCTGGATATCTGGGTTAGTATCGACACGTCGTGAGAGAGGCTAAGGTGATCGATCGAAATATGAAGTTTTGACAAAAACCCTACAAGTTTGTGCGTGCAAATTAAAAACTGGGCCGTCTGTGATTGGAGGAGGTGGGCCTTGGGGTTTAGGCATGCGCCACGGCATTGCTTAGCCACATCTGTCACCGAGGGCACCGAAAGGCGCTGTCAATGGCTGCTCTCCACCGAGCCGATTACACCGAGTTCGATATGCTCACCTAGGTATCTACCTAGGTAGCATGGTACATGAATGCTGAGCAAGCATGAGGGGTCTCTAAACTGCCCGTATGCTGGGATGGAGTCCTTCAAAGCTCCAAGTTCGGACAGGTGAACGGTTTCCCAGGCGATATTCAGTGCGTGTTGATTTTTGTCTAATAGTCTCTGTGCTTTCCTAAATATCGGGATGTTGGATTATGAGACTGATGTCCGAAGAATCTCTTTCCTTGAGTCTTCGCTGTGTCCCCAATCGTGTTGCCATCGCTAGGTTATTGAATACCTACAATGCAACTTGACCCGCACCTGCAGGCTTGGTGCAGCCCAATGGCCATTACATAATCATTCAAGGTGCACGGTCCATGTGACGCTGAGCTCCTCTAGGCTGCATCTGGTCCCTGCTGACAGTCCCAGGCATGCGGACATAGACGAGCCCATCGGAATCAACGACGTCGAGAGCAGCAGACAGAACAGACAACTAGCCACAACAATCATCGCAGCACCATGGCTGCAGTTCCTGTCAACACGGGCTGGGCCCAGCTACGGCAACAAGCGCGGAGCCTAGAAACACAGGTACGGGTTCCTTCACCTTCATGGTGTCTTTTTCCACCGGGCTTCCCTGACATCCGCCCTCTATAGACCGAGACTCTATTCCACACGTACTCCCAGTTCTCGACTGTAGCAGATATACCAGCAAGGCCCACCGAGGAGGAAAGGACAACAGAAGCGAAGTTACAAGAACTCCTTGAAAAGGTACGTTCGATGAATTCTCCCTCAGGACCTCAGCCGCCACTAACATAGTCTCCAGCGTGAAAACGTCATCTCCCAACTTTACCGCCTTCTCGACTCGGAAGCGACCCTTACCTCCTCTGCTACGAAGCATAGTAACCTTGCTCTCTCCCGTGAGAAGCTCGCCGAGCACAAGCGCGACCTTGTCCGCTTGCGCAACACCATTGCCCAGGCCCGCGACCGCGCCCATCTGCTCACCAACGTTCGCTCCGACATTGACGAATATCGCGCCAACAATCCCGAGGCTGCCGAGGCTGAGTACATGCTTGCCGAGCGTAGTCGCATCGATAACAGCCATAACATGACCGACAGCGTCCTCGCCCAGGCCTACGCCGTTCAAGACAGCTTCAACATCCAGCGTGAGACCCTCGCTAGCATCAACCGCCGCATCACCATGGCCGCCAGCCAGGTTCCCGGGCTCAACAGCCTCATCGGCCGCATCTCGGCCAAGAAGCGTCGTGACGGCATCATCATGGGCGTCTTCATTGCATTTTGCTTCCTCCTGTTTTGGTGGTTTATATGATCAGCGGCAGAGGAATGCGGCATGTTTTACTTAAGACGACGACGGCCTTTTGTGTTTTCATCGTGTTTCTTTTCAACAAGCCGTTACGACTGGGGATAATATCGGCATAAGGGAACTGCGGAGGCGTTCTTGGGAATTTTTATGGACGTTTTTTTTCTCGAATTGAGGGTATCTTTGGTGCATACTGTACACTAGAAAAACACGGGTATGTAGGCAATAGGGCCAGGTCATTCATGACCTGGCTGTCGCACGCTATCGGCTTTACAAAGCCACCCTAAAAAGCTGTCCCCCTCCCCCGGCTTACGACTTCTCCTTCTTCTCGCCCGCCGCCTCTTCGACCTTGGCGGCCTCTAGCGCCGCCTTTTCGACCTTGTTCCACTCGTGAAGAACCAGTTTCATGCCCTTCACCAAGCTGTCCCGCTCGTCCGGGCGGGCGGGACCGCTGGCAGCCCAGCGTATCCTGCATAGGTTGTCGACGAGGTAAACGTAGCCGACCTTGCTGTTGAGGTAGCCGATGGACTCGCTGATCTCGTCGGTGATGCCGCGGGGCACGAGGAAGTACTTGCCCCAGTGGTGCTCGGGGATCTGCTTGCGGAGATTACCCATGAAGAGCCTGACAATCCACGCCTTGAACTTGTTGTCCTCAATGTTGAGCTGCACAATCTGCGTCTTGCCCGGAGACTTAGCTAGGAGCTCGTGCAGCGCCGGGTTCGCCTCGGGCGAAATGAAGGTCTTTGCCTGGTTGTCGGCCCACTGGCTGCTGTACACGGCGACGACGGACAACTTTCCGAGCAGCGCGCGCGTCGTGTCGCGCGGGCTGTTGGCGTTCTTCTCGAGCGTGTCGCCGACAAAGTTGGGGAAGAAGAGCGACATGTCGGCCTTGAAGGGCAAGGGGGGCGCGATGAAGGACTTGCCCTCGTGAAACTGCATGTTGCGCCAGTCGCGAAAGTAGGGGCGGGCCATCTTTTCTTTCCTGCGAACGACCAACAGTCAGCTCAAGTCTCGATGTGGCACCGTAGCGTGCGACTTACAGCTCCTTACGGCGCACGAGGTGTTTGTCGTAGTCGACAAAGTCGTCCCTCCGCTGTTTCAGCGACCTCCTGTCGACGCCTGAGTTGTCTTCCGGGTGCGGTGGGTGCGCCATGCCGATGGGCCGTGGCAGAGGCTGCGGCGTGAAGTCCTTGACCTTCCGTCCGTAAGCACGCGGGGCGTGGATGGCCGACCCCGGGAGATCGGGCTTCGCCGTTTCTAGAGGAGCGGCGCCCGGGGCCGGTGCCGGTGCCGGAGGCTTGCCAGCGAGGTATGGACGAGAGGTGCTCAGGTGGCGCCGGCATGAGCAGACAGTGCACGAGAAGGCCCTTCTTGAGAGTCCCATAGACAGGGCCATTGCACGCATTGGGGTGATTGAAGCCATTGCATTCAAGGCCGGAGAGTCAATGCGAATGCCAAATGTCGTTGAGATGTCTGGTCATTCCCTCTGGCGTCTGGGCAGTGGAAAAATTCGCGCCACATGTGTCGATGTCCTACCCTGCGCCTCATCTCCAAGCCACAGGGGCTACCGGGCGATAAGAAAATGGATCGCCGCTGCAATGCGGAGAGAGCCGACGAGAGAGGGGCTAAGAAGCAGACTGAACCGACATTGCGGGTCTCGGGCCACCCTTTTGCTGCCCCTCGGCGCATTTCAGCATTGTGTCATTGGGGAAGATCGATTGACCTTCACTGGCCGAACACCGCGAATAGCCGAGTCTCTGGGGAAGAAACAATGCCGCTGCCGAGCGTGCTCCTGCAACGGGTGTTCGCACATTCCTGAGTAGCTTTCGCCTTTCCTCCTCTGAAAGTCTAGAAATTGCGAATTATTCCTTACCTTTATTCCTCTTCTTTGCTTATCGAAAAAGGCCTCACAATGTTTCTTCAACGCGGCTCACGCGCCGTACGGACGCAATGGCACGTCTCTAAAAGCATGGCCCGTCTGGCCGCGGCAAGAGCTGCTGGCGTCTACCCCTCTAGACAGTTCCACGACACGCGGCAATTGAGGGTTATCAAGCCCGTCTTGCTGGCAGACATTGGTGAAGGTAAGTAAAAAATAATAATCAGCTTTTTCTAGGCTTTCAGAGTGAACTGAATCTCTAACAAGTCCCAAACGGCAGGCATCGTGGAGTGTGAGATCATCCAGTGGTTTGTCGAGCCGGGCGCCCGTGTCGAAGAGTTCTCCCCGCTGTGCGAGGTACAGAGCGACAAGGCCTCAGTGGAGATCACAAGCCGCTTCTCCGGCGTCGTGAAGAAACTACACTACGACGCCGGCGACATGGCAAAGGTCGGCAAGCCTTTTGTCGACATTGACATCCAGGGCGGGGCCAAGCAGGAGGACCTCGACGCACTGACGGCCCCGACTGAGCCAGCAGTGGAAAAGCCCACGCAGAGCACGACGGAGCCTACTTCGCCGCAACAACAGCTGGCGAGAACGCATCAGGGAGAGCAGATACATGGGCAAACAAGACAAGAGCCGGCAGTCACCGCGCCTCAGGGCGCCGATGTACAGGAAGCTCCGCGGCAGCCAAAGGGCACGCATGCCTCACTTGCCACGCCCGCGGTGCGGCACCTCACCAAGACCTTGAATGTGAATATTACGGACATCGACGGCACGGGGAGAGATGGCAGAGTCCTGAAGGAGGACGTACAGAACTTCGTCAAGCGTCGCGAGTCCGGGGACAAGCCGGCGGCAACTTCAGCCCCGCCCCCCGGCGCATTTCCCACCCCGGGGCCCGTCGGGGGCGCGCAGCTCGAGACCCGCGTCCCGCTCACAAACACCCAGCAGCAAATGTTCAAGTCCATGACGCGCTCCCTCACGATACCGCACTTCTTGTACGCCGACGAAATCGACTTCTCCAGCCTCGTTCAGCTGCGCACCCGCCTCAACCGCGTGCTCGCAAAGGCTCCAGAGGTGGGTGGCGGCGAGACCGGCGTCGCGAAGCTTTCTTACCTCCCCTTCATTATCAAGGCCGTCTCCATGGCGCTCTATCAGTTCCCCATCCTCAACGCGCGGGTCGATCTCGACCATTCGTCCTCCAAACCCTCCCTCGTCATGCGCAGCCAGCATAATATCGGCGTCGCCATGGACACCCCGCAGGGCCTCCTAGTGCCCGTGATCCGCAACGTCGGGTCGCTCAACATCCTCTCCATCGCATCGGAGCTGACGCGGCTGCAAAAGGCGGCCTTTGCGGGCAAGCTGACGCCGGTGGACCTCGGCGGAGGCACCATCACCGTATCCAACATCGGCAACATCGGCGGGACCTACCTGTCGCCTGTCATCGTCGACAAGGAGGTGGCGATCCTCGGCATCGGCCGCATGCGCGCCGTGCCGGCGTTCGAGAGGGAGGACTCGGACAGGGTGGTGAGGAAGCACATGTGCAACTTCAGCTGGAGCGCGGACCATCGCGTTGTGGACGGTGCAACCATGGCGCGGGCCGCTGAGGTGGTGCGCAGGGTCGTGGAGGAGCCCGATGTCATGGTCATGCACCTCCGATGATGTGTCCACCCTGAATGGGAGTGTATGAGTGAGGGGCTGGAGAGAGGTACCCAGGAGGGATATGGGAAGAGTGGTCAGATCTGAGGGGAGGAGGGTGACGACGAAGATCGAACGAGAGCATCCGGCCCGCGTGATGCGGACACTAAGACTGGGTGAACAACGCCCATGGCGTGTGTGGGCGGACGGACGGGATGAATGGCTCGACGACATTTACAATCAGAGTCTCATTGATTGTGTAGATACGGGAGGAAGGGCCGGGGTTTGGGGTCGGTGGTAGACAAGTACGTCGTTTAGGCACCTGTGGAAGTTACAATCTGGGAAAACAAAACAAAGAGAGATCCAGAGTACCTAGAGATCACCTGCAAGAGGAGAGCTGCTGCCCGACGCATGTCGGTCTGACAGGCATGTTACTGCAGCGTTTCGCAACGGCGTGATGTCTTGGCCGGGATGGTTGCCCCACAGGGCAAGGTCAACGAACACCTGCCTCCACACATGACAGACATTCCACATCCCCTTCTCATCCCCTCTCCCCCATCTCGGTGTACTCTGTAGTAAAATACGAAATTGTGACGGCCCAGTTACGACGGACGAACGCTCTCCACACCTTTACCGAGCTGACGCCAGCCAATGCTAAAGAATCCCCCAACGGCCAAGGGTGACCGACCATCCGCGCTCCATCGGCTGCAGGCATCTCGATTGGGGAAGCTTGACCACGGTGTTGGGGAGACCGAACTGGACCTCGTCTATCCGTAGAGCTGCTAAATGTCCAGATTGTGCATGCAGGTGGGCTCACAAGGTACAACGGTGGGTAGGTGGTATAAGTGACGGTTTGATATTTCGTCAGTTATACGTATTCTCAACCAAGACTTGCAAGTGATGAACCAAGAACATCCAGCTGGGCCCCAACCAGTGAGAACTCTCCGGTTCTTTGACCCTGCATGAGTGAGGCAACAAGCGCCAGCTCAGCATCGCTGCTTTCGCATTGACGGCCAACCCCATTTCGGTCAGCTCGCATCCTGACATTATGCTCAACCGCCAATACACGACTTAGCCCCCCCCACCAGCTTGACTTGGCTGGGCAGAGGATGCCTTTTACGCGGCGCAAGTCCCTCCGCTGCCACCTTAGCACCCGTATACTGTATGCAACCCGACCTCTTCAAGCCAGCGGTTTTGTAACCCTAATCCCAATGCTGACGCCGTTGTGATATCCAAAAGCCAACGCTTGTAGTTCTATGCCCGTAACTCCATGATCCCGTAGGATGATTCGCAAAAAAGGAAGAACACCCCAACCAAAGTACGCCTCTTGAGACAGCTAGTGGCCTATGCGTCTTCCCCAACTACGGCCTTGACGCTGGCTAGGGCATCCCGCTTGACTTCCTCGAGAGAGCGGCTGACGTCGAGACTGATGACGTCTGTCTCGTCGGCCATGGGAGGCTCCAGGGTTTGGAACTGGCTGTGGACCATGTTGGCGCCCATATAGTGGTTGGTCGCGGCACTGCGGGCTGTCACGCGTTGTACGAGAACGTTTTCGGGGGCCGACAGATAGATGAAGTGAATGAGGATGGAGCGATCGTAGTATCCGGCGACACGGATGACGTCCCGGTACTTGCGCTTCAGGGCCGAGCAGGTGAGCACAACCCCGTCGGAGCCTGCGGCCAGCTGGTGGCGGGACTCTTCGCGAAGCGCAACGAGCCAGTCCCATCGGTCGGCGTCGGTCAGAGGCACACCGTTGGCCATCTTCTCAATGTTTGCTTGTGGGTGGAACTTTTCACGCGCGAGTTAGACAAATGTCAGAATACGACAAGGCGGGTTGCGACACTTACACTGTCGCCCTCGATGTAGGGAAGCTTCAGAGCCTGGGCGAGGTACTCGGCGACGGTCGTCTTTCCACAGCCAGCCGGGCCCGTCACTAGCCAGATATGGTGGTACTGGGTGTTAAGGGATCCATTGACGTGCGCGCCGTTGTCGGCGGAAGTCGGAACTCCGGGCACTTTCGGCTGGGTCTTGGAAGCGACGGCCTGCTGGACGCCGTTCGTGAGCCCCGAGGGAGACTTTGGAGGCTGCCCATTGGCAGGCATGGGAGAGTCGTAGGAGAGCATGATTTCGTGCGGGTTGGTAAACACAAATGTGGTTGTCTTGTATAGTATTAGAGCGGAGCGGCCAATGACGCTATTGCATCATCCGGAGAACAGGGAGTTGAGGCGGACAGTAGGCAGGATGCTAACAAAACAGTAGAGCGGCTGATATAGGTAGGTATATGCGAATACAGGGCAGATTCGAGATGAGGGAAGTAAAGGATCCAATATTTTCTACTACCAGCGGGAAGACGATTCAAGTGCAAGGCCCAAGGTCAAGTGACGGAGCAATGCGCAGGGCATTGTCTTATACTTTATAAGTGACCAAGGACGGGGCTGCTTCTGGGGGACGGATGAGGAAAAAAAGGAAGAACCCAACGAGGAACCCAGGGGGGGTGCCTGACGGCAACTAAAACGCACTGGCAGCGCTCAGCAGGTTCCAGTACCTGGACTCGGGTTCAGCGACTTCTCTCAGGCTAGGTAGGTAGGGTAGGGAACCGGGAACAGGGGGCGTGTCGCTGCCCCGACTTTCCCAAATGGCGACGTCCCCTTGCAATCAGAGAGGCCAATGAAAATGAATTATGAGGCTGACGGGGAGAAATCCGTACCCCACTGATGACTGGGGGTGGGGTGTCTTGTCCAATAGCCGCGGGTGTGTCTCCAGAAACAATTACGTCCCTGCACTCTACCCTCTTGACTGCTGTATCCCAGGTATGTACTGTACTTTCTCTCCACGGGATCCAAATGCGAAGGGGTGGCCATCTGGAAGAAACGTGGGACGAATGGAAGAGTCAAGTAAGTTGCCTTTTCTGTGGAGGTCAAGGTCATTGCTGGGTGGGATGAGTGGGGTGAAAGCATACGAATAGCGGCTATTGGTAACCTTCTATCCCCGGCAAAACTACGAAGAGTGCCAACGTCAGGTATACCCCGTCGCGAACTGGCTATTACCTACATACTTAGAGCGTGGTATGTGGCGATAGATGGGGCATTGTCAATTATTGAGGTCCCTCGTTTCTGTCGAACCGACAACGTTGGTGACCATTAAGGCAGTCAGGTCACTCCTGCCATCGACATGAGGCTGCAAGACCTGCGTTGATGCCCTTTACACTATATCGTGGTTGCAGCACAATAGCAGGGTGAAAAACTGTGGGAGAGGAGGTGTTGCTGCTGTAGCCGGAAAGAAAAGAAGAAGCAAAAAGCAACGCCGGCAAGCGCAGAACCTTGCATCGCGGGATCGGGAAGGATGGCGAACGGGGTTTCGGTCAGGAACTTGGGAGAATCCAGTTAGTCGCTGGCAAAGGACATGACGGTGCTGAGGACGGAGAAAGGTAATGAAAAAAAAAACAAAAAAAAAACAAGAAAACAAAGGCGGGGGGACGTGGAGCCAAGAGGAAGGGCAGTTCGGGGATGTGTCGCGGATGGGATGTGGAGAGTACTGTACTTCGTGCATAGGGAGAGAAAGTGGGCAGCGTGGGGGGACGCCCTTTTCTAGAACGGACCGACACTAGGAAATAATTACCTGAACAAGACAGGGGCCTGGGAAAAGGAGCGAGGTCACTCGACAAGCAAGAAAAAAAAACTCGATCCTCGACAATTTCATTTTCCAACCATCTCGGTGGGGGGTGGGAAATTCTGTCCGATGACGGGCAGCAAACCCTGGAAACAACACATTGGCCAGGACCGCAGAGAGAAGAGACACACAATGCAGCAGCCCGAGTTAGCTCAATAAGTCCAGCAAGCAGCCGGGCGAGACGAGACAGCGGCAGATGCATCGGGACCTCGACATAACACGCCCAGCTCTTTCCCGAACTTCAGCCGCGGTTACCTAGGTACCTGTGTTCTTGTGTGCAGAGCCAGCCCGGGTCAGCAGACCTAGTGTACCTACATAGTATGTCGTCCGTCCCTCTCGTCCAGCTAAGGGAAAATGCGCATGAGTGCTTTCGGGCAAGCACCGAGAAGCTATTGTTATTACATCATAGGGAAGACGCGCATACGGGTCGGCGATGCGCGTGCAGCCAAGCATTGCAGTTCTCGCACTTCCTCGCTCTATTGTAAACTACCTACATTCTAATCCCGTGATCCAAGCCCCCATTTACAGAGCCACTAGGGCAGGGAGCTGGCAGGCACGGGCATCTCGAGGAGTTCGGTACACTTTCCAAGCTGCCTTCTCAAACAACAGCTTACTACCAAACCCAACGAACCAAACGGAACCGAAGCCTCCCCAAGAAAGCCACCGACCTGACTACATACCTACGAGCCCGTGCAAACAAACTGTGGGTGATGCAACCTGAGAGTGTCTTCCGAGCCGAGGACAAACTGCACCCTCCACTCAATTCACGGTGTAAGGCGGCACACCCCACGCTTCTGGGCCCAGTACACTAGGGTTGACACAGCGAGTGCCAGTCAGTCACCCTGGACTCTCATCAACCTTGAGGTGAGATGCACCGTGCAGGTGCTCTGACTCTGGCATCTTCCGGTCTTTTGTTTTGCCCTGCCCTGCCCTGCCCTTCGGCACGGCTCAGGTTCCGAGGAAAATGTGGTTTTGCTGTACGTACATCATCACACCGACTTGATTCCAGCCATTCGGAATGCGTCGGGTCCTAGGGGAGCAGAGTCTACGGAGTCGTGCAGAGACAATTCGCTCCCCCTCATCCGTCCACTCTTTCCCACAGTCGACAGGGCCTTCCCCAAGACTCCGCTAGGCCCTGGTTCTGGCCTCGCTGCAAATAATTCAGTCACAAGTTTGCTTGCTGAAATTGCTCCAGCCCTCGCTGTTCTTAGGTTCTTAGATCTCCCCCCCCCCCTTCTTCTCCAAGACTCTCCGGGTCCTCTCATCTCCATCTCGTCTCTGTCTTCGACCGCCTTCTCCAAGTGGGTTGCACTAGGTCGCTCCAGATCACTCCCCGCCAGGTCCCCAACATCGAACCCGGCCCAACGGTCAGGGGAATAACACGCGAGCGAACAAGGATGAGGGGTTTTTGCTTTTCCCAAAGTCTTGAGGTCGTGCTCCCTACCGCTTAGTACCTATACGAGTAGGAACGTTGCAGTGCCACTCATTCAGCGGCCCCTCACCGCTCTGGAGATACGGCAGCTGACTTACTAGGTACTCAGTGGGGTACGCCCGTTCGTTCTACCTAGGTGATTTACCTACCTGCCTGTTGGACCATGCATCGGCTTGGCTTTTTGGCATCGATTGAATTCGCGATTACACCATATTGTGCACATCCATTCCACCGCATAATAACCACTATACCACTCATCCCACGGACGGTAGCGCCGGAGTGCCCCCTCCTCTTCCTCCTCCTCCTCCTCCCCCCCCCCCCACTAACCATCCCAGCCACTGTCCGGGGAACCGGTTACAGGTCTCATGACGTTTGCTTGATGCCAAACCGCCAGAGTCTATCAAGGATGAGCGGAATTGAACACTAATTATGCGAATATTCTCCGTATTGGTCGGCTCATTCTCTCATATGAGACGGAGTTGTCGGTGTGAAATTTTCGGCCACTGGCTGTGAGACCATCTTTACCGCGTCAATTCGGTCCTGCAATCAGCCCCAACAGAAGGCTGTCTTGCTGTCCACGTACTCTGCCCGACACATCGAATAGCATCCGGGCTGCGAGGGTTGCGACAACCCCTCCTGGCTGTCTCAACCTGTATCAAATGCATGCGATGTGCGCCATGATCCCTCGTCTCTAGCCCCAGCGGCGTACTGCGCTAGCTTATGCGAGGCATCAAGTCAAACGGCAAGCCGCCCACGATGAAATCTTGGAGGGAACAAGCTCAATGCACACGACGTATGGCTCTGTTCAATACACTATTGCCTCTATAGGGCGAGTAACGAATGCAAGGCGACGAGTGAAACTCGACGAGCCTTTCCGAGATCAAGCCACGGAGGCAAGGCGGATGTTCCCCGGTGACCCTCAGTCTGAGCAATCCATGCCACCGTGTTCAGTTTCTTGGGCGCTTAAGCTGGCTTCAAGACGCCGAGGCAGATGGTCCGAACATTCGGAAACCCCGGAATCTTTCCTCGCTTCCCCGGGCGAGAACTCGGCCAAATTCGACGTGGCACGCAGCGCCTGCGGCTTCCCTTCCCGGCCGAGTCGATGCGCCTATCCTGTGGGCGGGATCCGCCCGCATCCGTCCTACAGCAGACGCAGCAGCATTGCCGATGTCCTTGTAATTCGCGCGAAAGTGCAGGACAAATAAGTGATACTACTTGATGACCACTATCCAGCTGCCTTCCTCGTCAAGGGCTCAGCTCTCAATGAGATCTTGACACGACACCTAGTCTTGCTTTGCTGACACTGCATGAGCAAAGCAATCTCCCTCCTGTTGCCAGTGCTGTCGAATGCTATGTTACAACGTGGAAGTACTCGAAAACCGACGCGGGCCTATGAGACGGCGGCCATAAATTGCCCCCCCCCCCCCCCCCCTATGCATCCCTTCGGCCGAGTCTTGTCGGGCGGGCTCCTCAGCGTTGATAACAAGATAAAAAGCCTAGCAGCCACCAATTCCAAGTTCTATGCAATGAAAACCACTCAAAACCGCTCTTGACAGCATTGACACCTGACCTGCCCTAGATCACGACAACCAGCGGCGAGACAATAGCTAAGTATCCTGTACAAGCCCATCAGTGGTTCATGTCACATATCGCAAAACAAACCTGGTCGCGTTACTACCTGCAGGCAAGCCTCGATACGGGCACTCTGCAGCCTGCTTATGCAGCCTGCCTGCGCAAACATGTCGATCCCAGCGAAGTCTCCCATTGGTCTCCAAGACCATGCATGCAAGGATACCTGACAGGTGTAGTCTGCAAATGAAAGGTAAAAATGTAGACACTAAACTCCCTCGGTGAGCAATGCGGTATCGGAACAGGAATTCATATCTTTCTAATATGTCGGGATTCTGTCATATAATTCTCTTCTCACCTCCCCTCCCCGGCTTGGTTTGTCGCCAATGGTGTTTACACAGCGCTTGAATCTCGGCCAAGACATAACGGTGAGCCGCCTGGTAGTAGATGACTAGCCAGGCTTGACACTCTACTTAAAGGGCAAGTATTATGAGTGATGGTATGGCTGGAACTCTGTCAAACTAGTACTGATTAATAGTTACGTTGTCGCCTCTGGATATAGCGTCAAATCATCTGCCCGTGTGATACCTACTGTAAGTGTAATCCGAAGTCGACTCACAACTCCAAAGAGATGCCCACGTCTAGCCCCGCGTCCTCTCACCGGGCCCTTTCCCCACGTATGGACTCCAGGTTGAGGACTACAGTGCGGGATAGAACGTTCTGATGGGAATATCCTCGTCTCCTTTTTTTTTCTTTTTTTTTTTTTTGCTCATTTGCCCCTCCTTCTCCTTTGGTGTAAGAACAAGTTGTTCCATTAACAAAAGTCCCTGAATTGCCCCTCATTGTGGCTGAAGCTCCCAATGCCCTGGTTCGCCCCTATGCCTGTTTAGGGAGGTGCTCAGGTTCCTGAGGCACATAGAAATTAACAGACTAGCATGCTATCCTCACAGGCTGCTTTCCGAATCTGGTGCCCTCAGCCAATCGCTGGCAACGCGTATCTACCAAGCCACGATACGCCACAGCTTATTCCGTCTTAAAAACAATGACTGTGGCTCCCACCATGTGCAAACTGCGGACCTGCTGATACAGCTCGTGTGGCTCTTCCCCGCTGTTGGCTGCGTCTGAACACTGTTGTCGTCTGCTCGTCCGCCTCATCGTTGACCAATGACCAGTCCGTACCATCTAGACTCCTCATGCGGGTTTCATCCATTTCCGCCCTCCAGAGGCTGACCTCGTTGCGAGTTGCTTCTTCCTCAACTCACACTTCCCTCAAGACTGTCAGACCTAGAAACCACTTTCTCTTATTTGCGAAACCCTGCCGGCAGAGATTTTCCACCATGAACGCCCAGGAGCTCACTCACTACCTGGCTGATGCGCCGCCCTCGGTCGTGAGACTGGAGATCGAGAAGCACTTTGAGCCTCTCACTGATAAGCAGAAGCGCTATGCACACTTCATCAGCAAGTAAGGAGATCCGTCCTCTCGTGATGCTGTGTAATCAAGGCCTTTGGGGTTGGATACGCCGAGCTATATGAGGTGCGGGAGCTAACCAACACCCCTAGAGCCTCATTTGCTGGCACCCGCATTGTGCTCAGACAGCTGTCCCCTGAATCCGAGCCCATCTACGACTTCATAATTGCCTTGCACAAGTCCAGCGGAGGCGATTGGAGCGGCCTCGCCAAGAAGGCCGGTGTCAACGAGACCCAGTTGACTTACTTCCTTGAGTATGCTGCCCAGTTCTTGGGAAACAATGGCAACTACAAGAGCTTCGGCGACGCCAAATTTATCCCTAGAGCTGAGGAGAAGACCTTTGCAGCTCTCGCTGCCACCTCGCCCGAGACTGAGCGTTTCTACAAGGCAACCAACGGCGCCATCTTCAGCTCCGACAAGCAATCTCTGATGCACCTTGGATATCCTGACAAGGGCCACATGACTACCTACTACCCCGACTCCCCTCACATTACCAAGGATGAGATTGAGGCCGTGTCCGCATGGATGGAGAAGAAGGGCCTTCTTCCCGAAAACACCCGTCTCCGCAAGACCAAGGAGGGTTCTTTCGAGCTGCTCATTGCGTCTGCTGTCACTACTGTTCCCGCTGATGGAGGTGATATCGGCAAAGAGACTGATTTCCAGCTTGAGGACGGTCCTCTCAAGGGCAAGACGATCAAGCTGGTGTATGGAGACTACGCTGCAGAGATGAAGGCCATCTCGGAATACATCAAGAAGGCGCAGGAGAACAGCGATAACGAGACCCAGGCGAAGATGCATGAGGCCTATGCGAAGTCCTTCACGTCCGGCTCTCTGCTTGACTTCAAGGACAGCCAGAGATACTGGATTAGAGACAAGGGTCCTATGGTAAGTGGCACGAAATATCCACAGCAGTTATGATCTAACGCTCGGGTCTAGGTTGAGTCAAACATTGGGTTTATCGAAACCTATAGAGATCCCGCGGGCATTCGTGGCGAGTGGGAGGGCTTTGCTTCAGGTATGTGCTCTGCTCGTTTCTTCTTATTTTTTCTTCTTCTTCTGGACAGAAAAATACTAACTACTTGCAGTTGTCAACCGTAAGTCTCATATAAGTCTGTCACAAAGATCTCATTGCTCAACATGTCACAGTTGAGCGTACTCGTGCTTTCGGCGAGCTTGTCTCATCTGCACCCAAGTTGATTCCCCTGCTTCCTTGGAGCAAAGATTTCGAGAAGGACAAGTTCCTTTCTCCCGATTTCACATCTCTTGAGGTTCTGACATTTGCGGGTATGTACAAACCGATAAATTTTTCGAGACGATTCTGACTTGCGATCCCAGGGTCCGGCATTCCTGCCGGAATCAACATGTAAGTGGTTTTCAACCACGGCCTTTAAGTTCTTTCCGCGCAAGTCAACAACGATACTAAATCCTGTCTAGCCCCAACTACGATGACATTAGGCAGACGGAGGGCTTCAAAAATGTTTCCCTTGGCAACGTTCTGAGTGCCAAGGCTCCCAATGAGAAGATCCCATTCATCTCTGAAGCCGACTTGCAGCTGTACCACAAGTACAGAGACCCCGCCTTTGAGGTCCAGGTCGGCCTGCACGAGCTGACTGGTGAGTCCTCTTGTTACTGATACCAGAATGGCACTAATGAGACCAGGCCACGGTTGTGGCAAGCTCCTCCAGGAGACCTCTCCCGGGACATTCAACTTCGACGAGAAGAACCCCCCCATCAGCCCGTTGACCAATAAGCCTGTTACCACTTGGTACAAGCCTGGTCAGACCTGGGGGTCCGTCTTCGGCAGTCTTGCTGCTTCGTACGAGGAGTGCCGTGCCGAGCTTGTTGCCATGTACCTTGGGTAAGGATATCGAGCTTCCTCTCACGGTCTATTGGCTGACATAGGTTTAGTTGCGAGTTCCCTGTTCTTAAGATCTTCGGCTTTGGCGACGGAACTACAGACATCAATAACGAGGCTGGCAACGTCTTGTATGCTGCTTACTTGCAGATGGCCCGTGCCGGTCTTGTCGCTCTGGAGATGTGGGACCCCAAGAGCCAGAAGTGGGGTCAAGCGCACTCCCAAGCTCGTTTCTCCATCCTGCAGGTTAGTGGTGATGGTGTGGGTTGTTCCATGATTATTTGTACTGACCATCCTCTAGTGCTTCCTCCAAGCTGGCGATGACTTCTGTAAATTGGAGTACAAGAACGACGACTTGTCTGACCTTGAGATCAAGCTCGACCGTTCCAAGATTTTGACTACTGGTCGCGATGGTTAGTTCTCAGAAACTGAATAAGATCTGAACATATGATGATGCTAACCCTTCATAGCCGTGGGCAAGTACCTCCAGAAACTTCACGTGTACAAGGCCACAGCCGACGTCGACAACGGCACCGCCTTCTATAAGGAGATGACCGACGTCGACATGGACTTCTGGGGCACCAAGGCTAGGAATGTTGTCCTAAAGAACAAGCAGCCCCGCAAGGTCTTTGTCCAGGCCAATACCTTCCTAGACGAGGCATCGGGTAAGGTCAGCCTGAAGCACTACGAGGCGTCCCCAGCCGGCATGATCCAAAGCTGGGTCGACCGCGAGTTGTGACTAAGCTCAGGATCCAACATGACAGCTGCCAAGCTGTGAGGAACTAAGAGTAGGAAGACAAAAACCAGTAGAGAGGGGACAGCATTACATGAGATACGCATTTTAATAAGAATGCCAGCAGAACGGGAGGGGAGATCATTGCATTGAAAGTGTGACTTGAGCGCTGTCTATCACAAGACCATAGAGGCGGAAATTGCCCCGTCAAGTTATGTTCCCGAACAAGCCCACGCCTCATGTAACTCTTGGATCCTGTTTTCCGTTCTTCAATGCAAGCAAGTTTTGTCATCATCCAATTTTTGTTTTGTTTTGGCAAAGTCCTTTCCCCGGCAGGGGTTTGTGGGTGCGTGGTGGTAGGTGCTGTGCCGTGGAGGTGTACGTTTTGTGGACGAGATATTTTTATCTTCTTTGTGTGTTGCATTTGAAGAACCTCATTACAGACGCCAAATGTGACCGATGCCGTCGACTTCCAAATGCAATTGGCAAAACCAGCCCAGCCCGTAGCCATAAGTTCTTCGTCGTCTACAACAACCTTGTTCTCAACCGCAAGAAAAGAAACCTGGGGTCGAAGAAAAAATGTGTGTTCTTATTTTTGGTTCCCATTTCCCTTCCCCGAGTCTTTTGTTTTCCCCTTCCGAGCCTTGCTACCCTTCAATCACGAAAGCAGCGCGGCAACAGGCGGAACAAGCACCTCACGTCAACGAACCCAGATCAAACCAGCCGGAGAAAAAGACTGTTTACCAGGTCATCTCGTGGGGCTTGTCACCCTTGCGCAGGCTGAAAGAACTCGCCAGGTAGGAGGCAAGCATGTCAACCTTCTTGATGCTGGCGAGCAGGGCCTTGTCGACAGCCTTCTGGTCAGCCGCACGGCTGCTGTTGACCTCCTTCTTCTGTTAAAGCGACACGTCAGTTTTTTGTTCCTCGCGTGTCATGTCAAAGTCCCGCCCTTCCAGCCAGCCGAGGGCCAGGAGGGCGGTTTTATATCGTGGGTGTGCTTGTGATGTAAATCGTACCTGGGGCTTCTCTCCCTGCTTGAAGAAGGCGTCCTCGCCGACCTGCTTCTTGGCCTTGTCGGCGGTGAAGTACTTGGGTTGCGAGATCTCCTCAATCTTCTGGGAGTCGACGCCGGAGATGTCGACCTTGTAGGATGTGGCGATGACGTAGCGGGAGTTGACGCGGCGGAGGGGGACGCCGTTGATCTTGAAGGGGCCGGTGACGAGGAGGACACCCTGGTCGAGGGTCTTCAGGAGGACGACGCGCTTGCCGCGGAAGCGGCCGGCGAGAAGGATCAGGATGGTTCCGGGCTGGAGGGTCTTGCGAGGAGCCCAGGGGCGGACGGCCTTGCGGACCTATGTTGAAGGTGGTTAGTTTCGCTGTCGCCTCGTATTGTGTGCGCTTGTTGCCTTCGCTTGTGGAGGGGCATGTCATTTCGGCCACGAGCGTCTTCTTTCCATCATCTCGATTGTCTTGGTTGCGTGTCGGATCGCGATTGCGTAGTCGATATTGGCGTTGTGGCATTCCTCTTGTCCGCTTTGAAAGCCCTCCGAAGTCTTTTTTCTCTTCTTGTATCGGTTTTCGATGCGTTGCGCTCGGGTTGCCAGGTTCCTCCTCGAATGTTTCCTCCAAAAGACCGCTCGTGATGACAAATTTCCCCTCCATTGGTGCATGCAACAGGCGCAGCACGCGTGGGTTGTAGCAATAACTCACCTTCTTGGCCTCGGGCTCATCGTCGGCGTTGTACCACTTCTGCGCCTTCTGGGAGGGGGCGGGCACGACCCGAGTCGACGAGCCGAACTTCTTGGTCGTGGATTCCGTCTTCGCCGACATGGTTGCTCTCGGTCCTCGTTGAGGGCTGTGGTGGTTAGCGGGAATAGGGGATCGTGAACGAAAAAGAAGAAGTGGTTAGTTCTCGATCAGAGGTTAGCTGTTGGCGATTCGGATTGAGAATTCTGTGTCGAAATTCCTGTGTATAGGGCCTACCCTCTTACGCGCTAGTCTCGATTCGATAGAGTGGATACCATCGTCTTCGGTACGCTCAGTGGCGCTAATTGGGCAGGCGGTATGCGTACCCGCTTTTCTTTTAACAGACAACAGGAGGTGGGAAAAAGAACAACAAAAACCTATTCGGCCGGGGGATACGGCTTCCGATTTTCCGAGCCCAGACCATTCGAGTTGATGGAATCCCAATGGAATCCCCAGCTGAGGTGCAGCAGGTACCTAGATAGCTGACTGACGGGATGTATGTCACTAGACGTCAACAAAAAATAACGAACATGAAGTGCATTTTTAGGGATGGCATGCCAAGCGGCTCACACAAAGCCCGAAATAATTACACTGTCAATCTCTCTTATTGATTACTCGCCCCGCATCACCTCTTTTGTTGTTTTTGCTCCTTCTACAACTTCTCTGAATTGGTACTTAATTCAAGGTGGGCGAAAAGGAGGTGGTGTTCCATCATTCCGTCATGCGCATGGACCACGTGGTGATAAGATAAAGCTTCCGAACATGCTAGACGCCGCCGAAAGTGCGAGAACATACAGGTAAAATCGCCCAACTTGGTGACGACAACAACGAGTGGCCTGAAGATATAAGGGGTCACGGGTGTTAACGTTCCCAGCCATTTGCATGTCTCGTATTGATCTTTGGATCAATACTTGCGATACCCGGTTTATACGCCAGTAGTAGACAATGCAAGCCAGAAGGCAGTTCATCTCATCGGCCCGGCGCATTGTCGGGTCATCATCACCGAGACCTACACGTTTAATCTCAAGGGCCATATTCAGCAAGTCCCCAGCCCTCAAACACAGTGGGAATCTCCTACCTACCATTGCGATTCGTACATATGCAAATGGCAGACCTCACCCCCCCGGCGGCACTCACCGCATGAACATGGGTGGTGAGCCTGAGAAGCCGGCGCTCGAACAGTTTGGTATCGACCTGACGGCCAAGGCCAAGGAAGGAAAGCTAGACCCGGTCATCGGAAGAGACGCTGAGATTCAGAGGACCATTCAAATCCTCTCACGCCGGACTAAGAACAACCCAGTCGTGATTGGAAAGGCCGGCACGGGCAAGACGGCCATCCTAGAGGGCCTCGCACTGAGAATCGTGCGTGGCGACGTCCCAGAGAGCATCAAGAACAAGCGTGTTATTGCCCTGGACTTAGGCTCGCTCATCGCGGGTGCCAAGTTCCGGGGCGACTTTGAGGAAAGGCTGAAAAAGGTCTTGACCGAGGTCCAGCAGGCGGAAGGCGAAGTTATCCTCTTCATTGATGAGCTGCACACGCTGCTCGGCCTCGGCAAGGCTGAAGGGTCGATTGATGCGAGTAATCTGCTAAAGCCAGCACTTGCGCGTGGCGAGCTTCAATGCTGTGGTGCCACTACCATGGATGAGTACCGCTTGATTGAGAAGGACGTTGCCCTTGCACGGAGATTCCAACCGATCATTGTCAACGAACCCACAGTCCAGGACACCATCAGTATTCTTCGCGGCATCAAGGACAAGTACGAGGTTCACCACGGTGTACGCATCACTGATGGTGCCCTCGTGGCCGCTGCCACCTATTCCAACCGCTACATCACCGACCGATTCCTCCCGGACAAGGCCATCGACCTGATGGACGAAGCTGCGAGTCATCTTAAGCTCGAGCACGAATCGAAACCCGAAGACATAATGGCTCTCGACCAGAAGATCATGACCATCCAGATCGAACTCGAGAGCTTGCGCAAGGAGAAGGACGTGGCCAGTCAAGAGCGCCGCGAGAAGCTGCAAGCGGACTTGAAGCAGTACGAGAACGAGATGGCTCAGCTCACAAAGCGCTGGGAGGCAGAGCGTGCCGAGATCGACGCCGTCAAGAAGACCCAAGAGGACCTGGACAAGGCCAGGATCGAACTCGAACAGGCACAGAGAGTGGGCAACTTCGGACGCGCCTCCGAGCTGAGGTACAGTGTCATCCCTACCCTCGAGCAGAAGATTCCCAAGGACGGCGAGAAGACAGGGGGCACCCTCGTTCACGATGCCGTCACCGCCGACGACATCGCGGCAGTCGTGTCGAGGGTCACCGGCATTCCCGTCTCCAAGCTCACCTCCGGTCACATTGAGAAATTGGTACACATGGAAGATACCCTCCGCGAGGCGGTCCGTGGCCAAGACGAGGCCATCAAGGCCGTCTCCAACGCTGTGCGCCTCCAGCGTGCCGGCCTGAGCGGCGAGAATAGGCCGCTCGCGTCCTTCTTTTTCCTTGGACCGACTGGCGTCGGCAAGACGGAGCTCTGCAAGAAGCTCGCAGGCTTCCTCTTCTCGACTGAGTCAGCCGTCGTCCGCTTTGATATGAGCGAGTTCCAGGAGAAGCATACCATCTCCCGCCTCATCGGAGCGCCCTCCGGCTACGTCGGCTATGAAGACGCCGGCCAGCTCACCGAGGCCGTCCGTCGCAAACCCTACGCTGTCCTTCTGTTTGACGAGTTCGAGAAGGCGCACCGTGACATCTCGGCACTCCTCCTGCAAGTTCTCGACGAGGGCTATCTCACCGACGCGCAGGGCCACAAGGTGGACTTCCGCAACACTATCATCGTGCTGACGTCCAACCTTGGCGCCGATATCCTTGTCGGCGCGAACATGATGCACCCGTACAAGGAGACGGCAGAGGGTGAAATCGACCCTTCGGTCCGCAAGGCCGTTATGGACGTTGTCGCCGCCAACTACCCGCCTGAGTTCCTCAACCGGATTGACTCCTTCATCATCTTCAAGCGCCTCGCTCTCACCGCCCTTCGCGACATCGTCGACATCCGCCTGCGCGAGTTGCAGCAGCGCCTCGACGATAAGCGCATCGTCCTCAGCGTCAGTGGTGAGGTTCGCGACTGGCTCGCCGAGCGAGGCTACGACCCCAAGTTCGGCGCTAGGCCGCTCAACCGCCTCATTACCAACGAGATTGGCAACGGCCTTGCCGACAAGATCATCCGCGGCGAGCTGCGGTCCGGTGACACAGCGGTGGTCTCTATCAAGGAGGACAACTCAGGGCTCGATGTGGTGGCCCAGAACAAGACATCATAATAACCAATGTAATCATGATGTACGACTATTTTGTGATTGTTTTCCTTTCTTTTTCGGAGTAAGAGAGGGAGGGGCCTTGTGTGTACAGAGGAGATGAAAGGCAAGAGGAAGGATTTCCCCTCTCATAAAGCAAGTAAGCGTTCATAAAGAGTAGCGCAACAATAATCCCGGAGATTGCACTGTATACAGACTGTACCTGCTACATACCCATTATCCCATTGAATAGACTACCAATATTATAGCACTTACCGATCCTTGTACGCGCATACCCGCCCGCATTTTAGGTGAAGCCTGTTGTCTTCTATAGGCTTCTGCCATAATCCCTGTGACACAGAAGCGCCCGTAGCAGCAGGTATGCAAGACATCATTCCAGATAGGGGCCCCAACGGTGGAGTCGCGACATTTTCCCTTTTGCCTGGCCTCGACCAGATTGGAGGGGGGTGGGAGTGTGACCGAATGGAACGTCATCGTCGCAGGACTAGGAGGAGGCAACGAAAAGTCTTCTGGTTACACGCATCACACAACCTAGAGAGGTTAAACAAATGAAGACAAGTCTATAACGATTCTGTCCCAACTCAAGGCTAGAAACTACCTGAACCCCTCCATACCTGACAACAAAAGGCGAACGACTGGAGGCAAAGCAGGCAAACTGCCCCTTATAGGGGGACCAACCAATCGTAAAGAACATCGTCAAGTCCATGTCTCATCCCACCCCTACCGAGAATGGTGGACGACCGAAACCACCAAAAGAGCAGAAACACCAATTCATGGAGTTTGAAGGAAAGGCAAAGCCAGGGTTCATGAGTAGGCTTCCCCGCCAATTTTAGACGGGCAAACGTATAGAGTTGCTGCGAGAACTGTACAGATTTCCCAACCCAAGACGCCCCCTTTCTTCCAAAACGAAACTTGTCCTTATGAGACCAGAATGTGTGCTTGCTGCGTCAAGAGAATGCCAGTGGAGTGTGGCTCACGTGATGTCAGGACCACCATGGGGAGGAGGCGATGGATAGACGGAGGGAGGAAATGCGAGAAAATGAGTTATGGACTATTCGATTGCCTTGTGACCGGTAGCTGTGCGAATTACAACCGTACCAGAGACGACGTGAGAGAGTAGCAGAAGAGAGGGGAGTCCGTTCGGCTTCTCTTCGCGGCATTTACTGGTGTCCTGCCTTGCGGAGGGTGGTGGCGAGCCACTCGAGACCCTCGTAGAGACCATCACCGGAGGTGGCGCAGGTGGACTGGATGTACTGTCAAAGGGGTTAGCATGATGGCGCTCTGATTTCCGTTTGCTCAGGGGGGACTTACCCAGGCGCGTTGTCTCAGGGAGTGGAGGCCAAGCTTGTCTGTGATCTCGGCAGCGTTCATGGCGTTCTGTGGAAGAGCATGTTAGTTGCGTGCTTCATCAATGGAGCCATCATGCGCTCGCTGGGTTGGGAAAGTAACGCACGGGCAAATCCTGCTTGTTGGCGAAGACCAGGAGGATGGCGTCCCGCAGCTCGTCCTCGTTGAGCATGCGCTGGAGCTCCTCGCGGGCCTCGACGATACGGTCGCGATCGTTGCTGTCGACGACGAAGATGATACCCTGGGTGTTCTGGAAGTAATGTCTCCAGAGAGGACGAATCTTGTCCTGACCACCGACATCCCACACGGTGAACTGAATGTTCTTGTACTCGACGGTCTCGACGTTGAAGCCTGAAAGGTTGGGCCATGTTAGCACGCCATCCTTCTCCTCAGGGCCAACGTGCTAGCGATGGCGGGGTGCGCTGCGCCACTTCCGATGATGACACGAAGCAGAGGGTGAGGTGTCATGTTTGCGTACCAATGGTAGGAATCGTCGTAACGATTTCACCGAGCTTGAGCTTGTAGAGAATCGTGGTCTTTCCGGCGGCGTCGAGACCAACCATCAAAATTCTCATCTCCTTCTTTCCCCAAAGCTTGTCGAAAATCTTGGAAAACGCGAGACCCATGATTGCGGTTCGGACTGTAGTGAAGGTCTAAGTGTCGGATATGGGAAGTGGAAGAAGTAATCTATTCAAGGCGAAGAGTGTAAGCAAAAGCGCGACGGGTTCAATCAATTTATGGTGATGTCGAGAGGTAAAGGGTGCGGGCGGGATATAAAGCGATTTGGAGATGACCCCGAAAGGACAGATTTTGTGAGAGGCGGGTAGGATCGAGTCACTGACAGAAGATTGCCTAGGCACTGACCAGAAGGCGGAAAAGATGCGATGATGATCGGGTCAAAGTTGAAGCTGAAGACCAGGCTGCCGCAATTCGCAAATGGTAGGAGGCAGCGTGATAGAAGAAAGTGGATGTGGACAGGCGACGTGAAGGGAGGGATAGGGGATAGGGATATTGAATTGGGTTGGGCTGGGGGGGTGTATGGTGGGTTGGTTTCTCGGTCCTGTCTGTACTGTACTGTACCGTATCCTGAGGTGTCGTGTCCAGACCAGACCGACCAATGCAGGCACGAGAAAGAGCAACTTTGGCCGAGGGGGGCGAGGAAGGGGAATGGGACCTGAAAAGCAGACTGCGGAGATGACACGGAGGCTGGGAGAGCAGCGAGTCAAGACGAGACAGGAAATGAAGATAGTTACTCACGTTCTTCACGGGGTCCCTCTTGCGACGGAAAGTGACTGAAAGAGAGAGAGGGGGTGGTTTGGAGTGTCGTAGGCGTGATTGTCGGTGAAGAGGGGAGACAGTCAAGTGTCAAGAGGTTTAGGTGGAATAGAGGCGAGCAGAGGGGGGGTGGGCTTTGGTAAGATAAGTTCGGCTCGGCGAGGTTGGTGGTGATTTTGGCAGCCAGAAGGCCATGTTTTTCAAACTTTGTGTCCCCACTTCTTCCTGACCACTGCTACAAACGGACGCCACCCTCCTCTGGCCTGTCAAAGTACCTCCCGCCCGGAATGCTATCTGTGGTACCTCCCTCTGGCCTTAAACTGCCCACGCTGTAATGTTTTGCGTGCACCACCACCCGCCCACGCCACTTGGAGCTACCTGATCCGTGCCTGCTCTCCCTGTGCCCACCCTCCTATTCAGCACTGTTGACCACTGGAGACCCTTCTGAAGCACAAAGTCTCCACATCACGTGCAGGGGTAATCTGTCGATTATCTTATGTAGTATACCTACTCCAGCCGTCGGAAAAGCATCGGTCCTTTGCGCTGGGGTACACACGCTAGTCCCCTTAGGGATCAGCCTCAAGTCCAACCAGACTTCGCCAAAGTGTCCAGACTCAAGGAACAGGGATCACGTCTAGGAACCGATCTGGAGAACAGCCTGGACACAAATCAACGTCGCTCCTTTCCCCCCCCGGGCCCTGAACTTTGCCTGCCTCTTAAATCCAGAACAGCTCGACTTTGCTGTGCCCGCCTGATCAGCAGCCGCGTCTGACGTCTCTCGTCGAACCACTCCCGAAAAGAGCTCCTGCAAAGAAGCTCCCGCCATGTTCTTCCCTTCGGTTGCCAAGCTGCTGCTTGCAGCTGGCTTCGCCCACTCTGCCCTGGCCCACAACATTGCGCTACCCGCCCATGGCCGCGAGTGCTTCCATGAGACGTTGCACCGCGATGACAAGATGACCGTCACCTTCCAGGTCGGCGACCGCGAGTTTGGCAGCGCCGGCAACCTTGACATCGACTTCTGGGTGAGAAAATAAAGCATCGCCTGCCGAGGCGTGAAGCTGGCGCGCAATTGCATGACGTGAAGCTGACTAGCAACTCCCTTTGCAGATCACGAACCCTCAGGGTCAGTACGAGACCTTCGACAAGAGCGTTTCCAACGGTGACTTCTCCTTTGACGCCAAGCACGACGGAAAGTACACATACTGCTTCGGCAACGAGCACTGGGGCGCCCACAGCAAGGAGGTTTCCTTCAACGTCCACGGTATTGTTTACGTCAGCGAGACTGACGTGCCCGCCGATCCCCTCGAGACTGAAGGTAAGCAGAAATCGATAATTGGTGGTCAGGGACAGCCCCCGAGCAAGTAATTGGACTAACACTTGCATGCTCTCAGTCCGTCACCTCTCCGAACTCCTCGCTCAGGTCAAGGATGAGCAGTCCTATATCGTCATCCGCGAGCGCACCCACCGTAACACCGCCGAAAGCACCAACAGCAGAGTGAAGTGGTGGAACCTGTTCGTTATTGGTCTGGTCATCGGAGAGTCCGTTTTCCAGGTGTGGTGGCTTCGCAGATTTTTCGAGGTCAAGAGAGTGGTTTAAGAAAAGGCGGCGTCATTTTCCGTTTCTCAGATACCCGTGCTGAGGACGACAGCTCGTAGGCGCATAAAACATTGGAAGACCATGCGAGGGCAAGACACAGAGAAAGGGCGTAATTCCTTGGCCCTCTGGAGATAAGGTTGACATGTATAGTGTATCATAAATCACACATGAATGACACGCCCAATTATGAATCCGAGAAAAAAATAGGTCCAGCACGCTAGCGAGCCACCAGAACACCGTGGAGGTCGCAAGGTCTGCAAGCCCCTCGGGCATGCAAACTTAAGCTTGACCTTGGTTCTTGCATGGCAGGAACGGCAAAACCGCAGCAGCAGCAGGAGGCAGGCAAGGCAGATGGAGTGTGAGTCATGCCTCAGGCATCCAGTACCACAAGTACATAGATCACCCCACATCATGGGCCATAGCTAAGGAATATCCGTACATCGCCAGTATGGCCGCGCGACGGGGAAAGGGTCACTTCGTCGCATCGCCAGCGCACGCTCCCCAACACTAGGTAGATCAGCCAGCCGCCCCGGCTTGCCGGAGAATGGACTAAAACCAAAGGGGCTTCTAGCCCTAAACCATGTTCCAGGGCCAGAACCTGTCATGCCCATTGTCTCGTAAAAGTTGCTGACGGACGGACGCTAAGAGCCGCGCGCCACACGTCAGTCAATCAGTTAGGAGCCGCGAGGCCACGAGCTCACCGGCTGGCCTGCTGCCTGCTTTGCTCTCTGGCGATGGTGCCAGTGACTGAGCACACGATAGCGACTGGTACTGGTAGGCCGAGGACACATGTCAAGTACATACACACTTGGTGTACGTTACACATCACAAGGAGCCATCGTCGCCCAGAAGCCAGATATGCATGTTCGTACGTGGTGCAAGTTCTTTTTAAGCCATGCCCTATGGCCACTATGACTCCCTCTAACTTGACAGTCATTATGTGCATCATACATCATGTACAGGGCCAGTGCAGAGTGTCTTTCCTACAATGGCCACGAATTTAACTTGTGAGCGGCAACACCACACAGGTTATGCGTCATAGAATCCAATAAGCCAACAAGCTGATAACCCCGAGACGCCATGCCCTCCCGTCTGAACATCCTAAAAGAAGCCTCTGTAAGCAAGAAAAATAGACCAAGCAACAGTAACGCAAACGTGTCATGCTTCATAAACCTCTGAGGCCGCTTTAGGCATTCGGGTCAGATTCAGGAACGTTGTCCTTCGCCTCTTCGGGGATCTTCTCCACCGGAATCTCAACTCCCTTTACGGGATGGATCAGCATGGGCGGCAGGCACATCCGGCCCTCGCCGCCACGCATCTGGCCAACGGAAGAGCCGTCCTTACTCAGGTCTTCCGTCTTTTCGAACTCCTCGCCGCCGTCGTTGTTGACCTTGAGGCCTAGCCATCGGCGGTACAAGTTCGGGGCGAAACCCGAGTTGTAGAACCAGGTCAGACCACGGAGATTGTGCTCCCGCTGGCCGAAGACAGCAGTGCGGGAGCCGCCGCTGGCGCCGTTCTTGCCGCCATTGAGGACCTGAGCCAGGTACTCGGTAGGCCATTCTCGGTCGACGTACATGGGATGAGGTGCGAAAACAGCCTTGTATCCGTGCTGAAAAGCAACGGTTACGGGCCACATTTCGGGAAATGCGAAGTGCTTCTTAAAAGCAGTTTCCCGATGCATTGTCATGAGAAGACGACGAGACATACGAGATGCTGTAATGATGTGCGCTCTCCTAGGCGGCAGAGGCTCGTCTCGGTTGTTCTTGTTGTATCCCGTGATATCCTCTGACAGCAGCCAGGTAGTTCCCTCGGGATCGAAGATGGGGTTGAAGGCAATGTAGTCGGCCTCCTCGCCAACGCCCCAGGTGTACTTATCCTTCTCGTACGTGGTAGGAGGCTTGGGGTCGTTCTCGATTTCAAACCAGTCATCTTTGCTGGTGGGGCGCTCAGGTCCCCAGATGGTCTTCTCCCCTCTGGAGATCTTGGCGGGGTTCTTGTCCTCCTTGTTCTTGTTTGCGCCAGGAATGTTCTTCCAAACGTTGTCGGGGCCATCGGTACCCATCTCGGATTGGACGCGAGCCATCTGTCTGAAATCCTCCCATGAGCCATGAACGCTGGGTATGTAGAAGCGGGCGTTGCGTTCCCAAAGTCCCTTCCGCGGCTGCTCCTTGCCCCAGTTCTCAATCTTGGAGAACAGGTCGTAGTAGTGGCCGGTGTAGCGGATATCCATCTCCCAGGACCAATAGAAGTCATACTCAGGGTGTTCGTAGGCAAAGTATTGCATGGCCATGGTAAGGCCGCGGTACACTCCGTGGACAGGCAGGTCAGGGCCACGGGTGAAGAGGTCGAAGATGCCCTGGTACAGAGATAGCATCTGAGTCTCGGTCCAGAGCGTAACCAGGCCTCGGAGCTCCTCAGGAATGCGCTCTCTAATGCGGCGCTCATAAACCTCATGATCGGCCCAAACCGGGTATGCTGCATCGTTCTTGACCTGGACCAGTAGATGGACATCGTAGCGTCCACCCGAGGCTAACGAAAGCTCCGCAATGACTGAACGGACATTCATGATGTCCTCTTCGCGCCAGTCGTACTCGTCCCAAACGCGAATCACGACAGCGGTGCGACCAGTCTTTTCCTTTTCAGTCTTTTGTTCCTGGCCAGTGTTCTGGTCATCTTGGGCAGGTTTGGCGATTGGCTCCAGGTTCTCGAGGGGATCGCGCGTGGCAAGTGTCGCATTCTGGGTAGGCTCATCGACAAAGAAGCCACGACCAGAGGGGGTCTTGGGAGGCATCGGTTTAAACCTGTTGTTATTGGCCTGGTAACAGCGGCGCTGGGCATCGGCCCAGTCGACTTGGCGCCAGTCGACCTTGGGCGTCGTTTCCCACACGTCTTCGGAGCCTTCGTTTTCGCCATGCTCACCGATTCCCAGGCCTCCAGCAGGGACAGAGTATCCAAAACCGTAAGGCGCGTAACGTCCGAAACGTTCATAGCAAATATCTTCGGGCAGGCCTAGGAGCTCGTAAGAGCCTTCGGCGTGCTGGGGGAATCCTTGGGGCCGACCCTCAAGATACCGAATTGGCGGAACGCGAACCTTGTTGTCCTTGTCAATGAAGCACTCGTTCATCTTCTCCGGCTTGGTGACGAAAATAGAGCCCGGATGCTCCAAGATGTTCTTGCTCTTGGGGACAGCTCGTCTCACGGCATCGTCCTTCCCGTCTTCGCTCGTCGCAGTGGCCGTAGTGTTGATGTCGAGCAGGTCCAGAGAAAGCTCATCCTGGGAGCGAGGGTAGGAGGGAATGTACTTGGAAGGAGGGACGATAGACCTGACGCCACCGTAATATCTTTGGAGAAACCCGAAAGACTCCCACACCGGTGGAGGATCCGGTTTCTTTTCCACTTTACCCTCCATAATCATCTTGTTCTCGACGTGACTCGCGCGTACCAGAGACATGATCATGAGGACAATAAAGGCGACCAGTCCAAAACAGAGGTAACGAATGATGCGATTGGGAAGCCGGTAAAGATGGGTGCGCGGGCGGCGGGCAGTCGCGAGGGCCCGTTTGGGGAGCATCATTGCTGCGCTCGAGAGCGAGGCCGAGGTATGTCTTGAACTCCGCGCACTAGGCGAGGACGTAGTAGAGTAGTCTTCCGATTCATCGTCGGAGGAGTAGTAGTCGTCGTCGTTGGAGGGGCGCTCCTTTGCTCGTAGAGGACTCAGCTGCTCATACTTTGGTAATTTACCAGTGCGGTTCTCGCGAGACCGCAACGGGTTTGAGAAGATGGCCATGCTGATGATTGGGCTCGGGTCTGGGGGTTCTGCAGTCAGCTCGTGTAGGGAAGGGCGACGGCGAGAGGTTGTTGCTTACCACGGAAACCCCGTGAACGCCTCTGATTTCGTTGTGAAGCCCGAGGGACGAGCTGGCGTATGTTGCCTTGGCTGCGTTCTGGTCGAATGCAAGACCCAACAAATAGGCAATGTACAGCGAAAGACTGTTGGATATGTGTGGATGCTCTGGCCAGAACAGAGTATGAGATGGCGAGACGCGGCCAAGAAAAGATGGAGATGAAGATTGGAGGGTGGGCACGATGCTAGGACATGATATGGAAGTCAAGCGCAGCAAGGGAAACAATAAGACGGAGAGGAGGCTAGGTAGTTCGGGCCAACAGAGCGCAGCCCACCCTGAGTGATATGGATCTATCAGTTGGATATGAGGCGCCCCAGACGACGGCGGGACAACATACAATAAAGCGACCGGGTACGTCTACACTATTGTAATTAACCTTGCGTGCACACAATCGACGCGCACATACATAAACTAGGCAGTGTGGCGGTAGTAGTCCGAGAGGTGATTGGCATGCATCAATTATACGATTACGGGCACTGCACACGGTGTGGGTGGGCTGCATCGAGTGGCATCCCAATTGTTTTCTGGCTGGCAGGGAAAAAGAGGGTGTGGTGTGGAGCTCTCTCCTAGTCCTTTCCCCCCTATCCCACGCAACCGCCACTAGAAAGATTGGATCCAATTGGAGAATTGGTGGGGGTTTCCAGACGACAGCTGGCCAACTGGATGTTGCTCTGAGCAACGGTGACGGTGGGCGGTCTCTGCGGGCAGAACCTGCGAAGCCACTTCCCCCGTCTCTTGCAGCCGGAAAAGGTCACAACGCCGCACCGGACAGGGCCCAGCAGCGACGAGCAGCCAACTGGGGCTCGCTGGCCCAGGCTTCAAGGTGCGCGCCAATGCTTGCGGAACCTGAGAAGGGCAGGGCAGCGCAGGGATTATTGCCTTGGTCTCGACTTTCTCGATAGAAGCTTGACTGGGGTCTCCCTGGCAACCATTCGACAGCCTCCAGGACTGGTTGCCCGCTACGGCTCGGCTCCCTTGATTTGGAGGCGCGTTCCACTCGCCGTGCTCCTGCAATTCAGGACCGTTGAAAGTGCTTATTCTAGACACTGTTCACCTGCATGTCCTCCCTCCACCTTTGTTCACCTCGCTGTCTGTACCAGAGAAAGAGTGAGGGACGGAAAGAGCTCAATTAGAGCAGAAGGGGAGAGAGCGAGAGGGGTCAGGATAGGACACGACTGACTGACTGCTATGTAGGGAATAGACAGTGCCCCCCCCCCCCCCCCCATCGCGCAACCATGACTGAAGGGCGGCTGCAACTTCCATTGCCTTGCATTTGCAGGCACAACCGATGAATGGATCAGTCACGTTCCGCCACCACGGCACACGTCGAATCGTTACCTGTCTTGTTGCAACCCTCGTCCGGCCCAACGTTGAAGAAATGAGACTGGACGAAGCTGCAACATGTTCGGACGCGTGGATTGGTTTCGTCTCAACATCGCCCGTCTGGCTCTTTTCTCAAAGCATCGAGCTGGCACTGAGCTTCTGCTTCTGTACAGGCCTTGATGCCTAGGTACACCCATGCACCCCGCAACGTCTTCTCCTCTACACCACAATACCCTACCTACGTAGTAGGTAGACACCTAGAGTCTCCAACTGTGACGAGAAAGGCAAGCGTTAAGAATGAGTAGCTCCCAAAGGAACGGCTATGCTAACTTCCCTGCACCTACGAATTGCGACTCGCGACTAATCTCATTCAGACTCCAATGGTATTGTCTCAATGGCGGGGATACCGAACCGTCAAGTCATGTCAGTCTTGCAGACCCCAGCCAAACAGATTCAGAACACGCCGAGACTTTACCACGCAAATATCGATTCATTCACATACCCAGTTTTCATCTTGTCGGGCATGTGGCTGAGGTCTCTCTTTTGGCTCTCTGTTCGCATGCGTCGCCCTCCCAATGCAAACCCCCTATATTGATCCCTAATCAATGCCAAGTATCTCCTGACCTTACAGCCTGCCGTTGCTTGCTTCTCCTTGTTCCGCATTCTAGGGGAAATGGCACCGCACCGATAAGATTGGCAAGCCTTTGACGCGTCCTGTCTCACCTAAACACGGCCCGTGGCCAACAGCTGTAGTCTCGTCAGGCTCAGCGAATCTTGAGAATGCTGAGGTACGACGAGCCGCATTTCTCATGGGTCCATGCCGGTTGTACACTCTGCCAATCATCGCATGTTGGCGGTTTCGGCAGCAAGAAATGCAGAGAAACAGCCACGTAACCAACCCAAGTGGAAGAATCGTTTTTTTTTTTTTTGTTGCAAAAATGACTCGATATCGACGTCGTTCGCTGTCACATGGCGTCTGAGGTGATGCACAGCGAGCACTTGCCAACACGAGTCTTGAGTTCAGCAAAGTTTTCCGTGCGAGGCACAAAATTGATGTCCAACCGCTGTCGCCGAGGCCGCTCCTGACCCAAGACCTTACCCCGTCTACGAATAGTGTAGTGTGCCTAACGTACAGGTACATCATGGTGCCGTCAGCCAATGGACAGCCTTTCGGAAAGGGGAGTCGGCTGATCCGTTGCCGTCAAGCTGCTCAAGCGCGCCACTCTGCGGGGACAAGCACTCGCTGTTCTGGATGGCGCCGGCGGCTCTCAGCAGTCACTCTTTCCAATGGCACCGTCTCCTGACCTCTCACCCTCGCCGGAAGTCCCAAGGAGCGAGCTCCTCCGTCACCGGCGCCCTGGGTGACCGTCACCCGAACTGGCGGTGGGACTTGAGCGACCTCAACCCAACGTCATGCTTGGGACGGCCTCCCTTGTGTGCCATCCGTATTTCCTCAGATGCGGTGTGTTGTCTTCATGCAGCTGCTGTTGGCCAACGAACGCATCTTACCGACTGCTACAACATCCTGCCAGCATCCTCTCTGCTCCCGGGTCTTATGTTGATTCTGGAACTGACTCAGGAACGACGGACGACACGAGGTCCCAGGTGTGCGGCTGCCGACTTTCGCCTTCGCCTTGGGGGCGGGAACTTTGCCTATCTCTGCCGGTACCTCGCACGAGCCTAGTATCGAGAGTCGCTGACCAAAGGCTATCTATATGCGGTGTTGCGGTTCAACCCTCTCATCAAGCTAAAAACGAGCCACTCACGTTTGTCGCTTTTGTCACTTCATTAATTAACCGTCACCTTGACGCCCGGCTTCCCGACCCCGCATACTACGGTAGGTGTGACTTGCGACCCCCAGTGGCTCACGCGCCCTCTGTGACAAGTCACCTTGACCTCACACCCTTACTTGACATAGGTTCCTTTACTTAACTTACACCTCGACCTAACCCCCCCCCCCCCAAGACCAGACTTCTCTCACTTATAACCTGCTCCGCCGCTTTCCTCGCTCTCAAAGAAAACCGTGTGCTTGAAGTTATCTGAACCATCATATCGTGCCTTGGTGGCCGTGCATATTAGTGCTCATGCGTATCATCAGCTCTTGAAGAAGCCACAATGTCCGTCGCCCTCACCACGTCGACGTCAAGCCTCCTCCAGGAAGAGCCGGGCGGCGCTTCCCCCAACGCCTGCGTGGGATTAAACCTCAACCAGGCCGCCGTCAACTGTGTCCTCAAGCAGGAGCCCATCTCCGTCACTCTCAATGGCCCGGCCATCTTCGCCCTCTCCATGGCCCTGGCCCTCATCATCCACTTCCTCGAGCCCCGGGTCGCAGAGTGCCTCCTCGTCCTCCTGCCCATCCTCCTCCTCGTTCACAACGACTATCACAACTACCTCGGCCTCGGCCCAGGCGGTACCCCCTCCACCTTCCTGGGCTACGTCCGCATCGCCTGGTTCCGCCTCTGGGCCCTCCGGGACCCTTTCACGGCGCCCGACCCGGACCCGAACCGCCTCCCGAAGCGGGGAATCCTCCGCCAAGACGATGATCCGCACCACTGGCCTCTGCCCTACCGCCCCGGTCCGCGGCCCATGGTCGCCGGCATTGCGCCGCAGAGGCAGCTAGATCAGCACGGGACGGTGCCGCACTACCACGCCCTGCGACGGACGCTGGAGGGGCTCGCAGCAAGGAACCCGGCGCGGTTCGGCACAGCGCGCTCGTGTCTCGAGAAGCACGGGCTAGGGCTATTCGCGCGACATCCGGTGAACGTGACGTGCAACGGTGAGGTGTGCCATGTCCACGACTCGGACCACTCGCTTCACATGAACCTGCACCCGGAGGACATCCGTGAGGTCCTGGCCAAAGGGTGGGGACAGAGGCACCCCTTGGCGTGGAAGGGGAGTTTGGTGAGGATGCCTGTGCCGGAGGAGTTTGTCATGGTCTACGCCCCGCGAGGTACGTGGTTTATTTCACTCTTCTCCCTCCCCTTTCACCCGACATGGGGGATGAGACGTGTTCACGCTTAACCATACAGCACCTATACAAGCTTGGGGGAGAACCCCATGAGATGAGATCCCCTTGTCTTTGACCACCGCTGACACCACCTGCAGATGACCACGAACTGAGCATCGTATGCAGAATCATTGAAGCGGCAATCTGGTACGTCATTTCCGAAAAGACGGAGATTCGCGTCGAGAGGGCCACCTGAGCCCTCGAGTGCTCTAGTGACCGCTTTCGTCTAGACGAGCTTATAAGCACATAGAGATTCTCATCTTATCACACGAGGGGGACTACATTAGGTACCACAGCAAATTGTAAGGAGGTGGGAATAAAAAACTGGTTGGAGTTGTGGAGTTAGGGTAGAGTAGCAGTAGCCTATGATACAATGAAGAAAAACGGCCATCCGAAACGTTCAAGTGGTCGATCTAGGCCTGTGACTACTTCTGTGACCATGAGAAGCCGAAGGAAAGGCGTGGGACACCCTGGCATTTAGAGCTTCACATGCCATTCACCACCTCCTTACGTGGCCCATCTTTCGCAGTCTCTAGCTTTCTCATCCCCCTCCCCGTGTGGGATCGCTTGAATCTCTGCTTGGAAGGCCTTAGGATGGCATGGGTTTTACCCATGCCTCCTAGGAGCGAAAGGCGGATGACGGGGATACGAAAGACAACGTCGATAACGGCAACCTGGCGCGGATGTAAATGAACCGTTCCTCGCAAGGGCGATTCCGCGGTTATCGGCCCTCGCGGCCTTGGTTCTTTGGTCTTCGGTGATACAGCTCTACCAATACAGCTCTATCAATACAGCGTGCCTCTCGATACCCAGCACCAATTCTTCCTCGCGCTCACACCCATGCTCGTGATCATTCGCTGTCGCTCGCCTGCCCCTGCTTCGACTTCTTGAATCTCTCCCGCCCCGTCGCTATGGACGCCTCCACGACCCGTCCGTCAAAGCTGCGCCCGTTCATGAGCTGGATGCACGCCTGCGCGGACTGCGACTGAGAGAATTTAACGGACACCACGCCGTCCGGCTCCTCGTCGTACAGCACTACGTTGGTGACGTTGCCCAGCTTGGCGCACTCCTCGCGGATGTCCTCCTTGATCTCCAGCAGCGCTGCCGGGTCCTCCTCCAGCTCTGCCAGCGTAAACATGTGCTTGAGTATCACCGTCTTGTCCCATTTCGAGTTGGTCTCCGGTGGTATCGCCGCCGTGTCGTCATCGCTCCAGTCCGCGAGCTTCGCCGCCATCTTCTGTGTCTTGCGAATGATCTTCTGCCGGTCTTTATCATTCCGTTCCCTCTTCGGCTGGGCTGCCGCCCCCTCCCCGTTATCACCGCCGTTACCTCCTTTTCCACTGGCTGTACCCGCCCCGTCCTCATCATATTTGACCTTCTTGTAGCTCGAGTCCGCAGCCTGCACTCGCATCTTCGGTGTTTCGCCCGTGCCGGGCGCGAAGCGAAAATCCGTGTCGTCTAGGAGCATAATTGCCATCTCAACACTTTGCGGCTTGAAGAAGACGACGAGTGCGTCGCCCTTGAAGTTGCCCTTGTCGTCCGTGTACATCTTGATGCGTGGCCGGCCGCTATCAATCTCTTCCGCGACCACACCCGCCTTGCGCGAGAACAGCTCGTGTACCTCATCAACTGTCGCATCAGCCGGCAGCCCCGTAACGTAGACGGCCGTGTTCTGGCGCGGCTGCGGCGGTGCGCGCGCTGGCTTAGCCTTCTTCGCGGGGCGAGCCCTCCCGTTGCCATTGCCGTTGCTGTTGTTGTCGCCGCCTCCGGCTTCTGCTGAAGTGGGCGACTCTTTGCGTTTCCTAGGATTGGTCTGTTGTGGTTCGGCGTCCTTGATGTAGCCTGGGCCTGCGCCGGCTCTGGACAGGTCTGCTAGTTGCGCTGCGGTCTCATCTTCGTTGTCGAGGGGTCCCAAGGCTGTATCTACTGCCTCGACCCAGGTAGAGGTTGCCGGACTGAACTCGAGCTCGGTGCCGTCGTCGAGGACAGCCAGATACTTGTTGTCAAGCTTGGAGAAAGATATGCGCTCTTCGTTGCCAAAGTCCTCGATGGCGGTCGGTAAAGGGTCTTTCAATTGGTCTGCCATACTGGATGGGGATATGGTCGCCTGTGTGGTTCGGAAAACTGCAAGGTTGACAGACGAATGAGCTTGTGTTTGTAAGGATTCAGAGAACACAGCTTGAAGCCCGCACTGCGAAATCCGATTGCATTCGGTGACGTTTAGTGGATCACCCGCAGGTAGGTGCAGGGATAATACGTGTAGGCAGTGTGGGGTCCACTGCAGCACTTCCTGAGAGCCTTGAATGGTCATGCTATAATATCTGCCCGCGTTGCTCACGTTATCATCCGTGCTTGTCTGTTTTCTCGCCTCCCAAGACTTTGCAAAGTAGGGTATGCATCCGCACGCGCCGAACGGCCAATATGTGATGCATTCACAGTGTTGGGAAGGATGACTGTCATGGCTAGATTCACAGCTTCCAAACGGGATCAATACCAAACTGGGAACCAGCCCTCCCTGGAAGCTTGTTAGGACGTTGGGCTTAACATGGGTTCGTTATGTTTAGAAGGCATCTTGATTCTGGAATGCTTCAAATGTCTTGCCCAGTCTCCCGCTGTCGCCTGTTGCTTCAAAGCTCACGTTGAAAAAGACCCGTTGCAAGTGAGTAATGGTTATCATAGCCCAAGGCCAGTTACGGGAGCTCCATCATCTTTATCTCTATCATATCATTAATCGTCCTTGGCGTATGTGCCCTCCTCAACCCTGGTTTTGATTCTTCTCTCTGACTGTTGACTTAATGCTCTCAACGAAAGCCTCGACAGCCTCGCCGCCACCCAGGGGCATGGCACCACCCCTCATATAGCCGCCGTTGGGGACTTTGACGTTGAGTGCTCCCGCAATGGTAGGAAGACCACCGTCTCGAAGCGCCATGGTCAAACTTCCAAGTGCTTGATGGAACTGGGGGCTTCTGAGGACTCTCTCCAGTAAGCTCTTTTTCTCTGCCAGACTCAGGGTAGCCTTGGCCGCCGCGGCTGCCTCTGGAGTGGGCTCCGAATCGCCCAGGTCATCTGATTCCGTGGCAAGAACGAGGATCGCGGGTGGCAGGAAGCTCAAGAGGCTATCAATGTACTCCTCTGAAGCTGATCGCAACATTGGAATTGTGGTCTCGTTCGGGAGAAGGTGGCTGAGGTAAGGGTAAGGCTTGTCGGCGTGTTGTTGCTGTCCACCTTGCTGAGATCCGCCCAGGCCAGCGTTGCCTCGTAATGACTCCAAGAAATTCCGAACAGCAGCATCCGCATCCGTGTTAGGGCCACTGGTAGCGCTATCAAGCAGTTAGCACAGGAACACATCCACAGACGAGTCAAGCCACAGGCACCACGCTGAAAGGCAAACTCCGAACCCTCATTTCTTTTGAAAGGCTCTAAAAGTACAGATGGCGCCATATCGCGGGCCTCACGTCCTTCCCTCGCCAATGTCCATGTAGTTCGCAAGAGATAAATGATCCTGGACTTCGCCTAATAGAGACATGCATCAGGGAAAAACCTACGCTCGTGCTCCATCGCCTCCGCCCTCTCTGGCATTCTCTCCCTCTTCCCTAATGTCGCCGCCTGTAGCGCCAGGCCCAGCACCGCCACTGCCTCCTTGGGTCTGGTTCCTCCGGTCTCCGTGGCCCTCGGCATCTTCCATCGTCTCGTCGTCGTCGTCGTCGTCCCGTCTGTCGTCGGTGTTGCGAACTTGTGCGAGCTCCCGGCCGACGTTGACTTCCTCGCCCTGGAGAAGCGCATTGACGATCTCGCCAATCTTCTTATCCCGAGGGCTGAACCAGCTAGGATCCCCATTGCGCGACTGGGGTTTGGACTGGAGCCAGAACAAGTGTCTCTGAGAGGAGGATCCGAACTTGAGTACAAAAACACGGCCGTTGGTCTTCGCTGACGGTTGATCGTCGGGATTGTGGGCGACGAATTCACCGTCCATGGGCACCATCACAAGGTCGAGATCGGGGCTGTCCAAGGCGGCACTGCGCTCTCGCCAGCAGAAGTGAATCAAGTCTGTCTTGTGTTAAACATTACCCAGAATGTAAGAGCGTCGAATGTACGCACCATCTTCGGAGTAGAGGTAGATGTAGCCGGGGGTCGGCTGTGGCTTGATCTTGTAGGGCTTGCTAGAGGTCTACGGGCCAGATCAGCGGACTGGGGTCTGCAGCAAAGAGACTGGGTAACGAACGTCTGCATCACAGATGCCAGCCTTGAAGGTTATTATCGGCAGGATCGACGCCATGTTGCGTTGTCGAATTTTTGTGATGGAGGATACAGGTGTAGTAGTGAAGCTCGGGGCTGCCAACCGTTTGTACAGATGGTTTGGAGAAGAGTGGTTGTGGTTGGTGTCAGTCGAGCTCGATCGGTTTGGAGCTCTCAACTGCAATTGCGTAGGAGCTCCCTGCCTACTGGACCTAGCCTGCCTGAGGTGAGGTGGGCTGGCGGTGGCGGGTCCATCCCATCCACAGGGGGTTTCTCCGGCCCGTACTTAGTCCGAAGAGAGGGGTGAGGCGCTGGGCAACCAGATCCTGTGGGGTCCGTGCCGCCCAGGAGGTGGGCGAAGAGCACCGCAATCAAAGAGTCCAGGTCAAAAATTTCCCAAACCCCCCACCTCGACCTATTTCTACCTGAACCTCAACACATCCCTTCTTTCTCCTGCCTCTCTCCCAGATACCCCTTTTCTTCCTTCTACACATTCTCCAAACCGCAAAAATGGGCTTCGCCGACCTTCTCACTGATGCTGGTGCTGCCAGTAAGTTTCTGCAGCGTTGATTCTCCATTCTTTCTCGGCTGACAATCGAGTCAGTGCTGAACAGCTGGCTCACCACCCGCTCCTACATCGTCGGGTAAGTTGAAAATCCTCTATTCACCGCTTCGCGCTCGAGAGATGTCTTTCTCGCTACACTCTGGCTACATGATGAGGAAAATTGGTCCGTGTTTCGGAGGCAGCCTCAAGACCTGCTATTTGACGACAAAACCAGCACATCGTGCAACTCTGACCCCCGCCTTCCACCCCCTTTTTTGACTGAAAAGCAACCTTGGGCGAGACAATGTCGCTAACATTCGGCACAGTCACACCCCTTCCCAGGCCGACGTGGTCACCTTCAAGGCCCTCCAGTCTGCTCCCGACGCGGAGAAGTACCCCCACGCCGCCAGATGGTACAAGCACATCTCTACCTACGAGAGTGACTTCGCCACCCTCCCCGGCGATGCTTCCAAGTCTTACTCCGTCTACGGCCCTGAGGCCACCGAGCTCCCCGTGAACCCTGCTAAGGCCCCCGCCGCCGAGGAGGAAGACGATGACGTCGACCTGTTCGGCTCTGACGATGAGGAGGAGGACGCCGAAGCTGCCCGCATCCGCGAGGAACGTCTTGCCGAGTACAAGAAGAAGAAGGAGAACAAGCCCAAGGTTGCCGCCAAGTCGGTTGTCACCATGGATGTCAAGCCCTGGGGTAAGTTTCTTTTTCATGTCCAATATGCGAAGTGATGCTAATTTCGTTTCATAGATGACGAGACTCCCATGGCTGAGCTCGAGGCTGCTGTCCGCGCCATCGAGCATGACGGTCTGGTTTGGGGTGCCTCCAAGCTTGTCCCTGTCGGTTTCGGTATCAAGAAGCTCCAGATCAACCTTGTTGTTGAGGATGAGAAGATCAGCTTGTCTGACCTCGAGGAAGAGGTAAGCCTAGTTCGCGTCTCACTGCTTCTATGCAACCCCCTCCCCTTTTCTCAACTACTTTTCATAAATTCCAACTCTTCTTCAATTTCACGTGGTCCTGTCCTATTGCCATGAATCTAGATACTAACCACCTCCCTAGATTTCAGCCATTGAGGATTATGTGCAGTCGGTGGACATTGCTGCCATGCAGAAGCTGTAAGGTGCTTTATGATAGAATGGGAGGGATGATTTCACGAGGCATGAGTTGGAGATGGAGATATGATAATCCATAGAATCCTCACCCAAAACAAAAAAAAGTCGGGCTCAGGAAACGCGGAGTTTTCAGCACCAGCGGAGGCAAATGCTCCGCCTACGACAGAGTGCAGGCTTAAGGCTTTCATGAATACAAATGAGGTTATGAAGACCTTTGAAGAAGTCAAAACAATTTGCTCCATATGTGAAAGCCGTCTTTCCTAGCCAAGTGAGGGGTAAACTCCCGCTGTGCAGCCTTGATGGCCGGCGCAAAAATCTAATGTGACTAGTCCATGAGTGGGTTGCTCTAGTGGGGCAACGCTAAGGGAGGGGCAATTTTTGCTACTTCCACAGGGCTAGACCAATGCGACGCGCCACTTGACTGGTTTGCTGATTCCATGGCCCGTATCTGCATAACCGGCCAGCTTCAACGCGACTCCTGGATACGACACGCGCCAGTCGATGCATGGGGATTGGTTTACTTTCAACCGCTCGACGAAGCACGACACAGCAATTTTCTGACAAACATGTACGGCGACCTAGGTAACAAGCTGGTACGGCTAGACTCGAGGGCGGTTATCCGTTGTGTGTGATGCAGAGGATTAACGCGCTTTGCAGGTGCAACATGCCAAACGAACCCAAAACCTCGCGCATTTACCAGCCTATCAAGCGGAGATGGTACGTGCTGTTACGCGCGAAGTCAGAGACCTTGATAGAGACGTGACGGAGCTACTGGAGCCTTTCCAGGGTTCCTTCGACCCATCTGCAGACCAAGCAACCGCATGTACAGTGCTTGTCAATTACCTTTCGATGCGAAGAAACAAGCGTTGTCTTCTCGCCTACCATCGAACACGAAGTGACAAATTGGAGGAGCTTGCATGGAGAGGAATAGACGTTCTCGATTTGTCTGGACAGCAGATGCGAGGCAACGCAGGATCATCGACCGGAGGGCCTAATGGGAACGTCGATGGGCCCACGAGCAGTCTCAGTCCGCAGGAGGAGGAATACGTGAGGCAATACGGTGACCTTCTGGCAGCCTATAAAGGCCAATGGACGGATATCGACTTGACCGGCAGCTTGGAGCCACCACGAGACCTCTTTATCGACGTTAGGGTCTTGAAGGATGCTGGGGAGATACAAACCGAGTACGGGTGAGTTAAACCGTGTGAGCCTCAGACGGAGATGTATATCTGATTTCGGGGATCTAGCGCCATCAACTTGACGAAGAACAGCCAGTTCTACGTGAGGCAGGGAGACGTGGAGCGGCTCATAGCCCAGGGCTATCTTCAAAAGCTCAGCTGATGAGGGGAGCCAAACCATCAACAACTGGAGATGAGGGCACGAAGAAGAATGTGCCTTCATTTCTCTCGTTCTTGAGGTTCAGTAGAGTGTGGAGGGCGAGGATGTATTGCCGCCTGGGCCAGTCTGATGCGCAGGCGAGATTCCCAACAAACGTCGACATGCACAACAATCCACATGCCACGCGGTGCGCCATCGCTGTTTGAATATTCCAAGACAGTGCGTCAAAGACACTCGACATCTGACCATTGTGCCGGCGTCCTGCGGGTGTGTGTGGCACAAACGTGCAGTTTCAAGGGGTCGGGGAACGGGATTCACACAAGACTAAGCTGACCGCGGAGTCAAGTACCGGTACTACATCGGACTCGAGTGGGGGAATGGTCATAACAAGGGCATGTGGCCCGGGGCATGGTGAGGTCAAGATCTGCAGACCGGATGACTTCCGGGCGGCCGACTGAGGCAATAATGGCTAATTCGGCAACGCACAACGGCCCGCAAACGAGACTGATAGGGCTGATGTAATGGACAGAATCCGAGCAGCGTGGCAAAGGGTATTTCGAACGACGTGCTGGCCGAGACTCCAGCTGAGTTGTTCTTGTCACGTCGTGACGAGCGGAGAGTTGGAGAAAGATGACACGCAAAGGGCAGCAAACGCACACCTCATCGTTCTCAATGGTGCCATTGGTCGACAGCTCGGCTCGCATGGCTCAGACAAGTCGTGATTGTGCGGGGAATGAACATCGGATGTCGCGATATCGGCGGTGGATGAGCTGGAGACCGATAGCGACATTCGACGACTCGGACTGCATTGAAACCCCAGAGACACGCCCACAACTTGACGTGCCTCTTGATCGAGATTTCAGTAGCGCCGCCTCCCGGAAAGCTGCAGCTGGTCATCCATAAGTAGTTCAGTCGCACCCACCCACACACTCAGAGCACGGCACAGCACAAGCCAAGCAAGGCCCGGTGCGCTGCATTGCATCATGCGCTGCATAACGCTCGCCGTTGACCATTTTGACTAACCCAGATTACCTTCTTTATTACCACCTTAGCCCAAAGGGACTGGGGTGATGAAGCGGCAACAACAACTGACTTGCTAATTGTTGTTCCGTTCCGTTGCAGACATTTAGACCCATTGCAGATAATGTCGATCAGTCAATCGATACCAAACATTGCAATTGACAAGTTGTTTCCCCACGAAAGATAAACAAAGAAAAAGAAAAAAAAGAGAGAGAGAGAGAGAGAGAGAAATTTGGACCAGGGGGGACCTAGCCTCGAGCAGGGCACCAGTACTTCAGACGCGAGTTTGGTCTGGAACATGGTGTCTCTTTGAGACGTGATATATGAGAGGATGACAAAGAGTAGTGTTCCAACGTTAGCAGTCTTCGCATCCGATTTAAAGCGGCCCACAGTCCAACATTTAGAGCTTGGGTCGGTTGGCATGGTTGGCTTGGAAGAGGTGAAAATGGTGGCGGTGATGATGTAGAGGGTGGCCCTGGCTTCCGGGGAGCAACGGAGAACTGGAATCCTGGAATCCTGTATCCAAAGTGGGGTGAGGCGCCAGCTTGTTATGGGTGGACTGCTTGGCTGACAGACAGTGGACTGCCGTCCTCTGCCTGCAACGGCTGCAGGTAGGTGGCTCGCTGGAGGGGTTGTTATGGTACGTGCAGGGGTCGTTGCGGTGTTACGTACTTTGTACGGTGCGATTCAAGCACCTAGAGCAGCCTGGGCCGCACTGGGCTGCGCTGGGCTGCGGTAAGGCCGCTCCAAGAAACCACGAGGGATGGGCACTAGCTTGCCGTAAAGAGAGAAGTACCTGCCCAAGCACCCACGCTGATTGTATGTCGTACCTGTAGGAGGCACGCTAATGAGGGGCGACGAGCCACATGCAAAATGCAAATTTGACTTGGATCAAGGTTCGTCCTTCGTCTAATTCCGCCTGCGTGCGAATGTGCCATATTGACGACAACCTCGACCTCGAACTCTGTTCCTCCTCCTCCTCCTCCTCCTCCTCCTCTTTCTCCTCCTCCGCCACTACCACCACCTTGCTCCACCTCTTCCTCCGCTTGGCCAGTTCCATCCACACTGCAACCGTTTTTTTCTCCTAGCATTTGGTTTTCTCGCCTTTGGCTTTTCGCCCACTCGGTCAACTTACACGGGGTTAACCTTGCTCTCTCACTTGTAGATCCAGGCCTCGACTTTAATCCAAATACACTTTGCCGTCTCTATGCTTCTCATGTTTTCCAGGTAAAATTTACAACAACCAGCCGCACCACTGGCTCAGCCACCCGACAATTGGCAGTTCTAAAAGGTGCGACCTTAAACCGAGGTATCTACTTGCCGCTGCCAGCCGACATAACCGTCGGCTAGCAATGTCATCCCCAAACTTTGGCTTTTCTCCATGGCGGAGAAGAGCCGCATCGCTGAGCTCCCAAAGGACCGGTGATACCAGCAACCCCGAGAACCCGTTGCTCAGTCCAGGTAGAACCTCCCAAATGGCCGATTCACGGATACTGTCGTCATCAGTGAGCTCCAGTCATCGGGAGCCGATCCGTTCCTTCATCCACGGCAACGTGAGGGGCCATTTAGGCAAGCTTCCCGTACTTGGCACACGAGTCACACACCACTGACTTGTACGTAGCTCCCGTCGACAGTGCCCAGTACGCCCGCAGTGTGCGCGAAGACACAGCAGAGCTCGCCTCGTACCTCTTGTCCGACAAGAAAACGGGCCAGAGCCCGGGGTTTCTCTCCCGTCAACGATCGCAGTCCTCAACTCTCGCTCGCGAACCAGCAACTTCGGACAACGAGGAGGAAGGTGAGGAGATTACACATGTTACGAGCTCCAAGACCATTCCGGAGGCCTCCGAGCCATCCTCGCCGGATGAGGATGTTGAAGGGATTCCCGAGGACGGCCCATCCATCCTGACAACCCTACTCAAGAAGTCACCCCCTCAATCGCACCGCGACCCGTCATTTGAGCCCCAACTCGAAGCGTTGGAGCCATTGGAGCCATTGGAATCATCCGCCCCTGAACCGAAGCGAACGCCATCCACGGAAAGACCGCTACGAGAGGCACGGCGGTCGGCGACAAGAGTTGCCAATGGGTCCACTGAGCGCACACCGCTGATTTCCAGATTGTCATCTGACAGTTTTGAGAGCTACAATACGAACGGGACCACCGACGGAATTGACATGGAGGGACAGAAGCAGAGACCTAGGAAGAAGTGGCTACGAGGTTTGAAGGACCTGACTGTGAACGTGGAGGAGCACATGGCTCATGGCATTCAAGTCATGACGAGTCCCAAATTTTGGGACCATAGGGCGCTTTGGCACAATGCCGTGGTGGCCCCCGCATCTTGCTTGCCGGCTGTCATTGTTGGCTTGCTACTCAATGTTCTCGATGCCCTGTCTTACGGTGAGTCTCTTGCCAGCTGCGATCATTGATTCATCTGACCTGACTCGACTAGGCATGATTCTATTCCCCCTGGGCAAGCCCATCTTTGCCAATCTGGGCTCAGCGGGCATATCCATTTTCTACGTTAGCACCATTGTTTCCCAGTTGACTTTCTCGACTGGCAGTATTTTTAAAGGGGGTGTTGGCTCTGAACTGGCACGTTGATCTCTGTTCCGACCCTTGACTCTTTACTAACCCATTTATAGATCGAGGTCGTGCCGTTCTTCCATAATATGGCACAAACGATCACGGACCATATCGGTGAAGACCAGCCTGATGCTGTGATTGCAACAACGATTGTATCGTACGCGATTAGTTCCATGATGACCGGCACAGTCTTTTATCTCATGGGCAAGTTCAACTTTGGTTACATGGTTGGCTTCATCCCGAGGCACATATTGATTGGGTGCATCGGAGGTGTCGGCTGGTTCTTGGTTGCCACAGGATTTGAAGTATCCGCCAGGATGGACGGCAGCCTCGAATATGACATGGATACTCTCCATAAGCTGTTCCGAAGCGACACGGTACCCCTCTGGGTGACACCCCTTCTGCTCGCCATTGTGCTTTTCTACAGCCAGGCTCGAGGTGCATCCAAGTACTTCCTGCCACTGTACATCATCTCGATCCCAGTTGTCTTCTACTTTTTTGTATTCTCTTTGGATGCGCTCGATCCCGATTCTCTCCGAGATCATGGATGGATTTTTGAAGGACCACCGGCGGACGAACCGTGGTGGTACTTCTATACGTTGTACAGTACGCCGAAGCTATGCCGCTGGCACTGACTTGTGCTGACTTTTTGACTTCAGAATTTTACCTGGTCGAGTGGGACGCCGTACTGGAGTGCATTCCTGCAATGCTTGCCCTCACCTTCTTCGGTATTCTCCACGTCCCTATCAATGTTCCCGCCTTGGCTCTGCAGAGTGGCGAAGATAATGCCGACCTTGACCGTGAGCTCAAACTTCACGGCTACTCAAACTTTATCTCTGGCATGGCTGGCAGCATCCAGAACTACCTCGTGTATGCCAACACTGTGTTCTTCATGCGATCCGGAGGAGACAGCAGGCTCGCCGGATATATGCTAGCAGCTCTGACCTTTGGCGTTATGATCATCGGTCCAAAGATCATTGGCTTCATTCCCATTATGATGGTTGGCACCCTCATCTTCGATCTAGGCTTTGAGCTTCTTCTCGAAGCCGTATGGTTACCAAGGAAGAAGCTAAAAGTGGCCGAATATCTAACGGTATGCTACGGTGTTCTACGTATCCACGGAAACTAACTAACGTCTCTCTAGGTAATTGTAATCGTTCTGGTAATGGGTATCTACGACTTTGTTATCGGCATTGGCGTAGGCATCATTCTCGCGTTCGTATCGTTGATCATCCAGACATCGAGAGTGTCTGCTGTTCGAGCCAGCTACACAGGCGAAATTGTTGGCTCGACCGTACGCAGGAATCCTTCGCAACACCACTACCTACAGGAAGTTCGTCGCCAGATCCATATTGTGAAGCTGACTGGTTTTCTGTTTTTCGGCACAGTCGTGAGTGTCGAGGAGAAGATTCGTGCTCTGATCGACGACAGTGCCTTTACGGAGAGGCCCATCAAATACCTTATCCTCGATCTGTATCATGTCACGGGCCTCGACTACTCCGCTGGCGAAGCATTCAACACTATCAGCAGATTGCTGGACAGCAAGGGAGTTGTCCTCGTGTTGAGTGGGAAAGACGCAGAGAGCGAAGTTGGCCGTAATTTGCGGGCCATGGGGCTTGGTAACGACAACATTGAAGTTACCTTGCTTCCGGATCTCAACTCGGCTTTGGAGAGCTGTGAAAATGAACTGCTCAAGACGTTGTACGCTAGTCAGGAGGACCTTCGGAAGAGCTCTCGTCACGCACCGACAGCCAACCTCGACGTGCCCGCGAAGCCGGATCGGGCATCCTTCGACATGGTCATCAATTCACCAAGACGCAACCATCTTTATGAAGCCGCTAGAAACGCGCTGGCGAACACGGAGTCGTCAGGCGCAAAAAAATGGCAAAGCTTCAAAGAGCCGTTACGACTGATGCTCCAGATTTTCCAGGGCCTCAGCGACAAAAACGAGGACTTTTGGTTTAGAGCGGTTGGCTACTTTGTCCGGAAGGAATACACAGCCGGCACGGTGCTCTTCACAAGAGGCGAGCCTGCGAAGGGGTTCTACCTGGTCGAGAAGGGCATCCTCCGTGCCGACTACGACTTACCCCAAGGCTCGCTTACGGAAAGCATCGTAGCGGGCACCACCTGCGGCGAATTGCCCTTCTTCTCCGAGACAGACCGAACGGCGACGGTGACGGTTGACAGAGACTGCGTCGCGTGGCGTATGGACAAGGAGGGGTGGCAGAAGCTTCAGAAAGACCAGCCGGACGTCGCCCAGGAGCTTTTGAGGGTATCGCTGAAGCTCACTAGCGAGCGGATGACCTCCATCACTTCATATATCTTGACCATGGCTGGATAGCGCGTCTGATGGAGATTTACTAACCAAACGTTTTATCTATTTCTTAGTTACTGGAGTTGATAAGGATGCTGGGGGAAAAAAAGGAGGGGGGAGAGGGTTTATTTTATCATGTTGGCTGCTAGCCATTAGCGAAGTTTGCTCACATACATCCGTTGCTGGTAGCCTTCTTCTGGTACCTAAGCGCTAAGACGCCGCCTGTAGGTCTCTCTGCGTGAGCAAATAGACTTGTATCAATAACAGATACCGTTGGTATTACATCGTCTTCTGGACTTGGACAGACAGTCTATCCATTGTGAGTCAAGTGGATACATGTCTTGCCCGCATGTCTTGACAAGTTTGAGTACGGGAGCCAATAAAGCCGGCCCTTGCTAAGACTGCCAGCGACTTGTTAAAGAATCTTGGTGTCTCTGCCGCTGCTTGCCTGTCTTGGTGTCATGTGTCTTTCCATCCATACAGCGGCCGTCGCCCCGCATTCCATATACTTCGGCATGTTGACGGTCTGGTCAACTCATACGGATATGCCTATGCTTTCGGCAGGCGGAACTTGAGTACAAGATTGGTCGCCAAGAAAAGGGGTTTGAAAACGGCGCAATGCGTGCCTCGTCCTCGTAGCTGGGCAGTCTACCAGTGGCCAGTCACTCATTGGACAGTATAGTTGGCCGGTTCCTTCACGTCTGGTTATCTTCCATGTAAATTCTTCTCCTGCTTTGTGTGGTGCGAGTGTAATGGGATAAGTCTTATTTGAAGTACGCCACTCTCCCTTTGGAATACATGCGACCAGTAATGATTAGGAGCAGATTGAGCATCGAAATACACGAGAGGTTTGATTATGGTAAGGTGCGAGCACTGAAGCTTCTCGCGAGGCAACACGATAATAGGTGGTATTTTCTCTTGTTCCAAAATCTCGTGATGCTGCCTTTCCCACTCTTGCTTGCCTTGTTCCTTTTGCCAAGTTGACTAGTTACCACAAGACTCGACAGTCACTTCGTGTTGCTTGGCTACATGAACGATCTCCTCGGCCATTAAACAAATTGACCTTACACCGCCTCGGATGGTGGTTTTCCGAGTCCTTTCAGGGAATCTGTGCTAGGAATCATACGTCTGATTGAACCTCAAGGCGAACTGACGGAGTAGGGTAAGTCGTGTTAAATTTGCTGGTCCTGGCTTTGCACGATGCTCCTGGATTTCATGATCTTTCATTTATAAGCTTGCCTTCCGGTTTTTGACCTCGTATTCAACATGCTGAACCCTGTCTCAGAGCACATATTATTCAGGCTTGACTTTCACTGATCGCTCGGACACCGTAGAACTAAGTATTTTTTGAGCTCAGCCAGAGTATTATCAACCTGTTTATGCTCCAGTTTCATCGGAGCCCAGTTGCCGAATCAGTCAGGGAATTTGAGTGCCATGGCATGAGCTTGTGTCAGTTGCCCAAAGATTTTAGAATCGGCTGTCTGAGGTGCGTAGCATAGCTTAATGGCATGTTCGACTCTGAGAAGCATCGGGTTGTAAGATGCTCTATCGGCGCGATCCTCACCGGAGAGACCGAGCGAGATATTGGGCGCTCTGATATTATCTTCACGTCACACCCTCGACCTCCTCAACTCTACCGACCCTTCATCGATGTTGCTGGAGTGGACATGTCTCGGTCTAACAGTTTCAAGTGTGTACTACCTTCATCATACGGGACGTGTTCCCGGTATTTGCTCTTAGGAAGGGCGAGCGATATGCTAGTATGTTAAGAAGAAAGCAGAAGTTTGATCTACATCATCAAGCGTCCAGATACGTCGACTGCAGCAAAGGATGCAGTTCCTGCTAAGCCCGTAAAAAGCAAGCTCGTCATAAAGCTTGCCGATGTGGTTGCGCGGCCGTCAACATCTTCTGAAATGAGTATGACCATGAAGATTGGCCTGCCACCACCTTCGATTTGGTGGTGCCCGCGTCGCCACTGACGACCACGGCCAGCCATCTCGCTTCCGTCTGCGCATATGTATTCCTTCGCGGCGCGCGCCATAGCGGATATACGACGTACGTTAGACCTCTGCCCTCTGACGATTAGGGATATGCATGGTCCGACTAGCTGATGAAGCAAATACCACGGAGGTCGAAGACCAGATCAGAATGGACGGGTTCGAGAATGGCCCAGACGAGCGAAATACCGGCGGCCTCTGCCGGAACACCACGCGTCTTTGTCCTCCTACAATTTTTGTGGAACCCCAGCGGCGAGACTCGTCGGAAACATGGAGGAATCGTCCGCGCTTAACATCCGCACCCCGGGATGGCTCGCCGAGTGCAGCCTCGTCGAAATCTACTTTGATGTACATGCTTGGGCAGTTGGACGTCTTGTGGAACGATGTTCTGTGTGAATTATGGCCACCAGCTCCCGTGGGCTGCTGAGATGCTGCAGCCGGGAGTCTCACTGGCAGCCGAACTCTAACGGCGTCTTGACGTTTGCAGGGTGATATGTTCCGCTTGTGAGCCTCAGGGTCCCTTGGCTGGTAAACAACCAGGACCAGGAAGTGGCGAGAATTGGAACAAGAGAAGAACTGACACTGTATGTCGATACGTATAGTATACGCGACCTATTACCTGTGTTTCGCCGACGGCGAGGACTCTGGTGCTTGCGTCTGGAATCCAGGTGTCTGCTGTGAAGGAATCAAAGAGAAATACCATGGAAACGATACCTGCCAAGTCGGATGAGCAGGTTATGCAGGAACTGGGGAGAACCGATTTCGAAGCCAATCTGCTGATGGTGTGTCGATGCTCTCGGGCATGCCCCGCCCCTTTCCTGACATGGCACCGACGGAGTTATCGCAGAGACTAAGCGACTAAACTATCGAGGAGCACAGCCGAGTTACAACATGGGCAATGGTGAGAGACCTGATGAATCGTGTGGCGGAGCATGGACCGAGGGATTTGAGAAAACAAACGCAACTCATCTTGTTTGTGTGGGGTTGATGTGTGAACCGCCTGATATAGGGTCTTAGCAGCAAATGGCTTTCCAATATGTACATCAGGCCACGTTACTGCATTACGTAGTAGAGATGGGGCATTGATGCTCTGCCGAAGCATACGGTCTGTGGCATCATGATACCAAGCTGGTACTTTCGGTCTGCAGCTAGAACCCAGATCCACCATGTTGTGAGCACGACAACACCACGCAACACAGTACCAAGGGCCGAAAAAAAACCCCTGCTGGTTGTGTACAGTAAAGCACGATTTCACCAAAATGGATTCAAAACATTCAAAATATTGGCGATAAGTAAACTTTTCGTATGACCCCTTGCCGCAAAAGCCCTAGACATTGCATTATCCTTTCTGTCATTTCTAAGGATAGATCGTGGGAAGGGGGGCTGCAACCCTCCAGGACACCACCATGCACGGCGTTGTAGTGAACCAGGCAGCGCAAGGCTTCAGAGTTACATAGTACGCTGGAACGGATCAAGGCTGGGTTATGGGGTCGCGGGCGGGCTTTCGTGTTACACCCAGTAATCTCCGGGAAGCCGGAAAGCCCTTGTGGCGATAGGTGTAATAGCGATGTAGGTATCAACGGTTCCAAGAAGGGGTTCGTTCATCCGAGTCCGTTGGCGTCGACGAGTTGCTGGTATCCTTAGCATGTAAAATATTACCGGAAAAGTCGGGAAATGTACGCCTGGCGCATCGTCTAGGTGATTTGTGTTGGTATTGGTAGTGTCGTTATTATCATTATTGTTATTATTATTACTATCATTATCGTTTACAGGGGCACCGGCACTTGGACCGAGTCTCGCAAATTCACAATGAGCAACGCTGCAGCCCATCTACGTTCAGGAAAGGGAAGAAGAAAACCACCTCTGTTCCGATCCAACGAACGGGATTGGTCGTTTGTAGCTACGAGCCAAAGCCGATGACACTTGACCGGAGAGTTGGTGTCCGCTCACTCTCATGGACAACTCTCTGTCGCCAACCACAGCAATATCAACGCATGTACCTCCCTGCGCTGTTACCTGACCAACATTTATCAAAACGATGCATGAACAAAGACCGTTCTCACTTAGCATCGCTCCCAAATGAAAGTCAAGGCCTCCTTTTGACGCCATGTCATTCTCTCACGGCCTCGTACATCCAAAGTAGATCGCCCACGGGATCGCCATTGTTTCGGTTTGATGTTCATCCCAAACATGACTCCTCCAAACCTGCTCGACTGCTATCCAATCCCGATCCTTCGTCCCAAGTAGCCCTCAGCCGTAAGAGGAAAACAGTCGCTTATCTTGAAACCTTAAGATTCTTGACTACTATGTAGTAATCCAAATCAGAGAAACGAAACGGAATCCCACCTGTCCCAACACAAGCACGAAGCGTGGGAAAGAGAAACATTGAGTGCATGCGACGTCCAAGTCACTCACCTGCTGCCCTCGACGAGGCGTCGTTGCCTCTGCCCTCCTCATTTAGGACCTGTTGGCCAGGTATGTGGTTTGACATCCACAACGGAGACAATCGCCCGTCCAAAAGTATTGGATTTTGCCACCACCACGCCACCCACCCACCTGAATCGACATCCGGAAAGGCGCAGCCCTTTAAGACGAGAGCCCGGACCACGGCCGCCGCCGGACATCCACTGCTCACTCACCCCATACTCCTAACCCCCACTTGACGTTTTACCATCTTCGATACCTCCCGCCGGGTAAAAGGCCTCGTTAATCCTGAAAACACTCGCGTAACACGCACCAAAAGAGACATGAGTAGTCTGCGGTCAATACTGAGCGGCGGTCGCGTGAAAAAGTCAAGGCCAAAACCCAAAGTGACAGCGTCGGCGTCGCCACGGAAGAACAGCGGGACCAGCTCCTCCCGGACCGGAGGCAGCAGCGCCATCGCCATCAAAAAGAAGCCCGTACAGGCGGACGCTGGTTTCGACGACGACGACGACAACGGCGGCGGCGATGATTTCTTCCACGACAGGCTCGATGACGTCGGCCTGGTTGCGGCGTTGGCGACCGACATGTCGCTGCGTGATGTTGTACAGTCCATCAAGTACACCCGCAACCGCATGTTCGGACCCGTACCGACAGAGGCAGCTGGCATGAACTCCACGCGGATTGCCGAAGTGCTCAACTTCCGCAAAGCCGTGCCGGGCATCGTGACGGTATCGCACCTGCACGCGCTGCTGGCCTCCCCAACCGCTGTTGAGCGCGAGGTCGCAGAGTTGCAGCGATGCGGAGCCGTTCGCAAGATCTACGTACAGCGCCGAGGCGGGCTAGGCGAGGCCCTGATCGAGACGCCCGAGCTGGAGGCGATGATAGCGCAGTCCGCGGGGCTGGACGAGGAGGCCAAGACGGCGTTTACCAAGTTCCTCAGAGACAACCCCCTGGCCCAGACGATGCCGCGGTCCGCCTGCGGCCACAAGCAGGCCGATGCCCTGGTGCGCGCAGGGTTCTTGACGGCCAGCGTGCACCCCCAGCATGTAAACACACCGCTGATGAATCTGCATCTGCGCCCGGAGGATCGAGGCAGCTTGATGAGCATCGAGGCGGTGTCCCGCGCAGCCTCCGGCAGTTTCGAAGCCGTAGGCGGCCAGGGTGCAGTACATGCCGCCGGTGGTGGGGGCGGGGGAGGGGCGCTGCGGCGATCCCGTGCCGACGACGCCTCATCCTCGGGGGATGAGTTCACCATCGCTGTGCCGGGGAATGGGTCTTTTTTGAAGCTGGCCACCGCCGCTGTGGAACGTCTCACGCAGCTGTTGTCCAAATCGCAATATAGGGAGATGCCCGTGTCTATGCTCAGAGAGCGATGGGAGGGTGGGGTAGCCCGTGACGAGGCGCGTCTCGCAAGGAGGGCCCGAGGAGAGTTCGCCGGCGTGCTACCAGGTCGGACGAAAAGGTGGAGGGAGTTCTATGGCCTGGAGTTCCACTGGGTGTTGGAGGAGGCAATGGGTGCCGGCCACGTTGAAGTCTTTGAGACGCGGAGCGTTGGCAGGGGAGTTCGTTTGCTGTAATCGTAATCGTGAGACACCCGGGCCCGTGTTCTCTATCCACACAGCGGAGCAAGGACCAGGCTGGATGCCGTAAACACAAAACAAATCCCGCTCCTTCGATGAGGGCGGACGCCGAAGAACGCCGTCGATGAAACGCTCTTGCTGGACAACTTGTGGTGTCGCTTAGCCTCATCCGACACAAGAAACCAGGATGTCATGGCTTGTCCGTCCGAGTGTCGTCAATATCGTGAAGACCTATGGATTCATTGATGCATGTAGTCGCCCTTAACTCCCATAAGCGGTCTAGTGCAACTCACCCGATACATATGTAATATCACGGTACGTAAAAACCCAACACGCGGCACCTCTGCTCTGTGCCACATCTCTTCATGGATTCATAAAACGAACATTACAACGATTGAACCAACATGTGAATAATAACGGTGCTGATGATGAATCGAGCCGGTCTTCCCTTTCTCAGCTCATTCATCTATTAACCTACTTTGGTAACCTTACCCCCCCCTTCTGCCTAAAGAGAGTTAGCCGGCAACGGGCCTGCTCATGAAGTTTCTCCCGTATCCTGACTCCCTGCAAGTCGCCACCGCCTAGCATGGGAATGTCCCGAGGGGCTCGTCAAAGGCGGAAGGCGATGCGGCGCGAGTGTTGTCTAGGTACATCCCAGGTGCCGATGTTTGATCTCCCATGCTTCGCCTAGTCGCAGAGTTGCGCGCTGTTGGCGCAGCGTATGGCTGAGAAGGGCCGCTTTGTAATTGTGACATCGACATAAGGTTCTTGACTCGTGGGACGCATCTGTCGTCGAGCTGGTAACTTGGACGTCAATCTTCTCTCATCCGTTGTTTCGGTTGCTTCGCGTGGTGCTGTCAAAGGTCCGAAGGACTCGGACCTCAACATGCCTCTCCCCATGCTGTTGCGGCCCCCCCCTTCCGAATGGCAGTTCGCGACATAGCGGGTGACTGAGTCGGTGGAAGGAACGGGTAGACTTTGAGGTGATGACTTTGTTTCTCGACACATGCAAAGACTGTGTAGAAAGAAGCTTCATGGGACAGACCCGTCCTCCTGCAGCCGGTGTTCCAGAGTGCCTAAAAGTTGGCAGTTACACATGGCTCCTCGAGTGGCCGCTAACTTGTGGGGGTTGTGATGAAAGATGCAACACAAAGGGTGAAGATGCGCCACGCTGCAAGTTCCGAGTTGAAAGAGAACAGTTTGCTCATGTATCGTCATGAAGAGCAGGGTCCAAGAGTGCATCAGCCACCCGGTTTGCCAACAGATTCGCCTTTTCATTTGCCAGTCAAGACGCGAGGCGCTACAGTTGGACTGCATCCATTAGAAGACACACCAGACAAGGGAAGAAAAGCAACTTGGGGCGCAGTGCGGAGGGCGGGTACCTGCGTAGGGATAGGCGTACAGCCCCAATCGGACGCTGCCTCGGCCAACCGAGGGAAGTAAGCTTGATCGTGCCCCGTACTTTGGCGAAAGCAAGCTTGTGAGATACTGTCCAGCCGGGTCAAATGTTTGCTGTAGCTAGGCATGGTGAAGCACATACGCAACCGTCCTGCGACGTGGGCATGGCGATTCGGAGCCTCGCCAAATGCAACGTTATCGGACGATGACGAGCTTACAGAAGAACGGGAGAACCGGGGCACAGCTGATAGAGGTGCCTGTGAACACAGACATCCGTCCGATATCCCGGCTCGGCGATGCGGTCCGGGGTCGCGGAAGTTTGCGCATCTTTGCTTCTCACACCATCACCCAGTAGGCTAGTATTCTCCTAGACAACGGTATCGTGCGACTTCCCAGCTGACAATGATAGCCAGCCAGTCTTGACCATTGGGGAGAGGAGCCTCGATGGATTGGCGGAACAGGCCAAGACCGAGGAGATTGTTGGAGCAGGGAGTCGGCGAGCCATCGACGAATGAGAGCGAGCCGGGGAATGAGAGAGAGGACAGCACCTAGCGTGCTTGCCGTCACACAGAGAGAGGCTGGAGCCAGCTTCTGCAAAATGTGCATGATAGGTGAAAGCTGTACGGATACATACGTACTAGGGGTACTGTAACTGAGGCCTTGGTGCGGCGTGCCTGGACCAAGCGTGCGCGTGCACGCCACACATGGTAGCCCACTGGCTGGAAGAGGCAGTGATGTGATGGGGTCCGGAAATTACAGCATGGTCCGTCCATGCGGGGAGGGTGCTTACTGTCAATTTGTAAACTACATAACTACCTAGTAGACATGTTTTAATTGCGATCACGATTGGCCCAGCCAACACAAAGTTTCTTTGCCGCGAGAGCTCCGTCCAATTGTCGATCAAAGCATAGCCGTCGTGCACGAGCTCGGCGATGGGGGCTTTCTGCCTCGATTCGAGGGCCTGGTGGGTGGGTGCAGGGTATTGTGTAGTGCACCTACATGAAAGAAACACATCGTGTGATGGGCGGGGACCCCGAAGATGGTCGTGATGGAACAAACCATATCCGCACTTGGGTCGCTGGCTGGAGCCCGGTAAGAGATAAGACAAGCGGAAGCGCAGTGTCTCGTCGTGAGACGGATGCGTTGGGCTGAGCAACGCAAGTCGACTCGACATGTCCTGTAGCAGTCCCCCCTCGGTTGATGTGCTTATTGCTTATTGTTTAGTACTCGGCCAAGAGCACGCGCAGCACATGGGCACCCTTCATAAGGTGGGTGGGTGGTGAGTGCCAACGAAGAACATGCTTCCACAAAGTTTGCAGCGGATGCAAAGGCGGGTGGGAGGGGTAGCACCCGGCGGCCACCACTTCACCTAGGAAGTGCCGTAGTATTATGCAGTGGTGGGTGATGGGTGGCATTTTCGCGAATTTATTTCTCGTGGAATATAATAATCGTTTTTAGTAGTCTAGACTAAAGGGGGTGCTGGTAGGTATTCTGTGGTGGCGCTGCGTGTGCCATCCCGCTAGGCCGGAAAGGGTTAATACTCCCTTGTCCGTTCCTGGGTGGGAAGATGGGTCTTACAGGGAATAGGGGGTGCAGCAGGGGTTTAATCTCCAAGTCTGGGTAGCAATTTGACGATGACCAGGCTAGCAAGGGAAGCCCACCTGGGCTGAGGGTGATGATGAGCGGTGCCTTGGACGGTGTCTGTGGCTTCTGGCTAGTCATTCGATGATGGATCTTTGGGCGACGGGCCAGTGGGGGGACTGAGAGAGAGAGAGAGAGAGAGAAAGAGAGAGAGAGGCATTCGGCGTGTGATGCCGGATGTCTTAGCTTGGAATTGTCGGTGGTGTCCTCTGTCTAGCACTCTTTGCGTCGGATCGAGGTAGGTAGGTAGGTAATGACGACGACGACGTCCGTTGGTGTTAGGAGTAAATGGATGGATGAGGATAGCCGGCCCTGCCCTCCCTCCTCGTCTTTGTACTCTGGTATGATGGGTATCCGTACTACCTACCTAAGCAGTAGGGATTTAGCACTGGGGTCTGAGATGAGAAGATGCCAGGGTAGGTGGAATCCCCATCCCTCCTGTACGCGCGTGTGTTGACATTGCACTGCTTATGGACAGAGACAAAGAGCGTACATACTTTCGAAACCAGGTGATAGTACGGTACCGACACACAAACATGCCCAATTCTCGGACCCATCCCCCATCCCCCATCCCACATCCCACATCCCATATCCCGCATATCTCTCCTCTTGCACATAATCGCAATTTTTTTTTTCTCTTCTTCCTCTTCCTCTTCTTCTCCCCCCTTCTTTTCTCATTTGTCGACAAGGCCTCTCTTGCTCTGTTAACTTTCTTGGTACGGAGTACTCGGGAAGCAGTTCTGAGCTTAATTGATCCGGAAACGGACCTTTCCCTCTCGATCTTCGTATGCCCCGTATCTGTTGGACACAGATACCAAGCAAGGATCGTTCGTAGTCCATGGGCTTTCTGTAGTGGAGCACTCGCAAGCTCCCGTCCAGAAAAAGCAAAGAGACTAATGCTGGGTACGTACACTTGATCCACTTCCTTTCCACTACTGCAGCTCCCTCCTTCCCCTCCTGGCAGACAAGAAACCAATGGGGAGAAGAGAGAGAGGAAGGACCGAAGGAGGGAGCTCGAATCGCTCTGGGGAGGTATTAGGTAGTCACTCAGTCTACCTACCTACCTACCTACCTACCCACCTAGTCGTCGAGGGAAATCAACGTTTATGAATGCGCCTGAGACGGGACAGGAGGTATAATTGGACTGGCCTCGAACGTGCAGTTCATATTACTGCCAACATACCCGACGGGTCTGATAATTACCTACCTAGCCAGTCACTCGCTCACCCGCTCCTTTTTACGCAGCTAGCTACGCAACTCTCCAGGTCACGGCCTGTTTTGCCTTTTTGGATGCAACGGTCATTTCCCGCTTATCTGGCCGTCGACTGCTTTAATCTCACCCAACTGCATCTCTCATCACCACATTCTTTCGCCTTTTTCCATAGACCAACCGTTCCTGCCTCATCTCGCCTCTGGAGAGCGCACGCGCTTTCGCTTTCAAAACGCCTGTTCTTTCGCGCCTTCATCCGCTCCTTTCTCCTACCCTGTCAAGAACAGGCGCACCTACATACCTGCCCACCGCCCGAGATCCGGATCTGCCCCTTTCCAGAAAGCATCGCAATCCTCCGTCGTACCACACTTCGATTCCCTCTGTTACCGCGCTTCCGAATTTGACATCTCGCCGTATCCCGCGTCCTTCGTCCCATTACTGCAACCCTCTCGCTTCCGGTTCCTGGTTCGCAGAGCTCAGACGCCCACTGCCACAGCGAATCCGCGCTCGCGTGTCCCACGCACATTGCTGCCATCGAAACATTTCCACTCGACGACCAACCCCCTTCCAGTTCCACGCCCAGCTCTTTGACTTGCCCCGACCTGCCGCCCCAATCCAGTACCAGTCGCCATCCCAGTCCTGCGACTTGAGCTGCGCGAGACACCGGAGGCACCGTGCTCTGCATACAGACGGAAAAGTAAACCCACGCCATACGCCATACGCCTCAAGCCGCCCACTAGCGTAAGGAAGACAGCTTGACGGGGGGTGGGGAAAAGAAAAAAAAAAACCAACCCACCACCACCTTTGTTTTCCCTCCGCACTCGGTCCAGCAGAGCCCGGTTTAACGCCCCGAAGAACAGCCTACGACCTACGAGACATACGAGCCACCTCAATCGGACCCCCTCAAACCGCTTGACGCTAGGTATCCTTCTTCTACCCCGTTTCGATCCACCACCATACATACGACTATTCACACAACGCTGCTCAATACATCGCGGTAAGTCTTGTTGTGCCTCCCCTCCTTGCTTCAATCCGTTCCGGTCCTTGGGATCGCCTGCAACGTCGGTCCATCTGCAAGTCATGCTCAATTACCCGTGCTCACCGCTCTGGTTTTAATGGTTTACAGTGCACTGACAAGCGTGCTACCAGCAGAGCACCAAATTCCGATGAAAAGCTCCCACGCTACCCTGCACACCCTCAACGCATAATAACGTTTCACACGTCCCTATTCTCGGATTCGCCCAAAGTCTTCAGACATAAGCAGACATAAGCAAACTCGCAGGCCCGTCCACATCTGCTATCTTCGGACGAGTCCAACCTACACGAGAGGTCCCTTATCGACGTTTGTTATCGACGTTATCGACACTCCGACGAATCACCCCTTCCCAACCCTCCGAGTTCATGGACCGACCGGCTTCTTGACTGCACCCGACACTTTAGAAGGCATTCTGCCCCGGTTGGGATTTTGGCTTCTCGGAGATCACGGATCACGCTTCGCAATCGTTTTACCAAATGGCGACGACGCTCCCGCGGCCAGCAAGGCCGTCCAATGGCCCGCCGACTATGGCCCTGCCCGCTCTCCCCGTCGCCAAGACGAGAAAAAGCACGGGAGGCATACCTACGACCACCTCCAAATCCAGCCCGGCCACCCCGAACTCCAAGAGCGGCCTCAGGGCGCCTTCCAGCAGTTTTCTCCCTCCCACATCTCCTGCACCCACTTCAGCACTTCCGCAGCCACATGCGGCCTCTGCCATGAGCAATCCTTCAGCTCGGACATTGCGCAAGACAGTGAGCATCAACTCGTTCCCTCAGCCGCCCCGGGGCGACAACCGCATCAGCAGCCTACCCCCTAGTCCACTTGGTACTGACTCCTCACGGAACTCAACACGCAAATCGAAGGGCTCCATAGCATCCACGTACTCGCAGAGCAATGGCGCGCCGAGTCTGCTCAACAACAGCGCCGAGGGCAAGTCGATATCGAGCGCCAGCGTCCGCATGTCAGACGGTCTCATCAGTATCTCCTCGCCGCCGCAGAGCAGGAGCTCATCGGCACAGGATTCCTACTCGACTTCCGCGACGACGTATGATGACCCTGTCGACACCACTGATAAGAGGTCCTCCAAGCTAGACGGCAAAGGAAATGTTCTTGTTAGCGTGAGAGTGCGACCGGATGCGAGCGGAAACGAAAACACGAAGTCCGAGGGCGAATGGATGGTCGACGGGCGCAAGTCTCTCGTTGCGTACAGAGGAAAGGAAGGCGGTGACTATATCTATGGTAAGCGTCCTCTCCTGCATTTGAGGGCTCATGCTGACGTTGGCCGTTAGATAATGTTTTTACCACGCACGACGACAACAGCCGAGTCTACGACTGCATAGCAAAACGGTTAGTCCGTCGCGTAATGGAGGGTTACCACGGAACCGTTTTCGCCTACGGCATGACTGGTACTGGGAAGACGTTCTCGATGCAGGGAACGGCTTCTTCTCCAGGTGTCATCCCTCTCGCCATCACCGACATCTTTTCCTACATAAGGGAAACACCGTCTCGCGAATTCTTACTCCGTGTCAGCTACCTGGAAATATACAACGAGAAAATCCACGATTTACTGAGCATGTCAACCGGTACTGGGGCTGGTGGGCAGGAAGAAATCAAGTTGCGCGAAGACAGCAAGCGGGGTGTATACGCCAGCCCCTTGAAGGAAGAAATTGTGCAAAGCCCAACCCAGCTTCTGAGAGTAATTGCCCGAGGCGACCAAGCGCGCAGAACAGCAAGCACGCAATTCAATGCGAGGAGCTCTCGAAGCCACGCAGTGGTCCAAATCGTGGTAGAGAGCCGAGAGCGGATACCAGGAAGCACTAGCACTGGTGAAAGTAAACGATCAGGAATGTTGCCCGGCGGTGTGCGCGTGTCGACGCTGAGCTTGATCGATCTCGCTGGATCAGAGAAGGCGGCCGAGTCCAAGGAGCGACGGACAGAGGGCTCGCACATCAATAAGAGTTTGCTCACTTTGGGCACTGTCATCTCCAAACTCTCCGAGCACAAGGACAAGGACGGAAAGGCCGCCGACAAAGATGGGAAGCATCTGCCGTACCGAGACAGCAAGCTGACCAGGCTCTTACAAGGAGCTCTGTCGGGTGGTTCACTCGTGAGCATTTTGTGCACCATTCAGATTGGCGCGGCCGGTAGCGCTGCTTCTTCAAATTCTCACACGTCCGAAACGATCAACACTCTCAAGTTCGCGTCCAGAGCCAAGAACAACATTGTCAGCCACGCCAAAAGGTCGGAGGAGGCTCTCGGAGGTGGTGGAGATGGTGGCGCCAGAGTCCTCTTGGAGAGGTACCGCATGGAGATTCTGGAGCTGAGACAGCAACTCGACATGCAGGCCAAGGAAAAAAACTCGAATCATGCCGACCCAGAAAGAGAACGAGATGCTCTCGAGGAAAAAGCTCGCGAACTAGAGGCCGAGCACCGGCACGAGGAGCAGATGCTTGAAATGCAGCTAGCCCGAACAGCGCTCAAGGAACGGATCGATCACCTTAACCGTCTGATCTTGAGTTCCAAATCAATTGGCGTCAACGCCAGCGGATCCTACAGTGCTCTCGGTATACACTCTCGATCTCCAATGGCTTCGGTAAGATCGTCTTTGGCTACTTCGACTAGTGGTAGACCAATTCTCGAGAGAACCGCATCCATGACATCGGCCTCTTCAACCATTGGCCGTCGGTCAAGCGGTCGGTCCAGCGGAGGCCTCGGAGGCCTGCGCCGATCCAGTGCTGAGGGCGGCTTGGTGATGGGCGAGGACAGCGTCGGCGAATTCGGAGACGGCAGTGCTTCATTGGCGGCCCAGAACCGCGCGTTGCAGGCCGACTTGGCAGACAAGACGAGATACATCCAGACCCTAGAGAAGCGACTGATGCAGGCACGGAGAGCTAGCTCTTCGAGAACCTCCATCGGCTTCTCTGTTCCAAACAAGGCAATCATGGTTGGAGAAGACCACAGTGTGTCGACGCTGTTGAGGGAAAAGGATGCCGAGATTGCCGAACTGAAGGCACGATTGGACGACAAGGATCGCATGCTGGGTGCGTTGCGCTCTGCAGCTCGATCTCGAGACATGGCGGAGGGACATTTTGACGGCAGGACGTCTTCTCTGTACGAACATAGTCCCCCGCCAACGGTCAGCCCGCCGCCAGCACCATCAGCAGCCTCGGCCAAACCTCGCACCAAAAGTGCTGACGAGATGAGCAAGATTCTGGACGAGATGATCCAAGACCATGTCGATACTGGCCATCTGGTCAAGGGAGTCAGAGGAAGCATCCGTGTCGCCAACGACCGCAAGCTCGAGGCTCACCCGGAGCCACCGATGGGACTCGAGCCCCTCAAGAAGACATCGTTCGAAGAGGCCAACGGTGTGTCCATGGTGGGCGTGTAGAACGCTCGCTCTCCTGTGGGATATGTAAGCTCTGTTTGCTCAGTTTGACCGTGAAAGAGGGATAAGGTGACATGGGTAAATGGCGCCTCGCGTAGGCCAGGAAAGGCGTTTGGGAAGGGTCGACAATGACCGGGGTTTCTTTTTATTTTTTTTTTGGTTTTCTTCTTATACCCGACACTTCACTTTTATCTTGCCGTGGTTATCGGTTGAGAAGGCGGCGACTGTCGTCCCGCTCTGTCATGAACCGTATCCGTCGGCCTGTTTTACTAGCATACTGATACGTCAAGGAGGGAAGAACTGGCAGAGGCTTCAATTACGATCACAACGTGCGTCCCCGGTGCATCGAGGGGTCGGGTCACTGATGGCGGAAGAGAACTTCAGTGAATGGCAGGAAAAGCGACGAGGTCTGCCAGCGGCTTTTAATATCGGGCAGATCATTGCGATGGTTCATGTACATCAGGAAGCAGGCCTGGTCAGTCAGCTAATTACGGATGAGCAGCGACGAAATCCAAGAGACGATACTATGTATGATGCATCCTGATGCAGCTGCCCTTGATTATCACCGTGACCAGGATGCGTTGATTGCCTCTCTGACATACAACACCCCTCCGGCAAAATTAGGTGCTGGAAGGGCATATACATCACGGACGATTGTAAGTGTTGACCCGTTTTCAACCGAGGAACGGCGGCGACGCTTGTTTGCTGTTCTGACCTCTCGAATAGGCTGAAAGGGTACTTTTTGCTACTCTCCCTCACCTGTCCCGGCCAAACAAACCTCTGCCGTGCAACAGCGTACGGGTGGGTTGAATCTGCCGCCCCCCCCCCCCCCCCCCCCCCCCCCCCCCCCAGGTTGCGTAAAACGTTGCGTTTGAGGGGTATAGAAGCAGGTCGCCTTACGAGACGGCTTCTACCCGTGGCCCGTGACCGACACGGAGAGAAGGAAATGAGCTTTGAGAGGTTGGACGACAACAGCAGCCAGGGAGAGAGAGGCAGCCAAAGACGACGGGCCGGCATCAGGTCTCCCCCTCCACTTCTCCCCCCTTCGCTTTCCTTTCTCCCATCGTGGTTGCGGGAGAAAGGAGGATGTCGAAAATCAGGGGGGGGGGTTGGTTGCGAGCGACACCGGGTGATAATCTTGCGCTAGATGAAACCCAAAGCTGCCAGCCACAACAAGTGCCTAATTTTTAAGCACTTCCGAGACGGCGCGAGGTTGGCTAGGTACGGCGCGCGTATTACAATCGCAACCCCGGTAGTCAAAGCGGACGATCACTCTGGGACAGTGCCCCGGGCCGCGGCTCGATGAGGCGGATCGTGCAACGAGAGAGAAGAGGGAGGAGGGGGAGGCGAGCGAACAGCCAGTTCCTGCCTAGACTGTATGTACGGAATGGAGCTTATTTCTAGCGTTGTTTCGCCATTTGGGTTTGGGCAAGAGTTTTCAAGAGCGGGCGGGATTGGCGTTTGGGTCAACGGAATATTTGACTAGAGGCTTAGAGGGGGGGTTATTTACTTACCTACATTGACGAAGCGGTTTCTTGCAAGTGCCCAGCCTCATCATTTTTAGGGGGTTCGCGGTAGATGAACGGACGGGCGGGGGTGCACGGTTGATTGTACCTTAGGAAAGGGCACGGGCTTGCAATGAGGGCATCGAGGAAGACTTGGTGACATTGTACGCTCCTCATGAGGTTGGGATGTGCGCTTGGAGTATGAGAGCCACTTTCCGAGGGGGGTTCAATTACAAGAGGCCGATGATTTAGGGCCGCGCTGCGTTGCGCTGCTTGGAGGGCGGGTTGTGCCCTTGATTGTCGTGCTGTTTGCTGTTCAACTCGCAACCTTTGCAAGAGGCTACGATGGGACGTTTCTCGACTGATATCATCTTCCAATGGACGTGTCCGGGTCGAGTAGGGAAACGGGTCATGGTATCACGAAGCTTCTGTTGCACGTCGCAGCACGGAGCGCGCGGACTGACTGACCAGCTTGATTCACGAATAAGGAATGGGCCGCAACAACCAAATTTGGTTTGATTCCCTATGACGTACAAATGGGAGCGGATGGACTATCCTTTCGCCGTGGCCCCGGTTTGCTGATGGTGATCTGCAGAGAAGGGCAAAGAACGGTCAACCTAAGGCGTGGTGAACGACCCTTGCCAAGGTCAGGCCCTGCGTCGTTTTTGCCGTCCCATTTCTCCTGCCTCATATTACGGGGGACGGTCTGTGGCACTTGACGTATTGTTGCCAGCTGATCATCTTTGCTGCCTCCCCGATGTTCAACCTCGTTACGGAAACCTGGAATTGAGAACTTGCTCTCTCTCTCTCTCTCTCTCTCTCTCTTACTTTCTTCTGCGGCTACATGAGTCGTACAATATCAAGCGGTCCGTGTCTCACTTGCAAACGATGGGTTTTCGTTGGCTTCTGCCTTTGACCTATCCGCAAGTCTCGTTTGTACAGGGGTCTCTTTTTTTTTTTAAAAAAAAAAGATAGATTTATTATAAATTTATATATATCTTCTGCATCCGGTGCCACTTTTTCGGAGTTTCCGCGACGTATTGAGCGCGACTGGAAAGCTGGGGTATCCTGTACCTTGGCACCTTGGGCCGCTGCGTCGGCTCAAGGAAGCGGACATGGCGTGCGGAGGAAAACAGACGGGATGGATCAGTTATTTTCCTTTTGTAAACTGCCTCGTCACGCGCAGTAACCAGAGGGGAACATAAGGCTAAGCCAAAAGGGGGGAATCTAAAAAGTTTAGCAACTCGAAAACACAAAGCATTGTGCGATTGAGGGGGGTCCAGAGTCCACGTTCAGTCTTCTGGATACGGAATGTGCACTTAATCACGGTACCTTTCTCGCGTGTCCCTTGTTACTGCATCCGCCACAGGACGGGACGAAAACAAGAACACAGGCCGCCTTCTGTAGTTCATCCCTCTGTTCGCTCACTTCTCACAAGCTTTGGAGGTATGAGAGTACCTAACTGGAACGAGCAAGCCTGAATGATGAGTTGACACTGACATGACAGGTGAAGGGGCCGTCGTTCGTCCACTTGCCTTACCACCGACCGAGGACGAAGAGGATGTGATGACCATCTTCGGGGGGAGTTCGGGAAGGATGCGGTATCCCGTGGAGCCAATGAGAGATGAAATCCAGGGGGCAGGGGCTGGCGGCATATGGCGTACACTCTTAATGATTGGTCTGAGGAATCGGAGAAATGGGGAAGATTGCGGATCTCATCCGAGAGCCCCTGAAGTCAACGGGAGCTCGGCATCTGAGTGGCTGCTTCCTCATCTGCTTTTCCTGAGCCAACCCCCCTTCTACCCCCCGCCCTGAAAGGTTCTGAAACGTCCTAAATCGTGACTGGCGGCCACATGAGATGGGGTCAAGGACCGATCTACGGTACGCTACTGGCTGCTGGTGCTAACCCATTAGGCCCAAAATACCCTCACGCAACCAGGAAGGTACTACCGGTATGTAGGTGCTGGCACAGCAGGTAGCCCACATGGACGACCGGCTTGCTTCCCCTTCGGTAACCAGCTTGGGGATGCGTGAACTGAAGCCGGGTTCTCTTCCTTTATGTTCCTCTCCATCTCATTCACTCCTTAGGCTCTGCTGGCTCTGCATCCGGCCTGGCACCACGGCCGACGGTCAGGGTCTGGCAAGGTTGGGGGGATCTCGAGGCAAGCCACCATGGCGTCGCTACGTTCCGGATCGGAAACCCCCCCGGACGAATGCAACGCGGCCATCCCATCCAAGCCAACCGTCTCATTGGGAAGGGCTCTCTGACTTGGACTTGTCGCCCGTGGGTGCGGGATCTGCTTGGGTACGACGATCCCGTGCGATCTGCTTCTATTTTTTCTTCTTCTGGTGTTGGAACACTGGGCAACCGGAAAGTGAGAGAGACATAACGGAACAGCTGAAGATGAGGGGAATCCCTGGACTGTGTTCCTATTCGAGGGACGATCATGATACTGCGAGTGCCAGAGACCCCGTCGCCAACGTTGGACGATCGCAGTGGCGCCGTGCTGTCACGCGGCTGCTTAGGCTCGTCTTTTCGCCGACATCTGCTGCTCACTGACTGCCTGGGCACCTTTGCCCTATGTCACCAACGCGGGGGCCCGACACCCGAGCTTCCGCTAGACAAACAGCCGCCAAAGAAACAATAGATGGTTCGGGCATTGATAGCCAACGGTTGGCACTATATCACACAGACGGCGGCGCTATATTTACGCTTCACTTGACTCGACGACACCATTACCCGGAGCTCTGACACCTGTCCTCCTTCCGTCTCACGCGTTCCCCCATCCGCTTATCCTTTCATCCTCTTGGTGCTCAACTCCCTCCGCTCTCTCCTATAGGCCCTTGCCCCCCTTCCCCGTCTTCGTGGGCTGCTGGTGGTGTATTATCAAGTCGCCTTGGACGAACAACTCATCGTCCCGTCTTCTCTACTCTTTGCATCCGATTGAATTGCACAACAGTGTCACATACGTACACCCGCCTTCCATCTCACTGTTATTCGGGCCGGTATCGAAAACAGTTTGGCAAGTCCGGAAAGACTGAGGGACCAAGAGAGACGAGGGCTCCGGTTGCAAGCACTATACAACCGCATAACGCTTGCGCATACACCTGTTTCGGCAGGCCGGTCCCCCCCCCCTAGTCTCTGGTCTCTTGCCAACTTGCAAAGGGTCTCCCGACATCACGGATCGCCCCATACATACGCAATAGTTTACGAAGTAGGCGCTGGCGAACGAACGGAACGCCCGTCATCTGCTTCGCAACAGCTCCCCTCCCAACCGAACCCTGGTCTTTGATGATCGCTGCCAAGACCCACTGCCGGTCATTTACTTCACGCAATTGATCGCACCTTTCATTCTTTTTCGGTCGGTCCGTTGGGGGTTCCTCTCCATTGCGTTTTCTGACAGATTTCGGACTGGGGCCATTGCCTGCTTGCCTCGAAGCTGCCTCGGCCCCCAAAAGAAGAAGCTGGGCCGCTTCGACATTGAACTGCTGACGACCACACGACACTACTTCTCCCCCGCCGTCCCCGGTCTCTCTTCACTTTTACCCTTCTTCTTTCTTCACATCTGACCCGACCGTGCCACCGGCCTCGGTCACGTCTTGTACGCAGACGCTGCATTATTCGTCATCCACCAAGTCAACCACCGCATTGCTGTTTGTATACCTCAACTCATCTTGTGCGACCGTTGCTGGAACCATAACTATCATGAATGCTTCCTAGAAGGAAGAAGACCTCTCTCGTCCATGATCAAACTTGGCTCGACGCCCACCGACACTCCTTTACTAAGAAACATTCACCTGTCGAGATACCATCCTCACAGCTTCCGCTTCCCACATAAAACCTGACCTTTTGAAAGATACCCATTGGGAACGACGCTACCTCGATAGTGGACACGGCCCAGAAAACGACTAAACGAAACTTCGCTTCTTCGGAATACCACCTATTTATTTTTATCATCAACGTTGCTTATAATGCGAGCCAAAATGCCGGCCCCACTGGATCTCAGCAAATCCAAGCTGTCGATATCCAACCCGCGGATGAACCTGCGGCGGTCTGCCTCCCACCACAACTCCAGTTACGAGAAAAACCCCCTGTCCGCTACTTCGTCGCGCTTCAGCTTCAACCACCTCCTCTTTTCCTCGCCGCCACCATCACCGAGTCTACCGGCCCTCATTCCCCCACCCCGGAAATCTCCCATCCACCCACGACCTAGCCGTGTGCTTCGGCTCGCATTCTGGTTTGCATTTGCAGCTTTGCTGTTCTACTTTGTAACATTTCCTTTCCGAAGCAGCTTCGGCGTGCCGAACTTGAACTTGCCGCACCTCAGCACACATGAAGATTTTGAGATGGTCGGGCAGGATGACCTGCCCGACTTCCCGACCCCCATCGTCATTGCCGACCACAGCGGGAAACACAAGTGGACTGTTTCAATCCCCCCGAGCTACGACTTTCCATTGTCGTTGAAGGAGTATGGAGACATGTGCATCAAGTGCCGAGAGGTTGCCGCTCGTGTGAGAGACATGCGCCATCGGACCCACATTCTCGATCAGGACCCCTTGAATCCCGAGGCCATGGCTGATCCGTACTTCGTCGATGCGGAGGAAGCTCAGAAGCTTGGTTTTCTCCCAGACGTTGCCAACAGCAGATGGCCCAGCAAAGGACGGGGCAGAGACGGAGATTTGGTCGGAGAGAACAAGGACTCTCTGGTGGAGAAGCCTGTCTGCCAGAGTTCAATGACCATGGTTCTGGAGACGGCAGATGCTGGGATCGGACACACCATTATGCAGCTTTGGACGTTCTATGGCCTTGCACAGAGACAAGGCAGAGCCTTCTTCATCGACGACTCTCGCTGGGCGTACGGCAAGTACACCGATATTTTCCAAGCGCCTCCCGCTCCGAACTGTCGCCCTCCGCCCCGCCACCACATGGTCCCTTGCCCTCCTCGAGCTCGCCATCTCGTGGTCACCTCAGAGACAGTGAAAGAACTTTGGGCTGGTTCTCTGAGCAAACCCTACATTGACTTCCGAGCCCAGGATGGGGAAGCAGTGCGAGAACTTTTCAACCTGGCACACGAGGGCTACCGAGCCCTGTTCGATCTCAACAAGGACGACACTCAGTATGTTCTCAACAGGGTTAAGGAAATCAAAGCAAAGGCACACACCAAAGATTCGAACCCTCGCGACAGCCTTATTGTTGGGGTCCACGTTCGCCATGGCGACTGCCACCCGCTGGAATACCAATACCGCGGGGCCTACATCCCTATGGAGATCATTGCTAACCGCGCCCATGAGATCATTGAGGCCAAACACAATGAGTCCGGAAGAGATAGCGTCGGCAACGCACTCGCCGAGAAGAAATCGTTCGTTGTTCTGGCGTCCGACGACCCCACAGTCTACGATTCCGATGACTTCAAGAACTCCATGCGTGCTCAGGAGCAAATTCGTCTTGCATCCAAGCAGGAGACCCATAAGGCCACCCCGGACAGACATGTCATGCATCGTTTCGAAGATGAGTCCTTCGGCTGGGAGGGCGGCTTCTTCGCCGCTATGTTTTGGAACCTTGGTTTGTCGTCCATGAGCGCTTCTAATGCCGCGACAGCTAAGAACAAACAACTGGCTCCTTCGGCCGAGACTCTTCGTCTTCGAGGCTACATCGGCCGGGCGTACATGATGGACCTAGCGGTCCTTGCCGGTACAAGCGATGCAATCGTCTGTACCGTTAGCGCCATGGGCTGTCGTCTGCTTGCAGTCATGATGGGATGGGAGTCCGCCATGGAATCGGGAAACTGGGTCAACGTCGACGGCCCATACGGGTGGACCGGATTGTCCATCTAAATACGGGCAAAACCCATGTCTTAACCCGTCAGGAAAGGGAAGGCATGTATGGCTCTCAGCGTCCGAGCCGCGAGGAAAAGAAAAAGGCAAAATTCGCATCACACTGCATGGTTATCGGCGTACGGCGTTCGAAGCGAAAGGCACATAGCACGCGTTTCTTTATTATTTATTTTTTGATACAGTTCTGGTTTATTTGTTGTCCCCGAAAAAGAGATACCTCTATATTCGCCTCATAGCACAAAAGCAGCGCATTCTTTGAGACTAGCCTAGAGGTACAATCCTCCAGTCGTTACTGCATCAACTAATCATACTTGAAATATACCAACAATACCAGGAAGCTAGCTGGCTTTGAAGAAAAGACGCTAACTAGCTAAATCAAATACAAAAAAGACACAGTTTTCAAACCATATCTGAACTTATGTATCCCTATGATGCACGTGTCGGTGACTGTAGCATATTGTGCCTTTCCTTTGAAGCTACTTTCGCAGATCAACACTAACACAGGTAATTAACCCCTTTTTGAAGGTATAAGAAGCACATGTCCTAGTCTATCATATTAGCCAGACCCCTTGTGCTGTTCAAGACCTACCAATGGGTTGACTTGGGGCAGCCACCTGTATGGAACGAGAACGCGGAGGCAGCATTCAACAAGGCTGCCATGAGTTTGTTTTCCCCCAGCACGCAAGAGTGCGGTACGTCTGCGGCGTCTCTATGCTAGATTCCGTCCACCACAAGCATCATCGAGCATCAAGGTCACAGCCTGATCTCCTTTGCGGGTTCTCTCAAGCTGGAATACCTGGCCTTGTTTGGAGCACATGAGGTGACCTGGTGGCTTTAGGGTCATGGAGCAAAGGCTGGAAGACGGGTGCTGAAGCGAAGGTGTCTTGCACTCTGAAGATAGCGAGGATACGAGCATCTCATTGAGAGAATCCCCCCACCACACCATAGAAACCTCGCCACTTGCCTAGCCACCTCCAGAGCACTTGTCAGTGGGAGCCAGACCTTGCCATGTTGACCAGCTTCGAGATTTCCGGCCAGCATCGCCAACAATCTCTCCGCCTTGGTAACTTAGTTTCAAGTAGCATCATCGAAGTCAATCCCGGCAAGAGCGCCGGGTGACAATTTTGTTGGCCAGGTTCACGAGAATCATCACCTCGCAATCCGGACGCTCTGACCAACTCGACGCAAAAGGCATTATGCAGCCGCATGCTATCTTCAGCAGGCTTCATTTCGTTGGCTGTGAGACTGCATTGCGAATCTCGGCATGGATCTCAAGAGAGTTGCAATCTTTCCAGCCCCTCGTCGGCGACAGCTTGGCAGCGTGCCTTTGCGATGCACGCTTGCACAGTTCAGAGTCCTGGGATCCGTCCAGTCCTCAGAAGGACAATGCCCCGAATGCTGGGAAAGGGGTAAAGCACATCGACTGGGGCAGCGGGCACTTGGCGCTCAACGATGGACTTGTCGTATTCGACTTTTGGGCCTCTCACCGACGCCAAGTGCATGGTTAGCACTTTCGATGAGAAGAAACTGGATCAGAGCGCCTGCAGTCTAGAAGCCAAGGGTGCGGTTGACGCAATCTTCCAGCGATGTCGTACACCCACCCCATCAAGGATGCTACATCGGCTGTAAAGAAACCAGCCCTTGATATCGTCAGAAAGACCCTTCAAGACCTGTTCGGGTCCGACAGAACACTAGCAGGCTGGGTTTGTCGGTGCGCAAAAGGGGCATATATGTCTCCCGTCCTGGCAACTCTTGATAGAGTAGTCGGAAAGATTTTGTTTCTTAATATCTTGTGGCTTAGGCTAATGTGGCTCAGACCCGGGACCCGTAGCTGAGCGGAGGGTAGAAGCCAGCCCCGGCATGTTTTTATTCGGGATGATGGGAGCTTGCTCGAGAGGGAGCCTACGGCTATCCATACCAAACCCGCCATTTCAGAATGCTTGTAGAGCTGAAGGCATTTACAGGGGTGTTTCATATATGTGGAAGCCTTTCGGACCGTGTGATGGTGGTGGTGAAGTCGGGGGCCGGGAGCTTGGGGCGGCGGCATGGTCCGTCTCTTATTCTTATTCGGGTTGCTAGTTTGCCAATCAAGCACCTGTGAGTAGCCAGACCGACTTCATGGCTCCTAGGTACGTGCCTCGCTTGGGGAGGCTCGTGGTATACGTAGGCTTCCTTTAAGAAGGTGGAATGGTTAGAGCGACTCGCGAGAACGAATGAACAAAGGGAAGTGGACCGAGCTCTCGGAGGCAGGTGAATATGGCAATTCGAAACGGCTTCATCGCGTTGAAATGTGGTTTACAGCATTTGGGGAATTGGCACATGCATCGAATCATCCCATCGTCCACTGCTTGATTAGGCAAGGAGGGTCCCAGATACGAATACGAACAGCCCGCCATTGGCTGAGCATCTCGTGCCACCGATTGGTCCTCCCCTGATTCCCATTTACTGGGCCTGGGCCATGCCACTTGAGGACGTGGATCGAAAGGGGGGGAAAAACAAGGTTTGCAGAAATATTGACTGCCCAAATGGCGATTATAGGTGGCCAAACAGCTAGCTGACCGCCTGGAAGCTTTCCCATGCATGCTAGGCTAGTGCACAGAAGTTGCAACGCTGCAGCTCTGGTCACGCAAAATTGTGGGACCTCACAAAACGCGACAGATATCTACTCCGTAATCTCTAATGGATAATTTAAAACCACGGCCAGAACCCCCCCTTCTCGATGCCTTTTCGTTCTCCTCGTGCCACTGATATTCGAGTGTTGCGTTCGTTCACAACAATTGGCGACATCGGTAGACGCGACGACGCTAGAAAACACCAACAGAAGCACTCTCTCGTGCTTCTTTCCTGCCCAGCATGGGCCTCCTACAAGATGTCGCCGGACCATTGTCCCAGCAGTTCCAGACACTAGGAACTGGTTTGCAAATCGTCGCCATTGCCACCGCTGTCATTTTCCTATCTGTCGTCCTCAATGTCGCCTCCCAAATCCTCTTCAAGAAGTCCAATGAACCCCCCATGGTCTTCCACTGGTTCCCCTTCATTGGCAGCACCGTTATCTACGGCATGGACCCCCCAGCCTTCTTCAAAGCCAACCGTGAGAAGGTACGCGCGCCCAACAACAATGTTAATTAACTATTGCGGCTTCTCGTGCTCGAGCTGACAATCATTCACTCCGAAAGTATGGCGATATCTTTACTTTCGTCCTTCTCGGCAAGAAAACCACAGTCGCCCTCGGCACCCAGGGCAACGACTTCATCCTCAACGGCAGGCTCAAGGATGTCAATGCCGAGGAAATCTACACCGTCTTGACCACTCCCGTCTTCGGCCGCGACGTCGTCTACGACTGCCCCAATTCCAAGCTCATGGAGCAGAAGAAGGTATGTGGGCGACCGGATCTCTCTCCCCACGTATCTCCCTACTGACAGCTTGCGTGCCCTTCAAGTTCATGAAGATCGCCCTCACCACCGAAGCCTTCCGCTCCTACACCACTATCGTAGCCGACGAGGTCACCAACTACTTCAAGCGCAGCCCCGACTTCAAAGGCAAGTCTGGCGTCGTCAACATCCCCACCAAGATGGCCGAGATCACCATTTTCACCGCCTCCCATGCCCTCCAAGGCGCTGAGATCCGCAACAAGTTCGACGAGTCCCTCGCATCCCTGTACCATGACCTCGACATGGGTTTTACCTCCATCAACTTCGTGCTTCACTGGGCTCCTCTCCCCTGGAACAGGAAGCGCGATCATGCTCACGACACCATTGCCCAAATCTACATGGACACCATCAAGGAACGCCGCGAGCAGGGCCGCACCAACGGACTCGACATCATGTCCCACCTGATGAACTCCACCTACAAGAACGGCATCAAGGTCCCTGATCACGAGATTGCCAACATGATGATTGCTCTTCTCATGGCCGGCCAGCACTCCTCTTCGTCCACCAGCTCCTGGATCATGCTTCGCCTTGCCCAGAACCCTCACATTATGGAGGAGCTCTACGAGGAGCAAGTTCGCGTTCTCGGCGCCGACCTGCCGCCCCTGGCCTATGACGACCTTGCTAAGCTGCCCCTCAACCAGGCCATCATCAAGGAGACCCTCCGCCTCCACGCCCCTATTCACTCAATCATGCGCGCTGTGAAGTCTCCCATGCCCGTTCCCGGCACCAAGTACGTGGTTCCCACGACCCACACTCTCCTCGCCGCCCCTGGTGTCTCCGGCTCCGACCCTGCCTACTTCCCCGAGCCCGACCAGTGGAACCCTCACCGCTGGGACGCCGACTCACCCCTCGCCCCCAGACTCGGAGCCACCGACGCTGCCGAGGAGGAGAAGATCGATTACGGCTACGGTTTGGTTAGCAAGGGTGCCTTCTCGCCGTACCTGCCCTTTGGCGCGGGTCGTCACCGCTGCATCGGCGAGCACTTTGCCAACATGCAGCTCCAGACCATCACTGCCATGATCGTCAGAAACTTCAAGGTCCGCAACGTCGACGGTAGCAACAGCATCAACGGCACCGACTACGCCTCTCTCTTCTCGCGTCCTATGGAGCCCGCCAACATTTACTGGGAGAAGCGTAACCCATAAATTGGTGAATGGTGTAGGGGTTTTTACGTAATTTTGGGGTTGTGATTCGTGCATTGCAAGCCATCATGACTACGTAAGACATGGCAAAGAGAGAGTAAGGGAGTAAAAGATATGGACACGAGAGCGCTGCGGCGCAATGGTGGCAGAGTAAACCGTCACCACTGAATAATATTAATACAAAAGACCATTATGACATGACGAGAACATTATAAAGTTACTGGTTCCGTGCCAGTGACCCTCCCCTCCACATATGGCAGGCCTGAAAGTAAATGACATGATTTTCGGTGAGTCGGTGTTGATGAGAGAGGGCGGAGTCCGGTCCAGCCACGGTGATCAAGACACTGGTCTGCGCTGCCGAACGAGTTCGGTCGGTCGGCGGTGTTTTGTTTCAAGGTCAGTGCGGCGAATATGGGAGGGCGTCTCAGACACCCATCCCCTGTCCGGTTTCTGCTCCCATCCCTCTCCTCCCCTCATCCCAACCTGAGCTTGAGCTGAAGCTGGAGCTCATTCACAGAGACTTTCGCCCACGCGAATTTCCTTACGAACAGTCGCGTACCGACGTGGGGTTTAGAGTTTGCCCACTGACGTTGCACAGCCTACTACGCCTACCTGACTGTTTTTCGATAAATCCATCCTCATTATATAAAGAGCGCAAGCGACTTGCAATTGCGACGGCATTGGGATTGGAGCCTTGCGACGACGCACTCATTAGTTTGACCAACCCAGGATCTACGGACCTGAAGAGGCAATCAAGAAACCACCGCCGATATGAACACGGAAGACGAAAACCTGGGACCCCTGGTCCGCCTATGGGGCCTCCGGACGGAGCAGCTACCGGCCCCGAGCGCAACGTCGGCAGACTTGGCACCGTTCCTGATCGCCGTGCTGCAGGAGGCGGTCCCCTTCATTGACGCCGTTGCGCCCAAGGACGGCACGGCACGGCCCAACGAGTGGAAGGCTAAGGGCAGCAAGACCTTCCCCGAGTCGACGGCGCCCGTCGAGCTGTACGAGCGCATCGTCCCCGCCGCAGAACTCGCGAAGGAGGCGGCGCGGAATCAGCTGCCAAACGGCGATTCCGCCTCGGCTGAGACGTGGGCGTGCCGGAGGAGCATCCACAAGGATAAACCGGTCAAGGGAACGGCAGCGTGGGAGGAGTTCGTCAAGTGTTTCAAGGACGACCATGTCGAGGCCGAGAAAGCGTTCACACCCAACGTCATGCAGGCAAGGGAAGCGCTGGCGTGGGACTGCAATGGCGTCGTGGTCAACGAGGGGGGGCTCTCGTGGGGGGATTTCAAGCTCAGCGTGTCAGAGATCAAGCATAAGCTCGTGATGCCGCTCAAGAACCGCGTGTTCCCCGAGCTCATCGTCTCGGCCAAGGCGAAGGGTGCTGACGAGTTCGTGGTCGTGTCGATCCCCGTGCTGGACCTTGCTGGGTCGGACCATGGGCAGCTGGTCAAGGACAAGAGCGTTGTTGTCGGCGCGTACGTGAGCGTCGAGAGAGTGCGGAGGCTGCCGACGGGGGCGATTGAGTGGATCATGGCGACGGCCTCGGATGCCAAGGGAGTGCTGCCTGCGTGGATCCAGGCCAAGGCGGTGCTTGGGGTCGTCGCAAAGGACGTTGCGTTGTTCCTCGGCTGGATTGCCGAGGAGCGTGAGAAGGGGACGAGCGTGGGCAAGTGGACAGCCGTCAAGGGCGACAGCGAGGCTCGCCCCGGCAGCACCAACCGCAAGCCGTCGATGACATTGGAGGACGCGGAGTCTTCAAACATGCAGGGAAGGACTTCGAGGCAGGGCATATCTTCCAGGAACGGAACGGAGCCGGCGTTGGGAGGAACGAATGGGACGAACGGGCAGGTTCATGTTTGATGTTTGATGTTCTATCTGTACGTGCGATACCAATCTAGTTTGTAGTGCCACAAGGTAATGAATGTTGACTAGCAACTTGTTCGGGGCCTAATCAAGGTGAATACCAGCGATTCCAGCACAGGCCTAAAAGCAGTTGAAACACACGTTGACTTCTCCTAAGACTTGCCAACCCCGGGCTTCTTCCTATCACCGACATCCTTCCTCAGGAAGGCCCCCCCCCCCCCCCTTACGCCTACCGTACCTTCCTTCATGCCATGTAGATCTAAGGTTGACTTCTGTCACCTGCCCCTCTATTACGACACCACAGAGCTCGGCTGCATTCTCCTCTCAACAACCAGATCAGCATTGCTGCTCCCAAGATCTCCACTCTCTCGCCTGGCTCCCTATTTCTCTTGTCGTTTCTCATCGTGTTGACAGTGGAGATCAATCTCTGATCCGGGATATTCGAGTGAGGCTTCCCACTGTTCCCACTGCGGTGTGTCCAACCAGCGTGATGAAAACTCGCTCAGTCGCTGCTGCTACTTCCGAGTGTAGCACAACTCCTTCAGACGTAGTTGTATGTAAAACATATATTCTCCACGAGTCAATACAAGCATAGGCTGTTTGAAGCTAACACGCATGGCAGATGACCCGCGTCACTTCAAATGGGTTCAGTGCTGCCAACAGCACCATCCCAGCGACCCAGCTGGCTTTCAATACTAGCCATGTCGTCATACTGGAAGAGCTTCTGACTATGCGACGGACGCTAGAGGGCATATCTCGTCGTCAAGAAGCCAATGACGAGACCGTCAAAGCCAGTGAGATGAGAATGCAGGAACTGCAGCCCATGCCTAAACGACTTGACGACATTGGCTCCGAACTGAACAACCAATACTCCTTAGCCGAGGACAGGATTCGCAGACAAGAGGCGGATCTCAGGATTCTGGCCGACAAATTGATTCGGAGTGATGAGGAAAGATTAGACCTGGCACGCAAGGTAGAGCAGCTTTCTACCAAGATCTCTCTTCAAGCAACGCAAGCAGACTCTCAGGATCTTTCCCCGAGTATGTGACCCTATTTGAAGTGAAAGATGATACTGATCGAGGGCAGCTCGGGTTGCGACCAAGCGGAAAGAGGAATTTGTACCGTTGGCATCCGAATCTGACAAGCACCCGATGCCCCACGCAGTGGTTTCCGACGGACCAAGCACTGCGGTCAACCCTCTACCGACGAGAGCACATAAAAAGTTGAAGGTTGAATCTCTCAAGGTTTCCAAACGCAAAATCTCGGGTTTCCGGAAATATGTACAGGCTTCCAAAAGTAGCTATCGAAAGGCACCGCCTAAGAACAGTAGCGACATGAAGAGATTCATTAATCGCTTCATTGAGGGGATCGAGGACAAGATGATTTCTGAAAGGTTGCAAAAACGCCTCCTGAAGCGCTTCCAATCGGTAATTCGAGAGTCGAAGTCCAAGAGAGGACCGCGAAGTATTGTAATCGAAGGGAACTTGCATTGGGATGAGATTTGCCCGCTTCTGGACCTTGCCAGCTTTTCAGAGGACGAGGACGAGGAGGAGAACTGACGCGGCATTTCTTGAAACTGAGCCATGAAATGTGCTTTTGGAGCTTCTCGGAAAGGAATGATTATTTGCAGAGCCACATCCAAAAGCCGAGATACTAGACACGACATGATTTCTACCACAGATCGCTCGGTGTACATCTATAGCCATGAAGCCCAATTAAGCACCTTGGCACTTTAACCAAGGTTTTGATTGGAAGCACGTCAACACTTTGTGGGTGTCCATCTTTGCGGGAGAAAAAAAAAGCAACTGCAAATAACCGATAGACTTTCAGACAGCTTACTGGTGTGGTCAAGGAGGAGGGAAGCATGCTCAAATGGTTCCATTGTCGCTGATCATAACAGGAAGACACGCCTATTGAACTAGAAGTGCTCCCCTAAAACTACCCCGAACCGTCTCTTATATGTCTCGGAATGTATTAACTGTTGTGTCTGCTCAAGCCATGCCTCTTGTTAGGCAGCCGGCTGTTCAACGACTTTGATCCTCCAGAGTGCAAGAAGCGCTGGTTAATAGTGGACATGCTAGTCGGACATTCCCTGAAAGGGGCCTTTTGAAGGGTCCTTTCAGAAGCAGAGTCCCACATTATTGCCAGTCAAACTGGAGGTACCCGACGAACAACTAGACGTCTCCATAAAGAATTTACAGAACAGTCTACTATAGAAATCCGGCAGCTGGCATGACTCTGTATGTCCGGGCAAATGAGTAAATCCAAGCGCAACTGGGTATGTGTAACCATAAAGACAACAAAAACGCCATGGTCATGTGACGGAAACCACCCAAAGTGATTCAACAGAAGACTAATTGTTCCTGTGGTGCTTACGAGGTGGCGGTAGTCTCTGCGTTGGTCTTGACGCTGTAAGGAGCCAGGAAGTCAGGATTGTTGGCGATTTCCTCCTTGACCTAAGGGAAAGGAATTAGCTTCCGCTAGCAAGAAGGGTTGCTAAGGGAACTTACAATATCAAGACCACCGACCAGCTCGCCATCAACCCAGAGCTGAGGGTAAGTAGGCCACTCTGCGTACTCTTTCAGGCCCTGACGCACCTCGTCATCCGCCAGGATGTTGAAGAAGCCGTACTTGACGGAATGCTCTCTCAGGAGGGCGACAAGCTGCCTCGAGAAACCGCACTGGGGCGAGCTCGGGGTGCCCTTCATGAAAAGCATAACCGGCGCGGCCTTGACAAGGTCCGCCAGACGCTTGAAAAGCTCCTCCTTAGCCTTGGCCGGGTCAACAGCCTCCTCCGCCGGCGCGGCGGCGCTAGGGCCGTTCTCGACGCCCTGGTTTCCGTTCGCCGTGCCGGTGGCGGGCTTCTTGGCGTGTGTCTCGATCGCGTTGCGCACCTTGATGGCGCTGCTGCCGCTGACGGTCTCGAGGACCTGGCCGCTGCGCAGGAGTACGAGGAATGGGACGGCAGTGACGTTGTAGGTCTCACTGATCTCGCTAAGCTCTTCGGCGTTTATGGAAACCCACGATGTCTGCGGGGGGCTGGTGACGGGGTACTCGGAGGCAAGGGTCGCGAGGACAGTCGCCATCTGGGCGCATGGGGCGGCCCATGGTGCGTGGAATGAGATGATATGGAGGGTGGAGGGCGGTGTGGAAGTGATGTGCTTCTCGAAGTCGGCCACACTGGTAATCTCCGTGATCGTCGACATTTTAATTTCGTGGATCGCGAGCTTTTTCGACAGGTCGGAACGTTGAAGACGATACGTCGACGGCAAGGGGGAGGTTGCGATCAATGGGGAAAGAGAAGCTGCTAGTGAGAGTCGCGGACAGGATTCGAGGCTTGTGGAATAAACGACAGATGAGGGCCGGGTTCGGTCGGATGTTGGATCATGAAATGACAAAGCCAACAATGGCTGATAAACCGTGGGTCTTCGATACGTAGAGGGGTACTTTGGAGGGGCAATTTGAGGGTGAGTTTTTCGGGTTGTGGCTGCGATTGTAACGGATACACCGATCTCCGTAGCAGGAGATGGCCTAGTTGAACAGAGGTATGCTTGTAAGCGAAAAGACTAGTAGTTGCGTCATCTGGCGCAAGATTTATGGTGGTTGATTACATATTATGGGACCCTCGGGCCCCACCTAAGGCGTGAAAGGGCCCGAAGCAGAGAGCGAAAGCGGCAAGCATGCTTGTAACACAGTGCGTTACTGTACACGCGGTTTGGCTGTACTCGTACCGCAGGTACCAGCTGGCCCACGCTTTCCTGCCCCGCCGCGACACTTGGCCCGACACTGAACAACGCTGAGCTGCGTAACCGACCGCCAGTGTATTGGATGCTGGCGGGACCGTGCTTCACCTCCAAGTTCCAGTTCCACCTGTGCTGCGCCTCTCCAGCTTTCGGCTGTCCACGACTGTTGTTCTGCAATAGAGGCGGCTGGTTTGCTACGTCAGCTTCTTTGCCCGCCAGACACAGGCGACTGCCCGACGGAGATCCTTACGACCCGACATCTTCTTTTACCTTACTCTCCCCTTGCTCAATCTTCCCCTTACTTTTCGACGACCCAACGAACCCCGACGACTGCTAGTTAAGCTCATTGCCTAAACTTGCAATGGCGTCACTCAACCTGTCCATCAACGGACCATCAATCAAGAGCAGCTACCAGGGCGTCATCAACGGCCCGCCTCCAAAGTCGAGCTCGCCGACATACGCTCAATGGGCACTGTTCTCTGTTCAAGCTCCTTTGGCCAATGCTTTCCAAGATAGTGGCTCCAAGGAGAGTGTGCTCAAGGTCCAGAGCACTGGTGGTAGGTTCCCCCGCTCTCCACTCGAGCTCCCGACGCCCGACATTGCTCGGCGAGACATGCGCTGACAGGTGTCCCTCCCCGCGCAGATGGCGAGCTTTCGGATCTGATCGAAGACTTCAATGAGGGCCGCATCCAATTCGCCTTCGTCAAAGTCAAGGACCCCAACTCTGGCCTTCCCAAGAACGCCCTGATTGCCTGGTGCGGAGGCGGTGTCCCAGAGAGAACCAAGGGCTACTTTACCACCCACACCGCGGCCGTCTCCAAGATTCTCCATGGCTACCACGTACAGATTACGGCCCGCTCAGAAAGCGACCTCGAACCCGAGAGCGTGATGCGCAAGATTGCCGATGCCTCCGGTGCCAAGTACTCAGCAGGCAGCTCCACGACTTCCGCTGCCCCACCCCCGGTGGCCTCCAAGCCCGTCTTCACTCCCACCACGTCCTCAGTCGGAAATGTCAACCCTATCGTGGCCGCGCGAAACCGCAAGACCGCCAACCCTGATGACGATGGGTGGGGAGAAGACGCCCCGCCGGTGACTCGGTCACAGCTGGAGAAGGTCGAATCGGCGTACAAACCCACCAAGGTCAACATGGCAGAGCTTACGAAGCAACGGCAGGAGCCTTCCAGCTCCAATGGGGGCAGCTCGCAAGACCGCCCCGGTGTTGTAAAAGGTGCTTATCAGCCCGTCGGAAAGGTGGACATTGCTGCGATCCGTGCCGCGGCGAAAAACCAAAATGACGACCGGCCGACGCCTGTTAAGGGCTCATACGAGCCTGTTGGCAAGGTCGACATCGCCGCCATTCGCGCCAGGGCGCAGAAGCCATCAGAGCCCGTGGAACAGGAGCCTGCCGATGATGAGCGGCCCAAGTCGTTGGCCGAACGGAGCGCCGCTTTCAACCAATCTCAGTCGGAGCGCCTGACATCGCTGCCCAAGCCGAAGGTGGCCAACAAGTTCGGTGGCGCAGCCGCATTCACTGGCACCAAGGCGCCGACGCCTGGCGGTCTTGGCTTCGGTGCGCCTTCCGTGCCGGCTCCCCCGCCTGTTGGCGCTGCCAGCCGTACCTTCGCCGACCAAGGCGGAAAGACGCCAGCTCAGCTTTGGGCCGAAAAGAAGGGAAAGCAAGGAGGATCCGTCTCCAACACCACCTCACCCCCCGTTACGTCTCCCATCGGCGTGCAGAAGAGCGGCGAGTGGAAGAGTGGTTACGCTGGCAAGTCGTGGGGTCCCGTTAAGACTGCTGAATACGGCCGTGGCAGTCTCAGCCAGGAAAACACCGGCGAAGACCCCCAGGAGAGAAGCGCTGGGGTGCCTGCCTCGCCCAGTGGCGGCGTTGGTGCTCTGCGGGACCGCTTCAAAGACGCTCCACCCATTTCTGGCGGAGCTCCCTCTATCCCCCGCGAACAGCACCGGGAAGAGGAGGATGAGCCGTCTCCTCCTCCGCCACCTAGCGGTTCCCGCCCTCCCCCTGCGGGTGGATTTGCTCTTCCCGGTCTACCGTCCAGGCCGGCGGCTGCTCAGGAAGAGGAAGAGGAGGAAGAGCCTCAGTCCCCCATCAGGGTTGCGCAGCCCGTCGCTCGTGGACACGAGGTCGATATGGAGCCCCCTATGGAGAGAGAGCCTCCTCGGCCCATCCCTACTCAAGAGATCGAGCGAGAGCTGCCAAGAGAAGAGGAACTCTCGGATGAGAGGATCGATGTTGGCCGCGGCGCCGCCGCAGCTGTTGCAGAGCATGAGTTTGGTCAGGAGCAAGTAGCAGCGAGCCAGGCGTCAAGCGGTGGCAAGCGGGCCTTGATCCAGTACGACTATGAGAAGGCCGAGGATAACGAACTTGAACTCCGTGAGGGCGAGTATGTTACCAACATCGAGATGGTTGACGATGACTGGTGGATGGGCACCAACTCTCGTGGCGAGAGCGGCTTGTTCCCTAGCAACTACGTGGAACTTGTCGACGACGAGCCTGAACCGGTGCCGGTAGCACGGAGCGCTCCTCCTCCTGCACCGGCCCAAGCGGAGCCGGCTCCGGCAGCTGCCGGGGGCGGTCGGACAGCTACTGCCCAGTTCGACTACGAGGCAGCCGAGGACAACGGTAATACAGCTCCACCCCACCCCCCACCCTGTACATGCCGTGGTGCTAACCAGCTGCTCAGAGCTCTCGTTCCCCGAGAACGCAACGATCACGGACCTCGAGTTCCCTGATGAGGACTGGTGGTTCGGCTCCTACGGTGGAAAGCAGGGTCTCTTCCCTGCCAACTACGTCCAGTTGGACAACTAAATTCAAGTTGGTGAAATGCGATTCAAGAAAAAGTCTTTGTGATGGCCAGCGATGCAATGACCCCTGTGCCCCTGCAAGCATTCGCGTTGTTAGGTTCGGAAGGGTCCAATGCCTTCGATAGGAATTCAAAATTATTGAAGCTTTACCACTGTCTTGGTGCTGCATCCAAAGAAGTGTGAAACATGCTTATCATAGGGATCGGAAAGGTTATCCTCGCGTCCAACCCGTTGACCCGGACCCAGGCTAAATGACCGCAACGATGCATTCGAGACTAAGATGCCGGTGTAATAGTCGGGTTGAAAACCTCCAGTCACAATGACCTCAATAGCTGACTAAGGGTATACAAATCGCACGTTCGATTTCTCAGATGAGTAGGACTACTGGGTAAAGTCATCACCGCGAAGCGAAATGCGCCCGGCAAGCACAATCAACCCCATGTAGGAAACAATAGACCGCACACCGCAAACGCCAGTGGGGAAAGTAAATCAGCGTGGCCGCTGAACCCATCGTGAACCCTCCCCCTCGCCCGTCCATCCATCAATACTGTCTCCTTCTCTCCCACTCGTCCATCCATCCCAACTCTTCCTTCGTCTCGGGTTCACCACGCCAAGGAGCCGGGAGATGCAGGCCGCAAGAGAAACAAGCTAGGGCGGGCAAAGCCGCCGCTTTCCTCCTTGCCACTCATCGTTGTTGCTCTTGGGAAGGGAGCTCAAAGGGCTTTCTTCCCCGCATGGCAGTTTCAAATCCCATGATTCTCGGACCCCTCCGCCACTCAAAGAAAGAAAAGAGAAAAGAAAAAGAAAAAGAAAAAAAAAACCATTACAGGCGGCTTCGGTCTTGACAGTAAGGAAATCGGGGAGACTGCTGATGCTCTCGACGTTGTCCCCCACTCGACAAGCGTGGCAATTTAGCAAATGTCGAAACAGCACTCGCAACTTTGGGGATGTCAGCAATCCTGGAAGAGTTTAGTAGAGGGGCGTGGGAGCTCACCATTCCGCGCAGCACTCGCACGTCTCGTCAATCACGCAGCAACAGCACAACGCGGCGAGGCAGGCCGTCAGGCAGTTTCCGCCACCCTGCTTCCTCTGCTGGGGCGCCTGCATGGGAGGTTGCTGCTGGTACTGCATCTGGGGCTGGCCGCCCTGGGGGTAGTAGCCGCCGCCCTGCTGCGGGTAGCCTCCTTGAGGGGGACCGTAGGACTGGTGAGCGTGTTAGCGGTCGGTGTTCGTGTCGTACGACCGGTCGCCTTGAAGCAAAGAGAGGGAAAAGACGGGTGATTGCATCGCGAAAACGCTGTTATGAGGGCAACGGGAGTGACTGGCTTACAGGTTGAGGGTGTTGAGGGTATCCACCGCCTTGGTTGTAGTAGTCTTGGCTAGACATGTTTGTTTTGTTTATTGACGTTTGGTTTCGAAAAAAAGCAATACGAACAAACGATAGATCTATTTAGAGAAAACGACTGCTTTCGAACAACGCCCGAGATAACCCGAGGTGTAATGTGAAGAAGGCAGATATATATATGAGGTTGGTGTGTGTGTGTGTGTGTGTGTTGAGTGTGTTGCGTGTGTATGAAACGAAAAGAAATCTTGAGACCTTTGGGTGGGTAGAAAGGCGGGATAAAAGGGCGCCCTCCACTCTCCGGATCCATGTTGCAGCAAGCAATCGACAGGCTTGGCAAAGCTGCTGGCAGCCCGGGCGGAGGTACTCTGGTACCCTTACCCAGCGCCAACCACCGGTACCTTACCACGTACCTAGTCTGGGCACTCTGCGAACCTCCGCTGCCGATTCGGGGAGAGCGAGGGCACTGCGGGGGCCAGATGCAACCAGTAGCTTTCTCTTACGAGGGCCTAGTAAGGACCACTGCGTAAGACACTGCGCCATCGATGAGTCTGCAACTTGACAGAGTGATTGATGGAAAGACCCGCGAACCCCATCCCGAACGAGCTACGGGGTCCTCCGTGCTTGGCTCGGGGAGCTGCAACAGCAGCTCGGGACTACTGGTAGGTTAGGTAGGTACCTAGTGTAGGATCGGTAAGGGACTTTGGGTGGAGTCTAGAAAGCTTGCTGACAGTTCCTTGCAGGCCTGAATTACAGCTGCATGCCTTAGCGACTCAGCGATCGCCGCCGCCGCCGCCGCCGCAGCAGCAGCAGCAGGTAACAGCGCCAGCCACGATTGGGGGGGACCCGTGATCCAATTGGAGTGTATCGTGGTTCAAGTGGCGATGGTGATGCCGCGTCTGCATCCGCCCGTTTGGCTCGCTTTCTTTTTAGCCTTTTCTTCTTCTTCTTCTTCTTCTTGTTCTTCGTCATCGTCATCATCTCCTTTCTAACGAGTGTTGAAGACCAGCGCACTAGAGGGAAAGGGGCGTGCGAGGACCCTCTGGCGATGGCCCGTCCGCCGTCTGCGTTACGTCTCACGGCTGGGCGTGAAATGTGCTCAGCCATCAGCGCCTATGCCATAACGATGATGAGGGCGAGCTGTCCTCACTCTTCGTTTGTCGCGTAGACCTTGATGAGCCAGGTTGCCTGCTGTGCCCACGTGTAGCGCGTTCTCAAGATACACAAGACGAAGACGAGAGGGGAGTCATGCGCCGCTCACCAAGCGGCCGCGTCTACGAGAAACAGTTTCCATCACCTCTGCGCCACGACATGGCCTCTTTTCAAATGTGCCTGTAGAGGTTGGCGCCAGAGGATCAAATCACGCATCGAGGAAAAGCGCTGAGACAGGCGAAGGAAGCGATGAAAAACGTCATCTGTCACAGTTTGAAGACTCGGTACATCGAAATAGATCCGCTAGGGAGATTCCCGCACACATACCGCTATCCACCGTAGCCTTGGGCATATGAACTCGGCACTACCTACCTAGGTAAGGGGCCGCTGCTGCTGCGCGTTTCCACGTCATTCTCCCACCACCCACCCGCCAGCAGGAACAACCCGTTCACCGACGATTACGAAATACACTAGTGTACACTACTTAGTTAGCTAAGCCTTGCTAGCCCCCCTGTACTGAGTAGCAGTAGTGTACAAGGGCTCAGCCACGGATCCAGAAAACGTGCCAAATACCCTGTACGTAGGGCAATCCGCGATGCACTCGCACTTTTCGAAGCCAGTCAATCTAGCAAGAACCAGCCATTCGAGTTGCCGGATGGAAACAATTGCGTTCCCGGACCGACCTACCAAGCAATGACCTGCGGCAACCGATGCCGGGCCAGACACACCACTAGGGCTGAAGGTTGAGCAGGAATGAATTAAGAAAACACGGGGGTCTAAGCATTGCCAAGCTTTGCGGCGGCGGCTGTCTCGACGGGATGGGCTCAAACTCTCTCCCTCCCCTACCCCACCTGCCGTCCCGGTCACATCGGCTTCCATGTCATCACCTACACCATCCTCCTCCGCCATCATCAGTCATGTTTCCCTGGTTTCTCTCACCTGTTAGTGTAGGGGCTAGGTGGTGAGGCCCCTGCCAGCACACCACATTCGTACTCCAGTGACCTCCCTCCCCCTCCCCAAACGGCCAGCTGACCTGGCCCATTTCCAACTGCGTTGACGCCACATGAGACGACGTAATCCAAGCGTGCAGGGCCCTCTGCTTCCCAAGCTCTCTGTAGGCCTGCGACTGGAAGCCAAACGCCGCCGTCCCATCGCCGCTGTTTTATATTAGAGAAAGAAAACCAATCCAAGTTAACCTCAGTCCACGCCCATGCCCACACGAGTCTGTCTAGGTCGTGCCGTTCCCGAGGCCGAACCGGGCACGCCCCTTTGTTCCCTCCCAATACAGTTTATCTCGTTCTCGGTTACCTGTTATACCGGTGGGACAGGGGCCTCAAAAATAAAATAAAAACCCGCGCGCCTCCTGACCCTTTACAGAGTACTCAGTAATGGAAGGAAAATGACTAGGCAAGAAAACCGGAACGGAAACGAGGGAAAACGGAACTCCCCCTCACCCGCTCGCGCGGATCTCTCGGGTTCCGCCGTGGCGACATGTGTAGAGAGACAAGGGGAAAACGTCGAGGTGGAATTTCCCCGACCTCGTGGGAGGTGAATTGTTTGATCGTCAAGCTAAGCCTTTTGAACGAACATTTCCTTCCCTCCTCAGGTGTTGGGACGGAACAAGTGGAGCACCTCCCAAGGTAAGCAAGTAGCACATCGACATGCCAGCAGGCCATTCATCCACCCATGGCCTGTTACACGTTGTTTCGCACTCCATCTTGACGAGGACAGAGTGACATGAGATGGGTCGCGGTCGCAGGTGCTGGGGTGGGTGTGTGTAGATATGTGTGTGGTGTTGCACACACGCGGGAGAGCGTCGTGCCAAGAAGGATAGCCGCCGACTGTATATGCGGCTGGCAGACGCGCTGCTTGTCGTCTGCTTGTTTATCTAGGCCAAGATATTTCGGCATGTAAACATTAGACATATGCATACAGATGCGAACAAGACGCTTTCAAACATGCCCTACTCGTTTGGTGTATTTTGCTCTCGGGTCGTTTCACCCCTTCGTCTCTATATAGTACTTTGTAGATGGCGCACTCGCAAATGCTCAACACACACACACACACGAACACACACACACACACACGCGCGCGCGCGCGCGCACGCTCACACTCACAGACACATACACACATACACGTGTAGACTTATTATACACCATTCAACCATTTGTCCTTCATGCCCTCATGCTTGTCCATGCGCCACTGCTTCATCGCTCATACCTCGGCAATGGCTCTGACCCCACAGCGTGGTGACTGGATTGTCTCGCGCCTGCCTCTGTGCCGTAGCTGTACTGATGCCCGTAGTCGTTCTCGTCCGTCAATACCGGCGCCGATGGCTCGGCGGCGGCTGCTGGCGGCGCTGATGCACTGGGTCCGGCGTCGTAGTCGTCTGGGAACTCTGGCGGCGCACTAGCTTCATTTAGCAACCGTTGCCGCTCAAGTTCTTGCTTGTCTTCCGTTCGAGCTTCACGAGCCGTCGAAATATCGTCGAGCGTCGGCGCCGAAGGTTGATCCTCTATTCCGTTCATTCCATGATGGGGTCGCGGTTCGGAGGACTCGTCTTCGGCGTCGTAGATGTTCGGCTCCGGTGCCGATGCGAAAGACGGGCCTGCTTCTGACCCTTGGGGTGGCCGGCTCGGTAAGAGTCTCTCCTCTTGCCTTCGTGCCCGCTCTTTCTCCGTCAAGTTACCCTCGTCCGAGACTTGTGGGGGGGCACGTAAGCTGGCGCTTGCATATCATCTGGCGGGCTAGTAGGCTGCATCGTGATTGTAGGTTGCCGACTGAGAGATACTGGCATTTGAGGGGTTGGTTGCGGCCAGTAGCTCTCGCCGTCGTCCCTGTGAATGTCACCAGCACGCCAGGGATTGGAAACCTCCCCATTGAAAGAGACCTCACGCGCTTGGAACGTGCGCAACGTGTTACTCCGGGCACGTAGCCGCGTGCTGTCTGTCGTGCCCAGGACAACCTCAAAAACGACCGATATCACTCCCTTTTCACGTCGTAACCGATCCGTATCTATCACGTTGCCCCCCAGGAAGTGAGCACCGCGTTGTTGCCATCAGTTGCACCGGAACCCGGCGCGAACTGTGCTACTCTCGGCTGACCGCCCCCTTGCAGCTGATTGGCAAGCCTGCCGCCCAGATCAACAAGAACCTCCACTTGGTATTTGAAGCTCACCATGTCGCCGGGCACGCCTTTGATGGTTGGGAATACGTCCTCGGGCACTTTGAGCGATGCCGTCACTGTTGTCTCCATCGTTGCTGGGTCGATAATCAGAGGGGCAACAGACTGGGATAAATCCTTTCGGAAAACACTGAGCGACGATGTAGATGTCAATGAAAGACCACCCAGGCCTGTCCGCGATCGCGGGTAGTAATCTTCTTTCGCAAGCTTGCGGGTCTCGTCCTTCGACATGATGTCGGCAAACATGGAGGCGGGCGGTGCTGTGTCGACCCTGCCTTGTCGGTACATGGTTACAATAACACCATGCATACTCTTGATCCGCTTGATGTGTTGGACCGAAACCTTCACTGATACCGTGTCACCTGGCAAGGCACCACCCTTGAGCATCTCGATAGTGGCCGTAATCGTCTTCTCATCGACGGCTTGCATTTTGGAATTTGACAGCGAACTGCTGGCGATTTGAGGCTCTGCTCGTGCCAAGCTGATGCCTGTGCTCGAGCTAACGGTACTGTCGCCACTGACTTCACTCTGCATGTCTGTATGCGTTGGGCTCCGTGGATGATCTTGCAGATCGTGGGAACGATCTTCAGCGGGCGCTGGGGATTCGACTGCACGCTCAGCATCATGGTGTTCTGCGTCGGAACTATTGTCATTCACGTCCGGTGCGAGGGAAGCCTTGTCAGGCCCGGCTGCTCTTTTGCGTCTCGATTTCTTAGATATCGGTTCGAGATAGATAGTCCGGGGGCGAGGAGGCGCGAGGGGTCCGATATCTATTTTCTCCACCAACTGAATTTTTCGATCGCAAGACGATGTGGGAGATATCGAGGTCGGGCGCGTCAGAGTCGCTGTTATCATGTAGGAAATCGTGCCTCGTTCAAACTGAGAGTGGTGGCGCGTCAGTACTGCGTTTCATCTTGCCAGCGGAGGGGTCTGGTCATACATCAATACTGCTGGGCAGGCCCTTCCCAGGGAAGACTAAGTCGAAGTTGAATTCGTACTTCCCAGGCTCCAGCCTCCCCTCACCGCTGAGTACCTGCTCATCCTGGAAGAGAGAAGCGTAGCCGTTGCCATGATACTGTGCCGACGACCGACCGGACAGGGCGGGCTTCGCGATCGGGGGCTCACTGACAGCCGGCCCCTTGTGCACGCGAACATAACCATGCAGGGCGACGGTAAGGTGAGTGATGCGGATGGGCTTGACCACAGTCAGGACTACCGCGCCATGGACGTGGTCGCCGGCCGAGTACTGGCGGTGCGGGTCGTTGGGGCGGACGTGGAAGTCGGCGAGGTTACGCGAACGCGATCGGCTGGACAGGGCGAAACGAGAGAAAAACGAACGAGCGGGCGAGGTTGTTTCTTCGACGGAGCCGTTGGATTGCGAGTATGCGCCCATGTATGCAACGACTTGCGGGCCGGGCCTTTGGCTATGTCGTAGATTGGTCGGAGTCGGTGATAGTCGTCGGTGGTGGTGGCGACGATGACGGTCGTGATTGACAGCAACGTAAGCAGCGGTGGAGGACGTCAAGGACGTGAAGGGGATGGCCGAGCGACTAACGATGGAAGGAGGCGGGAGGAGGTAGGGAGGAGGCGCAGCAGAGGCGACGACCACGGCGACGACGGCACCCTCGACGTTGGCATGCAACGAGGGGATTCGCAGAGCGACTCAGGGTGTCTTGGTCGTCTTGGCGGTGGTGGTAGAAACGGCTGCTCGGGCAGCTGGGCACCGGCTCCACGAGGTCTCGGTGTGTCGGGATGGTCAAGGGACCTGAGCGTGCTGTGCTTTCAATAGGGCCGAGCAAGAGGAGAATTGATTTGGCGATGGAATGCCAGGCTGGGATCCGAGAGATGCTGGAAGCGGATTTCTTGGTTGCATATGCCAAGAGCGAAGAGAGAGCCTTGCCAAGAAAGCTTCGCTTTTTCTGGAAATCTCGAGGGTTCACAGTCTCAGATTGCCCGTGTTGCCGGGGGAATTTAGGAGCAGAACAGCCTAAGGCATGAGAAGTTGGGGCGATGGGAGGGGTCGGGGCCACGTTGTATGTAAACCATTAATTACTGTGCACGTTGGCTGTGCCGGATGTATATTTGTATTACGCGGCTGCGGACTTTGGTTTCCCAAACGAAACTGGACTAATTGACTAACTGACTAACGGGGCGTCGTCTTGAGAGGGAGTAGTGTACTTTGAAAGGCACGAGAGGGACGAGGGCGGGGAGAAGGGGGAGGGGGTTTATTCCAAGCAAGTGGACGGGCGGACGGACGGCCTCGGGGTCGAAGAATAGAGCCCGTGTCAGTGACAACGCTGAGTCTGGATGACAGTGGAGGAGCGGCTCCATTGCCTGAGTTCATTGATCCCACCACCAGCATCGAGCAGAGGCCCGCCCCAGTCAAAGCATGCGGAAGGACGGCAAGGAACGATGTGGGGACATTCATTCTAAGGGAACCTGGCTAGATTGGGCCACCTATGCGACTGGGGATTGTGAATTGTGTGGACTGGATCTCCATCTCTGGAGAGCAGCAACCAGGACCCACGAGGAAAGCGGACGGGGACAAAGAAAGAAAGAAAGAGTCAGGACGTTTTGCGGCCATTGGACAAAGTAGGTACATGCGCAGATACTGAATTTTATTGTACATGGGTAGGTAGTACAGAAGGAAACGGGGGTTGCCGAGTTACAGCAGAGCATCACCCGATTCATCGTCCCCCTGTGCCTGCCCGTCCTGACTTGGATTTTAAGAGAGAGTCACTGAGGCTACTTGCCTGACTAAGGCTTGAGAGTCGAGACTCGGGAACCCAGGTAAACCTCTGCTGCAGCCCAACAAGCAAGTTAAGACCGCGCGGCCTGTCCTCTTCTGTCAGGTACACAACACATGTAAACCCCCCTCCTGTCGTGCTTGCCGCCCGTGACGCCCGCGACGCCCGCAACGCCCGTGACGCCCGTGACGCATGCTGGTCCGTTGAAGTCCTTGGGTTCTACTATGTAAGCTTGCCCGGCGGTCCTTCTTGAGAATCTTATGAGAACCCGTCTCAGGATGCTGTGGTTTCTCCACATCGATTTTGCAGAGATGCGTGGATTGGTCTGCTCAATTGTATGGAAACCACCCATCCTACCATCCATCTCGCAGCTGCCAGGGGCTGAACGCCACTTACATGGGGATGCCGGCAACCGATGGTGACCATCTAAACCGCTTCTCTACTCGCAAAGGAACAGATCGCGGTGCAATCACCCTTCCAGTCCATCCGGTGCAATTCACGGTTTGGACATGGTGCGCTCCAAGCACCCTCCAGTTCTGTCTGTTGCTTAAGATCGGGGAACGGTAGCACAACATGAGACCTAGTACAGATGCGTTCTTTGCTGCTCTTTGTTTTCCTACCTATAGATCCCGTGTCTCCGTTACCAAAGTCCAAAGGCATCACAGCTGAATGGCCCTTGCATCTACTTCTGGCTTTGCCTATTGGATTTACGCTTGTAATGAAAACTTGTACTATACTTATTACTATTTACGAGACAATAGAAAAGTGTGAAACTGATTACACCTAACCTCGACTCATGAGACAGAACTGGTTCAAGCCACATACTTCTTAAACACACACCCACTTCATTGAATGAACACGCCAGCCAAAGCCACAAATCGAGATGACGCCGTGCCACAAATAAGTGATAACTCATCTGACTTATCCTGTTTACACCGTTGGTAGTGGTAGCGAATCTTACCCAGGTATCGAGTGCAGCATGGAGCTTTTCTTGGCTTGTGGAGGGAAACACCTTATCCTCCAATCAGGAACAGCGATGCCAGCGTAGCGGATAGAGATACACTCCCCCCCACCAAGGTAGTAGTAACCTCATCCCCGTTTCGCCTCGTCACTTCACATCCGGGCGTGCGCTAGATCTCTACAGCACGGGTCATATTCAGCTACTTCAACAAGCCTTGTTTCGTTTTGACCGTCTGGTATCATGCTATTAATGTCTCGTCCCAAATGTCTCTTACACTACCACCACCCCCCGGTACCCTTTGTCCGGGCATCTCCCATGTTGGCCATTCTCCGTCACTTGATTTTTAGCACCTCCAACAGGTCATCATTCCGCCTTCGCTTCAATATCCACACAATTCTTCGATATACAATGCTTGGCTAGCTGGCTGTGATGGACAGCTCGCCACAGATCCTCCTCAAACCCCACGTGTCATGCTTTTTCCTGAACTCCAATGCCATGCAAAATGCACCCCAAGAACTCCTGCTGCATCCCATAAATCAATCCAGTGCATCGCCGCTGAGGATGCTCGACAAGATACCTGCACCTACGCCCTCAGCAATGTTCTCCATTTCCTTTTCACCGACGCAACTGGCCACTCGCTTGTCTTCTCCTGTGGGCAGCGCCGACTTTCGTCCTCTCTTGCTTGGTGTTTGTGTCGCCACAAGGCTACCTGTCTTCCCATCGACGGGACTGATTAGACCCAATGTCTCCAAACTTCCGATGACCTCTCGGAACTCTGAGCTTGACAGCGGGTGCAAAACCGAGTCCCGCGTGCAAAGAACAGAATACGTATCATACAGAGTTTTGACTGTAGGTGCCAGCGTCTGCGATTTGGTGGGTGTGGTCAAACCACTGGCCATCTTTGCCGCTCGGTTGCGCTTCTCGAGGGCAACCAACGAGCAAAGTGCCGCCTTTTGCTGGAGGTTGAGGGCTTTCAGTCGCTGGTTGGTTCCGTTGCTGAACGCTGCTTGAGTGACTTGATTCAGGTGTTTGAGGAGCACTCGTGGGGCGCTCTCGACCGTTAAAGCCTTGAGAGACGTCGCCGCGACGTGAGAGACGCTCCTAGAGGACCAACTGGAGCCAGCCATGTTGACATTCTCGCCAAGAGGTTTGCGGGACGGTGTCATCTGTAGAACCTTCTCCCTTGCCTCATTTTCGTGTTGGCGCCTGGTCTCTGACTCGACAACGTCCAGCGCGCGTCGACAGATCTCGAAGGCTTTCCGCAAGTCTCCTGTTTGACTCGACACCTTCCGGGAGCAGAGTTCAATGGCTGCGGGGTGGAAAAAGGGGAGTGTTTTCTCCTTGCTGTCAGTCGGCAACAAAGTCATCAAGCGCGTGGTGATGATGCTTTTGATCTGAGCAGCCGAGTACGGGTGAAATGGAAGAAGCTCTGGCTTGAGGTTCTTGGATTTAAGTCGTGGCAGAAAACGGTCTGTGAGATCGAGTGCGTTGGCAATGCCGACCAAGACCAGTCGCGACGGCTGCTGCAAAGACCACTCGAATAGCCGGTACAAGCTCTCCAACCCCATGGTTAAGATGTGGTCGATCTCGTCAAGGACAAGCAGGTAGACAGGCGAGTCCTTCTTCGCCGTCGCAAAAACCTTCTGCAGCTCTTTCATGGCCAGAGTTTCCGAGAGGTCACTGTCGTACCCCATGAGTTCCAGTAAGGTGTTATAAAGGTCCTTGGATGACTTGACACTCATACAGTTGACATATGCTTGTCGTACATTTGTGGACTGTGTCAACTCTCCTGTGATCTCCTTGATCATCGCACTCTTTCCTGTTCCAGGCGGACCGCTGACATAGAGGCATCCGCTCGGGGTCGAAGAATAGCACCGCTGGACGAATTGGGCTACTTGCTCTCGTTCCCTTTCGCGTCCCACAAGTTGGCCTGGGTCGGCACCCCGGGCAAAGAGTTGTCGAGCAGAGTGGTAAATGGTTTGAAGAGAGCCAGGCGTCAAAGGAGACTGAGGCGTCAACCTCTGGAAGAGCCTTCCAGCAGACTTGACCGCCTGCCGGGGCGTAGAGGGAGAGTTGGCGAAGGCGTCTCGATGTCGTGGGGTTTGGGGCGTGATCGGAATCGTCTTTGGGAAAGTCTGGGAACGAGAACGCTTGATGCTCTTCGCGGCCGGTTCGACGTAGGCCTTGTCGTCACTCTGGCAGTCGAGCTCGGGAGTGGCTGCCCCCTCGGGATCTGCGTTCTCATCATTGTGCAGTGCAGCTCGAGTTTGCCGTCTGGTGCGCTTAGCGGGAAGCTGGGTCTCGCCTGTGCAAGCTGTGAGAACAAGTACTTCGGAAGCAGCAGGGTAGACGTGATTGAACTTACCCTGATCCTGGACAGACCTCGTCCGTTTGCCAAGTGAAGGACGAGACATTACTACTGATGATGAGGTATAGGAAGTAGACAGCCGTGGTTGACAATGATGGGGAAGTGACTGAGAAGACTGCTGTCAATATAGAAGGAGACATGCAGCGGATGAGGTAGGAAGATTCGGGTGTGGGAGCTTGCGATTCCATGTGGAACTGCAGACTCTTAATTAAAGTGGTAGGCGCGCGCCAGTACGATGGCCGGGGAACGACGCGATACCAGGGTCGCGCAGCGCGCTTTCTCGCGATTTCAATTAAACACGGTTCCACGCTCTAACGTGGATGATGGTCCGTGCTCTCGCGGGACCGTGCACTTTGTCAGACAGTCATGTAATGCAGCTTACCTAAGAGGGTAAGAGCACACAACTCAGCTCACAGTGTTGCCCCCTATCATCCTTAGCCACACTGTGATCCACGAACAGAGTGGCAATCAACGAGACACTAGCGGAGGTGCCCGGTGATTTCCATCATGAAAGCCGGACCAAGCCGCCTCTCTTGATATTGCAACACCTCTTGTTTTCCTGGCCTCGCCTGAACGTTCTGACCTTCCTCGCAATGTAATTCACCGTCTCGCTGCTTCAGTCTCTCTGTCCACCGTATGGCTATGGGCTTGGCCAGGCTTATCATCTCACCTAATCCGGAGCATTTGTTAGATACTGAAGTCGCGGGGCAACTAGCGACTTCGTCCCTATCCAACCTTGCGACTCCCTTGGCTCGATTTTAGCCAACATTACTAGTCACCTTGCCGTTGTTGTTTCTAAGCTGGACCCGTCCATAGCATCATTCCCTGCCAACATGGTTGATACGGCGAAGCGATGTTACAACTCCCGGGTGGAGGAATTCAGGGAAAGAGAGTATCCCATGCTCAAAAGTGATGTCGTCTCCCTGCAATCCCACCATGTTTTGACGTGCTAACCCATGAAACTAGATTCGGTCTATCTTGACCATTCTGGATCAACGTTATGTTCAAAGTCTCTCATCGACAGGTTCTCTGCGGAAATGATGTCGAATCTCTTGGGCAATCCGCACTCAGCTTCGCCGTCCTCTCAGTTCACGGCATCCCGGATAGAGGACATCCGCCTGAAACTTCTCAACTTCTTCAACGCTGATCCCGACGGGTTCGACTTGGTCTTTGTATCGAATGCCACTGCCGGGATCAAACTTGTGTCGGAGGCTTTTCGTGCTCTACCCGGGGGGTTCTCATTTGCGTATCACCAAGCCTGCCACACGAGCATCATAGGAGTTCGTGAAGAGGCACGCGTGAGCGCGTGTGTTACAAACGACAACGTGCAGAGCTGGATTTCCGGAGAACTCCCCTCTAGCTTGGGTGACCCAGGCCCGCATACGCTGTTTGCATACACAGCCCAGTCTCACATGGATGGCCGACGCTATTCCCTGTTGTGGCCATTTCTATTACGGCAATCGACTACTGGTTCACAGACGCGGGTGTTCACACTGCTGGACGCGGCTTCACTTGTCGCGACAACGCCTCTGGATCTCAGTAATTCGGAAACGGCTCCCGATTTCACGGTTCTCAGCTTCTATAAAATATTCGGCTTCCCAGATCTAGGTGCTTTGATCGTGAGGAAACAGGCCGAGCCAATATTCAATCACAGACACTATTTCGGCGGTGGCACTGTGGACATGGTAATCTGTGGACAGGAGAAGTGGCATTCACCTAAATCGACATTCCTGCATGAGCGTTTGGAGGATGGCACTTTACCATTCCACAACATTCTCGCACTCGATGCAGCGTTAGATGTTCATGCGGAACTTTTTGGGAGCATGGCTTGCGTGGCATCGCATACCAGTTTTCTAACAGCTCGCCTGTATGATGGACTGGCCGACCTCAAGCATGGCAACGGGAAGTCGGTCTGCACCATCTACTCTCAGCCAAGTAACGAAATCTCCGATTCCGAAGAAAGCGGGCCTATCTTATCATTCAACGTGCGCACTCCCGCCGGCGCTTGGGTCAGCTTACACGAGTTTGAGAAACTCGCAACGTTGAAGAACTTGCACATTCGGACTGGCGGGGTATGCAGCCCAGGAGGTATTGCCTCAGCACTTGGCTTGGGCCCTTGGGAGATGAGAAACAATTTCTCATCTGGTTTCCGCTGCGGGACGGACCAAGACATCATTGCCGGGAAGCCTACTGGCGTAATCAGAGCAAGTCTAGGCGCAATGAGTACACTTTCAGATGTTGTCTTTCTGGTCAACTTCGTGAAGGAATTCTATCGAGAAGAAGTCGTAACGACCAGCGTTCATCACGTTGCAATGTCTGCTTCATCTGCGGAACTTCAAGTACAGCGCATCAGTGTGTACCCCATCAAAAGCTGCGGCGGCTACTGTGTACCTTCTGGGACGGCTTGGGAAGTCAAGCCTGAAGGGTTGGCCTGGGACAGGGAATGGTGCCTGGTGCACCAGGGATCGGGGCAAGCGCTCAGCCAGAAACGGTACCCGAAAATGGCTCTGGTCACACCTATCCTCGATTTTCAGAGCGGCCTTTTGCGCGTCACCTACCGCGGTAACAAAGCATCGCATTTACCTGACGAAATTTCGGTACCTCTTTCCGCGGATCCGCGTCAATTCGAGACACCAAGCTCGCTTCCAACGAGATCGTCTCGCGTATGTGGGGACGCCGTCACGACATATGTTTACGGCTCTTCTTCGGTCAACGATTTCTTCAGCGCAATTCTCGGCGTGCCTTGTGTATTAGCCCGATTCCCAGCAGGCGGGCAAGGGCTCGGCATGCGTCACTCGAAAGCCAAGGTGCAAAAGCATCAGCAAGTCAAGGTAGCAGCGCCGAACACATGTCCAGGAGCTTTCCCGGAATTGCCATCTCCTCCAGACTCAGATTCGGAGCAACCAGCAGGGAAAATACTGCTTTCCAACGAAAGCCCAATCCTGATGATCAACTCGGCAAGTCTGCATGCCCTTAACCGCGAAGTGGAGGCGAACGGTGGTAGGCCTGTCCCACCAGAGTCGTTTCGTGCCAACTTAGTAATCGGATCGGCTCGGGATTCCGAACAACCAGCATGGACCGAGGACAGTTGGGAGAGTCTTACCATAGGGGAAGAGGAGTTCAAAATGATGGGAGCCTGTCGCAGATGTCAAATGGTTTGCGTCGACCAAGAGACTGGTGAAAGGCACCAGGAGCCATTTGTGACGTTGGCCAAGGTACGGAGGTTTGACGGCAAGGTTTACTTCGGTACGCATATGGGACACGAGCCTAAGGCCAAAGCCGTGACGGAGGGGGAGCAATTTCCAACTATACGAGTTGGTGATGCAATCAGTATTAATGCTAGGGCTTTGTCATCAGATTGACATGGAGAGTGATATTAGAACAATGTTGAAGGAATCCATATTTTCATAACAGCAGAATCTAGGAAAATGTTGCTCACGTAGATCGCTGACAACAATGACTGCAATCATCGCGATGTCGAAGTCCTCTTTGTCAGGGTAGCCGATACCAAAAGTGGCACTCTTCGATCGGGTTAGGAAGGCTCTTTCCAACCCTGTTGTTTCTTAGTGATAATTCTTTTTGGAGGCCAGAATGGTCCTGACGATACAGAAAAAGAAAAATGGGCAGCGTGGATGTGCGTTTCACGGTTATGGAATAAGGAAACCTCGGCTTTGGGAAGTCGATATGTTGCGGCATCTACGGTACGTACTAGGTACAGTGTATCCGCAGCCGTCGAGCCGGCCTGGCACTGTCAAAGTCACTGTCACTCTGCCCAAGCACCTTTTCGGCACGTGTCGTATCCTCTCCTGCTCACGTAACTGCCTCTGCCGTTTCTCTCCCTTCCGACCTTGTAATCCCCAACATCAACCAAGCCTTGTCTGCTATCTTCGTCAAGCCTATCGCGTTCCCATCTCGCCTTCCACCGTGTCCACCGAAAGCTGTGGAAAGCACTGTGAACTAACCTTACTAGCAAGAGCTGGGTTCCATTCGACCTTTAAAGACCCATCCCCCGCACATCTTCTCTCGTCTTCTAACTACATATCGCCCCCATCCCCTCTGTTCATTGACTCTCGAACAACGCTGCACCCTTCGCACTATGCCTCCGTGAAGATTCCCTGGCGGTCATTCCGTCAGCCTTCTTCCATTCTCCTTCTCGAGCCCAGCGCGTATTTACTCTCCACTGGCCGACTTCTTTGAAGCATCACCTGCGGAGGTACTCCTTACGCGATACGCAAGATCATATAATCTCCCTGCCCTAGCAGGACACTTGGAGACACGGTTTTGACCTGGTTTGACATTTGACCTGTTTTGGCGGCACCACAATCTCGACGGCAACCTCAACAGTATGTATTGCATCTTTCTAACAATATCTATATCAGCACTCGACTGACGTTGATGACAGCCGGAGCCCCGCATTTACCTCGGCTACCTTGACATAATTTGTCTCTGATACGATTTCTACTTTGCCAGTCGACACGTGTGGTCAGACATGCTGAGCATTACGCATACCGTGGCACTTACACCCAACACCTACCTGCTCTGAATGACCGCAACACGAATAGACCGTTGGTCCATCTGCTTGGTTATCTTGCCAACTCGTCCTGGGTAGGACGTTAAAAGGCCCACAGGTTGCATCGAGGCAACGAACGAGCGACTTACGAGACCTTTGGAGTATACACGGTCCGCATTACGGTTATGATTCTCGTCACGGCGTTGCACTTGGTATGTTTTCCGTTTCTATAACCGACGGCATACGGCTGACGAATTACAGTAGCGACCTATAGACTTGTGACGTTTCCAAGGCTGAGCAACCAAGACATACGAGTCACGACTGCATCCTCATTACCTTAGCGATTAGACTTCTGCATTCACCACCTAATCCCTGATGAACTGCGACGATAATGACATGGCCGCCTGGGACTTCGTCGTTGGGTCTTTTCTTTCTGCTAACTGGCGCGAATAGTAAGTCATTGGTCATGTAACCTTGCTTCTGGCATACGCCGTTGACCGATGCATCAGGATACGGAAACCGGGAAGGACGGCGCCTTGTTTGTGATTTGTCCTGGGCAGGACGTTAAAAGGCCTCGGTTCTCGCACGTTGAGGACCGAACGGGCGGGCTTGCAGCTCGGGATGGGTACGAGTCCCTGAGCCATTGGGCATGAACGACGATGTTTCGTCCCCAGCAACCCCAACACGCCATTTGGCGTTGAGTAGTCCAGATATGCTCGGATCATGAGCGTTGGACGGAAGGGCGGCTTCGGCGCCCTACATTGGCCATTCTGGCTCCGGATATCCGACACCTCACGATGTACATTTTCGTGTTTTGCTGTTCGGACCGGCTCCATGTGCATTCTTATGCCGTTGAGAAAACGAATTCTCGAGAACAACTGACGTTTCTCGAACGAACTTCTAGACGACGACTTCACGGTAATCGTCTCACTGTGTTTCATGAGATCGACCACGCCGGTCGTTTCTCACCCTGGGTTTAACTCTCAGCGGACGATCTGTCCACTGTTTGAGTGACATTCTCGTGGATGGCCTATGGCTTCCCGAGCATTACTGTGTTCAAGTGCATGTTTCGACATGCCCGACTGTGTTCATCTTGCTCTTCCAACCAACTCGGTTGGACAGCTGCGCGCTGTTGAGCAGATCCCGTCGTTCCAACAGGTGGCTGACTGTCGAAAATGATCGAGTAACACAACCGCTGTCGGCATCACGACAGACGGGGGTAGCAGCTGTTGCGTCAGAGCCGTGCAGATGTGCTACCCAGTGCCAACCAGGCGGGGTCCTTTCTGAAGGAGATAAGCGCGATAGTAAGGGCGGCATGCCAGAGATCGTTCTATCATAACCATCAACGATCTCTTCGCGGCAGAAGCTACTTTGCTCCGGAGCCAGCGTCTCGGACTCGGCCGAGGAGGACCTACCCCACCATCTACGCCACCACCCTTTGGGTGCCGATACGTGGGGGCAACGCTTGCGAATGGGAACCCGGAGGGTTCAAGGGCTTGGGCTGGTCGCGTCTCCCAGATACAGTCACATAGGTGTCTGTTGAAAAAAGCTCACTGCTCGATCACAGTTTCGGGGTTGATAACGGCGGTCACTGTGTCAAATGGGGGGCAACAGGTGGGGTGTTCGGTTCCAGAGAGGGATGACTCTTGAGTCTCTTCTACTTTCAGCTTCCTGGATCATCGAAACACAAGCCTGGCAGTGGCTCCCATCATTCCTGGTTTTGGGAATCCGAACCAGATCAAATGTGATAGTGGGGAACAGCAGGTGGGGGATTACTGTGAAGAGAGGGATGGCTTTTGATTCCCTTCAGATAAATTTGCCTTGACAGTCGTAATCCAAGCCTGACATTTGTTCCCAACATTGAATACTATTGGGTGTCATTTATGCAATGTGACACCTTGTTCCCGTCTCAGTATCGGCATAGCCTATGCTATGTTCGCTCCCCTTCGCCGACTGGTTAGTCGTTGTTCTCCGAGGCGATGCGAGGGAAGCAAATTAAACCTCAGTGTCCACAATGCTTCCCTTGCAGCCCTTGGATGATGTTAGAACAGCACATTGGCGCCCAAAGAATTTTTGGCCAGCTAGACACGGAGTATCTCAGGTTGACTGATCTTGATCGTTGCTCACGCACGCACCTAAAACTAGATATCATGTGGCGTATGATGCCAATGCAATACTGCTTCGACAGCAAACCGAATCAGCTGATGTTAGGATGGTAAAAGTCGCTTCAAGCCTGCAACAACAAAACAAAGCGACTTCCATCTTACAGATTTGATAACATACTCCTTTCAATGCTCCAGCCAGGGAACATCACCATGTCGCGGGTTTTCTTGAGACGACGACGTCAACATACATGGCATGATCCGAGTCAAGCAGAGCAAATCGAAGTCGACATGATTGCAAATCTCTCTCTCTCTCTTTCTCTCTCTCTCTCTCTCTCTCTCTCTCTCTCTCTCTCTCTCTCTCTCTCTCTCTCTCTCTCTCTCTCTCTCTCTCTCTCTCTCTCTCTCTCTCTCTATCTCTCTGTACCTCAACAAGAAGCAAGGAAAGAAAGAAATGTCCCATGACGAAAAACGCAATGAATGTAGTGCTCATTGAAAATAAAATGGGAGAAGCAAGAACGAACGATATATACTGATCAAACTCTATTTTTGTCGGTTAAATTATAATCAGCGAAATGAGACCTTTGGAGTCATTACCATATCACCAAACAAGACGTAGAATAGCATGGGTATTGCTTCAAAATTGAACAGAGTATGGTTGGGAAACAAGAAAGAAACGTTATTCATGTTGGCGAAATGCTATGCTACAATACAATCTCAGGGCCAACGCCACAATACACACCCCTCCCCCAAGTCTTATGATAATGGTCCATAACACCGTTCAACCCCACAAATCTTACATGTTGATGATATCTATGATTGTAGTTTATTTATTTCGGGGGGCTGATTGGGCCACGGGTCCAGCTAAGTTTCGTCAGCAACATCCGAGTGGAAGTCTGGAGGTATCAAACATACTTATGCCACATCTGGCCCAAGAATCCGGGTGGGGGCTTTGAGTCAGTCATAGACTGTCTGCGGGCGGCAGTGCCTTCGTGACGTTTCTGGTCCATGAGGCCTTGGAAGAGGGTGCCGGAACTCTAGAGTATATGTCGCGGTTAGCTAGCCTTTCAGTGAGGGATTGGTGAGCTCTGGATAATCTTACGCGTCTGCGGCTGGTAGGAGAAATGGGAGCGTTAGAGGTCTTTCCGCTGTCCATTGTGATGATTTTGCAGTACGAAGGGCACTGGATTTGGTTGTGTGTTCCTGATGATAATTTGTGCTTGGCCAATTGAGTATGTGTCGTTAGCTTCTAGTTGCGAGAAGTCTGCAGCAATGATGGATGCAATGGGAGGAAGGCGAGGGTATATATGCAATTCAGCTCTCTCAGCCAAATTCGACCTTCCAAGCCAGAGGCGTACCCCCTCCAAGAATGACTTCACCAATGAAACTGCCGCCCACCCCTCTGACACAAGGGATGCGGGAAAGCTTGTCGATGCATCGGCCAGAACGATGACGGTGTTTACTCGTCCGCCTACATCGCCAGCGGCGTAGTAGCGCGAGCTTACCAGGTCAGTACGTACATCGAATGATTGGGGGCTTGATGGCTTGATGATTAGTCAAGTCGCATTGGGTTGCTCGGATGTCGAAGTGCACGATGTAGCACAGCGAACGCCGCGCCCCCTCATCCTCCATTCCTTATCCGTTATGGCCTGTTTCTCTCTCTGCTGCTCAGGTACAGCTGGAAGAGCCAGTAGACATGGGGCTGCCAACTGCTCCTTGCTCGTGTTACCCCGCGCGAGTGTGGTCTGATCCTACTGTCTGGCCGAGATGGGCGGCGGGAACGACAGCTTAGCCAGTCAGATGCCGTCGATCCTGGGCGAGTGGCATGGTTCTTTAGTCCATCATTATTGAGTTTGTCCGTATGAGAAGAAAGGGGCCAAGGAAGATCCCAACCGGGACGGGATGGCAAACACAGTAAGGGGGCACGACGTGATTGCTACCGGTACTAAGTGCATGAAACACTTACGCGCGAAAGTCTGCCACGAATCATGAGCCCAACACATGAGGAACTGCCTCAATCGACACAGGAACTCTCGATGCACCCCTTTTGACGTTGGAAATGAACTGGTCTGACGAAACAAATGTGGTGAGCAAATAAGCAAACAAATAGATGGGACGGCCGAAGGAAGAGATGGAAAGGGTCGTGGGAGTGGATGTCGTGTGTTGGGCTACCGGTACGCAAGCGCGTATGTACCGATCATCCGTCATGAACTCACATTCCTCCCCGCAGGGGAAAGATCGTCGGGTGGGAGGGATATAGTGTAGGGAAGCGCCGCCGAGCGGGAGCTCTGCCGGCCGCGCCGCAGCGTCCGTCATCATCACACCCAGTCACCACCAGCCAGCCGGCCCAGCGTCTAGACCTAATGCAGCCTGCATCAGGGTCCCCTGTCTCGATAGGACCCTCCTTTCGAGGATCGAAGGGGGTTGCAACAGCACTTGGATCAAACAAGCTCTTGCATCTGCATGGTAAACTAGTATCGGCAGGAAACCTCCTTCATGCTCTCTCTGAAAGGGCCGTTCAAATAGGACTCAGGAGATCCAAGACATATTCTTGAGATCGCCCCGTCCAAACCGATGATGTTCGGTGGACCTCCAAATCTGCTCTTGAAACTCCATTATAACTCCGAAATATGACAGATACATGCCACAGAGGCGCGGTTGTGGGCCCGAGATCACCATCCAACGAGAAAGTGAAGTGACCCTGAACTGCGCCTTCTTAGGAGCCGGAACGCTATCGAGCTGCTGTATCTAGGTAGTGTACATGCACGACCTAGGCTAGCAGCAAGCCCTGACCAGGGGCCAGCCGTCCCCTTGGGGGGGTGGCTGGCGTCGCGATTTCGCTCATTAGTGGTAGCCAGAAATACGGTAGCTAAAGCTGAGAAAGGCTGCGGGTATCGACTTGCGTGATCGATCGTGGTGGGGAAGCCCGATAACGATGTCGCTATATGAGAGGCGGGCCCAGGAATCGGGCCCACTGGGATGGCTTGGCCTTAATATGCATTTATCGCATATATCCACAAATGCACCAGATTCATGCTTTGAACGAGGCGTATTCATCCAATGCAACGACCAGTGACGTTCATCTGATTCTGTGTCGACTGCGTCACTCCTTTCGTTCACCTTTGCCAGGCCGTGGGAAAAGCAACATTGAAACAACACAGACAGACTCTGGAATAGGTAAGAAAGAAACGTTGGAATATTAAGACATTGTTGTCCGAATCAGGCTCAACAGAACTCCCTCTTATAGTTCTCTTTTTTCATAAACATTTCCATTGTCACCAGCTCATGACGCCATCACCGCAATAACTGTAATGATCGACATATTTTATTGTGAGTTCTGGGGGGGCAAATAGAAGAGAAATTAATAAGCCGCTAAAAGGGCAATTAAAGATAATTCCAGATACAGGCAGGGCATCTTGCAAGCCAGTATGACGAGCAACTACCCGCAACAAAGTTAAAGGTCCCCATTAGTATTATGGTTCCACCGTTTGAACCCACAATTTCAGTTGTTCTCAAAAAGTCTTCGCAAGTTAGTCATCTACACTATAAAGCCATATGATGTATGGAGGGGGGTTGGGTGTTAAAGAGCGAGGCGACAAGCCAGGTTCTGAAGTCGATCCGGCCTATCGTCGAGATGCTGGAACTCGGTATGAGTCGTACAGTTCCGTAGCTGCAGAGTAGCCTGCCCGAAAGAGTGGAAGCGGTTATGGTTATCGACTTATTTAAACGGTGGGGAGGCTGCTCAAGACATTGTCCATGTCATTGTTGCCAAAGAGACTGCTCAAGAAATTGGGGAGTCCGTCCAACAAGCCACCGGTGGCGCCGGTAAGTAATTGAGCGATATTGTTGAGAATACCGGAGACAGCATCAAGGAGGGGCTGCAGGTTCAATGGAACATCAGCGCCGGAGACGCCGTTAGGGGCTGATTGATAATATTAGTGATCGGTCGAAACGGATGGCCACAGCTGAAACTTACAGGTGAGATTGGGGAGTGACTTGAGGGCAGTGAGGACTTGTTGGATCACATCGAAGATGGTCGCCACCTGCTTGAGCTGATCTGTGCTGAGATCCGGGGAAAGGTTTTGGCCGAGGCCGATGGCAGCCAGGACTTGAGTCACGATATTGTTGATTAGAGTACGGAGCTGGTCGATGGTGATGGAACCATTGGCGATGGAAGCAACAGGATTGTTGGAGAGAGCATCAGTGTTAGGCAGGCTGAGGCCGCCACCCATACCCGCATCTTAAGCGACTTGTTAGATTGGCTGACTCCAGTGCAGTATGCCAAGTCGGGGTAGCTTACTAGCATTCTGGGCATTGAGGAGTATGTTCTTCATCGCCATGGTAAGGCTCGTGGGGTCGCCTGTAGGAGCGGTTTGGCTGGGGAGGGGGGTCGAGGTGGGGATGCTCAGGGAGGCAGAGACACGGATGGGGTTGGTAAGGATTGACAACACGCGAGGCTCGATATCGCGCTCCTGGACCTCGGTGACCTTAACGTTGGCGATGGCAACTGGGCTGGCGACGGCAGCGCCGAAGAGGGTGGTGAGCATGAGAGTGGCCTTCATCTTGATGATTTGAGGTTCCAAAGATGAAAGGTAAATGTCTTTGAAAAAGAGAAGAGTGTGTCCCGAAGACTTGAGAACTAAGAATTGAAGAGGCTGGTTATCCTGTGGTGAAGGTGTGGTGTACTGATGAGAGGATAGATATTCCCATCAAGAGGGCCGGAGACGAGGTATTTTATAATCGATCTGGTCGTCAATGACCTGATATTTTCTCACTCGGCTAGCTTCTCATTTCGTTCGTCGTTGTTATCATCGAGTCCAAATTCCGTCCTCGTCACTCACGTTGCCTGCCCACCTTGGCGCTAAAGCAACAATGAATTCCCCAACGTGGGGTTCACATTGATGCCCTGCTGACCGTGTCCAGCTTGTGAGGCTATAGATGAATTCCCTGCAAAAATCCTTAACAGCTCGCTTCAAAAATCAACATCGCGAGTCAACCGCTGGGCCCATATGTGGGCACCAAAAGTCAAGCATGATGACCAAGGTGGTCTAGGGAGGGCGAAAGTCTCAGCCCGAGCGCCTTCCACAGCTCTCGATACCAAACGCGGCCGATCGACGACCCGTTATCCTTCCACAGCGTTGCCTCTTCTGGCTATCAAAACTGAGACATTCGTCGTCTTCCGGCAGGGGATCGTGGCATCTTTCCCCTTGCTTTCTCATTTGCGCCTCTCATCTGCGAACGGCCGTCAGAAGCTTCCCGAGTATCACAATTTACGTTCAACTACCTACTGCATACTCTCCATACAGAAGGTCGCAAATCTTCATGTCCACTCATACCTACTGCCGGGACAGCACGGACGAAGGGCTGCTGATGTTTGCGGGGATGACGGATTGCGGTCAGAGCTAGTGCACTCTGAGCCAGCCGTTACCCCTACTGCCGATCACCGGTTTGAAGTGTATACCACACGTCTCTCGGGTTATGTGATGCCGCGGCAATGCCTAGCAATATCCGGCAGCGTCGATAAGGCTGTTCCAAGATCGTCAGGAGATGATCAATGGCCCTTATATTTTCCGGAAGCCATTCTGGCGTGAAGGCTTCAAGCCTCTTACCGCGTTGCTTGTGTCCGACTCTCCTTCCCCTTTGCTACTGCATTCTCTGTTTGCGTCTTTCGTCAAGGGTCGCTTCAAAGGCAGTTATGACGAGGCGGCATACCCGTCAATAAGTTAGATAGATAGGGAAATAAATAAGGTCAATTTTGGTTTCTCTCGGCCCCTTAAGCATTTGCCCCCCACCTTATCCGATCCGATCAGCGCGGCAATGCGGGTAGGTGTGTGTCCATTCTGTCTGAGCCGCCGAGACATAAGGTTCTACATGCCGGAGAAAAATGTGCCTATCAACGATCTTGCTAGAGAATATAGATCGACCCAGTGACCAAGCGTATCACGTTTCGGGGGGCTGCCCTATGACGTTCCTGAGAACGCAACCTTGGCAGAGGCTAGGCGATCAATCAGGGGCCGGCGTCGGTACATCCCAGTTTTCGACCAGGTCGACCTCTTCCATGTTCAGAAGACCATCTGTGCTTGCGCGATATGTCGCCATCAGGATGAGAGTCATTAAGGACATCATGGCCGGAACGGGATCGCCCATGGCTTTTTGAGCTGAACGCCCTTGGTAGCGCAAAAGCAATGTGGAGTTTTCTCTCAGAATATCACATATAGGCACGTCTTTATTGACACCAGGCCTGAGCCAAACTCGATATTAATTAGTTAGAGGTTGGCTTGATGGAAGTGGCGGGGATCTCGGGACTGGATCAGCCCTTTCCCGCATCGGTCAGCTGGAAGCCACATCCGAAGCTAGGTAAGATGGAAGGCGTTGGGAGGCTTCTGGCAGCTGGGTTGTCTGCTCGATGCTGTCGTTTCGGATGGACAACCATTTACGAGAGGACCAAGGACTGTATCAAACGTCATCCCAGAACATCACGTACAAAGAGAAGTTGCTCATTTGCAATGAGGTCAGGGGTTGAATGTCATCAGTAGGCGAAGACGTCGATTTCTTTACGCCGGTGAGCTGCAAACACTCAACAACATCGTCAGGGGCGTATGGCTTTGTTGTTTCCCACGTCATTGCCGATACCATTTCGCTCCTGCCACTGTGAGGCCATGTAAGTGAAGACATACCGAGTAAAAAATACGCCAATACTCTACGGCCAGACGCCAGCCCCTACTTCACAAATAGGTACCTGAACTTGTTTTCTTTCCTCTCATGTGAGAGAGAACCCTCATCATGCTCGGCGAGGGCGGTACTCGATGAAAACCATCCGGTTGATCGCCCGCTCGCTTTTCTTTTGCATCCTTCGTTTCGGCCGAAGTCCGTATCCGCCCCTCTAAAGCTGCGAGAGCCTCCTGCCGCATTTTCCAGCAGGAGGTTGCTTGCTGTTGAGGGCTAGACTCCTTTTCGGACCGCCAGGTCTGGGGGTTGCCACCGGCTTCGGAACTCGAACGGCTTATGCGGCTACGGTAAACCCTGCCTCGGATGCCTTTGACGGGGTTTGTGGGAAGACCCTGACCGGTAGCAGAGACAGCATTCTTTTGCTTGCCATACTCGGAGATCCTGCGTCTCCGAGGGCTTCTCCCTTCCTCGTGGCGTCGCTGCATCCGGTCATGTCGGACTCGGCTCCGTCCCGCACTTCTCAGTAGCTCCTCCAGCTGTGAGTCTGCCTGTCCCCGTCGCTGCCCCAGTTCAGAGATTTCCTGCTGCTGGAGCTCGGGGTGCCGACCATCCTCACAGATATCGCGCGCTATCTCACGAGACACCGCCTCTCGTGCGGAAGCTGGTCCAGTCCCTCCAAGTTGTGCTGCTCCCGGACTTCTGTGGTTCCCAACGACCTCCGCCTCGGCTCCAGGATGCGGGTCTGGAACCACCGATACATTTGGTGGATGATGGCGCTTGACCAGGCGAAGTCCAGAAACCAATCCGCCGTTGCTCGTGGATGAAAATAGCCCATTCTCTTTCCTTCCTCCGAAAACCTGGTTTTTGAAGTGATAGCGCGCATCGTTGGCCAGAGGGCGGATAGGATTGTCATCTGGATCTGGTCGGATGAGAACCTCAAAGCCGATAGACGTCGCAAAGGGTCTTACAGAGCTGTCGGATGCTCTTTTCGTGTCCCTCTCGCCGATGTCGAACTCAAACTCGGCATTCTCTTCAGTCGTCACAAGACTAAACCCAAGTCTGGCAATCTCGACGAGGGATAGGAGGCTTTCCATTTCCTCGTTGAGAGGTCTTGTGTCATCGGTTGTCTCACCCTCTACCTGGCAGCCTTCTAGGTGAACATCCCTGCCACTGTTCAGTCCCCGATTGACGGCATGGCAAATGGCTTCGAGATGAATTCCCCCGCCTGCTGCGGTACGCGGGGTTTGAGGGCCTGATTCAGCAGCTCCTGTCTGTTGACTGAATACGCACAATCCGGATGGCATCGGAGCTGCCTTGGGCAAGAACCACAGATCGGTATGGCCACGCCTTGGGAAGTATCCAAAGAAGCAGTGTGTTGATGCCGATATCCCTTCTCGCAAAGAATGCCGGATCCTCATATTGCCATCGATGTTCCGGTACAAGACATATCTGGCGGTTTCCTTGATATACGCGTCTGTGTATGCTTCTGCTCGTTGCCACCAAACCGGTACATGGACCATATCACTCCGTTGCGCAGAACCTCTAGAAGCCTTTTCCCACAATCTTCCCCAGTCATCTTCCCAAATGATGAGATTTTCGTGACGATCTTCGATAGCCCATTTCGCACCATTGGGCTGGTCGTTTGGGATTCCAAAACGCCGACGGTTCTGCGTTTTTTGATGCGGCGGGTGAGCTCGGACTTTGTCGTATGCAACCGGGTCTAAAACACGAGAATCATGTGTGTCGGGCGGCGAGGGCGGTTCGCGTACTGTCCCAAGGGACCCAGAACGACGGTGGTTTTGTGTACCCATGTCTCCAGAAACAGAATGCTTTGAAATTACTCGACCTGGTTTGATTATCCTTGGGTATTGTTGGTCATCATGGTTCATATGTAATGCACCTCAGTAGTCCGGTCTTTTAGGTTCATCGGAAAAGCTGGAGGTCTCGTGATGGTAGTACGTCATCTCTCTTATGCTTCACTGAGTGGTGTTAGGTGGTTGAAAAACCTGGGACACGATGTAGGTGAGGATCTTTTTATTTTTATCTTTATTTTTTTCTAAAGTCGATGTATGCTTAGATATATGCGCATTGGTGCAGAGGACAAGAGGCCTCTATATTGTTCGAGCTGAATTGAGAAATAGGAGGCGATGGAATATCGAAGAAACGCAACCTTGCGTCTCGCCAGTGCTAAAAGCTACCAGTCCCACAGGCGCGTTCCTGGTCAGGCATCAGTTGAGAAACAAGGACATTGGGGGCTGATAGGAGAACTGATATGGTTGAGCTCTGGGCATTATTGTTCGAGATGTACTGAAGTGACAGAGTCAAAGTTCAAAGTTTCAAAATGCCTCGAGCGTCATAGTTTCGATTGAAACAGAATTGTCAAAGAAACCAACACACTGTTGTGATCTGTATTCTGGATGAAAGATGAATGTTAGGAAGGTGAAAGAGTTTTAGATATAGTAATACAGGTGTCAAAGGAGGTTCCACAACAAGATGGTCAAAAGCGTCTCAAATGCTCCTCTCCTCATTGTGTACAAGGAGTAGTCAAAGCCCATCTGGTTCTTTCCGGACGTCAAAAGACAAATGTTCCTGCTGTCGAACAGGCCGTAGATCTTCCGTCAGGTTCAGTTTCTGATGGTGTTTTGCTGTCGTGTGTACTAGGGCTACCTGGTTGGCAAGGGACTCATACGCCAAGTACTGCCAGATGTTAATGAATTAATGAAGTGGCCATGGATATTTCACCTGTTGGAAAGATATTTCTCTTCGTCCTGCCAGATATAAAAACACAAAAAGACTTGTGAAATACAACAACAACAACAGCCATGTACAATGGTATTAATGAAGAACAATCATGTCCACCACCTTCCACCTTTGTTCGTTTTCTTTCGTCGCAAGTGAGGTCAGGATTGTCATAGAGTCATATAGATCCACGCTTGAGCGGGTCAAAATGTAGGCCTTCTGACTGACATTAGACACACTTACCTCTCTACTTCACGTCATAAATACACACAACTCGTCTAACTAAAGCAGTAGGTTATTATTGGGAACCGCCTAACGTCACCATCGCATTTTTCAGCAACCGTCGCCACGACTGCAGCCATGTGTTTCACCCACGTGAAATACTCCTGCAACCACAACGGAAAGTGCGTCCTCAAATGCCGCAAGCTCTGGTCCGCAAGGACTAGCTGGTGCTGCTACCCTGCCTTCCTGTTCACCTTCGGCTGGCCCAATGAAGAGCCCTGCGGCGATTTCGTGGAGAGGAAAGCATTCTTCTCCCCTAAGATCTGCCCAGAGTGTACCGAAGCAGAGCAATCCGCTCCACAGACCAGGGGCATCGTGCCGAGGAAGTACCGTCACAAGCTCACGCCCGAAGCGTTGAACGCCTCGCGACAGCGAATGAAGGAGGAGAGGGAGAAGGAAGATGCCGTCAAAGAGCGGTGGTACACACGGGAGGAAAACTTCCAGAAGCGGGAGCAGAAGGGGCGGCTGAACCAGGACGTCACTGGGAGTACCGCCGAAACCGACAAAGCACTGCCCGATATGCCGTCGTTCATCCATGTCCCGCTCGGTGATCGCTGGGGTGACCCGAGCTACCACTACCCACCACACATCGCCGATGCGTATGACGCCGCTCCCCTTACCCCACCGAGAGACCGTGGCCGTTTGGGGTCGTACGTGCAGCAGGAGCAACCTCCGCAGCAACCGGACCGGATGGTGAAGAACATTGACGTTGTCTTGAAGGACCGGGATCAGCAATCTGAGCAAAGACACCATGATAGGCACTGCGCGGATCGTCACCGGCACGGGGGGGAGCACTTTGCGAGCCCAGTCGACGGCTTCCGGCATGCGCAATATCTCACGGCCCTGTCGGACAATGTGGATCAAAACCGGTACGCAGCACATCATGTGACAATTCCGAATCCTGACCCCTACCATCATTTCGAAGAAGAGCCAGTGTATGGCGGCCGGGTAGGACAAACCCTAAAAACCCAGCAGCAGAGACCACAGCAGTCGCTCCACGGTCAGGGTGGGTATACCGAGCCCAGAAGTCTGACCAATACCAGACTCGCGCCGAAGCTGCCCATCCAGGAGAGACAGGGGCACAGGAGGCCACAGATCCTGGCCCACGAACGTTCGCGGCCTGGAGAGCCCCGTCGCCGAGACACCGAGCCTACGCCTCCAGTGAGAACACCAAGGTCCGGCCTACTCAAGGGATTCTTCCACGCGTTTGGGAGCAATTCGCATCGGAGCGAAGACGCTCGCTGTGATAGATACGAGAGCCGGAAAGTTGCCGTGGACGCCCACTCAGACGTCAGCTCTTTTGTGTGCCACGATTCCCGTGACGTGGAGAGGGGGAGGATAATGTAACTATGTTCAACCCGTGCCTAGCAAGACGGAGATGGACGGCAGCAAGAGAGATTTGGTGAGTGAATGCTCCATGTTCGTTGAACTATGTACCTGTGTCGTGCATTTCACTTCTTTGCGATTGACCTAGACGAATAAAGCCTCCTTTCCTGTTCCCAAAAAATAAAAAATAAAAATAAAAAATAGCTTATGGCCTGAAGCAGACCAAGCGTATGGGGTCTGATGGCAACTCTCTGTGTGACAAGCACAGCATCTGGCCAAGGTAACAGATCCAATGACTGACAATCTGCATACGCGTAAGCTGCAAATTGGTATCCGATGAAAGTACTCCGCCTGTGAATGGATGGCGCCTGCCCGAATATGCTTTCATGCCGTGGGACCTCGATCTCGACCGATGTCTCTTCTCCGTTTGGCCGCTGTGTCCCCTGACGATCTCTATACCCCTTATATCGTTTATCTCTCTCTGGCGATGGGGTGAGACAGGCAAGCGGACAGTTGGCGCGGGGCGAGCGCGCAACACTAATTCCGAATGGTTTGCATTGTGCAGTACCGAGTAAGCCTTTATCGATGGTTGGTTTGCGCATGATTTATTGGGCCTTGCCGTTCTTGGCTGCCCCGTTCGCCTTTGAAGCCCTGAACTTGGCGATTTCCTTCTCGACGGCCTTGTCCACGCGGCCCTTGAGCTCCTGTCGGTAGCCGAGCTTGAATAGGAACTCGAGCCAGACGAAGAGAGGGGCGAGGAAGACGGCTTGGATCAGGTTGTCCAGAAGAGCCGGCGCACGTCCCTCGAAGGCGCCATGCCCGACGAACTGGAAGATCCAGCAGGCGATATGAACGCCGATGGCAGCCTGATTCGTCAAGGCGGGGTTCTGGAGCCTAAAGGAATTGCCAGCAGCGGTGGCAGCCAAGCAGATGATGGCCAGCAGAGTGCCGGCTACGGGCTCGAGGAGAACGTACAGACCACCCCAAGTCAGAGCAGCCAAGGTTCCCAGGTTAAGTTCCAGGTTGGGGACAGTGAGCCAACTGGGGAGCGGGATGAGAGGTCCTGTGTTGGTAGCCTGGGCAGGTCTGGATGAGCTCAAGACGATCAAGGAGGGCGCTCTCTCTCATTGGCTGCTTACTAGACAAAATCCCGAAAAGAGAATCATGGGCACACATGCCATGTGAATGCGAATGTTGACAGTGTTATGGTGATAAGCCCCATACTGTGAGGTGATTAACAGGTGCTATGAGAAGATATTTGAGGATGCCGAATCGTTCTCATTCACTTACAAAGGTCAAACGCTTTTCCAAGTCGAGGGACATGATGGCGGTGGAAAAAACGGTGATTGGTGTTGGGATCTGATCTGAGCCAAGGCGAAGCGGGTGACTTTGAGAACCGAGGTTTGATGGATGCAGGACACACGCACCAGAACGAGGCTGCAGGGTAGCTCAGCCGCAGGCGGATCGACAGGAGAGTTGTTGGGGAGGAAGCGGACAAGCAGGGCGGTTCGAGAGTGCTGGGTGCCTTTGACAGCAGTGCGTCAATCTCTCACAAGGAATCAGATGGTAAGATTGACTGCTGGCGGTAGGGAGAGGTTAGAGAGCTGGTGATGTTGGACCGTGTGGAGGATGATGGAAAATGAAGGAAGGCCGTCGTGTTCCGGACAGGGTTGCAATGGTGTTCATAAACTACGTGGTGTCCCACCACAGCACGTCGCCCGTACCTTTGAAGTGGAAGCGCCCGTGGGGCCGCTGAGGAGCGCGTTTTTGCGCTTCGGTTCGGGGGACCCGTAGGGGAGTCCGTAGGGGAGTCCACTGGGTGTGTGCCAGCAAGTGACAAACCATAGCAGCGGACAGGGGGCGGCTCGTGACTGGAGATTTTGGGCGGCCGAGTCCACTAAAAACCACTAAAGGTGCATGCACCCAACGTACGACGCCCCTTTACCCAATCTGATGTCGTGGGTTTGTCTTGCGAGCGTATTGTTTTGGGGGAAACGCGAAAATCTCGGCCACGAAGAAAAGACTAGAAAACGATCCGTAGTACGGATACCGCACACATACTTACCTAGGTAGGTAGGTACCTAGAATAAGACGAGGAAGCTATGCCACAAGAGGCATGCGTGAAAAACTAGGATTGCGATTTTCCGCCGTTGCAAATGGCACCACCCGTCGCATTCCTTTGATACCCGATAGGCGCACACTAGGCAGTTGAGATGCTCAGCGAACCATCTCCGCCTACTTGTCGTAGTTTAGTCCACGAATCGGCATTGCTACTCATTTCTGTCCTTCAGGTACAAACAAGGCTCAGACTTTGTCTTTCCTGAACATCGCTCTTACCCCGGTCTTCCGGAGCCACAGGCCACGAGCCACATTGAGATTCCGCGCTAGTGTCAGGGTTTAGCAGGGCGTCCAGTGAGTGGTGTGGCACATGTGCTATCCGTAGGTACTCTGCTGCTTTGCTTGTAGTGTGGCTTGACATTTCATTCATGGGCGAATTCCACTTTTTTCTGCCTGGGGAATGTGGCTGTTCCGCAAGGCAAAAATAATTCAGGAGCCACTTCTTCGCCGCAACAAGGCCATCTCAGCCTCGCCGGCTTCATCTTGCACAACCTCTCCGTTCTACCCGTCGAGTCACCACGCCGGCGGCGCATTTCCGATAGCGCATTATAGAGGCACTACCAGACATCCGATCGAGTCCTCGCGCTTCTCTTTTCTTCCGTCTTTCTGTATTTTTCTCCACTGGGGTTCGACGTGCTGCGCGACTTCTCACAGCTTCTCATTTGCTTACGAACCCCCAAAGCACCGTACAGCGGTCTAGCTTCGGAAGCAGCGCCACGATTGCGTTCACCCGTCGAATCAAGCGCGTCACCCGGACCTTGAACTCGACCTCATTTCACTTCGCTACCAGCTCTAGAACTAGTTGCATATTAATACAGACGTATTGCTGCTACGCGCCGTCAAGAATTCGCAGGAGCTGGATCTGGGCAGCCGCATTCACAACCACCGGCCACTCTTCTTCGGACACGCTGCGCTACGAAAACCGCCAACATGTTTTTCCTCTACAACATGGAGCGCAGGGTTACCTTGCACCCATCCTACTTTGGTCGGAACATGCATGAGTTGGTGACGAGCAAGCTGTTGAAGGACGTGGAGGGCACCTGCGCAGGAAGCTACTATATTATTTCCATTATGGATACCTTCGATATCTCGGAGGGTCGCATTCTCCCTGGCAGTGGTCTGGCCGAGTTCACCGTCGGCTACCGAGCCGTCGTGTGGCGGCCCTTCAAGGGCGAGACGGTAATTGCTACAAATCTGCCTGGCTTTGTCGGGGAAGCGGTTTCTGACATGAACCCAGGTTGATGCTGTGGTCTACTCAGTCAACCACCAGGGCTTTTTCGCCCAGGCGGGACCTCTGCGGTTATTCGTGTCGGCACATGTAGGTTCTCGCTTCCGCGCTGGCCAGGCAGTTCTATTTCGCCGTTTACTAACCTGTGACCCCCCCACCAGTTGATTCCCTCCGAGATCAAGTGGGATCCCAACGCGACTCCGCCGCAGTTCACCAATAACGAGGATACCATCATCGAGCCGGGGACACATGTCCGCGTCAAGGTGATCGGTACACGTACAGAAGTCGGCGAGATGTGGGCGATTGGGAGCATTAAAGAAGACTATCTTGGGTATGTCACACTCTGCACAGCCATGGCCAGGTTTCACTTACGAATGTTTCCTTGCGAAGCTGTCTTCAGGATTAAGTATCCCCTATCAAGGGGGGGAAAGGGAGCCCGGAGAGACCGCGCCCCGTGTAGCTTGCGAGAGCTTCGGTTAACGCACAGGGGTTATGTTCCCCCATCAGAGCAGTGCCTCAGCCCTCCAGGAGATTCCGACTTTCGAGGTTTGGCACCATGCGCATCAAACAACGAGTGTTGCTACCGCGCAGAACACGCTTTTGAACAAGACCCAGACGAAATATCAAGAGGATCGTTTTTGGGCCAGATACGAACATTCCGTTACGCTGACAAGTCTGCATCCGAGGAGCAGAAGATAGAGAAAAGTTTGGAGAAGAAGAGGGCACCCGCGTGCCCAGGCGATCGGCGCGTTTTCCGTGATTTACAAGCGTCATATCCGGGTTGCGCATTGGCAGTTGTACAATACCTGAGGCCACAGCTTTCTCAAGTTCGTCAAAATAAAATAAGCAAAACGCAAGGCCATGACTACACACCATGCCACCGCGTTTGTCTCCCAGAGACTGGGAGTCGTTGGAGGCCCCCCCCCCCCCCCCCCCCCCCCCTTTTTTTTTTTTTATAAAGGCTGTTCGCGTACATCTAAATGAGAAGCAATGCGTGCGTGCTTTGATGAAATGCTCCTAGAATGCTCGTCGACTTGTGACTACGACCGCGACCTGGGAGTGAAGTTGAGGGTCGAGATACTTTGTCTTGCCCCGCCCTACGCTTTACCCGTGGACTTTTGTTTTCTGGTTTCTTTTCAAGTTTCGGTTCCCGATTACAAAAAATCGACGTTTAATCTGTTGCCGCTTGGATGTATCGTTGATTATGGTTTGTGGTTTTCGGTTTATGGAGTGTGGAGGGACCGGGTTTCCCAACGGGACACCCCCCCCAAACCGGCCCGTGAACCCGCCTGACCATCTCTCGGCCCGCTGCGGTTAAGAGGATCCGGCCGCAGTTGGCCTGTCAATTCCACCCCTCTCTGACTGCTTGCAAGGGGTTTCAGCCGGCCTTCTCCCCGAGCGCTATTGGATATCGGCCACCCCCGCACCAGCGCTTCCGACATGACATAAGGCGCGGTTGACAGAGAGTGTCAGTTCACCACGGCCCCGATTGCGGGTGGTATCATCATCGTACGTCAGTAAACACCGAAGACGAGGACTCACGTTACACAAAACTGCATCCATCTATACAAAGCGTATGTCCTCTTGACATTTTCAACTTGCCCGAGCCGCTAAGCAAAAAAATATATAAAAGATAAATTGTCGGCGATGCAGGCGGCCAATAGGCTCCGGACGGCTTTTACCAAGGGTACCGGCCCCAGCTTCGGGCTATGGCAGATGATCCCCGGCGCCAATGTTTCCCGTGTCCTTGCCCGGAGCCCGGGGGTGGACTGGGTCCTGGTGGACTGCGAGCATGGGAACATTGACGGTATAGATCTCGAGGCTTCCATCTCTGATTGAAAAGCGAGACGTGATCTGACTTGAGGCTCCAGACGGCGCCATGCACGATGCCGTGCCCGCCATTGCCGCGGCTGGTGTCTCCCCGATCGTAAGGCTGCCCGACATGCAGGGCTGGATGGTCAAGCGTAAGGAACCTCGTCCACAGACGGCTCGTATCACAGGACTTGGCTGACTATGTTTTCAGGGGCTTTAGATTGCGGCGCTCACGGGGTAGGGTCAACATGCTGAATTGGAGGCCGCGAAAAGACTTCACTGACGCATCGAAAACAATAAAAGATACTCGTCCCGCTACTCCGAACCGCTCAGGAGGCCAAGGATTTAGTCCAAGCCGCCAAGTTTCCACCGTGGGGACGTCGGGGTTTCGGTTCGCCGCTGGCCATGGAGCGCTTCAGCCCGGCGCCGAGCATGACCGAGTACCTGCAACAGGCCAACGACAGCCTGCTGACGATGGTGCAGATCGAGACCAAGGAAGCGCTAGAGTCCGTCGAGGAAATTGCGGCGGTCGAGGGCATCGATGTCCTCTTCATCGGGCCCTTTGATCTTGGTTAGTAGAAGCTCCGAGGCCACCTAGGCATCTGAACCCCTCTAACAAGCTTGACACAGGTAACAACATCGGCCACCCCGTGATCAACGGTATCATCAAGAAGGAGCTGAGCGACGCCATCGATCGCGTCCTCGAAGCCACGCACAAGGCAGGCAAGAAGGTGGGCATCTTCTGCACCAGCGGCGAGCAGTCCAAGGTCTTTGCGGACAAGGGTTTCGACATGATTAGTGTTGCGACGGATTACACGGCGTTGCAGTTTACGTTGTCGGAGTCACTGAGCGTTGCAAGGGGAGGGGCGAAGCCAGCCAAGGGTGGTTCGTACTGAAGTGAGGTTGAGAGGAATAAAGGGGCAGCGAATGTGAACGGGGAGTAGGTAAGCTATGCTGCTTGCTTGGGATGCTTGGCTGACCCGCCGACAAGACCTTTTTCAGCCAATGAATGGTGCGGCCGCGCTGGGTGAAGAAGAAGAAATCACAACATCTCTAGCAGTTCAATTCTTGCCCTCAACCTGGTCCATCTTAGCCTCGATCTGGTCTGGGTCGAAGCGGTGCATGAGCTTGATGGCCTTGCCCACGAGTTTGGGGTCCTCCTCAGAAGCTTCGGCTTTGCTAATGTGAATCTGTGATAAATTAGAACGTGGCCGGATTTCAAGGCTGAATATTGATGCTCCAGGCGGTAGGCTTCAGGTACATCGGGCGGGCACTTGTTGCCAGCGTTATGGAATCCACAAGCGGGCAGGATCGATGAAGGGAACCCAACTTACCACTGGTACATCGAAATCATACAGGTCCTTCCAGCTCTTCGCTTCTGGTGCGGTGATGTTGACCTCAGTAAAGGCAAATGGCCTCCGATCCCAGACATTTGAGAGGGCCGATTTGGCGCGCAAGCACAAGCCGCACTCATCGCGGGTGAAGAGAGTGATTCGGCATGGCTGTGCCTTCTGAAAGAGTTGCCGTGTCGGCGCAAACATTTTGTCTGGATGACTTTTCCCGACCCTGAAGACCGCAGTGAAGTCAAAAGTTCGCAATTAGCTCGACGGCAAACGCCAATCCTACACACGCACACACACAGAAGGCTGTCCAATACGTGCGGTGTCGAAATGAGTAGACGACGCAAGGCGCAGGCAGAGAGATAATAGGCTCGATGGCTGCTCGTTTGAAACAGCCTCGTTCTCGTTCAGCTGGGTAAACTAGAAATAGTCACAAGTGTCAAAAAGGGAGGTCGGGAGCGGCCAGGGACCAGCGCCGTACAGGGGTCGAACGTCTGTGGGCAGATTTGGTGAAGGCAAAGAGTGAGATGACGGGTCTGCCACTTGCTTGCCTCTTGCCGACAGCGATGGTGTTTCAGAAGAGTCCGATTGATTAATGGGTTAATCATTCCGAGTCTGCCTTAGCAGAGCAACAAGGTTACAATCGTCCAGAGTTGAGTTGTGCCGATGAAATGGGCTAAAGGGAAACGTGTGGCTTAGAAATGCTGCATGTTTCTCGACTGAACTTCTTCTTCCCACCCCGGCCTGATTACAAGGACAGGGCCGGATAGTGACTACCTACTCGGCGACCTCCCCGGTGTGGAGGGAGTTAGGTAGCTATGGTTCAGGAAGGCGGTGAACTCACCGAAGCAGCTGCACCCCACCTCCCATTGAACAGCTGTGGGCGAATCAGGAACGGTGTCATCGTGCATCGGTAAACTGTTTGAGCCAGATAGGTACTATGTATTGAGGACCCTGGGAAATTCTGGAATCCTGGAGAACATAGTAAACCCGACCATCCACCCCTCACTCTTGCTTCCTGCTGCCGGGGGGGCCCTTTCGACAACTTACAAACTTGCTGACCCGCCGCCGCCGCCGCCTTATCTTATTCACTATCCGACTTTCAAACGTCAACTGCCGTCAATTGAGAATTTTACCTTTGTCTCACTTTCCTCCTCTTCAACAGCTTTTCAGGGAAGCTGCACACTGTAAACCCGTCCAACGCGAAAGCGACTGCGAGGCAACGAAAGATCCATCCAAACCCCGGCCAGCCCAACATGGCAGAAAAGTGCGTCCACCAGGGCTGCGGCAAGCTCTACACCGATGCCGACGAGCCATGCGTCTACCACCCCGGCCCTCCGGTCTTCCATGAAGGCCAAAAAGGTACTCACCCAGTCGATTACAACCCAACCAATTCATTTGTCCACCACCATGCCAGCTCTACACATGCACTTCGTCATATTCGATCGAGGGCGCAGTCTCTTCTCCCGTGCGGTTGCGATAGGGATCACCCTCCTTCGCCCGACCGTTTACTTTTCTATCCCTTGCCCATGATCCGTTCAACCACTTCCCGATCGATTTGACACGGATTCGCACGAGACACCGCAGCTAACCTCATCCGTTGCTACCAAACAGGTTGGAAATGCTGCAAGCCCCGCGTTCTTACCTTTGAGGAGTTCATGACTATTCCCCCCTGCACAACCGGCAAGCACTCCACAACCGACCTGCCGCCAAAGATTGAGCAGAAGCCCCAAGCGGACCCCGCCGCGGCACCCTCCCTACTCGACAAGCTCGCCACCTCGGCCGACGAACCAGGACGCAAGCCCCTCTCTCAAGCCGCCCAGGCCGCGCCCTCCCCTCCGCCGCCAGCTCCCGAGTCCGAGTCCGATGACGCCTCCCTCGAGATCACCGATGGCACCACCTGCCGTCGCAAGGCCTGCCAAGCCACCTTCCACAAGGGCGCATCCCGCGACGGCGAGTCCTGCGTCCACCACCCCGGCGTCCCCATTTTCCACGAGGGCTCCAAGGGTTACAGCTGCTGCAAGCGCCGCGTGCTCGAGTTCGACCAGTTCATGAAGATCGAGGGCTGCAAGACCAAGAACCGTCACCTCTTCATCGGCAGCGGCAAGAAGAAGGCTGCGGCGGCCGGTGGTGAGGAGAAGCTTGACACCGTCCGCACCGACTTTTACCAGACGCCCTCTACCGTCATCGCCTCCTTCTTCCTCAAGAAGATTGTCAAGGACTCGGCCAAGATCGACTTCAAGCCGCAGTCCATCGCACTCGACCTGCCTACGTCGGACTCGCCGCCCAAGCGCTACACCGCCGAGGTGCCCTTGTTCGCGCCCATCGACGCGGAGAAGTCCACTTTCAAGGTCCTCGGCACTAAGCTCGAGGTAAACCTTGCCAAGGCCGGCAGTGAGTCGTGGCCAGTCCTGCGGAGTGACGACCGTCTCACTGGGGAGATATTACAAATCGGCAAGGCGGGACGTCTACAGTAGAACTTGAGTACTGCGAAATGATACTGTTGCGCTTCGCGCTGAGAGAATCATTATCCAGATTTTTTTCGGATTTAGAGGAGTCAAGGACGAGAAACGGGGCAAAACAAAAAGGCAAAGAAGAAGCACAAACGTCTAGCTAGAAGAGACGAAAGGGATGTGGAAGAGCAGAGCAAGAGCACGAGACACGGGGAACTCCCCGGCGCGTTACGAAGAGACAGGCGAGAAGCATGCAAGATACGCCTAGATAAAGCATTCAAGACACGAGACGTCTCCATGTCGCAACCCAAGGAGGTGGTGCTGCTCTGTAATTCAAAGCAAAAAACGTCAAACAAGACAACCATCCACGTCAAACTCAAGACATGTCCCTGACCCCCACCCCCCCCTTTCGAAATGAGGCTTAGGATGGCATCCCCCCTCTCTCTATTTATCTCTTGGTATTTGGGCTGTGTAAGACGTACTCAGACATGGTTATCTGCCGCCACCGCATGTGACGGCAGCTTGGGAACAAGTTGTGCGTTTTCATCATTTGACTTGCCGGGTAGATCTTCTCTACAAGCCGCCTCTCAAGGGAAGAGACACAAGAAACATCAGTAGTACCTAGCACGGAAAAGCAAGGAAACAGCCAGACACACAGACGCAATCCAGAACGTGTTCAGCCGGAACAGACCGAAAAAAGCATGGCGGTGGACTAGCCCAGTTCAAATCCAAACCCCTCCCCCCTTTTCCCCGAACACTGCCGTTCATTCATCCATCCACCCACGCACAGGTGGCAATCGGAAACACGGCTCTCCAGACCTATCTCGGTACATGAAGGAAAACCCAAAGCGACAAGATGCCTAGAAAAGACAAAAAGAGAAATTGTTGAGATGACGAGGTTGTGGATGGCTGGGCTGCAGCTCACGTCCCTTCCCCCTTTTCGCACCCAGAAATCCCTCCGCCGTCCGAGACCTCCCCGCTTGGCATTCGAACCATCGGCATTTGCGTGTCTTGCCGTCGTGAGCGGCCGGTCTCTTGGTGACGAATACATTTTCCGGACTGCATGCTTAGCGATCTTACTTGAGCAACTCAATGTCCCGAGCAGAAGTGTCGGCGCAGCAAAGTATCATAGTTGAACCGCAAGGGCTTATCTAACTTTCAATCTGCCTAAGCCTAGTAGTAGTTTCCCTGGTGCCCCTTAGTTCCTACTCTAGTCTCTTGGACATAAACCGCCAAGCCTTGCCCAATGCTCGAGAGCACATGCACCACCTGGGCACCTGCCAAAAAATCAAATAAAAAAATCAAATAAACGGTTACAGTCTTCGGCAACTGATGGGTTACTGCTCAAGTCGCGATTGACTTTCCACGGAATACCAATGTTGGGCACAAGCTCTGATGAGATGTATGAACGAAAGCGAAACACAAAGACAGTATGCGATTTTCTTTCTTTCGTTGGCTTAAAAAAAGCCTACTAAAAAAGAAAAAAAAAAAAAAAAAACCTCTTCTAAGTTTGTTGCGGCCTAATGCTCCCCGAAAGGCTGTTGAGATGGAATTGAAAAGCGGAAGAAAATTCAACCCCCTACCCCCATGGTTAACGCCGACCCGTGGCAGCAATCTCGCCAGGGATGGTCGACCGCACGGATATTGAGGAGCGCAGAAAGGGGGACACACAAGCGGATTGCGTGCGCCTCCCCTCCGTCCAGCGTCGAGTCAAACACTCCTCCCTCAGCTGCGAAACCCAAAACGCCAAGCCTGCATTGCGAATTTGGAAATCAATCAAACACCGAGAATGAAGAGTGAATGCAAATGATAGCATGTGAGCCATAAATGGCAAAAACAAAGGAGGGCGGAAATTGTAAAACATGGTGTAGAAAGAAAAGGACCCCATGACGATACAGACATCGTCATCCCGCTCAGGCCGGCGCCCGCTCAACGTCTTGGCCGCCGGCCCCAGCACGGGGAATTGCTGCTCCGCTTTGCTGGCTTGCCACGACCTTGGCCGCCTTAGTTGTCCGGATTGATGAGGACGGCGTAGCTCGGCGCAGCGGCGCAGCGCGGCGCCCGCCCGGTTGTCAGGTGACCAGGGTAGAAGCGGCTTGGCTCCCATGAGCGGGAGGATCAGTGCTAATGTGTCTGGCGGGCTGGTCTTGGGGTCTAGCCAGGCAGGGGTCTTTTCCCGATCTGGCAGTGATCTGCCAAGACGGAAGCGCCCAAGAGGAAACAGACAGAAACCCAAGGGGGAAGAGGACATAGGCTGATGGGGACCAAGGCTTGCGCGCCATGGCTGTCAAACTGGATGGAGAACGGGTGACAGAAAACGGAAGTCTTGTTGTCGTAATGCTCCAGGTATGCGTGGATGGAGGGCAGTCTAGAGTATGGCATGGCGTCCCGAGTGCAGGGACACTGCTCGTTCGTGCCTGGTTGGTATGACGTGGGTATAGCCGCTGGAGTGGATGATCTGGCCGCTGGCCGGCATCTAATAAACTTTGACTTTTGACTTCGCCGCATCAATGCAAGGGTGGATCCCTACCCGCCGCGAAGAGCGACGGAACTGGCGCACCCCTCGCCCTCAGCCAGCGTTCTTGGTTGCTGGGTTAGGAGATGGCGCCCGCTCATCCTGGCCGTTGTAGATCAGCTGGAAGCCATCGCGGCGGCAGATGACAATGGGTTTGTCATTTCCGCAGTGCCCGATGATTTCGCTCGAGTCTGGAAGGTTGTATGGGACCGCGTCTTTGAAGTGGATAATTGGGCCGCCTTCCATCGTAAGCCCGATAATCTCAGCCCCCCGAACGGGCTCGTCCTCGTCAGAGGACTCGGCTTGAATTGTGTTTCTGATATCTCATGTTAGCGTGAATAGCTCATCTTGGCGGGAACATATCGGGCAGCAATCAATCTCCCGGGGTGATTCGTGCACGTACACTTGGCTCATTGGCAGTGTTCCACTATCGCTGTTCTTCCTCTTCCTCTCCATCTTCGCCTTCCTCACTCTTCGTGTCATGCACAAGTGGATGTAGTGGAACAAACCCGCAAAGACTAGGACGGGCGTGCCGAGAGCAAGAGCCCAGGGACTAGAGAAGTCGTCAGTGAAAAAGAAAAAGGAAAAAAAAAGGGAGACATTGAGGTATGACAGGAAGGGTAGGTACTAACGGGTTTTTTTGCTGTCTAAGTTGATGGACGAGAGCCAGAATGATTCCGCACACCGCCATGAGCGATCCGACCTGAACCATGGTGAAGGTTGACCAATATAGCGACATGAGGTCCTCGCCATCACAGAATTGCAGTGCCATCAACATGAAAACTTCCATGATGACTGTGGCTAGCGACACACACACACACAATAGGTTGAACCATATGCAACGTTTGATGGCCCTTTTCCGTTTTGAGTCGGTCTCGGCGAGCTCGCTCACAGCATCTAACGTCCTACAACGCCTTCGTCAGTATGGTTGTTCTACGAGGGGGCAATCTACGGGGTGAAAATTTCAGGCGGGAACATACCGAGTGTAATTCCATGCTGCCAGGAATAGGAGGCAGAGATTGAAAACAAAAAAAATCCAGTATAGCAGTTCGAAATGCCATCTGTCCAGGTGGGATGCGAATCTGGCGTAGTATGCACACCGCACAGGGTCGACAGGTGTGAAATCAACATCGTTTGTGACCTTTTCTGAGCCTTGTACTTCTGAGGCCATTCTGAATCTTGACTGGTGTTGTAAATGGGTTCAAGTATACTCCGGTGTCTTCTTTTTGGTTCGGATGATAAAGCGCTGGTAATGGTGATATTCGATCAGTGGTATGGCAAGAGGCTCTGCTTCTTTATAGATAAAGAGTCCTTTTGTAAAGCTACCGATCTGCAGGGTTGCTCAAGTCGGTAAGGACTCGCCCAGGCTTGCGTGTGCGAGCAGGGAGGCGTTTTCACTCAGGTTCTGATGGTTGGCAGGGGTCATCATCCTCCTCTAGCTTCTGAAGACACCCCGGTGTGTTGGTGTAAGGCTTGGAAGGGTAAGAGGGGGGGTGGAGGGTGGAGGTGTAGGTCAAGCTCCCAAGGCTTGTCGGATAGATTGTGTTGGCTCAACTCGAGATAGAGCAGAACAGGTGAGGAATTGCGGGAAACTACTGCACCATTGCAACCCATCTAAGGCAAAGGCAGGCCAGGCCGCTCCACTCGGTCTTCGCCCAATGGGTGGATCCATGTTCATACTCATCTTGTCACCAGTAATGCGCAGGTGCCGAGTCGTGCGCAGGTAGGCCAGAAATAGTGCTTGAAACACCATGACAGCGAGCAGCGCTGTTGACTTGGCTAGCGGTAATCCGCATGTGGACGACGATGCTGTCTGGGCGGTGTCTGGGCAGTCTCTTGGCAAGATGCGCGGGCTAAGACTTGAATAGATTGCCGATCTGTAGGCGGACCCTCTGTTACGGCTCATGTGGAATTGATTGGCCGGACGCCGCATTATTCTCCGGACTAGGGGGGGCTTAGCAACGACGTTCAGTCTTGTAAGTTGGAACCCAGTTCCCCAGATGCCAGTCTGGTCCATAGTCTTCCCTGAGCTCGATGACGAGCTTCCCTGGTCCACGCTCTCCTGCTTCGTCCATCCAATGGCATCCCGTGGACGACGGGGTAAACTCACCCCGCACGTCTTGTCAATGAACCCTCAACTCGGCATGTGTTCCTCAGCTCATCCCCTCCATCAGCTCAACTCTGTCGAGCATCATTCCCTTCAGACCAAGATACTCTTTGAGAGAATCCCATTCGATGCCGCCCTCCTCGCCATGTCGCCATTTCTCTTTGTAACCCCACGCGCAAGCGATGTCGTCCATCCCCGCGCGCTCTTCCTCCCGGAGCCAGCGTTGATGCAACGGGATGCCGGGCGCCCAAGTGACGCGTCGCATGTGATCGTTGACAGTGGTTTTCGCAACCATGCCAATTGTTGCCGTGAACCCCAGGTAGGCGAGAATGGCTGCGAAGGCGAACTTGGTGGCGGTCACAGGCTCTATTGTGTTCTGGAATGCCGAGAGATTGGAGGCAAGAGCGTAGACCCCAAAGGGGGCCGCGCTCACGGCCAAGGCGGGCAGAAGCGCTTTCCGCAGCAGCTTTTGGCGATAGAATGCTTGTGTTGCGTAGCAGGCCTCCACGATGCCAATGGCAGCGTCCAGATTCTTGGCGTCGATGGCGGCCCTCAGAGCTGTTTCGGCTACGGCTGCCTCAATGGCCTTTTCTGCTCGGTTTGGGTTCTGCTGGACATAGGTGATTGAACCCGCTACCGCCTTTGGTTGGGGCTTTGACGCATACAGGTCGAAAACATGGGGAAGTGTCTCGGGCCTGCCAAGCCTAGCTTGGATGTTTACGTATAAGTCCAAGACCTGGGTATCAATGGGTACGGTGGGGTGGGCGATAATTTCGTATGCTGACTCGGAGATTGTGTCCACTGTATCCTTGACAGAAGTTGACGGGATTGACAGACTACTAGATTTGGCCGCGGTCGAGTTCGAGTCCAGGGAAAGCAGGTTGGAGGCGGTCGATGCAGTCAGGGCGGAGGCCGAACGGATCTCCGACTTGGATAGGTAGGGTTGAATCGCGTTCCCGGCGCCTTGGCACGTTTTCAAGGCTGCATTGACAAGTTGTGGAGTGGGAATGCCGTCCGTAGATAGAAACCGCCTCTTACTCTGGAGAACCACGGCCGCTAGCTTGCTCGGGTCAGGGAGCTCCTTGGACGGCGCGCCAGTTATTACGGGCTTCTCGTGACCGTCCTTGTGCAAAGCTGAAGCCGAGACTGTGCTCGCCAAGCGGTTTCCCTCCACCATCCGACTCAAAGCGGCATTCTCGAGAAGCCTGGCAGATCGAGGAGAAACGATCGATGATATGTTTGGCTTGGCGGTATGTTGCAGTCGAGTCTGTTGACGGCCGCGTGATGATATGGACATACACAGTCGACAGATAGGCTTGGATTGGCGAGCCAGCGGCCCAATGATGGCGGTCCGCATCATCTCGGCAGTAGTGGTGATGGTGGTCGAGGGGCTTGGAGGCCAGGTATTCGAAGATAGAGGACACGTCGTCGGCGAGTAAGGATTGGACGATCTGAACAGCAGACAGAGAGCGGGCGAGCGCAATCCTTGGTTGGTTGATGCGTCTCTCTGGGCTCCAGTAGTAGGGTAAGCGGCGAAGTAGTCGGAGCGGCAGATCGTTTCGTAGAAATGTAGCCAAGAGATTCGGGCAAAGGGGGTTGTTGGACAGGTGAGGTACAAGCCGAATTGAACTAGCAACCTGGACAGAACGTGCCGTCTTGGTCTTAGAGGTATAAGCAGCAGAGGCTGACCTCCGACCTGGGTGGTGTTAGGTAGGCGACGATATGAAGCTAGAAAAAATGGCGCGACAGAAGGAGTGAAGCCCTGGACGCGACTGAGGCTCTGGGGAAGCTAGGAGCTCCTGCAAAATTTCCACCTGAGCCCTGGGACCGGCGATCATTCGCGCGCAAGGAGGCTCTCCAAGCTTGGGAACAGTGCCGCGCCAATGAGGCAGACGCCTGATGACCTGAGCGGGGCCATACAGGCACAAAGTACACGAGGGTACAGCATCTGATCAATACTTCCTGTAAGGGTCACTGAAGAAACGTGCCTGGTAACAGCCACGGCCTTTCACTGAGGCTAAACGTCTGCCAATGCGCGCTGAACACGCTGCCATCTCACTCTCACCATCTGCATGATCTGCATGTTTCTCAACACCATTTCCTCCAAGACTTTGGAACCTCAGATCAGTCTATAGTGCCGCATTAGACAGAACCAAACAACCTTGGTGTCTCTCTATTTCTTGGCCTCGTTCCGGGTTATTATCTTTGCTGCACTGTTTGCTTGTCTCCCGACGAGGTACCTAGGTAGTAGGTAATAGGTTCCGTCCCTACCTAGGTAGGTAGGTAGGTAGGTAGGTTCCACGTCTTGGGCTTGCGTATCCCCGAGCCACAGGTACACCGAAGAACCTTTGAGGCTGATGGGTGGTGGTGGGAGGGGGGTACCTTCTGCTCTGGTACGGCTGTCGGCTAGATGGACGTACCTCGGAACAGGCAGAGACGCCCCAGCCCACTCCTAATGTAACGGTTGCACCGCCCGCGCCTAACGTCGAGATACTACCCGAAGATGACGAAACACCACGCGGCTTGGAAGTGACCCCAAAGTACCGTCATCTCGTCGCCCCTGAGAACGCACCGATCGACACTTCGAGAGTCTCATATTTCCCTACTCTATCTGAACCACATCTCTTGCCCGCCTGAGGGACCATTCATCTCGATACCTCAAGCCTGGCTTGCATTAACCTCCATCTGACTCCGATCGACCGACCGACCGACCGACCGACCGACCGACCGACCGACCGACCGACGACGACGTATCCATCGTCAACCACGTCTCCGTCCGCGATAGACGACTGTCCATCATCTATACCACAACACCGATAGGGACGTCATACCGAGGGGATAGGGATTAACTTCATCATGCCCCCTCCACCGCCACCACCACCTCCAATGCCTATGATGGGTGGCCCTCCACCACCACCTCCGCCGCCAGGAGGTCCCCCAGGAGCCGGTGCTTTGCCTGCAAGACCACCCGCAGGAGCGAACAGAGTAAGAAATTACTGTTCGAAAGGCGCTCTGCCAATGTCTCCCCTCCCCTTGACTCTGGACTAACGCGACGTGCAGGGTGCTCTCCTCTCGGATATCACCAAAGGCAAGGCTCTCAAAAAAGCCGTTACGAACGACAGGTCTGCCCCGATAGTTGGAAAGCCGTCCGGCGGCTCGGGAGGTCCGCCCATAGGAGGTGCACCACCGGTTCCAGGCGTAGGAGGTCTACCTAAATCTCCCAGCGGCCTAGCGCCTCCAGTACCGGGCAATCGTGCTAGAAGCAACAGTGACGAGAGCGGACGGGAAAGCACACCCGCTCCATCGGTGGATGCAGCACCACAACTGGCCGGTCTATTTGCCGGCGGCATGCCAAAGCTGCGCAAGACCCGTGGAGCAGTCGACACCGGAGCTTCTGCGGACTCATCGTACCTTTCGGATCCCGAGAGTAATGTACGATCATCCTCCGCACCAAGGCCACCGACTTTCGGAGCGCCAAAGCCTCCGGGAGGTGCGGCGCCGGCCCCGCCAGGAAGGCCGAGCCTGCCTCCTCCCAATGCTGCTCCAGCACTACCCCCATCGATCGCCAACCTGCGCAAGACAACGGGCGATGTACCCAGGCCCAACTCGTCAGCATCCATGAAAGGACCCCCGCCTCCCATCGGCAAGAAGCCTCCACCACTGCCTGCATCCCGGAAACCGTCTACTGCGCTCTCCAGTCATCCTCCTCCATTACCGGGTGTATCAGCTCCTGGAGCTCCTCCTCCCCCCCCCCATCAGCTGCTCCAGCACCTCCCCCGTCTGCGCCCCCATCGGCACCCCCTTCTGTACCCCCCTCGGCGCCGCCACCCCCCCCTGCCGCTGCTGCACCTCGAGCTCCCGTACCGTCACCACCCTCACGCTCCCCGGCCCCTCCACCACCCCCATCAGCTTCGAACGGGCCTTCGCCGTTGGCGATGCAGGCTGCTCTACGGGCGGCTGGGCAAGCATCCCCCAGTGCAGCTCCTCCGCCCCCACCTTCAAACGCACCATTACCCCCTGCTGCCGCACATCCCCCGCCAACGGCTCCCCCTTCACGAGCTCGCGCTGGTTCTGGACTTCGCTCCTCTATGCTGGATCCAAGCGCATTCACTCTGGCCCCTAACGGTGCAAAGAGTCCTAGCCCTACCCGCTCCAACACAACAGCTGGTCTACATGCTGGTGGTGGTGGTGGCCAACGTTATATTGTTCAAGATCCGCGGTGGAAGTTCCAAGACGAGGCGATGCTGCCAAAACCGAGGGACTTTGTTGGCGGTCCTCGACGATACAGAGCTGGCAGGGGCAGCAGTGTTCCCCTTGATCTGAGCGCTCTGTAACGAGCGGATCCGAAGGACGAATCTGCTCTCCACAGCTTCATCGGTACCAGGGGCTCTATCAAGGTCAACATATAAAGTTACGACAATACAAATGGTTCAAATGATCAACTCTCAGACGAGTTGGAGTGGTCACACGTTCCTTGTTGCGGCATTCAATGTCACCGTATACTAGCTCAACGAGTCCCAGAATTTCGACAACGCACTCCCCTCGGTGATTCTATTGATAGAGTGAACTGTGTCATAGGAAGAAGAGCAAGAATGCCATAACGGAGATTTGGACTCCAGGATGCATGGCGTGACAGGGATTTGTGAAGCCCTGGTGACGCATTTGCATGTTGGTGGTTCTGAGGGCGTTGTCGTAACGGACTTTCTTCTTGGCAGCAAGGTCGAGCCTTGGCGAAACAATTGATCGAGATGCAATCTAGATCTGCCGGCATGTTTACGAGCTTTGAGTTTTCTCTTCTGAAAGCCATGGATCTTGTGGGTATCATTACGCAACTGGCAGTCTGTTTCTGTCCCTGCTGGGGGCGATGATAGGGAGGGACAGGAGACATTTCTCTGCTAGGGTAGTTAGGGGGGGTCATGAAGGAGGATCGTCGCATCAATGTTTGTAGAGAAGGTGGGAAATCAGAAACACCACCCAGATGGGTTTCCCCTTGTCGGTCAGTCGTTAGGTGAGTCGTAGAATCTAGACATACAAAAAAGGGAGAGGGGCAAAGAAGAGGAGAATGGTTTCCAAAAATACACTGGACGTCTGTGGTCGTGCTTCTGAACCCGACAGAAGAGGACAAGTCGTGCGAACCTCGTCGAAAAGAGGCCTGCTGTGTCACGCAGAAAGGGCCGGATGAGCCGAACGAGGGAGGGCCGCGTAAAGCCGAAGGCGCCGGCCATCGGGTCCGGTCTGCAGGGCGTAGGGGTGTGTGGGGGCGTAACCCAAACCCTCGACTTGTATGGGCTGTTTGGACATGGTTGTCAGGCCGATACGAGAGCAGACTCGTTCTGAAAGAGCTGCTCCCCGGACGGATCTCCCAACCCAAACTGTTCTTCGTATGCGCACACAGCCTGACACAGGAACGGAATAGCAGCCTGCATGCAGTGAATCATTAAACCGAGCCTTCATTTAATTGAAATACGCTAAGAAAACTCCGAGCCGGGCAGAATTATCCCCAAGTCAAGACTCGAGATGTGTCCGCCAGCTATATTGCTAAGCAACGTGGACGCAAAGCCCAGAAAAGAAAAAGGAGTGGAGCGCCCGCAGGAACTCAGACCAAGAGGGGGGAGGGGAGGGAATAGACAAGGCGAGGCCTGTAGACATTCCCCGAAGCCCAGAATGACTGCCCGTATACCCCCACCCCCATTGCTCTCTTCACTGCCTTCTCTCCGCTTTCGCATTCGACCCCTTTAGATGTCCAGGGCCGATGGACTTCGAAACCCTCGCGCAGATACGGAAAAGACAAGAAAACAAAAGCCTTCCACGCCATGCCGGGCCAGTCCATGGCTGTTCCCACCCGCACTCGCACCCTCAGATCCGGAGATCATTGCAGATGGCAGGTGACGAGAGATGACAAGGAACGTGAAAGAAGAACGCAAACACCCCTGCCCTCCGCCCCATGAACCCTCCTTTTCATTTGCCAGGCATATTCCGCGTCTCTTCCCAAACATGAGGGAAATAATAGGTATCCATGAGTATAAAAAGAAAATGAAGAAAAAGTCTATATCCGTCATGGCCCGTGTTCAAACCCCGTTCGTGACCGGAAAAAAGTTGACCATTAGCAAAGGTTACCGTGCAGGCAGGTGATTTATCCGGAAGGCCTCGCAAGGTCCGATATCCCGGCTCCGTTCGTACGTAAATAGCATCCGACGCTCCATGATTCAGACAACGTGCTCAACGGTTGAAGCTGATTCAGAATCTCTCAGGCGACGACGCTTCGGCCAACCCCCGCCCCCCACCTCAGGCGGCGAAGACCGCCGCCGGAGGACCGAATAACTTCCCGCCCGCATGACGAAGAATCTGCCATAGTTGAGGCGTTGACGCCTACTCCCGCCGAGAGGGCCTCTTGCCGTCCTACCTCGCGGCCGATCACATAGCCTGCACCAAATCCTACCACAGACACCAGCACTACAACACCGGCGCTCACCACCCAGGTCAGCAACGTCGGACTGATGAGAGTGTCGTCGCCCGCCGAGACCTTCTTCTTCTTGGCCGCTCTCGACGAGCGTGTTTGTGAGGAAGTACGCTTGTGCCTGTCGACACCCGCGCTCTTGGGCGACGGAGGAGCCGAAGACGTTGTCTTCCCTGGCCGTGTGGCAGGTGATTGTGCAGACGGGGCACCTTGGGGTTGGGTAGGCCTCTCAGCCATGAGCTCAGATTCGGGCATCAGCCGCAACTCAACAGGTTGAGAACTAGGTCCGACTCCGGCGTGCGCGGGTGTAGCGCATTGTCGCTCAGTATCCTTATACTTGGGCAGGCCACGGGCGGCGGCAGCACAGGACAGCAGGGTAGTGAGAGAAGCGCGCAGCGCCGCGTCATTGTCAGCTTGATAAGCAGGAGACATGAAGTTCGGCGGGCTGCGATGGACCCTGGTCTGGGACCGCTGTGAGAGAGCAGGCCGTACGCCGCTGTGCGGGTGTTGGTGGATCGCCGAGCTGGCCGAATGGCTTCTATTCAAACCCGATGGCGGGTGTGAAAAAGCATTTGGCTGAGGCCGGAAGACAGGATCGTCAGGAACACGTCCCAGGGCTGTGGCAATCTCGTCGCTGTCGTCAGAGTCCTCCGATTCTTCTTGTGGCGGCTGTTGTTGGTGGAATGGAGCACGCACGGAAGGCCGGATGTTCTCGGTCGAGCTCGTCAGGCATCGGTCCTCCTCGCTTTCGCTCTCTTCATATTCCTCCTGGCTGCTCGTGCCGGCGTGTATGGCCGTCTGGTCGACGTGAAAGGACCGTGGCACGGGTTGGCTCTGGTGGTGTAAGCGACGTCGGCGGGCGGCCATGGGGCCGCCAACGCGGAGACCTGTCGTGACGATCTCGTCGCCGATGGATGAGAGAGACGACGAAGACGGCTGCGACGAAATCTCGACCCATGATTCTAAACGGTTTTGTGTCAGCATTTCGTTCGCCTTGTCCTTTCGGTAACTGACCATCGTTCCGCCTACGTGGGCCTACGGCGGGCTGTGCTCCGTTCCCCGACATCCTGCCGTTCTGGAAGTTCTGTCCTGCGCGCTCGTCGCGCTGCTGTCCGTCCATCCTAGTATGCTATTTTTATACGCCGTGGGAGAGATTCAAAATGAAATGGCCGAGAGACGGGGGGAAGAGAAAAGACCGAATGGTTCGTTCGTGGTAATCGTTAGAGACGTTATTGAGGTTAGGTGGGTAGACGTGTGGGGGGCTGTCCTCCGTCCGAAACCCCGCGTTTGGGAGATAAGATACGCCCACAGTGGGATCAGCCTAGTACGGGGTCCGAGGTTGTCTGTTCGCGCCCGATGCCGACGATAGTTCGAACAAAGCACTGGTGTACATACGATGCAGCAAGGCAAGACAAAAAGTAGTTGATAAGGAGGAAAAGGGGTGCAGCAGACCGCTTCGAACTATGGCTGGCTCACCAGGCACGCAGGGTCAGCGAGATGGTGTTTAGGCCCCGTCGCTGGCTGACTGGCTGGGTCTTTCAAAGGTGCATACAGCAAAGGAGGGGGAAGGGGCTTACGATAATGACGGCGCCCAGATGATGTACCCCTGCAGCGGTCATTCGCCGGCGAGGTACCTGCTACCTCCCGCAGGCGCGTGTCGGGCACCGTACCGTGTCAGGTGCTAAGACCACCAACCACCACTATCAGATACAGCCTGCACAGCTGCAAGCGGCGCGATAAGCACAGTACAATGCTGTCTTGCATGAGGATTATGCTCGACATGGATGACGCTATCGTTACGATCAGGGGGATAGAGAGAGAGAAGCGTCGTGGCCGTCCATCAACTGCCCCCGCTCTGCCCCAGAACATCCCACTTACACACCGGGGGTCAGGTGGGGTATACTGAAGGTAAAGTACGGTTATTTGGCCGTGGTCAGCGCGAGCTGCGCACCAATTCACAAGTCTCTAGCTTTAACCCCGACACCGGCTCTCTGCTCCGGCCACGCATTCCACGTCAGCGCAGTGTGGACACTGCGAAGAGAGCGCCGTCCGGCTCTGTTAGTGGTCCGCGACGTGCTTCCCCCGACAAGGACGATCCCAAGACACGTCTTGATCGTCATCTTATAACCATCCAACAAGTCATGCCCGATTTTCGGTGGCGGGCCCTCGTCGCTCCCCTTTTCGCTTCACTGTTCCCCCACGGTTTCTGTCCAGTTCGCGCCTTGCCTCGAGCTCCTTGATGGTGAAATGGTACGGCTGAACAGGTTTCTACTAATACCGTACCAGCCAGCCCCCGTCTTACTGACAAACGGGTATTCCCTCAGATGACTTTGCTTGGCTGAGCAGACGCGGGATGACCAACGGACGGGGTGTTCTGGATCGCATAGGTTTACCCGTCATCACGGGGCTGAGTGTGTACCCCGTGCCGCCCAATGACGCACCTCTCGACGGGCACCTGAGCACGAGGCTGCCGTCGAAACAGGAGCGGAGTCCCCTGTTGAAAGACAAGACACGACACCACAATGCGCCCGGCAGCCACGGGACGATCCAGACAAGTCAAGGAACAGTTCGGCATTCACAATCACGCATCGTGGAACAGGGACACGCATCTCATCGAGGAAAACATCAAAACTTTTGTATTACAATAGGAGCTGGTTCCTAAACGCCGAGTCCACATGGCAAGTGTATATGCCTTTTTTTGAAATGACATTCACGGGGGAGAAGGTATACTTACTCCGTTTTTCCCTGCGTCGCATTGCAGTGGTATCGTTCCAAGTTCAAGAGTAACCGTAACCCAAGGGAAGAAAACGCCTGACCAGCCACATCAAAGGTCGAAGTCGTTGCGAGCAAACCCCCCAGAGCCCACAGAAGCCGTCGTCATCTAGAACTTTGAGTCCCCTCTGACGCGCCTGCAAAGATGCGAGGCACCGAGATTCGTCCCCAGATTCATGATAATAAGCCATCTGCCCACTATGAAGATGTTGCAATGCAACATGTGCCCTCTTGGTTAACCCACAATAGCGTACAGATCCCGCATCGTTCCTCTGCTTCATCTCTCAATGTGTAGAGTAGAAGTGATAGGAGACTGCCACAAGCCCACGGTCCCAAATGGAAAGCCCTCAGGTCCATCTTGTCTCCGAAGAGACTGCTCTCAAAGCCCACAATCCCCGCAGGGAAGAAACTTGTCTCGAACCGACAGCCCACAGTAGCCCACAGGATTGCCCGCGTAGTGCCCTCTGATTCACCATCTTATCAGGATTGCGTAGCCGTTTAGAATTTGACCTTCTGACCCTTGAAGTCGCCGAGGCCGCCACGGTTTGTGGAAGAGAATCCACCGCGGCCGCCACGGCCACCGCCGCCGCGTCCACGGCCACCGAAACCACCGCGGCCACCGCCACGGCCACCGCCGCGGCCACCACCGAAGCCACCACCCTCACGCTGGGGCTTCTGGCCGGCGAAGTCCAGGCGGACAGCGCGGCCACTGCGGCCCTCACCAACGTACTGGCCGTTGAGTTGGGTGAAAGCAGTCTTGGCATCATCAATGGAGTTGAAGGAAACATATCCGAAGCCCTTGAGGTTACCCGTCTCGCTGAAGTATGTTAGTAATCTACGTGCAAGCATGCAAGGTAGAGGGAGTACTCACGGGTCAGTGGGCAGGCGAACGCTGGTGACCTCAGCGGCCGTGCTGAAGAAAGCGCTGACGGTGTCCTGATCAATGTCGAAGGGGAGGTTGCCAACGAAGAGAGTGTCGCTCTCGGGGGAGACAGTATCGCCGTGTCTCTGAGCGCGGTCGGAGGCACGAGCCTGGTGGTTGCCGTCACCAGCAGGCTTCTGGCCAGAGAAGTCGATGTTCATAGCACGGCCAGCAAGTTCACGGCCCTGGGAGCCCTCGAGGGCAGCAGCAGCAGCCTCGGGAGTGGCAAAGTCGACATAGCCGAAGCCACGGCTGCGGCCGGTAGCCTTGTCGGTAACGACGCGGGCACCAGTTAGGTCGGAAAACTCCTGGAAAGCCTCATACAGAGAGTTGTCATCAACAGCCCAGGCAAGAGAGCCCACGAAAAGGGTGGAGCTCTTGTCAGAGACATCGGTGCGAGCCTTCTTGCCGGGAATGACAGGGTCGTCAAGGGCCTTGCGCTTCTTAGAGGGCTCCTCAGTCTTGGCCTCGGTTTCAGATGCTTCCTTAGAGTCGGAGGAGTCTTCCTCTTCATCAGAATCGGAGTCAGAGTCAGAGTCAGAGTCGGAGTCAGAGTCGGAGGTCTGGCGGTGCAATATTAGTGGATGTTGGGATAGAGATTTGTGTCGGTGTTACTTACAGCCGCGGCCTTCTTCTCGGTCTTCTCATCCTCAGAAGAGTCGGAGTCGTCAGAGTCTTCCTCGGAATCGTCGCTGTCAGAGGTCTCAGCCTTCTTAGCAGTGCCGTTGGTCTTGGCCTTGGGGGCCTCCTCCTCAGAGTCTGAAGAGTCGTCAGAGTCATCAGAGTCTGAAGATTCGGCTTTCTTGGCGGCCTTAGGGGTAGCCTTCTTGACAGGCTTCTCATCCTCAGAGTCGGAAGAGTCGCTGGAAGCCTCGGCCTCGGACTCGGACGACTCAGAGTCCTCCTCTTCGCTGCTGTCGGAAGAGTCGGACTCAGGCTCGACGACCTTCTTGGTCTTCTTGGAAGACTTCTCCTTGGCGGCAGCTGCCTTGGCGACGGCCTTTGACTTGGCTTTGGGGCTCTCAGCGGCCTTGGTGACGCCGGCGTTCTTCACCTTGGTGATAGGGTCAGCGGCCTTGCTGCCCTTGGTGGTAGACTTGGTCTTGCCCATTGTGAAGGTGTGAAGAAATTGTGAATTGAGGGGTATAGGGGAGGAAGGGAAAGGGATTGGGAAGCTGGAAAAAAGCGAGAGAAGGACTTTTTTTCCAGAGCGAGGTTGCGCGAGGAAAAACTTCTCTGTAGCCTCGAGGCGGGAGCTTGAGTTTTAAGGCAAGGGTCCAGTGGCTGGGGCGAAGGGTCTTGCGACAGAGATTTTTTTTTTGCGATTTGCCAACTTTTCAGCGGGGCGGTCCCTCGACCGGTACGGGCGGTGAGCGAGGGGCTGCATGGAAGCGGGCTAGCAGGATACGTACCGAAAAGCCGCACCTGAGTCGCTCTGGGGGGAGGGAGCATGAGGGCCTGAAGCCTGCGAATTAAGGCTTCCAGAATCTGGCTGACCTGTGGTCGCCGCCAGGTTCCTCCAATCCCGACAGCCACTCCAAACCCGGGCCCTTGAGACCGACATCAAGAACCACAAGCTCGACCTCACGCCGCATAACCTCCGATTCTGGTGCCCCCGTTTTGTCCGTTTCTAACACACGCACCTTAAGGAGAACCCCCCCCTTTTTCCAACTCGAACACAACCGTCACGATGCCGACCCCCGAGTCTGAGATGTTCCTGGCGCAGAAGCCAAAGGTGGCCCCGACCTTCGACGGCGTCGACTACGACGACACCAAGGCATTCAAGCAGGCACAGGATGCCATCATCCGCGAGCAATGGGTCGGGGCCATGATGTTGCGTCTTGTTGGCGAGGAGCTGGGCAAGTGCTACAAGAAGGAGGGCGTCAACCACCTGGAGAAGTGCGGCCATCTGAGAGGTTAGTTGCACTCTTGCGACGACGGGCCGGAGACCCAATTACTGCCAGTCAGCAGAGATGGGCCTTCCCCTGAACACCGGTTGCTGACGAGAAGAAACAGAAAAGTACTTGGAACTGCTGAAGGAGAAGAAGGTCAAGGGCACATTGTTCGAGCAGCAGAACTACATCAGCAAGCAATAGACGGAACCATATTCTGTATGCGATGATGGGGCGGGAGAGCTTGGGTACGAACCAGGAGATGGTGCTCTGAAAGAGACTTTTTTCTACATCAGAAGGGGAACGCAGAGCCGAGGCCATGACGGACGGTATCACGTCAATTGGCCAGCGCGTGGTGGGCGATCTCACTCACGATATGTACAAATGAATCAAACAAGGCTTCCGGGGTTATGCATCTATGCATTGTCTTTTTGTGAAATAATTAGCTTTTCTGTGTACAAATTGATGTAAAATGATCAATCAACCCAATTGATCTTGTCTAATTGCCGCAGCGCTGAAGTTCGTTACACGGGACACGACCTGAGGTTGAAGCTCTATGGAGGTCCAGCGCCTACAGCCTTCCATGCCAAGTGCGCAACAGGCGCGTCCCGCCCGCCCCAGAATTTTTCTACTGCACCCCAAGCTCAAGCTCATGCATCTTACAACACTACCATAGCCAACGTGACCTTCTTGACGACAGCATACCCGTCGCACCATCCTGGCGTCCCCGTTCAACACCACAAAGAAAAACAATGATTTGCAGAACATGCCTGCGGCGGGCCTCGGCTCTGCCTCGACTCCCAGCCCCAAGGGCTGCCGCCGCCGTCCTCGCCATCAGACCCTTCTCCCTCTCCGCGTCCTCAAGAAAGGCAGCGGCGGCGGCAGCGGCCGACAGCGGGACTCAGACGAAAGCGGCAGACGCCCCTCCGAACCTTTCAAACCTCAAGAACGACGTACCCCCGCCGCCCAAGTCCATCTCCTCGTGCCCCCCCGGCACCGTTCTCAACGGCCTGAACTACTTCAAGGCCCGGACGGACCCGGTCGCCCTTCGCGACGAGGAGTACCCTGAATGGCTGTGGACAGTCCTAGAGTCCAAGAAGGAGGCCGTCGAGACCGCCGATGATCTCGCCGCCGAAATGTTCTGTATGTCAAGCACCGCCCCGCCGCAGGCGAGCAACCCTCGACCATCACCACCCTCCCCTCCCTTTTACCCCCCTGGGGGAAAATCTCGGACGACAGTCATGCTAACTATCATGCAAACGTACAGCCAAGTCCAAGAAGCAGCGCAAGGCCGCCGCCAAGCGTCAAAAGGCCCTCGAGGCCAAGCTCGTCGCCGAAGGCGACATCGAGGCTCTCGCGCCCAAGGTCCCGCTGCCGCAGCAGTCCATCAACCTGCCCGGTGAGAAGGGCGGCGACGTTGAGCACAACCTGTACGCGGCGACCAAGAGAGACGAGCTGCGCAAGGCAATGCGCAAGGAGCGCAAGGCCAAGATCAAGGAGTCCAACTACCTCAAGTCCATGTAAGGAGGCCGAACGTAGTATCGCGCAGTGGGTGCTGCGGCGGTTCGTGCTGCCACCGCCGGCCGTCGCAGCGTGCCTGGAACGGAGTTGTGTGTATAATAGGGAGTCAAGAGAAAAAGGTGGCTCTTGTACAATATCTACCGTCGGCGCCGCCGGCTTGTCGTATCATCACCGAAAACATCACACCTAGAAAAATAACAAGAGACGGTTTTGGCAAACGCCTTGGCTTCAGTTATTAAAGCTTGTATGCTTGAACTTGATAAATGTACACAACCGTGAAAAATGTGCATGGTGTGGCCTTTGGCGGACGTCCAAATCCCAGCTGAGCGTTTCGGTACTGCTTGCTCTTTCAGGGTCCCGCATCATACATACGCCCGCTGTTAATCTTCATCCTCCTCCTGTTCTCCGATAGACGCCTGCTTGAGTGATAGCTCTGCTCTTAGATCCTTCAGGCGAGCCTCGACACGGTTCCTCAGAATTTTGTTGGTCTGGCTCGACTTCTCTTGTTCCTTCTTCGCGATCTCGTTCTTCAGCTGCGTAATGTCCTCTCGCACTGCCTTGACCTCGTCCAGCCGCTCCTTGTCGTCGTCATCGTCGTCGTCATCGTCGTCGTCTTCGTCCTCCTCGCTCGCGACTGACCCCTCGCCGTCACCACTATCCTGAGCATTGTGTGCGGGTGTACCCGTGTTCATGGTCATGGGTGTAGCAGCCTCAAGTTGTGTTGCTGGCGTGCCAACTTCTGTCGTAGCCTGGTTCATCGCCTCTTCCTCGAAAGCAGCCATAAGCTCGGCCTCCAGATCATCATCGTGCTCATCGAGTTCGCCATCGTTGTAGCCATCAGCCGGGAAATAGCCGCTGTCGTCCGCCTCACCGTCAGCGTCTTGCTCGTCATCGGAATATTCATCACCAGACTGCATCTTTCGGTCGTCGACAAGTTCGTATTTGGAGGACAATGCGGCCGCGTCGGCCTGCAGGAGCTTCTTAACCTCGTTTTCCTTCAGCTCGATCTCCGAGCGACTGATAATCTTGGCGAATCTTTGGTTCGTAGCGTCGTGCATGGGTGGCGTTAGACCGTGGGGCCACTTGAAGCCATGCTGGATTATTGCGGGCAACGGCGCCTTCTTTGCTTCCTCTTCGCTCCTTACTTGCTGGAAAACCAGGAGCATGTGGCAAATGTCGGCAGACTTCATCAAGGTCTTTCGGTCCCAAGACTTCATGCCCTCGGTGATCGTGGGCAATTCCACCATGACCGCGGCGTAGGGCTGCCCCTTCACCACCACCATGGCGCGCCGGCTCTCCTCTTCGAAGAACTTCATCAGGATGTCTGCGCCGCCGTCCTTCCTAGGGACACCGACCTTCCCTTCCTCAATACATTTCCTGACGTATTCGCAGTGTTCACCGGGCATCATGCGCAAGATGAACTGCTCCTCGATCGTAGGATCCTTCTCTTGGTCGCTAGCCTCGGAGTCGTAACCATCGCCAGGCGGGTGTACAGGCGGTTTGCCTTTTGACTTGACGACAATATGGCCGGTTCTAGGCGTCGACACAGTTGGAGTTTTCAAGAGCTTAATCTTCTTCGACGGCTGGCCTCCACCTCCATCATCATCGTCGTCGTCCTGTTCCCGCTTCTTGGACTCGATGAGCTTGCTTGTAGGCTTGGGCTGTCGTCCAGCTTTCGTCTTGGAGGGGGTAGGCGCCGCGGGCCCAGCTGGTGTCGGCGGTTGTGATGACTTCAGCTTAATCTTCATGGATGAGGACGGAGTCGACGCCGATGGCGTCGCGCCGTTCTGTTCGCTAAACGAGGGTTGTCGCGAGCCTACGCTGAGCTTCAGTTTCGGCCGCGGCGGCGGAGCGCTGATTTCCGGCATGTTCGGAATCGTTTGTCAGTGTTTTTCGTTATCCGTTAGCGGATTATCTGGCTAGGTAATGACGGTTTGGGCGCTTTGCTCTTCAACGAGTGTCAGAAGGGTCTCGAAACCAAAGCGGCAGGCGCGCCTCGGTCGTCGCGGTGAGTTATGTGGAGCGCATACGGATATCTTGAGTGGCGACAACTGGTGGGAAAGAGGTCCTTCGTCTGAGCAGAGTATCGAGGCTTATTGTCGGGGGTTCAAGGCAAAAATAGACACACGAGGATTCACAGGTAAAAGGCGGCATGTATAGGAAGCTATTGGAGGCAAAAACCAGGCTGCAAAGTGAGGTACTGGCTCATGGTGCTTGGACAGGAACCTCTCACCCTACTTCCTAGGTGCCTAGGAAGGTAAGAGGTACTTTTTTCTAGTGGGCCCAACAGCCTTGCAGGTCGCGTGTTGTAAAGTTTAGCCTGACAAACGCCTATCTATGTCGCGCCCATCTCCACCACGGGTACATTGCACAGACGCTATTCCTTTACCAACACCAACTGGCAACAAAGCTCAGTGGTAGACCGGAGAGCAACCCCAACTGTAGGATACCTACCTACTCATCCTGTTGACTGGCTGCTGCCCTCTTTGTCTGACCTTGACTGGCTGCTGCCCTCTTTGTCTGACCTTGGTGGGTCCCTGGACGTTATGACTTCTTTTTTACCAAACACCTTCTATCAGCCAAACATCAGTATATGCTACTGAGCTTACAGGGATCGAGAGGCCAATCCAAGTGCATTCAAACACATTTTACAAGTCATCTGGACGCTGATGGTCTGACGTAGATGTTGTACAGCTAGAGCTTCAAGTTGGAACTTTTCCAACTAGCAGCACACACCAGCGGAATAAGTCCTAGGCAGCACATATGTAAGACCGAGGTTTCCGAGAAGCATGATTTGATAGTTACACCGTTGAACATCGACACCCGAAAATTGAACTTGTAGTTCCTGCGGGGCCAAGAGAAATTAGATACATGCCTGGAATGAAGACTTGCGACGTTCCATTCGGAGTAGAAATCGTTATCTGGGCTTCGCGGTCATCACTTTCTCCCTACGCTAACACACATTATGGACAAAGAGAAACGAACCGCACCCCCTAACAACCACGGTGCTTCTCCAACCCCACTCATACATTCATTCCTGAAACCCTATCTACACTACGGTAACTGCGACGGCTGCTACCACGGCACTTAGAAGAGCCGCAATGTAGCTGCTCTGGGTCGTTCTGCATCCCGCAGAGTTAGGGTTGAATACAGTTGGGGCGGTCGTCACCGCGAAGAGCCCGCCAGTGGGCGCCACAGCGTTAGCTGCCGTGGCAAGCACCATCGACGTCATCAAAGTGGACGGCAGGGTAATTACGGGACCAGGAGGACGAACGGAAGTAGTTGCATCTCCGGATCCAAGCTGCGGTTGAGCTGTTGGCTGGCTAGCCGACGTTGATCCACTGGACACAGAGCCACCGGAGCGGCTACTGCTGCCATTTTCATTGTTAGCGCCACTGCCTGAACCAGCCCCAGGACCGTTTCCACCAGGTGTGGGTGTCGGCGTGGGTTCAACAGACTTGATCGGGTTCAGGGGCGTGAGGTCAGTAGGCGAAGCTCCATTCGAAGGCGTGCTGTCGCTTGACCCAGCTGCTGGGGCGGGAACAGACGACTCAGGCTGAGGGGGGGCGACGGAAACTCCGGTTGGAGCAACCTCGGGAGTCCCCGCGGTAGGTGTGACACTGCTGAGAGGGCTTTCAGACGACGGTGTAGCAACAGGAACAGGAGCAACAGCCGCCGGCTCAGTAACTGAGACGGCTGGCGGAATAGCGGGAGTGCTGGTATCCACTTGCGGAAGAGTCGGGGTGCTGGTGTTCAGCTGAGGAGGAGCAGCGATCGGAGCGCTGGTGTTGAGCTGAGGAGCAGCGATCGGAGCGCTGGTGTTCAGCTGAGGAGGAGCAGCGATCGGAGCGCTGGTATTGAGCTGAGGAGCAGCGATCGGAGCGCTGGTGTTCAGCTGAGGAGGAGCAGCGATCGGAGCGCTGGTGTTCAGCTGAGGAGGAGCAGCGATCGGAGCGCTGGTGTTCAGCTGAGGAGGAGCAGCGATCGGAGTGCTGGTATTCAGCTGAGGCGGAGCAGCGATCGGAGTGCTGGTATTCAGCTGAGGCGGAGCAGCGATCGGAGTGCTGGTATTCAGCTGAGGCGGAGCAGCGATTGGAGTGCTGGTATTCAACTGAGGAGGAGCAGAGATCGGAACACTGGTGTTAAGCTGAGGAGCAGCGATCGGAGCGCTGGTGTTCAGCTGAGGAGGAGCAGCGATCGGAGTGCTGGTGTTCAGCTGAGGCGGGGCAGCGATCGGAGTGCTAGTGCTGAGTTGGGGAAGAGTAACAACCGGGAGGGTCTGGGTAGGAGCCGACGATGCTGGTGGAACAGCGCTGGTGCTGTTTACCGGGGGCGGGGCGGCAGTCTTGACAGGCTTAGTAGAGACAGTAGTGAAAATCGGGGTTGGCGCTGGCTGTCACAAGTCAACACAATGTTATCATTGATTTATAGTTGGATAACTCACTTCAACACCTGGGACTGCCGTTTGGTTGTTGGCAACTGGGAGACTGGTGACGGACCCGGCCGTAGTTGAAGACTCGGAGATCTTAGAGGTGGGTTGGGGGGCTTCAGGGACCGAGGTTGTCCCGGTAGCGTCGGGAAGAGAAATCGAGGAACTGGTCTTTTCAGCTGTGTCTGACGAAGTTGTCGTCTTCTGGTCCTTGGGAGCAGAGACTTTGGCGGGAGGGGTCTGGACAGGCGCTGAAGGAGTCGGGGTAGCTTCGGAAGAAGTAGACACTGAGGAAGTAGTCTTAACGGGCGCAGACGCAGTAGTGTCAGACTTCTCCGGGTTGGCCTTCTCCGGGTCAGCCTTCTCGGGGTCGGCCTTCTCGGGGTCGGCCTTCTCGGGTTCGGCCTTCTCCGGGTTGGCCTTCTCCGGGTTGGCCTTCTCGGGGTCAGCCTTGTCAGGGTTGGCCTTGTCAGGATTGGGCTTCTTGGGAGCGGACGCCTCGGAAGTGGACTGAGTCGGGGCTCCCTCGGTAGACGTAGCCTGGACAGAAGTCGATGCGGTAGGGGTAACCTCTGCAGCAACAAAGTTGGCGGGGATGGCGTTGGCTGGCAGAGTCCCAGAGTACACGACCTTTGGCGTCTGAACACCGGGCTGCTGAGTAAGCTGGGTGATCTGGAATGGCTCGGATATGACGACGGCCTTGGCGGAATCGGTGATCATGATGGCGAAGCTCTCGAAGGCTGCGATAGAGGCGCTTGGGCTCCAGTTCAGGCGGCCGACGTTGTCGATTTGCACTGCAGGGTTTGTCAGTTTCGAGGTTGCATGTCCTTGCAGAGAGGCGGGCCTTACCTCCAATCTTCTCAGCGACGACGGACAGGTCTGTCTTGCCGCTGGGGATGAGGTTGATGTTGATGGGCGCCTTGAGACCCGTTGTTTGCCATTCGACCTCGAACTGCTGGTTGGGCATCAACACGTCCCCTCCCCTAGGCTTCGAGATTTGTGCATCGCAAAGGGCAGCGCCCAGCAACAGCGCCAGTGACTTTGCGAATCGCATTGCGTCTTTGAATTAGTTGTTGAAAATAAGAGGATGCCGAGCCTGTTGTCCACCAAGATCGAGTGCCTAGTATCGAATCGAACAATATACGAAAAGAGCGAAAAAGGATGGCAACTGGGGCTCGCGAGTATCGAGTTCGAATGAGTGGAACGAATGGACCGGCTTGAAAAGAAGCTGACCTGCAGACCGTGTAGAAGAGAAGACAAGAAAATGAAGGTATTCCGAAAAAGAACGGCAGGAAACAGAATCGAAGGTGAACTGCGAAAAAACAACAACAACGACAACAATAACGGAACAAGAAGAGAAGCGAAGAGAAACAGAGGATCCGATGAGGCAGACCGGACGAGCAATTAGGGGTGACTGCATCCAGAGCATTCCCCATTCGGACTGACGCCGTTCTGACAATGGGTCATACTCCGTACTCCCAGGGGTACGCGGTTTTCCGTGAGAGGTTTCCCCAGAGCGCCAACCCAAAGCCAGGAGTAAAGGCTAGGCAGGGGGGCCGGGGGCGTCTCATCGGTCCACGCACGCTATTACGGGATGGGGTCGACAGCAGCGGATTGCAGCTTGAAGTGGGCCAGGCCAAGGCATCGCCCCGATGCACAAGAAGCATCTCACTTGACGGCTTTAGGCATCCAGGGCCGGCATGATCGCTGGGATGCAAACCACCTTGGTGAGGGGCGGCGATGGAGGTTGAAGTGAAGGATTTCGCAATAGAGGCAGTGTTGGGTCTCGTAACCACCGGAAGAGCTTCTTTCGTCGATTGCCATTGCTCGGCTAGGCGTCGCATTGTGCAGGAAGCTCATTCCGGTACTATAATATGATATCGACAATTTCTCCGCCCTCCTTGCCCCTAGCTCCTGGGAGCCCCATGTTTGGGTTGGATTTAAGCATGAGATCCGGTAAGGAAAAAACGCCCATAACCTCGAACGGATCGACGGGACCGCCGGTGTCAGTGTCAGACAATTAATTTTCGTCCAATCTCGTTGCGATGGGTCCCTGGAGGATCCATCTTGTCGAACAGTCGAATTGTCGAGAAGTTGGACATTGGACGTTGGGATGATAGGGGAGCTAGCGCTGTGGGAAAGCTGCGGCTGAGACACTGTTCCTGGGGTCGATCAAACCTAAAAATCTTGTCGGGTCCTAAGCGAGGGCACGGGACCACGTTAAGACTTACCATGCGGAACGCTGCGAAACCACTAACATATTTCACCATACCAGGGTCCTTGTGTCACCCATGTTTGACACCGTCACCCTCTAGACTCAAACAGCGTTCGTCGGGCGGCGTATGCAAGGTGCCATCCGTAAATGCGACCGTTTCACTTTATTCCTCCCAACGTACGAATACAATCGGTTCCGCTGAGCTGCAATCATAAGGCTGATTGGCCTGTCGTAACCGGCCGAAGTCCGACTGGGCCGATGGAGATTGCAATGCATCTGGGCGGCCGAGTCTCATGCATCCTGTGCCCAGAACTGTATAGGTAATATGACGACACACTGCCGGTCCAGCAAGGAGTTCGTCTGTCAATATGGAGCAGGCGCCCATAGTCATCGACAATCATTGAACACGAATAAACTTTGGCGGGCGACATTGGTGCTGTAGAAAAGACCAAGAAGGCCTGGTCCCATTCCATTCAACCAACCGCGTAATACCGTACAACCCTTTGCACCTGTCAACGTAAAAGCCATGACACTAGAACCAACGGTGAGCTTCGACCACGTTCAAGCCAGCCAGCCACCGTTCCACCTAAATATACAGTCCGTTTCTGTCCAAGGCACGTGTGCCAACCTTGTCTAGAACATGATCCGAAGTACCCTTGTCCTCTTTAGGCACCACCCTCGGACTGATTTCCTGGCGTGTTGGTAGACACGCCGTGGAAAGCATCGCCAAAGGCAGAGTCTTCCATCTCCATGTTCATGTCAAGGCCGTCTGCCATGGATGCTCCATAACTAGCCATCGCGTCACCGGCAGAGTCGAGGTCGCCCAGAGAACTAAATCCACCAGGCGTCTGAGTCTCCGCTGGCGTTCCGGCGGCCGATGGAATTTTGGCAGCTGCCTTGGGCTCATCACCCTCAGTCGCGCCTGTGCTGGTGGCAGCACCGGCACCGGGTTCAGGCGATGTTCCCCCTTTAGGCACAACCACCCACTCCCCGCTGCCGGTCCCATGGTCGGGCGCGGTGGCAGGCGTATTCTTGGTAGCGTCCGTGTTGCCCATTGTGACATCCTCTCCAGCGCCAGCAGAAGCGCCCGCAGAAGCCTGAGTCTCGGTCTCCTCAGGAATGGTTGGGGGAACTGGTGCAGGCGAAGGAGCGTTCGCGTTGGCTGGGGTTCCGGCCGTGGAGTTGAGAGCAGACATGTGAGTTTGCGGCGTGGGAAAGTTGTTCAGCGGAGTGGAGTTGGCAGAGAACCCGGTATGCATCTCATCCAGGAGTCCTGCCGCAGTGCCACCCATGTCGATATCCGAGTCACCCACCATCACCCCACTATGAGTAGAGCCAGCCTGGGATGGTCGTCGCGATCCCAAAGCACCTGCATCAGCGCCGGCCGCTGGCGGGAGAGAGCTTGCCGGCGGCGGGACGGGCGAGGGCTCCTTGACGGGCTCCGGAGCAGGCTCCTGGAACCCACCGTCTTGTATCCGGTGGACATTGTGAAGGACTTCGATTTGTCGGCCGAGATTGCCTTCGACCTGGGCCACAATCTCATCTACCTTCTTGTTGTGCTTTTGTGACCATGGGCCAGAGTTATCCTCCGAGTCTGTGTAGTGACCCTCAATGCGCCACGGCTCTGGGCCATGCTCCTGAACAGAGTTCTTGATATCCTTCTCGGCATCCACGAACACCGAGCTCGCCTTCAGGCTAGCCAAGTTTTTCGCATGCTCCGCCTTCATCTTCTCCATCTCGGCCTTTGTCGCGTCAAGATGCTCCCGGACCCTCTTTCTAAACTCGTCGGCCAGCCCAGGTTCTAGCCGCCCAATGTACGGCTTCTGAGGTGGTTCAGTGAGCGCATCCGCACCCTGTGCAGGGAAGATGCCGTCAGTCAGAGACGCCAGTTCTCCCTTGAGCCCAAGACCAAGATCAGGAGGTACAATCTGACTAAGACCGTAAGGGGAAGACACAATCTCCTCCATCCACTCATGATTTTGCTGGTATCGCGCAAAAGAAATGTCTCTTGGGGTCAAGTGATCAAAGAGATCTTTCTCTAGCTCCTCATCATCATGCAGAGCCTCAGCATGAGCGAGAGCTTGTTGATGCTGCTGGGCTTGAGCCTGCGCCTGCGCTTGTTGGCGACCTCGGCGACCCTGGGGACCAGTCGGAGGATAGGCCATCTGCTGCGGAATACGCCGCGACTGCGCCGGCGGGTTATACATCTGTGGTCGTCCACCGTTACGGGGGAACTGGATTTGGGGCCAGCTGGCGCGATCCGAAAGCATGAAATCCTTGCGGGCAATCTGACCGCACTTCTGAAGGTGATTACGAGTCGCCATAATATGCTGTGTTTCTTGAGAGACGGGAATCAGATTGACCGGAACGCGATCAGGAGGATCCGAAGGACCGTAATGCACGATCCAGAGACTGATGTCTGGCTGTGGCGCATTCATCACACCAGTCTGCGAAGGCACAAGGCGGAATCTACGACGCGCATGCATGGCAACCTGCTCTCCAGGAATGAATCCTGATTTGACGTAATGAATCTCGAGAGACTGCAGCCATGGTCAGTTTACTGCAACGACAAGACAACGAGATACGTACAAGTCCATTCCCAACATCCTGTCTATGGTATTGCTCTGGGCCCCAGATCATTCCATCACTTGCGAAATTTGTTCCGAGTCTCTTGAGGGGTTGCCATGTGAGGTAAACTTGGCCGTCGCGGGGTCGATCAAGGTAGGTCCAGAAGAATGGAGCCTTGTCTTTCGCGACTTGAGGTGCGGCCATCAGCCATTTCGTGACTTGGTTCAAATCGACGCGTGCCTGATCGGCATAGTGGTTGGCAGATATAAGATGGGCGTGGTTCAGCTACAGAATCATGAGCGACTATTGCATTTGCGGCAGGCCAACGGTGCAGCTACTGACCAGCTCCTGATCAATTCCATCACTCGGGTCCTGCGCCATGGTGGATCGCGGTCAAGGGCGCAGGGTGTGATATTGTTGGGTGGATGGTGCTGACGCGTATTGCTCTGGCAGCGGAGAGCAATCAAGTGTTGCCGCAAAGTGCGTTCGTGGTAAGAAAACTGGTAATCGTGGAATAGACTCGGCGTGCGATGCCGCGACTAATTCGAAGGCTGCGTTGATGGATGAGTTAACTCAGTAGGTAGATTCGCGATCCCCAAATTTGTCGCGACAAGGCTATGGTGCCCGAGAAGACGCTGATTTATGCCACAGCCAATCAAAGCAGCTCAGAGAACAGGGCCGTGCGCACACGCTCCCCTACCACTAAGGTGCCTTCCGGTAGCTAGCTACCTATACCTGGATGGGTACTCAGTGATGATGCTGAGTCATCCATAGTCTCCCGTGCGTTAGTTCTCGTTGTCTGAATTCCTCTTCCTCTGCCTACCTACCCACCTTACCTAGGTAGGTGGTGACCTGAGCGGTGCGCTGAGGATACCAGCAAGAACAGAAATCATGCCAACCTAGACGTTATGGAAAGGTTATGGCAAGCACATATATAGTTCTCAATTCTGTCTCATCCTGTCCCGACACCGAAACAAGTGGCGCGATTCGACATAGGGTTAGCTGACACCAGGGGCAAACATCAACATTTGGTATTCATAACTTTAGTGCAAAAGTCACATCTGCAGGTAATGAATGCTGTGTTTATCTTTTTTTTTTCCTTTGGAAATTACGTGGAATCGTTTGGTTTCATTCCCTTGGCACCATTATACCAGATATCATAGCGTGCCCTTTCCTAAATCTACTCGTAACCCATCCAGAAATCTTTTATGCGTTGTAGTTAGAAGCAGAAACGTTGCCTCCGCGGCCAGTCCAGTTTACGTGGACACTGGAATTTCCCTGCTTGTATTTGGACACCGCATCCTCCTGGAATTGGAATGTGTGAGCACCGAAGTAGTCACGCTGAGCCTGAAGGAGGTTGGCGGGCAGGTTCTTGGTGCGGTAGCCGTCGAACCAGGAGAGGGCAGTGGAAAAGGCCGGAGTTGGGATGCCAAGAAGAGCGGCCTTGGAGACGACGTCTCTCCAACCAGGCTGAGCAGTGTGGATGGCCTTGTTGAAGAAGTCGTCGAAGAGGAGGTTCTCGAGGTCAGGGTTGTTGCGGTAGGCGTTGGTGATGTCCTTGAGGAAGACGGAGCGGATGATGCAACCACCGCGCCACATGAGGGCGATGGAGGGCTTGTTCAGCTTCCAACCATACTCCTTAGCGGCCTACAGTACATGATTGTTAGTATACTTGGTTTGACAGAGAATACGAGAGTAGCCACATACCTCCTGCATGAGCATGAAACCCTGGGCGTAGGAGACGATTTTGGAGGCGTAAAGAGCCTGCTCGAGGTCGTCGATGAACTGCTCCTTGTTGCCCTCGAACTTGTTGTTGCGACCAACGTAGGAAAGGAGGGTAGAAGCCTTGGTGCGCTCCTCCTTGATGGCGGACAGACAGCGAGAGAGGACAGCCTCGGCAATGAGGGTGACGGGCATGCCAAGGTCAAGAGCGTTGACCGCAGTCCACTTGCCGGTACCCTTCTGGCCAGCCTTGTCGAGAATCTTCTCGACAAGGGCGACGCCGTCGTCGTCGTTGAAGTACATGATGTCACGGGTAATCTCAATCAGGAAAGAGTCCAAGACACCCTTGTTCCACTTGGCGAAGACATCACCGATCTCCTTGCTGGAGAGGCCGAGACCACGCTTCATGATGTCGTAGGCCTACAGCGAATTAGCAGCAGTTGGGAAGGCCGGACCCTGGTGACACATACCTCGCAGATGAGCTGCATGTCACCGTACTCGATACCGTTGTGGACCATCTTGACGTAGTGGCCAGCACCCTCATCACCAACCCAGTCGCAGCAGGGTTCGTCATCGCTCTTGGCACTGATGGACTGGAAGAGGTCCTTGAGGTAAGGCCAAGCCTCTTCGTTGCCGCCGGGCATCAAAGAGGGGCCATAGCGGGCACCCTCCTCGCCACCGGAGACACCGGAGCCGACGAAGCGGATTCCCTTGGAGGCGCAGTACTTGGTGCGGCGGTTGGAGTCAGGGAAGTGAGAGTTACCACCATCAATGATGATGTCGCCCTGCTCGAGAAGGGGGATGAGGGTCTCAATGTAGTCATCGACGGCCTTGCCGGCCTGGACGAGCAGCATGACACGGCGGGGGCTCTTGAGCTTGGAAACAAACTCCTCAATGGAGTGAGCACCGACAATGGACTTGCCCTTGGCCTCGTTGGCGAGGAACTTGTCGACCTTCGAGACAGTACGGTTGAAGGCAGCGATGGTGAAACCGTGCTATATGTATCGTCAGCAACGTGCGGGTGGCTTGACAGGGTCTATGAAAGGTTGACAGACGTCGGCAGCGTTCAGGATAATGCTACGTCGATGGTTAGAGTACAGCTCTTATTGCACTGGGTGGATAAGGGACTTACTTCTGACCCATGACGGCCAGGCCGATGAGGCCCATATCAGCGCTGTGGTAAATCGTCAGCTTCAATGCTCAGAAGCAGCAGGTAGTAGTATTCAGTTGCGAAAAAAAAACGGAACGGGACCTCGGAGCAGGCACAACGCCAGCCACAATGTTGGCCAGACGAGCGCTGCATTGCATGAGTACATTACTGTGTCCAGGTCAAACAGGAGGAGCAAGTAGCTGGAGGCCAACGTCCACTGCCACCTCCCGTGAGCCCGCACTAGGGCCGGAACATCATGACGGACACCGACTTGCGCGATTTGGCAGTCATCGTAGTCAACGCCGTGAGCATTGGAGGCCGATAGCGGGGTGGTGGGGTAATTGGCTTTGGGGCGAAGAGAGGGGTTGAAAGCTGACGAAAACTACTTACACAGGTCCAGACATGATGAAAGATGTGTCGGTGGTGTTACGTGGGGGGGGGTTGTTTTTGATGGAGGAGAGGTTCAAACGCGCGTTTCTGTGATGGCTGCGGGAGCGTCGAGTTATTTATCTGTAGGGAATGTGTCAAGAAGGAGACCAGAAGCTGGAGCTTTCGTCAACCCGGACGAAGTTTGTAGCGGGAGGGTCGACGGAGGGGTAGGATGGGAGGGGGTTTGCGTTAGTGGCAGGGGCCACCCTGACAAGCGCCAAATGTGCACACACACCTCCCAGTCAACCAGTCTATTGCTTCCTACCAAGCTGCACCAAGCTGCCCGGTGCTTCGCCAGTCGGCAACTGGCCTCAACTTATTTTTTTTTTCCGCCTCTGGGCGTGCGAATTGGAAGCAGGGACAAAGACCGGGCAGAAAGCGGAGACTAGATGGTGTCTATGATGGTCGACAGGGCTGCTTTGACGGCAACACTGGCTTGCAATGATTGGCTTGGTTGGCGGGACAGAACCATAGCTTACTCATGGATCATAGTTCCAGCATTTCCGTACGGATGCCCGTGTATGAGAAGAAGGGGGACATACACATCACCACCCCGACATTGAGCTCCATCAAGGCCCTCACCCCCACTTTCAATTGGACGGTCTGTCATGGAGGGGCAGACTATGACGATGGCCTCCTGCTACCTCATGTTTCCCGCGCTGTCCAGCTTCTTCTCGAGGTTTGTTTTGGCCGCTCTAGCAGGACCTCTCCTTTCTCTCGGTGCAAGGCAGAAGCAAGTCCAGTCATTGCAGAATATTGACTCAAGCACGGTACAGCATCGAGCACCTCCGTGTGCTTACATTAGCGACTCTCGAGGTAGGTGCCACGGTTAACGCATTGTGCAATAGCCCGGCACGCGTGGCGGATGGCGACCCGGCAACGACCATCATGCCTGCTCCACGCCGGCGGTGTTTTAGTCAAGCAGCGCGCCAGCCTGACGCAGCCCGTCGTCCAAAAAGCCGCTTCTGGATCCGTCCAGTTGTGGTTCGATTCGGCGATAGGCACCCCTTCCTATTGGTGGCCGCGTGTTATCTCACACTCTGGTTGTTCCAGGGAGATTTGCGACTACGGTATTCAAACTCGATGCGTCAGACCCTGACGTTTCGCAACTTGCCGTGGAGGAACACGATGCGCTCGGTCGAACAGGGCGCGGGGGTTCTAGCTAGTTGGCAATGCTAATCTGCGCGCTGCCTGCCTGGCGGCACATGTTATCTATCTTCCTCCTAACGGACCTCCGGTATTCACTCGCTCGCGGCTCGCCTCGCTTTGCTCGCTTCTAATCTATCGTGGCAGCAGGGGGCCGAAGGGAATAGGGTGTCTGTCTGATGGTGTCCGTTTAATTACTCAAATATCCCCGAGAGCCGCCATGCGCAACCCAACATCAAGCCAAGAATCGCATTGTGGGCCATTCCGTCTTTTCAGCTCTTCGGCATGAACCCCCCTCCCTGTCACCCTGGACAATGTCCATCAGCAGAGCTTTAAAGCAACTCCGGATGCCCAGACAGATATCTCGCTGTCGCGGTTCGTCCAAGAGCACGTCCCGGCATTTCGTCCGGACGCGAAAACCCCACGGACAAAGATGCAGCTTATTACCACCAGTTCACCTAAGCAGTGGAATAGGTCAGCGAGAGATAATGCAAGCGCCTCGCGGTTGCTTTCCCTAGACGGCTGATAGCAGGCCTTTTCCGCCATGCGCGACAAGCAAAATATGCGCTTCAATGGGTGTGCAGAAGCAGTCGGACCCAGCCAGACCCAAGCTGGCCGGAAGAAACCCCTCTTGGGCGAGTATGCTGGTCAAATCGATTATGTTCGTTGAGACCCACACCCTCAGCAAAAGGGACAGAAAATATCGCACCTCTGTCTCTAAAGCACCTAATGTACCGAAGTACTTTGAGGTGTGAACGGAGACCGAGAGCAGCGGTAGATCCGCCCTGGACTGCTGGTTGCTCACAAAGCGACAAACCTGGCTCTGACATGGGAAACGAGGGGCAACCTCAATCTTAGTGGGGGTTGGTCGCACGACCCGGAGTTGTCGGTTAGGAAACCCGCTAGACCTCCACTGTGAATCCACGCGCATTGTTGATTGGCATGGACCGACCGTGAGAAAACACAGCGTTGATGGTCATGATGTCAGCCAACAACTCAGCGGTGTAACAAACAAATAACCGTATCAACGGTCACCCGCCATGTCAGTCTGACTGATAAAGAGTACCCAGTTGATGCAGAAACGGAACGCAATGGAAAAAGTTCCGGTGGTGACAACCCAGATTGGCAGAGCAAAACAGCCGGGCCGATGCCAAATGGCTCAAGACGGAAAGTCCGTCCTTGTTTTCCGGCTTTGTATTCCGCCTTTGACTGGACTGCACGGAGGACCTCGGGATTCGACGGGCTTACTTAAGCAATGTCGCTTGGTACCGGCCCACACGGGAGAAGCTGCCAAGGTTCTTGCCAACGGAGCCACTCTTCGCACGTGACTATATCGGAGTTAGCCACTAGCCACATCGGCTCTACTCCGTCGCCGAGGCTGGAGGCTCCATCGTCACATTTTCTCCGGTTCCATCAAGAAACATACCCATCTCTGCATTTGCGCCAGCTCCGACCGATAGCACGTGCGGCATCGGCAATAGCAACCAGCAAAGGAGATCTTGACTTCTTTGAGCGGGAACCCCCAGGCTCAGAGGTACGTTGCCACAAAGAACGCTTCCAAGCAAGCCCACGCGACTTGCATCAAGGAAAAATCATCTTTGAAATCCGCAGTTCATTCATCATGGCATACCCGCCCCCTCCAGGTATCTCAAGCGGGCCTTCCGCTGGCAACCCGTCCTCTCACCCTTCCCTACCCGCACGGCCGCCCTCGTCCAAGACCTCCGGAGTCTTCAAGCCCGCCTTCAAACCCGCTTTCGGCGCGGCAGCCTCCCCGGCGGCAGCACCCACCTATTCGAGCGCATCAAGCTACACGCCGGCGCCCGCCCCCAACTATGGCACCTCCTACCAGTCCTACCCGCCACACTCCTCGCCTGCGGTAGGAAGCGCCGGGCCCTATCAGGCACCGCCATCCTCATATAACCAATACCCACGAGCCGGCACCGGTGCCGGTGCCGGTGCCAGCTACGGTCAGGCCACGAGCTACAATGCACCGCCTTCCACATACGGCGCCGCGCCGCAGATCCGTAACCCTTTCCCGATCCCCGGCAGCGCCACCGACTACGACCCCGACATGGCGATGCAGATAGCCCAATGGCAGAGCGCATACAGCTCCCGGGATGCGACGAGCAGAGACGCCGTCGGCGGTCCCGGCGGCCGCGGCATCCCGGCGACGGGCGGCTCTGCGGCCGCCCCCTCCGTCGTGCCCGACCCCGCAGCAGTCGCCGCGGCAGCGGCAGCGGCGAACCAGCCCCCGGAGCGCAAGAAGACCGTCGTCCGAGAGGGTGGCGGCAAGAAGTGGACGGATGACACCCTCACCGAGTGGGACCCGAGCCACCTGCGCCTTTTCGTCGGCAACCTCGCGGGCGAGGTGACGGACGAGTCTCTTCTGAAGGCCTTTGCGCGGTGGAAATCCGTGCAAAAGGCGCGCGTCATCCGCGACAAGCGCACCGCCAAGTCAAAGGGCTACGGCTTCGTCTCCTTCAGCGACGCCGACGACTTCTTCCAGGCCGCCAAGGAGATGAACGGCAAATACATTCAGAGCCACCCCGTCACCGTCCGCAAGGCAAACACGGAGATTAAGATCACCAATGCCAAGGAGAAGGACCATCACAACAACCGCAAGAACAAGAACAAGAAGCACTCCGGCAACGGCGGCGGCGGCAGCAAGCATGCCGGCGAGGGTACCGGATACGAGCCCCACCTCGGCCCCGTGCACAGCCATGGCGTCACCAAGCCGGGGCAGAAGACCAAGAACGGTCTCAAGTTGCTCGGGTGAACGTTCGTCTTCCGCCGGTACGGTGTATTTCTGTCTGTTCGAGTCGGCTTGGCGGGGGCGGGGGGCGTTTTGGAGTTGGAGGTTCATCATACCCATTCTAATCATCGACGCGTATCTCAAAAATAGAACCATCTTCTCAAACTCGATTCTAAGTGTCGTGATGTTCGCATCCGTGATTTGACCAAGCGTGCGAAGCCCCTTAGCCGGAGTGGCATAGTAAGCTGGTAAGCATGATGTATGAATATCATATGCTACTTTCCCATGCCTGCGCCAGCTTTCATTATGGCAGTCCACATTGGTCGAATAAGTTGCACTCTGTGCGTTGCTTCTGAAATTTGCGCACAGCTAACATATCCGAGGCTTCTACACCAACTTACCCAGGTCCAGCAGAATCTCGTCGGGGACAGTGGCCGTGAGCAAGGCCTTCGCACGTTACCTAGGTAAGCGAGCCGAAGTACCAATCTCTTTTTCGCTGAACTCCAAGCCCATCGTAAGCTACCTCTTTTGCGGGACCATGCATGTACCATCACGGGAGCTGTGGTAACTTTTTTGTTGGAACCATGTGTATATGCCATTTGTGGTCGATCATGCTTGATATTCTCTTGTGTATCTAACCTCTCCGGGGTATTACAACAAGATGATGTCTCAGAACCCAGCGGCCTGGGTCTCGACTTTGTTCTACTCTACCGCCAATGGTATATCCACCTCGTTATGCAACTCTTTCCTTTCGAACCTAAGAACTTTGGGGTTTCATCCATAAAGAACCCGCGAGTATATAGCCATTTTGCCAATTTCTCTCAGAAACCTCCATTCTCCTTCCCAGATAAAGCCCATGAACTCCTTGCCTGCCTCATCTGCCAACCGACAAGATGTGTTTTGCCCTTTTTGAAAAATGAAAAATGTAAAATGTGTTTGCCGGATCCCTTGAACTGAATTTACAACAAAAGAGATGAACACGTACGGGGGAGGGTGTACGCCTAGTTGTCGCGGTGAGCCTGGGCCGTTCGTGATTCTTGCGCCGTGTGTTGCGGGTTGGGCAAAATATCGCCGTCTGCAGTGACGAGGTTGTCCTCATAATCGGTGCTGTTCCGCAGAAGGCCCGTTTCTTCGCCACCGTCGTCGTTGTCGCTTCCGCTCGAAGATGAGCCGGAGGCAACCTCCATATGGCCACGCTGGACCTCCTTCTGAGCATTCTCACGCATCTGAGTGATCTTGATATAGTTGTACGCAACGATGGCGCCCATGGTGGTGATGAGACCGACAAAGTTGATGGGCGTCAGGCGGTCGTTGAAAACGAGAGCGGCGGCGGAGATGGTGACAACCTCCTTGAAGATACCGGCAATAGAGAGGGTGACAACCGAGGTGCGCTGCAGCAGAGCGAACTCGGAGGCGGTCATGAGGAAGGCGATGCAGCCGGGGAAGAGCAGGAACAGGGGGGTCGTGACAACACCCCACTCGGCCACGAGGACCTTCAGGCCTTCGATGAGAGCCGGGAAGCCCTCGACGGGAATGGCGATGACGATCAATGTCAAAAACATGACTGGTGCCAGGAAGAAAATACTGGAAAAGGGGTTGGAGGTCGCTGGATTGCGGAGCAGGAGGATCTGGGTCAGACCCCAGCGGAAACCGGAGAAAAAGGCGGCAGAGATGACGAGGATGAAGCCGCTGACCTTGAATTCGACTTCCCCCGAGACCATGAGAACGACACCAAGAGTCATTGTGGCAATGATGGCCACAAGACGCCAGGTAGGCTGTTCGAGCCGGAATAAAAAGGCGAAGATCAAAACGAACGCTAGAGAAGATGATTTGCACATGGCTGGCCCAGTCGTTAGTATTGTAGGAAAGCTCAGGCGACGCAATCTACTTACTGTAAAAGGTGAGGGTAATAAACTTGAGTGATGTGTTTCCCAACCCGATATCGAGACCCGTCGCGGCACCGCAGGGCCCAATGCGCGTCAGGTAGAACATTTTGGTCATCAACGGCCGGTCCGGCTCGGATTCATGCCGCGAGCGGCCCAGGTCCGAGTTTCGCAGACCATTTGACGGGCGTAATGAGGGTACTAAGAATAAGACCAAAGATGAGAGGGCGAACTGCACCAGCATGTGGCACGCAGTCGTAAACAGGGGGAAAGCAAAATTGAGGCGGTTTTGGTCAAACATCCATTTGTTGTACTACGAAATGGAGCGTCAGCTTGCGTTTTCTGCTGACAGGAGTAACAACAGAAGAACAAAAACTTACCAATGAAATGCTGAGTGAAAAGAAGTACCACAGCAAGATCAGGACCACATTGATGACAGACCTCCTAATAACGTTTTGGTCGGCCTCCTTCTTCTCTTCGGCCGAGATCTGTCCGCGAACGATTCTCTGGTCTAGTCGTGTGTTGTTGCTTCTCTTATTCTTCTTCCTGCGCTTGTCCTTCTTCGTCAGGCCTATCTCCTCGTCGTCGTGGAGATCCTCGTCGGAGAAGCTGTCGTTTTCGGCGTCTTTGGAGGCCGATGGTGTCGCGCCGAAGTCCTCCTCCGATATCTTTGGTTCTTCGGACAGGTTCCCCTGACTCCTCGACGGGGCCTTCTGGTGGTTGCTGGAGCCGGCGTTTTGCATGAGAGAACTGCGGCGCCGGCGGTGACCGACCCCTTTCAACGGCTCCATCTCGAATTCTTGTTCGGCAACGGCGCCGCGTGCGCGGATAGGGTTCTCGTTATTAGTGTTGGTCAAGGTAAGGGCAGAGCCCAAGTCCGAATATGTGTGAGTAAGATCAGTGGCAGCGGCGTCTTGTGACCGGGGGTCATCCGGGTTCGCGGATATTGGCGATGTGGTCGCGTGCCCAGGGGAGGACGCGGTGGGCGGTGGGAGGAGCAAAGGTGACGGGTTCAGGAGGCTTCGGTTGGTAGCAGCAGTAGCGTGATCGTGGGAGATAGGCGGGAGGGCGTCTTCGTGGTCAATGGGATCGGGGGAGGATGCTGTGGCACTGGCAATAGCAGAGGCAGAGGCGGATCGACTAGGGTCAGGAGACAGCACATGCACAAGTGAGGATGAGGTCGAGTCTGACGGGGAGGAGGATCGGGGCATGATTTAATCTGGGATTCCACAACGGGGGTTCGCAAGTGGTAAGGCAAGGTCGGGTCGGGTCTGGTCCCGGTCCAAGTCCAGGTAAACTAGGTCCAGATTACCGCAAGGTACGGGTACTGCTCGCTGGCTCTCGCTGCCTGCGCATCTGATTGTTGTGTCCACTCTGGACTGGGTAATTGCTTGTGCTTGTGCTTGTGCCTGTGCCTGTCGGTGGAAAGAGAGAGGGGGTCGGGACGAGAGAATGGGCGCCGCTCATTTGCTGGCGGTAGCTAGGTTGGCGGTGGTGCTTTGGCGTTGTCAAGGTCAAGTGTCACGCCCACACGCTGATCTTAGTATGGAGGGTGGGAAGAGAGGAGAGAGGGTAGTGAGTGCTAGGGGTATAGATACGTACCTACGCACGCAAGGCACTGGGTGGTATGGTAGGCAGGTAGGTAGATAGGTACCTATGATCTCGGTGGCTTCGTCTCCCCCTGTCTGCGAGGTGGACACCTTGGGGTCAGTATAGTGGGTTGTATGATCGATGTATTCCTTAGCTATGGCCCATGATGTAGGGTGATCTATGTATCCGTACTTGTGGTACCTGATGCCTGAGGCATGTCTCACAGTTGCCGGCCCCTTTTTTCGGAAAAAGCGTCCTCGCTTCGGAAAAAGCTATCATTCCTCAAATCAAACTCCAATCATCTATCTGATTACTCAAAACTTGTAACCAGCTTCCGCCAGCTGTTGGCCATACTTCTTAAGGCGGATGGACTCGATCGCGATGAAGCCAGTCGCATCAGCGGGATCGAAAGTAGTGAGGGGGTCCATAGAGGCATCCTCCTCGGAGTACAACTTCTCCGGGGACCTGCGGCCAAGAACGTAGGCTTGACCCTTGTGCAGCTGAAGGCGGACTTCACCGTTAACCCATTCTTGGGCGAAGTCGAGACTTGGCTGCAGGAATTCTCTCTCGGGACTGTAGTAAAGACCATTGTAGAGCAGCTGAGACCGTTGCTTGCTCAACGTATCGCGGGCAGCCCTCGGGCGGCCATCGAGAGTAAGGCCTTCGATCGCGATGTGAGCCACACGAAGGATCGTCATGGCGGGAGAGTCGTAGCAACCCCTAGACTTCAAGCCGATCAAGCGGTTCTCAACGATATCAATGCGGCCAATGCCATGCTCCTTTCCGAGCGCGTTAAGGAGCTTGAAAACTTCGACGGAATCGGTCACTGTCTGCTGGGTCTCAAGAGTCACAACCTTGACAGGAATACCCTTTTCGAAGTGGATTGTGATGTGGGCGGGGGTGTCAGGAGCCTTGAGCGGGGAGACAGTCATAGTCCACATGTCCTCAGGGGGGGTTGACGTCGGGGTCCTCAAGCATGCCAGCCTCGTACGAGCAGTGCGCGAGATTTGCATCTATCGAGTACGGCTTGGCCTTGGTGGAAGAGACGGGAATGTTCTTCTGGGCTGCGTATTCAAGCAGATCGTTCCGGCCTTGAAAGCGCGAGGTGAACTCAGGCAGACGCCAGGGGCTGATGCACTTGATGCTGGGGTTGATGGTGTAGAATGCGAGCTCGAATCTGACCTGATCGTTTCCCTTGCCGGTGCAACCGTGAGACACAAACTAGCAACCCTCCCGAGCGGCAGCCCTCATCATGCCGCGTGCGATGACAGGGCGAGCCAAGCTGGTACCCAGCAAGTAGGTATCCTTGTATTGTGCGTTGACCTTGACGGCCTTGAAGCAAAGGTCCTCAACCATTTCGCGCTCGAGATCGTCGATGATCATCTTCTTGGCGCCTATCTGGAGAGCTTTCTTCTCGACGGCAGCCCAGTCCTCCTCCTGGCCAACATTGGCGATGTGTGCGACGACCTCATATCCCTGGTCAAGCAGCCAGGCGAGAATGGTCGAGGTGTCAAGACTACCTGAGTAAGCGAGGCACACGGTACCCTTGGACATGTTGGCTAGTTGTTGCAATTGGTTGATTGACGCCGAGATCATGGCTGCCGCGGCCTCCGGTGTCGTCGGTGCAGACATGTTGTCTTGCTGATATGAATCTTGCTGGTGCCGTGATAATCTTGTAGATGGTGAACGACGTGCTTCCTCCGTCGATAGTGAGCGGTGTCCCTATTTGGCGTCTGGTGACGTGACTGATTTAGTTAGGGTATTGCCTGTGCTGTGTGCTCTGCGATAGGATGAGAGGAGGGGAGTATATTGGGTTAATATAGGTCGCTTGTCAAGGTCCAAGGGGCCTATACGTAGGTTGTCGTCCAATGTAGTCAGTCGCAGTGTAGGCAACTTGTGGAGGTCTAACGTAGACAACCTGGATGTCACACTCTCAAGGTCTAACAGGATAGCTTTAGGCTTGCTCGGTGGGTTTAGTGGTTGTAGAGTTGTGCTATAGGTAGTTGTTTGGTGACGCTACCTATAGAGAAAGTTCTTAATAGACCTAGTTTAATTCTATTTCACTAGAAATAATACGTTAAAGTACATTAGATTATCTACCTATAGGATATAATTTGATAACTTAGTTACAAGTGTAACATTGTTACTCTTAATATGTAATAATTAATTTACTTCTATACAGTGTAACAGTTACTCTACCTATACTTATAGGTCAGTTACTAACATAAGAAATATTAATATGTAGTCTGTGACTTAGATAAAAGGTCAAGGGAAGTAAGTTAAGATTAGGGTCCTAGTTGAATAATCCTTGGATATGTGATGGGTTGACGTTAGAGGTTATCAGATTTAGTGGGGTGATTCGGATAATGGTGGGGTTAGCGTGGGGCAGGGCTTGCATGTGGTTGGTCACCACTCGTCAGTATCAGAAACTGATTTGGCGTAGTGCAGCCAGCGACATTGCTAACTGTAATAGACAGGGATTTTCTTTTCTTCAGTAGCTGATCCAGCTTAAACTAAAAGTTTTCTATCCGGTCGTCACTGGTCGGAAACCAGTTGTGCTACCAACTGTGAGGCGGTACACCTTGGGGTCAGTATAGTGGGTTGTATGATCGATGTATTCCTTAGCTATGGCCCATGATGTAGGGTGATCTATGTGCTTGTAGTACTGGATGCCTCAGGCATGTCTCATACCGTCCGTCACTCCCTATTTCTTCATTCCTCCTCTCTTGACTCGGTGTATTGGGACGAAGTCACGATGGTGTTACGGTGTGGTTGCCCGCCTACAGATAGGTACCTACCTAGCATCACATAGGTAGGTAGTAGTTCAGCAACAGTCAGTCTCCTTGTCCACAACATTATTATTGCTTTATGTTAGGCGAGCGCTACAGAAGCTTTCACTACCTAATTATACCGCCAATTGCCGCTGACCTGCTTGCCAGGTCAATCTCGCCCCAAATGTCAAGTGTACATTGTCTCTGCTTTTCCCTCCTAAGATGAAATGTGGATATCATCTTGGCATGTCTCATGGTGGAGACGGCTCGTGGGCAGCCGCCACAAAAGTACATTTACATTGCGGCGGTCAGGGTCGTCATCAGGGATGGCCTTCCATAGGTATTGCTCCCTGTGGCATGCCAGCTCACAATCAGGATGCATCATGGGTCCACAGAGACAAACCCAATGCGACGGAGGGGGATGGAGGGAAGGAGGCGAATCAGATGAAAACCCAGCACGAACGAAACCAGGCGGTAAACGGCAGGACAGGCATCGCGGGAGTTCCGGCCTTTCAGTCCCCATCAACGTACCCAGTATTGTCAGGCACCCGGGTGACAAAGTGGATGGCCGGTTGCCATGTGGTAATGGTAAGGAAAAGCGGCTATTTTTTTTTTTTTTTTTTGTCACCCAGATGGTAGGGTGGTAGGTAGCAGCATCATGGGCCATTGTTACTGGAAGTCTGAGGGAAGGAAATATCGGGTCTGCCCCCAAGTCGCCAGGTTGACAAGCCCCATCAGATCTGGCGTGGCGTGTGGCGACCTTGTTACCTACCTAGGTGCCTAGTTAAAGGTAGGTAGGTAGTAGTCAGCAAACCACAGAGTACCTTGCACACCTGCTCGCACGGACAAAGCATAGCGGCAATAAGAGGAGGCCTCTAATATAGTGTAGTGCACCCCTTAGCCGGACTCGAATGGCGTCTTGAGTCATCTCGGGATACGAATACACATTGTGTTTGTTTGGTTTTATGCTTTCACGCGGGCCGTCACTAGTGTCCCTATCCCTCTCTTACAGGCCAGAAGTTGTTAGTTGCAATATGTCAGACCAGGTAGCTGGCTTCTGCATTTGGTACCCAGACAGACCTCCTTTCGAGGCTCCCACCGCCTACATACGTACAATAGAGTAAGCTTCCGTGAAACAGAGCAGATGCATAACTCAAAATCGGGTCAGATCACGGCACAAACATGAGCCTCATCTAAAGAAACAGTGGCCCTAGTTTCACATATGTTCGTCTAGCCATGTAAGCTTGATCCAGCCGTCGTCTGTCACACCCGGAGTCGCAGGTTTTCTCCTCCACTTGGAAGCCTATTCGGGCGAACTTTACCGCAACATCATCCCGTCCACCAACCCCCGTCCCCGTTTGCTTCTCGCACTGACTCCAGAGCACGGCATCGTGTGCATGACGGGCTCTCGGCTACGTTTCTGGCCTTGTGGCTCAGTCTCACGGCTATCAACAGGCAACCGAGAAAAGCCCAACCGGGATGGGGTGCTCAGTACAACTCCCAACCAGACTTCACCGTCCGTGTCTCCCGACCGGGTTCTCGGGCGGAGCCGCGACCCGCTGCCGAGCAAATACCCCGCCTGCCCAGCAAACCACTTTGCAGACCGCAAATAACACATCACAAACACCTTTTTCTCTTGGTCATCACCGCTTGGATCAAGGTTACCAACATCTGTGCCACTATGGCTCGTGATGCTGGAACCCACTTGGACCAATACAAGCCATCTGCAGTCCAATGAACCAGGCTGCAACGGGACCTTTGTGATAAGTAGAGTGAGCCACGTGATTCTCAGCAAGGGGCTTTTTTTTTAACCTCAGATACGGATGTCCCCTTGATAAGTCAGCTTGGGAGCAGAGGCTGAGGGCCTAGAAACAACTTTTCATTGACAGGTGCGACATTGACCACCCGCCACACCTGCCTCCCCACGGTGAAAGTGAACAACAAAGGAAAAAGGAGGGAAAAAAAGGGGGGGGCGGGTCGCTCGGTCCCTGGGTGTCGGAACCCGTTGAATGTCTTGTGCCGCTCAGCCGGCGCCAGGGTTGGGAATCAGTAACTTTAAGTAAGTATTTTGTAATGAAATACTTAGAAATACTTACTCAAAGGTAAAGAAACAAGTATTTTAAGTTACTTATTCCCAGCCCTGGCCGGCGCCAACCCAACCTGTTCCTTTTGAATTAACACATAACAAATGTGACCGACTTCCGCCCTTACGAGAGTCAGTCTAGGCTAGGTACCTACCTATCTCAGTGAACAGCTCCAAGCGAGACACCAGCCTCATGCCTACCCAGCCTCCCATCGGCCGCCTTAATCATCGCGCCATTGCATTTTTTCCTCTCAATTGTCATTCGCAGACTCCTCGATGTCTCGAACAACGGGTGAGGGGGAATGATCGGACAAGAAAATTACGTCGAGCCCCGAAAGGGAGAGGCGCCCAGGCTTCCCCATGATGTCAGACGCCGTCATTCGTTACGCTCGCCCACGTATCAGTACTCTGTCGATCGGATGTTGCGTCTGCGCAGTGAATTCTTTCGCAAACACAGGCCAGCAAACATTCCATTGGAAAGAGATCTTCGGCGGACGAAGAGCTCTCGTTCCAATTCAATTATGCTTAGGCTCCGACAAGGTAGCTCTTCGCATGCCTGTACCTGGCCCAGCTCGGGTTTGGGTGCAGATCTAGAAACTCGCTGGGGATAGCTCCAACCCGGCATCAGCCGCAGCTCGAAGCGCCCACCTCTTTCAGAGCGTCATCGGCTTCTTCTTCGACATCACCAATGGGTCGAATTACTTTTGTTTCCGAGTGCTTTTCAAATTTAGAAACCCCCAACCAAGCCTAGTCCAACGGCAATGTAGCTAGTGCTCAGGGGAGGAATGGATTACTCACCGTCGGTAAGAGGACCCCCCCCCGCGTCTTATTGGACGGTGTCATTGGGAGACAATCGTGACGAAACCGTCCATCGACATTGGTCTAACGGTGTCTCTTCCTCTCGCCGCCACACCCAGCCGCACATCGTGGCTTCCTGTCATCCCGCAATCGCCGGGGTTTACCCCTCTGCCTTGCTTAGACCCAAAACTTGACCTCAACCCCCCAGCTTCCACAGCTTTCGATCTCACTAAAGCCTACCCGTGTCAAGTATTCCCTAGATAAGAGCCTACGGCTGTGAGCTCGTTCGCGGAACCCATCTCACGGAGAGCATCTGTTTATGAAAAAGTGACGATTCTTGTCTTTTGTCTTAAACTCACAAGCCTTGTTCCATTGTTCCAACAGCCGACGTCATGGCCCAGCAATGTTCGACGAGGCATGCTACCGGCAGCCACTTCGGCTACCTACCCATCGAGGACTACGGCATGATTGGCAACATGCACACCTGCGCCCTCGTTGGAATGAACGGCTCTATTGATTTTATGTGCTGGTACGAAACATCTCTTTGCTGCGCTGTGTCAGGTAGACGCTCTCGGCCGAGTGGCCATTCCTGTGAATCTTTCCACTCACATTACGCCCATTGCTTTTGTCGCTCGCATTGGGAATGATGAGCTTGGATGTTTTTACGTCGTCTTTGGAAGGTCGGGATGAGCATGAGTGTCAATTGGACTTTCTCCGGGCCATCCGGTTACACCGAACTTGATGCTAGGCCAATGTCGACGAAGCTCAACATCTAACTCAACTGTCTAGGCCGGACTTTGACTCGCCGAGTGTATTCTGCCGGCTTCTCGATAAGGACAAGGGGGGCTTTTTCAGCATCTGCCCTCATCCGTCCAAGCAGTGTACCACTAAGTGAGCACGGGAAGCGTCGTTTGCCGAGACTTATCTGAATAACACTTAAAGGCAACAGTATCTCCCATCGTCCAACATCTTGCAGACCAGATACATTCACGATGACGGCGTCGTTGACCTTGTGGACTTTTTCCCTCGGCCCAAGACCGCTACAGTCTTGTCGACGAGTGCCCGCCAGACCGCGTTCCGCGAGGCTATCAAGATTCAGGAGGAGCTCAAGAAATGGCTTGTCCGACGAGTCGAGTGTATCCGTGGTCACCTAGAGATGGGTAAGTCGAGCTCTTGCTTTAACAAGGGCTCAAATATACATTAACGTGCCGTAGAAATTGAGATATTCCCAGCTTTCCAATATGCTACTGAGACTCATGTTACCACCATTGTCGAGCCAACTCACACCACAGGTAGCCCGAGCAAGGCTGTTACCTTCCACAGCGAGCATTACAAGATGCAGCTGGATGTCACCGTTGACGCGGAATCGGACTCCGCGCCTACTGTCACTTTTCGAAAGGAGAAACGCGAGGGGATGCTGGGCGAGGGTGTGGTTGCCCGCATCGAGATCGAGGAAGGCCAGGCCGTTTCGTTTGTCTTGCGCAAAGATATCCCCAATCACGTTACCGAGAACATCACAACCGCCGTACTTGATAGCCAGCAGCATGACACGGCAACCTACTGGTATAATTGGATCTCCAAGAGCAAGTACAAGGGCCGATCGCGCGAGGTCGTCAACCGAAGCCTGATGCTATTGAAAATGATGACGTACGAGCCAACTGGTGCTATCATCGCCGCTCCTACATTTTCAATTCCGGAAGATATTGGCGGTACACGGTAAGCTCTCATATCCGGCTCTCTGTGTTGCCGAACATAGCTCACACAGTCATCAGAAACTGGGACTATCGTTTCTCCTGGGTTCGTGACTCGAGCTTTACTATTTACATCCTCCTTCGATTGGGCTTCACTGCCGAGGCGGATGCTTATATGAACTTCATCAGCGAGCGCTTCATCAAGTCCCGCCGCCCCAACGGTGAGCTGCCCATCATGTTCACCATTCGCGGCGAGACCGATATCCCTGAGGTCGAGCTCGATCACCTCGAGGGGTACAGAGGCAGCAAACCAGTGAGGATTGGCAACGGCGCCGCATCCCACCAGCAGTTTGACATTTACGGCGAGCTAATGGACGGCATATACCTGTACAACAAGTACGGCAAGCCGATCAGTTGGGACCAGTGGTGTTCTGTGAGAGTGATGCTGGGTAATGTTTCGCGAGCCCCCTATCTCGGTCCGTCAGAGAAGCTGATTCGAGCGCCCAGATTTTGTCCTTACACTCACAGATAGTGAGTCTCCAAACTCGAACAGAATGACCGTTCCTTACTAACATCGTTGATAGAGCCTGATATGTCGATCTGGGAGGTCCGCAACAAACCGCAGAACTTCACCTACTCCAAGATCATGCTCTGGGTCGCCTTCGACCGCGGCCTCCGCCTCGCAGACAAGCGCAACTTTCCCTGCCCCAACCGTAGCAAGTGGCTCGCGGCCCGTGACGGCCTCATGGAGGAGATCATGGACAAGGGTGTGTGCTGGCTCTCGATCTCCCTCTCCCAGCCTAAGACGCCCTGAGCTCAGATCCCTGATGAGAAAACTCAACACCCGCAGCTGCCTGTTTAGTACCCGAACCGTGAGCTGACTGGGTGAAAGGATATAACAAGGACATGAAGTGCTTCGTCCAGAGCTACGAGAACAACACCAAGATCGACTCCTCGATCCTTATCGCCCCGCTCGTCTTCTTCATCGCCCCCAATGACCCTCGTTTTCTCAACACCATGGACCGTATCCTCCTGCCCCCCGAGAAGGGCGGTCTCACCAGCACCGGCCTGGTGTACCGGTACAATACTGAGCTCTCAGAAGATGGTGCGTCTTTTCCCTCTCCCTTCCCAACATCACAGACGCGTCAGCACACTCGCCTCCCTTTACCGCGATAGCTAACGCCACAATCCATCTCCCAGGCGTCGGCGGGAGAGAGGGCGCCTTTAGTATGTGCACGTTCTGGCTCGTCGAAGCCATGACGCGCGCCTCCGCCTACGAGCCAAAGTACCTCGTGCGCGCCGTCAATCTCTTCGAGAACATGCTCGGCTTCTCTAACCACCTGTCCATGTTCTCCGAGGAGATTGCCCGCAGCGGCGAGCAGCTCGGCAACACGCCCCAGGCCTTCAGCCACCTCGCCCTCATCAGCGCCGCGTTCAACCTCGATCGCGTCACCGAGGTCAAGCGATGAATCGGAAAGTAGCGGTGGGAGGAGTGTTTCGTAGCAGGGGCACACACACCGCGACACACAGGCGGTGGCCTCCTCCATGACGGATAAAACGAGAATGTTTGAATGTGACGTGATTAGCATAGTCTAGTTCGCTATGCAATAAAGCCCGGCGAGCAAACCCATGCCTGCTCAGACCACGAGCAAAGACGAATAGAAGCATCATGCACTCTGAAGACCTTCCCCGTTGAGCCCACTCAATCCGGCCCCCCGAGACCGAACGCTCGCCCTCTTTTTGAAAAGTAAAAGTGCTTGGTTTTTTTTTTCATGTCCCCCCTTCTCCCAAAACGCCGCGCTATGCCTTGAAAACACCGACACCCTTCTTCGTCGCCCTCGAGCGGCCACCAACCACGACCCGACGAACAGGGTCCTTGACCCCGCCGCTGTTGCTGCCGCCGCGCCTCCCGGTCCGCAGCCTCGTCCCCTACGACAAGTCCATGCCGTCCCGGTCGTCGCCCAGCCTGTCGCCCACGGAGCTCAGCCCGGAGCTCGGCGGCCTCGACTCCTCCTTAATCCGAGGCGACGCCGCCGACAGCGCGTTGCCCGGCAGGGGCCCCTGCATTTTAGTCCGCCACGTGTGAATGCTCGGCAGATCTCCGCCCTCGACCTGGACCTCGCCGACGTCGTTACCCTTGCCGATGATCGTGCCGTGGTACTTGGAGTCCTCGCCCGTCTTGCTGTGCTTCTTTTTCAGGACTGCCAACGGCCAAACACGTTAGTCCTTCTTTCTCATCTCTCCCGTCGCATCTCTATCCGGGCGCATTCGTCGAGTGTGCAACTCCTCTGCTAACATGGGTAGAAAGGGTGAAACGAACCGTTCAAGTAATCGCCCAGCTCCAGCTCTCCGTCGCCCACCGCGGCTTCCCGGATGGTCTTGTTCCGCGGCCCGGAGAACCACTTGATGAACTCGTCCACGCCCCTCGTGTCCTCGACCCTCTCCCTCTCCCGCGCGACATCGGCCAGCGCCGTCGTCATCGCAAGGTCCCCCTCGGCGTCGGGCCCTTCTCCTGCTGCTTCTCCTGCTCCCGCTCCTGCGGGCCCCTCGGCGCCCCCTCGACAGAGTCTAGGATCTCGCCCAAGATCGTGCCCCTGCCCTCAGCGAGCACGTCGTCCGGCGGCACGGCGCCCAGCTCCTGCAGCGCCATACGCACGTCGACAATGCCGGGCACCTCGCCGTCGGGGTTGTTGTCCGCAGCGTGGCGCGCCGTCGCCTGGCACAGCGCGTACATGTACCGCGCCGCGAGCTCCGTCACGGCATCGAGCACCACAGGCCGCGCGGCGTGATAGCCCGTCGCGCGCAGGATCTGCAGAACCGCGGGGCGCAGGAGGGCGTGGAAGAGGAGCGGCGGGGGCGTCATCGTGTGTATATGTATATGTGTGTATAGCTTGTATGGGTGTTTTCTTCTTCCTCTTATTTTCGTTTGATTGTCTCGTCTATATCGCCGAGAGCGGTATCCGCTTCGTGTGGCGTGTAAAGGAGTCTAATCCGCGTAGATTCGAAGGGAAAACTGAGCGGCTCGAGAGGGAAATCGCTGGTGCTGTGGCTGGGCTCGTGGATGCGACTCCGTCTGTCACCTTCGGATCTGATGTTGGTTCACAGAGCTTCGCATTGTGCTACGACGCGTCTTTCTCGGATCGCAAGGCTCGTTGGATATATTATAGAATCGTGGCGCGCCTTTTGCGGAGCTGTTCGTCGCAAGAAAATGAAAAATCATTCGTCGTAGGATGAGTTCAAGCAGGTGCAAGCCCGCGAAATTTCAGCCTTGTCAAGATGGGAGCTCGGACCAGGGGGAGAACTGAACAGAAGGATGAGGTGAGAGCTCTCTAGCTGGTGTGGAAGAACCGCCGGGGAGAGCTGTTCGGACAGTGTAGACACTGTATCACCATCCACTACTGAAACCCGTCACTGCTGTGCCTACCGCAGTGCCTCTGGCACTATTTCCCAATTTATTATTACTTTCATCGAGTAAGACGAAATACTCAAATTTATAGGATCATGCTGTTTAACTTTTATACCCGCACTCCAGAACGAGGCAGGTCTCTTGATTAATGCAGCTTATGTCTTTAAACCCTTAGCCGTTGATAGAAAATGAGAATATCCAGAAAGCCACCTCCTTATAGAGCAATGCTATTGTACTTGCAAGCGGTCAATAGTCTACGTCTACTAGTCTTGCTTTTACCGGACGACCAATTCTGCAGACTTGCCAATGCCTGTGTACTTGTTGATCCAATTCAGAACCTCTCTGTGCCAGAGAAGTGAGTTCTCGGGCTTTAACACCCACTGCAAATATGTCAGCATTCCGTACAGACGTCTCATGATGCTCAGCACTTACGTGGTTCTCGTCCGGGAACATTAACATCTTACTGGGCACGCCGCGGGCCTGCAGCACGTTGAACATGGCCAGACCCTCAGAGATGGGTAATCTGTAGTCTAGCTCATTGTGGATGACCAGTTGAGGCGTCGACCACTGATCCAAGTGATGGGCAGGGTCCCATTTCTCGTAGCCCTCACGGTTCTCCCAAAGGAGACCGCCAAAGTCATGGAGAGGGAAGAACAGCTCTTCAGTCGACCATTGGTTGAGTGTGGAGAACACGCCGTCGTGGCATACCAAGGCCTTGAACTTTCTTCCGAGTTCGTGTCCCTGGATCCAGTCTACTTAGGGTTAACATTATGAACGGCAAATTGAACAATATATTGGCATTGACTCACTGATCATGTAGCCGCCGTAAGAAGCGCCCAGAGCAACAGCGTTACCCGAGTCAATGTAAGGAATGTTCTTCTCAATATGGTCGAAGCATTTGACCAAGTCGACGTACGGGCGGCCACCCCACTCGTTCTGTATGTTGTCGGTGTGCTGCTGACCGTAACCAGTGCTTCCAGTCGGGTTGGGCATGACCGCAATGTAGCCCTGCTCTGCGAAGATGGCCGGGTTCCACCGTGTGCTCCAGCTGTCCGTCCACGCGGCCTGCGGTCCTCCGTGGATGAGGAAAGCAAGGGGGTACTTCTTGTTCTTGTCAAAGTTCGAAGGCTTCAACACCAGGGCGTGCACGTCGTATCCTTCTGCTCCCTTGAACCAGAACTCGTCGCACTGCGACTGGGACAGGCCGAAAGACTTGCCGTGCTTCGAGCTCGACGATATAAGGTCGGTTTCTTTGCTGACCGGATTGAGAACCGAGTAGGCCGAGTTTTCGACTCTTGATGATGTGCTGATAAGGAGCTTCTCACCTTCGTCTCCGAGTAGCTTGGCCTCAATGACAGATCCCTCCCCGTAGATTGCTGCTGGCAAGTCTTTCGCCTCGTGCGGTGCCGAAGGAAGCTTCCAGAGTTTCACACGACCGTGTTCTTCGGCGGATACGTACAGCTCCGAATCGTCCTTGCTCCAAGTGATCCATTCAGGCCGCGCATCCCACCCACCAACACCGTCGTCCGTCTGGTAGAACTCTTGCACGCTTGCAAGATCGAAGACGTTTGGGATGAGCATCAGCCTCGGCTTGTCTGTCTCGTATTGATCGCTCTTCATCCGGGTGAAAGCAACCTTCTTTCCATCTCGCGAGAAGACAGGCGACGCCGAGTACCCACGCAGCTTGCTCGTCTTGACAACCTGCGGCACTGGCGGCTCCTTCTCCGTGAAAGATTTCAAAGGAACAAAGTAGAGGTCCGTCTTTGTATAGATCGCCGGGGAGATTTCGGGGTCCCGCGCAACAAACACGATGCCATTCTTGCCAATATCAAAGTCGCCTGCACCGCCAAAAGGCGGGACCGGAGATTGTAGCTTCGTGCCCTTGAGAGCGTTGACCAAGCCCGGTTCTGCCAGCTTGTACGTCTCGTCTTCCTTTTTGAGAAGACCATACCAGATGGCATTGTGATTTTCGGAAACCCAAGAGTCCCAATGCCTGACAAACAAGCTCGAGTAGATCTTCCCGGTCGTGTGCTGCTTCTTCTCGGCTGCGGGGTTATACATGGCGCCGGCAGGGGTCGTCAGGACACAGACGGCGATGGCGACTTTATCGTCCGACAGTGGTTTGGCTTTGAGACTAGAGAGGCTACCTTCGAAATGGCCAATTCGGGTCACCCTATCTCCCACTCGTCAATAAGGGGCTAGAACTGCAGTTCAGAGAGAAAGGCTTACACGGATGGCCTCGTAACGTCTCCCAACAATAGGCTGGTGGCTCCCTTGTCGCCACTCCTCAACATCATAATCTCCTGGTCTGAAATCCATGTTGCATCGCTATAAGACGCTTCTTCATAGAGGAGAGTAGAGTGACCGCTCTCAACATCGAGAACACGGATTTGAGACGTTTTGCTGTGGGAGTCGAACGAGTAGGCCGAAACCTGGTTCTAGTCAATGCGAGCCCACAAGTTTCGTTGAAAATCACCCATATGGAGACAGAAAGCCAGAGACCAGATCAAGCCCAACGCAGACGGACAACTCACGGTATACAACACCTTGGTGCCGGCGGGGTTGGGGATGCCAGGGGACCTGCGCGGGGCAGAGAGTAGGACCTCAGGGGTGAACTTGGAAGCTTGAACCGTCATCATGAGGAGCCGGATCAAGTATGCGATACTCGACTGGATCAAGTATGCGATACTCGAAACTGGATTATTCAGCTATGGATTGGGAGAACCTGAGAGTAAGAGACAGTCGGGCGGGAATGCTGTTGTAGATGTATGTCGGTCAACAGCAACCCCCCGCCCCGCCCAAAGCTGCGACACGGGATCGTCCATCCATCTGGCTTGCAGCTCGGTTGAAGAGCCCCGCACTAGCTACGAATAGGTTTAGCGACGGCTGTGCGAGGCGACGTCCGGGGACAACAAGGTTCTCACTTCATGCCTAAGCGTTGGACAGGCTCAGGCCCCCTCACTGTATTTCATCCCCGCAGGTACCGACACCAATGGGTGAAGCATGCCTATTGGTGGTAAGGGAATTAGATACCCGGCGCCAAGCACCTTGGGAAGAAGCTTCTTCAACAGCAACAGAGGGGAGCGAATGCTGCATCATGCAAGGGGCTTGCCGAATCGAGATGGATGTGACGAGCGCCTTTCGCATTACTCGCACGAATGAATATCCATGGAATTGTTTAGTCTGAAGGAGCTTGGAAGGAGTTATGGCGGGGATCAATCCTGGGGCCTATCCTACCACGAGTTCTTCATAGTCGTTACTCAAGTCGCTCTCATTGTACTTTTGTTCAGCATCTTGCCGAGTCACCTCGGAGGAATTCTCTTGTCTCTTACAGCTCTGATTGGCTGAGAGAAAAGAACTCCTACAGCGCGGCCAGCTTTGGGTGGCCCATCTCCAAGCGCGCCAGAGACCGGTCAACCGACGCCTGCTCTCTCACCGTTATGGTATGATAGGCCAGAAAACGCAAAAGTTCGTCTCCGCTAGGTATTTTAAGGACGTTCCGCTGCAGAAGTGCCCGCAACGTCGGCCACATGCCCATTTCTGGCCATCTCGCGTTGTATACCTTCTTCATTGAGGTTTGACATTGGTTCCAAAAAGATAAGCCAAGAAGGGAGACCGTGTTGCCGGCTCATCGAATTGGGAAGGAGAACTTTGTCTAATTCTCCAGTGGGTATCATTATTTTCCGGAACTCCTCAACTCCTCCAGCCTTCGCCGTCGTGTTATGTTTTCTTTTCTTTTCTGTTTTTCTTCTTCTTTTTTTTTTGCTACGCCATCGGTTGCTGGTTTGTAGCCCCCTCCATAACCATGTGACATTCTCCGAGTCATGGGAAGGGGGGGAAAATTCCTCTTGTGACCATAGAATGCCACTCCTAGAAGTTGACAGGAATCCTAGACTTCATCGTGGTAAACATAATTCAAGATCGCCGTGGTTGGATCTCGAAGATATCTAGTGTATGATCTCCCCGAAGTGGTCGTAAAATCGTTAATGAAAAAAATGCCTTGGTAGGCTGCCGACACGAACCCGTAAATTTTGACTAATGATGTGCGCGGGCCAATTCACTTGCGCCCGGCTCCAAAGTTGATGCGTTTCTTGTTCGGGGCCTGGGAGTCGTGGTCGCTGTCGTCCTCGTTCTGCTTCTTGTTCTTCTTTCCTGACTTGGAAGCTGTCGCTGACGTTGGCGTGGCGTGGTTGGAGCCGGAGCCGTCCTTGAAGGAAGTAGACAAGGGAGTGGGCGCGTGGGATGCGGGAGTCGAGCCGGGCGTCGTGGCTTCCTGCGAGGAAGGTCAGCTTGAGCAAGTCACAAGAGGAAAGGACGAAGCAACGCACACTGCCAGGACGATACGAGATGGACGATCGCGAGAAGACGCGGTTCTGTTCTGTGGCGCCAGCCTTGCGGCGGTGGGCGGCTGCGCCCGTGCCCTTGATGTAGTTGTCGAACCCGGCGATGATGTTCCCGTTCGGAGTGCTCTCGAGGTATGCAGTCTCCTTCTGTTCAATGTCGGCCTCGATGTTGGCAAGCTTCTTGGCGATGACAGCTCTCTTATCCAGCATTTGCCTCAAACGAGCCTGCTCCTCTCTGTACATCTGCATCGTCGGCGCCGGCTGCGACGCTGTGGTGGCGGCGGTAGGCTGGTTTTCGCCCATGTTACCGGAAGGAAGCTATGCGTATAGTGCGTGGGGTTGGCAAATGCGGATTCAGTGATGAACTCGATGGGTGCGGTCGAGTCGAGAAATTGTTGCGATAGCAAAGGTTGAATGGCTTGTCGTGTCGGAGCTCCTAGCGGCTCAGGAACCAATACCTTGGTAGAGTAGGCAGGTGGGCGCAGACGACCGTTGGCCAAGGGCCACGCTCATTGGCGGATTGGGATTGAATGGACCCGATGGTGCTTAGTCAGATTAGCGTGCACCGTTGCGTGGTTGCGGACCCGCGGAAGGGGCTTGGAATAAGGCTCAGGTTGGGGGGGGGGGTTCATAGAACTCGAGTCTTTTGCTCGACATCTCACTTAGCACTATGTTTCCAGTAAGCAAGCCAACCCCCTTGCTGCTTGGTTTCCTTTTCTGTCCGTTTTCTCGTTCTATTTATCCGTACATTTGTCCTTCTGGATGCGGACGGCAACTCCGTTGGGTCTTTGTCATGCTCCCTAAATTAACATTGTTCCTTTGTGGCCCCATTCATTTTAAGGTCGTGTAGCTACGTGCATCGACTCCCGGCCCCCAGTATAGAGGCTGGGGGTGCCGAGGCGCATGAATCAAGACGGATTATGATCTCTACGGCCGTCTATCTGCAACGGCCAAGCCACTCATCATTGGTTCCCAGGATTGCCCCTGACTCTGGAGTAAAGACAAGATGGCAGGACGATCACGCCCAAAATGAGATACGAAAATGCGGCACAATGTTTACGACTGCGTTTGCGTGTTGTCGTCGAGGACGGCAACGTGCTCTCGCGCCTATGCGGGCTTACAATAATGAGAGGGCCAAACGCCCCGTTGAGCCATGTATTTTCGTAGCCAACCAGCCTCTGTCAAGCACTCAGCCTCCCTTCCGGCACCGACGGCACAAGCTCAAAAGGCCCCTCTCCGCGAGCCCGGGGTTAACATCGAGGCCCCATACCGCCAGCCGCAGCCCATAGCCAATCACTGGTATGCATCTGCATTTTTTTGACAGACGGACAGAGAGGCTTGGCCCCTGTTTCGTTTCACCACGGCCACCTCGCAGAGGCCTCACTGATGATCTGTGGCCAATGATGCACCCGTCGCTTCTGGCCCCCCTTCTCATATCCTTTCCAAATAGGTCTCAGTTTTACGATGGCAACATTTCTACCAGAAAACTTTACCCTGCTCGACCGTTCGGCAGAGCAGGGGCGGTCCATGTGGGTAGTAAAGGCTGCAAATCACCCGGCGGATCGCCACACGGTCAAAGGGGCAGGCATCAAGGCGCTGGCTCCTGCGTCCGACTAAAGAACCTACACGCGCATGACCAGGCCTTCCTACCCTACCATCTCGCCATAGTGAGCCGTCAAAGGATGCTGTGCTCCAGGGGGGCGGTATTCCGCAGTTCTCTCGTCATCCTCTGATCCAGAAAAAGGCTCCTCCTCCTCTTCCTCCACCACCTCCTCCTCCACCTCCTCCTCCTTGCCTACTCCCTTGTCAGTTCGCCTTTGTCTGACTGTGTCACTCACTTGAAGTCACCCACGATCGTTTGCACCCCACCAGCTACACCCGACTTGGCTTTTGTTCCCCACCTTGTTTGCGTCTCTTATACAAAAGCCATTCGTTTCGTTTCCTATCACGGCTCACGATCAGTAACGTCACCCAAGCATATCCTCGTCTTCCACAACACAGCACCTGTAATCCTCTTACGGACACACCGCATCAATCGTCCGATAGAATCATACCAAGTCAAAACAAAATGCTCCTCCACGGCTTCCTTCCCATTTCCCTCCTCGCCAGCCTGGCTCTCGCCTCGCCAATCATCACTGCTCGCGAGAACAACGCGACGGCCATCATTGCCGCCGTCGCACCCAAGTCGGTGTCATGCAACGGCGCAACGGACTTCCCCGACGAGTGCGCCACCGCGGACCGCGCAGCCAAGTACCTTCCGGCAGCGCTCCAAAAGTACGGCATCTACCGCCCTGGCGAGATTGCCGGCGTCCTCAGTCTCATGGCCTTCGAGACTGGTGATTTCCGGTACAACCGCAACCACTTCCCCGCCCCTGGCCGTCCCGGCCAGGGCACGCGCAACCTCCAGATGCCCAAGTACAACCTGATGTACGCCCTCTCCATCCCCGAGCTCAAGGACAAGGCCGCCGAGATCGCCGCCGGTACTACAGACGGTGCGAGCCTGTCCGACGACCAGAAGAATGCCGTTCTCGACCTCGTCCTCCCCGACGACTACTCCTGGGGCTCGGGACCCTGGTTCTTGGCGACTCAGTGCGACCAGGATGTCCGTGACGGGCTCGCTGCCGGCACTGTCAAGGGTTTTACGCTCTACATGGAGTGCATCGGCACCTCGGGCACCGAGGACCGCGTTGAATACTGGTCGAGGGCCAAGGCCGCTTTCAACATGCCATAGGTACGAGGCTGGCCTTCGTGTCCCATCTTCTTCCTTTTCTTGTAGATATCATTAGGTAGCATGCTCGGGGTAGGGTACATCGAATTCAAAACAATAATTTGTATTTCATCACGGGGGGGACGGCAAATGCCCAGTGCGTCAATGCTACAAGTGTAGCTTCCATATATAAGTGATTTCTATGTACTGGAATAGGGCGGGGCGATCAGGAGATTGATTCCGGGCGGATCTGAGGTATGGAGGTGTACAGGGAGAGGCTTTCGTCCCAATCGAGGGAAAACCTATATAAGGGAGCCGGATCGCATAGATAGGAGATCAACGAACTTTTTCCTTTTCTAGACCTACCTTTTGGCCGGATTGGACCATGAACCTTTCTTCCGTGAGCTGATCGGACGTAATAACACAAGACGATCGGGAGACCGTGTGACCCTCGATCGGTAGACTCGATGCTCCGATCGAGGCAGGTTCTTGACTGATCGAGGAAGCATCTTGTGTTGCCTTGTAGGTTGTTGGTGTTTCTCTTTAGATCACTGCACCGCAGAGGTCCCTTCTACCCTACACGTTTCCAGTACAATTTATAATGACAAAGATAAGATGTATGCACGGCCCAGATAAGGCTTTATGATGCCTCTTGAGCCTGGAAATCGCGAGATACTTACCCTGTAAACCAAGAAAAAGAGAACCCCCCCCTCCTGGAGCTTTCACCCAGTCGCCTTCCCACAATACTACTACTACATTGCTTGCTGAAGCAAAGACGAAAGATTGAAACAAACACGCGCGATGAATACACACTACTTAGGAGATCGTGATGAACCTCAGGGTCTGCGAAGGTGAAGTATGAAGTAATTACTAAGAAACCCACTAAGTGAGCGGGTCGAACTAATGACTAATGACTAATGATACAGTGTCAGTGTGTTAGGGAGCCGCATCTGCGGACAGTGCTAGTGAATACGCCACCCGAAGCTATCCCAAGCTTCACGGCGGAGATTAAGCTGTTGAATGTAAGTAAAGGCAGATGGATCAATGGTGTAATTGCTGTTTGTTGTTGATGTCGTTGCTCGTTATTGCTGTTGCTGGTTGTATGTTGGGTGAGTGAGTTATTGATTCGTCGATTACTGGTTTGCTGTTCTCCAGTTATCGAGACATCACGGCTGGGGTAATAGGCAAGGTGATGAAGTGATGTTATTGTAAAGTCCTATAGAATCTAAGTTATAACCGGTAGACTCAAAGGCGAGGCGGGTTGTGGAATATTGGGCAGCAGCGCTCGTCGTGGGAGAAGGCTTGCGACGAGCGGAGGGGGGAGAGGGAGGAGGAGGCTTGCCTATGCCACCAGCGCAGATGCCCGTCCCCATAACCCTCTCCGCGGGGACAAACACGAGCGGCTCCCCGCTCTCGCTCCGAGCCGTGAGCACGCCGTCACCGTCCGTCACGTAGAGACGGCATTTGACGACCTCGAGGACCAACTTGCATGGCCGGAACCCCGTGTGCGCCGTGCCGAGCGACACGCTGAAGGTGTTGTTGCTCCCGACGTTGGAGTAGACGCTCACGATTTGGCTGTCATCGAAACCCTTGCGCATTGCGATGGTGTGTTGCTGGGTATCAAACGGCTGAGCTTTGTAGGAGAGGTAGCCGCCGTCAAGCGCCGCCATCGTAGAGCGCAGCGCCACAAACTTAGACACCCACCGGTACAGCTCCGACTGCGTGTCGTAGCCCGTCAACCACAGGGCTTCACGATTCAACGGCGTGCCGCCGGCGCCTGCGAGACCCTGCTCCAGGCCCTGGTAGATGATGGGGATGCCGTCCATGAGCAGGGTGAAGGTCAGCGCATTCTTGAGCAGGACGCGGTCACTGGTATGGTGCAGGAAGCGAGGCTGGTCGTGATTCTCGAGAAAGTTGCCGTAGAGAGTCAAGTCGCGGGCGGACAGAGCCATCTTCTTAATGCCGTCGGAAAGATTCCATATGCTTCCCATTGTCGACCCGAAGGCCTGGATAATCCAAAAGTAGGCGGGGTAGTTCAAGAGGCCACTCATGACGTCCTGATACGGGATGACGTACACTGGGTCACCATGTAAGACCTCACCCATGGCAAACACCCCGGCCGAGGCCTCAAATTCCGGCCAGAAGGACATCTCGACGTGTTTGGCGCTGTCGAGGCGGATACCGTCAAACTTGAACTCGCGCACCACACGCTTAATCCACACATTGAAGACCTGCCGCACACGCGGGTCCTCAGTACGTAGGTCTGGGAGGGAGACAGCATCACTACCTTGCCAGCACTTCTCGACCGTCTCCTGGATGTCATAGTTGATGGCGCAAGGGGGCAGGTGGTAATCTGAAGCGTTGGAGAAGGGGCGGAAGGTGGAGAAGTCGACCGTATCGCTGCGCCCGTGCCAGGCCATGTGGTTCGTGACGACGTCGGCCATGAGGTACATACCGCGGGCATGCACGGCGTCGGCAAGGGCGATGAGGTCCTCGGGGGTACCGAAGTGGTTGTTGAGCGACCAGATATCCTGAGCCCAGTAGCCGTGGTACGAATCGCTAATTCCCTGTTAGTCGTGGTTCTCGGCTTCTTCGACAGTCTACCCAACGGGCGTCCCATGAGCCTCTCGCAATCCTCGCAACTCTTACGCCTCTCCCGTATTTGGGATGAGATGCATCCCTCCCCCGCACACACATACCCTTTCTCGACTCAACGCGGGCAACTCACAGCAGCTGAGAAAAGAAAGAGAAAAGGAAACAGCTTACCCGTCATCGGATTTACACTCTATATTTTTGACAATGGGTGAGATCCAGATAGCCGTCGCACCGAGACCTTGGATATAGTCGAGCCGCTGGGTGATGCCCCTCCACGTGCCGCCGCAGTATGCCTGGTCCGCCATGTTGCACTGCGCTGTCGTTGACCCATCCGAGCGCGCGAACCGGTCTGTCATGACCTGGTAGATAGTCTGGGACCGCCACTCTTCCGGGCTCAGGGCCGAGACAGACACACCCTGGTAGAGGGCGGTGGCCGCCAGGAGAGACGACCAGCCCGTCAAAACCTTCATCGTTTCTCGGAACGTCTTGACAGTCGTTGCCTTGTCTTAGAGAGTTACCGAAGAGAATAAAAATGGAGTGACTGAAGAACCAAACGAAACAAAAAAAAAAAGGGAAAACAACAAACAACCAAACAAACACTAGCAAAGAGCGTGTATGAAAACAAGCCGAATTCGTGATGAAATCGTAAAAACTTCGTAAGTCAGGGGGCACCGTTATATACTGCTGTTCGTCGTCGCCTTGGCGCCGTCTGCTATAACGGGTTTAGACGCGAACCAGAATACAAGCGCAAACGTAAAAAGGAACTCTGATATAGAGTTGTGAGGGGTCCAGTTGATATTTTCCCAATTAAGCCGTCGGTCCTGTCACTCTCAGGCGCTCCGTCTCAGATTCCCGCTCTGCCTCTTGTCTGTCCTAGCAGGGAGACCTCCGAAGCAGCTGTAGAGCGAGGCAGTCTACCTGGAGGCGTGATTTTGATGCGTTCGGGTGTTTGTCCGAGTCGAAGGGGTCAAGGCCGTCAGAGTGGTAATCAGCCAGCGAAGCTTAAAAAAGTAGGTGAGGTGAGGTAGAATTGGGGTCCCCCGAGAGGATGCAGTCGATTGGGTTTTGACGAAGACCAGGTTGCCGTTTGATCAAGTCCCCGCAAGGAACTAGTTAGTATAGATGCCGGGGAAGCGCGACGCAGGTCGAGGTTTAATATTACATACGGTAGGTGAGGCGAGGTTCAAGGATTCTCCTTCCTAAGCAAGTCTGCTCTTTTCCCATGACTTGTCCACAGGGCAAGTCCTGTGGACAAGTCCCGCGGACCCCCACTTCATGGTCTCCTCGGTTTTCTCCTTCCCTTTGCTTTTTTCTTCCGTGTGGATGGGGCCGCCGCGTCCTGTCAGAGGGCGTTGTATCAACTGGAGTACCATCGGCCCTATCAGCGGGGTGGTGGTCCCATCTAGAGTTCCTCACCGCCCTGTTCCCGAAGATGTGTGCGTAGAGTTTTATTCAAGCAATTGCCGAGACATGGGATGGGAGCTCGGGTTTCTGCCAAGTCCAAGGCAGTGGGCAACAGCGCAATCCCATGCTAATCGTCTCTTTGAGTTCAACCAAAAGGTCTAACATGAAGTTGTACAAACCCAGGAGAGTTGAGAGGTACAAGACACACACACACACACACACGCATGAATACAACAACGTCTGCCTGCGTCTTGCATGTGTGCTCCTACTGACCTTCTCGGAACCGCAGGGACCGCATTGTGGCTTAGCAAAGCCGAGTGATAGGAACACGAGGTCAGTTCCTTTTCTTCTTGCCCCCCCTTTCGCCCCCACTACATACCGAAGCGACGTTCCCCCGCATTCTTTCTTCAAAGCGACAGTTTTCACTCTTTGTGTTCTGCAGGGCGGCATCTTCACTAAGCGCACCCCCCCTTGCAGTGACTTTCTGACCACGAGCCCGAAGGTACGGACCGAATGCTACTGCATACAGCCGACATGGGCGCCGAATGCCACTTCGGGCGGACAGTTGTGCCCCTCACCCAGTTTGGCAAGTCTTTCGTCTTATCAAGCTGTGTCATTCTGCGGCCGAACAAACTAATGTGGCCGCTGTTCATCCAATGTGACTGGAACTGCGGAGACTCCGCAACAGTCATCACCTTCGGGCCGGTTGACATCGTAACCTAATGCCAGTTCAGATCGCATCGTCACATATCATGCCGCAACGGCCAGGGGCAGGTCGCACGTGCAAGAGAGGAGTAGGGTATTATTTCGGAATCATTTCCAACATGACCTCAAGGTTTTGTCACTCGTCTATCCTACCGAACCCGTAGCTAGCGTGGAGGGGAGTATATTCCTCAGCTTCGACTGTTCATCCGGCTGAATCATCTGATCGCCCAGCCCTCCCCAGTTCTATCATTGAAGTCATCATCGCATTATCTACTCCCTGCCTCGAACGCCCATTTTTCCGCATCCTGAATCGGTCAACTAGCCAGCCATGTTGTTGTTGGCGCCACCAAAGAGCATCCCCGAGACATCTGTTTCCGGCGACGACTGACCCGGATAGATCTGCTGGAACCCAGCGTCGGGGGCCCAGTTGGCGTTCTGGGTGTACGTTTCGAATACGTTCTAGGAGCAGTATCAGCGAGCGAGCCTGCCATGTCATAGACCTGCCATGTCATTGGCGGAACTCGGAACCTACCCAGTCGAAGTTGGCGGGGAAATCTGCGCCGGCCTCAAGGTTCGTAAACATTGAGAACGGGGACCCCGCATTATTCAAACCAAAATCGCCTTGGAAGTTGGGTGTCATGTCTGCCCCTCCCATGGGTATTGACACGCCGAAATTCATGCTGCCGTCCAAGTTGTTCGGCGCCTGCAAGCTGCTCTCGATTGCAGCTGCCGTGTTGGGCGTCATTCCTCCGGAGAGCATGTCCAATGTCATAGCGGCATTGTGCTCCTTCTCCATCTTAGGGCTGCTGTCGAAAGTCGAGAACGATTCGCCCTTGAACGTCGCCTCCATGACGTTCGGGCTCTTGATCTTCAATAGCATGATCTCCAGAATCTTTGCCGCCTTGTAGGCCTCCATCGACCCGTCGGCGAGACCTGCCCAGATTTCCTTGGTAAGCTCGAGGCTCCTGATCATCTCCATCCTTTGCTCTGGCGTCCAGAACATAGCCGTGTCGGGCGATCTATGATCGTTGCTTGTCTCGGCAACTCGATCGAAGTGGAGGTCGAGAGCGACCAGCATGGCCGAGAGAAGAAATTCCTTAGTCGCTACCGAGTTTACAAACCACCTTAGAGACCTAAGTCTGCCATTTGGCTGTGATTCCCGATCCAAAGTGATCAAATGCCGCAACGTCTCCAAAGCAGCCTCGACAGCAGTCCTGCGTGAGTAGGCATAGCGCGGGTTTTGTCTAGCCCGTGGAACATATTTCTTGTGCAGCAAGCAGACGATCTTGTTATACAGGACGTTGATGTTGAACCTCGCGATGATCAGAGTGACAGGGTCGTGTGAGCCCTCCAAGGGAGCCACTTTGAGATGCGGCGGGAGCTCATCGTTGATTTCTCGAAGGCGAGCATCAAACCGCAGAATTTCGTCATACGGTATTTGTCTGCCCACCCGGTTCGTTGCCTGTAATATGTCGCCCATCTCGGTGGACAGCCTTACTTTTGCGATCATATACGCTATCGGAGTAGGCTCCGTATTCGGTCGCGAAGGAGGCAAGATTTTTGTGTCCGGTCCAAACTCCTCGTCGAAGATATTGGTCGGCAACTGAGTATCGCAATCGTGGCCGTAAATCATCGACGGCAGGCCGACTTGATGTGAAAAGAACACATCGGCCATCCTTACCAATGCCCACGTTCGCCGTCTCATTTCCTGTCAAAGAGTATTAGACGATGCTCGGGAACCGTGTTGCTCTGGTGGACTTACAGCTTGGAAAGGCGTTATCGTAGGGAACCACTTTGCATCGCGGTGGTAGCCCATCCGGAAAGCAACTCTGATGAGCAGAGAGACGATCAACCAGATACTCAAGTCTGCATCCCATCTTGATGAGTATTCCCCAAAAACGTAGAGCATCATGGTCTCTACTGTATACTCAACTGGCTTGGTATAATCAGCCGTGACCAAGCACTGGACGGTCCGCAGCCGGTACTCGGAAGCCAAATCGAGCGATCTCCCCTTCCACTCAGGCGGTTCATCCCCGGCTTTATGATAGCTCAGCATGGCGAGGCACAAGATCGAGTACAGAAGCCCCAGCCACATGACTGGGGTTTTTGAGGGGTCTTGCCAGTGGGCACGAAGTTGTTGCTGGAACGTCGGCGCGTGAATGATGCTCACCGCATTGTCCATCGAGTTAAAGTATCTCGAGCAGAGGGTCAGGATGGCCGACTTGGACGGCAGCTCTGCTCGCAGCTCAACCTCGCTGGCGGGCGTGGCACCTAGGAGAAATGTAGGTCCATCTCTAGCGCTGGCCGGCTTTGACATCATGACCTTCTCATAACTCTTCTCCAGCTCTTTTTTGTGGTTGTTGAAGTAATTCTTCACCTCCGATATATCCTGCAATATCATATACCAATGCTCTTGACCGACATACATAGACTTCCCCTTTTCTGTGTCGACTTTCAGAACGCCCAGAGAAGTTGCTAATTCGCCATCTGGGTCACTGTCGTCGTCCTCATCGTCGCGCATTTGTGCTTCGTAGTCGGGGTCTACCTTTGCCGATGAAGGTGTGCTGTCGGTATGCGATTTCCCGGTCGACGTGCCTGTTGCGGCGGCGGCGGCGGCGGCAGTAGCAACGGAGGGGTCAATATTGGCACCTCCGTGCATTAGAGACAAAACTAGGCCTTCTAGGCGATCAATACGGTTCTGCATATCATCAGGGCTCGAAGCGCCTTGACTTTGAGTCTTTTTACGAGCGGAAGGAGTCGCGTAAGAACATGATGACGCGTCGCCGCCCTCACGTTTCACACAGTTACTGCATGGGTGACCCCTATCACACTTCCTAGAAGACGGTCAGTACCTTATGGGAGAGTTGCAATTTGCAAAAGTCTTACAATCTGTAAGGAACGTTAGCAAGTTGAAGCGTGGGGGCAGAAATCGCTTCTATGCTTACTTCCTAGTTCGACAAGGGTAACAGCTGAGAGGGACTCTGTTCCTCTTTCTCACGACGCGGAACTGCTCTTCAGGAGAGCGACCCGATCCTGAAGAGGGTGTAGTTGACGGCGGTGTGGGAGTCATGACGACAATAGAATCCAAGGAATCAAGATGCGTGTTGGCCGCAGCTGTGACGAGTTTCACGGGTTGAAGGTGTGTCCAGCGGAGCACACGTGAAAGTACTTCCGCTGCCTTGAAAGATGGGATCGGCCCTGTGGCAGGTGGTCCTTATAAGACGAGCCCCCGATACAAGGCTCGATAATCCTATCCTGTCTACGTCCGATTTGACTGACCACGCCTCGGATACGAGCTACTTCTCGCCCTTCGCTGCTCAGGATGTGGTGAATGAAGGATAGCTTTGCGTCTCAATAAGCTACAGATGTGGCCGCAGTATTGCGACAGAAGTGGGAGCCTAAGTTCGGCACAGCTTGGAACCGAGCACGGCAATGGTGAATCAAGTTGGTCGGCCGGCGTACCACGATGGTTGGAGAATGGAGGTCGGGCCAGGTTCTGCGATACGCCAGGGCGGAGGTGAAGGGACGGTTGGCTCCGGGGAACCAAACAAGAGTGTGGGCGCAACAGAAGGCAGCGTCGGTGTCCTCCCGCACGATGCTTGTGGCAGGTGCGGGATGGCAGTATCGCAACCCGCGCGCGGAGCAGAAGATGGCGAGAGCAGAAGACAACAGTCTCGTAAGGTCGGGATCACTTTGACGGCGGCAGTGTCAGCTTTCGGTGGTACGGATGATTGGAGGATTGCGTTGGTCGGCGACGAGAAGGGACCAAACGCATGGGGTGGAAAGTCACCACTCACCACTGAGAAAGGTGCTTTGGCTCGGCGGGGTGTGGAAGTAGATCCAGCGCGCGAAACAAATGGACGGGACGATGACACAGTCGCGGATTGACAATATTCCCCTCGAGATATCGCCGTGAGAGGCCTGCAGCGGATCAAGTTGCGCGCGACTTGCAAAAGTGGCGGACGATGGCAAAGAGGAGGGAGGAGGAAAGGTGAAGTCGTGAGCTTACTCGGAACATTCAATAAAATCATGGAAAGAAAGAGCGAACCCCTCTTAGCGACGATCGGTCATAGGTAGGTAGGTACCTAGGCAAGGGGGGTTGTATGGGGTGACCCGCCACTAGTGATCCTTCTCTTTTCGTGGTCCTCTAACAGTTCTGAGAAGCATCCCCGTAGGACTTGTCGATGGTAGGTAATTGCTGGTACAGGGGCTTACATACGTTAGGCTGGTGCCTGCTGACAGCTTGGGGGTGCAATACGCGGGACACCTGGACTTGGACTAGGTAATTGATAAACTTGCATAACATAACGCCCCTCCCCCTCGCGGTTGAGGCTTCCCAGGAACTGCCTTGCAAATGCCTCTATCCGTGTGGATTGCAGTAGGAGCCTAAGGGAGGCTCTAGAAACTATGTTCCTCAATTAGCAGTTTCTTGGCTAGGATGTAACCTTGAACAACTGATAAATAGACCACTTCTAGAATTGTGACGGGGTTAACGGATATAAGGGCCCTCGCGTCATCAGCCACCTTTCTATACATTTATATATTTATATATCGTATGTGGCGCTGGGCCACCACGATAGGCATTATCATCAGCACCTATTGCACATGCAAAGATGAAGATACCCATCTTGCGCACATGGTACGTCTGAGCCAATAACCGAATGTGCAGCAATTGCCAGAGCCAAGCCGGCGCATAGGAAAATGGCGAGGCTATTCATTAGGCGATGGCGCGGTTCGCCGAGACTGGTCTCATTCTCGTCCGCTTGTGCATCTGGTGATGCTTTACTTGTAGATACATTGCTTCACAGATTGGTGGATAGAGGACATCCATCCAACTGATGACGCAAGTGGGGTGGCTAAGAGTGAGCCTGCCCACCAAAGACAGGTATTTACCCAGGTGACTAGGTAGGTAGATATCTTAGTACTGTATCCGTACGGATACTATTGCTGTCTTACCTACATAGGTAGTCCAGAAAGGCTCGCCCCACTCGATGTATACCGTCCGGGCTGCCAGTATGAATCTATCTGTCCAAGGTAGAGAGTTACCTATTCGACGTCAAACCGACCATCAATGCCGAAGCAATGCGTGCCATACCTCAACCTGACGCTCAGCGTCCAACCATCGTACGCGGTAGCCTGAACAGAGACGACCAGCTCCTCTGCCGGTCTGGTCGGTACTCACTAGCGTCGTAGGGCCAACCCCGTTGGCCCGCGTTGAACAGGGGTGTGCGGGTTGCCATTACCGTCTCATGCGTGGGTTCTCAATCTCACCGGATGACTCACGCCTCTTCCCACGACACGTCGACCAGGAAAAAGGCCGGCTTCGAACCAGACCCATCTGCAGTTGCTTGCCAAAGCAAGTGCAGCGGCTTATCATCATCCCGTCATTATGTCGGCAGCCTGCCAGAAATCTCTCGAGGATCACCGCCCTTGTGTCGGCCACCGTCGGCGCCTCTCCTCTCCCCTGCCCCGCGCTGAGTGGGTGCTTCTCCCAATCTCTCTTTGTACCCCTACCAGTGAACGGCGTTGTCGGGGAGAGGCCGACTGATGGCATGTGGTTAATAAATCTGTTTAACTTCTGCCCTGCAAGGCTCGTAAAATTCGAGCCTACAACGAGGCTAGACCAACTAGCAACCAGTGAGCGCTCATGAGCCCCCCCCCCAAAAAGAACCCATCCAGTCAGCAGTAAGCTTGAAAGGTGTTCGGCTCCTGCCGAAGCGATCCACCGAATTGTCGGGGCTTGGCTTGGCTTGATCCTATAGTCACGGGATGACGCCAATCGTAGTCAGTCAATCCATCGCTTCCCCTGAGCAAGAGCCCGGTATATCGTCAGTTCCAAAATAGAGCATCTCGTCTGATGATAAAAAGGGATCGTGATTCCAATGTGTGTCACCGATTCGCTTGGACTGTGGGGTTTACTTACAGGGCTGCACATCAAAAGTGCCTCTAACGTATGGCGTACAAGCAGGACGTTGACTGAGCAAGAATACCTAACTCATGATGAGTATTTTCTAAAATGTCCGGTTGCTTCAAGGTAAGCCTTGGGACACCACCGGTATTACAAGGTCTTGGTAAGAATATGATTCGAATATCTAATTAAACCGGAACCGCTCAGACTGGTCGAATGCTTCTCGACGAAGTCCATCAACCTCGTCGACGAGGCACGAGCACATCCAAGGCAAGAGCAGATGATACGGCAAACCAGTATCGGTGCATTCGAAGCTTCCGGCAACTCTTTACCACACCGACTTGCGGTGACTCAGTCTGTCGCACGAGGACTCAAGTGACGATGCTGTAAAGCTGGTCGATCCACCTTCTTAGGGCAAGTTCATTGTTACACTTACATCGCAGTGAGTGATGTTAGTACTGTAACGATTGGCGTAATCAACCATGCGACTCCGCAGTAAACAGTAAACGCGGCAATTAGGGAAATCCAAAGTAACGTATTCTTTCCCTAAAGCCAGAGCTCTATCATCTCCTATCTCGCTCGCTCAATGAATACGCGTGGGCATGGCTGATGATCCTTAGACAAGCTCACCAAGCATCTGTTAAATAAAGAGCCTCCAAAACATCCAACGCCTCTGATGCCGCAAGACAAAAAAAAAAAAAAACCCCCAAGCCAAGAAGCAGAGAGGGGGGGGGGAGACGAACAAGAGAAAAACCAATTCCCATTATGCAAGATTGTTCTTGATGTTAGCATACTGGCTGTTGGGATAGCTCAACAGGTTCTGCGCTGGGTCCAGCGTGCCCATCCTGCTCGCCAGCACACCCACGAGGCTCCCCTCGCCCGTGCGGTCCCCGGACGCTTCCCAGAACACGGCGCCTCCGAGCCCCTTGCTGAGGAGATAGTCCGCCTTCACGTTTGCGCTCTGGACGTTGTCGTACGTCACCAGCTCACGCGAACTCGCGTCGTAGCTGTACAGCGCGCCCGCTGTCTGGTCAAACACCTCGACGGCGCCGGCGCGTGGGAGGACCTTGTAGTTCCACACGCCCTGCTCGACGGACCCCTGACCTATCCCCTGATACGGCTTGCCGATGCCGTCCGTGTTGAGGAATGAGCGGCCGTAGAGCGGCAGGCCCAGGACGATCTTGCTGGGGCGGATGCCTTGGCCGAGGTAGTACGCTAGCGCGGCCTGGGTGCTGTACTTGGTGGCCGTCGGGTTGGAAGGGTCATTGAAGAGGTTGGCCTGGTGGCCCGTCGTCGTGTCCCAGGACCCGGCGTAGTCGTAGGCCATGAGGTGCCACGCATCGACGTAAGGGTCCATGCCGCGGAGGTCCATGTTCTGGTAGTGCGTCGGGCCGGCCGGGCACGCGACGGTCAGGGCGAAGTGGTAGCCGGGGGCGTACTGCGCAGCGTGCTTGTCGAGCTCCTCGCGGCAGGTCTTGAGGAGGGCGACGAAGTCGGCTGCCTCCTGGGCGTTGGCGGGGTATTCCCAGTCGATGTCGAGCCTGCGTCGCTGGTTAGCTTCTGGACCCCCGAGAACCTCGGTGTCTTGGCGAGAGGGGAGACTTACCCGTCAAACCCCCAGTCGTCCATAAGCTTGATGGCCGAGGTCGCGAAGCGCTGGCGGCCGGCCTCGGTCGCGGCAACGGGGACGAATTTGTACGACCAGCTCCAGCCGCCGATGGAGAGGACGAGTTTGAGCTTGCGGTTCTGCTTCTTGAGGGCGTACAACTGCTTGACGCAACCGTAGGCGTTTCCGGCCTGGTTCGAGTCGCCCGGGTACTGCCGCCCAGTGTCTGACCAGCTGTCGGACGAGATTCTACGGTTTGTTAGTTCCGGGCGTTGGCCAGTCTGTCTGGCACGATTGACTTACACCTCTCCGTCCGCGGCGATGTCGGCAAAAGAGTAGAGCAGATGCGTCACCTTATCGGCGGGAATATCCGCTGGTTGATAGTTGGCTCCGTAGACGCCCCTGGCTCTGTTAACCAAAGCCCTTGTTAGTCCTTGGACAGCTCAGCTTACCAATTTGTAAAGTACAGCACATTTCTGTACCCCGATGAAGGTGGTCCCGGGTTGGTCGCAGGCGGAGACACGACACCAGAGCTCAATGTCTGGGCCGGGGACACGCTGGACGGACCGGGGGACACGCTGGACGGACCGGGGGACACGCTGGACGGACCCGGGGACACGCTGGACGGACCGGGGGACATGCTGGACGGACCGGGGGACACGCTGGACGGACCGGGGGACACGCTGGACGGACCCGGGGACACGCTGGACGGACCGGGGGACATGCTGGACGGACCGGGGGACACGCTGGACGGACCCGGGGGCACAACGGAGGAAACCACGGGCGGTGAGCCGGTAGGCGGCGCCGGTCCTGTGGTGAAGGAACGCAGAGGAAGAAAGGGGGTTACGACGATGGGACCCGGACCGGAAGCCGGGGCCGGGGCCGGGGCCGGGGCCGAGGAAGCCGACGGGCTGGAGGCTGAGGCCGCCTGTGATGTTGGTGCGGTGACCTGCGTGGACTGAACGATGGTGCCGGTGCCTGCATTTTTGCAGCTTGGTCGTGCCGAGCGGCGCTGGTTCGCAGGCACTGCGCCCGCGACGGAGGCGAGGAGAAGATGTAAGAGGATGGTTGATCCAATCATGACTGCAAACTAGCGGCTGGCGAGGGCTGGTGACGATCGACAGGGGAAGGGTGAAAGGGAGATGCGATGACGAGCATTTTGGGGGAAGGAAAAGGGCCTCTTATTCCTTTTTGAATCTCCTGTCTCTTCCAAGATATCGAGGGGGTTGATGTGAGGAGGTTGATTTGAGGAGGTTAGGGGAGCAAGCCGTGACGCATCATGGGGTGAGGAATGCTTAGAGCAGGGGGCACAGTTAATCAGCCCCCAGATCCCCAATGGATGGTGGTAAGGCGAACATCGATTGAGGTGTTTTGGTCTGCCTCGCTCGCCGGCCCCTTAGATATCGGAGTTGTGCTCTGGAGGTTGGCCGCCACATGGAGGAATTGGGGCCACCACGGTGACCTGAATCACCAGTTCCTGAGACATCCGAAGCATGTTCCCTTAGACGAAGAGAACATGAGACTTGGAAGAATAGACTTCTTTTCGGTCTGGGTCGTTCTGAATTGAGCATCACTCGTAGTGGCAAATCGGTGAAAACCGGCTCATCAAAAGCACCACACACTCGCTCGGTTTCGGCCGTCCTGTTCTTCAGCATGGAAGTCCATGATGCCCAGGGGACCAACTGGAGGGGGGAAGGAATGCCCTAACCCATGGCACCAGGCTTCAGGTCCAGATTGAACCAACAGACACAAGACCGTCCACAAGAGCATTATTTACATATGGGCTTTCCCTTACTTGCATACAACATAATGCACCGAGCTGGTCGGAGCCCACGCAGCACATTGGAATGTCGTCAAACGGGAGGGGGTGTGTGCTGGATTTCCGCAGGTTCGCAGTTGGGACGGCCAGGCGGATCCCCCGGCGCCGCACTGCGACACGCTGAAGAATGAACCCTGCCACACCGGTGTAGCGGGTCCGCTGGGATGGCAGCTATTAGTAGGGGGCGGGTTGGCGCCTGTGCAGCAACGCCTATGGCAGTCTAGTCGAGCGTTTCCAAGCTTTGTCCACTTTCTCTTCACAGTCGCGACCCAGACTGAGAGCGAGTTCACTGTTTGAAAATGGTCTGAAGACATCTGCCTGTCCCGGCATCAATGGGTGGGTTTGAGCCACATGTAAGGTACCTATGTAGTTAGAAAGGCTTCTGCAACAGTGAGCCGCAGGGCCACATTCCAAGTCCAGCCTCACTAACACACTTACACGCGGACCCATGGTTGGGTCCTCCATCTGTACCTACAGTAGGTACAGTACGTCACTCTTGAGAACAATGTCTCGCTAGCATGTAGTTTCAGCAAATGCGTCGTCAACATTGCCTCGACAAACGCAAGTCCCTTTTCGATAGTTTTGTCACACGCCCTCGGCGATGCCCTTGAACGAAACAATGCTTGTAAGCCAACAGGAAAGACGGACGGTACAGAGGGATGGCGGGTTGACTGCTGTCCCCATCGCTGGGAACTCCTTGTGTGGCCGATTCAAGACTTGCACATAAGGGCGTCCATAATAGCACCGTTAACATGACCGCTGACGATAGTGGTATTCGGGTCCGGGACTCCCTGACATGGCCAACTCTCCCTCGCCTTCAAACTCCTCCCTTTTCATCAGCTCGCCGCTACTTCTGGGTCGCTGGCGTCCCCCCATCCCTTTCGACTGCCATCAAAGCGGCAGGCATCGCAGCAAATACCCCTAACCCACCCAGTACCGCTATCCACCAACTCCCACCCACCTCCCAGACATGACCCCCATAGCCTTCTCCGTACAGCGCGAGCCAGAGAAATGCCTCCGCGCCGGCCAGGAATGCCGCCGCCAGTCCGCCAACGGCGAGCCGGAACCACGGCACGCGCGGCAGGCCGTGTGCCACTACAGCATGGCGGGCGGAGACTGCGCTGACGACGGTCTGCAGCGAAACGAGCACGAGTTCAGTCTGCGTTGCTGTGAGGCCGTGCTGCTGCTGCTGCTGATATTTGTAGATAGCCCACAAGAACAGCACGCTCGTTGTGAAGGCAAGGAAGAAGTACGACAGCGCCATGCGGAAGACGAAGCAAGCGATGGCGATGTTCCAGACAAGTTCGACGACCGGGTCTGTTGTCTCGAAGAGGTATTGTCCCATTATTGCATCCCCAGCAAGGTGAGAAGATTCGGTAATGTGCAGATATTTGATTTGATTTGATCGAGTTTCGTTGACTCTTCGTTCTTGTGAAACCAGCAGAGCGCGATAATCTTGCCGTCTCTTATACAACTATAAAATGTCCCTCTCCTAACGCGATTTCCCGTTCTGCTGTTCTGACGCCTCGGCTGCCTCGTGGACGCCAGCTTTGTGGGTGGTGTGATTGTGGAATGACGGCCTGCGTAGGTTTGCGGACAAGCAACTAGCTGTGCCCCCAACATACGACTTGTACAGTACAAGCCTCTATGCGAATGGAAGCTGGTGATCGTCCTTACCGAGAACCAAAAAAAAAAAAAGTCTCAGCATGACCGTGCTCGATTTATTCCGGCAGTCATCGCAATTTTGTGGGATGAAGTGTAATTTTGGGGGGTATCGTGTCTGTCTCCTCACTCCTGCAAATGGGGGGTGGGCATTCCTCTTGCGTTCCATCTTCTAAACCTGTAAACCAACAGAAATGTTCTGTCCAACTCTAGATCTCCGTCTTGCCCAGCTTCTTGGCCAAATCGTCCACCTCCTTGTCCTTGAGCTGAACAGTAGGCTCCTCCTGGGCCTCCTGGGCCTCTTTGTCGAGGATCTCGGCTCTCTCCGTGGGCTCCGGCTCCTCTTCCTCCTCGGATTCTTCCTCTTCCTCATCATCAGAGTCCTCGCCCTCGAGATCGCTGAGGCTGTCGAGGCCCCATGCGTCTTCATCGACAATTTCGCCGCCGGTCTTCTCCTTGCGCTCCTCCAGCTCCTCGCGGATGGCGATGACAGAGGGGTCCTCCTCCTCAAACTTGTTGCCGTTGAGCTCAACCTTCATCAGGGCAGGCAGAGAGCTGGAAACGGCGCTGGCAATGCTGGACAGGGCCTTGGGGGTGATATCGTTGAAAGCCAGACGAAGGACCTCGAGCTTGTCCTGCTTACCCTTTGCAAGAGCCTTGGCGACGAGAGCAGTACCCTTAGCAGTGAGGAAGGCATCGTTAAGACCCAACTCCTGGAGGTGTGTCCAGGTCGGAAGAACGCTGGCAACAGCCTTGGCACCCGAGGCGGTAAAGGTGTTATCCTGGAGATCGAGGATGCGCAGCTCGGTCGCATGGTTTAAACCCTCACTAATGAGATGGCTGATACCTTCCTGGCGAATTCCGTTCTGAACCATCTTAATCTCCTTAATCTTGTTGTGGAGGCTGAAGGCCCTGGCCCAGGCCTGCATACTGCCATTCTCCAGACGGTTGCGACCGCAGATAACAGTCTCAAGGTGTGGCACCTCCCTGCCTTCCTTCCTTGCCTCCTCCTTCTTCGCGTGCAGTTCAGACAGCGCATTCGCAACCAGGATACCAGCGTGGGGACCGAGACCGTTGTTGTTCAGGTACAGGTGCTGGAGAGGGACGTGAGCAGCTAGGAAGGCGACGACGGGAGCCTGGGTGTTGATGCCGAAAGCGTTGTCATTCAGATTGATCGTCGTGAGCTTGGGGAGGTTGAGGATCGAAGTAAGGAGGGAGGTCAGGGCCTCGGGGATTTCGCTGAGGAGTCGGCCGGTGAAGATATCGGAGAGGTCAGCAGACTGGCCAGTTTCGTTAGCAGTTGTACGTGAGTGTCGAAGCCGTCAGCAGCGTACCTGAAGGTTATTCTTGGTGGCCAAAACCTCACCCAGACGCTTGCAAGCGCCAACGCCCAAGGTGTTTCCCAGGAACTTGACCTCCTCGACATCGGTCGAGATCAGCTCGGCGATGTGGGGTTCCAGGTCGGCGGCAGTATCGAGCTTGAGACCCTTTCCCTCAAGAGAGAACACCTTGCGCGAAGACGCCATTATGAGTATGATGATGGGTAAAGGTAAAGAGAAGTAGAATGCTCGGGAAAAGGTGGCTGCAAGTGCGCAAAATGAGTGTCTGTCCAGGTGTTGTGGTGATAGTGGGGGCGGGGGAATAAACAAGACGATTTCAACTTTCGAAGACCCCTCGAGTCATAGGTACCCGCAGGGGAGGAACCCGGGTGGATTCCAAGCACGCCACAAGGGCAGACCTGCCAGCTGTAGTCATCAGCCCCCAGACGGGACCAGCTGGTCACGGACTCCTAGTGAAGTTGGCTCGTCGACTGGACCCACCCTACAGAGCTCCCGTGAACCACACGGCCTTCGTCGCGACACTGGATCGAGCCCAGGCGCAAACATCATTAAAGTTGTCAGGAGCAAGGCCCGACGTGATTCCTCCGGCGATTGGCCTGCACTCAACTGGAATCCGCCATTTAATCCATCCTCTACTCTTCCCTTCACTGGAAATTATCTATCTTACATCAATCTCACCTTCTAATTCACTGTACCTGGAGACGATCGGTTCCACGCCTTTTAGTAGCAAACCATTGACGATAATTACTGCATCCTTCGAAAAGCATTCCATCCCCAGCACAGCGCAAAATGGCTCGTGGAGACTCGACACCACCCGAATCGCCGCTGTCCTCCATGGACAACAGCGATGCCTCTGATGGCGAGGTCCACGACTACGAGGACGAGTCGCTCCTCCGCCCTTCGAAGCGACAGAAGCTGGGAGCGACTTCGACGACTTCTCCCGCGGTCGCCGCCGAACCCGAGCCCGAAGCTGTACCCGAGCCAGACCCGTTGGATGGCATGTCGGACGTATCATCGGACACCTCTGGTGACATTCCCAGTTCTCCCATAAATGCCAAACTAGACGAGGAGGACTTCCAGGAGCAGGTCACGGCTTGTGCCTGGGAGGGCTGCGACGCGGGTGACTTTGGCAACATGGATAAGTTGGTAGACCACATTCACAGCGATCACATTGAGAGCCGACAAAAGAAGTACACGTGCGAATGGATTGGGTGCAACCGAAAGAGCATGGGCCATGCCAGTGGTTACGCGCTCAAAGCCCATATGCGTAGCCATACTAGGGAGAAGCCCTTCTACTGCTACTTGCCAGGTTTGCAATGCCGATATCCGGTCGCCCTGAAAATGGTGGCTAACCAATACAGAATGCGACCGCTCGTTTACTAGATCCGATGCGTTAGCAAAGCACATGCGGACCGTTCACGAGACAGAGGCTCTGCGCCCCTCTGACCCAGTTCCCAAGTCGATGCAGGCCGGCCCTACGGGCAAGGGCAAGCTGAAGATCATCATCAAGACCCCCCAATCACACGCCGCCGGCCATGACGACGCCATGGACGATGGTGCGGATGACGATGAGCTCTCAGCCGACCTGTTCACGCCTCTGACCGAAGAGCAAGGCTTCACTCCCGAGGAGCTCAAGATACCTCTCGAGAAGCTTTACAAACTTTGCAGATTCCAAGTCAAATGGGCCCAGGATGAATCAGCGAAGCTCGCGGAAGAAGTGAAGTACTGGGAGAAACAGTACAAGGACCTTTGGCGCGAAAAGGAAGTGCTCTTTTCCCAGGTTGTAAAGAGCGAGGTCGACTGGCATGAACGCAGACAGGCAGTGCTGTCAGGCGCAGCGGACGTTCAGCTGTCAGGCGTGCTCGAAAGCCAAGAAGGCAATGCAGCTGCAACAAATGGCGATGGCGCAGGCTCCCAGCAAGATTCTAGCGCTAAAGAGATTCTGGCCAACGGGACTGGCTCGACGGAAGTTGCGGCAGCTAGTTAGAGTCGGTCTTCTGCAATTGAGGGCTGCTCGGGGAACCAAGAAGGGAACCAAGACGGGAACGGCGACCTCGGACGATTCGTGGGGGAACCGCTGGGCATGGGCGAACCGAAAGTTCCCTGCATCTGCTGTGGCCAAGAATATTCCTACTACTACCTGATCAGAACTCACGCGCAGGTCTGTTCAGGTCCACATCGGCGAGCACTTCGACAGCTGAAGGGACCATGGTTTAGACAGCGACCCCGGCGCCTCTAAGGATCAAACAGTCTATGTCATATGCGTGGAAGAGACGACGAGTCTGTAGTCCTCCTAGCAGAGCCTACCATGAGATGGAGCGTCTTTCAGAACTCTCCGGAGAAGGATAGTCCCAAGCACCAAGGGTATAAATAACAAGGCAATCGGTGTGGAGCCGACAAACTCCATTGTCTGCACATTCTGCCGCAGGGAGCGTCAGGGAAAGTTTGGCGAGAGGCACATGGGGCATACGGCGCATGGCGTATTGTATTAACAGGAGAATGTTTCATCGTTGACTATAATTGACGAGCAGCGGCGGTACAGCCGCCCCTAAAACACTTTGATATTGGCTGCCTACTCCTTACTTCATACTGCGTGGGGATGACTTTGACAAGAAGTAAGAACTTTTGTACATTACTTTAACATTGCCGCCATCTCTTGAAAGGGCTGGACCGGAGGCGCTGCCGAATCCCATGACGCACGTTGTAGGCCGAAGCCCTCTGAGATAGCGACATCCACTTGGCCGACGAAAAGTGAACCGCAAACACTTACATACCCTTCTTCTTGGCGCGATACGACCCTGCGTTCTTGAATGGAAACGAGCTCGTGTCCTTGTCGTAGCCGTGCTTCTTGCTGCGGCGCGACTTATCGCCGGCGAACATGAGACACCAGAGGCCGAAGACGGCGAAGAGAGTGCTGCCGAGGCAGCCTAGAACGAAGCCCGTCTGGTCCGTCCGCAGATACCTGCTGTAGCAGTAGAAGGCGGCGGAGGCGTGGTGGATGGAGGAGATGAACAGGGCGGCGTTGGCGTATGGCGAGACGGTCCCTGGCGGGGCTGCGAGGTGTAAGTACGATGCGGAGAGAGTCTATCGAGACAGACAGACAGGCGAGGAGGCGGACGGGGAAGGGGAGGAGAGAAGTGGGGGATGAGACTGACTTTGGTCCTCGGATACGAGGGGGACCGCGCCAGAGAGGGTTACGACGAGGAGGCCGAGGGTGAGGAGGGCGAATCCTAGGGAGCGGGCAAAGTAGTCCTCAAGAGCTGGCGGGGTGGACGTCAGTTCACTTGTCCTCGCGAAGATGGCGAGAAAGAGCTCACAGCCTGCGGCCTGGTAGTCTTCGGGACGGAGAAGGTTGGTAATAAACCTCGGCCAGATGATGAGCGGGATAGCCTGTGTCGCGAGCCAGCCCAAGTTGCCGAAGCTGAAGGTCGATATCGCCTGTTGTGTAGTGTAAAGGGGAGCTTGTCAGCGGCTTTCAATATGCGCGCGGGTTGGGAGGATTGCCCATACGTCCATTGAAGTGTTCAAGGGAGCTACTGAAATCCAGTTTCCGGTAATATTCTGCTTCTGAGCGACGAGTTTGCTGAGATGGAGTATTATAGCTTTCCAGGAAACAGAAGGGAACAATAACTTGAAGCTGGCTGGAGCTTCTACAGCTCTCCATCGCGCGGATGACCTCAAGGTTGGTAAACGGTACGTCTATTGGGTATCCTAGCGACGTCATTGGACCGCCCCCCAGGCTTGTCGGAGAGGCGCGCGGCCACCCTCCCTGTGGACCGCCGGCCAGCAGCTGCACGCCTTATTTGTTCCTGTAAAGAATGCCCCCTGTATTTTCTCTCAGCGCTTCTCAGGGGTCCGAGGCCGATGCCGCCCGTGGGGTGGAAGGGGGAGGCGGAATCTTTCCTCGCCCGCTTTTTTTCTTTGCCAATCCGCCACCTGCCGATTTCGCAGCGCTTGCTTGCCCTGTGGATTGCCCAACTTTCGCCTTTGCCAGCGGCGTTTCCCCTGCAAAAGTCCACTGGTGGGGGGCTGATTTGCAATCACACTCTGCCGGTTTTGTTTTTCCTCAGGCTGCCGAAGGCTGTCAACCATTTGTGCATCTCCGGGTTCGCGAAGAGATAGAGAGTGTTTTTGAGAGAGAGGGGGACCACTCACGTTAATTAGCAGCATTCTGAAAAAAGGCGACCTGGATTCTTCTTATCTCTGCTACCTGTTTGTAATTTTTACAAAAGTTGCTGGTTGTTGAACCTGCTCTGCTCTTCTACCAAATCCTTTCATTCTTCTCTCGCATCACATTTGCCCCGCCATCGTCAACACCCATCCCACCTCCTTGACCACCAATCCTCATCTCCCATTACGACTTGACAAACCCTCCCGATACGACAAGATGAGCGCGATCCTCTCAGCAGACGACCTCAACGACTTCATCAGTCCGGGCGTCGCCTGCATAAAGCCAATCGAGACCCTTCCCTCCGCCCCGCCACCGTCGCAAGACCCCTCCCTCGAACACGAAGTGATACTCGACGGCCAACCCGGCTCCGCCGCAGCCAATGCCCCGCCGGCCGAGATCTCTCTAACGGACTGCCTCGCCTGCTCCGGCTGCGTCACCTCCGCCGAGGCCGTTCTCGTCAGCATGCAGTCCCACACCGAGGTCCTCCACACCCTTGACTTCGGCCCCGCGCTGCGCATCGTCGGCCCGGACGATGGCGGCCAGTTTCGCGTCGACGGCCTCGAGGACGAGAGCCGCAGGCTCTTCGTCGCCAGCGTATCGCCCCAGACGAGGGCGAGCCTGGCCGCCGCGGCGGGGAAAGGGACGACGGAGAAGGAGGCGGGCCATATGCTCGAGAGGCTGCTCGGCGGCCCCGATGGGCTGGCGAGCGCGGGGAAGCACAACAACGGGTTTACGTGGGTCCTGGACACCAATGTTGCGCGTGAGGCGTGCCTGGTCCTCGGTGCGGACGAGGTCTTAGGCGCAGACGACGACCCTGCGTCGTCCGCGACGAAGCCCATCCTCACATCGTCGTGCCCCGGCTGGGTGTGCTACGCCGAGAAGACGCACCCGTACGTGCTACCGCACCTGTCACGGGTCAAGTCGCCCCAGGCGCTGATGGGCACGCTGCTCAAGACCACCCTCAGCAAGAAGCTCGGGATTCCGCCCAGTAGGATCTGGCACTTGGCAGTCATGCCCTGCTTCGACAAGAAGCTGGAGGCCAGTCGCGAGGAGCTTACGGACTCGGTCTGGGCTGGGGACGGGATGCCGGGCAGGGGAGTCCGCGACGTTGACTGCGTCATCACTAGCAAGGAGGTCCTCATGTTAGCGGAAGCAAGGGGCTTCAATTTCTTCGACCTTGCCCGGAGTAAGCCGAGCTTCGAGCGCGTGTCTTTTCCCGACGCGCGCCTGGACAAGTTCCTCTTCCCTGGCCGCGGCGCCCACCGTTCGTCTCAGGCGGCGGGCACGTCCGGCGGCAACCTCTACTTCACCCTCCAGACTGTGGTCTCCAAGCATTCCGGTTCCCAGATCCAAGTGATCCGCGGACGCAACGCCGACGTTGTTGAGTTTATTGTGGCCTCCCCCGCCGGCGATCCGATATTCAAGGCTGCCAGATACTATGGTTTCCGGAATATACAAAACCTGGTGCGGAAGCTGAAGCCGGCACGGCCGTCTCGAATGCCTGGCGGCAAGGCCTTTGGCGCTGCCAGACGGCCCACCGGTAAGTCGGCCGGGCTCGAGTATGCCTACGTCGAGGTTATGGCCTGCCCTGGCGGCTGCACCAACGGCGGTGGGCAGATCAAGGTCGACGACCCCATCATCGTCAAGCGCCGGGGCTTTGAGGCCAAGCCCGGCCTCCTTGAGCAAAAGGTCTTCTTGGCCGAGGTCGACGAGGCCTACTTCTCAGCGGAGGACTCCGATGGTGAAGACGGCGTGTCTCAGAACGGCGGCGACCTTCGAACGGATATTGTTGATGGAATTTCACCTTCGTATATTCGAGATACCCTGGCGCATTGGGCGGGCATTACTGGCATAGACTTGGGCAGGATGGCGCTTACCACGTATCGCGAGGTGGTCAGCGACGTGGGCAAGGACAAGGCGAGCGACACAGAGCGCGTTGTCCAGCTGGCGGGCAAGATTGGTGGAGGCTGGTAGCTTTCATGTCGATAGGATAAGTAGTAATTCAACCCTCCTTGGTGCCTCGCTTGGCGAAGCCGAACCCTCCTCTCCCGCTCCCGTCTGGCCCGCGTGGCGCTCGCAGGGCCTGCTTGGGCTGTTCCTCGTCCCTTGGCATGGACCGGCCAGAGTGCGGGCCGGGCTCGCCCCCTCGCTTTTGCATCGCGAAGCCTCCCCTGGGCGCATAGCCAGGGTCGAAGAGCTCGCGGCCGCTCTCGGAACGAACAGCGTCGGCTCTGCTGCTGCCGGGTCGCCTGTAGTCCTCCTGCCGACTTGAGTTGTTTCCTCGGTGCCCGCCGCCACGGCCGCGCCCCCTACCACGGCCGCGGCCTCCTCCTCCTCTCTCATTCTCCCCGCCCCTGGGCGGGGTCGTCGTCCCGGGGCTCGAGGCCCCGGACGAGGGGTTCGACTCGCCAAAGATCTTGGCGCGGGCCTCCTCGTATCGGCGCTGCTTCTCCTCGAGCTCTCGCTGCTGCTTGGCACGGATCTCCTCTGGTGTGAGCTGGGGCTTCTTCTCGGCGGCCTGGTCGTCGGCATCGTCGTCGGCAAGGGAGAGGTGAGAGAGCTGGCCGGTGACAGGATCACGGCGGGCAATGGTCCGGGGTGCGGGCTTGCGGCTGAGTACCTTAACTTGCGGCTTGAAGCCCGTAGCCAGTGGCACTGAGGGCTGGGCCTCAAGGAAGGTCAGAGGTGTCGGGGTATCACTATCGGGGTTGCTATGTCAGTGGCTGCTCACCCGAAAGACTGGAAGGTCCACAGGACGGGGAAATTGCATAAAGGTTATATTTGGAGGCTGGAGACATCATCAATGGACGTACGCTGATTCCCAGAGCTTCCTGTTTGACTCGGCATGCTGGGCAAGGCGCTCTGCTTTGCTCACCGGTGCCGGCGGTTCAGGCTGCAACGGTGCCCCACCATCCATCTTGTCGGCGGCAGACTCCCAGTCATCGTCCTCCCAAGCGTTAGGAATGGGTCCCTTCTTGACCATCTTGTCCAGGAGTTGTTCGGGGTTTCAGGCGCAGTATACAGACTTGTCGGCAACTAGCAAGTACGCCTGCTCAGGAGAAAGGTGCTTTGGCTGGGTGGGGTGGGAAAGGGATGAGTGTCCTGTGACCGTGACAAGGCGAGTGGCGAGAGCAGCTAAAGCGGGAGCATTGGAGGGTTTCAAGGAGGAGGTGAACGCAATGTGACACCAAATCGGAGGTTGTCCAGTCCTGAAAGAAGGTGGCTGTTCACAATTGCACACTGGGGGGGGGTGAAGGTGGAATGAGATGAAGTTGACGGGCGGTCCCTTGTTGGCTGTGCTTTGTGTGCTGTCGGTACGGTTATTTTTGTTTTATTTTTCTAGCTTCTCCCTACTGGGCAGAGGACCTCGGTAATACTTCTAGACTCTGCCACTATGAAACCAGAGTTGATGTACCGATAAAGTCTCCTCTCTGTCCAGGCTTGTGTGGAGGGGCACCAGGGGTCAGCAGGCGCATCGGATCTTGGAAACACCCTGGGGCATAGTGGGGTTGCCCGGGCCAGGTGACAGGCCAGCCAGACGACAGTCTACTCTCATTTATCACTTGCCCAGTTCACTGCGTAAACAGGATCCCAGCTAAGAGACCATCTTCACTTCATTGTCTTCTTCAGGTTCCATTGCAGTATTTCTCAATACCTATCTCTGTCGTATCAATTCTCTGCTCTTCTCTAGTGCTTCCATCGTTTCGCATCTCTTCTCACCCATTCCCAACTTACCCTCTTGGCACATCCTGGGCTGCCGAATCGGGTGTTGAACTGACCCTGGCCTGTAAGCATACACCTCCAGCTTCCAACCCTATTCCGCGGCTTCTCACAATGGGATCAAGACTATTTTAACCCGATCTTGGCTCGAGGAAATAAAGGAAAGCAATGGCTGCTGGTTCTGCGAAGCTCCAGACACCCAGCTCCGAGGCCGGAGCCAGCGCCGCTGATGACGGCAAGGCCGCGCCCAGCTGGAACAGCAAGAAGTCCAGAGAGGAGTTCGAATCTTTAAATTCGAAGCTTCTTGACCCGCGGTTCGATCCGAGTAAGTGCTATCAGTACCAGTCTTTTTGCTCGTTACTCTGGATTTGGGAAGCAGTTCCAGCATCTCTCGCATCTCCCGTATTTTGAATAATTCATCCACGAGCAAGGTCGGCTGCGGTTACGGAGATGGAAACCAGTGCTAAAATGCAGGTCGGCAGAGCACTTTCCCGACCCTCTGCTCCCAAGGAACGGCTCTGATTCCCGTAATAACCCCAAAGGAACACCGGAGGCCGAGAGGAGGATCGACCGGATCATCGCCGAGTACAGGGACCGGAATTGAGGAGCTGGTCCGCGAACCTCTCACGGCGGACTGGTCTGCCTTTGGCCACAACGGCCTTATGTGTACCGATTGAATGGTTTGACGATCTTCTATGTCGTATTTGTATATGAATGTGTTGTTTTGAGTCGCTGCTTTGTCCCTCTCTGTATGATTCGAACAAGTTCTTTGAGGGTTTGGACCTTTGCCCGAAAAAACAAGTTTCACCAATGTGGTCGGTCCCCTTTTTCCTTCTCGTCTCGCCCCGAGAGAATGAAATCAACACACCAATCAACCCCAATGTTAGGTTATTGATATGACTGGCGCTCTTCTGGCGAGTTCGCGACCCAGTGATGTGGTTCCGCCAGGAGCCGCGTGGAGCTTTTGGGTGAATGGAGTGGTGGTCACGCGGATGGGTTCGGCCGTGGTCATTCACCTCTTCCACCTACCCATATGATCTTCTCCATGCCGTCATTAATCGACTCCACGACGTGAAAAATCTAGGCATCCGTACTTACATTTCGTCTCAACTTGATCATTCATATTAGGGCTGGGAACAGTCACTTATATCAGTTGTTCACACCGAGATTAGCCTCCGTCGGCCTTAGACCTATATCTTGGCCGCTCTCAGTTGTCCTTCTTGAGCCTCTTTACTTTCCTCAGAACATCTTAACTTCATTACGAATGCACGAGAGCTTCACTGCAGAATCAGGAAGTAGTTACAGCCAACATAACGGATTCCAAACCCGGTCCTAGATACGTTGTTATCTTCATCATCGGTCACCCACTTGAACTGCGCCGGACGCCTTTACCTTGGTCGAACAGAACCACTACCAAACAACGCAACCGCCTCACTTCACACTGGATTGAATCGCAACCACGGAGGACATGGCCCCGATCATGTTGGACCAGGGGTCTGCCAAGGACGGCTCCAACACCAAGCATCAACCATCAACCTTCACAACCCCAGCCGTCTCGCTACGAAAGATCAGCAGTAAGTCCCCCCAGTGCCCATCTCCTAATCACCAGCTCTTCATGAACTGACGATTCGCCTGTAACAGAGACGGCACCCTCCAAGTCTCGCCGGCACCGCCCCTCCAACATTCTCGTCTTCCCGCCGCCCACGCTGGCCGAGGAAATCATCATCGTGAGGAAGACGCAGGAGGCCGCGTTCCTCCCGAGCCCCAGAATTTACCACAACAGCCATTTACTGCAGCAACGACTGCTCGCACGACCGAGACCCCAGCCCCTGGCCGCGGCGCAGAAGCGTCCCAGGATCCTGCTCTCGACCAAGAACTTCAAGTGGGTCAAGACTGACGACGCCGTCTGGGTCAAGAAGCGACGAATCGTCCTCAAGACGAAGGGCGTGGAGAAGATGTACTCATCGCGTTGATGGCCGGCTTACCTAGCCTTTGAGTAATGGATCATGTGGGAGAAGCATACCGTGGGGCGTTTGGAAGGCATTTTGGGTTAGACGTCGTCGCTTCTCCGTATAGGAGTATATCCACACCGGGCTGTTCGTTGCATGACATGACGGGTTTACATTTACTAGACTAGACACATCTGGAGCGGTTCCCAATGAATCCTGGAGATCCTAGCATAGCGAGTTCGATTGCAAATTATACAAAACCACATTTTGACCTATACGCACGAGCCTCGAGTTAACATGCCTTGTAGATTACAGGATAAAGATAACCAGGGTCGTTTCAGTGAACAGGGATACTTCCCCTCAGCGGCGACATAATTAAGCAATATATGAACGTAATCCCAGTGTTTATCAATTGGCAATGACAAAAACATCCTTTTTCATGTTTACAGCTGCCATTTGTTGGCCAGCGACAAAGTGAACGCTTGCAGCCACATAACGTGGGACTCAAGGAATTCCAAGAAGCCGACCAACGGCATCACACCACTCGGCTCTGTAGAGACGAGATACTTGCAGCTTGACGGCGTGGACATGATCAACACTGAGAAGACGCCGTGGAAGCAAGGACAAACACCGGAACTGGAGCACTCGAAACAGGGAAGATTGCAACACTGGGTAACCGTCTCGTCAGGCCGACCCTGCATTCTCTGGTAGCAGCACATGGCAAATAGACGCAGGGTACCGACCCCTCATCGGCGGAAAGCGGGAGCACAGACATCGGCCTTGCATCTACCTACCTACATGAGTCAACTACGCAGTACGTACGGTAGACGCATGAAAGCTCCCGGCAGCTGACGAGTAATTGGCCAGTAAGAGAACCCCCATCTGAGGGGGTTGTCGATGCGGGAGACGAAGCTGGGCACTGGCACTGGTTGCTTCCCCCCCACCTCCACCCAACCTGCCAGCGTCAGCGAGCGTTCATGTGCAAATGCCAGATGCACGAAGGGTCGCATGAGAACGAAGCACGCTGATTCTTTGGCATGTGGCCCCCCGGAACGGGAAGGGGGCAGACGAGAGGGAAGTCGGGCCTGAAAACATTTGGACATGTGTCGGGGGACAAGAGACAGCCCAGGGTTGGCGAAATGCAGACCCGGCGGTTCGGGTCGAATACTCTTCGGACGAAGATTGCTCCGGGCTGGGTCTGCGAAATGTTAACGAGGGACAGTCGGTCGGCCGGGCCATTTCGTCGAGTCGGGGTAAAGAGATCTCGAGCGCACGTGAGAACGGGACTGGGGGACTGCGGTTGGGACCAAAGGCACGATTGCCATAGCACAAGGTACACACGAGTTTCTATAGGAAGGCTGAAGCTCTCTGGTTTGAAGGTAAGTCGACACCTTGGAGCGGACATCCGTCTCACGCCGCATGAAGGGAATGCTGGTCGTCTGGCACGAACATGGAGCAGGCAACGAAGGGCGTCCCGAGGGTATAACGAACGCCCGAGCAGCGCCTGGAATACCATGTTCATGCTGCGACTATAGGCCTTATGACTCGTCAAAGAATTTGGAGAACCGCCATTCACTGAACGCTGGGCAACGTCGGATGGAACGGGGCAGGGGCAGGAGAGAGGTTGACGTAGCGAATTCCACCAGTTACGTAGGGGCCGGGCGGCCTCTCCACCGATGGGCGAACGGCGGGGACGATTGGTGGGAGTGGTCGACTTACATCCATCATGTACCATGCATAAGGTGAAAAGTCAGGGAGGGGGGGGGTTGGATACCCAAGCGTGAGCTTGTCAGCTTATTCAGCGATGTTGCCCCAGCTGTCAAATGAATCATGGCGTCGACCCTCAAAAACCGGCATGCCACCTTGGACAAGGGCATACATGACATCGTATCTCTCTCAGTGTGCGAATAGAAGGCGCGAACCCAGCCAATGGCGGCTGGCATTCGACAAGCTGACAGTGCATGGCTCGTACTATGTTCTGTAATGCATCGCAGGCTGACGATGGGGGGTTGCCTCGAGACATGCCAGGCCCCAGCAGTGTCTCGATCCGCAGAGTCAAGACTACCGGTACCTATAAAGAGTTGCAGACGTGACGGTGACATATGGGAAATGGGGGCCGTGGAGTGGCCTGGCCAAAGCAGAGCCCCCCCTTTTTGGCCCGGCAAGGTATCCAACCAACAACCCTCCCTGCAGGTGCGGCCACCATGACAAGATAGGCAGGCAGCTCTGCAGCTGTACGGCTGCAGAGTGGCGAAAGGGTATAATGCGTCGGAGCCAATGCTTCCTTGCCAATGTCATGTTGGTTTGTCGACGGTCTTGGCTCATCCACCTTGTTAACCGAATCGTCCAGGTAACACACCCACCCCCGCGGTTCACTCGCATGTCAGAATGGTAAGGGTGGCCCGCTGGCGGGGGGTCGACGGTTTCCCGAAGAGGATCTCTTATGTTTGTGTCGGCGGTCTCGGAGGGAGGCCGGTGAAAACCCCACAAGCCTGAACTGAGCCAGTCGACGCCATCGTGCAAGCGTTCGTGTCCCCGCCCCCCTTGAATGTTGTACAGGTTATCCGTATACGTATCGTTTTGGATGGTGCTGTATGTATGATTGTTCGTGCACCTCCGCTCGAGAAGCGCGGTCTTGAATTAGATGTTGGTAGTTGGTTGCGGCGAAAACCTCGCTCAAACCAGCGAGGCGCTGGACATTCCTTGACAAGCCTGTTCAGTTGGTTCTTGAAGGCCGTCTAGAACAAATGCCCCCCCCCCTTGCAATTGCAATGAAGCAAGGCTAACCGATGCCGGACGAGACGTGGTGGAGAGACGTGGATTGTTTTTGAACGACACGGCCCAAAGGCGACGCCTAGATGCGCGCATTCTGAAAGCTGTATTTTTACGTTGGGAACTGAAGCGTAAGAGAGGGAGATCTTTCGGATATCAAACCATGTAATGTGTCATTCCTGCATTTGGTATGAATTCGAGGAGGTGGCCGAAGTGGACGCCGCGGGCGGAGGTAAGTAAGGCAGGGGTGGCAGCTGCATGGACGCTGTCGCTATTCGTACTTCTTCGAATGAGACAATACATATATATCCTTACCTACACTACCTACGGCCACTGCGTATGCCGCTTGGCGTGGCGGGCGGGCAAGCAGCAGTCATCTTTTCGCCATTACCAAAGCGGCTGTGGCATGCAGGCCATCCAGAACCCTTTGGAAGCCTGTGTCCCTAAAACGGCATCCCGGACGAAATGCCTATCTACCCTGCTCGAGAGCAGCACCCCTCACCTCGCTCAACTGAGGTACAGATACGCACGTGTCCAAGGCGGTCCTTCTCAAAGTCGCACAGGTACTCACAACTAGGTATTCTAACACGGCCGGAAAAACACAGTATAGGTAGGTAAACATCGTGCCCAATTCTCAATCTAATGGAAGGTTTCTAGAAGAAGCCTCTCGCTCTACTCTATACTAGGTACACTACACTACAGTACACTACTCACCTAGGTAGGTAGGTACCTAAGGAGGAGGTACTCAGGCTACCGGGGCGCATATGGCCTGTGTGAGAGTCCAGTCCCCTTGTGGGGGTACCGTCCTTTTCGTGGGGTTAGCGAGGCGCACCATTTACGGGTAGTACATCATACCTAGTGTACGTACCGTAGACACTGGTGAGATCCGGTAAAAGCTAGGAAACCCACTAACGGCAAGGGGTATCGCAGCCACTATAAGAGGTATAGTGCGCTAGCAGAAACAGGGATCTAAAGGTAGCAAAAGCAGGGGTTAGTCATGTACGTCAGCAGCAAGTTAGGTAGCAAGGGCCAGCAAAAAACCTTATAACTAGCATTAGATTTCCTCCCTCCCTCCCACTCTAGATCTCCCATAGCCTTGTTAAACTATCTCCAATAGGTTACTAGACATCTTCAACTAGAGATATATACTCTTTGCTATCGTTGTTTACATTAACGTCAAATATCTCTTTATAACTTTAAGCAATTTCCTTCTTAATATAGGTATTACAGTCAAAGTAATCCTAACTATCCTATAATATCTTCTTATTTAGTATATCCTTAATCTAAATCTTGTTAATATTGCTTTTATCTAGGTTACTACTAATCTTACACTAAAGAAAAGATTACTAGACTATCTTCCTCCTTTTAGCTAGGCAACAGGCAGCTATTATAATAGTATAAGTAACTATAATATGTTTTATTAACATAGACTACTTAATAAGTATAGGTTAAATAGGTTAAATAGGTTAAATAGGTTAAATAGGCACACTAGGCTAGCTAGTAGTAGCTTGCTCTATTTGCTATATATACTTGTTAGTTACCTTAGATAACTACTACTTAAAGGGCTTATTAATAGTAGTATCTAGAGGTTAAAAAAGAAAGGTTATACCTAGTAGTATAAGGCTAAGTGTAATATAATAAGAATAAAGTTATAATAGTATTATAAAGGTCTTATAAAAGGTTATAACATCTATAACTAATAAGTATTTATACCCTACTATAAAAAGAAAAAATTTATTTATTAGCTACTACCTAAGGAGATACTTATTATTATAAGCTATATTATTATATTTAACTATTACCTCTTTACTATAGAAGTTACCTTTATATACCTTAAGTTAGCTACTAAGGCTAGTAGGCTTACTATAAAAGATAAGCTTTAGTAGTAGCTATTAGACCTTATTAGTAAAAATATAGAGAATAAGAGTAGCTTACTGCTTACTTTAGCTACTATAGTTAGTTTTACTAGCTATAGTATAGGCCCCTTAGGCTACCTAAGTTAACTTATTAAGGTACTTAAAAGGGATAAAGGTCTTATTAAAGTTAATAATATAGTTAGGTAGAAATTAAAGGCTACTAATAGGCAGTTACTACTAGGCAAGTAAGGGCTAACTAACCTATTAGTTAAAGTAAAGGAAGTTAGTAATAATAGTAAGGTATTTAGCAGGGAGCTTTAAGGCTTACTTTATAAGCTAGTAGTATAAAATATTCTATTATATACAAAAACCACTAAACTAACCTACAGAGAATCAAAAGGGATAAGTAGGTAGGTTACTAGCTATAAGGGTATTAGGATAGTTAACTATAAAAAGGGCCTAGGCCTCCCGCTTAAACTATCTAGTAGTAACTACTTTATTATTAGCTTATTATTACTAGAAGTAACTATAAAGGTCAGCTTCCATCTCTAGCTACTTTAGTTAATAAATAGCTAGGCTTATATAATCCTATTGTTAATATTAGTTAGATATTGTCTAGAGGGGTATTTTAAAGTAGGTAGCTACCTTACAAAGGGTTAGGTAGCAGAGGCCACTAGTAGGGTTAAGAGGGGTATTACTAGCCTGTTAGCAACGTCGCTAGCTAAAGGAAAGTAGGTAACAGTAGTACTTAAGGTATAGTAGTACGTTAACTTGTTTTTACTAACTATACAACCTTTCAACTTATTAGATGCTTTTTTTTAGTGTATATCGTCGCTTAATAATAGGGGTAGGCTTCTTGCCTATCTTCTTGCGTAACAGTAGTGTAATATTTAGGTTAATTTCGCCTAGCGGCAGGTGGTCAGGCATCGTGAATATCGTAGTAGGTTAGTGGGTTAGTTAATAGGTTAGCAAAGTTAACCATAGATGGCTTACAAGTAGGCAAGTAGGCAAATAGGCAAGTAGGCAAGTAAGCAAGTAAGCAAGTAGGTAGATAAGTAGGTTAATAGGTTAACCGCTTTCTTAATTAGGATTAGCGTAGTGGATATCCACTAGCTGTTATAGGATATCTACTAGCTTTTTCTGGCTAGCGGATTTCCTAGCTTTTACCGGATCTCACCAGTGGCTACGGTAGTGCCTGCCTACCTGTACGTAGGTAACTGGTAGCTACTCTTTGGTCGTCGGGCTGCGACGACTGGCTGACCGCTGACCCAATGCAATCAGTCAATTACTTATTCAACACCGGGCGTGGACGGGAACTGGAATCACGTTTCCTCTAAGCCTCTGCCCCAGGCATCACCGCCATCCGTTTTTCCGACAGGCACTTGATACCAGGAATTGCCTACCGATCTCTGGGAACAAGATGCAGAACGGGATCGAATAGGACTGAATGTCTTTTTTTTGCTTGTTTTTCTGCCTCCTACCTCACCCCACCTCATCTCCACGCCCTCTTCCTCTCATAGTCACCTCACCACATCTCACCTCGCCTCACCTCGCCTTGCCGTACCTTACCTTACCTACTTATCTTTGCCGACCTCTCATATTGACTTCACCGGTAACGACGCAAAGTGCCTCTCTTGCCTTGCCTGGGTACAAACAAGACCCCCCAGTTCAGGGTTTCCCCTTTTCTACATATTCACCAACGACCTCCTCCCGTCTCTGACGTCTCCCGCTTGACCTCATTTTGACTCGATCAACCCCACATCGAACCCGATTTTCCAAAGCAATTCAGTATTATCAGGAGTCGGGTCCTCGTGAACCTTCCGTCCTTCGGTGCCACTTCACGATCCGCCCTCTGCGACAGCCGCAACCTCACTGGCCGGGGGTTCATAACCTCGTCACGGACTCCCTGCCATACGTACATTCGGGCCTTAGACCACCAGTACATTGTCATCGACTGGAGTGCTACGCTACGCTGTCGCCCCCCTCGCCCCACTCTCACACACAACGCTGGTACGGATACAGACACTCACTCACTCGATCACTCAACCGACCTACCCTACCTGCCCTGCTCCATTTTTTTTTCTTTTTCGTTTTCTCACCTGGTTGCTGCGTGAAGTCAATCCAGTAACGCGAAGGGGGAAGAGGAAAATAAAAAATAAAAAAGGAAAACAAGGAAGCAAGCGGGCAGGCCTTACCTGAACTCACTCGCGCCTTCTTCCCCTCTCTTCCTTCCTTCCTTTCCGCCCCCTCCTCTTAGAATCCCCTCCCGCCCTCCACCCGTCCGGATCCAATCCACTTACCCTCCCACAACGGATAGACTGTGGCCGACCTTCACCACATCCCGCTCTACTCTCAACTTCTCACCCCCTTCAGAGAAAAAAATCAAGTCTCCAATTCCAACTCCAAAAATCACAACGCCGGCACCTGCACTTGCACCACAACCGCAACCGCCGCCGCTTTCTCACGCAAACAATCTCCCTACACCACTCCTTCTCACGCACACCCACCTACCTACGCCAGGCTTCACCACATCTGCCGCTCAGTCTCTCGCATCGGCCAATCTTTCAGCAGCGCCAGCAATATCTCGGCCTGTTTTGACGTCAACCAAGGATTTAGGCCTCTGCCTCGACTAGGCCATCCATCACTGTTACACGAGAACAGAGGACAACCAGCAACCATGTCCGGCGCCGAGGGCACACATGCAAACACAGGCGGCTTCGACCTACTGAAGCGGGCGACACAGGCCATGATGTCAGGCTCTAGGTATGTGCCATTTCTGTGACGCATCTCTCTACCACTCCTGCCCAATGATACCCCTCTACACTTGTGCTACCCTGCCTGAGCATGCATTCTCCTAGCCTTTTTTTCTTTCTTTTTTTTTCTCCCTTTCTTTTGGTCCCCCCCCCCCCCCCCCCCCCCCCCCCTCTTACTCGTTCTTGTCTACCGCCCTCCTTGCTGCAGTCATGCCCGCTCCCCATTCGACAAACGGAGCCTCTATGGCCTCCTCCCTCAACATCCTCAACATCTGCCTGGTCAAAGCTACGGCGTTAGCTCGCCTCCCACCTCTATCCGGTCTGAGATGTGTGAAGCCTTTCCCATTTGCTTAATATACACTTTGTTCTTCCTTTCCTACCTTGGGGATTTGTCCCTTGCCTGGGCGTGTTGATTTACCGCTCGTCAAAAGCTGGAGGAGCCGTGCAATCCATATCAACCTTTCCTTCATCCAATTCTTGGCACTGCATGTTACCGAGGCTCTTGCTGTCTGTCGTGGCCAGGTCCGAGGTTGTCTTTCCTTTACCCTCGTGGTCTTAACAGGAGCTGGACCCTTGAATAAGCCTCTCGTCTCAAAAGATGGTCGGTTCCTCCATCAGCGGCATGTCTGCGTCGTACATACATGCTACCCAAAAGCGTGGCGACGGAGGGGTGGCTGGCGAACGGGGTGCTCGTCCTGGAACGTCCACCGTCAGTCGCTTGTTCCTGCACCTGATTGTTTAGAGGATCTTCCTTATCTGGCTAGTGCCAGTGGCATCAGACTGCCGTCAACGGCCCTTTAAGCCTACCGCCGAATGGTCCCAGACGATCCCGGACGATAGTCCGAGGCTGCAAGCAACTGAGCCCAGTTGGCCCCGTGGTCTGTCTCCTCACCTCTCCTCTCCTTCTGTCACCGGCTCATCACCTCCGTCGGTTTACCCTTGCCCGCGCCCATTTTGTGGGTGTTGGTGGCGGCACTCCCTCATAGTCTGGGGCGCGCTCGAGCTGGCATCTGCTCCACGGCCTACGTTGAGTATTGTCGAGTGTGACATACGATGCATCCATTTGAAAGTTCCGTCGACCCCCCTTACACTCGCTTGCACATGCAAATGGAGAAATCGCTACATACCCCCGGCCCCATCCTACCCCATGCCATTGTTTATCCTATGCCCACCATCTGCCTACCCACCTACTCACCTTGCCTGAGACCCTTCGTTTGAGTTGCCGAGGCGGCGACCAACACTAAATGATCGCAAATAGATGAGCCTGGACGCGGGGGCTGCCTGTGCCAGTGCCAGTGCAAGCCCCAAGAGCCAATGCAGCAGGAGGCTTATCGGGCGAGGCCTGACTCGCTCATTGAAGGTCCGGCCAGTGGCCGGAGCAAGTCGTCTCTTGTCGCTCTGGCCTGCAGCATTGAAGCTCTTTCTCCCTGTTCCGTTCTGCTCACCTTAGGCCCAAGTGGGTTGCTTACACTCCCCTCTTTGTAGCGCCCATTCGCGTTAGGTTCAACTGAAGCGCGCCGATTCAAGTCTTTGACTAGTGGTTAAGAACAGGCAGGGCCTTTGCACAATGGAGGGGCGGCTTCGGAACAGAAAAACCCACTTTGCTCTTGTCCCTATTTGACGACACTTCCCTTTTGGCTTTCTGCGTCATCCCCTACAAACTGCGCACTACCCGGCTGGCTTGCGACGGCATCCTTGCTTCCACCCAAATCAGAAGGCGAAAAAAAAAAATCAAATAGAAAAATTACCCGTTCTTTCCCGTCGGTCGCCGCAGGCGCGCGCACACACACACAGGCTGCACTCGTACTCCGCCTCCTCTGCTCACTACACTCCGTCCTCATCAAGTGGTCGCGGGCTTGGCAGCCGTCATGAGCTAGGTCTCCTACTTTGAGTCTACCTCCGCTTTTCGCCCTCCCGCTCAGCGCGTTCATCCCTCACCGTCCCTGTCGTCCAACCCAGGATTCCCCCCCTCGCGCATTTCCCGCCACAAATCAAACGATGAACCTCACCGTTAACCACCACAACAGGACCCCCGCGGCCGCAGCTGACGAGGATGGCGCGGATCAGATCGGCTTTGATACGCCCCGCTCCGGTGTGGCAACCCCTCAACCCGACCTCCATGATAAACGCCTGCCGGGCATTATGAGCTACTTCGGCCAGGTTCGTACAGATTCTTCTCACAATTCTGTATCTGCCCCAGTCGCATCGCATCGCAATCAAAGACAAACGCTTCCTGGTCCCTCAACGAGCCAAGTCGAGACGGACGGGAAGGCCTCTCAGGTCAGCTCAGTGGATGCTGTGCCCTGTGGCGACCCTGAACCAACCTCCCCATCACTTCCCCATCATCCCGGAGAGCGGCCTTCATCACCGCACACCTCACCCATCATGGCACTGGCTCAGACACATCAGTATCCGACCCCGCCGATATCAAGACGGTCGTCGGTGGGCCTTCTCAAGAGAAGTCTGTCATTGCGCTATGGTGAGACACGGTCCGCTGCATCTTCATCTGCGCGACCGTTGCTCCAAAGAGGCATCACAGACTACCCGAAGAAGTGCCACAGCCTCACCCTCATGTCCCAGCCTTCAAGCATCGTCACAACGTCAGCCGTGCATGCGCATCACATCTCCAACCCCAGTTTTCCCAGCCCCATACCGATATCTCCCTCCTATTTCCACGTTGGTTCAGCGCAAAAAGCCACTTCCCTACACAGCTCTTCGTCAGTTGATCAGCTCAAGAAGCTAACACAAGTCGCGGCGTTCAAGAGCGGTCCGCCAACCCCAACCAGGGCGCTTTCGGCCGCGCAGCCGTCTCAGTCTGAGGAGCGGACGAGCTCCAAGAGGAGCAGCAATGAGACGGTGCCTCCCAGTGGCACACAGACGCCCAGGAGCGGGACCACCGGGGCCCAGGTCCCCGCCGCCCGAGGCAAGCTCACGATCAAGATCGTGGAAGCCAAGGGCCTGAGGCGGGCCAAGGACCCCTACGTCGTGGCTGTATTCCAGAAAACCGAGCTCATCTCGGGTGGCCCGCATTCTGTCGAGGAGGAAGAGGATGTGAACCTGCCGCCGCCGTCCTTCGGCGGCATTCCGATCCAAAGGCAAGGGAGCGACTCGGGTCGGCCCGCCATGTCTATCCCGATGCGTAGCCGTCAAAGCAGCAACACCAGTATTTCGGACTACAACACATTTCGCAATCGGTCACGGCGATCCTTCACTAGCCCCAAGTGGGACGCCGAGGCACAGTTGTAAGTGGGCACCCTTATTTGACCGCTTCGCTCTGGCTAATCCAAACAGCGATGTTGTCGACTCGAACATGCTGGTGAACATCTCCGTCTATGATCATAGCGCGAGTGGCGAAGAGTTTCTGGGCCTTGTGGACTTCCAAGCAAACAGGGACTCTAACAACCCGGTCCGCGGCTGGTTCCCCCTCAAGGGCCATGCCGATACCGTGGCGGAGAATGCCCCTACAGGAGAGATTTATGTCGAAGCCGTCTATCAGCGCACCGAGCGGAAGCACTTTGGCCCCGAAGACTTCCAGATTCTTAAGCTGATCGGCAAAGGTACATTTGGCCAGGTTTACCAAGTTCGCAAGAAGGATACCGAACGCATTTACGCCATGAAGGTGCTGTCCAAGAAGGTCATCGTCCAGAAGAAGGAAGTCGCTCACACCGTCGGTGAGCGTAATATCCTGGTCCGGACGGCGATGTCAGACTCGCCCTTCATCGTCGGTCTGAAATTTTCTTTCCAGACGCCCTCGGATCTCTACCTGGTCACCGACTACATGTCTGGCGGAGAGTTATTTTGGCATCTTCAGAAGGAAGGCCGGTTCGATGAGCGAAGAGCCAAATTCTATATCGCAGAACTGATCCTAGCCATCCAACACCTTCACAACAACGATATCGTATACCGCGACCTCAAGCCAGAGAACATTCTCCTGGACGCAAACGGCCATATCGCCCTCTGTGACTTTGGTCTGTCCAAGGCGAACCTCACCAAGAACGACACAACCAACACCTTCTGCGGAACGACAGAGTACCTCGCCCCCGAAGTTCTCCTTGATGAGTCAGGATACACCAAGATGGTGGATTTCTGGTCGCTGGGAGTTCTTGTTTTCGAGATGTGCTGCGGCTGGAGCCCCTTCTATGCGGAGGATACTCAACAGATGTACAAGAACATTGCATTTGGCAAGGTCCGATTCCCTCGGGACACCTTGTCGCAGGAGGGCCGCAACTTTGTGAAGGGTCTGCTCAACAGAAACCCCAAGCACAGGCTGGGTGCAACTGACGATGCCGAGGAGCTGAAGCGTCACCCCTTCTTTGCCGACATCGACTGGGATCTGCTGGCAAAGAAGCTCATCTCTCCTCCCTTCAAGCCGAAGTTGACTTCGGCAACGGACGTGTCCTACTTTGACCCAGAATTCACCAATGCATTGGACAACAATGGCTCTCTGAACGAACGTGCAGCAGCCTTATCCAAGGGCTTCGCCACATCAACGCCTCTTTCACCCTCCGTACAGGCCAACTTCCAAGGTTTTACCTTTGTGGATGAGAGCGCTCTCGACGACCATATGAGAGACAAGGGCCGTTACGACGACGAGGAAATGCGTGATTCCCACAGCCAGGACGATGACTGGGATGATCTGGAGGGCATGAACCAAAAGAGTAATCGTATGAGCGGTATCGTCCGCACAGCCACCAATGACGAGCAGATGATTGGGGGTGGGCACTTTGACGTCTAAACGAGTGCATTTTGGTTGTGTCCTGGTCAACTTTTTGGGTGGAGGGGCTCCTACTTTGAGGACAAGAAAGTTGGTCAAACTCTTTTTATGTCTTCCTTTTCACAAGCAAAACACGATCAACATCACGAAGTCAAAAACGAACATTCATGGATTCAGTGCATAAGGGCGGTCAACTTTGCATGTGATCAATAGGGGATTAATCGGTAATGGCGTTTGGGCTGAGAGCGACGATCATTCGGATCCTGGATCGGCCTTCAGAATGCTGCTTTGTAGCTGATCGAAGCACTTACAACAACAAAATACACACACATACACCACGTGCCTCATGACGAGACTCCACAATCCTTTGGAACCCTCAGGGCATCAGTGATCTCAGCATTTCGCTTCACTCGGCTTCATAGCATCTTTTCTCTACGCATGCATGTATTTCCATGGGCTATCCGAAAGCAGATCCCAGCTGAGAGGGGACAGATACGTCGAAGACAGATTGGAAAAGGGGAAAGACATTCTTCCGGCCAGGAAGCACTAGCTGTTGTTGTGGGAGCGATCCTCCCTCCCCCACAGGCAATCACTACACGTTATCACGTGCCTTCTGTTGTTACGGCCGATGGCCCGGAACTCGAGTTGGGGTGGAAGGTTACTGCATCCAAGCCCTTTGCCGGCAGCGACTTTGGCGGGAGGGAGGGTGAAGGGGGGGAATTGGCGACCAACTCGAGACCAGGCCGTATGTCTGCAATACTAATTAATTAGCTGGCTTATAAAGACATCTTAGTCTTTTTCATCCTATATGCCACTACGACGGTGATGTATATTTTTTCATGTGCATGAATCCCTATACTAACCGACGTGTAATTCTTCTAATGCCTAAATCTTCCTGTGATGCACAGCACCACGGAGATATATAGGATTGATGGGGCATGATCCGACCAGCTGGTATACACGGGGACGAGGGTGAGGCTGCGTCCCCCCCCCCCCCCCCCCCCCCCCCCCTTCCCCCTTTTCTCAAGCCATCAGTCTGTCAGTATGCGAAAGAAAGCAAATGGGAAGGGGATCTCTTGTTGTTGGCTTTCCGCATGCGAAAAGAAAAAACCGCCATTTGTCGTCGTTCCTGTTGTGGGGAACGCCCGCCCCTCTGTTCTACCGAACCAAGACAGGGGTGGGCCATGGGAGCCGCGCTGGTTGCCATGCTCGCCATGCTCGTTATCATTTCTTAAACCCGCTTTAGTGTTGTTCTTGTTGATGTTGCCCGGGGGCCGACGACCGGGCCGCATTGGTAACACACCAGGGGCCCTTAGATGACTCTTTCCCACCTGTGACTCCCGATGCTCCCCTCCCCTCCCTCCTAGAGGTTCGTCGTCGTTGGGAAAAGGTCGGGGAATCAGACGTGATTCCCATACTTTCTACGAGACGGCCGTCGACTTGTAGCTGCCCATCTTTTTTGATAGCCGGACTTATGTCTTTGTTTGACCGTCTCCCGGGAGTTTCCGGGGTCCATATGCCCGCGCCCGTCAGTCTTCTGTTGATTTCGAAGAATGACACGGGCATGGCTGAGTGCAGTTTGGTTTCAGGAGACACCCGTCGAGTGTGGCAGGTGGCCTGTAGTGCCTGCAGGGTCTAGTGGCGACGAGTACGATGCAGCTCGATTCGAGGAACAGAACATGTCACTTTCAAGTACACACACATACGCAGTCAGCTAGTAATTATCTTGAGCGCATACGAATAGCATTCCTAGCCAGCGAGGTTGAGTTGGACAATATACACGGGATTACCACCTCCCAGCACACCTTCTTTCCCCTCGTTATTCAGCTCTCCTCTCCCTCTCTCCATCAGCACACTCCCACTCCTTCGGCCCGTCGGGGCAAGCGGCAGGATTTACAAGATCCCGAAAAAGGCAAGAGTTGGAAAAGCACTTTTTCCCCCAGTCGCCCTCCCAGGATGGTTTGTTTTCGATCGGTTGTTTAAGACGGGATTGAAAATGCGGCGTTTGTTTTAAAAAAAACTTTTCGATATCGGGGTGCCCCAAAAGGGTTGCCCGCGTCTAGTGGTGAGGCTCCTCCTCGTCCTCCTCGATCATGAGCCAGTCGTGCTTGACGGGTTCGCCGTTGGCGGCGATGGCGGAGGCATCTTGGCCCTCGACCTCGACGGCCATGTTCTCGTACTCCTTCAGGCTGGCGGCGAGGTCGGTCTCCTCGGGGGACTTGGGGGTCTGGGGGATAGAGAAGGTCTGGACCTGGCCCTGGGCGTCAGAGTCCTTGATGGGGGTAGGCTTGTAGGACTTGAGCTCCTTGAGGTAGAGCTCCTGGACGAAGTCGGCTGCATCCCAGACGTAGTTAGCATTTCTGGTATTACGGGGCGACGCTCAGCGGTAGCGGCGACGGGATATGCATGATAAGCTAGAGGGAGAAGGGTGGAGGGAGGGGACGGCAATGGTCATTCGCCGAGACGACGTGATAGAGATCGGACGTCGGATTGACAATGGGAGGATGCTGCTCGACGTGTTTGTTGATGCGAGGTTGTTGATGGCCGATACATCGTCACCGGAAGTCGGGGTGCAAAATCGCAGGCCAGCTTCGGAGCTTGGCCTCCCTTGGCCGCACCGGCAATCCGAACCAATCTCCATCAGCCGCCGCCTCCTCCCCTTCCTCCACCTCCGGCAAATCGAACGACTGGGGAAACGAGAGAATAACGAACCTCTTCGTGAGACCGTGGGGGCAATGAATCCCCTCATCTGAACGGCGCTGGGCCTCGCCAGCCGAGAGACAGCCGAAGCGACGCGCTGTTGGCACAGTTGTCAGTTTTTTCCTGCCTCGCTCTTCCGATCGACTGCAGCGTCAAGACTCCGACGGCGGCCGAAGCAAACAAAAGAATCCATCACGGGAAATAGGGCGATAACGTACAGTGGCGCGGGACAATTGGACGAGCATCTTGATATGTGGACGGTGGCTGGCTCAATTGGGGGACACCGGGGGGGGAAGGGGGTTGTAGAGGGCGGAATGGCGGGTGGTTGAGGGTTTTGTACGGGATGGGAGAACAAGCAGCAGTAAAAAAGCTGGAGTGAGCCGGTTCGGTTCTGGTTGGACGCAATGATCCAAACGCTGCGGGATTTTAGTGGTGCCTTAGGTATAAGGCAACCATCACATTGAAAGACTCGATTTGCAAGGCAGGCAGGCAGGGCCTGATTCGATCTCTATCTTTCTCCACTTACCCACGCCTTCGGGGCGAAAGCGTGGGAACCAGACAGTGACAGCAGCGCTGGAGATGGCGCCGTAGACTGATATCACGTGAGAACTGCCTGACACTTTCCTTCGACTGACTGGCTTGCTAAACTAAGTGGTTTAGGTCGGTGAAGGATTGCATCGGCAGCTCATGTTCATCCTGTCCCCCCTTCGGTTTTTTTCCCCCACCTCTCCAGAAACAGTCTCGTCAGTCCAGAACCAAGGCGTCTAAACCGCCGACATCATAGATTCAGTGGCTCACACGGCATCCCACGCTAAACCTTTGGGGCTGCTTGGCCTAAGCTCCTTGCGATCTGGCTAGCTTGCTGAGGGCTACCTCATCGACGTTGCATGACCTCACACACGGCACACATGGACATACACACACACCAACTGTATTCCCCTCAATCCCATCTTCCCAAAGTAGACCATTTCGTCACCGTTGAACTTCGACCATAGTGGGTTAGGCAGTCATCAGTCGTTGACCCTTCACATTCACTAGTTAAGTCAAGTAGTTTGCACTCGCTCTTCTCATTTCCCTCCAAAGGGTTGCAAGCATCAAAATAAGCGTTCTTGGGATCGATCAAGCGGTCATGGATTCGCAATCCTATCGTCAATCATGTGATATCATTATCAACGCCTTGCAACTCCCAACTCTACCCACAACAGCCACTTGCCAATATGCAGCCATGGACACAAAGCGATTGTCATCAAGACGAAGGCCAACCAATGCTTGGGTATGTCCATTATAAAAATAAAAAAAGGAAAGACAAAAATCAAAACAGACCTGTTAGGCAACCAGTTGCTGTTATCCTTGGTTCCCTCGTCTTCCGCCGCGCCTTCCCCAGAACCCCCCATCATCCTGTTCGCAATACCCTGTTGTCTATATCTATTTCTTTTGGCGGTAGGGGATACGCTGCTGCGAGCCCGGAGAGTCGTAGCTCTGCTCGCGCTTGACAGTGCGGGTGCGCTCGGACCGGCGAATCTCGCCCCATACCGCGGACCCAACCCACGCGACGCCGATGATAGCGGCGATTACAGAATACGCAATGACATAGGACCGGGACGAGCTAGCGAGCTCGAGGCCCAAACCGCCGTTGATGATTCCGAGAAACATCAGAGCCCTGCCGTACCAGATGTGGGCGTGGCTGACGATGCCACGGGTCTGGTGCTTCTTGTAGTACTTGTGGTGTGCCACTCCGAGGAACGGCTGGATGGCCAGCATGGCGACGACTACAGTGCCCAGAAGAGTGTGGGTTTGCGCATAGAGCTACGTCTCATCAGCTTCATGGTTCTGGAGGGCAGGTCGGTGGGATCGGGGAGGGCGATCCCCCGTTCACGCCAGAAAAGGCAACTCACATATCCGTTGTCGCGGGCATAGACGTAGCCAGTGCCGAAACCAGCCCACATGAGCAGGAAGGCGACCGACTGCCAGGCAGCATGGACCATCCACTTGCCCACCAAGGGCATGAGGATGGCTCCGACAGGGTACAAGAAAATAAACACGATCGACATTACGATGCCGTGAGCGAGGAGGACTTTGGACAAGCCGCCGCTACCTCCGTTAAATACAACACCGCCGCTGGTGGAACCGCCATTCCCGTTTCCGTTGCCGCTTCCACTGCCGCTTCCACTGCCGTTTCCGCTGCCATTGCCACTGCCACTGCCACCGCTGGATGTGCGCTCAAAGGGGTTGCTGTCCGTCTGCACAGTTGCCTTGGTCAGGTCGATGTTGAAGTTGGTGTGGTCATCGTGCTGCTGGATGCTCTGGCTGGTGCTGGCCGAGTTGATAGCGCTGCCCGACTTCCAAGCCCCAATCCAGGAGCTGGTGGCCGAGTTGAGGGCCATCGTACCAGAGCTCCAGCTTGCGCAGTTGGTACAGAGGACGTTGGCGATCATCTTGCCGTCCTTGACGCCGGAGCCGGCGAGGAGCTGGAGATTGGTGCTCGAGGAGAGCGTGGGCATGTTGTGACCGCGTGCAGTACGGGGGCTGATGGTAACGTTACCGCTGCCATCGGTGTACATGATGAACATGTTCGAGTTAGACATGGTCGAGCCGGTTCCCAGAGCAACCCATTGGTAGCTGGTCGGGGCAGACATCTGGAAGTAAAGGTTGCCGGTACCAGAGCTCGAATCAGCTTGGGGCACAGCGACCTGGAAGCAAACGTCGTTGGGGCATGCCTGAATGGGGTCGGCGGAGGCCGTCGCCGCGTCTATCGTTTTTGGTATTAGTTATGTACCATAGAAGAACGGCAGTCTTTGACGTACACAGGGCTGCCGCCAGGAAAGAAGCTGCAAAGGCCTTCATCGTGGACAATGTCTCTGGGGACTGAATAAGTTTGAGTCGAGTGTGACTATACTGAATCACCCTGTCAGTGACTGGTCAAAAGATGGGGAAACGAATGGGCTGGGCTGGGCTGGGCTGATGGCAAAGATATATCAAGTATCAAGGAGGTCATATTGACGAGTCCGGGGAGGGAGACATGGGCTGGGAATGTGACATACATCTTTATGCGTCCGAGTATGTAGGAAGAGAGGCTCTTGGCTTGTTGTTGGAGTAGCACTGCTGCTGGAAGTGATTCGAAGTGAGGGTAGGGTGGGAGCTCCAGAGGTTCTTATGAAGAATTGTCGGGTGCGCAACGACAACCTAGCCCCGTGTAATACAATAGCAGAGACTTATGGTGCTAGTTTCAAAGCGGCGCCGAGAGAAGGCATGGAGCAACTATCCAGGTATTGGGGGGGGGGGGGGGGGGATGGTGCTTGTTCTGCCAATCGTTTTGCTGTGATTTGCGTTCGGAGGTACCTGCTTTTCCTCCCCACGCCAACAGGATATACCCATGAGACCCTGGCGAGAGATGTACGTACTATAGATAACGCCTTCACATACATACAAGCACAAAGTTATCCCGACTTTGGCTTCTCGACTCGGTCCCGAGAGCCAGGCCCTGGCCCATGCCAATTTCCCGTCATCCTTGCTGGCTGGAACTCGGGTTGGGGGAGTGCGGACAACGAGGTTCGATTCCCTCTTCCTTTTCCTCTCTGGCAGATGCAGTCATGCTGGGGACCACCCCCGGAGCACATGTAACAGATGCATGAGGTGTACCTAGGACGGCCCGGCTGCAAGATGTGCCGGATCGTCTAGCAAGTAGCTGCTGTTGTTGGCTTCGCCTCGAAGACACTCTAGGGCAACTCTAGAGCAGGCTAGTTATCAGCATGCCTCCGTCGATACATCTTGGCGAGCACAGCCACGCAAAAGAGGAGCTGCCGTATGCCTTGATGCCATATTAAGCAGCATAGTAAGCAGCTAGTGTCGTACCGCGGGGACACGGTCGGCACAACACGTTCCCCCGGGTGGGCGAAGCCTAAAAAATGGGCGGAGGGACTGATCGGGGCACTTGCCCCTGGTTGTGATCAAAACTCCCTGCAGTGCGCGCCTTGGATGCAGTCTGCCATCTTTTCGTGGTGTCAGACGGAATTGCGAACAGCGTGATTGGTCAAGCAGGAGCTTGCAGCCCCCGACGCTGGAAGCATAGGGCGCGATACGAATCCTGTCAGACATTTTATGAGGCGATGATTGAGGAAGTAAGTCGAGGAAGAGGTCTCCCTTCCCTGTTGAGTAGCGGAAGCGTAATGACAAGCTCAGAAGGGTAATAGGCGGTCGAGTGGCCCGGGGCCGGGACCGTCCTGACGGGAACCAGTAGAGTTCTATGCCCAGGTATGGGACTAGCGAGTCGGCAGGATGTTTCTGGCATCCGTTTGGAGGCCGTGAAGTCGTGTCCCGGTAGATACAGGCCCATTTAGGATGAGACAGTGGGTACATCGGGTGGAAACGAAACGCCTGATTGATGGCCATTGATACCCTGCATATACTGTACATGCGGGCACCTACCTACCGGTAGGTACCTGTTTGCTGAAGGCTTGCCTTGGGGCCTAGAAGAAAAGGAAAGTTTAGTCAAGGTGAATGAGCTGATCGACGGAATGGGCAACTCGTCCCCCCACCCGGATACAAAATGATACTGTGCGAGCGATCCTTGGTCTTCGTTGCTGCGTAAGCCATTGGTCAGAGTAAGAGCCAGAGGATATCAGACATTTGGCAAAGCCAAAAAGCATACGCAAGCATTCTGTGAGAATTGCTTGGCTTGAGACAGTTGGGCCAAAGAGAAGGAAGTGAGATGTGGAACGCAGGGATGAGTGCGTCAGGCCGCGCCTTCGGGTTGCATGCTCGGTCATCACCGCCATATCAAATGCCGGGGGCTTGTTGGCTCGACTCCGGGCCATCAAATGGTAATGGATCACCGGGGTGGGGGGAAGCCAAGAGGCGCATGGGAGAGGAAGGGGGCCACGGAGCCTGGCAGCCAGGGGGAGAGGGGAGTCGCGGGTGGACCAAGCAAGCGGTACATATGTACAGACGTGCCTACCTACTACGGACGGATACACAAAACTGTATCACAGACGGAAGCAACAATGCCCTGGACTTGCATTGTTGGCTGATGGAGATAGATACCTACCTACACTTACACGACTTACAACGTGCGTCTGTTGTTGTTATTGTTGTTGATGCTGTTATTATTTGCCGAGGACGTTAGTGTAATTTCGCATGCCGCACCTCTCGGCACTCGTCGACTTTTTTTTTTGTTTGTGTGGCTGCATCTCGGCCAGAAATCGTCAGCGTCGCCGACGGAACGGGCGGTGCTATTTTCATCCCCAAAGGTCACCCTTATTCACAAAGCCTCGAGGTCTCTCGGCGATGTGATTGTAAGTACCTACAAGGACGGATTCGTGGTACGTACTTGCACAGGCAACCTGGGCATCTGCAGTCGAGACGATCAAACCGCCCTACTAAACCAGCTGTACTCCGTACATCCGTCCCGACATGTCTAATACTCTATCTAGCCCGCATCAGTAGGACATGCATGGATGGCCACCAATGCAGGCCGCGCAATGGTTTCCCTGGCTAACCTCCAATTGCTTTGCACTCGGGCACGTGGAACGGGCGTTGAGCTACGGGCCAGACAAGACAGATGGACAGGTCACCCAAGAGCCGCCAGCCGCCCTCGCTGGGCTTTGATAAGAGATGCCAAGCCGATTGCCCGAACAGGAAGGATTCGACTAGAGCCTGAATACCCGCGCGCTTTTGACGCCATTTCCAAAACATGAAACTTTACTACTGCACACATCGGGCTCACAAACGATGCTACCCATGTATGGTTTCCCAACTATCGGTTTAACACTGCGCAGGCAATGCTGGCTGGGTGCTTTCCTCGGCTGCTTTGCCTCGACAATGACGCACGCATATCCGAGATACACTTCAATTTTTTATTTTTTTTTGCGATAGGGTTTGTCTCTTAACCAAGACGCCCAAGCCTCGATACGGGTACGGGTAACTCGGACCGAATGATGACACGCTGAAGTTCGTGTATTCCGGACGGACATCGTCTGACTTGTTCCGCTTATTGCTTGAAGGATGCAGGTCTAAAGCCAGTGACGTTCTAGTAGGCACTTCTCAGCAAGGCGCAAACAGCACACAAACACAAAAACACACACACACACACACACACATGCAAATGCCCTATCGCCGGAAACGGTACAGAATTGCGTCACCATGTGGCTCAAGGCTCTACTTTACACCGTGTACACGATGCCAATATTCCCACCGACGATTTTGCTTGCTTGTAAGAGTGGAGGCACTCGACCCGTCCGAGTCCGTACCAAGGGAGGGCTCCAACGCTGTAGGTAGACTGTATCCGTACTGATAGTATAGTCTAATCTCTTTCTATATGTCAGGGATCTCTGATAGAGTTGCAGTCTGTCCATCTCCCCAGATCTAAAACTTGAATATGCCAATGCCAGAAATGGACATGTGCTTCGGCACAGAGCCGTCCATTCTGGGTAAATCCCAACATAATCCCTTCTCCCAAGGCTCGCTGCAACAGCGGGAAAGCTGCTAATGCTTACAATACGTTGGACGATGGCGCACGACCGTTTACTCCAAACACCGAGAAACGAAACCCTGGGGGCAACTCGTTGCGAATTGCAAAAAGTTTCCAAAAAAACAAAACCCTCTCGTGCCACCCACGCAAGTTGTTACGCCGCTGTCACGGCACCTGTCACGGCGCCGCCACGGCAAGGTTTTTCGACAATGACTGGTTGCTCATGACCACCCCACGACGATCGGCTTGGTGGGTATGCCGATCTGGATGTACCAATCCGGCTGCGGTGACCGGCTGTGTAGCCGATGCAAAGGTAGGAGGCAGGATACGTCGGGCCGCCCGACGAGAGATTGCCTTGCCCTGGCCCCAGAGGTCGGCTAAGCTGGCGACTGAGTCGCCATCCATGGCAACGCCGCGTCTGGGGAATGGTGCAACAATCACCCCGCGCCGATTGAGAGTTGCTCCGACCCCACATCCGCAACTACCAGACGCATACGGAGTATCCGTATGTAAACTGCCTATCCGTACCCAGATAGGCAGTATCCGTGGTTTAGTACACTCATTACCGTTTATCCACATTTTACAGGCCGTCTAGGTAGGTAGTATATTAGTCTTCACCAAAACCCCTAAACTTCCTTGGCAGCACAGAGGCTGAGCGGTTAACGACTCGCCATTTTAGCTTTCCCTGAACAAGGTAGGTAGCCTGCCTACCAACTGCTTTTACCCCCAACCCCGGGCCTGGCAGCATGGGTTTGTTCGCCCTCAAAACGGCGCTCGTAAAGCCCTTTCCTCGGAAGTCGCTCTCCTCGGGCTCCACTAACCCCGACAGCTCGATCAACGTTGGGATCCATCCGTGACGATGACTCAAGAGCATACCTAGACTGCCCAAAACGTGACCAAACATCCATGGCCGCCCAATCTCTCGTCGACATGAAACAGTTTTACTGACCCCATCAAATGTCAAAAATTTCTTGCGCCTCTTCAATCGCGCCCGAGATGTCCCTGTACGACACACACCGCCACGCCAACGGAGATGAAGAGACGACGACGACGGCGGCGGCGGATGCCAGGTGACACGAGATGAGCACCCCTAGTCGTCCGATGCCGACGTCGACAGCAACCGCTCGGGGGCGTGTATTCCTCCCCACCTCCCACCCCCCCATTCCAACGACTTTGGCCATGAAACACACGGCCAGCCTCCCCGAACCAACGGCATCCTTCGGTATGCAAGCCAGCGTGATGTTGTCCGACCAGCTTTGCCGCGTACGTCAGCGGAGCGATCCGAGTTTTCACGTCTCCTTCTTGCCCGGACCACCGAAACGGCGTGGCGGAAGACCCGGCGCTCTTCTTCTTCTTCTTCTTCTTCTTCTTTTTCTCTTACTTTTTTCTTCTTCTTCTTTTTCGGGGGGAGAAGGTTGGAGGGGATGTCATCCGGTTCGCGCATCTTGGAACAACACGCGGTCGGGGCTGCTCTTACGAATCCCCGATGGGCTGATGCTACCACGCGCCGGGCGAGCCCGCTTAATCGCAAACACTTGTTTAACCAAAAGTGACTAACAGACCTTGTTCCTGCGTGCAAGGCAGGGTGACGGAAGGAGGTTTGGGGGGGGGAGGGTCTACTTTCGATTCAGCAATCTGGCAGGTCCGGCTTTTCATGGCCCTGGACATACAAATTGCCCGCCAAGAACCGAGCCCCGGCGGACCAAGGGATGGCAGGATCACATGGAGCGAGAGGTTGGTCATCCAAAAGCGACCCACGGGGGGAAATTAATTTACTATACGACCGGGAACCGGGAATTTATCATTATCACCATCAAGTTAAGAAAATGAGACAAAAGCATCATGGGAACGAGGTAGCCGATCAGTCTAATGCTCGCCCGTTTGCCACTTTACTGAAGCACTCAAGGAACCCAAGCTCGTGTCTATTGGATTCTATTGGGGACAATGCCCCTTGACCGACTCGGTAAGAAACGTACAAACTACGACTAGCGTTCCCTCGGAAAAGAAGGAGAAAGGACCAAATGCAAATAACGATTATGTGCCGTTTTCCGATACCCGAATGCTCAACTACTAGACTCGGCGCCCATGCCCAAGTCTGATCTGTTTGCTTGCTTCGTTTCAATAACGCGCTACAGGATAGACTGCTCACCGGCGCCAGCTCCCAGTTAAGATTCTATACTTTTCCTTTCCGCATCGTTTATCCTCACTCAAGACCGTTCGCGCCTACCAACGCCGTATAGATACTCTAAGCTCTTTCGTTGGGCGCTACTACGCTACGCACCCTCTCTAGACCTCGGTGGAGAATCGAAACGCGTGGCTCTCCAGCATGCTGCTCGACGCAACGAAGCTGAAGCCGCCAAAGGGGTCATCCTCCTTGGCTGACATGGCGCTCCACGGGTCTTTGGACGTTATGACGGGGCTCAGAGACAAGTCAGTGAACTCGGGCGCAAAGTTCTCGGCGAGCTCGGGGTCCGTGATCATGGGCTGGATGGGCGGCTCGACCTCTCTGGCCTCAAGCTTCTTCCAGTTGATCTTGTTGAAGAAACGGTGGCCCTTCATCGTCTGGAGGTCCTTGGGCATGTTGGCGCCAAGTCGCTTCTTCGGATCCTTCCTGAGCAGGCGTGTCAGGAGATCCTTGGCGTCGGGGCTTAGGAAATACGGCATGACGAGCTTCTGCTTCACAATGTTTTGCTGAATCTTGGCGTGGTTGCCGCCGCGGAAGGGCGGGTTGCCAGTCATCAAGTCGTAGCCGAGCGCACCGAAAGACCACCAGTCGACCGCCTTTCCGTACTTCTGTCCCTGGATGACCTCGGGGGCCATGTACTCGACCGTTCCCAACATGGAGTTGCAGTGGTCCTCGGAAGTATCGATCGCGACCTTGGAAAGGCCAAAGTCGGTAAGCAGCAGGTGACCCTCGGCATCCAGCAAACAGTTCTCAGGCTTCAGGTCACGGTACACAACACCCAAGGTGCTGTGCAAATGGGAAATGGCCAGCAGCATCTCGGCCATATAGAAGGCAGCGACGGGCTCAGCGAACATCTTCTCAGTGCTCAGGTGGGTGAAGAGCTCGCCGCCCTGGCCGTACTCGAGGATCAGGTACAGCTTCTCGTGGTCCTGGAAGGCATAGTAGAGCTTGACGACGAAAGGGTGTCGGTTAACCGACTCAAGAATCTGGCGCTCCGTCTTGGTCTGCTCGATGAGCTTTTTGTGCACCGTCAGAGAAGCCTTCTTGAACTGCTTCTGGGCGTAGAGCCTGCCGGTGTTGCGCTGCTTGACCAGCAGCACCGTGCCGTAGGTACCCTTGCCCAGGCACCGGAGCGGCTCGAAGTCGTCGGCCGTCATCTTGCGCTGCACATCCTTGTTGTTCTCGATAGGGATAATCTGCCCAGTGCGATCCCGGACGCTCTCATCGACGTAGTCATGCTCCAGGTTGATCTCGTAGCTCGTAGACCCACTTTCGGAGCGCTCGCTGCCGGCCTCACTCTGGCTGCCATCCTGACTGCCGCAGCGGCTCATGACGGCGCTGCTGATGCCAAGTCCCTTGTAGGGGCCGCCGTGGCCGTTGCTACCGTTCAGAGTCAAAGTGCTCGTCCGGGAGGAGGCGTCAAGGCTGAGGGGCTCCATCTGCAGGCGAAGCTTCGCAATGCCGGAGACAGCGGGGGAGGAGGCGCCGCGCATGATGGGGCTGCAGTTGGCGCTGACGACGTCGTCGATGTGGGCGGGCCGACCGCCGCGCTTCTTGGAAGAGGGGGGCGGGCTAGCGCAGACACCGTAGTCGGAGTCCTCGTCGCCGGAGGTGACGGGGGTGTTTTGGAAGCCGCGCACCGTGTTGAGTGCGGGCGTCGCCTTGGCAATCATGATCTCGGTGGGGGTGGTGAGGTTATTTAGGGAGGACGCTCCTTGTAGTAGTGAATGTTGCTCGTAAACGAGGGGCGCGCGTCGGAGTGCCGATCGCGCCCTGGACTGGTGAAAACTCTCACTTTGGTGAGGAGTTTAAATGCGAAGCACAAGAAGCGTGCCTCGTCGTCGCTCGGGGTCGGCGCGCGGCTCGGAGTCGTAGTTTCTATGGAGTTTCTGGTGGCTCGGGCTGCGCATCTGGCGGCGGAAGAATGAGCTGGAGATGTCGTACGATTCCTTTTTACTATGCATTGGTGGTTGGTCGGGTTTCTTGGGACGGCGGTCAGTCAACTAGACATATCGAGAGTGGAAGGGAGGTTGTAATCACCCAGATGGTGTTGGTAGAAGAGGGAGGAAAAAGGGAAAGGAGTCGAAACAGGGCCTGGCGTTCCTAGTGAACAAAAATCCAGGAAAATTCAGCCCGCCTAGGCCGGTTCCCTAGGCCGGGGGGATGTAGCGAGTGCGTCGGCCAACCAGAGCGCGAGCCCATGTCAGCAAGTGACTTTTCATTCACATGAGAGCGTGCAGCCAACAACTGGGCCTACCACTTCCACCTTCACCTCACTTTTCCCGCCGGGTGGAGGGGAAGGAGGGAGGGGTGGCATTGGCAGGCGGAAGCCAAATTTCGGGAAGCCGCGCTGGGGCCTTGTCTCGACACTTCATTGGGCAGGCGCAGGGGCTGGACCCATCATCCGTAACATACTGAGGTACTTTCTTTGCCTTGTTCCCATTTCAGCCCGAACTCCCTGGGTGGGCTTTTCTTGTTAAGTTTTTTTTCCCCATCGGTTCGTTATTTCCTGTCTGTCTCTGCCTACCCTGGAACTTAATGTAGAGGCATGTCTGACTGACACCCCCTCCTCTTGCAGGTCTGGGCCTTCCTCATCCGTGTCTTGGCCCGGATAGCATCGGACACTCAGCATGTCACCTCTCTCTCACTCTCTTTCCAAAAGCAGTTGGCCATGTCGGCAGAGCGGGAAGGTAGCATACAGTGAGTGCATGGCCGTGATTAACCATTTGCTCCGGGCCAGGCGGAAGTCCACCGACTTTTACCTCTCTCCCCGCGTGAGAACGGAAGCAAGATAGAAATCGTCCCATCCCTCCAGACTACCTAGCTAGGTACCTAGATTGAGGTAATTAGCTCAGGAGTCCGCCGAACACTACTGCGTAGTTGTCTTGCAGAAAGAGTAAGCATGAGCATGATGGCGTCCTTCCAATTGTGGCTGAAAGGTGGAGTGCCCCTCATGCCTGGAGTGATCTGACAACGGACTTGTTCATCCATTATCAAACACGTACATAATAGCGTCGGCCGCTCGCTAGCGTTCCTCCCTTGCTAATTTTTGTGCACCGGCCCTGTCTTGAACATGTGTGGTCTTTGCGCAACTTACTGTCGAGATATGCCAAAGGAGACACATAGAGGAGGAGCATTACAGTTATTCCAGGTTTCAATGCATGCTGGCCTGCTGGCATGAAGTGACGTCTCGCGCAGAGTTCAACAACAAAGACTGGCTGAGACGAGGAAATGACACTGAGGCGTTGTCTCGGACGGGTTCACATTGTCGACGCCTTCTAGATCGAGCAGAATGCAACACTGGCCCGAGCATCGTGTCTCACTTTGAGATGGCAAAGCTCGTTCCGGACTCCGCCAGTGGACGGATCAAGAATACGGGCACTCTCTGTCCCAGATTGACGTTGGACGAATGTCCATGTGTACTGCCAGCTTGACGTTCGTGCAATGCTGGGTAACCATTCAGATGGTGTGTTTCCGATATGAATTTGACTTGCAGCGCCGGAAACACGAGTTCGTCGCAGCAACCACGAACGGCTTCCCACTTCCCCACCGGTTCCCACCAAATAAGGTGCTCCATCCTCCGCAACCATGGAACCCTGCTGGAATCGCGACGATCTGCTCTGAGCACGCAATACGATGGATACACACACCACTAACCACATCCACCAGGATGCACTCAGGCATGGGCCCTAGTTCTCCTCTATATTCGTCTGGTGGTGCGTCTCCAGACTAAATTTCGCAAACGGGCTTCTTTGCCTCAATCGCATGCTGAACCGGAAGAACAGCCACGGGGTGACGCAAAATGCTGCCGCCAAAGCCGCGAGCACTGAGCCTGCAACGTTGGCGTTCATCCCGGCGTACATCTTTTGCGCAACGAGCGGCATGAGTCCTGACGCGACGGCCCGTACGAGCGCCAGCCCCGAAAACGCCGATGCCGAGTAGAGCAGGTACGAGTCGGCGAGGTATCCGCTGAGCGTGTGCGCCGTCTCGTTGACCGCGAAGCCTACGAGCACGAGGGACGCCGTTGGAACCATCCAGTGCACGCCGCCTACCGCCGGCGGGATCGTCCAGGCGAACCAAGCGAGGCCGATGGCTTGGGCCGGCGCAGCGAAGGCGAACCCCATGATTTTGTCTTCTCTGTTGGTCGCACGTAAGTTTCTTTCTTGTACGGGTCCTACGTAGGAGCTTTGGAGGCGCCTTACGGTTGGACAGGCGCTTTCATACGTTGGCGGTCCCGGACGATCTTCATATCCCACAAACGGGGGAGAGATGTGAAGAGCACGCCGACGGCAATGGCCAGGAAAGGCAGTGAAGCTTGGGTCTTGGTAAACCCGAGAGAGAGGTAGACTACGGTGAGCGACTCGGTGAACAAGTAGATCATACCCCATGACGACGCCGAGATGAGCGCGACCATGATGACCAGCGGCTCTGTGAGCAAGATCTTGCCAGGCCTGACGACACTTATCCGGACCAAGGCACGCCAATTTCGCGCCTCGTCTGGGTTATGCCACGCCAGCTCCTGTATCGTTGTCTCTCTCTTGATCTGCCAGATAATTCCGCCCAGCAAAATACTCGGTCTGCTTTCCCTGATCCCGCAGAGGGCGATGAACAGAACCGCTGTGACGATTGTCGCGCTATAGAAGATCCACCGCCACCCTGCGGCCTCGGAGATGTAGGCGGCGTAGATTGGTCCGAAGCACAAGCCGACCGTGGTCCCCGCGTTCCAGAGCACAATGATCCATACCCGCCGCTTCGTGTTGAACATGTCCTCCACGCTGCCGGCGATGACCACGGACGGCACGGCTGAGGCAAGGCCTGCGACGAAGCGGCCAACGTAGACTGCTGCCGGGGAGTGCACGACACCGATGAGGAGGCAGGAGACGCAGAAGGCGACGCAGGAGACGAGATACGGGAGGCGGCGGCCGAAGAGCTCGGAAAAGGGGGGGATTAAGAACCCCCCTACTGCTTGGCCGAGTTGGTACCTGTCCTGTGGTGAGCAAATTCTCCGACTTTCAGTCGTAGGAATTGAGGACTGACATGAGCGTAAACCCGACTAAGGATGCTTGCCGGCCAAGTCCATAGTCGGCGGCAGCTTCCGTGGCGGCGACAGCCTACGCGACGGGTTAGCACTAATGCAGGATGTCATTCTAGCCATGACTTTCGACTAAGCATATCACCGCATCACATATTAACAAATGGGTTGATATGGCGTCAATCAAGGGGATAGAACGCCTTTCGGGTCGTGCCGCCAGGCGAACCGCGTTTGCATGATTTTGGGGGAGAGTAGAGATATGACGTGATAACCTACCCCTGTTGTGCTTATGATGGTTCTAAGTCATGTCAACTACAGTAAAGAATGCGAGGGACCACAGACGTGCAAATACGCACGTGTAAAGTTCAAACAAGACGATGACGGCGGTGTCAAATATCTTCCTCCTTGTCGACCAGTTTCTCGGATGTGCCTTGCAGTCTCGTTGCCAGTTGATGAGTCCATTTGCCCGTCTTTCGGCACCATACTGTGCCAGAATTGCCGTTTCGTCTGCCTCGGCGACAGCATAGGTACGCTTCTCGTAGTGAACCTCCCGGGAGTTGTGTATATCAAGGACCATGGTAACCTAAGTCCACGCAGAACGAGAGAATACAAGTTGTCAAGTCGGTCTGGCAAGCGGCGTTTTCTGCCGACTGGGTGAACGAGTGAATAGACTGGTGGGTGACTGGGGAGAGATGGCGGCGAGAAACCCTACGTCTTTCCAGTCTCCAGGACGTTAACACCTCCTTTCAAGGGCTTATATGCCGCTCTGCCCACTTGACGACTTCATTTTCCAAACATCATTAGGCCAAGAAAGGGATGTAACTCGCTCGCCAGTCTTCAACTTGGAGAAGTGCCCAAGAGGCAGACCTGAATATGTCAGCCTCCCAAACAGGCAAAGACATAAAATCCTTAGGCCAGCCCTGCCCTTGCAAACTTTGACTGCTGGCATCCCTTGCGATCCTCGAGGCCCCTTTTCTGACTGTAGGAGTCATAGAGCACCGCGATGCCGGCTGCATGTAAGACCTGAAATGGTTACATCTGCCATAAGCACTTGTAGGCGGCGCATCGGCGGCCTAGCCAATCGTAACACGATATTGTGCTCTGGGGTACGATGCATGGCGAGAGTGCTTTTTCGAGTCTAAGGATATGCTGTACACGGGAGCTTTGATATTGAAGGATTATGGAACCCATCGACTTGGGTCCTAGACCCTTGCCTCGAGGATCGTTCAGCTGTGATCAGACAAGCGAGTGTCTTTTTGGTAAGATGTGCCTAGGCTGAACGCATGACCTCGCGTGCGATGGAAACGACTCCGTGTCACAGCTCCCTATCAATCATCAATGACGTGAGTAACTTGTTTGTGACAATTCACATCTGTGGCGCAATGGTCTAGCAAAGGAGCCCGCTTGTCGGCAAGACATATCTTAACAGATGCGATCGATTATAAATCGCCCTTGCGTAGGACTGTTCCCCGACGTCTTAAATATCCTGCAGCCATCAATCCCCCTCATAGATCCCAGCGACAGTTGTCTGCAACCTTTCTTGGGCTAAGACATAGAAAATCATGACCAACAACGAGTCCAGCGCTATGCTTTGGGGGTCTCCTCAGGCGACTGGTGCAGCGTTTGACTTTAGGAGTAGGTTAACCTCAAATACCCCTCGTTGTTTACTGTAGTTCTCCTGTTCTCATCTCATGCTCCTCTTAGAGCCAGCAGCGTTCTAACGTTAGATGCAGGCGACGTGATTACAACACCTTCCCGAGGCATGCTGCTTGCAATTTCCCGAACAACGCTCCATGATGATGTCTACGGCGAGGATTCGACAACGAGAGACTTTGAAGAGGAAATGGCAAAGATATGTGGGCACGAGAGAGCGGCGTTTGTCCTCTCGGGCACAATGGCGAACCAACTTGCCCTTCGCGCTCTCCTACACCAACCGCCCCACGCCATCCTCGCCGATACCAACTCCCACATCATCCACTGGGAGGCGGGAGGAGTTGCACACTTGTCGGGAGCCATGGTTCAGGGGATCCGCCCCAGAAACGGGCTCTATCTCACCCTTGACGACGTCAAGAAGCACGCTGCTGTCACGGACGACGTCCACAAGTGTCCGACACGAGTGATTAGCATAGAAAACACCTGTTCAGGGATAATAATCCCTTTGGAGGAGCTGCACAAGATCAAGGAATGGGCCTCGGCACATGGTATCGCCGTCCACATGGACGGGGCGCGACTGTGGGAGGCAGTCTCAGCCGGGGCGGGTAGCCTGGACGACTTTGGCAGATGCTGCGACGTGTTGACGGTGGACTTCAGCAAGAACTTGGGCGCGCCGATGGGGGCCATGGTCCTCGGCTCGTCTGGTCTGATCAAGAGTCTGCGGCGGTTGCGCAAGAGCATCGGAGGCGGCATGAGGCAGGCAGGTGTCCTCGTTGCTGCAGCACGGCAGGCCGTTGTCGAGAACTTTGGACTTGGGCCCCGAGACTCCCGAGCTGTGCTTGATATCAGTCGGACTATGGCACAGGAAGTCGGAAGAATGTGGGTGGTGAGAGGAGGGATAGTGCTGAAGCCCATCGAGACCAACATGGTTTGGCTGGACCTCGGAGGGTGTGGTATCGAGACAAGCGAGTGGAACGAAACAGGGAGACGGTATGGCATCAGGCTCGATGGGAAAAGGGTCATGTTGCATCATCAAATCAGCGACTGGGCGATAAAGCGTCTGGGTGCTGTAATGGATGAAGTGTTGAGCCGTGTTAGACAGACGGCAGTGTTGGGTGTTGCGCCGAAAGCTCGACTGTAGCGTGCATTGAAACGAGACATGATGTTAATCATCCCCATATATTCTGTGTTGTAGATTAAGCTGGTTTTTGAAAACATTCCAACATTTGTTGCAGTTTATGTTGGCTAAAGTTAAATACGACTTTCCTAAGCTTGGAGGTCCCAGACAGCCCAGGGGCCATGTGCATTCGAGAAGGAAGTGTGGGGTGGATTCTGTGCCTGGGAATCATGGAACGGCCAAAAGAAGCACCGTTGCCGAGAATTTTCACAGCGGATCTCCAGCCATGGCTGGTATGCAAGCTTAACTCTCGAGACTGTTTGCAAAGCATCCCCAGATTATTTTCCCGCCAGGCTGCCATTGAAGCTCAACCACTTCCTCCCAAAGCTCGCCAACTTCCTCCGAACCCTCCATTTTCCGCTCGCCGAAAGACACCTACCACCTTACTCGCGCATTTGGGCCAAACGCCCCCCTTCCGCCCAACATGATGCACCCGTCGCGACAAGCCTACGTCGAGGAGGCGATGGACGAAGATCGAGGCATTGCGCTGGAGGACATTCCCACAGACCACGATTATGAGATTCCCTCGGCCTTCTCCGGCGCCGCGCCTGAAAAGGCGTCCGCCGTCCTGGCGCAGATGGAAAGGAAGAAGTTGGCTGCTAGCATCGCGGTACCTACGGACGACAACAGAGTGCGGGCGAAGCTCCGGGAGATGGGCGAACCGATCACATTGTTTGGAGAAGGCAAGCCCGAACGCAGAGATCGTCTCCGGAACCTTCTCGCCATTCAACATGAGATGACCGGCCTCGAAAATGGCGACGTAGAAATGGAAGACGCAGACGAGGACGCGGACGAGCAGGATGAGGAATTTTACACACCGGGTGGCCAGGCACTGCTCCAAGCGCGCATCGATATCGCGAAGTATTCTCTCCCCAGAGCGAAACGGCGGGTCCAGTTTCAGAAGGCTGAAGCCTCGATTCCTCTGCGTACACACGTCAAGTTCCGGAAACAAATCAAGGACAAGCTGCAAGGTTTCGAGCTTCAGGGCAGCCAAACAGCCGGCGATAGACATATCAGCATGACGAGACTGTCACCGAACGGAGAGATGGTTGCGGTGGGCAACTGGGGAGGAGGCCTCAAGCTCATCGAGGTTCCCAGTCTGGAGGCAAAGATGAACCTCCGAGGACACACCCAGAAGATCAGTGGTATCTCATGGTACCCTGGCTCTACACTGCCGGAAAGCAACGTATCTCCAGATGCGGTGAACCTTGCTTCGGGAGGAGCCGAGGGCTCGGTACACCTGTGGTCCTTGAATCAAGATACTCCCCTTTCGACGCTTACTGGTCACGGCGGCAGAGTGTCACGCGTTGAGTTCCATCCTTCTGGCCGCTACGTTGCGTCGGCTTCGGATGATACGACATGGAGACTCTGGGATGTTGAGACGACTGCAGAGCTTCTCCTCCAGGAAGGCCACTCCAGAGGCGTGTACTCTGTCAGCTTCAACGCCGACGGCTCCTTGTTGGCAAGCGCTGGTCTTGACAGCATCGGCCGTGTTTGGGATCTGCGCTCAGGAAGAACGGTTATGATCCTAGACGAACACATACAACCCATCTACGCGCTCGACTGGGGCTCTGAAGGACACAGGGTACTGTCGGGATCGGCAGACGGTTGGATTAAATGCTGGGATATTCGGAAGGTGCAGAGGACAGCAAACCTCGGAGCACACGCCAAAGCTGTCTCTGACATACGATGGTTCAGGGGGTTGGACGACCCCATCGATGGGACCCCTCCCGTGACCGATGAGAAGGGCGCACAACAACCCAAGAAGGCCGGTACATTTTTTGTGTCTGGAGGCTTTGACGCCAAGATCAAGATCTTCTCAGCCGACACCTGGGGCTTGATACAGACGCTGAGCGGACATTCTGGTCCTGTCGCAAGCGTGGACGTGAGCAGAGATGGAAAGTGGATCGTGAGTGGTGGACACGACCGGACGGTGAAGCTTTGGGGCCGCAATGACGGCGAGGGTCTCTAGAGAGATGGTCTGCATCGTTTGGTTGGAGAGAAGAGAGAGCCATGTCCTATAGATTACTAAGATACCCCCCAAGAAATCAACAAATTATCAGGAGCTTCTTGAGCGCTCTCAGTATAGTTACCTACTTGCCTAGGTACTTTCCTACGAGGTACCTGACGCAATTCGATCCGTGCGCACGGACCTACTACGTAGGTACGGATAGATAGCTACAGAAACCGGGGTCTTAATTGATCACGTGGTACTGGCGATAAGATAACGGGTTCAAACTGGGCCGAAAATCCACCTCAGCTAAACCAAGGAAGGCGCATTCATCATCAATCAACCACCAACCCATCTTGCGACAACGAGCGACTCCTCCCCTATGACCAATTTATCACGACAACTCCACCAATTGCCGATTTGAAAGCGTATTAAATCTCGCGGCGATGGCCAGTATTGATCGCTATCGGCCGTCTAGAGAGGCATACCAGCCTCCTAACCTGCCGCCGGGGCCGCCACGACCGGATCGACTGTCACGATCTCCTGCGCGTCGCCTCGATGTTCCGCCAGCTGTTCCATCGCCACCTACACACTCTTCCCGGACTTCGCCACCGCGACCTCTTTCCCAACGTGATACGCGCTCGCCACAGCACTCAAGGGCGCAGACACCAGGCCCCCCACCCAACCAGTGGTACTTCACTGCCGACGAGACGCTGAGCACGCCGAGTGTTCTGGATGGCATTTCTCCGGCGGAAGAACGATTGCGAAGAGCCAAGGGTATCAATTTTATATACCAAGCAGGTGTCTTGCTTGATCTGCCACAGATCACTCTCTGGGTCGCAGGCGTCTTCTTCCACCGATTCTATATGCGTTACAGCATGGTAGAAGAGAAGGGTGGCATTCACCACTATGTGAGACAAAAGCCCCCTTCTATCATCTCTCGCGACAACCCTGGCCGTGTCTGATCAGTGTCAGGCGCCTTTCACACTTCCTAGATCAAAGCGAGGGGTCGAGAAAGCTCAAGCTGAACCACTGCTGACGGAATCGATTGAACAGAACATCGCGGCCACGGCTCTATTTCTCGCGAACAAGACGGAGGAGAACTGCCGGAAGACGAAGGAGATTATCATTACTGTGGCAAAGGTCGCTCAGAAGAACCCCAAGCTTATGATTGACGAGATGAGCAAAGAGTACTGGCGGTGGAGGGACAGCATTCTCATGTACGAGGAACTCATGCTGGAGTACCTGACGTTTGATCTCATGGTCGAGAACCCATACCAACGTCTCTTTGAGCTTCTCGGCCAGCTTGAAATTGTCCACAACAAGCATCTCCGGCAGTCGGCTTGGGCGTTCTGCAGCGACGCTTGTCTTACGTCCATTCCCCTTCTGCTTGAGGCTCGCGATGTTGCCATCACCGCGATCTTTTTCGCCAGTGTACACACCAATCAGAAGATTGACGACGTCAATGGCGAACCCTGGTGGAAGGCCTTGAAAGGAAACGAGGAGAAGTGCGCAAAAGCCATCGACATTGTGCGACAGTTCTATACCGAGAACCCCCTCCGCAAGCAGAACCCGTCCTTGCCTTCCCCGGCCTTCGACTTGGCCAATACTAGACAGCCAAGGGATCCAATGAGCCAGGACGCCCTGTCGTCCACAGCGGGCACGCCTTTTGAGCTGGACAGGGGGACACAGAGCCCGAAAGCTAGGGTTAATGGCCGAGACGATGTCACTAATACCGAATCGGGCTCACAGGCTACTCTAAAGGAGCCGGAGAGGCCGAACGGCAACGGTGCTACTTCTCCCGGCAAGCGGAAGGAAGTTGATTCGGACTCCGAGGGCAGAGACCAGAAACGAGCTCGACTCTCGGATGAAGATGAAGGAGAGGTTTTGGACTAGGCTTTCAGCTTACACTATTGTAATTATTCAGGGACCGGGTTTGGAGGCCTATCCCATTTTACGGCAAGGTTTCAGAGAAGGAAGGGGCCAACAGGGGCACAGAGTCAACCCCGTTGTACGATATGGGACCCCTTTCAAGGCAGCTTCGAGAACAAGCATTCTGGCTTGCGGAAAGACTCATGGCATGTCCAAGGACAAGGCGTTAATGGGGTGGTGGTCTGGCTGAAGTCATGACGCGAGCGATGCTTCCGAAGGCATAATACCTTATCAGTGCTTTCTACTCATAGTAAAACCATCACATTGGGGAAAAGCAGCATATTGTGGACCCAGGAACAAAACGGTCACCGCACAGGAACTGTTGAGCTAGCTACGGCCTCGCGGCGGAGCCCATCCGTCCTTCCTGTCTTGCGGTTGATTGCATCGTCCATGAAATCAATGACATCCACCATGTTGTCGAGCCCGAGAAGTGCTGCTCGCTCTTGCCTGTTGAGTAGCGCGCGCTTATCCGGGCCCATACCGGGTCCGCACATCTCGTGGAGGTGGTGCTGCACCAGCTTCACAGGCATCGGGGCGCGGACGACGTGGCGCATGAAGGACTCAACGGCCTCCCAGGGGCAGGACTCGTGGCCGGCGTAGAGGGCCGGGTTGGCGAGGATGCCGCGAGCAGACATGAGGCCCGCGAGCTTGGTGCCGCTGGGAGTGAAGTCCGTGTAGCCGTTGTGGCCGTTGATCGTCTTCGGCTCCGAGGGCTGTGCTGCCGCTCTGGAGACTGTTGACAGGGGCAGGGTCGCCATGGAAAAGACGTCGCCCGAGAGGAGGATAGGGAGGGTGTCGCCGTACTTGTCGAGGAGGATGCCGAGGGACTCGGTATTAATAGGGATGCTGGAGGCCGTGTGACGGGTACGGGGGTGGATGGTCAGGAAGTCGATGTTTCTGTCCTGGGGGTTGCCGATGACTGTGTCGATGAAATCCATGGTCCGCCTGTATATCGTTAGCACATCTCGGTCAGAGAGCTTCTCCAGGGAGAGTAACTCGTCCCTCAGGGCTAAGCGACTTACCTCAGGTCCTTATGAACACGGATCTTGACGCTGATGCTCCTCCCCTTGGGACTGTCTATGTCGCGCTCCTTACCGACATGCCATCCGTCACTGGCCAGGCGCTGGCGAGTGCTGACCACCATTTCACGGACAAGCTCGCGCTTCTCCATGAGTGCGGCACCGAGCGTCTCGGCACAAGCCCAGGACTGCGGGCAGCCGCAGTTGAGATCTACGCCGTTAACATAAGGGGCGGCGAGTGAGGATGAGCGGGCGAGCTCGAGGGCGCTGCTGGAGCCAAACTGAACTATCGTTGGAGGTTGGACCCCGCGGGTCGATATCGTCAGATCTTGGAAACTGTGTGTTAGCTGCCGAATTACCCTCTGTACGGGGATACAAACCACTGTCACGAGCAAACTTGTTGCGATTGAACTCCTTGGACAGGATCATTGGCGTCCAGCAGAGGTCGGTTCCATATTCATGAACGGTTTGACGGAAAGCAAGCTGTAGCATCATGAGTCTCCAGTGTATGTATTTTTCTTGATGAGTATTTGATGAGAGTACCTTGCTATATCTTACCATAGGGGCCGAGACATACAGAAACCTATCCTTGCTCTTGGCCGCATCGAATATTTTCAGAGGACTGCATAGAGTGACATGCTGTCAGTCCTTCAGGCTAAGAGAACACGGTCCCGAGGTAACTGGGGGTTGAGCTCACTGTGTCCTATCTGAAATTGTGTCATTGTAGATTTCGGCCGCCATACTGACAACACAATACGGGCACACTCATATGCGGCAGAGTGAGTTTTGTGAACCAACAACAAACAATTTGGAGATGAGTGTGAGAGGATACGACGCTGTCCAGGCTCTAAAAAGTGCACAATTACAGCGTTTCACAGTGGAGCAGGGGGGCTGTGGCGTCAAACCCAGATGGGTGTCCTCACTTGGGTAGTCATAGTGGGGGTGGGGCTTTCTGGTGACGATATCGGCGGGGTCTGCGGAGTACGATGCTCTATACTCAGTCAACCACCAAGGTGTTGAATCTGTGTCGTGAAGATTGGGCACGAGAACACTACGCTACAAGTCTCTCCTTTACTGTATGAATTCTCCAAGTAGTCAGAGATTAGATCGCTATGCCAACTTATGCCACCTGTGATTGCAACTAGGGGTTTTATTCCTTCCTTTTTCTGTACTCTAGGCGAGCGCTCTAGCAAAATCACAGAGTCAGTGATCGGGCGCGGCGTTTCGGGTGAGATACGCAGATCAAGAACTCAATTCTGGTGTTTACCTTATAGAGTAATTGCTACTATAGTCCTTCCTCGCGAAGGTCAATGGAGAGTGCTGTATCCATCTTTATATCTCAATACAAGAAATCTACGTCCCACGTGATAGATGGTGCCAATCAGTCTCAAATCGTCACCAAGGAAGCGTCAACATCTAAACATAGCTAGAACTAACTTAAAGAAGAACAGAAGTGTAGAGGCACATACTAGTGCTAATGTATCGGCGCATCGCCTTCGTCAACGAAGATCCCTCGCATAATCACCGTCAAAGTTGTGACATGCGTTCGATTGCGGACTATTCTGGGCGAATAGCAAAAAGAGGCCTTTCAGGATAGTAAACAGGGGTTGCTCCTCAGCTTCAGGTATGCATTGTACCGGATCAGGAAGGAATATGTACCCATCTAAACTATACTATTCGCAGTTTTTGTACGTTACAAACTTACACAGTACCTATCCTTCTAACCCGCAGTGACACGAGACGATCTTTCCTTGTGCGCAAAACGCCCCTCTATTTTTTTCTTCGTGCTCGCCGTCTAGTAGTAAGCTATTCCTGTCAAACCAATCACGGTAACCGTCAATCGCTAGAGTGACTAAGAAGCTCACACACCTGGAAGTAACCTGGAGTGGCATTCCTCCCAAATTGGTAAATGGGTTCGCCATTGCACACCTTGCCAATGTCTTCAGCACAACTCGCGAGATTACCGGTAGGTTATAAGCCCGTGTAAACTTCTTAAGCTTACCTTAGCAATCGGCCCAAGCCGGTTTGTTAGAGATGCTTCTTCCAGCAAACGGACCGAAGGACCATCGCTCTTCAGCAGTCTAGCCAAACCTTTCCGGATTCGACCTCTCAGGCAGAGATCGAGGCAATTGATCCACACTCATCCGTCCAGACAGTTCACCAGTAAGGGTCTAGATCGACGCCCGGTCTAGACAAGTGTCTCAGCTCGAACAATACGGAGACCGTCATGCCAGCTCGCTCCTCTACGGTAGTAGCTGGCGAACAACCACAAGGCAACACAACATGAAGATTGTGGCCTAGGCTGCCAAAGATCTGCCGGTGTTTCCGCATACGGGCGATCCCAAAGAAGTCCTGATGACGGTGCCCCGTTTGAGGTATTACCCTTCGTCTGCCCACCAGAGGAATGTCTGGCGGGTCATCCCACAGAGCGACGGAAAAGCCGTTGCTTGTCTCATTTGGTCACTCGCCGCTCTTTTACGAACTCAGCGGTCTTACAAACAGAGGAGCTGTGTCAGTGTGCGACCTCCCGTAACCCCTTTCATTGTGCGCTCATCGACACCTGCGGAGGGGAAGAAAACCTTGCTTTGCTTGTTGCGGCAAGGTCCACGAGGTAGACATCGAAAGGTTCGAAAACGGAAAAAACATTCCAGACATTGACTTCGTTGATGACCCTCGATCGTAAAGGACCCTCGGTTATTTTCCCATCTGGACGGGAGGCGCACGCTATTCTGCCCACCTCGACCGGATGCGCTCCGTCTATGACAGCTGTGGATATCATGTCATATCTAGCCCATGTTAGACCTCTTGTCTAGGCAAATTGGTCAGTGACAAACAACGTCGGAGTTGTGGCTACCATGGACTAGCAAATAGGGCGCATCCGCCAAGGCAGCGCAGGACGACGAAGATGGCCTAGAAGATGAGACAGTCACGAACCTACGTCCGCTAGCTTCCTTCTTCCCGCCTGAAGGGTTATCCTTCAACCGGATGTTGATGAAATCGTCAAGGTACAACGTCGTGCGAAGGTCAAGGGATATATAGGAACTTGGGCTGCCATCCCGGGATCGTTCACACAAAAGATCACACACTTGCTTGGAGATTTCACCTTAGTATAGAAACACATGCACATACACACCTACACAGATCCCAAATAAACAACGCCAAACACCACTATTCCAGTCAATACTCCCACCAACACAACGACGAGATGCTTGCCAGTCGACTATTGACGGTTCTGGGCCTCACTGGGTTCGTCACCGCCTTTCCGCAGATACAGGTTCACTCCGAAAAATGCCCACAAACCATGTGCATCGACGGCATCAATACGGAATGCAGCACGCGATGGGGAGGATGTTACGACCGGTGCAAGCCAGACACGCGACCAACGATGCCGCCGTGCAATCCGACGCCGTACGCCGTTCCCCCAGTCTGGCCTCTCCCGGGTCTTCAGCTACCGTTGCCGACCCGGAAATCTTTGAGGAGAGGGCCGCCCTCTCTAACGAAGCCGCCTTCCACTCCCACCGCAAAGCCCACACCGGATGACTCCTGCAGCACCCGAACAATCTGCAGGGATTTTATCGACGATTGCGGTCACATGTATGGCGGGTAAGTCACTGGCCCCCAATCTACCAAGGGCATATATCGCAAAGCCAGTCACTAACTCGAAGAACTTGAAGTTGCCACGCCGATTGCCAGCCCTGGCCGACGTTCTCAAAGCCGCCGTGTACACCTAGCGGGTCTATCAACCCATCAACACCGCCGAACCAGTACTAGAATGGTCAATTTACGCTTATGATATATGCAAAAGCTAGGCGTGTGCAATACAGGGAACATGACGGGTTGTGATCGAGATTTACGGTCAATGGTTTTAACTTTTGTGGTGTTTTAGCGAGTTGCATTGAATGTAAATATAATGTCTTAGCTAGCATGCATGAGCCTTACACTTCCCTCGCTGCCTCTCCAGTTCATCCCAATTCATCGGTTTATACACATGAGGCAGAAGCATAATGGTGCATTACTTCGATGGCCAGATATTAGGTCGTCCAGAGCCTGAAACCGCCCCATATCCAATTCGGTCCCTGTACAATTGACCTAGGTTGTTGATCTGTGAGTCTAATTCATCTAGTGTATGGGAATGGGGACGCAAAGTTCCCAACCCTGTGTTCGGTGGTGAGCAGATAACCCATGGGTGGCAGGGAGCGTCCCAATAGTTGGGAGCATGTTCTGTATGCGGGATGGTAGAATTGGGTAAGAGCAAGCAGCTTATATGCGTCTACTACTTGAAGTACAAAACCAAAGTCAATAAGGTGGTGGAGGGGAAATATAGCCAGTGAAGTCTAAGTGAGCCAGCACGGTCAACATCACTTGTCCCTGTACAGCGACCATGCAAAAGTCCGTGAGCAAGGTACAGTGTACCACTATAAACCGTAATCTTTAGTTATAAAGAATCTACTATATCTCTTAGTAATAGGTATAAAAGTAAATAATAAAATTAATATTTTAGTACTTAAGTATAAGAAGTATATACTACTATTTTATATAGTATTTTTTACTTATTTAGTAGTAAAGATATTAAGTATATTTACTTATAAGTCTTGTTCTAAGATTTTACTTTAGGAGAAATACAGTATATATACTGTATTTATACACTATAAGCTCCCTATCTAGAAAAAGTATTGTACCTTATATACTCCCTTTTATTTTACTACTCTAGTTAAGAAGTAGAAAGTAAAATAAAATATAGGCTATATAGAGGCTTACTAGATCTATATAGAATATATTTTTTCTTTTATTTTAGATATCTATAGATCTTAGTATAGTCTATTAAAAACAAATGTTTTAGGTGTATACTGTACCTTGCTCACGGACTTTTGCATGGTCGCTGTAGGAGAAGTGGTATAAGATTTGATCTCCGTCTTTTGCTGAGTGACTTTCTTATTTCCTCACTCAGCAGTTTATATCGCACCGGCTTTTCGAGTCGACAACACCACAAGGTACGAATAAAGAATCGCATCATCTCTGTCATTCTTATCCATCACCAGCCAAAACGGAGAATACTCTGCAAACCTGCTGGCGTTACAAAGAGTGCCCGATGATTGATCTCGAAGCAAACCCAGTCACCACCTCCTTGATGGCCACTCTTTAAATAGCTGACAGGCAACATGCCAATATATCACTGGATGAACCCATCAAGGAGACTGGGAATACTAGTTCGAAAAAGGCCAGGGTACTTCGGTTGCGACTTAAGCCTTCCTTGCGTGTTGTTGCTGCCTCATGGGCATCGACGCATAGCTGCCCACCTCGTTGGAATTCGCGTGTGTCAACCCCCATCTAGTGCGGAAAATTTCAGTATTGGAATTTGAGGTGCAACTACAGCGCTGCCTAATCAATGGAACCCATGGCCTTTCGGTATTCACATCAGCAGCAGCGCCGTGACGCATCTAGAAGTATCGAGAAAACACGGTACTATTTGTTTTGGAAACCCTCCTATGGCCATCAATCTCAAGAACTGTGTTAATTGCTGTAGAGAAAAACGTGACCTCGATGGTCAAATCAGCATTGTCGGCTTATCGTAGAAGACGGTAATCTAATGATTGACTTATTGATATTGGTCTGCAGCTCGTTTTTGGTGTAAGTCAAGCGCCCAGCCACAGTTCCTGTCTGGGCCCCGGTCAATATCGCTCTGGGTGGGGATCGTAGCCGCTGTCGTTTAATTGAATATTGCCCCCGTAGTTTCAATGCGGGTTTCAATTCCTCTTCCCTGCAACCCTAAAAAGAAACGCCCAAAACGAAACGAAACAGAAAGGGGGGAGGGGTAAGGGTGAGCTTGACAACGAAGAGAAGGATAACGTTGGGATAGAAGGGAAAGAAAGACGGGGAGGGGGAAAAACAGGGAATGACTTCCCCCCCTCCCCAAGGTTCATCCCACACAACACGAAACCCTGATCTGCGGAACCACAAAAAAATTGGTTGGCGCAAGTCAGGAATAGTCTGTGCAGTCACAGTACTGCTACTGCATCTGTTCTTTTTCAAGAAACCTTTGGGAGAGTCCCGTGGCTCCTGGTGAGCAGGACGCATTCTGTGGTTTGTGTGCTGCTGAGAGAGGGTGCATTTGGCGGGGTAAGGCCGTTGTCCCCAGAGAGCAGCAATCCCCAATACCTAGGAATTTTGACAGCACTCACTGGAAGACATCTTATTCATGCTAGAATAAAACAGCCACAGAGTCCACTTTATCCAGCGCTCCACACTACGTACCTGTCTAAGGAGGTTTCTGAGTGGCAGGCAGCAGATCCTGCTCTTTTATTTGATTTTCTCGTTTTCGGGCGTCTGGCCAGTTGGACACAATGGCGAAAGCGACTGTGGCAGGATGAACGAGACAACACGAACTATAAACTGAAGCACCAAGCTCAGGGACCTCGGACCGGATATCTCACCCAGCAGGCTTCCTCTCACACGTGTACTGCATCCACCGTTCTTGCCATGTCAACAACTGGCAGTCGGATTTGACGTGGCGCTCGCAGCCCAACCTCCCACATCTCCAGTCTCTCGTTCTGTGCTAGGCACCATGCCAGGTGTCCTGGCGCCCCCCTCTGTGGGATGGCCTCCCAAGTCTTGCGATAAGAGGACTCAAGCCCTGTTCGGAACCCTCCCCACCCCATGTTTCCTTGACGCACGGTGCGTTAGTGTTGGTGAGCGCCGGCCACTTGCAAGCCTGTATGGTGGGACCGAGGAGAACGATTCTCTTTCTCGGCTGGGCTGCGACTGCAGCCATTCGCCCTGCCCGTTCCCGAGTATCCAGCCCTTTGCATCCTCTCCCCCGCTTCATATGCTGAAGCGTCCGCCGGTCAACTAGAAGCAGGGCGAGATATGGGCAAGAGAGGGTAGCGTCGTGGGTAATCTACGACAGAATCGGATCACAAGTCCGAAATAGTGTACAACCGCCCAATCACTGCCCGAAGGGTAGAGATACGTTGGCGTTCACATTCACTCATCAGGCGTCGGGAACAGAGAGTTATTTTTTTAAAGAGCAGATTCATCGTGACGTGGCCCCTACGTACAGAGAGACTAGGAAACTGAAAGTCAAAAACTAGAACCCTTGCCAATGATTCTTTTAGGTACCAGTCCGCCGCACCTTCGTTGGTATTAAGGTGCCAAAAGACTCGTAAGCCCTTTCCGCATGCAAGCCAGTTTTTCAATTCCACCCATGAGCCGGGGCGCGTCTAGCAGTCAACCAAGAAGTTGGTGAGGCCAGCCACGCCCAGTGGCTCGCCAGGTAGCCTTCCCGCGATCTATCAACAAACAAGTCCTGATGAATCTCGAGTAAAAAAACCCCCCCAAGCGTCTTGCCAGATCCGGTGCGTGATCGACCTTAGCAGACCAAAGGGGCTTGTTCCGTGCTAAAAGGGAGAGGGAGAATGTGTGTATCCGTGAGAAAGCGTTTCTTAGATGAGGTCGGCCACGTTCATGGGCATCTCCTCGATCTGGGTGCTGTAGAACTGCTCAATCTCTCTCATCATGCGAACATCGTCGGCGGTAACGAAGTTGATGGCAACACCCTTACGACCGAAACGACCACCACGGCCGATGCGGTGGATGTAGTTCTCGCGGTTGGCAGGAAGGTCATAGTTGATGACCAGGGAGACCTGCTGGACGTCGATACCACGGGCCAGAAGGTCGGTGGCGATCAGGACACGGGAAGATCCGGAACGGAACTCCTTCATAATCAGGTCACGCTGAGCCTGGTCCATGTCACCGTGCATGGCAGAGACGGTGAAGTCACGGGCAGTGAGCTTGTCGGTGAGCCAGTCAACCTTTCTGCGGGTGTTGCAGAAGATGACAGCCTGGGTGATGGTGACAGTCTCGTACAGGTCGGAGAGGGTGTCGAGCTTCCACTCTTCCTTCTCAACAGCGATGTAGAACTGCTTGATACCCTCGAGGGTAAGCTCGTCCTTCTTGACGAGAATGCGGACGGGGTCGCGCATGAACTTGGTGGTGACCTCAAGGACGTCCTGGGGCATGGTGGCGGACAGAAGGACGACCTGGGTGCTCTGGGGAAGCAGCTGGAAGATGTCGTAGATCTGCTCGGTGAAACCACGCTGGAGGGAGGTGTCAGCATGCGACGGGGGCGAACCAGGGTGCTGAACAAAAAACTTACAGAAAGCATCTCGTCGGCCTCGTCAAGGACGAACATTTTCATGCTGTCGGTCTTGAGGAAGCGGCGCTGAATCATGTCGTGGACACGGCCAGGGGTACCAACGACGACCTGGGGACCGTCTTGCAGGGCCTTCATGTCGTCGCGGACGCTAGTACCACCGATGCAGGCATGGCACTCAATGTTCATGAAGTCACCGATGGCGACGACAACCTTCTGAATCTGCTGAGCAAGCTCACGGGTGGGGGCGAGGATGAGAGCCTGGCAGGCCTTGACGTTGGTGTCGATCTTCTGGAGGACAGAGATGGAGAACGTGGCGGTCTTGCCAGTACCGGACTGAGCCTGGGCAATGACATCGTGGCCTGGTTGGAGGGTGAGCGGGAGTTATTGCGCAGAGGATCAACTGGTCTGAACATACCCTTGATGACGGGCATGATGGCACGCTGCTGGATGGCGGAGGGACGCTCGAAACCATAGGCGTAAACACCTGCAAGAGCCATATCAGCGACAAAGTCCACGGTGAGGGTATTTCCACCCGAGAATTTTGAGCCCGGGAAAACATACCGCGAAGGAGCTCCGACTTCAGGTTCATGTCATCGAAGGAGTCGACGGTCTCATCGTAGTTCGACTCGATCTGGCCTGATAGATATGTTGTCAGCGACTTGAGGTCTTTTTGGAATGCGCCGGGCCGGAGATTAGAGAAACAAAGAGAGGGGGGGGACAAGGTGGCCGGTCGGCGACCCTCTGAATCAAAGGCGAAGCCTCCAAAAGCTTCTGGTGGAAGGATCAAGATGTCGTCGCGAGACTTACCCTCAGGCACATCCTCAAGACCCTTGTCAGCCATGATTGCGGTTGTGTTGTGGAAGAAATCTAGATCACAAGCACAGCTTGAGATCTAGAAATATCGTCGCGAAGGTGGGGTTTGGCGAGGGGTTGGAAAATTCGCAAACGTCTCGGTGAGAGTTGCGAAAAAGGTCAACGAATCGAATTCTTAGAATTAAAGTCTCAACTAGATCCGGTACTCTTGGCGAATCGCAAGAGTAGAACTGAATCTAGGAATAAAGGGTGCGTTGTTGGGTTTGTTCGTGGGGTGATGGTGCACGTTGATTGTCCGGTGGTGGGAGGTGAAGTTTTTATCAGCAGCCGCAGGAATTCTTGACCACGTAAAAAAATTTCGCAGGCGGCGGGCGGCCCCTCGATTTATGCGGTAAGCGAGGTTGCGCTAAACAGAAAAGGCAGGAATAGTGATTAGGGCACACCCGCCGTGCCTGTCTGAGTGAGTAGAAGGCCACTAATAGCAGTGCAGTAGAGCCAACTGGCTCAGCGGCCTCAGTGGGACTCTACAACTCTGCAACAGTAGCGAGGGCCGGAGATGCCAGGCGCTGCAGGAGGCACCGTAGTCGCTCTTGCCTTCTGGATTTTCCTCCTCGTTTTCTTTGCCCCTCTCTCTTACCAGGCCACACACCCCGGCCCTCTTGTGGCGGAATGCCTGCAAAAATTTCATCTAGACATCTTCATGCATTAATTGAGTTGTAGAACCAGTTTATTGAAGCATGTGCCCGCCACCCATCACTGCTGTCCCTACCGCTTGTACCACCTGCACCTGCGATGCCAGCCCAGTGACATGATTTCTTGTGCGTTTTCCAGGTCTTTTTCCTCCTTTGTTTTCTGACGACTGTGCTTTTCTCCTCTCTCTCTCTCTCTCTCTCTCTCTCTCTCTCTCTCTCTCTCTCTCTCCCCCCCTGCTTGCCTTGGTTCTCCAATGCCTGAACCCCCCTTTTCTCTCCGCCACTACCATACTATCCCAAAGCAGCAGGCACATGTCATTGTTCTGCCAGTAACCTACGCCTTAAAGATACATGGCGAACGACAATCTCGAGCCACCCCATGACACTATGTCCAATAGGATAATCAATGCGCAAGCTGTCACCAACGGTCTCGACTATGACTCAAAACCTGCTAAAAATGCAGTCACTTTCCATGAGTCAATTCCTACCCATCCTCTGGGCGTGAAACCGCTGGGCAACCAGTATCTCTCGGATCGTCCGAACGCTCGGATGCACATCGGATATTTCAAGACTTTGCCCGACGAGGCCCTGATGATGCTCTTGGACTATCTCGATCAGGAACTTCTGAGAAACCTGGGCACAAGCTGCAAGTTTCTCTATGCATTCTGCCGGTCCGACGATTTGTGGAAGTCGTTGTTTCTACAGTAAGTCACACAGTTTACAGCTTGGTCAAGTTTCCGTAAGCCGGGGGCTATGGCGTTCATCAGTAGCCGCTGCGAGCCACGCTGTCGCCCTCGTCACCGGTTTCCATGGGTCGAGGTTTCTATGACTCTGCAGTGTGACTGGCTTGTAGGCGCGATTTCAGCCACACACCCGCTCATCACATCTTGTCATGTAAGTAAGAGCCACCTGCTGACCACACTTTAGGTCCCACAGCTCAGGCAGGTTCGATGGCACGTGGCAGGGAACATGGAGGGCCACCCACCTCCGGCTGTCTCCTGAGCAGCAGTCAAAGATCGACTGTAGCAACGTCTTCTCCGACGTCCTGCATAGGCCATTCGTCTGCAGTCATGTTGACTTGACGCAGTTTACCTCGAGAATCTCGAAGAGCAACCTCATCCAGCGCATGGAAACTCTTACGTACGATGAATTCTCTGAGAAATGGTCAGAAACGCCCTTCATCTTGACCAACTATATCCAGACGTGGCCAGTCTGTCATGAGTGGAACATTGACGCCATTTCGAAGCTCTATGGCAACGTCGAGTTTCGTGCAGAGGCCGTGGACTGGCCCTTTTCAACTTATCGCGACTACATGGACAATAACGATGATGAGAGTCCTCTGTATCTTTTCGATAAAAAGTTCGCGGAAAAGATGGGGATCAACGTCGGGCGCGAGGAAGGTGCGGCGTACTGGAAGCCAGATTGCTTCGGACCTGACCTATTCGAACTTCTGGGCAGGGAACGGCCAGCCCATCGTTGGCTCATCGTTGGCCCAGAGAGGAGCGGATCGACATTCCACAAGGACCCAAACGGCACAAGTGCATGGAACGCTGTGATCCAAGGTAAAAAGTACTGGATCATGTTTCCGCCTACGGCATCGGTGCCGGGAGTCTATGTTTCGCAGGACAGTAGTGAGGTGACCAGCCCCCTAAGCATCGCAGAGTGGCTTCTCGAGTTCCATGCGGAAGCCCGTCAGTTGCCTGAGTGCATCGAGGGCATCTGTAACGAGGGGGAGATTCTGCATGTGCCCAGCGGATGGTGGCATCTGGTTGTCAACATCGAGAGCGGTATCGCTCTGACGCAGAACTTTGTCCCCAAGAACCAGCTCTCCGAGGTTCTGTCCTTCCTCAGAGACAAGCCAGACCAGGTCACGGGTTTCAAGCAAGAGGTAAAGGATCCATATAGACTGTTTGTTGAGCGTCTCCGGCAGGATCAGCCGGATCTCCTGGAAGAAGCGCTCCAAACTGTAGAGAGAAAAAACGCCCAAAAGAAGAGAAAGTGGGAGGAGGCAGTGGGTGGAGGTAGCAGCGAGGCTAACGGGGGAGGCTTCAGTTTTGGGTTTGGGGGTGATCTAGAGGATGACGAGGTACCCTAGGTTCGCAGCTCACACTGCGGCGTCTGGGTGCTGCAGATTCATGACAGATCCACCTACTTGAACAACGGGCTTCGGATGGCATAGGGTCTTTCAAATCCGATACAATCCTCTTTATTGCAGCGATGATTCTGATGGGTCTTTGAGTCGAGTGATAGAGTAGAGTGTGGCATTGTTGAAAGCCATAAACTAGGTACCGGGATGGTTTGATAATGTCGAAACTGAGATTGAATAGGAGCGGAAAGGTGTCAGTTGAACAATACATGGCCGATTGTCAGATATCTTAGCTTGTGAAACCAGACATGAATTGTGGTTTGGCTTGGGTGAGGTGCGTGAAACGGGAAGTAAGCAATAACTGGTCAGAGGTAGTAGAGAGGGAAAAGAGTTTACCCTTATGTTGCCATCAATCAGACAGCACTGTGTCTTGGCAGATACGTACAATGGCTAATAGCCTACTTGCTTTTTTTCGATCTCGTGCAACTTCTGACATTGTCTGTGTTTTCAGTGAGTGGAGGATCTCGTCGTGCTTAAGAGGACAAATGCAATCAGGGCAATAGGGCCAAGCACCTGAAGATTGTAGGTGGTTTGCTTCGATGCATTTTTCGATAGCTGCTCCATGCTGTAGCTTCGTATCAAAGTGCCAATATATCCGAACGGATCAACAACTCAGGCTGTTCTGTGCGGAGACCAGGCTGTAGATGTTATGTGTATGCAGCAAGTCTGGGAAGTGAGAGAGGTAGGAGGCCGACCCCACGTTTACACCCGCCCTTTGGGATTCAGATTGGACGTGTCCTAATACTGCACTGCGCCCCTCTACAGGTAGGTAGGTATATAGGTACGTACCCCCCTTATTACTACCACTGGCTACCTCTTGATACCGGGCCCCAGTTCCCCGACCGACCCTCCCCAGAGGAGTTGTTGGCTGCCAGCTGATATCCCACATTCAGTAGCCAGCCTTCACTAACAGTGCGCACGCACCCCAAGCACCATACCGTAACTCACCTTACCTCCCGTTGCTCTCTGGGCCCCGTCCCCGTCCCAGTTCCTGGTCCCAGTCAGTCATCAGCTGAAGGGGAACGACGTGCACTCGGCCGCGTTTCTCTCCACCACCCAAACCATCATCTTCAACTCTCCCCGATTACTCGTGTTTCGCCCCCCCTCGCCTTTCAACGGCTGACTAAAAAGTTCGCGAGATAACCAGGCACAAACGAACCAGGCACATTCTGCATTTGCCTTTGTGCCGAGATAATCGACCACCTCATCCAAACAAGAAGCTAGAGACGATCCCCTCTGCCCCTGGCTCCGAAACCATGTGACGGAACCATCCAGTGCCGCCCACCAACTTCGCACCCAGCTCTCTTTTCGAACATTCTACACGTCGAAGCTCTAGCTCAACCGGACGCCCTTTGTTCAAGACTCGTCTCCGACGGCGGTCCGCACAGGCTGACATTCCGACGCCAACTCAACCCAAGCCTGCCTAATCACCGCGCCGCCTTACGTAGTAGTTGCTTCACCCCAAGACCGAACACCATACATAGACGCGCCGCTTCGATCTCGGCTCCAAACTTTACATACCCATACAATACATACCCTTGACGCACCTTTGCTGCCTGTTGCTATCCTTCAAGGGCTACGCTTCGCCCCCGTACCGCGCAATCATGGTTTCCGACGAGCACTACGAGATCTGCCTCCCTATCCTTCAGGATGCCACTCTCGAGGACGAAGACAAGACGGACAAGCTCGAGGACCTCCTGCGAAGCCAGACAACCTTGAACGGCTCCTCATTAGATAATGCGATCCTCGATGTGTTATGGCGATACCGTGATGGAGGCGGAGCTGCCGCCTCTCCGCCTCCCATCCGCCAGACCATCCTGCGACGACCATCACCTGCATCCTGGCGCGGCAATGCCACTCCTCTCTCAGGATCTCCGCGTCTTGGAGTTAGCCCGCTGGCTCCTCCGGGCTTTGTCCCGTCCTTTACCCCGTCCTTCACTAGAACGAAGTCATCCGCCGCCTCTCCCTTCTCCTCCCCAAGACCTTCCCCGAGACTCGCCTTTGCAACGCCCGCTATACCTCACAGCCCTAACCTCAACGCGTACGAGTTCGCCAGCGATAAATCGCCTTCCCATGAAACCTTTGGCGATTACCAGACGGAGAATGTAGAGTGGCTAGTAGCGGATGACGCCATCAGCGTCACATCGTCCCTAGGGACCTCAAGCGGCTTGAACGCCGCCGCCCCGGAGTTCTCGTCCATGTCGTCGCAACAAGCCGACATGTCCCCCTATGATATGCTCCGCTCAATTCTCGGTCAGACACGGACTGATGAAGAAATTGAGGCCGCCCTTGCGGTCCATGGATACGATCTCAGCGCGACAATCGTGTCCATCATGGAGAGCCAAGCGCAAGACAATGGTTATAGTAGTCCACAGCCCGAGGAGAACAAGGTCTCTCTCATTGGGAAAGCCCTGGCTGCTGAGAGCCGCCCTACTACACCAGCTGGGCAGCGATCGGGCGTCATCTGCAAGTTTTATATGTCCACTGGACAATGTCTTAGGGCAGATTGCCGGTTCAGCCACGACTTGAGCAACCACCTTTGCAAGTGAGTGCATGCAGCCGTCTTTTCTTTGCGTAAAGCTGTAACTGATACAATCTTCCAAGGTACTGGGTCATGGGCAACTGCTTGGCAGGCGATACCTGCATATTCTCTCACGACCCTGCACATCTCATGAACAAGCTGACCATGGACGGGGCCAGCACGCCGCCCGCCAAACAAGCCAACTTGAACGATTTCAACTTATTCCCAGCACTTCCAGCAGGCACCGCTGAGCATGTCGGCAGCTACAGTGGAAGCTCGAATGTTACCATTGGAATTACGCCACCGCCTGGTTTGAAGCCATTCTTTGGGGGGGAGAGCCCTCGGTCTAGATCTCGCCCTGGCAGCCGACACCAGCAAGCTAGGGAGCCCGTAGCCCCCTCGCTAGATGACGCAGACGCGTTCCCTACTTTGGGCTCTGCTGTTGCGAAGCAGGGCAAGAAGCACCATGGGAAACGAGGCGGTCACGGCCACAAGGAGAACTTTACACCAAACTCCCTTGCCGAGATTGTCAAAATGTCACCATCCCCCGGCCCAGCTTCGCTTCGCCAAGACCTCAAGAAGATTGGACGGAACGGCAGCTCAACCAATATCCGAAACGGGGAGAACAGCGCGGCAGCCCAAGCAATTCCGAACCCGAAACACATCCCATGGTTGGAAACCGGCGAAAGAGCCAACAAATCCTACCTCAAAGCTCGACAAGAAGCCATCAAGCACGGCGGTCTCAGGAACAAGTTCCTTCAGAGGTAAGTTGGTTGAACGCAGAGGTTCGTGACGAGTTTAGCTAACCTACCTCTCAGTGCCGCACAAGCCTGGAACCGCAACGATGCGAGGGCTGCTAAGGCTCTGAGCTTGCGTGGCCAGAGTGAGAATGATCTCATGCGGAAAGCGCACCGAGAGGCAGCTCGCGAACTGTATGAAGAGCGCAACAAGGCCAACGCAAACAGCGTCGAGATCTACGTCGACCTGCACGGGCTTCACCCCGAAGAAGCTGTGGAGTACTTGGAACGGGTGCTGATGGAGAATGTCAAGGAAAGCCGGCCGATCTACGCCATAACAGGCACAGGTCACCACAGTAAGAATGGCAAGGACAAAGTCGGCAAGGCTATCCGCAACTTTCTCAATGAGTGGCGATACGCCTACCGCGAATTCTCTGTTCCCGGAGACCGCAACAACATGGGCGGCATCTTGGGTATCGATGCTCGTAGTTACGACAAAGGTCTGGCTCGCGAAGGAACATCAAGTGCGGATGACAGCAAGGAGGAAGTGGACATCCTGAGCCAGGGTGTGGAAATTGGGGATGGCAAGGTCAGGCTTCTTGTGAGAGATCCTCCGAAAGGACCCAGCGGGCGCCGATAACCGCTGCTAGATGGATAGAAATCACAATAAAGTAGAAAGAACCAAAGTAGAAAATCTCAACCAGACGCTCCCAGGAGCACTCTTCTACATATCCACCTCGAGAGTGCGATCAAAAAATGATGGGTGTAGAAAGGAAAACTTTACAAGTAGGTGCGAGGGGCTGATAGATCCTGGGGTCCCTACCTAGGTACAGATAGGTAGAGTTCATGCAGGGAAGCAGCACCCAAAGCTTCCAGCTCGTGTGGAGTCCCCACAGAGACCACACACCCAGACCTTGGGCCGGGCGCCAGTCGGTTGGCAGGCAAGCCGATCCGGACGGGATGCACCGCCAGTTTCCATTTTAGTGCGTGCGCGCGTGCATGCGTAAACTAGAACCCTGCCTGTACCTACGTTAGGTACCTAACTTGGGTACCCATGACGGGGGATTGAAACTGTTCGCAGGAAACATGAGACAAGTTCATTGCGGTTTCGACAAAACGTAATCTTGATCTCATCTTCTCTTTTAAACCAACCTCGGGGTTCCTCTTCCGTTAAACTACACTCCTAGCTTCATTCACGAATCTTACAAGCTTTTTGGTTGCAATAGAAAACGAAGAAGCAACAGGTTACCTGGGTAGACTGAGGGCGAGAAGCTTGAAAAAGAACCCTGGCTGAAATCCCCAAAAGCTTACGGACCTGGCGACGATCTGGTAGTAAAAGTAGACAGACGGCTTGGCTCGACCTTTGATCTCGCTGTGGCCTGGCTTACCTCATCGCGGCAGGTGTTTACGGTCAGCCAGCTCCTTCGATATTGACACGCATGCCTTGGGGCGCAGCTTGCCAACCTACACATCTCGATCCCGTTCGCATCCGACTTAACCAGTTCTTCGAAATGGCTCTTCTACAGCTTCAATAAAACAATTATAGACCAGAACCGAGCAACGCCAAGCCGAAACGACATCGACTCGTCGACCCCGCGAGCAGCTTCTACTCCCGGCGCTTCCGGTCCCAAAGCCAAACCCTTTATTCTTCTCAATCGCCGCAGACGCCGACCAAGTTCCCCCTACGATGCCGGCCGACTTTGAATCCGCAGCGCGGGCGCTGTCCCTCTCCCCGAATCCTCCCTCCTCCCCCTCCGAAACCTATGCCGACGTCCGCCCGCCATGGATCCGCAACATCGGCGGCATCTCAACCACCACAATCACCTCTGGCCGCCGCACGTCTTCCGCTCGCTTCGGCCGCCAAAGGTCAGCATCGCGACAGGCAACAGCTCTGGCGAGTCTGAACCGCACTGTGCGCTACGCAATCAGGACTGGCAACCGCCTCTGGGACATGTACCTTAGCCTCAGCCCCGTTCAGCGCGTCGCCGTCGCCGTCTTCCTTCTGGTCGTCAACGTTCTCGGTATCTTGATGCTCGTCTACTCGCACGCCATCTTCAAGTGGCTCGGCCCGGTCGCGCAGAAGTGGCGTGCTCTGCCCGGCGGCTGGCTCATCATCTGGGCCTTTACGTTTTTGACAGCCTTCCCGCCCATGATCGGCTATAGCACTGCCATCTCCATCTCGGGCTTCGTATACGGGTTTCCGCTAGGGTACCCCATTGTCGCGACGGCCACGGTGGCGGGGAGCTTGACGGCGTTTTACACAAGTAGGGGCATCTTCAGCGGATACGTGCACCAGCTAGTGGGTCAGGACCACCGGTTCATTGCATTGGGGCAGGTGTTGAGGAAGGACGGACTGGGAATGCTGACGGCGGTGCGCTTTTGCCCACTGCCGTACAGCTTGTCAAATGGGTTCCTGTCCACGATCCCGTCCATTAAGCCATGGGCGTTTGCGGCCTCGACGGCTCTTGCTAGGTACGCACGTATACCTCCCTCCCCGAGCTCTCACTTGACTTCTGAGTTGTCCGTGTAGCTGACACACCGCAACAGCCCTAAACTGCTTGTCCACGTCTTCATTGGCAGCCGTCTTGCTCTCATCGCCGAAAAGGGCGACGAGATGACAACCGGTAGCAAGGCTATTAACTACATCTCCATGATCCTTGGCGGTACCGTTGGCCTGGTTGTCGGCTGGCTCATCTACCAGCGCACCATGGCCCGGGCCGCCGAGCTGGCCCTTGAGGAGGCCGAGGCAAACGGTCTCGTGCCTGGTTCCAATAATACGCCTGACTACTTGGACGTCGAGGCTGGTCTCGTTGACCCAGAAGACGTGGCGGCGCTCATGGGTGACGACGACATCTCGCTGTGGACGCGCGAGGCAGACGAAGAGAACGGGTATCGCGACGACGACGACGAAAACGAAAACGATGTCAATGGCATCGGGATGACGAACCAAAAGGCGACTGCGGAACCGTTTCACGACGAGCACGGCGGGAAGGAGAATGGGTTCAAGAGTTCTCATTAGGCGTTTTTGGGGAGGCGTTTATCCACAAGAACTGATTCGGTGGGCGGGTATAGACTCAAGAAAATCGGCGTCGGAATAGACCATGATTCAACACATCATGTGCCTGAGTCCTCCACGTAACGTAGCACGATCAAGTGAGTTGCTGGACCAATTTCACCATGGATTTCGGAACGCCCCGGGGCAGACAGCACGAGCGGTTTCATGACATCAGTGGTCTCATTTCCGGTATTGTGTGGTATCTATCATACGAACGAGTTCTGTCTGCTACTCCTTCCTGCGTCTGTTCGTTCCGTTCTCTTCGTTCTCGTCAATTTGTACATAACAGCTCGTGTAGCAGATCCAGGACTGAGGCTCGACTAGAGAAGTTAAAAACAATAAAAAAGCTCAACAGCAAATTCGAAGAACAAGGTGCCATCCCAACGCCTTCGCTGAAAAGAAATAAGAATTTTCAAGAAAAAAAGAAGAAGAAAAAAAACACATGCCTCCCTTTCCCAACCATTAAAAGCCATTTTTTCAAGTATACGACAAAAGACGAGAAGAGGAGAGGGCAAGAGCTCAGGCCCCTATTGCCTCCCCTGGAAATGTTGCATGAACTGGATTGCCTGCTCAATGGGATAGCCAATGAATACCGGACCGGTGAAGACCATCTGCGGTACCCCATTGGAGTCGAACTGCTTGTTCGCGTCCAGCGGCGGGTTGATGAATGTCGGTGGTAGTTGTTGCTGCTGCTGTTGTGGTTGTGGTATTTGAGCAGGTGCGCTCTGAGAAGGCTGCGGCTTGACAGGAGTCGACGGCAGCTCGACGGGGTCCGGATCCGCGTGGACAAAGGTCTGTTCGCCGGTATTTGGTGTCGGTGACGCAAATCCCATTGCAGCCAGTTGGGCGTGGTCAAAAGGGCATTTGCCGCCGGCTTTTGGTGGCGATACGTCGTCGCTCATTCCATTTGACATCAAGTTAGGCGCGTGCGTGGGAGAGAGCGGCTGCACCTCCTCGAGGGCCGTGGCCATCGCAGCCATTTTGGTGTGATCAAAAGGGCATTTGCCAGTCTTGGGTGCCGGTGTCTCCTCGCCCTCCGAGCCTGATGGCATAAAAACCGGGGCTGGTGGTGGCGAGAGAGGGCGCTCTTCGCCACCAAGACCATGAGATTCGTATATTGGAACAGAAATGCCCCATGGTCGACTAGGGGACTCGCCCACTCGGACCTCCTTGAGAGGGCGATCGAAATGGCTCTGCCGAACTTCGTCGGCGTCCATGGGTGTAGGCAGGGACTGCTCGGCATCCTCGGTCTCGGATACAGTGACAGCCTTCGCCCAGTTGTGCACCCTTTCATTCGAGGCTCGGTCAATCTCTTCCTGCTCCCGTTGCGACTCCGGCAACATGGGTTGATGCAGCGCACTAAGCCCCTGAATCATGTTGACCAAGTTGCCGTATTTGGCATCCAACTTCTTGATTTGTACTTCGTTCTTCTGATATCTTCGCACGCAGACCTCATGGCTGCGAGGGAGTTCGTGCTTGTGTGTTTCGACATAGTGTGCAATCTCCTCGGGGGAGTGCTGATCCAAGTAGCGTATCGGACATTTCGCAGGCGAGTCCGTAGCGCCAGGAGCCGGTTGAGATGTGGATTCCTCGAACATGGCGGCACAGATGGGGTCTGCAGAGTGGTGAGGTGTAGGGTCCTGCGACCCTCCCTCCGCATTATGTGCGTCGCCGACGCCGTCACCTTCAGCTTTTGGCGAGGAGAAAGGGCATTCTAAAGACCCCTTCTTTCCCTCGATTGTGAAATCTTGCTCGAGAATGGTCGACATGGAAGTTATGGTGCGAGCTTCGCGGGAAGAAGTTTCTCTGCTAGAATCGCTCGTCTTGCTCGTTTCGCCGATGGACGTGAGTTGCTGGGCCACACGCCGGCCGTCTCGAATGATGAGAGCAATCTGGTTTCTGGTGTCCAGTTTGTTGCGCTTCGGTAGGGGTACAGGATTCGCGTCTTCTAAAGATGGATTTGTGAGTTCGGGCGGGAGCTGTAGCTTTGCCAGGACTTCGGAGATTTCAGGAGCAGCCGGTGCATATCTATCTGCGATGTACTGATACTGTCAAAGTTGTCGAGTCAGCGCGACTTATCACCGAACTCAGCCGAACAAGGAAATTTGGAGTTATGAATTCACAGTCAGAAAGTGGTAAGAGGATCGGTCTTCGCTGCTCGTGTGAGGGGCTCTTGATCTAGAGCTAAGGTTGTTCATCATGTGGGAGGGGGGTTTAGAGACATGTCGCAATCACAGGAGGCTATGCTGACAAACCCTTGCGCGTTTCGTTTCAAACGTACCTGCTCGTGGGCAAACCTGAGCTTGTGCTCTAGGATCGTCTTCCTGTCGGTCAGGATCTGGACTTCATCGGCAAGGGCGTTGAACGATTCGACAAGCGTTTGGGTGAGATGTATGTAATTCATCCCACTACTGGTGTCTTCGCGCTCCGAGCATGTGAGATGCGGCATCAGGTGGCGGGAGGAGGCGGTGTTTGGTGTTTGGGGTGATGGGGAGACTTTCCTTTGCCAGCCCATCTTGCCGCCGGACGCTTCCCCAAGTTGGGACTTTGAAGGTTCTATAGTCCGACCCAGATTTCGCCGAGCCGAGCCCATCGTCGCGCGTGGGGGTTGATGTCATTGGTGGACTTTATCCGTAATCGGCGGCAAGCTTATGTAAGAAGCCTAGAGCGACGGCAACCTCTGAGAAACGAAATACCCAAGTACAAACAAAGACACCAAAGAGGGGTGGAAAAGAGAACAACGAAGCCAACATATATTCTGTTATGTGCGTGCTCCTAATTTCCTGCGCAACGGCTTTCTTCTTGTTCGAGGACCTCAAATATATGCAGTGACACATCAAAATTTAGTTTTCAGATAGAAGGTTTGCCAGGACTACTGTGCGATAGACAGTACACCAGCTTTGTTTCTACCTTTTATGAACTATATGTTTTGCCTCAAACAGGCGCCAGATATCAAATACGGCTTGTGCCATGTAATATGACGACCACGCATAGCCAGGAGTCATGGTGATGGCGGTGATGGTAACGATCGAGAATTTGTCAGCAAAGCGTGATGAAGGCATTGTTCACAAGTCAGAATCATATCTGAAGTTACTAGCAGGAGATATTCTGGAGACAGTGACATGCTTTGGAATGCAAACAAGCTCGAAATACGGCAGTAAGGGGCTAGAAGGAGCCACCACACCGAAATTTAGGAGAGAATGTAGAATGCAGACTTAGGTGAGTTGAAGACAGTGTCTAGACCAAGGGGATGGACACTGTGCACATGGCTCAATTACCCAACTGAGAAGGTGCGACATCTCACTACACTTTATCTTGTGCCATCGCCTGGGCGGGGTCCTCTAATTTGTTGACAATACATCTCACTGCTGGCCATTCAACCAACTCGAACCTTGACCTCCTGCCGTGGCAACCATGGCCTCCAGAGTCATCAGCGCAGCGAAGCTTCTCAGCAAGCGATCACACGTCATTCCAGGTAACATACTCATAAACTTAGCCATAGACTCAACGAAGCTCATAACGGTATTGACATGATGCATAGGTCAATTCTTAGTCTCAGAGCTATTTTTTGAGGTCCCTAAAGACTACAACAACCAGTCGGCGGGTGTTCTTCAGCTGTTCGGCAAAAGCGTCACCAAGCATGAGAGGCCCATCGTCCCTCCCAGCGAGACCGAGAAGACGCAGGCCGAGCAGAAGCCATGGCTAGTATTCTTACAGGGAGGGCCTGGCTTTGGAAATCCCGAGCCTCAGGACAGTCCAGTCACCCGCACAGCCTTGGATCGCGGTTATCAGGTTCTCTTTCTCGACTATCGAGGAGTTGGGCTTAGCTCGCCTGTCTCTGCTGCCACATTGGCTCTCCAAGGCAACGCTCAGAAACAGGCTGATCACCTCAAGCTGCTCCGTCAGGACAACATTGTCAATGACCTAGAAGCTGTCAGAGCATGTCTTACTAGCGAATTTCCGGAGGAGAAGAAGAAGTGGACTCTTTTTGGCCAGTCCTTTGGAGGCTTTGTCTCCCTGACTTACCTTTCCAAATTTCCCCAGGGCCTGCGAGAGGTCTTTCTGACGGGCGGTCTTGCACCCGTTGGCAAGAGGCCCGAGCAAGTATACGAGGCAACTTTCAAGAAGGTCATGGAGCGAAACAAGGCCTACTACGAGAAATATCCCGAGGACATCGAGTCCGTCCTTAAAGTGGCCCGTTTCATACGAGAAAACAAACGGATTGACCTTCCTGGCGGCGGATACATGACCATCCCAAGGCTGCTCACTCTAGGGATCGCCTTTGGTGCTCATGGTGGTCTTGATTCTGTTCACTTGACCATATTCAAGTTAAAAACGGACCTTGATCAGTTTGGCTTTTTTACGCGTGCTTCTCTCGCCGAATTTGAGCAAGCCACGTCCTTTGACAGTAACATCATCTACGCCATTTTACACGAGGCCATCTACACCGAGAAGCCAGGCGTTGCATCCAACTGGGCCGCTTACCGGGTCGGCAAGGCTCTAGAGGAGTTTTCTTGGTTGGAAAAAGAGCCCACGCTCTCCGGAGACGCGGCCGCTCCTCTCTACTTTTCGGGCGAGATGATCTTCCCACTTCACTTCGAGACATATCCAGAACTGATTCAACTGCGCGAAGCTGCCGAAATACTCGCCAAGTTTGATGAGTGGCCCGAGCTATACGACCATGAGCAGTTACGAAAGAACACGGTTCCGGTGTACGCTGCTAGCTACATAGACGACATGTATGTCGACATTTCTTACGCCAGGGAAACCGCGGCCCTCGTAAAAGGTACCAAAGTTTACGAGACGAACCAACTATATCATTCGGCGCTGCGTGGTAGGACGGGGGACGTTATGCGGGAGCTTTTTAGGCTGAGGGACGACCCTATCGATTAGTCTGTACTTCGATTCATTACTCCATAATCACATTATTGACAGATAATACCGGACACAAATTCTCGCCCTCAGCTCCTTTCGTCCCCTTCTTCGCTCGCTCTCACCTCGCTCTGTTGTCTGATTACCTCGACGTTGACGGATAATAGGACTGAAAGAGTCGGGAATGACAAAAGCCATCATGGAGAGATCTGGGTGGTGTCTCAAACTTGTCTTTGTTCTACTTGTTCTACTACGAATTCGATATCCTAAACACCCTCACAGGGGTATCTTCGCCGCTTTCTTCTTCCAAAAGTCGCATCTCCTCCCCAACTGATCCAGTTCAGCAGTCACAAAACCTGCCGCGCCTATCACCCATTCCTTGTTATCTTCGAGAGATGGAACGCCCGCCGCCGCCGAAGGAGATAGCTTGAGAGCGTTGGGGTCGCCGGTCTGGAAGAAGGAAGCAAAAGCGCCTGTAAGCGCCGATGTTAGTGACAAACAGCAATGATGAGCAAGATGAGAGGCAAGACCACTTACCAGCATACCCTTGGTAACGGGCGGGATCCGACTTCTGCACTGCGTTGACCTGGTTCCACTTTACCCTTTGTTAACGGAAGTCTTACACAATATGGTCAGTATAATCTCACCCAAACGGTATCACTGGCATGCCTAGACGGGTCAAGCGAATATTCGCCAAGCCATCCGCCCTTCGGCGCAGCGCCAGCAAACCAAAAGGCCGGGCATGACAAGACGACGTCCCGGTAGATGAGACCTGCTCTCACGTAGGTTTCATTATACGAAATCGTCTCGGCGGTTCCGGACGTGGGGTACAACCTCTTCACGCCTTCGATCTCGCAGTCGCCAAAGCCGGGGAGGAAACCCCTCAACCACTCATCGAATGAGGCCTCGCTGGAGTTGAAGGGCGGCGATCCTACACTCGTTACGTTCTGGAGACCAGCGGGCACAAAGTTCTCGCCCTCGTGCGTATTATGCATTGCGAACGCCAGCTCCATGTTCACCTTGCCGACAGCGGCTGCCAAGGACAACGGCTGCTGCAAGAAGTCCCCGTCAATGACGGGAGACCAGGTGAAGGACGACGTATTTGTCACATGGGAGCCTGAAATGACGAGGCTGGCGTCTCGGATAGTCTGAACGTCGGCCTTCTTTAGACAAGCCAGGCTGTCGGGACCAGCGCATCCTGTGCGAGCGGCGAGCTCGTCATAGAGAGCCTGCGCCTCGGGGCTGTCATAGGCATACGTCTTGGGCCAGAATGGGCTACTCGCCATCGCCTTGCGGAACAGCTTCTGCTTCCCTCCCCTACCGAGGGCTTGAGCCAGGACGCTGCCGCCGCCCGCCGACTGACCCCACACCGTCACGTCGTCCGGGTTGCCGCCAAACTGCTGAATGTACTTCTTAGTCCACCTCAACACGGCCTCTTGGTCCAAAAGGCCCGGGTTTAAGTCCGATTTTGGGTCGGCTGCGACCTCTTTGCCAGGAAGGAGCCCGAAGGCGTTGGTGCGGTAATTGGGGTACACGAACATCATGTCGGAAGAACTTGAGACGTTGAGAATCGGGTACGCCGTGGGCGGGATGTTGAAATAAGCCGAGCCCGCGATAAAACCTCCACCGTAAAAGGTGACGACAACAGGCTTCAGAGGTTCGTCCCTAGTCCAAGGGCGGGAGTAGAGACCGAGGTACAGGCAGTCTTCTGAGCCGTTCACCTACACAAGTAACCATCCCGTCAGCTAATCCCTTGCCACGCAAGCGACTAGTCGGGGGATCATTACCGTCCGCTGAGGGCACATATCAAACGGTTGACTGGAGTCATACATGCCACCCCCTACAGCCGCTGGGGGCTGGGGTCCTCGGAACCGGTTCTCGCCCACGGGCGGCGCGGCGTACGGGATCTTCCTCCAATACGAGATATTGTACTGTTGGGAGTACGCGCCCTGGAAGCTGCCGTAGTCGAGGTGCGCGACGAGATGCGTTGCCTGGTGCTCCTGGCGTGCCTGAACGGCGGCGCCGGATACGCAGCACGTCGCGACAAGCGCGGCGAGCATGGCGGCGGCGAGTGTCCTCGAGGCCATTGGCGGCATATCTGGGCGACTTTTTATCTTCTTCCAGGTAGAGAAGCCTGGGAAAAGCCTATAGGTTCGCACAGTAGCACGGTAGTAATTAAGGCCATCCTCGTGGGCGGCGGCTTCGATCACGCAGGTATATGTAGTCGCCTCCGGCACGCCGGGCTCGCTGGGCACTTCGACCTGCCTGCTTCATTTCTAGGCTGTATTAGCATCCATCTACCCGACTCGCCATCTAGCCCGGGGAAGATAGCAGATGAAAGCTGTCGCCGTCTTGTTCTGTGGGGTAGCTAGCGCCGATGGTGCAGCCCCGGCAAGGGTTCCCCTCTTCCTTTTCCCCATTCCGGCTTGAAGCCGGCCAGGGGTCTGACTCGGTGATTCCGCTCAATGATGGCCCGAGGCGACAGACGACTCCGACTGTGCCATTTCTCCGACCCAGGTCATGCAGTCTGCGCGTTGCTTTTTCATGGAACCAAAGGGGTTCCAGGAAGGGAAAAAAAATGCTTCTTGTAAGTTGCAAGACGACACTAGGCTTCTCTCAAAGGCGGGCATTCTGCTCACGTCACTCACAAGCCCGCCCACCACGGGGAAGAGTCCGATTGTTATAAATCAACCTTGGTCGCAATGGTTTAAACATGCCATATTCGTGAGAGGTCGAAAGGCGTTTCGTTCCTACCTCCAAAGCCATTTGGCTTGTTGGTCGAAAAAAGCTGTACTCCGGGTAAGACAGCAGATCCAAATGGTGTTCTGGGAGAGAGTGTGCTCACAGAAGAGCAACACGCGAAGATATGAGCAAGTGGCAACCGAGAGAAAGAGACTTATTAGATTACATGTTTGACCATGGGCGTCAACGTTGGCGTGAGGCCTAGCAAGTGTCATGCTGTCATTCTCTTGGCTGTTGTTGTTGTTATTGTTTTGGGAGTGTACGTCTCAGAATAGAGGAGCAGTGATCGCTTGTCATGGTGGACCAGTTGTGCGGCATTACGAGGAGCCGCGTTGACTCCGTACCTCCGTCTCTGTTGTGCATAGCTCACGATTTCAAACTGGGCAATCGTTGTGGATGCGGCCTGTCTGCCTGCGTATGAGAATCCATGAGGTTTTGCTCACGCGCTGAATATAGCCCATCGGCTCCCTCGGGGTTGCCATCTCTCTCCGGTATGCCGTAGAATAGTGCAACGACTGCGTGACAAGCTTCAATCCAACGTGGTCCTCCTCTACGACAGCCATTGCTCAACAAACCCAACAAACATGTAAACCCCCTTATCACATCGCCTCGGCACGCACCGCTCACGCAGGTTTAGCAGCACCAAAATGGGTTGCCACCACCGAATATGTGCTCGGGTCGGAAGCCGACATGGGTTGGTTCGACTGGACAAACGGGAAAGCCCGTCTTTTATTATTTTGGCCCAGCTGAAAATTGAAACTAGTGCTCTGTGGTTTTCCTTCGACAAACCGACAAGGGCTTCGTCCCCACAGGATAGATGATCTCAAGGAGAGCAGTTCCATCAGACTAGAGTTTCGCCTTGACCGCCCTGACACCAACCATATGGTTTCCCCCTTTGTCAGCCCACCTCCAAATCATGTACAAGAAAGATTATGGTCACGATGACGGTATTCTTTGCCCCAGTGTTACCGACGCTGCGCACCTTTCCGTCAGAAAACGACAGCGTCAAAACCCGCCGGATGAGGGACGACAATCTCCATCACGAGAACTCAAGCACCAAAGGGGGCTGGATGCCAATGTGGCTGCGGCGGAGGGGGCGGGGGCGGCCGCATGTGAGGGTGCATAGCAGGACCAACCGGCCAGATGGGCATGGCATGGGAATGCATCGCCCGCTCCATCGATGGCAGCGCTCTACTGCCCAGATCCTCCTCCCTCCGGATTGCCGTCTCGCGAAGCATCAGAGCTGCCACCTCCGGATGTCCAATCAAGAACTCAGATGTGTGCTGCGGTGCCCGCTGCCACAGCAGCGGCTGTAAAAAGCCAATACGCGCAAAAACCATTCTTAACAACGGATCAGACTCGGGCACTGTGGCATACAGCTTCGAACATAGCTGGAGAACCGCCGACTGCGCCGCGTCGGAACCGGCCGACTCGAGCATGTCGACGCAGTGGCGCTGGATGGCAGCCTTGAAGTCGTCCATGAGGTATTTGTTCGCACACGCATACACGGAAATGCTGAGGTCGTAGATGGCGAGCCACGTGCGCATGTCCTCGCCACGTATGCGGTCGCCGTCCATAAAGTCGGCGTTGGCCGGGGTCGACCCTGGAGGTGTGAGGATGGGCTGCCGACTGCGGCGTCGGTGAGGCGGCGGCGGCGGCATCGCCGCCGGCCTTAATGGGGGTATCGGGGTGACCATGTGCGGCGGGAGGTAGCCTGGTGTCGGCCTCGCGCGACTGACGCCACAGTTCCAACATGGCGGCCCGGTGCTGGTGGTGATGCAGCGCGGGCATCTGCAATCAGGGCGGTGTGTGCCCGGGTGTTTTCGGTTCATACGTTCCCATTGCCGCTCTCGCCGCCGTTGTCGTCGCTGCGCCCGTACCCGACTCCTGGCGCTCGCATCACTGGCCTCCGAGGAGGACATCTCCGACTCTGAATCGCTCCGGTGGCCGGGATCTTGTGCTTTCCCCCGGTGCGGCTCCTTGGTATCCAGCGCGGATGCGGCGGGCCTGATGGGGACGAAGCTTCTCTGGTACAAGAAGGCAATGAGGAAGTGAAATATGGCAGGATCCTCCTCCGGAAATTCCATCAACTGCGCTTCTGCTTCTCTGAAGTCCCCACAGAGAGCTTTCCGAAAGTAATCGGTCGTGAGCAAGACGTCTCTATGCACGTAGAAAACTTCTTGACCAGGCGCCCGGCCAACTCGCAAGGGTATGATGGCTGAGTTGTATCGACCATCGGCCGAGCTTAGCCACAGGTCCTCGCTGGGGCTGAGATCGTCTTTTCGCTTCGTTTCTTCGTACGTTTGATCGATGACGACGACGCCAGGAGAGCTGGTGGGGCCCGATCGCATCACATCGCCCAGAGTCCGAGATGCGCCATCAACGCTGTCACCGGCCCTCCCCTCAATGTGACCGCGACCGTCAACAGACATTCTGACCTTGGCGTGGATGCGTTTGGTCAACCGATTTTCGAATGATGTACGCCCGTTTTGAGCGTCACAGTAGAACGCGACAGACTGCTGCAGCTGGCCAGGTATGAGCCGAGTAAGCCGTGTGAGAATACAGCGAGAGAGGGCCAGAGGGACGGAAGGGCTCCTCCTCCGAGATGGGAGAGAGAAACGACGGCTTCATATAGGCTAGACTCGCGCCAGACCGAGGTCAGGCAGCCACGCCCCGAGCTATACGCAAATAGTCGAACAAGACGGATGAGGGTGGGTAGCTAGCTCGGTGGGCGGTGGCTGTCAGACCTTTGCTAGCCGCGCCCAGAAGGGCTCGCGACCACCAACCATGGCGAGGCGGATCTCGGTCACTAGGAGCCGGCCGGTCAAAGCCACTTTGGGACATGGTAGAATTCATTTATTTTCCCGCTTCCCGGCTGTGCCACTCCTGCATGAACCATTGCGCCGTCGCATGGGAATCGGCTGCATGTGGGGTGTCACCCAGAGTTCGCGTCGAGTCGTCATTCCCGCTGGGTCACGATCCTATTCCGTAGCGAACAGTCCCGGGATTGCTAGCCGCCTCGGTCTGCGTTCTTTACCCCTCTCATCCGAGAGCGCGTGCGCCTGTGTGAGTAAAGATGCGGTGTGTGGGTGGTATGGCTGGACGTATGCGCATCTCCGGAACGGGACGTACGAAATCGCTGCACCGCTCGGCGGGTGCCATGTGACGAGCCTGCGTTGCTTTTGGATGTCTTGCGCCGTTGCACCTCTTTCGTGTTGGTGGCATTCGAGGTGTTGACGTCCGGTTTCGTACCAAAGTCGCGGCTAGTTGGGCCACTGAGAAGCGATAGCAGCCCGTAGTGGCGGTGGGTGCCGGTGCTTCATCACACGCACGCAGCTTTTCCCGCCAAATGCGCTCTGCGGGTGTGGGTATGTAGTGAAGGGGGGGGGGGGGGGGGTTACCTCGTCCGACGCAATGCAGGTTGGACGTCTTCGTCACCAATTATTGACGGATGTAAGGCGGTATGCATGCGCATCTGCTGCGGGAAGTGATGGGAAACAGCCTATGAGCAGCATAGCCAACTGCCCGGGTACGATAGGTATATGTACTATGTACCAACTTTGCAACGGCAGCCGTGCAGCCAACCCCACGCGCGACGGCGGCGGTGTCGTTGGCCGCTCCAGCCGCCACCAGCGAATCCCGGCATGCTGGTCATTCTTCCTCGTAGACCTCCTGTTGCATCTGTATCTCTGTTGGCCGTCGTCAGCTGCTGTGCTAGGTGCATCCATCCTCATTTCACCGCCGGCGCCAACATGTTTTTTCGGTCAGACTTACGCCACAGTCGGTTGGCCGAGTCTGAGATGACCCTAGCCTTGGCCCTGAGTTTCTCCTCGTATTTCTCGCTTTCCTGCCCCTTGATGCGTAGTTTACTCGGTTGGGCCTGTCAAACCATGAGTTGCATTGCATGACGGGCTCGCGCGTCTAGTCTGCTTACCTGCATGAGAACCGGGAGAAGCTCGCTGGGGTCTGCATTTGCGATGGCCGCGACGCTGCGGAAGCCATTCTCCCAGAAAACTCTCCTGTTCCACCAAAGTTAGACACAGTTCCAACGCCGCCTCGGTCACGCAACTTACGCCGTCCTGCTCTTCACAAACGTAATCTGTGCCAAAGCCAGCAGGTCCGATTTGGCGCCTGCCCTCAGCCTGTCCGAAAAGTGATCCAGTGCGGCAGCCATGATTCTGCAATCGGGAATTAGTTGTTTGCTATGCCGAAACGAAATTGGCTCAACTTACCCCCAGCCCATATGCTCGCAGAACTTGATCATCCCAGCCGCAAAACCGTGGCAGGTCTGCGAGAGAGTTTGGACAGCGCCACGGGGCACGTCGTACTTACGCGCAACAGCCTGAATAGGCATCTCGTTGCACAGGTCTCGTAACTGAAAAGCCATGTAGAACCGACGGTACACACGAACCGTCTCCTTTTCTTCGGCGGTCGTTTCCTTCAGCGTGCTACCCTGCGCCCTGGACACGGTTAGCAACGTCGGAACGAAAGGCAAGGGTGCTTACAGCTTGTTGATCATAGCACGTTTGAGCCCGAGAAACCCCAGAACTCGGTGGCCGCTGTCGTCGAGGTTCTCCATTTCGTTCCGGAACACCTGCCAATTGACGTTGGTGCCGAAGTCCTGGACAGGAGTAAAGGTGTAGAGAATGTGCATCTCTCCGTCCATGACGAATGCTTGGAGTGCCCTTTCCAATTCCTTGTGGATAAACACTCCATCGTCGGGATCTAGAGCAGCGGCTACAATTGCCTTGCCTAGCGTTGTTGGCTGATAATTTCCGCAGACATCTGTTACCACAAAGTCCATCTTCTGCAGGTTTTGAAGGCTCGCCTCGACGCAGTCCTGGAGAGCCTCGAAAGAGCTGGAGTGGCTCAGTAGCGTCTTACGGATGTACTCATCAAGACCGCCTCTACTGGTTGCTAACCGCACGGCGATAACTTCTAGCAGAGCCCTGATATTGGTCAGTGTAAGAGCATGGAACAGTGAGCATCGTCTCTCTGACCTCTGAATACGCTGCTTGTCTGTCGTTAGACCGCTTGTGATATGCGGTATTTCGGCATGCATCAGGTCGACTACCTTCTCAAGGTCGTCCTTTCGGCAGCACAGGTAGGTCTCTCCGACTTCGTCCTTCCCCTTTCGGCCGGCTCGTCCACGCATCTGCCGAAGCATCGAGGGCCCGACGAAATCTCGGCCCATGCGGGCGTTATGGAGAATGACTCTCCGTGCCGGCCTGAACATGGTTAGCGGAGCCGATTTTACAAGTTCGAGAGGGGGGCGCAAAACATACAAGTTGATGCCGGCTGCCAGGCTACACGTGGCTATGCACACTTTGATGACTCCGGTGTCATATGCACTGGCAATTAAATCCCGCTCTTCAATTGTTAGGCCCGCCTGCAATGGTTAGCAGCTGACGTAACGTGATGTATTGGCGGGAACTGACGTCTAGTGAGCTGTTAGTCGGGGTATCAATATTCGCTCGAGAAAACCTACGATGAAAAGCGACACCCATCGGCACTGTCTCCTCGAGTACAGGATCAAGCCCCGTCCCGAGGCTACGTAGCTCGGCAAGTAAATCAATTCGTTTTTCAACCAGGGTGGGGTCGAGCTCGTTTTGCATCGGCATCACTCTGGCTATCCATCGAGCATCGGATTCACAGCCATAGCGACTGCTGGCGAATACTAGCGCTCCATATCCCGCTCTGGCCGTCTCGCTGGCGAGTGACACAACCGCGTTCAGTACCGGGTCTTGAAACTCTCTGTGGCTGGATGGCTCAACCCGTCTTATCGCTCTGGAAGTCAGAAGTTCTGGCTGTGTTCCTGTTTTCAAGTGATTGGCCGTCTTGAGCAGCTCGCTCATCGTGGCGGCCGGATAGACGTTTCCTTCATACACGAGATGCTCTTCGATCGGCACTGGGCGATAGCGCGTCTCATACGAATGAGCACCAAGCCAGTTAGCCAGGATATTGATGTTCTACGAGCCATCGTCAGCGAAAGAACCTTGCGGAACTTTACAGACGGGCCGCCACTCACAGACATTGTAGCACTCATGCCGATGATTTGGATCGGCTGAGGCAAGGTAAGCAATTTGGTCCCAATTAATTCCATAAGATATCCGCGGTGATCATCATCGATCATGTGTAGTTCGTCCAAGACGACCGCCTTCAAGTGGTTGATTGAACAATCATCGATCGCCGTGTTGATGAGCGCATTGGCCTGAGATGCTCGCAATCAGCAGGGTCAGGATTATGGGTTGTGATGCACATACCTTCTCGATAGTACAGACCCCAATATCGAAATCAGACCAAGTGGGTTTAATCTTGCTTCCCCCAAAGAAGCCGATGACCCTGATGGAGTCTTCGTCGGCCCGGCGTCTCCAGATGCGTTTCTCATCCTCAATTTCACACTTTGGCTTTGGCACGTCTTGAACGACATTCCGCAGCCAACGGACCTTTTCTTGTACAAGTGCAACATAAGGCAACACGAGGAGGGCTCTGGCATCTCTGTCTTCGAGCACCCTCTTCAACATCAATACTGGTATCCAGTTAGTATGGCATCGTAACAAGGGAGAGGCCAACTCGCCATCAGCCACCAAAGACTTCCCGCCTCCAGTTGGCGCACTATAGACGAGATTTCTCTCTCCAGAAAGAAGCCCTGGGCCGCGTAGGCAGGCCTTTTGCCACGGGTACATGATTTTGATACCAAGGCTGTGGAAGTTTCGCACCAACGGCCGAGGAAGTCCGTAGAAGGGATGGGCGAGGGCAAGCAATGGGTCTGAAGGCAAAGAAGGCGTTGAAGGGAAGCTCCGTCGCTGAGTGTATTCAGACGGGCCCTGGGTAACAACATCCAGAGAGATTATCGGGCTTGCTATGAGTTTTGGAGGGCCCGGGGGCAAACTTGAAGCTCGCTGTACATGTGCTGTATGGCTCGGCAGTGTTGTTGGCCTCGGCGCAGTGGGATGTTCGGACTCAGAGCGAGGCCTTTTGTGTCCAGCAACGGTGGAGACGGTTTGGTATGTTCGGCTTTGCTCGTGAGCGGCCTCAACGGAGGTCTTGTGCCATATGCCGTTATGGGAAGCCATGATGAAGTGGAGAGATTGGTAAAGGCCAAAGTGCAATGCATGGAAGACGGGAAAACACAAGCTGCCACGGGTCCGAGCTGCAATATAAAGATTGGATCACACCACTGAGTCTCGGGCGTTGAGCGATAACTAGGTAGAATTGGACTGTACCGACAGGTAACTATTCCCATCTGGTGGTGCAACACTGATTGGTAGAAAACGGGCAAGCGCGTCTCCATAGAACGTGTGAAGGCAGCAGCAGGGATGACCCACCTTGTCCAGGTCACGCGAAATCAGGTGCAGAGAGCAAAGAGAGCTTACCTCAGCGAGCACCTCCCGGGGTAACAATCAGTTGGTAAGGGCAGGGTACGTACCCTACCTAGGGGACTTGGAGAAGTTGGAATGGAAAGTGGAAACACAGCGTCTGGACTCGGCCGGGCTGACCGGAGCGTGCGGTCGGTACGTACTCTTCACTGGCAAGATCGGCCCCACTCCAGACCGAGCCATGCTTCATACATCACGACACACGGTCTATGTGGAGTTCGCCCGCTGCTCACAATTGTTTCCCTATTTTGAATATAGACTGGACGTGCCACTGACGGCAGTCGCTGTTACAAAATCCCGGGGGACTGCGGCCTATCGGACTTGAGTCGAAATAGACTGGGTCGACGAATGCTAAGGCTGCCTGCCACACGTTGGATTTTGGGGGGGGCAAGGGGATGAGGGAAGGGATGGGTCCCGCTTGACACGGGGGGGGGGGGTTGTCTGAGCTGTGATTAGAGTCCGGACACGATGCGATGGAGGACGGAGGGAAAAAGCCGAGTCCTACCGCGAAGGCAAACCGAGCAGAGAAAACGAACACTGTCAGAAAGGCAAAAAGAAGGACAGAAGAAGTACAGCAGGTAGGCAGTGGTTACTGGGGTCGCCACCATTTGTGTGCAGCGCCAGACACGTAGCCAACCTCGACAATCAGGAACCCGAACCGCACCAAAAAGCCCAACTCGTGAGAAGGGTGATCCATGTTCCAGTGCCAGCAGGAACAACTCTCCAAAGGGTACGCATCGATGCGGTGTCTCCCCGGGGCCAAGGCTACTACTAAGTGAGGCACAAGACCCTGTCCCTGGACAGGGATCATCATCTGGCCCCATCCATTCGTCAACGCTCCTCATTAGCCCCGTCGTGGCCTGCTACCAGCGACTACCACCCATCTTTTGCTCAAAGACGACGATGGACAGCGATAATTGTGTGCCGTTTGACGACCCAGCTGGCCGCTATTGGAGAATCTTACCGTCACACGTATTGGCTTCGGAGCCTGCATGAGTACCTATTGATGGAGGGCGCTGTTCGCAGAGAAGGTAGTCTTTCTTCTCTCGGGTGGCGTGCAGCTAGCTGCAGGCGCCGGGGAGGCGCGCACGATGCCCTCGATTCGGTCGATTCATCAAACCCGTAGTATCAGGCATCTCTCGCCCAGCGGGCAATCCCTTATGGTTATCAGAAGCTGCGCCGGCCCAGAGGGAGATTCGGGGAGCGAAAGGCAGAAATACACAACGCGTAGTCTCCCCCTTATTGCTAGCACAGGCCTATTTTGTCGAGTCCAAGCAACTGGCTTGTCCGTACATGGGCGTCGATGACTCGGCGCAGGGTCCGATGGTTAAAGTGGAGGGACGGTCGCGTTCTGTTTCTGCGTACAAAACCTTGGCCTCGATAGCCATCAAAATATCGCTCTCTCACCGGGTCCATCTTCCCCCCGCTGAAACGGAACGGGGTTCATGATAGTGCATGATCTTGTGGCCGGTGAATTTTGAGAGCGATTGAAAATGGCCGGGAATGCACTGCACTGTTCATCGGCTAGTGGTCTGCCCCTTGCACCCTGCGGCATGTGGTGCCTCTTTTTTTTTTTTTTTTTTTTGCGCTTGTGCCGGATCAACCGACAAATTCGGTCAACCTCATCTGTCTCTTCTGACGTTCCCCGTCTCTGCTGAAGCCAAATCTTGGCCGCCACTGCGGGATTTGTCCAACGGCGAGGCAGCTCGATCGTGGCTATCGCTATCACGAAGGGGATGTACTTAAAGTCAAGTCTTAAATATTACAACATATCTCGGTTCACCACTCGCCTTTCCCCTTGTCGTTGTTGCCATTCTTCGAGTAGTAAGTTGACGCTTGTGCATGGCAATGAAATGAAAGTTGTCCGCCATGGTTTATTGGCTAGCGCTAATTCCATCCGTGGATGGACAGTTGTCATTATTGGTAACTGAACAAGGCAGTTCAGGGTGAGATAGACAGCGTGCGGCAGCAAGTAGGGCCTCCTTTCGTCTATATTGCTAGGGAGAGCAATCGAGCGTAATCGATGAACGATACGTGCGAAACCTAGCTCGTTTGTCCTTGGGCTGAGTTCGTAAACTACAAGCCAGGCTGTAATTGCCCAGCTCGCTCTTGACTTCATTAGTCATCATGCCTGCCGAGGTGGGCCACAGTCTTCGTTGCGCGGGAATGACCAGAGTTACGTTGACAGCGACTGTGGGAAGATGCTACCAAATTTTCGTGCTCGAGTACTTGCGCGCTTCCAGGTTCCCGCCCTGAAGAAGACGATCCAGACTTGGAGAGGGGGAAAGCAAGATCAAAGCTCCGAGCCAGCCCATCTTCATCGTCAGGGGACGTCTGATTTGCGTACACTAGTGCTGCAGCGCTCCTATCATGGCAGAAGGACGGTACGTACCCGTTTGGTTGTCTGCCAGTGTTCCTTGCGGCTCCACCCCGGCGTCGAAGAAGGGAACTTGAGAAGTACCTTGGCTTTCTCACGGACTTCAGCGTGTTGCCCCTGTACCGGGAAGTACTGGGTAGGGTAGACATGTGGTTTGAACTTTGAAACACACAGTGGTATTGTTTGCGCTGAAGTGTCTTCAAACCGGACGGTCGTCAGAAACGTCAAGAACGAATTGCAGGCGCTAGGGAAACGAACCCTAGTATTACAAGGGCGGGGGCGAGGGCGCCTCGATCTCACCTGTACACTTGAGGTACGGGGTGGTGCGCGCCGTGCCTCGGACCAGCTAGATGGACGACGGTCGGCATCTGACTGTGGATGCACCTGCTCAATGCACTGCCATCCAACCAACCGCTTCATCCTGGGCTGCCCAAGGTGATGGACAATGAAAGCAAAAAAGGACGCCGTATGGGGAGACACGTAGGTAGTCGGTGCGGTGTCAAAGTTTTGCACCGTTTCCTTGCCGTCGCAGTAGAAAATGAATGCCGTGTCCTTGTAGATAGAGCATCCTACCACGGATGAGGTAAGCGCACGATATGTACGTCGATACAAAGCTTGCTGACGGCGGCGATGGATCGACCCGACCGGTCCTTTATTTGCGAGGCGTTGTAGCGACTCATTCGCCTCTCCGACGCCGAAACGTTCTTGGGATGGGGGAGGGAGCGCAGCGGCAGTGACATTGTCAACGGCGATGATGGCCAGACGTAGCAAATGAAATTGCACCACAGGATGGTAAGCCACTTTGCAGGTTCAATCTTTCAAGAGGTGGTAGCCTAGCCAACTCCTCAGGCAATAGGCGCGAGGTGAAAACTTTGCCAAGAGGTGATGTTCATATTGAGAGAGGGGGCACCGGGGGCAAAAACATAAGAAAAAGGGAAAAGGTATGATGAATACTCGATACCAAGCGAACATACAACGTGGTGCAGTAATAACGTCCGGAAATGGCCCCCATGTCGTGTATATAACGTTGGCAGGCCATGTGTGCACATCAACACACACACACACACACACGCGCGCGCGCGCGCGCGCGCGCACCTCTTGTAAGAAATGCAAATAGGGGGAAACGTGCAATGACGCAGTGCCGTGGATACAGACAAATGAGTAAGAAATATATTTTCAAAGTGAATGCGGAAAGAAAACCAACCGGATGAGGTTCGATGACACCGACATGGAGCATTTGTTCCGACGCACCTCCAACCACGGTGTGTCCTGCCAGAGCCGGGGCACATGATGAAGAGACGAGATATTGTAGATCAAAGGCAGTAAAACGGCGGAGACAGGCGTACATGGTATTTCAGTTTTGGAGGGACGGCAATAGCCCGCCAGAAACCATAGGCAGGGAAAGGGCTGAGTGAACTAGTCAAAAAGGGCGCAACGGCAAAGGAAAGAAGTGCTGTTGTTGATATTGGGGTGGGCGGCCAAGAGTAGCTAGGTAACCCAGGAGGTGGGATTCATATGGGACCGACACACATGGGTGATGACGGGGGTGTGGACGACATGTCGTGGGCAGATCCCTACGCGGTAGGGAGCCCTTCGTTTCCACAGGGTTGGACAAACCGGGGTGCGACGAACCAAGGAAAGGAATCGAAGGAAGAAGTGGGCAGGCCGTCGAACATGACATGACCAGCAATCAGAGGAACATAGTATGTGACGGGAGCGAAAGCGACGGCGTCAGTCTATGGTCGGCCTCCCCCGGGTGCACTTGTGTATTTGCTATTACGCTTGAACCCGACGTATTCTAACGTGGAGGTTTTTTATTTTATTTTTTAAGCCGCTGACAAGGCCAAAAGTGAGGCAAAGGCACGGATCGGCGGCTTGCCGGCAGGTCAGCTTTTTCTGAGTTCCGAGTATAGATACAATTGAGATAGCATGAATAGGAGATGAACATCCGGGGCGTAAGACGGGCAACTGGGGGGGAGGGGACGGAGAGGACGAGGTTCGATCTCGTGCCACCGTAACAGGAAGGCATGGATATCGATGACAAGGTAGGAGATGCGGTGGCAGAAAGGGAGGGGAATTCGCTGGGGAGAACAGGCGACGTCAAAACTGCAAGGGAAAACGGGGGAGGCAGATGGCGAATAGAGGGTGACGCCGGCGGCACTAAGGGCGAGAGAGAGGGACAACAGGTAGGGCGGCAGGCAGGCAGGCAGGCAGGCAGGCAGCGACAAGTGGTTTCCGTGACTGCGCAGGAAATGCGAACCATACACGTGCCTTGCTCGCACCTTGCTTCATGCCGTTGTTCGTTCGTGCCTGCTACGTACAATAAAGTCACCTACCCAAGAGGTATCTACCTACCTACTTGATAGGTACGGATAGTGTACAGATACTGTGAGTGTAGACAGGCCCCCGACACCCCTGACACAGACCAGGCCCAACAAGCCAGCCAGCCCCGGCCGGCCGACTGTTTGAACGTCAACATCGTTAACTTAGATTGCCGTTATTGAGTGAAGTTAATTCGGGGCGCTGACACTCCACTGTTGCGAGAAAGTTAGGGAACTGTAGGGCACCGATGTTCCGAGCCATCAAATGAGATTTATCAAGAATTAATCTAGCAAGTCGGATGGAAGAGATGCGGTCGGCAAGGTGTCTGATGTCCGATGAAGGCAAGGTAACGTAGGTATGCACGGAGGTACGTCGAGAACAAGCGAGCTAGCGACTGGTACACAGAGACAGGAAGAGAGAGAGAGAGAGAGAAAGCGGAGGTCAGACATCGCCTTATGCAGGTCTTGGGCATCGTCCACACACACACACACACACACACACACAAGTCTCTGGAATATTTCTTGCCAACCTTACTTCTCAGGTCCTTGGTCGCCGTCGTTGGTTCTGTGGGTGCGGTGCTGCAATGCTTTCGCTCTCTCTTTCCCTTTGCTCACACCCACACCACGCCAGACACACACACACACACACACACACACACATACGCACCACGTACCCGACTGGACTGACGATCAGTCGGCGGGGATTGAAATGGATGGATGGATGTGCCAGGAAAGTGCCCCCCCGACTTCCCACAAAGAGAAGAAGGCGAAGAGAAGAAGATGAGGTATGGTGACGATCTGATAGAAGGGGACGAAAGGTGAGATGGAGGGGGGGCGTGCGGTTGGATTCTGCGGCGTTGGCAGGCTTGGATTGAGGTGTGAGGTCGACGGGCTCTTCGCTCTGGTGCCAGAGTGATGACTGCGGGAGCGGGTACTGAGGTACATGAGTGGGTCTGGTATCATGCAGGCTGTAGCGGCGTATCGCTACTCGCTCATCGTGCAAATTTGCTAAGAAATACGGGTAGTGTTCCCCAACCTGCAGTAGATCGATACTTCCCACCCAGCCCCATCCGCGAGAGAAGGAGAGGAAGAAAAAAAAAAAAAGGTGAGGGTCTGCTGTTTTCTGCTTGCTGCTGCTGCTGTTACGCCTGCTGGCCCAGACTGACTGGGGAGAGCGACCTTGCTCTAACCTACCTTAGCATTGGTCATTGGTTCTGCTGGTGGTAAGGAAGCAGGTACGTATCTTCCCGTCCAGACATGCTGCTCCTTTCCCACCCCAGGTGCATCGTCCATCAGGTACTTGGCCCCATTTCCTGTACATCCCCCCAAATTGTCTACGGAAAGGTACTTTCTTCACTTTGTTGCTAGGTGCGGCACTGGCAGCCCAGGTTTATGGACAAGGCAAAAGGCGAGGCAAAACAAGGCCAGGTAATAGTTTAGGAAGCTTGGGTAGGTAGGTAGGTAAGTAAGTAGAGATGGACCAGGTGCAGGTGCAGGTCCATCCATCCATCCACCATCCCATCCGTCGGCCGGTGCTTGGTGCCTCTCGTGCTTGGTTGCTGGACCTGGTACCGGTGCCGCTGCTTAAGGTCGACCGTCGACCGTCGACCTTCTTTGACGTTTCCTACCATTTTGCCTTCCGCTTGTCTGGACCTGGACCTGGACCTGGACCCGTCTTCCTCTTCTCCTTCCTTCCTTTCCACATCACTTCCTCCCTGCCCATCTTCACCACCTTCACAAACACGCCCGATTCTGGCTCCGGCCCCCCATTGCTTCCTAACCCTCCCTGGTCGCCCGGAACCTTGACTCTCGGCTCCCATCTAGTCCTTCCCACTACCGATCCGACCCTTACCTTACTCATTCACCCTTCCCTTTCCCATCATCCTTTCACTCACTCGTTCTCATCCTCATTCTCATCCATCCACACCGCACCCCAAACACCACACACATCCATCCCTACATATCCAGTATCCGCTGCGCTCGCGTCCACGCGCCCCGTCTCCCAGCGTCACGTACTGCCCATCGGCTGGATTCCGTAGCCTTCGCGCAGTCACATCCCATATATCCATCCCCATCGGACGCGATCCTTCCACGCATCCATATCTACCTAGCCGTCTCATGGGCCACATCTCGTCCACGGCCGCCTGCCTCACTGCATAAGTAGTCCTCAGATCCCATTTGGCCCAGCCTATGGATCAGAGCCTTCGCCCTTCTGCAGACGAGCTTCAACCTGTCGGCCCTCTTGCACCTCATCACCCGCGGGAAGGGCCCCGACCAATTTCGTCTTACCTCCCAACCACGCGCAGCTAGCCATCGCCATCATGGCACAGAAAACCCAAACCGCCAGTAGTTCCGAGGACCAATCCGCCAGCGCCACTCCCTCTGCACGGGACGCTTCCGATTCTACGCAGCCCGCCACTTCGGCCGCGTCAACCTCCAAAGCAGCTTCTGCCGTCCAGAAGTCCCACCAGACGGAGCTCGACGCGGCCCTGCGCAACACTTCGCAACCCATGGCCAAGTCGTCCTCCGCAGGCTCAGACCCCACCGCCAAGGACGCTGGTATCGAGGCCGCGAACCCCTATGGGACGCGATCACGAAACCGCAATGGATCGTCGCGCCCAAATTATGCAGAGGACAAGGACCTGGACGTCGACATGTATGATTACGCCCCCGAGAAGAAGGACCAGGAGTCCAAGAAGTCGGCGCGTCACAGCAATGTGTCGGCCACGCCCGCCCAAGAGGGCGCGCGCACCAACGGCTCAGCCCGTAAGGCTCTCCCATCCGACGACACCAAGCCAGCTCCTCCTCAGAATGGAGCAAAGGACGTGCAGTCCGCAAACCCATCCCCAGCAACGCAAGCATCGGCCTCGGCAAACTCGACGCAACCTTCGAAAAAGCGCAAGGCAGCTTCACACGCCGCGACTGCCACTTCTCATGCCCAGGCCGCGGCGACAACATCGTCGTCGGGTGCCGGCACAGGCGCTTCACGAAAAACGGCATCCGGCCCTTACGCTAGCTCGTACGCAGAGACGAACATGCTCAGTTTCGAGAGTTCTGGTGCGGTCCCCAAAGACGGAAAATTGGTGGCGGATGACGGTACCGTCCTAGCACCCAATGGTAAGACAGCAACAAACCGCACACGCGCCCTCACCCATCCTTGTGCTCCCCTGTTCACTTTTACTTCTTTCCGTCTTTTTTTTTTCTTTTCTTTCTTTCCCAGAATAGGACGATGAGATGCTGATCCCAGATTGCAGACAATGTCTATCTTGTGTGCGAACCCCCAGGGGAGCCGTACTACCTGGGCCGCATCATGGAATTTCTCCATGCGCAGAATGACAACACCAAGCCGGTTGATGCACTTCGCATCAATTGGTTCTACAGGCCCAAGGATATCGGGAAAAAGGTCAATGACACCCGCTTGGTGTTTGCGACGATGCATTCCGATATCAGCCCTCTGACAGCTTTGCGTGGCAAGTGCCAAATCCTACACAAAGCAGAAATCCCCAACATGGACGAGTATCGAAAGATTTCGGATTGCTTCTGGTATGAGAAACTCTACGACCGATACATCCAGAAAAACTACGATCTCATTCCCACGTCGACAATCGTGAACGTGCCCGAGAGAGTCAAGAAAGTACTGGACGAGCGCTGGAAATTCGTTATTGTGGAGCAGGGTCGCGGAAAAGAGTTCACTAGTGCAGTGAAGCTCTGCAAGCGATGCAGCGGCTACTGTGCAAGGTTGGTCCACCCACGCCGCGGTCTAACAGGAGTTGGGGTCGCTAACAGAATGTCAGCAATGACTCGGTCGACTGTGCTGTGTGTAAGAAGACATACCACATGAACTGCGTCAGGCCACCGCTACTGAAGAAGCCTTCGCGAGGCTTCGCTTGGTCCTGCGCTGCATGCAGTCGCGCCCAGGAACGCAAATTGGAGGCTCGTCATACACCTAACCTACTGGATCCCGCAGGCGACGGCGACGACGAGGATCTCTACGATGACGATGACGAAGAGATGCATGTCGACACCGAGCGGACAAGCCCCGCCGACGACGACGACTCTCACCGCACGGGCACTGCGGAGCAAATCTACCAAGCCAGCCTTTGGCCTTGGCGGTACCTCGGAATGCACTGCAAGCCTGAGGATGCCCTGGATTACGACGACCGAATCTACCCTCGTGCTAGTACTCGAATTGGTCCCAAGCATCAAGCTACTGTGCTCCCATGGCCTGGCCAGCCTGTGCAGTACCAAAAGCCTCTTGAGTTTAAGAGAACCGGAAAGAAGGGACCGGGTTTGTCGAAGGAGGCGCTGGCGGCTTTGGAGGCTGAGAAGTCCCGTCGCGAGAAGCGCCCTAAGTGGGTTCAGGATGAGCCTCCCGGCTATGTGGCAAGAGGTGAAGATTACGACGACGACGACGACCCGAACGCGACGGCCACCCGATTGTGGGCCCCGCCTCCAGCGACTGAGAAGACCAAGGACTGGGAGGCCAAAGTCGACCGGTACATGAAGAAGGCGGAAGAGCTGGCGCCCAAATTCAATCTGCCCAAGAACTCCACCAACCTCCACGATGTCGCGCTGGAAACCTACTACCACAGTGGTTACAGTGAAGACCGCGCTCTAAAGCTTCTTTCCGAAGTGGACAAATCAGCTTTCAAAGAGCCCGACCTGACGGCAACGGAGCAGAAAAAGTTCGAGGAAGGCGTCGGGAAGTACGGGTCCGAGCTTTATCTCGTCAAACGACATGTCAAGACCGTTCCACCCGGTACAATCGTGCGGTATTATTATACTTGGAAGAAGACTCCTCAAGGTAAACAGATTTGGGGCAACTTTCAGAATAGAAAGAGCAAAAAGGAGGCCAAAAAGGCAGAGGTCGCTGCGAGCAAGCTGCAGGACGATATCGCAGACGATGCCGACGACTCCGCGTTTGACGGCGACAAAGCGCACAGCAAGAAGAAGGGTTTTGTGTGCAAGTTCTGTCATACCAAATACTCGAGGCAGTGGAGGCGAGCTCCCAACGCATCAGGGACTCCCGTGAGCGAAGGCGGGGGCAAGAACTCCAGCAAGGACAAGAACAACCAGTATATCCAAGCACTTTGCCGCAGATGTGCTGAGCTCTGGCGGCGCTATGCTATACAGTGGGAAGATGTTGACGAGGTGGCCAAGAAGATTGCTCAAGCGGGCGGCCGAGCCTGGAAGAAACGTCAGGACGAGGAGCTCCTCAAGGAACTCGAGGCCGCCAAGGAAATGCACACCTACTGGAACACGCCTCCGCCGCCCAATGCCCCGGAGCCGGCCACTGCAGTGCCTGCGGCACCCTCAAGCGAGCCACCACGCAAGAAGCTCAAGAGTTCCGCCCCAGACAGAGACTCGGAGCCGTTGGCGTCGGACTCTACTCCGGCTGCCGCCCCTACCAAAAAGAAGGAGAAGGCCATTGAGAAACCGGCCCCTCCACCGGCACCTGAGATCCCGAAGCCCAAGACCATGCCCTGCGCAATCTGCGACCAGCTGGAGCCATTGGGAGACCAGCATCTGTCTTGCAGGGAGTGCCGGTTGACAGTGCACCGCAACTGCTACGGAGTTGTTGATAACAGAAACCCCGGCAAATGGACATGTGACATGTGCGCCAACGACAAGAGCCCACAGGTTTCGATCGTATGTCAAACCCCCATCTATTTCGCCTAATCCGACAGCTAACCTGTTTGCAGCAATACAAGTGTGTCTTGTGCCCGATTGAGCACACGGAACATGACTTTGTTGAGCAGCCTAAGATATCTGCTTCCAAGAAGAAGTCAGAGAAGGAGAAGGAGCGCGAACGGGTCGAGCGTGAACAAGCACAGAAGGCTGCCGACTACTACAGGAAGAAGCAGGAAGAGAATAACCGACCAGTCAACCCTCGGGAACCTTTGAAGCGAACTGCAGACAACAACTGGGTCCATGTTACCTGTGCCGTTTGGACGGCTGAAGTCAAGTTTGGCAACGCAAAGGCACTGAGCCCGTCTGAAGGTATCCCTTCTATTCCTCGAGTGAGGTACGATGAGGTTTGCAAGGCCTGCAGCCACAAGGGTGGCGCCTGCGTTGCCTGCTATAATTGCCGCAGTCCTGGTGAGTGTGGTTTTCCTTCCTCTTTTGAAACAGTGCTAACCATGGCCATTATTAGTCCACGTTGAGTGTGCTCGTCAGCAAGGCTACCTACTCGGCTTTGACATCACTCCTGTCAAGGGGTCTCGCCGTGATCAGTTCAACCTTGTTACCATCAATGGCGAGAGTGGCGTCATGTCAGCCACAGTGTGGTGCAAAGAACATGTCCCGACAAAGAGCGTCATACATCGTATGCACGACGTTGTTAACGATGACGGGCTTAATGCTCTGCAGCTTTACGTGCAAAGCTACAAGCAGGCAGATCTCACATTAACTGGTACAGTCCGAAAGGCCAATCTTATGACGAATGGTGCCAAGATGGGCGGTATTCCTGTCACGCCAAGTACTCGGCGGGCATCAACCACGGCCATGCCTGCCAACGGCACTTCACACAGCGGGAACAATAGCGAAACGGCAAGCGATCATCAAGCAGGCGAGAAGATTTGCATCACCTGTGGCATCGATGTCAGTCTCAAGTGGTGGTCCATCGAAAACTCAGACGAGCGAGAACTCACCAACGGCCACTACGGAAGCCTCGGGTCGGAGGCTCAAAAGTTCGTGGAGCAGAGGAAGTTCCAGTGTCACAAGTGCCGGAAGCTGAAGCGAAAACCCAACCCCCATCCGCCCAAGGACCCGTCCCCAGTCGTCGAAGCCGCGAGACTCGTACCTCCGCTCCCAGTTGTTCCGCCGCACCACGCACTGGCTGCACCCCCTCCGGGCCCTCCGTCCTTGAGAAGCCCACCGACAACCGGCCCAGAGGCAAGGGCTCGCAGCCTCTCGTCATACGCCTGGGTAGCCCCGGCACCGCCTCCGCCTCCGCCTGCCTCGCAGCCTGCGGCTCCTCCCCCACCGGTTGTTCCTGTCGCACCACCGGTCCAGGCTGCCCCAGCGCCTCCCCCTATCCCACCAACGGCACCTCACCAGGCTCCAAGCCCCTACGGCCCTCCTCCGGCGCCAAGATATGGAGACTGGCATAGTCGTCCACCCGCCCGGCACAGCTCGCCACCCCAGCGACCGCCGCCGTTCCAGCCTCTGTCGACGTTGCGTCCTCCGCCGATGGCAGTGCCTACACACTCCCCGATGCCCACAGCCGTTCCCGCCGGGCATATGGGTCAGCCTGCTCATAACGGAATACCGTCTTCGCCCTCGCCCTTAATGGCCGGGCCCATGTCCCACGGATCACACGGATCACACAGCTCGCACGGCTCACACGGGTCGCCGTACATACACCCTTACCGACAAAGTCCCCACGGACCACCTCACGCCTTGCCTAATGGCGGTCCTCAGCCGAGGGGCCCTGATGCGTTTGCGCAAGGACTTCTGCCTCAACGAGCGCCATACGGCAGTCCTCCTGCCCATGACGCTGGAGGTCCTCTGAGGACACCCAGCATGCGCCCGAGCAACGAACCCCCTCGACCAGCGGGAGCAAGTACCAGCCCGTCACTACGTAACCTGCTCTCCTGAGAGCCTCGAGGCGGATTGCTTTAGTATTTCTGTTTTTCAGGAGTCTCGGTGGATGGAAGCAAAGGTCGTCATTGAGACATTTGGTATCAGAGTTGCAGAGCGGAGGTAAACTTTGCCCGTCTGATGTAAAATATTCATTGGAGTGGAGAAAAATGTGTCAACTGACACTCGATTGTTAAGATAAAGGATGGTCGCAAGTGAGGACCACCAGCAAGGGATTGGGGCAAAGTCATCCCACAAAACGCGCGAGTTAGAAGTTATGTCTTTGAATAGAAGCTTGTCAATGCTGCCGGCATTCAAAGTCTCTGCAACCAACCCATTTACAGAGCTTCTGGCCATCTCGTGATTATTCTTTGCTCTGCCCCCCCCCCCCCCCCCCCCCCTTCTGAAAACCCCGTAACGATTGCGATGGCACATCTATTCCTCGCCGATATCCTCATTCCTGTTCAGCATGGAAAAGTCAGCTTTGCCTCGCCGAGCAACTCAATCACGGGGGGGCCAAAGGGTTCAGATGCATAGGAGCCATACCAGATTTCGGGCTTCTCGGCGATGAACCTTGCCATGAGGGCCTTGCACTCGGCGCTATCCAGAACGACAACCTCGACGCCGCGCTGCTTGAGATACGCCTCGCCGCCGAGGAAGGTCCTGTTCTCGCCGATGACGACGCGGGAGATGCCGTAGAGGAGACAGGCGCCGGTGCCTATCGTCATCAGTAGGGAGCTCAAAAGATAAATCATCGTAGTCTTCGTTCAAAAGGGCGGGGGGGGAGGGTCAGGAGACTTACACATATCGCAGGGGGATAGTGTCGTGTACATCGTGCTGCCCTTGTAGGCTTTGCCGGGCAATCGACCCGAGTTGAAGAGGGCGTCGGTCTCGCCCTGTTGGGTTATGTCAGTTCCATCAGGTTGTGTGAGGATGACGATAGCATCAGAATCAAGAGAAAATAGAAAGCAACAGAAAGAAAAGGGTGGGAGCGTATTACATGGTGGATGGCGGAACCCATTTGCACGCGGCGGTTGTGGCCGCGGCCAAGGAGCTTGCCGTCTGCGGAGACAAGCGCGGCTCCGATCTGACGGAGGGGTCGATTAGCCGGCGTTAGCTCGGGACGCTTTGGACTTTGGAATTGACGGGGATTGGCTATGGTTCAAAGACATACGGGAACGCCGCCCTCGGAAGCACCGGTCTTGGCCTCCTCGATTGCGATGGCGAGACCCTCTGCGTCGTTCATGGTTGATTTGACACACGCAAGAGCCGTACAAAGTGAAGTGGGGGGCGGGGTACGGTTAGAGGGGGAAGTGTCACGTTGAACAAAGTTTCGAGAAACTTTTAGCAGACTGATGATTCGGGAGCACGAGGATGTTTCGATCGAGGGTGCTAGTTTTTGTTGCCGAAAAGTACTATTTAGGGACCAGAAACGATGGGGACTGGGATGGAGGCGGCACGGGTGGCTGCGGAGATAGGAGTTGACGTATGAGACGATACTGTATGGATCTCGGGATAGTTATTCTTATCGGGAACTCCACTTCGTTTGCGAAGGGCTCGCTCCGTATCATTGGGAATCGACCATTCATTCACCTGTGAATTCAACACTACAGTCACCGTGTTTAGTCTAGGGAGTCGGTTTTCTTGCACAACCCTCGAGTCTCGGTGGAATTCCGAGGCGAATGCTCTTCGAACGCCTGACAGGTCCTGGCTCGTTCCTTCCTTTGGAAAAGCTCGCCGTTCCGGGACAGGCTCAGCAGGGGGCCGAGAAGACTGCAGATACGGCAGAGATTGTTGGAGGAATGCTAGAGAAGACACTTCCCACTCGTTTCTGCTTCCTCAAGTCTTGATGGCAACCCACAGGCACTCTTCCAACTTCCGGACCTGCTGAGGTGGGTGGTCGACTATTGGTTTGCTTCCGAATATGATATCCGTTTGGGCCAGAAGCAAGATCAGTACAGTGAATAAGCCAACGAGCAAACCAAGAAGAATGGCAAAGAGAACAAGGGCAACAACAGAGAGGAGCCTTCGTCGTCTTGCACTTTGATTCGGACAAGCCATGACTGGAGCCTTTTTCTCATTTCTTCCCTTTACAATGTTCATGATGGAACCACGACTTGAAGACGGTTATCGCCAACATCGCCATCGCACGGCGATCTGAAACCTGGACGGGTTTCCTGGTTCCGTTTGTAAGGACAATATGACAACCAACACCCTTGTAGACATAGCAGACGGCTATTTGCGTCGGGCGTTTTACATCGCTGCAACCGACCTTCGGCACCGGCATCAAAGGAATCCGAGATCCTCATCAGATTTGTTGTCGAGAAAAGACCGGCACGTTACGGATTTTGCTCACTTGGACTACATCTGGTCAGTCGTGGAAAAGGCCCACTAATTTATCGCGGAACTGTTTCCAAAGTCTCCATGGTGAAGAATCATCCCCTGCCACAACAAAGAACAATTGGGAGCTCCAGGTGCATTCTGCCTACTCGTGAGGCTCGGCGCCGGGTGATGCCGCCCAGGCAGCGAGGTGCCCGGGTGATAAGTATGACGAAGAGGCCTATAGTTGCCATCAAGGAGGGAACAACAGAGACCAGCGCAGCTCGGGAATCCTTGGTGCAAGGAACAGATAGCTACTTGCGTTTTGATGGTGCGACGAATTGTCATGGGATTCCCACCCCTCGAATATCACAGGTTCGCGAATAAGGCGGACGACGTTGGGCCAGCGTCCAGATAGACAGACCATCGTACCGTTCCAACCGTCTGATCATGCAAAGTCCGAAAACCGGACGACGGACCTGGGATTGGCACCTGTTCGGACTGTTGTCTCGGTCAAGCCATCGGATGATATTGCATGGGACCACGAGGGTTCAGAATAATGAGCAGACTTGTATGCAGGCAGACCACGGGTACGGTAGTGCAAGCCAGCAGAGGACAGCGACGGACGATGCAGCAGGGAAGCGCCGAGCTTGCGCAAGATACAGAATAAGCTCGTCAGGTGAGGGGAGGGGATGGAGAAGCGCAGACGGGCCGAGAGAGGAGTATCCTGGATGAGAGAGAGAGAGAGAGAGAAGGCTCGTGGGCAAGACTGAGGAAAAGCTGCCAAACAAAGTTCAAAGGCTGATATCAGGGTTTCTGGCGGCTGTGAAGAGGAGTAGGGTTCGCGATGAGTCGTCGGTTGCGGGTGGAGAACGGCCGTTGGTTAGGGATCAGACGGCGATGTTACTCCAGATCAAATGCACCCGAAGCTTGCATGGGCGTTTATCTATCCGTAGGTAAAGTAAACTCGTATATCGAAATTTAGGTGGGGCCGTTTCGAGATCATCCCAAGGAGGTAGAAGAGAGGACCGGCCGAACTCGAGCTTCAGCCAGATAGATCCACATGACAGTGAAGGTGATGCAAGGTCAATATTCCAATTTCTCTAATTTTAGTTGAGAGTTTGACCATATCTCACCTAGTTAGTTCCTGTTTACGACAATGTTTGCCGACAACGATATTCCTCCAGTGACGGGTTGAAGGGTGTGTGTGCGCGTGTGCGCGTGTGTCTTATGTAAGAAATGGAAAGTGACGCAAGATCTCTCGAGCGAAGGTTAGCCCCGATGCTCCTTCCTTCGTCCGTCGTCCTGCTCGGCCTAGCGACCAAAAATGCTGTGAAGGACCTCTCCCCTCCCCCCTTCCCTCCACTGGGGCGGGCGTCTTTGCCCGTGGGCCGTGCACGGACGTCACCCTGAGTCCTTGGTTGGAGCGTCAATTGGAGGGGAAAGGACGCAAAAGTTGAGTCCACTCCTTCGTCCTGGCAGGAGCAATGCAATTCCAATGTGAGTAGGTAGGTACCTAGGTACCTAGGTACCTGGGTACGGCAGTGGTACCTAAGGTAGGTAGCATTGGATCCCCATCATCATCACGGGTCGCTTTTTCATGTCCAGTGAGAGGGTTCTCCCGCCGCCGGGAAAAGAGAAGGGATGCGACGGAGGCCCCAGCACAAAGCATTGATGGACTGGTCGCCGCTTTGCTTCGTTCGAGATTGCCTGGCAGAGGCGGGGGAGCCGGTACTTTGCAATTTGCACGCGGGCACATGCGTGGTGGGTGGGTTTGTAATGATTCGGCAGCACCTATGGCTAGGTAACTTGGGTATGGCGGTGCAGATGATACCTATGGCAATCAATGACGAGATTCTCAATCCCAATGGCTTGGAATGAATTGTTTCCCCTTTTGCAGCCAGTCTCCCTCTTCGTCCGTATCCGTCGTACATCGGGACACAGCAGAGACGGAGTCTCTTTGACGCCACAAGCCAGCGTCTCTGAAGAACCCAAACAGTGCATGGAGGCGGCGATCATCAGTCTTAGCGCCTTGGAGCAGCGAGGAGTAATCTGGGTATCGGGTATCTTAGCATAACGTACCTAGGTAAGGTACGAAATAGTTAGTGCAGGGCAAGTTGACGGAGGGGTACCTTGCGCTTTCCTTCCTGCTCTTTCTTGCTGTGCCTTACCCTTTGGGTACCTACCGAATTCACTCCCGTCCTACCTCCTCTCACTCCGCTCTGCCTTGCATCTATCCTCCTCCTCACCTTACCGCCCTCCTCCACTGCCTCACCCGCTCTTTTTTTTTTTAGGGACCTTACTCCGAAAGGCACGGTAGCAGTGCATACCACTTTTCGGCCTCATACTAACTTTCCCTGCCCCTCCAAAGTACCTTGTCTGAGGTGCTCGGGGCGAAAGGTACCGCGAAAAGACACCAAGAGAAGGGTTCAAAAAGTCAAAACCGAGGAAGAAGAAAAAGCCGTAGAGAGATTTTGCGCTGGGTTACCCTTACATCCCATCACCTTACCCTTCGTCTCTCTTTCCAGCAATACCCAGCAGCACAGCCCAACTTTGGGGATTTGCCTGGGTTTTGGGTGCAGCTGATCGAGCCCACACTAAATCTCCCTACGGCCAGCAGTGAACGCCGCTTAACAGAACCACCACCGCGCCTTCGCCCGCACTCCTTTGATCATCCTTGACCGGCCCCTTTTTTCCTCTTCTCAGCTGCTGTTGGGACTAGACTTGGACTGCGGCACTCCTTCGAAACAGAACGTTTCTAGGTTTTGCATCACATACCTAGCCTCGCCGAACTAGGTACTCTGCTGTGAACTGTCTGCCTCTTGGAGTGTCATCCGATCACCCTCTCTTGTTCATCCCGCCCGCCGGTATTCCCTCGGTCGAGACGAGAAGCACCAAAAGAAAGGGGAGAAAAGGAAAGGAAAAAAAAAAAAAAAGGTGGTCGGTCGCTGGAAGCACTCCAGCTCCTGCTCCAAACATCGCCCTGCTGGTCGGTCGTCGCTCCACTGCCACAAGCCAACAACCTAACCTCGACGACCCCGACCCAGTTTCCCCCGACCCTCCTCTCACCCTCACCCTCACCCTCGCCCTCACCCTGAACCCCGACTATTCGTACTCGACCGACTCCCAATCTCAATCCCGCCCCCGACTGCCATTTTTCACCGTCCGCCATCCTTTTTCAGCTCAGCGCCCGCGACGTGGCCAGCCGTCTCCCGCCAGTCACGCGAGTAGCTGCCCGCCGTTGCCCGACTTATTTACTATCGCCCAGCAGCACGATACCGCCGCCGTGCGACGACCACCCTTTTCTTCAATTCTCGACCCCAGTACATACATATTTCCTACCCATCCCATCACAAACACAAACACCCCGGCATTTCCACCGTCCAGCTGATGCCGGCCGATAATTTCCTGGCAATTCCCGCGTCCGACACTCGAGGCTGACGGGCCGCTTTCCCCAATCCATTTCGCCCTACCAGCCAAGAGTCGCAATCGACCCCTACCGAGTAGAGAGAGCATCGACACGACCAACACTGCAACATGGCGTCGGACTACGACCACGGCGCGCCTGACGACCGCTTTCCGACCCACCCCGCCGCCTCCATGGACACCGGCTACCCTGGCGATCGCGGTTGGCAGCAGCAGCAGCAGCAGCAGCAGCAGCAGCAGAATGGAGGACGGAAAACCCCCGACAACAGTTATCGCACACAGCAGTCCTCGCGTTCGCCAGGACCCAGAACACCTGGCAGAGACGGCGACTCGAGACGGAGCGGTGAACGCAGCAGATCCAACGGGAGAGGTGGGCGCTCAGCCAGCGGCCAACAGAGAATCTGCAAAAAGTGTGGAGAGCCGCTGACCGGCCAGTTCGTGCGCGCCCTGGACGGGACCTTTCATTTGGACTGCTTCAAGTGTCGTGTAGGTGTCGGGTGTGCTCCCTGGTTACCCCTTGGCCACGCTAATCCAAACTTCTCTAGGACTGCGGTCAGATTGTAGCTTCCAAGTTCTTCCCTGTCGACGACGAGAGTGGCGAGGGACAGTACCCTCTTTGCGAGACAGACTACTTCCGCCGGCTGGGCCTGCTTTGCTACAAATGTGGCGGCGCCCTCCGAGGCTCCTACATCACTGCTCTCGACCGAAAGTATCACGTCGACCACTTCACATGCTCCCTTTGTCCCACTGTCTTCGGCGCTCAGGACAGTTACTACGAGCACGATGGCCATGTCTACTGCCATTACCACTACTCCACGCAGTTCGCGCAGAGATGCAATGGCTGCCAGACTGCGATCCTCAAGCAGTTCGTGGAGATTTACAGAAACGGCCAGAACCAACATTGGCATCCCGAGTGCTACATGATACACAAGTTTTGGAACGTTCGACTTACCCAGCCGAGCGAATCCTCCGAGATCCCTCAAGCGATCGACGACCCCGCCACTCGCGAAATTATCAGAGAGGAGGAGGAGCGCATGGAAGAGAAGGTCTATCGCATCTGGAGTGTCTTGTCGACCTTTGAAGAGTCATCCGCGGCTTGTATTTCCGACATGCTTCTTCACGTGAGCAATGGCGCTTACGTCGACGGTGTACTCGTTGCCAAGAAGTTCATCTGGCACGTTGAAATTCTGTTCAAGTCTGCTGATCGCCTCGACTACTCCATGGATCAGCTGAAGCTGAAGGGTGTGTTTCGGTCGTTTGCCTGTCAAAAAAGCTGCGTTGCTAACAAATCAGAAATAGGATTGTCGTACGGACGTGAGGCCAAGCTTCTGTGCAAGAAGATAGTGTCTTTCTTCTCCCTGCTGTCCAAGACACAAGACACGGGTGCCCGGAAGCTTGGCGTCACGCAAGAGCTGCTGTCTCTCGTCACAGGTCTTGCTCACTACCTCAAACTTCTCATTCGAATTTGTTTGCAGGGAGCGCTGCGCCTCGAAAAGGAGTCTAAGAGCTCCGACGGCATTTACCAATTCCTGGATGATCTCAGCGAGCTGGATAACGTCAATCCTGACGACAACACTCTCCAGGCCATCACCGGCAACACGCGACTCTCAGCAAAGGACTCGGACCATTGCGCACTGTGCAATAAATCCGTCGAGGACGAATGTGCCAAGCATTCTGATAAACGCTGGCACATCGCCTGCGTGAGCTGTTCGCGATGCACCAGGGATATCGGCCGCAAGTTGGAAGATGCCAACTACAATGCGTTTGACAAGAAGATTTACTGCAACAACTGCATCGGTGCAAACAGCGAGGACATGCCGCCTTTCGAACATGTCACCAAGCTGCAGCAATATGTTTTCCTGCTCAAGGTAGCATTGGCGAGATTGTTGGACATCCTCCGAAGCAATGGTGCTTTGCCTCGGCAGAGCGACGACCAGAACATGGATGGGTATGGCCCGGGCGAGGGGCCCCGAACTTTAGGCTCCGGACAACCGCCTTACCTAAACTCGGACAATCGCTCCAAATCGTACGCCGGAGATCAGCGGGAGCACAATCGCGAGTCTTCCTACGAGAACACGCTGAATGATGTTCGCCGGCTGAGGAGCACCCGTCTTGACAAGCATTTGTCGTCCAGCTTTAGAAAGGCGAGAACCTCGCGCATCATGGACGGTCCTGAGGGCCGCAGCGTCCGCCCGGGATCGGCAGGCGAGGACTTGGGACCAGCCGATGGGGACCTTCAAATTGTCGAAGATAGACGCGGCCCAAAAGACGAGGGCACAACTGATAAAATGTTCAATCACCAAGATGCCCTAACTCTCGATGATATCCCGCGAATCGTCGCCGCTGAACAGGTCAAGGAGCAGCAGTATAAGCCCAACCGACAGGAGCTCTTCCGATCCCCCGCAACCGACCCCGCAGGACACCAAAGATCGCAGTCTGCAGGCAGAGACGCAGAGATCCGCATGGGTGATCCGATGCCTCAGCGGCTTGGCCGAAAGTATTTCTCAGAGCTGTCAGGGCTAGAATACTTCATTGTGCGCCATCTGGCCGTCTTGACCCTGGCACCTGCTGTTGAGCAGGAGTTTTCTCTCGATGAGTTGTTGAGTTTCATTGAGCTCAGGAAGCAGCCCACTTTTTGGAAGAATCTCGGCAAGGCGTTCAAGAACGACAGGCCCAAGAACGTCAAGAAGAAGGGCATATTTGGCGTGCCGCTCGATGTCATCATTGACAAGGACGGTGCCGAATCGACAGACGGCGTGGGCCCTGGCACTCTCAAGATTCCCGCCATCATTGATGATCTTATCTCCTCGATGAGAAAGATGGACTTGTCGGTCGAGGGTGTGTTCCGAAAGAACGGAAATATCAAGAAGCTTAATGAGTTATGTGAGAGGATCGACCGCGAAGGTTGCGACAGCATCAACTTCATGGACCAGCCCGTCGTCCAGGTCGCCGCTCTGTTAAAGCGATACTTGCGCGAGCTTCCTGACCCACTCATGACTTTCAAGCTTCAGAGACTATGGATTGCTGTCGCCAAGATTCAAGACGACGAGAAGCGTAAACAGTACCTGCATCTCATCTGCTGCCTGCTGCCCAAGGCACACCGGGATTGCTTGGAGATCTTGTTCTGCTTCTTGAAGTGGGCCGGATCTTTCCACCAAATTGACGAAGAAGCTGGATCCAGAATGGACATCAAGAACCTGGCAACAGTCATTGCGCCTAACATTCTTTATAACAGCAACAAAGCGCCTGCACTGGACAGCGACCCCATGTTTGCCATTGTGGCTGTGAACGACATGATCACCTCTATTGAAGAGATGTGCTTGGTAAGCAGACTGGTTTGGGATATGTCTTTGATCCAACGTGGCTAACCTTATCTCACAGGTCCCTGACGAGCTTATGGACCTAGTCAACGATCCATTTGTCTTTGGCAACACTGCTGACCTCACCACCAAGGACATTCTCAAGCGTTACCAAGACCGCATGGGCCAGAGATCGGGGCTTAGCGGTGAAGTCAGCGAGGTGTTTAACAGACCTGACAACTCGACTCGGCCACCGCCCCGAAGGGTTGAGACAGACCCTGCTCTGTGGCAACAGCAGGAAAGCAGTGTTCGCCCCGTGCAGGATCCGCCCATGCCCATGCCCCCTTTCAACCCAGCCAACCCTGGCACTCCACCCCAGAGATGGCGAATACCGCAAGAAGAGAACGGTAACCCATCTGCCTATGGTGGAGGAGTACAGTTCGAGCATTCCGATACCGAGGGCCCTAGTGAGGCGCAGAAGAGAGAGTGGCGCCAATCTGGTGGAGTTTGGGGAAGACAGAACAACGGTGTTGGTGTTGGCGGAAACTTGTAATCTGGCCATGCAACACACGAAGATGGCAGGCCTGTACACGCATTACAGAGTGGTCCGTTATTCGGTTCGCATTACTTGCTGCGCATTCCATCAGAACCTGCGTTTTGGCGGTTCAAGAGTCACACATCCATGCATTGTTGGCGGCGTTTCCGACCGTTTTTCATCAAAAGGACAAAAAGATTTCCTTATCGTTCGACTTCTACTTACGACAAGGCGGCATGAATGATTTTTCTTCTTCTTTTCTTTCAGAGAGCTTGGGCTTCTTCTATTTTTCTTCAAAAAGAAACCCCTTTTCTAAACCCCCCCTTTTTTGGCTTCTCTGAGTGTAAAGTACCGGATCACCACAGAACTAGATTTCTGCAGTCTGTTGGTGTTATTTCACACGACTTTACCCTGACTTTTTTCAGGGAGGGGTGAAGGGCAGCAGGGTTGGAGGCATTGGTTTGGCTTCGGTTTGGCTGGCTTGGAGTATAGGCCCTAGGGGCTTGTCGACCTGTCGATGGACGGTGTTGCTTGATTGACCGTCTCGAGCTGGACAGCAAGCCTTGGCATCTTGGCTTTGCGCGCGAGACTTGCTATAGCTTTGCTTCTTTGTTGGAATGGAGAAGATGTCGGATTACATTGTGGGAGGATCTCAGTGAGAGAGTGGGAGAGCGTCAAAGAGCGCGCCATATTTGCGCGCATATGGGAGGGTTGTTGCGAAGGTGGAGGGGGTGGAAAACAAAAGCCGCCTGTTCTCTCTGCCTTAACTCTTGCATGTCGCAGCAGCGAGCGACAGTTTTTTTCTTCTTCAAGTAGCAACGCATGGAAACCAGCCAGGTAGCTCACAAATGCGAACTGGGCAGACTGATTGTTGCCTGCGGGTTCCCCTCCAATAAGGTACAAGGTTCGAGATATGTCATGCTTATGTGTTTTCACGTATCCTCGTTCTTATTTATGTGTATGTATGTGTGTGTGTATGTACATGTGTGTGTATGTATATATATGTGTGTGTGTGTGTGTTCATGTTTCCACTTGTCAATTACAATAGCATTGCAATGTGAAGTTCATCGCCTTTTATAGCTTGTTTCTTTTTCCCAGGTCATGGCCATGTCAAGGCCCAATTATTAAGTCCTTCCTACACTGAGGGTATGAATGTATATATACGGAAATGAACACACTTTTCATTTGAACCGCCATGCCCGCCGCTCATCGCGAGCGTATCCCGTGCTTCCACCTTCTTTCGTTCATCATGGTTTCTCTCATTCATGCCTTGATACTGACCTTGCCGGCCTTCTCCTGGTCCAGGAACCACTGCACGCCTCTTTTGATGCCGTCGTCGAGGCTGACAATGGGTCGGTAGCCGAGCAGACGCTTGGCCTTGCTGATGTTGTAGTAGCGTGTCATGCAGCTGTAGATGTTGCGCTGGCGGTTGAACGTAGGAGGCTTGCCGACGATGCTGCAGAAGACCTCAGAACAGAAGCCCAGAACAGCGCCGATCTCGCGGGGGATGGTCCAGACGTGGCTCGTGCCCTTGTCGGATCCCGCGGCGCGCCAGATGGCGCGCGTGAAGTCCCAAAAGTAGATGGGGCTGTCGTTGGTGACGAGGAAGGCCTCGCCGTCGACCTTTTCGTGGTCGAGGGGGGCGGTGGAGGCAGCGGCGGTGGCGAGAAGCAGTCGCGCCGCCAGAAGGTGGGCATGGGCGACGTTGCCGACGTATGTGAAGTCGAAGAGGTTGTCGTTGTCGCCCAGCTGGAAGCCCGTTTTTCCCTCACGGTAGATCTTGACCATCTGATGGGTGACCATGGTGTCGCCCTCGCCGAAGATGCCCGCAGGGCGGATGGAGCATGTAACGAGGGGGTAAGGGTCTTGGCGGTTCGCATTGAGGACTAGTTCTTCTGCGGCGGCCTAGGAGAGGAGCACGTCAAGTCAGCCTGTTGCGCTCAGTTGCAAGAGAGCGCTATGCGGCAATGGAAAGGCACCAAAGGAGGGGGAAGTGGGTGCGTTTGGTGGGCGCATACCTTGGTCTCGGAGTAGTACTCAGTCTGCAGCTCACCGCGGATAACGGGCCACCGCTCGTCGGCGTTGATGAGGTCGCTCGTGTTGTCGCTGATGATGCTGGCGGAAGATGTGTAGACGAGGGCTTTGACGGAGCAGGCCTGGCACGCGACGACGACAGAGGCGGTGCCGTCGATATTGACCTTGCGAAAGAGGTCCTTGGCGACGGGGCCGTCGCCCTGGGCGGCAGGGGAGGCGGTGTGGATGACGACGTCGGGCTTAGTGTTCTCGAGGATGGACTTCATCCTGTCAGTGTCGGTGATGTCAGCCTCATGGTAGTTGGCTTTGGGGTGTCGATTGTGGCCGCAGCGAAGATCGATCACGTCAACGGACGTGACGGCCCAGCGATCGCCGGCGAGGAGCTGATTGACAACATGATGGCCCAGGAAGCCGTTGCCGCCGATGACGAGAACCTTGCCCAGGTTGGGAGTTGCGGGCTTCTTCTCGGACATGGCTGCTGTATGTATCTGAGGTCGTCGACCAAGAGAATTCGGGGGGGGCGGGGACGAAGGGGTATCACGGGTAAAGAAAGAAGAGAAGAAGTTGGGGAAAGGAGCAAGTCAATTGGTGGTTTGTGTCTGGTCCCTGAAGCAGTGAGATTCTGGGGTAAGGACACAGGCATTCGTAGAACAACAGATGGGCTGGCCAATCCTTCAAATTGTCCATTGACAGTTCGAGTACTAAGTACTGAGTACGGACCTCTAGGGCCAAAGGGTGTCATCTTTGGCGGTACAGCTACATTGGAGCTCTTCAGCGCGCTAATTTAGGCTGCGGGTTAGAAACTGACGCCCCAGTCTCGCTCTTCTGATGATTAGACATGTGCCCCGCTTCAAAGTGCACTGACTTGGAACCTTTAACTTTACATTCACCTTTTAACCTGGCATTCCTCAGCACCTGCATCCCAGGCCTTTATCTTTATCCTCTTCTTTCTCTTTTTGATGCTATTATCTTACTTGCAGACTCTGACGTTCTGTTCTCGTCATAATCGCGTTTGCTATCCATCATTAATGTGCATCCTGGCGCCTGCTCTTTGAGATGACCGCGCTTGTGAAAATTGCTGGGAGGTCGTCATGGAGACAACTGCCAACGTTGAGATTTTGGTGCATGTTACAGCACCGTGCAAGACTGTCGACGATGCGCGCTACCGGGCCCTGGCACAGGCATATCTCGACTTTGACCCAACAAGCCAGACCAAGATCATAAGCGGACCTTCACCCAGTATTGCAGAAGAAGTCATTCCAAGCTCACAGGTTGAGCTGCCGGACTTGCCTGCTTGGTCTAATGCACCACCGATCCTCAGTAGTGATGCAACCCGGCCAGCCACCTCCTCACCATCGCGGCCACCGTCGCCGCCTCCACAAACGTTGTTTGGATCGTTTGGCTCTTTTCGTTCGCAGGAGCTGTCATTCAGGAGTGTTTTGGACAACAGGAACTCACCAGGCCTGGCTCGGCCACTTATACCCAGAGACATAGTACCCTCGTCCCTACCAGAGCCAGAGCCGCAACAGACCCAGGGCAGTTGGCAGGCTCCTCCGAGTACCATTGGCGATTCCCAACCTCTAAATACCGTCAACCTCCCTGAGTTCTCATCTCCTAGCCGGTTATTCGAGCACCTGGCTTGCCAGTTTGACAGCCAAGCCGCCGGAGTATCGCCGCAAGATTCGGGAATCCAGCAAGCCCGAACGCCGGCACCAGCCCCAGAGGAAGAAGAGGATGAAGATGAAGACGAAGCCCAAGTTGCCCTCGTAGCATCAAGCTTTTGGCCTCCAGCCAACAACGAAGCGACCACGAGCCCTGCATCTTTGGCAGAGAAGGTGGTCGCAAGGACACCATTTGCTGCTTTCAAGCGGCCACTTTTACCCAGCTCGCCCCTCGAGCAGGTCATACAGGATACGCCATGCCAGCCTTCAAAAAAAAGGAGACTGCCTTCATCACCGAACCGAGCCGGTTCTGAGCCTCCTCTTTCGTCAAAGCGGCACAGAAGATGTGTGCCCATCTCTGAGTTGAGGTCGGTCATTACCAGAAGCTCATCAGACGTCGGAGCCGTTCCTACAGATTTATACCGCCCTATACGCCCTCCAAACGAGCGGCACCTGAATTACCTCGATCGCCTCGAAATCCGTCCAGTCGGACCTCCCGTCGGGACCACTGACTTGACGCCTGACGACCTCCTGACGCCCAAACTTCAGGAACTAGCCCGTCAGCTGAACATCTCAAAGCGCTACGCGCCCGTCATGCAGAAACGGGAACTTCGACCCTTCGAGCGAGGCCATTGGCAGCTTGACTGGACCAAGTGGCGGCCCACGCTACGCGAACGCGCGTGGCACTTTCTCACGGACTACATCCTCGAGGGGTTCGCCGGCTGGGGCGTCTGGTGCAAGCGCGCCGAGGACTGGACAGGGCTGCGGGTCTATTGCTGGGGCCACATCGCGGGTCACGTTTACCTGGCTCTGTATCTGGCGAGCGAGAGGGCGTTGAAGAAGGACGTGGCGCGTTGGGTGGACGGCGGAGGCGAGGTTATCGTCATCACCCACGGGCATGGTAATTCCGAGTCTGAGGAGAGCATGGACGACGGGCCGGACGACGGGCCGGACGACGTGACGCGAGATGGGACAGAAAAAGTAGCATGACAGGCGGATAGATCTCTTCCACGTTTTCCGAGTTAGCGAGGCGTTTGGGTCGCACAGCACATGAGCGTCGCGTCAAGTTTGGGATATTTTGTACACGACAGCGCAAACACTGCGATGCATAGCATCACTAAGGAGTCCTATATTGCTTCAGGACTTTGCATACAAGGGACAGGCTGGATAACCCACTTTGTGTGCCAAACGCTTTTGTCTTACAATTGGTATTCTAAATTCAACCTTGGAACAAGCGGTCGATCCTTTCCAGCGATGCTATACCCTCCGTACAAGGCCAAGACACAGAAAAACAACATCAGGCCCGTCACCTCTTTTTTCGTCTACATCTCCCCTTTTTACACAGTCGGTCGTTACTTGCTAGGTTCGATCATGTTCACAGCTTCTGTTTGCCCATAATAACTTGACGCCCTTCCGGGAGAGCAGACCCTACGAAACTGCCCGTTTACTCGGAGGTCTTGCCTGGCTGAACGACGTGTCCCAGCACATTGAGCGCATCGCGCTCGTACCGGTCTCTCTCCGCCTTGCTCAGGTCTCTGTACGCGCCCTTCTCAGACTCTGAGAGGTCCCTCCACTCTTCGGATATCCGGTTGTTGGCTACGGGTAGTGGCAGGCCGGCATAATCTCCGCTGGCCCAACGAGCCTTGGTGTAGAGCCCGTAGGATGTCGGCGCACGTGTAGGCAGGCGGTCGTCGCGGATGGGCGCGGGGATCAAGCGCCCACTGGCCTTGCGGAGACGTAGGCGCGCGCGGTTCGCCTCGACTATATCCCGCGGCGCGTGTGACTCTACCCACGCCTTGTAGGTGGCATTGTTGATGAGCTTGTTCTCGTCGGCCTTTTCCTGGAGACGCTGTGATTCGAGGGAAAGTATTAGTGTCAGCTCTCTGGCAACTTTCGTAGGGGAGATTCGAGGTGAGGGAGCTTGGGAGCTTACCTGGAGCTCGTACGAGGACAAGTTCTTGAACGACTCGCTCTTCTCCTTGGTCCGCATCATCAACTCGGTTGCCGACTTTACATCATTGTTCGCCTCTCCTGTGTAGACCAGCCACTTGGTGGTCGGCAGCTTCTTGGGATCCGGCAGCAGCGCGAGCTTCTTCCACTTCTTCACGTCGAGCTTCTGTTTCTCCTCGGGTGTGAGCTCCTTGACCGGCTTCTTTATCACGGGCTTCTTCTCCTTCTTTGGCTTCGTCGCCGCCTTCTCCTTGGTCTTGGTCTTGGCTGTGGCCTTCTTCGGCGCTGCGCCGTCTTTGGCCTCGGTGCTCTTCTTCGTCTTCGTGGTCGTCGAGGAAGCCTTGGCAGCGGGCATACGTGCCCACTGCGAGGTCGAGAAGCCGCGGCGCGCAGCGCGCACAACGGGCTGGGTCCGAGGGCCAGCCAATGGCGCCGCGCGGAGGAACAGGCGCCGGGTGGCTGCTTGGCCAATGGCTGTCAACATCTTGAGAGTGGTTGTGGTGGGAGTTATTCTATGTTGAGCTTTCCTGTCGAGGGCAGTTATAGTGGCGATGCAGTGCACGGCGGTTCGAAAGGCACAGGCCAGAACGGACCGAGTTGCGAGGCGGAGATACCGATCGTGGGAGTCGGAGGAGTAGGGATATTTTCGATACCTTGAGCCGTCCGTGGTGTTGACGAAATGACGGGGCATGGGACTCAGAGCTTGCGACCTGAACTGCGCTGACCTCCTTGTTTGTTTGATCTTTGACCCCTTGGAGCTATCAGGTACTGGGTACTTCAAAGAAATGGATGATTGACAATGGGTAAAGGTACCAAGTACTAATCATGTATCGCCCACTTCAAAAGCTACCAAGCTGACCCTTTTCGGTAAGCCCCCCCAAACTCGCAGCCCCAATTGTCAGGCACCATCCCGGTGCAGCAAGGACCAGCGGCAGGAGCAGCAGCTGGTACGGCCAGCGGAGCCGGAGAGGCATCCATAGGGACGCGAAGCTCGGCACAGCAACCCCCAAGCTTCATTCAACCTCACATATTGACCGATCATCGCCAACCCTCCAAGACCTTCCGCACGACCTTATTTTCCCACGATTGCATTTTCACAGTTTTCGCAACTACACACACAACACCAGCTATAATGGATCACAGACCGCAAGCTTGGGGCCGTGTATGTAGTCCCTCCCCTCCCCTACATCCTCTCGAGCCTCGCATCATGGACTAACAGACTGAACCCCTCCTCGCAGCCCAGAGACGACGTCTACGGTGCCTATGATGGCTCCTACATGAACCTCAACGGTCCCAACCAAGCGACACAGTCCCCCATCGTCACGGGTACATCAGTCATAGCCATGAAGTTCAGCGAGGGTGTCGTCATTGCGGCCGACAACCTGGGTTTGTCTCCTATCCTCCCACGTCGCCACCATCCACTTTCCCCTTTTGAACCAAAAGCAGAACGCAGGCTGATAACTCTCTCAAGCATCCTACGGCTCCCTCGCCCGCTTCACCGATGTCAAGCGTCTCCGTACCTTTGCCAACTCCACCGTAGTCGGCTTCGGCGGCGACGTCTCTGACATGCAGTACCTCGACCGCCACCTCTCGGGCCTCGATATTGAAGAGTCGTACGACCTATCCGCTGACGCCCCCGCCCGTCTCAATGCTGCGAATCTGCACAAGTACCTCTCCAAGCTCCTCTACAAGCGCCGCTCCGACTTCGACCCCCTCTGGAACCACCTCCTCGTCGCCGGCCTTGACGATAGCAACAAGCCCTTCCTCGCTGCTGCCGACCTCCTCGGCACTACCTTCACCTCCCCCTCGCTCGCTACCGGCTTCGGTTCGGCTCTTGCCCAACCCATCATGCGTCGCTACGTCCCCGATGAGGAGGCAGCCGCCAAACTGACCAAGGAGCAAGCCATCGAGGTCATCAAGGAGTGCATGAAGGTACTCTTCTATCGCGACGCCCGCAGCTCCGACAACTACTCAATCGCTGTCGTGACCAAGGACGGTGTTGACTTGAAGGAGAATGAGAAGCTCGAGAAGCAGAGCTGGAAGTTTGCGGAACGGATCCGTGGCTATGGTACGCAGGTTGTCTAGAGTGGAGTCATGAGGCAAGGTTGGGAAATAGAGAGACAAAGGAATGAAATGACAATGACTGGTTACTTGGGATAGCTGGCCCTTGACGATTGATCATGTGGGGACACTACTGCGTTCGCTGACGGCTTCGTCAGCCGAATCGGCGCGAGGCATGCCAATGTATCAATAAATGAAATAGACGCTATTTGTTTTCATTGCTTCTTCAGGTTGCCTTGCTGCGGCATTTAACCTCCCCCTAAAAACACGCTCCTTTATCTTGACAGGACCTTGAAATCTACCCATGCTGCACCTTTCCCTCATTTTCCCACAACACCCCGAGTAATACACAAAGAGGGCTTCACATCTGACATGGCCTGTACCTCTTAATCAGCCTGCTATGACACTAAAAGCACCAAGGGCCAGCTGAATCCCTTTTGGCAAACCAACTCCATTATGGCAAGAAGCAGCCGATAATAAACCAAACTTCAATCATCCCGTACGAGCAGCCTACTCGACGGTGACAGACTTGGCCAGGTTGCGAGGGAAGTCGACGTTGAGACCCTCCATGACAGCCAGCCAGTAGGCAATCAACTGTAGGGGAACGACGTTGAGGATACCCTGAAGAGCGTCAACGGTCTTGGGGATCTCGATCTTCTCGGCCTCGTTAGCCTTGAACTCCTCATCGCCGGGGTTGCAAATGACGATGGGCTTGCCGCCACGAGCAATAACTATTTAACATTGTTAGCATCTGGTTTAAATGGGTCATGGTATGCAGGTGATTTGGCTTACCTTGCTGGTAAGCGTTGAGCGACTTCTTGAAGAGGTCATCACGGGTAAGAATCATGATGATGGGCAGGTTCTCGTCAACAAGTGCAAGAACACCGTGCTTCAGCTCGCCAGACATGACAGCTTCGCAGTGAAGGTAGGAAATTTCCTTGATCTTCAGGGCACCCTCAAGGGCGGTAGAGAACTGAGCACCACGGCCGAGCAGAAGGAGGGACTTCTGGTTCTGGAAGGTCTTGGCGCAGAGCTCCTTGATGGCCCGGTCCTGGGTAAGGATGTCCTTGATCTGCTCGGGGATCTTAGCAAGACCCTCCATGATCTCCTGGCGACGTTTCTGCTTGGAGGCGCGGTCCTCACTGAGGGACAGGGCGAACATGACCATGGCGATGAACTGAGAAGTATAGGCCTTGGTAGAAGCGACACCGATTTCGGGGCCGGCGTTGACGTGGACACCACAGTGAGTGAGCATGGAGATGGAGGAACCGACGACGTTGACGATACCAACCGTCAGGGCACCACGCTCCAAGCAGTAGCGCAGAGCCATGAGGGAGTCGGCAGTCTCACCAGACTGGGAAACGAAGACGCACGTGTCGTCACGGAAGACGGGCGCCTGTCTGTCAAGGAAGTCGGAGGCCAACTCCACGGCGATGGGTATCTCGGCCAGCTCCTCAAACACGCCGCGAACGGCCATGCATGAGTGATAACTAGTGCCGCATGCAATAAAGATGATTCTGCGGCAGCGACGAATAGTAGAGATGTAGGACCGGAGACCACCAAGGGTGACGGTCATGTTGGCAGTGTCGAGACGACCTCTCATCGTGTTAACGACGGACTCGGGCTGCTCGAAAATCTCCTTCTGCATGAAGTGGTCGAACTTGCCCTTCATGATCTCCTGGAGCTCGAGCTCGAGGGTCTGGATGGTTCGGACGTTGGAGCTGCCATCAGCCTTCTTAAGGCGGTGGATGTTCAGCGAACCCTCGTGGATATGGGCAATGTCGTCGTCCTCGAGGTACATGACCTTCTTGGTGTGCTCGACAATGGCGGAGGGATCAGAGGAAAGGAAGAACTCGGTAGGCATGGGCATGCCATCGTCGGTCATGAAAGCGCGCGACTGCGAGCGGTGAAGCAGGGACTTGTCGGGGGCGCCAAGCAGAGCGTTAGGGTTCAAGAAGTTGTCCTGCTTCTTGAGGGCAACGTTCTGAGAGGCAGCCTCAGCGGGGAGAGCACCCTCCTCAGAATACTCGACGTCGACAAAGTCAACCTTCATGCGCTTCTGCGTCTTGACACCGATGACAAGGGGAGAACCCTTGCGGGCAGCGATGACCTCGTGAGGGTAGTGGACGGACTTAATCAGGAGTCCATAGGCACCCTCAAGCTCGTTGATGACAGCTTTGGCCAAGTCTGTGAAGCCAACCTCGGGATGCTGGTCATACAGGTACTTGGCGAGCTTGGCAATGCACTCGGTGTCGGTCTCGGTCTCGAACTTGAAGCCCTTGGTGCTCAAGAGAGTCTTGAGCTCCTTGTAGTTGGTAATGATACCATTGTGAACGACAGTGAACTCCCAGGTAGGGTCAGATCTGCAGAACGAGGCAAGTTTAGCTAATTGTAGAGTTGTGGGCGGGGAGTCGGTTCATGGGAAAAGAGTTTGCTTTTGTCCTTTCGGGGGTGCACGCGTACCTGTGGGGGTGGCAGTTCAAACGAGACGGGGGGCCATGAGTGGCCCAGCGAGTGTGGGCAATACCGGCATGTGAGTCGAAGTACTTGGTCTGGTCGACCTTGGACTCGGCGATGAGCTCTTTGAGCTTGGCGACCTTGCCAACCTCCTTGAAGGCGAAAACCTCGTTCTTCTTGTCGCCGTCGATGGCCAGACCGGCCGAGTCGTATCCGCGGTACTCGAGACGAGACAGGCCTGAGAGACAGCAGCTTGTCAGCTAAATGATTCTTAGGAGGGGGTGGAGCTTGAAGACTCCAATGGGAGTTGTTCGAGGGGAGGCGGTGTACTCACCATTCACCAGAGTGTCGAGGATGAACTTCCTGTCCTTCTCCACCAGGTAGTTGACGTAGCCGAAAATGCCACTATTGAGAGTTTCCCGTCAGCTTACTGCTTACTGTGATGGAAATTGTGTTCACGGCTGCCGTCTCCGGTCCGTTTTCAGCTGGTAAAACTAGGTGGAAGGGGGAGGACAGCCTACGGGCAAGTTTGCTGGAGAGCGGGGAGAGAATTGGGGCTAGACGTACCACATATTGAATCAACGCAATAGAAGACACCGACAAAAACGTAAAAGAGCAATTCGCAGAGAGAGATGGTCAAAGACTGGGGGCGTGGAGGAGGCGGTGAGGGGTATCAAGAAGAGCGAGAGAGATGGATAGTTCAATCGAGAGAGAGTGAGCAGGGCCAAGTAAGTTCAGGAGGCGGGAATTGAGCAGCTTTATGTGTTGCTAGTCGAATGGCCGGAGAACGAGAGGAGGGGAGCGTAATGTGTACGTGGAGAGAATACGCAGTAGCGCCCAGAGGCGTGGAGGTGGGTGGTGGATGGTGGGCGGGGTGTGGCAGGGGCGTGCTCGTATCGGTGGATGATGGCAGAGGGCGCGCGGCGTGGCACGGATTGAGGGCGAGGATGAAGAGGAGGAAGGATGAAGCCAAGATGAAGGGAGAACCAGGTACCTGATCCCAGACCGAATAGAAAAGAACCAAGAATCCTAGAAGCAATTGCACCAAGCACTGATGCATTTGGCAGATAGACGTAAAAAAAGACCGTGTTCCAGAGCCCAAGTGGCTTGAGTTTTTGGCCGGTGAAGAAGACGACGAGGTTCTGAATGCGTAGGCAAGTCTTATAACTGCTTAGGCAGGCTGAGGTATGGGTATGGACGGCAGATGCAAGCTCTTGTTTCTCATAATATTGAGGTCACCGGGTAAAGGGACGGCATTTTGTTGTCATCGTTATCGTTTGTTGGTTTGTATGCCTGGGCCACTCCTGGGCAAGGTACAGCGTCCGGATGGGCTTGGCTTGGTATACCTGTAGGTAGGTAGGTTTGTTTTGGGGCGTGCTGGGTGCCAAGTGGCTTCGCTCCCCAAAACTCCAAGTGTTGTCTGACATATCGCGAGCGGGAAGCAGGCGCTGGGGCAACGGATCAGGGGGTAGGGAGCGAGCGAGTGGCATGGGCCAGGAAAGAAAGGGAAACGCGAACCTGTGGAAAGCTGAGAATGCGGCGGGTGAGGGGCAGGTTTTGCGGAGGAACCCCCCTTCCTCTCCCCCTCCCCGCCTCACCGGCAACAACAAAACAGCTGCAGTTTCTGCTGGCACCACCCGCCTGCAGTAATAGCATCGCGATTCTCTTGGAACCTTGTGTTGACTGCACATCTAGTTGGCAGCCAAACCCGGCAAAATCCGTTCATCTCTAGGCTCATGGAAACAACCATCCGGACACTGACATATTGTGTGATCCGGGCTGATGACTGGTCAGGATCCTACCCGGAGGCTGTCTGTCTGTCTCTCACTTTGTTTCTTCTGACTGACGGCTGGCGCAGGAGAGGCAGGAGCATGAACCCGTCCACCACCACTGCCTTCCTGCCGCCTTCATCTCCATTCATAATCCCACGTCCCTCAAGGTGTCCTCCTAGGTAGCCTGGATGGGGTACTACACTACTTCGTGGGTACCTAGGTATGTAGGTAGGTAGGTGGTAGCTTGAGAGATCGTCCTCAATACGTACCACCAAAACATCTCACCTCTGGAGGAGACTTGCTTTTTCATCCGAACCAACTGTTACGGGTATAGCAGTACGGGCAATCAGAGCATCTAGTGTAAAAACCCGCGATATCTGCCATTCATCGGCTCATGTGCAGACACTCAAGCGACGAGATGATAGCCGGTGTAGCCAACAATCCACTTAACTTTGTCTGTTCTCGTCGCTTCCATTCCAGAACCGGCCGCTAGGAAAGCACGACAACAAAGTCGCTGCACTGCGCTTCCCAAGCCAAGCAGGCCAACAACAAGCGCTCTTCTCGATGGAAACTCGGCAACAAGCAGGCAGGAGCCAAACCAGCCCAGCTATACCGGTAGTCAGCTTCCAGCCTCCCGCACTACTGCCGCCGCCTCGCTGCTCAGCGTCCCACCTCATCTTCGTCTCCTCTGACCGCATCCCACTTGCTCCTTCGCCAATATCATGGTCAGCCTTCGGGATCCCTTGCCCTACCTTCTCTTTCTTCCTCAACTAGCTCACTTCTGTGGTCAGCCCTTAACTATTTTGCTATCGACACCCGAAAGCTCTCTCTCTCTCTCTCTCTCTCTCTCTCTCTCTCTCTCTCTCTCTCTCTCTCTCTCTCTCTCTCTCTCTCTCTCTCTCTCTCTCTCTCTCTCGCACTACCCTGCCAATTAACAACCTAAGCTGGCAAGGTGCCTTACTTTTCGCGCACACACCCCCAAGTGCACACTACCTAGGTAGGTACCTCACCACATGCGCCCCCACCCCACCTCGTCCAATCCCTTGCCTACTTCAACTCCAAGATCCGATCCAAGACCGCCTTATCCCAACAACAACCTGGCTTACTACCTACCTACACTACTTGGGTACATACAACCAGACAACGAAACCAAGAGGCAGAAACACGGCACGAGACAAAAGCAAAAGCCGCTGCTAGCTCAACGTCTTCGTCGCAAGCCACCCCGATTCAGTCATCAAACCCTTTCTTGGTGCTGCCTCAGAGACAACCCCTTTTTCTCGTGTGTTGATGCGGACGGCTATCTGCCTTCGTCATCCCCGGCCATGCCCCGCGTCACCGTAATCATAGCTTTCTCGACCCCATCCCCTTCGTATTGCCTGGTTCCCATCTCCAATCAAAGAGCCACGGACACCCTGTTTGTTAAGCGCTAAAAAAGAATACAGCGGAGATCGTCGGCACTGCAATAGCAGGCGTCGGGAAATCCCCAAACTCGAGTCTCCTGATTCCAACACTTGCTGCTTGGCTCCGTTGCTGGTTGCATCCATAGAGGGGGGGCAGACAGGGGAGTGTGGGGCGCCCTGTCCCTGGTACGAAGAGGAAGGGAGAGGGAGAAAAAGAGAATAGAGCGATGCGCTAAGACAGGTACAGCCTCAATGACCATCGCGAGAACGGGCCCAGAAAAGGGGCGGCCTGTCGTCCCCTCCGTATTGTACTACGTCGTACTGTATAATATTATCCAAAAATAACAATTCGCCCCGAGCAGAGAACCCTGTTAGATCGGCCTCTCCTGAAAATCACCATCTGGCATCTTCCAGTGCCACCGCCCATCTCGCCGCTCCATCCCAACGGCCTAGATCTCGAAGCGTGCGGCAAACCCAACCCGGCCAAGGCACGCACACAGTTGTGGCCTGTCAGAAGGCCAGCAGTCTCGAGCGCCCCGTCTCCCAAGTTTACAATCTGGAGCGAGCTTTCTGATGTCAGAACTATGCAGACTAGAAGAATCCGTGATGCTGGTTCCTGCCACCGCCTTGAACAATAGTGTATTTCTGCAGTTGACTTCCCGCTTGCAGTGGCCTACCTAGTTGTCTCACCCATGTCTACGTCTCATGAATAAAGAGCTTGCATCGAGAAGCATGTGGCTGACCTTTGTCTGAATTCGTTGCCGTGCTGAATCGCCCATGGCATGATGCGTGGTCTCAGCTGGAGCCTCCGCTATCCGCATGCAGCAAAAGTCCAGCAGTCTCATTTACGCGGACAGGTCGGGCTCGTCGAATTGCAGACGCAGGACCTATGATTCTCCCAGGCTTACGGGCTGCGACCCCCCCGTTGGCCAAGATCGCACGCATGTGCTCCCCCCCGGCCTGCGCTCTTCCTGCTCGTCTCCGGGTGCAAAGCTCCTAGTGCGGGAAACGGAGACATCTTGCAAGACGTTGTCTCTCCGGCTGTCCGGCGTACAGGCAGGCAGGCAGGCCAAGCCAAGCTTCGAGAAAGGCACCTGGGAACCCACACGCCCTTAGCCCCCCTAGCCACCTGTGGCTCTGGAATGTTCCCACTGACGCATCCCCTCCAGCCCTACCGCTTACTATTGCAGCGACGACGTAGAACTTGTCCGATACGGCTTGCCCGCCGCCCGCTCTCTCCCCCTTCCTTCCCTGGGGGGGTCCAGATAATAGCTTCTGAAAAATCGGTTCTCGCGATTGGGAACTACCGTATACGCGTTGTCTTTCTGTTGGTGCAGCGGGATGTGGCGTTGGCTGAGCTTCCCGTACTAGCCTCTCTCCCCCAATTGAGGCTGTGCACCATCAATAGCCTCATGAACGGAGCCCCTTCCCAACTCTCCACCACCCAACTACGACCAGAAATACCTACTATCACCGGCCCCCTGGCTTCCCCCCGGAGATACTCGGACAGGGTGACAGACGAAAGGCGCTTCGATACAGACTGATCCTGGTCTGGCACTTCATCTCAAAGCAGATGCCAAAAGCAGATCATGCTGCGGGGAGGGAACCCATTTACGGATCAACCATTGTCAGGGCACGGGGATAGACACTGTCGAGGCAAGAGAACGCGGCCATCGCGAAATATGGGGCATGTCTAGCTTATGCCAGCACGCATGCTGATTCTTGGGGCTCTCGTAGCTGCCTCTATTCCACTCCGTACGTTTCTATGATGCCCCATTTGCAAACAACCCCAAACCGTGGACTCGGGTATTGTACACTGTTTAACACATTAAAAGAAAAAGACCCCCAAAGAGCGGCCAAGAACCATGATGCTCCGTCCCAGCCGTTCTTCCAAAATGTCTTTTTTCCTTTGGTTCTGCTCCGCCCACCACCCGTAGGGTCTTGTTCTCCCTCCCCATCTCTCCTGTGAAACGGTCATGACGAGACGCTCCGTCACCTTATAGCTTCTGGTACTCGAGCTTGCCCTCCAGCTTCTTCGACTCGGCGACCTTGCGTACCGCTTTGTTGAAATCGTCCTGGTTGATCGCATCTCGGTAGTCCTTGATGGCAAACAGGCCGCTGTGTTCTCAGTGTTAGCCGCTGCTGTTTTGTAGGCGCAGCAGAGGGTGGAGAAAGAGCACTTACGCTTCTGTGACAACGTTTCTCAGATCTGCACCGTTGAGGCCGTCGCTCATCTTTACCACGCTCTCAAAGTCGATCTCGCCCTCCGTCACCACGCCGGAGGCGTGAATCTTGAGAATCTCCAAGCGACCGACCTCGTTCGGGAGAGCGATCTCGATCTTACGGTCGAGACGTCCGGCACGGAGCAGGGCGGGGTCGAGGGTATCAGGTCGGTTCGTCGCCATGATGATCTTGGTCTTGCCAAGGTAGTCGAAACCGTCGAGCTGGTTGAGCAGTTCCATCAGCGTTCTCTGGATCTCGCGATCCGCACTAGTTCCCTCCGAGAATCTGCGACCACCAATGGCATCGATTTCGTCCATGAAGATGATGCAGGGCTCGTGCTCCTTTGCGTAGCCAAACATCTCGCGAATCAGGCGGGCGGACTCTCCAATGTACTTGTCTACGATTGCTGAAGATACCACTGCAATCCGTCATTGTTAGTATGCCGTGGGCCAGGCTCCTCCATTCGGCGTTGCACTTACCCTTCAGGAAGTTGGTCTCAAGACTGCTCGCAACAGCACGGGCAAGGAGCGTCTTGCCCGTGCCGGGGGGGCCGTACAGCAGGACACCCTTGGGCGGCTTGATACCCACGCGCAGGAAGAGCTCGGGGTTCTTCAGCGGCAGCTCGATGACCTCGCGCAGCTCGCGGATCTGGTCGTTGAGGCCACCGATTCCGGCGAAGCTGACCTGACCGGGGTCCTCCAGCGACATGTTGTAAACGAGGGGGTCCACTTCTCGGGGAAGCATGCGCATAATGGTGAGTGTCGTCATATCGAGAGCCACTCGCGTGCCCTGCTTGAGCTTGACCTTATCGACCTTTGATCTGCATCCGACAACATATCTCGGACCGGACGACGCCTTTACGATAACTGTGGGAAGGAGAATAGCAGTGGTCAGCGGGAATTATCCTTGCTTGTTCAAAGGAAGGGCGATGGAAGGGGTGCTTGGAAGGGCGGCGATGATGGTGGTGGGGGTGGGTGAGAAGATCCCCCAATGTCGAGGGACGGCCAGGCCATGCTATCACTTACATCTTTCGTCATCGAGCTGCTTGAGCACCTCGCCGATGATCTGTCCGACGCTCTGCAGCGCCTTGATGTTGTCCTCGGTTCTGTCAAACTCCCGCTGCAGATCCTTGATCTCGAGCCGGAGGGACTTGAGCTTGGCCTCCCACTCCCGGGATTCGAGCAGCTTGGCCCGGTAGGAGTCGAGAGCCTTCTGGCGTTCGTCGTCGGAAGACATCCCTGATTATGTGATTGAGAAAAGGCAAAAAGAAAAGAACTAGAGATGTACTGTCGGCTTCTCCTCGAGAGAATGGATAAAGTGGCTGCGTCGTAAACAGGTCAAAATCGGGGGTTAGGAAGATTGGCTGATCGGTCGGGCGGTGGTGGATAGCTTGTTGTAATCGGATCGTTGTTTTCGGAGGTCGACGTACCTCCCACTGCAGCCTTCTGCCTCCCACAGAGCACGGCTCAGCTCCGACTAGCGCCATACAGCCAGCCACTGAAGCTCTGCCAGCTGGGCCACAATTGGCAGCCACCTCGGTGCCGGAAAATGCTTATCCCGGTGCGTACACTTTCGTCTTGTCAACGAAGGTCATTAAATGAGACGCAGTCCGATTCGAGAACATGCTTCACAATGCTCAAAGTCTGGTCAGATAAGCAGTAGAAAAGGGAAGGCACGTTGTATATTACGAAAAGACTGGGTGTCAAAAAGTGTAGATGAAGCGACTGATCGTACACCAGTATCAATTAGGAAGAATGACCTCCAAGTTTGTATTATGAATGGCAAACCAAAGAACAAGAATAGGCTATCCAACGCCTGGGTGCCCTATCTTTCATTTTGATAACGACGACCTAATGTCTCATACTCGGATCTACTTCGTCTTAAAAGCTAGGCATTGATGTGATAAGATGCGTAATGGTAATAAACGCATATGCGTGTTCCGTAGATTTCAATCCTTCCGCGGGTAGGTAAATGTAACGAGGCAAATTTCAAAATCCACCTTTAAAACTCCAGAAAAAAATACGGGTATTGAGGAGTTGCATTAATCGTAATGACGACAACCGGTTGAGGGTGACTCGCAACTCAGCCCATGAGTTCAGGCGTTATCTCCTCGCGGACCTTGCGGCTCCAAGCTATGATGGCCTTCTCGAAGTTAACCCAGACTTCGGGAGAGTTGTTGTAGACGATGCCGAGAGCATCCACTTTAAGAAGGACCTCCCAACGCAGCTCCGCTGCCTTGGCCCAGTAGCGGATGTTGTCGGCGCACCGGTACGGCTTGTCTGTGTCGGTGTGGAACGAGGTGATCAGGCCGAACCGACGCTTCGACCTTTTGACCGCAGCGTTATGTAGCTCAACGAGCCGGATGCCATTTTGCCAAGTCTCGAGAAAGGGCGTGGGCAACTCTGTCGCGCCGGCCGCAGGGGTATATTCCGGTAGAGGGCCAGCAGAGGGGTCAAGTGATGCCATAAAGGCCAGCTCTCGCTCGACCTCCTTGCCTGTCCAATTGCCCGAAAGCCATGTCCAAGTACTGCGCTGCGCCTTCTCGGCTTCCTCCATCTCCTCCTCTTTCTTGAGCATGTCAAACAGCCCCCGAACCCAAGAATCCAGAATTTGAAGCTCCTCGTCCCTCATTCCGCCGGCCCAGTTGCGGGTCGCCATCTGCTTCAAAGTTTCCATTACAGAGAGCAACTCTGCGCGGATCTCTTTCTCGGACTTGATGGCATCCAGCCGCTCCGGAACCTCATGGGCCGTATAATAATTCCTCGCAGCGCGAATGGCCAGCGTCATAACATCCAGAATGTGCATGCCCTGAACCTCGTGCCAGCCCTGGCCCTGGCCCTTCTTAGGCGTGCTCTGGTTTTCCTGCTTCCTCTCGGGGATTTCCGGCAGAGGTTCTTTGTGGATTTTGGCGCGCCTTGTTGCAGCGGCGGCCTTGTCAAGAGAACCCGTTAGGTCCGCCTTCAACTCCTGTATCGTCGGCGGCTTGGGGACTGGCTTATTTCTGTGGATGTAGGTGCTGGCGGTGGGCGGCAGAACATCCGGATCCTCTTCGAACTCGTCAGAATAGTAATCATCCTCCTCCGTGGGCGATCCCGTAATGGGCCCAGTATCGAATGAGTGAGATCCGAGTTCCGGGCTGTTCCCCTCCGAATCAAGCATCCTTGGTGACGATGTGCTCGAGCTGCTGACGGACGAGAGATCCAGCCCCCCTTTTGCCTTGTTCTTCCTTGCCAACTGTGCGCCTTTGCCGTCGAGGAGACCGGTGCGCGCAAAGTAGTATTGCAGATGGGCAATGCTTCCCAGGCTCAGAACGCTCTCTCTATGCCGGGCACTCGCAGCGAAGTCGGTCCCCTGCGGCCGTACAAATCCGCGGCGGCGGCTGGAAGAGCGGCTCACACCCTCCTTGCCGCCGTATGTCGACTGCCGTGGGGATACAATGCTTATATCTGAGCGGCGGCTGTATGCTCCGGAAGACTGTCGGGAGGACGAGCTGCCTTGAAAGCTTCCCAGAGATTCGCGAGAGGTACCGTCGGTGGCGGATCCATGGGAGGTGGAGGAGGCTGTTGACACGCAGCGGGATAGCTCGGGGCAAGCGCCGATGGCAGGAGTTGGTGACATCTCGGGCGAGGGCGGTTCCTCGTTTGCCGTGGCCATAACCTGGGTTGGGGAGAAAGTCGCGCGTTCGGTTCGGCCGAAGAAGCGAAGACGGTGCGAAGTCTGAGCCTATGGGGTTTGCAGAACCGACAGAGGGCGTGGTAGTGACCGGATGGGAATAATAGGTTGGTTACCCGTCTCAGCTAAGTGCCGCGAGCTTTGCGCGATGGGCAACACGAAGGGGACAGAGACAAGTAATGTCGCAGTTAGGCATGTGCAGAGCAGACGAAAGGACTGCGCAGGAAGCCGTGAAACGAGTCTGGGTGCACAGCAGCGTCCGGTTGGTAGAAGGTTATAACGAAGAAACACGTGCTGGTGGTTCGAGGTGCGTATGGGAAATGGGTTCGTAAAGGTGAAGACCCAAGCAACGAATGCCAGGTTCGGCTGGACGAAGCAGGTCAGAGAAAGTTTACCTCTCGACTAAAACCCCGGCCGGTCAGCACCCCAGATCATAGGCCGGTTCGGTGACGGTAAGGCGAAAGAAAGGACCGGCACCGCAGGTTCAGGAGGTGTGTGCGTTAGCAAGTTGCGCTTATGCTTGTTCCTGGGACCTGTGACACGACGCGACTTTTGGGGGGCGTCAGGGGTTTGTACTGTACTGGGTGTGACCACAGCAGCAGGTGAGAGTACAAGTGGCAGCGGTGCGGTGCGGTGCGGTGCGGTGCGGGCGGGTGTGCTGTAGCCTCGTTCCAGCTGCGTCAGTGGAACTCGCTGGCTTTCCGTTGGAGGACCCAGGGCGATGATGACGAGAAAAGTCTCCAGCGGGCAAATTGGGGGTCCAATGGAGTGGCGCGGGTGGGCTGCAGGGGAAGGAACCGTTTAAATTGAACGTCGCGTCGTCTTCAAAGGTGGGGTGCTCCAGTCACGAAGGAAAGGAGAGGGTAAGGTGGGAACGGGCCGGGGGACTCGCTCTGCCCTATCCCACTGGTTGGTTGGTGTGGTATCTACCTAGGTAACGTAGTTTACGTCTAGATTGTTGCTCTTCGGCGGCCTGGGCGCCTTGCCCCGGTGCAATGATGAGCGTAGCTATTGCTATTCGTAGGTGTATCGCGCTGATGGGTTGGCTCGCTTCTTTACAGGGTCCTACAGCGACGCTTGTTGACGAGTTGCGGCTCAAATGTCTTGCTGGAAAGGTGACTGATGTAAAAGAAACAGAGTTTGGTGCTTGCACTTGTGAGATGTAAGATGCTAGCTAGGTAGTGTTCGTAATGCAACGGATTTGGAGGGTTGAAGTACCACAAGCCCAGGACGAGAGGGAAACATCGACTTCTTATTCAGCTGCACTACGCATCAAGAAACCGGTTTTGGAGGGAACTCGTTCATGTCAACTCAGCAACCATATACTGTACATACAGCCATGGAGGTGCAGCAAGACATGTATCGATGCGCAAACCAAGACTTGTGACGCCGCGAAGGCCGTGTCACTTGGGCACCAAGCTGGCTGGCTAGCAGCTAGCTACCTAGCTAATGGTGGCCTCTCTCCGTCTCTCTGTCTCTCTTTCCCTGCCTGTTCCCCGTCGTCTAGTCGTATTTCCCGTGGCCATTGGCATTCTCAATGTCAGGGGGCTCACATTTTAGCCAATCTCCTGCAACTCGTCCGGCCAACAAAGCGCACGAGTGGATAATTTTATTCATTCCGCCAAACAGCCCCCCCCCCCCCCCCCTGTTTCCTGACATTAAGATTGGCCGAACATGGGAATTCTCAGTCAATCCCAGGCATACGTCCTCTCTTTGTCCAGCTGGCAACGCGGTTGATCGGCGAACAAGCATCTCTCAGACTCCAGCAAATGGCGAAAACCACACCTAATATCGGGGAATCAAATCGAAACATCGTTGTTGCACAACCTCGACCGCATGGCGTCAAGGGCATTTCCTCCTTCGCCCTATCCTCAGCTGCTGCCGGCTGCCGGGCCTATCCCGCGGCCTCTCCAGATCATTACCCACTGCAACAATCTGCGTCGGCTGGTCGAATGGTCATTGTCGTCGATCTAGCGTTATCTGGTATTGCCTGGAGGCAACAGCATGCGTCTGTCTGAAAGCCGTCGTTGGGCTGTGACAGTGTTCAGCGTGATATTAAACAAACTCGTCTTGGGTACCTCAGGAAGAGGAAGAAAAGCATAAGACGAGTGAATTATCAGTGAGCGAGGGTTCCACCTCTGAGTAACTAACTTCAGAGCTGGTATGGAACCCTGCGGGTTGGAAGTTGCGTGTTGGCACACAGTCACGCGCCCTCAACAATACTGTAACTCGCCGGTCTTGCCACCTCTACCTGTATACCTTAGTGAACTGGCGGGTTGTTACTGAGGGCGCCTTTTCAGTTGACCTGAAGAAGGGAGCTAACACTTCGGGGGTGCCTAGACAGTGGCTCCTTGTCTAGTTTGCCTGACGTTCTGGATCCCGGTCCGTGGCTTGACAGTCCCCTCTCGTTTCTCGCATTTACGTATCCTTTCTAACCCTAGGCGTTTCCGGCAATGCTAGTGGTGTGCAAGCAATCGTGCCGGCCCATCTCTACTGCGTACATCCTCCGTACTGTGAATGTCGCTAATGACAACAGGAACCCCACTCACTACTCTCAAGCCGGACGAACAGTGGCGTTGCACTACCGTACTCGGACTGGCATACACCAGACTAAACTATGTACATCGTGCCTCTTTGGATACAGATTTCCATTATGCTGTAGTTTGCAAGCGACGCACGCCAGACATGGGGAGATATCATTCCTACCCTACCTACTCCGTACCTAGGTTGCACACTATGATGTTTACTACCTAGCGTGGAAGTGTGCCCGCCCCTTGCATAAGTTAGACACGGCTAGACGGCTCAACATGCAGAACGATATGGGGTGGCCTGCTCTACACTAGGCATGCCGCGGCTCCTTCCGGCGACATCTTCATCAGTGCACATAGTCCGTACATACATGATACATGGGCTTTGCCATCCTCTTCCGATGTGTCGATTCGTTACGTCGTAGCTAAACCAGAAACACACGGTGGGCTGGCTGCCTTCCTTCAAACAAAGTCCACATGTGCGAGGACGGTTTGGGTTAACAATTCTTTGAAACGCGCGGGAGAGATTGTCTAGCCAGCCCGCAATCGATACGACCTGGGCCCCCGCTGCCACCATCCTGGACTACTATGTAAGAAAGCGAAAACACATGTCCAGCCAGCTCTCTGGAACTGTGCGCAGAGAAAGGAGGGGCCCGTGGGCCACGGCTCCGATCCCCCCATCGTGCATGCAGGGCCCCCTGGCACATCCAATCTTCTAAGAGCCTTCCACATGCCAGGGCTCCCAGCCAGCCAAAGGATGACCAGTCCAGAACTGGGAACAACATCGGTCGTTGTGACCAGGGTCGACCAAGAGAGGAGAACTTGGACTGCCGCAAGTGGTGATGCTGCTGCAACGTCGCAACTTGCGGAAATAAGCACTCCATACATACACATGGTCAAATGCTCACTCATTAGAGCAATGTGGTGGTCCACCAGATGAGTTCCGGAGGACCGGGGTAATGAACTCTTGGTTCGTGGGCGACAAGGGTAGGGTGGATGGTCATTAACCAGCCTGTCGGCTAACCCACTCCTCCGCTGTCACCACGCTCTCGGTGGACAAACGCGCGGAACTTGAATCAGAGAGGTGTTGGCGCGTCCAGAAAATGCTGCCTTCTTGTCTGGCAACCATCGGTTCCATTCGAGCCAGCGGGCCGGTGAAGGATAATGGGGACAACCGTCTGGCTACCTTATGTGGTCGGTTGGTAGTGAAGGGTCATCATTGACGTTGTGTGATTTGCCAAGAAATGCAAAGCGAGATTGGCCAGTGGCCGATGGCGACCACCGGCCGGGGAAGAGTCGACATCAGGACATTTCTCTTGACACATCTGGAAGAAGCATAGGAGAAGAGAGGATTCGACGGGCGTTAAACGTCTCGCCATGCCGATTCCATGGCAGCTGAGAGATATTTGTGCTCGTCCACGACATTGCCGTCCGGCCTTGCAGGCTGACGGAGAAGCCATTATCGGATAGAGCAAGCGTTTGCTGGTCTTGATCTCGTCCTGTCCTGTTCGTCGAGTTAGCCGAGCGAGGGGAGCTCCAGACTGCCGCATGCTACCTTGGCAAGGGTCTAGGTTGATGTAGCATCCGTAACTTAGTACCAAAATCAATCAAATCACCGCAGGATCATGTTGGGTGTGGAGGAGAGAAGAAAGAGGGCTCTTTCCCTTCCATCCCGACTCGCTCCCAAATAATCGATCGGATCGACTGGACTTTCATTCGCATTTTGGAGCGCGCTTGCTTCCTTTTTCCCTCCCTCTCTCTTACCCTCTCACGCTCCTCGTCGTCGCGAACAATCTTTCCTTATTCTGGCCAGTGCTTTCTTTCTCTTGTTCGCGTTGACTAATAGTCATACCGTATTTTGACTTTAATCGCCACTCCCTCTTGTACCGTTTTACCGCATTCTTGCTGCCCGATCTTTCTTCTCTCTTTCTTCCCTTCCGTCTGTCTTTCTCGTATTTGCAAGTTAGGTAGTACAACGTCTCTCTCCCTCCCTCTCTCTCTCTCTCTCCGAATCTTTTGCTTGGGGAGCCGATATCTCTACTCATCGCCTTCAGCGACCGCTTTCCACTACTCGTCTCCTTTCCCACACGTCTTCCCTCCCTCAGATTTGTGCTCAAGCAAGGACCAACCCAGCAGCTTTGTACGCGACCGGATCTACGCGATGGGCGCCGTTTAAGGTACAAACCGAACCAATATTCCGCCGGCTGCGAATCGATCCGCCGCCACGTTCCTCCTAGACACTTCCTAGGTAGGCCACGAAACCCCGTTACCTCATCACGTCTCTCACCTGCTCTGGTCCATAGAATCACGCCAGCATCGAGCGGCGTCCTGCTGCAGCGCATATACATAGCGCTTACGCCTGCTCCAATAGCGACTGTATTCACATCCATAGGCTCCCACGGAGTCCCTTGTCACCCACCCCCCCACCGACACTAAGGCATTGACAACAGTGCGCTTTACGAGTTCGCTCAGGCATCCGACATTCTCATCATTCCAGCACCGCTCATTGATCCTTCTCATTCGACGGACTGCGGGAGACCCGACTGAACCCGGCGGGGATCAGTCAACGACCCAGTTATCATTCGACCTCAGGACCACCAGACCCCAGTCTACCCACGAGCCAGCTCAGCCGTTGTCATCCGTCCCCGACCGGACACGTACGATACAGTTTTGCGGCGTAGCAAGCGGCCCAGGGTATCTGACTATTCGGAGGCCCGCGAGGCCCTCTCGAGGCACCAAGGGCAGAAAGTAGCGAGGTTGGTGTCTTGGTTGAAGGTTTGCTCGCGAAACAAGCCGAACAAATGTCGGCCGACGAAGTGTCGGCTGCAGAGCAGCAGGAAGACACATGCAGCAGCAATGACGCTATGGTCCTTTCCAACACTTCGTGTTCCCGCAACCAACTGCAGTACCCACAGCAGCCACTAGGCTTGCCGCAGGCCCAAAACGTCGCTACTACAGCACACATGGACCTGGGCTTCTCTGACGTCTCCAGCCCGCAACTTTCCCAATCAAACCCACCTTCCCATATTGTAAACAACAACAACAACACCGTCGTCGACACCGCCCAAAACAAACCGCCGACCGACGACAAATCCCCCGCAAGCTCGGCCCGCGACCACCCGACAACTGCGCAACCCGCAAGCACCACGCCGGTTGGCTCACCCAAAACAGGACAAACAACAAAACAAACTCGCAAACCTTCGCCTAACCTCGCCGCACGATTGAAAGCGCTTGGCTTCACCTCTCACAAGAAATCGGCCAACCATTCCCCTACCCAACAAGATAACATTGGGCGTCTGCCTGAAGACCAAATCCGCCAAATCGACGAGAACCATAAGGCGAGCTCTCTCGGGTCCAGGATCTATCGTCGCGGCCGCCCGTGGAAGGGCATCACACCATCCGACGATCCGAGACCAACAACCGCATCCTCGACTGCCTCTAAAGAGGAGTCCTTCACTGGGGTATTGCCGTTTACACTAGACGTTGCCCAGGGCACGTCTCTCATCATACCCGAGATAATAACCACCGAACCTCTGGACATGGAGACGCACAAATACCGCCTGCCCGACCACACAAATGGAAACGGCACCAAGGTTCAACTCGAAACTCGACGGGAGCATCTTGAACGTAGCGCTGCTCAGTCCCCCTCCGATCAGCCACCTCCACCGCCTCCCAAAGACACGCCACCCGTTCCTGCAGCAGAGTTCACTCCCGACCTTGCCTCCTATTTCAATCCCGGTCATCAGCGACCTGGCTCCATCTACACGCTTTCACGCGCATCTTTCGCCAACCAGCTTGCCCAGCTAACATCCCTACAACTTCCCGATGCCGAGTCCTTGTCAAGCCAGGTGTCTGCTATCCCGACCGCTCAGGTCGCATCGAAAGCTCTCATCAACGCCGCTGAACAGATAAGGAGCTGGATTTACAAGGCATCTGAGGTCATCAGTGGCTTGGACAGCGACGATGACGTCGAGTGGGCCGCCGCGGGTGGCCGTGAAGGACTGGAGGAAGTGGAAAACGCCATCCATCGTTTTGAGAAGTTGATCAAAGTTTATGTTGGTGCCATCGAGGAGCTGCAAGGTCGCGAAGACATTGCCAACATACCACCCGAGGATCTCTTTCGCGCCGTTTCTCAAATGGAGTCCATTATCGAAGAGTGGGCCAATATCAAAGCGTCGTTAAACATCGTCAAAGGACAAGTCGAAATCGCTATGGAGTGGGAAGAGCTCTGGAATAATGTTCTTGGAGATATCCAGAGCGAGATGGACGAGTTAAGCCGTCTGGTTTTCGAAATGGAGGAACGCCGTCACAAGTCTTTGATGGCTGCCGCTGGCTGCGACGGTGTCGATATTGGAGATCTTGAGAATATTGTCGACGACGCTCCTCCGCCGGTAGCTCGGACGCAGGCGCAGAATCGCTTCAGCGGTGCTGGCCTGCCGCTCAGCCCCGGTCCAACCTCGCCAGGAATGCCTGCTCTATCGCAAGACGATTCGAGCCTGTTGGCCCTGTTCGCCCGAATGCAGCCATTGCGCGCGTCTTTGGACTTTCTACCGATGAGACTTGCCGTCTTCGCCGCTCGAGCGGAGAAGTCTTTCCCTACAGCCTGCGAAGAGTTGGATATGCGACGGACTGGTCTTGACGGGAGCTACAGAAAGTTGGAAAAGGACGCCGAATCCCTTCGCAAGGAGCTGGGTGAAGACCGATGGGTCATTGTCTTCCGTGGCGCTGGAAGACAGGCTCAGAAGATGATCGAGTCGGTCGAGAGGTCCATGCAAAAGCTCAGGGAGGCCGTCGATACCGGCATGCATTTGAGCAACCCGCCGAGCATGATCAAAAGGATTGAGGGTTACGACGCCAAGAAAACGCATTACGGCCCGGCCATCGAGCGCGTCCTAGCCATCATTGACAAGGGCGTCAAAGACCGGTTGACGGTTAACGGTGAAATTTTACGCCTGCATGCTGAGATGCAGTCTAAGTGGGACTCTCTCAAGGACGAAATGAGAGAGATGGATGTAGTTGTGGACGAGGTGCAAGCGGATACCCGCGGCCAGCAGTTGAGGGACTCCATCTCCAGCATGTTGTCGAATGATCGCTCAACAATAGGTAGCGGCCACGACACACCGGGCAGCTCTCCGCCTTCCTCCGTCATAATGTCAAGCCTCGGGTTTGAGCCCTCGACTCCTGCCAATAGGTTCGCCAAAAACCGTTCGATGAGCACCAACAGTTACCTACCACAGCCAGCCGGTAAGAGGCAGTCATTGTTGCCGACGCCATCTTCACAGCTGTCGCGCAAGCCCTTGAATTCCCGATTGTCGAACATGACCTCAAGGCTCGGCTCGCCATCCTCAGGCAACATTTCCAGACCTCAGTCAACTCAACCCAACCGTCCCAGGTGGAACAGCTCGACCAACACTGCGGACGTTGGCATTGGCCACAACTTCAAACCTTTGACACTCACGTGCCCCAGCCCGTATGCCAAGAAGACGTCACCCATTGTGCGGCCGCCATCCTCGTTGACCCCAGGAACCTCCTCACCTGGAGGTTCAAGGGCGCCGAACCTCCGTACCCCCTTGACTCGGGAGTCATCCGCGTCACCAATGCCCGAGGACACGCCCACTAAGAGAGCTCCCTCGAAACTCTCCTTCCGAGAGCGTTTGGCTTCGCCTGGGCCGTATTCCCAGCAGATGCTTTCCAAGCCACGCTCGTCATCGTCTGTCTCTGCCTCGGCCTTGGGCCTCGAATCCCAGTCGATCCGGCGTGCATCTTTGCAACCACCCAAGTTACAATCTTTTGCCGACAGATCTGTACCAAGTCGCCCTGCGAGCTCTATGGCTTCCGGTCGGCGAACCAGTCTTCTGCCGCAACCCAAGACCAGTGCGACGAGCAGCAGGGAAATCCCTCAGGAGCGCACAACTTTACGCAGTACTACGCGCAAAACTCTTCCTGAGCTGTCACAGAGCTCAACGAGCAACAAGCCTCGGTGGCGGGGTTAGAAACCTCGTTTATCCGGGCAAAGGAGAGCGTTCAGTTCTCCGTTGGCAACAAGCTCTCAGTACGACGATGTAGTCGCGATTGCGAAATGCAATCCCCGCTGGCGGACTTGACGAACACCGTCGACAGCCACTCCGGACGAACGAGGCCACTCCGTGTGACTTCGACACTACACAAAAAAAGTAAACTTGTACATATCCAAATACCCCCTTTGATGGATTCACGGCAGTGCCACTGAACGATTTTTTTCGATTGATTTATTGCGAGGCGTCGGGTTAGGGTCTGTTGACGGGCGTATTATTATTCTGGGACAGGCCAGTACCTGTCTGACGGTCTTTTAGTATTATACCAGGAATGGAGGGACGGAGTCTGGTTTCGAGCGGTATCGGGAAAAGCAACTTCGTGAAGCCAGCGTGAATCGCCACAATAGGCAAGGCGGAGGAGGGACTCGGAAGCAACTGACGCAAGGGCTATACACCCCTTAGGAAATAAGAGAAAAACCCTCGGGAATATCGCTGGCACTGCGACGGATGTGTTGGGCCCCCCCGACCCGAACTTGATACCCCTCGATGCGGCACAAGGCATCTATCTCATGAACATACGCGGAAGAAATAGTGGCAATTACGGGCAGAGTGGAAGGGCGGTTAGTAATTAGCTACGGGGATCGACAATCGTATTTTAGAAACAGCCATTTCCTCTGCCGTTCTCTCCATGCGCAAGTCTGTCTACCTAGAAAGGCCACGGGGACTTGATGCCCGTCCTTCACCATTGAACCCTCAGTAGGTTGCACAAGACATGAACGTGAGTGTGGCATCTGTACAGATAGGAACCAGGATGGGCTATTGCGAGTTCATGTCCCGCCCCGAGAGGGGGGGTAGTTTTTTGGTCATTATCAACGTTAAAAAAGGGGTGCCAGATGTACCTTATGCTGCGCCCGCGGGATGATGCCTTTCGACCGACCGACGCCTGCTCGTGCAAAACCCAAGGAGTGTCATGCGTACTCAGTCGTCCCACCCCGACGCCGCTGCCGTCATGAAGATGCATACATAAAGAAGAAACCGTTCTGTCTCTCGCTCCGAGCCCCATCTCTACCCCGTTGATCGTTGATCGTTTTTCGCTTTCTCATCGCGCCATGAAAATAGATAGGTCATGCCATGCAAATGTAACAGGGCTCCTGCGTGCCTTGAGTGCCAACATGACGTTTTCGTCTCTGTCGTGTCTGTCCCGTTTCAGCCCCCCCCCCCCTCTTCGTTGCCTCAGTGAGGCATCAGCCCGATGCCACCACCTCCCCTACCACCTCTCTTTCCGCCCTTGGTAAGGAAACTCGTCACAGATCCGTTCTTCGAGCCTGCAGCTGTCGTCCCACCACTGCTCCTCCTCGCCCCACCGACGGCCTTCCTTTTGGCGACGCCACCTCCTTGCTTTTTGAAACCCGCCCATGTGCTGGAACCTTTACGGGAGCCTGGCCTCCGGCCGCCCCGGCTGCCGACACCGCGTCCCCGCGTGGAGCTCGACGATGGGGCCCGGGATGGAGGGGCCGTCTCTAATTCTTTCATTCTCTCGTTCCACTCCTGCACGGCAGGCACGAGGGGAGGCGGTCCGTTGCTGAAATACTTCGAGCATTCCTCTTCCTCGTCGTCTTCCATGGCTTCGTCTTCGTCTTCGTCGGAGCTGATCAAGTCGACTACGTCCTGCTCACCCTCGTCCATGTCGTCCTCGTCTGCAATGCTGATCATAGCCTTGTAGTTACTATGGAAGCGCTTGATCAGAGGGATAAACTTGCTGCCGAACTTGTCCACTTTCTCTGGTTCGATTCCCGCGATTTGCCGCATCTGAGGCAAGGTCGTTGTCCATCGAATAGCCATTTCTTGAAAACTCTTCTCGGAAAAGAGGGGTTTTCGGAGGCCCTGCGCGTTGCGCAAAGACTCCTCCAGCTGCTTAGCCTCCCCGACAAAATTATGCACGACGTCTTGGTGCAGTTCATCGAGGCTGGCCAAACGTACATCCCCTTCGATACGAGGGCCGACTTCCCTAGAGACATTTCCTCGCTTCTGGGCCTTGGGCAAGGGCTCGAAGCCGTCGTCAGAGTCATTGTCAGACATGACGAAGCCATCCTTGATGTAGCCGTTTGCGTGCATGGGCAAGTTCTGTTCCTCCTGTCGCATCATCTCATCTTCCTCGTCAGAATCGATGATGGTTGCTAGAGATTTGTCCTTCTTCCTCTTGTCCTGGGTTCTTCGAACTTGGGCTGGCGAAGATACGTTCGTCGAAGGTGGCAACCGTCTTAACGATTCTTCATCAGGATCCTGCTCGTCATCCCTCTTACTCTTCTTGACTCGCTTCTTCGGTTTTGGTGCCGACGATTCCCTAATCCTATCAGAGACCTGGACCGATAACAGTAGCTTGCGGCGCCCGTTGAGGAACAAGTGAGCATTGCGACCAACCTAGGAGCAAATTAGTTAGATGAGCGAGCGGGTGGTTGCTGGGCTGGGCTAGCACGATAACTTACAATAAGGTACTGGATCGCAATGCCGGCCCTCTTGTTCACCACGTTCTCCTCTTCGAGGGCCTCTTCAGCCGTGAGTCTGTCGAGGATGCGCTCAATCTCATGCTTCTTCATCCCCTTTGCAATGCCATGGGGATCATCAGGATGTGGATTAATCGTCCTTTGGTACTTCTTTCCCATCAGAATGTCACTGCACTGATTTATAGTCAGGCGATCGTGAAGTTCGATGGTCTGAATAGCCGCCTGGGCGAGTTCAGAAAAGTCTTGCTGTTCGAAGACAGCTCCTGCTCGGCAGTTGTCGCACGTCTTCTCGCAGTCATCGGGGTTAAAAACCTCTCCAAAGTAACGAAGGATCTCTACGCGACGGCAGTTCTCACGGTTATCGCAGAAAGCAGTGACCCTGTTGAGCATGATCCTCTGTCGTTCTTTCTGTGTCTCGCTGCCCTCGCCGTCTGCAATCATTTTTTTCAGGGTTGCGACATCTTGGTATCCAAAGAACAGGATGCAGTCAGAAGGATTCCCGTCTCTTCCAGCGCGTCCTGTTTCTTGGTAGTAGCCTTCCAGACTCTTGGGGACCGAGTGGTGGATAACAAATCGGACGTCAGGCTTGTCGATGCCCATGCCAAAAGCAATGGTTGCTACAACAACATGGATCTTGTCTGCTTGCCATTCGCGCTGCACTCTGATTCTGTCTTCCGGTGTCATCTGTGCATGGTAATGACTTGCTCGAATGTTGTATTGGGAACGTAGCTTCTCAGCCACCTGCTCAGAGGTCTTCCTCGACAAAGTGTAGATGATTCCACACTGGCCGCTGTACTTAGACATGATCAGGTCAGCGATTTTATGGATGAGTTCCTTCTCTTTCCTGCGAACCTCATACGTTAGGTTGGGCCGATTGAAGCTCTGCGAAAAGACTTGGCAACTGTCCATGCCCAGGTTGTGCTTGATGTCGACGATGACATTCTGAGTCGCAGTTGCCGTAAGTGCAATGATGGGAACCGTCGGGAATTGATGACGAAGTTTGCCCAGCGCCTTGTAGTCTGGGCGGAAATCGTGACCCCATTGGCTTACACAATGGGCCTCATCGATGACAATTCGTGCCAGCCTCTTGTTGGAATAGAGATTTGTGAGGGCTCTCATGAAATTTTGGCTGTTGTTCAACATTTCCGGAGTAACGTACAGGAGCTGAATGTAAAGTTCCGGGCTCCTTTCTTTGAACGAAGAAAATATTTGGTTCCGCTTCTGGGCGTTAGTTTCACCATTGAGGGAGACCGCTTGGATGTTGAGAGCCGACATATGGTCCACTTGGTCTTGCATAAGACTGAGCAGAGGGGACACAACAATAGTTATTCCCCTCGTCTTCCCGCTGCTGATAATAGCTGGAAGCTGATAACACAGTGATTTTCCTCCACCCGTTGGCATCAGCACGAATGCATCCTTGCCAGCAAGTGTAGCGTTAATCGCCTCCAGTTGATTGGAGCGAAAGCCTCTCATCCTGAACCTGTCTTTCAGAGCCTTCCGTACGTCGGCAGACCACGGATGTTTCATCAGCTCTGGGGGGATTGACAGCTTTGCTTTAGCCGGTTCCCTCTTCTTGAGGGACTCGGCAGCTTTAGAAGACTGAGTAGCATTGCCGGAGGTCGTACCAAGCACACTCCTCCCTCCAGCGGTATCGGCAGACGAAGACTGGCGAAGCTCGAAGTCTTGAGCGAGTGCGAGCATGTCCGCATCTGCATCGTCACCATAGTCGCTCGACATGTCCTGGGCACGAGGCCGTGTCTTCCTGAGAGGGCTTTTGCGGTTCGGCGCCTGTCTGGATATAGGTGGGACAGGAGCATGAAGTGGGCCAAAATCATCTTCAATGTCGTCGAAATAGTCATCATCAAAGTCATCCCGTCTGGACGATTTGACATCTGATGCAAGAGGCCTTGCACTCTTGGGCACCTGGAGCCTGCCTCGTGGAAACGGCGGTGGCGAGCAGTCTCTGGGGTCAGTCAACCTGGAGGACCCAGGAAACTGTGTCTGATGGATGACTTGATTCTCCATTTCCATGACCGGCTGCACATCCCTTGCTACTCGAGAGGGAGCCTTGTGGCTAGGCTGCGTACTCATGACAATGGATTTTGATCGGCGGTACTCTTCGACGAAGGACTCGCCGTCGATGCCGACGCCGGGAAGGAGTGGGCCGATGGACTGCTCCAAATCCTTAACTTTGTCTGCGAGCTCATCTAAGCGATTCTCATCCTCTTCGGTGTCGCGGCCGTTGTCGTAGGCGTCGGCAATTCGTATGGCAAGTGATTCCCTCTCATCCTCGAGTTTCGCATGAGATTTGAGAAGTTCGGAAACCTCATTCAACCCAGCCTGTTGCTTCAACAGTAACTCCTTGGCACTCTTGAGAGTAGCACGGTCTTCTCTAGTGCCCTCTCGTAAAGCTCTGCCATATTCTTTGGAGTTCTGCTCGAGCTGTTCTTGGATCATTTTTTCCTTCACCTTCAAAGAGTCCGAGTTGCTCAAGACGAACTTGAGAATGGACGAGTTCTGTCCCTGAGACGAGCCGTTTTGTTGGGATAGTGGCTTGCCTGAATCTTGTCGAGACGAGGATTGAACATGATTCGTATCGACTGGCATGCAATGCCTTACAATTGGCAATACCGATGGATGGGGCCTCGAGGGGGTATCGGGAGCCACAAGTCCGTCAGACAGCTCGCCATCACCCGAAGGGATGGATGCCGGTCTCGATCTCGGGTTGGTGGCTGGCAGATGTGTGCTATTATTTCGGCTTGGCGTAGCAAGGAGCTCCTCGTCGATATCCTCGTCATCGAATTCGTCGTCCGAGTCTTGAATAACCCGAGGTCTGATGCGTTGCTTGTTCGTGCTCGCTTGAATATCCAGGGATTTGATTCTACTGCTCGATTCGGGACTGGACGATATTCGCAGAGCTTTGCTTGGAGTTCTTCCCAGGACCTTTTGGGCTCCTAAAGCCATGGGAATCCGGTGCGGTGTTCCATTCCCGTTATCTTCGTCGGTCATCTTGTAGGTACGCTGTGTCCGGCTGATTGTCTGCGTAATGGTTCGTTCTTCGAAGACGCCACTCTCGATGTTCGTCCGGCGAATACTTGACGGGATAGTCTTCGGGCCTTTGGCTGAGCGACTGCCCTGTGGGGCAGGTGTACCAAGTGTCTCGTAGATGTCCGGGAATTCGTCAGATTCCGAACCCAAGTCTCCTGCCTTGCTCATCTCTATGCTCTTTCTCTTTTGACCACGTTTCTCCGGCAGCTCAGGTCTAGAAGCAGACTCTGCAGCCCACAGTGCAACCTCCTCATCGAGTGCAGCTGAGCCTGATGATAAGACGGTGTCGTTGCCAGTCAAATCCAGTATCTCGTCGTCATCGTCGTCAAGGAAATCCGGTGTGCCTGCAGGTGAAGGCTTACGCATTGCATCTTGTGATGATAACGGAGGATTCATGCTGGCCCGCTCATGTTGTGCATCTACGTTGGGTCAGCGTGAGTGCAAACGAAATGGTAACTTGTGCCCACCTTCTTGCTGCAGCTTGGCCGTGTAAGCTTGCTGAAATCGTCCACCACTGGTTGTCGAGGACGGTGTCAGCAACTGTTGGTGCTTCACTGCCAGCGATGGCCTCCTAGGCCTTGTAGACGAGGTCAGTTTCGCCATAGAGGCAGAATTCCCAGCTGTTGCCACTCTGGCGTCCCGTGGCTGTTCCACTGCGTCGACGGCATGAAGTGCAGCTCCGGCATGCGGACGAGATATCGATTGATGAATCGAACAGCTCGGAAGCTCTTGTTGGGAGCTTGAGCTACCGAAGTGGCTTTGCGACTGCGACGACTCGGTGCCAGAGGGGTCGCGAGCTGATGGGAAGAAGAGATCGGTTGGTTTGGATATCGCGACGTTGCTCAGCAGCCAGGAGATCTGATCCCCGAGATTGTTTCGAGTCATTTATCCGACTTCAGAATGTTGGCCTCGGGGTTTCTAGGCGTCATCGAGGACGGCTTGGGCGCGCTTGAGTCTCTTGTTCGGTCGTTGCAAGGTTGGTTGAGAGTGTTTACACCCACGGCGCGATGGTAATGGTGACCGCGCGTTTGGCCACCCCACCCACTTTAGCTAGCGTGTCGGCGCGTTCGTCTTCGGCTTAGTCATTCGTCCGGTCTCGTAGCCACGTGATCTGGCGTTTGATAGCACAAGCTTCGGGCGGTCCACTTATTATCCCTAAGTAGGTAGCCTGTAGGTACCTTATCTGACGACACGGTTGAAAGAGCCAATCGAATGCACCCGTTTCCGTATCATTCAACTTGAGACGGGTTATGATTAAGAACTAAGAACTCTATTATTCGTTTCACTCGAAGCTTTGGAAATTATGGGAGAAGCGTGCACGCGTGTTATCCTTCTGTCATTCACTGAGTCGGTGTGAAAAGGCCGCTCGTCCTTCAAACATCACACAGCCTGCGTCCAGTAGGCTAGTCAACATTACCTCAGCAATAAGGAGCATTGAGAGTGTGAAATCTCCTGACGGGGAACATTGAACCACGACAAGAACTATGGGTCCAAGGTAGGTAAGTGATGTAGGTACTGTAGTGGTATACTACTGCATCCCCAGAAGCACAGTGGTCCCTTCCGAACCCGAAGTGCTGAGGCACTTGGGTAAGCCTGCCACGAAGCCGGATCGCACACGCTTAGCGCGGAATTTCCCCAAACGAAACCTTGTCTTCCTTGTTATCCATCAAATAGACTTGAGTTGTGGAGGCAGGGGGGTTGATTCTGGCCCGTGGGCGGGACAGCCACACCCTCGGGTACATGACGGCTAGATAAGACCGCATATGCAGTTCAAGGGAGTTTCTGGTGAAGTGTCTCTAGCCCCCTCGCATGTTGAGACTCCCTTTGACGTCAGAGTGCTTGTTGGCTTGTTGCTAGCTTTCGAACCACATGACTATGCCTGATGTGAGATCTTAAAACGTTGATACGGAGCGCGGCATATTGGCGATGGAGAAGTCTCGGCTGCTTAAACGGCTTCGGGATAAATTCCAGTGGCGTAAGCCAAAACACTAACCCCTTTTTTCCAGCTATTGCACGAGGACTTCGTCTGTAAAGGTGTTATCCAAGGCTCGGGTTTCATTCAATCGCAGACCGGCACACAGTGAGGGTAGCATAAGAATTTTGAGGAGCGAACCGCTTGGATTTGAAATAGGTTGTTCGCAAAGAAATTGTTACCGTGGATATCATGTTGCCCATTCCCATACTCCATGCTTATTTTTTCCCCCTTACATTCCTTCTGCCGATACCGGAAACCAGCCAAAATAGTCATTAAGCAATAATAGAGTCGCAATCCGTAGACAAAATCATCAGTCTTTGCCAAGAACCGCGCTTAGCGACGCTGGTTCTTTGGAAGGGGATGAATCCAGGAAACACCGAGGTAAACGGCGATGTGGATGCAACCGATAACCCAAAAGCCCTTGGCATAGTTGGCACCGTGGTCCATAAAGCGGAATATGATGGCGAAGACAACACCTCCGAAGTTTCCTCCGGCACCAGTAAGACCAGACACAATACCGTTGGCGTGACTGTGAACGTGGGGAATGAGACCAAAGTTGGCACCGTTGCCTGCCTCGAGGAAGACAGCCATTAGGAAGACGAGGCCGAACATGGTAGCTTCGTTGTGGGGGTTGATCTGGCCGATGAGGATAAGGAACGCACCGGTAAGGGTACCACAAACCGTGATCCATCCTTTCTTGAGCCAAAGGTTGTGTCCGCCAAACCGATAGAGTAGGTCGGACACGACCCCGCCAACCGGCCGGGTGATGATGTTCAGGAAACCGAACATGGCAGCCCAGTTGCTGGCACCAGTCTGGCCAAGGGAGGGGAAGTTCTTCAAGTAGTAAGAAGAAAGGATGGAGTTGATGGCCAGCTCACCGCCGAAGGAGCAGCCGTATGTGGCGACGTGAAAGAGAGTCTGGGGAGACAAGACAACCTTCATGGCATCCTTGAAAGTCGGGTTGACCACGGTGTCTCCTTGAGCGGTCTCGATCATCTCGGCACCCGAGAGGGGGGCTTCGTTTTTGGCGACGACACCGTTCTTCCCGTGGGTGCTGCTCTTCTCCTCGTCAGATGCCAAGGAGCCGATAGTACGATCGGCAATGCCCCCGGGAACATCGATAACGGCGTTCACACCGTGAGATCGGAGGTTCTCCTGGGCATGGAGGTGGCGATCGGCCCACTTGCCGGTAGGGGTGTCTTCACACAGGAGAAGAAGACTCAGGCCGCAGGCCAAGAGACAGATGACGGGAACGATGAAAGTCATGCGCCAAGCCTGGCCAGGAGAGTAGCCACGAGCATGGACGAAAGAATCGTACACGGCCGGCATGATCCAGTAAGTGACCCCGCCCCCAGAATTGCCCCAACCCCCAGCAAGGGCATTGGCTGTTCCGACAACGTTCTTGTCGAAGAAGCCTGTGCACCAAACCTGGCAAGGAACGAAGGTCGCACCGAGGACACCGATGAAGAAGCGGCTGATATACAGGCCGGTGGCATTGGTCACCAGCGGGGCAAGACCAATAGGCAAGGCACCGATGAGGAGCAAGGAGCCGAAAACGATGCGGGAACCGAATCGATCACAGGCGGGGCCGGCGATGAGGCGCATGAATAGTGTCGCGACCAGGGAGACGATGTTGGAGTTGGCGACTTGGGCGCTGGTCAACTCGAGGTCCTTCTTGATGGTCACCGTCAACAACGGCGGGAAGGTGTACCATGCCCAGAACTAAACGACAAGTTAGTGATGAAGACGGACAGAGCCCCTTGAGTGGCTTATACGCACGGCAATCATGAACCCAAGCCATGAGAAGTGGAAAGCGCGCGCGTAGATGTTAAATATGTTGAAAACCGGGATGCTGCGGGCCTTTCGGTTGACAGGGTTCACCTCGGGTGCCCTCCAGAGAACGGAAAATTGCATTGTGAATGTTGATGTTCGTTCGCGGTACGCCGAGCTCGATGGTATGAAATGTTTTGTATTTGTGTTGCGTAAGGCTTCGATGATGGTACAGAATGCTGCGTGGAACACTCAGTTCGAGCCTTATCGGAGGGATCTCTCTGACAATGTCGAGACTTCGGATGCTTCTGTCTATCCCGGACGCATAGAGAGGCTCAATGAAGAGTCATATAGGGCTGCTTCCACTCGATTGGCATATGAATATAGAGATTGATGGCGGTTGAAGCATCTCCGGAAGAACGACACGCTAAACCGAATCGACTCTACCGTGAGCAATCCCTTGCTATGCCAGCGGGGATGCAGGGGGGGAGGGAACGCAGTCGCGAGGGTGACGGGTAGGTGCCTCAGTTATGGGGGGCGGCCAAGAGGCGCCCAGAGATCAGGCCGGGCCAACTTGTGTGGTAGCCTTAACAGCGGGCTCGCCTGTCGATCTCTCTGATACGAGAGTTTCTGGCCTGGAGAATGGCGGAAATGACACAATTGTTCCTGTAGTGTAGGTTGGCCGAGGCACAACTACGTAGGGAAGTGTCTTGAGCGAGGTCCTGGTGCTGTACGACTGGGTGCCACGGAGAACCTAGAAGTAATGACAGATACACCTGTGTTTGTGTATCGAACTGTTTACCAGGGTACTGGATTCGGTATCAAGCGAGGTGTTACCGGGAGAGCAAGCCTTGTGAGAGCTTCATTCAAGATCGCCGATGACGAGGCTGGAAAGAATCAAGGCTTTCCCCGTGTTTTTGTGGCACAGGCGAAGGCCTTCCTAAACTCGATCGAACTCCAGTCGTGAGAGCGAGGTACAGAACTTGGGCAGATGGTACTGGTTGTCCGCTGTCGCGACTCTCATCGTCGGATGACGAAGCACACCAAGCTGATAAGCTGGGTATGTACGGAGTAGAATACGGTAGCCTCCGACACTACGAAGTAGGTTGTGCGTTATCTCGACAGTGCTTGGCTGCCCAGATTAGGTACTCAGTAAAGTGCTTTGAGGGAGAGGAATGATTGGACAGACCAGGGCCGAAAAGCGAACGGATAGTAGGTAGTACGACGAAACGGGGGCTGGCGAGCTTATTGCTTATCTCTGGCCAGCTCGCGGGGGCGCTCGAGATGCAGTTGGGAGGGACGGACGAGCTAGGCCCCACCCCCTGGCATCCAAGAGATAAGGCCCCCCCCGACTCTAATGGCTGGATGGCAGTGTATGCGTGAATGGTTTGCGTCGATCTCCGCGGGTATGTTTGGGCGTGGCGTTTGTCTCGAAGTTCCGGCTATATGCTATGCGAGCTGACAGCAGCTGCAATTTGTGGCGGAATCTCCTCGTGGCCCGGACGTGCGTACTGATGACGAGAGTGAAGCCTGGTGATGATTAGCTGGCGAAGTTCCGACTGAGAGCGATTTAACGTTGAGCACTAGATTGGCTCGCTTGGAGCGAAAACTAGACTAGGGCCGCAATTTGCATGGCAATTCCATGATGCCTTGCCCGTGCCCTAGCATAGAAGACATTGAAGCACGAGAATAAATGTCAGGCTTGCCATCCGCTGACTCCTCAGTGAAGCAGGTGCAGCGTTCATCATTGTCTTGAGCTTACCGCATCGTCCGCATTTGCTATTATTTGGCGGACGTTGACCAAGAACAGATGGTTTGGCGTGATTCGAAGCCTTACAATTGGGCAATGCCGTGGTTCCGCTCAAGTGCCCGTCTTCCCGAGTCCCTCTCTCTCCACATCATTGCCCCTGAGATCTACACAGGCACGGCGGCAGAGACTGAATGTAGGTGGGTGGGTAAAGCGATTGAAAAATTGGGATGACTGGGAGTTTGTGTGTACAGCTAGGTATGGGGATGGATGGTAGGTTGAGATAAGACAAAGAGATAGCGCAGCCAAGGGAGTCCCCGGCGCGTGTAGCACCACCCCACCCCGTTGACAGGGGTGAGCGGATGCCCGTGAGTTACCTAGTTACCGGTATGTTAGCCGGCTGTCCCCCACGTCGAATCCCGCATGTCTGGTTCAGGCTTCTGTCTCCCGTTGCGGCGTGCATCCCCGGCTTGCCGGCCTCCCTACGGATACCTGCCTTAGACTGAATTGCGATGGGGTCTGGACTCTCCAGCTCGGTCCCGTCTCCAATTGTCCGCGTCTGTCCCTTTGAGACTGTAGCTGCGTTCCAAAGCCAGGCGAAGAAGCGATACCGCGGCGCTGCCGCGTCTGTTATGGATCGGTTCGGCACAGTGGCCGTATGTTGCGGGCGTTTTTGAACGGTTCTTTCAGCCTCCACTTATTAAGACGGCGTTGCGGACCCCTTTTGCCTTTTTGCACATGTAAATCGACCTCCGCGGAGTTGCTCGTTTCAAGATAACGGAACGACCACTTCAAGCAGCCGCACAACACTCAAGGCGCCAGGTGGCCCATGCGTCATGTGTGTGTGTGTGTGTGAGAGAGAGAGAGAGAGTGAGAGAGATATCTTCAACCTTCTTTGCATCAATCTTCTTACACGTCTTGAGAACCAGTATCTAAAGATCAGACACTCTTACTCTGAGCAGGCTGTCATGGGCACCCGACGCGTGGCGATACCAACAAGGGAAGCAGACTCCTGAGTGCCTTCGATGCATTTTGGCCACAGCATGCATTAGCAACGTCGGCCGTGGGCTGATTCCCTGATTCCCGCCCCATTTGAGACATTCATTGTTATCCGGCGCGTTCATGCCCAAAACACATGAAATATTGGTCTCGCCATGCTGCGGGCTACGCAGGAAGCGTGGGGTTTAAAAGTCACCCCCTAAGCGCACCATGCTACCTCGGAACTCCACGGACCGTTCTGTCTACAGATCGCTCGCTCCCTTGCCTGAGTAAGTGGATCGGATTTGGCATCTCCAGTCGACGTCGACGTCCATATCCCTGCCCAACAAGAACCCCCCGCGCTCGGTCTCGGCCTACGGGATTTAATGTTCGAAAAGAAAAAGGGAAGAGAAGAGAAAAGAAGACTTATATGTGTTCTCATGTCACACGGCCCGATTGTTGCCACACCCTCTTCCGCAGAAACCGGAGTTACTCAAGTCGCGGGGATGAGAGGAATGCGGTTATCGTGCGGCACCGACAAGGATTGTAGAGCAAAACTATGCCATTCAAGGACATTCGCTCTTGGATCGCAACAGTTGTCTATTGCTACGTTCCAAGCCGAGGAGCGACCTTGCTACTCGGTGGGCACTAACGGTTAGAGAGGAGAAAGGCATCACCAGGAGAGCTATTCTCAGACGTCTTCCAGCGTATACGTACGTGTTTCATGGAATGGCTCCGGAACACCTTGCGCTCGGCGAGCTTTGGCGAACCCGCTAAACAGCACACCTCCCGATAAGCCAAGGTTGGTTCTCCAGAGGAAAGGCGTCTTATCGGAAGTTGGTGAAGAACGGACCCGAGTTTTATACTTTGACACACATTGGGGCGACTGGCCTTTGTCCCACCTGCAATAATCTTGGCTCCCGTCAGCGTATCCAGAAAAGGGGTTTCTTGAAGGGGTGACTTCAGAGACTGGTGTTGTGTTGGTCTGAGGTTCTGTGTTCAGAATTCTTCACCTCACCCTATGTCGGTGGACATCGTTTGGCCCATCCCTTCTCCTGTTCCATTCTCTCCTTGCCCCCATGATGCTGATGCTTCTTCTTATTCTGCAAACAGAAAGTTGAAGGACACGTTGCAAACTCAGGCTTTCTGATGACCTGGTTTATAGAACTTTGAAGTCTTTCCTTATTGCGAAAACGCCCATGGCCGGTTCCATCGCAGACCTACGAGATAATTTCTTCGGCTACGCTCCGAATCTCAACTTTGTCCTTTTCGTCCAAGGGTTGCAACGCCCATAGAAATCATATCCGTCTATAGCATCTCTTCCTCCTATGCTCCATTACGCCGCTATTTACGTCAAAAATAAACAATGACACCGCAATCGAAACCTCGAACGGCCGAGGGGCTGTTTCCGCAAGGGCAGCTCCTCATACTCTTCTACCACAGACGAAAAAGCTTCCCAGTCAACGGCAGATCTGCGGGCCGGCCATTCTACGGCCATGCGTTTCCGATGAAAAACTCGAAAGTCGCATACTCTTTCTACCGCCATTGTCGGCACCTTTCCCGTCTAGAGACTTCCAAGCCAGCATCGTAAGCGATGTGTTGATGGCTCATATTCACGCTTTGGGCGTGGAAAGTTCCGGTTCGTGGTCACCAGACTCGAGCAAATTCCGAGAAATCGCATCCAGCCCTTAGTCAGATATAGACAGAGTGGCTGAACCCATATACTTCCCAGTAAAGTTGACGGAAAGACCTTTGCTTGAAACTCGGGTTGAACTCTTTCCTCTTGTCCTGGTGAAAGCTGAATACACTCTCGTACATCGACTCTCGTGCATCGAGCGATACACCTCTTGTGGAATTCCTTTGTTGGTGACCAGCTCACAACTCTCGAGCTTCCTTTGCTTCGTTCAGAATAACCCCGCTATCACCTGCCCATGGTTAGCATCAACCTAAGGATGCCTCTTGACCTCTGCCGATATCTTGCCGTCCTGAAAAGAGGGTTTGTGGGAAACCAAAACCAAACAAATTCATTACTTTCCTCACCAACATTGCTTCTTAGAAATGACCTGAGTTGACTCATTCATAACTTCGTTCCGCATAACTCACACCCAGAAGTATGCGATGGATCGAGCCTTCGTGCGCTTGCTCGGCCTCCCGACTCGGGCCAAATGATCGTCATCTCAAGCAACACGACGTAACCGTTCGGGCAGAGACGTGATCTCGAGTTCACGACTTTAGACTTGAGCCACCTTCGAGGTCAAGCGAGACCGACCCGTCATCGTTGTCGAAGGATCCGATCCGCCTTTGTGGGACATGGCCGTCACTGTGCATAAACTCCTCCTGGCCGTGACCCGTCACCAACCATTCTACAGGCAGGATTCCATCCGCCCGGCTAGCTCAATCGGTAGAGCGTGAGACTCTTAATCTCAAGGTTGTGGGTTCGACCCGTAAGCCTCTCCAGACTCTTCCATAACTAGTGTTGTCATGACTAACATATCACAGCCACGTCGGGCTCAATTCCCGTCAGCGATTGACGCTTCCAATCTTTTTCAGACTTTTTCAAACTTTTTCTTTTCCACGGACCTTGCTCTTGCTCATGCGTCATAACAATCCGGTATTTTTGTGGCTTGCCTAGTGACCTGGAGTCGACTTGCTTCACGATATGTGCGATTAGGGCTTGTGGAGTGCTTTTCATCCACGACTGGGATGGACTGATGAAGGGAGGTACAAGCCTGTCTAGTGGACCCTCTGGAGACCAAGCCATACGTCTTGCTCGGGTTAGGATGTTCTATCGGGAAAGTGTCACGGGTTCGTTGTGTATTTCACTCACTCTGCTGAAAGAGCGTATTGTAATCACGATGGTGGTATTGCCCGCCTGGGAGGTGAGAATATCAGTCGTCAACCCAGTAAGCTTGGCGTTGCCAATCTCAAGAACGGTATTACCATTCCCTATGTACCTGTCATAGGGCTTTACAGCTTAGATTAATGTATTCTAGATGCGTTTCACTTAATATGGAATACTCATATATTGCCAGAGCAGCTTTTGCAGGAGCTTCACCAAGCCTCCTAGGCAGGATACTGAAACCTTGGCCGCCGCGAGCCGCCTGTGCTGAATGATTCCAGGTAATAAGTGATACCTGTCCCGTCGAATTATATAGAAAATACGATGTCATTGCCGTACTCGTTCCTTCAGTCAGTAGCTCGGAACAGTATAGTGCTTGCCATCGATCACTTTGTGCCTCAAAACCGTCCTAAGGTAATTGTGGCGGAGTGACCTCCTCCTGGAATTCTACTTGATAATGTAATGCTCTAGGTAGCAGAAAGACATAGTAAACCTCATTACACTAAGTTTGCCTCTGGAGCTAGGACGTCGTCTCTGATACTGGCAACCAGCTGGTCAGTCCTGACATATGTATTTCATCACCAAGAGCCCGGCCAGCTTGTAGGGCTGACGAACAGTCATCATGGCTCCAAACCAACGCAGCTAACCAGGCAATCACACCAAGAATTCACCGTCAACTTGCATGACGCGGAAGACGTCGTGTCGAAACGGGTAATTGCGAGTAGCACATGAACAGGACCACAATGTCTGCAGTCATTGATATATGGCGATAGCCGATGAAGAATGGCCACGTCTCGTTGATGGAACACTAAAAACATCAAGCACGAAGACGTGCAAACACTCATCGTTTTGGGAGCTACCAGCCCTACTATCAGTAGCTAAACCTTTCACGACCTGGTCCTCTAAAGTAGGCCCCGGCAAAGGAAATGGTTGGATTCCGGGCCGAGCCCAAGACTTCAGCAACATGGCCTCTCTCAATTTCACATCGACGTGGAGAGAGAGGGCTCAACCAGAACCCCCCTCAATCATACCAAAACAACAATGGAATATTTCCAATCCGGGGGGGAGGGGCGAATGTGCGTCCGCAACGGAGCCATGATATTGTCTCCGAGGCCATGTCCTCGTGGGTTTGGCTCTGCTTCACGCGTCAGTCACCGAGCCCCTCTCGCTGTCTCAACTGACGGTAGACACAGGTATCACCCGTTCCCAGAGACTCAAACAAGGTAGCCCCTTCAATGCGAAGCCCTTATTAGAAGCAATGCATTGGCTGCGTGATGTCCGGGGTAAGGATGTGACGTAAGGGGCGGTGATCTTGCCACGCCACAGGATGGCACATGCTCACGGGCTCACACCCGAGATGAGAAAGCCGAAAGTATAATACATTACACGGGGCTGAGTCGTAACCGCTCCGGTTCTCTGACGATCATCTCGCAGGTCAGGCAAGGTCGGGGGTGAAGGAAGTCATCCATCGTCAACCAACCAACCAAAAAAACCTCAAGTTGAGGAATGCGGGCGACAAGTCAAGATTCAGGTTGAGCGTCTCCGGAATCGCCGATTGAAGCTATACCTGGGGGAGAACCCGAAACAGAGACCACCGGGACAGGTCAGAAACGATGGTTAGGGAGTTATTAAAAACAAAAATAAAAGACGACTCCTTTTCGAGTTTCATAGAACGATGATCCCGGGTCGCTGGCCTCTGTTAGAGTTTCCCACCATCTTCAGAAAAACCGGGACAGTAATTTACAGACTGAGTCATGCGTTGGGGTCGTCTCGGACCCAGCCAGGGCGGCAAGCTTGGGAAGCCTCTTGGCCGGGAAACGTCGTAGGTGTTTAAAATGTAAGGTGGAGTTAGGAGGCAGCAGCTTGCAGGGACGAACATATAATTGTTCCCTAAGCCTGAACCGCCAGTAACGGCCTGTGTACTCCGTAGTGCGGTTACAATTGAAGGCCTTCGCAATGGGGGACATGATTAGGTAGGTATATATCTATGTTGACAAAGAAAACAAACAAGAAAAAAAAAAAAGAGTTCTTCAGTAACATTGAACGACAAGGCGCAAGCAATATTAGGGATGGTACGGAGTAACATGGATAGATAAAGATGACACCTCGTTTGTTGGTTATTATGCAAGGCTGTTGCCAAGATGTATGATTGCTGCTGTGGCTGCCAAAAACAATGCCGTGCGTTCGCGTTAGCAGAAAAACAAGTCCTTAGGGCCGGCCATGTTAGGGCTGAACCAATGGTATGCAAGATAATCGATCAGACAAGCTGTGGCCGCCACATGACAGCTGCAAGGTTATCCGATCGACATGCCATGAGGTGATCGACATCTCACTGACTTCAAGCCATCTTGGACAAACAAACTTCATTGGTATGAAGGAACTTTTTTGCTAGAAGTGAATAGACTGAATCATTCTTCTCTCACATTATCAACTAGAAAGGCATCAACCCATCCCTGTTGAACCGCACTCGTCCACGGGGAAACTGGTATCGGAAACACAAGAAAATAAAAAACGCCATGTGCGGGAAGCCCATTCCCTCGAGGCTATAATAACACGGATGTCCCGAGCTTGATAGCCTGGAAGCCGAGTCCCCGTCTTTTATCCAGTCATGACCTAATATGCACGTTGAAACCCTAGCCCATGCCCGAGGCAATTTAGCGAATGTAGAAAATCCGAGAAATGCTGCAAAGAGCGTTGTTTAGAGAAGGGCGGCGACGGCAAGACCACCAAGGATAGCAAAGATACCAGCGTGGGCCTTGGCACTGGCGTCGGAACCGGTGACAGTGGCAATGGCGCTGGTCGTAGTGCCGGTCGCGGTGCCGGCAGCGGTGGGAGTAGCGGTGCCGGTAGCGGTGCGGTTGCTGGCAGGGCGGGTTGCGCTGGTCAAGGTGGTGGCAGCAGCAGTGGTGACGGGGGTGGTGGGAGCGGCAGTAGAAGAGTTGGCGATGGCGCTCTCGGAGACGGGGGCGGCGCTGGTAGCAGAGACCGAGGCGGTGTTGGCGGACAGGGTGACGGTAGCAGTGCCCGAGGTAGCGAGAACGGTGGTGGTACCGGTGCTGCCGCCCTCGGCAGCAACAATGTGGAAGGGGTTGGAGTACTGGAAGTCAACCGAGGGGTTGGCTTCGGACTTGATGACGAGGCCGTAGAAGGCGTCCTTGCCGAGGTTGGAAGGAATGGCCCAGGTGTACGTCTTGGCAGAGTTGGGGATGCCGGCTGTGAGTCTTGTTAGCCTGGCTGCGCTCCACGGCCATGTCGGCGACAAGAGCAACTGGGTCTCCGGACGCAAGTCGAGGATACTCACAAACAATGTCCAGGAGGGGAACCTGGCCGCCCTGGGTGGGACCACCGATCAGGCTGAGGGAGACAGTGACGTCCTTGAAGGCATCGGGGGCATCCCACTCGATGGTCAAGCTGGTGCCAGCGTTGACCTTCTGGTTGCTGGTGGGCTTGTAGACGGGGTCGAAGTTGGGGTTCTGAGCCAGGGCAGAGGCGGCGAAGGCCAGGAAGGCAGCGGCGGAAATCTTGAACTGCATTTTGAGCGGTTAAGAGGGTTGCTGATGAGGTAGTGGTGGTGGTGATTAGAATTTAGACGTCTATTATAAAGCAAAAAAGACAGGGAAGTCGAGAAACGAGCGACGGGAAGAAGCGAGTAAGTTGTTGGAGAGGGAGAGCGGGTTTGGAGACGCGGTAATGAGTGACTATATAAAAGAGCGGCAGGCTGAAGCCAGGAGACGAGACACGTTTGACTGGGTTGGTTGGTTGGTTGGTGGTAAAGAAGGAGGGAAGAGGAAGAAAATACCAGACGAAGACGAGACGAGGGATAGGGAAGGAAGAGGTGGTGAGGTGAGCATGGCTCCTGCTAGCCGAGTGCTCCTGGGCGCGCGGCAAGGGGGTGCTGGGCGAATGGATCGTGGTCCCTGGTCCAGCGAGCATCCCGGCTCAATTAGGCATGGTCTAGACGATGGCCTCACGGACTTCACATTGGAGAGGGAGCGAGAGAGGGCCCGGGGACTGTCAGAGGAGGCACAAGGCATAGAAGGGGAAGCCCACACTACAGTTGGGCGAAATGCTCCTGTCGTCTTTTGCGTGCCATCGTCGCATTTGTGCACTGCGCCGCAACGGAGACATGGGTTGTGGAAATTGCATAGGTACGTTACTAGAGTGGCGCCCCATGATTGGTCTGTGGGGATGTCGAAGCAGGGGTTGTTAAATTTTTCCCTGACTCTCCGACTCCAGCTTTTGGCTGGTACGTACCGTCCTTCCCTCCCGAAGTGAGCACTATTTGAGGCGTGCAGCGCGTGGGTGGATGTGAGTATTGCATTAGCGTCGTCTCCAAGAGAAGCCACGACGCAGTACCTACCTTTTCATGAAGTGTGACTTCTGCCAGGAACAGACCATAACCGAGCAGGGCTGAGCCAACGCGCTTGGCGCTTCTTGCCTGAGCACCTATGTAGGTAGTTATTGTGCATCCAGGATGGGAAAAGCTTTACGTGGAGGCAGCAAGGTGTTTCTAACCGAAGCACGTAAAATACATAACATAGTGCTTCACCTGCACATCCATTCCAGACTCTGCTTCTGACCGAGTTTCCTCGACCATCCACCAATGGGCAGGCAACCCGGCTCGGCGGACGCTCACTTGAATCAAGTACACGCTAGCACTCGCCGTTGATGTGTCGCCAGATGAGCACGTACTGGACCGAGATGATGTGACGTCTGCAATCCGTAGCAGTACATGCGCACCTTGTGGGTTCGTTCCAGTGAGTAAGTATTGTGAAGGTTTGACCTAATCAGTTTACTCAAACGGGCTGGCTGAACATAAGACGTCGTGTATGCACGATGTAATTATTACTCCATCGTCCAGTTCAGTCTGCAGAAAAGAAGTCAACGCTCATGTTCATGTTCATAATATCCGTAATGGGGCCGCTGGTGCCTGTCGCAGGCACCAGGTTCCGTCATTCTATCCCCGCCTCGCCTTCAACCCCCCCTGGGGACCCGTCCAATCTGACGACGCTGCAGCCCACAAGGGGCAGCCAATTGGCAGTTCGAGCGACAATGCATCATGCATGCAAAATAAGGATCTTTTGTGTTGGTAGGCCCTTTCGAGAACCGCGCGAAGGAATGGCACTAGCTGCCAGCCGAGAGCAAGGCCTGGGTCAGGGAAAGAATTTCAACTCATGGGCCGATCCAATGTCCGAGCGCAACCTTTTCAACCGTCCTTTTTTACCGCCCCTTATTCTGAATGACAGAGACATGAAGCGGATGCCACCATCTTACTTTCGCTTCGTGTCGCAATCCCGAGGCAGACGGCCATCCCAAATGGCCAGTCGTGCTTCAACCATCTTGTGAACTCGCCAATCCGAAATATCCATATCCGTACTCTCACCCCGTCGACTCTCCTCACCAGCCTTGTCTCGGGTATGCATCCTCCTGCTACGCTTGGAAGGCACGACAGGGTCTGCGGCCTGGGTCTCAGCTTTACGCCCAGTCAGCCAGGACTCTCCGCCCCAGGCGCTCAACCCTATGCATGACGTCGGATAGAAACTGGACGCAGTCAAGTCAAAACTTAGTATCCGTACCTCGTGGCTTTTGCTCTTTCCTCCGTCTATTCATTAAGCGATGCTTCTGATATGCCGCATGCGGGTCTCGGCCATCGCGATGCCGCCCAGCAGTTATTACCACGCAGTCTTCCATCTCACATCGTAGAATAATCCGATGTCTTGCAGCCACCCACCCATTTGGGAAGGGAACGGGAACTTTGGTGGGAAAACTCACCCGACGCATCGGATCAGCCGTCAGCAAGGTCCCCCGTCTCTTAGCCCTGTCAGAGTTTCAACACAAAACTCTACTGCCTACAGCTGAACAAGCGACATCCTTCGTCAGCGACTCGCAACCCTTGGGCCGATGTTGTGAAGGCATAATGTCCTCCCGAGCGAGCCGCTATTGTGCAAGCCGACGTCATGAGCCCATAAAACTTTGCTTCGTAAAAGCAAACAGAGTTGCGATAATAATAGCCGCCACATGTGCGGGCAGTAAAGGGTGGGTTGGACCTCATCTACGTAAATGGAGGCCAAGCCAAAGACACCCACCCCACCCGACCCTGAGGAAACGTGAGTTCATCATTCGTCCTGGCACGGTCGTCATCCGCTGGGCTAGGTTGCTTTTATTCTGCAACTCTGTTAATGCAGTCAGCCTGGCTGTCGGCTCGAATACGGTCGAGTACGGACCATCGGTTCTAGGCTATCTGCGGTCAAGTGGCACGGCGATGGCGCTGCTGCAAGATCTGTATGTCAGCTCCTGCCACCGCTGCCGTCTTCGTCGACTCGTCACCGCATTCCCTTTGCGACCCATGCAGGTAGCTGGAACCGAGAAAGCTTCGGTAGTAGGTAGTGGTGCCACGATGCCCGACACATGTGCTGCTTTGGTATCATTCGATCAAACGACGGTGGGAAGAAAACAGTCACATCGCGGCCAACACGAATTACCTTGTCAGCCTCTCTGCAGCACCAAGCGCCGGCTGCACCGACGTGAAGTCCAAGTCAGCCAGCCATTATCGAATGCACCTCGGCCTAAGCCACACTGCGGCGCCCGAAAGAGGGGGAAGAGTCTTCCTTGGGTGAGGCATGGTACTTTCCTGGCTCTCCCTCCAACCAAGCTGCGCCAAGAAGAAGAGGAGGAAAAAATAAGAATAATAAAAGAACGAACGGGAGAAAGCGGGGGAAAGGGAAGTCAAGTCAACCGTCACACGATGGATGTATGGCAAATACTCGCCAGGGTGGACGCATTCCAGGTTCGTGCGCCCAAGCGGTTTCGAGGAAAGACAAGACAACACCCTCCCTGGGAAGGTAATTCACCCGGCCGGCCGTTGGAATGTCCTAGGTACTCCCAGGTAGCCGGGAAGGGGGTTAACGCTACCCTTGGCTCTAGTAGCGTCTTCCGCTGCTCTGTCGTCATAATTCTCTTGTTGTCGCAATGGGCAGGAGGATGCAGCATCGGGTTTCCGGGGCCCGAGGGTTGAACCGAAAGGGTCGGTGGTGCATCGCTCCTCGTCACCGGGCTGCCCCGTGATCTCCGACCCGGTCGGCCTTCACAAGCGGAGGTATATGCGGGCGAGAGTGGAGCCCAGACCGGTCCAGCAGAGCGGAGGTCGCGATATCTTTCTGGACCCCCCACCTCACCGGAACTCATCAGGATCAGGTCTCCAGTTATGGAGCTGTCATTTGACAGAACAAGAAGCGCGGGGGAATCGTGACTTGCAGCATTGTGGTCCAGTTTTTGTCGCCAGAAGGTTCGCCCTGCAGTGCGGAGAAGGCGTCCACGTGACCCTTCCTGCCCGATGCATCCGTCAACCGTGACGTCCCGCCCATGATGTAGAATTCTGTAGAATCTGCTAGCCGATCTGGAACACCCGAGCATCGTGAATGGCATCACATCCACTGAAGATAAAGTGTTGCCATCCCACCCCAAGCTTTGATTTGCATCAACTCCCACCTCATCGAGCTTCTCTCCCGTTCCTCACCCTCCTTCCAAGATGACCACCCCAGTCACGGAGTTTATTGTTCTTACACTCAAAAATCACGGCACCTCATCGGGTCCCCCCGCGGCCTGGTCGGACGTCACTGATACCCTGAAATCCGCACCCGGCGTCAGCGCCGTGTACACGGGCACCCAGAACGAGGACCCCTCCAAGACGGTCCTCGTCGTGGAATGGGCGTCGCCCGCCGCCTTCTCCGAGTTCGCCGCCTCCGAGTCCTACACACCCTGGTTCGCCTCCCTCAAGGCCGTCTCCGCCCACACTTCCCCGGACAGCCCGGGCGTCGCCCCGCCGCTCTTCTACAAGGTCCCCTTCACGGCCGACTCGAACCCGGCCGCAGCCCTCGGCGCGCCGTGTACCGAGGTTTTCATCGCCTACGGCGTGGACGATTCCTTCCTAGGGCAGACGGCAGAGTTTGCCAAGGATCTGACGCAGGGCGGAGCTTCGATGGAGGGGTACCACGGGCATGCGTACGGCGCGATCTCGACGCCGCTGGCCGTGGCGGGCTCCGGGGACGGGGAGAAGGGGCCCGCAGTAACACTGTTGCTGGGGTGGGACAGCAAGCAGGCGCATCTTGATGCCAAGGCAAAGGCTGGACGTGAGTACACACATCCCTGTGGTGCGCCATGACGGCGAGATGACCCGACGTGCGAGAGAGCCATGACTAACATGTCTCGCAGCGATATCAGACAACATTCATCTGTTGAGGTCAGGCCGCAAGGGCATTTCCATGGTATGTCGTCATTATTACAAGCCAGCAATTTGTGACGAACGCTGACTGCGTACAGTATCATGTGAACCTCAAGCGAATCTGAATGACGGCTGTAAAGAATTCAGAGCGTATTATTCAAAATGGCATAATATTATTATGGTGGCATTGGTTACGACTACGGGCTGTACTTTACGATGATATGACAAAACGAATCATATTGAAACACGTGATTACTGACAAGCCTCCTACCGTTCATGGTTTCCTACTTATGATGGATATGAAAACGCTGTGTATTCCATTCATAGCAGGCAGGAGAGGCGAGGGCACTCACTTACAAGCTGGTATAGATGCCGGGAGACGGATTGCACCGCTATCCTGGTCGAAGACCACCGCTGCCCGTAGGGAGTCGTGATGCCTGCCATGAACTTATTAGCGATTTGTTCTTAAAATCGTGAAAACCTTCTGCTCGTGGCTTCGAACCTCGTCCCCATCTGTTGCGGAAGTATGGGAAGTGGAGAGAAGAAAAAGGCTAGTCTCTGCCTCCATGAGACGAGGCGAGCGTATGCTATGGTAGAAAATGAGCTAGGGTAAGGCCAAGTGCATGGAAGTTGGTGGTGTACGTAGTACGGGCGACGCTGGGATTGGATCACGAAGTTCTAGGGCTTAAGGCCATAATGTCCATCAGGGCTGTGTATGTGAGGCAATGTGGATGGTAGGGCGGCAGGCAGGCAGGCAGACAGGCAGACAGGCAGACAGACAGGGCAACGGTTGACGGGGCTCGCAATGGTGATGGTGAAGATGTGGGCAGGGAGTCAAGATGTGCTGGAGAATGGATGAAGTAAGAGAGAGTAGTGCACTATTAAAAGTAGTACCTCCTCTAAAAGCACCTTTGATCAGACGAAGTTGATCGAGACCTGTCCCCCCTTCCAGATGTAGCCGGGGTTTCGCGGCGAAGCTGTTGCCGGAAACCAATCCGATATCCCCCAAACGTGGCGATGACGTTTCGCGAAAGAAAAGAAAATGTACCATTCCGCCCGAAATTTTGGTTTGCCGAACTAAGATTTGATAGTCAGTAAAGTCATAAACGTCGTTAGATCCGGTGTTTTTCCGATTCTATTGTCATTGTTAGCACTGGCGATCCCACGATGCCAAGCATGGGTTCTGTTGAGTTTGCGTACCGAGACGAGAATAAAGCATGTATAGCGCCATCCGATTGCACTCCTCCGTTCCCGTGATGGTGACCAGCCGTTCGTTGCTGTTGTCTTGAGGCTCGTTGATCTTAATCACACTGCCGCTGATCTGGCGTATTTCGTTGATCTTCTGCCCGCCTTTTCCGATGATGGCTCCAACCATATCGTTGGGAATGTAGATCTGCTGGGTCAAGGGAGCGCCGGCAACAGCGGCTCCGTGCATGGGCTGAGCAGGATGGGCGCCGTGAGGTTGGGGAACGGCAGCACCGGCGTGGGGCTGCATGGGAGCGGCAGCTCCGTAGCCACCGGCTTGCGGGGCGCCGTAATGAATGGGCATTGCCGGGTTTGGCTGAGCCGCATGAGGGGGGTATGGCTGCGCGCCATACGGAGCAGCGGGGAGACCGGGGTGCTGGGCACGAGCATCATGCCTGCGGTTGTAGTTCTCACGGTTGCCGTAATTGCCGCCGGTGGTAGGCTGCGGGCAGTACGGGACGACCTGCATGCCGCCGGGAACGACACCGGCAGGGCCACCGCTTCTCGTGGCGTAGGCAGAAGCGGCTGGACCACCGAATCGGTCGTTCAGCTGCTCGAGGAGAGTGCTGCCGACATAGTAGGTCGCGATGTGGACGGCGTCGGCGACACCCATGACCACGAGCGAACGCTCGGTAGACAGTGGCAAGCAGGAATCAGAAGCATTAAGCCGAGCCCCGGAAGCCTCCTGGATCTCGCGAATGCGAGCACCGCCCTTTCCAATGATGGAACCGATCAGGATGTGGGGGATTAGCAGGCGCAGAGGGTATGTCTTTGACTGGGCGCTTGAAGGCTCGGCCAGAGGCTCGTTGTTGAGAGTTCGAATAATGAGTCCGAAGGCCTGGCGACTCTGTTAGCAGGACAGCCTGAGTGGCTAGAGTAGCACTGTTACTAACCTTTGCAGCAGCGTCCACAACGCCGCTAACGGTCAAGATGCGCTCGACAGCCCCTTTCTGGTAGTCGCTCACAGTGCATTTGGCACCAGACATTTTGCGGATGTTGGAAACATTCTCCCCGCCTTTTCCAATAATCGTGGCAGCTTCAGGGCTGGAAATAACAGCGCGAATGTGGATCCAATCTCTCTCGTCGTGGCTCGCCGAGGGGGTAGAGGTGGCAGGGACAGAGCCGGCGACGGAGCTCTGGATAGGCTTCGTCTCGCTGCCCTCGGCATCGGCTTGCTCGGACTTGACGTCGGAGCCGTTCGTCTTCTCTGCATCGTTCGTTTCCGTGGTGGGGATGGCAGTGGTCTCTGGGGCCTGTGCCATTTCAACCTCCTCATCGTTCTTCACAATCTTGTCCAAGGCCGGGCGCTTCGCGTCGGGTTGGTCGTTGCTACGCGACGGGGAGGATGTTTCCTCAAGAGGGCGCTTGGCCGAGTTTGCGGGCTGGGGGGGCGACGCGGACATGATGGGCTAGCTGTTAATGTCTCACACAAGTTTTCGCAATTCCGTCTAGGTTCAAGAAGAGCTTGTATTCGACTATCTACACCACAACGGTTTTCAAAGGAAAACGGGCTGGTGTAGTGGCGTAGTCGGGATCGGGTTCAGAGTATATCTCTTCGGTGAAGTGGCTGTGATCGTGCAGGATGAAGGTCGCAGGGTAGAGGGTCGTGACGTTGAGAAGAGATCGGGATGTGGGTTTAGGATGACTCCTATCCTATCAGGGCCGAGGTAGGTGACTTCCGAAATCGTGAGAATCGCAGAGCAGAGAAACTCAGGTCAAGCGGAGGGAAGGCGAGACGATGCGGAGAGGCAGCAGACGGGTAGGATGTAGATGGAATGATGGAGAAAAGAGGTGGAGAAGGTGGGAGGGAAGGAGCTGATGGTAGACAAAGATTGTATCTAGGAGGCGATTCGGATGCAGAAGCTCAAACCTTTCTCCGTCAAACAACCAGTCCAAGCTGCGAAGGCAGAGCAGGGAGCTGCAAGGTGTTGCGACGGTTTGTCAAGTCTGCAAGCAGAGCTTTGAAATTTCCCTTCTGCGATGTCTCGCTTGTTCTCCTTTCTTGAGCTCGTCGAGCTGCAGAGCAAAACGGAAGACTGGCGACGCGCCGACCGTCGGGCCTGAGGACCTCAAGAGGGAGAGAAAGCTTGGTTGAGAGAAGCGACACGTGAGAGGGGAGAGCGAAGCTGGAACCGGTGCGCTGCGCCGTAAGATAAAAACAACCCACCAAAAGGAAGTTTCGACAGACGGAGGAGAAGGATGGGGGAGCAGAGTCGAGGATTAAAAGAGATGAGGGAAAGCCGTGCAAACAGATGGGTTGGAAGGGGGTTCCGGATGTCTCGAAGAGGTTTGAGAAACGGATGGGCGAGGGCAAAGAGCTTGTCGGAAAATATCCCAGGGCCAGAAGCGCAAGTGCCAGTCCCGGGCCAGGAGCCAGTCCGTAGCGGCCACCTCAGGCACAGCCAGAAGGGCAGGGCAGGGCCACTGCACCGTGAGGCCCTTCGGTACTTAATACGTAGGTAGATACAGTGTAAAATGCAGATGCACGGCCACATTGCCCCGACCCAATGCCCGGGAAGCAGAAAGTGCCGATACCACACAGTGCGTCATGATTCCCCTGCAGATTAAGCTACACAGGGTGGGGCCTGGGCCTCCTCCCAGCTTGATTCAGTGGGACAGATGCAGCGAGCCGCACAGTGTTTACTACCGTCTGGCCTGCCTCTCACCTAAGGACAACCAGAGAGCACTGCAGCCTGCCACCAATATCCGTCTGGTGTGCCCTGCCGTTTCCAATGCAAGTGGATGCTCAGGGGTCAGCACTCAACAACAAGGCATTTACACAAACATCTCATCGCGACGCCGCGTCTTGCGGTCCAAGTCACGTCGACGACCATCTTGTCTCGCCGACGTCTTTTTCGACCACACACCACACCTTACAGTCAACAGCCGCTTCCCCATCACCGAAACCTTGGGCGTCCGTCGGACATCACAAGACCTGCGCTGTCGGTGTCACTTGTCGGCGTGTCAGTCAGTCTGCTAGACAGCCAAGGAAGTGCACCATCTGTGCAGGTTGCGCGCTGTCCACCCCCCTCCCCCCCGGAATATCAACTGCGTCCGACACACAGTGACACCTCCTTTGAAACAGCTAGAGACAATCTAGCGCCCGAACACGGCTTGTTTTCTCTGACAGGGGTGAGATCAGACGCACGACGCTATTGGACATCTTGGTTGCTTCGACGGGCCGTGTGCTTTGGGAAGACTTGGAGGATTCTCTATTGCCGTTGCTTAAACTGTTTCGTTTCTTCCAGGGGATCCTCTAAAGGTCGCGTGTGCCTCCTGGTCCGGATTGCAACCGTGTCGCGCTACATAAAAAAACATTAGCCAACCATCAATGTCTGACCTTGGGAACCGGCACTTGACGCACTATGGACGGAGCACCTCGACCTATCGGCGATAGGTATGCCCTAAGCCTGGAACAGAGCTTGCAAGAACTACAACAGAACATCCAGCAACACAAGGAGAAGCTTGCAGCGGTATGCATTCTATTTCGTGGCCTTTTGATGACTCTGAGCTGACCGGGTGACAGCTTCAGGGAAACGTTGGCCACCGGAATCGAAATCTATCCGGAGCAGGAAGAGAACCTTATGAAGTGATGAAGAGTGCGTTCGAGCAAGTTGCTGACACGCCCCCCTTCGTACCTTTCTCGGAATCCGTCTTGCCCGCGCTCTTGGCCTTGCGGAAGACTCATCAGACCATTACTGAATCTCAGGCGTATTTGATTAGTCAAGGGGCCTCCCTCGACCGGACGAAACGCAGACTTGAAATCGAGCAAGCGAACCTGGCTGACCAGAAGCTACTTCAGCAGAGTCTAGAGAAGCGCATCCAGTCTCTCAAGGACGAGGCAGAATCTCGAATGGAGTTAACGCCTCACCAGGCCGTCCAGGAGAGACTGGATGAACTCAGGCAAAAGAAGAAGCGTTATGACAAAGAGACATCCAGACTACTCAAGGCCCTGAGGAAATTCATTGACGATCACTTGGCGGCACAGCTGGCTGCAGAAGATCTTGGTGGCCCGGTCGTGGGCGAAATGATGGAGATTGACTCTGACCAACTGATTGCGGGCTTCAATGCTCAAGGTCGACCGGCCAAGATCAAACCCAAGCCGGACGAGGACAAGCGACAACGGAGGCTTGAAGAAGTCTGGGGTCTGCCACAGGAGGACACAAGTCAGAAGCGCGGCCAGGCGGACGAGGCAGCAGCCGCCGGCCGCGAGATGCGGGCTTTGACAGAACAGCTCCTGAATCAGCTTGTGGAATCGGGGGGTGACAGCACGACGGCGTACGTCAAGCTATCCAAGGAGACGGCGGCGGCGCGGTTCCTTGTCAGATCCAAAGTCGCACAGTTCCATCCCAGGGACGCTACAAAGCTCAAGCTGATTGACTTTGGGAGGGAGCTGGACGACTAGGAGGGCCTGGTTTGCCGGACACCCGTGCGATTGTGACGCTCAAGCGCAGATCCCCCGTGTAGAGTTGTGGACAGACAGTCAATCAAACCGATTTTTTCCCGCAACGGCACATCTCTCCTGGGGCCCGGGAACGTCACAGAAAAGCTCCTGTTATTAAGCGTTGAGCATCTCGAGTCAGGATGGGTGGCTCCTAAAAGGCCGACAAGGCCCGCTGAGGGCAATTCGGGGCAGCTCGGGCTTTGGTGGCTACAGTGCGGGCTCGTACATGATATTGCGATTCACAGTGTCTGCGATTGACTCTGCACTTTCCTCCGGATCTGGACAGAAGGGCAAAGGTTGGTGTCGAGATTGGGAACTCGGCATATGCGTTGAGCGATTTCTAATTTTTCAATTCATTCTTTATTTGTTTTCTCTTTACCTGAAAGCATGTCATTAGACAATGCGCAAACACTAGGGGTCTAGGTTATGTGACTCGAAGCAGGTCCCGCGACCCTCTTGAGGCTATTCGGTTTCCACGACAGAAAATCGCAAGATGTAAAGAACTCTAGCAATGGTAAGAGCATGTTACAATATATACCTGTTCAATGACGACCTTTCCGATGTTAGCCAAGGCAGTTGAGGCAATTGAGCGACCCTGTTGAACGGCTATTTTCTATTGGCCAATTCGCCATCCACGTCGTTGCGCGTCGTCGCGACACCGCCGTTCCCCCCACCTCGCTACACCGAAACTCAATACATCGGTCCTATTGTGGTAAACTTTCCATCTTGCTGGATAGTCCAACACAACCCCCCAACCAAACGAAACAAAACATGAGCTCTTCTGAACCCGTCAGTGCACAGCAGCAACTCGACCCTCCCGCAAAGCGAGTCAAGACCTCTGCCGACGCCCCCGTCCCTGCCGCCATGGAGCCCTGCCCGCCTCTCCAGGTCAAGAAGCTGTCGGACAAGGCTCGTCTGCCCACCCGCGGCAGCCTCTACGCCGCCGGCTACGACCTCTACGCTGCGAAGGCTACCACCATCCCGGCGCGCGGGAAGGCGCTCGTCAGCACCGATATTGCCATCTCCGTCCCGGCTGGCACCTGTACGTTTGCACCTCGTTCCTACCGAGAGCTCTCTCCGGCACCGGCTCCAGCACCGGGCCTGCCTCTTCCCCCGAGCGACAATTTGGCTAACCATAGACCCTCTTCGTGGGTACAGACGGCCGCATTGCCCCCCGCTCTGGCCTTGCCGCCAAGAACTTCATCGACACGGGCGCCGGCGTCATCGACGCCGACTACCGCGGTGAGGTCAAGGTCCTCCTCTTCAACCACGCCGACGCCGACTTCGAGGTCGCCGAGGGCGACCGCGTCGCCCAGCTCGTCGTAGAGCGCATCTTCACCCCCGAGATCATCGAGGTCGACGAGCTCGAGAAGAGCGTGCGTGGCGCCGGCGGCTTCGGCAGCACGGGCGTCGCTCTTACGCAATAGATCGTCCCCTCCTCCCCCACGATACAATACAAAGAGGCTTTGTTGCATGGGAGAAGGGGTTCCTAAACGTCCAAGATGGACCAGATAGAATGGCACTGAGTGGGCGAACAGAAAAAGTGTTTATAGGACAAGGGTGCCAGAAGGGTAAAAAAAAAAGACGAATGATGACAGTGCTACGACCATGAAATGCCTTTTTCTATCCCACCATCCTACGCCACCCTATGCAGGTAATCAAAAAAGCCTGCCGAATACCCCTCGTGTGTGTAAATCTATATGTGTGTACGTGTATGTGTAGAAACCACCCCTCCCACCAGCGGCATGCGACCCTGTTCGGATATACTCTACAGCTACAGCTACAGCTACAGCTTCTTCGCCCGGAACTCTACCACCGGCGCCTTCAGGCTCGCCAGGTTCCTCACGAGCCTCAGCTCCGAGCTCTTGCTCTTGAGCAGGTGCAGCCTCCGTTTCCCCTCCTCCGTCGTGTCGTCCACCCCGGCGGCCCGCACGACCTCGTGCATGCCCCGAGCCGTCTGCGTCAGCACCTCGTGCATGCTCGCCAGCACCATCTCCGCCGCCCGGGCGAGTGGCAGCTCCAGTGCGCCGACCTCGTCGCCGCTCAGCCATGACGCGCGGTCCTTCAGCGGGCCCTCCCCGCCTGCGGCGTCGGGGCTCACGCTTGCGGAGGCAGCGATGACGGCCTCGCGCATGCGAACCGTCATCAGCGCGGCGAACATGTCGCCCGTGCCAGAGAAGTAGGCGTCCATGGCCGGAAAGACGATCTTGAAGAGGCGCGGCTCGCCGGTGGCGGGCGACATGCTGGAGCCGACGACGGAGAGGTGGGAGGGCGGATGGTCGGGCGAGGCGAGGGAGACGGAAGTGATGACGACGTGGGGGACGCGGTATCTCGTGTGCAAGGCGCGGATGGCGGTCTGGAGGGTCTGCATGTCTGTGATCTTGACGCCCGAGAGGAGTCTGGTAAGGTGTTATTCTGAGTGTTTGCGCGCGCAGGTAGAAAAAGATGAGTTTTGAGCATGTTGGCAACCACAACAGAAGTCGGGACGTAGACCCGGCGGGGGGGGGGGGGGGGGGGGGGGGTTGCATACTCGGCCTCAAACTGGTTCGGGAGGATCAGGTTCGCGTGCTCGATGAGTGACTGGTACGCGGGCACAACCTCCTCGGCGACGTATAGCCTCCCGTTATCGCCCATGACGGGATCCAGAACCCAGAAGAAGTCGCCTGGCGTACCCGTGGCGACTCGCTTGCGCTTGAGCTCCTGTGCGATGTCACCCACGGCCACGACGGCCTCGGCGCCCGGGATGTAGCCCGAGAGCATCATGTCAAAGTCGTCGAGGTACGACTGCTTAAGGCCCTCGAAGAGATCTCGGATCTCCTGCGCGGACACCTTGGTGCCCTTCCATTGTCTGTAGCCGGTGTGGTTGCCTTGGGTGGGGTGAGTCAGTCCCGATGAGAACCTTTCGGCCCTGCAAGAACAAAACAAGAGGCCAAGGTTGACGGAGGAGTGAGTGGATATGTTGGATGAGGAGGTCTCTTACTGAACTGGACGGTGTTGAGGGCTGCGACATCGCAGCCGAGAGACTGCAGCGTGAACACTGCGATTTTGTTTCCTACGTTTCTGGGTTTACCCATAAGCCAGATTTCTTGCGACTGAGACCTCCCCCCCAGCGCGCGCGAGCGCCCCTGGAAGACGGTGAGGGTGAGGACTCACCCAGACACAACCTTGAACGAAATGGTCAGTCATACATCATACGAGAGGCACGAAAGCCCAAGGGGTGGCGTATCTTACGTGACTGGCAACGGCCAGGACGCGTGTATCAGGAATGGGAAGCTCTGAGGACATAATTGCCGTGTAATCTGCGCGTGTATGGTATGTAAGATTGTGTCGACCAATTCTAGATCCCTCATATGGAGGAGATGATCTCAGCTACCAGAAGTCGGATATCAGTGGGGGCGGGACGCCGATATGCGGAGCGATCAAGAGTGCGATAACGTGATACTTATAATACAGGTAATAATCAAAAAGAAACAGGGAGATATTTGGAACTCGGACGTTACGAAACCAACAGCTAAAAGACAAAGGAACGGATTTCTTTATCGGCGCAAACCCCAAAGATCCGAAAGTGCGAAATCAGGCTGCAGTAGTGGAACATTTGGAAGTGGCTTGAGTAAGATTGGAGAGTGCCGCAGTTCCAGGTCATTCTAGCTTCGCGCGCTCCCACCCTGACTCCAAATCCAACATTTTCAACTAGTGTGGCAGTCCGTCTGGTGCACCATTGACTCAAAAGAGAAAGGTGAAGAAGGGGAAAAATAATGACCCCGCCAAAAGGGCACATCGAAGAACCCCGCACTAGTCCGAATTGAAAACACTGCAGCCAAAGGAGTGACCGCCAGTGCAGGTGTGGGCAGCTGGCGCACCTCGATCGAGAATTGTCATAATCCAGAATCCGTCAGCGTAATGCCTATGCCAAGAAATTCGGCATATCGGTATATCAAAGTATGAAGCTTGAAGGGTGTCAAGGCGGAAACAATAATCTCATTATCCTTCGTGGTTCCCAAAGTGCTTTTTTGCCTTTCGTCTACCAACGTATTGCGCACATTCTATAGAACATGCAAAACTCAATCCAGAGTAAAAAGGACAGGCGCTTTTGTCCCATCCCACATCCCGTGCAACGCCCGCAATTTCAACTTTATTCCATCGTCAATCGCCGCTCTACTCCTCATCACCAATCTGTAGGTTTTTGTTAGTTCTAGTCCCGCCTCAGATATCGTGGGTCAACTTGCCTTCGGCGCCAGGTAGAAGCGCAGGTGGCTCTGGCCCACCAGGGTGTACTCGACCAGCAGTGGCACCTCGTTAGACAGGCAGATCTTGACCTGCTTGGAGATAGCGGCAGCCTTGCAGAAGTTGACGAGGTACTTGAGAGAGAAGGTCAGGGAGACGGGCTCCGACAGAGCAATGTCGACGTTGAGCTCCGGCTTGTCGACGTTGGTGTGGCTTCTCAGGGTGACGGATCCGTTGCCGATGTCGCCGTTGCATGCAAACTTGACACCGTCCTTGCTTGCGTCGATCGTCACTGTATTATGGTTGTCAGACCATGGTATATTCGGGACCGAACGGGATTCGAGGCTACTTACCCGACTCGCTCATGGCCATCAGGTCCGCGCAGATTCGCCTGAATTCGCTGCTGGGCATGGTGATCGTCGCGGCGTAGTCCGTCTCGGGGATACCCAGGTGCTCCTGGTCAATATCCATCAACTTGAGGTCGTACTCGCTGATGCGGTCGTTCTCGGAGCTTTCAAAGAGAATGTTTAGGCTGTCGGGCGCGTCCTCGGCCTTGAGTGTCAAGACATCGTCGCCCTGGGCGGCGCGGAGGACCTTGGTCAATGACCCCAGGTTGACGCCGAGCGCGATGTTGCGGTCACAGCGGAAGGGGGAGAAAGCCTCGGCCTTGAGGGCCATGGACACCAGAGCAACGTGCGAGTTGTCCATGGCCTGGAGCATGATGCCGGAGTCATTGCAGTCGAAGTTGCAGTCCTGAACGAGGTCCTTGATGGCATCGACAACCTAGATAGGTCAGCGAAAGAGATCCTTGACACGTGTGATTGTAGTGTTTTGTAGTTATGCAGTACCTTCTTCAGGATATCGGCCTGGTCAAGTCTGGCTTCCAACATCTCTGTGCAACGTCAGTACCGTTTTCATGCTGCGGTAGTAAAAAACCCAAGCATGCAACAGCGTGGGGGGCGAAGGGACCAACATACTGGCGAAATGTGTGCGTGGCTACAAATAAAAAAGAGGAGAGGGGTATCTTCAGAAATCAAAAAGAGACGGAAGAGAAAGACGTAGAGGTGATTCTGTGTTCTTGCGGGAAAGTTGGTCGTCAAGATGTGTGGTGGAGGGGTTGGTGAAGAAGAGAAGGTCTCGTCGCGGCAAGCACTTTAATGGGCAAACACGGTCACGCGTCGTAGTGGGCTGGTAAAGAGGAGACAACGCGTCAAGCGTTTAATAGGGCACGACGCCAATCTCGCGCCGGGCCAAAGAATGCTGCCTCGACTGCCTTCAGTGGCCTGTCTTTCCTGATCGATGACAGCTGGACCGTGCGCTAGGTACACAACCAAAGGACCAAGCACACCTGCCCACCTGAGATAGTGGCCCGGGCTAACCGGGCTCCAGCTCAGGGGGCCGCTGGCTTCCAGCCCCTAATCGTGGCCCCTTTCTTCCCCTGGCAGCCAGGGGTCCTTTGTTTAATATACCAATGCACTGCATAGTACGGATATATATCCGTAGTATATAACGTAGCAACGCAGCTGACCTATGCATAGCATCGAATTGAATGTGTGGCAAGTTCCAATGTAAACAAAGACAAGTAAACAAATGATTAAACATTTTGCTTTTCTTTTCCAATTGTTTTTTTCTTATTCAGTTAGAGAACTAGCAATGGTCTGTACAAGCCTCCTCCGGCCCAAATTGGAACCTGCACCAAACGACCATGGTGCGTATCGGTGTCATCATAAATACAATTGAGCAATCCGACGAACGATAACTTCCGCCCGTGTGTCCTTGAGCCCCTTTCTATATGCAATCAGTGAATAGTGACTATGTTTGTAGACATTATGTATCAGAAATCAAAAAGGGAAAAACATAGGAAATCAAAATTCCAGTGACTGTAATTAGTTAAGAGTCTTCTCACCCACAAACGCCGTGTCCATCATCAAATGTCGTGTCCTCGTCACATTGAAACGACGCGCGACGGATTCGGCCCAGTCCGCGGGCGGGGCCGGAGGTTGATGACCATCTCGAGCTCCTTCATCATACCCTTGTTAGCGTCGGCCTTTTCTTTGGCGATCTCTCGCTTCTCTCGATCTTCTCGCATCTTGATGATGCGCTCCTCTCTGGTCAATAGGCTGCGAGGCCTAGGCTGGGCGACAGCCTCAAAGACCTCTTCCATGTCGGGTTCCCCTGTGCTGCCGAAGTCTGTGCTGGAGGGCGACTCTCCATTCAACGCCTTAAGAGCTTCGGCTGCCCCCCCTTCCTCGACTGTCGTCAGGCCGCTGAGTGAGCTGGTTGGAGAGAGCAGTGTGCTCATCGAAGACAATCTCCTCTCGTTCCGGTCGATACCCATGGCGAGAGCTGCTTTGCCCTCTTCCCAGGCCTGCATCAGGATTTTCAAATCCGCCCCGATAGACTCGTATTGCAGCATCAGACTGGAGCCGAGCTCAGAAATGTCGTCGGACTCGTTGAGGCTACGATCAGACTCTTCTCTCAACAAAGTCAGCTTGGCTTGCAAGCCGCGAATCCCGCTGGATAGGGAGTTAAGTTTCCGTAATTGCGATCTCCATCTCTCTCGGCCGGGCGTCAGGGGTACCTTTGGAGTCGGCGGCGGCGGGAAAGCTACAGTTTGTCAGTTGCGAGTCATCATCGCGCCAGAAGGAGACTACTTACACTCCTCATCGCTCAAAAGTCTTCTCAGACTCTCGAACGCTTTTTGAGTGACCGTGTTGAGAGCGCGAACCGCCTCCATCGTTGTTGTCCATTTCAAGAGGTCTCTGCTGTCGCCGCTTGCGTCCAGGGCCAGGAGCGCACACAAGAACATCTTGCGAATGGTGTGAAACCGTGCAGCAAGAACCTTGAGCGTCCGAAGTGATTCGTTATCCTCAAACTCATTCTCCTGGAAGCCCAGCCTAGCATCGGACATGTCGAAGTCGCTGATGTCGTAAATGTCGTAATATTTCTCTAAATCAAGTTGTTCCGAGAAGCCTTTAACTACCGCAACGGTCTGGTCGTATGCGGGAATGACATCGGCAAAGCACGCCCTGAGGGCCCTGCGCAGCCGCACGCACTTGCGCGTCTGTGAGCGATCCTCTATACGGCTGATAGGTGGAAGTGGCGCACTCCTAAGTCTTGTGTCAGCGCGCCCATAGACCTTCCGTCGCATTTTTTCACAGCGAGTCAGCCTTGGAAGGCAAAACTTACAGACGGTAACCTCTGGAAACAAGTTCCACCTCTTGTACCAGCGCAATGGCTGCACCAGTTGCACTGTCGAATTCCTGGGAGTTTGAAACAAACGCAGTGACCTCTGAAAGTGCCTGCAGCCGCCTGTACCTCAGCCATTGTCTCCGGGCGAACACATGGGCGATCCCTGCGGTGATCACAACTACCAGCAAAATTATAGCAGTCCTTCTCTTGTTCAATGGTCCTGCCCCCGCGAGCCAGTTGATAGAAACAGCCAGAGCCAATGCACCCAAGACGACGACGACCGCGCCGGTCGAGTCGAGCAGCTTGTCAGTTGGATTTCCGTCAATGGCAGCACTGGCGGACCGGGATGATGCATTGTGCTGGGATAATATGGAGTGCCCACTCAATAGCTGGGATGCGATAATAGTATAGCGAAATTGCTCAAGGAATTTGGAGTTGTCGGCTCGGTCAATCCTGGACGCTACCGCAGTCTGGAGGACACACAGGTAAGTAATTTCCCCATGTGACACACATAGGGGGTTTTGAGTGGTGCGCACCGAATAACTTTTTCGGTATGACTTATCAGAGGCCGCCTTCGTAGGTATGTCGACTCGGAGGGAATTGTTGCGGAATCTCGATCTGACCATCGGCCGACCCGTTGGTGCGAATTCGGGGCTCGAGGGAGGCGATGCATCGTAAGTTGAGTCGTCGTGCGCCCATCCCACCTTCTCGTCTTCGCCTTCGTCTGTCGCACGCGCGGTTCTCATCAGCGGTCGGTTTGTATGGGGGGTTGTTGGATCGCCTCTCGCGATGTTGCACTTACCACGAAGGTACTCGGCGAGCGGCGACTGGTCAAACACGACTGGCTCCATCTAGCGACCGGGCAAGTATAGACAAGGCACCTGCAAGCAGCAGCACGGCCATCTGTCGCTTCAAACTGTCGGGTTTGGTTGATGCGTCGTGGAAATGGCGAACGGAAGGAATGAGGGACGTGTTGCGATCGAAAAGCAATTGACAGACTCAAAAGAACGCAAAGACATGTGTAAGCGATGTATGGACGACCACTTCGGCTTCGGGGATATATACGGATCGCGCGGGCGGAGGCGTTGTAATTGCGGAGGTTGCACAGGGGGCTCAAGAAGTTGGAAGGGAGAGTTTGCTCGCACCGATAGCCCGAAAGTAACCAGCGGCATGACGCTGGACCCCTGCATGTCCCGATTAAGGTGCAAGGGGAGGCCGGAGCCTCGGTGGGGTGAATGCATATGATCTGCCCCAGCCAACGGAGCGTTCAAACGGTGCTACTCGCTTACGTATGGTGAAGACAGCACGCAAAAGGCGTGGCTTGTGCACTGTACCTGGTCATCGTCTGCATACTTATGAAATTTGGAACCAAATGATAGCGAGGGGGCGGAGCCGACACCGACCAGATTGCACCATGGCAGACTCCCCACTCGATCCGGGGACACGACCTAGGTACCTGGTACCTGCCTATCTTAGGTAGTTTAAACGACATGGAACATAATGATGCCGGATCCCGATCCTGGGCCTGCCTGCCTGCCTGGGCCTTGTCCGGTCAAGCTCCACCAGCACATGCTGCTAATATTACCTAATCCAAGGCCTGCAGAGTGACAGAGGAGCTCTACGAACATAGGCTACTACTGTCTAGCCTTCACGACAGGAAGCGCATCGACGAAACGACCGCAACAACGCAACAATTTACAAGACCTGAGACATCCTGGTGTCGCCTCAATTAAACGAGAGAACCCGACGACTGGAAACCCGTTACACGCCAACGCACAAGACCGCAATAATGCCGTCGGAACGCGACTATCAGATCTCTCCCATTGTGCAGGAATCGGTGATGCACAACACAAAGGTGGGATAGCTTCCCTCAGCATTCGCGACCGGCGCAAGCTCTTACTAACGCTCTTCTCCTCTGCACAGGTCCTTTCGAACCTGCAAAGTCTGACGGCGTCTCTCTTCGGTGTCGCGGCCGGCATCCTTGGTCTCGAATCATACAACGGCTTCCTGTTCTATTTCCTCTTCTCCTTCCTGACCGTCGCCTTATTCTACATCTTCCGAATAGCCCCCGAATCTATGTCGGCAGGATTGTCGTTTCTTGACACGAGCCGCTACTTCAAGGGACCGTTGGACGTATGGACGAGTGGATTGTTTGGTGGGCTACCTGGCTTCATTCTCACCTGGACCTTATTCTACGGCATCGTGAGGGCATAACAGGCTGCTATGGGTAAAAGTGGCTTTGCTGGCGTCGGGACATTGAGGGAGCTTAGGGCAAAGACTGAACGCAAATCATATTCCATGACGTACCTAAATATCAACGAAGGAAATAATGCTGGCATGACGCTACAAACGAGCAATGCGGCACCCGCAATCGATAACGCTCTTGCTCTTCGCATGAATAAATGCGCCCCAAACCCAGCTCAGTCAACAATCTCCACAACGGTGCCAACGAAACCCTCTAAGCCAGATCTATCATTCCGTCCTCCCTCGAGCACCAGTATCTGCGAACCCATCTCAACCCATTCTCTGCTAGTCAACAGCTCAAGCGTTACCTGGACCCCTCCGGAGACCTCTGGCACGGAACTGCAAGCGTACTCTTCGTGCTCGTTCATATTGAAGATCTCTTCAGCCTCATCCGTGGCTGAGTCTCTTAATCCATCCTTGGTTGGTAGCCTGGTGACCCCCTTCACTTTGGCGGCTGCGCGAACACTGCCGACATAGACGTTGACGAGGGAGCCGCACACCAAAGATGCTGCGTTCGGATCGTTGAAAGACACTGTTAGCCCGCTGGCTGCCTGGAGAGACATGCCTGTGTCTATCATATGTTTGGACGGAATGGCCAGGACCATGCCTTTGCGAATTCGAGGAGCAGTCGCTGGCGGCTCAACGGCCCCTTCGGCCAAATCATCCGAGGGAATGTCTAATACGATGCCAATGGTACCGACTTGGCCAGCTTCGAGAGTGTTGACGGGCAATCGCAAGTTGCGGACGCTGACAATCTTTGCCTTATGCCACTCTCCTTTGATTGTCGAGGCCGCGACCGTATTGCGGATCGCGATCTTTGCCAGTTCCGCCGACGCGGGATGAGATATTGACAGACCACAGTTGCCGGGAGAGGATCGATCTTCCGGTGTCATGCCTTTGAAATCGTCATCACCCGAGGGAAAGGGTCCGACGACGATGCTGTCGCCAACCGAGAGCTGGCCAAACCGCAAGTAACCAGACACGACGGTTCCCATGTCGTTCTGGTTTGGGTTTTCGGCGAGGGAAGCATAGGAAGCTGGAAGACTAAACGTATCATCAATATGAAAAAGACACGAAGGTTGTTCCGGGTTGAGTGCCGGTCCAACGTAATCCTGTGCAGTAGGCGCCGGTGGAAGAGGCAGGCTCTCCAAAAGGGCGTGGGTCAAGCCAATGCCAGCACCACTGACAGCACTGGTAAGGATAATGGGAACAAATTTTAGCAAATCCCCATCCCGCTCCATCTCTGTTGTGGCGGCCTTGACTTTGTCGAGGTCAGCTGAGGAGATGTTGGTCCACTCCTGGGCACCATGCAGAGCTGGCTGAAGAATCTTGGGAAGTCGCCCAGCCTCTTTGATGTGAGTCAGCAGCTGACCAAGGATTCGCTGAAGACTTATTTTGGTAGCCAAGTCCAGCTTTGTGATGACAACAACCAAAGGGGTCTTGAGCTTCAGACACAACTCCAGGTGGGCTTTTGCAAGGTCAACGCTGGCACCCGCAACCCCTAGGACCTCGTTAGCCGAGGAACTAGCTCCGTCTTTGGCTGAGTTTGCGTCTGCATCATCTGCAGCGATGCAGAGAACTGTCCATTGAGGAGCCCAGCCGAAAAGGCCGCGAAGGATGGTTCGGCGGTAGCGGGGGTGGCCAGCTGAATCAGAGACAAACACAAGGCGTCCGTCCTCGGCACTGTCGTGGATATCGATCCATGATTCGACGTGGTCCTGCGAGTAGTTGAAGATACAATGGTCCTTGTATCCTATAAGCTCTTGTGCAACAGAGCTGGTGAGCCCCGAAGCTACCTCATGTCGGTGCTTGAAAAGACTAATGCGACTTTTCCCGCGCCCGTTATCAACCGTCCCCGTGGAGAGTGTTCCCAACAGTGTGGATTTCCCCGACGTTGTTGGGCCAGTGAGAGTTATTCTCAGCTGATCGGTAGTGGAACGCCCTCTGCTTGGTAGCACGACAGCCTCCTTGGCTCGTGGGGATTGATTGGTTCCGTGGCGAGTGTCCCGAGAACCTTCTGGCTCAGCATGCGGCGTCGAGTAGTCAGGAGTGACCAGTGCTTCCACAACCCAAAGCCTTCCCTGCCGGGCAACCTGAACAGGTTGGGTCGCCTCATTGTCGACCAGTTCAGACGTCTCCAACCATTCGCATTCGCCTACAACAACATGGCGCAGGATTTCCACCCGGCATCCTAACGTAGCGGCCATGACCCTGAGGGTTGTGATGCTCTCATCCATCTCGTCCCTAGTCAAGCCTACGAGGGTACCATCGTCGGCTACTCCAATCTCGTATAAAGCTCCACGAGATTCCTCCAAGCCCGGAGGCGGTTTCTGTGGCGTCATGGCCTGGCTCAGGTCGTCTGTGTCATCGGGAAGCTTTGGGATAATGAGATCTTTGGCATTCAGAGCATGGTAGGCGCATGACTGTTGAAGTCTCCAAAGCAATTGTGTCGTCAGTTGCTGTAAACGCACTTGTCGACTCTGGCTCGAGGCCGATAGAGCTGCCGATGCGATCTTGGAAGCACGAGAGACCGGGGTTTTAGAATTATAAGAGGAGTCAATGGCGCTCATGGACGTGTATGTACGTCGTGGTCGCAATAAGAGATGAAGCTTGTATTCAGTCGGGCCCTCTTGTGGCTCGGCCTCCAACTTGGTCACGCCATAGTCCGAGATGTGTCCGGGCTGGACTTGTCCATCGTCGGACCTGGGCTTCCTTACCGAGTCCTGGGGGGCCAGCCAGGGAGAAGAGACCCGCTGGGGGTCGGTATCAAAAGTGAAGATGGAGCCGGAAGCCATATTGGATAATTGGGTATGGTTAAAAGAGTGGCGAATGCGCCGAAGTTGCGGAGTAGGTGTAGTTATAATCTCAAGTTTGTAGTATCGAGGAATATGGATGTATAAGCCGGATATGATGAGCTATTGCAGTGATAAGCGCAGAAGAACGAGATGCTATACGCGGTATCATCTTGATGATCAAAAAGTCGTTTACTGTTTTGCGGTCAATGTCAGGCGTCAGTGCAGACGTTGAAGCGATAGGGGGAAGCTCAGCGAGCAGCCTAGTAAGAGGCCATGGTGAAGCGAAAAATCGAGTAACTGATGGTAAGCAGGTTGGATGTCCCAAGGCACATTTGAGAAGCGAATGGCTTGGGCGATGATGAGTATTTGGCGCTGCGCCGTTATGGTTCTGAGCATGAATGACTCGAAGGCCAGCAGGTCTCGGCGTATCAGCCAAGGTGTGACGCGGTCGGTCAGGAGGTAAGCTCTGGCGCCACTGAGTGGCTCAGCTTTGCGGAGAAAGTGCGGGTAATCCACCGCTTAGCGGGATAGGTAACTAGGTACTCCGTAGTGGAATACGGATACGGATAATTACTACACAGTAATTGTGGGAAAGGCTTTGAAATGAGCGTTATGAAAACAGACTCGGCTCTGCCTTCGCTGCTTGGGGCATTCATGCTCATCGCACTTTCTCTTCTGAGGGTCACTCGCATTGCGTGTTGTCTACGTATAGTACTCACCAATCCATCCAGTACCTCAAGTCAGACGAGGCAGAGCAAGATGGACGGACAACCTAGATAGCCAGCCCACCTGATGAAATTGAACTTGAGATTCGCTGCGAAGTACCTACTGGATCCACTTGGATACCCACCTACCTACGTGGTAGGTGGGAGGCTAGGAATTATACCGAGTCTCTAGTTTGTCTTTGTCTTCGCTATCGCTGCAGACTGCAGGGACTTCAGCCGCAGTACAACCACACCCACACAGGGCCTTTTTTATTTTTATTTTTTTTAACATATATATCTTACAGCTGCTTGGCTATTTATCACCAGGAATGGAGTCCTGGTTCTTAAAAGACCAGTGGAAGGGACTCTCTGCATTGACCTGCACTCTCTCTACTTTTGAAGATCAGGCCTTGCTGATCTCCCATCTCCTTTTCACTGAGACGAACTGCGGAACCACAGCATACCATGCCATACATCCCAACAATTGGAAATGAGGGGACGAGCAGAGCCGCTGCTGAACAGTCCGGACGGTGCATAGATAGGTAATGCAACGTATGACCTGAGGAGCACAGGCACACCGGACTTATTCAGTCAAACACTGCAAGAGTAAGCACGCCTGCCGCTCCTTCTGACGTTGGAATTTGGTTGCGGACAAGACAAAACACTCGGAAGCGGCCACAGTGTACAAGAGAGACACAAAGCTTCCAGCGCTACATTGAGGCTTGGCCTACCACCAAGGCATGCCATAGGCCCGTGACCATCATTGTCCAACCCACTTGTGCGCCATAAAAAGATTGCCGCCATCACAGCAGTGCTGAACGGCGGTAACTTCGCTGAACCCGGATCGAGTGGTGCACATCATAGGTCGACAGTATGTTCCACCGCCCTTAAGGGTCGCTGGCCCGCAGCCCAACCCAATCCCTCCGTCAGGTCCAAACTATCAGGATGCTTTATGGCTTAGACCCTGAGGGGAACCCGCTCCCCTTCGAAACACACCCAAGACAGGCCCGATTTTGCCACATCAAGCTGCTACTTGACCCCCCCCCTTCCCCCCTGCACACACCCGCCCGCTGGGGAAAGCCCGTCCCCTCCCGCTGTATCTGCATCCACGACCGTTCTGCTACCGTGTCGTCGTCCCTTTCTCTCCTGATCTTCTCTCTTTACTTTTGTCCCTCCTGCCTCTCGATCAAACTCTGGATGAGCACGTTGCGTTTTGTGTTTTTCTAGAATTTCGACAGTATCCTTGACTTGAGCTGTCCCGCAAACGTAGCTCCCCCACCATCTGTCGGCGTTTCGTGTAACTATGAAGAAGTTCGGTTTCGGCAAGAAGGGCGGCGACGACGGCGATGATGCCAACCGCTCGGCTCTCTTCGGTCGCAAGAGCAAATCCCCGGCCTCCGGTAACGAAAACCCTTACGCTCAAGCCCCCGCCGGCAACGACCCTTACGCTCAGGATGGAAACAAGTTCGCAGGCATGACGCCCTACCAGCAAGCGCGAGCGGGTGCAGGTGTCGGTGCCCCTGGAGGTCTCCCCGGCGGTCCTCGAGCTGGCGCCGGTTACGGCGCTCCCCCTCCGGCTGCTGGTGGTTACGGCGCCGAGAAGTATGGAGCTGCGAGCGGCTACGGGGCAAATCGGTACGACAACAACCAGAATGCTTATGGTTCGAGCCAGCGACCAGGCGCCGCTGCTGCTGGAGCCCGCGGGCCTGGCGGTTATGGGGGCTTGGGCCGGACCAACAGCAACGATACCGACGCCGTGCGCGACGAGCTATTTAGCGGTGCGCAGGGCAGACAACAACAGAACAAGCCTCAGGCTGGGGGTTACGGCCAGTCTGCCGTCCCTGGACAGGATGGAGGATATGGCGGCTATGGAGCTCCTCGTGAGCTCACGGCCGAGGAGCAGGAGGCTGAGGAGTACCGCGCCACTAAGCAACAGATCAACGAGGTCAGACAAGAGTCTGTTCAAACTGTCAACAGAGCTCTGCAAGCCGCCATGCAGGCGGAAGAGACCGGTCGAGCAACCCTCGCCCGGTTGGGCGCCCAAGGCGAACGCTTGCACAACACGGAGAAGAACCTCGATATGGCGACGAACCACAACAAGGTCGCAGAAGACCGAGCGAAAGAGCTCAAGACACTCAATAGGAGTATGTTCGCCGTTCATGTCAGCAACCCATTCACATCAAAGTCGCGTGCAGCGGATCGTGACGCAGCTGTCCTCGAACGACACCGCGCCGAACGTGAGACTCGCGAAGCGACCAGAAACGAGGCCTTCAAGTCCAATCAACGACTCGAGGAGAGCTTCAAAGACTTGACTCTTTCCGGTCGGCCGCAGCCCAAGGCAAAGGCCAGCGCAGCTGAGCGATCCAAATATATCCTCGACGATAGTGACGACGAGGGTAATGAACTCGCTCAACGCCAAGAGGATCAGATTGAGGATGGCCTTGATCAACTGAGTGGTGCCGTTGGACGTCTCAACGGCCTCGCCAGGGCTCAGATGAGAGAGGTTGATCAACAAAACATTTTGATCAATAAGATTGGTGAAAAGGTATGGTTACTTGTTCCTATAGTGCATGGCTTGAATAAAAGTTTAACCCTATCATAGAGCGATGCTGTCGACGACGGAGTCAGAATGAACAGAGAGCGCCTGAACCGCATCAGATAGATGCGGGCATCCACGTTGCGCAAACATTGAAAGTCTACAAGAGGAACATTATATTTTTTATCGACAAGCCCAGGCAACTGGATTTATCACGGTGCCGATTAGGATGATGTGGCACCACGCTTGGCACTCACATGTCCTCCAGCTTGTACACTTCGTACGCCGGTACCTCATAAGGATGCGTGCTATAGAATGATATCGGTCAATAAATTCATTGTGCCCATGAATACTAATGTGCTTACCTCTTGAGAGCTACCACCGCAGCTTTGGCAATATCTCGGCCAGCACATAGGATCTCAACACGGTATTCGAGCACCCGCTCAAGCTGATCGACGGTGCCGGCATGGGGATCCACCCCCGCTGCTGCGACGGGCATGAACTGGCCCTGGCCAGTCAATTCGAAAGCAACTTGGACATACTTGCCCTCGTCGTAGACCCCTGCACCCGTCTTAAATACAGCGTCTTTGGTCGCGACCAAGTGAGAGGCTGCCGATGCGATCGGAGCAGTCAGCACGTTTGTACTTGAATTGGGCTTCTCAGATGTTGCCCTAACCTGGCACGGTATAGATGAGCTTGTATCGGTCCGCCATTTTTGCGACTGAGCTGAGGTAACGATGGGTAAGTATTCTCAATGAGGACTTGCTGTCCGTGGGAACCTGACAATATGGCTTGCTGAAGCTTAGGCGAGAGAGGGGAAATGCTCGAGGGCGGTACAACGTGCAATTGAAAAGCAAGATGATGCCCAAGGTTGAACTCTGCGCTGGCATAATAGCTGCAGATGGAATCAGGTGGGGAATGCCCATGATGCAGAGAGCGCGTCCCGACACCCGGTTACACGTTATTTAAAGACTGCTCCAAACACTCGAGGAATCCACCTCGAGTTGCTGCAGCTGCTGCAGGAGCGTTGCACAGTGTTGGCTGGAAAATGCGGGGCCGATGCCCAATCAGGAATTCTCCAGGTGCCGGGTCTGAGCTGGGTGACCCTCAAAAATTCTAACATCCAGTTCTCCCATTCTTGGCTGACCCTTCAACTACATGCGGCAGTGAGACCCAACGAAAATCCTATCATGTCACCCACCCCCGATGGCGAACGTGACGCCAAGAAGCGGAAGCTTAACAACAAAAACGTTATCAAAGTCGGCAACAAAGTAATATCTCTCGAAGGCTACCTTAACCCTCCTGCCAAGAAGGAGAAGGTAGTCAAGCAAGAACAGGCAGTAGAACAGCCCCCCGAAAAGATAGCAAATGAGGCATCAACGTCTGTAACAGAGGATGAGAAGAAATCAGAACACACAGCACCATCTTTCATCAAGCACCAGTCAAAAAGACCGTACGACAAGGGCAGGCCGAGATCAGAACGCGGGCCAAGATGGAGGGAAGACCCGGCTTTGCTTAAAATCCGGCAGAAACTGCCTATTTGGGCTCACCGCGAGGACATCCAGACCCGGATGCGGCAAAAAGACGTCCTACTTCTCGTTGGTGAGACTGGTTCCGGTAAAAGTACTCAGGTGCCCCAGTTCTTGGTGAGGGAACCGTGGTGTAGGAGGCAGGTGGTCAACATCGACGGACGAGAAGCCAGCGTCGGCGGCATGATCGCGGTCACGCAGCCCCGTCGAGTTGCCGCGACGACTTTGGCCCACCGGGTCTCGCGCGAAGCCGGGACGCCGCTCGGTGAGAGTCGTGAAGGCATGGTTGGTTACTCGGTTCGTTTCGACCATCAAGTACCCAAGGGGACGAAGATCAAGTTCCTCACCGAGGGCATGCTTCTACAGGAGCTGCTGCGAGACCCGAGTTTGAAACAGTACAGCGCGGTGGTTGTCGACGAAATTCACGAGAGAAGTGTCGACGTCGACTTGGTGTCCGGTTTCCTTAAGCAGATTCTTCTGAGCGATCGGAAGGGCCGTGGCGGCATCCCCCTCAAGGTTGTCGTCATGAGTGCCACTGCCGACGTTGAACGGATTCAGTGTTTCTTCAACACTGAGGATGGGAGCAATGCTGCGGAGGCCGAGGGTGACAAGCCCAGCTCCGTCGAGGTCCTCAAGATCCAGGGCCGCCAGTACCCGGTCAAGACGATACACACACCCAAACCGGTGCCAGATATCCAGGAAGCTCTTTTGCAGACCATTTTCAAGATACACACAGAAGAGCCGTTGCCAGGCGACATTCTGGCCTTCCTGACTGGTCAGGAGGAGATTGAATCCGCGCAGTCGCTCATTGAGGAGTACGCTGCAACATTGGCTTCCAACGTTCCGAAGATTAAAGTCCTTCCTCTGTTCGGTCAGCTATCGATGGAAGGCCAACACGCAGCTTTTCAGCCTGTCAAGGGCGGGTTTACCAGAAAGATTGTGTTGGCAACCAACATCGCCGAAACGTCCGTCACGGTTCCTGGCGTGCGGTACGTGGTGGACGGCGGTAAGGCCAAGGTCAAGCAATTTCGTGCGCGTCTTGGCATGGAATCACTTCTGGCCAAGCCGATTTCCAAGTCGTCTGCAATCCAGAGGACTGGTCGTGCCGGCCGTGAAGGGCCTGGTAAATGCTTTAGGTTATACACTGAAGGCGCGTTTGGCTCTTTGGAAGAAACTGACCTACCGGAGATCCTGAGAATTGATGTCCTCGGGGCTGTCCTGACAATGAAGGCCAGAGGGATTGATGATATTCTCGGATTTCCTCTGATGGACACCCCTGATATCGATGCAATTGAACGGGCGCTGGTCAGCCTTCATGGCCTTGGCGCGCTTGCAGACGACGGCACGATTACCGAAGCAGGCCGCAAGATGGCTGGTTTCCCTATATCAGCACCCTTCGGCGCGGTCCTTCTTGCCTCGGCCAAGCCCGAATTCGACTGCGTGCTCGAAGCAATCGATGTGATTGCCTGTATTACCTCTGGCGACGACATCTTCCACCAGCTCCAGTCCGAGGAACAGCGCGAAGAGATTGAAGAACTTCGCAAGGAACTGTACCGTCGCGAGGGTGATATCCTAACCTACCTTACCACGATGCAGCAATACGCCGCCGAGAACGCCGACCGTATTCAGTGGTGCAAGCAGAGAAAGGTCAATATCCGCAACATGAAGACAGCCCTCAACATCCGCAAGCAACTCCGCAGCCTCTGTCTCAAGGAGGGCTTGCTCTCGGAAGCACCCGCGCCAGATCCTCAGCCTTTCACCCCTTTGGCCCCCGAGCAAGCCGAGGCCCTGCTCAAATGCTTCCTTCGCGGTTTCGTCTCCAAGACGGCCGTTCTGGCGCCGGACGCAAGCTATGTGACGTCTCAGGGCAAGCATGTCGTGGCGATCCACCCATCAAGCGTCCTGCATGGGCAGAAAAAGGAAGCCATCATGTTTCTGGAGCATGTGTTCACCCAGAAGAACTATGCCAAGAAGGTCAGCGTCATTCAGGCGAACTGGATCATAGAGGCGCTGGAGGGTGCCACATAGATAACGGGTATAGATTTGGATGTAGTTTAGATGGCTCTAATGGTTTTTACATTCTAGCTAGACGTACTCATGAAATTGTACATGTGTAATCGGACAATCTTCCTCATCTGTACTGTACACTTTGCCCTCGAGATGTCCCTCTAACCCCTTGGGCAAATTTCGTCTGGCCTACCACTCCATCTTGAACTTCAATGCTTCAGCAATGATGGTCCAGGGTGCCTAGTTTGGGCTCAATACCAAAGGCTTCTGGGCGATACTCCATATCGGATCATCATGGATCATCATGACTCCTCTTCTTGCTCGCCCCGCTCGCGCCTCTCGCGAATTGCCTTCATCAACTCGTACAACTGCCCAATCTGCTCGTCTACAACCCGTACTGTTAGCCGCTCGTCACTTGTTGGTTAGACTGAAGCGTGGAGAGGAGTTACCACTCATCTTGGCGACTTTGCCGGGGTCGATCTTCTCCCCACGCCATTCGTCACCCTCGACCTTCTGAGCGTACAATTGCCACTCTGTCAGGAAGCCAATCTAGGTGAGGTGTCAGTGACATCGTCTTGTCTACATTTTTCTTTTTTTTTAAACTGAAAGAGACTGGTCACCGCAAGTGATGCGAAACAAGGATAGAGAAAAATGCGAAAGAGCTATTCGATGAAACGAACAGGAAGGGCCACGGGTGAGTCTGACCAAATGCGCTGGGTTGTCGACGTTGCGGTGCGCGCGGAACTCGGCCTTGATGTACTCGTCGCCAAGCACCCGCATCTCGGAGGGCAGGTACTTGCGGTGTGCGCGGAGGAGGCGGCGGTACAGCGGGATGGGTGGCAGCAGAGCCATCGGCGCGGGACGGAGGCCGTTCCCCTTGGGCACGGAGGCCGAGGCCATTCTCATGACCGATGATGACCGCATTGGCAACGACCTCTGGAAGTCAAGATGAGGAAGGGGGGACACGGTTCTCGAAAGGAAGGTTTCTAGTTGTTGGGGTATGAAGGTGTGTTCAACATTGAATGCAGTGAACGGGCTGTGGGTTCAACTTAGAATCCGTTGGGCTGCTGAAGATTGTCAAAGACCACGACATTGAATGACGCTCGTTCCCTAATAGCTCCCAGGGCACTATTTTCCCGAGGTGAAGTCGTTGATGGCCCACACAGTGTCAATATGATAGCCACTTGCACTGTTCCGTGCCTCCTGTGGTATTCGCATATTGAGGCAGGCAGTGAGTAAGTGGCCATCGGCACCTCTTCTACTTAGGCTACTTGCTACGTTTGAAGAAATAGCATGTCTTAGATACACGTTAGGTAGATACACGTGATGGACATCTCTCCTTTCATCAATAAAGATACCTGTCGTTCATGCCTTGCAAAGCCATAATGCTGTCCCCTGGTAGCAAAGCCCCTTCACTCTGCCAAATCACCTGTTCCGCAATGGGTATGACGGCGCCCACCCTCATCTTCTCGAGCCATTCTCTGGTCTTGATAGTCAGGGGTGATCTTCCCCAAGCCCGTGGACTCTTGCGTCTAGGCATTCCTCCTGCAGCTCCAGTGCCTCTTGCACGTCTCCCGTCATGTACAGCACGCCGGCGAGATGCTCTATTGCCACGAGCATGTCAGGATGATCCTGCCACAGCACCCTCTCACCAACGTCCAGGACTTCCCGGACCAACCTCTCAGCCTCTTCGAGGTTGTCCAACTTGACGCACCCGATGGCCACGTTTCGCTTCGACTGCAGCGTGATCGGGTGCTCCTTACCCCTGAACCGCTCGTCATCGAGCACGTGCCGCCACATTTCATCCGCCGACTCGTGCTGCCCCTTGGCAGACCTCAGCGTCGCGATGTTGCTGATCGCCCTCATGGTCGCCCGGTGGCCCTCCCTAACGTTAGGGTTCTCTCTGCACCACGCCAACGACGTTGCCTCCAGGCTCTCGGCCTTGTCGATATGGCCCGCGAGCTGCATCGTCGTTGCCAGCGCCGCGACCGCACTGCGAAGCTGCGGGCTTTTGGCGCCCTTCTCTTCTTCGCACTCCGCGATCCAGGTGAGCATCTGCTCGGCTGTCGATCGAATCGTTGTTGTCGAATACCAAGAGCCACTCTTCCTTTGTATTGCGCTCTAGCCACTGGAGCACACGCCCGATGTCTGGTTTACTTGGTTCCCCTCCAAACAGTGTGGCTGTCATTAGCCTGGGGGACTCGTAAATGCAGTCCTCAGTGGCGGCGTTGTTCCAAAAGACCCGGGCAAACCTGAGATAACTGGTGTCAAAATTGGCGAACCCCACGGAAAGGGCAAGAGAATGAACAGAACGAGCACACACCGCGATCCGTACAAGTCTGTAAACTTCAGCGCAATTTGCGTCTTACCGACACCACCCATACCCCAAATTCCGAGGTATCTCCTTGGTGATGGCTGCTCGCGCTGGCAAAAAGTGGCGGTTCATCTTCTCGAGAATATCTGTTCTACCAGTGAACTGGGGGCTAGCGATGCTTTTGATCTGATTCTCCTGGGCGATGACCTGTTTCGATGCCCCCGTAGGAAACCGCGCGACCTATCTGATATCAGAGGTGCGAGGGTTACATGCTAAAGAATAAACTTACACGCGGCATCCAGAGGCATGTTGACACCTTCGTTATTGTGCAACATGCTTACCACTTTATCGATGTCCGCGAACACCTGAACTTTCCGTAGATACTGCTCGGTGGCCGCTCGTAGCGCTTTAATCTTCTTGTACTCATGAAGCTTGATATCCGCGGCGCCGCGGTCCAAGTTGAGACGGAAGTAGGCGTAAGGCGTGCCCCGGAACCGCTCTTCTAGCGCGCTGTGCGCCGGCTCCGGGTCGGTTATAGATTGCTTTGCATGTTTGAGCACCTTGAAGGTGCCCCTTGACAGCAGGGCGCCGCTGTTCTTTCTCACGGGCTCGGTGTTTCTCGCCACTTCTTCCATGCTGGGAACGACGTTGGATCCTTTGTCCGCGGTTTTCAGCCCGGTCCCCAGGCTCAAGACAAATCCCAGCTTTCTTCCGGAACCAAATTGTGATTCGGCTTCGTTGAGCACAAGGCGGGCGGGATTGTTGAACCTCAGGGCTCCGTCCACGTACGCGTCCATTTCCGCTTTGATTTTGATAGAGATGGGATGGAAGAAAGTCGGTGCCGCGGTCGTTGCCCGAGCAGCTTCCCATATCTCGACATGGTGGGCATGGTTATGTGTTGGAGTCATGGTCCCAGGCGCGTCAGCAACTGGAACGGATTGACTGCTGTTTGCCCGATATGTCCGGAAGAGGTAAGGGGTGTGATCGTTATAGGTAGCGGCGCAGACGAAGGTGACGCCCTTTTCACCGCCGGTGTCGAGCATGACGGTCTTTTCTAGCCTCCTTTGTGCCACGATGTCTCGAATGACTTTGTCGAGCGTTGCCTCTTTAAAAGTCCTGTCGAAACGACGGTTTTTCGTACGAAATACCTTCTTTCAGAATTTTTCGTAGCAATCGATAGCCTCCGTAGCTGTCATACCCATGCGACCAAGCATGATGGCAATCAAGCTTTAGACGTTGGCTGGCTGTCAGCGGTGTTCCTTTTTCCCCCTTCGCCAGAGATCGGCTGGGTCGGTCGACTAACCCTCCGGTGCTTGTGCCACCTATCAAGTGGAAATAGCCCCGCGGCTTGGGCTCTTCCTTAAGGCCAGCCACTTCTTTGAGCCGTTTCATAATCTCGTGTAGTATGACGAGTTCCGATATGCCCCTGATTCCTCCACCATCTATATTGTGTCAGTTGATCATTACTGTCAAAGCATCTTCATATTATCTTCATAGACTAAGAATGATACGCCAGAGAATCGGGTTGAAGAAAAGAACATGGCAACAGCAACGCTTCGCCATGATACTCTCTTCATTGTGCAGCCATTCACGCGGCTAGAAGACATACCAAGAGATAGCAGGTAAACGAGCCCGTCGTCCGCCATCGCGGAAACGGTTTGGTGTTACTACAAAAACGAGATCGAAATGGACAAAGGAGTCCAGTGAGATACAGAGTCCGAAGTACTGGTAGACATTATACGCTAGTCTAAAATCAAATTATGGAAATGATTCCAACAATCATCCCGACAGACAGGATAGACAACGCGTGAATGGGTATTGCAAGGCTCGGTATTGAAAGGAGGGGGACATGCAAGATCTTTGCAAATGGGAAAAGAACCGGGCTGAGGGACTTCTTCAATGAGCCCAACCAACAGACATTTGTCGGACTCGACCCTCCGATGGAGGCACGGAGGCCGTCGGTGGCCTGTTTAGTAGTCCGCCTGATGCACGATCCCTGATAAGCGCCTCTCGTTCTCCAGGGGACGAAGGAGGGTTACGGCCTGGCCACACACCAACAAGCTTGCTATGTCCTTTCTTGGTTGTCGGCTCCGGGAAAGCATCGTCCCTGTGTTTCATTAAGTAGTTGAGTGTTGGCTGTGTGAACTGCATAGCCACTCCCAGAGCCTGTACTGGTCCGACGCGATGGGTCGACCGCTCTGCTTGTGCGCCTTGAGGGGCGAGGAGATGGCCAACTGGATTATCTGCACAGTCTGCTTGCCCGCAGACCCCTGTCTAACGGGGGCGGCAATGCATGCTGCCATCCTGTGTCGACAAGGGCAAGGCGCTGTGTCTTGAAGAGGCGAGAGAGATGGAAGACGTAGACTGAAATAGGGTAGATCTCATGAGCCTGTCGCACTTGCGGCCTAATGTCATGGAAGATATCTGTCCTTCAACGTTACAGGGCAGGCTGTGAAGATGGCGTAACACGGGGAAAGATGATCATGACAGGCAGCTAAACACCGACGGTGTTTGCTCGTAAGCGCCGGCCGCCATGGGGCGGGTCGGACCGCTAAGCGAACTGGCGCTACGAGGAGGGGCATTGGCCCCCCACCTTTTCTCATCATCACTTCAATCCTCGTAGTCTTGGATGATACGGCGTGTTCTTCTGCATTTCTTCTGTTTCCTCCATTCTCCTCAAGTTGACCTATTGATCTATCTTAACTATGAGAAATCTTATCAAGCTTTCCAGATACTGTGTCCAAGGCCCTTTTCAATCCCATCAATCAGGCAAGTGCATGGAAACCGGTCTTTGAGCGCAAAGAACACTCTATGTTAGCTTTTTTTGTATTTTAATTCATATTTTGCTTCTTATATCTGTCAAGAACACAGATGCCACAGTGACATATCATGGCCGGGATGCGCACAAGCAGTGACTATGGGCATAGACATAGACCTGGGAACGAGAGCCAAACAACACTCCGTAGCATGCCCCTTCATGTTGCATTCTTTTAGACATAGCGGTGGCCGAAGTGTTACTCAATTATTACTGTAAACGCAACTCTCGTAGACGTGAAGGGCGATTCCGGGAGGCTTTTGGATACCGCTAGTCTCATAGTAACAGCGCCATTTTGGAGTTGACACAGATAGGTATGTGCCTACCTCGCCCCTGGTGAAATCAATCGCAGCTCACCCGGGTCGGTTGTAATAACGATGCTCGTGTGGAGAGTGACGTTGTGGGTGCCGTTGACGACGAGCCCAAGGACACGGCTCATCAAACACAATGTCTATCATCGACCTCCCCCAGTAGGCTGGGGAGCCGGGAAGCAGCTTGATAACAGGAGGAGCGCGCTGGCCAGATTCGGAATCTGCGTTGATGTGTGTGAAAGCGCACTAGGGTGTTATCGACCTTATACGTCGTCTGGGTCAGGCGTGTCGAGCAGAAGTTCTGTTCCTCTCATGCAGCCATGCGCTTTTCGACTGTCCTCGTCCTGGCTTCTGGCCTCAGCAAACCTAAAACCGCTTACCAGAGTCCAAGACATGCATCCCTCCCAAGATTCATCCCTTCCCACTCAAACTAAACCTCCTCTCCCGCCACGCGGCAACTCCGCCACTGGCGTCGACTATCATGGCGCGGGCTACCAGGCCGCATAGCGACACACAGCGCCAAGTCGCCTGTATCCGGCCACTCAGTGGCCCGGCAACAGAGACATCGAATGACTTCCGCATGCTGCGCCTTCTCCGAGAGGTCTCACTTCAGGAGGCGAGGCAACATCTATCAACAGGGGGCTCCGAGGCCGGTTGCAATCGGCAAAACGCCTCGTCACATATCACCACTGGCGCCTAGATTGGACTCGTTGGGAGACAGATTTCATGTTCGCCGTGCCTAGATCAAGAGTTCCCAGCCGAAATCAACGCCTGCAGAACCGCCCAAAAACTGAGCCGCCCAGAATAATTCTAGCCACCAAACCACACCCCTGTCTATGTAAAAGGTCATATTAAGCCACTCATATTGAGCCATGCATCCGGCGGCGTCGCCTTACGAACCAGGCGCTCCAGCCTTGAGTATCGCCATCTCCGGCGCGGTGAACCCGTTGCCCAAGTATGCAAACCGGTTCTGCCTCGCGTTCTCGTACGTGTATTCCCAGTCCTCGCCCCTGAAGTGCTCCAGCAGGCGAATGAAGTGAGCACGGCTGCCAGGGTGCAACGCCGTCACAGGGCCATCGACCTCGCCCTGCTTGTACCAAGATCTGCAACCCCCGGCGAAGACCGTACGCGGCATGAAGGTGGTGGTGTGCTCAAAGTAGTCCTCGACGGCGGCTTCCGACGGGACAATCGAACGGATGCCCTGTGTCTGGCACTTCTGGATCGCGTTGGCGATGTATGTGGCGATGTGCTCGCTGAGTGTGAGAACGTCGCCCTGTGCAATTGGGGCGTTGGGGCCCAAGAACTCTGCGGGGACCATTGTCAGCATCAGGTGAGTGAGCGGTTGCGTAGCCCGACTTACTAAAGTAGTTGGGAAAGCCTGCAACACCAAGGGACATGTAGGCCTTCGGTGTTTGCTCGGACCAGATATCCTGCAAGTTGCCGTGCCGACCAACAAGCGGGAAGGCAGGGCGGAACGAGGAATCAAAGCCTGTGGCACAGATGATGGCATCGACCTCGAGGACCTCGCCGTTGGCTAGCTTTATTCCCTCGGGGACGAAACTCTCGATGGTGTCAGTGTGAAGAGCGAGCTTGGGGTCGTGGAAGGACTCGAGATAGCCCGGCGCCTGAGTGAGCCGCTTGCATCCCAGGGAAAAGTCGGGTATCAGTTGCTTGCAGAGTTTCTCGTTACCCCTCAGCATCGCCGTCATGAACTCTTTTGTCTTCCCCAGTGCCCACGCCTGTTGAGGACTGTCGGCGATGAGCGAAATGGCAAACTTGATGTTTGAATCCAGCTCGAGGGTCTGCGCGAACTTCTCGTAAAAGGCCGGGTCGTTCTGGAACTTGGCAATCGTCGCCGCCGAGAAGCGTCCCTCCTCGTCCATTTCAATTTGTTCAAGGAGAGAAGCCGAAGGGCCCATCTTCATTGTTGTAACGCGAGGCGGGATGACCAGGGTTGGCGTGCGGATGATGTGGTGTAGTCTCTTCACGTCTGCCTGGTGTAAGCCTCATGTATCAGCTGGGCGGCAAGCAGAGCAACTCACGGGCGCGGATAGCTGGTACAATCTGGACACCAGACGCTCCGTTTCCAATGACGGCCACCGTCTTGTTGGCGTAGTCGAAGTCTTCGGGCCAGTTTGCGCTGTGGATCAAAGTACCCTTGAAGTCGGACAAGCCCTTCACGTCGGGGAATTTCCATTTGCTGTAGCAGTCAGATGTCGATCTTCAACCACGAGTGCCTGCTAATACATACTTCAAGATACCGGTTGCGTCGATGAAAAAGTCGGCATGATCTTCGAAGACCATATCAGTCGCCAGGTCCCTGATCTGCAAATCCCACCTGGCCTTGGGCTCGGACCAAACGGCCCCTACGATCTGATGCGAGGTCTTGATGTGAGGCCGCAGGTTCTCTTCATCACAAACCTGGCACAGGTATTGCTCGATCTCGGCTGCGGGGGCGAAGAAGCTTGACCAGGCCGGGTTCGGCTTCCAAGTGAACTGGTAGTTGTGACTGGGCACGTCGCACTTGCATCCCGGATAACGGTTCTCGAACCAGGTACCTCCGACATTCTGGTTCTTTTCGTAGACCACAACCTCGTATGTCGAAGCACCAAGCGTGTTTCTGAGGGTGCGGATCAGGTTGATCCCGCTGGCTCCAGCGCCGACCCCGATGATACGAACAGGTCGCGGTGCTGCGAACGGCGCCTCGCGTATTGTGTAGGCGGCGTTGCTTCGGGTAGCTTGGCCAGATCCGCTGCCTTGAGCATCGACATGCCGAGAGAGTTGAGGGTCTTGTCGTGTCATTGCGAGGTTGTGGTGAGGTAGATGATGACTAGATGGAGGATGACGAGGAGGGATGGTGTGGTTTATATCTCAGTCAAGTTGCAGAGGGGCTTTAAGATCCTTGGTGAAGGCGCCAACAAGTGGCAGAACTGTAAGGAGTCTCCCCCCGAACGAACAAGCGCACTTCTTTTGTTTCTCTGGTGGAGTTGCGGCTGTAAAGGGCGGCGAACGTGGTTTGGCACGCCGTGGTGGGTTGGGCTTGTTACGGAGAATGGCCAATGAAGACAAAGAAGTGTGCAATCGAGGGTATACTGAGACAAACGGACTAATGAGGAAGAAGCAACGAAGGCCCCGTTGAAATGGACAAACCCCAGGAGACATGAAGCTCTCCTCCCCGGCAATAAGCAAATTCCGAGGTGAGTACGACGGTGCCCGCACGACTAACATGACACCTCCTCACCTCGGACTGCAAAGTAGTGCTGCACGACTTGCCGTCGAGAAGCGCGGACTTGACGGTGACAGGGAAAGAGCCAGCTCACTTGGACAGGCGGCATCGATGAGCTCCAATGACTGTTGGGCCCCATCAATCTTCAATTGGGGGCCGAGTCCATGGAGGGTCTGTCACGGGCGTCATTGTTGGCTGCTTTACGACCGCGACGTCGATAAACCTTGGCAGGTGGAACGGCACATGGTGTGGCTGCACCTATCCAAATGACTGGAACAAGGCCGGCCCACGAAGTCCGCCGGCAGAACGGGTGAAATGGCGTATTCGCACCTCTACTAGCTTGCTATGGTCAGGTAAGGTCCGATTAGAAAAACGGCACTGGCTGGATAAGATCGTAAACCATCCAACCACGACGAGAGGCCGGGCCGTGGGGTGCCCGAGGCATGGGAACCAGAACGGTGAGTGGCAAATCAGGACGCTCGCCGCGCTGAAGGATGAAGGGCTGGAACCGGAGCCACGGATCGTAAGTACAATGTATACTACATAGTATATAGAATGCGTTGGTAGAGGGGCCAGACGAAGCGGGTACGGGCTGTGCAGAGCAAGGTATCCGTAGTGTACTAGAACAGGACGGAGATGGTCGCGGAGTGGGTGGAGGCTGATACGGCCATTGGATTGCGGCGGCTTCGCCAGTGCCAAAGCTCCCTTGCTCGCGTTCCGGTTTGCTGGTGGACACCCACGGCTTGTAAGTCACAAAGTCTCATTGTGCAGATCACCGCCTGAAGAAATCGCGGGTGCCGAGCTCAGCATTGACCAGCGGCGAAGCTGTTCGGTGCCGTATGCTAGGATGAGGGACAAGACGGGCATTGTCGCGCGTTTGTCGACCACTGAGACATGAGATCTAGCGGAGCACGATGCCTCGGATGCACGAGATCCTCCATGTCTCAAAATGTGGAGGTGTGTGGGCGTCTCTGTCCCGTCTTCCTGTCTGTCTGACAGGCATTGTGCAGCTGGGTTCTGAACCAAGTCGGCAATGGCTTGCAGGATGGCGCAGCAAGACAACCGCTGTTCAGCTCGATGCTGTTGTGTGCGAGTCTCAAGAGCACGCGTGGACGACGCAGTAAGATACACGTTAGGGATAGCGCTTGATAGCGGGGAGACTTTCCGAGCGTAGGTCAGCCTATCGGGGCTGCAGGCAGTTTTATTATCGCCTTTTCTTTATTCGCATTCAGCACGACTAGGATGCACAGATAGTAAGCATGCGATTTGGAGACCGAGAGGAGAGGCATCGAATCAGAAAGACGACAACGGTTCCACAGTACATCTGTTGCCTTGATGCCACGCTGCAGAAAGCCTCTTCCGGAGTTGTCAATCATCGAGTGTTTGGCCATTGGCTGATTTGCGACCAACAAGCGCCCCGTTCTTGATTGGTGTTTGTGTTGGTGCAGAATCGAAAGAGCCTCGAATTACGAGCGAGGCACCGATACCGACGAGTCCGTCTGATAAACAACAGCCATTACCAAATCATACCGACAACGGTGGATGGATGGGCTTTGAGTTGAGCACCAGTCGTTGGTCCGACACAACCCGGCTAGCCATTACAGCTCGACGACGACGCGAGCTCCGCGTCGTGCTTGATAGCTCCCGTTCCAACGGACAACGCTGTGAAGTCTCAATCCAGGAAACATGACGACGAACATGGGAATCTCGTCCCTCATTCATTGTTCGACTTGGTCCAGCACACCTACCGGCCAGTCCGTCCCCGGTGAGTGTCCAATAGAAGACGGCGGTCCGTAGCGCTCTGGTGCGAGCCCGCCCCCACATTTCCATAAGGTACCTCCATAGGTCGCTCTCTCACACTCACCTTTCAGTACGTACAAAATTCCTGCAACCCCACGCCGCGTCCCACTTCACAAAAATATGTCATCTTCAGCATTCTCTTTCGGCTTCGGCGGCGATGACATAGAGGACGACTCTGTCCCGGTCGCCGAGCCTCCCCCGCCGGTGCCCGTCCCGGAGTCCGAGACCCCGCAGTCCGCTGTTGCCAGCGCCTTCCCGGTTCCCGGCAAACCCCAGCTGCCGCCCACCAGTCACGCGTTGCAGGAGATGCTCGCAAAACTGCCTTCCAAGGTCGCCTTCGGTCCGCTCGACGTTACTCTTGACGACGGCAGCGTCATCAAGATTCCTCGTCGAGAACTGTGGGACGTGCGAGTGCAGCTCATGGCCGAGGATGAGGTCGCCAGTGAGGGTACCGAAGCCGAGGGGCTTGGCAGCCACGACGTGAAGACGGGCGTCTACGAGGGCGGCTTCAAGAGCTGGGAGAGCAGCGTCGATCTTGTCAAGGTCCTTGCTAGTGGCCAATATTTGGACTTGCTGAAGCAGCGGCCTCTCCGAGTGATCGAGGTATGAGACTGACGCGCGTCTCCTGCTCCCTCCCAGTGGCTACGAAAAGCTAACATCGCACAGCTTGGATGCGGCACTGCACTCCCTTCTCTGGCCCTTCTGCAGTGGGCTATGAGGGACTCGGCCCCGAGGTCCCCGCTTCTGCTCACCCTTGCCGACTACAACCCAACGGTTCTGCAGTTGGTGACGCTGCCCAACTTCATTCTCGCCTGGGCTCTCGAACACAGAGACCAGAGCCCTGCTCTGCAAGAAGCATTCGCGCTAGAGGACGAGCTCGAACTTACGCCCAAAGTGGTGCAACAGTTCCAGGACTTCCTTACGTCTTCACAAATTTCCCTACACTTCCTTTCTGGTGGTTGGTCGGTCGAGTTGGTCGATCTCTTGTACGAGACTCGGTCCAAGTTGGACAAGTCGGACAGTTTTGATACCCTGCTCATAGGCGCCGAGACGATATACTCGCCATTCGCGCTGGAGGCTTTCAATGAAATGGTTTTCGCCATTCTAAGCAGAGAGCAGAGCGAGCGCGGCAACTGCCAGTCGCAGGCGCTGGTCGGGGCAAAGAAGCTCTACTTTGGAGTCGGCGGTTCACTCGATGATTTCGTCGACAAGGCCAAAGGAAAGGGCGCCACAGTGGAACAGGTCAGAGAGGAGGCCGACGGCGTCCGGCGAGGAGTCGTCCGCTGTACACTCAGTGCATCCCGTTAATAGACCTCGTTCAAGTCCGAGCTGTCGATGAGGCCCATCTCCGACAGTATTGCTACTCTCATGGCCTTCGTGCGACGTGTGCGCCGTCTCGTGTCTTGGGGGACAAATGTTTTGGCGCAACAGTACATGCTTGGACGGACGAATCTAGCAATGATGGTCTAGTTGAGAAGCCCCTCGGAGCGGGAAACGGGACGTGGTGTGCCGGCGTATGGCACGGCAAGGGTCTTCGTTGGCACCGTGGTGCGTGACTCGTTCAGCAGCTCGAGGCCGTGAGAGACTGGATGAGGTTCGGGGCATTCGTTATACGTAAGCCCTGTTACAAGACACTGTCTCTTCGTGTATTTGGGACCGATGACACAGCCTATGCACCATACGTGGACTTGTTTTGAACCCGCGAGAGGTGGCGTTACAGAATCCCCATCGTCCCAGTTTCAAATACTGGAGAATAGCGTTGGCAGTCGCAGCGCCGCGCATTCTCGCCATCGCCGTGGTCGTCGGCTATCGTGTTTACTGTTGCTTTCGCGTCACCTGGGTGCAACGAGAAGAAATCGCATTCCCGGCGCCGTTTCATTCCAACAGGGTGCCGAGTGAAACGTCCTTGGGCATACAGGTTTGATCCATTTCAGCCACGAGTGGTTTGCCACCAGGTGTCATTGCGACCAGTGGTAGGAATGCCGCGAGATCCGAGTACTGCATACGCGGAGTGTGGAGAGTGGAGCCGATGTGCGGCGTGCTCGACACTGAGAAAACGGCGACAGCTTGAAACTCTAAGGATGCGTTGAGAATGCGAGCGACTCGTTGCATCCGATGATTTGGTCCGATGGACCCGGTGTGAAAGCATCTCGTGTCAAACATCAAACAGCACCGATATCGACAGAACCGTTGAAGAGTTCGGGTAATGGTGGAGCTAGGCGACTCACCACAGACGCCGCTTTCCCGTCGACGGTTGCCGACTGTGGAGTCCCTCGAATAGATGTTTCGCCAGGTTATTTCTGGAGCACACATTGCATGGACAAGGCGGGGAGAATGTTCCAATGGCAAATCCGACGAGCTGTGTTTAGTGTCTGAGCCCGTGGGTTGGAGCATACACTAGAAAACAAGGACCGATGCAGGTACCGCGCGCGATGGGTACCTCTGCCAATGGTTGTCCCCACAACGGGGCCCAGTCAGAGATGCGCATTGAAATTGGACTCGATGAAAGGAGAAACGCCTGACGTCGTTGTGTCTTATTGTTCTATAGTGACCAACTTTATATGGAAGGGGACCCACCCCAGTCCGCCGAATGAGAGTAAGATTGCCGCCTTTGCGCCAATGTTATACTAGGTAGTAGGCAGGCATGCGCGTATAATTACATAATATGGATACGCTAGCACTGATACGCTAGCACTGATCGCATGACGAGAGGGACGGGATGAATGGCGGCACGGGTCACATGGCAGGTGGGCGATGGCGAGCGGACGACTTTCCGCCCGGTAATTAGATTCTTCTCGTCGTAAGTAGAGAAGCCACCCCATTTCGGACTCATGTGCGTCTGACTACCGTCGCGAACTGGGACCGAGACGCACCCTTCGCAGAAGCATCAAACCATTACGTCCACCCACCTCATCGAGCATCATGACTTGGTAATCACCTTCCGACAAGAAAGGACCTGCATTCTTGCAGCGGGCCCGATGTTCTGCATCACATCCGTGCTGCCACAGGAGACGCATGCTGGCCCGAACGTCGTGGACTCGTCCTGTATTCGTACCAGGGAAGGCGGCTGTCGAGATCAACCCACTGCATAGGGATTTCGACCCATTAAGGTTTTGGCCTGTCGCGTGGGAATTGAGAGCACTGAAATAGCATTGATTGTATTATTGTCTGTACGCATAGACTTCGTCATCGGAGGGAAAGCTTTGAGCTGTCAGTACTACTTGGCGTCGATGGCCGGATCGTGGGCGGCTCGTCACTGGTCCGGGCCAGGTGGAGTTTTGGCCACGAAATATCGAACACGAGCGGGAAAGGAAGGTGGAGGGATGGACGCTGTTGGTAGCACACGCAATTGGAGGCCTGAGCCGGGCGTCAGCCGCAGCCAGTCCTGTGCAGTAGCATCACTTTACGCATTCCCATGGGGGGCGAAAATCTGTTACCTGTCCAATGCGAAGAGGAGCTCGGAAGGTGGTCGTCGTCCAAGTGCGCGAATGGGAAGTCTCTCAGATCTCCCTTGCTGCGCCTCGAAAGACCCAGATCGGCATGAGCCTTGCGCATCACCGGGCGAGAAGGAGAAAAGCGGCGCAATGCGAGAGCATGGTCGAGAGTCAGGGGTGTCATGCCATTCCAGCTGGGGGTCAGTCCCTGTGGACAGACGTCTGATGGAGAAGGAAACCAGGCACCCAAGGAGTAAACATGTGGAGGATTGTGACATTTCCCAGGCGCATTGTTCATCGTGCTGACAGTGACCACTAACGGCGACTCGGGAGGACCCCGTCGCAGGCAAACATGGACCGTCCAGACCCAGGCCACTTGCCTGCTCTGGAAGGGTTCTTTCGATAACCCCAGCAGAGCAGGCCAATGTATGGGGGCACGGGCAACTCCGGGGATGCCATAATGGGTAGTAGTGCGAGAGTTGAGCTTCGTTCTGTTGCTGTGTTGCTTCGTATCTGCACAAGTCCAGTAGGGATCTCTCAAGGGTGCCCTGAACCGAACACACCGGAAGTTGCCACGCAAAAGGTGAGAGGAGCGAATGCCCAGCCAGGTAAGGCCTGGCACGGTACGGCTCAGCTCAGGTGTCTAGGTAGGAAGGAGCTGCTATTGCCGCCACGCATCGTCGTAGCATGTCAGACGCGAGGAGAAGCAGAAAGAAAGACACAAAAAGTTAACACAAAGAATCTGAAGCTTGGTGCTCTCATTAGCGCTTCTCTGGGGTTCGCCAGGTTCCTCTCTGCAACAGGGGTACCTCTGACAATTTTCCGCCCTAGTCCCTGACCGGGGCTAGTGCCACCCTTGTTGCTGCGGTTCTGGGTCAAGTCAAGTGGGAAGCAACCCGTCGTTGCATCCCTCATTTGCGACGAATTGCGCGGCGCTGACCGGTCGGACGCCTGGCGCGACTTTGCAGGTCGCGCCATTCAGTGTGCCAGTGCCATTGCAAGTGGGAGCCGTGATGCTGGCCGCGGCTTCCTTGACGTAGAGACAAGGTACGCGGTTGCTCCTGCTGTTGCTGTGTCGGCTGCTTGTTGTGATGTCGACATCACTCTCTCAGTGGCTACCTACCTATACCGTAGGTAGATAGCAGAAGAGTCGCCATCTACCTTTGCGGCTCTTGCACCTCATTAAAACTTGAGTCCGCCCATCTTGTTCCGTCTTACAAAGTCTATCCATTCCATCTACACGCTATCCCAATAAACATCCGTGTCTACAGACAGAATACTTGAATACCATCGATCCATACCCTTCCGCACCGCGTTCGGGTAATAATAGGGAAAGGCTTCGTTTAGGCACGTAAGTCATCTCGTGCCTCGTCAAACCCGCACACACACCATCCTCCACACCCCCCTTCGGGCTCCTTCCATGCTTTACCCCTGATTTCGCTTCGCCTAATTTCGTGCCTGCGAGATGGGGAAACCTTTTTCTACTCCTCTGCCCCCCTTCCCACCGGTACTCATTTCTCTTTCTTGTTTCCTCACGAGCCTATTCCCGACATTCATTGTTGACAGTTTCTTTTGACAAATTACAGTAGTTCGATACCTAATACTCCTACACTCGCTCACTTAATCCACCCCAAAGAACCACCCAATCACTCACAATGAAGACCTTCGCCTCTGTCCTCGTCGCCAGCTTCGCTGCCCTTGCCCAGGCAGTTAAGCTTACCAACAGCAACTACGATGTTGCGGCCGGCCAGCCCTTCACCATCACCTGGTCTGACGCTCAAGGTCCTGTCACTCTCACTCTGAAGAACGGCCCCAGCACCAACCTGGCCACCGTTCAGTCCATCGCAAGTAAGTCTTCTGTCAACAGCTCCTCAAGTCATAACGAGCTCGAAACCTAACAGAAAACACAGCTGGCCAGAGTGGTACTTCCTTTGTCTGGACCCCTCCTACTACTCTCCCCTCCGACCAGTACGCCATCGAGATCTCCGACGGCACTGGCACTCCCAACTACTCTGAGCAGTTCAGCCTGGCCACCGACGTCAGCGCCTCTGCTTCTGCCTCCGCCTCCGCCACTGCCTCCGCCTCTGCCTCTGCCGCCACTTCGGCCTCTGGCACCACCACTGCTTCTCCTTCCATCACCTCTTCCGGCTCCAGCTCTTCCGCCTCTGCCGAGAGCAGCTCTGCTGTCTCGTCGGCTGCTAACTCCACGGCCACGACTGTCTCTACCAGCACCACCCATGCCAGCACTCGTATGTATTGTTTGTCGCAAGGAGATGGAATGATCTGTCTAACCAGTTTAATAGGTCACAGCTCTACCAGCGAGCCCACCACTGCTCCCACTACTGTCCCCGGCAGCGACTCTGTTCGCCTCGGTTCCCCCATTGCCCTCATCGGTCTGACCGTCGCGGCCATGCTCTACTTCCAGTAAGCGCATGCTTATGAAGTGAGGGCATCGGGATTGATCTAGAGTCCTATGACTGGTATATGATGCGAACCACGGTTTATAATACAGTAATGCGTTCCAAGAACAACTGGGATTAGGCGTTGGATTTGAATTGAAGCAAAGGTCGAGTAGCAAAAAGCTACCTAAGGCACAGAACAAATTAAATTGTGGGCGGACGGCGTGCGACTTAGGTGTGACCTAGTTAGTTACCCGGGTCTGTATACAAAAATCAACTTGCAAAATCAAAGGGTTTTGTTGCCTTTATCAATCTTTTTAATGAAATTCTCTGTCCGCCTGTGACTAGAAGGTAATCCCGAAGGTGTAACACAAACTCCACAAACCCCGCGTCTTGTTTTACCTGATGAAGCTGCATGCATCGAACGACTGCTGTTCCGGGTGACTGTTCACCTCTTACTGTCGCCCGTGCTCCTGTGTGATTCGACATGCATGTCACTGGCGCAGGATGGTAGCATGCACTGTGTGTGGTCTGGGACCTGGGGTGCATCTGACAGGACAAACTTCGAGGCTTAGTGTACACTACACAGGCAAACAGGATCATCAAAAGGCAAACTCAAAATCCGATCAACGGTTCGTCCGAAGTCACCAGGGACCCTTTTAACCCCTCCCTAATCACCAGGGTCTTGTTTTTTAGTTTTTTTAGGCGTGAACGCTTCCCGTTTCGTCCACCCCAGAAGTTTGAGCCTGTATGATGTTTCCCATCCCAGGTCCCGCCGATTGCTGTGATGTCTGGTTCCCACGTGGGGGGATAATATGGAAATGGCGCATCACAGACGTGGAGACTGGGAAACCTTGAGCCGCCGCCGCCGCCCTGGAGGGCAGGATGAAGGAAGAAGCAAGGGGGGGCGGTTGGGATATTGCCTCCGTCACAACCCCCCCCTCTCCTCTCAGCGATTTGCGTGTCTTCCAAAAAAAAAAAAAAAAAAAAAAAAAAAACGCACGGAAGAAATGAGGAAACAGGGACGTTGCCACATGGCATGGGATTCTATCAAACGGCTCGCCGCCGATCCTGATGATGGAAAAAAAAATTGCGGCGGTTTACTCGGTGGAGAAGCAGAGGACGAGACAGGCGGTAGCTGTGGCAAAGCAACGCCGACAAGCCTCGAAACGTAGAAGCCTTGGAGTGTCATGGCATTCGCCCATGGCAGTTTGGGAGCAAGCGTTGCACAGATAGTCACATGTAATCCTTCAAAAATCGACTTGCTTTCCATTATTTACGTCATTACTGCTGCGCACCAAATGGCTGGACAGGCAAAAACTACGACATATCTAGAAATACGGCGGCAGCGGTGGCGCTCCTTTTTTGAATCATCTAAGTTGGAACAACGTGCGACTCGAACTTGGAAAAACACCCGGTGCTGGGGGGGGGGGGGGGGGGGGGGGGTGTTGCTAATGATACAATTACTTCATAGGCGGCTCTTGGGTTCGGCCTTATTGTCCTCGGACGCGACAAGGACGAGGGTACAAATGTCGTCGATTTTGCCGCCATGCCAGTTTTCTTGTGGGAAGTACTTCTGCACGCCTTTGGCGAACGGGCCGTCAACCTTGCGGTTGAGGCTGGCCGACTTGGCGGCGGCTGTGATCTCGGCCGCGAGCACACTCTGCAGAGTTAGAAACTTGGAGGGCGGTCTCCCAGTGGCGTCCTCGGAGGGTTTTGTAAAGGGCTTAAGATTGTCGACGACGCGAACGCCGTTCCTGGTCATGAGCCACGCACCCGTAGAGGTCATGACGTGGCTCACAATGCGGAGTATGTCCTGGTTGAAGAGATTGTCCCAAACGCCGTCTGTGGCGAAAACAACAATGTCACCGTGGCGGAGGCTGTGCTGGGTGACATCGGCGTCGCGGGGGCAGTCGCAGAGGTTGGCGCCGCCGAACGCTGCCATACGAGCAGCGACGCTTGGAGGCACGATGGAGAGCTGGTAGGGGGTATTGAAAGCGTGTGTTTGGGGTTCGGAGTAGGTGTGTACGGCGTTCAACCGAAGCTGAATGAAACCTGAGTCGCCAAGGTTGGCCACGTCGAGGTTGCCGTCCGGCGAAGCAACGGCAACGCAGGCCGTGCTACCTCCGGCGACGACGGTGCTGTCTTCGCATATCGCCTGGTATCCCTCCTGCATGAGGCTCTGCGCTCGCAGCGACTCCTTGTCACCCGTGCTTTGTGTTGTCGGGTCGTTCTTGATCGCGCCGTGTCCGTAGGCGGTGGAAGCCATGTAGTCGCAGAAGCCATGCGAAAAGTCTGCGGGGTCAACCCCGGAATCGACCCAGCCGCCTACACCATCGGCAACGCCGAGGGCAACTGCGCCCGAGTCGCCCACCCTACTGACAAAGAAGGCATCGTGGCCGCTATCTGGTCGGGACCTCTTGTTACGGTTCTGGTTGATGCGGTTGTAGGGGTTGAAGTGGAAGATGTGTGTTGACGGATCATACGGGCGGTCTTTGGCCGTGAAGGAGGCTGCGACGTGGAAGGAGAGCTTTGCGGCCGAGGCGGAGCTCATGCTTCTTGTTGTCGAGAGACACCGATGGGGGGCGCGGGCTGGAGGGGTCATTTGTTGCCGTGCAAGATATGTTGGGAGATGAGTGGAAGCTGCAATTGCCTCCTCGTCAGACGCGGTCATTCGATAAGCAATTCAAACTAACAGAAAACATACCCGTTGACAGAGGCCTTGATTTAGGGAGGAGGACCAAAGGCTGGCGCAAGATTGTCACCGTTGCGGCCATTGCTTCCAATGCGCAGCGATGTGTAGTGTTTCCTGGAGATGCGGTGCTTCCGCAGTCCGCATGTTAACTAGACCGAATTATTTGTTAAAATCGTGACAGGAATCACATAGCGAAACGCTGCTGGTCCTCGTAAGCTGATTATGGAAAGTCCGGGAAAAGAGCTTCGCTTGACGCGCAAGGTTCGCAAATCGATTGGCCAGATGATTTTTGATGGGTGGTCTGGTCTTAAGGGAGTGTAACATGCGTTTGATGTCATTTAGAAGGCCCAACCCCAGATTTCATAAGGTTATCAGCCGGGGTATTTCCGCTGAGTCAGCTTGCGATCACCTGCTCATCATGATGGGGCACTGTCTGGAACCCACCCCTCCCGCATAGGTAGGTAGGTCTCTACCTAGAGCTTTCACTATCATCTTATAACTTGGGGTTCAAATCTAGTTCAAGAACACTTGGTGAATTCTGAGAGGCGTAGAGTGAAAAGGGGGGCTTTGAACTCAGGCTTTCTTTCGTTCTCGCTAGTCTACAGTAACTCATATAAGAGCAGCCTGCCACGGGCAGGCCGGCAAGTCAGACAAGCGCCAGCGCCTTGGCGTAGAGCTGTGCTTGTTGAGAATTTGAAACCTGTATATGCCACCAAGGTTCTGCGCTGTTCGAAATGTGGCAAAGAACAGCAGAAACGATGGGCGCTTCTTGTCGTGAAGTCATGGACTTCCACCTCAGCAACGCGATTTGGGAAACGGGAAAGCAGCACGCGTACGCTATTCACTTGAACCGGAGATTGGGACAGCATAAGACAAGCAATCGATGAACAAAAGGCCAACTTAGTTGTATGAAGTTGTAGACCAAACAGACTCCAACAGTTGCTGTCCTGAATCGGAAACTCGAGTTTGAGTTGCTGATCAACAATGGAGACTACGGACCATACACCCATCTCGTCGTAATGCAACTAGAACCTCTTATCCCTCATACCTTACCGTAGTACCACAGCAACATTTCCATTCAATTCTATCACAAATCCGATTCATGTCAAGAAGATGGACCTGGTAACACCCTGGAACCATCTACGCTGTCGTTGAGTGAGACTGTCGAACCCGCCGTTGCAACCAGCTCGGTTCTCCACAAGTGCCACACGCAAATACGCATATACGCATTCAGATAGCGGACCATTTTGATGGAGAGCAGGTTTTCTAGTCGCTCATACTTCGCCAGCGCGGCTCTTTTGAAGGACATCTGGGGGTGGGAGGTACTCGGGGCCAAATGAGAGCGGGAGGAGCTGTTGAGGACATTCAGCATCACGGTTTTCGTCATTTCTATCTGCTGGTATCAGACTTACCGCCTCCAGTCTCATCGCAGCGTACTTTCCATCCTTGTTGAACATGAGGATGGGCGTCTCCAAATCCACAAACTCCCGGATGCTGTTGGAGCATGTTGTCAGCCTGCGATTGTCTTGTATCTCAACCCGTCTGGAGGGAAATTGAATGATAGTTGCCGTGTAGTTTTGAAAAAATAAGACTCACAACTGTCGGCACATGCCACATGGGCTGCAAGGGGCCTCGATATCTGTGGCAACGGCAACGGCTTTGAACCCCCGAATACCCTCCGTAATGGCCTTACCGAAGGCTACTCTCTCTGCACAGGTACCAACGGGGTATGAGGCGTTCTCAACATTGGCTCCGGCAGTGTACTGGCCATCGTTGGAAAGAAGCGTTGCGCCCACGCGGAATTGGCTGTACGGGCAGTAGGCCGTCGCCTTTGCTGCCGTCGCCCTCTGGTGGAGCTCCTTCACCTCAGCGGGCGAGAGTCCGTATTTCTTGGCTGTCTCAGTTGTCTGGGACTCATTTGCGATGTCAAAAATCTCTGGAGTGAAGGCCATATTAGGATACTGTATGCGAGAGGAGGTGAAATCGAGGTTGTGAAAAGGTGGGGTTAGTAGGTATTATGGGATGGACTCAATGCGGTTGTTGTCGATAATCCAAGCGGGCGGTGCTTGCCGGTTGTAGGTATGTACAGTATGTATTTATTTGCTTAGCTGATGATAGCTCCGTGAGTTGGTGCACTTTAGTGTGTTCCCGCCCTCTGGAGCTGCCACTGGGGTGTTCCATTTACGGGGGTCCGAGTGCCATTTGCTAACCCAACCCCCCGCGGCCGTCTCCGATTTCCGTTTGCGTTGCCTCAAGGTGAGGTAGCTTGATAGGTAATCTTTCTTTACTATCGGTATTGGAACCGAAGCCCGCAATTGCGGACATCTCTTGGCCAACCATTGCAGATGTTTTACTTCGGACACCAAAACGTCCTGCCTATCTGGGCGGCTTACATTCCGAAGAGACGGCGCCAGATTGGGCGGACGTTTCCCGTATGACCTGCCATCCTGCTACGCACTCCCCGCGCCGTGTCCTGCAACCGTAATCCCGCAGTAGTCTACTCCTGGTTACCTTTTCACCCTTACACTACGCCTTGCCGAGGGGTACCGTGAGCGGGTTCATGGCACTAATCCATGTCGATGAGCTAACCTCCTGGTCACGAGCTGCATCCGGGCGAGAAACACTTACGATGAGCCGCCGTCGACGACCATGTTCGCCCCCGTGATATAGGAGCTGAAGCCCGAGGCGAGGAAACCGGCCACGCGGGCTACCTCTTGAGGGCTTCCCGGTCGTCCGAGACCGATGATGGCCTCGGCCGACTTTTGCGACAAGTGTTAGTCAGCCGGAAATGCGGATGGACTCTCGATGAGAACCTACTTCATTGCCTTGCGATCCTGCAGTGGGGAGCTGGGAGTTCACGCCCTTCACATTGGCCTGGACTTCTTGTTAGCATAATCTTCTTAACTTGATCGTCGCTAGGCCACTCTCACCCCGTTCAAATCGAGCCCAACATCGATTTGCCCTGGCGAGATGCAGTTGATCCTCACCCCGGTGTCCTTGAGAACTGCGACGCCCGCCTTCACGACACCGAGCGCCGCATACACGGACATGGTGTAACTTGGCCCCCACGACGCCGCACTGTTGATGACGATGATGCTGCCGTACTTCTGCGTCTTGGGCGCCGCGTTCGGGTACGACTGTTTCTCCGTTAGCTTGGCCATGGCCGGGGGTGCGTACTTGAGTGCGAAGAAGGGCGCCATCGAATGCCCCTCAAAGCACCGCTGCAGGTCCGCCGGCGTCGTCTCGGCAATGGATGGTGGGCCGAGCAGGCCGGTTGATGACACCCAAATATCGAGCCGCCCGAATGCGTTGAGCACCTCGTCAATAAGGACCAGCGTCTCTTCTTCCTTGGCCACGTTGAAGGGGTAAGGAATGACTTTGGTGTTGGGTTGGTCCCGGTGCACGTTGGCGACGAGGGTGTGGAACGTTTCGTCGCTGGTCATCTTGTCGCATGCTGGAGCGTGTCAGTCCTGCCCAGAAGACAGTTTCTTGTTCCGGATCCACGTCCGGGAAAGCCTTACCATATATAGAGGCGGCACCATGTGCTGCTTTATTGTTAGATCTATACTTCGACAAGTGCAGGTGCTGGAGCCCATACCTGCCAGTTCTTCAACAATGGCCCGACCAACGGGATGGGCAGCGCCAGTCACGACACAGACGAAGCCATACTTGCCACAAAATCAGCCCTCGTAAATCCAAATTGCCAGCGGCGTCATGTCAACCTACAAGCTTGCCATCGGCGCGGTAAGGACTAAAGTCAGGAGTCGAATCCATCTTGCCCAAGGGTTGCCGAACAAATACAAGGCTTTGGGAGTTTTCAAGGCTGTCAGAGAATCGCGAATTCCTTCGGGGTCTTCCGTATAGTATAAGCAATTAGACTGTCTGGTCTCTTGATGGACAGAAGGCGGCGGGATATAGGGTAAACCAAGTCGAGACACGCATGGGCCCAGACTCCGGGCGGCTCAAACTTGCATGCGAGCTTAGGATGGTGCTTCTCCGAGGGAAGACTGGCCGACGAGTAGGCCGGCTCAAACCATCCCAACATTGCCCGTTTGACCTTTGATAAGAGATAAACTACCGCGCTCGCTGATCCCAGGGATTTTGTCAGGTCCAATCGACAAGTTGCAGATGCTACTCTCACTCACCATGATGTCTCAAAGATGCAAAATTCGATCCAATGGGAAGGGAAACATATGGCATAATGATCGGGGTCCATTCAAGATCTGGGAAGCTGGGAATATCACCCCCGGTCTGCGGCCCGCGCGGGGTGTTAGGTATCGGTGACATTCGAACCGCTGTTGTCTGATTGGGCGGAATTCGAGTCGATAGCTAGGCGACGGAGATGCTCGTATTTCCCCACACTTCTTATTCTTGACTGTTTTCACGAGCGGGCTTCGGACCTGTCGCGTCTTTTCATCATGTGGTTTTGTGTTTCTCATCCCGAGTCATACCGCGGCCAAAAACAGTAACAAAGCTGACTGTACATGGTAGGTCTCGTTAGAGACCGCAGAGGTTATCCCTGCCAAGTCCTGGTCGGTGCTTCCGCGCCATTCTAAGCCAAGATGTGCATCTCTGTATGACCGTCAGTTGTCGGACTGATGCCACTAGAGTTTGGAACATAGAGAAGACACCGTGTTGCAATGATAGTCATGCTCAAGGATGCTGAAGGTCTTGGTGAAGGTCCCAAAGCCAACAGAGCCGACGATGCAGAGTCAGTGACTTACCCACTGTGGCCCTTGCGTTGATGGCCTTTCACTCTGCCACAAGACATCAGCAGGTAGAACGGCTGCCATTTTCTCTCGAACCGGTCGTCGGCCCCGTCCCGGAGCTGGTGGATCCTTATAGACCTCAAAACAAAGGAAGGGTCCGCGACATGCCTGTGCCTGCGACGCGTAGCCAACGTGCAAAGGGCTTGATAAGCAACTATAAGTAGCATTGGGGAACAATCGAGAAGCCAGTCGAAACTTCGGCTGTAATGGTGGAAAGTCTACTTGATGAAATTGCCAGACTTGTTTGATTCTAGGGGGGCATCTGTTCCAGCCACAGGGACCTCGTCAGGAGGGGAACTCTAGCCTGGGGCACCGATGGTTCTCGAACTTTTCCGGTACCCATCGGCCACCTACCAGCAGCTGGGGGGGGTACTAGGCCTTCTGAAAAGTCTCCAGTCAGTTACGGCAGACTCGGCGCGCTTCTCCTCGATGAACCCCGACCGTCATTGGCGTCAGTGAGGTCGTTCCCACCCGATAACGGTATGGGTATCAACGTGTCCAGCAAACGGACTTTGTGCTCGCCAATCTTCCCCAACATTTGTCAGATTCCTCCTTTATAGCAGACATGACATGATCAATTTTTCAAAATGAAAATCAACCTAGAGGCACATGAGCTACTTATACCACCGGCCGCACCTCGGTTTATCCGTGGTCTGATTTATACTATTTTGTTGTTTCGGTAACAACACTTGCCAGGCGCTCAAGATGCGCACTGATGTTGCGTTTTTTTCTAGATCACGCACACATAAACGGGACCGGCCGTTCAGGTGATGGCGCTTGATACCATATTATCTAGGACACACAACTCAACGGTTTTCAGAACCCTGGCAACGGAAATGAACCTGCAGGCCTTGAGAGGACTTCTTAGTTGTGCAATATCATATGTTGAGAGAAGAATGATGAAAAATTGGCAACAAGAGGGGACCACGTTGTATTGTAGCACCGAGCCGATCTCGCAGGGGTGCCTGCGTACGATGCCCTCCAGTTTCGAGTTGTCCCTTCAGACATCTAACGAGCTGCACGAAACAAACGTAGGCAAACACGTGTTGATTTGATGGGCTGAAAAGGGCATTGCAAAGCCACAGGAGCGCAGGATCCCGGAAGCTGAGAAACCGTAGAACCGATTAAGTAATGACCTGCTCTTTGGTGAAAAGAAGCCAGAACGAGAGGCACTGGCTTTATCGGTTCGTTTGCTCAGAGTTGTTGAGCGTCTTACATGGGCTATCGCCGAGTAGGAGTAAAGTCCGCGGGCGAAGGCCGCTGCGGGTACCTCCATAGTAAGGTGCACTCCAGCAGGATGACGATGACGGATGAGAAATGCACTTCGCTTACATGAGATTCTCTGGAGATGGTGGGGCACAGATTTCAGAAAATTGTTAAGAGGCTACTTGTGCCGGACCACGGTTGCATGGGATAACGATAGGCTTCGGGGTAGCCTAGGAGAGGGCAATTAGGTTGGTATTTGGCAAATTGCAGGACGAATCCTGGTGGCTGACCCCTGAATGCTGGGACAAACAAATAGCATTCCCTGGAGGCTGGAGCAGGACAGATCAGGGGTCCATGAACCCTTCGGACCAGATCTGGAAGGACGCTGTAGGTATTGCATCATCAGCACCGCCACAGTGGCTGAAAAGAATTCCATCTTCTTCCATCGATTTCAACTTTGGACCATTTCGGTGCAGGCAACGGACAAGGCGACCCGCCTTTGCAGCCTGCTTTGCCTGCTTTTCTCCCTTTATTTTGAAAAACCCAGCGTCCCATTGTCTCGTTACTAGTGCCGTCGGTCCCAAGGTACATTTCCACCGTACTTCTCCCCTCCAGAAACCTTAGCCGTCAATAACTTCTTTGCCAGCCCGGCTCCTTACTTCCCCTCGACTTTTTCCCACCCTTACCTTCCTACGTCTTGTCCAGTTTACGTACACCAGATACCCCGTTGCGCAAATCGTCTCTGTCGACCTCTTTTTGAAAGAGTAAGTAGACACGTTGTTCTCGTCTTGCGGCGCAAACGAAATTTAGCAGCAGTTACGCTGCTTTGCCAATTCCATCCTGCCTTGCACTCCCTCACCCGTGTCAGTTTGGCGCGCTGGGCCTTCGACGCCCCAAAACCCCCTCTTCTTGATCTTTCGGTCACTCTTCTGTGCGTTCAAGAACGTGTGGGTGCGAATGAGAGGCTGGATTGTTCTTTAGTCTTTTCCTCGATCAACTTAACTGACCGATTTTGGGCTCCGCAGACCCCTCTATAGACCCCTACTTCCAACTCGGACTCCGGAGCGCCAAGGCCTTAGATAAGGATCAGTGTATCTGCCGGCATCATGGTCAAGGAAACCAAGCTCTACGACACCCTCGGCGTACGTCGCAAAACGAATCAGCCGAAATTACGATGGTCGAATATTAACGCAGAATACAGGTCGCGCCGACGGCCACTGAGCAAGAATTGAAGAAGGCATACAAGACAAATGCTCTCAAGTACCACCCTGGTATGTGTCTATAGGCCCGCTGACTCAACGCACACCTGCTGACCGGGCCCCAATAGACAAAAACGCCCACAACCCCGACGCGGAAGAGAAGTTCAAGGAGATTTCCCATGCCTACGAAATCCTCTCTGATTCCCAGAAGCGCGCCGTCTACGACCAATATGGCGAGGCTGGCCTTGAAGGTGGTGCCGGGGGCGGTGGTGGCATGGCTGCCGAGGACCTATTTGCTCAGTTCTTCGGCTCTGGCAGTTTCGGCGGTGGTCTCGGTGGAATGTTTGGCGGCGGCGGCGGCATGCCCAACCGTGGCCCCCCCAAGGCCCGCACAATTCACCACACCCACAAGGTCTCACTCGAGGATGTCTACCGCGGAAAGATCTCTAAGCTGGCTCTTCAGCGCTCCATTATCTGCCCCAAGTGCGAGGGTCGTGGCGGAAAGGAGGGCGCGGTCAAGCGCTGCGCCGGCTGCGACGGCCACGGCATGAAGACCATGATGAGGCAGATGGGCCCGATGATCCAGCGTTTCCAGACGGTCTGCCCTGACTGCAACGGAGAGGGTGAGATGATCAAGGACAAGGACCGCTGCAAGCAGTGCAACGGCAAGAAGACCATCGTCGACCGCAAGGTTCTCCACGTCCACGTCGACCGTGGTGTCAGAAGCGGTACCAAGGTCGAGTTCCGCGGCGAGGGTGACCAGGCCCCTGGCATACAGGCCGGTGACGTCGTTTTCGAGATCGAGCAGAAGCCCCACCCCCGCTTCACCCGCAAGGAGGACGACCTTCTGTACCAATGCGAGATCGAGCTGGTGACTGCGTTGGCTGGCGGAACCATCTTCGTCGAGCACCTCGACGAGAGGTGGCTCAGCATCGAGATCCAGCCCGGTGAAGCTATCGCACCAGGTATGCTCAACCCTCTTTCAACTGTAAGCTGTGCATGCCGACTAACTTTGTTACCACAGACGCTGTCAAGATGGTTCGTGGCCAGGGTATGCCCTCTCCTAGGCACCACGACTTCGGAAATCTCTACATCCAGTTCAGCGTCAAGTTCCCCGAGAAGGGCTGGACAGAGGACCCCGCGGCCTTTGAGGCTCTTCAGAAGCTGCTGCCTCCTCCCTCGCTGCAGACCGTGCCCCCCCTGAGGCTATGACCGAACCTGCGGATCTTGAGGATCTGGATAACACTTCCCAGGCTAGAGTCTTTGGCGGTAGCGGCTCCATGGAGGAGGACGACGAGGATGGTCACCCCGGTGCCGAGCGCGTGCAGTGTGCCTCTCAGTAAACAACATATTCGATGGAATTGACGTTACGAGCATCTTTGGCGTGGTGAGGGGCGTGGGTCGAGACACTTCTTTTCACATTTGTTCCTCAGAACAAAGATGCATATTTCCCAGTCACGAATGGATGGAAACGGTTGCATGGAAATGGTAAAGGGGTCTGGCTGTTCGGGGGCTGCTAGCATGACGGCGGCAACCGACTGGCTGCGATGCCTCGTCTGGGCGTGCCAAGTCGGGTTCGTCGAGAATGGAGGCTGGTTACAATTGGGCCAGCAGAATAAACAGGGAAATCTGGTCCCAGCGGTTGCGTTCTTAAAAACATCACTTGGCTTCTTTTGCTCGACGGACATTCGAGACTTGGTAGGGAGGCGTTCACGGTCATAGAGAGGATAATCCGTTGAATCGATTTGATGACGAATGCGCTGTTCTCTTTTGACAATCGGATTGTGCATTGCGGTTTCGTGGCTCAATGTCACCCCTGCTTATTTTATAAAGTTTCAGCTGGCTCTCCCCCTCCCGGCGTGTGCTCCTCATGCGGCGGCTGTTCTTCCTGCTCTGCCTCGTCGCCTTGCTCATCCTCACCCCGCTTGCGCAGATCCTCAATGTTGTACAACAATTTCCGCACTTGTTCCCGCGGCATGTCGAACTCGCCTTCGCTGACGGCTGCGTCCTGAATCCCAAGGTCCTGCGACGAGAAGGCAGCGCCGGTCCATCTGAACGACACAATCCCGCTGGGTGAGTTGTCGTTCTCTGCCGGGTCGATAGCCGCCAGGATGCTCGTGAGGGAGCTGTCGCTGGCAATCGGCGCCACGTGCAGGGGGTTGCCGGGAGTGGAAATGGTCTGGACGTGCGTGAGAGTGTTCTCTTCCGAGAGACGAAGGACAAAGATGGCAGATACGCTGAGACTCGAGGTTAGCCGCCGTTGATACACGACCGAACAAGACAAGGAATCAGGCATACCTTTCGCATACTGCCAGGACCACGGGCACCTGTATGCCGTTGGCTGCGACCGTGGCGGATAGGAGGTGAGAGACGGCAACCTTGGACACCTCCTTGTCCACCTGTTGGGCCTGCTCCAGGAGGTCAAACTTGGACAAGACCTTGCCAGCCTCCCAGTCCCAGACGAACAGCTCGCCGTCTCCGCCTCCCGAGACCAAAACATCCTGGCTGGGGAGCGTGAGGGCGCTGACGAAGTTTGCGTGTCCGAGGCAGAAGCCTTCGATGATGTGCGCGTGCGGCATGAAGCGCGAGACGCGGATGTGCTCGTCGCGGTCCGCCGTGATGATGTACCGCCGGCTGCCCTTGGAGGCGAGCGTCAGCGCAGTGAGCATGGAGACATGGCCGATCTGGAGCGTGTGCTCGAACGTCGGCTGGTCCTTGGGGCTGTCGCGGTTCGCCTTCTGCTGCTCGCGTAGCTGGCTCTGGAGGGCGCGTAGGTTGCTCTTGGAGTGCACCGTCAGGGGGTTGGCTTCGGGCTGGAAGGGCTTGGGGGCGGCCGACGGCGCCGGAGATGCCGTCTCAGAGGCCGCGGAGTCCGCTGCGGCGGCCTCCGAGGCGATCAGGGGTAGGGAGTAGACGTCACCGAATTTGTCCGCGCTCAGGATAGTCCGGTCGTCCGGGCAGATGAGGACGGAGCAGGGCCGTTTGGGCATTTGTCTATTGCGAGGCGTGTCAGGGGCTAATCTACATGACGGTGTAAGTCGGACAACGTACCTCTGGCTCGGCTTTTTCAGATTCCCCTTGCCGTCGTGCTCAAACACCCACAGGGACTTGTCGTGGCCTGAAATGGCCAGCAAGTAGCTCCCGTCACTGGTCGTCGTCATGATGGTGATGACGGGATAGTCCGGAACCCTTGCGAACGCGCCGCCGCGGTTGTTCTGCTGCTGCTGGCCGTCCCGTTGACCCCGTCTCACCTGCTTGTTGCCCTTTCTCCTATCTCTTTTTTGTTGCTCGGGCTTCGCTGGCTCACTATCGACAACCATGGCGTCGCCGTCCCTGGTTTCCTGACCATCCTCACCGGCTTTCTCCTCGGTGCTCTCGACTCTTTGACGCTTGGCAGGGGGTCCATCATCATCATGGACCGGGGATGAAGACGTAGGCACACCGGAGCTCACTTCAATCTCAAGCTTTGAGGCAGCGGCCGAGGCGGCGGCGGCATTCACCTTTTCAACGTCGGGGTGTTTCCACGTTGAGAGATAAGAACCATCCTCCAGGCTGAAGGAGTGGATCTTCCCACCCCGAGCGGCAAAGACGACGTTGCCGGACGGCTCCAGGCAGTTGTAGGGGACCTTCATTGTGATACCGATGGATCTCTAGAGTTGTCCCGGCTCAATTGGACTGAGTTGCGGCTGCCTGTAAACTTGGCATGAGGTCAAATAGAACTTTCACCCACCCAGGACACATCCGCAAGCTTCATAGGTAGACCCGCCCCACCATGGATTGTGAGAAAAAAAAGCTACATACAGCATGTATCGTTCCCATACGCTCGGGCCACAACGTTCTCCCTGCGAGCTGCCCCGCGCTTGTCCGCTTTCGGCTATAGACCCAATCGGTTGCCCTAACGGGACGGCCTCTGGGCCTGCCCGGAGCACACAGTCGCAGGCAAGAGAGTAATTTTCGGCTGGTGAAGCAAAAAGGTCGATTTCTGATGAGGCGCTCTTTTTTCTCTCCTGCAACACATCAACTTTTGATACCCAAATCCCATCAATCACTACCACAAAAATTCATTTGCCCTTAAACAACCTGCCTTCATAAATAAGAAGATATGGGGGGCAAATCTGCGAACAAGGCCGGCTACTTCGACAAGCTCAAGGGCTTGCTCGAGGAGTACAAGTCCATCTTCATCGTCACCGTCGACAATGTCAGCTCTCAGCAGATGCACGAGATCAGACAGTCCCTTCGCGGACAGGGTGTCGTCTTGATGGGTAAGAACACCATGGTATGTCGCAATCCTCACATCGCGCGAACGTTCGCTCTGTGTGGCCCGCTTGAAATCGACGCGCCTTGCTAATCCCCCTCCAGGTTCGTCGTGCCCTCAAGACCTTCATCCCCGACTCCCCCGAGTACGAGCGCCTTCTGCCCTACGTCAAGGGCAACGTTGGTTTCGTCTTCACCAACGGTGAACTCAAGGAGATCCGTGACAAGATCCTCGCCAACAAGGTCGCTGCCCCTGCCCGTGCTGGTGCCGTCGCTCCTTCCGACGTCTGGATTCCCGCTGGCAACACCGGCATGGAGCCCGGCAAGACCTCGTTCTTCCAGGCCCTCGGTGTCCCCACCAAGATTGCCCGTGGTACCATTGAAATTGTTTCGGACCTGAAGCTCGTTGAGGCCAACAACAAGGTCGGCCCCTCCGAGGCTACCCTCCTTAACATGCTCAACATCTCCCCCTTCACCTACGGCATGGGTATTGCCCAGGTCTACGACCAGGGCAACACCTTCCCCGCCAGCGTCCTCGACATCGGCGAGGAGCAGCTCCTGAAGGCTTTCGCCGGCGCCGTTACCACCATCGCCGCCGTCTCCCTGGCCATCAACTTCCCCACCCTGCCCTCCGTCATCCACTCCTTCTTCAACGGCTACAAGAACGTTCTGGCCGTCGCCATCGAGACCGAGATCTCGTGGCCCGAGATCGAGGAGCTCAAGGACCGCATCGCCAACCCCGACGCTTACGCTGCTGCTGCCCCCGCCGCTGCTGCCGGCGGTGCCGCCGAGGCCAAGGAGGAGGCCAAGGAGGAGGAAGAGAAGGAGGAGGAGTCTGACGAGGACGGCGGCTTTGGCGGTCTCTTGTATGTGTCACTTACTCCCTCCCGCTTCTCGTGCATGCTAACGTTGCGTCCAGCGACTAAATATAACGGGAAACCGGTGACGACACGGCTACTACTCTCTAGGCTACGAATAGGTTTACGACGATGCGTGGATCTTGGAAGGCTTTATAGATGGGTTGCCGGTCAATCAAGCACATCGCATTTGACGGCAAAAACAAGACATTTCGGTCCCCGAATTCCTTGTGTGACGTGTCATGCTGATATGAGCATTCACTCTCCATCATGGCCAAAGGTTAGTCGCTTTCAGTTTCTCCGTTTATGTTTTACGCCCGCTTCCGATGATTTTATAAATGTTCAGAGCTTTTTAACCCTGATCTACTTGATGACAAACACACAACCGTATGAGGGAGCACTCAAACCCGTCCTTTTTTTAACTTTATTATATACACTATTGTACAGCTTTCTTTTGGCTGGGTATCATGGCTAACATACCAAAGTGTGCAGATTTTTCCCCGTCTCTACGTATCGTCCAGTGAATCCATGCCCGCCCGCCACCCTTTTATCGTCCGTATGCCATGAGTGATGTCTAGTTAGAGCTTCTGATGAATACCAAGAACCTTTTGCGCAACACTTATTGCTTCCCCTGGCAGGTTGGCCAATCTTGCGACCTTGAGCGCGTGACTCTGCCGGTTAACCCCCTTGCGTAGCTTGTGAACGTAGACGAACCCTCCATCGCCATCTTCTTCCACGTCCGTGCAATACATATCCACTCCTCCTCTCCCGTCGTCAGCGAGCCCCTCCGCGACAGCAAGGTCCGCCACCTTGTGGAAGTGCGTTGCGAACAGCGTCCGGCACTGGTTGACCGTGACCAGGTGGTGCAGGCACGCGTATGCCACGGCCGTGCCGTCCTCGGGCGTCGTGCCCCTGCCGATCTCGTCCATAATGACAAAGGACCGCGGCGTGGCCCCGCGCAGGATCTGCGCCGTCTCCATCATCTCGACCATGAATGTGCTCTGGTCGCGGTACAGGTTGTCGGCGGACCCGACGCGGCTGAAGATGGCGTCGACGACGCCCAACTCGGCGTAGTCGGCGGGCACGTAGCACCCGACCTGCGCGAGGATTGTAATGAGGGCGTTCTGCCGCAAGAACGTGCTCTTACCTGCCATGTTGGGCCCCGTGATGAGCCACAACCGGCCGCCGGAGCTCCCGCCGCCGCCGACGAGGCAGTCGTTGCGGACGAAGCTACGCCCTTGCTCGTGAAGCCCGCCCTCGACGGTCGGGTGCCGGCCACCGATGATGGTGTGGGCCGTCGAGTTATTCAGGAGGGGCCTGGTGAGCCCTTGCTCAACGGCGAGCTTAGCAAAGGAGGTGGCCACGTCGAGCTCGTCGAGAACGGCGGCGTTGCGGCGCAGCTTGACGAGGTTCAGCACGACGGCGGCGCGGAGGGCGTGGAAGACGCGCAGTTCCTCGGTGCGGATGCTGTGCCGAGCGTGCTCGAGCTGCTGGCCGAGGCGCGTCCACTCCGGGGCGTGGAAGGAGCTTGTTGACTTGCTGGAGCTTAGGGCTCTGATGCTGGAGGATATGGAACGCACGTCTTTTCCTTTGATGTGGCAGAAATGGCCGAGGGCGGGGCTCCAGCGGAGTGTGAGAGAGGTTGCGCCATGCTCATCGCGGAGGGTCTCCGTGAGGGTCTCCCTCTCGGCGTGCAGGGCAGCAAGGTCAGCGTGAAGTTGACGGAGGACTGGGCTGGCCTTGGGCTTCATGATCCAGGTCTCGTTATCGTCGGCGTACGCCTCTCGGACCGAGGTGGGGCGTTTCTTCTTCGCAGCACCCTTGGGGAGGACAGCGGCGTCTTCCTGCGTGCCTTGGGTGCTGACGATCTCCTGGGCGAGTGCCATCATCTGTCCTGCCTCGCTCTCTTCCATCTCATGCTGGTGGACGATGCCCTCCTCGTCGATGGCTTCCTTGATCCGGCGCGCGAGCCTCAGGGGGCCCTTGAGGTCCAACCGTGCCGTCATGCGCGCGAGGCAGCTGGACTCGTCAGTGACCTCTGTCAACAACTGTCTGATGCTGTCGGCGGACTGAATGGTGTTGGCCAGCGCCACTAGGTCGTCTGGATCTCCTCTTCCTAGGGCGAACTTCTGAACTAGTCGTTGGGAGTCATGGCTGCGGCGGAGCAGCAGGACGATGGCATCGCGAAGGTCAGGCTCCTCGATGAAGCTGGCAACGAGGTCCTGTCTGAGCTTGATAACATCGAGAGATGTGGATGGGGCGCTGACCCAATCGTTGAGGAGCCTGGCGCCACTTTTGGTCACCGTCCGTCTAATCGCATGCAAGAGACTACCCCTAAAGTTCCCGTCCCGGATGGTCTGCTTGATCTCCAGTGAGCGCATGCTGTTTTTGTCTATGCTCATTATCTGCATGTTCTCGTGTCGCATCGGCGGCTGCAGCTTCATGCTCAAGCCCAGCAGCTGCTCCTTGACGTAGTGCAGAAGCAGGCTGCCGGCCATCACCTCGCCCTTAGTGAAGGCGTCGCGCGTCGCCGGGGGGATGTCGCTCTCGAGCATGGGAGCCCAATCAGAAAGACACCTGATTTCGCCGAAGGAACTATAAGTGACCAGGTGGCGGTCCTCGGCGAGGATGGAGAACAGGCCATGATCAGTCTGGGCCTGGATCCCGCTATCGATCACGACTTCCTTGGGGCATATCCTTGAGAGGATCGACGAAAGCGCCGAGAGATCGGTAGCCTGCGTATAGAACTGGCCGGTGGACAAGTCCAGCCACGCAAGACCCAGGGACATTGGTGGTGCGGCCGTATCACCGGGTGCCGACGTCACGTTCCGGTCAGTCGCTGAATGGGACGACGAGTGTGGGGCCCCTCCTTCTCCTTCTCCTTCTCCTTCTGCGGCCGATGTTGCTGCCACCCCATCTGCCCCTTCCCCCGATGGGGTTACCATCGCGTGGATTGCCAGGACGTAGTTGTTCGCATAGGGATCCATGAAGTTCTCGTCAATCAGGGTTCCTGGCGTGATGATACGAGCAACTCTGCGGTCGTGCATCAGCCCACCAGATTTGACCTTCTCTGGCGCATTATTGGGAAACTCCTCAGCAACAGCGACATAGCGATTCAGATCCTGGACCAGGATCTTGAGGAATCGATCCAGCTGGAAGAAAGGAAAACCGGCCTAACAAGACAAATTCGCACATCAGACCCAGGGAACATAAAGAGACCAATGACACGCGTATGATCCTAGCAGACGTGTTGCGGAAAACGAGAAGAGATATAATTTACCATGGAAACCAGGCCAGCATTTGTCTTTTTCTGGGCGACCTTGAGGTTTAACAGTGGGCCGTACTCCTCGGCGTGTTCAAAATACAGCTCGTAGAAACCACCAACGCGCGTTAGAAGCACGCAGTTGTCAAACTTCCGCATGTTACGGCGCGCCTGAAGCACGACTGTTGGGTAAGCCGGGCCCTCATCTTGCGCGGGATGGGGATTCAAAGGCAGAGCCCCTTGGGGTAGATCATCAAGCTTCACTGTCGACTTAGTCTTCTTGCCCCTGGAAAGGATGGAAACGTGCCAACTGGTTCCTACCCTCCCGCGCGTCAAGCCGGCAACCCCAGCTTCTCGACCGAAGCTGAAGCTGGAGCCGCGTATCGTTCCATGGGCGCGACGCAGGCGGAGGTGGGGTGCGGAGGCAGAACACAATCGGGCTGCGGTCAGTGACGGGGGAACCAAATCATGACAGGCGACTGTGATGAGTGGTCGGACCAACATGTGAGCGTATCATGAAGTGGGCTGTTTGGACGCGATGTCGAGATCGTTCTCTTCAATGGCCGATTTAGCGGTTCCGGTATCACAGTGCAGCGAGGAACGCGACAATGTAACGGCAGGTAGAGGGGATCCAATGACGAGATAATGAGCCGGGGAGTTCGGTAACTACTGGGGGTTGGCATGGGATGGATGCGAATCATGCGAGCAGCAGTGTGGACGTGGAATATCGCGAGATTTTCCGGGACGATGATCGAATTCGCCCGATTCGATTGGGGCCTATTGGGGATTCTCATTGCTACTCCCTGGGTACCTACCTAAAGGTGGAAATGCTTAGTAGTAAGAGTACAGCAGGGCCCGGCCGCCTGACAGGCTACATTATTATGTTGCCAACTGCTCTGTGGGGCGATGGTCCAGGCGCCTGGGTCTGGTTCCCATCGCCTGTGCCAAGGCACGTACGAATAGAGCACACACAAGGTTAGGTAGGTAGTATGGCACGACGCGCGGATGGGGTTGGAGAGGGATGGCGAGAGAAGAATGGCATGTTGCGACGATGGAATTTGGCAAGGGTCCTGCACGGGTCGGAGGGAAAATGCAACAGTCCCAATATAGCACTGGGTAAACAACGACCGACGCCGACCTGGTGGCAAGCATGATTAGCAAGCCTCGGTGGTAACGGAATCATCACGGAAGTTCCGTCAGCCGGACATGGGACAAAACAAGACGGCAGCTATGCGAGCGGATAACCAGACCGGGATGAAATGGAGAAAAGGAAAAAAGGGAGGAAGAAAGAAAACAGTATACAATGTCGGAGTTAGGAGTACTGTGCCTGGCAGAGCTTGAACAGATAGATACCAAGGTACGTAGGTCGTGTAAGCAAGACACGTTGCTGAGAGGATCAGTGATGACTCTGAAGCCTTGAACAAGAACAAGCCCCGAATAAACTCGATCAGGGTCGACCGCCGGCAGCCGTTTGCTACCGTTTGCGTTGGTCTATTTCTTTTTAAATGGGCGCCTGCCTGGTGTTGCATCATGGTCTTATGATACGAGAGTCTGTTTCGTCTAGTGTCATGCTGTTGGACCGGCCATCCGTAAGTACTTAGGGTGGCAGGTAGAGAGGGAGCATAGCAGTGGAGGCCTATCGGAGTCGCGGACCACATTTGCATCTCTGAAGAGCTGGAAAGCCTGACAAGTCGCCTGGCTGCTGTTGGGCTGCGCTGCAGGAACCAAAACCTATAGACCGCAGAAACCACAGTGTTCGTTGGACATGCTGGATGCCCGCAGCGCCTAGCCAACCAGTAAACGCCGGTCAAATGTACCAACTTTCAGCGAGGCTGTCGATGCAATGCATTGCCATGCGGGCGAGGGTCGGATGATAACTTCGTCATGTCGAGATTGACAGAGCGGGGGTCGCATCGTAACACAGAGGCCATGGCCGCATCGTGGCTCACCAGCTATAGCGATCAACAGGACAACCGAACTCCTCGCTTCCTGAAAGAGGGCGGCCAAGTGATCGCAGGAAAACAGACGAGGGTGGGCAGGGGATAATCAAAGATGGGCAGACGACGGTACAGGATGCCGCCACCCCAGACCATTCCATCTCATCTCCTTGGGTGGCAGCACCTTGCATATTTTGCCAGTCCCTATGGCTAGCGTCGTATCACGGCCTAGACTACAGGCACAAGGCCATGGCACTGGGCGAACGGCTGGGGCACCGCGGTTGTGTGCGGTGATGGGTGGAAAGATGTGGGCTGCCTTGTCTCTCTTGTGTAAAATGATGGATCGATGCTAGAATCGCGTGTGGCTGCCGAGACGGCGTCAACCTACCTACCTACCTACCTATGGCGGGGTGCTTGCTTTGCCACTTGCTGCTGTAGGACATCATCGCTACATGAGGACACGGACGCATATCTTATTTACACGGGACTTCGGGGAAACGGGTAGTTCGGATCGAAGCATGCCATGCAGAATAATTAAGAAGGATGCTACCATGTGTAAGCGTTTGAGGCAAATTTCCTCTCATAAGGTTCCCCCCCGCCCCTCCTCTCTGCTTGGTAACCTTCCCGGGGCCAGGACGGACGAAAAATATAAACAAGGGACAGAAAAGAGGGACGTCGAGTCTCGCTCGTCCGCATCTCACGGGATGACCGTTGTAGGCGGAGTTAGGAACTAATTAGGCACATAGGTACTAGGCGGCCAAGGCAAGATCCGAGAAGTCGGTGAAAGTATCTGGCTCGCCCGTCGTGCAGCATCGAGGTACGTGGAGATACGTACCGGGCCCAGGCCGCTAAAGCCACGGCGCGGTTGCCATTCGATTCGGCATCAGCCGATTTCGACTCCTCCTCAGCCCATTCCCGCTCACTCCCCAAATTTATCGCCAGACCCTTGGCCCAAACATGGCAGCATACACCGTCATGTCGCCCGCCTGGTTTGAAATGTCGCCCTGTAGGTATATTTATCTTTTCATGTGCTTCGCTTTCTCCACCCCTCTCCCTGACGAACGCTTGCTTTGATACATCCGTTTTCGCCTGCCTCCCAGTCTGCAGCGGATCCCGACTTTACTACTACTACTACTGCCTGCCCAACGACACTGTCAATTATTACTGCCGCCACTTTCCAATACACTCTAACAGCAAGAGCCTGGTTTATATCAATCCAAATTTACTGCCGCGTCTCCTGCGGCTGTTGCGATTTGAAATCCTCAAACTTCTTTCTCGGGTTCTATCGCGAACGCATAACTAGTGTCAGTAAGGAGGTACTCTAACATACGATATCTACGACATCGAACGCACCGCACAGAAACGACCTCACTACATAAGACGAACACCGCATAGAAAAAGCTGCTTCATACCAAATCACCCTCTATGGCGGCGCATCTACCTGCTTTCAATTTCAACCCTTTGACCCCCGTCACGCCCCCGCCCGAGCATCTCTCATTCCGAAAGCCCGCACTTTCTCTATCAGCTCAACTAAAACGCAAGGCCGCCAACATCACCAACGACCATGTCCCGGCCACGATGAAGAAGGAAGAATCACCAAGAACCACTCCGCCCATGGGTGCCCCGCCCAAGCCGACTTCGATTTCCAACACGAGTGCCGCAGACCCGACGAGCCAGCCGCCCATGAATCCCCAATACGCGGCCATGGTCTCACGCATCGCTACCTACTATCAACAAAGGTGTCAAGCCATCTCTAACGCGCAGCAGCAGAGATGTCAGGCCTGGGCGAACATGCACAAGCAAAAGTGTCAAGAGATGATGCAGGCGGCCATGTTAGTGGTGGCGTGGTATGTCCGCGACCGGGTCCAGCGGAGACGCCGAAAGCAAAAACGGCAATTTCGGACGGGGTTAAGAGCTCGGAGCACCCGGTCCCGCGTTGTCAAGGGCGAAGGGGTCCGGCGCTGGGTCATGAACTTGCCTGCGGGTCTGTCATCGCCGCCCGTCCAGGGGCCCGACGACCTCGCTGACCAGGACGAGGCCCACTTCTCCATGGATAGAGAGGTGCCGCCAGACAAGGACGCTAAGCTGTTTGAGATGGCCGACAGCATGATCAGGAGCCAGTACCGTAAGGTCGAGGTGCCCATCCTCGGCGTGCTCGGTTTTGAGGAGGACAGTGGGAGCGAGAGCGAGGCAGATGTCTATGACTATCCCATGAAGGACGAATTCGAAGAGGACGAGGCTGAAGACTGCGATGATGACGAAGACGATTTGGACCTAGATGACGAAGATGAAGAGGAGGAGGCCGGGTCCGAGGCTGTCCACCGTGGTACAGGAACGGGTACGGGAAGCCGGGGCAAGGACTCTGGCTTGTCATCTTGACGGCATTTTGGGGCGCGCTTTTGCTATGCTTTGTGTGGTTCCCTCCACCTTTTTGATACTCTTCTCCTACCTTATTCTGCGGCGTTCAACGGTGGGACATGGACGATGATGTGATGATTGGATTAATTACCCTCGGCGACCTACATACCTCACTTCCTGGCTACTTCTGCAGTATATATACACATATCTGGCACCATGCCGCTATGAAACAAGACAAACATGGTTCTTTTCTCTTTTTTTCTTCTTCTTCTTTTTTGTGAAAACTCGAGTTCATCTCATTACACACACTGTTAATCCATAAGTTAATCCATAAACTCAACAGGAAAGAGCGAGTTGCGAACGTCACCCCGAGCTCAGATTTCTCAAGTGAGATGGTGACGACCTTAATGGATGATCATACGTTTGGAGCTCTAAAAACATGAGATTTTTAGCTTTCCAGGGGAAGGGAGGGGGAGGGGGAGCAAACAAAGATCTTCGCTTACCTGCACCCTCATGACCCCTCACCCCATCACACTGACTGTTTTGCACTATTCTGTCGTTGTTCCGTCTGTTGACCCTTTCTGATGCCATCCATGTCAAAGGAGCTCATGACTGCTGAAGACTATAGCTGGCGGTCATCCGCCTGCAGTTCGTGTGACATGTGTAATGCAGCTGCATTTCATGCTGCTGCACAGCCCCCCCAGAGATCCACCGGGACTGTAGACAGGCACTCGGTCTAGGGATAACCGATATTTACTGAATCATGAACAGCGCTGGTGTAACCACGATCACGTACTGAACTTACAACGTCATTTTACTCGTAAGGTGCGTGGCACTGCAATTCTTTCGACTTGCATCGGGCTTCATCAACTACTGTCTTGACCAATGAAAGAGCCAGATTGCGGATGTGGATGGTCGTGGCTCCCGATAATATTGAAATTAAGCAAAGGCAACACATACGTCTCGTCAAGGGCAGTTGCGAGCATCAAGTCATGCCGGACAAGTTCGATGGCGGCCGCTCCAAAGAGACTCACACCACAGGTGCTCTGGCTAGCTGAACCCCGACTGCATCAACCACCCCATGTTCATCCTTAGTCGACATCTCGCACTACCTGAGCTTCCAGCATCGGTTCGCCAAAAATTTCGTCCTCGTTCCTTTCTCACCACCACCTGTATATCGTTTCTATCATCAACTACCTCCTGTGACATTATCCATACTGGCTGGTTTCGGTACAGTTATCCAAGTAAAGCCCTAATACCAAGGCCTTTAACAACACCACCACCTGCTTGTCTCAGTCACCGCAATCAGCATCATCGAGTCGACAAGATGAGGTAAGACAGGCGTTCGAGGTGATGGTTGATCCTCCATCCCCCCCCCGGCGTCCCGGCCAATCGAGGAGATCGCCCACACCTCCTCCTAGACCCAACCTCCCCGCACTTCTGTTGCACCGACATGTCCCCGCACGCTCCCACTGGCTGCGTTTCAGCGCCCGCCTATCTCTACCGCAGGGGTGTTCCCGTGCTCTACCTTAGCTCCCCCCAAAGAGCTTCGAGTCCGTCTCTGCTTTCAGACAATCCCGAGGTCAAAGCTAACGAGAACACCTCTGTTTCGTAGTGATCACAAACCCAAAACCCTTAATCGACATCTCACCGACGCTCTCCAAGCTGCCGAGAAAGTCGACAACGCATCTCCAAAACCCTCGCGGCTACATCATCACTTATCGGAGCTCCATCGTAATCGTCGACTAAACAATCGATCAGCTCCACCCGGTCCTCTCAATCCATCGAAACAGTCTGGACAGCCACTGCTCGATAGCTTGACAGGACACCCCATTATGGGTGGCGGAAGAGAAATCAAGAGCAAGAGCTCATACCCAACTCTCGCTTCCCGTCCTGTGGGACAATGGATCTCCAACATCTACAAGGAGAGAATTAACCAATTCTACTCCAGCGGACAATGGGAGAAGCACAACCTCCTGGCGTGCGTTACCCTCCCCCCGCCCCCCACCGACGCCCCGTAGTAAACCTGGGGAGCATCCCGCTAACTTGCACCATAGAATGATGACGGAGGGCACCGCATCGGGCGAGCCTCACGTTAAGCTATCCGTTTGGGACGCACCCGACACCACCCGCCCAACCTTTGAGGACGCTGTCTCGCACGAATTCAAAAAGACCGAGGTTGGCGCCTGGTTTGGCCCCTCTTGGTCCACCCATTGGTTCAAGGTTGTCTTGACCGTCCCGAAAGAGCTGCGTGACAAGGACCTTCTTGAGCTCCGCTGGGATGCCAACAATGAGGGTCTCATCTGGACTGAGGATGGCAAGCCGCTCCAGGGTCTTACTGGTGGCGGCGAGCGGACCGAATGGATTCTGCCAAAGGAGTTCAGGGACGGAAAAGAGCATACCATTTACATCGAGATGGCCTGCAATGGCATGTTTGGAAACGCCCCCGGCGGAGACGGGATCCAGCCGCCGGACCCTAACAAGTATTTCCGCCTTGGTCAAGCTGAAATTGTTGCTGTCAACCCCGAGGCACGAGCACTCTACATTGACATTTGGATCATTGGCGATGCTGCGCGTGAGTTTCCTCAGGACTCGTGGGAACAACACAAGGCTCTCAAGGTTGCTACTGATGTGATCGATGCTTTTGAGCTTGGCAACAAGGACTCCATTCTGAAGTGCCGAAAAATCGCACAGGAATACCTTGGTTCGAACGTCGACTCTCACAAGGTCTACAGCACCGACAAGGAGCCTCAAGTCTATGGAATCGGGCATTGCCACATCGACAGCTGCTGGCTCTGGCCTTGGGCCGAGACAAAGCGCAAGGTCGTCAGATCCTGGTCTAATCAGTGCGACCTGATGGACCGCTACCCTGAGTTGAACTTTGCTTGCTCGCAAGCTCAGCAGTACAAGTGGTTGAAGGAAATCTATCCCTATGCTTTTGACCGCGTCAAGACGAAGGTTAAGGAGGGCAGATTCCACCCCATTGGTGGTAGCTGGGTCGAACACGACACCAACATGCCTAGTGGCGAATCTCTCGTCCGGCAGTTCTTGTACGGCCAGCGATTTTTCGAAAGCAACTTCGGCGAGCGTTGCCAGACTTTCTGGCTGCCCGATACGTTTGGATACTCGGCCCAGCTTCCGCAGCTCTGCCGTCTTGCTGGCATGAACCGCTTCCTTACGCAAAAGCTCAGTTGGAACAACATCAACAAGTTCCCGCACACAACCTTCAACTGGGTTGCGCTTGACGGAAGCCAAGTCATCTGTCACATGCCGCCCTCGGAAACTTACACCGCTGAAGCCCACTTCGGTGACGTGAAGAGAAGCGTCAGCCAGCACAAGTCAATGGACCAGGATCACACGTCTTTGCTCGTATTTGGCAAGGGTGATGGTGGCGGAGGCCCAACCTGGCAGCACCTCGAAAAGCTGCGCAGATGCCGCGGCATATCCGATCAAGTCGGCATGTTGCCTAGAGTGCACATGGGTAACAGTGTCGACGATTTTTTCGACAAGCTTGAACCCAAGGCTACAGAATTCGTCACCTGGTATGGTGAGCTCTACTTTGAGCTTCATCGTGGTACATACACTACGCAAGCGAACAACAAGCTCAACAACCGCAAGTCCGAGGTTCTTCTGAGGGACGTTGAATGGCTTGCCACTATCGCGACACTCAGCGACGATGGCAAACATTACAAGTACCCAAAGAAGGAAATCGATGATATGTGGGAGGCCGTTCTGCTTTGCCAATTCCACGATTGCCTACCAGGCAGCTCTATCGAGATGTGCTACGATGATTCGGATGAGGTAAGTCACAGAGTGCAAGCACAAGATTACCAATGCTGACCTAGATAGCTCTACGACATGGTCTTCAAGACCGGAAAGAAGATCCTTGAGGACATCCATGGCGTGCTGGGAGTGTCTGCTACCACCAACGGCTGCATTAACGAGACCATGGCACTGAACACTCTCCCCTGGCACCGCAAAGAGGTTGTTGAGCTTTCCGCGACGGAAGCTGGCGTTGCGTGTGGTGAGGGCCAACTGCTGGCCATCCGTCCTCTTAAGGTCTCCAAGGAGGAGCCGGCAGTCACTGTCGAAGAAGTCAGCTCTGGCGTATTTGTGCTGCAGAACGATCAGCTTCGCGTCAAGGTCGAGGACGGAACCATAACTTCTCTATATGACCGTGTTGCCAACCGTGAGGTCATTGAGAAGGGTGGCAAGGCTAATCAGTATGTCATTTTTGACGACAAGCCACTCTACTGGCAAGCCTGGGATGTCGAAGTCTACCACCTCGACACCAGAAAGGAGCTTCGCTGTGGCAAGACTGCAATTTCCGAGCAGAAAGCGCATCGCGTCAGCTTGACCACCGAGGTCAAGATTAGCGAACGAAGCTCAATCAAGTCCACAATCACGCTTTCAGCCGCCTTGAAGGGGGTCCAGTCATGGGTCGAGTGTCACGCTGAAGTCGACTGGCACGAGTCTATGAAGTTCTTGAAGGTCGAGTTCCCCGTTGACGTCAGAAACACAGAGGCGTCCTACGAGACAGCGTATGGTCTCGTGAAGCGGCCCACTCACTACAACACAAGGTGAGTCTTCTCTTTTGATACCCCGAAGACAACCTCTAACGTATCACAGCTGGGACATGGCCAAATTCGAAGTCTGCTGCCACCGTTTTGCTGATCTTTCCGAGCACAACTACGGCGTTTCCATTCTGAACGACAGCAAGTACGGTTTCGCAACCGTCGGTAATCTGCAGCGCCTGTCTCTTCTGCGGTCACCCAAGGCCCCTGATGCCCATGCTGATATGGGAACCCACCAAATTCGCTGGGCGATTTTCCCTCATGAGGGGCCACTGGGTTCTTCGACTATCCGGGCAGCTTATGCCTTCAACAGCCCTCTGAAGCTCATGTCGGCGCCCGGCACTGTACAGGCATCCCTCAACAAGAGCCCTGTCAAGCTTACCGGGGATAGCTCTCTCATCCTTGACACTGTGAAGCGGGGCGAAGACGACGAGGACGTCACTCGCGGTGAGCTTCCGAAGCGCAAGGGGCGCAACGTCATCTTGCGTGTGTATGACAGTCTCGGTGGCCAAAGCCGGGGTGTTATTGAGACCACCTGGGACGTCAAGCGCGTCTTCAAGAGCAACCTGCTGGAAGACGACATTGAGGAAATCAAGATCGAGAGCGGAAAGTTCCCGGTTACGCTGCGCCCCTTCGAAATCGCAACCTACCGCCTGGAGTTGTAGGATGCGAATCTGGGCAATTGCGGTCTTGACTACGATTGTACCACAGACGAAGCCGACGTTGAGGAACCAGCTACGTCGGAGAATGAGGACGGTTTTGGATTTTGAGACTCAAAATGAATCACGATGGAAACAAGGCGAAGGATCAAATACGCCTCTTCGTAGGCGTTTTCGGACATGTGAATACCTGTGTAAAAATAACAAATAAATGAAAACAAAAAAACCCTCAGAATGGCTCTCTAGTTCCTTTCCCTACATGCGCCGCCCCTAAACGCCGTCGTTACTAGAAGCCTTGCAGATTCCCTAGGAACAGCGGGAAAGATCGACATCATTACACAGTACATAAACCCAAGCATTTCCACCGTGATCAAGTACCTCCCTCCCCCTTTATGCACTCACAGAGACCCATCTTGAGGCAACTCCTCGATGACGCCTTCGACAATGTCAATGAGCTCGTTGATATCCGGGCGCTCGGCCGGCTCGACTTTGAGACACTTGCGGACAACGTCGCGGATGGACTCGCTGATCTTGACCTCACCGGCGCTTGAGGCGCCCGGGTCGGCGGCGGCGGCGGCGGCCTGGCCCCTCATGCCGCCGCTGGTACCCGTGCGCTTGATGCCCTCGTCGGGGAAGCGCCAGTCGCCGCCGAGGACGCACATGCTGAGGGAGCCGCCCGTCTCGTCGGAGCGGGCTTCGAAGGGGGACTTACCGACGAGACAGGCGTAAAGGGTACAGCCGAGGGACCAGATGTCGACCTTTGTGTCAATTACAGTGCCGGTTTGGACGTCAAAGAGCTCCGGGGCGCGGTAGGGCATCGTACTGTGCTCGGCGGCCGTGTCCTGCGTCGCGATGGCGAGGGAGTGTGAGGTAATGGGGATCGGGGAGGGTGCGATGGAGCCGAGGTCCATGAGGATCGGGTTCGAGCCCGAGTCGTCGATCATGATGTTTCCTTAGGAAGGGCATGTTAGTCCGGTCCGTTTGGCGTTTGGTGGGGAGGGGACCTACCTGGCTTGATGTCCCGATGCGCGTACGACTTGACGTCGCCGGACCCGGGCGTCTCGCCCTCCATCAGCGGCCTCTGCTGCTCGTTCTCGTCCTCATCGTCGGCGCCTGTGGCGGCGGCCATGCTCGCGACGCGCTTGCCGCCCTTGTTCTTCCCGCTCTTCTTCCTCTTGGGGCCGTTACCCTGGTCTTCCTCATCGCCGTTGCCCATCTCCATCCTCTCGATGCCGGGTTGCCCGCGCCCACCACCGCCGCCGCCGGTATAATGGTGCATCTCCCTGAGCGCCTTGCAGACGCCCAGGAACAGGAGCATGAGCCTGCGCTCGGGGAAGGCGGTGTGGTTGACGAGGTTAGCGTTGATGAGGTCCTGGAGGTTGCCGCGACGGTAGTAGGGCAACAGGACGTAGACGGTCTTGGAGCCGGGCTCGCCGCCGCGCTCGGTGGCAATGGCATGGTCGATGCTGTGGATGATGCCGGGAGACCGGGCGAAGAGGCGATAGGCGTCAACCTCCTTCATAGCCTGGGCGACGGATTCGGCGCCGAAGGGGCAGCGGATCTTCTTGAGGGCGAGCTCTTCCGAGGTCTGGGTGTCTTGGACGAGGTACACGTAGGAGAAGCCGCCCTGCGCAACGGTGCCGTTAGTTTGCGGTTTGTTTTTTTTGTCTAAAGAGCCCGCTTCCAGCACGAGAGATGGGGCCGCGTATTGGATCGGGACGTAGAAGAAGAAGAACAAGAGGACTTACCTCGCCCAGAAGGCGGAGGATCTTGAAGTTGCGGTTGTTAATCTTGAGCGTCGGCGAGCCGGGGAAGCAGTTCAGGCAGTTCCCGAAGGAGTAGAGCACGTCGAGGAGCATTTGCGCCATACCGGGCCAACGGAATGCGACGGAAATGTCGATACGTGTGTGCGTGTGTTTGCGTGTGGGTTCCGCGACTTTTGACGCCGTGGTTGTCGGTGCTGTAGACAGCTCGCCGGGCGTCGCCGTATGCTGTCCGTCAGTTAAAAGTGGGTCGATACAATTGGCTTTCAGCGCTGTTGAATTGCTGACAATCGACACGTGGGTAATGTCCGGTCGTGGGTATCGCAGTGAAAACCTCGGCCTCGTTTGTTTGCGATTAGAAGTTGTGGTTGCAGCTGCGCGGGATACAGGACAGCTAGCTCTCCCACTTTGTTTCTCTGCCACCCCAGTAACCAAGTGGGCAGAAAGAAGCTGGCGCAGGTCCTCCACGTTCCAGCAAGTCCGAGGTGGGCGTGGCAGGTAGGTACCCTGGAAAAACAAGGATATGTGCTCTTCACGGAACAAGCCGGGATTGCCGTTCTTCGTATCCAAGTGGCCACTGGGAACGATTGGAGATGACGGGTAGAAGTCAAGGAGAATGGGCCGTCGTCCGCAATTGCGAGAAAGTGAATGTCGTAGGGCAAGCTTTTCCCAAGACAATAATAAAAACGAGCCGAAGGGGAGGAAACATCAGATCAACCGCTTGCTGCCCCTGCCTCGAGGCTGTGCTTTGCTGAGCTAAGGATCCGCGTAGGCAGAGACCATGAAACGCCACGGGGACCCCTCGGAGGTGGGGAACACCACGACTAGCTCCAGGTCCAGAAACGGCATTGAACGCTGATGTGCCTGCGGCCACCGGCGACGGGAAGACCCTTGCCGTCCAAATGCAGCCCGTCCCTAGCCTTCGGGGACTCGACCAAAATATGCATTCCTCAGCGAACTCTCTATCACATGTGATGCTTTATCGCACAGTTGTTCATGACTTCGCGTCTTTGTGACCATGTCGGAAACCCATGACTTAGGTCTACTATCATTAACTTATATAAACCCCTTGAGATGAATACCAAGGAGACCAAAAGAGCCGCTGCATCACACTCGGAGTGACTAGGAACCGAGTCCAGCGCGAAAAAAACCAACGCTGGGAAACAAGCTCTTCCTCGAACTGTGGTATCATCGCTGCAAATGCTATGACGAACGAAAACCTTCCATCGCTCTGACAACCCAGGAATCCAATACAAAACTGATCATTTTATGGTTTTACCTTCACAATAATTCAACACAAGACAAGGTTGCTGACGTGATAGCGTCTTATCCCTTGTACAGGCCCCTTCTCGCTGTTGTGACTTAAAGTCGATCCTCCTAGAATGCGTCTTCGAACGGACAATCGTAGCTCTCGTGACCGTCTCTTTCGCAAACGGCACACCACTTTGAGTTGTCTATCACACCTGTCTCCTTGCCAGCCACAGGGCCGGTCTCCATAGGGTTCGGGAGCATCTGGGTGTTGGACAGAGGAACCGTCGTCTTGGGCTTGACCGGTGATAGGGGGGCAGGCTTGTCTTCAGCAGAAACAGGTTGTATGTCCTCTTTGGTGGCATCCTTGATCGTCTTGATGGCGTCGCCATTGGTCTTGGTAGTCTCGGTGCCAAACATATTGGTGCAGGTCAGGATATCGTGGCCGCCCGTCTCGCAGATCTCGCACCAGAGAGTACTATTGTCGGTGACAGACGAGTAGGCATCACTCTCTGGCATAGTGTCTAATGTACGGACGCGCTTGTGCGTCGCTGTGGGGGGTTGAGCCTCGCTGTTACGCGTCAGAATGATCGTGTCCCGCGAATCGCGAAGCGACGAGCGTTGAGCACCACCGTTGGTGGCAGAGTCAGTTTGCAGGGTTGCAGCGCTCCCCCTACGGAGCAACTCTAGTTCCCGCTCGAGCTCCTCTTCACGCTGGGTTTTTTCCTTGACAACAGCACGGAGCTCTGCCAAGTCACGCTCCAGCTTGTCTCGAGCCAGGGCATTCTCGCGGACTGAAGGGTCTTCCGGCTTATCGGCGCCTTCACCAGGAACGGAATCCCGACTGAGGGAGTGGATGATCGCCTTCAGTCCCCGGATCTCATCTTCCTTCTGCTCGAGCTCCTTGGATCCAGAGAGACGGTCACCGCTTGGTGACCCTCTAGACCCATTCACCGCAGCCGAAGCCTTTTCGCGCTCACGGCGCAACTCGGTCCGCGTGCGCTCAACTTCGCCTCGAAGAAACTCGACCTCTCCTCTGGCTTCGGCTTCCCCACGCCGGGCATCTTCGAGGCCCTCTTCGAGTTCTTGAACCAGTTCCTCGAGCTGCTTCAACTGTCGAGCGACTGAGTCCACGTCATCAGTCCGGGATTCGAGCTCTCGGATTTCAAGCATAAGCTCGTCGATTCGTTTTTCGTAAACTCTTTCGGTCTCGGTACTAGCCATTTCCAAGGTGTCGATTGTGCTTCGGAAGTCTGCCCGATGCGCATCAAACTCGGCTGTGAGCATCGCAATCTTCTCGTTCTTCTCTTTGACCAATGCTCGAAGCTGCGCCGTGTCCTTATTGTCAAAGCTATTTCGTTTTGGTGCTCCCAGATCCGAATTCTCCATAAGGCTCTGCAGCTCGGTGAGACTGCTTTCCATCTCTGCCAGGGTGGCTGCCTGGTCTCTCAACTGCCTTTCGCGATCTTCCAGGTTTGCCTTCAGGCGCTCGATTTCGTCGTCATTTTGGGCTCGCGACGCAGCTCTCGACCCAGCCCCAGCCCGGGAAGGAGCTCTGAACTTGGAGTTGTATGAAGAGATCGAGTTCGTGCTTCCATTTGTCTGTGTTCGCTGCAAAGTATTCGACGGCATGGGCTCCTCGTCAAACATTGACGTTTGACCAAGGGCAGATGCACTGCGAGGTCCAAGACTTAATTTCGTATCCAGTCTTGGCGTCTTGCTAGGATCTCCAGCCGTCCCACGTACACTCTGAGCGAAGCGGTTGAGGGAAGGCGAGCTATGTTTGGAGGACACTTTGCCAGGAGTCACCAAAGACGGTCTCGGACCGGGCGTCATCTGCAGTTTTCGCACGGGCGACTCTGGCCGGACGGAGGGCCTGCTGATGGACTTCTTCAGCGCAGGACTGGGAGCCCGGCCTGGCCCGACAGATTTGCTCAGCATCGGTACCGAGGGAGTAGAAGGGGTATGATTCGTCGAGTTTTGTGTGCCGGGTTTAAGACCACTCGTCGTACTCGCCGTGGGGGTATGAGGGAACGAGCTGTAGGACGAGCCCGACGGCGAGTCCCTCCTGACGGCTTTATTGAGGGGAAGAAAGATGCCTGCGCCAGGGAGAGTCGTGGAGAAGTACGAGACACTATACAAAATCAGGGGCGGGTTCTGTCGTCAATTTGACTTTGGCAGAAAACTTACCCTTCCACCTCGCCAGAGTTCTTGCCCCTCTGTGCGAACTCGGGGTGCAACTCAACGCCAGCGAAAGTGCCCTTCTTCCCGTCCACCGACCCAATGAAGCGAACGGTGCCGAACATGTTCCCGGGAACTTCGACGACATCGCCAACGGCGAAGTCGTTCCCGACCTTACCGGGAGTAGCGGGTGGCATTTTGCGATCGGGTGACGACTCGGCTAGCACACTGTTGTAGGCGTAAGACTCGCTTACATCGGGAATGGAGGCGAGTGATTTGGGAGTCAAAGCGGCCAGGGAGGACTTCCGAGGCAGGGAGTGGTGGGACGGCGCGAGGCGCGAATGAGTGTTGTAGAGAGAGTTGAGACTAGGGGAAGAAGCAGTTGTAGAGGAGGCGAAGTTGCTAGTGTAGCTGGTAGCTTTCCGAAGAGTTCGCGGTGGGTGGCCGAGACTTCTATGGGTCGGCGCGTGAGCGGCGGTCGCTGTTGTTGTGGTGACGGACATGATGAACAGCCGGGTAAGTTTGGGTATTGAAGACAGTGCAATAAATTAGTGGATACCGCAGCTCGTATACAGGGACGCGGGCAGTAATGCAACCGCTAGATTGAGAGCTGGACGGCAACTCTACTGGAGCTTAGCTCTTTAGTAGGCGGCACAGGGTCAGGCCAGGTTGTCGTGGTTGCGCCTATTGTTACCCCGGGGCCCCACTGGTCGGTCGTCCACAACGCAAAGGTAGGTAGCGTAACGGGAGCTTAGCTCGCTCGCCTTGGCAGCAGTAGGAGCCACGCAGCAAATGAGATGCGTGATGAAGGTCCTGTTTGATGGCGGAACGAAATGATCTTTGCGAAGACCTCAGTATTCCGTGTGCGGGAGAAGGAACACAAATATGTGGCGGGAGGGAAGAACGCTCGGTTGATTGGGCGCGAAGGAGAGACAGTATTCGTACGCTATGCCGAAAGAGCACCACCGTGAGGTGTGATCGCCTGGGTCTTTGACCTTTCTGTAAGGTCGAGGATGGGTTGTCTGTGAGTTTGACATCCGCTGTAACTCTGCGTCTTTCAGTGACCTTGACAGATCCAGAAGCTCCGAGCAGCTTGGCTGAGTGGTTGGGAAGTGACCCGTGCCACGGAAACGGGTCGTTTGGATATGGCGTTGGCGATAGGAAAGCAGGACAAAGGAGTCCTGGGCGAAGGACGTGGCAAAGAAGAAAATAAAACAAAATCAGAGGTCCACAGAGGAGGAGGAGGAGGGGCTTTTTGTGACGATATGAGCCTCCTTTTCCCCTTGCTCGGCACGGCCGCTCTTGATGGGTTCTCCGACTTTGGCCACTTTATGGCTCAGCCTTTTGGGTAAGGATCCGTGGGCTAAATCCCATGCGCAGGGGTAGTGGCCGTTAAGGAAAGCGGGAAATGGGTTGGTGATCCGTCGGGTTGTGTACGTTGTAGCGTGGCCCTTGTGGTTGGTGGTTTTTTTTGGGGTAGCGCAGCGCGGCGCGAGGTATCAGTAATCTGGGGTGAAATGGGACGAGGGGTGAACGGACGGGTTGGTGTAGGGAAAGACAAGATCAAGCAAGACACATCTAGAACAAGAAGGCGGATAACAAGACCGTTGAATAAGTAAGTAGGCAGGCAGTAGAAGCTGGGCGATGGGTGGGCAGAGAAATGGGAGAGAGTCGCTGGCCCTGGAATGTCCGTCGCATTCATGACATTTATTCCATGAACCTCACTTTATGGTACCGCAACAGCTGGCAATGTTTACATGGATCCAGATCAAGTAAGAGTAGTGCTGCAGCCGCAGCTGCTTCGTCGCGGCGAATGTTAAAGAGACTTGCGCTGCAATTGGACCATCCAGCATGGATCTGCGCCGCTCCTTCCATCATTGACCGCAGATTTGAGCGAGGCAACCTTGAACGTCAAGGGGAAGACTCCTCCTCTGGTTGCCCCCCGAGTTCGTGCCCTCACGGTTGCCATGACGCTGTGGTCGCTTTGCATCGTTTAAGCCGTGGCCGGTTACCGCTGCATGCAGATAGCGGGTCTAAACTAGCCCAATCCCCAGGCAAAGACCGGGTGAGGCGGTGGGGGGTTCGTCTCCAGTTGACTGCCTGCATGCGACGTGTTCGTTGTCTTTGATGCTGGTATCGGCGGCAAAAGAACCACATATCTATCTACCTGCTGGACCCATTTATTTGGAATGCACCATCAGATAATCTTTACATGAGCCGTGGTGGACAATTACTGTCTGACTCCAAGGTCTACTAGTGGCGTAGCATCTGTGTAATTGGTTCGAAAGACCAGTCATGGTCCGATGTTGAGAAGGGGAAGGAGGTGGGCAGCAATTTTACTCTGGCTTCCTTTTCCCGGCCGTCCGTCTGCGCCGCCCAAATTTAGATAACGCCATTGAGTATTGATGGATTGGTTGGACCCAGATCGGATGAGGTGCTAGCCGGCCAGTAAGAAAGCGCACTTATTTACCGACAGTACGAGCGTTCCTTCTTGAGCCAACCCATGTTTGCCAGGCGATCAACCGTGATACTGCTGATATCTCTTCGGCACATGACATCTTGAACTCGCCCGTTTGTAGATTTCACGGCCGAGAATGGCAGTGAGCTATTGGGGGAGGGAGGTGAGATGGTCCCTGGGTACGCTCCCCCGGGCCATGGGTCCAGTGTGCACCCGCGTCGGTACCTGACGGGCTAGCCCTGTGGAGTGTACTGTGTGGATGACATGGTGTCTAGAATGCTGGTTATATGGCACGCCAAATGGAAGCTTATTATCATATCAGACGAAATAAGTCGCGCCAATCGACGAATGCTATTCGGCCTTCCATCCTTCAGGAACACCAGCTCAGTTCTTTACTTAGGTGGGTGCGTCGCAGAATCGCGCAATGATTGGCGATACTGGCGGCACTAGAAGCAGTGTATTTAACTTCCATGCCAATCACATATCTTTGTTACAAGTACTTGTCAGGGATGGCAACGTTGTGTCTCCATTGGAATGAAGTTGATCTTTATGCCACCACTGGACGGGCTTCCTACCTCCCGAAACAGTGATATGCTTACATAGTAGTAGACTCCGGGTCCTGTGCATCAACCCGTGCCTTTTCCACTTGCCTTGCACGCGCAACACCCAGCCGGCATTAACGTGTTGACTGGCGTTAACCTAATTGTAGGATGTTCTCTACTGCTCTTCCACGGATCATGCCAAACCAATTAAAGGCTTTCTCGTCCCTGTGCTGTACGGGCGCGTCCGTGTTGATCAGAATCTCGATGTAAAGCACAGCTGCGCATGTAGTCGATACCACATGGATCAACCTATCTGCTGCTTAATTCGTCTGTTGTCACAGCCACTGATCGTTCAGCTTGGCGAGTCGTGGCTCCTCTCGATGATATCCTCCCTTCCAATGGGTCGCGTGCCGTCGTTAAACACCATCGCCTCGCGGTGTTGGCGCCTAAGACGTTGTTCCTCGGCCGAGTGCTCCAGCGTACGAGGCATTTGCTCCACCGCCTGCAGTCCCTCATCTTCGCCATCCACGTTGTATAATGTGGAATGTAACACAACGCTGAAGCCAGAAAGATTTGGATCTGGGTTCACACTTGGGCTGGCTTTGTTGGAAATGAGATTACACGCGAGGATTGCCTTTGCTCCCTGCGTAGTGTGCGCGATCCTTGTGACAATATCAACGATGCGGTTGTTCTTGTGTTCCATGTAGTAGGTGAAGTTCTCCTGCCGCTCGGCGTCATTTTCTCCCCAATTTTGCTTAGCTAGCCACTTTTCCACGAACTTGGCCTTCACCAACATATCTGCGCCGTACTTAGTGATAAGCTCGAGGACGAACATGAGGCAGAACCGTTCAGCCATATCGCGGAGATAGTATTCGTCCCAGTATTTATCGTTCAATTTCGTTTTTTCCACGTCGGCTAGGCTCAACTCGAGGGACCTAACGAGGGCGGTGTATGCTCTCCAGGTGTGCAACTTCGAGAGACCCTCTGCGAAGTCTAGACGTCAGTCAGCTCTTCCGCTCATCAAGTTGAACGCCAATTCCTACCATTAGTTTGTCCCGTCAATGTTGCCAGAGCACGGAGGTTCGTCATGCGAGTGTCGTAGTCTGGCCGCGTGATACCATAGAGCAAATGTCGGACAGTGTCGGAATCATTGACAGCGCGATCGCAGAGTATCTTGATAGCAACGTCACGGATGGAGAAGTTTGGATGACATAGCAGCTTGTCGAGAGTCTCGAGACCGAGCGCATCCTCGGTCTCTTGGGTGATGTATTGCGTCTTCGGCGGCGTGATCTTGACTTCGTTGTCGTCGCGAATATACGTTAGCATCTGGGTCATCATAGTGATCATGCCGAACGTAGCGGCACCGATGCCCACGAGGATGACGCGCTCATCGCGAAGAAATGACACCAGAGTCATGTTGTCTGAAGATGAAGCGAAGAGTATTGAACCATGATCAAATACCAGGTTTTCAGCATTGAATGAAGTAAGGCTAAGGAAAAGCAAGTTTTGGGATTGGCACCAAAAAGCGTGGGCAGCTCACACGTACTAGCAATCGAGCTCGAGCCATGACGACTAACTGATTTTGCCTTGCGCCACCGCCCTGCCATCCCCACCACCATGATAAGATAAGAAACTTTGTGCTTCGTTCCGCTCAAAAAATTTGGGCAGGCGAATGCACTATTTCCTATCAGCAGCGTCCACAACACCGAGTCCCAGGCACACACGACAAGATGGCCGGCTCGCAGCTCAAGCGACTCAAATCTTCCCTTAGGGAGCAAGGAATTGTTGGTCCTCAAAAGTCTAAGAAGCAGAAACGCCAATTCGCGCAAGATGAAAAGGCCAAAACCGACAAGCGTCTGCAGAGAGGTGCGGCCCTCAGCCAGATCAGGGAACAATTCAACCCCTTCGACCTCAAGCATAATCCCCGAGGCCCCAAGTTCGAAATCACGACCAACAGGCCTCAGAATGGGGCCGCGGCAAAAGGCATCCATGGCCGTCCGACCGAGGCCAAGTCTTTGGGCGAGCAGAGGGTGAGGATGCCCTGTTGTGTCTTTGCAGAACGCGATGCTAACGAACGCAACAGCGCCGAGAGACTTTGCTAGTTGAGATGCAGAAGCGGAACAAGGTCGGTGGAATACTGGATCGTCGATTCGGTGAAAACGACCCGTCTTTAGCCGAGGAGGAGAAGATGCTCGAACGTTTCGCCCGTGAAAAGCAGAGAACGCACAAGAAGACGTCACTCTTCGATCTTGAAGAGACCGAGCCGCTCGGCGAGTTGACACATATGGGCCAAACTCTCAATTTCGAACACCACGACGACATGGCAGATGACTTCGAAGAAGACGATCTCGGGGAAGATGGCGACAGCGACTCCTCTTTGACCGAGAAGAAGAGGCTCAAACGCCTCCGCAACGCTGGACTTGGTGATGACGACGAAGCAACTGCCGATGAGCCTGAGCGGAAAAAGTCGAAAAAGGAAGTTATGGAAGAGGTTATTGCGAAGTCGAAGATGCACAAATACGAACGCCAAGTCGCGAAGGACGAGGACGAGGACCTTCGGATGGAACTGGACAAGGAGCTACCGAATCTCCACGCTCTCCTGACGTCTCACGGCAAGTCTGATGCGCAGAAGAAAGAGGAGGCAAGCAGATTGATTGCTGGAGTTGACAAGTCTACTTTCGAGAAGGAATTTGACTTGCGTCTCAAGAAGCTCGTGCAGGATCGCCGAGCAGCCCCCACGGAGCGCACAAAGACCGATGAGGAAATGGCGGCGGAAGAATCGAAGAGACTAAAGGAGCTGGAGGAGAAGCGCTTGAAGAGAATGAGAGGCGAGTCAGTCTCTGACGATGAATCTTCGGATGAGGAGATGGAGGATCAGACCCTCGAAGAGCCTGCTTTCCAGTTCATCCCTGAAGAAGAGGACGAAGATTTTGGTCTCGGAAAAGGTATCAAAACCAAAACTCGTCCCACTGCGACTGAACTGGGTTTCGATGACGAGGATGACTTCCTTATCGAGGACGACTTGATTGCCAGCGGGTCGGACCTGGAACCCATCGAGAGCGAAGAGGAGCAATCGGACGAGGAGGAAGAGTATCAGGGGGACGATTCCGAGGACGACGAGTTTACAAAGGGACTGCTTACTGAGGAGGAGACGAAGAGCTCTCTATTTGCGAATGCGGGCGGAAAAGGGGGGCAAGAGGTCGATAGCTCCGATCTGCCTTACACATTTCCATGTCCACAAAGTTTCGAGGAGCTGCTGGCACTATCGCAGAAATACCCTAGCGAAAAGTTGCCCACCATCGTCCAACGTATTCGAGCTTTGTATCACCCGAAGCTTGACAGCAAGAACAAGGAGAAACTCGGAAACTTTGCTCGCGCACTTGTGGACATGGTCGGTAACGGCCCTCGCAATGAGAGCAGTCCGTCTTTCCAAGTATTGGAGAGCCTGGTTCGACACATCCACTCTTTGGCCAAGATGTTCCCAATCGATATTGCAAACCAGTATCGGTCTCACTTGGAGGAAATCAGCCAGCAACGGCCTCTGGCTGTCCACAATGGAGACCTGACGCTGCTGACCGCGATTGCATCGACATTCCCGACGTCGGATCATTTTCACCAAGTTGCGACTCCCGCAATGCTTACCATCGGCCGTTACCTCGGCGGCAAGATCCCGCAAACGCTCAGCGACTACGCCATCGGCATCTACCTGTCGACTCTGGCGGTTCAGTACCAGCAGTTCTCGAAGCGATACGTGCCCGAAGTCATGAATTTCGCCCTCAACACCCTGTGCGCGATAGCTCCCTCGGCGGTTCCGAAGGTCTCCGGTAACTTCCCTATCCACGAACCCGCACCGGGCATTCGTGTCTCGAATGCGCGGAAGACAGAACTCCGACGGCTTTCGCCGGCTGACTGTGCCATCGCGGAGGTATCTGGCGCTGAGGCCGAGTCCAAGAAGACTGCTCTGCTCTGCACGACTCTTCAACTCCTCGACGCTGCAGCTGACATCTGGGCCGCAAAGCCATCGTTCCCCGAGACCTTTCAGCCCGCATTCGATATCCTTGCGCACTTGGGCAGCACATCAATCCGCTCCAAGCTGCCCGAAGCGCTGGGCGAGCAGCTTGACAAGTCCAAGCTCAAGCTGGAACGGATGCTAAAGATCGCACAGCTCTCGCGAAGACCGCTCGAGCTGCACCACCACCGTCCGTTGGCCATCAAGACGTACATCCCCAAGTTTGAGGACTCGTACGACCCGAACAAGCATTACGACCCGGATCGCGAGCGTGCGGAGATGGCCAAGCTAAAGAAGGAGCATAAGAAGGAGCGCAAGGGCGCCATGAGAGAGCTGAGGAAGGACGCCCAGTTCATGGCCCGCGAGAATCTGCGCTTGAAGAAGGCGAAGGACGAGGCGTACGAAAAGAAGTACAAGCGGCTCGTGGCGGAGATTCAGAACGAGGAGGGCAGGGAGGCCAACGCGTACGAGAGGGAAAAGGAGGGCAGGAAGAAGGCCAGACATCGCTAGATGGCCTGCGCTTGCAGTGTTTGTTTTATGGCATAGTATCAAAAAGTTTGTTGGTGCTTTTCGGCATGGTAATTTCCTTTTGTATTCAATACCAGCATATACAAGTGTGGATGAGTTTAGAGCCCATTTGAGGATCCTCCTATAGAAAATTATGAAGAGATGCGCCCGATCCAGCTTTACATTGTTGCTCATGCAAAATTATCAACTTGATTGCACCCCTAAGTAACTGAAGTTCATGTTGTAAGCACAGCTCGCCTGGACGAAGGGTGGTGCGTATCTAGGTAGGGTGGACCCGTAAGAAACCGCCATCGCATCCATGATTCAGACAGTGTTCCTCACAGCCAACCGCAGCTGACGTGGGGTTCCACCACCACTCGGCCCCAGAGCTCAGGCACGATACGCCAACAACTCCTGTTAACATTGGCCTTCACTTCACAATTACTAGACTGGTTGATAATTCTCCATGATAGCAGCTGATACGCACGTACAAAGACATTAATCTCTGGTTGTGAGTCCAATATTCTCCAGTTGGGCGCGAACAACAGCCTCCTGCGATTTGCTTGCATATTCATAACAGCTGAGGGGCACCTTGATTTTCTACGCCAATTCCAACACGCTTATACGGACTTACTTATTGCGTGGCATATAACCCAACTAAAACCTGCCACTTTTCCTTCTTCCTAAATAATACTGAGCCTGGCACAATAAATAGGCAGCCGTCGGAAAACGCCACATACGCAGGAAAAGACCCGCCAGCCATGGATCCAAAACAATCAGCAGCCTCGGACGAGGAGGACGACTACATGAACATGACCTTTGAAGAGCCCCCGGCCGCCAAGAAAACCCAACCGGAAACTTCCCTCCAGCGGCGTCAGCGTCTCAAGCGCGAGGGCGAGATCCGCGGGCGCGTCAAGTCCAAGGAGGAGCTCGCGGCCGAGGAGGCGGAGGCGCGCGAGAAGGCCCTCTCGCGGTCGCTCCTCGAGGACGCGGCCGCCAAGAAGAGCAAGGGCCTCGCGATGATGGCCAAGATGGGCTTCAAAGGCGGCGCGCTTGGCGCCGCGGGCGAAGGCGCGCGCACGGAGCCGATCGCCGTCGAGATCAAGGAGGACAGGGGCGGCATCGGGATGGAGAGCGAGAGGAAGCGCAAGATGCGGGAGGCGGCGGAGCGGATTGAGGAGGAGGTCAGGGAGGGCAAGAGGGTCAAGGTCGACCCGCTGGAGTACCGGGACCGGGTAAGGCAGGAGAGGGAGGCGGCGAGGGTGCAGGCGCAGGTCTTTGCGGCACAGAGGGTCGCGGAGAGGATGGCGGACGAGAAAGATGCCGAGGGTGGCTCGCAGGTCGTCGTCGTCGTCGTGGACAGCGACAAGGAGGCGGGCACCAAGAAAGAAGGGGGGAAGAAGCCGGCTCCCGGCGCAGCAGCGAGACCACTCAAGTCCATCAACGTCCTCTGGCGGGGTCTGGCGCGGCACCGGGAAGAGAAAGAACGGGATCGGCGGATGCGATATGACCTGGAGCAGAGCCTTTCGCGGCTGCCGACGTACGAGGATGACCAGGAGGACGAGGACGACCGCACGGCGCTGGGGAAGAAGCGCACGGTCTACGTCACGGCGGAGGACCTGGACGAGGAGGATCCCGAGCTGGACGAGTTCAACGAGCTGGAGGACGCCGAGAAGCTGATGCGGCTCGTCGAGTACCTGAGAAAGGAGCATCGGTACTGTTTCTGGTGCAAGTTTACTTATCCAGACGACGAGATGGAGGGATGCCCCGGCGTCACAGAGGAAGATCACGATTAGTTAAGGATGGATGTATAGTGTTTTGGTAGTAGAAGGTCAGCTGGTCACATACTTAGGACGGGGAACAAGATAGTTCTTAGTTGTGATGGGTGTCATTATAGTTGTAAAATATCTAGATATATTCGATACAGGGTGGAGCTGCGGCCTCTAGGCCTTTCCCGCCAAAACATCGTACACGCCCATTTCTTTGGCCACCTCTGCCATGTGGCTCTGTGGGACAGGACCAACTGCCTCCATATACACCGTCTGCATGTAATGCGAGAGCTCGTCCCCGCGCTGCTTAGGCGTCATCTCATCCAGCGTCGTCGACCGACCGAGTAGTTTCTGCCGATTCTCGATGTGTGCGTCGATCCTCCGCTTCACGAGACGGAGCTTCTGTCTCGCCTGAGCGGTCTCCCACGAGAGACTGGTGGTTTCGAGCAGCATCTCGAGGGCCAGCACCTCGGGGGGCGTGAATTTGAAGACGTCCTTGAGAGCCTGCAGCGCGGTGACGATGCCCAGGTTGTCCTTGAGCCGGCGGAACGTGTGCAGAATCTTCCGCGCGAGCTGGCCGTCGAGGCCGTCGCCCTCGAAGACGGATGAGAAACGGACCATTTCCGCAAAGGTCTCGCGCGCAAGCCTGACTTCGTTGGCGAGCTCCTCGCCGGTGACGTTGTGCAGCCTGTTCGCGCCCAGCATCTTCCACAACGCCATAAACGTGTACGGGTCCGGCTTTACCTGGCGCTCGTACACCAGCGCTCGGTAGAGCTCTCGTGCCTCGGAGACGTTGCCATTCTGAGAGTATGACTCCATCAGCTGGTTCATCATGAACGCGTCTGGGCTGATCTCTGCTTCTCTAAAAGCGTCCCAGAGCTTGTCCATCTCGCCCTGCAAGCGTCGAACGCGGTAGTTTTCGGCGAGCAGAGAGAACGTCTCGAGCGTGGCCTTCGGCATTGCGCCAAGCTTGCTATTCTTGGAGACTTCGACAATGCGAACCGGCCGTTCCATGGAGGACAAACGACCACGGTTGCGGACAAATTCGATGCGGGCGTTGATCATGTCCCATGCCAGCTTGTCCGCCCTTTCCACATCATCAGCGCCGCCGGACCTTTGCCAAGCGCCAATGAGCCCATTCACCTGGATAGCGGCTGCCTCGATGCCCTTAGAGCGCATGAAGTTGAAGACGCTATACGCTCCATCCAGGTCGCCGGCACCAATGAGTCGCTTCAGCCACTTGCCAAAGAAAAACTTATTGCCGATCTGGGATGGCAAGCGTTGACGTCCCTTCAGCTCCACTGTCCCGGAGCTCATCATGTCGACAAATGCTTGCAGTGCCGCCTCCGTTTGGCTTGTCGTCAAAAAGAAGGAGATGACTTGGTCGTAGTCCTCGAGCCCCATGGATGTGCCGAGTAGGTCTCTCATACGCCGGTACGCGTCCCATGCCTTCGTTCTCGCTTCGTTCGTAGGATTTGCCGCGCAGCTCCTGATGTAAGGCATCAAGATGCGTGGGTCAAGTTGACGTTCCAGCAACTTGTTAACCGCACGCTCTGCTTGAGCCAGATCCCCCTGTTGACAAAACATACGTACTCCAAGCTCCCAGAAGTCCTGGAATGTCTCGGCACCGTTGTCACCGAGGGTCGATCTACATCGCTTCCAGTTGTCGATGGCCTTGGCCTCCCACCCGTCTAGGAACATGGCTTCCACAGTCACCAGCTGCTGTGGCGGGCTCAAGGCTACCTTCGCCTCACTCATGTCCCTTGCCAGCAGCGACACATAAGTGAGCCGGCTAGGATTGTGTTCCTTGTTCACTGACAGGATCTCCCAGAGAAGGTTCCACACTTCTGGAGGAACATGCGCCCATGCCCTTGCTAGAGATTGCCGCGCTGCACTGTACGCCTTCCACACCGGTTGGATATTTTTCGCATGGACACCCTCACCTCTTCGTATTTCCTTGGTCGTTCGTGAGAGGAGGGCGTTCAGTCGTGTGATACGCTTTCGCTGGTTGAAGCTCCATACGTTTTCGGGGATCTGCGGAATCGGGGGGTGCTTCTTTCGTTTCGAGGGGTCCTCGCGAGCCGTGGCCTCGATGACATCCATGGTCGCTACAGGGTTCGAATCATCGAATTCGCTGACATCAAATCCCGCTGCGTCAAGCTGCCTTTCCAAGTCTTTGATGTAATCGTCCAGTTTCGCCTTCATCTCCTCGGTGCTGTTGGCCCCTCCCAGTTTTCCTTCAAAATCCTTTGCGATCGACTCGACGTCACTGATTCCGAATGCCCCCAAACCACCTTCTTCTTGAAGTCGGAATAGCATGCGCCGCATGTCAGACGCCACTTCTACTTTGAGTTCCTCCTCCATCTCAGCCACTCCGCTCATGGCGTCTGTGAACGCATCCTCGCTCCCAAGCTGCTCGATCTTGCCTGTTTGGCTCTTTTCGAAGAACTTCAAGATCGGTTCACCAGTTCGTTTTTGTGTCAGCTCTTTTAGAAGTGAAGCAGCTGCTTTGTTGGAATCGGTATCGTCTCGAGGGGGTTGCGTAGAAGAGACGGTGTTTTCTGTTCTCTGAAGGCCGGAACGAGGACGAGCTCCAAGCTGGGCCACCCGGGAGCTATGCCGTATAGCCCATGATTGCGGGGCCGAAGACCCAAGTATTGACCGGCAAGACTGGCAAATGAATGTGTTTCGACATGCTAAGTCGCGGAATAAGGATCTACGAGACATAAGGAAAGTCGTAGTTGGTTAACGTGAAGAAGAACAAGGGACGTGTGGCTTTCGGCGCAATAGAAGCTCCTAGTAAAGAAACAGGTCAGATTTTTTGATGGACCCTGAACCCAAATGCCATTGCACTCGCACCTAGGCGTCTCACAGCACGCGTTAATGTAGCTTATCTTATCTTGGCCCCATATTTACGATATACCGCCTGCCGTCTGCAGCAAAGCCGGCCGCCACACAGAGGCAGAAAAAGATAATTTTCTAGATCCCACCTTCGTCTTCGCTCTTTGGTCTAGGACATTGGCAGTACCGCAAAACGACGGCACGATGGCCTCCGCTCCCGATTACCTGCGGTTCACCGGACATAGATCCTTCGCCCAGCGATTGATCATCTCAACCCTCACTGGCCGGCCTGTGCACATCTCCAAAATTCGCAGCTCATCGCCGACAAATCCAGGTCTCGCGCCGCATGAGATCTCGTTCCTCCGCTTGCTTGAAGCCGTTACCAATGGCAGCTCCATGCAGATTTCGTACACAGGTACGACAGTTACGTACCATCCTGGCCTGATAACCGGTACCATGGCTGGATTCGGCGCATCCGACGGCGACGTCATCGAACATAGCTTGCCGCCGAACAACACCCGCGGTGTTACTTACTTCCTCCTTCCAATCTGCCTCCTCGCGCCATTCTCGAAGGCCCATGTCAATATCCGATTCACAGGTCCGGGCGTTATTACTTCGGCGACCGAGACGGGTGACATTTCCGTCGACTCCTTCCGCACAGCCATCCTGCCCCTTTTTGGTCTTTTCGGAATACCACCAGCGCGAATTGAGCTGAGAGTGCTCTCGCGATCTTGCCCCGGGAAGGGTGGCAGAGGAGGCGGCGGTGTCGTGGAACTTAGATTCGCAAGCCAAGTCCGACTTCCGAAAACCCTTCACCTCAACCGAAACCCCGGAAAGATAAGGAGGATACGCGGAGTCGCATACTGCACTGGAGTCTCGGCGTCCAATAACAGCCGGATGATCCATTCAGCTAGAGAGGTGCTGAACGCGCTGGTTTCGGACATACACATTGCGGCGCAATACGATACTGCACCGCTGGTCACCGCTGCCGACAAGTCGAAGACACGGACAGGTATCGGTTTTGGTCTTAGCTTGGTCGCCGAGTCAAGCTCTGTCGGTGTGCTCTACTCTGCCGACGTCGTTGCTCCCCCGGTGGGTGGTGTCGTTCCCGAAGATATTGGCAAGAACTGCGCCTACCAGTTGCTGGAGACCATCGCGCAAGGAGGCTGCGTCACCAAAACATCTGCCAGCACAGTGTTGACACTGATGGCAATGGGATCCGAAGACGTGGGAAGATTGAGAATAGGACGGGATGTCATCGGCACAGAAGAAATGGTAGGGCTTGCGCGGGACCTGCGGACGTTTGGCGCGAGCAGTTGGGGTTTGAGAGATGTGGAAGACGATGACTCAGGCGACATACTTGTTACGGTAAAGGGAAGCGGCGTTGGTAATGTTGGTCGTAAGATTGCTTAATATATCAGGGTGCGCAACGAAACTAGAATCGCTGCATGGACATCGTGTTACCGTTCGCGCTATCTCTGACTCCTCTGATTGCGTTCTAACTGGGGCATCCTTCTCATCGCCGAAAGCCTCGTCAATGCCGCTGTATAGCCTAGCGTTTGGAGCGAATGGCCTGCCGCCCCCCAATAGTCTGTAGTGGCATGCCTGATAGTATGAGATATGTGAAACTCTCCCACAATACCGTTTCCCGAACTGAGGACATCGAACAAATGCATTCCACTAGCTGCGTGAAGGGACGAGCGGCGTCGCGAAGATTGACTTTGTTCAGCATCTTGCTCATGTTCGCCTTCGCCACTAGGCTGCAGAGGCTGCAGCTCCACACTGTTTAGGTCTTCCGTTTCCAAGCCAGGACCATCCCTCAGCACCCCTCGTTCCTCAGCATCGTGGTCTTGAGTCGAGGCCATTCCAATTGTCTCTTGTAGCGCTGGTGGTAATCGGAATAGTATAGGTCGCACAGTGGGGCGCAGTTTCTCTCGCTCGGAATGGATAGCCAGCATCAAACACTGGATTACCAGTATGATGCAATCGAGCGCGAGAAGTATAAACCTGGAGGTCGGCGGCGTTTGCCCGATAAAGTCCACAATCACGCCTCCATGAAGATATCCGCGGGCAGCTTCACCAGCTGTGGGTAGCGATGTGAAGATGTGCAGTAGGATGCAGATGAGGTTCGGAACGAATACCGAAATAACCTGTGACCGTGCCGCCTCCATAGTCAGCGGATAGTCGTCAGGCTTAGGTGTAAGCCAATGATGTTGACCATAGACGCGGACGGCGAAGCGGAGAATGGAACATCTATGCCAATGGTCAGCGTATCTGCATCGAGAGCTGGGCATGGAGAAGACCTACTCCATGTAGTATAGAGTGCAAAGCTCCGCGTAGACCAGAGCGTCCAGGTTCCGTAGCAACTGGGTCATGAAGTCAAATTTCCTTGCGAGGCCTGGGTTGATTTTCTGATGCTTCCGCCGCCGCTGCCTCCTCCTAGTGCTCCTGGTGTCCCCATCGTCGGGCTGCTGCGACAGCTCCGGAATTCCTCTGCCATCCTGTTGTTCATCCTCGAGAGGGACCGATCGGCCTGGCAGGGTGTCTGTCCCGGCATCATCGACCATAGCTCGTTGGCCTCATTGGTGTCGGCGGAGAATCCTGCAGCGTGGCGGTGAGCGACGCTTCATACTCCAAAAATCTGGGTTGCGGAAGCTCGAGCACAGATACTACTAGCTTTCAAAATGGAAACATGTGTGAGGATGTTCTCAGCCGTTGGAACTTGATGCGGACAGTTGTGGATAAGCGACACCGAATCCAGCTGCAGGGATGCCGTGAGTGACGCCACTACCTAGGGACAAGCTGCTCTTGGGAGAAGCTGCACGTACGGTACCTGTACACTTGACCAGCCCCTTTGACTGCAGCTTCTGACAGGCTCATTAAGCGCAAGCCAACCTTTTCTTTTTCGGAAGAAGGATAATCATTGATACGAGGACCCCTCCTTCTGTCCCGCGTAGGGTCCACACTCCCCTCCGATTCGACTTGTCCCAGCCAAATTTCTGCCACGAGTTCCCGCCTAATTTACAATTGCCCCTCTGACTCAACGAGCCGAACACTTACAATTCGACGTGCAAGCCACATTCTCAAGACATCAGCGCACACAACCATGGCGACGGCGAGCAACGGTCCTTCTGGAGACCTCACATCCCAGATCCTTCTTGCTCTGTCCAAGAAGGATCCCATCCTGTCTGCCGAGCATTTCCCCGAGTTCCAGTTCGTTGACATCAAGGCGGCGTTGGACCGACTCGCCAGTCGTTCCATGGTGAAATACGAATCAATTGACCGAGAGGAAGCAGTTCTTGAAGCAGAGGGCGAGCAAATCGCGGAGCATGGAAGCCATGAAGCTCGCGTCTTTGAGGCTGTCCGCAAAGCAATGGAGGGGCTGACGGTGCAGGAGCTTGAGGCTGCCGTGGGCGACAAAAACGTAACGAAGGTCGGTCAGGGCAAGGCCTTCAAGGAGAAATGGATCAAGAAGGGCAGCGACGGCAAGCTTGTTGCATCTGTGAGTCTGAGTCTCAGAATAAATGCCTTGGCAAATACTGACTAGTTGAACGCAGGCCGAATCGATACAAGACGTTACCCAAGCCCAGCTCCAGCAGATCCGGAAGACAGGCACTCACGACCAGAAGATCATCACCGAATTGAAGAAGCGCAAGCTCATCAAGACACAGAAGGTCATCACCTTCAAGATCCAAAAGGGGCCCGAGTTCGCCCTGGAAATCAAGAAGGAAGAGACCGACCTTACGGCTGACATGATTGCATCTGGTTCATGGAAGACAGCCAATTTCAAGCCGTACAACTTCAAGGCTCTTGGAGCTGACCAGAACGCCGGCGCGCTGCACCCCCTCAACAAGGTCCGTCACGAGTTCCGTCAAATCTTCTTTGAGATGGGTTTCGAGGAGATGCCCACCAGCAAGTTCGTCGAATCTGGTTTCTGGAACTTCGACGCCTTGTTCGTTCCCCAGCAACACCCGGCAAGAGACCTTCAGGATACCTTTTACATCTCAGATCCCAAGGTGGCGGACAAGCCTGGTCCTGAGTCGGCGGATGACAAGAAGGACTACGAGACATACTGGGAGAACGTCAAGCAGGTCCATCAGGACGGCAAATTTGGCTCGATCGGTTACCGTTACCCGTGGGCTGCGGACGAAGCCCAGAGACTTGTTCTCCGCACACATACAACGGCCATCTCGACGGCAATCCTCCACCAACTGGCTTCCAAGAAGGGTCCGGACGGCAGGCCTCCCCCAGCCCGGTACTTCTCTATCGACAGAGTATTCCGTAACGAAAGTGTCGATGCTACGCATTTGGCCGAGTTCCACCAGGTTGAGGGTGTTATTGCAGACTACGGCCTGACGCTGGGCGGTTTGATGGAGTTCATGGAGATCTTTTTCAACAAGATGGGCATCACGGACATTAAGTTCAAGCCAGCGTACAACCCCTACACCGAGCCGAGTATGGAGATTTTCAGCTTTCACAAGGGCTTGAACAAGCTCGTTGAAATCGGCAACAGTGGTATGTTCAGACCGGAGATGCTTGAGGCCATGGGCTTGCCCAAGGACATGAGAGTGTATGGTTGGGGCTTGAGCTTGGAGAGACCGACCATGATCAAGTACGGCATCTCCAACATTCGCGAGCTCTTAGGACACAAGGTGGATTTGAACTTCATCGAGAGGAACCCGGCGGTGAGATTAGAGAAGAATTAGATGAAACGGCATGGGAAGTAGAAAAGAAAAAAGAAAAAGGGATATGACTTACATGAGATGAGCTTGGGCTAGCATAATGTTGGCGAATGGAATACCAATCACGTTTTGAAGGGTCATATTGCATAAGTGCATTCGCTTCTTTTTTCCTTATTTTTTTCTCTTCTGCCAATGTTTATTGACGTGCCAATACTAAAATGGCTCAGATGCCCCACACAAAACTTTACGTAGCTGGCTTTTCTCTTAAATGAGCTGCCATTGCCTAGCAAAGGCTGCCGATGATCCTCATGATAAGTTTGCGCTTCGCCCATCGGTGTCATCGGCACCATTACCGATTCGGCCTCACCGGAGTTCTCCAGCGGCATTCCCTAGGGCTGCTTGGTGGCATTGGCCAATGGATAAGTGCGAAGTCCACAACTGCCCCCAGGCATATGACGGGGCATATGACGGGGCAAATGCCAACTATAGCGGGGCATATACAAACGTCAGATCGTAGCCCAAAAGAAAAAAGAAGCTCGGACCCTCAAACAGGTGCGTGCAGTGGATAGGTAGGTTGGAGAACGCGGAGAGTCAGAAATGACACTGGAGTTGCAGGAGATGCAGACCGTGAGTCACTTGATCGTCCTAGCTGGGGACTTGAGTTACAGGAGTCACAGCACAGAGAACAGCCTCCCTCCAATGACCCCATCCCCATCCCAAATGAGCAAAAGAGGCTGTGACTCAGTGTGTACTGTGCAGCGTCCAAGCTGCTGGCAAACTCAGGTATCTTGGCACTGGTCTGGGCACAACAGGAGGGAAAGACTTGCTCGGGGCACCGTTACACTTCAGTAGGATGCGGTGCTGAGAGTTTTACAATGCTATTCTTACCCCTCGTTGAACTCTGTTATACTGGGGTTGTAAGAATTTTTCGCCAGAGACCATTTGACGTGCCTGGATGTCCGTGTGTGTGTGTGTGTGTGTGACTGCGACGACGCGGAAACCTGCGATAACGGCGGGAAGTGGTCCCTGGACTGCAAACGGGTCCCTAAGAAGAGAGACGTTTATGAGTTAGCGTTGCGAGTCGTTGGGCACCCCGATCGGCCAATTCAACAACGAAAAATTTCCTTATCTTATCACACTTTGGAACCGCCTTTTGTCGCTGAAGACGAGAACTTTACCATCCTCTTCCCTCCCCACAATCTTAGCAAAGCGAAGGAAAAGAGTCACAACCCTTCAGACCCGGCGGCCATTATAACGCTCTTTTCTCCTGGTCCTGAAACCATTCAATTGGCTCTGACCTCGAGCATTCCCTCTCCTTCTCACAGGTTTTAGTTGAATTGGCACCTTGAGACCATCATAATGCCGTCGGCCATGTCAAGTTCTTTGGCAGGTCGAGCTCCGGCCGTCCTCCGACATGGTCGACGAGTCCCGACAGCTCTGACCGGCCGGAACTTCACCCTCGCTGCTTCCAACGGTCTGTCCAGGGCCCAACTTCAGAGCAGCAGCGCAAAGCTGCTTCAGAAGCGCCTCTTTTCCGCGAGCGCGCTTCGTTCCAGTGCCGTGCAATCGGCGCCGAACCCCAAGGCTTATCTTGAGAGCGGTGTGATCAAGTCTTCTGTCGGTGTCGACGTCAAGAAGGTACTTGTCATTGGCAGTGGTGGTCTCGCCATTGGTCAGGCTGGAGAGTTCGACTATTCAGGTTTGTTTCACTCCTTAACTACCTTCTCTCTGCGCATGTGTGCGCAGAGAAAAGTGAGTCACAGACATCAAGGAGCCCCTGGCTAACAAGATTCGCCATGAAGGATCGCAAGCTCTGAAGGCTCTGAAAGAGGAGGGCGTCAAGTCCGTCCTCATCAACCCGAACATTGCCACCATCCAGACCAACCACTCGCTCGCCGACGAGGTATACTACCTGCCCGTCACCCCGGAATACGTGACGTACGTTATCGAGAAAGAGAAGCCCGATGGCATCTTCCTCTCCTTTGGTGGCCAGACCGCCCTGAATCTCGGTGTCCAGATGCAGCGCATGGGTCTGTTTGAAAAGTACGGCGTCAAGGTCCTTGGAACCAGTGTTAAGACCCTTGAGACGAGTGAGGACCGCGACCTTTTTGCTCGCGCCCTCGACGAGATTGACATCCCCATCGCCAAGTCGATCGCTGTTGGAACCGTCGAGGAGGCTCTCGACGCCGCCGAGAAGGTCGGATATCCCATCATCGTCCGTGCCGCCTACGCGCTCGGTGGTTTGGGATCCGGTTTCGCAAACAACGAGGAGGAGCTCCGCAACATGGCTGCCCGCTCCCTCACCCTGTCTCCCCAAATCTTGGTTGAGAAGTCTCTGAAGGGCTGGAAGGAGCTCGAATACGAGGTCGTCCGTGACGCGAACAACAACTGTATTACTGTTTGCAACATGGAGAACTTCGACCCCTTGGGCATCCACACTGGAGACAGTATCGTCGTTGCTCCCAGCCAAACCCTGAGCGATGAGGAGTATCACATGCTGCGATCCGCCGCCATCAAGATCGTTCGCCATCTTGGTGTTGTGGGAGAGTGCAACGTTCAGTACGCGCTCCAGCCCGACGGCCTCGACTACCGTGTCATCGAGGTCAATGCCCGTCTTTCTCGTTCTTCTGCTTTGGCGTCCAAGGCCACCGGATACCCTCTTGCGTACACCGCAGCCAAGATCGGCCTTGGTTACAGCCTCCCCGAGCTCCCCAATGCCGTCACTAAGACCACGACCGCAAACTTCGAGCCTTCCCTTGACTACATCGTCACCAAGATTCCCCGCTGGGATCTTTCCAAGTTCCAGCACGTCAAGCGCGACATCGGCAGTGCCATGAAGTCTGTTGGTGAGGTTATGGCTATTGGACGTACCTTTGAAGAGTCCTTCCAGAAGGCTATTCGCCAGGTTGACCCCAAGTTCGTTGGCTTCCAGGGCGACAAGTTTGATGACCTGGACTTTGAGCTCCAGAACCCTACTGACCGCCGTTGGCTCGCTGTTGGTCAGGCTATGCTCCACGAGAACTACTCTGTGGACAAGGTTCACGAGTTGACCAAGATTGACAAGTGGTTCTTGTACAAGTTGCAGAACCTGGTGGACTGCACCCGCGAGCTCGAGCAGGCTGGTGGCCTTGAGGCCCTCAAGAAGGACCAAGTCCTCAAGGCTAAGAAGCTCGGTTTCTCTGACCGTCAGATCGCCAACGCAGTTGGCAGCACCGAAGACAAGGTCCGCGAAGTTCGCCTTGGCTTCGGAATCCGCCCTTGGGTTAAGAAGATTGATACTCTTGCGGCTGAGTTCCCCGCTGACACCAACTACCTGTACACCACTTACAACGCCTCGTCCCACGATGTCACATTTGAGGATAAGGGAATTATCGTTCTGGGCAGTGGCGTCTACCGCATTGGAAGCTCTGTCGAGTTCGATTGGTGCGCTACCGGTGCCACTCAAGCTCTCCGTAAGATGGGGAACAAGACTGTCGTCATCAACGTAAGTAACATGATTTCCCCCCCTCCCTTTCGACAGCCATCCGGCGCACTTTGAGGAGCTGCTTCAAATATGGAGGCCGCAGAGGCACCTGCACCTTGAAAAGAACGATGCGCAATCAGTAGCTATGTCTTCCTGACATGCTCACTCTCACCCTCACTTTCATCCCACCTTTCGAGAAACTCCAATTAACCAGGATAACATTCTAGACTAACCCTGAAACGATGTCGACCGACTACGATATGGCGGATAAGCTCTATTTTGATGAGTTGACTTATGAGCGTGTGATGGATATTTACGATCTTGAGTCCGCCTCCGGTGTGGTCGTCTCTGTCGGTGGTCAATTGCCCCAGAACATGGCCAGGAAACTACAGGAGACAGGAGGCGCCAAGGTTCTTGGAACTGACCCTATTGATATCGACAAGGCCGAGGACAGGCAAAAGTTCTCCGAGATCCTCGACAGCATTGGTATTGATCAGCCCGCGTGGAAAGAGCTCACCTCCGTCCAGGAGGCCGAGGCCTTTGCTGACCAGGTCGGATACCCCGTTCTTGTCCGGCCCAGTTATGTCCTTTCCGGCGCTGCCATGACTGTCATTCGCGGCCGGGAGGACCTGAAGGAGAAGCTTGAGGCAGCCTCCAATGTATCTCCCGACCACCCTGTCGTCATCAGCAAGTTCATTGAGGGTGCTCAAGAGATCGATGTCGACGCTGTGGCTTCTAAGGGCAACCTGATCCTTCACGCTGTCAGTGAGCACGTCGAGCAGGCTGGTGTTCACTCCGGCGATGCTACTCTCGTCCTGCCCCCCGTCAACCTTGACCAGACCACCCTAGACCGTTGCAAGGATATTGCCGAGAGGGTTGCCAAGGCCTGGAACATCACCGGTCCCTTCAACATGCAGATCATCAAGGCCGACAACCCTGAAGGCGGCGAGCCTGCGTTGAAGGTTATCGAGTGCAATCTCCGTGCCTCCCGTTCATTCCCCTTCGTCAGTAAGGTCCTTGGCACCAACTTTATCGACGTTGCCACCAAGGCCCTCGTCGGCCAGGAGGTCCCCGAGCCTGTCGACCTGATGGCCGTCAAGCGTGACTACCTGGCCACCAAGGTTCCTCAGTTCTCTTGGACTCGTCTTGCCGGCGCCGACCCCTTCCTCGGCGTGGAGATGGCCTCTACCGGTGAGATTGCCTGCTTCGGCAAGGACCTCGTTGAGGCCTACTGGACCTCTCTGCAGTCCACCATGAACTTCCGTATGCCCGAGCCTGGCGAAGGCCTCCTCTTCGGTGGTCAGTTGAACAAGGAATGGCTCCCCACCGTTGTGAACTACCTCGCCCCTATGGGTTACAAGCTCTACGCTGCCGACAAGGAAGTCAAGGACTTCCTCGAGTCGAATGTCAAGGGCATCACTGTTGACGTGATCGAGTTCCCCAAGGAGGATAAGCGCGCTCTTCGCGAGGTCTTCCAAAAGTACGACATCCGCGGTGTCTTCAATCTGGCACAGGCCCGTGGCAAGACCGTGATGGACGTTGACTACGTTATGCGTCGTAATGCTGTCGATTTCGGCGTTCCTCTATTCATGGAGCCCAAGGTGAGCTAATTATTGCCCCCAGCCTCTGTCCCTGTTGTTTTGTCTTCCTATGCCTGCTTGGGTACTCGAGGAGACAGTGCCTCATCCAATCTCACACAAACAATCACTGACGATTATGTAGACTGCTATGCTCTTTGCTCAGTGCATGAGCGAGAAGCTGCCTCGTAAGGAGGGCATTCCCTCTGAAGTTCGCCGCTGGTCTGACTTCCTCGGCGGCAAGCCGTTGTAAATACTACCTACACCACCTTGTTTCGGGTTTTCACGGAGTTTTGGGCTAGCCGGAAATCTTGTTCTAAGAAAAAAAAAGTCCTCAGAATTGGCGATAGGCGATGGTGTGACAGCGGGAGGGGGGAATGAAAAAAAGAAAAAAAAAAAAACCTAAGAGTTCTGTTCGAAAATCTCCTCGATCTCCTGATAGTGTCAGGCAAATCGACGACAGGAAAGCCGTGAACGCACAGGCAGGATGCCAAACGAAACAAACAAGGTTATTGGAAAATTCAATTCCTCTCAGACACCTTTCGTGATGTGACTGCTTGCTGCAGGCGCCTTTGTACTACTACACCCGATGGGAAGACGATGTATGCCTTCCATGCGAATATGCTCCCTAAACCACCCAACACCAGACCGGTAAAGCCTTTGACCGACCGAACGAGTAGACATTCCCAATCCTTACCCGCCGACGAAGCTCGCGAGAGTATCGTGTGACGCACCATATCGTCGCTCACGTATATCGTTTGCATACAGCCGCATGAAGTAACAGAGCAAATCTTACGATGACTGCTCTGCTTACCGAGGTGGGCGACGCTCGTTCAGCCTGAAGGCAGCAAATCGTTTAGCAAGTGGTTCCGTGGTGCCGGACTGGCGGCGAGAAGGATCACGCAATTCATTGGAAGCGGGATGGCCCTCGGACTGCCGTGGGCGCTTGGGGATTCGCTCACCGGTCGATTGCAGGATGGCCTGCAAAGTCTGCCAGCCTTCGGTAGATCGCAGCTGATAGGTATCAGCGAGGTCATGCTGCGATGCAACACGGCACAACAGCGACTCCTCATCCTACAGATGGTGTCAGCGAGAAATATCGGGAGCAGGATGAATTACACACTTTCGAAAGGATACCCATCTGGTGGATGAAACACAGCAGATGGAAGTTGGACATTTCCAGACCGCCTTCCGCTGGCTTCTGGCCTCCGGAGAACTTGAGAAGCCTAGATGCAGCAGAGTGCTCCTGGCTTTCGCCCATGTATTCGCGATTCTCGATGGGGAAACCTAGTTGTGTGAAGGTGGGCTTGGACTGGTCCGGGAAACCGTGTGTCAAAGTCACAAAAAGATACTCGACGGGAAACGAGGGCTTCGCGTTCTCTTGGACGTTGGCGCCGTACTCGTTGATCCTGCGGTAGAAAACCTCGGGGATGTATCTGGTTCGGCTGGTAGATCCGTCGTCCTCCTCTTCTTCCCGGACGAGCATGGCGTTGGGATCGGCCGAGGGCTCGACGATATCCGCACGCACCATCTCGACGGCGTCGTTAGATGCTTGGTATGATGAGATTGATATCTCTCCCAACTCATTGCCTGAGATGATGCATGTGACGAAGTTGGAGCCAAATTTCCCAGTATCGCTCCACTTGGTAGGCTTCGGGTGCTGAGCTTGCAAGCGTGAGATGAAACAGATTTCTTGAGAGGACAAAAAGTACGAATCAGCGTGTCGCTTGCACACAACTGATCCGTCACCAGCCCCAGCGTCGAGAAGATCAGTAAAGATGACGCCAACCTGCTGCAGTCCGCACAACCGTGCAACGTCGTCGACATCATTCTGGTTCTCCCAGGCGTTCAGCGAGATGCCATCCACCTCGTCAACCTGAGGCGGCTCATAGATGGCTTCCACCACTGCTTTAATACCAAGAGGCACGACTTCGTATTCAGTGTACCGCCCGTACATGATACCCAGTCTTTGGCCACCCGTCTTCCTCCATGCGTCAATGAAGGTGTCGATAATCGCTGGTGACGAGAACTCTACGTGGTCGACCATCCGGAATGACTGAGGCTGTAGCGTAATGGCGCTGGGCTGGCACTTGGTGCAAATACCTTCAGGCCACTGAGGATGCCCGGAAGGGCAGTCTCGCTTGACTCTGAAGTACGGTTCGGCCAGGGGTGGAATGAAAGAGCTTCCGAGCTCGGGTTTGTTCGTGGCGGAATTGATTTTACGAAGATATGAGTGAAATGACAGATACTTGATCTTCTTTTCGTCGAGGTACTTGGCGTCGAACGGGTCCAAAGGCATGCAGTAGTCGCACATGCCCTTCGGGCCATGGCGACACATCTTGTCGCGTCCTCTCGGGATCTTGCCATCCTTCTTATCTAGGCGATCATCCAACGGGTGCTGCTTGACCACTTCCCAGGGATTCTTGATTTTCTCGGACGGCGAAGTCACAGGCAAGGGATCGATCGGCAGGTCTTCGGTGGGGAGGATGGGCTTGCCATTGAGGCGGTTCGACGATGCGAGGGGCGGCTGTGTGCCATTGGTATCACCATTCGCCTGGCTGACCTGGTGCCGATAGCTGATAAAAATGAGGTCGCCATGTCTGCGACTGTCAGCTTGCAATTCGAGCCTAGGATTACTGCCATCATCTTACTTCAGTCCAATTTGTCCGACCTTGAAAGATGCAATATCGGTCAGGTTCTTGGCATCGCCGCCTGTCGGGGCATTGGAAAGTGTGATGGTGTTCGGGTCAACGGTTTTTGGAAGGGTCGGAAGCAGCTAGAAAGAGTTAGAAGGGATGATGATAGCTTGGAGGGAGTTCCTTACCAATCTACCAAGCTCGCCAAATGAGGCGTCCTTGTCGATGGTCAAACGGCTCATGCCGTCGGGCCCTCTCAGTCTCAGAAGCATGTTGGGCGGAGAAGACGAAGCTGTGTGAGGGTAAACCCAGGTTGAAGGAATGGACGATGGTATAGTAATTAAATAAGAAAACTCTATAAGGATGTTGTCAGCGGAATGAGCCCATGTCCTTTACCCCCTGTCGTTTTGATTTATGAGGCGTAAGAAGGACGTGTGGTGGAAGAAGGTGGTGGAAAGAAAGCTCGAGTTTGTAGTAGCTGTTGCTGTTTGTGTTGTTTAATGGGATGGGTAGGAGCTCCAGGACTCGACTTGACACTGGGTGAATCGCCGCCGACAGCGTCATCAAAGGTGGTGCCTTGGTGTGGGGCCGGCAAAACGATAGAGGGAGGGGGAGGGACAGTGCACGTTCCTTCAGCGACCCCTGGCATAGCTTATTCACCGCCCAGCAGGGGCGCGGTAATGGCCTTGCTAAGGTGGCTTGAACGGGAAAGTGTAACAGAGCAGCCACACTTGCCCTTGATGTGCTCTTGTATCATTGTACCCCTGTCAAGGAGCTGCTGCTTTACTGGATACTTTCATCAACTTGGAGGAACTGTGACAATAAGACTTATGAAATCCCAAGAAAGCGCAATCGATATGCAAACAATTTGGTAAGTTTTAAATTCTCACATATTCTAGAACCACGTAGACAAAGAAAAATGAAGAATAAAGAGATGAAATACTCACATCATCAAATAAAACACAGTAGGTATTGTAGAAGCATGGCAAGACCCAGAGGCAGAATCTGGTAAAGCAGCGGGCCCTCTTTAGGTGGACAGCAAAAAAGTGACCTGTCCAATGCGACCAGCAAGCTGTTCTGTCATACAGTACTGGACACGCTGCATCAACAACACGGGCTGGACGTCTGCAACACCACAAATTTCCTTGTCCCTCGTTCGTCTTCTCTGTTCCTTTTTCTCCCCCCACCACGATCCTTACGAGAGTGCCAAAATAACCATAGCCATGTTCAACGTCGACTGGATGAGCCTTGTGCTCCCATTCGCCTACCTGACTGTTCTCGGTGGCGTTTTCATGACCTTTTCCACCATCTACAGAAAGCGCAAAGCCAGTACGTTCTCTGCCCGCCTCCTCCCTCCCAGCCAATTCCAAAGGACCAGGCCCACGATGCGAGCCCTTCAGGGCGCGCAAACAGTACAGCATTATTGATCGATCTCCTTTTCTTTTAGCTCAAAGCGCCAATCTCGCACCCTGGTTCGGTCCTCATCTCCAGCGCAACATCTACCTTTCCCTGCTACACCTCGAATCCCCCGAAGAGGGCCAAGAGAAAGCCCCCAAGATCCCTTCCACTGTCATCAAGGCTGCTCTCCTCCGCCGCGCCGTCGAGGACATCCATCGCCTCGTTCAGATCCGATCCGCCAAGCAGGCGTGCAGCACGTTACTGCAGCGGGGAAGCGTCGGCGATGACCTGTGGCAGCGCTTTCAGCGTGCCGAGAAGGAGATGGAGGACGAGCTGCGCGACGTCGTGATGGAGGTTTGTAAATCCCTCTTGCACCCGGGTGGACGTTTTAAACGACAGACATGCTGACTTTTGACCAGGCCAATGCCCTCGCGCCCAACTGGGGTCAGTCCATCTTCCAATCCGCCAACGAGATCGCCGCCAACACCATCGCGCGCAACCGCCTTGAAGAGGTTGCGAACACCGTCGAGCAAGAGAAGGCATGGTGGGAGAAGCGCAGGGCAACGATCCAGACCGAATTCATGAAGGAGCTCGACGATTCCGAGAAAAACTCGACTGCCCCGCCTAGTGTCGACGGCGACGCCGTTCTCGTCGATTCCAACACCACCAGCACGCCCTCTAAGAAGAAGAAGGGCAAGAAATAGACAACAGACGTGCATTGCCCTTTCCCTCTCGTACAGCAAAAATCATATCCCCTGTCGTCACGCATTCATTCCTCCAAACCTCTCCAAATGTGGGCTAGGCGCTCCGCGGTATCTCTCAATCGTCTTCAGATACCTCATTCTCCCCGGTGTATGATACGGAAAAGTGGCGAATAATCAAGAGCATTCGACCGCTGCCCGGTTGCGTTAGGCGTTTACGGTCATGGGGCAGGGAATTTTTAGTATCATGAATGAATTGAGAACCTAAATAAGTTGGAATTTCCCCCTTGCGCTCTCGCTCTGGCCCCAAAAGAAGATCGGTCTATCGCCACCGAATGTCGTGAACCCCGCCGCCAACGCCTTTGATATGCTGTGATATCAACGCAATGCCATGCAAGAAAGCTGGTAAGTCAAAAGAAATCAAAAGCAACTGCCACAAGTGTGCATCCACCAAATAAGCCCCCCCCCCCGCCCCGCCCCGCCCCCGCGAACCGGAGTTCTCAGGACTCAACGCTCATGAGTACCAGGGCATCTTCCTCCGCAGGGCCGCCTCGTCCTCCGCCAGTCTCGCCTGCCGCGCTTCCTCCATGATCTGCTCCTCGGTCTTGATGCGTATCCGGATAGGCGTATCGCAACCTCTAGAGTTCAGTTAGTCGACTGATTCTCGAGAGGGGATGAAGGGAGGGATTAAACGGCTTTCTCGCCGTCCCCTCCCGTCCGCAACGTACCTGAGACCGATAAACTTCCCAATCTTCCTGCGCTTCTCTTCGAGGCTGAGACCCGACTGCCAGGTGATGGGGCAGGGGTACTGCCCGGACCAAGGCGAGGGGCTGCGCTGGTGGTAGAAGCGGGCGAGGTCGTCGAGCTGGTCCTCGGTAAGGAGCCAGAAGTTGAGCAGCGTCGCGGGGAAGGCCGGGTGAACGGTGCCGGTCGACATCTGCACGAGCGGGGCTAGGCGCAGCCGCATCTGCCGTACCTTGTCCTGAAAAGCCGCGTTGCGGGCCGCCCGGCGGTTGCTGATACCGCCGTTAGTCGTGTGGTGATGTCTGGTTGCCATCTTTTCTCTTCTCTTTTGCCCTTGTCTTTTGTTGATGATTCTTTTGCGCTCTTGCCTTTCCCGTCTTCTCGGTCTATTTCCTTTTGTAGATCTGGAAATAGGGGAAACCTGGGTGCCCCAGGTGGTATTCGGTTCTCAAGCAGATTTCAGGTGTGCTGTGCTGGGTGAGGAATTACAAGGTTGTCAAGGAGCTCGGCAGGCAGGAGAATGAATAAGTGTCTTGGTTGGAAGCGGAAGTGATCAAGTGACGAAAAAGGTATTCAGCAGAAATGAGCTTATGAAGAGCGTGTAATCCCAAGATATGTAGAAAATAACGATCTCCGAGGGAACAGACTGGCGTCTTTCAGTTTTGATGCTTGTTCTTTTTTCTTGCCTCTGGTCTTTTGATAAAAAAAATGATGCTCGGCCCTTTCACAATAGGAAGTCTATGCCTGCACAGATCAACAGCAAATGGAATGTGTGCGAATAGATGTCTATAGGTCTGAAGATAGGAAACGGGTGCCAAAGATGTGAAGTGTGAGAAGATATCGAGTCCAATCCTCCCAAGAATACCGAGTGGAAAACTCGCATTCTTGTATGCAAAGTCACCGCAAAGGAAGGTAGATGGGTCCCGGCCACTAGCCGGCCAAAATCCTCATCCCATACCGTTCCCCCCTTGTCTTCCTTTGAAGGTCGGAACGGCAACACGACCAGAGACAACAACAAATGACCCAAAAGGGCAATGGAGAGAAAAAAAAATTACATGATGACCCTAAAGGCTGGTCTAAAAACCGGTAGCAGAGAAAGAGTAAACCGTCAGGTCCAGGCTCTTGGCCTCCGCCCAAACAAACGAACCGAACAGCTGGGACCCGAGGAGAAGAGAGGGCTGCGGCAGTGGAAGGAAACTAACGCGTCAGGCGAGACACAACTTCTTTGTCCACTGGCGGCCAGAGTTTGCCATTCTGGGTAAGGTCCGCGAGGACAACAAGTCTGTCGCTTTTCGCTAAACAGCCCCCTTTCCATCCAGTCGGTTCTGCTGGGAGCGCGGTGCACCTCCTTCCCCTATGATCTTCTTTATCTCCTCGACACGCCCAAAGAACATGAGACATGGCAGAAAGTGGGGAGGAAGGATGAAGATAATGGTGGGCTGACATCCTGTTGCGTATGGATGTCTGCGAAAAAAGCCAGTTGGCCGGCCTAGAAACGTATCTCGCGCCGGCCGCAACGGGAAACCAGCTCCGCCCCGACTATGGAGGTTCCGAGACAACATCCGCCCCTCTCCACTATGCTCCTTCTCTCTCACCATGGCCGGCAGTTCTCTGAGCCGTGCTATTGGCAGCTCGCGGGCGGAGTCAGGATTTGTAGACAAAGGCTGGTTACCCAGTTCCATGGCGGTCTGCACAACGAGACAAAGGCTGCATGAAAACACAATGGTCTTGTTGAAGACAAAATCAGCCGTGAAGAATGTCGTTTTCGACATAAACACGTCCGAGTCAATGACAAATTCCTCGAGAGAGACATCTGCGTACTCCCCCACCGTACCCAGACCCGTCGCCTAGCACATCTCAATCATAGAAAAGTCACAATATTCACTGATTGATTCAAGAGCAGAATTCGCCTCCTTATTCTTGACAAAAGCTTTTTTTTCTATTTTTTTTTTTTCTATATATATGTAAATTGGACCTCGAATTTTTGCTCCGCTCAATACCTTTCCCCTGTGGAATTGCAGGATTGACGTGCGTTCTCACGTCATGGCCCCGTTTCGCAGCTGCAAGGCGCTGTCGTCGGCTCTTTCAGCTTCTCAAAGCCACTTGATCTTGGCAATGTGGTCCGTCTTCTTTCTGCTCGCCTTCACAAAGCCGAGAGCCTTTAGCTCGGCAAGTCCCCGATAGAAGAGGACCAGAGCCGCCCGCTCATCGGCGTTCCCTTCGCTCTCTGCGTCGTCACCGCCGCCCACCATGGCGTAGAATGCAGACCACAGGTCCGCGACGTTGATGAGGTTGCCCGTCTCCAAGTACAAATGATACAGCAGCGAAGTAACGGGCAATGTGGTCGAGATGCCCTCTTCTGTGCTGCAGCACGCGCACGCGAGGTAGTCCTGCGGTCGCTTCAGGCTCCGCTCAAAGACATCCTGGGGACGGGGTACGAAAACGTCGCGGTAGGGTGTCTTGGAATCGTATAGCCATGTCTCGTGCAGGAAAACACTTGCAGCCGGCTCGCAGCGTATGATGTCTTGCAAAAGCTCCGCAATACGGTCCACGATCTCGGTAAAAGCTTTGTCGTCTTCGGAAAGCGCAGCCGAATCGTGGCTGAGTTGCACCTTTTGCGCAACAACAGTGGTACGGAGAACTCTGCTGTGGCCACTGTACGCGCTCCTCAAGGTGGTGCCACCCTCTTGCGCCCTGCTTACTAACTCCTTTGACCTGTCGAGGAGGGTCTGTACAAGAGATGGCGTGTCCCCGGCCTCGGACTCCCATCCGGCGAGACATAAGTGGTCATCTCCACAAGTTATGGTCTCACGAATATGTTGGAGCATCGAGACAAACTCATCCGCTTGCATCCGCTTGATGCTTTCAATCATGTCCCAGTCGTCGGTCGCAAGGTTGATGCCCTCGGCCACCGCTTTCATGTATATCGAGAGAAAGTCTTCTTGGCTAACACCCATTGCCTGGACAAGCTTAAGCGAGCGGAGGAGACGAGTCACCCATTCGCGTTTCTTCTCTGGAATATCAAAAATCTTTTCGCGTAGTAGGTTGTCATCCTCCAACAAAGACCTCGCTAATCTCAAATCTTTGCCCTCGACGGCGCTTTCGACCTCGTGCCGAAACGAAGGGAGCGATCGGAGAGCCTCGAGGTGTTCGTTTTGCACAAGTTCGCTGTTCATCTCGTCGTCCTCCGTCGAAAACAGGCTCAACGGGTTAGCATAAAAGTGGCACATATATGCATACTAAGACAGGTCAACACAACTGCTCTTGAATACAGTGCTCATTCTCACCTTGATTGAAGCCACAAATGATTGGATGCTCGCAACCTGGTCCTGTTGTCGGACAACCAGGCTTTGCAACAAGGTCTGGCCGAGGGTGAGAGCGGCATCGGTTCCTGCAATAGCCGCCTTGAAAATTTGCTCCAAGATGACCTCGGTTTGCACAACGTCAAACTGAGCGCCGTAGAGATGCTGGCATGCAGATTTGAGTAGACGAGCTTGAAGTAGCTCTACTGACGTCGCAATGCCGAACAGGAGTGTGAACGGGATCTTGGGTCGCCAGGAACTAGGTGGCCAAAATGTCAACTCAGATTCGAGAACATGTGCGAAGCCGACTTACTCGAAGAGTGTAATCAAGTCAGACAGGAGGGCGCTATCAAATCCTTCGCTGTCTTGAAACGCAACAAAAATGTGATCGCACTGCTGTGCCTTTGAATAGTCATAAAGCCCTTCGAGGTCGTAGTTCAAATACCTTCGCCCCTAAAATCTGTAAGCTTTCATGAGGTAATTACTGACGGCAAATGAACGTACATCTTGACCGAGTGAGATCTCGACATCCTCGTCATCCAGAGAGCCCCGCGAGGTGGCATCCTCAATGATCTTTTTGAGAGCAGCCTTTAGGTTGGTGGCCTCGGACGACTTCAGGCGTACAAATTTGCTTCGCGTGTTCTCCTCAAGGGTTTCTGATAGCTGTTCAAACAGTAGATCCTGGGATGAAATATTGGGTCCAGTGATGATGAAGGCTGAGGAAATCTTGTTTCTGCGGCGGGTTGTCAGCCGTGGACTCTGCGAGAAATTGGATATACGCACTGAGGGCAAGGTTGATCCCGGAAAAAGGCCGTTACCTGGTCCAACGTAGCCGAGTTGGAATCGCGCAGGATTTTCTGTAGCATCTTGCAGTCAGTTGTTGCCCCCCAGAAATCCAGGGTGTGGGGATCTGCCGACCTGGATTTCAGATTCGAGACGGCCCCAACTGGTCCGGAACAGCTTCTCGCGCAACTTCACGCACTCAGCCAGCTCGCTCCCATTCAGCAACGGTGCAAAAGTCGAAGCATCGGCGACATTGGCCTCTTCAATCACCGCATTCTTGGATACACGCCGACGTTTGGTAGGTCGATCTGCTACAGCTTCCTCGCCCTTGAGTCGGAAGATGTAGGCTGCCTAGGGAGAAGAGTTAGCAACGGGATCCTTTTCCGTCTTGATAATCGCTAACCTGGTGATCTTCTTGTCTAAATTGAGACTCTTGGCTGTCTTCGCCGCTCATTTTGCGGGTTGTTACTTCGGTCCTGCTGTGATACTGAATGTCGTCGCAGTAGGAGTCGCGCTTTTGGGACTGGCACGCGTCGCATGCACAGAAGGTACAGAGCACAGTCAGATACAGTGTCGACATGGATGTAACCTGTGCAGAGGGGGGCGGTGTATATCCTCTCTGCACAGTGTCGGAAACCAATTGGCAGCACTCACACCAGAAACCTAGCTACTAGATCAGGCGGACAACATTCACAAAGTACATGCGCGACTGTCAAGGAGTTGTTTCTTGCAAAATAATATTAGAACCAATGCACCGAGGCCGTGTTAAACTAGTGACTACCAGTCTTGTCCGCTCCCGCCTTCGCAAAACAAAACCTGAGGCGATCTCCATTTTACCTCCAAAACCTGAGGCCAATGACATCCTACCTCTGCTTCATCATAACCTGAAGAAGAGCCGCACGCAGACAATGCAAGCATCTACGGATGCCCCAACTTTCTCCCCCGACCTGGGTTCCTCTCCCTTGGGCCTTGGGGAAGCCTCCGCCCCTTTGTACACTGAACCCACTTCGCTGGACGAAGAAGCATGTCGTCTGAAATGAGGGATCGCCGCAACCACCTGCCATCTCATGCTTCCCAGCTGCACTCCTTAAAAAGACGGGGGCGAATAATTTTACACCGAAACCAAGTCGAGATCGCTTTTGCGATTTAAGAAACCGTATACGCCAGGAAACGCAAAAGGCCAGGCCCCGGTGGCCTGCGACGCCCACATACGTCTGGACCCATGTCTTCACTCTCGAGAACTTCTGCGATATAAACGGCAGGCCTAAGCCTTGGCCTCGACTGGTTCTGGGGCTGCAGGTGCCGGCTACAAACAAGGTTAGCTACCGTTAACATGTGCAAGAGGCACACTGCCATTTACCTCTTCAGCGGACTTCTCAACCGATTCAGCAGCATTTTTGGGCGCCTCTTCTGCCGTCTCAGGCTCCACGGACTTCTTGTTCTTTTGCTCCTTGTCCTCCTTATCGGCGGGCTTGTCAGCCTCATTGGACTTCTCCGTGCCCTTGCTCGCCTCCTTTGAACCCTCGGAGGCAGCAGGCGTGTCCTTCTTCTCCTCACCCTTGGTTCCATTGACACCATTGGTGGGCGCAGGGGTTACAGATGCTGCCGCAGCATTGCCTCCGGCTAATATCTCGGTCCACTTGTCCAGTAGCGTCTGCGACCGGCTCTTGAAATGGAACTCTTCTTCCTTCGGAATCGTCTCAAGCTTCAAGATGGCCTTCAGGACCTTGTTGATCTTGGTTGCGCGGATGATCGAGACCTCGAGGTCTGCAAAACTCTCGAGTTTGGTGATGTATTCCGACATCAACTTCATCTCTTCCTCCTTGGGCTCTTGGTCTCTCGTCAGGAGACCCTTCTGGAGCTTGTGACGCAGGAAAAGAACCTCTTTCTGTAGAAGCTGTCAGCATTGGACAAAGAGCATACGGGGTCTTGACTTACCTCTTTGCGATGGTGCTTCTCTTCAGCAGTGAGCTCGGGCTCCTTGGGAGTCACCTTTTCTGCCTTTTTCTCGACGCCGTCCTTCTTTGCCGATTTGGGCTTTGGCGGCTTTGCAGCCGATTCCTTGCCAGACTTCGGTGTTGCTGTGCCGTTCGTTGTCTTGGGGGTGGAGGATGTGTTCAGCTTGATCTTTGGCTTCTTGGCGGAGTCTGTCCGTGCCGGAGTCTGAAGAGGATGTCAGCAGTTGTTTAAGTTTGTCCGGGGCTTGCACACTAACGCTGACAGCTTCCTCATCAGCCTTACGCTTCTTAGTCTTAGTTTTCTCCTTGGAATCAGCGACGTCTTCTTCGGCAGCATCAGCCATGTCAACATCCTCATCCTCAATGACCGCAGGAGCCTTCTTCTTGTTCTTCTTTGCAGCTTCTCTGGCATCCTTGGCAGCCTGCTTCTGAGCGAGCTCGTCTTGGTACTTCTGCAGTTCGTCCTTGTAATGATCGAGCGGGTGCTGTTCAATGGCTAGTTCAAAGGCGTCACGCAGCTCAACCTTCTTCACCTTGTCAGTAAGAAGCTCGGTGGCCTTTTCAGAGGATAACTCCTGAAGCGCAGAGTTTGGTACCCAGCCGCTGGAAAATTGCAGGTTAGCTGTTGATCCTTGTAGACATACAGATGCTAGCTGGGGCAATTTGACGTACAATTCGTTCGTGCGAAGGTACATGACAGGGAACGTGCGGTCGTTCTGTCGCTTGCCACCATCGGCATAGTCCTCACGATATGTGCCATCAGCACGCTTTGCTGTGACGGGGCGACTCTTGAGCAAGGTCTCAGGCAGCATCTCCTCATCGCAGATAATTACGGGCCATTGAGGATATCCCTTGAGCTTGACAAGGAAGTGATCCCCAGGCTGCGCATTGGTGTGGAAGAACTTGGCCTTGGAAGCCTTCTTGTTGAGCTTCTTTCCTTTATGCTCTGAAATGCCGGACGACCTGCGACGGGACTTGGACTTATCGGCTGTCGCATCAGCAGCGTCAGCATCAGCAGCAGCGTTCTCGGAAGCGTCCTTGGCCTCGGATGCATCAGTGGTATCCTTCATATCGACATCCGCATCTTCGTCCTTGGATGGCTCATCCGTTTTACCGGATGATTCCGCGTCTTTGGTGTCAGCTGTTATTCAACACTGCGTCAGTAAAAAGAATCGATCGCGCGATGGCAGTGTTGATGACGTGGTGAAGATGACGCGTAGGGATTGGTTACAGTTTGTCTTTTTGGCGCCCTCTTCCTGCGCCTCCTCGGTGTTGCCCTCAGCAACTGCGTCGGACTCGGATGTTTTCGCGTCGGCGGCGGCAGGTGCTGCGGAAGCTTCGGCGGTAGACGAGGTTTCCTGAACCTTCTTCTCGACCTCCTCCTTCGTGGCAGGCGCGGATTGACCGCTGGTGGTCGGCTCGTCAGACATTGCAGTTGATGGAGCAATAGCTCGGTAGGAGCTGATAGGGAGCAAGGGTATGGATGGGGTAAATTGGCAAGTCGCGACGCCAAAGGCTTAATGCGATGAACTAAAGGAAGGATGACGCGTTCTGATACGCGCGGTTCGTGATTTTTGGTTGTCGCGACGATGATAGGAGATGTTCAGGCGGAAAGGAGGATGATGGGCGCAATTGGGAGCTCCCCGTGTTGTGGTGGCAGAAAGGGACGATGGGAAAAGATGAACGCAGAATCTTGGAGTTCGACGCGGATGACGGCGGCAGGACGGACACGTGACCGTGCTGATCCACAAGGCAGTTAAATCGCGTCCACGGGTGCTATCAGTCTCAGTGCTTGCGCTGTGGGAGAGGAGTGTGCTAGACGTGGGACGTGACCCGGTCAATGCCCAGCCCACCGAGCCGAACATCCTCTCATTGCTTGCTTAACACATCCACCCTTCCTCCTCCATCCTTCTATATCACAGCCCATCCCCTTTTCAATACCCTTGGAAGAGATGAACCGCCCTACAGAAACCTCGCCTTCCATTTTTTTTCTTCGTCTTCAGAATATTTTGACGTGCTGGTTGTGCCTCGCCTTCTCGAAGGCCACGGTCCAACAAACGTGTCCCACCCACTCTGGATCCTATGTTATCTTTGGCCACTCAAGCACCACCCTCCGAAACTACTGTCACACCGTACACAGTCTGCACAACCAGACCTCAGGCCACTCAACCCTGCCGAAAGAGGAGAAGAGTTGCCTGTAAGTGTCGAGCATCGGGAAGAAGAACTGACTCCGGCCAAATATTTGTCTATTATCCTCCAACTCCTCTCTCGATCCATATAGTACACATTGAGATATCGTACGGACGGGATGGCTCTGCTATCTTTCGAGCCGTCTATTCCTCGTCTTCTTCTTCGTCGCTGTCGTCCACGTCCATGCCCTCCGCGGCTGTGATGGAAAACTCGCGTTCTTGGTCTACTCCAACGTAGCTGTCGCTCATTAGGAACAGCTTAAGGTCGTGCTTACCAGCCGTTGGTACTGTGAATTCCAACTTGACCTTGAGCTCGCGTCCGATTGTGACGCGCTTGATGGCAAGCAAGTTCTTCGTCGTCTCCTCGCCGACCACAAGCCACCAGTTCTCCAATTTCTTGGCAGGGTAGAACGGCGCGTGCACAGTCGGGTTAAACTCGTCGTCCTCGTCCACCTGCCGTTGAATCTGCACACTGACATATGCCGGTTCGTTAGCCCGAATCTCCTCCTCGTCAAGAATGCTGTGCTCGAGCTCAATATCAGGGTATTTGTCATTGGTAAAGGCGGCGGCCTCCCCCAGTTGCTTTTGTGAGAGACTAAGACGTTTGACGAGCTTGGCGTAGTCTGGGTTCTCATCAGGGTTCATGGCCTCCATGAAATCGAAAATGTCCTTGACGCTGTGAAAGAAATCGAGGTTAGCTCCATGTGGGATCAAAGATAACAACAGTACATACCCGAACTCATTCGCCGCCTTCACGACCTCGGGCGTGAAGTGAGGGATCTGCTTCAAGGGGCTGTCGCGGTCCCACATCGCCTGCACAACCATTTGTGACATTTCCATCGCGTTCATGGCATTGAGGTGACCGTCGGAAGAGAGGATGTCAACCGTAGCGCTCAGGAGACTGAGGACCTTGGAGATGATCACCTCTTGGTCTTTGGCCAGGTCAATTGGCAGCTGCATCCTGGAGAAGTGTGCTTGGAGAAGAACAAAGGCCTTGAAATGCGCCGAATCGTATACGGGCTCAGCCATCTTGACAGGAATGCGGTCGTAGATACGGCGGAGGATACCCTCCTCGTGCCTCCTGATCTGTATGGCCTCGAATTCGGTAGCCGACGTGATGATTTCAAGGACGCCCTTGAGCTTTGTCTTGGCACTGAGAGATAGAAGGAAAGTCTGCATCGTAATGTAGGAGATGTTGTAGTAGGCAGCAATCATCGCTGCATTCTGCGGCGCCACTGAACCGTCATCCTCATCAAGCTCAATGATCTTCGAGTCACTCAGCTCCTGTAGGGTTGTCTGGATCAAATCGGACATGTAATCGCTGAGGCCGTCTTGTGTGGTGCTAGTAAGACTGTAGAAGCTGGGGTTCGCGAGGAGACGTCTGTAGAAGTAGGTGAATGTCGTCCAGTTGATGGCGTCGTCTCCTGACTCGATCATCTTGGTGCTGATCTCGGTCACAAAGGCATCGTGGAGGTAGTTGTGTAAATGAGACTCGACAGGAAGGGCTTCATTCAGGAACTTCTTGTAGAAGTCTCTCTTTGCTGCTGGGAGCATGAGAACACCTCTGCCTCTGCCATCCTTCGAGGCGCGCAGAGCCTTGCCGAGCATGTGCAAGATCTCGCTCAAAGAATAATCGATGTAACGGTGCTCTCGGCCTTCGAAGTACTGCGTACCCATGACAACAACAAGATGGGCGGTACTGTTCAATTCCCAGCAAACATCACGAGAAGCGACCAGAACTTGAATGGCGCCGTGCTCGTACAAGTGTTTGACGATGCGCTTGTCACTCTGACTCAGAGCCTCATGATAGTATCCGACACCGTGAGAAAGGGCCTCGGCCAGAGCTTCCTCGTTGACGCGGTCAAGAAGAGGGCGCATCTGCTCAACCTCGGCGTGCAGGAAGCGATCTTCGTCGTCGTCCATAAAGGCTGCGGTCAGGAGGTCGCGAGTCGTGGCTCGGGTTTGCTTTCGACTCGGCACGAACACAATGGCTGGCTTGTCTGCAGACATCTGGGTGATAGCCAGGTAGGTGGGCTTCGCCATGGAAAGCATTAATGAGGGGAAGTGAGGGTTGGTGTATGACTGGATGTGAAGTTCGAGAGGGACGGGGCGAACGTGGGGGCTGAAGTTGTAGATGTCATGCTTCTTCGCATCGATCCACTCTCCAAGGTCGCGAGCATTCGCAAGAGAAACGCCGAGAGCAATGATTCTCATCGGGAGTTCGGTCTGAGTTCTGATATAGTGCATCCTTGAAACGATGATTTCATAGACGTAACCCATTTGGTTGCCCAAGAGATGAACCTCGTCCGCAATGAAAAGTTCCACAGTCGAGACGTTCTTGCGGCGCTTCCACTGGCGGGAAAGCACATCCCACTGAATGGGCGTTGCAAGGACTAAGTCGCTGCGCTCCAGAATCTTCAAATCCGTGGTGGTCTCTCCTGTGAGCTTCTCGATTGTCTTGCCCCCGCGTAGACCACCGAGTCTCTTCTGCCAATCATCCAGTCTAAGGTCAACAAGCTCTTGGAATGGTGCAATGTAAACAGCGCGACCGGCGTCTACCTTGGCCCAATGGCGCAACAGAGCGAACTCAGCGCACACAGTCTTGCCACTGCCAGTCGGTGCACCCACGAACACGTTTTGGTCGGTATTGTATAGGGAATTGAAAGTCTGTGTCTGGATACGGTTAAAGTGATCCCAATTAGGATACAGCTTCGTGTATTCCTTGGCTTTCAAAGCAGCAACGGGTAGCGGCTGAAGCTCAAGGAGTTCAGTGTGAGGTGGAAACCTCTCGGGCAGTATAAGCTTGTGAAAAGACACCGGCAACCTCGTCTCGGAATGCATCCAGCGATCCGAGATGACAGAGATGAAGTAGTTGGGGGGCATTGGCTCCGTGATTGGCACGGTGAAGTCGACAATGTGCTCGTTTGACTCGGACTCGGCGTACTCCTTGCGCAGCAGGAACTGATCGCTGAAAAGAATATCCTCCCCGTCGCAGTCCTCTACAAAGATCCAGAAACTCTCCGCGGGACCGTGGACCTCAACGTCCCACTCGAAATTAGGGGAGATGCTTAGTTCAACTCGGAGCATGGACCTGGTCAACGGCTGGACTTGAGCCTGAACCTCAACTCTAGGAAACTTGGCTACCAGACTGCAGACAGTCCTGCCGGCCTTGGGCATACCAAGTAGCTCTCCCATGCGAGGAGGGTCGAGATCGAAGTAATTGCTCCAGGACACTTCGATCCTCTCCGCCTTCTGCACAATGTCTCTGGGGCAGCCGGGAAACTGACGGAGTGGTGACATAGTCGGCCACATTCGCTTCTCGGCCATCTTGCAGAGATCCAGAGCAGTCTTAGCCACGGATGCCCAGCCCTTCTTCATGGTAATTTCGAAGATGGCGCGAAGAATACGGCCAGCGGATTGCGTGACGTACACCATATCGGCCATAAGAGCAAGGCCATCCAGCTTGAGTCGCGAGATATAAGCTTGTAGGAGTACGTTGATCTTGGCGTGTGGTTCTTCGATGCTCTCCTTTACTGGGATGGGGACTCTGCCCAAGAGCTTCGCGAGCTCGAGTTTCTCGTCCTGGCGCACAGGGATGTACTTAAACTCTGCGCTGAGAGAGAACACCCTGAAAAGCTCAATGGTGGTGATCGAGGGCTGAATGAGGTTGTTGTAGGTCTCCATAGAACCGTGAGTGATGTAGTAGTGTGACGCAATACGGCCAAGCTCCGTTGATTGAAGCTTGCCAGTCTTCTCGTCATACTTGACGAGATTTGACTTTCTGAGCACTGATGCAGCGGAGTGAATGAGATCGACCCGCTTCTGTTCAAGAGCTTCATCGTCTTCGTACTCTGCCCCGACTTGGTACAGGCCGGGTGACCGCAGCATGCGCACGAACAAGTACGTGTAGCCAAGCCATTCCACACCCTCATCTCTACTCCTGACATTGCCAAGCACTACCTCGGCGTTCAGATTATCAACAAGCCGGCTGACAAACTGACTCTCAATCGGCAGCTGTTGATTTAGAAGAGAGAGGTAATACTGGATCTCGTTTTGAGTTGTAATGATGATGCCCTCGCCGTATGTATCAAATTGCGGCCGGCCGGCACGACCAAGCATCTGCAACACGTCTTGTGGGCTAAGTTCGACCCAGCTGCCCTTCTCCGGAGAGTAAACCGAAGTGCCCTTGATGATAACTGTGTGAGCAGGCAAGTTGACACCCCAGGCAAGAGTGGCCGTGCACACAAGGACCTGGATAGCGCCACGGGCGAACAGGTCCTCGACATCAGTACGGTCGATACGGTTCATACCAGCATGATGGATACCAAAACCGTAAGGCAGGAGATCCTTGAGGTCCTTGTCAGTGGCTTGGCTCGCTGCTTCGTTAAGGACCTCACGGCTTCCAGCATCGTGGCGAAGGATTTGGTTGATGGTGTCCATCTCCAACGCCTTGTCCCTGATGTAACGCGCTGTCTTGGCCGTCTCCTTTCGAGAATGGACGAAGATGAGCATTTGATTCCGGTTCGCTCCAACATGCTCGATGACTTTATTGTACGTGACGTCGTTCATGGTCTTCAGTTGCTTGATGGCCTTGCGATCCGTGACACCAATGAATTCCTGTCGCAGAGGGCAAGGACGGAAGCTGCCATCGAAGTGGAAAAGGCCGGTGTTGATATCCACGCGCAAAAAGCTAGCAACATCCTTGTAGTTAGGCAGCGTAGCAGACAGGCCAACTAGGCGGACGGGTTCGCCGGTCTGTTCAGTCTTTCTGATAGTCCTGCTAACAATGCTTTCTAGGACAGGGCCACGGTCATCATGAAGCAAATGAATCTCATCGATGATGACAAGGCGGACGAGATTGGTGTATGTAAGATCAGTAGCCTTTCGCGTGATGACGTCCCACTTCTCGGGAGTGGTGACGATGATCTGTGTTTCTGCGATTTGTTGCTTGGTAAGTTGTCGGTCACCAGTCAACTCAGAGACCTTCACACCGTAGGGTTCAAGTCGCTTGCCAAAGTTGCCAACCTGCTCCTGTACCAGCGCTTTCAAGGGCGCGATGTACACGATCTTGAAAGCATCCAAATCGATGTCACCTGTCTCGGGATTGCGGTTCTTGCCGATTTCTCGAAGAATGGTGAGCATTGCCACGTTCGTTTTTCCACTACCAGTAGGGGCACAAATAAGCATGTTGCCATCGTCTCCAAATGCTGTCGGGTAGCACTTGGACTGGATCTTGTTTAGGGATTTGGTGGTGCCGAATGGCAAGCGTGACCATTCGGGCATTTCGGTAATAGGAACGAGTGTGTCACTGGGGTCACTGCGCTTCTTGGGTGCGGGGACGTGGATTTCCTCATAGCCCTTGAAAGTGCGTTTCGTGGAGCCCTCCGGCAGCCTGACCTTGGGGTTGCTCATCAAATGGTTGCCCTGGTCAAAGACCAAGTTCTCCAGGTTGATAAGTTTCCGCGGTTGCAGACCACCCTTAAGTCCTTGGGGGCGTTCTGATTCTGCAGGAGGTGCGTTTGCGAGGGACGACGGTGCGTCGAGGTCCATTTTGATCTCCATCTTGCGACCCTTTTGGTCGTCCGTCTTCTTCCCCAACTTCTCATTCAGGATCCACTGAAGGCCTTCGGAAGCCATCTCGCGCTCGATAACAGCCCGCTCCTCGTCTGTCTCAGCTCTTGAGTGACGAGTAAGCCAGACCACCTTCTCTCTGTTTTCAATAAGAAGTTGCACCAGTTCGTGGTGCTCGTAGTCGAACAGCTCCATGAGATCGTTTTCAATCTCTCGAAGAGACTTCTCGTCACCACCCTGCTCATCAGGCTCGCCAGAGAGCAGACGCAGCGCATCTGTCGTCTTGTCGTGTTGCTCGTGAGAATCGGCGTAGAGCTTTCCAATTTGTCGCTGCAACCAGAATGCATCTATATCTCTAGCAGAGATTGTCTTTGACTGCTTCGCATCCTGCGTTTGCTTTTTCGGGGCCGAATCGATGACCATGGCGTCGTCGTCCGGTTCCTCCGTCTCTTGGGCGTCAGCGGCGGGCTGGTCCTCGTCCTCGTCCGCATCTTCGTCTTCTGAAGATTCTTCCCTGACCTCATTGACAATGCCTCCCTCTTCATCTTCTGAATCTTCGAAAACGACAGCGACGCCTTGTCTCTCATCGAGCTCGTCTCCGTCGGCGTCGGCTGCATTATCGTCCATATCTTCATCCTCGTCCTGCGCGTCGTAATCTGTGATCTTCTTTCCCAGGTTTACGAGCTCGTTGAATTCCTTTGCGCTCATTGAGACGCCCAAGAGGTCGTCGACCTCCCTCTTCTTCTCCGTGTCCTTCAGGTCGTCATCTTTGAGAAATTCTAAGGTCACGTCGGCGGCGCTGATCACGGCGGTCTGAGGGACGTCGCCAAGGTTGTCGGACACGATCTTCAGAATCAGTTCAAAGGTTGCTCGTGTTGCGGGCGTGCGTGGACGATATCGAATGCCTTCGACAAGCAAGTCTCCAGTTCCCAGGACACCAGCACCTCTCGGTTGCGCCACCTCACCCTTCTTCTTCCGCTGCTCGCGCGCGAGCACATCCTCTCCCTCTTGCAACTTCCCGCGTTCAACGTCGGGAAGACCCGTTGGCTTCTTCTGCTTTGGTGCCGTTTCACGAGCGACGCGTGCTCCCATGTCGCGGATGCTCAGCTTGCCGGCGAGAGACTCGGGGTCGCCTGTGGCCTCGTCGTTTCGTCTCGACACGAACCGGCGGTCCGCCTGGAGAACCAGGTTGGACATCGCCGAGTACTTGTACTGGGATACATCGCGGTGTTGATCCTGATTCGACATCTTGGCTGTGTATTTACGGGTATTCTATCGTGTCGTTTGCACCTGAATCTCGAATTGTTGTAGGAGCTTGTCAAGCGACAGCAACGAACGGCTTGCGCCGAGCCTTTATCCTGTTGGAAACGCCGTGTTCGCTTCGAAGTCTAGCTCATCCGTTCAGATATTAAAGTAATGAATTTTGTTTCGGTCTTCAACGACTCAATGAGAAGGCTGTCGCTGAGTGGCTAAAGTGGGCGGAGGCGTGTATTGGTGTCTTCGACGCCTGTCGCGCGAACAAATTTCGTCTGCTGCTTGCGATGGCAAAACCGGAGGAGAATGATGGCGCTAAGCGATAAACGCGCTAGCGGCCTTTCGACTCAGGCAGATAGCTGCACGTGACGTTGGACATCGACACAGGGTGGACCAGTAAGGCCAATCCAATCCACACCACCCCTGAACTCATCGAGCTGTGTAAATCATGAGTCTGCCAATTGTCACAACGCGAATGACGAGAGTAATCTCGGCGCTATACACAAACGGCGGTAGCCCAAAGCATACGAAGAAACCGGACATGTGTTATATGTCTTGAGTGTTAGCAGGAAACAACATGGATTCTGTACCCAAATCAATACAGAAGGTCCAGGCATCACTTGAGCCTTACATCAAATCACGGGAGCAAGTGGCCTACATTCGACGCGCCTTAGCTCTTCACCTTCAAGCTTGTGGCCAGCCCAGTTCAATCCAGAAGCCACTCTCACTCATCGATTCCTCGTGCAGAGTTACACCGACGCAAGAGGTTAGAGGCTTACAAAAGGAATATCTCAGAGCACTGGACGCCAACCTCAAGGCTCGCAATGAGTACGAGAACGCAAGAAATGAAACGATGACAGCCCCTTCTTCCCGGCCCAAAAATGCCGATACCAAAGACCAGGTCGAAGAGCACGTTACTCTCGTCAAGTTGCGACAGAAACGCCAACGCCTACAGACGGTACAGAAATACCTGGATCTGTTGATGCGCCAACCTGCAGCATCTCCGGACTTTCTCGACCCGGATGACATATTCAAAAACTCACCCCTTCTTCCAAATGTGCCCGAAGAAGTTTTGAGCGGCTTTACAGTCAGTGCGAGCACTACCAAAACGGACCTAGGTGGGCTGGCTGGTCAGTTGGAAAAGGTCGTGCTCAGGGCCAAGTTGCTCCTGCAACGTGAGGAACAGCTTTTGGCAGATGTTCGACAGAGGACGGGGGCCTTGGCAGGCCAAGTCAGTGACGATGCAAAGGTGCATGCTCTGGATACGACTCGAACAGAGCTGATCAACTGGATCGAGGCTGAGCTCAGCAAAGCGTCGGGAGAGTCGGATGATAATGCAGCGACAGAGAGAAACGGGTTCAACTCCCGTACTGAACAAGAGACTATCGACCAACATTTAGCCGAGATCAGGGACAAATACAACAGATACACGGCAGCGAGAAAAGCAGTACTCAGCCTCGTCTCAGAACCGACACAGCCGGTTCTGAAACCCGGGGGCGAGGGCACAACCAGCTCTGGCCAAAGCCAGAGTGTACCAGCGGCACCGGCCGCCCACCTCCTCATTCCTTACCTCGACAAGCTTCTCTCCTTGTCGCGGGAACAAAAGGGCATGATAACACAAAAGTCACACGTTCATGCCGTTGTGGCCAAGCAGGCCAAAGAAACTCAGCAGGCACTTGACCACCTCGCCGAAGAAAGCCAGCTTCTCCCGGAGCACCCCATGTCTGGCGCAGGCAGGCCAAAGTCTGGCTTCGGAGAGGACTTCTCCGCCGCCATGTCTGAGAAACCGACGTCTTCGGATCGCGTTAAGCCCTGGATGTTCGCGGCAGACTCAGCAAAAATTGCTACACTGGAAGCAGTTGCTGAAAAGATCGAGGAGGGCCAGGTCGCGCTGGAAGGGTCTATGGCGGCGCTTCAGGAAGTCGATAAACTGCTGGGCCAAGGACCCGAGGAGCCTGAGAAGGAAGCAGGGGGGGATGCGACGGAGGAAGACATTTGGCTGTCGCAAGGGTCGGCCAACAAGACGGACACAAGGAAGCATGCGACCCATCAGAGGAAGGAATCAATGGTTAACCCTAACGACATCTGGTCTGCCATCGATGGAAAACTTGGTCTCATCGGATAAGAAAATGAAATTTGAAGAAAGCCCGAATGTGGTATATACCCTGTACAGTTTGGTTCTCTTTTTTGCATACCATTATCAACGCCTCTACTGTCCAGATCCGGACGCCAGTCGTTGTTCGTCAAATCCATTCACAGCTACTCCGGATGACTAGTTGTTGCCTCGTCCACTCATAACCCCTGATATCCTCAAGGCAAGGTCAAGGATGGTCAAGTGCTCATCCGCACCATCGACGAGTCTCTTATCAACTTCGGAGAAGATAAGAACGATCTTATTCTTCTGAACATCTGGAATTGTCTCGTCGAAAACGATGGATTGGTAGAGCTGCACATTGGTAAATAGGCGGGTTTCGATTTCGTAGAAATGAGCGACTTACCTGCGTAACGACTTGCCCGGCGCTCCAGCCATCAGCAACCATATCTTCAACCACCTTTGCCACAGTCTGGTATGTGTCTATGGTGCCCTGTGGACGTATGGCACTGACGAGCTCGTCAATTGTGTTTTCGGGGATGACTCCAGCAATATCCTCAACGATCTTAACAGTGACAGGTTTCTTGTCGACATCCATGGCATCATCCCCAGTGTCCTTGTCTCCAGCACCCACCAGCCGCGCTGCACTCTGCAGGTATGTGATGGCCTTGCGTAAATCACCCTCGCTGCACTTGATGAGCGCATCCACGGCGCCATCCTCCAGCTGCACCCCTTCGTTCTCGGCAATATCCCGAAGTCGCTTCTTGGCGTTACCTTGGTCTAAGCTCTTGAAGCGAAACTTGCTGCAACGACTAGCAAGAGGGTCAATGATGCGCGTGACATAGTTGCAGATTAGGCAAAATCGCGTGATCTTGCTATATGTCTCCATGGTCCGACGGAGGGCGCTCTGAGCGTCCTGTGTCATCGAATCGGCCTCGTCGAGGATGATGATCTTGAAGGGCGGGCAAGGATATCTCTTCTTGTATTCGTTCGTCGGGTTCGTCAATTGCATGCGAGCAAAGTCCTTTACCTTCTCTCGAACGATGGAGATTCCACGCTCGTCGGAAGCATTTAGTTCGAGCACTCGCGACTTGATCATATCAGGACCGTAGAGCTCTTTAGCTAGGGCCAGAACTGTCGATGTCTTTCCCGTACCGGGCGGGCCGTAGAAGAGCATGTGAGGGAGCTGCGTGCATAAGTCAGCTTTTTACAGAGCCCAAATGTCGAATCGCGCAGGGCAGTCATACGTTGGAGGCTTGCAGCGTTCTCTGCAAAACGGTGACGGTGTGGTCTTGTGCCGTGACATCGCTGAGGGTTTTTGGGCGACTTTCGCAGAAGGTCAACATGCGAAAACAGAGGAAGGTATCTTGAGAGCTGTGAATGGGGAGACGAACTATTTTTCAACCCAGGGCTGTGCCCTCGGTGGCTGCGCAGATTTCTCTTGTTTCTGGGCCGACGTCCCGTTCGCAGCAGCCGCCTTCCGGGCCTTGAGGTCGAACCAACTCGCCATGAGGAAATAGAATTGGCTGATTGCTGTGAGCTCTTGCGCGTACTCCGCTGGTTGTGGTCGGATCAATCGTGGCTGACCCCGCGTAGTGGTGCACTGGTGCAGTAATGACGACCGAGTAAGTTCAATTAAAGTGCCAGACGCGATGCAGACCGTGGAGTTGACGCGTCTTGGAGCTTTCTCGGTTGACAGGGATCGGGGATGTGAACCCACCGCGTGCGTCTCTACGTGCTGCACGGTACAGAACCCCCGCGGCGACTATGTACCCACTCTAACTGAGGTACCTGGGGGTCACTCAAGGATGTGAGCAGTTGCCTCTGTTCGTACGTGCAAACGAGCATGCGATATAGGGCATCGTATCAACGCCGCAACCCTTGCTCTATGGCCTAGAATTTGATATTATTTGGTATTTAATCATTTTGTGACGGGAGCTAGCACGGTATCATTCAGTCTTGCTATTATTGCAACGTAGGCTCTGAATAGCTTTCCAAGCTGGGGGGCCCTTAATTGCCTGTAATGGGTCTCAGAAGGCCCATGGATCTTGAGACAGGTCTTGTGTTGTTAATCCACAGATTATTGCCATTATGTATTGTCCAAGAGAAAAGGATGTACCCAATATGCACATCTATCCATCGCTCAGGAGCAATAAGGACAAAGGGCGACGGCGTCATTGGCAGATACGCCACGGACGGCCAAAGGAATAATTGACTAATGGCTCGCCAGAGGAAGTATATCCCTTTGGGCGAGACACCGGAAGGCAACAGCGTAACTGCCTGACCCTTAAGTTACCTAAGGGGGAAACGGAAAATCCAAGACCACTTTCTCTGAGGTGCAAGGTCAAGCTCGGATCATAGTGCCGTCAGCCATTGTGGGGCTTCCCGGTCCAGCACTGGGAAAGGGAGGGGAGTGTACGGGATACTACGGATACCTATGTGTCCAGCTCAATGCCACACCGCACTCCAACGATTCAACCGCATCAATGCACACTACATAAAATTACCCCTCCTGCCCCGCCAAACTACTGATTTTGTGCAGCTGCTTTCTCACAGTGTCCCAGCATTCCAGTGTCCTAGCGTCCGTCCCGACAGGCGCCTTCCCACCGGAGTACTTCTACTTTTACCAGCAAGGCAGCCGCCACCGACCGACCAACCGAACTGACTGATCAACCAACAGAAGTCGCATTTGACCGTTTGTTAAACTCCCTTGACTGTCCTGGACTTCATCTCCGTCAGGCTCTCAGGCCGCGCCCGCTTGATCGTCTCAACATCAAAGTCTCCAAGAAGGCAAGTGACTGCTATCTTGTCTACTTACAGCATTTCGGAACCAAAAGGACCACGCGACTGCTCGCCAAGGGAGCCGCACAGCGCTCAATCCATTCACCATGGCGGATCAATCCATCATTCGCATCACCAAGGTAGCCTCCCTGACCCCCCGCCCATCTCCTTAGGTACCTCAGAAAGTGGGGTCAGAATCGCAAGGCTGACGCTGTTATTATTATTATTTTGCAAAATAGGAGCTGAGTGACATCCAGCGAACATCAGATCTCTGTACGAGTGCCCCATTCTGTGAGCGAAGACCTGCGCTGACCATCCTGCCAGCTTTGGCTGTTGCTTGCCGGGATGTCGATGTTCGCAATGTCAAGGCCTTGATCATCGGCCCCCACGACACCCCCTACGAGTTCGGTTTCTTCGAGGTACATAGAATATATTTGGTGTTGCACAGTCTTGACCGCATGCTGACTTACAGCCAGTTCGCAATCCGGTTCAACAAGGGTACATCTCTACTGTGCCTGCCCCTGCCATTTTGTTCTTGGCCTGACGTGGAAACAGAGTATCCTCGCAAATCACCCAGTGTGAACGGAATCACGACGAACGGAGGACGATGCCGGTTCAACCCGAACATATACTCGTCCGGCAAGGTTTGCTTGTGGGTTCAAGTCAACGAAGAATGTTGGACTGGGTGGTTGCTGACGCTGCTGCAGGTCCATTCTTGGGTACAACGAGGCATGTTAGGGTTTCCATGGAACGTTTGACTAACAGCATGTAGCACCTGGCGTGGAGAGCGTGGTGAAGAATGGTCCGCGGCACAGGGTCTTGAGTCCATCCTCATCTCCATTCAGAGTCTGATGTCAGGCAATCCTTACGAAAACGAGCCCGGCTTCGAGGAGGCAAATGATGCATCAGACAAGAAGAACCAGAAGGACTATGTTCAGAAGGTGGGCAGGCTCAGTGTCATAGGTGGCAAGAAACGAACAGAGTTAACTTGGATACCCAGATCCGCCACGAGACTCTACGAATTTCCGTGATTCAACGCATGGAGGAGTATTTGGGTTTGACTCCCGATGGCAACGCAATTGCCCAACAGTCGGCGGTAGATGGAGAACAGCTGGATATGGACACTGAGGACATGGATGGCACCAGCGTCCCCTTCGAGCCCTTCAAAGATCTGTGTAAGCGACGGTTCCTCTGGTACTACGACAACTATCTGCTCGCTATCCAGAAGGCCAAGACCGAGGTCAAGGACCATCAAGCTTTTGTGCGTATGCCATTCGAAGGCGCTAGCAACTCCATGGATGGCAAGTTCAACTACACGGAACTGGAAAGGCGTCTCCGCAACGTCAAGGCTGCTCTAGACAACGAGCTTCTCAAATGGGCCATGGAGGGTCAGGCCGCAAGCGAGAAGGAGATGACAGTCTCGGTAAACCTACGGCACCAATACGAGCAGGTGGTGCAAACATTTAAACGCCAGGACATTCCTCATGATGTTCAGCTGGAGGATAACAACCCTTTTGTCTGGGTAATCACCTACTTTGGACGGCCTATGACGAACCTTGACGGCGGCCTCTTCCGTATCAAGATGCATTTCAGCCCGAGATTCCCCGAGGAACAGCCCCGCGTCAAGTTCCAAACCCGCATCTTCCATCACCGCATCTCGGCGGATGGAACGACTTGCTACTTCCCGAACTCCCTCAGAAAGGACGATGTGCGTTCCCACATCGAGGCTGTTTTCACGGCATTGGAGGAAGAGGATCCGGCTTACGACCCTCGAACCTTGGTGAACCCTGAGGCGCACAAGCTCTATTGGGGAGGCGCTGATGGACGTAAAACATACAACCGTCAACTTCGCAGATCAGTACAGCTAAGCATGGAGTAAACAGCAACCTGCCATCTCATCGTTTGCTGCGGCTAACTTGTTTTTAGGGACTTCTGATGTCTGTGTGGCATGCCACGTTGCGCGTTTGAAGTGTCAGATCACGTAACAGCCGCGCAAGCTTGCAACCATGTGTTTGGTACAACTTCAGTACATAAGCCGGCTTGGACTCTTCGGTCGGAATGATGGGGATTAATAACGGTCAGCTTTGGGTTTACCTAGGTTCATCATGGCTTCTAAGGGACTGGGTGGCGTTTACGGCATCGGAATCATGCATACCGGGAACGGGGTAGGGGGCTGAACCCTTTAGACTCCAGTAGATACCTAAACTAATAACGCAGCGAAATGAGCTTTTTCCCTCCTCGTTTTGGCACAAAATATCAACTCCCTGTGCTTGCCTCAATCAAAAGGAGACTTCAGAATGCGATATAAATACAAAGTCCCTTTGTGGCCTAGCCCCTATGCTCGCCGTGACGCCACCCCATCCCTAAGCAACCATATGCGTACCGACTCATAATCTCATGATTTCCATAATACAGTATTAATCATACATCTTTCCGTAAGATGTTATTCCTTTCTTCATATATCGTGATTAGAAACACGCCTGGTCGCAAATGTGACGTTCTTTAGCGCTTGCCTCCTTTCACCTTCTTGTCGATTCTATCCTTCCCAGGGGTGTAGGGTGCCGCAACGCCTATGAAGGGCTTCTGGTTACCTCCGGGTTCCCCCTTGAACTCGTACGTCCCGTTCGGTCCCAACGTCGCAGGCGCACCTTGACTTGGTCGCGCTATTTGGTCCGAATGGATCTTATCGAGAGACTCGCCGACAACAGCATACTGCGACCAGTTGATGGGCGGACAGCGCACAACATTCTGGGGTTTGGGCAAAGTCTCCCAAGGCTGCGGGTCTGCCTTCGCCTTTCCTTGTCCGGAGCTACCCTCTCCAGCACCCTGCCTGACTTTTTTGCCCTCCGTCTCATCATCTGAGTCGGAGTCAGACTCCGGGAATAGTTTGTCGCCCTGCGTGTGCACCTTGCCTGCTCCGAGATCAGCGAGGAAGGCAGTGGGGTTCTCCACGGCAGCATCCTTCGCAGCATTGAGCGCTTGAATGTCTACAGTAGCCTTCTTTGACTGCATCTGAAGGATAGAGATGGCCGACTTGAGGGCCAGGACGTCAGGATTAGATTCGAAGTCAATGGGCTCCGGTCGCGGAGGGGGGATGGTTGTAGCGGTCGGCGGCTGGGAGGCGTGGGTAAGGACCGGGCGGTCGGCGGCGAAAGGGGCCGCGGGGTCGGGAAGGCGGGCGGGGGCAGAGTCGGGGTTATGGGGCTGATTGGGGGGCGAGCGGGGGATGAGGAGCGAGAGGAGCGCGGAGGGGTCTGGTGCGCCATGGGATTTGTTGCTTCCGCCATCGACGTAGTTGCAGGTGTCGGGACGCCAGCCGCAGACGCAGATGGTGCCGGCACTGGAGCGCCCGATGTCCGCGGAGAGACCGGGTCTGTTGATATCGTAAGGCCGGGCATGGTGGGCGAGGCTGGCGACTTCCTCAAGAAAGGGGGGTTTGTGTCGGTTTGTCTTCTTCGTGGGGGTTTGTAAGCGGAAGAAACGAGTATCAGAGGTTGGTATGTCCTTCTCTTGGTGGGGTTTGCATGACGGGGGAGGGGAAGGTCAGGGATCGGATCTGTAAGTGCACCGTGCGTTCCTCGAGCAGCCGCGTGTGGTGTGGAGATGGTTCGGCAACTTTGTCAGCGTCGGGGTCACTGGCGCGAGCAGGTTGGGCTGGCTGCTTCTGGATTAAGTCGAGTACGCCGGGAGCCTGAGGAAGATTTCCAGAACAAAAACCACGTTGCGACAGTTCAGACGATCGAAAACTGGCCAAAAACTCCGAGCCAACGGAGGTCAGTATGGCAAGGTGAAAACACTACCGGTATGTAGGCATTCGAAACGGAGGTGGGGCCGAGGCGTGACGTCCTTTGATTGTTGTTTCTTGTCGTTAGGCTCACCAATCCAAGACGAGAAATCGATACGAGTGAAAAGACGGGGGAATCGAAACATGCGCCCGCCGAGGCTGACATCCAAATGCACGCTTACCACTGGCTGAGGCTATTCAATGTCATGAACCCGACACTCAGGGCCGAGGTGGGCAACGCACGGTCTTCTTACACTACTAGGGACTGGAGGTTTGGAGCTGAGAGACGAGTGTGCTTGGTTCTTGCCTCCAGACACCGTTTCCGACAGTTACAACAGCTGTGAATCCAAGATGCCGCACCAGCTCCGGAAAGGGCCAGCATGGACATTGAATCCCAGTCCGAGGAAGAACGTATTTGTCGTACACTAGTATTGAATCTTGTTGATATCTGTTAGGCCCGCTGATGATGCAATTTCGGACTTTTTCTTTTCGGCTTGCAACCTTCGGACAAAACACCGTTCGGCCGTACGGCCGTAATGTTTTCTTCAACCCCACTCGTAGTTAGTGTATCTGAAAGGCTTGCGCTTGAGAAGATGGGTTATTGGTCGGAGATGATTGGGAGTGCAGATAGTGAGAGTCGGTCATCGAGAACTGCAGCCTGGGATCTAGGGTACACACAACTTCAGCTTTGCGCCTGCAGCCTGGAGACTTGCATGGGCGTTGCTTTTCCTTGCCTTTTTCTTTCTTTTCCCCTTAGGTTGCAAACTACGCGCGTAGCCAGCTATTGGTTTTTGTCCAACATCCATGGGGAAATTACCTACCTAGGGAATTGTGTCTGAATAGGCCTGTCCACCACTTCCAGCCCCATCACCAACAGGCCCCGGATTGAGGCATCGCGAGGATGTGCCGTGTTTACTGGATCTTTAGCGAGTGTTTAGGTTTCCTTCCATCTTTGAGATTGACAACTGCCGTCCGAAGCGGATCATGGTTTCTTGTGTTTCTCGACAAAGGACGCAGCGCCTCAATGTGAAAGCCCGAGTGTCTGAAGTGGATCTTCATCCTGACCCAGAACCTCGGGAGAGACGGCGTCCGACCTGACGGTTTCTGGGTAGATCGACAAAGGACAAACCCCCAAAGCAGTCGGCTGGCTAGCAGCGTTAGATAGACTCCGGAACACCTCAAGGCATCACAAGAAAAGGCATAGTAACTTCAACACATCGCCCCTGCTTCCCTTCATCCCTTGCAGCACACGGGCCTTGGAGCGTCTCGGGTAAAGTGCCCACCAATTTAATGGTTCCTTTGCAACAGTGTGACGAGAAACACGCCAACCTCAGGTCGTCGGGTTGGCCGTCTATCCTGTGGCAGAGTCTTTGCGTGTCTGCAATAGTTCTAAAGTGGCGTCCACTGACAATGCGAAGCTGATAGACTACGCAGCATTAGGAAGGTGCTCCGCTGGGGTATCTGGCTCTCCTGCTGAACGCCGGGGGCATGAACAAGGCATGACAACTCACCAAAAGAGACCAGGGGAAGGAGCAACCAAGTCGGTTCGCTCTGCTCTTTCCTGGAACCATACTTTTCTTTTTCTTAGCCCTTTTTGGGGGGCGTTAGTCTCGCACGTTACTGCCACGAGGTCGCTCCATCCCGTCCGGTCTATATGTTCAACTCCTAATCGTTTACACATCGACCTTAGCTTTCTCCTTCCGCTTCCACCTTCACCCGCAATCAATGGAATATACAATCTCACGACTTCCGTTCTTCAAATCGGATCCCTCCAGGCCTCTTTGACTTCGGAATCTCTATCAACTGTATTATTCTTGTCTTCACCCTCCCGACATATCTTCTTTCACTCACAGCCGCTTTCTGCCCCCATAAGACACCCGAGCAGCGTCAGTCATACCCATCAAACAAGGCAGCAGGCTTCACTACTACTGCTGCAATAAACGAGTTGTTCCAACACATTGGTGCTTGAATAGGAGGCATCTTTCCCTCGCTTTTGAAGTAAACAATGCGCCTACTCCAACGACATCGGAACAAACAGAAACACCCGCCTCCTCTTGCTGACCTCACAGACCACCAAATACCATCCGCCTCATTAACACCGTTGCCACCCATTCGCAACTTTTCGTACCCGGCTGCTGCTCTACAGACATCTTCAACCGCATTTTCACAGTCAGCGGCCCCATCAACCAGCCGCATCTCTGTGGGCGACACCCTCCAAAACCCCAGCACGAAGACGCAACCTTGCCGACAAGGTGGAGGCATTGAAACCCCATTCTACTGGGCCTCCTCTTACACTCCCCTACGAGGTGAAGACAACTTCACCTCGGTAGATCTAGAAACATCGACTTCATTCAGCGGACCAGAGGCATTTGCCTACGGCTAGGGGCCAATCCGCGAAAAAAGGAAGAAGCGAAAAAACCTCCTTGGACGGCCGACGTCTAACAAAACCAAAAGTACGCTGCAGGGCACCCGGCCTGCAGAGCACGCAAGCCAAGGCCAGCAGCTTGGTGAAGAATTCTACTCCCAGGGTTCCAGATCATCATCCAGAACTCCCATCAGCGATTCACCCAAGAAAGCATCTCCTGTAAAGCACTTTCGAATCCGGCACAAAATTGCCAAATCCATCGATTTGTCGTCTGCCCGTCTACGCTTGCCAGGCCCACCACGACCTGCATCTAGTTCGGGCGTGGCAGCTGTCGACACAAGAACAGCTCCGCAAAAAATTGGCTTAGCCATAGACGAAGAAGACAATCACCCGGGCACCTTGCTCGAACTCGGCGACGACGAAATGGGTCTCAGACGCAGAATCTCGGAGATGGACTTGAGAATGTCTCCCTCGAAACGTGCCTTACCCGATCAAGTGCAGCACCCCGACACTATTGTCTTTGCTGCTGCTCGTTCCTGTGTAACCCCGACGGGGATGAGGCCCGAGGACAATCTCAAGGCCAAGAATGGCAAATCGCGCTGGGTCAACCAGCTCAAAGACTGGTTTAGCGTTGGCGAGCCATCTTCTCAGGACTGGAAACAGCTGAGGAAGAGAGAGTTTCATAAACATGGAATCGCCATGAACGACCCCGAAGCAAGCGCAAAGCTGCATGCCCCTATTGGAGCCATCCCTGAAGAGGCCATTAAGCCATCTAGCGGGCCTGACCCCGAGGTTGTTGCCAAGAAGAAAGCCAGGAATCGCAAGCAACTTCCTCGGGCATATAATTACTCTGGGAGAGCTTTGAGTTCCATTTCTTCTGAGTCTTCCACGGGAAGCAAGGAGGTCAACCCTATTGCACCTTGGGCGTAGGCGTGCGCGTATCTGGTCTTTTGGGGGGGGAACAATCCTTGGGCTTCGTCAGGCAGAGGCCAGGGAGTCGTGAAGGGAACTAATGATTAAAATAAAGTTATGGAGGATACAATGATTTGCTCGCATCACTTTTGCAGTATACCCGCTTTTGCACGCCGCGAATATGCGAGCCCGTCGCAGAAGCCGCGTTGGAATTTCAGATCTTGCTTGAAGAGCACCATAGAACAAACAGTTTGCAACGCTGTTCTGGACGAGTACCATAGTTTGATGAAAATGAAAGAGTTGTACACCATCGCGTTCATGAGCGACGGCTCACATGCTGTCGCGAGGATCCTCACGCCCTGTCAGGTGAAGACTGGACGGGTTCGATGTTGGTTCGGAATGAACAAGCATGACGTTTGTGGATATTGCCGACCCATAAATGCAGATCTGGAACCAATGAACACTGCAAGCACATTGATAAGGGACAGTCCCCGTGGGGTTGTTTTCTTCATTTTTCTGCGTACTCTTCTTAACCTCCGAAATTCTTTGAACCCGAAGAAAGTCGAGACCAGTTGTGTCCTGTTCCCTGGACCTTACAACGTGGCACACTTTACCTCCGCTTGTCGAGAAATGCATGTCTTACCGTGTAGCAGACAGCCTTGATCGTCGGGCAAGGCATTGTGTTTTCCTGCTAGGTCGTGATCGGACCTGGCTTCTGGGGGAAGGGGGCGGGGGAGGAACAGACAAGTGGATAACACCACCCATTTTCTTCTACGCACGCCAGCGGATACTGACAACACGATGATGGTTGGTAGGTCCGTCCTGGGCATAAAGGTGGCCAGGGACACGAGCCCTCAGCTGGGATCTCGTGGGCAGAACGTGCCCGGCCCAACGCGCAGCATCTCGGTGCCGGCTGGCTCTTGGCGCTTCAAATAGGAGAGTACGTTTGTGAATGTTCCTTGTTTTTCCGGCGATGCCAGGAGCTTTTGCTCAGCTGCGATCGCGCAGTCCAGTCGCCGTGCCGCACGCACTAGCTTCGGATCAGTGGACATTGCAAACGGGAGGAAATCACCGCAGATAGCCTGCTGGCCCAATCGGCGGTTCCAGCGCGGCGGTTCCACCTTTCCGCTTTCGGTATTAGCCTAGATTCTCATTCGCGTCGAATGACGTAAATGATCACATATTGGTTGCATGAAGCTCTGGCCTCCCCGTCCCGTCATTGAGACGTCGTTCTAGGTGGGATGGCTTTCTGCGACAGTCGTCGGTCTTCCAGTGGTCTAGTATCGATCGAGATCTCGGAGGGATTCTACGTCTTCATTCTCTTCTCCCACATGTACACTTCCTTCAGCTTTGTAGCATTTTGGTCAAAGGAGCGAGCAGCATTCATCAAAATACCCTGTTGACTTTAAAGTTTCGCCTACGTACAAAAGGCATCTAGTTGACAATACCAAGCCTACGAGGACGACACCAGTCGCGAAGACACCATCATGTCTTCTCTTTGGGGCACGAGAAACAAGAAGGACGATGACAATGTTCCAGAGGGACCTCCAGAGGGACCTCCAGAGGAAAGGGATTCAAGCGAGTATACAGTTCGGGACCCCGATGAACATAGTCGCTTGCTTCCGAACCGACTCGACAGCAACAGCAGGCAATACCTGACGCCTGATGACCCAGCAGTATCGCCATATAACTTATGGACGGTGCGGGTGATGCGATGGGCTACGGTACTCTTCACAGCCCTCACCTTGACGTGGTGGACGCTCACAATGATTTCCGCCTTTGTCACGCCGCCAGGGATGCACACGCGCGGCTCCGGCTTCTTCGCCTTCAGCTATTCGAGTCTGGCATTGTTCACCCTTCTGTTCACCCTTGTGTTTTTTGGCGCGCCATCAAAGGCTGTTCGGGTTCTGTCCATCTTCATGGCCGTTATGTTGTTCGTCGACATGATTCTCATTCTTGCAGTGCAGAAGAACCGCTACGAAGAAACGGGCGTCGGGGTTGCAAGTGTTGTCTGTAAGTCACCCCGCTTTCGATGCAAAGACGTTGCTGATAAGCCAACTTCAGGGGCTTTCTTAATGAGCTTGTGGGCTTTGGCTTGCGACCGAACCGTAAAATGGGGCAAGGCCGAAGAAGAGGAGCGCTTGACCGGCCGGGTCGAGACGAGGCGTACAGTCTGGGAGTGGACCGAGGTGCTAATCTCTACCATTGCCTATGTAATCCTTTCCGTGGTTATTGTTTTGATCACGGCCACTCTTATCCTCCGATCTCTCGATGCTGGATATGGACCGCCGGGCAAGCAATACTGGGTGGATGGCGACCAGTACCGTATCCACATTTATTGCGAGGGCAACGCCACCGATGCTGCAGGCACCAAGCTGCCTACTGTCCTTTTAGAGGGCGGCGACCTACCGGTCGAGAACGGACTTTGGCAATTCGCGCAGAACGCTCTGAAGAACGGATCCATTTCGAGATACTGCTTTGCCGACCGCCCAGGTTACGGATGGAGCGACACTGCGCCTAGTCCGCTCTCTGCCGGCATGGCTACTGACGCGCTGAGTGAGGCTCTTGCTCGAGCGGGCGAACATGGTCCTTGGGTCCTGGCAAGCGCCGGCATTGGCTCTGTATACTCCCAGATCTTCTCTTCTCGACACGGTAGGGAAGTCAACGGTCTCCTTCTAATCGACCCTCTCCACGAAGACCTCCTTGTGCGTGTCTCGGACCCTGGCAGGGGATTCATGTACTGGCTGCGCGGCGTCATTTCGCCTCTCGGCCTTGAACGCCTTCCAGGTGCCATCTTCAAAGGACGCACCAGCGCAGACCGTGTCTGTGGCCGTTCTGCTAGACAGAATGGGAAATACCTGTTCGCGAAATTGCAAGAGAGTCTCGTGGCCAACACGCTCACGAAACGAGAGGTCATCAGCAGCAAGACGATTCAATACCCTAGTACGCCCCTGGTGCTGATCAGTTCCGGTGAGAAAATTCGAGAGGACAGCGAATGGGAGCACAAGCAGAGGGACCTCAGCCATTTGACGAGGAACCTCAAGCATTGGGATATTGTGGACAAGGCGCCTCACAATGTGTGGGACACGCTCGACGGGCGCCAGATGATCGAGAAGAGACTTCGCCAGATGGTACATGTTTGAAGCAGGTAGCCGTTGGTGACACGTGAAGCATTGCCAGGATTTTCGGTTCTCTCTTTGGCTGGATGAGCTTTTGTTCGTCCTCCATGTTGGCGGGTTGCATACATGCGGGAGGCTACGAACGATTTTCGGGACAGTTTGATTGCGGCTGATCAATCGTTAATTAGGAGATGAAATAATGAAAGTGATTTGACTTTAACAGCCTTTCACTTAGTGGAGATGTTGGTAATTCTTCAGATCGTCCCTCCGAAAACGCGTGACGAAATGACTCGTAGAAGAAGAAAAGAAGAAGAAGATGAAGAAGGGAAAACCTTGGTGGAATGAGCCCATGTGCATTTCGGCTTCAACGGGATCCTGCATGTGGTTTTTGCTTATTTGTTGCAGAAGCTTGGGCAAGGAACAGCTTTTGGTGGAGGTTCCTCGCACGCGACACGCTGGCATACTAGGTATGATGGCGGCGGTTGTTCCAGGATGGCGGGCCAAGGTTCGGACAATCGGTAGATTCGTCCCATGTTTGAAACCCAAGGGGCTGCAAACCATCTATCATGTTGATGGCGTCTGAACTCTGAACCTTGCGTATTGGCTTGAATGCCGATCTGACTACTGCGTCATCCTTAATGCGACGGTCAAGGCGACGGGCGCTGCTTCGGACGATGGGAAGAAGAAAGACACTGTGTTCATTGGTCCTTGAAGACGACAGTACCTATACTATCATGTCAGCCCGTATTGCACGCCGTAGTGCAGAATGAATACGAACGACGGCGTGGGGAAAAAAGTGAACACGAAGACGAGACTACACTAACAGGTTGAGTCCACAGTGACCTAGAAAAATGGGAGGATGGGCAATCAAGTACGATTCGTGTCGTGAACGGGTCCCAAAAGCCCCAGGCCGCCTCCCTTCGTCATATAATGCCATTCGTGCAGAGCAGGAGGACCCTGAAAAGTGAGACCAAACGGCCCCAATGCTCCCCTCCACTCCTTAGGTAATTGCTTTCTTGTGACTCAAGCAGAGCTCCCTAAACCCCGTGCACCCCTGGGCCTGGAGAACTGTAACCCCAAAAATAGCTTGGACATTAAGTGTCTCCAGATGGCGACTAAGAAACCCAAGGGAGGATAAGCCAGGGACAAGGTCCCTTGTGGTTCCGTGCTCTTGGGGGTTGGGACGTCATTCCTCCCCGGTCACTCAACACGGGATGGCCGCCCTACAGCCTAGCAAGGAGAGGGCAAGCCATGTTGAGCCTTGCTGTGGCCGTGCCAATGACAGCGGCGGATGTATTGCGTGATGAGGATGACAGTAAGATGCGCACTGACAAGGTCGAGAGGCGTCTTGCTTGTCTTTTCTGCGTGTACCATACAGTCCCTAGGTAGTATGATCGTACAAGGTATCTTAGGGTGGTTTCCCAATCAAACAGGCCTCCTTGATCAACACGTCCGCCAGGTTTAAGTCAACAGGACTCACGTAGGTTGGCATGTGGTCTTTGGCCTTTTGTCGACTGTGCACTACCTGTGTACAATATCACCTGCACCTAAGATGAGAGCCTCGATGACTCGGTAAGCAAAGTCTGTTGGGCGGGAAATACCACGTTCCCTAAGACAATCTGTGGAGAATGAGAAGATACTGTACGACAACTCAACTGGACAGCGCGGTTGCCCTCAAGATATCGGGATAATACACGGGATACGTACCTTTTTCTGCACCTAGACATGCGGTAACGCTACGGTATCCGTACAGAGTACCTGCTTGGCTTTGAGGTGCCACTGCTGAAGTGGAGATGGTCAAGGGGGTTCCTTCGCTGTGTGCACAATAACCCCTGGCCAATGATATGGCAAACGTCAGTCTTCAAGGGTCCACGCTCGACGTAAGTAAAGTAAGGCACGCTGTACTCCATACCTATTCAACCCCAAACCCACCTATCCGTATTATTTGCCTACCCACTTTCACCTCCTCCTCCTTCTCCTCCTCATCCTTCCCTTGTTCGCTGCTGCTGATGCTGATACCGGTGCCTAAGCAGTATGTGTGTGTGTGTGTGTGTGTGTTGCTGGAGCTGCTGGAACTAATTGGCTCGCTACCTACCTTCAACGTGGTTGGTACATGTGTCGCTCCTCTCGTCTCGTTTCTGAGCTCCGCACTTGCACCCATACCCCCACCGTACGGGAGGTAGTACTGCTGAGTGGTGTGTACGAAGTGTACCTGCGATCCCCGAAACTGAAACCCCTTGCTACCTACTCGAATAACCCAACACGACGAACCTCAACCCAATCAGGCTGAAGCCACCGACCGCCATTCAGTCACGGTCACAGTCCACCATTTGTCTGCGGCAAGAACCACTATCTGCAGGGTAACAGTCCTAATTCGTCTTTGCCTCGTCAAATCCAGATTGCTGGCAACTACGCAGACAATCGCGACTACCTGATCATATCCCGCCTGCCTATCTGTCCCGACTCTTGGGCCGACCGACGACGACGACGGCGGCGGCCTACCTCGCCTTACTGCTGCTGCCGGGTACACCATTCTCATACGACCTACTATTTGCCTCGCCATTTCGTCTATTCGTTGATTGCTCCTTCCTCGACGTGCCAGTGTTCGAGGATCGAATATTGAATAAATCACAAAGACCCCACCTTCTACGTGCGCAGGTGCAAGCGCCGGTGGGAAGCTTCAACGGAGGCTTGCAAACCTTCGAGGTAAATTAGTTCCCCTTCCTGATAGCTGAGACAACCAGACTTCAAAATTACCAACATCCCATTGAGGACGTAGTCACCCTTCACTTGCCTTTGCTAATGCCGCCTTTCCGCTCAGAATCCCACCCACCTCTATGAGTTCGCAACTACCCCCAACGACGATAACGACCTCGAGCCATGGAGAACGAACCGCCTTCTGCTACCTCTTCGAGGCGGGGTCGCCTAATGGGCAAGCTCTTCGCCATGAAGGAGAAAGATCGTAAGCCGACGGCTGAAGAGACGGGAAACAGCATCAACGACTTCCTCAATGGCCCCTCCGACACTTTACAGGTCGCTCACGCGACGCCCGCCTCCGCCCTTCCCACCCTATCGAAGCTCGACACAGCAGCTGCCTCCCGCTACCCTCAAGCGCTGTCTGTCGCTAATAATCACTCCCAGCAGAGCTTGACCCTCCCATACCATCCCGCGCGTAGCCCTGGACACAGCCCTGGCGTCCCACCTCGGAGCCCGTGGCGCAACAACAGGAAGGGACTGAACGTTCGATTCGTGGATACTTACCCTGAGATTATTGGAGAGGGTGGTGAGGAGTCGGAGATCCCCGCCATCGAGGTATCAAGACGCAAGAAGCAGCGCCCCCCTCCATCTCCCGGCCGCAGACCCATTGCTGCTGCCCACGAGTCTCCTATTCGACCACCCTCTGCGCCCAAGGAGGACCCAGACTTCATCCCAGGCCGTTTGCGACGGACACAGACAGGCTTTTCTACCATTAGTGAAAAGCCCGTTGAGCCCAAGGAACCCCTTCCTTCTTATAGGGAGGTTGCGCCAGGCAATGCCGTCTCTGCACCCTACCTTGACACTTCAACCAATGCAAAAGACGAGAACCGCAAGTCCTTCATCGAACTTCAACAGGCTGAGATGCGGCAGGCCGAGGGTAGAGCATTTGCGGAGGCTGCGCGCTCTGCCAGCCAGCCCTCACATCCCGAGTACGGGCAGTATGGGAGCCAAACACCTCTCACACCTCAGATACAGGAATCACCGACAAAATCGCCACTACAACCCGCCAAGATTCCTCTGCCGCCGAGATCCCCAGAAGACCAGAGAAAGCTTCCCGATCAAAGTCCAACCTCTATTTATTCAAGCAGCACTGATTACACCCAACCGGGCAATGCTAGCTTCTCCCGACAGCCTTCTCTTAGCTCTCAACACAACATTGCCCCTCCCTCTGCCGCAATGGGCTCCCGACAGCCCTCTTTCAATATGCACGATGCGGTTCTGGCTGTTGGCGATGATGCCCTTGACGCGTTTGTCACGCGCACTCGACACCTCAACGAGCTTTTTAGACTTCACGCCGAGACAATCAAGCCTCTTTCGGCCTGTTCACCGAATGAAATGGCGCGTGCTGCTTTGTGGTGGTTCTTGAAAGGCCGTATGGCTCTGGAGGTTGCAGTCCGAGCGCGACCCAGCAGTCCTCAAAGTCAGATGCAGAACGACATGGACCGCCAGCAGGCTTACGCCAACCTTGCTAAGGGATACTGGCTTTCGGAGGAGGCCATTCCTGAGCTCTTGGAGAACAAACAACTTGCTCCTGATATGGGCATCAATGAAATTCGGACAACACTTGTAACAGCGCTTAAGAAGCTGGCTGTCTCCATGAAGAGAAACGGTTCCCTCCCACCTGAAGAGGCGTTTCTGCCTCAGACCATCGACAAGTCCATCTGGGTTGAATATCCTAGACTCAGCGTGGACATGATTGCGCTCCTGACAGCCGACTCATCTGCGGCTATGACGGGCGTCGTCCGCACTCTTTCGCCTTTGGAGATATTGGAGACTCTGCCTCCCGGCGATACAGCTGAAAACTTCACGTTTGGTAGAATCAACACTGATGTGTTTCTGATGGAGCAGGGCATGGATTCTCGGAGATTCTACTTCCCCTGTCTGCTGACTATGGTCCGGCCCCAGAAACAGCCGAACCTTGCTTTCATCATTGCCAGCCAGCATGGAGAAGTCAACCTCCGAATCCAGGGAAACAAGGCCTTGGGCCCGACCTGGGACGATATTCGCTGGCGCAACGAGACTTGTTCGCTTGAGGTGAAACTACCTCGTGGCTTCATGATTGTTGCGCAGTGCTCGCAGCAAGATTACAGAATGCTCTGGAGTATGTACGATTTTGGTGCTAAGGTCCAGTCAACACTTTACCCCAGAGCAGAGGAGCACTGTGTTTTCCGTTCCACGCTGCGTTCATTCCAGTACTTCGATTCAGACCCCCAAGCCAGGGCATTTCCCAAGGAGCCCGTGCAAGGTTGCGACATCGCGCTGTTCGAGAAGATTCATAAGGAGCACGCTGCTGCCGGTCCTCGCGCATACCATCGCGGCTTCAGAATCGCAGTTGTCAGCGGTCCCCACACGAGAACCCTCAGTGGCATCAACCACAGTTACTCACCACAGATGCCAATTCCCTTTGGATTCCTCAGATCGGACGCAGGTGAACCGGCTCTGTTGCTCAAGTACGACAACGGTCGCCAGAAGGTGACCATGGTAATCTCATTCGGCGATGAGAGGGAGCGGTCCCAGTTCCACAACATGCTTGCCGGCACTTCTGTGCACAAGGATGAAACCATATACGCCGATGTTCCTCTACTCGGATTCTCCATTTCGACCAGCCTGGAAGGGGGCAGGTATCTTCCAGGTGTTAGTCAGGTTCCCTGGACGTCCCTTCGAGTCATCAATGAAGACGCGGATGAGGACTATCCACGTACGGTTCTGTCAGACAGACTAAGGGTGGTTATCGAATCTAAACAGGGCTTCCTTACTGATCGAGTGAACCTTCAACCTGGCGAGCTGAGAGTCAGACTGGAGGTTCAGGACACAAAATCTCTGGTGGTGATGCGTCAGCCGCAATTCGACATGACTTCGATGGTAGCGGATGGGTCTGTTGACAAGGACGTGCCCAAGGCGATGACGGATATGCTCCAGATGCTGCAGACGACTCAAACCATCCGCACTTACAGTTTCCCGACCCAGAAAGATCTCCACGCCTTCCAGGCTGCCTTTACAGGCTTCAGCGTCATCTTTGATGGCCTTGCGGCGGCATTTGCCATATCTCGTCGGCGAATGGTGGTCCCGATCCACAAGAAATGGGAGGCTGGATTGACCCGAGTTCAGGTGGTAAAGCAGGGTTCCATCATACAACTTCTTGCATTCTTTCCCGATTTCCAACATGGACAATGCATGAACTTTCAATTGAAGGGCACAGATGTTTATGAGATGGTTTCGCGGAGTGGCAAGGCAGGTATCAAGTTTGTTGACGCCAAATTCCCATTGCCGCGGATGCCTAACGGTAGCGACGGACTGTCAGACGACATGGGATTCATCTGCCTGGACCTCCCGGATCTGCCGGGAGAGCACGATGACATATCGCTCCTCTTCGAGAACGAAGCGGGTAAGGTTTCCGGTATCGGGATTGGCTTGGGTTCGTGCTAACTTGCGACTAGAACGCGACCGCCTGTGCCAGTGTCTCCCGGCACCCGTCAAGGGCGCCTCCAGATCGCTGAGGGGCAAATAAATCCAAGCGGACTAATCGAACTTAATAAATGATGAGCTGCGCGAACGGGAGAAGCACCATCCAGAGCATTGCATTGGGAAGCAGAGTCCGGACATTCGAAATACGAGATACCCATTAGTCGGTTCGTCACATTGCTTCGCAGACAACGGACGTCGGTACCGGAGAGACGATTGAAGCATAGGAGACGGAGACGGCAAAGGCCGTTGATACACGCTAGTGTGATTGGCATTAGTGATCCGAGGTGACGGTTACCTAGGGGTTCGGGCGACGCGTCAAGTTTGGTCAAATTTGGCCGGAAGACTCGGGGTTGACACCGTGTATGGTGCGGGAGGCTAAACATTGCTGAGAGCACCCCGAGCAGCTTTTGTGGTTATATGGCAGCCGTGCAAAGTGACTAGGGTTGTGGTCAGGTTTGTGTCTGCCTGGTAGGATATGCTGTTGGTGGTAACATTGAGCAGCAGACAGATGAGCACAAGCACTGCGCACACACAGAAAGTGTGCCTCTAGGTAGATACACTGGACGGCAGCTTGTTAACGAAACGTGTATAGCGTGACGCATGTGGCAGATCAGCCTCCGAAATGTGTGAGTGAAAGGCTGAATTGGGAAGTCATGTTCATGTGTTGAATCTATAAGAACCTGCGAGCACACCTTGTTCGACGAGCATCTTGAATGGTGTCTGTTGTGCAGAAGGAAGCCATGAACAGCACTGCCACAATCCACCCGCATGATGGTGGGATGCGTGCGAGAGAAAGGCATATCACAGGCCAACAGAAGGCAACCTCTAGCAATTACTTGGCATCTGATTCATCCAATTATTCCTCCCAGCATGTACTGTCCAGGTCAACATGTCCCCTTCCCATCATTTCTCTCTGTCCGAATTTTAGCTGAAAACATGATATTAGGGAGATGGTTAGGATGATGGAGCTGCAATACATATACAACTGCGTCAGGCGTTTATGCCACTCACTGTATCCGTACGTGTGCTCCCATCATAGTGCGTAGTGTAGCTAATCACCGGACTACCCAGAGGTACATGGGTGGGCGAACCACTGGACGGAAGAGGAGACCCTTACCGACTGATTGGCTCATGAGGAGAATTGGCGTGGGCATGTGATTGGATGCAAGCAGGGTAACACGGCATTGTAGACATCAGACATGGGGATGGGACGGAAGAGAAAGGAGGGGAAGGAAGCTGGGGTGGCACTCCCGTGCAAACGATGCGTGCGGGCTGCATCTCGATGTCTGGGAAACAACCCCGTCTCATCATCAGCCGGAAGCCAGATTCATCTCTTGAGAGAGACGAGACTAACTCATAAATACATCTAGAGACGGTTGCGTTGGCATGCAGTCATGGTTCCTAAGCTCGCAGTAGTGCAACTCATGACCGCCAACTTGGTTCTAGGCCACTGGCGCGCGGAACCAGTACGAAAAAAAGAAAAGAAAAGAAAAATCCTAAAATGATAGTTAACGCGACGTCATCACCCCTCGTCGGTGGTGGGGGTCCCTACGAGCGACGTAAGGATTGCATGGGAACCCAGCCTTTTGGTGACTTGGTAGTGGTGCTATTCAGATTTGTGATCTACACTGCTACCTCCTGTTGCCTTGCCGCCGACTTGCCTGCCTGTATGCGTTTGTATATTGCTAAACTGCTAAGGAATCTACTAGACTCTGTTCTCGGATAAGAAGGCAAGAAGGCATAGCTTAGTTCTGATTTTCCCTGGTCAACTTTGATATCGGTAACTCATCTCTTGATTCTCACTTCTCGTCCCAAATTCCGGCCGTTCCTCAGTGAACCAATATTCTCTGACCGTTCCTATGGCCACGCCGGACACGCCGGACCTTACGGGGTACATTTTTATATCAAGCATCCATTCCGCTTCATCTCCTAGCCTTCCCTTGTCCGCTCTCTTGCTCTCCTCCCCTCGCTACTTTGTGCTATTAGACACGCCAACAGCAGCTGCAGGAGAGACGAGCAAGGAATAGTGAGACACCGCCTATTCAGGCCCATCACCCATCTTTTCTCGAAAAACTACCTAAGGCTCCCTCCCGCTCACTCGACATCTTCCCTTTCGCTTGCTTTCCAACGGATACGTCGCCAACCTTGTCCCTCCAACACTTCCTTCACCGGCATTTCCTTGTTCCACTTGAACTCAACCATTGTTCTGCGCGCTGACCTGCAACTGTTCTTATTACGGCAATTCCCACACCCGAGTTCTGACCATCCGCTGTTTCTACCGCCAGTCCACATCTTCTTGCTCAACTACGTACCGGGCTGCGAGGCCCGTCATTTGCCGACTCTATCCCTACCCAAACACACCAGCAGCGCCTTTCTTGCCTGGGGAGCACTGCCCCTCAATTCCAGCCAAGAAGGTGTATCCCAGGCAGCGCGCCGACAAGACCGATAGCGGCTGCAAGTACAACTGAGGGGGCATCGCTGCACGCACCGCCTATCCAGAGCCAGTCGCAGTCATGGGTTTGGTCCATGTGCCAGGAAGACGCTCCAGAACGTCCAGCCTCAGTGAGTCTTACCCGCCCCAGCGCAACTGCCTTTTGCCCAATGTACGCATAATAGCTGTCGTTCTCTCCCCGTCGCGCCCTTCAAGTCGTTCCTACAGCGACAAAACTGCGCCCACTCTGTCAACATCCCCCCCCCAGTTCGCTATTGTTTCCTGCTCTCCCCGCTCGTTCCTTTGTTGCGTGCGTAGCCTTGGAGTCTCTCCCGGGACTCCGAAAAGACTCTCTCTCTCACCCCACTACTCGAGCCTCCCGCCGTGCGTGCGTCACAGGAGAAAAAAAAGTTGTCGCCAACAATGCTGACCTCTTGGCTTTCCAACCCTCCAGCTAGCAACCGGTCAAGCGTCGACGAGACTAGGGGAGCTGCCGCCGCTGAAGATGATGATACCCTTGTGGTTGAGCCCGATCAGGGTAATGGTGAGCGAAACTTCCATGAGCAACATTGGCGCGCCCGCAACAGCTTCCCCGCGCGATACCTTGCATGCATCTTGGCTAACATACAGCTCAGTACTCGGCCATATTATTTCTCAGCTGCGACCTGGAGCCGACCTGAGTCGCGTTGTTCTGCCGACTTTCATTCTTGAGCCCCGTAGCATGCTTGAGAGAATTACCAAGTCAGTGGTTCAGACTGCCGATTCGTCTTCCGGAGCTTCCTTTGCTGACCCTTTGCGCTCGCCATAGTTTCATGTGCCACCCCGAGATGCTCCTTCCCATTCCCGAGATTGACGACCCTTTGCTGCGTTTTGTTTCCGTCGTCAAGTTCTACTTGAGCGGATGGCACATTCGACCACCGTTGGTTCCCCCGAACTACCCGCGGGAGCTTACAGTGTCGCTGATCTATATATAGAGGGGTGAAGAAGCCGCTTAATCCAATCCTTGGCGAGATATTCACCTGCTACTGGGACTTGCCCGATAACACGAAGGCCTATTATGTTTCCGAGCAAACGTCGCATCACCCTCCCAAGTCGAGCTACTTTTACATGGTTCCCGAACACCACATTCGCGTTGATGGCACGCTCAAGCCCAGAAGCAAGTTTCTGGGGAACTCGGCCGCAAGCATGATGGAAGGGACAGCCGTTTTGACTCTACTCAACAGAGGCAAGGACAAGTCCAAGGGCGAACGATAGTATGTGGTCCAAAAAGTGATATGGGATAATTGGATACTAACGTCAAATCCAGCATCTTAACGCAGCCCAACATGTACGCCCGAGGCATTCTGTTCGGAAAGATGAAGTACGAGCTGGGAGACCACAGCTTTGTCCGCTGCCCGGAACTTGATTTGGTTGCCGATATTGAGTTCAAGACGAAGGGCTGGGTCAGTGGCACTTACAATGCCATTGGCGGTTTCATCAAGCACGAGAGCACGGGCGAAGTTCTGTACGAGTTATCGGGACTCTGGAGCGAAGAGATGTATGTCAAGGATGTCAAGGTAAACTCCCAACAGCGCTGCTTTTCATTGCATGACAACTAACCTAGCTTTAGACTGGGCACAAGGAAATGTTCTTCAATGCCAGGAAGTCGAAACCGAGCAATCCTCTGGTCCGGCCAATCGAAGAGCAGGATGAGCGGGAGTCCCAGAAGCTCTGGCTGGCAACAGCTCAGGCCGTGAAGGACCGCAACCATGAGCTCGCAACAGACGAGAAGACCAAGGTCGAGGACAGGCAACGAGAAGAACGGGAGATTAGAGCACGCGAAGGCATCGAATGGCATCCTAAGCTCTTCCGAAGTGTACACGCTGGGCCTGATGGCTACGACGAAGGAGAGGAAGAGCTGGAATGGATCATCAACGCCAAAATGTGCGTATCCGCCGACAAAGATACCCGTGCCTCTAGAACCGATTAGCTGACATGAAGCAGTGACAGCATGACTCCGGAGGGGCAAACTAAACAGATCCTGGCCATCTACCCTATTCTTCCAGGACAGAAGGCATTTGCGACGACCGCTGACCCTTCCCACGGGCATTTGACGGCCGAGGTTCAGGCACCGGCTGAGCAGGCCCCGGTCGTCCGACAGCAGGACGGTGGGAACGACTTGATTAACTTTGGTGATGCTCCGGCTGCCACATCCGCTGCCGCGACACCCTCTGTGCCAGCCACTGAGCCTTCGGCCGCTGCTTCTCCAGTTGCGCCAGAACAGCGCAGCGGGTCCGAGGACATCGAGAGTATGCTCAACAAGACGGGGTCAAAACCTGCCGAGGGCCCTTTAATGGACTTCACGACAGACATGAAGAACGTTCCGCCATTGAAGCGGGCCGACACTAGCGAGGATAATTTCCATGATGCTTTGGAGCCGTCAAGTTAAGCTCTGCAAGCCTTATGATAATGTATTCTCGGGTTGTCATACACAAAGTCTGTGTCACTTTCACATTCACCTTTATTCATCACGGGAGGCAAGTCTCAAACTATAGGAGAGAAGTACGTGGTACGAATTGAGTGCACTGGCGAAAATCGGGGGTTTTGGTAGAAATGGGATACCTTTGTAGATATGTGTAGCATTGTTTCCGGACCAGCAATAATGGCATTTAACTGCGACAAATATTTCGTAATTGGAAAGTGTGGGATTTGTAGTTGCTCTGCGTTTCGAGCCACTACCTATTTTGACATGATTTATAAATGATACTCCTGCCTTTCAAAAGTCCCCTGTGAAACTACTCGTCCTCGAAACGCCTTGAACGCCGCTTTCTTGCACACACACACATTCTCTGCCTCTCTCTCTCGTTTTTCTGTAGGTCGTCCAATTCACCCAGTCGAGACGAGAAAACACAGGGGTTGGGTATCAAATCAATTTTTCCAGGGGTTTCGCCTCGTCCCTCTAGACTCGGCGGCGGAGATTTTCCTCCTTTAATGCCGCGCGAGTTCCTAATCGAAAGCTCTCGGTGCGGTCATTGCCACTCTCCTGTGGAATTGCGCCATCGGGAGGGATTGACGAGTAATTCCAAGGATCGTCATATCCGTAGCTTCAGACCCCACCGCCGTACTTCCCCGCCGCTGCCGCCAGTACGGCCAGGAGTTGGTACCAAAGTAGTCACCGTCGCCGCTGCCGTCTCTTCCATCCGCCCATCCGCCTAGTACCGGCGGCGCGTGGGCTCCGGGGTGGGGGAGCGCGAGGGGCTGCGCTCGTCGCGGCCACGCTCCTTGAGCCACTTCTTTGTGCTGAGTGTGAGGTCGCGGTCCAGATCCTCGGAGGGGTTCTTCCGATGGATGAAGTTACAAAAGCCGCCGCGGACGCAGCCCTCGCCCGAATTAAGGCGGCAGCAGGCTTCGCGGAAGTCGGTGACGGGAGATAGCTCGCAGTAAATGGGTCGCGCGGCGTACCACCGCGAGTTGAGGTCATCGCAGGCCTTCTGGGCCGAGTCTTCGTACTTGAAGCGCGCGTAAACGTTTCCGATGAGGTCTATTTGCGACCCGTCAGTCAGTATGCATATTTCTCGAGCAGATGACCATGAGAAGCTTGGGAGGAAAGGGAAGAGAACGAGAGGGAACACGTACGGTCATTGTTGTTGTCGCACACGACCAGCTCCTCTAGCTCGCCGTACTTGCAGAGCTCGCACCAAATATCCTCGTAAAAGGCGTCAAAGTGGTTCTGCAGCTGGGACGGGTTCATGCGGTTCTTGGGGTCGTATGCCGGATTTTGGTAGAGGTTGGGCATGAGGATGGTCTGGGAGTAGCTTGGCTTGACGTGTTTCCGGGAGCAGCGGTCGCCGTGGCGGCAGGCTCCGATCTTGAAGTAGAATGAGCAGTTGACCTTGTCGAGCTCGGTGCCGAAGATGGAGGCGAGGAAGTTGGCCATTGTCGCGGTGTTAAGGGACGATGTTTTCAGCTGAGTTATATTCGGGATACCGGTTCGGTCGTGCAAGGCTGGTGCTTCGCGGATCAATTGACCGTCGAGGGAGAAAAATGAATATGACGCCGCGTTAGGATGAGTTGGAACTGCTGCTCGATGGCAACGATGCGACGGCGAGGAAATATCTAGCAGCCTTGCGCCACAACAATTACTAATGCGGAGGCTGAAGCTTGCTGTGTGGCAGACGCGGTGACTAGTAAGCTGTGGCTCGAGCGATGGTGGCTCGAGCGATGGTCTTGCCTCGTCTCCACACATTCCAGGTATCGGATAGCTACGTATCGGGTCTTTCCTATTTGTGGTCTAGAACATTTCTCGCAACGCCTTTGTTTCTCATACGCACCAGCCTTAAATCGGGATTAATCTAGTCCTCTGCGGCATCTTCATCTCGGAAATCGCTCTTATTTAGCATTGTCAACAACCCTGAGAACTATTATGGGAGTCTTCCATAGGACACATTCCGCGCTCTAGTACGGATAAGCATTGAACAACAACAACGCCGTCACCATTGATAACGATACACGGCAGCGTTGCTTCTTTGGCCTCATTTTTGAAACGTAGTGATCTACCCGCTAAGGGGGCATTCGGTACCCCGGGGGATAGGATGAGATGATGCCGAGAGATTCAGACCAAGCTTTGATTGGCATGATCCTCGGAGATGGCGATGACCCTGGATCTGTACTTGTGGTTGTGCTGTTGGCTATCGTTCGGACCAGCCTGTGCATGTAAAGGTTGACTCACTCGATGACGATGTCTTGCCGAAGAGAGTCCAAACTCCCAGTAGAAAGGTCAGAGCTCCTGGGTGGCACCACATTGAAGAAAAAGAAAACGACGAACAGTCGCTCTTGTTGCCTTCATAGAGTTTCTTCAGACACGATGCAAATCATCTACCGGCATGGCCTCCGGCGGGAAGGCATGGTGAAACTCATCGTTGGATGCGCTAGGTATCCTCCTGCTGACCAGTCACCCTGGTCCGGCCGTCGTCACGGTTCGAAGCCAGATTACCCTCCAATAACCCACAAAAAGAAACCACCCATTGGTAATAGCTGGTGCAGACAGAAGCCGTGCATTAACATTGGCGCAACTAGGCAGCTGTAGACTAGCCCCCATTCGGGTGAAGAGAGCGAACGGTCCAGAAACCGAAGGCCGGTCGGAGGCTTGCTGATCCAGGTACGTACACGATATACGTATCTGCGCTTTTCTCACCTCCTGCAGGACATGCGCAAACTTCCCACCCGTGCGCGTCCAATGCGGACGAAAGTCAACATCTGGTCTGATACCGCGACAGCCCTCGCACGCACACCCTCCCTCCTTTTAGTCTACCACCACCACCACCACCACCACCATCTCCTTCCTGTCCATCCTTGTATACTTCTTGTGTTCCCGTTCTCGCCGAAGACGCGGTACTAAAGTTCTTTTTTTAAACACACAATCGACGCCTCTTCACTTCACCCGTGTGGAAGAACGATCTGCAGAGGCTTCTATCCGTGTTACATCTTCGCTGACACGGGCCTTCGGCCGCACATCCTCCGACATCGATACCCCGGACGCCCACTTGCTTTATATAGCCTGGCCGAAGGCGCTGCTTCTTCCACGACGACTGCGGGCCATGATTTTGAAATCGACAGTCTCTCCTTCCTGCTGACGACTCTGTCTCTCCCGACACCGGTCTCCGCGCCGACGCCAAACAGTCTCGAACTCCGTACATACACGCCGCCGCCATGGATCAGGCCGACATCCCAGCCCTCCTCTCACGCCTCGCGAGCGACGAGGACGCAGCCAGGAAGATGGCCGTCTTCAAGCTACAGTCATCCATCAACGATCCTGCGTTCGCCGACGTCTTCATATCCTCAGGTGGTCTGGTTGTCCTGCGACGCCTCATCATGAGTGCAGGAGGAAACACCTTGGCGTACTCGCTACAGAGTCTGACGCGCCTATTGGAGGTTGACATGGGCTGGGAAATCTTTGAGGGATCGTCTTCAGGCGACCTCGTTGAACGCATCGTCGAATTGATCGTTACGAACCCACTCGTCAACATTCTTCGTGGCGCTATGTCGATCTTGGTCGCCCTCGTTGGCCATACGCAGTCTTCCCGCCCGTCAACCCCGCGCACGCCGGGCTCATTTGGTTTCCGGGCCCTGAAACCGGCCGTTGCAGTTTACCCGCAGTTCTTTGAGCTCGTCATCGCTCAGCTCGAGTCAGCCGACCACGCGCTGTGTGGTAATGCCCTCATGCTCATCAACGCCATGATCCGGGACTCCATCTCCAGCGACAGTAGTGTCTCCACCCGGTCGAGCTCTCCCGCGATAGAGGAGTGGTCAAAATTCATCAAACGCTTGCAGGATCTTGGTCTGATCAAGGCGGTATACAGCCTGATGCAGAGCTCCTCGCTGCAGGATCTCGCGCATCCTCTGCTCGAGTTCCAGTCCCTGACCAAAATTCTGCTGAGGAAATGGCGTGAGGTCAGGGTTGACCTTGAGCGGCCCGAACACAGACGGGGACTCAAGGGCCTCCACCTTGCCAGCAACCCGGAGAAGCAAGTCAATGGCACATCCCGAACGGACGAGCCGAACGAAGTTGGAAAGAGAGGAAGCCGGCGGCACAACCCAGAGAAGTGGAGGAGGCTAGGCTTTGAAACGGAGAGCCCCGCGCAAGAGTTCGAAGTTCCTGGCTTTCTAGGTATGATGGACTTGACAGACTACGTGCGCAAGAACGAAGATAGCTTTCAGAAGATGCTGCTGGAGCAGTCGACGAAGCCAAAGAACGAGAGATGCCCGATCGCGCGCGCAAGTCTTGCGGTGACGATGATCTTATACGACCATTTTGAGGTCGAGAAGTCGGATATCGAGGACACCAAGAGTTATCAAGGCCTGGACGGTGCTAAGAATAACGAAAAACTATTCCGCCCACTCATCCTCCAATGGTCAAGGCTCCACACAGCCGGGCTGCAGGCCTTCTTCCGAGTGTGGAAGTCGACGGCCGCAGAGCAGTTCGATTTCGAGAAGGTGGCAGAGCTGGTCCGCATACTCATCGAGCAAGTTGTCGGCCAGGCCAGCAGGACAAAGGACGTGATAGAGGTTGAGGAGGAGCTTCTGGAGTACGACTGCACCCGTTTGCGAGAGCTGCAGATGGAACTCCTAGAACTGTCATTCGAAGATCAGTGGGGCCAGCATCTGTACCAGGTCCGCGATGAGTTGAGGCAGGAGGCTCTCCAGTTTGTCAAGGAACAGCGGATCCGATGTCTGCTCCAGGGCTCATGGTTTTCAAAACCAATGCCCCGGCGGGACACTAACCCCCAAAGCGAGCCTCAGAAGCGTCGTCTATACACACCCCGGCCGTGGCGATTCGCCAAACTATCACACAACCGCCGGTACCTCCACTACGCCGACTTCGAAACGCAAATAGCACAAGACCCAGGTCTCGACGTGTTAACGGACAAGGTCGATCTCAGCACCATTAGCTCGGTGGTGTCCAACGTGTCAGCGCCCAACGAAGAGACTCGCAGCGCGACCAGCAGTTCGACGCTCAAGAACCACGCGACGGGCAAGTCGACAACCAAGATCACCATCTTCAGCTACGTCGATCCCATCGAGGCGGCCAAGGGCGGCGATGCAAAGGAACAGGCGGTATTGACGCTCTACCCGGTTACGCACAGCCTGGCCTCAGAGTGGCTTGATGGCCTTCTGATGCTGCTCAACCAGGCTCCCATCACGGCCGAGACGAACAAGCTTGTTAACCTCGTCAGTGATTTTGGGCTGAAGATCAGGCTGCTGAACGTGCGGATAGAGGCTGCCTACACCGGGCCGACGCCGGGCACTGGGATGATTCCCAGTCGGGACGGTCTAGACGAGGACTATTTTTACGAGGTGTGAGGGTATACATGGGACTCAGAGCAGGGGGTGGTTTCTGCTTCCCATTGATTTCCTTTGTGATGCTGTTTTTGGCTTACATATACCCGCCTTATTCTCCTGCTCATCTGGTTAGGAATGTGACGAACGGAGCTGGGGACGATACTCTACAGCAAGTTGGCTTCGCTGCCCAGAACATGCATAGCGAGCGGTCAGGTTGCGTCGTTGGTCATAGAGGCTTGAATTTTGTAGACGTGGTTTCTCTGATGTGGTGGGCAAAGTAGCGAGGAGGCTGCGTATTGGAATGGTCGTTGGTGTGTGTTAATACTAGTGTGGGCAGGGCTCTCATTACATACCCTCGAAAGCGCAGGTCTTGAGGACTCGCTCAGGTACATTCTAATTCTAATGCATGTCAATATCTTCCACCGTGGAGCGACTTATTAGGTTTCCATGTGATGATATTCAAACGAGGCCCGATATGTATGCGGAATGCATGATTCGGGGAGCCCAAGTGGCGTTCAATGGATTAGACTAGACTGCAGACAGCTTTGCATTTCCCAGACCTCACGAAGCGTAAGAAGATGACCGGGACTTGTCACCCGATCTGAATCATCATTATGTAGGTATGTACACAAGGTACCCAAGGCGGGGGAATGTGAAGCGACCTCAGAAGAACCACTGTCTCTCGCAAGCAAGGGTCCAAGGGGCGGTAGCGCGGCAGCAGGTACCGCTGCGCCGGGTTGAGGTGAACGGGGAAAGCTTCCGTCCCGCCAGAGCGAGACCCCCAAAATCACCCGGCAACCCCCACTCCCACTCGGTTGCTCCCCCAGCCCTCCCAATAAATAAAATGGAGCTGCGCAGGCGGGGCAGGTTCCCTCGACCTCAGCCCGACGACCGCGGCTGGCTATGTGTCGACCGCACAACTATCTGCATCCAGGATTCCAATGCTTCATTCTCCCTCACTGCGACAATCTGGAGACGAACGGCCATAAAGAAAAAGAAAGAAAAACAATTGCCCTTGTGTTCTAGCAGAAACAGACTACGTAGAACAGCCAGAGATCGACAGGTACCAGTTATGACATCACCTTCGTAACCGCCCGCCGCCAAAACCAACCATTTCCCCAAGACAACCAGGAGTTGAACCCCGATTTACCACCACATGGTCCGCCGGCTCCCGTGGACCCATCCGCACCTTAAAGTCGGCAACGCCGCTAAAGGGAAAGTAACGTCCACGGCAGTAGCTACCGCTGGTACCCAGACCACGACCATCACCAACAGAAGCAACACCCTCCCTCATCTGTGTGCGAAGATGGTCTCCCGAACTCCGCGGGGCGGTGGTCGGCGGCTCATGTACAACAGCAACTACAGCCGCAGCAGCGCAGGTGGAAGCGCAAGCCGGAGCAGAACATACACCCCCAGAAGCGACCGGCACACCGCTGGGCAGACGGGCTCCTCCCCGTCGCCTCCCCCGTCACAGAAGAGGCGTCTCGACGGGCTCTACCTGGAGGGGAACTGGTACTGCAACTGTACGCCGCGGCAGCAGGCCGTACAACTCCAGGTGAAGAAGAAGAACGCCAACCACGGGCGCTTCTTTTACAAGTGCGAGAAGAGACGGGGCGGGTGTACCTTCTTCCTCTGGGAGGAGGACGCGAAGAACCGGGCCGAAGGGTCCACGTTGACCCTGCCGCCGATGCCGACGGACGGCGCTCCCGCTGCCGGTACCATCCAGACGGCGCAGGTTCCGACGCCGAGCACGGCTTCCGCCAATAAGATCGCCTCGAGGCCCACTACCGCCGCGGCAACAGCTGCGCCGCCGTCGCCGTCTGTGCAGAGGAGCGTCGCCAGGCAGAAGTTCCTAGATACCTACTTCTCGACGACCCGACCGACACAAGCTGCCCTCGAGGCGGACGGTCCACCGGACGAGGTCGGGGCTGAGGCATCACCCCGTCCCGCCAAGAGAAAAAGGGTGCTCTTCGATTTCGAGTCGGACGACGGCGCGGACGAGTACGGGCTGGGCGACGTGTCGTCGGACGAGGAGAGGGCGATGAACGAAGCCATGGAGCGCAGCGCCAGAAAGCTCCGTGGTGCGGCGCCACTGCTGCCGCCGCCGTCGCCGTCTACGCCCGCAGCGCAGCGCACGGTGCGGGATGGAGCCGCCCTGCCCACGCCGCAGACGGTCACACGGACGCTCTTCCCCGACGCCAAGCGGCGGAGGCACGACGATGCCGGCCAGTCCCCTAACACGTCCTTCTCCACGAGCACGGGTACGACCGCCGGGGACGCGGGGCCGTGCTCGTCGACGCCGTCCAGGGGAGAGGAGCAGCTCGACCCGACCGAGGAGGTGCTGGCGCTGCTGGCCGGGCAAAAGGTCGACGACGCGACGGCGCGGGCCGTCGGGGACGTGCTGCGGCGGTTCTCGATGCAGGCGAAAGGGCTGGCCCGGGGGCGGGAAACGGTGCGGGCGGCGCTCAAGGCTAAGGACGAGAAGATTGCGGCGCTGCAGGAGCGGGTGACGAGCCTGGAGACGCGGACCCGGGCGCAGAGGGAGGAGATCGCCGACTTCAAGGCGGGCATGATGGACCTGTACTCGAAGCACTGATGGGGTTCAAGGGGCCGGTGGTGGTGGTGGTGGTGATGGTGTTTCGGGACGGAGTTCTGGAATTGAGGAGGAATACACCCTGTGTTACGTGTCTACGATGGGTAGCGGGCAGATGACGGCAATGGTAATGATGCATTCTTGAGTGACTAGTACCTCACGTGAGCCTTTGCGACAGAGGTGAGCGGCCCCTGCCTCAATCGAACCAAACCCTACGTATTTCCTGTTTGCTGCCCTGGAGAACATACGACTCCCACACAACGCATGTAACTTCGGGCAAGATCGGGGCACGCGGAGAATTTACAGCCTCATAATAAAAATACGTATTGTAACAACAATCCATACCAAACGCCGAATCCATGGGGCTTGATGCCCTCAAATGTGCCAACCACCAATTCCACCAAGTATATGAACCCAAGTTACGAGCCAGGGATATCATGCTTCTATAAAGCTTACTGGGCAAGAACCTCGCGCAACATGACAAGGAAATTTTCCTTGAGTTTGTGAATCTCGGAGACAGGCGGCTTGGTCGGTTCGCCGGCGCTCCGGCGAAGCCTATCGCGTCTCTTGGCACGACGGCGACGCTCGGCCTCGATCGGGTCGAGCTCGTCCTCTTCCTCTGCTTCGTCCTCTTCTTCATCATCATCATCGTACGCCATGTCTTCCAGGTCCATCTGATCCAGGCCAAAGTCTGACGATGAGAACCCTGTGGGAGCAAGATCCGGGCCCCCATTTCCTTCGGCGGCCATCTTCTGTCGTGTCTTGTCGTGGTGCCACTTCTTCCTGGCTTCTTGCCATGCGATGAGTTGGTTAACCTCCTCGATGACCTTGCCCTTGTCGATGATGCCCGAGCTGACGCCTCCCTCGAATAGGGCATTGATGTTCAAAGTGCCGTTTTTAGGGCCCTTTCTGAGGAATTCTAGGATGTCTTCGATCCAGCCCATCAGCTGGTCGAAGAGCCCGTTGTCGTGGGTATGGACCTCGTGCACAAACTTGTAAAAGTTGTTCTCGTGTCTTTGGCAGAGGTCGATAAATGCTTGTACGGTCTGGTTCGGATCTGCCGACGCATCCTGCTCCTGGCACTTCTCCACGACCTACAAAGCCTGTTAGTACACGCCCGATTATATAGCCTGCATGCAAGTCTGCTTACCTGGATCATGTCATCGATGAACACAGCAAAGTCGGTAACACTGCTGTAAACATTGGCCGACTTGTATACCCGGACAAGGGGTTCGTAGAAGATAGTGAAGAGGTCGCGGAACAGCTGGAGCGTGACCGGTTCCTCCACAAGCTGCAGCATCATGGCCTTGTCGTGTTGCCTGGTGCAAAGTTTCAAGAACTGCTTGAGGTACGAGAAGAGTTGGGCTCCCTGCTTCAGCTCCTCATCGATGTTCTCGACAGCATTGTTGAAGGCTACGTAGGCGTTGTAGAGTCGGCCGATTTGATCAGAAGTCAGGCTAGGCTCAAGGAAGTCAGAACGCAGGATGACGACAATCAAGTCCATTTCCTCGGCAGCGGCCTCTTCCCGAATGGCAAGCTTGATATGCTCCTCGGCCTCCGTGTACATCTTCAACTTCTTCGTGAAAACCTCGTCGCCGATCTTAGCGGCAAGAGTGTCGATAGATTTTTGGAAGCTCTTGATGCCGTCGTTGAGCGTAAGCGAGAAGATGCGCTGCAGCAGCGAACGGGTGCCGAAAGGTTGCGCCAGGAAGATGTCCAAAATACCAGACATGACGGCCGCTGGGTTCGCAATCCTGATGACATTCTTGATGACGGTATACGGAATGAGCGAGTGGATCCTCTTTGCCTGGGCAAACAGCTCGGGAGAGTTGTCCTCCGCCAAGAACAAGTGGTATATCGTGGCAGCAACCTCAATCCGGAGCCACTCGGCGAACTTTCGGTACTGAATGCTGAGGTCCTGAATTGTCTCCTTGTCCTTGATCTCTTTGAACAATGAGGTGAGGCCATTGCGCTCAACAATCTCTTGGCGGAACCTAAAGTTTGTTAGTATTGCAGAATGATCACAGCAGCATGTAACGTGACATACTCTTCCATGTAGATATCAAGCTCAGCTGCACGCTTCCTTGCAATTTCGTAAAACTTCTTCTGTTCCTCCACACGCATCGCATCGACTGCCCTTCTCTGCTCTATGTCGTCGATATCGGCATCGGTCGGCGTGATCGGGTCCCTTGTGAGAAACTCCTCCATGGCCTTTGTTTGCGCGATCTGGGGGTTCGAGAGCAGGGTGCGGATGAAAGCCCGGAGAGAGACGCGCTGACTCTCACGCCACAGCGTCACCTGGCCATTCTTCTTTGTGTGGAAGGGCAGGGGGCTCTTGGGCCTGCTGTCAGTTGACACGCGAGGTGACCTGCGACTGGAAGCTGTAGAGGTTGCGCGTTTGTGTCCTGATTTCCGTCAGATATTGCACAAATACGGGAAACAGAGGGTGAGAACTCACCTAGCACCGACAACTTGGTAGATTCCTTCTCGTGCGGTGCGAGGCCGGTCATCATGGTCGACACTGACGACACGGATGATGCAGAAGAATCCGGACTGCCGCCGCCGGTCAGAGAGAACAGTCCGGAGGTTGTTGTGTCCGACTTGTTCTTCTTGGGCAATGTGGGCAGAACCTTGCCGGGCAATTCGAGGCGTAACCTCTTATGCAGTCTAACGAAATCGCCGTACCGTCTACCGATGAAGAACTCAAGCTCGCCCTTGCGGTGTATACGCATGACGAACTCCTACTCGCAGTGTTAGTAGCCGCCCCGGCGAGCAATGACAAGGGTAGACTCACAGCGTGCTTGTGCGATCTAATAGTCTTCCTCTCCGTCGTGATTCTGACGGCCGCAATGTTCACATCCCAACCGTTGATGTAGTTGCCTTCAGGCACAGCGTGCATGACACCCGTTTCAATGGCGTTGCTGTCGACGACCTCGATCTCGGAAAAGCGTATCCTCTCCTCGAAGCCGGAGGAGGTCTTGCAGCCGGACACCATCATCAGCTCGACGAGTTTTTGGCATTTTATAGCCAGTTTGCGCCGCTTGGTCTCTTCAAGTCTGTCTTCGGAGGAGGAAATGTTCTTGGTCGCAAAGGATTCTAGGAACTGCGGATAGGAAGACACCGGTAAATCAGCAGGACGGTTCTGGAGGAGGGGGCAAGGCACTGCTGGGCAGCGATGGAGGCCCTTGTACTTACGACCTGGAGCTTGTCCTGCCAGAACTCCTTTTCTCTGGCCTTGTCGAGGAAAGGGAAATCGCGGACATGATGAACAAAAATGTAGCGGAGGATAGGAAGCTCGGAATCCAAGGGAGAGACCTCTCCAACGTCGGATTTGAAGGGGGCGCCGAATCGCTTGAGGGCCGTAGGTGAGTTGAGCTCGGAGATTTCGTACTTGACTTGTTCTGAAATCAGCTCGCGCTTGAGGTCTAGTAGAAGTAAGTGTTAGCCGAATTTGTGCTGTTTCCGTTCCAGCACCAACCGCATGATCACGTACAATGTTCCTCCTTGCCCGTCAAGGACTGGCCTGGCGGGGGGTTGGACATGTTGCTTCTTGAGCGGACAGGAAGCTCGACTCTGGTGGCCGGTGCTGGGACCGCTTGCGCCGGGTCTACAGCAGTGCCATTCGGCAGCTGTTCTTGCGATGTCGAAGCCATGGGCGCCGTCTTTTTGCGTCTTCGGACCACTCTCAAGGCCAGCGAAGTGATGGTATAATGCTCCTTCTCCTGGTGCCAAGCTCGTAGGGAGAAGAGGAGTGTTGCAGGTTTGGGAGGATGAGGACTTTGTCGCAAGAGGTAGTGGACAAGCTGACTGGCGTCAGAGCAACAGCTGGGACGAATGCGAGCGAGAGACAGAGAGGGACCCGACGTAATAATCAATTTAGAGCGGTACAAGACCCGCAGGGTACATGGTGACTGCGCACTAGGCACCTATGGAGGTACTTGAGGCAAGGTAGGCAGGTAGGTGGTGTGCTAAGTTAAGGTAGTGTACTCCGTACACTACCAGGTACCTATACCCAAGGTGCGCGGCAGATCCAATGGGCAGGGGCCCGGGGGGTGCCGGGTGCGGGCCCAGATTTCAGTGGGGGCGCTGGCTGTCGGGTCACTCAACGTAACGCGCGTATGGCGGGGTAGGTAGTCAAGGGCGTTTCTGCCGAATACGGCTCTTGCAAGCAGCAGTGAGGCGTTGGTAGGTAGGTAGGTAGGTAGGTAGTGGACGAAGTAGCTGGCAGTCAATGTCCTTGTTGCGGGTGTGCCGTTTCCGCGGGTTTATGGTGATTTTAAAGGGGGAACCCGGCCAAAGGGCTTTTTTTAGGCTATTGCCCAAACCGCTTAGGCTTTTCCCCCCGCGTGCTGTTTCTGCCGTCTTTGGGAGGGGGGCTTACTCGTTTGTGTCCCTAGCCCCTCTCTCATCTGCCCTGGATTCAGATGCTCTCTTCCCTGTTTTCGCTCATTAGCTCTTTACTTGCAGCGGTTATCGAGGGTCTTTTCGGGCGTCCGGGGCCAGTCAACGGAGGGGCCACGGCACGATGACACGGAGAAAGACGAGACGAAATGAACTCTAAGGTCGGAGAAGCTGTGAAGCGAGGGCTGTCATTGAACACCTTTGTGGGTGTGCAGCAACCGCAAAAGTCAGCTGCGCCTACCTAGGCGAAGGAAAGGGAGGGGGGCAGAAAGATTGGCATGCTTTGGTTCCTCTCGCGTCAGCCCAGCGCAATGGATATCTGGATATCTTAGCTCGGGGAGACGGCACACAAGCGTCGTTTGGCCGGAACAAGGGGTGGGGGCAAAAAAACAACACCGGCCGGCCAAAGCAGCTAAAACGAAGCAGGGGGGGGATGCTTGCTTGAACAAGGCATCGCGTTCCGCAACACGCCGAGATACCCTAAAAGGACGAGGAATGTTTTGGGCTCCAGTCTCCTCTCCCCAGTGTCTTGTTTAGACTTCAAGGTACTACTTTTGCAAGATGGCTTCTTGCCAGTGATGCAAGGTGACGCTTAATCGATGCTAGTAGGTAAGAGTGAGCGTGAGATCCGTAGAACCTCCGGGGGTGAAGAGAGGGACAAAAAGTGGTGGGAAGAGTACGGTAGTTGATTTAGGCGTCAGCGATGACTGAGTTGCGTAACGACTAACAACAGCCCAAAAAGCTCCTTCTGTCTACTCCTTCATCCTTCCTTCCCTTCCCTTCATGTTCCCAATATGGATGCAGTGCGGGCTACAGACTGCGCATGACTATTGAGTTGCGTCTTTCTCGAATGAGGCTAGCCACCGCACCGCAGCAAGCCGAGCCCCCTCCAAGTGCAACAAATACCTTAAACTCCCAAGTATTGAGGCCCGAGTGACGCCGAGAGAGCGTGGCGGTGACGATTGTCGGCAAGAGTTGGTTGCTGTCGAATATTGACCATGGGGGGCGTGCATGACGTCGCTGGGCACCCTCCTCAGGTCTACCACCCAATCATTAGGCCGGGAGCTGGATGCCGAGACATCGACTCAAGACAGGGACAGGACGGCCCTTCACCTCGTCGTGTGCAGCCGTCATTCCCATGACACGACTCACACACTTCAGCCACATTACCTCCTCGACTTGCCTGTCTTCTGAACTCTCGGTACTGCATCACGTCTATACCGGTAGTAGACTTGTCTGTGTCCAACTGATGTTTCTCTCCCACCTTCAGAAACACACACACACACACTCTCTCTCTCTCTCTCTCTCTCATGTTCCAGTGCGGCGACAGGGCAGTCCCTTGCCTCAGTGATCATGACTTGCAGAAGATGCACCGTGCAACCATGCAGCCGTATCGCTCTCGTTGACTCACCGGCCCCCAAATCCAACACCAGTATGATAATATTACATGGTACGTAAACCAAGCTAGGCAAACCGCCAAACAAGCGTGGGAAAAGCCCTATCTCCACTACGGAGACAACTGTTTGCTGTCAAGGCCAGTCAGCCTCAAGCCTTGCCATGGCCAAGCCCGCAGACGCGCAATCGTTGTCGCCATCGACTTCCCTTGGGCCTTGCCTCCGGAGGAGACCGAGCTGTCGTACAGGACAATCGACGCCTAGCGCCGGGTGAAATCCGCTCGACACTGTACCCTTTTTTTTTCTTCTTCTTTTTGTTCTTGATCATGCAATGATTTACAACGATTTCCTGCCCCCACCGTATCCACTTGCCAACAGAGATCCGACCGTTCGTTGCGTTGGCCTGTTTTTTCAATTTTACTTTTACACAGCCATACCTAGCAACCTAGCTAGTTCGTTATTGATTCCTGCCAGACAGAGTAGTTTTCCTCGTGCTCTTCCGTCTCCACACGCGCCAACCCCCATTTGACGCCGTACCCCCCCGGATACGACAGAAGCTCGACCATGACGGTGCTTCTGGAACCCGCGGCCGGCGGAAACTCTACGTCTGGGTCCAGGCGTAGCCTTCATTCGGTTCATGAAACGAAACCCGCTTGGAGAGCCTAGAAGTGACGGGACTCCGCCTAGCAACGCTGCAATACATGTGCCTATCCGGCTACATACGGGTTGCCGGGACGCTTAGGACGTGGACGCACGGGTGTGGAGTCGCGTCGTCGGCTTTCCGGAGCGGCGCCCATTCGGGTAATTATCGTAAAGGGGGTAAGGAAGGAGAAGAAAGAAACGGGGACCATCGATGTGCATAATTCTCATTTAAGCCGCCGTTCGGCCTGCCCGGTCCCCAGGCTCGCCGGGACGGCATGTCATGTACCTGTGCCGCATAACATTTCAACCAGTTTAGTGACCTGCTGGCCTGATGACTCCGGATTACTCAGGCTACTACTGACCGACCGACCAGCTAGCTTCGATGACGAGATGGGGTGATGGCAATCTGTCAGCGTCATCCACTCGTGTCCGTTTCTGCTTCCTCGTCGGGGCAGAATGGAGGGGCCAGAGCTTCTCCAAGGGGAATGGGGTTGGCCGAGGTTGGCCACTTCATTGCCGCGTGTTTCCGTATTCGGTACGGCTTTGTGTGCTGATCCAAACAAGTCAAGTGAGACGTTTCGTTTCGCACGTTCACGTAGCCTCATACAAACCCTAGATCCGGCTGTTCCAGTCAAATCACCAGCTGGTCTGTGTCATGAATAACCACGCCCTTATCACGAACGAAAAAAAAGTGCGAAGTCGTCGACACAGCGCGTCCGTGAACGACTTCTTTAGACACGTGTGAATGGCGCCTTGGACCGGATACGATATCCGGCACTCGAAGCAGAGGGGAAGATGAGTCGAGACAGCCAGAGATACGAGTGACAAGACCAGAACACCACCGCCACTACATACAATATGTCGAGCTGGGAAAACCCCCAAAAAATGCAGATCAGCTTAGTGGACTTTGGACGGGCCCAACGAAACACGGTAGCCCAGGTATTCGGAGTGCCTTCCATGCCGTATCAATGCCACTCATGCTCCGTAACTCGCAAGCTGATGGTGACTGCAGGAGCCCCCCTTTTCAACGGGTTGAGGTCATTTCAATCCAAACCCGCTCTCTGCGGCGGGTCTATGCAAACACACGACATGCTATTCACTCGGAAGCCTTTACAGCATTCTGCATCTTGCAAGGATTGCTGGCCCCTTCTCCATCTGGCAGGTCCTCTATTCGAACTGTTGATCTCGGGTTCACTGGGTGAGTATGAGCGTTGTATAGGCCAGGCTACCAGGTCGTCTTCGACGACTTGGCTGATCAACATCCTGAGTTATGAAACGTTACAAATATAGGAACTAAACAGTGTGCTCTCTTGGATCAAAAAAGACAGCTGCTCGTTGTTTGGATAACACTATGTATGTGTATATATATACAAGTGTGTGTGTGTATACACTCATTAGCAAATAGTAGAACGGAGATAGATAGCAATCAGCATTCTTGATGCATTTGTCTGTCGCTTCCCGACCTCCCGGAAAACCATCAATTAGCCATCTGAGCCACATTTCCATTGATTCACGACCCTCGTTTGCTTTGCCTCCAAAGCTATCTGGAGAGCCGACGAATGGCATGGCCCTCCTTCTGTTCGGGCTTCCATATAGCTCACTGCCCAACCATCTCCGTTCATCTGACGAGGCAGTCCATACGAGGAGGGCCATGGGTGACGACGAAGTTTCATCGTAGCGGCTCGTCAGGAATTCAGATCCTGGAGGAGTAGCCACGTACGTTCCCCGATCTGACGTGGTTTGCAGGCATCTGTAAAGGACCCTTCGACTTGGCGGGTCCATCTGGCCGCCAACGACATTCTAAAAGCGTTTCTCGGCTCGATCGAAGCAGCAGCGGGCTAACACGGTCCAGAGATTTACGAGGAGGCGGACTGAGAGTTTTCTCCAGGGGCTCAAAGGAAGATATAAATCACGTAGCTCTCACGATTCCCACCGAAATGTCAGTATCGAAAAGGAAACCATCTAGATGACCACCAAGGATAGCAAAGTAGGAGATAAACTACATAGAGCCTTACGTACATTCCCTCCTAACACTGGCAAAGGGTCAATATAATCGCAAATATCCCACCAGACCCCCCTTGATGTGCAGACTCCTATTGTGGTTTATGCTCAGGGGGGACGAAGTTGACTGTAGCAGCGAGTGGTACACCAGAACACGCATGGGGGATTCTGCCCCTGGCTTGGGATAGCAACACACCCACGGGCGATAAGCGGGAGAGTGGTCAAGTAGCAAACGTCTTTCTTTCCGGGGTATCAAATATTAGTATGCGTTGGCCGTAATGCGATTTCCATCCTTCCCTGCAGTCTCGAGAGAAACAATACCACGCCCCCCCCACGAGTCTTCACAGCTCGTCAAACACCCTCAGCCGGTCCTCCTCCTCCCTCTCGTTCCGGTCCTCCCACAGCGGCGGCAGAGGTCCTCCCCCTGCCCCGGCGCTCCTGTTGACCCCCCTCTCGAGCCCCTTGAGGCCCGTCCCGCCCCCGATCTCGGCGCCGCTGTCACCGCCGAGGTAGTGCGCCCCGACGAACAGCACGATGAGCACGGCGAACACGACCGACATGACGATCCATATAGTTCGCAGCCTCTTGCGCGTCTTCTCCTGCCACTCGCGATCTGCGTTCTCCCATCCCTCGATGCGCCGCCTCACGGCGTCGACGCGTCCGCTCAGCCCCTGGATCCGCGCCCGCCCCGTCTCGACACGGCCCTGCAGAGACGCGATCCGCGCCTCCTGCTCGCCGAACTGCCCAAACTGGTCGAGCTGCGCCGCCACGTCGCGCGCCATCTGCTCAGCCTGCTCCTCGAACTCGCCCGTCAGCTGCCGCGAGGCCACCGCCAGCTCCTGAATCGCTGCGACGGTGCTCTGCAGCATGCTCTTCTTCTCCAGCACTGAGTAGTATGTTTCGTCGAGCCGCCGCGTCGTTGCCGTCGAGAAACCGCTGAGCTCGACCAGTGAGTTCTTCAGGCCCCTGTGACGAGGAAAAACGAAGGAGAGTCAGCTTCCATGTATGGTTTTGATAGTCCACCCGCAAAAAAGGGGCGTTGTGTGTGTACGTACGTGACCCGGCTTGCCGTCCGGTTCTTCTCCTCCAATAGCACGGCTGCCTTGTCGACCTTTCTCGTCCTCCTGGGCGACGCGGTCAGGGCTGGGTTCTCCCCGCCTCCAATCATCGGCCCTACGAGCGCGCTGGTCCTCCGGCTCGAATCCGGGGTCCTGCTGGGCGTCACATGCTCCGACCTCGGCATGTCAAGCGAGCTCCGCCCGCCTGCGCCGGGGCCCGGGGCCCTCTCGTCCAGCAGCAGCAACCTGTCCCTGTCCCGGCGGCTCTGCGCGTTGAGGTGCAGCGCGTGCTGCGTCGGGTGGTGGTGATGGCTGTGCCGGTGTCGATGCATCCTGAGCGGCGGCGAGAACTCGGTGATGGAGCGCGTGACCTGGTGCCGCGGTCGCCGAGCGGGGAGTTGGGCTACTGCGGTGGCGAGTGCGGAGGGTCTCCTCTCGTCGTGACCGCTCTTGCTGTGGTTTTGACTACTGCTGCTGTTGCTATTGCTGTTGCTACTGCTGCTGCTGCTGTTGCTGCTGCTGCTGCTACTCCCGCTGTGGTCGTGGTTTTTGAGAGAGTTGCCGAGGGCGACTGCCGTCGCCAACGTCGAGGCCGACGCCGACGGCAATCCGAAGCCGTCGTTGGCTGACATGGTTTCACCCTGTTTCTTGTACCCCTCTTCTCTTGTTGTACCAGTATCTAGCCCTCTCCCTCTTTCGGATGAGTTCGACTAAAAAAAGGCGTTCTACTACAGCCGCCGCGCGCAAACCGCACGCGCCAGTGAGTGCGCAGCTGCCGACCAACCACTTTTTGGGATGGGCCCAGGTAAACTTTCACCCCTTGGCTCCCCCCGTTGGGACGGTCAATGCTTTTGAGCGTGTGTTTGATAGACGGGCGATGGACAGGCTTGCTTGGTGGCTGTTTCCTTGCAGATGGGAGGGAAGGACGCGGTGTGGAAAGGTGTGGAGGTGGAATGTGCACGGTGTCGAGGCGAAAGCTGGTTGACCGCCGGTGCGCTCTCTCTCTCTCTCGGCCAATGACGCACTTTCACATGCAGTCCCCCTTGGGGGAGGACCTCCATTGTCACGAAACGTCGTCTGAACTTCACAACAAGCACGCTCACAAGGTTTTGTATACTTGTAATCAATAACGAGGTAGAAGAAAAAATAACATCAAGAGGCTTCATGCTATGCGCTTATTGTGTCTATGCACACTATGCGACCATGATTCGAACCCCTTGTCTGGATCAGTTCCACCCCATCATCTGGCCTTTTCTTTTCTTTTCTCCTTTTGACCTGTTGACACCAACTGAAAAAGCTCGGATGGCTAGCCTCATCGGGCTACGTTTCTGTAGTACAGGCGTACAGTACATATGCTTTCGAAGGTTTGGCTCATCCCCCCCCTCCCCTCACCCACCGGCCCTGAGCCTGGCCTCCGTATCGTTGTTGTATATCGCTTCTTGTCGCAACCTCGTGTCTCGAGGAGGAGGAGGAGGAGGAGGAGCCGCCTTTTTAGCACAACGTTCGCCCTCGCATGAGCCCCTGTAACATGTATTCTGTTCGCCGAGCTGTGCAAAATAGGGCGCGGTAGACCAGACTCCTTCTTCACTTCTCTGAAAATGTTTCGGTGTCTGTTCATGGGAGACCGGTGCTGCCTCTCCTGATAGGTTGTCGGCGTCGAGATTCGTTCGCAGTGCCCGCCCCAACAGCGGTCTACCCGCAACGCAGCTCATGAGTTGATGAGCTTGTTCCGCTTTTCCTTCCTCTTGAGTCTCTCCACACGCTTCTTGTGCATCTTCTCTGCCATCTTCTCGTAACGCTCCTTCTCCTCCTTGGCGGCTCTTCTGTCCTTGATGGCCTGGATTCGTTGCTAGAAACAAGTGTCAGCCTTGCCGGCCTGTGACAGAGTACAGCCCAGATGGTGCAACTCACCTTGCGCTCTGCTTCCTTCTCGTCCTTCATCTCTTTCTCTTTGGCCTTCATCGCGGCCATCGCAACACGGTCCTTGGCGCGCTTCTCGTATGAGGTCAATCCTGACGTCGGCCTAAAAGCCCTTTTCGTTTCGTGCCATTGCTTGCCTGGAAGGGAGACAGGGTTAGTTCACCGAAGCCCAGGTTGCCCAAGAATGGAGCTGATCAGATACCATTCTTCCGCATGCCAAGAGATTTGTTGCCAGCGGCAGTGTTGGTTTGGGGTTCCGCAGCCGACATGATGATAAGCTCTTGAAGAATTGCGGGATCCAAGCTGTAGGAACGTTAATTTGCGTAGTTAAGATTCACTGCTCTGTAGATGGCTTGAAATCTGCCCTGTCGGGACAGAAAATTTCGAGGTACGTCTGATTGGAATGCGGCGGGTGGGAGGGGGCAAGGCTGCCGACCAGCCAGTCAAAAGCAGACGTGGCGGTGCGCCCCATATAATAAGGACCCGTGTATGTGGCTGACGGCAGTTTGCTCTCCAGGGTCCTTCTCCTCCCGGAAGCCAGGGGGCGCGTGGGAATGCACAACCAATTGATTGACCAGTTTGCGACAGAAGCGGCATCAATGCGACCAGCAAGCAAGGGAGTATGTCTCCGGCTTCCCGCTGACGATTCGTAGTGCGCAATCGCTGCGGCGATTGCTTTTCTGTTCGCTTTTTCCGTCGGAGTCGACTCGGCTTGTGTCACTTCCTTTACGCTTCGGGTAGAACACGTCTGGTGGGACGCGTTGGAGGCCTTTCAGCCGATCATTTGACATCTCGGCCCTTTGATGCGGTGTCCGATATTCACCCCGAGAAATTTCCTACCGGCCAACAGCTCTATTCCAACGGTCGTGGCTTAGGGCTAGGCCTGATCTTGAGACATTACGTCGTTTTATGCCTCGGGACAAGGCCAGCTTCAGATGGGCGCTGGAATGGACATGGCTGCCTCACGGCGGGCAGAAATGGTACTGACGGATGAGCATCCATCTGGACGGAAACAATGTACACTACCAGACGAAGTGGACTTGCAAATTCGCTCTCCAGTCTCAACCAGACAGATGACGGCTGATGTCCACACTTTCCGGTGGCGCGCGAAACTGCCGAGATGATCCAGGCAGATGTTTCTTTTTTCCCCTTCCCCTTCTGCCAGTCACCGACTGTGTTGGGCATATCGAGTTCCGGAGTCGTGATCCCTGTTGCGGGATCCATCGGAGCCGTTCTCCAATTGTGCCCTGCACTGCCCAAACCTGGATATCCCAGAGGGCAACCCCAGGTTTCCGAAGAGAAGGCCTCGAGTGATCTTCGTAGATGCTTTCTTGATCAGCCGAGCAGGGATGTCCAGGTGAATATTGATGGGGTACTTGGTAAAGACCTGAGGGTTTTTGGATGGCTGGCGCAAGATTTTGAACGGCGGCGGTATCCAACAAGTTTTTGTGATGACTGGGCCATCGCTCGCTCCATTTTCATTACCGAGGGCGGCGAGGGGGCGTGGGGTCGCTGGCTGAAAGCGGCGGCAGGTCATCTTGCAGGCGAAATTAGTTTGGGTCATCCGCAATTCGACCAAGCCTGGTGCGCTCTGCTTTGCCGCCAACGAACCGTTGCGGTCGCCGGGGAGGGCCACCCACTGCCCACAGGCTGGCGTGGGCAAGGAAGGATGTGTATTCTTAGAAGCATTTGGCAGATCGGATCGGATATGAAATGATGCAAGTTAGGATGCTTTAGGCCGGACCCGCGCTTGCAATGACTGGCGAGCCTCCATGAGAGGAGGAGAGGTCGGGGAAAAGAAACAACAATGGACAAGGGGAACAGAACGAAATGGGACTCTGCTATACCTACTACTAGGGATTGCGCACCCCGGTCTGGTGGGGATGGGTTCCAACCAAGGAGGCAAAGCATCGTCACGAGGAGGATTTTGCTCACCTGCCGGGAGATGAGGGCTTCCCAAGGGGGTAACTGTTCCTGATTTCCCCATGCGAGTTTCCTGCTTCACTCGTGGCGGGTTCGATGCGAGTCGGCATGTCATTCATCTCAAGCTGCAAACCGATGTGCTATGCCGTGGTATGCCATCCCAAGTGTCGACCAAGATCCCAATGTGCCGAATCAAGGCAAAATCCCTCTCGTCCTTATCAAGCCGCCATCACTCCTCAATTGGTCCGTCGCGTCATGCAGGTCCGTCTGTGCCCACTGCGAGCTGCATACGCGTGGTGGGCTTGGATGCGACATGGCAATTGACAGGCCCGACTCTGGTTGGTTGGTGCTTGGGGCGACGCGGAGGCGCGGAGGTTATCATCTGCATCTGCTCTGCGGCCACATCTGCAGCTCTCAGAACGGGGTGGGAAAAGGCACCAATGCGTAGGTAGGTACAGAAGTATCCGTACACTGGCCAGATAGGGTGGTCGGCCAGCAACGGGCTGGGGGGTGCCGTCTGTTTGTTGATGGCGGCGCTCGTCTCGTCGCTCGCTCGCAATGGCCGACTCGAAACAAGTGAAGGGTCAAGAGCTGAGGGCTAGGCCGCACTAAGCAAGCTGGGCATGCGCGCTGGCGTCTCCTTGCCGTGGACTCGCGGGGTGACGGCGCCGCGTCGCACAAAGAAACTTTCCACCTTTCCTCCAATGGAGACAGGCGAGCGTTGACTGAAGCCAAGGCTGACGGACCGAGGTGTTCCCATCAAACCGTCGTCTCATGGCCAGCTCCTAAGGCCGCCAGTCTTTGCAACCGAGTCAACAACATGAGGCTCCCAGCCGTGGCAACGATGACAAAAAAAAAAAAAAAAAAAAAAACCGCCCCAAACTAAACTTTGGGACCAAGCCGCGCGGTGCTGCCCCCTTTGTTCCCCTGCCAAACTTGCAAGTGTAGAGGAGCAAGCCACTGGCGAGCTACTACGACAAGGCTGTCATCGCCGTTTGCGCCGCTGAAGGTGTGCAGGAGGACGAGACATGCGAGGTTGAAGCACTGGACGCCGTTGTTTGTGCCGTTGTGCTTCGGTAAACGGGCGCCGTGTGCATACAGACATAGGCCTAGGACCATTCTGTACTTCGTAGGAAGAGGTGTGCATCACAGTTCTGGTCTGCCGTCAGTGCATCCGATTCTGGGGTTGCGTCGTGTTGCCTCCCCTCCCTCTTCCAGGCCCCATCAGCTCCAACCGTGACATGCTCCCCACCCCACTAGGAGGTCCAATGGGGGCATCAGGAACGGGGCGTCAAATACGGGAAACATGGGAGAAATAAGGTACTGACCCCGTCCCATCCCATACGCGTTTGCATGCTGCCAATTATCATTTGGAGACCATACTATGTACGATGTATGCGGTGCCCAGGGAGGGGGAGGGTACTGAGCCGTCCCAAAACAGGGCGGAAAAAGCCAAACAGACGCATATCGACAACACTACCCGTACCCCTCGGAACGCCTCCTATAACGCGAGGTACTTGATCCTTCACCTACGCGTGCACTCGAGGGCTTAACCTGACCAGCCGTGGTCCCAGAACTCGGCACCCAGGGCTTTCTCTCTCTAAAGGCTAGGAGGAAGCGAAAGAGAGAGAAAAGTAAGCAGATCTGACCCGAGCACCATCGGCCATCTGGCCGATTGATTTGATATGGGGAGAATGGGAGGGGTATATTTGAGGCTTGGAGGAGGGGCTCTCGTCTCTCTGGGCCTGCCGCCTGGGGGTGCGCGGGCGTTTTGAGGCCCAGCAACCCCAGCAATGGAGAAAGAGCGGGATAAAAGTAACGAGGGGGGGGCCTTGGCACATGCGTTTTGCACCCTTGACCGTCGTTCTTCGTTCTTGAGACCGTTAACCAGTCAGAGGCCACCATGGGGATTTGATCGCGGAGGAGGAATTTGGTTCTTGTGCCGCCCCAGTGCCCCATGCTGCCATCCGGTATTACTACGTAAGCCACAATCGGACGCCCCATTGAGCCCGCACACATCGCCTGACCGCTTTGGCTCTGCTCTGGCCATGGACGTCAAGGTGGAACGAACCGGAGGCGTTGATCGAATCCCAAGATGCGGCGTGGGTGTCGAATTGAATCGAGTCGGCAATGGGTCCGGCGGTGTCTTTATTGGGCGTTGAAACTTGGCCGGGTCACCCGGGGTCGGGCAAAAGAAAAGAAGGTGTTCAGGATACGGGATTGAAAGCCAGCTCAAGTCCTGTTCTAGGATGAAGCGAAAGCGTATTTCCGATACTTTGGGCAAGGCCGTAGAACCTAGGAAAGATTGACCAGAATCATAACATGATTCGCACAGACTCGGCCTAACTTTGGCCCTGTACCTGCTTTCTTCTTCCTTTCTCTTCGTCTCGTCTCTTCTTGTTGACCATGTCAAGGCTTGTTGTGGTGGCTTTCTCCCAGAAGTGCCGCAAGGGGCGGATGGCAGCGATGGTGATGGAGGGGGTGTGTGATCCAAGGGAGCTAACGCCGCCAGCGCCGTTTATATACGGTAGGCAGGTACCTTGCAGAAGCTGTTGGCAGCCGTTGTTACATGGCGTTTGTTAGCCAAGGAGGGAGACGCTGCGATGATTCGTCTGGCTCGCAGCTGCCATGCGCAGCTCATCCGGTTGTCGGTCTCAGCATCGGTCTAGGTAGCCCTCTCAAGATCTCCAAGAGGCACCTGATCAAACCCTCGGAGGTGACCGTGAGCTGAGCCGAGCCGAGCGAAACTGAGCTGAGGCGGTTGCTCAGAGCAAGTAGTCAGTGGGTTTAGCTGACGGCCGATAGAACTTTGATGATGTTGTTGAGCTATTATGCTCGCGTGATTTATTATTGAATTTTTTTCTTCATTTCTTTGACTGCCCTAGGCAAGGGAGACTTCTTTGTATGCTTGTATGATCTTGGTCTTGGTTTCGGTCCTGGTCGGCCACTTCTGGGCGGCAAAAAGAAACAACCGGGTACAGGCTGCCAGCTAGCTGTCTGTGCTGTATAGTACATCTTTGTCAGTGTTATTCCCCCCCCTTCTATTCATAGGCCGGCCTGGGAAGGCCATAATTTGCAAAAGAAAAATCATGGATATTGAGCCCAGGGTATCGTGGCTTCCACACCTCGCAAAAAAGATTGATTAAAAAATAGAAAAAAATAAAAAGTAAAAAGCACGACACAGCGTGCACTTGAGCTCTCAGCGCCTCCACTCACTGTCTCCTGCCCACTTGCCTTTCCAGGTTCCTTTGTGACTTGCAGCGACCCAACCATCGTCAGATCCACCGACTAGGCGATATAGTCTCAGACTATCTGCAGAGCCATTTCAATAAGAGGCAGGTTCCCTTTGCCAAAAACAAGATTTTAGCACAATGGGCCATGGACTCGAGACAAATGAAAGAGAATAGTCAAACGGCGTTGGAAGGCAACGCAACGGAGGGGGGGCAACCTCGTCAAGTTAGCCAGACTAACCAGGCCAACCAGAGGCCTATGGCCAGATGTCGGACCGCTAAGGGGACTCGGGAGAGATGGGCTGTGTGGCCGGCCACCCAAGGACGGCCGGCTCTTAGTACCGGCTCTTAGTACGAACTGCTGTGGCTGCTCCCTTAAGCACCAAAGGGGTTAGCAAAGAGTATGGCAACCAGCACCTCACCACACTCACCCCAGCGACGCGAATAGGTACTTGCCCTAGCATAAGGTGTGGTGTCGTGATACGCTACTGCATAGTCCCCCTTTCCCTTGGTACCATGAGCCAGTTGCCCAGGTTGCCCAGGTTGCCCAGGAGCTGGGCGGCTTTGAGTGGATGGTTCACAAGAGGGAGTGCAGGTACAGCTGCAGGGCGAGGCATGTATCTGCCAGGGCCCGTCCAGTCGCTGCGACGTAGGATAGCCACAGGTGCGTCCAAGATAGGTACGGAGGCAGAAGATGCCATAGACAAGTCGAGTGGAAAGATACCTACCTAGGTAATAAACGGAAGGGTTCAGGCGCCGAGCAAAGGGTTTGTTGTTGAGCGTCTTCCTCGTAGCGGTCGGTGGTCACGATTTGGTCCAGGGATGCCTTGCTCGTCGATCAGACTCTGGGGCATACCTGTACGAGCTCCGATAAGTTGCCTAGATAGGTAGGTCAGCAACAATGGTAACTGGATGTTGCACTCGGCGCCGTGTGCACGCAGTATGGGTTTACGCATACTCCGTTTGTAGAAGGCTATTCGTGCCCTACCTACCTAGATGTACTACTATGTCGATACTCTCTCTACCTAGGTATGTTGCCAGTAGGTAGAGTACGCACCTCTGGTTTCCCCCCCCACCGTCTGATATTGAGTTGCATATGTGTGCACTGTAACCGCCGTACTGCTTCCTCTCGTATCGCAGCAGCGCCTGTACCTTTTTGGCGGTTCATGGTGCTGTCGAGTACTTGCTCGCTTGCTCTTTGGCGCGTTGGGTGTGAGTACGCTACGGCTGCTGCCCCATCAACCTGAGCAAGCCCCCCTGGTTGTCCCTGCCTTGCTTGTGTCCGGGCTCTGAGGACTTGTTGGAATCACAATCTCACCCCCTGGTCAGCATGTCCCTGCCGCTGCTCCCTCTTCTCCTTCCTTCCCCCTCGTGCTGTCCCCTCCCCCCTTCCACTCCCCGAACCAGTCAGTCCAAACCAAACTGAGATTTTCCTTCCCCACCCCCTCCCTGTCCACATTTGCACACACCCTGCCCCCATCATCCACACCCCAACCGCTGGACCCGACTCGTCGCTTCTCGTTGGTGTGTGTGTGTGTGTGTGTGTTGTGTGCGTGCGTGTGCGTGTGTGTGTGTGTCCCCAATTCTAATCCCAAGTCCACCCATCCATCTCATCCTCTCTTTAGTCTTCCGCGTCGCAACCCCCTCTTATTCCTATCAACTCTTCCCCCCCAAACCTTTCGAGGCCGTCGTCGTTCACTGACTTCTGTTTCGTGGTTCAATTCCAGCTGTAAATCTTGCAGGTTTGCTTCTGGTTTTGTACCGTCCGCTCCTTAACAACCTTTTCAATCTTCATCTTCGATAAATAGCATTTGTCTTACCTGGTCGACCGATTCTGTCACGTACGCAATCGTGAACGCCAATTTCGTCCAATTCCCATCGTCAACGCGCCGCATTCGACATCCCCCCTCCGAACGAAAAGGTGTCTACTCGCCCACCGGCCTCAAGTTTTAATCCCGTGTAGCGAACGCTTCGCACTATAAAGGCCACTGTTTGCTTAGACGTTGATGCAACAGAATTAATCACCAACCCCGTCATCGCCTCTGCAAATTGCCCGACGCGCTGTCCGCGTCAAGAACCAAGCGATTTCCCTTCCTCACCGACCGACGGCCATCTCGCAACCGCGCCCTCTACATGTCCTTCTACTAGTTGCTGACCGATCCTGTAGCCGCAGAGCGGCTCAGTTTAACATGGCAACGACTGCTGGACCTGAGACTATGACGGGTTCCGCCGGTACAAAGGTTTTGGACCAGCCTTCGATGCAAGCGATCTCTCTACCAGTTATGATGGATGCTTCTACCTCCTCCCCAATACCCTTTTCAGGACCAGGCTCCCCTCGAACAATGCCTCCTTTGCCGAACCCGCCTTTTGTTTTCCCGGCAAGGCCATCGTCCGCCTCTGCGCCTTCTTCTATCTCTAGAGCAACGGGACGACGGCCTCTATCCGCGATCGAGATTCATGACCGGTCTACCTTCAGCATGGCTGCCGATTCTGCCGACCGACCTTCAAGATCACCTGCGCTCCCCAACTTCACATTCAACCCGGGTGCTTCGCTGTCGCCGGACACCAACTCGCTTCTTAGCCCTCCGTTGTCCCCGCCGCCCGTGTCCCCCAGACTTGTGCCATCGCCTTCACGACCAACTGGGGTCGGACACAGAAGAGGAGGAAGCGAATTTGTTGGAGGGAGCATCCGTTCTGGAGATTCTATCACAGTGACGGGTACAAGCCCAACAAGATCCGAGAGTGGCTTCGCATCCCCCACCTTCCAACTTCCACCCCCAAAACCCGCCAACCGCCGCGGCCACGCCCACAGACGATCTGCGGCACTATCAAGCCACGACCTTTCTCTCATTGTGCAGCCCTCAGCACCCGGAAACATGCGAGGTAATAGCGCGCCAACCAGTCCAGCCGACTATGACCGGCGTCTGGGAGATCAGAACGGAGGGTTGGACGGGAAGACGCTGAAGGGCGTCGAATCCGAGCCGGTTCTCAGGGTACCACCAGAGTTCACCAGGCCCGTGACTGCCGATTCAGGCACTTCGAGTGACAGAGCTTCACCCGCGGAGAGGCCTGCGACCCGTGCCCGCGTTGGATTCTCTGACACTTTAGAGTTCATTCCCCGCCCCCTATCAATGGTGTCTAGTGATACTTCTAGCACCGTGACGGCACGGCCTGGTGGACACTCTGTGTCTGGCAGCATATCCTCCATCATTTCTATTCCAACCACCGCCAACACGGGAAGCGAGCCCGTCATTCCTCTCGTGCTCACTCCGTCACGGCAGACCAACGGATCGAGACCCAGCACTGCCGGGGCCGTCCTTGAACGATCCCAGAGCATTCAATCCGTGGGCGCGTCTCCAAGACGAAGGAACTCGATTCCCACACTCATCAACTTGCCCGAGGCGGGCACTGTTGGCCCTCCGATGCCGAGCCCAACCAAGACCCCGAAGCGGTGGTCGTTCTTTGGACTCGACCCCTTCGCCGCTGCTGCATCGCCGCTACGCGTAAGGCCTCTGAGTTCCAGCTCTTCTGATTCCGGATCCAAGCCTCACAGTTCGGCATCTTCTTCTACTTCTGAGCACGTCTCAGATCCGATTACGACTCTAGGCATCTCGGAGCAAGACGGTCAAAGACCTGACGGCAAAAAGTCGAAAAAGAAGAAGAAGGTCAAAAACTGGGCGGGGTCTATTTTGGCTCGGAAAAGCAAGCCGCGCAACAAGAAATGTAAGGATTTGGATCTCTCAGGCGACTCGGCACGTCAATTCGAGATCCCTGAACCAAAGGACGAAGCCCTAATGACTGAGCCCGAAGTCAACATTGAGCCGGTGACGCCGACACTCGTGGTCACGGACACTTCTAGCCAACCTCAGAACTTGCAAGAGTGGAAACCCCGTCCTTTGTCGGCCCAGGATGACACTTCTTTCCCCATGATCGATTTGGATGCTGCTCTAGGTCCTTTCAACACTCCTCTAGGCAACAATCCAGAATGGGATGCCGCTCAGCGAGCCGCCGCCTCTACCAAACGCCAGCTTCACAGCGCGCAAGGCATGAAGGGCTTTAGTGGCCCAGGAATGCACTACCATAGGCGCGCTGAGAGTGCTCCCGAAATGGTACCTTTTGAGGCTGCTCGCTTCGGGATCCACCGCTTTGGTAGCAGCTCAACCATGGCCGATGTCTTCGAGGAGGACGAGGAAGACGACGAACACACGGGCAAGTCCGCGTCGCTTCACACCAACAGCGGCAGGAGGGTTGCGCAAGATAGCGATGAATCGTCCGGTGACGAGGCCACGCCGCCTGCGACCAACACCGTTAAGAAACCCATCCTGGATATTGCGCCTGTCGCGTTAGACGATGCGAGCATCCGCGTAGCTCCCGCCGCCGCCGACAAGGATGCGACTAAGGTGGCCGCTAGCATGAAATCCGAGAAATCTCTAGTCTCTTTGCAAGACGACGTAATTGTCGAGGAGCCCCTCATTCCGGAGATGTCCGAATTCCGCACAAGCTCTATCTTCCAAGAGAAGTCGGAATCGACTGGCTCCGCGACTCCCTCGCCGAGGAGAATCCTTGCGAGCAAGGATCTGTCTCCGGTTGACGTCAGTCCCCTTCACCTACCGACCTCCTCTCATGTTCCTGTCAGTCCCTATTCAATGAGCCACGCTTCCTCATTCCCGTCGCCTCGTTCGCCCATGTCTTACGATGCGCAGCGAATTTCCACGGCCCCGTCCTCGGTTAATGAAGAGAACAATTTCCAGTCACTGCTACTTGGGGAGCCTGGCCCGGAGGTCAGACTCTCTGTGGATATTCCTTCATTGACGTCCAGTCACTCAACCATGACCAGAGACAGCTCGTTTGCAGCCAGCAGTCAATTGAGACAGGATCCCATTCGGCCCGATCAGCAAAGGCCAGTTTCAGTATCTTCGGCAGCCTTTGGCCGCCGCAGATCCAGTCTTGCCAGTCTAAGCAGGCTTATTAGCAGCTCCCACGGCGAACGCAGCAAGCTCTCAATGGAAGTCCCATGCGATGGTGAGAACGACAAGAAGAACAAGTCAAGCAAATCGAAGCGACTCGGCCGGATGATGCGATTCTGGAAGCCCAAGGACGACACTTCGGCATGAATTTCTTCCGGGAAATACATTTCGCCCAATCTCCTCCCCGCAATGACCGAGTGATAGGTCATCATCTACTCGGCCCCGACCTTATATCACAAAGGTGGCCTCACGACGCATGTATATGGAATTCTTGTACAACCTTTTGCGCATTCTCTCTCGTCGGACAGTTCGGCGGGGTTATGTTCTTCCACCATGGAAGGGGGTGTTAAACGTCTCAGTCGTGGGCCTCATTGGCGACTGAAAAGTCCATCACGCCCTTATTTCTTGAGGAAGAGCAATTATCGCTTGTTGCTAAGCCCTGCATACATGCGGGAATGAGCAGTACTTACGGGCCAAATACTTTGGGACATGGATTAGGCGTTTTATTGTGATGATAGCATGAGCAGCAAGTTGCATGAGCATAGCAGGTATGCGGCTGTATGTCTTCGTGACAACTGCGAGGGGCGGAAACATGTGGTTCACTGATCTCGTCTCCCAACTCGGACATATCGGGGATGGACAGCGAATTTAGTATGGCAAAAACATGGCGAGGCAGACAAGTCGAGGCACGCCATTGTAGCGCCCCTCTTAGTTTGGTCAGCTGGCTGTTTCGGCCCTCTAGATGATGGAAAGATGGCACAAATCGCGACGTAGACAAATATTAATGAACATTTTCTGAGAACACGGTAGTAAAGAGATGTGCAGAGTTCCCAAGGCCAGGAACATTGATAGCTTGGGCTACGATTCATCAGACTTTAACACATAAGGGTTTCGGCACGACGGGTGAAGTTGATCAGGGACCGGAAACTAAAGGTAGAGGGCCGGTCCACGCCTGGAGACCTCGGCTGAGGCCGCGGAGGGCCCACCCGTGCTGTCGCGCGTTACAAGGTACCTCTCAATTGCATACTGGGAAGCGTGACCCAGTTACTGGCCAAGGTGAACCCCCCGTCCATACCTGTTTCCAGAGCTCCAGCATTTCATCTCTCAGCATTCACTCTTGACGACCCCAAGTCGAAAGACAGCGAGATATCATATCCGCTTTCGTTCATTCTGTCCAATTGACCAGCAACCTGCTACTACTACCCGCGTTCGAACCACTACTGTTGTCCACTCTTGCAGCTGGCGCCGTCACCTTGCTCTCTCCCGCACCCGACCGAACAGACAAGAGCTTCTCCTCCACCAGCCTTCGCCGACATGTCGTGGCGGATCCAGAACCTGCCCGACTCCCAGTCGAACTCTGCGGGTGCGAACAAAAAGTCCAAGTCCAAGTCCAAATCGTCGGACGGGCGGGGCGCGATCAAGAGACTCATCAAGGAGCTGGATGTGTGGCGGGCGGAGCAGAAGGACGAGCGGGGGATCGAGAGGCTGGGTCCCGTCAACGACGAGGACCTTCTCACCTGGGAAGCCGTAATAAACGGACGGGGGATCGGGAACGGATATGATGGTACTTTAACACCCCCCGCCTAACCTTCTTCCCCCCTTTCCCTACTTCACTTCCCCTCTGGCGAGGCCGGTCGCGGCCAGAAGGCATGCGTCGCATCCCTCCCTACCTACGCCGCGAGGTGGAAACGCCCCCTGAGTTACGGTGGCTAACGTATTGCTGTTCTTTCCCTTCCCAAAACAGAAGGCCGCTGGCTCCTCGCCATCCAGATCCCGCAGGACTATCCCCTGCGGCCGCCCACGATACGCTTCGTGACGCCCGTTGTGCACGCCAATATTGCGCTGCAGACGGGCGAGATCTGTCTCGACCTGCTCAAGGACGCCTGGACGCCGGCCTACAGCGTCCTCGAGAGCGTGCGCGCCGTGCGCACGCTGCTGGCGTACCCCGAGACGGACTCGCCTCTCAACGTCGACGTCGCGGCGCTGCTGCGCGGCGGCGACGTGCTCGGCACCCGCGCGCTTGTCGAGTTCTGGTGCCGCGACGACGAGGGGAGGTACGAGGGGCAGTAGTGCACAAGGACGGTTCGTTTGGCGTCTCGACTCCGCCTCCCCTTGCGTCGCGGGGTGATAGTATCCTGCGCAAGGTTATCATCCTAAGAGGCGGGTGCAGGGGGAGCGGGTAGGATTGGATCGGAACACGGGTTCTGAGCGATTACTATCCGGATATGAGGATATCGAGAGGGAGCATATGGATTGGGTTTCGGGAAGCGTGCTAGGGTGTTTATTTATTTTCTTTTCTATATATATATATCTATTTTTTACGGGAGATACATCGTCACTTGTGTTTGGGCGGGAATGGCGGCGCGCGGGTCAAAGGGAATGCGTATAATACGGCGAGCGTCATTCATGAAAACGAAAAGAAACATGGACGGGGCCTTTTTTTTGGCTCTTCCTTTTTTTCTTGTTGGATAACATATGATTTTGGTCTATAACGCCCGGAGCTCTCGACTTGAAGGATAAGAGACTCCTTTTAATGCTGATATGTTGCGCAGTCCCATGATGTTCCTCCTCTCTTACCTATCCCCGCCGCCACCCTTCTTTGGGTCCTTGGCGCTTTTGTATTTACTCTTACATCCCTCGGACGCAACCACCTTCATGTCATGAGGCTGCCTAGCCGCTCAAGTCCAGCCCTTCCGGCTATCCCAATCCCCAGACTCCTGATCCATCGAGAGGGAAAAAAGACGAAAAAAAGAAAAGGAAAAGGGGAAACCCCCCCCCCCAAGTGTGTAGAAGTTTGCTGTGCGTAGATGGGTGGATGGGGTTGTGTGAATATGCTACAAAGAACGCCTGACTCTCACCACCATTGCCCCCTTTCTTCTTTCTCTGTCGCCAATATTTTGAACGCAATTATGTTTTTTTTTGGCAATATATGAAAAAGGGGTATCTGTGCAATGGCTTTGAAAGGCATGTGTTTCTTTCTTATGAGGCTTGCGCGTAAATTTGTAATGCCGCCGCCGGTGTTGTTGGAAGAGGAGTTTCGGCTACCGTCTCACTAGCAAAACCAGTGGTAGACTTGTGTGTTCTGACTGTTGTAGCGCCTCACCATTATTCATTGTAGTGATAGACCTGCACAAATGTGAGATAATGAACCAATTGACGGTGACCAAGGTCTGCTTACTTTGTAGTTTGGGAGCCCGAACGGCTGCCAGCCCAGGCGCTTCGCCATTTTCGCGAAACCCTCCGTCTCAATGAGGTGGTAAAAGGAAAAGGGCGGGAACATGGCGCCGTCGCGGTGGACGTCCGCTTTGACGAGTAACGCAGTGCCGCCAACGCCGTCCAAGGGAATTTCCATCTTCTTGTCGTTTTCATCAGTGCCTAGATACGCCATCAATGCACGGTACGTTGGCATATCCTTGTAACCCTCGAGTAGAATGTCGTCGGGGCCCATTGTCTCGGCCATCTTCTGTGCTATCTCGCTGTCCTGCCAGCTGTTGAAGTCGTATGGTCGCTCCTCCATCTTTTTGGTCTCGGGGTTGAAAAACCGTTGGAAGCAGTTGGGGACAATGACGGCTTTGTCGTGCGATGCCAGATCTTGAATGAGGGACGGCGGCGTTTCGACAATGTCGGCATCAAGCCACAGCACCCAGGATGTCTGGGGTCCTAGGGTGGTGAACAGCAACGAATTGCGGGCCTTGGACATGCTTGCCCGCCTGGCCTTCTGGTTCTCCATCTTGTGCCGCTCGCTCTCATCCTGGGATGCAATGGCCGGCTCGAAGTCTTGCCGTAGTATGACGATGCTCTTGAAGCGGTTCTTGTCTGAGCGTTGAGTCTTGGTGATCTGCTCCTGCAGCGCCGCCGTCGCAGCGTTTCCTTCCTTGGTTTTGGGCAAAATGAAGCCGAGCGAAATAAGGTCGTGGGGGTAACTGAGGCTCAGCAGGTTGTCCCAATACTCCTGGTAGAAACGAGCCATTGGCGTCAAGATCAGAACGGACTCGCGGTTGCCAATGGGATCGGTTGTGATGGTGACATTGTTGAGGTTGTAGTGGACGACCGGCGGTGGCCTTGTGTCGCCCTTTGCCTTCTTTCGATAGGGCGCGGTTGGCGGTGATAGGTGGTGAGAGGCGGTACCAGACGGCTCTGCCGTGATCGACTTGGAGGGCCCGACGAGGAAGACGATGATGAAGATGCACAGCACTGCGCCAAGAAGGAGGGTCACTGGGTTCGCCTTTTTCAAACGAACTGACCCCATGGGGCGAGCCATGGGTGGCAGTCTTACGTGGTGAAGGAAGATGCGATAATCATAAAGGTGGTCGGTCGTGGATAGAGAGGTTGTCGTCGACGGCCTTTGGCTTGGCTTGGCTTCGCGCAGCTGGGTATGTTGTAGCTTTCGGATAAGCGGTTCGTCTTGAGGTTCAGAACAGGCTCAAGAGAGTTGCGCGTTATTTGACTTGCAGAAAATGGCAGCCGCGCAGTGGTCGAAGAAGATGACTCTGGGCATTCCTTCTCGTGTGTCTTTGGCTGAAGGAGTGAGAAATTTGGCCAGATACGAGATTCCCACATTGACGGGCTGATCGATTCAAGGGATGCGCATTGGGGAGGACAGCTCGACACTAAAGTTACAGTTGGTATGACAAAAGGGGCTTAGCGCCTCTCCTTCCCCTCGAGGACTAACTCCGGCCCGGATCCATCCTGCCTCGCATCAACGGACGTAGGGCGCTGAAAGACAGACGAGACACCACCTATAATTTTGCGACCAGCGGAACGGGCGCGCTAAGTAGTGCTGAGACCTTGAATGGCTCAGGAGTCGCTACAGTGGAATGCCGAGGAGACATTAGGCTGCCGGACCCCTGAGACTCGCAGTATGATCCACTGTACCTCTAGTATGGAGAGCTTCTCTCATGGGCGTTCCTGGTAGCCAATTACAGTGAGCCATTTCGAAAAGGTCCCGCTGGGATAGCAAGCTTTCAGCCACCTTAGGTACGATGTACGTATGCTCTCCACGCAGCGCCACACCCCAGTGTCTTTTGGTCGATCTGCGCTCAGTGATACGTCGAGTGCCTGAGTCGCGAACTAGCATTGTTGTCCCATCACATCCTGCAACGAAACTTACGCCCATCGAGACCGAAGGCGAAGAAAGCTTTCGACTGACCGACTCGACAATTGCAGCTGCGCCAATCCTTCCAATACCATCTTCTCAACCAGACGCTCATCATGGCGGACAAATTGGACCGCAGCCTTGACGAGATCCTCGGTGAAAAGGTACGAACACCCGCAGCCTTGGACCGTATGCGACCACGGAGCTTACTCGACGCACCACAGAGGCACGACGGCTCTCGCAACCGCCGTGGAGGCGGCGGAGGTGCTCCTCGTAGACGTGAACGCGAACGTCAGGATTACCATCGCGATGGCGTCATAAAGGTACGGCGCAAGCCCGCAACTGTCCCTATGCTTGATCTCCAGACTTAATCGTCTAGGTTGAAAGATCCTCCCTCACCCTCATCCCGGTCGGCTTCGATTCTCTCGCAGCTGTCGATCCGCGCTGAACGCCCCGTTGAAGACCGGGAGCGGTTCCTATCACTTACAAGGGCCTAGCTAACAGGCGTCGCCATCTTGCGATACAGTCTTTCCGCGACGAACCTAGAAATCTCGACAGGTAAGCCTCAGCAGAAGGAAGAGGACGAAACGCGTCATCAGCTAACACTTGATTAGCGAATGGGTTCACGATCGGTTTGAAGAACATGGTACGATTTGGCTGGTATCAAGACCCCGTGTGACCAGCAGCTAAAGTAAATAGATACCCGTCGCGGCCCAGCCCCGCGACGAAGACGCGACGAACCGGAACAAAGGTAGCCTCACTGTGGACAGCAGTTGTAGAGCTATGCTGACCTCGTATCGCAGAGATTCTAGCAGCGCAAAGATTCGTGTCGAGAACATCCATTACGAACTCACTCCGGAGGATTTGGAGGTACGAGCTGTTAGACATGCGGATAATGGATCCGGGTTGCTAAGATACATACAGGAGCTCTTCAACAGGATCGGACCTGTCGCCAAGCTGGATCTAAAGTATGATCGAGCTGGACGCTCGGAGGGCGTTGCCTTTGTTACAATGGAGTCCCGCGAGGATGCTCTGGAGGCGGTTAAGGAATTTGACGGCGCCAACGCCAACGGTACGTAGTTTGAGCCTCTGTCTGCAAATGCTCCAAGTCTAACACGTCCCAGGCCAACCTATCAGGTTGTCGATTATGCCTGGTGGATCGGGGCCCCGATCTCGAAACCCTTTCGACTCGGCAGTGATGCCGGGCCGTCCCCTGGCTGAACGTATCTCTGCTCCCGGCGGCCGATCCAGATCAATGTCGCCTGGACGCAAATACGACGTCGACGAAGCTGCCAGTAGGGGAATTGACAGATACATACCCGGGGGACGCTCCAGAAACCGCTCGCGCAGCCCCATGCCCCGAAGACGTGGCGGTAACGGTGGTGGCCGTAGGCCTGGCGCTCGCAGGGAAGGGGGAGGCAGAGACGGAGGTAGAGATGGGGGGAGAGATCAAGACGGTGGAAGAGGGGGTCGCTCTGGCAAGGACGGTCGCACTCGAAAAACCCAAGAAGAACTGGATGCCGAGATGGCAGACTACTTTGGTGGAGGAAATTCGGGTGAGACTGCGCCTCAGGCGAACGGCGGCGGTGCCGCTGCCGCCGCTGTACCCGCTACGCACGATGATATCGACATGATCGAGTAAAAGCTGGCTCCGTTTACCTAGTTTATGCTGTGCGCAGTGTTTCGGACTAGTCGCGAGAACAAGATATGTGCTGGAATAAATGCCAGGTCACGGGCATGCGGACAACCATTCGCCCGGAATGCCATCCAACGTGGTTCGTCTACACCGCACCAATATCATCGTGGACCCCTAGCTTAGCTGCTATAGAGGCCAATAATTGCCACTCTGTTCCCCTCGAAGAGCAGGATTGAATCCGGATGGCAATTTGCTGTAGTCAAGGTCAAAGCAAATACCCAGTCAAACGTGGGGACCCTTTTCTTCGGCGTTGCCTCCGTAGTCCCAGTTTCTCGAACGTTTCCTGGAATATCTGTGCAGATGTTACTCATCGGGCTAGGTAAGTCCCACTCTTGCAAGCCCTGTCCCTGGGACGAAAATCACGAATTGGACAAGAGCTATGCCTCGGGCTTGCAGAAATCGGCATTCTTGGGTCCAAACCAAAAACCAAGTTTCCGATTATGGGGACCCTCCGTGCATGTGACTAGCAACTTGGCAACGTTCCCCAAAAACCAAGGAAAATCGCAAGCCCATGTTCCCCGCCAAGCGCACGTCCGGGCTGCAACGTCAGGGTGCATGCACATTCGAGCCTGCCTATGGAGGTTTGGCACATTCGACTGCCTCCGCCTCCTCCCCGGTCCCCCGTCTGCGCCTCTGGTCTTCCTCCTGCCCTCCAGGCCGGTCCCAGCGCTTATTTGCCTCCCTCTTCCCACGGTCATTCCAAACCTTGGAAATCGTTGCAACCATACTGGGGAGCCATCGGTGAATACGGCCAGCGACCACATTTCGCACAAACGGAGACACCGGAGTACCATCGAAACTTGCAACACTAAAACGGACCGACGAAGAGCGAAGCAACAATATGACGGTTGCTGGTATAAGGTCCGACCCAAATCATAGATTTTGGGCACGCAGGCTGCTCATACGCCATTCCTCGAGCGACTGAATCGTAGGAACGACCATCGACACATAAGGACACAACCATCTGCACGAGCGCGACACGAGGGTTTGTTTCAACCTTGAGGCTCTTACATCTTGCTTTCTGGGATCTGCGAGACATACGCAACCGTCTTCGTGCTACTCATCACATCCTGGACCATTTCATCAAACTATTAACGAGCATACACGCCGTCATCTTCAATTACCGGGCCTCTCGAAAGAAAGTTCCATCACTTACACGAGATGGAATCAGCCCAGCACATGGAGGGCCCGTTGCCATTTACCGACAACAATAACACGTCTATCCTGCGCAACTCCCAGCAAGAATCACGTTCGAAGACCAGATCTCAATCCTCTAAGCCGCGAAGAAAACCACGGTCGTCAACGTCGGATACCAAGGGCAAATCTGTGTTGAATGGCTCAGATCGTGAACACGAGAGCGAAGCTGGAGAGGACCCCCGCGACTTCCTACCCAAAAACTCGAACTCAACCCAGTCTGGGCCAAGGCCTGGAAGAAGACGTCCTTCGGCATCTAGAGCCACACCGGCGTCAGTACTGCCTGCGGGTGATGAGCATTTGGTAGACCCGGTGCCTCTCCGCCCGGGGGTCCCGTCACGACGAACGGCGCCGACGAAACTACCACAGCTCGGTGAGAGCACTACGTCCTCGCTTGCATCGGACACCGATACCACAAGTAGTTCTTCGTCATCAAGTTTCCGGCCCTTGAGGCGTCCTCCCGTTCGTAGGCGTACATCCAAAGATCTCTCCCTGAGAGCACCGTTACGCGGGGTACCCGAGGAGGTTGGTAAGCTTCCACCTGGCGGTCCCGATTTCTCTATACCCTTGCCAGAGCGAACCAAGAACCCACGCGACATCGTCCATGATGGCGAGCGAGGCTTCATTGTAGATCTGAAAGTCAACTTGGAGGTGGACATCCAAATCAGGGCAAAGCTCATGGGCGATTTGACGTTGTCAGTGTTGTAACGTGTGCTTTGGATTCATGGGGACCAAATTTAATGGAAACTTATAACATGGCAATATCTGCAATGGCGCATAATGGATGGCGATGTAATATTAGGAGCGAATGGGTTCGCGGCAACAGGCTCGGGTCGGCAGCACGTGGTTCATGACACGGACGGCGTTCAAGGCGGGCTGTTTTTATCACAAAAAGCTCTGTATATTAATAGGAAACGGGTTGCAGGGCGTAAGACCATGTGTTTGTCTATCTTTGCGTTGAACATCTAACTATATTCTCATCGGTTTATCATGGTCCCTTGACGGTCTCACACGCAACATTAATCCGTCTTCTTCTTCTGGATCTCGAATCCTTCAGTCAACGCCGCCGCCACATCCTCCACCGTTGTGCCCCTCTTCCTCTTACCAATCTTCTCCGTTCCAAGCGGAGAGTCTTCTGCCACGGCCTTGTACACCCCTGCCGCACCCATAAACAGCTCGGGCCCGAAGCCGCCCTCCTCAACATGCGTCTTGCTGATCTCCTCCATCTCGCGAACCCATCGGTACGCCTTGGGCGGCATCGACACGATGCCCTTCTCGGCGAGACCAAGGTTGCCTGGCAGACGCACCGAAAGCTCGCTGCGCAGGTGGTCCAGGACGCCCATGCGGTGGGCGCTCGTGAATGCCTGCGTGGCGATGGCGGTGAATCCCTTGGTCATGGAGGCGAAGCACATCTTCAGGCCGCTCGCGGCGCCGACGTCGGGGGAGATGTGGTCCCCGCCGAGCACGGCGCTGAGGCGGGCGCCAAAGGTCTCCGTCTCGCGACCCTCTGCCCCCGGAAGGGAGAGGTCGGCCAGCTTGTGCGGGCCGGACATGGGCATCCCCGGGACGTACCAGCCGGCGTCGCCGTCCTCGCCCGGTGGGGTTGTGGATGAGGAGACGTTGGTGCCGGCGTTGGGGGCGGATTGCGGGCGAGGCGGGGCGCCGATGATGCAGGCATCGACGAAGAGCGCGGGGACGCGGGCGCGGGCGAAGGACGATGCAATAGATTTGCACGTCGAGGGCGCGACGGCGTTCATGTCGACGAAGTAGAGAGGCGCATCGCGCGAGACGCCGGCGAGGGCGTCGATGATGCGATCCGCCGTCGCCTCGGCGTCCCGGGGAGGGACGACGGAGAGCACAACGGCACACTGGGACGCGAGGTCCAGGTCCGAGTCCAAGAGTTCAACGTTGGCGTCGCGGGCGCGTTGGACGGTGTCTTCGCTGCGGGGCGAGGTAAGCATGAGTGAGGCCACAGCGGAGGGCGAAGGAGGGCGGTTGGTTACCTGCGGCCTTTGACGTTGGTTGCGACCCGGAAGCCTTTGGCAACGAGAAGCTTGGCGATACCAACGCCCATGTCGCCGATCGAGATGACCCCGACCTTGGAGGGCGTCACGTTGCTTGTTGTGGACATGTTCTCTCTGTGGGGTTATAGATATTTCAAGTTTCACGGCTGCTTATGTGTGCCTTGAATTATTACTTTAGATCAGGTTTGTGGAGGTTAAAGAAAGTTGCACGCGGGGGAAAGCATCCACTTGGATCATCCAGTGAATGCAGGTCGTGTCGCGGGTTACAGCACTGCGTCAGTCCTGTAGGTGTTGTCGCGCATAGTCAATCCAAACCACACATAACCTGCGGACGCACAGCCGGCCACCGCCCAGGTGTATCCCTAACCGCGAGAAGTAAGGAAACACATAATCAGGCCCATTGAATGATGACCAATCGCACCGTCTCTATTGTTACGTGTATTTATACACCGGCTTGGGGCCCTTTGCACGGATAGTTATAGAGTCGTTCCTCTTTCAAGGGTTTCCCAGCTTTAAGCATCCCACCCACGATCCCGGCACGTCAAGTTTCGACTCACTGACGAGCCCTGAAGTCTCACATTTGACGAAGAGCCCATGGTTCGAGACCGCGCCGAAGTGTTCGGGGATGGCCTTCCACTCCGGAGGGCCGTCAGTCCGCGGTGGTTCCTCCGACGTTGCGCTTTCTGATGCTCCCAGAGCAATTTCCATAGTCGCGCCGCGCGGTCTCGGAGGATTCGGTCGGGCGCTCATTGGGGGTGAAACAAAGTATTGAATCCAGGATCCCGGGGAAACCACGCCTTGCTGATCACCCCCGTCGTGTTGGCTTTCAAAGGAGCGAATGAAGCTCTCCAAGTCTTTTTCCTCAGACGATGAAGAGTAGGTGGTTTCGGGGTCCAGCGAAAGGAGGCCTTGCTTCTTTCCCCACCCCCCTCCTCCGCTCACTTCGCAATTGTTAGTATTGTGAGGATGGATGCAGAACAGGGTCGATGTCGAACTTACGGATCCTGTAGACCCTACTGCCATTTCGCAAGAGCTGATGGACCAAATCTTTGAAGGCCAGAGCCTCGAACCATTCATCATACGCGGTTTGAATTCGATTCAAGTCCCCCGTCCACTCCCGCAAAAGCTCCAAGTTTGCTTTTTGAAAAGGGCCATCTGGCACAACGATAGCCCAGACTCCTACGGGGCCCGGTGGGAACTCGTGCCCTTCTTTCGTACGTCTGGCGTAGAGCTCATTAACGGCTGTCTCGAGCTCTGCCGAAGCCGGCATTGTCTGGCCTTGCACACTGATCTGACTAACAATGTTACCCAGGCCTGCGACAATTTCGCGAGGGACAGTGATCGGGACTATTGGGGAATCAACAGAGATATCTGAAGCGCTTTTCGGAAGCCAATAGGCGACCTCCTGGGACTGCTTTTCTTTGATCTGAAGCAGCTCCGGCATGGCCCTGTTTGATGGTCGACGCCAGCGGCTCGCCAACAATGTGGACTGAAGACCGTTTTGGAAAATGGTGTTGGCAAGAGGCAGCGTACAGTCGAGCTTGTCCAGAGTGCGCCGGCGCCCAAACTGGAACTTGATGGCCGCCTGCAGCTTTGGTTCGCGCAAAGGTTTGGGTTGACCGTCGTCCTGCCACAAATTCGGCATCATACGCTTCATGGGACCGTAAAAAAAGGAAAATCCATGTGGCGTATCGCCCATTCCGTGAAGAGGGTGCAGACCGTCGACGGCGGCGGCGAGGACGTTGAATTCCGGGTGAGGCATATCCTTCTTCTTTTTTGGGCGGCGCCCATGGAAAGGGTTTACCAATGCCGCCATGAATTCATTGTCCTGCAGCCAGGAAGCGTATTGCCGGGAAGCAAGCACGACCAGTGCATCCTGAAGTTCAAGGGGGCCGCGTCGAAGACCATGAAAGGTTTTATGTACGACATCAATAAGCCCATACTATGAGTGGGATGGTCAGCAAAAACCCTTGCTTGTATCTGGGCAGACGTATAGCTCCAATCACCTTGTGACTTCTCTCGTTGCCGTGGATAGAGAAGATAGCGTGACCCCGGTGTGATTTTGGAGCGATCAGTTTGGCATATCCCGGGACGTGCACCATCGCGCCGCCACTTTCAAGCTTGTCCGGGGGTTTCACCTGATTGAACGAGATAGAAAAAATGAAGAAACATCCAGCACTAGGATATGCTGAAGGGTTATAATCTCATCGAAGAGAGCGAAGAGAGAAGGCTTGCAACAGCTGAGTGGTGAAGAGCAACGCGGTTCTCTGGGACTGAACCAACAATGAGTAAATCAATAACTTCAACTTCTGGTTGGAGAATGTGGTTGAAGCTGGCTACCGATGGGTCAATCAATCTCCTGGAACCTGCCTGAGGTCGGCATAATTCTAGGGAAGACATAGGTAGCTGCAACGTCTTATCGATAATCGATAAAGCATGTCATTGATATCCCCGGCCTGTGGCTGTGCCGCAACAGCGTGGGTAGGTCCGGTCCGCGTCCCTGGGCTAGGTGACTCAGGCCCAATTTTTTCTTAGCTGCATACCCCTCCAAAGCGCTCCTCCTTGACACCCAATCCTGTGAGTCAAATTCAGAGAAGTGCTGCAACCAGACCGCCGAGTCATATCGGCGTGCCCCTCATCAGAGACCTTTTGGAGATTTTTTTGTACGTATTTAGACATCAGTCGAAGCCCACCTCTCCGGGCTTCTTCGCCAAAGTACCCACCACGTCCAAATCAATATTTCTTCGAGCACTCCGTGTGCGCCCTCCATCACTCAGTCCACGTCCACGACCACCTCTACAACCGTTTCTACAGACACGTGCCACCATGGCTACCGACAGCGGACGCGGAAACCCCAGTGCGCTATCCCTCCACCCACCCCCACCATCCTCACGATGCCTCCTTGGCCAGCCCTGATTGTGCCATCCTGACATTGAACTGACCATGTGCCTCTTATTCCAGTTGGCGCCGCTGAGGGCCTCAAGGAGGGAGCGCCTCCTGCTGTCTCGGCCGAAACTAAGGCCCAGGTTTCATCGACGTCCGCCACCCATGCCGCCGGCCAGGATGCTGGTGCCGCCGCCGGCGCACCCCCGAAGGTGAAGACCGAGAAGGAACTGGAGAAGGAGCGCAAGAAGGCCGAGAAGGACGCCAAATTCAAGCAGAAGATGGCCGAAAAGGCCGCAAAGGCTGCCGCCGCACCCGCCACGTCCAAGAACAAGGAGAAGAAGGCCAAGGCCGAGAAGAAGGAGGAAGAGGCCATCCCCGAATACGTTGAAGATACCCCTGTAGGAGAGAAGAAGCGCCTCAAGTCTCTCGAGGACCCTCACTTCAAGGCCTACCACCCCGAAGCCGTCGAGAGCGCCTGGTACGACTGGTGGGAGAAGGAGGGTTTCTTCAGTATGCGGCACGTGCCCCCCTTATTAGAGCTTTCGAGCTGACACTTTACCTACAGAACCCGAGTTCACCGCCGATGGCAAGGTCAAGCCTGCGGGCAAGTTCGTGATTGCCCACCCCCCGCCCAACGTCACCGGTTCTCTGCATCTGGGCCACGCCCTTGGTGACTCCCTACAGGATATCATGATTCGATGGAACCGCATGTTAGGCAAAACGACCTTGTGGATTCCCGGTTGCGATCACGCCGGTATCTCGACCCAGAGTGTGGTCGAGAACATGCTCTGGAGGAGAGAAGGCAAGACCCGTCACGACTTGGGTCGTGAGGACTTCGTCGAAAAGGTATGGGCCTGGAAAGGCGAGTACCACGACAAGATCAACGCCGCTCTCCGCAAGATGGGAGGAAGTTTCGACTGGAGCCGCGAGGCTTTCACGATGGACGCGAACCTGTCTGCCGCCGTGGCTGAAACCTTTGTCAGACTCTTCGAGGAGGGTACCATCTACCGTGCCAACAGACTCGTCAATTGGTCTTCCCGACTTACTACTGCTCTCTCGAACCTCGAGGTTGTCAACAAGGAATTGTCTGGCCGCACATTGCTGGAGGTTCCAGGATACGAAAAGAAGATCGAGTTTGGTGTCCTGATTCACTTCAAGTACCCGCTCGAGGGTTCCGACGAGACCATTGAGGTCGCTACCACCCGTATTGAGACGATGCTCGGTGATACTGGTATTGCCGTCCACCCCGAGGATCCCAGATATTCACACCTCATTGGCAAGAAAGCCAAGCACCCAATCATCGAGGGCCGCCTGCTGCCCATCGTCGCCGACACCTATGTCGACAAGGAATTCGGTACTGGTGCTGTCAAGCTGACCCCTGCGCACGACCCCAACGATTTCAACCTCGGCCAGAAGCACAAGCTTGAGTTCATCAACATCCTCACCGACGACGGCAACATCAATGAGAACGGTGGCAAGTACAAGGGCCAAAAGAGATTCGAGTGAGTGATTGCCGGCGTTGCGGTCAGAATTGCGTAGACTGACCCATTTTCTAGCGTCCGATACGCTATCCAGGAGGAACTGAAGCAGCTCGGCCTTTACGTTGACAAGAAGGACAATGCCATGACCATCCCTCTTTGCGAACGCTCCAAGGATGTCGGTGCCCCTTTTCAAATGACAAAATGAGTGGTTACTGACAAAATGCAGGTCATTGAGCCTCTCCTCAAGCCCCAGTGGTACATGAGCATGCGCAGCATGGCTGATGATGCTGTTGCTGCCGTTAAGGACGGCAGGATTAAGATTCGCCCCGAGTCTTCCGAGCGCAGCTTCTATGCTTGGATGTCCAACATCAACGATTGGTGTATTTCTCGTCAGCTCTGGTGGGGTCACCGTTGTCCCGTCTACCTGGCCAAGGTTGAGGGTGAAAAGTCGGATTCCTTGGACAACAAGCAGTGGTTCGCTGGCAAGACTCGCGAAGAGGCCGAGGCCAAGGCCAAGGCTGCCCTTCCGGGCAAGAAGTTCACCCTCGAGCAGGACGAGGATGTTCTCGACACGTGGTTTTCCTCTGGTCTGTGGCCCTTCTCGACCCTGGGTTGGCCCAATAAGACCCAGGATCTGGAGGAGCTCTACCCCACTTCGGTTCTCGAGACTGGCTGGGACATCTTGTTCTTCTGGATCGCCAGAATGGTGATGCTCGGTATCAAGCTTACCGGCCAGGTCCCCTTCACCGAGGTGTACTGCCACAGCCTCGTCCGTGACTCCGAGGGTCGCAAGATGAGTAAGAGCTTGGGCAATGTCATTGATCCATTGGATGCCATTGCCGGCATCAAGCTGGAAGACCTCCATGCAAAGCTTCGCGTGGGCAACCTTCACCCGAGTGAGGTCGCCAAGGCCGAGAAGTACCAGAAGTCGGCCTTCCCCGATGGCCTCCCTCGCAACGGTGCTGACAGTCTGCGCTTCACCATGGCTGCTCTTACCTCGACAAGCGGGGACGTCAACTTTGATGTGAAGGTCATGACTGGCTGGAGAAAGTTCTGCAACAAGATTTGGCAAGCGTCCAAGTACGTCCTTGGCAAGCTGCCCCCGGACTTTGTTCCCGCCAAGGAGCCTGCTGTCGGTATCACACTCGCCGAGCGCTGGATCCTTCACAAGCTCAACACGGCCGCAAAGGAGATAAACGCCGCCCTGGCCGATCGTGACTTCCAGCATGCTACTGGTATTGTGTACCAGTACATCCTCAACTTCTTGTGCGATGTCTACATCGAAAACAGCAAGTCAATCATTCAGGACGGCACACCGGAGGAGGCCGCTAGCGCCATCCAGACTCTCTACACCGCCCTCGAGGGTGCGCTGACCATGATCCACCCCTTCACACCCTTCATCACGGAGGAGCTGTGGCAACGTCTGCCCCGCCGCCCCGACGACAAGACCAAGTCCATCATGGTCGCCAGCTACCCCGTCTACGATGCCAAGTTCGACGACCCCAAGTCCGAGGCCGCCTATGAGCTTGTCCTGGGATGCTCCCGAGGTGCCAGGTCGCTCATGAGCGAGTACGCCCAGAAGGAGGAAAGCAGAAGTAAGTCGACCTTGCCAGTTTCATCGCTTATGTCTTATTCACTAACGCAACCCCAGTTATCATCCAGGCTCATGACGCCACTTCCCTCCAGACAATCAACGAGCAGGTTGCCTCTATCAAGTCTCTCAGCGGCAAGGGCGTCACGGGTATTGACATCATCGATGCCGATGCCGCGCGTCCGGCCGGTTGCGTCGCCTTCCCTGTGGCGTCCTCTGCCTCCGTCTACCTGCACGTCAAGGGCCGCGTCGACCTCGACGCGGAAATCGAGAAGGCGAAGAAGAAGCTTGACAAGGCTCGCTCCAACATTGACAAGCAGCACAAGGTGCTCAACGACCCCATCTACAAGGAGAAGGTTGCCGAGGCCGTGCAGAAGCAGGACCAGCAGAAGCTGATTGATCTCGAGTCTGAGGCCAGGGGTTTCGAGGGTACGATTAAGCAGTTCGAGCAGCTCAAGCTCGAGTAAGACAAGTCGAAATGGAGAAAAAGCAAGGGTCCATCTTTGCTATCGGGGTGCAGGAGGTATGGCATCATCCTGTAGAAAAAGATAGATATGCTTGTCGCAAGTATCTTGTCTAGGCCAGAGCCAAGAGAAGAATAAAAAAGAAGTACAATGTGACGTTCAGATATCGTATGTTACGAGTATTAGCAAAAGTCTTTTTCTTGTATGTGATACATCTCGCGCGGAGACCCTTCGGTGTACATTATGCAAGGTACACTCAGTGCTGCGACCTAACGCACACCTGGCTGAAGCTAAGGACCTGCCTGTACCCATCTGTGCGTCAAGCTGCGGCTTCGGACGGCCAGCAGACTCACCGAACCAAGCCACGGTCAGGTCGCAATAGCGATGGAGCAGCATGCAGCACGACATCCCCCCCTTACTGCTTCTTCTTATGCGACGCAGATCCCTTGCTGCTCTTCTCCTCCTCGAGCTTGACGATGTCCTCGCGATCCTTGCGCTCGGCATACCACTGGCCGGCCTGCAACACCAAGACGCCGACGAGGACGAGGGCGAGGATGGTGTTGCTCGCCGCCAGGACCTTCAGGCTGTCCTCCTTGCCGAGGATGATCTCGCCCTCGACGCGCGGGTCCTTGACCTCGCCGGTGAAGTCGGGGTCGTCCCAGATGCCGGCGGAGACGGAGCGCAGGCCCTTGACGATGTTGGTTATGTAGACGCCGACACCGATGAGGTACAGGACGAGGGAGGCGCCGTCAAAGAGGACGTTGGCCTCGGAGGGGCGGAACAGCTTGATGAAGAAGCCGAGGAAGCCGGTGAAGACGATGATGTTGAGGAGGCGGCCGATCAGGGGCGGGGACTGGTGCATGAACTTGAGGTGGGTCTCGAGGTGCTCGAGGAAGGTGTCCGGGACGGGCGCCGAGGTCCAGAGAAGGGGGAAGTCGTAGGGGAAGGAGGCGAAGAGGATGCCGAGGAAGAAGCAGGTCGCTGTGGGGTGAGGGTTCTCGTTAGCATCCTTGCGGGGTTGGGATCACGACTGAACAGGGGAGGGTGGAAAGAGGGGAACGTACGCCCGATGATCATGAACGTCGCGAACGACGTCGAGCCGCGATAGTTGTGGGATTGCGTGGTCTTGGACCGATCCACCCAGCCGGACATGTTGGGCGATGTCGTTCGGTTGCTTCTTGGAGTGGGGGAAAAGAGGGAGCAGAATGCGCGCAACAGTGTCGCTGGCACACCTTCGAGTATCGTCGGGTGTCCTCTGCAAGGGAGGTTGTGGTGTACGTCGCAATGATTATCAGGCGACGGCGCGCGGAGGGACACTGGCTGTGGTGGTGGTTGTGTAGATGGTGGCGGCGGCAGCGGCGGGCTGGTCGGACGGAGGGGTAAAACAAAATAAAGAAAGCTCAAGTTTGCCCAGGTATTCAATGCAGCCTTTCACATAAAGAAGACGCGGGAGGCTGGTTCTGGCGTGTGGTATGTGCGCTCGTTCGAGTGAGCCGGTGCAGTTGGTGGTTGTGCGTAGGTCCTTGGGTTTTTTGCTTACGTGGTGGATATAACCCGACTTGGCGGCGAGCCCGCATCCATCGTAAACTTTTTTTTTTCTTTTCCTGCGGAGTGGATAAGATTGCGACTGATAACAATGCTACCATGTTGACTTGCGCCCCGTCTGGTTGGAATTCCTAATGCGGCTTTCGCCGGGGAAACTCACGTCGTGGTGCGGCCATACCAAAGCAAGGTATAAACGTCGGCGCCGTTCTTACGATGACGATCCAACATTGCCGCCAAACCGAGCCTCAGGAAACACTCGAGACACGTTGACGCGCATTTTGCCAATATGGGCACCGCTTGCCTGGCACTCCGGCCCAGTTACGACATCGTCCCGCCCGGAGACCAAGTACCTCTCCTCGGGGGTGTCATCGTGGCGATGGAGCCGGCGGCGGCGTCTTCGAAGAGGGAGTTGGCGCCGCGGGCCTTTTCTTGAACACTGCCTCGCGGGGTATGAAGGTTGGCACGTTATACGCATGGCGCCGATTGCACCATGGACTACGCGAGCACAGCAGACTGGCCCAACACAAAGTGAGCACATGCGAGACGAATCGGTTGTTTGGAAAGCCGGCATCGGCTTTCTAAGCTTTTCTCCACATCAAGCTGCCCTCGATGACACGCCGAGGAGCTCGCAGGATAAGCCGATGCTGTCGAGCCATAATCACAAACCGGGCCTGCATGCGTTAGGAGTTCTCGAAGCATAGCATGAAGCCCTTCTGGACCTGGAATCGTGACAGCCATTGCTTCACGCCACTTCTGTGGTTCACGATATCCGTCCCCAGTGATGCAGCAGTTCCCGTAACTCGCATCAGATATTTATTTCGAAGGCCCAAGGCCGAAGTCTCACTGAGACCGACTGACGCATGGGTGGTCGATATACACTCCCACTTGCGTTCACGAAACCATGGAATCAATAGGTGGAGGGCCGCATATTGTCCAAAGCCCCGAAGCCGAGGCGTTCCGACGAGCTGCTGGGGGCGAGGATGAGCGATATCGCTCCATAGGAAACTACTGAAGAGACAGGTATATAGTGATTGTCAGGCTAGTGCTCCTCGCGACGGATATTACCCGACATTATTCGATATCACCTTGGAAACGGTATAGATTTTTGTGGAACCATATATGTACGGGCTCCTGATGGGATGGACGGGCTGCTCAGAATATGGCATCTTTGGGACATGCGCCATTGCAGACTCGATTGCCGACGTTCAACTTCGTCAACTTCATTACACCCCGCTCACAAAAACGTCATATACAAGCTAGGGCATTATCCATTATACACGAGGACGAGGTAGCTTCTTCTCCCCTGGCTCGATCTCTGGACTCCAAGAGCCCTCGGCTTTAGCAGACCAGCCGCTAGCCGGAGCCACTGTCGACCGAGTCTCATTTCTCCTCCGCATCCGGGCTTCTTCTGATGGGGCCCGGTCGCGAAGACCCATTGACCCTCCCCCAAGCTCCGTTGGTGAGAGACGGCTGAGATCGTCCGTCGCTGGGAGGTATTCACGACCGACCACGGCAGATCCTCAAAAGACACTGCCGGGCTTCGAGAAAGCCCACCGGGTTGAGCAGGACTTCCTCCACCCGCAACAGCCCCCACGGGCTGTGACGTCTTGGGCGGCGAGTTCACTAGGCAAGACGAAGGCCTCGCTGCGTGCGGACTTCTCCTGGTGCCGGGCCTAGTTCTCCGCTGGGAGACGGGCGGAGACGGCTAATCATCGTTGCGAACCCAGCGCGAGAAGCAGAGGTTACGGGTTAGACGGACGGAAACCGTTCTAACTATTGGAGGCCCACGCGTTCTAAGATAGGGGGGTGGGGGGGGGCCACGTGTTTGACATCCCTCATCTCGTCGGGGGGCAGCCTAGCGGTATTGGCCAAGATTATGGAAAGTGAAGCATCGGTCGAGGACCTAGGCGACGGGGCGGAGCCGGCGGCGTGCATTCGTGAGATGCCTGCCCGGTTGTGCTGTGCCAGCAGGTCGGTATCTCGCACCTCTTTTATGTACACAGCAGAACAGCCCGTTTCTGCGTAAGCCTGCCGTAACCGAAAGCAGGCCAACTCGCAGAGAGCAATCGCGCCCCCTCCCCTCCCCCGGAGATCATCGTGGGCCCCCCCCGGGAATGATCCAGAAGTCTCTTCGAAACATTCTGGCTCATTTTCCCCGAGATAACGATCCGGAAATTGCGACCGGGGCCATATCATTCGACCCGTTGTTTGTTTGTCAGCCAAACTTAGTTCGTTGCGCACGGTTGGCTGAGCTAGCATGGGCGCCGGATGACAGGCAGCGAGATTTACGGGCGGGTTGGGTTCCATTATCATCAAAGTCGAGCCGAAAGTATGTTTTTATATTGTATATGTTCGCGACCTATAGGCATCCATGTCGGGCCGATCTGACTACATATTACGGTTCTCTCCACATCCACCGGATATTGGGCCTAGACGAGGAATCGACCTTCGAGCCTGTCAATGCCTGACACCACATCTTCCGTCCATACCTGACTGTGGACGCCCCCAGCAACCTTCGTCTCACTGAGACAACTAAGTGACGAACAAAAAGAATAAACAAAAAAAAGAAAGAAAAAAAAAGAACCCCCCCAATTGAGAAAAGAAGGCGTCTTGTTCAGCTAGATGGATCCTAACGGAACTTTTCTGGCTGCAGTTCCACCCACAGCGTTGCAGATGAAAAAGACAAGCCGCCATATGGGTAGACAAATGAATGAAAAAGAAGTTAATGCAAAAAGGTTTCGCTACGATAACAATGCCGAACTCATCAGAGATTCAGTGGAAGTATCGATGCCGAATAGCAACGACAGCAAGTCTTCAACGTAACAGCTGTCGGGAAAAGAACCACCGTCGTCGCCTCGTGAGTGGGAGATCATCTCCCGGGGTATAATGACAAATTTTAAAAAAAGAAAACAGCGCGTCGTAGTGTAGCGAACCATGTCAAATTCGTACCGCCGTGTTGGAAGTCTTCTTGCTCAACGTCATCTGGCTCAGAGACAAGGTCCTGGCTGCCTTCTTGCGTTGAGGATCTTCGATTTCGTCGCGTAATTCTTCTCCAAACGCGCCGTAACCGTACGGGTACTCTTCCTTTGGCGTCGCAAAAGTTTCCGAATACGAGTCATCGTCTCCAAGACCAGTCCCAACGCCCGAGTCTTCGGCCAAGAACCGTTGATTCCTGGAAAAGGCGTCGTCGTCGGACGAGTCGCGGTCGAATGCCGAAACGCTGCCAAAAGACTTGGCCGTTGGTGGCGGCTCCATCTGCAAGGAGATGCGACCATGGCCGCCGGGCCCTGAATACATGTTCACGCGCCTTGTTAACTTCTTTACTTGAGACTCGAGGGCTTGCCTGGAGGCTCTTTCCGTCTCTAAAAGTGCGAGAAGCGTCGTGTAATGATCTGCCGTGAACGTTCCTATCGTTCTGCTCGTCTCAAGATGCGATATCGCAGGCAAGCTGGTTACGCCTCGGAGAGTGGAGTTCGACATCGGTCTGTTAGAGTGCGCAGAGCTGCTGTATGAGGACGCATATGCATCCTGACGCAACACCTGTTGAAGCACCGGGTTGACTGCCGTAGTCGTCGTCTGAGAGGACGGATTGGAATCTGGGATAGAGGGTGCAGGACGGCGTGGTGGGTTGGCGTGCGTCTGGAAACCAGGAACCGAATTGCAGAGTTGCGTTACAACATCTTCCATGCGGTGCATCCTCTCTTCGAGCGCATCTATACGTGTTTCGATACTGGCTGCCTGTGTGATCTTCATGCCAGCCATGACATTCATGTGAGTCAGGTTGCCAAAGGAGAATGGCTGAGGCGGCGTGTGCACCGTCTGTTGTCCTTGCTCCACTGGCGAATCCGGCATGCCCTCGGAGCCCACGCCTGCGAATTGATGTTCGTGGTCCGGAGGGTTAGATGATGTCGGAGATGCAATGAAAGTAGGCACGTAACTTTCTCTCCAGTATCGGATCTCGTCGCTTCTGCGTCGGAGATCAGCGCGAATCTCATTGCTCTGGAGACCACTGAGGCTCCTGGACCGTCGCTTTTGGCCTATATCACTGGTGATTGCTCGCCCAATTGCCTCGGGATCGTCGTTATCGGCAAAAAGGCGACTCCCGCGCACGTGAGTGCTTGCTGGACGGGGCGAAAGACCTGCAAATTCACCTTCACGACCTCTGAACGGCGCCGAGTATATCTGGCTAGCGGTAGCGGTCGCAGCCCTCCTATGGCCCAGCACAGATAGATCAACGTTGATCGAATTGCGCGCGCTTTCAATGGCAGTGATATCATGAAGCCCAATAGAGTGAGACCTTAATGCTCTGTCGTACTCGGTGACCGGCAAAGATACCGATCGCTTTGGTTCGGCTTCGGTGACTCGGCTTAACGCGGAAAGGTCCTGCTGATTTCCCGTCAGTGTCCAGATCCAGATTTTTTATTTAAAAAAAAAAAACAAACAGGAAAGGTCAGGGTGCAGCCGGTGCCGAAACTTACACTCTTGTGTTGGTTCGACGCGTTGTAAGTCGATATGCGTTGCGAGTCGGTTGAACCTCGACTTCCCGTCTTCTTCTTGCGGCCAAAAAGTTTCCCAAGCGCACCGCGCAAAGTCGACTTTTTGCGCTGGGGCCGGTCGCGACTCTCGCCAGTTTGTTCGGATGATGCGCTCACGGCAGAGTAGCGCAGATTGGTGGAGATATTTGTTCTCCTCTGCGACTGCGGCGAGTTGCCATGTGTGGTAGATGCAGGAGGGGATGCAGAGCGAGAGCGGGCTGATCTTGCAGGAGCAACTACCGAGTCCGTCCGCGGGGCGGGTGTCACTTCAGGATGGACGACTGAGACAATCGAACCGGCCCTGGGTTCGGCCTGCGGAGGAAGCAACTGCTGTTCCTTCATGTCGGCGGCGGCGGCCAAAGGCGTTGCGATACCGGTGCCGGGGTTGCGCATGGGGAACTCGTCGTCGGAGGGGGTAGGAATGGGAATCGGGCCTGATATCTTGCCTCGAATTGACTGACCCGTCTGGGATCGAGGCAGTACGCCTGGCGCAGAAGATTGGTTTGGCGACTTGAAAAGGCCCATGGCAGTTCTGACCAAGTTGTTTACAGCTCGCGGGGCTCAAGACTAGAGCGAGAGTAAACGAGGGTAGAGGATGAGGAGCGATGTATATGCAAGTCGACCAGTGTAAGCCATGGAGTAAGTGCCGTTCGTGGGAAATGATTAGGAGGGGCAGGGACAATGCTGGTTAAGTGAGGCCCGAAATGATGGCGGGCGATATCCGGTGCCGTGCGGCAACGGGTTTGCTTGGAACCGATATGCGATGGCTGGTGGCCTGTGAGTTCCGGACTGGGATTCTCGATAGGACGCCAGATGTCTAGACCAAGTGGTGATCTATGCTGGAACCCTGATTCATGGTGCGTCTGGCCAGCAATGCGGCTTGTGGCCTCGGGACTGTTGGGGGGAGTGGAGCGCAGTGGCGTGGCTCCTCGACAGCCGCAGCGAGGCTGTGATCAAGAGACGGAGTAGCGTCGAGTGGGCAAGCAAGACACGAGGATTGACGAAGCGAATAAGAAAAAGAAACCCACGAGAGGATCGAGGATTGGGTGTAGTAGTTAAAGAACTAGGAAGGGGGGAGGGGGCCCTGGCAGCGCATGCGTCACGTATCAAAGGAGCACCCAGGCAGCTCTGCGACAGGCTGGCGATGAGGCCGAGGAGCAGCGATGATTAGGATGAGCTGGATCGCACCGCTTGGGCCAAGGGCGTGCGGCGTGTGAGTTGAAGGGGAGGGGAAGGGTGGTAGAGATACGGATAGGAATTATACAATTACAAGAGAAATGGGTGATAAATAGTACGTATAGAAAGAAAGGGTCAAGGTGTAAGGAACGTTGGTGCGAAGTATCGGTACCTGGAAGCAGGTTTGAGACGGAGAGACCGAGACAGGTTGGAGAAGAGGAATTGGAGAGACGCAGTTGGTCCAGACGAAGCGTCTTCTTTCTTCCCAACGGTAAAAAGCACGGCGGAGGGTGAAATGAAAGACAAGAGAGAGGGGGAAAGAGAATGGGAGGGCGGGAGAAAAGGGAAAGCAATTGGCACGTAGGTATGTATCGGTTCTGCGCGAGATTAGTACAAAGTACTTTGGTGATGGATCGTACCTTTTTCTTCGAGAGAGAGGATCGAGCACATCAGAGCAGAGCAGGGGAGGGGAGGGCTTGGAGGTGGGAAAGGCAAGGGACTGACTGGTGGACAAGGACAAGAAGTGCAAGAGGCCAGATCAGACTAGACGGAGGGCGGAAGTTCGGATGGGGATGGATGGACACTACACGACACGACACGACACGGAAGGAGATGCAGACAGGAAAGAGGTGTGGGCGTGGAGACAGACAGGTGCAGAGCAGACGCAGATGCTAGCGTGATGAAACAAGCATGCATGCACAACGGGGAGAATACGGACCACTGGAACGCCGTCAATGGCGCGCGTTTGGTAGGTAGCGCCTGGGGTACACAGTACTGAGATGAAGGAATGGGCCGAGAAGACAGACAGTGCAGTGACGAGAAACGATTTGTGTTGTCTCGTCATGGGTTCTACATCGGACGTGGATACCGGGCTTCTATCAGAGCAAGGTTTGTATTAGGTATGTGCGATTAGGTATGTACGATGTAATGTTAGGTAGGTAGTTCGAGAAGGAAGACGCGGAGAGGGACGACCTGCCATCTCCATCCCATCTCATTCCTCTCTACCAACTTCACATTGAGAGAGTTCCCAACGTTCCTGCCGCTGGTTCATCCCTCCTCCTTGCTCGCCCTCTCTCCTGGGGCTCGGGGATAACCCTTGTTTGAGGTCATTGCTTGGGATGCCTAGAGTAGTGGGGAAGGAGACCGTGGGACCGTCCCTCCCTCCTGGTCGAAATGGCATTGGGGGTCGACTCGACCGAATGCTACCCAGAACACAACGTGACACCTCCACCAACTGGATCCGGTCTTCTCGTCCGCGTCCAAGGCAAGCCACTAACTATTTTTATTGTGCATGCAAACGCAAGGCGGGTCAGGATGCGATGCGGGACGCGGAGCAAATCCTGGATGGATGAGTTGCGCGTGATTTCTCTCACCCGCTCTGGTGCTGGTGCTGGTGCTGGTGCTCGTGCTCGTGCTGGAAAGGGCGGCAGCGACACGAGGGATGGGTGGAATGTAGGAGGAGGACCACCTCTGTTTCCCATCTGCCAATGTCAACAAACGCTCCCGGTCGATCAAGGGGGTGAGGCATAGCATGTTGAATACGTTTATTGTTGTCGAGATTGGCACGGGAGTGGGTGGTCGCCATCGCAAGGGCAACAGCGAGCCGCCTACGGATACTTGCCGACCAAAGTGCCTGCCTGCCTGCCTGCCTGGTCCTGTCGGATACAGCTCAGCCCGGCCTGCTGGTTCGATTTTTTGGAGAGCCACTGCTGGATTGGCCGTCCTGTTTCAGTCTTTTCCCCTCCCCTTTCCCTTACCCTTTTTCAAACAACAAGCATGAAGTCGTCGCGAGGTTTGCTGCTCCCGCCCCCCGTCCCGTCTTGGAGTCGTACATGGCCCGTGTCGACCTTGCACCTCGCTTCGCCGGTACGAACAGCAACTCCCGACTCTTGGCTTGCGGCCCCAACAAGCGCCTGCGTTGCGGACAATGACTGGAGGCAATCGCGGAGGTCTGGGGACCCCCAGCGATGCCAAACGCACTGCCTCTGCGGCTCCTCCTCTAGATCTGATTCATTCGACCCGGCTCATGGCTTTGTCACCGTTAGACACCGATGCTAGCCCGCCCCAGACTCAACCCGTGCTGTGCGAGCGAGCGTCTGTCTGTCAAGTACCGACCGGCCGGCAACGGGCCTCTTCCGCCAAGTCTCAGCTCGCGGCCCGGTTGCTTATCATGCCGAGTCGAGGAAGAGGTCAAAGCCACGGCCTGGGTGCCACCGCCTCCTGACTGGATGGCCTGTTGCTCATGCGGTAAAGACGAGAGACGTTGTTGGTCCTGTCCGTACAGCATTGAGGGCCAACCAGACTCATTTGCTATCTTCACCTGGCATGGAGCCTTAAATTCCGCTATCCAATCAATATGCCGCAGGCTACTGTGGTAGTCGTCCAATATGTCAATGCCGCACTAGGGTTACCGAGCGTCTGCTTTAAACCCCATTGGGAAATCAGCAAGCGAGCTCGGCAGTCGGGCGCCGTGCTGGAGGCGAGGGGCCCGCCACCATCGGCACTAGTCTTTCCTGCTGCCAGCTCCGACGTTTGCGCTACTTCGTTTGTGGCCGGATTTCCCTGTCCTGCGCCTACACTAACACCGCCGCCGCCGCCGCCCATCAAACCACCCAGCAATCTCGTCCATGCCAACTGCCAGCGAATCCGATGGGCGGCTGGCTATACGATGGCTATTCGATTGTTTGACAGCGCCACCTCTAGCTCTCGAGGATCGATGCCGGCGAAATGTGACTGTTGGTGTTATGGGCGAATCCCAATGCGCCGTCAGGCCGCTCATTACGACCGCCCATGCCTCTCTTCTGGATCGCTGCAACCACATGCCACGTCCTCCTGCATATATACACGTCTGTCTACCTGCGAATACCCACCTATGTTATTCTTGGTTGGAAACAGGGGCGCGCGGGGCTACGGCGCGGCTACAAGCTTCTCTCCTGGCAACATGATTACTTCCGTCACTCTTCACTGAGCCGTCATTCAAAACAGCAAGGCCCTGATGATGATCGCGTCGCCCTACCCCCTTCCGACCTACAGCTCAGTGAAGAGGAAAGAAAGAGGAAGAGGAGCTACTAGCGCGGTGGCCGACCCCACATTGCAGCTCAGGAGGCTAAAACACCACATGGCTTGCAGGCCTTTGTCCGACCAACGAAGCAACCCCATCCCATCCCTTTGTCATTATTGTCAAGACGGAACGTCCAGATATGGTTGAGACTCTCTGACCGTTTGACGGTTCGTATCAATTCCACCACTATTGCCAACACCTGCCTACCTAGTATCCCATGACTCGCGGGGAGGCTTTTTCGGCGACGGCCAAGACTACACGGAAAAACTCCTGCGAGTGAGTGCCGTCCCATTATCTATGGTTCCCTGCCGGAATTACCTAACGGCCGAGTATTGAGGGATAGTTCTTGCACGAGTGGCACGACTAACCACCCAGCCGATACTAGAGCTGTTCCATCGGAGACTCACATGATGCAACGCATGCCTGGCTACACTGTCAAGTTGCGCACATTACAGTACTATAATTGTTTTGACTCTGTTGTCGCGGCCCCCCGATACGACACAAATCCAACGTCAAATGCTCTCCATCACTGACGGTTTGATCGGCTTGTCAGGTGGACCACGGAGGAGCATCATATAACGAGGTAGCCGTCTTATGATCTGCCCGCCAACCCCAGCCTGCCCCCCCAGCGGCATGATTGAGCGAGCAAAAGATGTACTAATTACGGCAGACAAGGCCAGCCAACGCTCTGACTTAGCCAAACAGGGCCCATTACTCGCCAACGGCCCTCTCGGGGGTATACACATCCAGTTAGCAACTGCCCCGGGATTGGCGTCGTCTCATGTTGCCGCAGGCGAACCGCACTGCTGGAAGAGAGATTACACGAAAGCGATTCCATGAAATTTCGCTCTATTACTACACTATTGTAACCTTTACACACGTTGCGACTTTATACTTATTCTGTTTCCAAAGCAACTGCCGCGCTGCAAGGGAGCTACTGGTGATAAACACAATGAAATGGCGGGACGCGTTACGTAAGACCAATCCAGTATGGGAGAGATGCGAGCGATGTAGCGTCTTTTTGAACGTTATCCCTCCCTCGGTCAGATACATGCTCAGTTTCGTCTTCAAGAGAAATCCCGCTAATTCTGAGTAATACGACCTCTTGACACCTGTCATCTCACAGTCGCGGAAAGCCCGGTATCAGCCACAGACTCGGATCAATTTCACACCCTCAACGACGCGGCGTCGCAGCTATCAGTGTGTAAAATCGACCAACAGCTGCGCAAATTCTTCCAGGGTCAAACATCCCCGTCCTCGTCGGTAGGAGAACATGGCGGGTCTGGCCACGCGAACTTGGAACAAGGGTTGAACAGGCTTAAAAGTAACCTGAAACATACATGGGTGCCGCTCTTTTCGTCTGATGAGTGACGGCTGATATCTGAGCCCCTCTCTCCAGTCTTTTTTTTTTTTCCCTCCTTCGCGCCGTCCGGGATCACAATACGATCCGAACAGCCTAGGCCCTGGCGCCCTGACGTCTCTCATCTTGCGTCAACGGACGCTCCCTCCCTCCCCCCCAAATGAACCCCGGCGGGAGGCGAGCATGGGTCACAGCTGCTTGGAAATTCTACGATACGCCCACCCTCAGCTGGACAATGCAGTCCATTCCCTTTTTGGCAGCGCTGGGGAACAAGCGCATCTCATCGCATAAGGAACTATCCCACTTCGCTGATGGCCTCTCTAAGCGGGCCTACACTCCGAGGAAGCTGGTTCGTCGACAATCCAGATCGCCGCCAGTTTGGCCATAAATCCTCTTCCTCGCATGAAGATTGACATTGAGGGGGCCGGGCCTACTATGTCCGTGGAAAGATGGCGCTCGCAACCTCCATACCAAATAGGGTATCAAGACCCCTGAAGTGACGACAAGTCCGGATAACGCAGGTCTGCGTTCTCCTCAAGGAAGTCCATCCATCGCTTGAGGAAGTTGCTACCTCTGTTTGTGCCGCAGCGAGTCAGCGAAAGATAAAATACGCCCCGAAATGTTGAATGCTTGGGGGCGGCTCAGTAGTGTCTCAGGTGCAAGCCGACACTATCTGTGCATACGTTTCCGCGTCGCACGACCAACAAGCCAACTAGAATCGGAGAAGCAATTCTCAAACGGACTCACCTCTTGACCGTCTCCGAGTCCCCGATGACCGTCAATGAGCGTTTGGGTCGCGTCATTGCCACTACAGCGCATTAACGTTCATGCGTCTTGCCACACGGAACGCTGGGATATCCCCAGGCAAAGCGGGTTCATCATTTGTGGGCTTACCGTTCAGTCGACGTTTTTCGCCAAGAAACCCAACTTCTCCGTGCGAATTGCTCCTGACGAGGCTGACAATGACTGCCTCCTTTTCACGGCCTTGGAAGCCGTCCACGCTGCCAAGCTCGATGCCCGGTAACTGTTCTTTCAACGGTGCGAGAACGGCGAGCTTTTGGTTCCCACGGTGTCAGCATCATGCCACGATTCACGAATGCCGGTTCAGATGTCGAGCAGGGGTTGAATAGACGGACCTGAGCGTTGTAAGGGGTCACGACGGCGATGTCTTCCGGCTTGACTCCGGCGTCGACCAGTTTCTGAGCGTGCTGGCGCACCAGCGCCGCTTCCATCTCGTTGCTCTTGCTCTCCCCGTGCAAGCTAAACTTTGCCTTCTTAACGGCGTCCTTGTCATCGTCCTCATTCTTCTCGGGATAGTCGCCGCCCTGCGTGTCGATGAAGACCAGTGGCTCGTTTGTGTCTTCAGTGTCTCGGACCTCATACGGTAGGTCTTTCAGGAGACGCTCCCTGACTGCTTCTGCAGCAATGAGCTTTCCCTCGTAGAGCTCATCCGACGGGAACCTCATAATCTTCTCATGCATGCGGTATTGTGTGGTCAGCATGCGCTTGATGGATGGGCCATGGAGAGCGAGCAGTCTGTCAAACAGTGTCGTTTCCAGCGTCATACCCTTGATCTGCCTTTCCGCGCCGTCCTCCGATCCCGCCGCAGCCTTCACCCTAGAGTTGAGCGATTTGATCGTCGGTGGGAGCTGCAGATGATCACCGGCGCACACGGCTTTCTTCGCCGACAGCAAGGGTACCCAGCACTGCGCCTCGAGCGCCTGGCTGGCCTCGTCAATGATGACGATGTCGAATCGCTGGTCCCTAAGTTGATGCCCTCCCGCGCCGTGCAGCGTCGCCAGGACCACCTTGCTCTCGCGAATGAGGTTGCTGACGCAGCGGCGCTCGCGCTCGCGGAACTCCTTGCGAAGCTCCTTGAGGTCCGCGTAGATCTGGCGTTTCTCGCGGCCATTGCGAGTCTTCTTTATGGAGGCCTGCTTCGCGTCCATCTCGGTGCGGACATCCTTGACAATGGCCCCGGCCTCGGATGTCTGCGTCAGCACGTCGAGGGAGTGGGCGAGGACGCTGGGAAGCAGGCGGGCCGGGTGTCCGAGGCGGAGGATGGGAATCTTGTGCGGCGCGAGGCGCTCGACGATGTTGTCAACGGAGATGTTTGAGGGACCGCAGACGAGTATGCGGAGGTCGAGCTTGATCAGCTGAAGGATCAGCTCGATGAGGGTATGGGTTTTGCCGGTCTGGAGGGCGTCAGCTGCAGTGCCTCGTAGCTGGTTTCATCAGACGGAGGGACTAAGGCGGACTCACGCCCGGCGGCCCATGGATGAGAGCCACCTCCCGTGATGCCAGCGCAAACCGGATAGCATCCTTTTGGGAGTCGTTGAGCGAAGGGTCGATCCATTGGATCTTGCAAAGCTCCGAGTCCGCCGCCAGGTCCTGGGGTACGGGGGACGGGCTCGAGAGGCCGAAGAGGACGCGCATGAAGGCGGTGTACTCTGATTCGGTCATCTTTTCGAGCTTCTCCATGGTTTGATTCATTCTGCCACGGTCAGCTGCCCAGGCTCGTTTTTCTTTTAGGGGGGAACAAAGCCCGACAGGTGAGTATTCGGCAACGGGCTATCCAAATTTGTGAGATAGTCATGCTGAACCCAAGCCAAACTTTGAACCCACCCCTTTCGATCCCCGTAACACAATGGGGAAGGGATACGGAGCAATGCAGACTCACCTGCGGAACGTGACATCATCGGCCACCTTGACGATCCAAACCCTCCCGGCGAACTCCCTCTCCTCCCCCTTGCCCTCGTCGACGGCTACGCCAATCGTCTCTCTGCGGACCCTGGTGACGACGCCGCGGGCCCCCTTGCTCTCAAGCTCCTTGACCTCCTTCTTCTTGGCGTTCCCTGCGGGCTGCTCCGAGACGAGAACAATATCGCCCGGGCGGAGGCCGTGCTCGGGGAGCTCCGAGGACACGGCCGGGTCAGCGGCGAGTTCCAAGACGGTGCGACCGCCGAGGCCGGTGCGGCGGGCGCCGACAATGAGGTTGGGGAGGGCGAGGCCCGCGCGCTGAAGGGCGGCGGGGGCGTGGTGGGAGACGAGGGCCGAGGACTCGGCGACCTCGGCGGCGAGCTCGGCCGAGAGGAGGGCGAGCTGGGTCGTTGCGAAGGAGGGGACGGAGAGGGGTTCCAGTGCCGCCATGATCCTTATCTTTTCACACCCACTCGGGGACTTTTTTTTTTTTTTTTTTCCCTTTTCTTGCGCGCGCGGTTGCTTTCTGAGCTTGCTCCTCCGGCGGAATGTAGCCTTGATTTTGTGACCTTTCTATCTGGCGATGGGTCACAGATGGGAGTATTTGTGAGCGCGTGACCGTGTGAGCGATCGTGAGAGTGTGTAAGTGTGTAAGTGAGGGAGTTGTGTATGCGAGTGTGGTGCGTCACGAGAAGAGGTTGTAAGTGGTTCTACGGCCCAAGGGGCCCACAGTTGAGGTGCTGTTTAGCTTTGACGTCATCTGATAGGTCCGAGGGAGGAAACCCTTTCAGACGCGGTGCGAGCCGGAGGCATTCTCTAACTTTGGACTTTTAAGTAGTTTTGATCTCCTCTTTATTGATTTTTTCATTTTATCATCACGTATTCTTACAGAAATAGAGAAATTCCCTGCACCCGGTTCCTCGGGAACGAGCTGCGCGCCGCCGGCCTGGTCCGAGGGCCGTCGTCTCTAGCCGCTGCTGCTCTGGCTAGCCTTGCGAGTTCAAGGGCTGGAGTGGGTACTGGTGTCGTGCAAATCCTAGGCTCTTCACTTCCTCGTTCATGTGCGCATTGGGGATCCCATTGACACGAATCAGAGTGTATCCTCGCTCTGGGCATGTCTCGGGTCTGGCCTTTGACGATAGCAAGCCAAGGGGAGGGGGGGGGGGGGACGTTATATGTCCATTCCTGCGTGACATGGGATGTACATGACCATGATGACTATGGTACCGGTGAGCAGCTCCGGTAGGTGCAGTTCCGCATCCGGCTCGGTCCCCAGTCCTCTCGACACAGCAGGACTTGCTCGGATCCCCCCACACGCAACAGGTGGGCGCCCCCCTCCGCCCCGTTCCGGTACCCCACCTTTTAACGCTCCCTGCCCGTGGGGCTCACGACGACGACGACGACGAGGCTCGCCGCCATGAGGGCGAAGGCCACGAGGGAGACGAGGATGACGGTGCCCCGGCTCGCCGGGAACTTGCCCTTCATGACCCAGCGCTGGGCGCGGGCGTAGCGCTGGTAGCCGAGGAAAAGGATGAGGATGCTGACGGCCAGGAAGGTCGCGCCGAGGGGCTTGCCCAGCTGGCGGAGGGTGTGAGCGTTGGGGTCTGCGGGGCCGGGGCCGGAGAGGGACGAGTTGAGGCGGAAGAGCTGCGTGACGGCGATGCCGATGGAGGCGAAGGCCAGCGAGGTGCGGAGCCACGCGAGGAAGGTCCGTTCTAGAGAGGGGGAGGGAGGTTAGCCCTGGGGGGGTGAGAAACGGACGGCGGCGGCGGCGCAACAGGACGCCGCGCCATGGGTTACGTACCGAGCGCGAGGTGGTCGCGGGCCACGCTACCCTTGTTCTCCAGCTCGATGCTCTGAAAGCTCGAGAGGAACACCGTGTACCACGGCTCCTTGTCCTGCGCGGCGCGCTCCTCCCGCGCGACCAGGTCGTCGTAGTCCTCCTCCTCCTCCTCCTCTTCCTCCTCGACCTCGGTCTGGGCCGGCAGCCGGGTCTGGGCCGGCTGAGGGGCCGACTTACGGGACCGCACGCCGGCCGGCGGCATGGCGTTCATGCTCTGGTAGTTGCGGCCCGGGCCGCGGGAGATGATGCCGACGGTCTCATCGCGGGATCCGTCGGCGCGGGAGTAGTGGCGCGGGGGACTGGTGGGGGCGGAGCGGGTCGTCGAGAGTCTGCCGACCATTGCTTGTGCGCGACCTCGTGCTGCCTGCGTCCCGGGGGGTGTTCCCGAGAGTGTGAGTAAGAGTGAGATGCGGAAGTGTCCCGGGTGAGGGAGGAGTCAAGAAAGGGGGGGGGGGGGGGGGGGGGGGTTACAACGGCTAGCCAGGGTTCCCGGGGGACGGAGGGGTTTAGCGGCCGGGGAGGCGGATGCCAAGCAATGAAGGGGTGCCGGAGCGGACGCAGAGGTCCCTCAGCAGTCAAATGCCGGGTGGTGGCGGTGGTGTGTGAAGGGCAGGTGCAGAAGTCAAGGCTCACACAAAACGTACCACTAGAATCTCGTCGATGCGCTCATTGGTGCTCTGTCTCCGGGAGAGCGAGCGCGGCGATGATGGGGAGCTGTCATCGTAACTTAAGCCGCGCGACGGCGGCGGGGTGTCGCCGGTGGACCGAGATTGCGGCCGCTGGGCGTCAGACGAAGGAGGTTGAGGGTAGGCTGCTGGTGCTGCCGGTGCCGCCCCTACGGCGGAATCATCATCATTGAGGGCGTACGCCATCACAGCCAAGACCTGGACATCTGCATGTCCTAGACCGACGGAGGATGAAGCTGCGCACGCGAGAGCAGGGGTCGAGTAACGTGATTCGACGATCGAGGCACGGTATGAATTAACCAAACGAAAGCAAGGGGGGGGAAACCTGAGGTTAGAGTTTGTTTGGAGATGGGAAGTTCTGGTTTCCTCGAGGAGCGGAAAGGCGATTGCGCGCGCGGAGAGCACGGCTGATGGGCGGTGGTACTGGGATTTCCTCGATGCAATGTCGCCGTTTCGCTAGCGCCGAAATTTTCGGCCGGCTTCCGGGGGATCGAAGGGAGGGAACGAGCGATGTCTGGGGGGGGGATAATCGATAGCGGGCTCCAGGGTGCGGGGGAATAAGGTTTGGAACGGAATAACAGACTTGCGAGAGCTTTCCCTCATCACCAGGAAAACAACAACAAGAGTCGAGACGAGTTGGGTTTCCACGTCCCATCACGTGGCTGCAAAACTCATGCGGGACACATACTCTCACCTCGGCCGTGGAGGGGTGGGCGGTAGAGACCCTTGGGGTCGAGTCTTACCAAGCTTATTTCCCCGGACTTTCTTCTCTTTTGACTCCTCTAAAGCCGCCGTATGGATGGGGGGCACCACGCTTGGGGTCCGTCTTGGTTGCGGGGAGTCGATGAAACGCTGTTGGACGTTGGGCAACGGCCCCCGTCTTCTCCTCACTTGCTTGCCCGCCTGAGTGATGGGCGCTCATACTCTCACGAAACAGGCTCGACTGCTTTCATGACGCTTTTGTCCCCAAAGCCATGCGGACGACTTCGTTAATGAAGACCTTCCCGGAGGATAGAACCTCCCCCCCCTCCCCGCGCTGCTTGGCAAAGGAGCCAAAAACATCCGCAATGCCCAGTATACAAATAGCACCTCGTATCTCCCTCGCGCAGCCTGCTCCCTGTCCTCAAACCTGAGCATCCAACGCAGACAGCATCCCCCGTGAGTTTCCTTGTTTTGATGCCGGCGTGTTTTCAACGGCTTGAGAATCCCCCGTTACTGTTACGGTAGTATACATCCCCGATCTCTCGGCGGGACGAGCTAGAATGAAATGTCCATGCTTGTGGGCGGGCATGGCTTCGTCGACACCGACTTTCCGACCCGCCATGTCAGAGGGTCATCAAGACATGCGCTCCGCCCGTAGAAGGTCGCAAGAATATGCCCTTGTCACGTCCAACGGAAAGTTGACGACGGATAAGGGCGCAGGCCATGTGCCGCATGTCACCTCCGTCTCGCGTGCACTGAGAAAGCCGACTTTGACAAATTTGCTTGTATTTGTGAATCATCTACTTCCACAGCCCGACAGCAAGAACCACCTCTCCGTTCTCGTCGTAGATGGACTTGGCTTTGATGTACGCCGTCGTGCGGTCCTGATACTCTCCCTCCCCAGCCGGTGCCATGGCCGCGGCATTGCACTCCGGCACGTTCAGGTACATCAGATACGCGAAGCCGGCCTCCGACGTATGCTGTCTGCTGCCGATGGACTCCAAGTACGCGCGTTGTATCCACTCGGTGACTTCGGAGAATGACGTCGGTGAGCGAGCGTTCGCGCCCCGTCTCGCGAGCCAGGAAATAGTGGTGTGGACAAGCGCCCCCGAGATCACGACGTGGCACACCCTTCTGTAATATGGCACATTCTGCGATGGCTCAAGGTTGTAGGTCTGATACTCAACAGACGACGACGCGAGGCGCCCGAGGCCGAGATGCGCGTGCCATTCCACGCCAGCTTGACGGGGGAGTTCCTCGACTTCAACAGCGAAGAAAGGGGGAACCGGCCTTCTACCCTCTCCTTCGTCCTCCTCGGTCGCGCCCTTGACGGCGGACCAGTCCGGAAGCTTTTGCGGACCGGGGCCGTCGTCGCCGAGGAACATGTACGCCGGGTTGAACTTGCGATCCCACAGGTCGGGTCCGCATCCGTTGTCCTCGTCCTCGTCCTCGTCTTCGTCGGGAGCATGTACGCCCTTCCACGCAGCAGCGGCGAGGCGGCTCTGGCGCCTCTTTCCTGCCTCATCCAGCGTGCGCGGGAAGTACGCAACCGCGCTGGTCCAGAGCTGCACCTTCATTTCAGTAGCTATGCGCCAGAGATGCTGCAGAGACAGAACGATTTGCATTTCCAAGTTACCCGTCGCCTCAGTGGGCAAAATCATGCTCGCCGGTACGAGCGGAATCTGGCCTGCAATCGTTACTGCTCTGGCTCCACCCAGGGCCGCTTCTCGCTCATCTTGTGGCAAAGCCGCCTGGCTACTCAGAGGTACGTCAATGGCCTGACTGTAGGGGCCAATGTTTGCAGGCGCCCAGTATGATCGGGATTGCACGTGAAGCCCATTCCGCTCACGGAGTCCCAGGTTTGGCTTCACCGTCAGGTGGATGTTGATGGCGCTTCCCGCCTGGAGCCCGCCGCACGAGATGGTGACTCGGGATGGGGGGTTCGGATGCTGGAACAGCTTGCTGTAGATCCTGTTGACCGTAGGAAAATCGGACATGGAGCTCAGAGAAATCACCGTGTTGGTGATGGCTGTCGTGGGCAGCGGCGGAGAATGATCAGCAAGGCGTTTTCGAACCTGGCAAACTATCTCTTCGGTCTGCTGCTCGACAGACAGCCTCTGATCCCCTTCCGCTTCGGCACCCAGAGACCAGTGAATGTCATCTGAAGGAGCCTTGGACAATGCCGATATGCTGCAGCCGTACGCCGCAAAGTCTTCATCCGACAGGGCTTCCTGGATTTGAGGAAGGGATTCGAGCAAGGATTGAAATCTCGAGTCTAGGAGGTCGGGCACCCGGGGTGGGGAGCAGCTTCCTCCTGTATCCGTCTCGGGGCTTGGCTTCTCGCGAACACTCGCCCCCTGAAAGCTCAACCACGACGTCCCGCCGCCCTCCTTGATAACCCGTCTCCCGGATTCCGGCACGTCGATAGTCTTCCGGAACAAGCCAGGCGGGCCGTCGAGCACGAGCGTTTCGAACTCGCCTCCCTCGCCAATGACAGATCCCTCGGCAGCGCCAAACTTTCTCAGGGCACGCTTGACGCGCGTGGCGCCCGCAATGGCACTCACCTTCTCCCACAAGAAGTCGTCATCGAGGCCTGCACTCGCGACCTTGATGATCCTCGCGTCTAGCCCGGCGGCTGCCATGTCGTGAAGCAGCTGGGCGTCCTCCACGGCTCGCGGGACGACGGGCGGCAGGACGGGGTACTTCCAGAGATACGCCAGCGGCGTGAGACCCAAGCGCAGCGCAACTGATTCCACACGCGTCCGTTGGTACGTCGACAAAATCGCCCCCGCACACAGGGCGTTGGCCTCTGGGTGGTCCGCCATGACGGCGTGGAGGAGGGGCACCATGCTCTCCGTCTCATCCGCGTCGGTCTCGGGGACCACATCGCCATCTTGTGCCGGCACGGCCTGGGCGTCATAGTCCCTGCCCTCGTACTTGGCGCTGCCGTAGATAGGCTGGCGGTAAAGAGGCAGTCCGGTGGCGTCCGCATACAGGGGTATGACCTGGTGGCCAACGGTCTGGTACATAAAACTGTTCAGGTCGGCGTCGTCATCAGCCTCTTTGCCAGTCTCCTGTCCTTCCCCCTGGTGCCCCTGAGTGTCCTTCAGGTGATGCGCCGTGGGCTTGTAAACGATGGTCTGCGGGGCCGAGTGTGTGGCGTCGGCGCCGGCGCTGGCGGAGGCACAGGGGAAGAGATTGGCGAGAGCGACCAGCCGGTGGCCGTTCCTCTGGCAGTGCAGAGCGGAGTAGAAACTGTCCTTGCCGCCCGAGACCAAGGCGATGACATTCAGCTGTTCAGACGACATGGCGGTCGGACCTCAGGCTACGGTTCGGATTATGCGGAACGGGGAACTCGGGCTTGGCTGTCTGGCCGGCCGTTTGGGTTGTTTGTGCCTGCAGTATGTCTGGAATCCCGTGCTGTGTTGTGCTGTGCTGTGCAGAGCCTGGCGTGTGCCTTGCTTGGTAAACGTACGCACGCGAGGCTTTGTGCAATTTTAACGGCCAGTTGGCGGGGCCCAGACTTCAATGTGGGGTCACGGAGCAGTCAGTCAATTCTGTAGCGAGCGGAATGGAACAGACTGGTTCGTCTAAAGCCAAGGAAGACCCTGAAACCACGGTTGGAGCTCTGCCGTCAGGGCGTCGCCTTACGTGGCGACGCCGCAGCTTTTTTGAAGGGGGAGCGATGGGTGAGGAGAGAGAAGCCCCAGATTGGATTGTGTAAGAAGGCAGAGAGAGAGAGAGATGTTAAATTGACGATGGGCTTCTCCGCTTAGATGGTTTGGGGGCCAGAAGTGGTGTAGGAGAGGGAGAGGGGGAGACGGTGCGGATACTGTACGCCAGTGTACAAAGTACAGGCGATGGAGCTGGAAGGCCCGAGGTACCTGCATCGCTGCCGGTACCTGCCCTCACTCACGCGAATGCATTACTTTGTATTCATCATGCCTTCTGTTTCCACGCGTGTACGGATGCTCTAAAGTAGGTACTAGGAGAATGGAGGACGGGCAGACGGGTTCATTCATGCTCCGCCCAGCGCGAACAGGCACATTCTCGCTTCCGTGACATAGGGATCGTCCACGGCTGCAGAAACGGATACGGCGCGGCAGCTGGATGCAATAGAAGCTATGGAGACTTTTCCTCAGGCCTTCCTTTGGAACGGGACCCTGCAAGTACAGCTACCAATGTGGCTACCTGCCCAAAAGGCCCAAGGCCCCGGCCTCTGCCCGGCCCTCAGCCTTCATCAAGATCCTGGCCGGCCATCTTCTCCTTCTTTATCTCTTCCATGGCTTCGGTGGATCTTCAAAGTCCCTGGAGGAGGAGTCGGTTGCCAGGACTGTACTAGCTGCTAGGGGTCCCGGAAGGGCCATGCAGCATGACACACTTACAATATCGCCGCCGTGGCTAGAGATATCCGCCTGATACCCTCGCTAGGCCTGGCCTGGGCCCGGCCTGGGTTTGACGGTACCTGGATCCTCTCGGCTCGTGGAGATGGTAATTTGCCGGTCGCCCAGGGGGGGCTGTCAGGCCCAGTTCTGAGGAGCCGGGCCCGGTTCTGCCTGAGGCTGTTTGATGATCCATCCCACACTGTGACCGGTGTGGAGGCAAAGAGTCGAGTGCGAGAGAGGGGGGGGGGAACGGAGACGTTAGGCCTTACGGGGACCTTGGTTGGGGGTCGCGGGCGGCGACGGGCCTGCAGATTAGCGGGCTATCCGTCCAGACCGGTTCGTCCTCTCAGTGTGTGCGCGCGCTCTTTCCCACTTTCATCTGGAGCGGGCCGCGCCAAATTTGCACCGAGGTTCGTCCTTTATGCTTGATGGTCTGATGGGTTTCATCACAACCTTACACCGCTCGACGGGTATCCAAAACTTATTATCTCGCACCGGCCTCATAGAGGCCGCCGCGCCGACCAGTGCTTGTGGGCTGGACTCTCGACTCGCACCACTTCGCTTGTATAGATTCATATTCATATCGAAACTGGGGCGCGCCGGAACGACGGCTCAACTCCCCGGATGGGACGTTGCACCTTAGGCAGCCTTCGCCTCTAGTCACAATAGCAGGTTCCATCAGTGGATTCACACTATGATGATGGACTGTTATGCTATATCGGCTCACCCACTTTTCCAGCGTCAAGACGAGGCTCTCATGAGGCAAACCTCGACCAAGAGTGGCAAGACGTTGTCATCCACGAACCATCATGACCAAGAGATCCATCCATTGCAAAGTCCGTGCCATCGGATAGATACTAGTAGTCTATAACAGCTTAACAAGGAGGAGGCACGTCCTCCCCCCCCCTCACGCCAGGATGTCTTTATCTCAAATCAAGCAAACCAAACCACCGTGCCTCGACCGCCACGATCGCGCCACGGATGGATCACAGCGACCCCTTGCTCTCCAAGGGTCGCCCTCTCCGAATGCCGGGCCTGACAGTAACCCGGGCAATAGTTCGTATGGGACGGGCAATGGAATCATGTGAACGGAGGGACATCATGGGTTCGAAAAATTTCACCGGAGCATCTCTGGCGGATACTGGTATCCGTAACGAGGTAAGGTAAGGATAGGATATGATTAGTGCCTTGCCCCAAGCTCAGGCGGGAAGGGAAGCTTGGGCCTCGAAGTCCTATGAGCGGTGAGCCGTGCCCGTTTACCTTTTTACCAAATTTCCCTTTCCTTCTCTCTACTTGCGGATAGCAATTTAGAGCACAAGTCGATTTTCCATCATCCCGGAGTTTTGAGATTGGGTTCTTAGACAGAGCCAATAGTGTTCCATGCCTTCAACCTGTCAACACCACCTGTATCCTTGGCGTCTGCTTCGTGACCCGTCACGGCGCCGCCGGGCACCCAAGATTTACACCTCCCCCCGGTAACTCTCGTAATGTAGGTGCCTGTAAAAGAGCAGGCCCGGCTGGCGGTGGCTGTGTCCAGCGAACCGCGGCCTTGAATCAGGATCCCACACAGCTCGGCCGGTAGTTCATCGCATGCCCTGCCTCACTCCCCGGAGAAGGGACCTCATATTGCTCAACCAATCTACCGGCAAATAATGTCAACGAACTAGCGGGCTGCGATCCAACGAGTTGTTCGAGGAGGTAACCTATCCGACTTGGTTGATATTAGTCTATTAGACCCCCAACCAATCACACACACACACCCTCGTCTTCGCCCCACTAGTGCCTGACTAAACTTTGCCAGTTACTGGGGTGGTAATTTGTGATCTTGTTACCAGTATCCGTTACTACCTCTCCGCCTTCTTATTGATTCTACTAGACAAATACTTCCGATGTTCGGATGCTACGTATACATGCACAAAATATAGCGTCCACGTCGCTGACATATAGCTGACAACTGTTTGTTGCCCCGCCTGGCCTGAGAACGTCGCATCCCCCCCTCCATACCCATCGGACGAAAACAAAGCGAAACCCAAACGTACCTAACCTTGACTCTATCTTGCCTTGTCTTTTCTCTTTTCCAAAACGCCCAACCCCCAGGCCCCACCCGGAGGACCAGGAAAATGGAATCACTTTCTCCTACCCCCCCGTTGGCCGCCAATCAGCGACACGGCCGGGCGTCCTTCCGCGTTCCCCTGCCCGCGTAGCGTCGGTAATCTGCCGTGTACGGGGCCATCCCATCGCGCCTCCGAGATTTCTATATCGTCTTGGGTGTTGAATAAGAGTGTGAGATCCCAGACTTCGTTTCGACTGCGACGATATGCGGAGGGAATCGCCCGAACCGTGACAAATGGAAGTTAATAATAATAGCCAGGCGGAGGAACTATGCCGAACAACCATGCTAAACCGTTGGAATGGGCTTTTGGTCCGCCAGCCCAGGCCAGGGGGTGGGACCGCCAGAGACAACCGGCAAGAATGGAACCGTTACAGCCTGATCCTAAGGGAAGAAAAGTGAGTGTGAGATAGAGAAACACAGCTAGACGCGAAACACACACCCCTCGGCGTCTCAGTTCAGCCATCGGAATCGTCGCGACTCAGCTCGAGGACGCCCGATGGAGTGAGACCAACGCCTCCATCCTGATGAGAGAAACGAACGGAAAATGTCATGGCAAAATGCCATCCCCGTTTGGCAAAATGGGAAGGATATAAAGAAAAAAAAAAAAAAAAAAAAAAAAAGCAGACACAGAGAGAGAGAGAGAAAGAGAGAGAGAGAGAGAGAGAGAGAGAGAGAGAGAGAGAGAGAGAGAGAGAGAGAGAGAGAGAGAGAGAGAGAGAGAGAGAGAGAAAAGAAAGTAAGAACCAAGTCTGGGGGGGCTTTGACCAAAAAAGATAGTGATAATAATAATAAGAATTCTTCTTGGCTGGGAGAATAAACGAAACATGACATGGTAGGAAAATAAAATAAAATAAGAAACTAACCTCCTCCACAAATGCCGCGCCCGCAGGTGATGTGTCGGTTAAGGCTGGTTCGGGAAACCCCAAGGCCAAACGGTCCTTCCCACCTGGCCTGTTCCCATGCGGGCGAGTGAGACAAACAGAAGGAGCGGACGAGACCTCGAATACCAAGAAAACAAAGGAGAAAAAGGAAAGAAAGTAGCTCGCCCAGAATACTCGAAAACACCCGGTTGGAACATGCATGACGGCATCCGGCCTCAGCCCGGGCCTGTCTCGTCTTGGAACCGTCGGGCTCAAGTATGCAGGAGGGTCGAGCCCTCACATACTTCCTCCCCCATCGGTCGATGGACGACATTAGTCACTATTCGCCGAGTCATAGATATCGGCGATCGCACATACATACAACGAGGCATTGTTGGAGGGGCTTTCAAGTTATTGGCATCGCGGAAAAAGTGTATCTTTTTTTTTTCTCAGTTTGTTCAAAAAAAAAAATTGTGTTTGTGTACATTGTGAGGGAAAAGTGTTTGCGGTGAAACGAAAAAAACCAAGCATCTTCTCTGTCCGTCCTGGTGATGAGTGCCTGCACTCACACCAGTCCTGTCCCTCCGCACTGATTTTTTTGCGGAATTCGACCCATGACCAACAAGAGAGCTCAAACGAAAGGGAGAATCCAGCCCGAGGATGGATCGATGGAGTTAAAATCAAAACAAAAAGTAAACACAAGAAGGCGGCGGCCCGAAGCGGCAAACACCCACCCCCTCCCGCAGGAGGCGGTCCGCGTACTCGGCGCCGCACAGAAGAAAGTTCCCTTGTTCCAATGCGATGCTGGCTGCCGGCCTCCGAACACGCTGGAAAGATTACAACGAGCGTAGAGAAAGATACGCTTGGACCGCTGCCAAAACAAAAAAAGATGGAGTCTGCTGTTTCCTCCTCTGCTGTAAGGAACTCTCAAAAAAGCCGCGCGAGAAACGATGAAAAGATGGAAACAATCATACTGATGTCTCTTTGAAACAAAATCCGCCATACCTTACACGCCGTTGTCCCGAGGCCCGATTTTGCTCTCGCCCTTTGCCCTTGCGTTCTTGAACTTTTGTTGGTGATCATCCTTGCTTGCCCTTGAAATGACCCCGTCCCCCTTCGATGCTGACCACACCCGAGACCGTTGGCGGCTCCGGCATGTCTAGCATCGGAAATACTGATACAGCAAAGACAACGCATCGATGAGTGAAAATGACCAAACCCGCTTGCACTTTTCGCATGTGGTTCCTCCCTGAGGTGGTTCTAGCCTCCCATGTTGGTGAATGGTAGCTCCCCCCCGCTGTGGAAGGCCCTCCCCGTATGACCCTATTGACCGACCCGCGCAAAATGCTTGGCGGGTAGGCCCGGAGAAAAAAAAGAAAAAAAGAAGTTGTCGTCATCAAAGTCGTGTCGGGCGTGATCGAAGCGACGACTAATCGCTATCGATTTGTGAAATTGAATGCGAAAAAAACAAAGCCACCCGGACCGTTTAGTCGGAGCGCTTGCGCTTCTTCTTGCTATCTTCTTCCGACGAGAGCTCGCTGGCACTTCCGGGAATCTCGGCTGCACACTGGAAGAGGACCTTACCGAGCGTGTGGTAGTCCTCGGGGTGGCCCATCATGCTGTGGTCAAACGGGTGAACACCCGACTCGTCAAGTTCCATGACGATGGCGCCGCTGCCGTGGGTTCTGGCGTGCTGGGACAGGTTGTCGCTGCGGGAAAACTTCTTACCGCACTCGTGGCACTCGAAGGGCTTCTCGCCCGTGTGGAGCGAGCGGTAGTGACGCTTGAGGTGCTCCTGGCGGCGGAAACGGCGGTTGCAGAGCTCGCATACAAACGTCTTGGAAGGGTCCTCGGTGAGGGACTGCTTGCGCCCGCGGCGGTTGACGGGAGCGGGATGAGGGGCAGACGGGGTCTCGGAATCGGACGAGCTGTTGGCCTCAGAGGCAGGAGCTTGGCTGTTGGATCGCTGCTCGCTACTGGTAGCCTGACAAGACCCGGCGGTGGAGTTCATGCTGGGCGTAGAGTTGCGGGTCTCCTGCTTAACCACCTTGCGACGCTTGTTCTGATGGCAGTCGTTGTCGTTGCAGCTGGATGAGGGGCTAGGCAAGCAAGCCGGCGCGGAAATCTCAGCCTCGTCGAAGTTGAACTCCTCACCGATGAAGCTCGCGTGGCCAAGCGAGACGACGCTAGAGCCGGTGCAGGCACGGGGGCGGCCCACCTCGGCAGAGTTGGCGTCACCGAGGTTGACCAGGCCGTTGACGAAGTCGTCCTCGGACTCCAAGTCAGACAAATCCTCAAAAGCGGGAAGCCCGTGAGGAATGGCAGGGTTGAAGTCAAAGGTCTGGTTTGAGGGGGCCGATGTAGGAGCCTTGGCAGAGACTTCACCCCTGAGCTCGTCACCGAGGGTGAAGGCTGAGAACTCGGGGGCCAGGGTGGGGTTGGATGTGTTGGGCACAGCAGCGACGGTCAGGTTGCGCGGGTCGCAAAAGTCAAGATCCTGTTCGGAGGCGACCGACCTGGCGTACGGCGAAGGTGAGGGAGAAAGCGAAGGGCAAGATGCTGTGGAAAGCAGGTCGCTAGTGTTGGTGCTAAGCGAGGAAACCTTGGTTGCTTGGTTTTGGAGATAAACTGCCAAATTGAGTTAGCGTCTCGTTAATAAAAAAAAAACCAATCCCCAATGACTGCCCCGCCACGCTTTCCTTGCAACCACCACCCACCCAGGCCACCGGGCATGGGATCCAAGACCGCCCAGCCTTTGCAGCACGCGGCAGAGCATGGTTCAGGCTTTTTCCAAATCTTGGAGATGAATGCGTTTCTGCACGGATGGAAAATCACACGTTTCGATTTGCTTGCGACTTACCAGGTGTCATGGGGGGCGATCCACAGCTGTTCCAGTCAATGGCGAGATTCTCGGGGACCTCCAGCGTCTCCTTGAATCCGTCAAGACCGTCAAAGCCGTCCAACCCGGAGAACATGGGGTTCATCGGCGTGTGGATGATTTCGCAGCTGTTGTTGGGACTGCTGATGGCACTACCGCAGGCCGACAAGGGCGGTGTCGAGGGAAAGTAGAGGTTCTCGTCACCAATCTCCGTCTCGAGCATGATCGCAGGCTTTTGGGTCAAGGGCTGGGGCGAGGCCATCGGCGTCATGCTTGTGGGTGCTGGTCCGTTGCTGTACAGCGTGGGGCCCATGGGCTGAGAGCAGGACGAGTTAGGCCGCGAGTAGATGGGTGTGGAAGGCAGAGTCGGGACCATGGGGTACATGGCCATGTGCTGGTGCATGTTGGGCTGCTGGGAGAAGTGGCCGCGGTGCCTCGAGGTATCGGGCTTTTGTTCGGGGCGGTAGTAGAGGAAGGGAGCTTGCCCCATTGCCTGAGCCGTCATCATGGCTGCGTCCATTGTGATACGTCTGTTCCCTCGGTCAGTTCCTTGGTTCTCCCGATTGCAGGCTGCGGCTTCGTCAGAAACGCACCGGACAAGGTTGTCGTGTTGAGCTGTGCTGTTAGTCGGCGGATTGTTCGAGTCCGTCTCTTACTGATTAGTCGTAGGATGGTGGTGTTGCGTTTATTGTTGTACACTTTGTGTGTAAAGTTCTTTCGAACCGGATCGCGGGCGGTTGGCCTAATGACGGTGGGTTTCGGTTTCCTGGATGTGAAGGATAGGACGACAGGCCGTTGGCGGACAATGGCAGTCTGTGTATGTTGAGTGACTCGATGAGTGAGAGCGTGGGTTGTCTTAGTTGTACATGGAACTCGTCCCGAGTGTTCTTCTAAATCTTAACAGCTGGCGTCGAGATTGTATGAAGGTGTGATAGAAGAACCGGCTTGGTGTTTGAATTACGGGCTCGAGAGTGGTTGGATATGGTTGTGTGTTTAAAGGAAGGACGGGATGATTCGAGCAGGTCGAATTGTTTCCCAAAGGTCGAGGTCACAAAAGAAGGAAGAACCGAGTGGTCATAAGAAGAAAAGATCACAGCGCACAGTAGATGTCGATCATGAAGTAGCGAGAGCGAAATGAATGTGGGTGGTGAAGGGGGATAAGTAGAGAAAAGAATCCAAGATCAACCGACTAGCCCCAAGGTAAAAGTTGTCGATAGGGACCCCATGGTACGTGACACTGAGTACCACGCCAAAGTGGCAGACCCGACCCAGACCAGACCACACCAGACCCTAGCGCACCTTGGGAGACGGACCCTCGTCCCTCGTTCTCGTCCCCTCCTCTCTTCTCTTCCCTCTCCACGCAGACATGTCTCACCCACACAAGTCGACCGGGGCCAGGGGGTATGGAAGTACGTATCTGTGGATCGCGGTACTTGGGTACATGATCGACTAGGGTAGCTGGACAGTACGTACCGTGTCCCTCGTCGGATGGTACGTACCTCTTCCTCTCTGGTCGCTGGGATGTTCTGTTCCTGGCGGGTGGGTTCGGAGGGGATGGAAGTGTGAGTGGGACATCCACACACACACATACACACACACACACACACACGCGTTGGAATACGGATGGATGGGATAGGATGGGCCACAGCGACAACGGCGGTGACGGACCAGGAACAGGAACAGCAGGGCAGACGAGACGAAACGGTGCGAAGTTCCGATCCCTGCTACTGGGCGGAGCTCAGGAGCTACGGAGATGCCTCTGCACGCCTGTCTCTGCGCTGATTCTGTTTCTGCTCTGCTCGGCTCCTCTGGCTCTGAGGACAAGCGGAAACAACATGAGGATGGCTGAAGTTGCCCACCGTACCGAACGTTGAGTGGTTTGAGTGGTAAGGTATGTGAATACGTATGTGGTGGTGCGTGGGTGTGGGTGGGCTGGGAAGAGAGGAAGGCGCAGCCACCAGGTCTGTTCTAAATCTGGACGGGCAAAACGCAGGTACGGGCCAGAGGATACGGTGGGTGGGTGTACGATACATACGGTACCGTTCCCTCTCATGCTCGGAGAAGCGGGCGGCAAAACGGGAAAACAGACGAGAGACGGCACCAAGCCCTGATGTACCACAGTCCGAAGAGTACATGACAGCTCGCCGGTCTCTGTGTGTGTCAATGTACTTACGCCTTTGCCCTCGTCCGCCCAAAAGGCCATCATCATCATCTGCTTTACGCCACATGGTTGGAGGCCTTCCCAAGCCCCCAGAAACTTGTCTGGCGTGCAGTTTACGACGGTATTGACCAGTCACGTAACTGGGCTGCCCGAATGCCTGGCAACCCGACAGACCAACAGACGCACATACACGACATCCTGCATGACTGCGCCAGTCTCGACACCGCGAGACCATCGCGTTTTAGATGGAGCCAGCCATGTCTTCTCCAGGAAGAAAATAGTCGAACCTTAGCAGATGCTGGTCATGGTACCGTGGCCAGCGTCTGCCTTTCAGGCATCCACGGCAACAGAGCCAGTGCAAGTAGAAGGCGTTGACGGCGGCCATGAACGGGCGTCGCGTCACTGCTCGGACATGAGCACGGAGCGGCGCCATTCACACAACTATTGCACATCATCGGCTATCATGGTACGTAGTGCTGATGACATTTTCCTCGCAATTACGGATAATCTATGCATGCTAAGCAGTAGTGGCACTTTACCAAAGTTTGGCCGTCCGAAGAGAGAAATCAATGATGAGTACATGGTCTAAGTAGGTACTGATTGAGCCCAAGTACAACGGAACTCTGTTTCTGTCCCTGTGATTCCAAGCGTCTTCGGTTGGGAAGTAGGACCTCTCGGGCTGCCACCAACAGGCGTCCCGCACGACATGAGACCTGTCCGATAGGCCTTGGTAGATCAGTGAGCAGCGAATGCTTCAAAGGTAACTCCGACCAGCTGCATTAACCCGAGGCACTCAGCCACTGATAGGCCAGGACATCGATGTATAAGTGGATATAGTGTACGCCGATAAGAAAAGCTGTCGTCCACAACTAGCACAAATGGCTGCCTCGGTTGGCACTCGCCATCTCAGCCCAGCCTGGCGCGCGTCCGACCACATTCTTTCAACACCGTCATTCGCTGGACCGGCTCTGTGTCGACAGTCACACATGCAGACACACACACTTATGCTGCCGCCAGTCGTATCGCTCGCTGTGCTCGCACACCAGCAAACCTTGGCCGCGGCGGCGCGGATGCAAGGCACCAAACCAGCGAATACCAGATGGCGTTGCGCCGCCAGTTGATGATCACTTGGGCAGAGTTGTAGTTGCAGCAGCGGCAACAGTCACTGTGACTGTGTCAGCGACGCACAGTATCGGCGGCAGTCGAAGAAAGGGCTGGCCTGTCTGCATTGAGAGCGAGCCGCCAACTGCCTGCCGCTCGTCTCCTTGGCCACGGTGACTCCGGAGCCACAGCAAGTTTCGCCCTCGTGGGCGCATTTGTAACCCATAGTCATGCTTCGGAGCGGCTGAGCTGAGCCGTGCCTGTTTGATTCCTCAGTCAAACGAGCAGAACAGGCCCGAAGGGCTCAAAACGCGGAGCATCGCGGCAGGTGATGGGCTACCCGATCAGCATTGACGTCGGTGGCCAGGGTTGGCGGCGGGTCGTCTTCATGCCAGAGCCGCAGGGACGGACGAAGCTCGTCGAATTCCATCAAATTGAGGAAACAGTGGGTTTTGACAATCCCAGCTTTGGAGAAGCCGTGTGTGGCTCGTCCATCTAATGTCGTCAGGCACATAATGGCTGCGATATAGCAACATCAGCCTTCTAAGAATAATAGCCCGAAACTCTCAGAAATGGTTGTTCATCCGAGTGTTGGATAAATTGTCCAGAGGGCCCTGGCGGAGGCTACACGCCCGCCCACTGGTCCCCGTTATGCGCCGTGTCTCTCCCCTCGGAGGCCACCGTTTCTTCCGCAGGCCCTTGGATTCCTCGGGTAAGAGCCGACGCCAACGGCATGCGAGGGGCTGCACAGTATACGAGCCACTTGTGTCCCCCGTCCATAGCACAACCCAATTCCTTGGAAGCGGCGAACATGTGAGCATGCTCGAATAATGTTCATGCAGACTGGCGTCGTATCCAGGGCGCCAACGAGGCCTCGGTGATCCAGCTGTGCAAGCCCTCACTGTCCGGTGGGTAGGGTAGTTGTGCAGGAACACGAAACACACAAAGGATGTGCGATGGGGATAGAATTGGGCCATTCAGAGGGCTGGAGTGGCGCATCTTTGGTGTAACCCCGCTCCTACAAGCACCATGGGGCAACGACAACCTCTGGCAGCGAGGTGCCATTGCACCACTTAGCGTCCATCGAGGGCGACTCGGCATCTTAGTGGTCAGCTCGAAGGTCTATCACACGCTCTCTGTCGCCAGTCAACGACCCCGCGTCGCGCTTTGGGCTTTTGGGTGTTGTCCATGGCATCTTGTTGGCCCGCGATGATGCAGCCGCCACTAACTAGCACCTTTTTTTTTTTTTTTTTTTTGCGAGAAGGAGGGGGCGCGCGCTTCTGTCTGGCCTTGACATCACACTGGCTTTGGCGGGATATACTGACGGACCCGGGTCCTTCTCCATTCTTTCACGCGTCCGTATGCCGAGTCGAGCCGGGGCGAAGGAGCGCTGTATTGGTGACATCGTCACCCGGGCGTTGCCTCGCCCCACCCTGCGCGAGTCGAGTCGAGTCGAGTCGAGTCGATTCGAGTGCTCCTGATAGATCTGGTGACAGGAATATCGACTGGACATCCCGGTTGGCCCAAGGGCTTGGTGACGACCAGGCATGAACCTTGACACCACTGGGACTGTGGCCGCGTTGGCGGGAGCCACTCGGGATGCCGGCGCATTGACATTGTACACTATAGAGAAGGCAGGCGTCCAGGGACGTGATGGTCGGAACTAAACAAGCCTCGTAAGTGGCCCGCGGCCCGCAGCTGAAGATCATGGAGGGAGCAAGGCGAACATCGAAATGATGGTGAAGCAGACCAACGAAGCCAGCGGGATTGAAGCCGATATTGACATTGGCACGGGCGGCGGGTGGAAAAGTGACATCCGATCTGAGGTCCAAGCCATTCAATCCCGTATTGGCCGTGGGCAACCTGCGACAGCACAAATTGAGGTTAGTTTGGGAAGAGACGGACGAGTTTGTCGCCACCGCGAAGAGGTCCATGCAGCGAGCATTCAAGGCAAGGCGAGCCAAGACTCGCCGTGCGCGCCGTAAACAGATTACGAAGTGACTGACGAGGGATGAAGGCTTCTTCTAGAGCCGAATTGGAGCGGCCGGGTAGACCGGCAGTGCAATCAATGTAGGGAACCGTTGGCTGATTGGCTCTGTAAGTAGTGGTATGGATGGGACGAACGGGCGGAGGGCAGCATGCCTCTTCGGATAAGATGGAAGTCGTTGGTTGCGTGTAAGTTAACTCGGGGAGCATTTGGGTCTGCTGCTACTGGGTCCCCACCCCCAAGGTGTAGCATGTGTTTGCTTTCGACTCACAGACTGACTCTGTGGGCAGTGGGCACCAGGCAGGCGGCCAAGGATGTGTACGGAGTAGTGTGGCTCTGCACATGCAGGTGCAGATGCAGGTGCGATGCAAATGTAGGTAGGTAGGAAGGTACCGTAGGTAGGAAGGTAGGTTAGGTAGATAGTGTACCTGCAGGCAAGGCAGGTGCAGGTGCAGCTCGACCAAGATAGGAAGGAGCGGCTTGACGGCAAAAGGCAGGCACGGACGAATCCATCAACTTCTGCTTTCTCTTGCCTTTGATGGTAGGTCTTGCTTGTTGCGTAACCTTGCCCACGACTCTCTCTCTCTCTCCGTTTTGGGAGGGCGACGCGAATGTCGGGTGCGGGGATGGTAAGAAAGCGACGACGGGTGCCGCACCGGGTGTGGAGGAGGGTCGTTGCTTGGTCTTACTGCCGCCGCGTCATACCTGCCGTTGAATTGATCCCTCGCGGCAAAAAGAAAACTCCTGTGGGCTGTCATGCTGCAGGTAGCGTCGTGGATGCAGCAAGCAGCTGCTTCCCTTCCCGATCCTCTCGGTGGTGCGGCCCATCATCCATCGTTTCGTAGTGCTATTCCAAGGGCCTTCCTTCCTTTTCCTTGGTCGAGCCTCCCGAATCCGCATCTGCTGCGGCTGGTAATGCCATCAAGTGGGGGACACTCGTTGAGCAACTCCCGAGGTGACTTTCCCTCTTTGGCGTACCCCGCTCAAGGATGGAATATTGACGACCTAGCTTATATCCGCACTCAGGAAACAGCACGTCGACGTCCTCTGCGCAGCCCATCCGGCTGGCCATCCGCCATTCATCCCATCACTTCCTGCTCGTACATCGAACGAACATGCTTCGGACCAGGCGGACAGGACGCATGAACTGCATCCGCCTAGCCTTACGTACGGTATGTACGCGGCTTGTTTCTGCATAAGACACTTACACTTTGCTCCGAGCATGACGCGCCGTCTTACACGTACGGTGGTATGTTCCAGGGCCTGCTTGGAACACACCCTTGCCCTTCTTCTCGGTTTTCTGTCCCATGGACCCGGTGACTCGACTTTGACCACCTGTATCGTCGCCGCTTCCAGATTTTCACCGAGAAAATTATTCCTAGCCTTTTCCTTTCTCCCTGCCGTACCTTACAGGAAACGCAATGCAAGGAACGCTGTCAGGTACCCGGCGTCTGCACTTTTGCCCCTCATTTTCCCTTTCGCTCCCTTGCAACACCCCGCTTCATCGTCACCGCTCTCTCTCTCTCTCTCTCCCTCTCTCACACACATGGTCGCCCAAACGGCCGGACGGCCAGGCATCCTAGAAGCCCTCCATCAACTGTTACCCGCACATCCTGGTTGGGTTGGTCTGGACGGGAATTCCACACCTTATCGATACTCAACCACCCTTGGCATTTTGCTACGTGACTCGACAGGTGTCGCTCATCTGTCAGGGCGGGCGCCAATATCAACCGTCATCAAGCTGATGCTCACAGGGACAGCATCTCGAGAACACAATTACGCTACTCAGGCTACCCAGCCATACCTGAACAGTGCTTAGGAAACTCTCAGCACTAGCTAACAACCCTTGATCGCTGCTCGCCTATGGATATGCCACACTTTATCTTACACTTCCGAACCCACGGGGGTTCGGGGTCAACTCCACGCCAGTCTTGTTGAATCACAGATCCCATCGGTCTGGCCCCTACAATCCGGGATGCTAAACGCAACCGGCGAGGGCGCGAATTGCGTCTGCACCATCATCCATCGGCCGTCCACCGGCTTAATCGGTCATTACGCAAACTCTACACACCAGCAACAGGTCGTCGGTTCTCCACCGACCAGGATAATGTCGCCCCGGCTCGCGATCCAACAGCCTTTATGGAACACAATCGGGGAACTGATGGCCGTCAGCGCCCATTCTAGCATCAGCGCCAATGCCAACGCCAACGCCAACGCCCATGACAACGGACCAACAGCCAACGAGCCAACGCAAGAACCAACATGATAACCCAGCATAGGGGGAGCAAACATTCTCGGTTTAGTTAACTTGTATCCGTTGGAATCAGAAGTGATCGGCTACTGGGGGGAGGCGCTGCGCCGCTCCAGGTCCCGCTCAGTATTAGATGAAACGCAGTGATAATCGCAACGGCTGGCTCATCGCCTAGGCTTTTCTTTCACAACGGTCCTGTTCTGTGTCACTACCTAGGGTCTGTTGAGCCGTCTGTAAGGTACCCGCGTTTCTTTGTTCACAATTCCAGACGGTCCAGCCAGGACTGGCAAGGCATTTGCTTGGCTTTTGCCAGCTTGCAATCATTCCATTGACTGGAAAGGGCAAGGTGTGGTACGGGCTTCAGCTGGGACTTCCTGTTCACCCATCGGTCGCGACACTACTCGCAAGTAATCATCTCAAGCCTCAACCCACTTTCCACCCCATCGACCAGGAACACCAAATTTCGGAACCAACACTCTTTACGACAAACTTTTTGTGCTTGGCTGCATTACTCTAGCCAGGCTCCTTCACTACGACACCGTTCACAATCGCTCGACGGCACAGAACATCACTCACTAATTGTCTTACTCAGCTTCCGGCCCTCTAGCTGAGACGCTGGCGGCCTGCATAAACTGCACCAATGGACTTTCGGTATCGGTTGTGCATTAGCCTCTCTGTTTATCTCGTCCAGTTGGAACCGACTGACGGATGGGCAAAAGACGCACGTACACTGACTGGGTCAAACAGCTGCGCCGCCGAAACAGCACAAAGCGTGCACAACCTGGCTCGAACCCGCAGCTTGCACCACTGACGAGGAGGGAAGGACTCAAGTTGACTTGAGTCTGTCTGACATTAGCATGCTGTCATTGTGGCAGTGGATAGCCCGGGTGATTTCCATGCAGCCATACATTGGGCCCAAGTCCTTCTGAGAGTGGAGACATTGCACATTCTCAGTAGCTCTTCCGGTGCGTGTCGGCGTGAGAGCGGGCTGTGCTGAGCATTATGTTGCACAACTCGTATGCACTACCGGCCGTAGGCTTCCCAATGGGGCAACTTATCGTGATCCGTCTCGCTGACGCTGATCGTAGTTCTCGGAGGGCTGGGAGGGCTGGGAGAGCTCCGGTCAGTTTGGACTGGGATCCTATGCCCCGTCGAATCCCTGAAGATTGACCAATCGCCAATTTGCCTCCGTTCATGCGACCATGCATCCGTGCCAGGGACTTCCACTCAACCGTTGCCTCTCGTCCTGGGCCTACCGCTAGATGCCCACCCAGAGCTTGGGGTACTGTAGTACTCCGTACAGTCGGTGTCATGATAGGGACTGTAATGTACGGATAGTGGGAAGTACACTACTCCCGGTCCCGGAGTTGAGCACCCACAGCTCGGTGTACCTTGCATACCGACTGCAGCATCGAGATACTGTACACGTACGTCGCGTTTCCAAAAAAGTACCCCATGCAGGAACAGACCAACGGTTGCAACCGTATGCAGGTACACTATCCGTAGATTTTCCGCAATTCGCCAAGGCTTCCTCGTCTTCCTCTGTCTCCAATGCAGCACACGCGCGCTTTTCGCTTTCGGCCAGCCTCAGCAGCTCTTTGAATAGAATATATCGCACTGCATGCTTCTTGCAGCTTGGCTAGCTGGACCAAACGACCATGTCGGAATGTTCCCAGCCATCGAATGGTGAGCATCACCGCCGATGGTCTAAAATGCCTCGCAACAAGTACGGAGTGTACTACATAGTATGTATGTACACTGCGAGAACGAGGTGTCCTCGGTCAAACCAAGGGTGGTGGTGGAGACTCGCTATAGCATACTAGGCTTCGCGGAACCGGCAACTCAAAGCTTGGGGACTTCCTAAAGCCTAACCAAGAAAAGCGGCTCGTGGGTTGTGGGTTTGCCAGCCGAATAGGATCACAGCTCATGCGGCCGACATGGGATGGCATGGAGAACGATTGCCCGCTAATGACCTTTTCGGTCTTGAATTTGACTAAAAGCGACGGGGTCGGGGGTCTTACCACATGCTGGTCGACCTTTTCAAGACCAGACCAGCAGAGCAGGCAAGGCCTGTCATGCGACCGGGGCCCCAGGCTGGCCGACCAGGTGCTGGCTGCTCATGTACTTAGTACACTACTACATGGCTTCTCGGCGGAAGCCGCAAAGAAGAGCCAAGTGCCTGGCTCGTGAATCCTCTCGTCACCGTTGGAGTGGTTGTGCCGTTCCTGGCTGACGGATTAGGAGCAGCAAACAGGTGACATGATCCAACACACCGGAACGCCTTAAGCCCAAAACAGCACGGTTCTTGCGACGGCCCCCGGCCTGTTGAGTGGGTGCATGTTCAGACTCTTCCATGTACGGACATGCGAAGTTACAAATAGTGTACGAATGTCTCGAGCAGTTGCCCCCCAGGTTGAGAGCAGGACTGTGGGCGTCCTGGCCGATACTTGCCTTGATGGGCGTCGTCGACACGTCAACCCATATCGTGAGGGGGGGGGAGGGGGGTTAACGACCACTTAGTATAGCATATCGCCAGCCGACCATTATCATCACTAGGAGCCTCCGATCGCCGCAGTTAGTCAAATCCCCCCCCCCACAAAGAGCTATTAAAAGCCGCACAGATGGCGCAATATCGACGTTTAAGGAAGGAAGCTTGGGAGCTCAACTCGCTGGCTTACCAAGGAGGCCCTAGCGATCTGGTGTTTGATGCTCATGAAGTTCCCCAATTGTACCCGCGAGCCCTCTAGTCCCTCCGGGAAGTTCCCTTCTCCAAGACTCCAACTCGCCTCCGACGACTTGGGAACCTGGTTAGCGGCTATGGTACGTTGGACGGCCCGGGTAGGAAGCCGTGGGGTCCCGGCCCAGCCAGTAAACCCCCCTGGGCTGTGTGACGGCGACCAGGACCGAAAACGGGTGAAGCTCCGTCGCTGCTGCCCCGGATTTCTTTCAGGCAAATCCAGCAAAGGTCTGCCACAAATTACCATCCATCGCTTGTCTCTGCCACAAGGGTCCTCGCCGTAACCGGGCATGAGTCTGGAAGATCATCAAAGGAACCTTTAACGGGCCCGAGGTATTCTGGATGGAGCCTGGGGCCGCCATTTAGCCGGGTCCGATCATCCTTGACTACCCAATATACGGACAGTCGAACTGATTTCTCGCTATCGCCAATCAGTCTCGAGGAAACGGCACGAAAGACAGCTTCTGCGGGGCTAGCGGTCCGGTCACGGATTAACCGCTGCATTTCACTTGGCGTGGAAATCATCCAGAGTGTCAATTGAACCCGAAGGGTTTGCCATATACTGCGTTTGTCTGGTGTTTAGTGCCTAGCCTGTCGACCATCAGCGAAGCATGAAAAGCAAACATTGAGCATTGCCAACGTCTTCTAGGCGGGCTAGGTTGGGGCAGCTCTTGCATTCGGGGAACCCCGACGCTCGATAGCTCGGGACCTTGTCAGGCGATTCTTTCTTACCGAAATACATAGACATCGAGCTGGACCACGAAGACCCGGCAGCCCGAGCGAACAATACCCAGAGAGATGCCTCGTCTATCTCTATCCGTTCCGTTCCGCTGTCCTCTTCAATCCCACCGTGGGTACACGGTGTTACAGAGCAGAAAGAACTATCGGCTCGGCTAATGCCCTCGCTAGATGGCGAAGAACCCACACGCTTATGAGAAGTCGGTCGGTCAATATTGGTAGCTATCATTCTGAGGCTTCTCGGTGGGGTGTCCCACATGCCTTGCCAGGGTTACCTCGTCATACCGGTTAGAGCAAGGACTTCCTCCGCAGCGGCCAATGGGCATTCCCGCGGCCGTTAGCTCGGGGGACTGACCTTCCAGAAGGTTTCAGAGCCTGTAAGCTCCGACGCCTGGGCTCCGTCACAAAGCAGCCAGCATAGCCTTGGGTACGGGCGACTTCTTGTTTCGGGCATCAGGTGCTAGCTATCATGACACATCTGCCTTGCGTGGACTTTTGCAAACAACGGGAAACGTGATGGAGTTGGCGCAAAGCGAAGGGGGAGGCATCCCAGCACGGGATAGAGCAATGGGCTGGCTGTCCATGGATCCTTCCATTGTTCTAGAAGGAATGGATCCGCCACTCAAGTGTCAGAAGACCCCAAAGGCGAAGGCACCGGGTCATATCGTCTGGCAGGCCTATATGATAATCGACAGGAAGCGGTAGTCAAGCCGAAATCCTGTCGCCGCCAGCGTGTTCGAGGACGTTTCAAGGGAACATCGACGGGGTCACACGGATGCATCTCGACGGTCGCAACACGGGCCATCGCTCGGCACAAACTTACGTTTCTGTCCATCGGGCCATTCCCCAAATCAACGTCTTGATCTCGACAAGGAAAACCTCTACTAGATGGTTTCTTTATTTATTTATTTCTCTCTCTCTCTCTCTCTCTCTCTCTCTCTCTCTCTCTTTTACCTCCCTACTGCAACTCCGTCATTCGCTCTTGTCATATGGTAACTCGGTGCGGTGGAGCTGTGAGTGGCACGTTGCTTCGTGGATGGTTTGAGATGCCCATGAATCTGACAAGGCGGGACTCGAAGACGGTCAAGATAGAAGCAACGGGGGGTGCACACCAAGCAGGCAGTATGGGCCCCAACAGGCCTCACGTCCGTCCCGCAGACGGCTCGCCAGCTAGTGGTAGCCAAGCATGATAGGCTCCAATATTTGAGCCAGCCTGGAAAGGTTCCCATCGTCCGCGATGTCCACGAACGGGAGATAATTTCATTTCCCTTGCCTCTTCACTGCCGGCGTTCCTTAACCCTTCTAGAAGTGATTGCCGTGGGGAACGGGAAATTGGAGCGTCACAGATCCCAACTCATTCTTTGTCGTCGGAGCGGTTCATGGTATCAGGATCGTCCGACTATCTCGTCGCACCCAGGCAAGAACCCCATACGTGTGTCGAGGCGAAAGCAACTGGCGGGGCCTCAGTCAATGCTAGCTAGCGCATTCGGTTGTCCAACTAAACTGGTGACGCCCCCCCCCCCCCCCCCCCCGCGCGCGGTTACTGGTCGATAGACCCTAAGCTTGGTACCGCCGTGAAGAGCTCATCATTCGGCTCGGGTTTGTAGGAATGGATACGGGAAGACGACCGACAATCAATGCGTCGACACGCCCACCTGAATGAACAGCGCCATGCAGACAATATTTCGAGGGGAACCTGTTGGCAATAGTTCATTCGGGTGCCGGACAATTTGGGGGGGGCGGGGGGGGCCTGCAGCCCTGGATGACAAGAGCTTGTAAAGAAAACGTTCAATATCGCCAACATTCGCCTAGCGGGTGCGCCGAAAACCGACGCTTTTCGGGGAAGGAAGAGAGCATACCCAATCCGCCCACGATTTCGAAAACAGCCTGACTGCGCCGTTAATCTGCGGCGAGATGGTTTGCCTGAAACATGCAGTCTGGTACCTCGAGTTGGGAGGTGGGGGGGGGGGTAACCAAAATTCAACCACGAATGCATCATGCGCAGTATCGCAGTGCAGGAAACACAGTGGATAGATATTATGTTTCTGGAGGGCCGGCTAAGCCCATAAGGATGCAAAAACAGCGTTGACAAACATGCAGTGGGAGCGATTGTGCACTCATGCAGATGCAAGGTAACCACGCCCACCACCACCATCATCACCATCATCACCAACCACAAATGTAGCCTATGCGGTTGATAAAAGAAAACGGCGTGTTTCTGAATCTCGACAGTGTGGATGGGTGGATTCCCCTCTCGACCTCTGAAATACTGCTTGTCAACATATTCGCAGAAAACGAGAAAGTGACAGGTCAAGTCAAGGCTCAAGCGTAAAGCAGCGGCAGCGGCAGCAGCAGCAGCAGCAGCAGAGCTTGCGTCCAAGCAAACTATTCTTTCCCCCCTGTCCTTCTTCTCCCATAACGCCTCTCCTAGCAAACCGGCTGCCTCTCCGGGCGTCCGGGGTTTGTCGGGTGTCTCTAGCCGGGGCTTAGGGCGGGCTTGTACGAACTGTGGATTACATATGCATAGCAGTACCAGCTAACAACGAGATGCAGGTCGCAGGACTCTGGCAGACATGGCTCTCCCGCCGGTCTGAGTGGCTAAACCAGAAGGACGTTTCCTCCCCGCCCCGCTTGATGCGTATGGTCGCCACAAGCTGGTGACGATCGTGGCCTTGGTAAGGATGACCAAGAGAATCACGTACAGCGGCGTGCTGATTCACACCATGCACTGTGAGCGGGCGGGTACGGCGCTAGTTCAGCACTACTCGAGGCAGATCCTCCATCGCCAGGTGCCGTGTACTACTAGGCTCGACAACTCAGGACTCAGGGTCGAAACCGCGAGCACATTACCCCACCAGAGCCCCCCGTTCGGACCCAGCAACGATACGCTGCTTCATGACTTATTCCCCGAGAGTGCCATATTTCAGAAAGACGGTTCCATGAACCATGAACCCGACCACGTTGATTGTTCTGCGTGCCTAAGTAACACTGGGAGGGGGGGGGGGGGGGGGGGGCAGTGGCAGCCAGTGCGTACAGGTACTTGGGCTGCTAGCTGGGTGCCCTGCAATGGCATGTTCCTGGGTCAAAATTGGGATCTTCGGTGTCTAGTTGAAGATCTGGACGGGGCTCTGCCATCTTGGGATGGAGGTCGCCTTCATGCGGAAGAGACATAACGCCGGCATCGCAACGCTACCGATCCACCTGCCAGATGGAGAAGATGGACAGAAGGGAAGAGAGAGAGAGAGAGCATCATCGGTCACGTCTATTATCGAACCGGCGCTCACCGCCGGCCCGCCTACCAATCCCGCCGATCCTGACCGGTGAGGCTGCACATGGAGTCGGTTTCCCTCCCGCCCGGATTGCTCGCCTACCGGTTGATCTCACGTAGGGGTTCACATGCACACAGGGCGCCGGCACACTGGCATGAGTAGAGAGCGCTGGGCCCCTATGATGGCATCGCCTGTTAGAAACCGCTCTTTTTGGCATGCCTAGTGGCAGCAAATATTGCTTCTGCAAAAGCTACGGCCTCCGACAGCACACAAACAAAACGTCTGCCGCGCCACGCCACGCCACGCCACCACCACCACCACCGTCCAGGCGTCCGTCCCTCCGCGTCGTGCCGCCCTGAGGGGAACAACCAACCATCGGCGCCTTCCTGGGCCGCGTCCTGCCTCTCTCGAGGAGCAGGTGGGGAGGAGGTCCATGCCACCACCAGTGGGAGAGGTTTTTCCACCATCGTTGCTTTTCTCGCCTAGAGCCAATGTCTCGCAGCAGCTATGACCTGCTTGTCTGTTTGTCTCTCGAGAACGGGGCGAGAACGGGGCGAGAAAGGGCCATAGGGTGACAGATGACAAGCCGAGGCCAGCTGTGTCTGTCTGGACGGCTGCCGAGCCTGACTGATTCGACGAACGTCCGTGACACTTACCGGAACAGTGATGGGACGACACACGACACTGACAAGCTAGGGTATCCTCAAGTTGGCGGGAGGGTGTGAAGAGGGGGAGAGGAGGACCGACCGTGGCATTGCGCGGTTTAACTGCTGCTGCGTCTGTTCGCGTGGCCTAATGCACCTCCACCAAGCTGGCGTTGCAATCAGTCGGTCCATGGTGACTCGGGCCCCAATGCGATGTCGCATTGCAGATTGGGGCCATGGACGGCGGCGATGCACAGGACCCCAGCATGATGCGGTGATTCGAACTACCGCGATGCCTCTACGACCCCACGCCGTCGAGGGGATGCTCGAGTGCGCTTCCCCGGGAGCCGGCGCCTGCCAGGCGACTTAGCGATGATTTGTCCGCCTCGAAGAGAACCTCGGCTCGTCCGGATCTGTCGTAGGGCAAGGAGGGCACTCCCGCCTTAGTCCGTCTGGGCCATCGGGTCCGGCGTTGGAGTGCGACACGCCGCGAGGAAGAAGGTGCCTCCGGAGCGTCACTCGAGGCGATTTCTCACGACTCCGCCCCCCCCCCCCCCCCCCCCCTTCACAGCAGCCCGAAAGGCATCCCATCGTGGTCTAAATGCTCTAGACCGGAGCGCGGCGGGCGCTTTTCCGTCTTGCTAGCGGGATAGGATGGTCCGTCTGCGAGTCAGCCACACAAGATACTCGATGGGGAAGATGAAGGTGAAGCCTTATTTCGCGTCTATCCCAGCCTCCGCCGTCTGTCGTATCTCGGTGTATCGACACGCTAACATCGTGTAGAGACGCAGGAGATCTTGGTTCGGAACCGCACCGGTTCTTTGTTGCTGGTCGGTGGCTGATCTCGCGCCGTTGCGAAATCATAAGCGTCAGGGCGGGCCTCTATTTTTCTCCCCCCCCCCCCCCCCCCTTTTTTTTTTATGCTTTCTTCCTTTTCAAGCTTGTACCTTTCCCCCCCCCCCTTGGCTTCGGGCGGCTTCCCATTCCCTATCGATTTGGGGTGGGAGGCATAGTGGCGTCTCTGAACAAAGAAAACCGTTGAGAGGGGGGCCTCGAGATGGCGCCGCATGGTTTCAGGCGGGCTCGAGAGGGTGAGGGTTTCCCCTTGCCCTTCGAAGGCGTAGTCTGCTCTCGAGGCTTTGAGCCTTTGGGCGGCGTCGAACCGGGAACGGTCTCTTTTGGCGATCGTCAGGGGCAACGAGCGTTTCTTCCTTACCTGATGCATGTGCGCCCGCGTCGCGAGCGTCGCGTTGTCGGGCGCGTCGCGGACGGGGGGGGGGGGGGGGGGGTCGCGGTCGCGCGGGCTGGACGCGATCCTTTGGTGGAATTCCAAGCTGCTGATGGACTTGCCGTAGACGCGGTAGCATCTTGGCTCGCCTTAGGGGGTTGGGCCGGCAAGACAGGTTTGGGAGGGCCGTGGTGGGTGTTGTGCTTTGAAGAGGACTCTGGACTTTGAGCTCCGGCGCCATCTCGCCTCTCTTCTGTGCCTTGCGGACCGGCTGGTGCGAGAAGAGGCGACCTCTTGCGTCTAGGCAAACGACGTTCCCCCGCCAGCTGGCCAATCCCCCGTCTTGGGCTGTGCAGGTTGGAGGGGGGATGGGACGAGTCTCTCGGAGTTGAGCACTGCTGTCTACATACCATGTTCTGAGAGAGCGTCGGCTGAAGGCCGCCGGTTGCGGAGTCGTCGAGTCTGGTACGGGCACTCATTCCGCCAGGGTATTTTGGTATAGACGACGATTGTCAACTGCTTAGTCCAATATATTATGTCATGCGTTCCTATGCGCGTCTCTCGAGTGGAAACCGGTAACATGAGACTCAAATCAGTCACTCTAGGGACATGGCTAGGTCCATTATGCAGCTTTGAGATGTAGGTCACCGCGCGGCCCTCCTCGGATTCCGTAGAGCCCGCACAAAACTTGCAGGACTCGCAAGAAGTCAGACTCCCTATGTTCTGGGCCGAGGCTGTTGCATCCTTTGTCTGACGATGCTGGGAAGCAACTCAGCCTAGGTCCTGGCGTTAAGCAGTCTAGATACTTTGTTCATTTACAGGCTATTCAGGAGGAGAAAACGGATTGCGAAAAGAAGTAATGGAAGTTGTCCAGCCATCGCCCGACGGGGGAGAGGTGGACATACATGATACGCTGGGATGAGAGACACGACTCGCTTGTAAGACTCAAGGAGCGGGCAGGCCAAGTGCAGCGGCGCCCTTCTGAATATGCCTCCTCGCCCTGGACCAGCCTCCAACCTCTCCTTCGAGTAGACCGATTCCAGACTCGGCCTTTCTTACATCGACGACTGTACTGGAGAGGTAATTTTTCGGTGATAGCCAATCGTATGCCACAATTCTCGGCAATATTGAAGCCATCTTGGGTATCATTATAAGGACACTGCTTGAAGCCGATGAGAACTTTACCGCTGTCAAGGCGCTATCCGCCGGTATCATCCGGCTTCGTGGCCCCGTTTTGAGGTTTATCTCGCAGGCTCTTCGACATTACGGCCTGGAGCAGCTCGTACGTTTGAGCAGAACACCAAGCTATGGATTGTCAAATGCGCGAACCCACCGACTCCATCAGCAAAAGGCGCGCACAGAGAATACCAGCGGCAGCTCAGGTCCATCAGTCATTCCGCGGACTGAGGGCAAAGCCATTTCAGCCGGATAGCCACAGGCTTCGTTCGAAAGCATCTTGACAGCTTCTTTTCTCACGCCGCCAACGGTCACAAGCAAGACCTCGGTCCGGAATGCTGCCGGGATGAAGCACGTGGCCCCGCGTCAGCGCTGCCGTAGAGAAGCCTCCAACACCGTTCATCATGTCCTCGCCGTTCCAGATGCTCGTCTTCTTCCATTTGCGGTTCATGGCATGGGTCACGCATTAGACGGCTACTTTGTCACAGCCAGAGACGCCTCCACGAATCCAACCTCCATCATAATGTTTGTGAGCGGGGCGATTCCGAAAAAGGGGTGTCCGGATTTGTCGGATGTCTTTTGAGGCGGTTTGTATTATTCGATCAGATCGAAATCCGTTCTAAGAGTTGCGTCATCAGAGGTCGGGCACAAGTCAACCTCCTGCAACTCGACCGACCCGCCAGGCTCGAGGTTGCTGCACATTGACTCAGATCAGCACCCTCCCTCTTGTGATAGCAGTAGTGTGTCACGACTGGTTCCCCGACAAGGACTAATGAGGGGATGTGATGGGGCCAAGATTACTCGTAGCACTTGCGTAGGGTTTTTTACCGGTTGCTTGGGCCGGACGAGAGGATTCGGCTGTGGATGTACTGGAAAGGGAGCGAGTATGTCCATAGATCTTCGGCGTCATCGACTTCGAATCTGACATTCGGGAGGGCACTGAAATCGTGTGGTCAGTGTCAAATACGTGACAGCAGTTTCTAGCCCAAGGCAGATAATGGAGGGGACGAGAGCATACGTACTAAGCGGGAAGAGTTGGGAGAGAATAATAGCGAGGACCTGTATCACGATACGAACCAGTATTTATACAGGCATCCTTTGCCAGTATCGCTACGTATCGCGCATCCTCGAGTGGACGGGGCAAAGCTCACCTCAGATTGAGGATGTTCATCTCCAAGGTCGAGAGCTCAGATACCAGTGCCGGTCCCTGCATTGAGGACGCGGCCAACCTTGGCCCCTTTCTGGCACGGCGGGGCCATGCCGAGCTTGTTGTTGATGAGAAGCCACAGGGTGTGTTCCAAGTCTAGATGTCCTTCCAGTTCGCAGTCAACGGTGGGCCCAGACCTGGATGGACGATAGCTAATCTCTCCAGCTCCCTTTTGTCGTTCGAAATGAGATATGTCTCGGGATGGCTAGAATACCTTTCGAGCATAACACACCGAAATGTACTGCCGTCCTAATACTGATGGTAGTTTCTGCCGGTCTCCCGGCGATACTCAAAAATGGAGTCACGGAGGCTCGTACTCGACGAAGCAACACTCTACAAGCAAAATCGAACAAGTTGGTGATTTCTCGGAATCTACTACATAGAAATGGCAGCGGTCTTCCGTCGAAGGACTTGTACTGATCTCTCCGGCCAATGATTGCTCCTCGGACAAAGGTTCCAGGACCTCCGGCTGCAGGTGTGGTCAGAGATATCATGCGGGAGCTCAAGACACAGCAGACTTATATTCATGTACTTCCGGGTCGACGTCAATCACGACTTAGCAGCTGTAACAAGACTTGTTGTGCGCCTCTGGTTGTCGCTGGAGCGTACAATCTACATGTGTCAATAGCGATCCAGGGCAATCCCCTCTTCTCAGCCGGCTGGGGGTGGACGGGAGAACCAACGGGCGGCCATGCATACCGCGGACGTTGGCCCGGCCCGGCTTGGCTATTTCACCTCTCCTGTATACAAGGGTATGATAGGCGGTGTGTCATGGGGTGAATGCACGTCCGTTCGTATTGAATGGGTCAATTGTGCCGCCAGGCGCGAACGTACGGAGGAACCCGAGGTAGTTGATTGGTGTTGCTCTATACCACTCGAGGGGGGGCTACCTCTTTGCAGTCAAAGATATAGACCTAAGAGAATTCCGGGACAGTAATAGGGCGTAGATATCACGCAGTCCGGAAGGTACTTGTATCCATATCAATGACCTGCGGACCAAGTCAGTCAGATTCCGCACCAACTGCAACCCAAGAACGACTCCGCGTTGGACGCGTACGAGTGAGATAAGACAGAAGGACCCCGCCTCAGTCTAGGGTCTTCGCTTGAATCTTCCATGGCCCAGGGACAGTCGAGATCCATATTGTAATTTCAACAACTCGGTCGGCCTTGGCCTCTTCGTTTCATGACGGAGTAATGCTGAGTGTATAGTGGTGAATGTATAGTCTAGAGACACAAGGCACATCTCAGGCCGTGAATACGATAGCTGTGTTGGAAAACAGAGACCTCTCCAGTCGGTGTTCGAGATCGTGTTCGGGCAGAGACCAGCTTGATGAAACAAAGCATCTAGCACGAAGTGGTGGACGAGAGAACGATCCTAAGAACCCAGCACTGGGCTTACGTTGTCACTCTCGACTTCAAACCGAACATCATGGCGCTGAATATCATCGGTAGAGCGCCGATTTTAAGAATTTCGGTACATGTGTCTCATATTGCGGAGGAAAACTTGCCTGCTTACCCGATGTGAGTATATCTGGTTTGTCTCCTCTGGCCTCATTGAGCGTGGTATATCAAGACGGCGAGGAACCAGGATGATACTTTGACCCTTATTTCTTCACTCAATAAAATGGGGGTTTTATATAAGTTAGCCGGCTCAATTGATCAAGTGGTGGAGCAACCGGACTTGGAAAATGCAATAATGAAGTAATCGAAGCCCCTCTATTTTGAAATCGGCACTCCCGCATGAGCGCTTGTCTGTTTGCAAGATGAACCAACTGACCACTAAGCAAAGACTTTATCTCAACGGAAAAGTGACGGCCGGAGCGATAGATATGGTATCGAACGTGTTTGAACACCGACAATGGTATCCTCTTGTTCGAACTTGCACCCCTCTGCCCAGAGTCGGATTGCCTTGCGCTGGCGTTGCAGGCCACGGTAGTGATTTCCATGCCACAGGCGCCAAGGTGAGAACAACATGAAGACACGAGGGCGCTGTCAATCGTACCTCATTGTTCAGCGGACGCGGAAATCTCAACTCGATCATGATGAGAGGACAGTAGCAGGGCCAGGTGTCTGCAAGGAAAAGACGCGATCTGTGAAAACCACAACCGCTCTCTGGATGAAAGGAAAGGAAACATTGCGCCAAAAATGGCCACGTCTCGAGTGGCCAAAGTCATCGTTGTTTCAAAAAGTACCCTCACTCTGCCCTTTCATGGAGCGATGACTGCAGCTTCCTCTGCTGGGTTTCCATCGGCAGAGCAGTTGGCGCGTGCCCCGATCATGACGTGTTGTGGGCCTCGCCAGCCATTCAAGTTTGAGCTGCCATCTTCGCATTGAGATCACTCTCTACTAGTACTCGACACATACCGAGACGTTCATATAACAATGGTAGAGCTTATGGTCATGGATCCGTGGGTGGCCTGGACCATCGAGCTTAGGGGAAATGCCCCTGCGTGCGTGTTGCTGTGAAGCACCGTAGCTAGCGACGTCAGTATTGTCCTTGGTTCGACGAGAAGTCTGTCGAGTACCGGGTTCTGTGATGGCAGGCAGGAAGTCTGGATAGGGGTCGTCACTTCCATACTACTCATGACCGATAACGCTGGGGGGAATCACGGAGGCAGGAGCGAATGAAGCGGACGGTGACCCGCGCGTAACACGATAGAAGACAAGCAGTTGTGCGCTGAAGTCAGATATTCGTATATAAACTACACTGTAGCTCCGAAACGCACCCGACATCACACAGTCAACTCTTGGCCATGGGGACCGATTAAACAAGCACCCGAATAGATGGAAACAAGCCTCTCAAGTGTGGCCTTCAGCCGGGACACGAAAATCCCTGAGCCGTTTCCAAAATTAGCAGCCCACCGTCGATATCCTCCGTGGTGGGCATCGGGGCCGGAGAGGATGTAGTGTTGGGATGTCATCAGTGGCGTTGCGCGCCTCCGGAAAAGGGGGGACCCTCTAAATGGATGCCAAAAATCCGGGTTTTTGGCACCTCTCATCACCAATGCAACCGTTGAAGGGGCCCACCCCCCACAGCGATTGGTCTGCCGATCTCGGTCGATTCTTGGACAGCTCCGGCCTCACAAAACCAAAAGCGAATACAACCCGGCCCCATACATGATTTCATCGGGGGCAGTTCTCGGCGCAGGGCAATATTGATCTCTGGTGTGTGCCAAGATCATGTTTGCTTGTTGTTGATGTCGGTTGGGTCCTGGGGATGACGAGAGGGGTTTCCTCCTACTTAGAAGCCATCGTTCGCCCCCCCCCCCCCCCCCCCCCCTCTTCTAGATTCCGTTTTGGAAGGAGTGTTTAAGCATTTTTCTCACTCTGTTAATCTTCTCACACTCGCTGCTCCTCTTTCCAACTGCTTATTCACTCGCTTACACGCCATTCGCTTCGCTTCGCTTCAAAAACAACAACCGACCCCGAAATCTCGAGATGGCGAAACGTGACAGCCTTACGGTCTGGCTGCCGAAGGAGATGTACGGCTCCGTCGAGCCATTCGCCGACGACCGGTACATATGGTCACCGATGCCTTTCGATGAGTCCTTGCCCGTCGAGCAGACGTCCTTCATCGACATGGGAAGCAAGGCCGGCGGACCGACAAACCCAGAGCCAGCAGGTTACGAGCCCCTGGCCCCGCCGCCCCCGACAGTGTTCGCGGGGCCGGCGGACTTGGCCACTTCGGACACCGATTCCGAGAGGGAGTTCCCCCTCAGGAAGATCAGCCAGAACCTTAGCCGGGGAAGGCGGCGACCCCGCGGGACGCAACCAGCCCCGCAGAAGCGCTCCGGGGTGGGAGACGGGTCCCGGAACAGCAGGGGTTTTGCGGTGCACCTGGGCCTGAACCTCGACATCGAGGTGACGCTGAAGGCGAGAATCTTTGGCGGCCTGGAGATCAGTGCCTTGTGAGTCGCCCACCGGATCCTTTCGGCACGTGGCTGGATCGTCCTAACCATGGAGAAGTGATGAATTATGACGACGACAAATATTGACGATGTAAATGCCTTTTTATCTTAATGAAAAACGAAAGCGAGGATGGAGCACTGGATAGTGAATGGGTACCAACGGAACCGATAATAACATTGGTCGAATGCGAGCTCGAGAATTGCCGAGACATTAACTGCCAGCGATGTCTTCAGACACCTGTAAGGGAAAGAGAGGCGGCAGCATCTCCATCTCTGGACCGGGTTACTTGGTTCCCATAGGACGGCACACTAGAATGGCGGATGAAACCACCGAGAGCTGTCAGACAGCATTCCGTGCTTGCCTTGGAACAGTTGGACAAGCGCAGTTGTCGAAAGACCTGTACAGAGAAAGTTTCCGCAAAGAACAACGAGACGTGCTTTTGAAGCGATCATTTCGGGGGGTGGGAAGCAAAATGTCCAGAGGAGAGGCAGCTCCTCGGAAACCGGGGCTAGAGAATCGTGGCCGAATCATAATGCACGATGCAGACGAGTGCTAGATGAAGTAGCGACTTTTGATACTGTACGACAATGGAGATGCAATGTCGATCGGTCGATGGCGCGCTTGTGAGACAGGAGGCATCGACAAGTTTTGACTCACAGCATAGGTATCGTGGAAGGGAAAAACATGAATGCAAGCAAGCCGCGGGCACACACAAAAAGGGGGGGGGCCGGCGATGTTCCCACATGGCATGCCGCGGCGCACGGACCAGACCCCAAAGACCCGCCAGACAATCGGTCTAGAACCGCGCCCGAACTTTCAGCTGTAGTGGGGAACTACAGACGACCGACCTCTGATCCCTACGTACGTCCGTCCTTCTTTCGAGCGGGAAGGTGCTGCTGCTGTCCTTGCGCCCGCCCCACGCTAAGCCCGTTCCTGGTCCGTCCCTTCCTGCCCCCCAATCGATGACCTGCCTAGGCCTCTTATCGAAGGAGAGAGGGAGATGCTGCGAACGTGTGCGGCGTTGATTTGCAGCTCCAGGCTAGGCCGGGCAGGGGGGCCCAAAAACCTCGATTAGGTAGGTTGTCAGCATCAGGAACGCCTCGTCGCGGCACACCGGAGAGGGAATGCCGCGTCAATGGCCTGGGAGGGGAGGAGGAAAGCCAGCAAATCTCTTTTCCAAAGGGTTCGCGCTGACGCCGCCGCCGCCACCGCCAACGCCGCATGGGCGGAATAAATATTGTTCTGGCCTGCCTTCGTATCTTTTTCCCCTTCCCGCCGTTTTTGTTTTGTTTTATGTGCTCCGTGTTGCTAATTTCAGAACCCTTTCCTCCCCCCTCCCCCCCTCTCCCCGTCTTCTCTCTTTCCCGCTTCCTCGCTTGCGTGACCTAGAGCCCGAAGCCGTCCGTACCGTCTGCGAGGAGGGTGCCCGCCGTGTGAGAGAATGCGCCATACCCGCCGCCACCTCTCCTCGAATTTGTGAAGCCGCCACGGTCTGCGCTATTTCTGACAACGTCAGCTCTTTGATAAGACCAAGAGAGACAGCCGTCCACCGTCTGCTGCGGCCCAAACATCTCACGACATTGCTACGTGGCTGGGGGAAAATAAATAAAAGAGCAGTACTTCTACGCACTCAACCTCCCCCATACCGTCGACCGCGAATCGCAATCCCCCCCTTCCCCTCGGGCCTCAAACCCAGCCCCGACCCGAAATGGCTCGCGACCGCTTCCCCGGCCTCGCCACCCTGCTCTTCCTGGCCGCCCTCCTCGCGCCCCTCGCGGCCGCCCAGCCCCAGATCTACACGGGCTCCGACAAGTACCTATACCAGGGCTGTTTTAATGAGACCACCGACATCGCCAACACGGCCCACCTGCGCGCCTTGTCCGGGGGCGCCTCCCGCGTCTTCCAGGGCAACATGACGGTGCCGCTGTGCCTCAGCTTCTGCAGCACCGGCGCCGACGAGGAATACACCTACGCCGGCATGGAGTACTCTCGGTGAGTTGTCCCCCTTCCCTCTTCCCCCTTCTCCCCCCCCTCCTCAATCCTTCCACCATATCCGCATCCCGGCCCCCATAATCGCCGAGGGGCGGCCACGCTCAAGAAAGAAACGACTGACCGGGAGCCGGTACGCGGGGGGGGAAATAGCGAGTGCTGGTGCGCCCAGACGATCTCGGGTCTCTCGGTCAAGCTCAACGACAGCGAGTGCAACCTGCCCTGCGACGGCAACCAGGGCATGGTCTGCGGCGGCGCCCTCAAGCTGAGCGTGTACAAGTTGAGCGCCGGCGTCCGGTCCGCCGCCGCCGCCGCGACGTCCTGGGCCGCTGTGCTCGCGGCGGCGTCGGCGGCGACGTACGCCATGCTGTGATGTCGTCTGTTCCTCTGTCTTCTCTCTGGCGAGCGGAGTTCTGAGGGGAGCGGGGTGGGCGGCGAAGGATGGCATAGCGCAAAGGCTGTGCAAGATTACACGAAAGAGCTTTATTATCATCATTATTTTGAATATTCATGTGTCAACAAACGGCGGGGGCAAACACACCACCCACCCTGGTATTCGGGTTACACAATTTCCCCCATTGCATCGTTGTCTCGTGTCACCGCGCGCATCTCGCCCAATTGAGCCCGATGCGGAAGAAAAAAGTCAGACAAAAGATGCGACTGTTGCCGGATACACACGTCACGTGTTGTCCTGCAGCAATAGTATCGTGTCGTTATTCGTAAAAAGTTGTACAATCGATCCTATAGTCTCAGAGGACCCAGGTCCCTGCCTTTGACGGCTCTCTGGACTTCCGCCTTGATGTCCGTCATGGTCTTTCTCCACCCCTGCTTGCCGCGCCCCTCGCTGCCGTCCTCTTCTACCAACCAGCCGAGCCAATGCACCAGCTTCGAAGCTTTGTGCATGTCCCGCTCCTCCGAGACGACCTTGGAGAGGTATTTCTTGAACACGACGACGTCGTCTTGGTGCGGGCCGTCGAGCCGGGTCCCGTCGTGCCACGCCTCGAGCATGTCCTTGATCTCCTGGACCGATTTCACGGCAGAGCCCATGAAATTGACTTTGGGCGGCGGCGCCGGAAACTGGAGTTTGGTTTGTCCAACAGGCAGAGAGTCGCCCAAGTCTCCGGCCTGCTGCCGCCGAGCGGGAGCGTTGAACAGTAGCCCGGACCGCTTCGCCAGCCGCTTCTTGCGATGGTCTTCGATGATTTCCTTGCGCACGTCCTCTGGAAGCTCCGCAAGGAATTCCTGGTCCAGCTCCTCCGGCTCTTCCTGGGCAGGGTTCCCGGCTTCTTTGTTCGACAGAAAGTTGGTCTGCAAGCGGTTTGCTGCCGCGTCTTGTTGTCTCTCCTTGGCGTTGTTGAACAAGCTTCTGCCGCCTCTCTTTGTCGGCGTGGTGACTTTCTTTGCCTGGATAAGCCTGTCCTTGCGCGGGGACTGCGGCAGGCGGGTTTGTTGAACCTTGTTGCGACCGTACTGTGCCAGGACCTCTGCTTTCATGTCATCAGGTAAGGCGTTGAAGACGTCCGGGTCTACCTGCGAGGGCACCTCGTCTAGCACGACAGGGCTGTTGCTCCGTGACTTGACCTGCGGACTTACCCCTGGCTTCGACCTCTGGCCTCTCTGCAGCTTGGCCCGGATATCGCTTGGCAACTCGGCCAAAACCGAGGGGTCAACCTGTGAAGGTAGGATGAACTGAGTTCCCATGATATTCAAAGGCGTTTGCGCCTTTGCATCCCTTTCACCGGCCCGTGCCAATGCCAAAGCAGGGTGCACTTTGGGTTTTCTCGGTGTCAAGGGATCGTCTGCGATGGGGTCCTGCGCCACATCTGCTCGGCTCTGGATAGAGGCCCTTGGCTTCTGGGGGCTCTTTGAATCGTCGATAGGCTCCACAGCAGCCTTCTTCGCCCCAGCTGGGCCACCAAAGTTGGGGAATACCAGGCGTCGCTGGCTGCTCTCTGCACCGGTTGCGCCAGATTTAATCGGCTCCAGTTTTGTCAACTGGACGCCAAGACCTCGAAGGTCACCCGGGGTGAACCTATACGACCGAAGTATTGATACGGCCTCCTTGGCGATCGTATCGGCGTCATGGGTCGCCACTCCAAACAAGATGCTCTTGCTGAACGAATCGCATTTTCCGTGTCCCAGGTGCTTCGGGGGATCCAGGGGTGCATCCAGGGCCCGACGCATGATTTTCATGGTGAACTGCTTTCCTTTGACTTGCTCGCTTAGCAAGCGTCGTTCCAGTTCCTTGCAGAGGTTAAGAATAAACTCTTCGGCTTCTTGCTGGTTGATGAAGCGGATGCCCCAGTTCACTTCCGCCGAGACGGACTTCCGGGGCGGTTGCTCTCCGACCTCGGTTCGGTCGATGCCACGGGCGTACTCCCAGAGCTTCTCTCCGGTTTTGGGGCCCAGTGTTGACGACAAACGCTCCTTGGTCACCTGTCGGATGTCTTTGACAAACTTGACGCCGATTTCCTCAAGCTTTCCGCTGAGACTATAAGCAACCCCAGGCAAGTCCTTCACCTCGAGTTCCCCGATGATGTCGAGAACTTGCTCCGGCTTGATCTGGAATTGTCCGGCAGGCTTTGCTCGCCGCAAAGCAACCTTGGCAAGTAGGATGTTGCTTCCGATGCCTACAGATACCGCACAACCAGTTGATTCTTTAATCCTGTCCCGAAGCTCGAGCGCAATCTGTTCAGCCTTTTCTTGCTCCCTCCATATGCTGCCTTCGTCCAGTCCAGTGCCGCTGAAGCCCGCAGTGGACATAATGATCGAGGTTATGTCGACAAGCGCCTCGTCAATGCTGACGCTCTGAACGACCCCTCCAAGCTCGAGAATCGACTCGTAGAACAATCGACTGGCTTCTTCGTAGGCAGGGAAATCATAAGGCAAGACTTTGATGTCAGGGCACAGCTCCAGCGCCCGCTTCATCCACATGCCGTTCTTGATGCCGAACTTGCGCGCAACATAGTTGCAGCTTGCGATCTCGGAGGCGGTTCCGCTGCTGTGAGCGACCACGGCTGGCTTGTTCACGTATTGAGGGTTCTTCTTGAGGGATACTGCACAGAAGAAGCTGTCAAAGTCGACGTGGATGATGTACCGCCGCGACCCTGGTTTCCTCTTGATGGCCTTGGGGGATGCCCCTTTCTCCTTGGCAAGAGTTTGCATCCTCGATTTCAGCTCGGCTTTCCACGTAGAAAGATGGTGTAGGCGGCTTTCGGAATAGAACTGCTTCAAGAAATCAGGGTTCGCTGTTGATGACTTCCATATCTTGGGGTCAGATAGAAGGACGGCATTGTGCTCCTCGGAGGTCATCTTTTCCGGCGACTTGGCTTCTTGCTTTGGCTCCTTCTCGAAAACAGGCGGAGCGATCTTTGCCTCGAGTTCCTCGATTTTGGAATCTTTGTCTTCCTCGGGGAGAATGTCGACCATCACCTCGTCAATTCCCATATCGTCAAACTCTTCGACGTCGTCTTTTTCCTTGAGTGGCAGCGGTTTCGTAGAATGTGAAAACGATGGACTGTATGAGTGTCGCGCTTGGGGCTGAGCAAGGGGAGATTCAGTGCGCTCTGCAAACCGAGTCAACGACGGTGTCGCAGGACTTCCGGCGGGTGTCTTGAACTGGCTTGTGTAAAAGCTGGCGTCCGTCTGCTCCCTATAACCCCTTTTGGCTTGCGGCGTTGTTTGGCTAACTGTTTTTGAGTCATCAAGCTTGAAGACCTTCTGACGTGGCCCGTCATTATTGTTCACCCGATAGTCCGACCAAGGCAACAGTCTCCCGGCCTCGATCGAATCGGTGACCCATGCCGGCTTCACGAGCCTGTATCTGCTATAATCGACAGATTTCTTGGGCGGAACAGAAGACGCGATAATGTGCGTCGCCATGGTTTTTGAGTCCAGGTACTGCAGGAATCCTGCGCCATGTTGAACCAGCATGCGGTGCAATCTGGTAGGTTGGTGTGAGTGGTAGGATCTGAAGCAGGTCCCGATGAAGGGCGACGTACATATGAAGCGGAGGTTGCGTATAGCCCATAACGTGCGCAACAACACCCTTGAAGATTTGAGGCTTGTCGGGCGAAGCAGCTCGCATCTCAGCATCCAGGTTCTGCAGCTTGATCTTCTTGCGCCTGAAATAGTCGCCAAAACCCCCAAAAGCGCTCTGCTCATATTCTTCGCCAGTCTCATCTACGAAATCATGGTTTTCAATCCGCTTCCTCACTTGCGAGGAGTTCTTGTCGAGGCGGCTGTTCATGTTGCCGCTGCTTTCGGAGCTCGGGCGTAAATGACGGCTCTCTCCAAGAGTGTAAGAGGCGGCGACAGGGTGTTCATTGGCGGTTCTGCTGACCCCTCGAATACTATCCAGTCCAAAAATCCAAGTACTTGATGGCAAACATTTTCATAGAGGCCAAAGTTGTCATCGGCTGCTTCTCTTGACGTGGATCGGCATCGTTGAATGAAGTGAGTTGGCGATGAAAGACGGAGCACCGGCCGCGGTGGATGCCTGCAAGGAACCGCGTTAAGTGGTGTGGGTCAGACGCGTTTCTGCACGCCCCATGTTCCACATGACTAATCGGGCTTCTGTAGCAACTTTGGAAACCTGCGGGTAGCTCCAGCAACGTCAACCGTCGACTTGGCCCAGGTCGTAGTTATCTCTCTACGTTGATTCTGCGAGGAACTGCGACCATGAATAACGAACAATTTCGGAAACTTTTGGGTGCCGAATCGGGAAAATCCCGGTCTCCGAGCAATGGAACGTCCCAGAGCAACGCCAGTTCAGCCGCGTCCGGGGCGTTGGGATCGCGACAACGATCGAGCATTCCCATGACTCCGTATGTCGCACCATCGACCCGCTCACTTTGGTTACGTTACTGATCTGTCTATTAGGCGCTCTGTTGGGATTGGAAATAGCCGAAACGAGTTTGCGCGGCAGCTTGCTGCAAGAAATCAAGAGACCCAGCCGCAAAAGAAATTTCGCACATCAACACCGAAAGGATCGAGACTTGCGGAGGGCTATGTTGACCGAGCACGAGACCGAACCGAAGAGGAAGAAGACGACCGCGCAAAGCGGATAAAGGCGCTAGAGGAGGCGCTGAAGAACGAAGAAATTGACCAGGCGACATTCGAGAAGCTTTCTAGCGAAATCGCCGGAGGAGATCTTTCGAGCACGCATTTGATTAAGGGCTTGGATTTTAAACTCCTGGAAAGGGTGCGAAAGGGCGAAGACGTCTACGGAGACAAAGAAGGTGGTGACGAAGAAGAGGAGGTTCCGCCTGAGGAGGAAGTAGACGAAGCATTTGACAAGTTGGGGGAGACAGAGGTGCGGGCCGTCGAAAAGGAAAAGGCGAAGAAGAAGGGCCAGTTCGCACCCGTGGCGCTTGCTCCCGGGAGAAAGAGAACCCGAGACCAGATTCTGGCCGAGTTGAAGGCCTCGAGAGAGGCCGCCAAGGCCCAGCAGGAAGCCGCGCTGGGCAACAAGTTCAAGAAGATCGGCGCCAAGCAACAGCCTGGGACCCGCATCGAACGAGACAGCAAAGGTCGCGAAGTCATGATTATCGTCGACGAAGATGGCCACGAGAAGAGAAAGGTTCGCAAGATCCAAGCAGGCGCTGAGGAGGAACAACGTAAGGAGTTCGTCCCGGACAAGGACGCGAAACCGCTAGGCATGGAGGTGCCCGAGTTCTACAGGAAGAAGCAGGAGGAGGTCGAAGAAGACGACAACGACGACATCTTCGTCGATGCAGGGGACGATTACGACCCGCTCGCCGGGATGGACGATAGCTCCGACGAGGACAACGAAGGCGAGGTCAAGGACAAGACAGAGGTCAAGGACAAGACAGAGGTCAAGGACAAGACAGAGGTCAAGGACAATACAGAGACCAAGGACGAGCGCAGCGCCGACACAATAGCGATGCCACCGCCACCACGGCCGGCGCAGGCCCGCAACTACTTCAAGGACGCAAAGACGGAGCTCATCTCGTCGCAGACCCTCAAGGGCCCCTCAATGTCGGACCCGGCCATCCAGGCTGCTTTCAAGAGGGCCGCACAACTCAACGCAGCGAACAGAGATCAGGGGAACGACGAGGACAAGGAAGACGACCAGGAGGCCAGGGCTCGGCGGGAGCGACACAAGAGAATGCTGCAGAGCGCGGATCGGGACGCCGAAGATTTGGACATGGGCTTTGGCACCAGCAGGTTCGAAGACGAGGCAGACTTCGACGACGCTCCGGTCAAGCTTTCGGAATGGGGCAACGATGACGACGAAGGGGACGGCAAGGGCGGCAAAAGCAAGAGGAAGAGGGGCCCTAAGAAGAGGAAGGGCGATGCCAACAACGCGGCCGATGTGCTCAGGGTGATGGAGCAGCGGAAAGCGGCGAGCAAGTCGTAATCTTAAGCGGGTGACGGGGGAGAGTCACGCATGCCCGTTGCTCTCGAAGCCACCATTGTGCAACTAGCTTGCTATTTTGCCATTATGGGATGTCACCCGCCAGCACACTCCAGCCATTGTCTGTACAAATTGATACCCTCTACGCCACCCCCTCAAGATGGCCAGCGCGCTCGCATCATACACAAGTACAACACGCACGCGCACGCGCACGCGCACACCATTGCCCAAGCACGCTGCCAGGGCTACAACTGCTTGCGTACTCCCTCCCTGGACACCGCTCCCATCGTGCTAATTCCTGCCAATGCTTTTAGGCACCGGTGCAGAGTAACCTTTGCGGCGGCGGTTCCTCAAAGCTTGCGCACGGATGACGCTGAAGACGTCAGAGTCGACGATGACTCAGCACTAGCCCGAATGCTCGACGGTCGACGCGCCGGCTTCCAGAACACGGAGGAGGCTCTCTCGGTATGGCCCGTGTGTGGGCGATCTGCGTTGCCTCGCTGAACCTTCCGAACCGGGGTTGGGGGTAATGGGCACGCGAGTCGGGTGGCAGCGGTGGTCGGAGGGCACATCTGCCCGGTGCCCGCCTCGTCCTTTGTGGTGGTGGTGACCAGAAAGGGAGGCCCCGCTCGACTCCCGCCCACGGCGCGTGGCACCCCGCGGTATGGCATTCGCCCAGTAGGGGTAATCGCAACAATGTCGGACGGAGAAGTCGACAGGATCCCCCCCCCCCAAAGAGCTCGACGTCGGCACCCCGCCAGCAAGGCTTGTCCGATGTCAGTCGAGAGAAAACAACGGCAGACATGGTTTTTCTGCCATGTGAAGGTGCCGGCGCAGTTTCACGAATCAGTCACCCAAATTAGATTTGAACGGGGGAAAAAGTTATTTGCCCAGCACATGCTGCGTGCCCATTTCGCCTCTCGCGGGTCTCCGGCGGGCGCCGTTGTATGTATGTATGTTTGTATGTATGTAGACCTGCGGCTCACCCCGCCCTATTGCCAGAATACACTAAATCCATCATTCTACATCCCTCCCGCCCCCCGTGCTCGTTTGGTTTGGTCTTATCCACCGAAAGTGGGAACCCCCCGGTGCGACTAAAAGCGCACGGTACGCAAGTCTGCGTGGGCATTCAGTCACCTTACCGAGGACAACTCTCTCACCCGTACCTAATCCGTGGTGTCACGATCGACCGTGATAAGCCAAATACTCGACATTCCAGACGTGTAAATTACTTGCTCGCCCGAGTTACCATGGTCGACCTCGATCTTCCCGAGACACCAGTGCCGGTCTGGCTGGACTGCGACCCGGGCCACGATGTGAGTTGTTCTCTCCAACTTTCTGTGTGAGGGGTTGCACATCTTCATACAAGCATCCCCTCCGGTATAACTCGGGAGCTGGTATGAGTGCAATTCAACTCCCACTCAACCGTCCCGACTTTCGCGACTCTCCCGCATTCAGTGCACACATGGCCCTATACTAATACGGAACTAGGACACGTTCGCCATTCTCCTGGCTGCCTACCACCCAACCATCAAGCTGCTGGGCCTCTCCACCGTGTTCGGAAACGCCCCCCTCGTGTCAGTGAGCACCTCATGCCAGATATGGGGAAACAAAAAGGGCCCCCACCCCGACGGCACGGCCTGCTGACAGACCCTCCCCCCAATCCAGGAAGACGACGAACAACGCCACCTCCATCCTGACGGCCATTGGCAAGCACAATGACGTGCCCGTTTACGTCGGCGCCGCCAAGCCCATGAGCCGCCCGCCCATGCAGGCCGCCACCGACATCCACGGCGAGTCCGGGCTGGACGGCACCGACCTGCTCCCGAAACCCTCCCGGGACGCCGACCGCACCGTCCCCGCCGTCGACGCCATGGCCGCCGCCCTCAAGGCCCAGCCCGCCGGCGTCGCCTGGCTCGTCGCCACGGGCTCCCTCACCAACGTCGCCCTCCTCTTCCAGAAGCACCCGGAGCTCGTCGCCCACATCAAGGGGCTCAGCATCATGGGCGGCGCCATCGGCGACGGCTTCACCGACATCGTCCTCGGCGTCGTCGACGGCGTGCCGCGCATCGGCAACTGGACCCCCTGGGCCGAGTTCAACATCATCATCGACCCCGAGGCCGCCGCCAGCGTCTTCAGCAACAAGGCCCTCGCCGCCAAGACCACGCTCGTCCCGCTCGACCTGTCGCACCAGGTCCTCGCCACCCAGGAGGTGCGTGACCTGCTGCTCTACGGCAAGGACGGCGCCGCCGAGAGAACGGGCAAGGGCAAGACCACGCTACGCCAGATGCTGGTCGAGCTGCTCATGTTTTTCGCCAAGACGTACAGGTAGGGCCCCTCGCCCCCTCCCGCCGCCTTTCCGTAACCCCCCGTCCTGATTAGAACATACACGACGGGGAGGTTTCTTGGGGACAAAAGATGCTGACTTGTGAAAACCTTCGCCAGCGACGTTTTCGGCATCACCGCCGGCCCGCCGCTGCACGACCCCCTCGCCGTGGCCGCCGTGCTCACGGGCACCAAGCACGAGATCCCCCTGCACGACTACGACGCCAAGAAGGGCAACTGCGTAAAGTACCACGAGCGCTTCGAGCTGACCGTCGTCACCGAGGGCGACATCGAGGAGGCCAAGGCCGGCCGGTCGCAGCTCGGCCGCACCGTCGCGCGGCCGCTGCCGCCGGGCAGCGAGGGCGTGCGGATACCCCGCGGCATCGACATCCCCATGTTCTGGCGGGTCCTCGAGGAGTGCGCCGAGAGGGCGGACCGCGTCAACGCCGGCGAGGTGGCGGGGCTGAAGCAGAACGGGGCGCTGGAGAATTGATCGCCGCCGAGGCGGTGCTGGAACCTGCTTTTTTTTGTGGTGTGTGTGCGTGTGTGTGTGTGTGTGTATACGTGCGCGTGTGTGTGGTGTGTGTCGTACGCGCCTACATGGTATGCTTCCCGGTATTGATAGACAAAAAATCGTACAAAAATTCCCTTTGCCAATTACTAGGGGCATCTGGAGAGGGCGCTGGAACGTGGGCCGCAATGACGCTGTTTCAAGCCAGCGGCGGCCACTCTTCCGAAGTTGCTATACATGGAAGTTACTGACGAATTATCTCCAGACCCCGTCAGCGTGTGAGGCGGCGCATTGAGTCATTCGGGTGTATCGACCCAGGATAAGTTGACAGGCCGTGTCGCGACTGTTCCACACGACGTCGGCAAGGGCCGATTTGCGAGATAGTCGTAGGGACCCCTACTTCCGAGGCCGCGCTCATCTCCGTTTGTCATTCGTCCGCAATCGCGGGCGCACGCTTGGGATGGTGCCCAGCATGGACTCGACGGAGATGATAAAGTATCGTGGTCATTACCCCTCATCATAGAGCAAGACGAGTGCACCCTAGGATGTTACATACACCCAGCAACATAACGGTCATCATGAAACACCTCCAGTTCATGTTGTTTATTCGAATTAATGGAAAGCTATCTGTGGCTCACCAAGTGTTGGTACATAGGGATTTTCCCTCATGGGTATCCAATCCCGTTTTCTATTAGGAGAAAACAAAAAAAGTATCATGTCCCAGTCTATGGGCGATCTTTCTTCTTTCTTCTAAATCACTCAAAAAATGTTTTCGTCAGAGCTATCGAGTCTCTGCAACGCCTTCAACATCCTCTCGTACGTCCACACCGTGATGGCGCTCCCAGGCGCGGCCTTGAGGAGACTCACCGTCAAACCCCGGTACAACCCGCGGGTGCCCTCGTTGGCGAGAATGGTCCGCATGGCGCGCACCGCCCCCGGATACTCGGGTATGTTCTTGTGCACGTACCGTGACCTCGTCGGTCCCTGAACCTGGATGCGCTTCCGCACCAGATCGAGGGGGAAGATGGCCGTCTTGGACATGACGCTGGCCACGACGCCAGCCGTGGCGTCACCGCTGCCCCAGGGCAGGTGTAGATCCCCGAGTGGCAACCGCAGACCCTCGTACAGGGCGAAGAAGATGCCCATGTACGGCACGATCTGCGCCACACCGGGTCCGAGACCGCGGAAGTAGCCGCGTGGGCCCTCGTCTCGGTAGATATCCGCCACCGCCGTTCGGAGACTCTTGTATACACGGTCGTTGCCCTGCGCCGCGAATCGCGTCCGCAGCAGGTCGAGGGGATATGTGGCCGTCGTGGCGGCTGCGCCGGCGGCGGCTCCCGCGATGAAGGACTCGGCGGCGTTCGGGAGGCGATTGTCGAATGCCGTCTGGAGGAACTGGGTCGTCGACCGGTATGCCGTGAACTGAACGGCCGAGTAGCAGACGTACATCAGCTCGGCGGGAACATTGCCCTTCCAGAGCCCGGTGATGCCCTCGTTGGCGAGGATGTGCCTGATGGTGTTCAGGGTGCCCTTGTACACGGGCCCGCCATTGGCGGATTGGAGCGACAGAGGGTCGGAGAGCGAGTGCGTCTGCAGCTGGAGGCGGATCTTGACGACATCGAGGGGGGCGATCACGAAGCTGTTTGCGCATCGCGGGACGGTCAGCGTGAGTCACTGGGGTGGAACAGGTGGCGGGTGCCGATCTTCCTTACCGTGCAAACAGGCCGGCGGTGGCGCCGGCCGTTACAACCTGCAGGCGGGAGCCCTGGGCGCGAACAGAAAGTAAGCAACGTGACGTGCAGCAGAGCGCGGGTGCGTGAGCAGGCCGGAGAGGCCGTCACGTCAGGCGTGGTGGCCTTACCTCGTCCTTGAGGCGCTCGCCGCTGGGCGACATGCACCCGATTGTGTCCTCGCGGGACGTGGCGCAGCAGATCTAATGCGTAAGTGGGAAAGGGACGACAGAGGAGGCTCTCTTCCTGCTCTGTGTTCGGGGATGGTCGAGTGGGATTCGGGCCCGGAAGTCGAGGTCTATCAGGTCAGATGGCTGGGTCGTGTCGTCTGTGGGGCTTTCCGTCCAAGCGGCGCGATCAGAGGTGTCGCAGGCGAGATGTTTGCCGTGTGATACTCTTCTTTCTTTCTTCCTCTTTTGCCGTGGGGCACTGCTGGGAAGTTTAAAACAACGGGATTGAGGCTTTCAGCAGTGAGTGAGGCTGAGGGGTCTCAATTAATGGTGAGCGCGTTTGAGGACGTGGTGATGTTTCCCGAGTGACAAGGAAATCAAACAATGCTGGGAGGTCTGTTCGCTAGGCAAGTTGCTTGTTGATTCTCAATGTTTCTGCGACTGTTGGTATGCTCGCGTGGTAGTAACTTTTTTTTTTGTTAGTTGATAGACAGATAGCTAGATAAGGCAGCTAATTCCGGATAGCTATCATGAGCTCGTTAGCCCACCCCCCGAGCATGCAAGCAGTGTGACGCAATACTAACAATAGTGCGCTATCAGAGAGGCCCTCACACAACTATACCACAGCTCGGGGCATGTTTACCGTGGGAGGGCTCCACCATGAGTGTCACTGAAGCAGGGACACCAAGACCTGGCGACTTTACCAGAGTAGCTTAGCGGGCATAGCCACGCAGGGTCTGGTCCCTTTCACCCAAAGAGAGGTAGAGGAGACAGAGACAGAGACAGAAGCCATGGACACGGACGAATAGGCAGCAGTCAGTAGGTATGCAGATGCAGGCTCGAGCTCAATTTCGATATGACATAGGACAGAAAAGCAAAGAAGAGATGAGCGGGGCTTGGCTTTCTCACGGGGCCCCTTGCGAGAACCGACTCGACTCGACTCGCCTTCTCACTCGAGGAATGGCAATGCGTATCCCGAGCTCCAAGATCACCGTGTGTGTCTTGTGACGACTGGAAGCCTCGTGACTGGCGACGCTGTCCATCGACGCCGGAGCACGAAGTGAGGAAATGAAAGGAGGTGTGAGTCGGCCAGGAGTGCTATCGATAGGCCACTAGATGGCGATAGGCTCTGGAGGCAAAAACACCCAACAGAAAAAAGAAGCTGCTTAGGGGGGAAAAGTATAGCAATGTGAATCCCATGTGGCAGGCGTCGTGACAAATGTCTCTTATCTCGTCTAATGGCCCGGCAACTCATGTTTCGAGGGCATGGGAAACAGCGGCCATAGACGGGAGAGCGAAAGATGAGGTGCAGGCATGGCCACCTTTGCGGGTACAGATAGCAAAGGCATATGAGACAGATAGGACGAATGGCAAGAGGACTATAGTACGTAGTTGAGTCGAGTCTGACACGTGCAAAAGGAGAGGACGCTTCAGAGAGGACGCTTCATGGGTGTGGTGTGGTGTAATTGGCGGGCTGCCTTGTTCGGTTAGTGGCCAACTTCCCTCCGTCCGAAACGACTGCCCTGGGCGGTGTCGCAGCAGCCTTTGAAGTGCCTCCGCATTGGCCAAATACTGCCTGTCTTGGCAACCCGTTCGCCCTTGCCTCCCCTCGATTGTGGGGTCAGCCCCCCCCGAACTCATGGGCCGGCGACTTTGCGTAACTCGACGCGGAGACGCAGCATAGAAAGAAAGAAGACAGACCTTCGCCCTCTCGTCTCGCGTCCCTCGCGCCTCGCATCCGACTTCTCATAATAGTCGTAGCTTTCCCGTCTCTTGTTCTATTTTGCTCCCCATCCATACACCAATACTCACTCTGACTCAACTCTTCACACATCCAACATCTGCCTATCTATAACCGCCTCAGTTGCCAAGGCAGAGATTTCAGACCTTGCGCTGTACAGCGAGTCCAACAGTGGCTGCATGTGATATCGTCACCAGTGCCTCCTCCTCCCCACGCCAACACTCCCGCTACCTACGACCTAGCTGTCGCCCGCATTGGGTTACCGCTTCTAGCCTCGCCCCTATATATACTACCACCACCACCACCGCCGCCATTCCCCGCGAGGAGTGGCTGCGAGGGATCTACCCCGTTGCAATCCACCAGCTCAACCTACCCCACATCATCACAACCATGACTTCAACCTCCACAACCCCCATGCCCAACATTGGCGGCCTGCTGGCCCCGTTATTGCCTGCCTTGGTGCCCGCAAGCATCTCTACTCAGCCCGCCATCGGTGTCCTGCCCCTTCTGAGTCCCATTTTGAGACAGAGAGTTCAGCTTCTTTCGGAATCCAGCACAGAGCCCTGGCTCCGTCTCTTAGCATACGACACAGACAAGGCGGCGCGCCTGTTGGAGATCGTCCAGAGCGGCAGGCTGGAACCGCACCCCGTATCAGGAGAGGTCGAGGTAGACTGGGAGTATGACGCGAAGACGAGGTACAGGCGCCTTGACCTGGAAACCTTGCAGGCCTTTGTTGTCCTCGAGGAGCTCGAGTTGACCTTTCAGCTCGTCTACTGTGTTGGCGACAAGGACGGTGGCGGCGACGGTTGGAGGATCGGCGAGGTCAGCGTTATCGGCAAAGCGGCGCCCTTTGGAACCTTTGGTGGTTACTCAACCATCGCCGAGGCTGAGAAGGCCTACGCCGATGAAAAATCTAAGACGAGCGTTTCCAAGGCACCAGCCAGTGTATCGCACAACGATGTTCCCGAGGCGGAGGAGGAAGAGGACGACGGATATTGGGACAGATACGATGCAACTCCCGCGCGTACCCCGGCAAACGACTCTCCCGCTACCAAGCGCTCTCCCGCACCGCATGTACAGCGGCCGTCGCAGCTTGGACAGTTCCGAACAGACTCGGCAGAGGACGCCTACTATGCACAGTACGATTCAGTACAGCCGGCGATGGACGCCCATGACCCCGATGAAGAAGTGGAAGGCTTCGACGTTGCCCCTCCCCTGGGACTGGGTACTGTTACCCGAGACAGTTCGGATAGGGGACTCATCGAGACGAACGGCTCCTGGACACTGGCCGAGCCGCCTCGTTCGCCCTCGATCCGCAGCCAGCAGGATGAGGACAGAGCTGCCGTGCTTCTTCACCCGCGCCCGGCTTCGAGCGCGAGCAGCAATGGCAGCCGTTTGGTTGAGAAGCTCGAGGAGTCCGTGGGTAAGCATGAACAGAACGAGTTTGGAGTCAAGCAGCATGTGTCGCGAAGCATCCACAACCTCTTCCTGCTGGCGCGCTCGTCTGGTATCGACAGGGAGGAATTCGAACGCTTGGTGAAGACCGAGTTGGACGTCCTCGGCATGATTGAAGACAATGAGATCTGAAGGGGTTTTCCAAGGCCAGCCATTTCTTCCTTGCATATATACCACTTTTCTTGGGGTTGGGCGTGTTCTGAGGGGAATAGTCGCAGAGTCAGGCTTGTCATCCTGCATAGGTCCGGGGCGCATGCATAATGGTGTTATATCTTAGCCATACTTGAATGAATAGAAACCGAAACAAACCATTTAAGGGTACTCGATGAAAAAGTGTGTGATAAGGAGAGGTCATGGGGAACTGCGCTGAAGGGTCCCGACGGGTTTTGAGCAGCCAAGAGCTCAACAATTTTATGGAACGATGGGGGAAATGTTGCTACTGATAGCCCAATACTTGCCTGACAAATTGGCAATTCCAATGATCCGATGGAAGTTAATCCCGCATGAATGAGATCGGCATGAGTGAAATCAGACGCATGTCTCGGATGAGGTCGAACACCTTCAGGCCGCGAGGAGGGGAATCTGCGACCGAATTAGGGTCTCCCAAGAAAAGATACCAAAGTAGTTGTCTATCTCTCACGAGGCCCAACTGTTGTAAACCTTGGAACGCACCTCGGTCATCATCATCCAGGGAATGGGGAGGGTGTTACGTGTTACGGCAGTCGCTTGCCTACCTCCGTCCAACCGAGCCTAGACCGTCCGATCTCCTCGCCATGCTTCCCCCTCCCCCCTCGCAGCAACCATGAACTCTGATGCAGTCTCTGAGGCCAGCGACTATCCCATCAGGGGCGATAAGGCCCCATCTCCACAGTGGGCACCAATTATAACCCCGCAAAGGTGCAAATATGTATAGTACCTCTATTTACGCCTATTTTTGCCTTTGCCAGAGGTACTAACAATTTCCCTGCTTACAAAGAGCCATGTCACAAGTTAAGCAACCTCGACAAGACTTTCTTCGAGTGACGCTATTCCCAGATATCTCAGGCCACCCTAATTTTAGGTATAGGCAACAGCAAGGTCCTCTAGGCAGACCTTAATATAGTCCTATATAGATCTAGTAGTATTAGAAATAGAAGACATTATTAAATAGTTAATAATGTTAATTTTAGTAGTGTTGCTATACAAAATAACATTGAGATAAATGTTGTTGCGTCATGTATTCTTGTCACGTGCGTGTAGTGCGGAGAAATAAGTGGAGATGGGGCCTTATCGCCCCTGATGGGATACACACACAGGAGTGGCCAGCACGAGTCGGGTCCGCGACGGAATTGCTCGTTGATTAACCGCCAGAGGCAAAGCAAAGCGGTATCATGTCCTTGCACGGGACGCCAGATAGTCTCAGGAGCAGACCGATGGGCACCGTGCGACAGACGGAAACCAGGGCCAGGGTACGACTTTTTCTGGCTGGCCGGCCGAGCTCCATCCGTAAGCGCCTGGGCTCCCCCGGACGGGGCCGTCGGCGGGCGGTTATGCGGCCGGGGCTGTAAGCGCCGAGGTGGGCGGTTAGGAACCGGACGGCCAGCATCATGGCATTCTCATTGTTAGAAGAACAAGACTGCAGGGTAGTACGGCGAGTGTCGATATCATGTCGGTGAACCGTTTTTGGTACCGTCGCCTGTTGTTGGACGTTTGCCGACCCCGTGCGTGGAGGAGGAGGCCTTGCCGAGCTGTTGGTTCCAGACATGGCATCTTTCTGACCGTCTACTATGAATTGTGAGAATACTAACTTTTTGGATGATTTCTTGAACAAAAAAAAAAGAAGAAAAAAAAACACACGCAACCTTCGTCCATCGAAGCTTCGTGTAAGCTTGTAGTTGAAAACCATTGCCAATACCAACCAAAGGTCCCCCATCCAATTGGCCCACACTCCCCTCCCCAATTGGGCAGGACGTCTCTCCCTCCGCAGACAGGCCGGCGCGCCTGCAAGCCTCAATCGTAAGGCCACCACAGCCAACGCGCCAAATAGCCCGTCCCAAAAAAAAGTTCACCGTCCATCGTGTGTGGAAGCTCCCGGCATCAGCTTTCTCTCGTTCGGCGAAGGTACCCTCACGGCGGATCACCACCACCACCATCGTCACCGATCCCTTCCGCACCGCGCACACACACACACAAACAGTCAAGATGTTTGCACGATTAAGAATACCGCGCGTCGGCGCGACCATTGCCGCCGCCGCCTCCGCCCCGGCGAGGACGACGACCATGCAGATGCAGCAGCGCTCGCTGCACTACATGCCCCAGCTCGCCCACGACTTCAGGCAGGGCGTCCCGGGCCTGCTTTCGGCGGATGGCTACGACATGGCCTGGAACCAGTACATGACCGTCATCCTTGACAAGCTTAACGCCCTGATTGCAGGTCAGTTCATGCCCCCCCCCCCCTCCCCTTAGCCTTGACGACGACTGCGACAGTCGATGAGCCCGCATGACAGCACCTCGCCCCTTTGCCCGCCACGGCCGATTGCCCTTGCCCGCCCAAGCTGACCGTCCCCTTTCCCTTTTCCAGGCACCGACTTCGAGCAGCGCGACGTCAAGCAGATCCTCCTGGCCACAGCCCAAGACCCCTCGCAAGCCCCCATCTTCAACCACGCCTCCATGGCGCACAACACGCACTTCTTCTTCAAGAACATCACCCCGAACCCGAAACCCATGCCCGAATCTCTCGCCTCCGAGCTGTCCCACTCCTTCTCCTCGATCGAGACGCTCCGCCGCGAGATGATCCTCACGGCCTCGGCCATGTTTGGCCCCGGCTTCGTCTGGCTTGTCAAGGCCGGCCACCAGGACTACCGCGTCCTGACGACCTACCTCGCCGGCAGCCCCTACCCCGGCGCCCACTGGCGCCTGCAGGGCACCGACATGAACACAGTCGGCGCCGGCGGCTCCGCGAGCCCCTACTTCCAGCGCAGCGCCGCCGCCCAGCGGCCCGGCCAGAAGCCCCCCGGCGCCCTCGACGCCATCCCGCTGCTGTGCCTCAACACCTGGGAGCACACGTGGCTGCGCGACTACGGCCTCGGCGTCGGCGGCGTCGGCGGCAAGAAGGCCTTCGCCGAGGCGTGGTGGGAGGTCATTGACTGGCATGCGGTCCACACCGCGGCGGACATCCCTGCCCGGCCAAACTTCATGCGGTAAAGGGCGGGGGCGGGGAGGTTGACCGGTTAGAAATGGGGAAGACAGCGTCAGACGCGGTGCGGAAAAAGAGAAAGACGGCGGTAAAGTTGGAAGAAGCGTTACGACCGGATCTCCAAAATGCGCCAAGGGGGGGTGGGGGATTAGGCATAGCGGGCGACGAGGGAGTTCCCCGTAAATAGGGGATGGGCGGTAGTTTTCCAAAACGCTACGAGCCTCTCCTCCCCCCCTCCCCTCGTTTGTGACAGTATCGGTGGTCGGTGGTGAAGAGGCGGAGCGGCCGGTTGGCGACCAAAGTGTAGGAAATACAAAAAAGCACAGGAAATGTAAGAATAGAAACGCGCTGCATATATTACGGGAAGACCCGGAGGGGGGAGAGTGGAGATAGAGAGAGAGAGCAGGAATAGGATGTACTATGTATGCTTTGTACTACTTGAGTTTTTCCACAACCACGGCTCGGTGCACCATATCTCTCCCCCCCTGCCCTCCCCCCTTCACGGCACAGTCGTCTGTCTGCTTGGGGGCTACGGCGCTTCGTCGAACGTCGGGCGAGACGTCGCAGGCGGCGAGGGAGGGAACATGACGAGACCCGAGATTCTGCTGGCTCCCAAGCCGGCGGGGGGTTGGTTTCCCTGCCATCGGGATATCGTACGGATGTATTACCCAGAAACGGCACAAAAAAACAATTCAAGATTAAAGACGCTCGAGGACCCTCGCCACGTGCTGGTTCTTGGCGAAATCCATCGTAGCACATCACAACATCATCATATTTATAACCTTCTGTGAGGAGGGGGGGGGCGAGGGTTGCATTTTCATAACATCGTCCCCAGAGGAGCGCACCTCTTACAGAAGAGGGCGCCCCCCCTTTCTGGGTCGTTTCAATTTCATTTTCGGTTTTTTTCCATCTAAACTAAACTCGTCGCGTAGAGCAAAGCTACTCTCAGGTATCATGGTATCCCCACCCAGAAGATCATATATGAATAGAAGGAATGACCTATTTCTTTTCGTATCGTGTCGTGTCGTGTCGTGCGTGTATCGGTGATTTCATGGCGATTTTGAGTGTGTATGTGTATGTGTGTGTGTGTGTGTGTGTGTGTGTGTGTGTGTGTGTGTGTGGGAAGTGAGATGGCCCACAGTCAAGAGATTACCATAAAAGCTTCCAAGCAGAAATATAAATCCCCGGTACCTATCCTTTCCCTCCCCCCTGTTGTAGAATAGAGAAAGAAAGAAAAACAAAGTCATATACCCGGCGTCAGGTAAAGGGGGAGGGAGAATCTGATCAAGGATATAACAAATGCCGCTGTCCAGATGACTGATGCAATGAAAAGAAAAGAAAAAAGGAAAAGACGGAGAAATGGAGAGAAACAAAGATGAAAGAGGTTGGAGACGCTGTCCCCGAGAAGCGGTCGGTCAGGCTGGAAATGGCAAAACGAAAAGAGAAAAACAAATAGGTATCCAGTTTTCCCTCTCGTCCCGAGAGCTGTTCATGAGAGACCGAAGCGGAATGTGCTTGCCTGACTGCGCGCCAGAAGCGAATAATAGAAAAGGGGCAGCACATGTAAGCCGCGTGTTGATTATGGATACTTGATGTTTTTTGCATGCCTTGTTTCTTGTGGCGAGAGACTGTCTTCTGATGTGACCCCGCATCCCTTTTTTTTTTCTTTTTCTTTTTGCTGGTCTCGTTATTCTGAAGGAAAGAGAGGTCGAGGTTGCCAGGCAACAGACACATCTAGATCATGTTGCCGTTGACGCTGACTTCGAAGCCGTCGCCCTTCTGCCTAAGCGCCTTGGCGAGCATCAGCTCGCGCATCCAGTCGATGCGTTCGTCGCGGCTCTTGACGGCAAAGTGGTGCGTCTTGCCCGTGCCGTTGACGCCCTCGGCCGGGATGGACGACGCGCTCGACGAGTGGTGGTGGCCGAAGCCGTGCAGGGCGCTGCTGCGCTTGCGCAGCTTGGCCGCCTCCTTGTCCTTGTCCTGAGGGATGAGCTGGAAGCTGAAGGCGGCCACGGGGTCGCTCTTCTCGCGGCTGTGGGACGAGAACTGGACGGCCTTGAAGGCGGCTGAGAGCTTGCTCTGCGACGCCAGGCTCGAGCACGCGATGGCGTAGTCGTCGACGTCGACATACTCGAGCGTGCGGTCGATCGTCTTGGCGTCCTTATGGACCGCCAGCCGCGTGCCCTTGAGCGTGCAGAACGTGTCGTTCCACTCGTGGCGGAGCATCTTGGTCTTGCGCTTCTTCATGGGGCCCTGGAAGGTGATGCCGTCCTTCTGGGCGGCCTCGGCCGCCTGCCTGACGGGGAGGGCTCCGGCGAGGTGGGAGATTGGGGGGATGGCCTGCTCGAAGGGCTTGGTGCGTTCGATAGGCGACCAGGGGTAGTTGACGCGAGGGGGGGCCTGCAGAGGCTGCTGTTGCTGCTGCTGCTGCTGCTGCTGAGGGCGGACGGAGATACGAGGAGATGTCTGCCTTGGGGATGTGCGAGCGGTGGGGGTAGTGGTGTTCTCATTCAGGGCAGGGAGGACGGGGAAGGAGGGACGGCGAGCGGATGCACGGGACTGGGTGCGGCTGAGGGGCGGCTGCTGCTTGACGATGCCCGGACGGTAGTTCATCTCAGGAGGGACGGATTGAGAGGTATCGCGCGCGATGCGGTCCATCGGCACGGCGGTGACGGGAACGTCCATCTCGGAAAAGGGGGTACCGAAGCGGTAGGGGTTTGTGGGGCTTTGCAGATCCGGCGACATTGCCTCAGCGCGGTCCATGTGGTAGGGGACGAAGCCTTGCTGGTACTGGGGAGGCTCGGGCTGGGAGGGAGGAGGGACCGTGGAGGCCCTGAGGGGGCTGGCACGAGGAGTCTGGCTTCCCGGGATGGAGAGCTTTGGGAGGTGACGAAGCCGGTCAGGCTGGGCCTTCATGGCAGGGGGAGCCATCTCGAAGGGCGGCGTAGGGGGGACGGTGCTGCTGCCCTCGTGCTTCTGGAAGTCCAGGAATTGGCGCACATTGTCTTGCGGGTCTCTTGCAACGACGTTGCGGAGCGCAGCCTCCTGGAGGTACTGCAGAGGCGTGGCGTTGCCCGGGCCCAGAACGTCCGAGGAAGCGACCACTGACGGGACGGCATCCGAAATGGGTCTGAGGATCTGGTTGGGGTCCAGGGCTCGGGCAGTCTGCGGGTTGCCGGGGTTTCCGGTGATGACGACCTGCTCCGTTTCGAGGTCGACGAAAGGGTGTTCCTTGCGGAAAGCCTCGATGAGACGCTGCTGTTTCCTGTACTTGGAGCAGTTCTCTCCCTTTGGGCATTGGTGGGGCTTGGGGACAACCTGCTCGATGCCGACAATGGACACCGACTCCATGGGGGTGATGATGTCGTCGTGGGACGGCTTCTTGAGCCTCCTGCGGCTGCTCTTCCTCCTCCTCAACCCGCAGTCATCCGCCTGCCTCTCAGCTGCTCTGTTCTCGCGGCTCTCCTTCTTGACTTCCCGGCTGGGCTCGTCTTGGATGGGCGTCGGGGCGCGGGGCGAGCTCGGTCTGCTGTCCCGTAGCACCTGGATCTGGTTCCAGACGCGCGTCCTCATGCCAAAGGACGGGATGTCCAGCTCCTTCAGGTCCTCAAACTTCAATGTGATTAGGATGGGCCCGTTGATGTCGTTCTCCACGAAGCGGCCGGCAACCGAGAGCTCAATGCCGGCATTAAGCATAGACTGCGCAACCATCTCGGGGGTCCACGAGACAAGCTCTCTTGACTCGAGCTCTTCGTACGTAAACTGGAAGGGGCCGCTCTGTTGTTGTCTTGACTGAGGCATGGGCGGTTGTTGCGGTCTGATGTGCTTGAAAGGCTCATCAAACGGCCGCGCCGTCTTTGGTGTGATAGGGGAGAGGCTCAGGACGGCCTCGTCAAAGTAGCCCGAACTGGAGGCGCGGAACAGGTGCGGGCCTGTAGGGCCCTCGATCTTCTTGTTCGAGTGCTCGACCTCGACAGCGTACATCATGCGCCCTTGACTTGACCTCGGCGTTGACACCTCATCGTAGGATGAAAGTGTTGTGATACTTGGTTGGCCGCCGGACTGCGCGCATGTTAGTCGCTGCCAGCTGGCGCTGCTTCAAATACAAACAAATCACTTACGGAGTTGACGCTGATGCGAGGGGAGTTGTCCTCGAACTCACTGAGCACCTCATCGTCCCATTCCATGTCCATGAATTCCGTTGCTACCGATGTTGGTCTCTGCGGCTCGGCCTTGATACCGAAGAACGTGTCACGCAAGGTTGCCTTCTCGCGCATCTCATGGCGCATGCGACGCTCGCCCATGGCGTATGCCTGTGGGTAATTCTGCGCCGAGGTCAGCCTTAAGCCGCCACGCGCAACGCTAAACCCATTGGATTCGTCTGGGCTTACCATTTTGTGTATACCGGCGAGGGGTGTTCTCTATGCGGGAAGTATGGGATATCAAAGAGGCATGGACTGGCTGTACCCGACTCGCAGTCTACAGCGCAGAGTAGCCTCTTTTGAGATATTTGGTTCGGTGAAGTGGGAAATTGGGGGTAAAGGCCGTTGCCGGCAGCACTCTGCTCTAGGGATACCCCGATGATGAAGCTTGTAGATGGATGGTGGGGGGGGGGGGGGATGCACGCAGTGCAAGCTGTACGACGCCTCAGGGAGGGTGAGTCAAGCTAGGAAACGGACTAGCAAAAAGCAGAGGAAAAGGAAAATAGTCCAGCAGAGCCGAATATGCTCGTTTGGTATGTAGCAGGTCGCAAAAGAGAAGAAGGAGGGGATCCGGTACAAGGCGGGCGCCTACCGCGAGTTATGTATGTCTAGTGTGTCCATGGACAGCGGAGCGTGTAGGGGTAACGGGTTGGGGGGGTGGTTGAGGTCGGATCACAGCACATAACGCAGTGCACGCGCAGTTGTCCCATCACCCCCATGCCCATATTCATATGCTCGGCGGTTCTGATGTGATTCGACCGGTGGCACTTGCACACGGATCCGATGGTGGTACTCTCAACAGGCCAGTCCAGTGTATAATAATAGCCCGGTGGTTGCGTGGACAGGTATGGGTAGGGACGAGATATTAGGGGAGGAGAGAGTGTGTGGGTGGCCAAGCGGGCAACGGCCTAGCCAAGGGCCATGGACGACTATCGGCGGCGCCATGTAGTGGGTGAAGAGGTATGCTCGAAGTTGGTTACCTGGTCAGATGGGAGGGAAGGGGGGGTGTGAGCCGGTCAGCATCCATGTAGACGGCGATACACAACATCCAGCACTTGCACTTGCACTTGCAGTGAAGCAACACACAGGACGCAGGACGCAGCATGTCCAGGACAGGCACAGCGCAGCGCAGTAGTCAAGAGCGGCAGGAGGAGGAGGAGGAGAAGAAGAAGAAGGACCCGGCATGGGGAAAGGAGGGGGTTGCGCGTGAATCGGAGAGACGAGAGAGACAGAGTGTGGTGAAGGCAGGTGTGGTGTTCGAAGATGGTCTAGACGGCGCGAAGATCGGGCAATGCCAGCTATTGATTGGACAGGAACGGGAAACAGCGCAGACGTGAAAAAGGCAGGCACCGCTGAAGGCCTCATCATTGGACAAAATTCACGTTGTGCGACTTTATTTTAAGGAACGCTAACACGCCATTGGCCAGAAAGCCCGACGCACCCCGGCACCGCTACGGCGGTTTTCTTTTCTTTTTATAATTAAGCGCCCGTCTACTCGATTCGGCGGCCAGTCGCTGTCGCTTGTCGTCAAGACAAAAGTGGGGACCTGCCCGCCGTCAACGGCGCGAGAAATGGGAAAGGCAGGAAGGAGGAGACGGGAAAAAGACACAGAACGGAAAGAGGGGAGGGGAGGGGAGGGGAGGGGACGGTGGGGATTGGGTCCGCCGGTTCATGACGCTAAACTCGGCTCTCTCACCTCCCTCACCTCACACCTCTCGCACCTCACTCACATCTCACCTTCGACCTCCTGGTAGTTCGTTCACACGCCCCCAAATGCCACTAGCCCACCCACCTGCACATGCCCATCACAGAGACTCGACATTTGTTCGTCCTACCCTCCCTACCCTCCCTCTACCAATCCAACTAAGAACCTAAAGGCCCTGTTCGTTCGTCACCCTGCAATGGCCAGGGGCAGGACAAGCTTCCCCGGCACACACACTTTCTCTCGATGCCTTTCGTGGTGGTTGCATGCCAAAAAAGCAAAGAGCACTCGACCCGCCGCCCCGCTCACCAACTGCTTACTACCGGTACATCGTGCCTTCCTACGGAGGATGTAGGCACTATCCGTACTATCTAGGTGTATGCTTGTGCCAGCGTCCGACTGCCCACAGCTCTGCACTGAGAGTTCGGTGGATAGATGCGCGTATTCAGACCCCACGCCGTCCTACCGCCTGCTGTTCGCGGTTCCCGCCATGCCATTGCCACGTTCTTATTCCTGTCATCGGATTCCCATCTTGCCGTGTCCCTTTGTCCCAGGCGAACCCGCCACACGCGACTCTTGTCTTGACTTGACACTTGGCAGCTAAGTCGTGTGCATCAGGCAAACCCTATGCGCCGCCACATTGCTATCCAGCAGTGGCCGTGTAATTGAGGGAGCAAGCCCAAGCCATCTTTTTGCGACGACCCCCCCGACGAACTTTTGGCCGGAAAAGGCCTCGACAATGTTTGGATGAGTATCCGTACCTCGCTCAGTTTTGCATCATGACCATGGAGCAATCACAGACATTCCATCCCAACACCGACCACCACCCGCTCGACCGTCCATCAGAAAAAGAGATGGTTGAGAAAAAAGCAAAAGTGCCAGTCCTCTCGACCCCGGTTCCTGCCTCTTCTACCGTTGCACACCCCCCGGCTGCCCACAGCCACCACCACCAACTCTCTGCTCTCGTCTCGACGAGCTTCCGACGACAACGGACAAGGGCAGGACAGGACCCCACCATCATCAACTGACTTGACTTTCCCCTCACCGTCTCATCAGCCACTCGGTTCGCTCGTCGGGCCTCCATCGGAGGGATCCCATCGAGAGCCGAGACTGCTCTTCTGGCCAGGACAATGGAGGCCAATGGCCTCACAAAGATAGAAAATAAAAAACCCCTTGGATGAGGCGATATCCTTCGTCCCTTTTTTGGAATGGGTATCTGGCGAGTGGGACGGGATAGATGGTCGGCATCTCAATGGGTCCTGCAAACGATAGCTTGCTTCATTGCTGGCCGTTGACCCGTCGACCCGTTGCGTTGCGTCGCTCCACCCACCCGGCGTGCGACCATCGGCGCTGCCCGTTGGATTGCTCGGCCATTAGCCTCGCCTCGCCCTCAGCTCGCAAATCAAGACGTCCCCGAATGTTTGCTGCCCAATCACTCCAAGACGATAGCGAACAACGTGACCACATGCGGCCACGGCACATGACTTTACCCGCCCCCAGCTGGCCTTCTCTCCTCGCCGCTGGGGAAAATTTGATAACGGAAGGCGTAACTCTCGTCGAATCGCCGTTGTGCCCCTTGTCGCCTACCCACGTATGACTTCATGACCTTTTGGTCCTTGCAGATGGCGGTCTGAATGTGACGAGAAGACATGGTTTGTTGCAGGGCGTCTTTTTGGCTTTTGCAGCTGTATGTATGCACCCGTCGTTAGCTTCCACAGCTCGATGCCGTGGAACAAATCTTCTTGGCCTTGTTTGCTCGGTGGGAATCGGACAACCCTTTCGGTGAGAGCGAGAACGAGAGGGAGAGAGAGGGACGGAGGGAGGGAGGCTGGCGGGAAACAGGTTTGATAGGTTGGCGACGTTCGTGGACCTGGAACGGGTGGCACGACAGGACATCGGGGGCCAGCTTTTTACCCCGCAGAACGGTTGAGACAAATATGCAATGTGCCCAATGCTTGAAGGGGTGAGTGCTGCCACCCTCCCCTCCTAGTGTAAGTTCACGGATTGGGAAGTGGTGATATCCGATGGTGCTGCCGGTAATCGGACCGCTGTGGAATTGGCTCTCGCCACACCACTCTAATCTGGACAGGATCTGATATGAACAACCCTGATATTAACAGCCCGAGTGAGCCAATATCCGTCTAACCATGACAAAAATGTCAAAAATCACATCACTACGACGAGTCGTTGTATTGTTGCTGCCCGGCAGCCACGTTCAATCCCCTCCTCTCGGGGGCTGGCAAGCTTCGAGTTGCGCGACATATGCCGCCGTGTGTCAAGGTCGGTGAAGCATGGCGTACACTCCACAAGCAACAGCACAACAGGTGCGCTGGAAAGGCGAGGTAAAGGTCGACCCTGGGTATTATCGCTGAGTCATAGACAGCCTAAAGATGCTGTGAAAGACAACCCAGTTCTTGCGTTAGCAGTGTGACGCTCTGCAGGGAAGCAGAAAAGCACGCTCCCGCTACTGCGTCTCCATCTTCCATGTCCATTCCAAGAGGTGTTCGATGCGTCTCCGAGACATGAGGAACCGTGGCATGAATCGACGGGACGCAGAAATGTCTTGCCTTCTTCACCGACTCTTCATGCTGCCTGGCATATTCGCGGATGATCTCATCCGATGGATCCCGTGACTGAGGGAGGCGTGTCCGACGACGCTGTGGTGTCTCGGACAGATCAATCAATAGCCCCCGCCTTTCGCCATGCCTCAATCCTTTCAACGACACCCAAGCAAATCTTGTCCGACAGTAGCCGGGTTGCGCAGCGAAAACACATGGCACCCGAATGAGTGAACCGTCAACCAGTAGGATGGCAAACTGGCGAGATGCTAATGCTAAGAGCTGAAGGAAAGCCCAATAATGGACAATTGACTGTCGATAAACGTGCTTCGCGGCCGACTCGACCCGATGATCATTCGAAATTGTGTACGAGACTGTGCGAGCTTCCAAGGCAATTGGACGGGCCTCCACGTTCAATCTCTGATCCTGGAGGGAAATCATCAAATACGGCCAACAGTGACAAGGGCCCAGTGCACCTTGCACACCACCCCCTCACGCGTAAGGGAGCTAGGGGGTTGTTTGAAGGTCGAAAGGGAAGGGGGGGGGGGCATGGTGTGTGGTTTGGGGAAGAGTCCTTCGGGCGATTTAGCACACCCAACTTCGAGGATTCTCTTTGGCGTGTGTGGATGTTGAGACTAGGATTCCACAGATATGTCCCTAATACGTTGCCTATGTTCCCCATTGAGTTTACCACAACACATCTTGACGCGCACTCACATGATGGCGGACCAATGCGAGTTTCGCACCACTGTTATCGAGGGATGACTCTGATGCTCATGCCAGACAGTGGATCACGAAGACCAAAGAGGTTTGTGATGGTGTCGACGAGTCTCAACGACAGGAGCATTGAACTATGGACGTTGGTGAGACCTGGGGAACGTCTCTGTAAGATCGCATGGCGGTGCGGCGCTGGTGGCTTGAGCAAAACGGGCAGATCATCGTGATTTCGGTCCGCCAACACGCGCTGCACTAGCGGCATGTCGAAAAGGGCTCCCATTTCGCAGTTGCCAAGGTGGGGGCGAATCGGCTCTGGGGGAATGGCTTATCTGTGGTGTGATTGGCAGTCTTCCATGAGGTTGTATTACGGTCGAGATCACAATAAAGGCCCTTGTCTGCGGTCGCCTCCTGAGGCCCCCTTTGTCATGATCTCTGAATGCAACCTCGCATTTGCAATTGGCCATTCATGGGGACACATCTTCATGTTGTTGGGCTGCTTCACTGCCACCCGGCGCGATTTGAGTTGTCACCCGTCAGAGGGACACTTGCAGGTAACCAGCCACACTGACACTGAATTACAAAAACATGAAGATGAGAATGAAAAATGAAAGTAAAGTAAAGTAGAGATGCGACCATGAAACTTCATGCAAATTCTGGCATGGTGCCATGGGGTCCGAGACCAAGCCTCGTTGGGGGCCGGATTTTGCAAATCTCAAATGTCGTTTGCCCTGTATCTGTGAATCTGTGCCGCAAAAGCCAGTCAGTATTTGAGTAAGCCAAGTCGGGGGTTGAACCCAAGAGAGTAGATCCACAGGTTCAGCGGGAGAGCGGGAGAGCATGGATATCGTACAGTGCTCCCGTACGGTATGGAGCTGAGGGTCTGGGGGCAGGGGTCTCCTTGCCTCTTGATATTTGCGCAATCAACCAAAATGGATCGTCTCCCGGGCTGGTTAACGTTGCAACGTTTGCTGGCTCACCGGCCGTCCTTGGAGCTGCGGCCGTAAGATTCTTGCCCAAAGGCAAACAACGCGCGCCGAGCGAGGCTAAAGCCTAGAATCCTCGAGTCCTACTAGGGTCTGTGGTGATATGCCGCGGGTGGCTGGGGTATAGAAGCAAGCGATGTTGCGCCGTTCGTGAGCTGTTAGCGGAAGGGCGGGAAGACTGGGATACCCGGGCATGGTCTCCTCCGCAAAAGCAGTAGCGGCCGTCTCCCTGCCATCCGACGTCTTAACCCTCAAGGTTTAGCGATATTGTTCACATCGCATCACACTAAACTAGCCACAACAGGACAGTGATGATGAGCAGTAAACACACCTCGACGCCTCAATGTCCGTCGGCGAATCAGGGCCGCACCAGTCCGGTTGGTATCGCTGCTGACAAAAGGATGAAGCCGACGGAGGCTGTGGCCAGGAGAGAACGGTGGGTGGTTAGGAGAAACGGAAATTGCTGTGTGATAGAGGCGTCCACCTCTCGCATCTAACATTGGTTGGTGTTAATGATCCCGTCAACTCGACTGAACGGTTCGATGTCACCCACAAAAGTAAAAAGAGTCTCTGGGGCCGAGGAAGAGTGCTTGGCTAGGCCGATCGACAATCATGCGATACGTAAAATGCGGTTGCATTCTGTCCAAGATTATGTCAGCTACAGTGGCGTCCGTACAAGCTGAGAGTGCAAGGGTGGATGAAGTCATAACGAGGATCTATTAGCCAGTAGTGTTGCGATGACAGAAAGGCAACCAACTGGCAAAGGCTGCTATAACTTCTAACCGGATATACTGGCGTATTCCGCGGAATGGACGATGACGAGCGACAGGCAATGCGGCAGGCAATACTGCGGCACGGGCGGGACGGGCAGGAACTCGTTGCGGATCCCGGCCAGGGACCGGGGGAGCAAAGAGATTGGCGATGATCGTAGGCATTTGTGATGATTGGGATTGTCAGCGGGCGGAAAACAACAAGGCTACTGCGCGAAAGAGAAAAAAGCAACGGACCCCGGACTGCGTGCCGATGAAAGCAGGTGCGAAAGGCACGGCACGGATTCTGTGCATGCTAGGGGGGGCCGGGCTGGTTGCTTGGTGCTGTTGGGTTCAGTTGCCTGTCTACGCACGACAGTTTCGACAGCAGGACTGCGGCACGGTAGATGGGAGGAAGGCAAACCAAAGATCCGTTACGGCCAAGGGATCGGACGGAGGGAGGTCGGGTTGGGTTCGGTTGTGTTGTGTTGTTGGGGCTAATTAGGTCGGTCAGGTGCGTGTCGCTGGTTGGAGCTAATTACCCAGGTCGGTTAGGCGTATGTCGTTGGCACAAGCTGGGACCATAATTAGCCCGCATATCCTAGGATTGAATCATTAGCACACTATTGAAGTGCCGTGACATGGCGAAAGCAGGGTTAAACTCGCGGCCGCGAGGGCTAAATCCCGCAGGTTGGGGGTTAAATAAAAATAGCAGCGGATGTTAGTCGAGGTGCGCGTGGTCTGCGGGTGACGATAAACACCTGCAGCGGCTAGACAGACGATGTGACGGCTCGAAGGGCATGCAGCGGAGACGTGCTGCCCAAATTAGCCCAAGATGTCAGAACCGAAAGAGGGCTAATGGGACAAGTTAGAATGACGCAGATGGGGTAAATTACCCTGGATCACATCACGCAGCCAAAGCTGGGCGGCTAATTAGGCCGCCAGAAATAGGTTGTCCCGAAGGTCACTGGAGAAACGGTCGGATGGACGAGGTGACGGTGACTGACCCGAGCGTCCCGTTCTGGAAGGTGGTGAGGACATGGTGTCCGTGACATGGCAAGAAGAAGCGTCGTCCATTGTCCATTGTTAATAGTTAGCGGGAGATCATCGGCGGACCTTGTCCGACGTGCCTCCTTTACGGAAGCAAGCGGAGAGCGTGCACCGTTGCCATTGGACGATTTTTGACAGAAAACCTAACCTTGATTGGGCGGACGGATATCTGAGGGACGTGCCTTCCGCTGCAGCATTCTTCCCTCAAGCGAAGCAGGAGCCATCATGCAAACCCCGCGAGAAGGCGCCCTGTCAGATGCCGCGCCCCCGCCACCTATTGGACAAAGCTCAAATCCCGTGCATGACGCTAGCCGGGTAGCCCTGACCAATATTTCCTGCACGATCTGGTCGTCCTCAGCCTCCAGCAGCCAATCCGGGGGGAGATCAACCCTCTCACAAGATTTTAGATCCCTGTTGCATCACAAGCGCTAAGAAACGGTTGGTCCCGAAGCCCTGCACGAGGCTTTGAGTCGTCACATCTCTCGGTCGAATCAGCGTGGGAGAAGGCACAAAGGATTCTCGACTGACGGACAAGACGCTAAAAGACGTACGAGAACAGAAAGACGAGGCAGGTAGGTAGGTACACTACTGAGGAGAAGAAAGGAAAAACCACTGCCGACAATTGGAGAGACAAGCAGTCAACCGCGCCCCTGTCCTTGTACCCTCACTATCCGCAGCCGTTTTTTTCGCGCCGACTGTCCCGAAATCTTGAAGGCTCGGACGGAGCGGAGCAACTTGCACGACATCTCCCGCGATGCCATGGTACCCCCTGGCTTGCTACACCCAACACCAGATTTGTCAGTAGTCTGGTATCGATGCCCAAGTACTAGTTGGTGCTTTTTGGGACTCCTCCGCCGTCGAAACCCACAAACGCCTTCCTTCCTTCTGTCAACATGGGCGGATACCTGTCTCCTCGCCCGTGGTCCCGTACGATCCGAGGTATTTTCCCTCTTTTAGTCGGTCTCCTCGGACTACAAGCCTTCAGCGCCCGCGGGTTCTTCTCATGCACGACATGTACCAGCCAATTCAGGCGTTGGCCGCCATTCCCTGCCTTCTCATTTGTGGATCATCTCCATCTTCTAGATGGAGATCTCCTAGAGAGAGAGAGAGAGAGAGAGAGAGAGAGAGAGAGAGAGAGAGAGAGAGACCGGTTGAAGGGGCTAGTAGGCGTGGAATTGGACATCACGAAGACACGAATTTGATCAGGACCTCGGAGAAACCGTCGGCCTTGGACACAATGGCCTTGAAGATCTTTCCCGGAACGTCTCCAGGCTGATTGCCATATTTTGATGAGACCCGGTGGGGGTTCCAACCGCCGACAAGTCATGTCCCGCACATCGGCATCCATCATGCACCCGTGAAGCGAGGCTCTTCACATGGGATGATCTGATGCACCCAATATGTTTGTTAGACACAGGGCTGCCTACCATGCTGAAAATGATTGATAGGGGCAGCAAGGTTGTTCCACATCCATGTAACCCCACGGCTTCTTGGTCGGCTTTTACTGTTGGCTCCGTCTACACTGGCTCTAGTGGTGGATGTGTTGGTGGTTGACTAACTCCGTGCAAGTACATGCGACCCTAGGCCCACGGCCGCTCTATTCTGCAAGGATCAGCCCAGCTAGGCATTGTTCTGGTCCTCAGTTACTCGGCCCCCGAACGTCTCTTGTGAAGCCGTGCCATCGCAGGCCATCTTGGCGGCCGAGAGGGACATACTACGTATAGCGACACCGCTTGGCGCAGAAGACGGTACAACGGGAAGAAGCAAGGGCAAAGTGATGCTAGTTTGTCTGCCCGCTTGCAGTTCCAGCTGTGCAAGGCACTCCTCCCGCGGTGTAAACGGGAGCAGCCACAATTGCCCATCATGATGTTTTCATACAGCCGATATTGGAGACCAACGGCTGCACCAGCCAGGACCCGGGCAGAGGGCAGTGGACGCGGTATCGACAGCCGACAGCCGGGGAGGCATATGGCCAGAATGGTACATGGCCGCAGGCAAGGTTGGCATATCGAGTTGGGCAAACAGCAAGCGGACCCCATGTGCGGTTCTGCATGTCTCTGCATCGCGTGTGGACCGGATGGTTGAGGGTGACATTGGTCCCCATGGCCCACCACCCAAAGGTCAGCAATGACAAGCAACGGCATGCATGCGTTGACCGTGTGGCCCGTTGAGTCGCTCGACAGATGCGGTCACCCATGTCGTCCATCTCGAAGCTGGGCCCCTCCTGTCCTCGACCTATCCATTCCTATTCTATTCTCGTGTGGGACCAACTCGGAGTGCGACCGCCCTCGCGGCCCAATCCCATTGGAGGCTGTAAGCGCAGGTCCAAGTCTTACGGAGTCATGTCGAGGTGAAGGCGGCTGGCTGGCCGGCCTGCCTTGTGCCCTAGTTTTCGTTAGTTTGGATGTAGTAGAGAGAGACTCACTCTTTCGGGAGCATGGGTGCACACACACGCACACACGCACCCATACACACACGCACACACACGCACACACACACACACAGCTTGATCTGGGCGTGGCCAAATTTAGAACATGACTGCTGGCTGGTTGGCTACGTAGCCAACAGCAGACAGGCAGACCAGCCAAAGGCCCGTTGGTTGAGCAAAAAGGAGGACGGCCATGATGAGGGCGGCCACAATATAAGACTTTGGGCCATCCATCGCCACCAGTTGGATTCTTGTCTCTCCTCTCGTTGATCTGTAGAAGTCAAGAAGAAGGAAAGTGATCCAAGTGTTGTTCAAGGTTGTTTTCTCTGTTATTCATCATTCTGTTTTTTGCTACCATCCCTCCGCACTCGTCCGAAACCCCAACCACTCGAGATAATCGCAAGCCGGACTTGCTCGACAAACAGTCATTCATTCGATAATACCGAACCACACACCCATACAACAGTCATTTGCAATTAGCAATATTCTGCCCAGCGCGCCGCCTTGTTACAGTTCGCAAAGCGAAATCAGAGCAGCCAAGAAATCATTTCTGCGTCGAAACGAGGAGAAAATCGACAGGGAAAAAAACAATAATTCATTAATCTTGATACGACCGTGATTTGGGTTTCGGGAAAATCGACAAGCCCATTCGACAAACAACCCGGTCTCTCATCTCAAATTGCCTTGACAGCGGGCGAGTGAACAGACGTTTTCTGGCCACAGACTCACTTCTTCCCCCTCTTCTCAGTATCCAGGTCGCCCCGCCTTATTCGCTTGGCTACCAGGAAGGAAGCAGAGAGCACTGAGGAACAGACAGACTGCCGCAGCCTCCCCTCTCCGCCCCCCCTCTCTCTCTACTACTTGCTCACACGCTTCATTTGGTGCACACAAATCAGAAGGAGAAGCACGCACCACACGTACTTGCACCCCCCCCGCACCCTGGTTGCTCTTCCCTGGTCTAGTGCACAGTACAGTTCGCTCCAGGCCCATACAGTGCAACGGTTCCTCCTCACACACCCCCCTGGTCCCTGAATCCCGGCCTAGACGGTTCATCACTGCACACCCCACCCACCCCCCTCCTCCCTGTCTTCCTCTCCACCCCAGCCAGCCAGCCAGCCAGCTCTAGCTCTGTCTTCGCTGCTCGGCTTGTCATTCAACGCAGGTACCCCCATCGCGAGATAGAAGGGTACAAATGTCAACTCTACCCCCCAACCACATTCGATCCGACTTCATGAGATCAACAGCTGCAGTCAACATGGCGGTCGCATCATCTGCGAAGGCCAAGTCGGCCTGCAAAGCCAACAGCAACAACAATGCCAACTCCAACAAGGCAAAGTCACAGATGCACCGTCGTTCAAGAACAGGTACGTCTTATCTATCTACCTATGCTTGGCTCTACCTTTCTGTCTTCCACCCCCAAAACCATTAAGCTTCTATCACACGAGCAAACTCTCTCGCTTGACTTACACCCGAGTGCTACTTACACCGGCTTCTCGCCTCCTTCCACCCAACCACGTTCATTTGCCCTCCCACTCAGCTGCCATGGCTCGCTTGAACTCTCGATGCTAATCGCCTTTCTTTTCAGGATGCTACACCTGCAGACTGCGCCGCAAGAAGTGCGACGAGGGCTCGCCCATGTGTTCCGCTTGCAAACACCTCGGTTTGACATGCGAATACAAGCGGCCAATGTGGTGGAGCAACAACGACGCTCGCCGCAAGCATAAGGACGACATCAAGACGATCATCAAGCGCAAGAAGCTTTCCGAAAAGGCGTCACACACGATTCAGACTTCCGTCGGCTCGCCCCCGGGCCTGTCGCACTCGCTTCCCACCTCCGCCACCTTCTCCGACCCCCTTGACCGCACCCGCTCTGCCTCCATCGACTCGCACTTTTCCACGGCTTTCAACTTCAACAGCCCGCCAACTGTCGGTGCCGAGTATGGCACCTACAACCCGCAGATGCACCCTGACTTCATGTACAGCGGCTTCCCCTCACCGTATGAGATTGATGTCAAGACGGAACGACAGGTCTACATGAACGATGTGCCCACCCTGAGGGAGTCGACCATTTCCACCTTCAGCACCTTTCACACTCCTCCTCCACCAGGAACCATTTTGCCCTCGTCTGTACCCCTCGACGGCGAATGGACCGAGCAGGTTTATTCAGAGCGCAAGGAATCTCTCAGCGAGGAAACCCTCAACGTCAACTTCTTCGACTTCTCCCATGGCCCAGCCATGTCCAACCGCCAAGTCGCAATTGAGCTCGACGACAACGACCAACGGCTGCTGGACCACTTCATCCAGTTCGTCCTGCCCACCATCTTCCCCATCCTCGACACCAACCAGCACGGCTCGGTCGGCTCTGACCTGATCCTCCCCGCCCTTCAAAGCAACAAGGGCTACCTGCACTGCTGCTTGAGCATCGCCGCTCAGCACTACAAGGCGACGATCAATGTATCCGGCGACGAGATCGACCAGGACATCATGCGCCACCGCTATGCCACCATCTCGGCCCTGTGCGATGCTCTCACCAAGGACGAGAACCACCAGGAGATTCTTGATGCTGCCTTGGGTCTCATATTCTTCCAGTGTGTCGTCGGCCGCTTCGACGACGCGCTCCCCGACATCCCATGGCATCAGCACTTCCAAGCTGCCATCAGCTTGGTGCAGAAGCTTGACCTTCCCCGCCTCGTCTCGGACCCCAGTGAGCAGATGAACCAGACGCCCTTCAACATGACCTTGACGTCTTGGATCGACATCCTGGGCGCGACAATGCAAGGACAAGCGCCCACCTTCGCCCACACCTACCGCGAGAAGCACCTGTCAAACAACCCCAGCCTCGGTCTCCGCGAGCTCATGGGCTGTGATGACCGTGTCATGTACCTCATCTCTGAGATTGCCTGCCTCGAGGCTCTCAAGAGCAGTGGCATGGACGACATCACCCTCTGCCAACACGTGCACGCACTTGGCGACCAGATCAACCTTACCGAGATAGGGGAATCCGGTCCCAAGATGCCTTACAACAACAACGGAAGCCTTTCGCCGAAACAACTTTCCAAGAACATGACGGCCGCTTTCCGTATTGCCGCTCGCATCTACCTATGCAGCTTGGTGCCCGGCTTCAACCCCGCGCAAGCCTCCTGCGTCGGTCTCGTTGAGAAGCTCGCCAACGTCCTCCAACTCATCCCCTCGGGGCCTGGAGGATTCGACCGCAGCCTCGTCTGGGTCTACCTCGTCGGCGGCTCTGTCAGCTTGCCTGGCAGTTCTTTCCGTGCCCTCTTTGAGGACCGCGTTGCCCAGCTTGGCGACGTCTCCGACTGCGGTTCATTCGGCCGCGTCGCCTCGCTCCTTAACGAAGTCTGGATTCAGACGGGCAGCATTAAGAGCAGCGACAGCTGCGCTGGCAGCCCTGGTTCCTCCTCGGGATCGGAGGCGGTAGCATACATCCACTGGCGGGATGTCATGCAGATGAAGGGCTGGGACTTCTTGTTGATCTGATAGCCTGGCTGGTCCCGGGCCGAACAGATATTAGCACTCACCGGTCCTCGTCTGCATGGTGTGCGTACCGCCTTCGCAAAGTGATGCAGGCAATCGCCCATTCCCTTTTGCGCGAACCAGGACGCTACTGCCAGCCAGTTTCGCGCTGCTGGACACATTGTTATCTTCTCTTCCAACTTTTTTTCTTTCTTTTTCTCCCCCCCCCCCACGTTTTGATACCACAATTTCTTTTTCCACCTACACATTTATATATCGGCCTTTTCAAGGTTGCTCTGGGGTTACTAGAAGGACACGCCGCAAGGCATACGGAGCGGACATGAACAACGAGAGCGAAGACACTTGGACTACACTTTATTCTGGACACTTTCCTGGGTGAGGGTACGCGGGGCAGCTGGGCCTGGCTGCCGGGATGATGGATGACGATGATGACGGAAAAAGGACCGCTGGGATGGGGCCTTTGGAACATGCAATGGGAAACGTGAGATGCGACGAACGGCTTTTTTCTCCCTTTATCAGACGGGAAACTATCTTCATTCCATCTTAGTTCTGTCTGATCTATTCGATTTCGGCTGTCACTGGGTATACCGCATCATGAGCATGGGAAATGGGCTTCATCGGCGTTTTTTTGGGGACATGGGAATAGCATTTCGGTGCATCTGGACTGGATCGGATGGATCAAAGAGAAGAGCTCTGGGAGCTGTGATGGGCTAGCTTCCCTGTTGACTTCTTCACTTTGGGGTTCGATCGGCGGCCTTGCTCCACGGAGCATTGGCCGGATCGAGCAAGATTGGGATTCATGTAATACCAAGTTATACCCAACAATTTTAAAAAAGCAAATACTTGAAATCATTGACAACGGTTCCCGTTTGCGTTTAATCAATTTGCCAAGGTGACGATGGAGAGCAACAAACTCTCGCGCAGTCAAGTTCTGCTCTTGGGCCGAGCGAGCGTTACTGTCTCGCGCCCCGGTCCATGCTAGGGATATCCGAGCGGATTACTGCTCATAGCGGCGAGCAATACCCACCGCCACCACCTTCCCTTTTAAAAGCACTTCGGCCGAAGCTTACCTCTCAACGGACGGGAAGGCGGGGAGGCGGGGAGGCGGGGGGCAGGTCAGCAAACCGAATTGGGAGGATGATGCTCGGCAAAAGACTTTTCCACTCAAAAAGCAAAGTTAAAGTTAAAAAGCAAAGAGAGGCAGAAAGAGAGATAGATGGAGAGTGTATGATTGTACCTATGCAGGCGGTCGATTGAGGAGTGACAGAGGCCCCCCCCTCCACCCCGGTCGAGTTGCAAAGGAATGGCGTCGACGGCTTGGGGGTTTGTGCGGTGCACCTGCACCTGCACGAAGATGACCAGATAGTATCATTGTTCACGGGCGCGTGTATTGTCTCTGCTCTCTCGCGCAATATGCAACTTCTTGCCTGCCCATTGGATCCCTCCTGTCTGCCACGGTATCCGACGGGCGACGTCTCCCCCTGGGTTGAGGTTCAAATAGAGCAGAGAGAGCAATGAAGGCCACATAGGAAAGCACTTTACACGCTGTGCTGCGCCGCGGCCCTGCCCTGGTCCCGTTCTGTGCTGCACTTCCCTAGACTGCTCTGGAGACTAATGGGATTCCTGTAAGGGGGAGGCAGAAGGGGGGGGGGGGGGGGGGTCGGGGTAGCACAACGACGACGACGGGCTCGTGTATGTGAGTGAGTGGCAGTCTGTACAGTCACCAAAGGTCCGCACTTGCGTCCACCCCGATAGCGGTGAACCAGAAACACGCATGGTAGGGCTCGGTGAGCTTGGGGGTAAGAGGAGGGGGAAGGTGTGTGTGTGACCCTTGGGATGTTTGCTCACCTGACGTCTTCTCGGGTTGTGGACGCGGTTTCTGGTGGTGGCTGTCTTTGCCGGGTTTCTCAATTGGGAAGTCCCCCGTTATCCCAGGGTCGTCGAGCAAGAAAGAGAGAGACCGGTGGACGATAGCCGTGTTGACGACGTCAGGGCGATGGCAGTGAGTGACGGGAGATAGGACGATGTGGGCACAGAATGTGGAACGTGCGAGCGATGCTGGTGAACTGCAGTCTATCCCGCCCGCACAGTCGCGAACGTCTGCCGTGTTCATTGGCATGGGGGAAGACGAAGGGGATAAGTCAGCTTTGGGGGGGGGTTGGATGGGGGGCGCATCGTATCATCTCTAGCCTTTCGGGAGTGGGTGTAGAGAAAGATGGCTCGAGAGACTGGGGCCAGGTCACAGTATCAAGTTAACTGTGAAGAATTTACCTCATTTACTTTTCTTCTTCTTCACTTCTCACTCTCCGGTTCCTCACGCTCTGCCATCTCACATCTTTGGAGTACACTCCCCCCTTCGGCTGCAGGTGCTGGGGGAATTTTTGTGGTTTGTGCAGGCATTCCTGAACGGCAAGAGACAGGGGGAGGAAGGAACAACACTCGGGCGGATGGTCTCAGATGACGGAAAGGACATGGACATTCCCTGCACGCCACCCGTCCACTACCCGTACCTGCAAACTATTGCAGAAAAAAAGAAGAAAAAAAAAAAAAAGGGATGTTCACCGCCGTTTACGAGTCACAACGCACAGTTCGCGCGTGTGTGAATCATTGTGAATTGGCTATGGGGTTGGGGTACCTGAGGGGGGGTTGTACGTAGTAGCGTGGTGAGGTAGCGTAGTCGGTAGTTCACACTAGGAAAACAGGGAAATGTGAGAGAAAAATGCGAGATATGCTCGAGGGTATCCACGTGATGGGCCTGACTGCGGCTGCGATTTGTCTCTACTTGAACGACGTTGGCGAATTGGGCCGGCATTTTGACGTCCGTTTCCTCCATTGCTGGGGGCCTTTGCAACGAAAACAGGCCACGGGATCGGAACGTGCATTCTGAAGAGTTTGGCGAATGCCGTGCTGTCGCGTGGGAGGGGTGTAAAGTCGACGATGTTGACGACAGTTGGGTACTCGCGGAGAGAGAGGGAGGGGCGCGATGGCGAAAAGGACATGGGCAAGAGGCAAGGGCTTCATTGAGGAGCATGGCAAGGCGGATTTCTGGATTTCTGGTCGTGGTGTAGATCATGGAGACGCCAGATGGCCGGGCAAGGAGGGGGGCTTCGGGTCGGGATGGGACCGCTTTGGTGGGGTTTTCGCACTTGGGACCCTTGAACACCCATCGTGGAATGAGGGACCGACTTACACTGCACACGCTCACCGACGGCAACAACGAGATACAGGCGGACGTGTGGGCACGGGATAGTTTGGACACGCCCCCCCTCCCCCCTTGACGAGCTGAAGTGAGGTGGACGTCGGCGACGGTGATGGTGACGACGATGCTACTGCGGATAGGCTGAGGCCCGTAGACGTGGTAATGGGCCGGCGGCGTGTCCCCCTCTGGGAGGCGGCACTTGAGTGGAGGATGGGGGATGTTTGTCTCCTGCCGGCTGCCGATCGGTCAAGGTGAGGATTCCGCGTGGCGGTCTTGTGACCGTCGTCCGAGAAATGAGGGAGCCGATATGACAAAAGGCCGGACACAGGACTGGACGAGACCAAAGTAGCGGTCGCAGTGGCTGGAACGATGGCGTACGTCACGTGTGGCTTGGTTCGGCGGGAGTGGCGGCGGGCCATTGGAGGTTAGTCTTGGTCTTGGTATCGCTCGCTTGGGAGTGTTCTCGGCGAAATCCAGAATCATAATCAGGCACCTTGTTCCTCGAGTCGATGCTGACAGGTCAGGCACAGACCACGAGGGCCTCTTTGATGTTGGTCTCTTTACACTAGTGAAGTTCTCTGCGAGGATCCAAGATGGGAAAGGCGGTTAAAGACGCCTAGGAAAGTAGAATACCTACCTTAGAACTGACCTACCTAGGTCAGTGTAGTTATTATTCTACCTACTACAAAGAGAAGGAGAGACGGACGCTAAAAGAGACGACAGCGGGGGGGAATGCAGGGGCCACCCCTAAATCAAGGCCCCACGACGCCACTGGCGAATCATACGCGCGCGTTTCCCGTGCGCGGCTACACTCTGGCACTCAATGACTGTTTTTGGGGACACGACTCTTGGGTTCTTAGTGCCGCTTGTTTCTTCACTGCGACTTTGTCGACCTCTCATGGCCCGTTTCTCGCCAACGAAAAAAGGCGTCGGCCATTTGGCGACACGAGGAGCGCATAGGTACCCGTGACCCCACAACGGAGGCGCTCGCCCTTCGTCGACAGCCTCTCGTTTTCCCTAGCCTAGCGACTACCCATACCAGCACTGCCTCATGGCCAGACGTCGTGCCGCCCAACGCGAGGGCGGTAGGTATTCGATAAACCGCAATTAGAAACACCCTTGCCGCCGCTGCTGCTCATTTGCTCTTCTCCTTTTCCTCCAATGGTTTTGCGACTTCAGATGACCAGAGGTCTGAATATCGGGCCCTTGACGCCCTATCAACTCTCTCACGATGACTTCACGGGGCTTGTTTGCTTCGGCACTGGCGACGTACGGCCTGCGCAACACCATTTCTCCACCACCTCCCTGCCCATAGCCCGACCGATCCCGGCCAGGTGAACGAACGGATGGGCGGCAGTGGCCCTGCGTTTCCATCGCGCTTGCATACGACGACTATTCTATTTGCAGCCAGGCCCCTCGCAAGTCGCCGCCATGCCGCCCAGCGGCCGCTTGGTTGGCCACCGTACAGCCTACCTCAGAGGCGAGGTTGATCGGGCGGCACCTCCCTTTGGGCAGAGGAGAGGCTCCTTCGTTTCGAACCGTGCAAGAGGACGATTGCCGAGTCTGCAGTGCTTCTTCTTCTCCCCCCCCCCCCCCCGCTATCCTTGGGAGCCCTCCGCCGAGTGGCAGAGGTAAGGGTCGAAAAGGATGGCCCTTGCCGCCTTACCGTGATATCAAGCCCACACCAAGAAAGATTGGGTTTGGGTGAGTTCTGCGCGGTGCCCAGTGGAAACAGAATCGTCATCCGTCGGGCCACCGCCTGACTCTTCTCTTCTCTTTGCTTGCCAAACCATTCTATTGACATCTGCCTTCTGAGGTCGTCATTGCCTGTTCGTCTTGCCATCGATCCTTTTGTGTGGCCTCTCGCCCACCCCCGTGTGTCATTGCGTGGTCCTTCCTTGTCTGACATATCATCTTCTGGGAATAACGACAAATTCATTGTGCGCTCGCGACCAATCTCACACGAAACATCTCCCAAGCTCGATTTATTTCTATACCTTTGTATCCCCTATACGACGAGTGTATCGGAGACTCTTACCCGTCTTTTGCCATGCTCTCGTTGACACAGCTCGCTGCCTGACTCCCCGACTTACACGCCTTCCAACAAACGCGACTGACTCCGTCGCAAGAGCCGTGTCCAACACGAGCTCTCCAACGCCGGCGAGAAACACATAGCTGAAAGACCACCACTACACTACTTTACTTCATATCAAGCGTGGCCATGGCGAGACTACGAAAACGCACACGAGCCACGGTGCTCTCACTTCTCCTCGCCCCCGCCCACGCCGCTTCCAACCCCTCCGTCTTTGCACGGCAAGAAACATGCACCGCCGACGGCTTCTCCCCCTGCGGCAATGGTCTCCCAGGCAATTTTTGCTGCGGGACAGGGACAAAGTGCATCACCCTGGCCGGGAACACGACCGTGCTCTGCTGCCCGGAAGGAAGCACCTGCGATAGAATCTCGCCTATCACCTGCAACATCGAACTGCAGGACGCCGCGACGCATCCCGATGCACAGATCAAGACAACAGCTCTCACCGGTAAGCTCGCCACCTGCGGCGTCGACAAGTGCTGTCCCTTTGGGTACACCTGCAATCAGAACCAGCAGTGTGTGGTAGACCCGGACCAGACCAAGAAGCCCGAAATCGTGTCCACCTCCATCCCCGGCCCAACATCCACCGGCGCCGCCCCGACCGTCATCCCTACTGTCATCCCTACCGTCATCCCTACCGTCATTCCCACCACCATCGCCGCCAGCGCAACTCCCGACAACGTCAACAACAACGGCAACGACAACAACGCGGACGGCAGCACCTTCCCCACCGCCATCGTTATCGGGGTCCTCTGCGGCGTGCTGGCGGGTGTAGGTCTCGGCGTTGCCCTCCTTCTCTTCCTCGCCCGCCGCCGCCGCCGCAACGCTCCGTTCCAAAACGAGAAGAAGCGCAGTGGCGCCCCGCGGCCCTCGACGTCAACCTCGTCCTTTGGCAACATCATCTCCGACCCCATCCCCATATCCGACTCCACCGTCCGGACCGACTTCATCCTCAAGACCCCGTCCACAGTCAACTCCCGCGGGTCTACCACGTTCCCGACTCGTTACGGAGCCGGCGGCGCCGGTTACCACACCCGACTCTCATCGACGGCGACGACGCTGGCGCACCAGCCCATCGGCCTCGCCCGCAGCGACTCCGCACCGCGGACGCCGCCAAACAAGACGCCGGAGCGCGGTGTCCCCGTTCCACCTATCCGCGGCATGCGCCCCAACTCCGGATCCCGGCGATACCACCCTTCAAGTGTCCCGAGCCCGCTCTCCCCGCCGAAGCCTGGGTACATCACGCGCGAGCCGAGCAGCGAGAGCATCAACGTGTTTGCAGACCCGCGGACCGTCGGGGGCGAGAGGCCCGGGGCGAAGAGGATGACGACGTTCACCGACATGATGGAGGAGGCGGAGCTCGGAGAGGTGAGGAGGGGGAAACCCTACGTTCTGCAGACGCCGCAGATGCCTTCGAAGATGAACCATGTAATCTGAAGGGAAAGCAAGACGGGAGATCTGTCTCTGGGAAGGTGCAGGGGGTTGTGTGTGCTTCCACGATACTGTCTTTTTGTAATCTTCGTACGATGTTCGATTCTTTTCTGGGGTTTTTTTTTTTGTGTGTGGAGAGACATGCTGGGTTCATGGATTTACGGGGAAGGAAGAGATATTAGACATTCGCTTTATTCATGTTCCATAGATGTTTTTAGAATGGTGGGGGAGAGACGGTTTTATCTTACCGGGCAACTGGGCGTTCTTGTGTTTTCTTTAGGATACCTTAGGATTATATACCCACGGTCGCTTTCTTCCTTTATAGTCAGCAGTCGCGAAAGTTTCTCATTTGGCGGCCCCAAGATGAGTACAAGGTCAGAATACACTTTCTCTTACAAACAAACAACACTCTTGATAGGTGCTTTTCTTCTCCCCGGTGATAATGCAGCAGGTAAAGGACAAGCTGCGGAAAACATGCAAGCCCTCCCTACTCTACCTACCTGGGTAAGCTGAAGAAAGTACGTGTTACAGTGGAATGTGCGACGTACAGGATATCTTGCAACATCATGGTTGGCGGTATTACCTCTGTACTATAGGTAGTCAAGTGATTCTCCGACGGCTTCCGTTAGCCTACCTGTGCGGGCGGGAATAGGGGCTTCATGGTGAATGAGGGACGAGATCTTCGAGGTGCTGCGCTACCGTCATTGCCTGTGTGCTTATTCCAAATGTAAAGAGACGGAATAACAAGGTGGGTTCCAGATATGTCACCACCAGAAGAAGCCCCTTCACTTCCCGGCATACCTCGCCCTCCACCCTAACTCAGCAGAAGACAAGCAAAGGCTACGCTACACTACCTATCCAAGCACAACATAATCCAAATCAATCAACCGGTGTAAAAGAGAGCATTGAAATAAGCTTAAATGTAAGGATATCGAAGTATTATCAAAAAGAAGAACACAATCAGGCTAGTAGGAAGGGGAGAAAACGGCAGAAAAGTTCCGTCTCAGAGTTTTACCCCAGTTGTTAGCAAACCCTGCCCCAAGAGGGTGTCGAACAGAGAGAGACCTCCCAGCCAGTGTTTAACCGTTCGGCTACCGCGTCCCGGGATGTCCCCTCGATGGAACATTTTGGGAGGAAGTTTGTGACATGGGTAGCAGGGGAGAGGGGGGGGGGCGAGCTGAGGACCGTGGCTGTCTGGCATGAGGCTGGGGATCAAAGAGCGCGCGGGTGGGGTGGGATGGTTTGACTGTTACCGTGGAACGACCGAAGCTTGGGGAGGGGGCGTAACGAAGAGGGCTGGGGGCGTAAACGGGAATCGGGACAAGAACAGGCACTCTTTCTGTGAAGATAGGCTGGATTGGTGACTTGGGGCTGTCAAACGACACAGTGAGGCAAGGTCGGGGGGGGGGGGGGGAGAACAAGGTGTAAGCAGCGCCAGAAAGGGTTATACATGTTGTATTTATATATGCTTCTCAAATACTACTACAATAACGGAATCCGTTTCAGGGAACTACACAGATCACTTAGTCTTGATGCGTGGGTTCCCGGATAAAGAATACAGGCTTTCACTGCTAGATTGCCTTTCTCCACGTATTCCATATTCGTTCCGCGGGCTGCTTCTCCTCCTCAACAAACCAATAGGCTAGAATATATCAATCTCGAGGCGGCAGCACCTTTGAAAAAGGCGAGGGCCTCGATTCTTGCCTCTCTCAATCCTATTGGGTGAGATAGCCGGTAATTGGGGGGGGGGGGGGGGGGGGGGGGCAGTGTAAACGTCCTTGGCTGGCATGAAGCTCAGCTGAAGAACAATGGCTACCGTAGCCAGGGTGCCTGACTCTATTTGGTGAATGACAAGCATCCTTTCCATGGTGTCCTCGGATCCGCTCAGCGGGGTGAACACCGACGGCAGAGCCCCCCTGACAGACATAGAGGGTTTCCTCTGCATGGGCTGAACGACAGCCACGTTGCTCGGAAGAATGGGACTCGCGGCGCACAGCGAAGTTGGTCGCGTCTGAGTGTAACTTGTAAGTCAAGATAGTACATCCAAAACCGGCCGGGGAATGGGCAGCCACGTCGTCCGATGGGGGCACACCCTGTCTGGGGAGAAGATGCCTTGAAACCCCTCCAGTCGACATGACTGAATTTCATCGGATAGACCGAACTTAGTATGATCGCTTGTTGATACATGTTCTATTGTCTACATTTTCAGTCGCATGACGATGCGGGGATTGCGTTACATATAATATACATCGACGTCGCTGCACCGGTCAAGCGTGGTCATCCTTGATGCCCCAGCTGCCGACCAGCGCCATTGCCTTGTCATCGCCCCGGGCAAGACGGTCGTCCTGCAGGGTATCCGCCAGACACTGCCACGGGTCGCGGCTGCCTCCCCACTTCAGGAGGTTTTCCTTGAGCCGCTCGCCGTTGGCGCGATCGAGCGCCTTGCCGTCCGCCCCGGCGCGGAACACCACGCGCCAGACCCGCTCCGCCAGGACGCGGTCGAAGACGTAGCTGTAGTAGGTGCTGCCGTACCCGTGCAAGTGGCCGAAGAACCCCTGCCAGCACGTCTCCGGGGGATCGGGGCCGCCCTGGGAGTACTGTCTCTGCAGGTCGTGGTAGACCTGAGTGGAGTCGAACGACGGGCTGGCGACCTCGGGGGCGTGATAAGACTGATCGAGGAGGGAGAGGAGGATCTGGTTTTCCGTGTCGATGCCCTCGAAGCGCTTCGCCAGACGGATCCTCTCGGCGACCATCTGGTACGGCAGGGGCTCGTCCGTCTTCCAGTGTCTTGCGAAGAGTCCCAGCACTGACGGGTCGGCGGCGAAGTGCTCCATCAGCGTAGACGGGAGCTCGGCAAAGTCGGTCGCGCATCTCGTGCCCGAAACGTTCTGGAGCTTGGTGCGGGCCAAGATCGAGTGGATGGCGTGCCCCATCTCGTGGAAGAGGGTCTCGACCTGGTAGTATGAGAGAAGCGCCGGCGCGGAGCTGCCAGCGTCGTGCTTGGGGAAGTCGCAAACAAGTGCAATGGTGGGCAGCTGCATCAGCACGCCATCCTGCTGCAAGCTCTCCATACCGTCGTTGGCAGCTTGCTCGGGTCTCTCGAACTTGGGCATGTCGGCGGTGGTATTATGCAAGTCTTCCGCAGCCTCTTGGACTTCGTACGGGGCGATGGCTCGGGAGCAGCGCACTGTGAAGTGAGCAGGGTTGGGCGACTTGTCCTCTCTGAAGAACAGATCGCAGTACAGGACGGCAATCAGATCGCCGGTATCTGTAACAACATCAAGCCGTCGCACGTCCTCGTGCCATGTCTCGCCCGGCTGTGACTCTTTAGGCCTAAACTGGATACCGTAGAGACGGGTGAATAACCTGGACATGCCCTGCATGACGGTTCCGATTGAGAAGAAAGAAGGGAGATGATCGGGATGACGGACTGGAAGCCTCATTTCAGACCGCACGCCGTCCATTAGGAAATCCTTGTCCCAGGGATGGACTTGCGTAGCAGTGGCGTCCAGTCGAGTCTGCTTTAGCTTTAAGAGATCCGCCATTTCCTCCTGCACGATAGGGCTGTTATACTTTTGCAGCGCCTGAAGAAACTGCATCACAGCGCCGGGGGACTTCGCCATCATCCTGTCTTTCAATGAAAGGTGAGCGTAGCTCGAGAAGCCCGCCAGGTTCGCCAGCTCGGACCGGAGCTTGAGCATCGTCTCCAGCACACGAACTGTCTGCTTTGAGGCGGTGCGCATCGCGGTGTACACCTCCTTCCGCGTCCCCTCGTCCTTAACGCTGCGGAGCGCGGCCTGAGCTTCAGGGCCGGTGGTGGGGAGGCGCAACTTGCCCCTCATGGTGAGCGCTCGAGCGATTCCAGGATACAACCCGTAAAAGTTGGACGAAGGGAGCACGATTTCCCTCTTCGCAGGCGACATGTCCGAGACAAACATGGAACCAACCTCGCTGATCTGTTGCGAGAGGTCGACGAAACGGTCTCGCTCCTGTTGCGGCAAGTCGACAGCCGACTTGGTGAAGTCCAACTTGAGAATCTCCGCAACAGTCCTCTCCTCCTCCGACCATACCGCAACGACGTCGGGCTGCCCCATGGCCTTCACCAGCTGATCGCTCAGACCGGTCATCGTGTTCAGCTGGTTCATATACTGATAAACCATGGACCAGGCGCCGGCAGCTGCTTGTTGGAATCGAGGGTCTGGGTGCGTCATTCTGACAAAGTCGGAGAGATCGAGGACTCGGCAAAGGAGGTCGCTTAGGCGGTCAAGATCCTTGACGATGGCCTGGTACTCGGATACGCTCGACGCATGGAGGACACGATGGACGATCTTCTGCGCCTTCTCCAAGCTCCTGCGGGCGAAGACATAAAAGCCGTTTGGGCTGGTAAGATATCGGTTCTTGAACAGGCCAACGCTGGGCCCGGCAGCCTTGAAAGCTTTCGCGACCCGGTCAGGGGAGTCGAACAGCTCGCGCAGGATTGCATCGTCGGTGTTCCTACCCGGGGATGAGTGGTCGGCGGTGATACTCGAGGGCGCGGCGCCGGAGACGGCGGCCATCCATCGGCGCGGCTGGCCCCGGGAAGCTTGCCGAACACATCGGGTGCAGACCCAAAGGCTGCGGCTTGGAGACTTGAACATTATCTGCAGGCCGTCGAAGTAACAACCATTGCCGCAGGTGCGGGCTAAGAGGCAGTACAAAAACAAGTAGCAAGAAAGAGCGAGGGCGATGGTAGAAACGACCAAGAACCGCAGCTGGAGAAATACGTAGGAAGAATTATTGGGAATAACCAATGCATTGCCGGGATGTCATCCGGACTCGGATGGGACCTTTTTTTTGTGCAAGGGTGTGCAAGTGCATAATCGAATTCCCGAGCTCCGGAAATAGCCGCAGGGTGGGCCTGGCATTGGCTACTTGCAAGGCGCTTGTGCATCATTCCATGACATCCAAACAATTCTCGCGAGACCAATAACCAATTCCCTCAATCGACCAATTGAGTGGACCATGGCTGCTAGAGTGTTGCTACAACGGGTAAGAAATTCTCGTCAATTCTCTTCCGTTTGGTTCGACTGCTGACATTGACCGGATAGCGCGCCGCGCCGTTGGCAGCGACGGTGATGCTGGGAGGATTCGCCCTGGCCCCCCGAACTGCCTACGCTGAAGCTCCCGAGAGCAGCCGGGTAAGTCCGCAGGAGACAGAAGCCGTTGCAAGGCACGGTGCGCTGACATCGACATAGTCCAAGAAGCCCATCTACGACGACCCGGAGCTCCCTGCGACGAGCGGAACTCTCCCTCCGATCCCCCGGACCGAGCAGCCTCCTCCGGTCGAAGAACCCAAGACCCGCGGGCCTACTCCCACCGACCGTCTCGCCGTCCAAATCGGCAAGGCGCGCCTGGCCCTCTACCAGTACGCAGTCGGCGCCGAGGATGCCGTCAACCGGACGATGGACAAGGCCTTCAACCTCGAGCAGTCCTTCACCACCACGGTCGCTTCCCTCGCCCCTCCCCGCGAGAGCGGCGAGAAGCTGATGCCCGGCGCCATCTACGTCCTCGTCGCCGCCATGGCCGGTAGCATCATCACGCGCAACCGTAGCATCGTCCTGCGTGCCACCGCTCCTCTGGCTCTCGGCATCACCGCTGGCTGGACCGTCCTGCCCATTACCATGGGCAACGTCTCCAACCTCGCGTGGAAGTACGAGCAGCGCTTCCCAGTCATCGCCCAGGGCCACCTCAAGCTCCGTGAGAGCATCGAGAACAGCTGGCGGATGGCGAGGCTCCACAGCGAGATTGGTGTACGATACGTTGATGAGAAGGTCACGGACGCCCGGGAAACCGTTGAGGACTGGGTGAAGAAGGGCAAATAAAACAAGGGCGGGACTGTACCATAGAAGCGCAGAGAGTCGCTGCAAAGGGTTTCTTTGTAATTCACACATTTCATCAGCTTTGACACAGTTGTGTTTCGAGCCAAATTGCCCAGTTTCGATGATATGTACTATGTATGTGGAAAGGTTCTATTTTCTATTATCCCTCGTCCCTATGTTCTCGGGTTGCCCGTCAAAACGGCCCGACATGTTGCTATGCTTTGTTCCGACCGGACCCGAACGCCTTTATATGCAAACCACCCTCTTGAGATATCAAGATCCGTCATTTATATCTGGAGAGCAGCAGCAGTCGACTGAACTGGCTGGGCCGGGGGCGCTTCCGACGGGGCGTTGACGCCCCGTTGAGACTTATTGCGAGGAGCCTGGTTGGTACGGCTCTCGGCCATTTTGCCCCCAGCCGCCATGGCGCTTGGATTGCTCTTTTTACCGCCCTTGTTTGGCCCCTTCTCCGGGTCGACGCCCTTGTTCAGGTCTGCCTGTTGGGCAAGCTCGACGAGGTCCTCGAGTCCGAGGGCGCGACATACCTGCGTGTAACTCTTGCACTGGTGCATCTTCTGGTACATCTCACTCTTTCCCGGCACAATCTGACACAGCAAATACTTGGTGTTGCCGTATTTGTTGTCAACTTCCAAGGCGTACTTGACATATGTCGCCGCAATTTCCTGCCAGGATGCAAGGCCTCCGTTCACTTTCGACCTGAAGCAGCTCGAGTTCGCCTCTGCCGCGGTCGCAATCATGGCGCCATCGACACCGTATTCTTTGATCAGGTCCACTGCGTGGTCTCGGCTCTCGACGTCGCCGTTCATGATGCAAGCAACGCCAGCCTCATGGCAGACTTCCGCGACCATGCGGAGTTGTTCACGGATCGCTCGCTCCCTGGGTCTCATTGGAGTCGTTCGGCAGTGAATCGTGAGACCAGTGATACCGGTGGCGCAAAGCTTCCGCACAAGGGCCTCTGTCTGTTCCGGGGTATCAAGGAGGCGAATCTTGACGCTGATGCCAATTTCGAACTCTGGCATAATGTTTGCCACCAAAGCCTCCAATATCGCACAAAGTTTGTCGGGTGTCTTCAAAAGAGCCGCGCCCATTCCGCCACTAATGCTAAAGGGCTTGGGACAGCCGGCATTGACGTCGATACCAGCCACGTCCCCTGCGACAAGTCTGGCCGCCTGGACAGCCAAGTCCGGGTCGGCCGTTCCGATCTGAAAGATCAGCTTGCCCGCCTCTTTCTCGGGGTGTGTACTAAAGACCAGGGCCTCGGGTATCGTCTTTGGCGGGTTCTTCTGCCCGAAGGAGGGGATCTTGGTCCAGTCGATCGTCTTCGTAACGGGGTTCTCTCTGCGAGTGCTGCCGAGCATGGCCTTATCAACGGTTTCGGGGCCTGGAAGACTCGTGAGTGAAATTTCTTTGTCGCCAGAAATTTTACAACTTACCCCATACCAAGTCTGCACCATAGTGCAGGGCCAGGAGGCGGGAAGGAAGCTCGCCAGAGCGGACCATCGGCGCAAGAACGATCTTACCCCTATAGTCAACCCCGCGACGGGGGATGGGGACTTTCTTAATTTCTGAGCCCATAGTCTTGAGCAGCGTGCGAAGGGACATGGCAAGAAAATAAATTGAAGTTACATGGCTTTCGCCAAAAGAAGTCAAAGTATTCGGCGCAATCCGATGATTGACTCTTCGGCGATGCCCTGACGGGGTTAGAATATGGAGACAAGTATAGTATCTTATCGATAAGCTTCTATCAGAGATATACGCCCTTCGGTTTATGCATCTAACGTATGACTACCACTTTACACTTCTATACCCTCGTCGCTCAACATGCCTTAGGAAGTTCGATATCAATCATCCACGGATAGTGAAGCGCTGCCTCGCCTGATGCACCCTGTATTGCGGCATTGACAAAGAGCGTTCGACTATTGAAATCAAGCGGATGCTGATCGCCCTGACAGAGACTAATTTCGCAGCACCTGGCAAGAGAACTTTGCTTGACAAATTGCCTTTTGCGTACGGTTTCCTCTGTAGAGTCGGTCGGTAGTGATTTAAAGTCACGCAGGGTTGCGATAACTGAGGATTCCTTCAAGCCACTCCCACCTGTGCCTGTTAACTCCTCGGCCGGTTTTTCGCTCCATGTCACCATTTTGGCACCCCAGCTTTCATGGATATGACCACAACAATGCAATCGAGGCCGGGCCCGGGCGATGGCGTCGAGTAGGTCTGGACAACCTGCCTTGGGATTAGCCTTAGTATGGTCTAGCATACCCAAAGCCGGACCATGCGTAATGGCAATATCGGTTCCCTTCTCGATGGCAAAGTCGTGGCTGTCTTCGGGCTGATATTGGAAACCGGGGAAGCCTCCGGCGGCTGGAGTGTGAGGACTCGCGTACACCTTCAGGCGAGCGCCGTTGGCCAACTTGAAGATATGTGTCCCTTCCTCAAGCAGGACTATGCCCGCGTTCCTGGCCTCCTCGAACAAGCTGCGGGCATCTCCAGGATTTCCGTACTTTTCCGTGTATTTTTTCTTCACGTCTGGATTCCCGTGCTGTACCTCGACAATCCGTCTCTTGAACCTGGGTATGTCTAAAGTAAAGTCATGGTTGCCGGGGACGATCAACTTCAGGGGTGCTTCAATAGAACTCAAGTCTTTGATTAGGTTTCGGTATTCTTCGAGTTCGGACTCATTCGTAAGGTCACCGCAATGGATGATCACGTCCGCCTGGTGTCTATAGCGAAGCCGAAGGCCATGGGTATCTGAGATGACAAATATGCGAGTTTTGATGAGGCCCTCTCGTATAGTCATTGCGCCGCTGAAGGTCTCAAAAACAGAGGTCGGGCTTGGGGCGAAGTGAGTTGAATCTTGTAATCACGGTTGCTTGTTGGGGAGGCCCTAGGGCAAAGAAAGTGACAGTTTTGGACGTAACTGAGAGCCAAAAAGAATATGTTGGTAACAGAGCTAGACACAGTATGTTTGAGGAAAGGAACCGGCGACTTGTAACGTGACGGACACAGCTCCGTCTCTTGTGAAACAGCAATCTGCCCCAGTTGCTGTTACCACAGATTTGACATCATGATAACTTCCCCACTCAGAGGCGGTGGACACTTCCTCGACTGTTGCGAAGACGCAATGAATGCCCCAACCTATCTGCTAGGCTACTAAATAGTAAACAGGACGAAAGCTGATCGATACAGCAGCCGTTGGAGGGGTAAAGGAGGGGCGAAAGAGCAGGGGGTTTGTTTCCTTTGGGCGAGCTCCAGCCACGGTGAGGCTAGTGAAGAAAATTTCCCTTGTTGCTGTCGCGACGAGACAGGCTGAGAGCTTCTTCCGGTTTCTCCCCGACCCAGAACACACCTGTTGTCAATTTGTTACCCCGATAGCCGCGAGTACCTCGAGCTCAATACCGTCGACAGCTGAAGCCAAGCCACGGCTACCTACCTCGCCATTCAACCGAACGAACCTCGGATGCAAGGCAAAGACTGCTTGACACTGTAGTCTCCTGCTAAACAGTTTCTCTATCGATCGTGCGTTAACCTCAAACTCAGCGCCTCTCCCTATAATTAAGCCCCTTCCTTCCCTTCTTCTCTCTTGTGCCCGATCCCCCTCCGGCCCAGCGCCAGGTCGCTTTGTACACGCACACACATGCCGCTCCTACGAGGGATTAAGCTGCAGCCCCCCAAGACAACCGTTAGTCGAGCTGCTGCCCCCGTGTCCGTACTGCAATTCCCTTCCACCGCCCGTCGCGCACTCAGTTTTCGCGTGCATTCTGCCCGACCCAGTACCGTTTCCACTCTCACTCGTCGACCCCCGATTCAGGCCCCGTCCCGGGCCAATCAATCAGCAACCCTGGCGGCACGCACCAAGCTAACACCCGGGTCGCCTACCCCTCCCCCTCCATCCCTCCTTGCATCATCCGCCAACGGCACCCCTCCTCGCCTGTCACAAACTGCTGCTGCCCCGGCCTTTAAATCCAAAATTCCCTCCCAACGCACCGCCCAGATTGCCCGTCACTTCTCTACCATCTCAAAGGACTCTGACCCAAGTTTCCATCACGCACCGCCCGCAATGGCTTCCCCTTACACCCTCCGCAAGGTTGGTGCTCCCAACACTTTGGAGCACCGTGTCTACATCGAGAAGGATGGTGTCCCCGTGTCCCCCTTCCACGACATTCCGCTCTACGCCAACCAGGAGCAGACCATCTTGAACATGGTTGTTGAGATCCCCCGCTGGACCAACGCCAAGCTCGAGGTAAACATCATCCTCCCCCTTGTCAATGCCTCGCCTCGATGCAGTATTCTGTTGCACTAGTGGTCGCGAAACGAACAATTGGTGCTGACCGACACTTCAATGATAGATCTCCAAGGAGGAACTCCTCAACCCCATCAAGCAGGACATTAAGAAGGGCAAGCTTCGCTACGTCCGCAACTGCTTCCCCCACAAGGGTTACCTCTGGAACTACGGTGCCTTCCCTCAGGTACGCTTGACCGCTCATTGATACCCACATGCTTGGAAACAACATAGTTGACCTCTCGCCCCAGACCTGGGAGGACCCCAACGCCATTCACCCCGAGACCAAGGCCAAGGGCGACAACGACCCTCTCGATGTCTGCGAGATCGGTGAGCTTGTCGGCTACACCGGCCAGGTCAAGCAGGTCAAGGTCCTCGGTGTCATGGCCCTGCTCGACGAGGAGGAGACCGACTGGAAGGTCATCGTTATCGACGTGAACGACCCCCTGGCTCCCAAGCTCAACGACGTTGAGGACGTCGAGCGCCACCTGCCCGGTCTCCTGCGTGCCACCAACGAGTGGTTCCGCATCTACAAGATTCCCGACGGAAAGCCCGAGAACCAGTTCGCCTTCACCGGCGAGTGCAAGAACAAGAGGTTGGTCCTCACCCGCGCAAGACGCGACATGACCAAATAGCTAACAATTGCCGCAGCTACGCCATGGACGTCGTCCGCGAGTGCGCCGAGGCTTGGGAGAGACTCATCACCGGCAAGACCCAGGCCGGCAGCGTCTCCACGTAAGTTATCACGCCATCCCTTGGCAAGTCATTCCGGCTGTTTGCTAATCAGCTCCACCACAGCGCCAACACCACCGTCAGCCAGTCTCCCGCCCGCCTCAGCTCTGACCAGCTCCCTCCTCTGCCCCCTAACCAGGACCTCCCCGCCGAGAAGATTGACGCTTCCATTGACAAGTGGTTTTTCATCAGCGGTGCCTCCGCATAAGGAAATTGCTCTCTCGTGTAGGTGGAAATGGTAGTGACGGCGGATGCTCAGGCCAGATAGGGCTTAAAAATCTCGACGACGCTTTGTTGGTAAATGCTATCATCGAACACAAAGCCGAAGCTCAATGGCCGAAGGGTGTCAACTAGAAATACCAAAAAGTCAAAAAAAGTACCCCAAAACACATGTACAGCATTGAGGTGATCGTCTTGCGTGAGTCGTGATTTGGTGAATTTACACGTAGGCATCTTGAAACAGCGCGTCCATGTTGCGTTGTATTTCGACCAGGTTGCATCAGCATCGTTCTTCTAACATGCCCCCGCATATACAACGTCTTAGGAGCCGCCAATGATAGTCAATCGAGATTTCCCTGGGTTTGTCGTTCCCATTCCATATAAACGCCGGTACCGATACATGCAATTCCATAATGATACAAGGACACATCTCCTCCATCTGTTCCTCTGTCCCTTTCCTTAGTCGGTCAAGTCGGCCTGTTTCTGCAGACCGCGGGAGTGTCTGTCAACCTCCTCAATGATGCTCTTGATACCCATCTTCTCGCAGTCGATACTCATTTCCTTACCGTCCTCTGCGCGGAAGAAAGTAAATGTTAGCCATAATCCCAAACAAGTCCTCTTTGCGGAAATCGAAGAGTAGAGCCGCAAAGGACCAGAACGGTGTTCACAACGTACTGAACTTGACAAGCAGCGACGGGGGCTCTGTCGACGTCCGCGGCAACAGGACCGTCTTGATCGCTATGCCGGACGAGCGCGCCGTGGGCGGGATGAAGGAGAGAAACAGCCGCGCCGACTTGGACCTGGGCGAGAAGGGGTTGAACTTGGTAGTGATCTCGGTCATGAACTTCGTGATCATCTTGGCGGTTCTTTTGCGGCTGCGAGAGCTCCGAAGGGGGGGAAGAGGGGGGAAGGGCTGGCAGGTCAATTCGGGGACTCGTGATCGGTTCTGCAGTTTCCTTGCCGAAACGCTTTGTCGTCGAGGCGGGAGATTTGTGTGGTGATTGTATTGCGGCGGCCTCTTCTGAGTATGGTTCCAACGAAGCTGTCGCCAAAAATTTGGGTCGTGTGGCTGTTGCGTGGATCGGGAGGACGGGAGCTTGGACGCTGTGGGTGCGTGTGTGGCTTCGCTGATCCCGGCGGACAGGTGTGGCGGTTTTTTGCATATCGGCCAAACGGGGTTCGACACTCGAATTCCACATCGTTTCGTCACCGCGAAAGGCCAGCTTGACGGACAATATTGCTCCCTGAAGCACACCTCGATGTGCACCACTTCCTAAACAACTGTTACAGCGTTTTGTTTTCATTTTGCCGTAAAAGTGACGATTGGCGCTCCCCATCGACAAACAGTATTTCCAGCGAATCTGCGGAACGACCTCGCAAAATATGTCCTTCGAAGGTCTGCAGGAGCGCCTGACAGCCCTGCAAGAGACCACGGCCCAGCTCAAGGAGCTCATCGACAGGCTTCACAATCTCAAGTTCCAGCCGGGCTCGGTGCCCCTCGGTATAGACGAGGACAACAGCGTCAGCGCGGAGCTAAGCTCAGAGATCAGCCAGATCCTCAGGGAAGAGGAGGATGACTTGGAGCTCCTGAGGGAGGAGGTCGAGGACCTTCGGGACGGGAGACCGGGGAGCGAGGCGGAGCATACCAAGACCCGCCTGAAGGATGGCGTGGAGAGGCTGGGGCAGGAACTCAAGAGGTATGGGCTTATCGACATTTACAGAGCAGCTCAGGGTGGGTGAGAAGCATACGATCACTGACATGCAAGTGCAGTTCACGAGTCACATTTCGTAAGGCGCAACTCGCAGCGAAGCGCAACCTCTTGGAGGCGCAGCGCCTCGAACGCGAACTCCTCCTTCAGTCCTACTCGCAACCCGTCTCCGAAGTATCTTCCCCGTCCCTGGGCGCGCAAAAGCCAGACGTGATCCGCCACCGACATGTCCATCAGACCAGCAAGAACACAAGCTCTCTGACCGAAGACGACCAGCAAATGGTTGGTGCGAGCAGCAATGTCACAAGTGCGCTGCGGCGCACGCACGACCTCATCGCGGCGGAGTTAGCCCGCAGCGAGTTCGCCCACCAGACCCTGACAGAATCGTCGGCGGCGCTAGCGCAGCTCAATGACTCTTACAGTTCCCTCGATACGATGCTCGCGAGCTCGAAGGATTTGCTGGGAACGCTGCTCCGTTCTCAAAAGAGCGACACTTGGTATCTACAGACCTCTCTCTACATGCTCATGGTGACGGGCGCATGGCTGCTGTTCCGCAGGTTGTTATATGGACCCATGTGGTGGCTAGTATGGCTGCCGTTGCGACTGATCTACAATGTCACAGTCGGCGGCGGCGGAGCAGTTGTCAAGTATGCCGGGTCTGGGGCACCGTCGGAAGCGGTGGTGGTTAACGAGGGGAAGATTGATGTCGAGGGCTTGCCGGATGATTCGCTGCCTACCGTGCAGGTCGGGAGGGAGCCGCAACGATCGGCGGCTGGTGGAGATCCCGACTCGCTGATTGAGAAGGTGGGTAGAATTGTGGAGGAGATGCCGGAAGAGATCGGCGAAGAGACAACGACAACGACGAACAAAGGAAATCCGATAGAGGACGAAACTCTTGTTGATCAGGTGCCCGGCGACGAGCCGAAGCTAGGGACGGAAGAGGAAGTCAGGCAGCGAGACGAGCTGTAAGCTAGCAAGTAAACACAACGCGGCCGTTCAAGCGTCAGCCTGAACGGTCTCGGTGAAAGAAGAAATAGCATCATACAGACAATAATCCGATCGCCGCGTTGGTGTTTTTAGCTGGGTTATTGTAGTCGCTGTGCGACTGATAACACATACCATATCGGTCACATACCGTTGCAAGCCTTCAAAAAGTCGAGACGAACGGTTTCTTTGTCCTCCTTGTACGTTGCCCTCTAGAATATGGAGGCCCAGCCGCCGTGGTTTGGAATTCAGCCGTTGTCGACGGTGCATCTCGAAGTTTTACCTCAGCTCTCTCAGTTCGTCCCAACTGACTCCCTACGGGCGGCTTGTTGTCTGTCACAAGCGTCAGCACCTGGATAGCCGGCGGGGTGGAAACGGCCAATGATATGGCGCCGGGCTTGCGGGTTTTCCTCGCCTCGCCTGGCCGCCCAGGTCCGCATGAATTCGAATTTGGCGACAAGGGAGAAACCAAGGCGAAGGCCTGGCACGGACGGTGGAGGGGGGCGGCATGACGTGGTGAAATTTCCGGCCTTTGGATCTTGCGCGACAGGGAGAAAACACGGCAGCCATGAGATTCCGTTTTTGGTGATTATCATTGGTAGAAAGTATAGCCCAGCGCGTCGCCGTTGTGGCAGCGTCCAAAGGGGCCCGGACGAGACAACTTTCGGAGACGTTGACACGAACCCGGACAATAGAAGGGCCTGGGGATTTCTTATTTGTTCGACATTCCTCCGAGTTCCCACTTTACACGTAAATGGACGGAGTCGAGGTGGTGGATCGCCACGAACGGTTTGATGGCGCTTCCTTCTGGGCGGGCTCTGGGGGTGGAAATCACTTAACACAACTTCACAAGGCCATCGGCTGGCCCTACAGCACGGTGCTTTTTGGGGAGGGACACGCTGGTGGTACAATTATTCATAGAATGCAGATCGCGGAACTGGTGCCGGTGGATGGATATCTCGTATTCATGCACAAGTGCAGCTCGTGTGAGAACACATGAATGAGGCGCGTAAGCCGTCACTGGAGGTTGAGAGCACGGCGATGGTCTGCTGTTTGGAATGGAGTAGTCCATATCAAGTTAGGCGATAATTAGAGTGTGTGTGGAGAGACTTTCCTGTGAGGTGCCGTCATTAAATGCAGTTCGAAACGAATCTACCGGTAGGTCACCAGGGGAGGTATTCCTGGTGGAATGTTGTTCCCGGAAGACTCATCCAAGGCCTAACGGTAGATGTTGGAAACTAGTGGAAAAGAAGATGATGAGACTTCTTTCACGTTCTGTTTCGTTTACTGCTCTGAGGGAAGACCTGCACAGGGGCATAGGGCGTGGCGCCCCCCAGTGCTTTGTCCACTGGTCGATGGCGGTGGTTCGTTCGGCCCCTGAGACAGGGGCAATGTGCCTCGGCCAATGATACGGTGACATTTACCGGGAAGCCATGCATTGCCCGAGAAGACGCGCTCCTTTCGTGTCAAGGGGGTGGTTGCCGTCTGTTGTCTTTCTGCTGTTGTTGTTACCGGTAGTTGCTTGGCTGTCAACCCAACATCGTCCCAAGTCTCTGCTCCTCACATCCCTGCTGTAGTGCAAACCCTCGTCGAGCGAGCTGAGGCGACGGGATCGCCGCCGTAGTGTACAGTTATCGGGCAGAAGCAAAATGGGGCATCAATGCTGCGGCGGAGAAAAAAATACTGTGCGCTATGTACTCCGTATAGAAGGTGCCAATGCGGTAGTAATGGAGCCCATGGCAATTCCGGCAAGGTGCCTCGACAAAAAATGCAGAGCAGCAGAATACAAATACGAACAGACCACCCGACTAACGGCCCTCCACACTGACTGATGTAATATTAGGGGCCCGGCATGTTCTCCCGATGGAGACGGGACCAGGGGCCGAGACAGATGGTAATTGGCTGCCGCAGCAAACCAAATGACACCAGGAAAGAAAAAGAAAAAGAAAAAAAACCATGTGCAATCTTAAATTGAGTTCAACACCTGGCCTAGGCCCACCCTGGTAGGCAGCACGAGTCGCAGGGAACTGTGCCCGGGAGGCACGAGTGTCTCTCGCTCTTGCTCTCGCTCTCCCTTCCCTCCTTCTACCCTAGGTAAAGTGGTGGAGGATGGGCCCCAGGGAAGCAGGAAGCGAAGCGGAGAGAACCTGCCTGTCTGCTCTGTGTCTCCTCCTGCCTTGCAGGCACGTACTCTTGTAGCCTAGTTGTCCAAGGCGTAGGTATCAACCTAGCTTTCCCCAGATATGGCGCGATCCGATTCGATCACCGCCTCCCTCTAACCTTGCTTTGATCCCTTCCTTTCCTCGCTTGTGTTTGGCTTTTGGGTCCTCTCGCCCACATCAACACGACGTTGGGGCGGGGTCACTGGCTCGTCGTAGTCGAGTCATCAGTCAGAGGAGAGTAAACACATGCTCTGTCTCTCTCTCTCTCTCTCTCTGCCTGAATCGAACTGAACTATCGGAAAAGGGAGGCGTCAGGTACTGTGTTCGCATCTGGGTCCGCTTCTGGCGCTTTCCCACTGCGTGAAGAGAACTTTCCAGGTCCCCATTGGGCCCCACATGTATACCCACCGCCCTTGCATGCAGACAAGTGTGTTCCCCAGCCCACGGACACGAAGGAGAACTTCGTCGACGGGATGCACACCAACGAAATACTTCGTACGTAGTAGCCGCTAAATGGGGAGGGGTGGGAGGAGGGGAAAGGGGCCACTCCCAAGACTAATCATAGCACGGCACCAGGGGTGTTGGCATGCCTTGGCTGGTAACCCACAAGCAGGAAAAGGTCGACGTTGGAGACGGAGATGGTCTGTCGCTCGGGGTCACACATACTATTAAACCCACCTCCAGTCCGTCCACTCTACTCTTTCCCTCCCTTCCCTCCTCTCTTCCTCTTTAGCCTCTGCTGTCCATTCGTTGCTCCACGCCTGTTTCAAAACGCCTACCCTCGCTGTCTGTGTTCGACTATCAACAAGTTACACCGTTCTTAATATACTCGTGTAATATCAACAAACCAACCAACACTTCAAGATGCGTTTCACCTCCATCATCGTCACCGGCGCTCTCGCCATCCTGGCCTCTGCTCAGTCGACCACTCTCGCCACCACTACCAGCACCGCTACCTCCGCTGCCTCTTCCGAGCAGGCTGCCATCGCCAACTGCCTCAAGGCCTGCCCTGCCACCGACGTCGGCTGCCAGTCCAAGTGCATTTCGGTACGATAGCCCGCGCCCCCTTCCACAAATGGGTTTCCCAATATAGGCCTGAGATTGTCTCCCCCGCAAGACCTGCGGATCGAGAGGCGCAGGCCGTGCGAAAGGGGGGGGAAAGAAGCAAGTAATGGCTAACACGTTCACCTCTAGGTCCCCAACCCTGACGAGAGCCAGGTCAACAAGACCACCGCTTGTGTCGCCGCATGCCCCCAGGGCGACGGCTCCCCCGAGCAGACTCAGAAGTACGCCGACTGCTCCCAGAAGTGCATTAGCGAGTACTTCTTCAGCAGCGGCGGCACCCCTGCTGCCACCGGCGGCTCCGGCTCCGGCTCCGGCTCCGGCTCCAGCGCCTCTGCTGCTTCTGCTTCTGCCACCCGCTCTGGTGCCGCCGCCACTGGCTCTGCTTCCCGCACGGCCGGCGCCACCGGTGCCTCCGGTACCGAGGCTGCCGCCAGTGCAAGCTCTTCTCCCAACGCTGCTCCCAACGCTGCCCCTGCCCTCATTGGCTCTGCCTCGCTTGGACTTGTCGGTATTATCGGCGCTCTCCTTCTCTAAATATCTTCTTTTTGGCATTCAATGATGAGTATAAAAGGGGTATGGGGAGATTTGTTGGATGAATGGGCGGAGGATATATACCATTTGGAGAGGAGGCATATATGCTGTACATGCGATCAATAATAAATAGGCAATTTGCATGAACATGTGTTAACGTACAAGTGGACACCAACGTCTGCCAACCTCAATTATTACAGCATTTCGCTCATTCAATTGCGCATCGGGGTTTGTTTCCCTATTGCAGTTCATCTTGGCTTTGATATGCCTGCTTGGATCAATCAAGTCTTACTAAACCCCTATCAACACGTTGAAGCGGCGGATTTGTGCGACAAGAGCTTATGAAGGGTCTTGACCAGCGCAGCCTTCATTCGGCCCCAAAATGCGTTAGGATTTGACCCCTAGTGCGTTGATCGCATCACTGAGGTCACAAGATTCATACTACCCGATTGCATCCCACCTAATAATCAGTGCTGACTAGGTTCGGGTAGGCTTAACGACTGGAACGTCGCTGATCCAGGGGATACCCAGCTGTTTCATTTCAACGGCCAGTTGGAATAGATAATCCAGGCTACACAAGACGATCGTCAGCATTTCTCGACGCCTTTTTAATACAGCGGGCGTGCGGGGGATCAGGTACAAGGGATGGGGAGGGATGCTCTCGGGCAGACAAGGATCGGGGGGCCTGTCTATCTCGAACAGAGACGTCGTCTCAACCAAAATGAAGCTCACCTCTCGCATTGTGTCTTGGCCTTGTGGACGTTGTCGCCCCAGACGTAGACGCCGTGCCTTCGTACCAGGACGGCGTAGGTGTCGGGATACTTGTCCATAGCCTCCTCGAGGAACTCAGTCAGGTCCTCTTCGTGAGCCGTGTTCTCGATGACGGGGATGCGCAGGGTGTCGTGGTAACCGAGGTTGCCCTGCTTCTGGAAGCCCTTGCCGAAGCCCTTGATCTGTTCGATGTTGTTGATCTCGAAGAGCTTGTCGTTTCCGGCGCCGCGGGACTCGAGGATCAGGGTGACGAGGACGGCCCAGTGAGAGTGCGTGTGGATGCAGCAGCCGGCGCCGCGGCGGGTGAAGGCGGCAAGGAAGAGCGGGGTGCACTGGGAGGGCTTGTAGGACGGCGGGGAGCGCAGGTAGACGCGGTTCTTGAGGGATGACTCCTGTGCAGCGAGGGAGAGGACATAGATGTCCTGGGGCTTCATGAGTTCCTTCTGGACGCCCGAGGGGGCGAGGTAGACGAGGTCGCTGGGAGAGTGTAAGTGAGAGCCATGGTCTGGTGCTTCTTGTGCAGGGGCGACTGGGTGGTTGGTGGTGTTTATGGTCTCTTTAATACGAGATGGGAGCCAAGCAAGTGAGACTGCGAGGCACATTTGCTCGGACAAACATGAGAGAACGACGCAGGCTGTGGCTTCACTTACTCATCTCGGATGGAGCAGCCACCGCCAGTGCCCGTGACCCAGCCGAGGGTCCAAAACTTTGCGCACAGGGAAGGGATGAGGTTCGCTGGGTGCTCTGGATCGTCCGAGGTGATGAGTTGGTCGGGGTGCTGAATCTCGCTCGCAGACGCCATGATGAACTGTTTCCGAGATGATATCGGAAGGCGGTTGGGGAGGGGTTGTCCGCGGGGTAGAAACGCAGACGGGGTTATTCAAGAGACGACAAGTTCGAGATCTAACTGAGGCGAACCTGAGTGGATAGAATATTCCAAGAAAAAGCTGTACAGATAAGTTTTCACTGGACTAAATCACGGATAACAAACGACCGCAACAATATCAAGACGGCGAGTTGACTCGTCTCAGTGAGCCAAATGTGTCATTCACTCAAAATGAGGCTCCAGAGTTTTCCTGCCCGAGCCACATGCATGCATGTGAGGCTGAAATCGGCCGAATGAAATGGGCCAGTGGCACCTTGTGTCTTCCCCACATGGTAAAGCACGCACGGCACGGAGCGCTCTCTTCCCAGTACGGCACGGTTGGCCGGCACGGTTGGCTGATGTAGAGGGAAAGACTCGTTCCCATTGGTCGAACACATCGTAGCTCTCAACTTGTGGTGCCAATGGGCCCATCACAAGCTTCTGAAAGCCCACCGACTGCGACTGGTGCCTTCAGGAGAAGCATGCAACAGTGGAAACCCAGGGCGACACAAGTCACCGGCTAAGAACTGATGAGACACGCTGGTGAAGAATCGGCAGCTAGTCCGGCCGGATTGATGCATATGGGGGGGTGTCCTGCAGGTGATGCGGGAAAAGGACACCTAACCTCTTTCAACGACAGCGCCCGCCGTGTTGCTATTTATCCCGAGTGGGGATGCCGAAAGGGCTCTATTAAGCTCTGGTGAGATATTACGCATGAGACTGATAAATAAGTGCAATTGAAATCTGACTCTTGTCTGAAATTAAACCCACGAATCCTCCTGCCCAAAGCAGAAGTACTTCGAGAGGCACTGAAACCCAGCCAAGATCGCCCGATGCCGATGACTATCAGGCACTGGCATAGCCGAGGCATATCCGCGCACTCTGGGAATCTGTTTGACCTCTCTGCTATAGTAAAGCCTCCCGGGGTCGATTGTCATGCAAGAGCGGTGGCTACGACGCAGCGACAATGCAGCCAGTCTCCAGACATATCGGCATCAGCCACCAACCTAGTCCTTCGAGTGTTAACCAATCCGGTGCTTACTAAGAAGCAGATGACAGGCGCGAGATCGAGTATGGAAGCATGATTGAAATATGCGGCGTATTTTAGACCGAGCTTAGAAAAGATGCGAGGCGCTGCGCCTAGGCACTTGCATCAATGTATTCTTTGTATTCCACCACTTATCCCGAGCAGAGCAGAGCGGCAGGCTGGACTGGGAAGAGCTCGGTTCCGCAAACCAGGATAAGCATTTGAGGTTTGGAAGCTCGTCGAAGCACCATGAATCCCTCTCACTGTCACAGCCGGCGGATCCCTCACCTTCCGCCAAGGGGCCCCCGCACTTTCCTTAGCCACAGTCCGCAACTCAACAAGCAAGGCCCACTGAAAAAGGTACCACAGCGCTTTCGGATTGGTGCGCCGGGCATCAGCGACCCCGTGCAGCCCCTACAACCCCTGGCGCACGCGCAGAGGCAACTGCTGCTGCTCCTGCTGCTGCTGCTTCCTTGGGCCCAGACCCCAATTTTGTAACAAGATGATTGGTCCAAATGGCTTACCTTGCCTTCCCCCGAGAGGGCGACGGTGAGCTCTCCCCTAGCTGCTGGGTGCTTTGGTGGTGCTGACTGCTGGCTAGTGCTCCCAGTACGGATACCTTTACCACAAAAAAAGGACACGTTGAGCACAACCCGCCGACAAGCACCTGCCTCACAAACTGATAAATCCGGCGCCTTCCTCGCCCCATTCCTTCTTCCGAAACTCTTTTCCCTTTCCTTGGGAAATTCCTCCTCGAAACAACTCAGTCCTCACCATCTATCGCGCTGGGAGCAACTCTTTCATTGTCATTCAATTGGCAACATCTCTCTCTCTCTCTCTTAACTCTCAAACTCCAATTGCTTTAACGCTGCTTTCCACCCCTTGAAGTCGAGAATCTAATACCCTTTCGCCCATCATGAAGTTCAACGCTGCTGCGTTGTCCGCCGCGGCTCTGCTCGCCGGCGGTGCCTACGCCGACGATGCTCAGAAGGTTCTGAGTGATGACAAGAGCTCTACTGCCGCTGATTCTGCTACCTCGATTGCCCCCCAGCTGCCTACTTTCACTGTAAGCTTCTCTCCTTCCCCGCTTTGGGCGGCTTGTTTCTCTTTGTTACTCTGGATGATCCCCTCGCTGCTTCTGTGCTGCGATCTCACGCCTGGCGCACGGCCTCGAGCACACCAGCACAGGGGCTGGAGTATCCTTTGAGCTTCACCGCGTCTGCTTGTTCTGCCAGCAATAGTATGCAAGTTTCTGACAATGGTGTTCCCCCCTCCCTTATACAGCCTACCTCTCTCAAGGCCCCCTTCCTTGAGCAGTTCACCGACGACTGGGAGTCTCGCTGGAGACCTTCCCACGCCAAGAAAGACTCGAAGGACGACGAGGAATGGGCCTACGTTGGCGAGTGGTCTGTTGAGGAGCCCACCGTCTACAAGGGCATGGAAGGCGACAAGGGTCTTGTTATCAAGAACCCTGCTGCTCACCACGCCATCTCGGCCAAGTTCCCCAAGAAGATTGACAACAAGGGCCAGACTCTCGTTGTTCAGTATGAGGTTAAGCTTCAGAGTAAGTTTCGAGACCTAGCTCCAATGTGCTAACCGTCGCCAATGCTGACAACTGTTTCCTGCAGACGGACTCGAGTGCGGTGGCGCTTACCTCAAGCTCCTTCGTGAGAACAAGGCTCTTCACCAGGAGGAGTTCTCCAATGCCACCCCCTACGTGATCATGTTTGGTCCCGATAAGTGTGGCCACACCAACAAGGTCCACTTCATCTTCAACCACAAGAACCCCAAGACGGGCGAGTACGAGGAGAAGCACCTCACCTCTCCCCCCACCGCTCGCATCGTCAAGACCACCGAGCTCTACACCCTCATTGTTCACCCCAACAACACCTTCATCATTCAGCAGAACGGCGAGCAGGTTAAGACCGGCTCCCTTCTTGAGGACTTCTCCCCCTCTGTCAACCCCGAGAAGGAGATTGACGACCCCAAGGACTCCAAGCCCGAGGATTGGGTTGACGAGGCCCGTATCCCCGACCCCGAGGCCAAGAAGCCCGAGGACTGGGACGAGGACGCTCCCTTCGAGATCGTTGACGAGGAGGCCACCAAGCCCGAGGACTGGCTTGAGGATGAGCCCCTTACCATCCCCGACCCTGAGGCCCAGAAGCCCGAGGACTGGGATGACGAGGAGGATGGTGACTGGGTCGCCCCTACTGTCCCTAACCCCAAGTGCACCGAGGCTTCTGGCTGTGGTCCCTGGACGAAGCCCATGAAGAAGAACCCCGACTACAAGGGCAAGTGGACTGCGCCTTACATCGACAACCCTGCCTACAAGGGCGTCTGGGCTCCCCGCAAGATCAAGAACCCCGATTACTACGAGGACAAGACCCCCGCCAACTTCGAGCCCATGGGCGCTGTAAGTTTTATTACCTGATAATCCAGATGAATATCCTCCCTTGCTAACGAAAGGACCGACAGATTGGTTTTGAGATCTGGACCATGCAGAACGACATCCTCTTCGACAACATTTACATCGGCCACTCCGTTGAGGATGCCGCCAAGTTCGCCGAGGAGACCTTCAAGGAGAAGCACCCCATCGAGCAGCTCCTCGAGCTCGCCGACAAGCCCAAGGACGCCGAGAAGCCCAAGTCACCTAACGACCTCAAGTTCCTCGACGACCCCGTTCATTTCATCAAGGAGAAGCTCGACCTCTTCATCACCATTGCCCAGAAGGACCCCATCCAGGCCATTAAGTTCGTTCCCGAGGTTGCAGGTGGCATCGGTGCTCTTCTCGTCACCATCATTGCCATCATTGTTGGCATTGCCAGCTCTGGCAGTGCCCCTCCGGCTGCCAAGAAGGCTGCCGCTGACGTGAAGGACAAGGCCAAGGATGTTAAGGACAAGGCTTCCAAGGCTGTTGCCTCAGGTGCTGACGTCGCGAAGGATGCCACCAAGCGCAACACCCGCAGCTCGTCTTAAATTGGAGTGTCTCGAAGTGGAATTGTGAATTAGCTGGCTTTCTCTGATCTTATTTGCGGGAAAGGAGGGAACAAAAAATGAGGCAAATGGCCAGAAGCCTCGTGCTAGCATGGCACCAGGGTGATTTGGGGACCAAAGAGAGATCCGGATGCTGCTTTTTTCAGTTTAACTCCCTCATTACGTCTGTTTCGGCCATCAAGGGACAGAGCATGGCGTAGGTGTATTCTAGGTAGCTACCGAAAAAAAGGGATTTGACCAAACAATCGCTACATGCAATCTTGAGGTTATGTACCAAAGTGATCACACTGGCATCTGCTATTCTATCATTGATTATGGAACAAAATACTGCTAGTTTTCGCGGCCAACTGTGGTGCCTCGAGCTGTTGCTTTGAAGGGTCAAGATCCACAGACCGCCAACGTGAGACGCTCCTTACGCCGTTTACGCTACCCAGCGCGCAGAGTGCCCACACTGCTTGTTGCTTCCAGCACGGATCCCTTCGGCATTGGACGGCATAGAGGCCGACCTCGGTGCCAGAGGGTTGGGGAATTCGGCGGGGATCCGACCCGGTTACTGCGTAAACAGCGTTATCTCTTACCCCACCCCAACCTTTCCCCACACTCTGGCAGCTCGCCGAGTTCTCCTGGGGGCTTTATAAGGGACTACATTGTCGCCCGCCTCCGGCCGCCGTCGTCGTGTCTTCTCTTGGTTGAAGTGGCTGGTTATTGGTCTGAGACGGAACGGACTGACCTGCATAGTCTGTAGCGCGGTTTCTAGTTGCCCAATTGCTCTCATCAGAAACTCTCATACACCTGACCTCTCCCCCCGCTCTTTGCACTTATTCTTCTTCTCCCTTTCCTTCACAATGCGTCGAGCCATCTCTCGTAGCATTACTGCCGGCGCTGGCCGAACATCTGGAGTGTCTCTCGCCCGCTCTTCACTATTGTCCTCAGCAAAGACCATGACGTCCTCTAGCTCCCCCATCTCCGCCGTCGCGGCGAGGAGGATACACGCCACGGCGCGGCACCTCAACGCCGCTCTGGCCTCGACGGCTGAATCGTACCCCAACACGCACGAGAAGATTGCGAAGCCCGAGGATACCCCCTACTTCATCGACAACAAGTTCGTCACCTCGAGCGCCACCGACTTCATCGACCTGCACGACCCGGCCACCAACAACCTCGTCACCCGCGTGCCGCAGATGACCACCGAGGAGCTGCAGGCCGCCGTCGACTCGGCCGAGAAGGCCTTTCCCAAGTGGCGCGCCATGAGCGTGCTGGCCCGCCAGCAGATCATGTTCAAATTCGTTGCCCTCATCCGCGAGAACTGGGACCGCCTGGCCGCCAGCATCACTCTCGAGCAGGGCAAGACGTTTGCCGACGCCAAGGGCGACGTCCTCCGTGGTCTGCAGGTCGCCGAGGCCGCCTGTGGTGCGCCCGAGCTGCTGAAGGGCGAGCTGTTGGAGGTTGCCAAGGACATGGAGACGAGGAGCTACCGCGAGCCATTGGGCGTCGTGGCTGCCATCTGCCCCTTCAGTGGGTGATTCCCCAACCGGCCAAGGAAGAGACAACAATACTAACACTGTCTAGACTTCCCCGCCATGATTCCCCTCTGGTGCATCCCCATCGCGACCGTCACCGGCAACACCCTCGTCCTGAAGCCCTCCGAGAGGGACCCTGGTGCGGCCATGATCCTCGCCGAGCTCGCTCAGAAAGCCGGTTTCCCCGAGGGCGTGGTCAACATTGTGCACGGCGCCCACAAGACGGTCGACTTCATCCTCGAGGACCCGGTCATCAAGGCCGTGAGCTTCGTCGGCGGCAACAAGGCCGGCGAGTACATTTTCAACAAGGGCTCCGCACACGGCAAGCGCGTGCAGGCCAACCTGGGCGCCAAGAACCACGCTGCCGTCCTCCCGGACTGCAACAAGAACCACTTCCTCAACAGCGTCGTCGGTGCCGCGTTCGGCGCCGCCGGGCAGCGCTGCATGGCTCTCAGCACCCTCGTCCTTGTCGGCGAGACCAAGGAGTGGCTCCCTGAGCTGGCCGAGCTGGCCAAGAAGCTCAAGGTCGACGGCGGTTTCGAGGAGGGCGCCGACCTCGGCCCCGTCATCTCCCCTCAGAGCAAGCAGCGCATTGAGAGCCTGATCCAGAGCGCCGAGGACGAGGGCGCCACCATCCTCCTCGACGGCCGCGGTTACAAGCCCGCCAAGTACCCCAACGGCAACTGGGTCGCCCCCACCATCATCACCAACGTGACGCCCAACATGAAGTGCTACACGGAGGAGATCTTCGGGCCGGTGTTGGTCTGCCTCAACGTCGAGACACTGGACGACGCCATCGAGCTCATCAACAAGAGCGAGTACGGCAACGGCACGGCCATCTTCACCCGCTCCGGCGCCACCGCGGAGGCTTTCCGTCGCAACATCGAGGCCGGCCAGATCGGCATCAACGTACCTATCCCCGTGCCCCTGCCCATGTTCTCCTTCACCGGCAACAAGAAGAGCATCGCCGGCGGCGGCGCGAACACCTTTTACGGAAGACCCGGCATCAACTTCTACACGCAGCAGAAGACGGTCACCGCGCTCTGGCAGAGCGCCGACGCCATTTCTCAAAAGGCTGACGTCGCCATGCCGACTCACTCATGAACATGGCGGTGAATGTGGAAAGGGGGCAACGCAGAGAACATCTGGGCTTGGCTTGGGCTTCTTGAGGGGCAAGAGGACGGACCCGCCGAATGGGCTTTTTTCTTTCAAAGCATGTATCTGAAATTGGTCGTTTTCTGGTTGTTTTGAAAAGAGAAAAAAAAAAAGAGCGTGCGCACTGGACCGAAAATGGCATGGCCGGATGAGCAAGGCACACAAAAAATGCATACATAGGCTGCTAGAAACTCGGCGGAATAAGCCAACAAACGAAGCATACTTCTATATCTTGTTGCCAACTTTTGATATGAGAGACTTGCAATTTTTTCTTTGGGGGGTTTTTTTCTTCTTCGCAAACTAAAAGAAAATGGTGACAGCGGCTGCTATAGGTAGAGCGCTTAGGAGATGATGTCTCGATTGGGGGGAGGGTCTTAGTAATGGTCGCAGACAGTTTCCAAAACTTCACACTCTTGCGTTCAACTCCAACGTAACCCCCATCACTGGGCGATGAATTGCGTTGGCGACTATAAGCCCCGTTCGTCGAGCATAATAACTAAATATACGAGGTACGGGCTTGGTACTCCTGCAGCCGCCTGGTGGGTAGGTACTTTGCTGGCGTCCGAGTTTGAATGGTCACCACCCGGACCCCGTTCCGCCATCTCCCATCAATCAGGGCCGCAACCAGACGGTATAGTCACCGGATCAGGCTGTGCGCTTTCGAGACGCAAGGGCGAGTTGTAGAACAATGTATCAATTGACGGATCTCCCCGACACTCTCTTCCTCGAGGTCCTCTACCACCTCACCCCGCGCGAGATCGTCCTCTGCCGCCTCGTCTCCCGTGCCTCCCACGCGGCCCTCACCAGGCCCGACCTCTCGCAGGCCCTACTCCATGTCTTCTTCCCCCGGTCGCTGGAGTGCCGGCTGCTGAGGGCGCGGGTGTCCTCGCAGGCGCAGGAACGGCTGGCCCCGCCCCGAGAACACAAACAGCCGCGGCGGGAGGGGCCCCCGACAGGAGCAGCCGGCGCAGAACCGGATTGGCCCGCCCTCTTCGCGCGCGTAGCTAGGCGCTACCACAACCTCTCCAGGGCCGCGTTCCACTCCCTCACGACGATCCCGATCCTGAAGCCGTCGGCCCCCCTCCGCCGCTTCGCACCGTGGGCGCGCCAGCTCGCTGTCGACGTTCACTTGGCGCACCTCGCGCTCGCAGACCCTAACTGGACATACGCCGACGGGGTGCTTGTGTACCCTTCTCCCTCTCCGGCTCGTCCCGCCGCATCTTCCTGGCCGTGTTCCGGGGCCACGTCTCCTGAGTCGTCATCTGCCTCTTCCACGTCCTCAACGTCCTCGGAACCCCCCGTCTTGAAGGTCCTGGACTTGAACTCGGGCGACGAGTCGACGGTCCCCTTCGACTGGGCCGAGAAAGTCGTCCGTCGTGTGCGCCTCGCCGAGGGACTCCTCGTTGTTGAGTGGGCAGAAGCGCAGGGTTCCCACCCGCTGAACGAGGGCGAGGTCGCACATCGCCACTTCGCCACGGCGTTCGACGTGCGCGCCGTCTCCTCGCCTCTCTGTCCATCGGGCAACAGGCCGCCGGTAAAGCGGGACGGAAGCGGAAACCCGGCAGCGACGGGCGAGGGCGGGGACGACGCGGCTCGTGACCAGGCCCCCATGGTGGCCTTCCGCTCGGAATGGAAGATCCACTACCTCGGCCTCCCCATCCATATTTCAGATCGCATCTTCTCGACCCACAACGCGACGCACTACGCCCTCTTCGCCCATCAGCCCAACCGCTCCCCCTGGGGTGAGGACACCCCCCTCGAGCGCCTCGTCGTGTGGTCGCTGAACGGACCCTCGCCCTACCGACCCAGCCTCGACCTGTCGTGCTCGGACAAGCCCCCCTCCGACCCGGGTCCCGAAATCGTCCTCCGTCTCACTAACGGTGAGCTGGACCACTGGGGAGTGAGGCAGCTCCACACGCCGCGGCTGATGCGACTCGCCCTCGACGCCGTTCCGCACGACGGGGATGAGACGGACGCGGTGCGCGGCCACGTCTTCGTCCAGGAGGAAGACCACATCTGGTCCTCGGGCCCGCATGCCTCCGAGAACCCGCCGGCACGGCATACGGTGCGTAGCGTCGGGATCCCGCTCTCCGGGGCCGGGCCGCGGTGGGTCCACGAGTGCGGCGCCGACGGCGACGCCGAGAGATCCTTTTGCCCCGTCGCCCGGTCGCGGCCTGGGGCAGCGGCAGAAACAGCGTGGCCTGGGCGCGCCCCCTGCTGGCGTCACGAAGAGTTTCCCTACCTCACCGTCGCTGAGGCCGTCGACGCCGCGGCGGGCGTCAGGGTCTGCGGGAGGCGGTGCTTCGCGATGACGACCGTCAGCGCCAGCGTCGACGACGGCGGCCGCAGGAGAGACGACGCCCCGGGCGAAGGGGAGGCCAGCGCCGGCGCTGAGACGGCGGTGCGGGGCGAGGCGCAGTTCGACGACGACATGTGGAAGACGCTGATGAAGGGCGCTGCGCTGGCGGGCGACGAGAGGTGGGTCATCGGGGAGGACACTGCGGGGGATGTCAGCGTGGTTCGATTCTGACGGGTCTGGCGTCAGCGTATCGACCGATAGCTGGACAGGATTCTGAAGCTTCACGTCAGACGCTGAACCCCAGCCGTCCAAAGAGGACAGAGACAGACATCGCCTTGACGTCCTTCTGGCCATCGGCAGGCAGCGGCAGGCAGCGGCAATACCAGTCGGTTCTTTCGGAAGATCCCAGACAGGGGGGGGGGGCAATAGTTGCCAACGTGGGTGTATGAGGGAGATGACAACTCGCACGAACGGCCCCAATGTGGTGTCACTTCCTCACGACCAAGACCCCAGGCGCGCGCGCTGGCTTGTGGCGCAAGCGGATAAGGGCCAAGAAAAGGAGCTGTGATCTGCAATGAAGATCCCATCTATTGACATGTATTTGCCCAATGTGTTGAAACCATGCCCACTCAGCTGAGTGCTGAACAAATGACAAAATTGCAGTACCGAACCCCTGCTTTCTGCTTTGCAGCAGATTGTGCTTATTATTCATCCCCTTTAGCTCCTGAAAATGCTGTGATAACAACCACACCGCCGCTACACTCCCCAACACCTGCTAGATAAGTTGAGATAGATAGATAGAGAGATAGAGAGCAATTATCTCATGTTTGCGTTTCCTTGGATGCTTGGTATCGTCAAGCTATTGTTTATGTGTTGCGTGTCGTGTGATGTGAGATTTGTATGCTACAGAAATGCCCAACGAGTAGCTCCTGAGAGCGGGCTCGAGATTGAAGAGTTGACATGACTAAACTGCCATGGGGGTCGGAGTAGGAGTAGGCGATGAGCCGTTGGGCAACTGAAGGAAGCCGCTGTAGTAGTCGTCCAACCACCGGGCAGCCTCCTCACCGGCGTCGTCCATGCTCGAGTCCCATCGACCGACGGAGCCTACGTAGCCGTCCGGACGTACGTTGACTATGGCAAGCTCACCGGGTCCGAGGCTGCCAAGCCACTTGTTGGTGCAAAGCTGGCCACGTGTATCCTGTTCTGGAATGTCGTCCAGGTAGAAGGTCCAACGGCTGTCCTGTAGCAGAGCCGGGAGGTCCGAGATCTCCACATCGCTTTTGGGCATCGTGGCTGGCGCTCATGTTAGTGACAGCACCACAGTGTCGACCGGAGAGTACTTACTGATCAAGGCAAAAGTGAAGAGATGGCTGACGGCGGTGTATCTTTCGGGCCGGTAGTAGATGTCCTCCGGGCACGGCAGTCTAGGCTGCGCAGCATAGGAAGCGCTTGCGGAAGCAGACAACTTGCTGATAAAAGAGTTGGCCGAGGCAAGGGACTGGCAGAAGGTCTCCAGGAAGGGGCTCGACGCCTGAATGTCCCACATGAGGAGGTAGATGCGGAATTGCCCAAGCATCGGGATGTCGATCTGGATGTCTACGGGGTTGGAGTCGATGTATCTAGTGACCTTGGCAGGAGGAAGCAGGCAACCAGGCCTGGCATCTCCCATGATGAGGCCTTGAGGGGTGGCCCTGTTTAACGGGCTCTCGGAGTACTCGGCACCAATACCAGAAATGAAACGAACGTTCGTCCTGAAGTTCTCAGATAGGGCTACTGCGTCGCCGCCAGCAATCTGGTTCGCGTGCTCGTAGTCAAAGTTAACCAAATCGATGGCGATCTTTCTTCGCTCCTCCTCGTAACTCTCGAGCAGGGCTTGCTTCGCGAGCCCTCGAATGGACAGGTTCAGCTTCCAGGCAAGGTTCCACGAGTCGTGCATGGAGGTGTTCATGCCTTGAGCCGACTTCGGGGAGTGTGTATGGCTGGCGTCACCCGCAAGGAAGGCCCTCAAATGGGGGTCGACGAATCGGCTGGCCACTCTCTGACCAATCTGGTAACGACCAAACCACTCGATGTACTTCCAGTCAACTTCGAAAGGTGCCATGATCTTCTTCGCGCGAGCCATGACAAACTCCTGGCCAAGGTCTCGCTTGTCTGCCTTGGGGTTTGCCTTGAGCTCAATGTAGAAGCGTGTCATGTTCCTTTCTCTGGGTATGATGAGAATGGATCCGTACTCCTGAGAGTAGACTAGTGTCTTGGACCAAATGTCCGGGAAATCGGTGATGAGCTCGCCATCGAGAACACCCCAGATTGCCGGTTGCGACAGGCCAATTGCCCGCGCATCTGGAATGCTCTTCCGCACCTTGGAGTGGGCACCATCGCCTGCGCCATGTCAGTTCCCCGTTGGCAAGAGAGGCCAGTTTCGCCCAAGTTACTTACATCCAACCAGATACTGTGTGAGGATCGTCCGCCGGTCTTGGGTGACGTTTGTGCGACAATTGACTTGGAGAGGCCCGGCCTTGTTTTCCGGGACGCTGTAGGACTCGAACGCCGTATTCCTGCGTACCTCAACCCCGCGCTTCTTCAGGTCGTCAATGAAGATGCCTTCAACCATGCCCTGGTGCACGAGGAGAATGTACGGATCTAGGACATCGATGACGGGAGGGTAGTGGACCTCGCGGCCCAGTCTGTGGAGCGGCTCGTCGGCGGTGCTCCGCCAGAAGGAAATGTCGTATACGCGAACGCCTCGGAGCAGCAAAGGGTCGGCCAGGCGCATCTGACGGAAGGTCTCGATAGTCTTGGGTTGCAGCCCGTCTGCCCTACACGTAGTGTCAGCTTGCGACTGCCATGGAGGGAGGTCTGCACTTCTTCTACCTACCTTCCAACGGGCGTCTGGTCGGCCCTATCGTCAATGACCTCAACCTTGATGCCAAATCGACTGAGATTGGCAGCCAACATGAGGCCGGCGGGACCAGCACCAACGACGCACACCTGGGCCTCCGTAGGAGGCTCGGGCAGACTACGTAAGTGGGTGAGAGTGTCTAACGTGGCGTCGAAGGCGTTTAAACGCCCAGCGGCGTTGCCGGCCGGGGCAGTCTGGCCGTTTTGGCCGACTTGACCGTTCTGGTCATCCATTGAACCGTCCGAGTTCAGTACACCGGGTGCCATGATCGACAGCGTTTGTCGATATCACAGGCTCACAGACAATGCGGGTCCGGGTTCGTAAACAACAAGGTATGCCGAGCGGCGCAGAAGTGTCTGGCTAGCTGGCTACTACAGGCGGTCTAGTGCGAAGAATTTCGGTGACAACCGGGACGATGTTGGAATAGCCGCGCTCGCACAGTAGAGTTGGAGAGTTTCGGGCTTGGGGGTCAAGTATGCAATGTGCGCGTCGAGTTACACCACACTGGGGCACAAAGGCGCGCGCTGAAGTAGGCGTGGGGGCTCGAAGCGAGGTCGGAAAGCGAGGCACGGCTCCAGCCGTTTTAAGTGGTGTGTATTGTGGTGTCTTTCCGTCCGAGGCTTTATGCGCGACGAGGGGGGAAGACGTTGGATCTGAAGGTGGTACTCGAGATATAATGATATATAATATAATGGGTGGAATAGGTAAGAGGTCACCGAGTATGCAGCCAGACCAGGGCTGATCAGGACCAGAACAGTGGGTGCAAAACGACCAGTACCAACACGAATGGTAGGCTGTAGCTACAGCAGATACACGGAGGGATTGGACTGGCGATGAAGAGAGAAGAGTGAAAAGAAGAAAGAGAAAAAAAGGCCAATCAGTACCACAAGTAGAGGGGAGGGGGGTGGAAAAGAGGGGGGGCCAGGAACTGACGAGCTTGCAACTGCAGGTTGAAAGCTCGGTGGTGGTTCGACACAATTAAAGATCGCCTCGTGGGCACTTCAAACGATTCCAGAAAGTGGCATGATGGGCTTTGGGCGCACGACAGGATCGAGTGAGAATCAGACCACCGCGGATTATTCCCCCATGCCTGCCACGCTTTCGCTCGCTTCCCATTGGCCAAGCCCCCCTCCCAAGGGGACAGACACCAGTGTCCAGACGATTCAGCGCTAGGCCAGATGTGGCATGCTTCAGAACGTGGCAGGTGCGTTGGATTGATGGATGACTGTGTTCACGCCGGGGTGGACGTCGAGGCTGTTGGAGAGGCCAGCCACTTCTAGCCCACTTCTAGCCCTGGGCCGGTGGCTTTAACATTGACCTCGACGTCGACCACTGTCGCTTTGATGGCCTATCTATACTTCCATTTCATCACCAAGCGGCACTCACCGTCTCACTCGCCTCCGCTGTGATACTACTGCGCCCACGCACATTGGAAGTTTGAGACCCCGATGCCAATATGGATGGGTTGCAATCGAGTTGATCGGCGAAGAGGGAGATGCATAAACGACACAAACGCGAACATGCTACTCTAGGTTATGCAGTTGCCAATCTGGCAGCGCGGTATCTGTCACCTCACGAACTAACCTGAACTAGATATCCCGTCATACCTTGAGCACGCTATGGAAACTCTACAACATTCAACTACCGGTAACCGTTGGCTCCCGCGGCAGAAACCAACGGGGATACCCCCGTGGCAGGCATTGGCAACATTCAGTGCTGGCCCATCAATAGAAAGGCATGCATCTCTTAGAGCGTTGCAGCACAGCATTTGGCATGCCTCTGCCCACATCCCCGGGAGAGCCTTGTCCCGTTTCCCTTTTCAACTTCTGATACCGGCTGTTCACAACTTCCAGAGTTGCTTCCTTCCCTTCCAGCAAGTTCCAGACTGAGTTTCTACCCCTTAACGCGGCGTATTCGCAACGCCACCGCAATATACTACAGGATGTTCTCCTGCCCACGATGCCTTCCCTTTGCGTGAGATGTGCGGCGCAGCCAGGCCGTCGTATGGGAGTGGCATGTTATGACGTGGCCCCGGCCTATCAGACCTGCTATTCAACCTGCCTCGCCTCAAGTGCTTCATCCTGAAGGCTTTATCTCGCGTAAGCATCGGCCAACTCCACGTCCTTAACGCAACACCACGGGATGTTCTCCAGATCTCCGATCCAACCCCACCTCAGCGCCAAGAAACAGCAGGCCCCGAGGGTACCGCCAACGTGGTCACCCCCAGGTTTGTTTCCTCAAAGTACCCGTCACTCGCAGCGCCTTTTGCCTTTTGGGACTCGGGTGGTGTGACGAGGGGCTCTTCAACGACCCTGGCTGCTTTTTCTAACAGGATCCTTCCTGGTGGTGGGGGGTGAACCTGCCTCAGGGCTATCTGCCCACACGCCGGAGCCCTCCTCCATCGACTATTGGGCAGTCAGTCAAAGATGGTATCAAGCACCCCGCCTATCTAATGCAGCTATCTCAACGTCGTAACCCGGTTAATCAGCTTGCCCTTGTTCCTCGGTTGTGATTGCTGTGTTTCCTTGTGGGAACTCTTATTCAAAGGGTAGACGTTCCGAGGGATGGCCAAATCCAGACCTGGCTATGTTTCCTAAGTCTCGGTAAGTCATTGTCGGGGCCTCTACCAGTCGCAGCCGTCAGATGCAAACTAGCCCGTGGCTACAGTCGGGTACCCCAGGGAAAGCAACGCGGCCTACTTAGTGTCTCCCGCGAGTTCTAAGCATAGGGTTGCATTCGTCACAAGATTGCTGCTCCGATAAGGCGTCTTGACATGTCATGCTCTCGTCTGAGTGAAAAGGGGCTACCGCCCACCGGCTCCATCAGCATAACAGGGCTGTAACCGGCCAAACGAGAGCCGGCAGGAGCACAACATGCTCTGTCTTTCGGGACACCAAAGCTGACACCGAAGCAAACCGGCGAGAGAGCCGGCGCTTATTTCAGTGCTCATGGTCTCTTATTCGCACGTGCCATCCCTGCCTTCTTTACAACTCGACGTTTCCGAAAGATGAACTCGATGCTCTAAACTCACTTGGCTCGGCCCAGTGGTAATGTCACTGGTGACGGTGCTGTGAGGAGGCGCTCATCTCTCAAGTCCAACATCATACGCGCGGACACAATTGCGTTTTCGAAAGGTCGACTCTGGCCTCCCTTTTCCTCCCAGCACGAGGTCGAACATCGTGCTCCATCCGGTCGGAAGCCGCATTCGTTCCCGAAAGACGACATGCCCGCGCTCCTCCTCGCCCTTCGCCGGCAACTCGACGCTTTCCGTCTCGAGCTTTCAGTGGATGACCCCCTGCCGCCTCACAAGCCGCACGAGATCCATCGTCACGGGGTCCTCGGTGCGGTCCCACCGCACCGCTGCCATTACTGGGTGAAGGTGCGCTCGTTATTCACGCTCGATCCGATGCAAAACTGAGCTTGTCCGAGTCGACCGTCTCGTTCTTCCCAACTATAAGGGGGCTCATCATGTTCTTAGCTCCATATCCGGCGCTGTTGACGTGATCCAGGCCGGTTGAACCATGAACCTTCAACGAAACACCTGCTGCGGCACCCTGTCTGCAAGGAGAGAATATCCCCAATCTCGTCATATTTCGAAGGTCATACGTACGCGGCTTCTACGACTTGCGCCAAGGATGGCAGCGGCTCCTCCCTTCGTCATGTCTCGAACAGTTCAAGGATCCCAGGGAGTTGCAAGAACGGAAGTCAAACGAGCGACAGACAGTTGGAAGAGGGGGGTAAGAGAGATGGAGACGGTTGTAACCTATTGAGCGGGAACCGCAGAGCGCGCCGGCTTGATCGGCCGTAGCCGTTCGTGTAGCTTGCCGCGTTGGACCCTTTCCCGTTCAGTTTTGACTATACAGCGACCCCGTTGTGTAGAGCTGCCATACCCCCGCTGGGTTGTGGAGAGAAGGGGGTGAAGATTACCGCGAGTTGAAGAACGAAGATGGATTCGGGCTTTGGTCCGGTGGGAACGAGAGTACTCAGGTCAGGTCAACCCAGGTGTCATTCATCTGATTTCTTGCACCAGATATAGCCTGCGCGCAGCATTGCAGGATCAAGGTGTGCGAAGGGGGGAAGATGGCCCGATGGGGCCAAGCATTGGTAATGTCGGCCTGTACAATCCCACCTTCCACGAAGGGCTGTGGCTCCAGGAGCCAAGATGTCAGTCAACGTGTAGCAAATAGAGAGCATCTGAGCCAAGACGCTTGTGCGATTCACGACCCACCTTGTCAGCTCAAAACAATCCGCTGGCCAGGACTGGCCGGCCGTTTACTTCCTCGTGTTAGTGACCTTCGCATCGAGGACGTTAGCGAAAATAAGGCGAGGCCTAAGGATTTCCCGGAATATCAAGACGTAGACAACCAGGCCTCTTTCTTGCACTAGCATTTCGCGTTCCCTTTTTCCTGGGCACGGTTCAAAGTGGAACAAGACAACGGACCAGGATCCGTTCAGAAATGCGTTGCGGAAAAAAAAAATGGGAAAGAGGATTTAGGGCAGCAGGCAAAATGATAACTGTGAGATTCGAACTCACGCCTCTTGCGAGACCAGAATACTCATCCTCTGAAGAGGACGAAGCTTACGCTTGAGTCTGGCGCCTTAGACCGCTCGGCCAAGTTACCCTGTTGGGATGGGTATAGCATTATGCTAATAAGTATGGAGTAGGACAGCGCAAACCCGCCCAACCAGCCCCCTACCCCTCTCCACTTTCGGAACGGATACCTTACACTACCTACCTCAGTGACGCCGCCTCGGCGTCGACCTAGGTACCTACGAAGCGCCCTCCACTAATGGCACATCGCTTCGGTTGCAAAGCGTTTACTATTGTCGACAGCTTTGTACAGCTGGTCATGCCGCAGCATCGGAGATCGAACGAGTATACAACGCAAGATGGTCTTCTGACTCGCGGTTCAGCGTTAGGGTTGCTAGTTGCAGCAGTACACTTTGGTAAGGAGTGGCAATTTTTGTAATTGAGAGTCCATTTGTGTTATGCGAGGTATTCAGGGCAAATGAATTTGGTATCACAGATCGATGCACAACCGGTCTTCTATTGGTATCAAGCGAGTGACTGGCTGCGGCTGTTCTGTGTGTTCCAGCACAGGGGAGAGGATGCAACAAAGCACACCCTGTGGCTCTTTCCCTTCCCACGTCCAACCCATCCATTGCCTTGATGGTCCAGACCAAAACGGTATCCAAATTAGCCATCAAACGCGTTTCTCCATCCCGCAACTCCAATGCTAAACTTCCCACTATGCAGAGGCCCAGGCACCAAAAAGGTAGAAGGCACACCAACCTGCATATTTGGGGGTTCCCAATAATCTCACATGACAACACACTTTTTATCCTTTTCTGACTTGCCATGGATTCCGTTTCCGCCAGCCGCGGAAACATCCGTCCACCCAGCGGAGCCGGTAACCTCGTGGCCAACTTTCTTCTTCTTCGATTTCCTCCTTGTACCGTTCCAGCCCCGTCGTTTGGCATCTTTGATGTTCTTGGCCGCACTTCGCTCAGCACGACTAGGCCTTCTGTTGACCGATGAGTGTGACTGTCGGCCCGCAGGAGGCGTTGGTGGCGCTTGCAGCCACGGCGGGATAAGACTTCTGCTGCCAGATGCCTCCGCGTCGGTGTTGTCACTGTAGATGGTCTCCAGGCGTTCCACGTGCGGGCCCGACTGAGTTGGGCGTGGGTGACGAGGAATGGGAGCCAACAGTGGCATTTCGCTTCTTCGATTCGACTGCTGACGCGTAGGCACGTCGTATGCCCCCGTCACGCCACTAGGCGTACTGATGATCAGCGGCTGGTCCTCGAGCGACAGGCTGTCTGGCACCTCAACATGCAACCCAGGCTGCATGGTGGGCTGTGGTACAGATGCTCGGCGAGAACCGGGCCTACGACTGCCAACTGGGACACGCTGAACAGAGCTGAAGTTGCCAGACCAAGGCCGAGATGGGGACAGCTGCTCGCTGCCCTGGGGACGAACCGGTTGTTTCGCCCTGGAAGGGGTCGGTAACGCAGCCCCCATAATTTCATCAGCCCCTGCATTAGTCGGAGGAGCAGAATACGGGAAGCTACTCAAAGCCACACTCTCTGGATGCAGGTGAGGACCGTCCAGCGGCTGAGCAGACCTTGGCCACGTTTGCGCGTTGGACAGACGCCTCACCAATGGTACATCGGCAGCGGATGCCGGTTGAGGCTGCCCTGATGCCACAGCGTTCGGAGACGTGCTTGACGGTATTTGCAGGCCCAAGGACGGAGGTGACTGTGCCTGCAGCGCTGCCGAAGCAACGGGCGAATCTTTTGGTGTCACTGCTTGAGAATTCTGCAGAGCGTCATTGTTGGATGTCTGAACCACCAAAGACTCGCCGGCCGTGCGTTGGCCTTCGGGTGAAATGGCATCAGCATCGCTGGGCCTCGTTGCAGCCACGCCCGGTGTCTCCGGTGGTGAAACGTCGTAGATATCGTCATTGGCGTCAACGTCAGCAGGAGGGCTGAACATTGGGCTAGCTGATTCTGCGGTGCGCGGGCGGCCCAATAGCGTCGGATCGCTCGCAATACGAAGATGATGAGTGGCATTCGCCGGCGGGCTGGTAACGGGTGAGTGGCAACTCAGTGGACGGTCTGATGTCTGAGCGGGAGTCGGCCGCTCTGGAAGGGGCCAAGTCGATGACCCCACGGCCGGCGCGGCTGTTTGAATCCGGGTCGGCTGGCTTTGAATTTGCACGCCCCCAGGCGTGATGACGGCGTTGCGCAGGAATGCAGGCAAGTCGCCCGGATCATCTTTTTGGTACGGGGGTGGTGGTGGGACCCAGTTATCTGCGTCACTTTCGTGCGGGTGCTCGCGTCGACCATCCGCTCGCCGGTACTCTACCGGTCCGGCAGCGGGCGCTTGAGGATTGCGGCTTCGGTTTATTGCGACAGCGGTGGCTGCGCGACGCAGAGTGTTGGTAGACCGGGGCCCATCATGAGAGTAGGGGGCTTCCACGGCTTCCTCGGCCTCCTCGTCCTCAATCATCGAAGCAGTTTCGCCTGCTTGTGGAGCTAAAGACGAAATTGACTCTTGAACGTTGATCTGTGGCGGTACCCCAATGCGTCTCGGAACGAGGGGATCGTCGTCGTCGTCGTCGTCGTCGTCGTCGTCGTCTTCGATTCTGGCTTCGGGCTCCTCTCTAGGCTGTGGCATCGGCGGCATAGAAGGCATCGGGGGCAAGGGGTTTCCCCTAATGGCCGCAGTTGTAGCGGCACGCATCAAGGCACCGCGGTCTCCACGCCTTTGAGCCACTGTTCTGCGGCGTACGATGGCCACCTCGGCGTCTATATCTCTCTGTTCCTCTTCGAGGATCTCGGGTTCCTTCGTCCCCACCTCGATCTCAATCTCTATCCTTTGGCCATCGTCAAGACTGTAGTCGAAGTCAAGGAGGGTGATCCTCCCGCCGTCGATGAAATCAATGTCATCCTCTTCTACAATAGATTTCCCAGGTGAGATGCCGCGAGCTGCGACGACCAGACGCTCCTGTGTCGATGTCTCCCCAAAGCCAGCGACCCATTTCACCGTGCTGACACCATCAAGCTCTGCAATCTTGGCACCCCAGACGAAGGTGTTTCTCAGCTTGTCGCATAGCACTTGCCACTGTGGTACCCGAGGGTTTTCTTGCGCCCGAGATGATGGCGAACGCGACGGAGGTCCGCTGGTTCTCCGTCCTTGTCCGGCCAGGACCGACAAGCCATCAAGCCCCGCGGCGTTGACCTCGGGCACAGCATCGAGATCTTCCGGCACACCGTACAGCCAGATATCCTTCCCCTGGAATCCGGCGCTGACGAGGTCTCCGCGAAAGGTGGCCGCAGGCAGAGTGCAGGGTGTAAGCTTGGCCTGTGAGCCCGGGTCGGGTTTTGGTCCGGTAAAGTAGGTCGTACCGTTGCGCAGATCGTCAATGCGTACAGCTCTGAAGGTCTCGAAGCTGCGGTCATAAGTAAAGGTCCAGCTCGCTTCCTCTTGACCCGAGTCTTGCAGAAGCACGGCATGACTGCAATCGCGGCTCGTGTTAGGAAACAGGATCGACGTCGTCCAGAGCGCGCTGATGCTATCGTCGGCCATTTGGTTGCCAGGGTCGTAGTAAGGGGCCGTCAGAATGACTGTGGCCGGCGGCGACGAGTGGGTTGTGGTTCCAAGAATCTGAGTGCCGTCAAAGGAGAAGGACAGGGCGTCAACTCCATCGCATTTGACTGCTCTCCTGTCCGTGGGCAGGGCGCCCGGGTTGACCAAGGATACCTCGATACCTCCTTCGTAAGCAGCAGCAAGAACAGAACCACAGGGAGAGAGCGCAATGGTACGCGGAGGGTTATCCAAGATCAAGGACTGGGTGCGGCGAGGCGGGGACTGCTCAAGGTCGTAGAGGTCTACTTGCATCTCGGAAGACAGGACAGCCAGCATGGAGCCATCGTCCTTGATGCAGGTGGAAACAGGCCGACGCAGTATCTTGAGTTCCCTCTTAACGTCTATATCCTTCCCACGCATGTCGAGAACATAAACACGCGACGAGTTGTAGGCCAGGACATGGTGGCCGCGGGGAGACGGGCTGAACTGCATTCCTTCGCCGCCGGGACACGACGAGGAGCTGATGGAGTTGGATATAAGTTTGATTACGGTTTCGCGCGGCCGCAAGTAGGCTTCGAAGAGGTTGCGCTTGACTTCTCTGGCGAACAAGCGCCTCAGGCGCGGCAGATCTTCATCCTTGACGTCGGCCTCGCGGAGGGGAGGATGGCTCGCGGAGTAGGACTGGCATCTTGAGAGGTGGAGGGCATAGAGTTGGGCCTGCTGGGATACGGATCGCCATTTCGAGTTGAGGAGGATGAGAGAAGCAAAGGAGTCGGGGTCAGTGAGCTGGAGAATCCTAGGGCCATGTCAGTGGACGGATGATGGATAGAGTCAAGCTTGATAGCAAGTAGCAGTGAGGACCGACTGTTGGATGATCTCGTCAGGTAGTCGATCAAAAGCGGGATCCGGGGTAAGAATGGGGGGTTTATCAGTTGACGAGCGTGGTTTCCCTTCCTCTTGCTGACGGGTGCCGATGCCGATGCCAGTGCCAGTGGCGTTGTGCATGATGGACCAGGACAGCCCGCTTGCTGTGCGTTTGGAGTGTCGATGCTGTCGCTGCAAAGCTAAAGGAATGAGGGGCGGGAGGAGGATGTCATGATGAATCGTCCGAGGTTCTAGAAAGGGCCGTTGTTGGGACGGAAGAGGAAGGCAAGCGCAAAGCAAAGCAAAGCGAAGTGAAGTGAAGTGAAGTGAAGCGAAGCCAAAGAAAGAAAAGTGGCAGGAGGCACACCAGTGTGAGCTGAGTGAGTCCCTCTGTCTCTAAGCTCTTTTTGGTCTTACTGTCTGTTACTGTTGCGAGTAGTGTACGTGCGCGCGAACGCACGCAGTGGCGGAGCGACGCTAACAGCCCGCCTGAATGAAGTTAGCATCCTCCAAAAACCTCCAAAGTTACAAGGTGCAGTTCATGTCTGCCTGTTCTTCCACCCCTGCCCCCCCGCTCATTTGGCATTGACGCCTCTTATCGGAAGGTACGGAGTACCGACCAGCCCAAAATCGACCTTGCCCCCATCTTCCGTCTGTCCCGCTAGCTAGCTAGCTAGCTACGTAATGGTAGGCAAACACAAACAAATAAACAGCCAGGGATCCTTTCTTTGACAGGGCTATTGATGGGGGTGCTTACTACTAGTCCGAGTCCAGTTTCAATGGCGAGTAGCAGCAGATAGGCGGGTATGCTTCTCTCGTCGGCGGTTAGCCTCTGTGAACTGTCAACGTTCCCAATCCCATTCCCATTCCCTCTGCTTCATTCCTCCCATGTTGGTTGTCAATCACAGCACCACCATGCATACCAGGCCTTTCTATTGCACCAACCCAACAACTCCATGCTCTTAGTTGCGGCTGTTTTTGCATTGTTGGTCGCCTTGTCAAGGACTGATACATGTTGTTTGTATTTATTGTGACTCTATCCCCCTTTTTTTCCTTCTCTTCTTGCCCTCCTCCTTTTCTTCCCCTTGTTCTCTTGTGCGTGTTTCTCCAGTCTATTTTATATCCAATACATCAAAACAAACTGGTGGCGGTTGCCACCGGCTGCAGAAAAAGCAAACCAAGAATGCAACAAAGTGGTGCAGCCTAAACACTGTTGGTTGATGTCTCGAGGATTGAAACGTAGATGCATGCCTTGAGCGGCAACATACGAACTTGCAGGGATATAGCCTATCAACTGATCTGACGGCAACACCCTCCGCCTGTCTTCTAGGCATTAACTTTCCCCATTCTCCCACGATCATGACTGGGAACCATCACGTACCACAGAGCTCATTGGTTCGCCCAAATTCGTGCACCCAACCGTCCAGCACGACTCTCCCCAACGACTAGCCAACAACTTCCACAGAACACCGCGATTCGCTATAAGATATGCATAATTACCCAATGCAGAGGCACACGAGACGCTGTCGTGGGTGTTCCCGCCTTTCTTGGCCTCCAACCAGGACGATAAGCCAAACACCCTCCGGGCGAACGCTGTTGCTATTTTTGGCTGTCATCCTCAATCACCGTATGCAAAGCGGATGTGTCGCCGGGCCATGGCTCCCTCTGTAGGCGCTCGTCAAGCCGAGACAAGAGGACAAGTTGCGTAAAGCGGCCTGGACTTAGTTTATATCCGAGGAAAAAGAGTCTATGGGACAGACAGTATCACGAAACAAGCCAGATGTCTTGGATCCATCACACCTCGCCTCTTACTCGCCAACTTACCTAAGCGCGGATACCGTTCGGCCCCGAGCCGGTATTCTACAATGCCTAGGTACCTGCCTAGAAGCTACCGGTACCGGTATGTATCCGTACGTACGGATAGTGAAGACCGTGGAGTTAGCTTGTGTCTCTCCAGCCCCCCCGGCTCTACTTTTGTTCAGCTGCCCCGGCGTCCACTGGAGACTTCCCCAGTGTTCAGTGCTTCATCTCGGCCACGGTTCCCTGGACGATGCCCAGTTTTACCCCGACCAAATGCTACAGAAATCGGAGCAGTGACGCATATGCAAAGAGCGACTAGAACACCGTGACATAGGATAAGGATCAACGCACGTATCTTGGTCTTTGGCGCAAGAGAACCCCCACCTGGCAAGGATGCGAGCTTATTAGCCAGTTGCGTGATCATCTATCGGATGAAGCGCCAAGCCGGCAGTCCCCTGCGCAGAGGGACGAACCATCGCGTCTGTTGCGTGTTCGTACCAGCTTGTCAGAGGTTCTCTGTCTGGGGGTCGAAAACCCCTCTGCTTTCCCATGGGTCGAGAGTTGAGCTGGTTTTGCTCGACAAGAAACTGAGCGGACTCTACAGTACATACGGCTCGTTTGCTCCAGGTCTCTTACTGTTATTGGCCTTCAGGTATGAAATCAGCGAGCTCTGCACCCTCCAAGTCGTGCTGCTGGATGTGGTTCTTGGCGGGTTCGCCAGATCTCCTCACAGGGTATCTCTGGCTTCCAGAACGCTGCGCCAACCGATCCGACGACGTCACCGCGATTCGCAACTTGGCAATGCGCTGACACAGGCCGTGCCCTTCCCGAGTCTGTAGTGTAGCGCAGCCAGCATGGGGGGAGGCGCTGGGGTACACAGGTTGCGTAAAGTGGGTGGTATAATAATACTCTCACTAATCCACACCCATCCACCTCCCCGCTAGGAGACGTAGTAGGAAAACATCAGTACGGGGAAGGCCGAGAGAGTCGGGCGAGAGTTAAGAAAGACATGCTCGGCGCCGCCAAGGTTCAACCTTCCCCAGTTCCTTCCTTCCCGGCCATATCGCCGTCATTCCTGGCTGTAGTCCAACCTCCACTACTCTCTGAGCCGATATAACCTCACCCTTCTGCGCATCCAGGGCAAGTCGGAGACCTATCCCACGGGTTCCTCAGGACTCATCTTCGGCATCCTATCCGCGTCATCTCACTGTTGCAGCGAGTCTGTGAGATTGGCACGGATCGCTCCTCGGAACACCGCATGCAGCCGCTAGTTTAGGCGCTTTCTCGCTCTCTTAGTCTCGTCTCTCTCTTCCCCCGCTCGGTTTTCTCCCCAAGCCGGGCTTGTTCCCACGGTGGCTCTCACGTGGGATCGCGCCGCGCAGCCCGCAGGACCAGATGACCCCGAAATATGTCCCCCCCTCTCCCAGCCCGCCGCCATGGAGAGGAGGAAGCTCGACTGGCGGAGATACTCTGCGCCGGTTGCCATCGCAAGCATGTTCCTCGCGGCCCTGTCTGTCGTACTCTACTTCAACATTCGTGAATACCTCACAGTCCGGGATGAGGTTCGATTCGATGTCTCTTTTCACCTCATGACCTTTTATGCGTCGAGTATCGGAAGCGCTAACGGCGGGTGACAGGCCAAACTGCCGAGGGTGACGGTCGATCTCGGCTACGCGAGATATTCTGGGAACGTGCTCCCCGGCGGCGTGAACCAGTTTCTGGGGATGCGATATGCGGCGCCTCCCATAGGAAACCTGAGATGGCGCGCTCCTCAAGACCCAGCGCCCAAGGAAGGCACGACGGATGCCATCGATGTGAGAAATCCTGCTGTCTTGCAGTATTCGAGTGCTCTCCCCGCTGACCAAATCCCTAGTTTGGGCCGATATGCCTCGGGACGGATGTGACTTATCCTACATCGGGTCAAGACGAGGATTGTCTGTTCGTCAACGTCTGGTCGCCCAATAACACGACACCGGACTCGAAGCTCCCTGTATGGTTGTTTATCCAAGGTGGAGGTAAAACTCTCTTCACTCGGTTGCGACGTCGTCTCGCAGAACGAGTCTCGCATGTCAATGTTTCTCTCAGTTTCGCCGAGCGTTTAGCCAGAATCTCTAGCTGACGTGACCCCAGGTTACACCTCCAATGCCAACCCCAACTGGAATGGCTCTCAGGTCGTCGACGTCTCCGACAAAAACATTGTCTTTGTCAACTTCAACTACAGGGTCGGCTTGTGGGGTTTTCTAGCGAGCGAGCGCGTTAGGACGGATGGAGCGTTGAACGCGGGGCTTTTGGACCAGCGACTGATGATGAAATGGGTTCAAAATCACATCTCAAAGGTGATTTCCAGCTCCCACGGCCACGCCACGCCAAACTCATACTAAGTCTCTCAACTAGTTTGGGGGAGATCCGGGACATGTCGTCATTCATGGACTTTCGGCGGGTGCGGGCTCAGTCGCTCTCCACCTCGCAGCCTACGGCGGAAGAGACGACAAGCTGTTCGTAGGCGCCATGTCAGAATCCGTTTTCTTCCCTGCCCAGCCTCGCGTACCCGAGCTCGAGTACCAGTTCAACAAGACCGTGGAGAAGGTCGGGTGCAAGGACGACAAGGACCAGATGGGGTGTCTCCGGAGCAAGGACATCAAGGCCATTCAGGACGCCAACATCGGCTCGCCGTTTCCGGGGAGGTCGGAAAATCCGCGCTTTTACTGGACCCCCTGCGTAGATGGCGACCTCCTGCAGGACTATCCGTACCGGCTTTACGAAAAGGGGTCTTTCCTCAAGGTGCCCGTGCTCTTCGGCACTGGTACTAACGGTAAGCCTGCCCTCGACGCTTTCGATGTTCTCGTGACTCACCACGTCCACAGAGGGATCCGTCTTTGCCGCCAATGTCGCAACTGAAGAGGAGTTCGTCTCCTTCATAGCGGACAACTACCCAAAGCTCACGAAAAATGAGACCGATCTAATGTCAAAGAACTACCCGCTTATGCCCGCCCTCCCGAATCACAACGCCTGGTTCCCCTCCGCCAGCCAGGCTTACGGCGAGGCGACTTTCATCTGTCCGGCCAACAACATCATGGACGCCTATGCGACCGCGAACCGGTCCTCCACGAGCTGGTCTTACCGCTTCAACGTGCAGGACAAAGAGAACACGGCCTCCGGGATCGGCGTTCCGCACGTCTTCGAGGCGCCCGCCATCTTCGGCATCGACGCGTGTCCGACGCCCGACAGTTTCCGCACGTACAACAAGCCCATCGTCTCGTTGATGATGAATTACTGGATATCCTTCATTCGGGACTTGAATCCAAACACCCATAAGCTCGACGGGGCGCCGGCCTGGGGCACCTGGGGGAGGAACCAGTCGCGGTTCGTGTTCGAGATCGGCAATAACCGCATGGAGAACGTCGACGACGAGCAGAAGTCACGATGCGGTTTCTGGAAGGGCATTGTACAAGCCACAGATCAATAGAGGGGCGGTCAGGCGAGTCAAAGAAGGGCCTTAGTCAGGGATGGATAATGAGGCGCCGCATGTGGTTTCCTGTACATACGAGGCTGTGTTTGTCCATGTATTAATGACAGCTTGAACGAAATTATACATGATGTGTTTTGTCTTCAATTACATAACTCCTCGGCTCATTTGCGCGCCATACTGCAAACTGCACATGCAATTAAGATGACTGGCGTGGGGAGCGAGACTGAAAGACAGACAACACACCGGGGGAGTGGCTCTCAAGTCGCGTAAGAAGGCCCAACCGTTACGCCGTTTTCCATGTAAGTCGAAGAATGCGGACTCGCTCTACGTCCCGAATCCACATAAAAGGCGCGCCAAAGTACCGTGCCGCAGCAAATGCTGACGCCCACCCGCCCCGTCTGACCACCGATTTCTCAACCTGGCGCGAGCAGGCAGGCAGCCCGCCTCGACATCCGCCGTGTGTCATCGCCACCGAGCTGTCAGACTCTTCGGCGCTTCCTGAGCGAGGATGCAGAGAGGTCAAACTACAGAACTCAACCCTCGAAGCAACCTTACGGACCCCCCCCCCCCCCCCCTCCCCCCCTCTTTCTCGACCTCGACGCTCTCGTGCGTGTCCTCCAACTAACGGCCAAAGCCATGGACCAGAACAGCCCGACGAGGGCTCAGATCATCAGCGAGCAGCCGGTCAGCCGCAACGAGATGATGCGGGATCCCGGCGTTCAGAGGTGCCGCGGCCGCCCTCCCGCGCACAGCGACGGTACGTACGTCGAGTCCCGCAAGTCGCGCAAGTCAATCGGGTTGTCGAACGATGCGGCTAATGATTGTCATACTTTTTTTTTAAAACTAGAAGAAGAAGAAGCCGCTTTCGCCGGAGAACGCAAGCAGACCCATTCCCCGAGGATGGCCATGTACTCGACGCCCGGGCGTCACGGGCGACGACGGCGGAGGACGGAGGCCGGGCCGATGTCGGATGGCATACTCGGACTTGTGGGTTCTACGCTAGACACCGAGGCCGTATCGTGGAAGTACTGACAGAAGACTTCACTAGCTCTTTTTTCTTTCGGGGCTCGTTTTCTGCTTCTAGTCTTTGGCCGGAGCATTCTTGGACGCCCGCGCCGTCGACTGACCCGTGATCTGGTCCGTCTTGTCAACCCATCTGCGAGGAAGCACTAACACTGTTACAGTCTCAATCATAGATTTTTAAAACGATGTACGTGGTTTCTTAGATACGTTCATTTTCATATAATCGTATACTTGTATATTACTAGTGGAAGTAATGCGGAATGCGCAATGAGCTCATGAAATCTGGCCCTGTCTCTTTCTCTCCGGTTTAACTCTACAATCAAGTGCTTGAGACCGTTTGATTAGGGATGGCCCTCGTTCATAATATTACTCTGGCCTCGGAGGTGGGCTTTTGGCTGGTCCCTAGGCTGGGGTGAATGAGGCGGCCTCAGCAGAAGGGGGGGCCGGAGGAGCCAGAGTGGGCTCCTTCTCCGGCTTCTTCCCGATGATGCAGTACCTAGAATACATGTCAATACAACAGAGTTCCGGGAAAGGAGGCAGTGGGTGTATGGAAACACACCATGGCGTATACGAGTGTGTGTTTCTGTTTTTGACCTCGTTTCGCACATCGATCAAGAGGACGTTGACCTCCTCGGGCGTCCAATCAAAAGCGCGCGTTAGAGATGCCATAGTGAACCCTTCTATACCAGCTAGCATGTTCTCGCACGCCACGGCGCCAAGCTGTTTGTACTTCTGATCCTTGGGCCATGTGTTAAGTGGGCACTTGTAGAGGCTCAGCGACACGTCTACGAAACCTATCTCAGAGAGAAGACTTTTCAACGACGGGGGCGAGACGTAAGTGCGGCCCAGCGTCTCTGCAGCACTCTTAAGAAGCTTGACCCACTTCAAGAGAATGTTGTCTTCCGCGAGGGTTCCATCATCAGACTTAAGAAAGATATCGAATTCCTGTAATTCGACCCAGCCGCCTGGAGCAAGGTTGCTTGAGATCACCCGTAATCAGCCTTGAAACATACTGACATTCTGACGTAGGTCTCGAATGTCTTTCCTGAGGAAAACGGCAGACTTACTCGTAGCACTGGCGTAGATATGCTTCCCAATTGTTAATGCTGGCCGTCATGGCTCGGCTATTGATGTAGTCAAAAGGCTGCGTCCAAGTCCATTCCTCTTCAACATCGTCAATTTCGAACTTGACGTTCGGGGGTACGCTATGTGAGAAGTGTCAGTAACGTTGAAGTAAATGGAAACTACCTCGGCAGCATGCTATTTAAAGCCATGCATTACGTACTAGCCAGGCAAGGTAGGGGAGAGATCGACGCCGTAGACCTATGGATTGCCCCAGAGTTAGGTCCCTCTCGATATTCAGAGCACAAAACTATGAGTCTTCTAGACTTTTTGAGCCTAAGGGACTAAGAAGATTACGAACCTCAGCCTCGGGGTGCTCATCACCAAAGTTAAGAGCCCAGATGCCGGTGCCAGTACCAACGTCGAGAACACGGCCAACTTGCGCACCTTCCTTGCAAGGTGGTGCAACACCGAGTCTGTCGTCAAGGAGAAGAAGCCATTGCTGGTGCTGCAGATCTAGAGGCGCTGTTAATAAAGAACGGCCGTGGTTCCATGGAAGTGAAGAGGCTAACCTAGGCGATCTAGCTCCCTGTCATCATTAGGGAAGGCATATTCTGGCACTACGGTCAGCAAAATTCTCAAAAGATGGTGTAGTCGAGCATACTGCCGTCCTTGTAGCGATGGTAGGTTCTGCCGTTCTCTATCCGGTAGTCCATCAGGGAATTGCGGAGACTGGTGGTCGATGAAGCACCGCTCTTCCGAGAGCAACATGTTAGACACTCTGCCCAAGAATCTTGGAATAGACGCTTGGACTTACACTCCCAACTTCCGAGGGGGCACCATCTTGCTGAGATGACAATCAGGTTAGCACACGTGAAGTATACACAACCGTCGGCTGTTCTCACCTCGTCGTCAATGTCGAGCACAATAGGGGGGTTATCTTGAGACATAGTGCCAGATATGATGTCAAGCCCAACAATATGAGAGCAAGAATTCGAGATGTATGATGGGGAAAAGAAAGGAAAGAACCAAGTGCTGGGGGTTAGCCAATGTTTTTGTAGCCAAAAAGACATATCATCTCTGGCAGGTGCCCCTCTTCTGTGTTAATCGGTTGGTCGGGGACAAAACGGGACAACGTGCAAACATGCATATGCACCTCGGCGCATAGTTGCCTCTTTCATGACCAACCTGGAACCGAGAAATCTTGGCTAGTTGAGGAGCGAAACTCGGCAAACGGGGTAGGAGGGGGATTCGCTCAGCCTAAAGCTGTGCTCTTCCCACTCGCCCTATCTGTTCGCCCAGACCCTGGGCTTCCCGATTCCCGACATGGAAGGCGTTCCGTGTCCGCAACACAACTTATCAATGTCCAGCTGCGGGGAAATTCCGATTCTTAATGTGGGTTTAGAAACCTTGGTTGTTTTGGAAGCATCGTTATTTTTTCACTACATAGCTCTTGCCGAACCAATGAAACACCAGTCAATAACAAAGTCACAAATAATTGGTACCACTTAAGCGCCTCGTTCTAATAGATTTAAGCTGACCCTCGTTCCGGTTGAAAGCTACGACTCACTTACAGAGGCAGGGGTAGGTGCGTTCTTTTTTTCTTTTTCTTTTTTCGTTTGGCGAGGTCGATGTGCCGTGGCAACATCATGAGGCCGGCGCCGGGGACGGAGACGGAGCATTACCTTGAGGTGGGGCCGGAGCGGGCTCCTTCTCCGGCTTCCATTCGATCAGACAGTAGTTGAACCAAATCTCAGCGCCGTCAAGACAGAAAAAGAATAATAAAATGGACCCAAATCGGCCAATACGCATGGATAGGCCTATGCTTATGTTGTTTCGTACGTCAACAAGGAAGACATTAACCTCTTCTGGGGCCCAGTTGTAGGCGCGCGTCAGTGCTGCCATGTTGAAAGCCTCAAGCCCGTCCGCCAGGTTTTGACCGTGAAGCTGGCCGGTCTCCTTGTACTTTGGACCCTTCACCGAATGATTAGAGGGTCACTTGTAGACGCTCAAAGACACGTCGACGAAGCCGATCTCAGTCGAAACCTTCTTCGGAGGCGGAAGAGGAATATAAGGACGTCCAAGTATTTTTGATGTGAGCCTAGCCTCACTCTTGATAAACGCATGTCACCTAGACCTGCGCGCGGTAAGACATCAAGTCACAGACCTGCTGGAATAGAGATAGTGTGGCGATTCTCAAAATGGGCTTGAATTTTGATACTGGATGTGGTCTACAGAGCTGTACAATAGACAAAGGTTGAAAACCGAGCTCGATGCGTTGACTGTAGGTTAGACACAATATCTTGACGGCTTCCCCCCCGGAACCTCGTCCTAGACCTTTGCGCACCCTACAAAAGGTTTAACTGCAGTGTTGAACTACCGCAGTTTCAAGCCGCTGGAGGAGTCTCCTATTTCTTACGTTTCCTCCTGACGAACCGATATATGTTGTGTATTTGTAGCGGCCAGCGGCGAAGTTACTTACCCGCAATACCTACAAGCGACCGAACGCAAACGACTCTCGTTGACGCCGGAGACTTGGCAGGATGACCTGCATGCAGCCCTCGACGCCGTGGCCCGACCTGCTTGGACGTCCGGCTCTGCAAAGGATTCGGCGTCGCCGAATCTTCTCTCCGTGGCGTGCATAGGCAGTACAGCAGTGTTCGTAAGAGGACATGGCACTCCGCGCGCATCAGGATGGGCCACTCTCGTCCGGGACGGCCGCCATTGACCTCGGCGTGGGCCCAGTCCTAGACGCGCGTTAGAGGACGGATGTGGATGCTGCCCCCCCCTTTGAAAAAGCTTGCCACATCTGGCGAGAAGTATGCGTATTATTCAGGTCAAGATGATGACGCGCCCTCCAAGGTGAGATGAACACGGCGATCACGGCGGCTTACTGGCTTACCCCGCACACATCACTCTACCGGTACAGTGGCATGCAGAAAGTCTGAAGTCATGTGGGTAGGGGGGAAATTAGCGGTTGAATTCAGACTTTCTGCATGTCACGGTACATTCGCCATAAAAAAGCATTTGCCGGCTGCGCATGACCCTTTATGGTTCAAGGTGGTACATGACATCATGAGATTGCTCGAAAAGGTGGAAAAATATATGCGCACAAACCAACTCCATATTATTGCGGCCTCCAAGAGAGACGATCCAGGTCCGGTCCGGTGAGATGTTGCTACCCTATGCCCATGCTCGAAATATTAAGCAAAAGTAAAATTACTCCTTGGGAAAGAGCTCCGCTGAGATATCCTTGCCCGCTCTCTGGTGGTTTGACCGGCTCGAACTTGTCGGCACATCACCGTCCACGTCCGGGTCATACTCGGCATCGTCCACATGCTTCGCCTTTTTCAACTTGTGACTCGCGACATCGTTCGACTCCGCAGCCTCTTGATCCGCCGAATCGGTGTCATCATATGGGCCACCGCCCGTGTGCCCTGCGTTCCAATCGGGGTCTTCGTCCGACAGACGCTCATGCTCATGCTGCGGCTGTTTGATGAAGGAGTCGATGATGTAGTACTGCATGGCGTTCATGATGAGCGGGAAGAACATCATGACGAAGAATATCTGCAGTTGCTCGTTGCCCTCGGTCCACCGCAGGGCCCAGTCGCCAACGCGGGAAATCCACGGCAGCAGGAGGAAGATGATTAGGACGCAGAACTTCATGCCAAAGAGGCCGCAGAAGTAGATAAACGACTGCTTCAGCCACCACCAGGCGTTGGGAGGGTTGCCATAGTTTCCAGACCGGATTGACTCTTCGGGCTTGCCCAGAGGGGTGTGTGATACGATGCCGGTCAGGATTCGGAGGAGCACGATAAGGATGGGGATACCGATCGTGGTCTGCAGCAAAAGTTAGCCATCAGTCTGAACAAGGGGTGTGGAATGGCAAAGAGTGCTTACGTCGATGGCGAGGTTGAGCAGATAGAACGAGCACGGGTTGGGAGTGTAATCCTCATCCCGTCTCAATAACCTCCGGGCGTTAGCCGCCACGGAGGGGTCCAGCGCTACCGAGAAGCGTCCCGACGTCAACATGGACATGAAGATGTTGGCGATGTGAACCAGGACGGAGCCAAACACCTGCTTGGAAACGTCGAAGAACCAGATCTTGACGGGGCGTTGCGGCCGCTCTCGCCATCGCTTGAAAACCAGAGACAGCAAGGCGAGGCCACCAAGAGCGGCCTGGACGATGAGGGCAAAGGAGCCGAGCAGGCTGCACTCGCCGTTTCCACCGTCATCCCCGTGTGTCGTAGCGGCCGTCGCTGTCGCTGTCGCTGTGCTCACGGCGCTCGCGATGGCGCCTGCGAGGGATTCTGTCGTGGTCGCAACGGGAATCATGGTTGCTGCTGCTGCTGATGCTGTTGCTACTACCGCTGCGACGAGTGTTGAAGGATCATCTTGGCCGCCGGTCGCTATCGCGTAGGGTGGCGGGGGGGCCATTAGCCTGGCTGATTCGAACGGGACTAGGAGGAAGGAGGGTGCCCGAGAAAAAAAAGGGCTGTCTCGTGCAGATGACGGTGTAACGTCTGGGTCGGAGGGGGGCGAGAAAAGTGGCCGGTATGGAAATGACGTTTTGGGACAGCCGGGCGATCACTTTCGGGGTGAACAATGAGTTCTGGCTGACTAGTCGGAGGGCGAGACAAAGGGCTTGCAGCCGCCGGTGGTATGTGTGTGGGAAAAATGAAACCCAACAAGGGGATGAAGAAGAAGAAGAGGAAGAAGCAACAACAGCAGAGCAAGACGCGTAGCAAAAGGGCCCCTATGTCTTGCCTGGGTGAAGGAAAAAGGGTTGTTTAAAGAGAGCGAGATTCGCACAGACGTATCCGTAGTGTAGATTAGAAAAAGAGAACAAGGGGTACGGGACTCTAGGTGCGGACAACCGAAAGGAGAGACGTGATCATCAACGGGGATTGATGTGTAAAGGCAGCCTGAGGCGGAGTAATACGTTAATACAGCACAGACGCCGGGTCTGGAGCAGGGTAAGGGGTCAGTAGTTGCCAGTGCTTTAGGCAGTCAGTTGACCTTTTTAGGTGGGAAAACACCCCCAAGGTAATCAATAACAAGACGCGATAGCGCAAAAACCTTGGGCGAAACCGCGGGTCAGTGAGCGAGTGCGCTGGGCGGGCTTGAAGTGTCCTTGGCACTTCAGGAGTCCTGCAGGCCAACGCCATAGCAAAATGACGAGGCGTCGGGTTTGGCAGATGTCTCCTCACTGTTTTGGCGTATCCGTAATCGACTTTCCCACGGTTGCATGATGCGTGCTGCATAGACTGACACAAGCGTGCTTCTGATTGGGCTTAGCGTCCCCGCACCCGTCAGGACCGTCATTAGTCACCGTTTCCCCCCCTTTGCCACTCGACAACAATCTGCCGCTGTGGCTGTTGGTATCCGTATTTCGACCCCAGGTGAAAGAGGCTCATCGGGCGGCAGCAACACTCGGGAGTCGGGACGTGTTCGGGCTTCGCACTTTTAGTCTACAAGTTCGGGGCTTCAGGTGGAGAGAGCAACATGGGCTTGCTCGGGAGGGCCACGGTCAATCGGACAACAGACGACGGAGCCGAAGGAAACACGGCCGATCTTCTCCAGCGACATCGAAGCCATCCCATGTGTGACTGGCGCGGCCAACGTCCGTCCAGGACTCCTAGTCATCTGTCCCGCCTGGGTTAACTGCTCAACCCTTCGTGCCAATACGAAAACGATAGGTCCGTCCAGCTGACTTTGGAGTCTCCTGCACTAGCAGAGTAGCCCTTAATTGCTGGGGGGGAAAACCGATATACGAGATCCGCAGATTATAGTCCCATTGCCCCACCCCCGCTCTGGCTCATCCGTCGGCCGGCGCCTCCGTAACGCGACGTCCGGTCCTCTTGGAAATGCTCAAAAACTCACCATCACTTATATATGTATGTTATGGGTCTGTGTGGGAAGAAGAACTACAAGAGCTAAGCGATAGGGCAACAAAGTCGGACCAATCTTCTTCGTCCTTTCTTGATTGCACCGTTGTCCCGCTCATTCTCGACCCGGCTATCAATAGCACCGCGAACAAACGTCCTTTGTTGTCCCAGCACTAGCCCATCAGCCAGCGAGAGAGAGAGAGGTGAGGAGGTGGCAGCCGCCGTGAGTCCCCAGGCCGACCGCGACCTTCTCTCTCCCCTCTCTCTCCCACGTGCCTCCCAGCGCCGCTGACGGGCCTGGAATTCTCTCCGCTCAACGGGCTTCTCTCCAGGCCTGTCCCGAGAATCTGGTTGCTGCGGCTGCCACCCCAGCAGTCTCAGCTGCTGGCATCTGCATAGAACCCATCATGGAACCTGGTCTTTGGGGTGGACATCATCTTGGCTGCTGCCACTGGAATCTTGTATGACACCAGTCTGCGGGCAAGATCCTCCGCGCGGTCAGCTTCTTCATCGTGATAGGACTGACCGTCCGGAAATAAGGCAAGCCTTGTCTCGAGTGGAATGTTTCAATTTCTCCACCCCATGTTCTCTAGCAAGTGGGGGAATGAAAGAAAGGAGCTTCCATGCCCAGTTTAAGCAATCGAAACTGCGCTCGCAAGAATCGCTTCAAATCCGTTTTTGCAGTGTCCTTACGCTGTTACCCTGCGGTAGTCAAGGAGCCGCCCGTGTGCGAGCCCGCTCGTCCCTCTTTTGCAACTAAAATCAAGCATCCTGAGGTATCCGACTCAAGAAATCACCAAATTATCCAAGGCAACCCGCGTCATCTCTATGATTTTCAAGCAGTACCGGTTCTCTCTACTGTCATCTTTCCCATCCGGAACCATCAAGGTTTGGGATGTGTGCAGTATCGGGTGAGGAAGCCCGGCTGCAACCATGGCGTCAAGCTGGTCGTGTCGTCTGTTCGACCTGTCTTCCATTTGTTTGATGATGTCCCTGAGACCGAGGTAATGATACGGCTCAGTAGAACCCGCCCCGCCCTTCCTCTCAAAATCGTGTCCGTAAATGTCAATCCTCAAAAGTGCCCTGGTGGAAACCCTCCAGGTGGCCGGGTCCATTTCTCGGCCCTCAACCATCTGAGATGCACCGCAGCGCATCTCGCCCCAGAGTCCGCCATACTCGTTGAAAGAGAACGTGATGTTTCGAGCCTCTTTGATAGCCCGGGCGGTTTCGTTATCGATGAGCTCGAGGATTTTGGCGTACGCGTTGGCGATCGATGGGAGAATGGCGCCCAGCATCATCATATTCTGGAACGCTTGCATCGGCGGCGGTTTCGTAAAGTCTGTAGAGCCGCATGCCGGGCAGCGGATAACATTGTGGGCTACCCGAGCTGCTGACCTGGCGATGCCCCTGGCGATCTTGACATCATTCGGTAGTCTCGATAAGGCGTCCAGAGAAAGAAACATCTGAGAAAGGCAGGGACACGAAGCGTTGCTATACGCTTTGACAGCGGCTTCTGACTCTCGATTGATGCCTTTGGCGTCGTTGATGCAGGCAGAGGGAGACTTGGGGTCGCTTGTGCTGAGCGTGCGGGATGTCTCTGATGATGTAGGGGGGGAGACGACTGACCCTGTCCTCCCGGACGCTTTCTCTGAGGACAGGCTAGTAAAACTTTTGTTGATATCTTGAGGCAAGCCCTCGTCAGCAGAGTCACTTTCGCTAAAGTTGATGCCACCTAACGGGTCAACACCACCGACACCTAACTGGAAGTCTCCCGTAGGATACCGTGGCTCGGCGTGGGCCATACTGAGACTCGATAGCTCAGGCGGCAGTGTGAACGGCGGCAAGCCTTCCAAAGGAGAGAGAAGGTCTAGATAGTCAAAGTTGGAGTAATAGTCCTGGGTGAAGAAGGCTGAGAAATCGGTGTCCAAGGTCGGTTGCGTGAAGAGTGGCACCTGCGGCTGCTCATCTGGACTCTGAGGCTTGTCGGAGGAGGGCGATCTTTCCGACTCTTCGACATGTCTGCGCTTCCGTGGTCGGCCCATTTGCTTCTGGGGCGAGTAGACACATTTCAAGCCTTCTCTCTTACAGCGCGAGCAGCCGTCGGGCTCTTTGGGGCAGGCAAGTTTCCGCGAACCTGTAAATTCTTATTAGGGACTTGAAGGCTGATTGGTGCCAGGGAGATATGAACTCACGACACTCGTCACACGCACGATGCTTGACGACACCGTCGACCGACTTGGACTGCTGACTACTTTGGGGCATGGCTCGATATGATAAGGGAAGGGGGGTTTAAAAAAAGGCTCTGTCGCGTACGCCTAACAATGTGCGATCGACGAACTATTTTAATTACTTGGAACTTCCCACACTGCTAGAGAGTGAGGTATCCAGGAGGGTTATATGTGACGGGAGTTGTGGGCAGGAGATGCGATGCGGTGCCGGCGTCCGCGACTCTGTACGCCAGCGAATACGATGAGAGCACGACGACAGAGCCCTTGCTGCTTAGGTGAGCCAGCCCGTGGCGTGCTTTCCAGTTGAATCTCGGGCTGTCTTGCTTTTAGAGCCACGGTACCCACGAGGCGGAAGCATGTGTATGGTGACACCGAAAGGCTACTGTGAGATACGAAAACAATGTCGGCATCAGCGAGTGAGGGGATGATGAAGAAAGACGCACGAGTTCAACCAAAGAAAAGGGAAGGAGAGTGGAGGGACTTGTCCCGTCTACGGCGTCGACCCTCAAGGTACACCACCTAGGACCAAGTCGGTCATTTCTGATGTACCGGTACACTACCTAAGGTGGGCAGGTAGGTAAGATAACCATCCATAAGGCAGGGGTACTTCGATAGGTGAAAAGTACACAAGAATACAGTGCTTTGGATGCACTCTTCCGCAGTCACTCTCAAGTCTCATCTTCAAAGGATTCGAAGCGGCGTCAGCACCACCTCACTTGCATAAGACGGAGCCCAAGGCTAGGGCCTCAGTATCCCCTGTTAGACGGTTAGGCCACTTCACTGTTGAAGCCCTACCGGCTCCTCCGTCACCATATCGGGAGTACCTTCTAGGCAGCAAAGCCAACCGGCCAATCTGCCAGAACACACAAACACTTGCTGCTCATGCCAAGAAACCCAAGGAGCCCTTGACTCGGTCAGAACAAGCCACGAAATTTGCTCTCAAATCGTATCAAGCTTCGCAATGGAATTCAGGTACCAACGCTTGCCTCGCTTTTGTGTCAGACGGCGGTTCTTTTGGGCCAAAGCAGAGGCCGTACTCACGACGCCCATGATTGGCCTAGTGCCTCATAATGCCCAAGCCATTTAAGTCAGGCATGGGAGAATAACTTCTCCCTGCGAGCCGTTTCGGTGCAACCCGAACTGACATGGCTGGCTGGGCTGACAATGGAAACATTGGGACATCCACGGGGAAAGCCCCCTTTCCTTTTGGGCATGGAAAGAAGTCGCAATGCCACCCTGAGATGACTCCGCGATCCGTCAACATGTGCAATGGAGACATTCTCACTCGTTCTGCTTGGTTCGGCGTGCTGTGCTGCGTCCATTCGTGCCAAGAGCACATTCTCGTACCGACCTAGCCTCATGCTACGTTGTAGTGCGGTCAGCGCTGGTGGTTGCTTCTGGCTTAGCAGTACGGCGGCTGAAGGGCGCGCTGTAGGGCCGTCCATGCGCTGCCAGACACCCGTGAATGGCCGGAAAGGCGCCGTGTAGGTGGCAGCCATCGTGGCGCATTGCCCACTTGCGCCAGAGCCTCCCCATGTACCACCACTTCATCATCGTGGACATCGACTAGTGACCTCGATGGTGGCTTGTCTCCCTGCATTGGGTCGGTTCTATGCTGCGTTATGTTGCACTCCGAGTCGCATGGCATCGAAAGTGTTAGTTGCAGGGCACCGGGCAGATTTATATTTTGCTTCTTTTTTCCCGAGTTGCAGTCCAGACCGATTTGGGGAAGGAGCGATTCCACTCGTCCATCTCGGTCAACCCCGCTAGGCGGTGTGGAGCGCGCTAACACCCTCGGACGGCAGAAAAAAAAAATTCCAGAGAAGGCGTTCGCCCAAACCGCCTGCATCTGCATCGCGAAACTGAAAGCTCCAAAAATAGCCATTTCAACACCTTTTGTCTTGTCCCTTTTTTCCACCACAACATGCCGGCACGCCAAGCGCTAGGCAAGCGGAAGGTACCGCAGGCGGAGGCTCCTATGCCCGTCGATGACGAATTCGGCAATGCAAACCTGGAGGGCGTCTTGTCTCAAAGCGAAGATGATTCCGACTACGAAGAAACCTCAGAGTCTGACGGCGACGACGCTGCCCTGAACGGCGAGTTGTCGGAGGACGAGGACGAGGATGAAGAGGAGGAAATCTTGAGCGACGATATTCCCTCTGACGCAGATGATCAGGAAATCGCCTCGAAACTCAAGTCAACGAACCTTGACAAGGACTCTGCCGCCGCTGCCGTTGGTGACGAGGACGACCAACCCAACTACAGGGTTGTCAAGGACGCCAATGGCAACGAGCGCTACGAGTACGACGAGATCGACGCCGACTACGACTCGGACGACACCGATGCTCAGGAGCCTGTCAACACCATTGGCAACATCCCTCTGTCGTTCTACGATTCTTACCCTCACATCGGATACGACATCAATGGCAAGAAGATCATGCGCCCCGCCACCGGTGAGGCATTGGACGCCCTTCTTGAGACCATTGAGATTCCCAAGGGCTGGACTGGCTTGACGGACCCCCAAACGGGCAAGCCGCTCAACCTCAGCCAGGACGAGCTCGAGCTTTTGCGCCGCGTCCAGATGAACGAGATTCCCGAGGAAGGCTACGACCCCTACCCCGTAAGCGTCCACCACTCCATCCTTGAATCTCAACAACGCTAACGAGTCTCAGGAAATGGTCCACTGGTTCACTGCACACGAGGAGAAGATGCCCCTCAGCGCGGCGCCCGAGCCGAAACGCCGTTTCGTCCCCTCCAAGCACGAGGCTAAGAGGATCGCGAAGCTCGTCAAGGCCATTAAAGAGGGACGCATCCTACCCTACAAGCCGCCCGAAGAGAGGGAGAAGGAGGAGGCCGAGAAGGAAGAGAACTACTACGACATCTGGGCTAACGAGGAAGAGCGCCCGCCGCACGTCATGAACATCCCGGCGCCCAAGCTCCCCCCTCCTGGCTACGACCTCAGTTACAACCCTCCCCCCGAGTACCTCCCGACAGAAGCTGAGAAGGAGGAGTGGGAGAAGGCGGACCCTGAGGACAGAGAGAAAGAGTACCTGCCGGCCAAGTTTGATTCACTGCGCAAGGTCCCCGCCTACGGCGAGTTCGTCAAGGAGCGCTTCGAGCGCTGCCTCGACCTCTACCTGGCTCCTCGCGTGCGTAAGAACAGGCTCAACATCGACCCCGCGTCGCTTCTTCCCAAGCTTCCCCGCCCCGAGGAGCTTAGACCCTTTCCAACGGCCTGCCAGACCATCTTCCGAGGCCACGAGGGGCGTGTGCGGTCTTCTGCCATCAGCCCTGACGGTGAGTGGCTTGCAAGCGGTGGCGACGACGGTACTGTGCGTCTGTGGCATCTCCGCACCGGTCGCCAGGAGTGGATGGCCAAGCTCAGCCTTGACGAGGCGGTGAACGTCGTCCGCTGGCGTCCGAACAAAGAGACCTTCATTCTGGCAGCCGCTGCTGGCGAGGACCTCTTCTTCGCTGTCCCCCCTCGTGGTGCCGACGGCATTGACAAGGCCAGCCGTGACATTCTCGACGCTGGTTTCGGTTACGCGACGCAGAACCCTCAGCCTACTGCCCCCGTCACCAAGGAGCACCCCGGCAAGTGGGCAAGACCCGGCTCGAAGCTGGAGGCCGCCGGTGTCTTGCTCAAGGTCACCGTCAGATCCGTCATCAAGGTCATCAGCTGGCACAGGCGCGGTGACTTCCTCAGCACTGTCTCTCCTAACGGCCAGCGCAGCGCCGTCGCGATCCACACGCTGTCGAAGCATCTGACCCAGATTCCCTTCCGCAAGCTGCCCGGCCTTGCCCAAACGGCCCAGTTCCACCCATCGCGACCCCTCTTTTTCGTTGCGACCCAACGCATGATCCGCTGCTACGACCTCCAGAGACAGGAGCTTGTCAAGGTCATCCAGCCCGGTGCCCGCTGGATCTCGTCCTTCGATGTCCACTCGGGCGGTGACAACATTGTCGTGGGATCCTACGACAGACGTCTGCTCTGGCACGACCTCGACCTCTCCAACCGGCCCTTCAAGACAATGCGCTTCCACTCGGAGGCCATTCGTGCCGTCAAGTATCACCGCAGCTTCCCTCTGTTCGCCGACGCCAGTGACGACGGCACTTTGCAGATCTTCCACGGAAAGGTCGTTAGCGACCTCATGGAGAACCCGACCATTGTACCCGTCAAGATGCTCAAGGGCCACAAGATCGTCAACAAGCTCGGTGTCTTGGACGTGGACTGGCACCCTACGGAGCCGTGGTGCGTGAGTGCCGGCGCTGACGGCACATGTATCCTCTGGACCTGATTTATGAATCTCTGGTGGGGGAGGGTACTTGTAAGGTTTGCATAAAAAGAGACAGCGAGGCGTTGGGAAGAACCAAAACGAACCAAAAGAAATTATGGAGAAAAACTAGACAATCCTTTTGCTTTTTCAACTTTGTTCATGTCGCATAATTTCACCCTGGATTTACCCGCAGGAAGGTGTCAATAATGGATCTCGAGTCTGTACCAATGCCCACGCTCCGTTCAACCGTGACATGCTGTCGATTGCTGTGTGATGTTGCAGCCATGTCCCTGGAAATCTAAACCTGAGGACGGGGTGGACTCGCCAGGGAACGGCTTTCGAGATGGTGAGAGGAGGTCCCCTTGGCGGCCGAAGACGATGCCGAAGAGACCGAGAAGAGCCGGAGAATCCGCCGCTCCAGCGCAAGACATTGGCTGCAAGTTTAATTAGGCGTTGGCTCGTGCGTCCCAAGGTCGAACTGAACACACGCCCGCCTTTGTTCGGCCCCTCTTACCCTCTCCCTAGAGCGGGCGGCGAGGATCCGATGGCATGGATGCTTGCCAAATTGGCAAAGTTCCGCCTGCCCCCCCCTTCGTCTCTGCTGCGTTCTTCAATCTGAAACCCGTTCTGCGTCAGGAAGGTATTACACGCGCGGGGCTACTACTGGTATCTTATTCCCAGCCTTTAATGCTGAACGCCCAATCTCTCTCGGTCCTCGACGCTGTCTTCCTGCCCCTCTTCTCCCATTCGCCTGGGAGAATCCGGATTCTCGAGCCGTCATCATGCACGGACAGCCGAGAGAGATCAGATGTCGCATTGTGGTGCGATGGCGTGGGTAAGCTATGGAACACCTGGTCCGGTTGTCTCCATCCGGGACACGGCATGACTGTATGGAGCTCTGGATGCTGTTGCGACCAGGGTCGTCTACCGGCTGGTGCGACGGATCGCCCTGTCACCCTCGAGAGGAGGTGGTGATGGCGTAGCAGCATTGGGATGTCGAGGTTTCCAGGCATCATCTCCCTCCCCCCTCCTTCAAGAATGACATAGTGCGCCGTCCTCTTGGGATTGATGATCCTGTCCCGGCTGGTTCTACTTGCCTTCTCGAACGGACACTCCGCCGACTCAACTCCGTCCATCTCAGTGCTTTCGACTCGACTTGTGGCCTACATTCTCATTTCCCTAACCTAATCCATCATTCCGCCTGGAAATAATCCTTTGGCTTCCAGGGCCGTGTTCCCACTTTTTTACTTTATTTTCCCACAGCGCCCAGGGTCTTGCTAAGTTCCAGAGTCTTGTGTATGCTTCAGGTGGCCTAGATAACTAATTACTGCCCCGTCGCGTGGGTGCATTTACAGCTGCCTCTCCTCGTTTTATCTTTGTTTTTATTTTTTGCGATATCTTCTTCGTTCCATCCGGCAGCTTGCTTTCGGCGTTGCACCGTCCATGCTCGCCATGGTTCGCTCTTCTCCCATTTCGTACACGGCTGCGCTGCTGTACCTGTTCGCGGCTTCCGGGTCGGCCCAGACCTTCACCATCGCCAACGGCCAGATCTTCACGCCGGGTCTGGTCATCTTGGATGCGCCTCAACCGGGAACCCCGCTGGGCGGAGGTCAGTAATCCGGCCCGAAAGATTCATGTGATGGGGGCCCTCGAGAGGCTCCCAAGTCAATAAACCATCTAACATTGGCGGACACAGACAATCTCCATGTCGCGCTGGACGTGTCAACTAACGGCAGGATGCCGCTGCCGCCATACGCCAAGGACAGTCCGACCAAGATCTTCAACGTGACCATGTTCCTGTCCAGCTACGTGACTGGGCGTAACTTCACCATCACCAACGGCACGGCGACGGCCAACGATGCCAGTCTCGGCGACATCATGTTCCAGGAACCTGGCAGCACAGTGAAGCACGTCAACTGGCTCTGGCCCGACTGTCTGGTGGGTAATGGGCAGCCCAGATCAGCCGACAGCGACCGCGGCGCTTATAACGTAAGGCACATGCTCCGGGGGGGGGGGGGGGGGGTGGGGGCAAAGGACGTGAGAAAAAAGGGGGTTCAAGACGCAGTCCGGACTAACAGCGCGGCCTCAGATCTCCATCCGCCAAAACTTCCGCCTCAACGGCCAAGACCATTACACCATCTTCGACGTGCCCATCTCCGTGACCAACAGTATCGAGGAGAAGGACGGACGGCCCTCGTGCGATGCGCTCAACAACGCGCTTCTGACGGAGGAGGAGCTCAACGCAACCGCCGCCAACGCCGTCGGCGTGCTCTTCGCGCCGGGCGACCCGACCAAGATCCAGGTCGGATCTGACCAGGGCAACGACAATGGCAGCGGCGACGCGCTCGGTAAGCCCAAGCCGGAGGCGACGCCGGGCGATGGACTCGGTGCCGGAAGTAGCTTGAGCTGGAGGAGCGGCGCACACTGGTTGTGCCTGGCGAGCATTGGCGCTGCGCTGATGCTCTGAGAAAGAAGAAAGGCGAGCTTGGTTGTGATTGGAGACTTTGTGGCGTGAGTTACGAATGCTGTTTACTTTTGATGATACCCATACGCAGGAGACCTGTATTAGTTCATATTTCTTAATCCAGTCTGCCACGTGCATATGGATTCGTGGCTTTTCCTTGGCAGGCATTCCCGAGACTGTCACATTACAACGCGGCGACTGAAAATAAAATAAAATAAGAAAACTGAAAACGCGCGGACATTCCCAACGTCCCGATCATCTTTGTCCGTACCTCTGAACATTAGCCGGAACCTAAGATAGCTAAGGTTATGCCGTAGAGGGAAAGACACTCGTGGAGGGGGGAGGGGGAGCACGGTTTTTGTCACAACATTCATTGACTTCTAGTCTACTCCGTATTACCAGGTATTACCTATCACCTACGCAGCATTCATCCGTTCAGAGGGAGCGGGTCCATTACTCAGGAGGAAACTCATTCCCCGTTTGGGCAACTCCATTTGGGACAACCCTTGGCTCGGTGGCCACCCGCGGGCTCAGTCCCTGCGATCCCGTGGCCCCGTTCACCCCGTTACCCAACGAACTGCTTCCTGAAATGGGTAATATGTGACGGCCGCGGCCGTCGCACACTTCGTACCATGGCACCATGGTTCACATTTCACATGCGAGTACCGTAGCCATGCGCTGACAGGCACACACACACACACACACACACACACACACACACACACACACACATACGTACACACCCACACTTATGCGCTCTAGCTCCATCGTCTTTCCTATCAGGGCCACCGCATCCCAACTTATCGGACTTGAAAATGCCTAGCAAAGGGTACCCCAGAATTCCCCGCACTTTGGCCGCGCTAACCATACCTCGGCTCCATGCGATGTATTCCCTATAGCTGTGGAAAGCTAGCAGCTCGTCAAGCGAGCCGCGACAAGCATCCCGACGGGAGCACCAGTCTCGCCAAGGGGCGGGTCGCTGGACATTGGTCCTGACGGTTACATTGTGTGTACGACGACGAACCCTGGTCCTCCCTCCCTTTTTATGAACATGGCGCCCTCAACCCCAGGGCCACGAGTTAAGTATGGGGTCGCATGCCGCCAGAAACATGGTGGTTTGATGTCGACATCGCCGCCCCTTCCAAAACTCCAAACCGCTTGGAAGGCACTTTCACAACCTGTAGCCCGGCCTCGCTGCTGATCTCAAACTTCTACATCCCAGCAGAAGCTGAAGAGTCTCGATTCAAAAGTATCGGCGCTTCGGATTTGCCAGCGCTTCTTGCCAATAACCCGCCCGCTGTCTTAGCTCTCTGGGCCGCGCGAGCCATTGTTGCCACATTCCAGGCTGATCTCACGATTTCTTTGGGACATCGTCACCAATAAAAAATAAAAAAACCAACCGCGCCCATCACCAACCGCCAAATTGCCCAAGATGCCGATGCACCAGGGCTTCCTCCCGCGCGAGGGTCTCACCGCCGATCCCATCTTTCGCCTCATCGCCCGCACCGCCCTGAACCCGGCTTTGATGTTGCCGCTCCTGCTCCTCGCCCGCTACACCAAGAAGGGCGGCGACCTCGCCATCCTGCACCCCACAGCCTTTTCCCGCGTCAAGCTCCTTGCCTACTGCGCCCTCACGCGATGGGCAAGCAGCTGGCTCTCGCGGCGCGTGCTGAACGGCTGGTCCTCCGACCAGTATGACTGGCGCAGGGAGATCGTCCTTGTGACGGGCGGTGCTGGCGGAATTGGCGGACACATTGTGCAGTTTCTGGCTGAGCGTGGTATTACTGTCGTAGTGTTGGATATCCAAAACATGACCTTCGCAGCCGGTAAGTTTCCCGCCGCCCTTTCCCGACCTTCTTTGCGGGGTCGCTGTGGTAAGATCCGTGACTGAACCTCGTGTGACAGGCTCCAATGTACACTACTTCAAGTGCGACATCACCTCAACCGAGAAGCTCGCTGTCGTGGCCAACGAGATCCGTGCCAAGGTCGGCCACCCGACGGTGCTCATCAACAACGCCGGCGTGGCGCGCGGCAAGACGGTGCTTGACTCGACGGAGCACGACGTCCGCTTCACCTTCGATGTCAACACGCTCTCGCACTACTGGACGACCAAGGAGTTCCTCCCGAACATGGTGAAGAACAACCACGGCATGATTGTGACGGTTGCGTCATTTGCGAGCTACCTATGCGTTCCCAACATGGTAAGGTGCACCAGTGAGAAAATCGGTAGTCTTGGCCAACGGCTAACACAGTAAAGGTCGACTACGGCTCCTCCAAGGCCGCCTCCATGGCGTTCCACGACGGGCTCTCGGCCGAGTTGAAAACACGCTACAACGCGCCGCGGGTGCGCACCGTGCTCGTCAACCAGGGCTACACCAAGACACCGCTCTTTAAGGGGTACCGCCAGGGTTTCGAGTTCATCCTCCCGGGGCTCGAGCCCGAGACTGTCGCAGAGGCGATCGTGAAGCAGGTCCTCAGCGGCGAGAGCGGCAACGTCCTTCTCCCGGCGTACGGCAACGCGATGACGGCGCTGAGGGCGTTCCCGTATTGGTACCAGAGCATGATGGGGACTCGGTCGGAGAGGCTGATGGCAAACTTCTCAGGGAGACAGGTCATCAAGGACGTGAAGGTGTTTTACGACGAGAAGGTGAACGGGTCCGAGGGCGAGCAGGGGAGGCCCGAGGAGAGCACCATACTCGTAGAGCAGGAGCCCATCCCGGCGGAATCGGGCAGCCTTGAGTAAGGGAGAATAAGTCGGAAAGAGCTTCGTCACTTTGTAAGACTGGACGGGTGTCGTTACGCTCGTATATCAGGCCTGGTTGGGTTCGGTGACTCTAATTGGCATAGCGTGCGCCTCCCTGGCTGCGGCTCTTTGGTCGTTGCAAGGGTCGGGCGGCTTTGCAGGATACCTAAGCAAACATGAAGACTGATCGCATCAATCCAGCCTGCATGCGGCTGACGAGAGTCCCTGGTCCTGCGGAGCCGTACCGAGACCACAAACAGCACCAGGGTTGTCCATGCCGCCCGGCTCAGCCGTTGCTCGAACCTATCGCGTATCTTTTCCAAAACATACACACACGCGCGCACGCACACACTTATGCTATGCACGATTCCGTTCCCGGTCATCGCCTACCTACTCCGCCGCCGAATTTGCTGATCGAACGGCAGAATTGCTGGCGGCGGGAACCTATTTTCTCTCGCTAGCTTTGAGCTAGGCACGCACGCGGGTTCCGAAACACAACTCCGGTGGTGAGAGACGTCAATTTCTCGGACTGCAGTGACCAGCGGGATAGTTTGCAAATCTATCAAAAATGCCCCGTAGCGGTGAACATGAACTGTTGTCGTTATCGAATATGTTCTCATTGTTCAACTTTAGTTGCGGAGTTGTATGGCATGCTTCGGAGAGTTGTCTCTGAGAAACCGGCGGTAGCACACTACTTCCCCCCTCACTCATCAACGAGGGACGACCTAAAAGAGGTAAAGCCCTAGAATAATGACTTCCAAGAGCAAAACCGAGTGGTGCGGCAAGTGGTAGCGGGCGAGGGGGAGGGATCCAGCGGAGATGTCTCTTGTCATGACCCCTTTGTTGTTCTGCTTGTCAAACCACTGATAGCGAGGCGGATCTCGAGGTAAGTCCTCGGTTGTGCTTACTGGTCTCATCCTCCCACAAGAGTATAATCAACAAAAAACACATGCTTGAATTCACTGAATAGCGTTTCCCTCTGATCCCTGCTTCTTCCTTGATCATAGCCGTCGAGGACCGATGTAAGCTAGCAACGAGTCATTTGTACGCGGGTTCCGGCCTCTGTCTCACAGCCAAGCAGACCTCGTTACCCATTGGGTCCCTTTTCAGTCCATCGTCATTTCACAGCCTTCCTCCAACTAGGCGCTCTGCACGACAGGGGGCAACTGTACAGCCTGGGGACCAACCCGACCAGCAACTCATATGGCCCAATAAGCATGTCTATTCTTTCCCCTTACCTCTCTCCTCCCACCAACGACGAAAGTGTCAATTTCCTCCCTTTCCAACTAGTGTAATCCGCTCTTGGCAATGGTGCCACTTCCAACGCAAAGGGGGGTTGATAGAAGTCAAAGATAAACCAGCTCAACGCGCTCTATTTCTCTTTGGATCCGCCGAAACTCTAGACGGGATTGATCCCGATGACCAAACACTCGATCGTGCGGTGGATGCCTTGGTATGGCGAATTTCATGTCGCATCGTACCAGAGCGGGAGCAATCGCTGAAGGCGCGGTCGCTGGCATAACAATTATTTAAATCATTTTCAGCACTGTCCATGTGACATGGAATAAGGTTCGAAATATTAGCTTTACCCCAAGACGTACCTGATTGCGGCTGGAGGGTGGTACGTCAGATCCTCCGCGCATTGACCACGCGTCCGATAACGATAAGGCTGACATTTCTTCTCCTGAACTGGACACGGGACAGACAATCCTCATCTCCAAGCCGGCCTCGAATCCTCCTGATACATTTCCGCTTGGAGAAAAACCTGGTACCCAATGCGTTTGAAACTTTGACTTCTCGTCGCTCGTTTTGTGTCTGCAGTTTTGGCTCTCTGGAGTCCGCCTTTCCCTTCCCTTGCTCGATGCCTCTTTCCCCTTTCACCAACGATCATGGACGGTGATCCCAAGGTCGAGTCGCAGCTCGACTCGTTCAGCTTAACCTTCCCTCTCCCCTATCGCATAGGATTCATCATTGTTCTTGGTAGGTTGCGAAGGAATTGAAGTTCAGGATCCGCCGCTAACCGCACAATAGCCGTCTGGGGCTGGGGTGTCAACCTGCACTACCTACACAAAGTCAAGATCGATGTACCCTCCCTGATCCGGTATCCCTCTCGGTCGTCCCCGACACAGCCGGCGCATCACCTCTCGACGTATCGCCTCGCGACCGTCCTCTCGACTGTGTTTATCCTCTCGATATCGACGTTCTGGATCTTTACCCGACGGATACCCTCGCTCGTCATCGAATATGACTGGCTGCCAATGACTTACCTCGTCGCCCTTGCGGCCCTGTTCTTAGTTCCCGTCCGCAATTTCTCGCAAGGCGGGCGCTCGCGGTTCCTTGCTACGCTCCGCCGCGTCAGTATCGGGGGGCTGGCTGAGGCTAAGGATGGAAAGTTTGGAGACATTCTGCTTGCCGATGTGTTGACGAGCTACTCCAAGATACTGGGGGACTTGTACGTTGTGCTATGCATGTTCTTCACGCCGGCGGGCTCTTCGACTGCTCGGCCTGACCGCAACTGCGGTGGCACAGTCGTGGTGCCGCTGATCATGGCTGTGCCCTTCGCGATCCGATTCCGGCAATGCATCATCGAGTACCTGCGTGTCCGACGAGCGCCTTACAAGGAGTCGGCGGGCTGGGGCGGTCAGCATCTCGCCAACGCCACCAAGTACGCCACCGCCTTCCCGGTCATTATCCTCAGCGCACTCCAACGAAGCGTCCCGGCCGACCAGCCGGCGCCCGGTCTGAACAGGGCGTGGCTGACGGCTGTGCTGGTCAACTCCCTCTACTCCTGGTACTGGGACGTCGCCAAGGATTGGGATCTGACTCTGTTCTCGTCGGCGCGCGAGCGCAATAACCCGGAGCATCCGTTCGGTCTGCGCCGGCGGCTCGTGTTCCAGCAGCCGATCATCTATTATGGGGTCATTGCGATGGACCTGATGCTGCGCTGCACATGGACAGTGAAGCTAAGCGCGAACTTGGACAAGTTCACTGACTTTGAGAGCTGCATTTTCTTGCTGCAATCGCTCGAGGTGTTCAGACGATGGGTCTGGATCTTCTTCCGAGTCGAGACGGAGTGGATTAGGAACAACACGACAGGACTGGCGGTTGACGACATCTTGCTGGGGGACTACCAGGGCAAGTACGATTCTGACGAAGACTAAGAGCCGAGCACGATTCCCCCAGGGAGATGGGGGACTTGTAATTTACGTGTGTGATTATGGATGTTCGGAGTTAATGGTCTAGACGTGGCCCAGAGGCCGGCGGACTCGTCAAGGTTCCAAGAGATTTTGGCTCATGTAAGAATTTGGATTTGTTTTATTTTATATCAAGCATCTCTGAACTCAGAACGTCTAATCCACCAGTTGGTCACTAACCGCGTTCGCCGACCCATTGGGTGCCTAGGTCGTCATGTTTGTGAGCATAGCCCCATGACGACTGACTGGTCTGCGACGCGACGAAGATGGAGGCTCGCCTGTGGCTAAGTGAGTGGACAGCGGAATACCACCCGGGGGCGATACCCCTGTCGGCGATCTGCCTAGACTGCTAGCGGTGCAGGACAGGGACAGGGTACAGAAGCCAAGCTAAGGATTATCGTGCATCGTTCCCCAACGACGTCTCTTCTCTTCCCCGAGACGACACCTCAAAGCCGCGGTTCTCTTCTCCTTCATTCGCCATTCGGCACTTGTAATCTCGCGGCCACCCCATTTTCTCAAGAATTCATCTTTTGTACGTTCCAAAGACTGGGGAAGCCCCGCCCCTGGTTTTGTTTTCTACATCAGAATCCGGAGCAGAGGCACACACACGTCTTGGGAAAATACGCATTTATTCCTGGATAGAACGGCGGCATCTCCATGCCCGTTGATGCTGTTGCCGAATGGCCCGTCAACGGGAAAGATGAAGGGCAACTGGAGCATCACCATTCGATCTGATGCGCGTTCTCGAGCGGAGCGGCCGCGTGGTGGGTGTATTTGAAATTTGATCAAAGAGGGGGGGAAACGCAGCAGATGACCGGGCAAGAAGAGGTACTGTAACTGCTGTCGTGTAACACACCACGACGGACGCCGCTGCAGCTCAGCAGCAAACACCGGATTCTTTGCAGCACTCCGCGCGTCCCCCCGTGCGACACCGACAACGGAAGTCACTGTTGCCAAGTCGGATTTGCCTGGTGACTGTATTGTCAGCTTTCCGGGTAGTCTGTCCAAAGCCACCACCACCCGCTTTACCAGGTATGCGCTGACAACGGACTGGCGGGTCGGAAAAGTCGGACGTATATCCAGTACTCGGATGCCTGCCTCGCAATTCCTTTCACCGAGCCGAGTCAGCGAGGTCCGCAACTCGCAGCTCAGCCCATCTCCTCGGGGCGTGCCCTTGTTGATCCGGTGTAGGTTCGCCTCCTATAAGGAGGGGCCTGGCATAGGCGAAAGGCCGGACTGAGCAATGACGGCCGGGCCGCCGAACGGCCGGGCTAGCCTGCGCCTGCGTTTGTCTCCGGCCAATAGACGCTCACGGCCACCCCATCCGCCTCTGTAGTGGGTGCGCCTGGCTTGCCACCATCACGGGAAACCCGCCAGAGGAAAGCTCGACTGTGAGTTACATCATCCCTTAATCATACTTCACTGTTAGAGCGTCCATCTACGGGCCTTCGAAGGGAATCGTAGCGTACAGCTAGGAACGACCGACGAGTGGCATGGCCAGAATAACAGAGTGCCAAGACTCCATACAAGCGCACAACCTCCCTCCCACCCGGCTGTCAAGAATCAATTCGCATGCCGCCACCAATGGGTGTGTCAAAGCATGGAAAACGAACGGCGGACATCATCAGTGTCCGTTTGCGGCTTGGGTGGCGTGCCGTACACTTGCTGCTGAATTTTAGCCATCATGTCAGACTATGTGTCGCTCCTGGGCTAGGATGCATTGGAAGCTCAGCCCTCCCAATTACAGCTCGGCTCTTTTCTTCTTCTTCTTCTTTTCGAACAATTCGGTGGAAGCTCAGAGGACTCAATTTTCCACCTAAAAGACGACCGTCAGTTACGTATACGCAGGCAGGACATCACAAATCAACACCTCCCTCCCAGTGTCTTGGACTTTCGGCGGCCGCTCCCCAGGAGCTGGGCTTATTGTCGATGAGAGTGGCTAATCCGAACAAAGGCAACCGTGGTTGATTATGGTTAAACAAAGACGCCTCCCTAGGTACAACTAGCTGCACCCTTCGGCGGGGTCGGCAACATCTTTTCGCTGTTCGGCAACATCTTTCCTTCCGCTGTCCGACACTCTTCGCACTGGGCGCGTGCCAATCAGCTTGGATCTGTCACGCTAGCGAGATGGGAAATATCCAAACGGTATCCTCGTATGATTTCACAGAAGTCCTAATACAGTTCTCGCCTGATCTTGGCAAAGGAAACGGCAAAGTCAAACTCGTCGCCAAACGCTAACATGGGGGAAGAGGGCGTTGCGACGGGCGTCGGACATCAGCTTTTTGTTAATGATGCAAACTTGCCTTTGACCCTGAATCCGCGGCGGCTCCCATACCGAAGATCTCCTCCAATTCAACAGCTTGTGGATGCTGTACTTGTCAATCCTCCGAGAATCAGCAGAGCCGGTATTCCCTAAGTATCTACTAACGGCAAAGGTCCAGACAGTAATGTTCATTCCTCTCCATCGAATAATATGTCTGCCCGCGTTCACTGATGGCTCATGTCCCTCTCGGTCGCGTGACGATGACGGGATGTGTAGTCCGTCAAGGTGGGATACCAGGGCCGTTGTAGAGAGCAACAGTCGCAGCTTTGGCGCTACAATCCAAGCTTTGGGGAGATGAGCTGCATGAGAACCTGGGCTTGCAGCTATCGTCCGCATACACCGTGAAGAAAACATGACCAATCCCAGTAAGCCTTTGTATGAGTGTGGGTTACTAGGTGGCTTCATTGGGTATTATATTCGTGGCACAGTCAGAGTCGACGAACGTTACGCACGTCAGGATGTTGGACACGCGTGTCCTGGAGCCCGACATTTTTGTTCTGCAGCAACATAGATGGCAAGACACGGCCTCTCTTTCGCTCTCTCTCTCTCTCTCTCTCTCTCAGCCGCTAACCCCATGCAAAACGGCCTCCAATCTCCACCAACAGTCCCTGACGGGAAGGGCACTCATTTTGCGAATAAAACGAGCTTATGGAGCGGACCGAAAAGGCGGAACTCACCCGTCGAAGCACTATCGACACCTCTTGGCGTGTACTTTTCTTGCCCTCCCCCGACTTGTCTTTGTTTAAAGAGCTACTGGCTCTGAGCGAGCCATTCCTAATCCAACAGTCAGCAACAACAAAGAGTATTCGACCTTGATTCTAAAAAAACCAGTCCCCAGGCCGCATTCGACAAGATCTCCTTAGCAAGCGGCTTTTTCAGTGAACCGGTAGCTACCAGTGGCATGGGTCATATTCCGCCAGACTCCCGTATTGCCTCCTAACGATACCTGCTCTTCTCTCTCACCCTCTCCTCTCCCCCGGACCAAGCCCGCAGACCAGTAACCATTATCTCTAAATGTCGACAGATAGCATGGAGCCCCGGATCATACCCTATCAGTTGCCGCCTGGTATGGAGATTGCCATCCCGCCAGGGGGCGAGCTGCCTCCTCAACAACCGATGGGCACATATGGGAAGAAGCCGCTTCCACCGCTGCCTCCTTTACAACCAGGCCTACGCCGTCAGCTTTCGGCCTTCTCATTCGTCTCGGCCATGTCGGGTGCATCAAAAACGACGACAAGAGATTCATCGAGATCACGAAGCCGCGAGGGGGCAACGCCGTCGCCCTCGCCGTCACCCCTGGAAAACGACGAAATTAAGCAACTGGAGGACGACATCAACGAAATCCTCGCTCAGCACACACCGACGCCCACCCCACGGAGACTGTCGGAAAACCGAAGCTGCTCGCCCTACAACCGTCGGCCAGAGTCCAAGGTTAGGAGCTTCGCCGCTCGGCGCCTGTCAACTCCTATAACGAGTTACTGCACCCTTCACCAGTCATCCGTCAAGATAAAACAGATAACTGGGCTCGACCTCGAGTACAACGACTTCAAGAAAGCCCCACCCCGGCCGCCGCGATCACCCATAGCCCCAGACATGGCGATCCCCGCGACCCCCGACAACTCCGGCAGCGTCCACAGCGCAGAGAAGCCGACTTCGGCATCGGAACCGGCTCGGACGCTGAACATGATTGATGATGACGACAACGACGATGACGAGTCGGATGCGGAGAGTGTCGAATGGGACTTCAGCCCCACCGCACGGAGGCGCATCCCGTCGTGGATACCGGCGTCGCCGGTGCCACCCCGGGTCGAGATTTCTGACTTTGACCAAGCAAGCCCACGCCGTCGCGACTCGGAAATCGGACCACTGAGATCACCGGGCATGCACCATTTCGAAACGCTCCCTGCCCGACGGAATAACCACATGGAGGTTAGCTACGTGGGGGCCAAGGACCTGTACCATGCAACGGCGACATCGATCGCAAACTCGACCCAGAAGAGGTTGGCAATAGCACAAGCTAGCGTCGATGCAACACAAGATTCGGGCCTGTCGCCCAAGACCAAGATGAGCTTCGCGGCCAAGGTGCTCCAGTCCGGCAGGAAGCGGCCGCCCATGGGCATCAACACCATGCCGCAGTCGCCGTTGTCCCTGGTCGCCTCGACAAGCTCCAGCACGAGCAAGCAGTCGCCGGAATCGGGACGCCCGGACATGCACGCTCACTCGATGGACGACGACCGTATGCGGGTCAAGTACTCGGACACGCTGTTTCGCGTCTTCGGGCGGAGCGGCGAGCACCGGAGAGCGGCCTCGGCGGACGACACGGCGCCCGTCGACGCGTCGCCTCTGCCGACTCTTTCGGAAGCCGGCAGCGTGGCATCTACCCTGGCGGTTCCGGACTCGCCCCCGAGCAAGATAGGCAGCCGGCTATCGGTGCAGGTTATAGCGGCGCAGTTCAAGAAGACGGCTAGCTCAATGGTGCTATCAAAGGACGAGCGGCGGAGGGAGACTCTCAGACAGAGCATCCGGGTGATACCGGAGGGGAGCTCGCCTTAGCACGCAGAAGCGTAGCGCATAGACGGCGTCGGCGTAGCGTTTGGAACGGAAAGGGGCCTGCGGGTGTAGGTGATGCACATTGCTTGGCACTTCTGTGTGGGATGCATCCTCCTCGCCCGATGCTTGGGATGGAGCGTATATGGAAGGGTAACACATACTTGAAGGAGGTGGTATCACCTCTGCGTTTGTGCAGTTTAGCGTTGTTTGTGGTATCATGAGAGGGAGGGGCGTTTGAGAGGGATTATGGGAAGCGTCGTCTTTTTGGTTCGGTATCGGAAGGAGGAAGCCTGCGTGCTGCGGATCCTGACGACCCAGAACAAGAACGAATAAGGTAATGACGGATATAGGCTAGAGAAGAAAGGTTTATTTGAACACCTTACCACTGAGTACATTGACTACCTAGGTACACGAATAATTAGAGTAAAAAAGAAGAGACATCTGTTGATACAAACTTGAGAGTCCGAAAGCGCCCGAAAGTCGTGTGACGTGAACAGCCCCTTCCGAGCATCGATAAGGTAACGAATAAGTAATAGCGGGTGAGGGCCTGTCACACCCTCCTATGTGCAGCCCGGAAAAGGCCAATCAAAAGGCCTTGCGGTGACTAACCCGCACCCGCGAGAGAGCCCCGTGTCCGCCGGGCCGCCGCCTACCGAGCATCAGTCATCTCTCATCTGACGAGACGGGCGATGAGAAAAGGGACCTCTTGATTTGGCTTGACCAGCAACGAATGAGGCAGTTACTGGCGGTCCAATGACTATGTATAACATGTACGTATTTGGTATGTTCCAACCGATCCATCATAATTGAATCACTTCGGACGTTTGTTCGCTGGCTGCAGCCTGTGACGATCGGTCACTTGCGCGGGCTGGCAGCCACTACACTACACTACACTACACTACACCACAGTATGCCTTAGGCGGTTCAAGATATCTAGACCGACCCCACCCCCGCAATTCGGCTCGGCCTTTTCCCTCACTTTCCCCAAGACATGTTCGCAGCAGCATCGGAACTGTCTGCCTGATTGTCTGTCCTCTCTCTCCAACCACACGCACACACACACAACTGCAACTCCCGAATCTGCAGCGCTATCCATCCGTCCCTCTTCCCTGCCATCACATCTCAGCCAACCACGTCCCGCGTCCGTGACCTTCTAGGCAAGAACACGCGCGCGCACGACCGCCCCGACCTGCCTGCTGCTGGTCGCTGGACGCCGAACCTCGCTTGCTCGTGTTGTGTTCAATAGCTTGCAGAGTCTGGGCCCTGGACCCGGGACTCCAGCTAACCCTACACACCACCCCTCTTTTGCTCCCGTCTCTTCTGTCTTCTTCCCTTTCCCATATCCTTTTTCCGTTGGTTGGCTCTACTCTGGGCTCCCGCCATCCGCCTCCCCTCCCCTCCCCTTCCCCCCATAGGACCGAGAATGAGCCAAGCGGCCGCGACGGACCCCTCGCCGGCCCCAACCTCCCCTCCGTCCTTCTCCGAAGACGCAGCAGCAGCAACGACAGGCACCACGACCACCGCGACGGCGTCTCCAGCCCTGCAGCAGCAACACCAAGATCATCAGCTAGACGAGGCTACGCCACTAACGGCCCAGGACGTCCACGAGATCACCACCCACCTCGCCGCAGCCGCCAAGCACCCGTCCGCCGCTACCTCTGTAGTGTCTCCCTCGCCCGCAGCCGGGGTAACCGCCGCCACCACTCCTGCAACTCCTTATTCTGCTAGCAGCAAGAGGGGCGACGTCGACGACAGCACCGCCAATCCGAATCCCGAAGGTGTCCTGATCCTCGACGACGACGAAGAGGTTACGAGCTACTGGGATGCTGAAGCTATGGCTCCGCTAAACCCAGTTTCTGCGGTTAGTGGTTACCCTCGCCCCTCTTCCCGAATCTTGGTAGCAGTTAGTAGTTGGGCTATATGCTAGATGCACCCTCCACGGAACGGTGCAACTCTATCACCATTTCCTTCCCGTTTTCTAGTCTATCACTACTTGTGTACCATGACTCCCCGAATCTTGCTCTATGCTCACGCCTCCCCGCCTCCCCCACCATTTGCTATGTATACCCTCATATTGCTGCATATGAAGCGCCGTGTTACCCTATGAACTCGAGATTCGGTGCCTGTTTTCTTTCTTTTCCCTCCCTCCTCCTTTCCTCATTCTCGCCGTTTCCTTCTTGAATTTGTAATACATGTCACTAGCGCCGTCATGTATCTTTGCGCGAATAGGATGCTGATGCGCTCAAAGGCGGCCATCTCGCGACTGCGTCGATATGTTCCGCCCGCCTTCCCGCTCTGGGACCGTTTGCCAGTAAGCCGCCGCGCGGCGGTCTTGATACTTTTGTACGCGGACCGCAGGGGCGATTTGCGAGTCGTCATCACAATGCGCGCCGCGAGCCTGCGGAGCTTCTCCGGGCACGCGGCATTCCCTGGTGGAAAGGCGGATACAATACAAGAGACACCGTGTAAGCTTGCTGCCAGCCCGCCGTCCTGTCCGCATTCACCCGTGCGGAAGAGAGAAGTCCCCGAGACAGGGAGAAGACGGAAAGGCTAATGTGGAAACTGCGGGACAATAGACGAAATAGCGAGACGTGAAGCGTGGGAAGAAATAGGTCTGCCCATGGACGACGCCCGCATCCCCAAGCCCTTCAAGATCGAACCCCTCTGCTACCTCCCCTACAACCTCGCCCGGACGGAGCTCGTCGTCCGCCCCTGCGTGGCCTTCCTCCACGCCGACGAGGAGCCCGACGAGAACCCCAGCCCGCTCGTCGAGGAGCGCATGATCCCGCGCCTGGACGCCAAGGAGGTCGCCGCCGTCTTCTCGGCGCCGTTCCAGAACTTCCTGCGGGCCAGGGACGCGGAGCCGCACGGCAACAGGGCGCTGCCGCCGGGCCACTGGTACGACGGCAGCTGGATCCAGTGGAAGGACCACCCGTGGCGCGTGCACAACTTTTACGTGCCCGTCGACGACCAGCGCGTCACGACGCCGGGGAACGCGATGGAGGCGGACCACCCGCAGAGCAACCTCGCGGAGAAGCTCGAGGAGGACAAGGTGGACAGGTTCAAGGTGTGGGGGCTGACGGCGCACATGCTCGTGGACGCGGCGCGGATCGCGTACGGCAAGGAGCCCGAGTTTGAATGCAACTCGCACTTTGGGGACGAGGAGATCATCCTGCAGGCCGAGAGGGAGGGGAGCCTGGTCGACAAGAAGAGGAAGCGAGACGAGGCGACGGCGACCGGCACTACGGAGGAGAAGGCGGAACCTGCGAAGATGTAGGTCCACCGTTGAGAGGCCATCACCTACGGGGGCATGGAATATAAGACTGGGCAAGCGACTAGGCAAGCGGAAGAACAGGGAGCCCGCTGTGGTCCCTCCCCTCATTGTAGAAAAGATACTATAGAGGCTGCAGCTAGAACTGCTGCAGCGGCCATGATAAGTGAGTCTTGCTTTCAAAATGTATATAGTAGTCCGAGTGTGCCAGCATCTCTCTGCTTCCCCGCCCCATCCTATATCACCCTCCGCTCGACTCGCACCGCCTGTCTTCGGGCAGGAGCTGCGGGAGCTTGATGCTATTGAAAGAAGTAACGCCCCTGAAAAGATACGCCGCCGGTGGTGTTTGGAAAACGATAAAAAAGCAGTGGATTCAGAGGCATGTCTATTGGTGAGATTCTTGGTGGCTGGGCTTCCCCAGCCCGCAGAGCCATCGGTGGGACGGCTCAATGACAGGCGTTGTCTTTTGTCGACGAGGTCGTGCTTCCGAACAAGGCGTAGCCCACAAACGCGCCGACCGCAACGGCGACCATGACCCAGCCGTTGTATGTCATGAAGACGAGCCTGAATATGTCAGCCACTAACTCTCTCTTCCCCTCCCCTCCCGCTCTCGTATCTGCGGGCCATGGTCTGTCGTGATTCTTTCGCGCGCAACCGCATGATGCTGCTGCTGCTGCTGCTGCTGCTGCTGCTCCCCCCCTTCGAGGTACGCACAAAGACAAAAGACAAGCCAGCCATTGGGGAGAGGCCAGAAGGTTGGATTTTTCACTTACATGAGCATGAAGGCGTAGAAGTTTTGTGCGGCGTAGAGGGCAGCCTTGAGGAGGTGAGCGCTCTTGCTGGCCTCGGCCTGTTCGCGTCCTGTCCATAGGAAGGGGGTTGTCTCAGTAACGGTTTCAGCGACGCCTCGAGAGACACAGGACTCTTAGCTCATCGTGCGCTATCATATTTTGGGGGAGATTTCAGGGTCTGTATGCGCCCCCCAAGGTCCACTCTACGACGGTCGTTGAAAGAGAGGCGCTAGGTAGGGGGGCGCAAGTTCAAAGCATGATAGTGTGGCGCGAAAAGGGACGGGCACGGAAGCAAGGAGAGAAGGGGGGTTCTTGGATGTATGGGTATGTTGTATGACGTGTACGTGTTTGCGGTCGCGCAACAAAGGAGAGGACTTACTGGGGAGGGATTCGATGCGCTTGTTCACGGAGTTCTCGTAGCGGCGGGAGGCGGCGCGGAGAGCCTCGTAGCCGGCGGCGAGGGCAACGACAAGGAGGAGGGAAATGACGAGGCCGGACGTAGAGCGGACGTGCCACTGACGGAAGACGATGCAAAGGTTCTTGGTATCCCAGGTGAAGAGCATCTGGAGAGAGGGATCGGGGTTAGCCGGTGTTCTCGATGTTCGGGGAAGCGGGCAGCGAGGGAGACGGAACGGGATGGGTAGCCCCCGGGGAGAGGGAAGCTCCCGAAGCTCTGTGAGGGTCTGACGGAGAGGAAGAGAGACACGCGTATGTGCGCGGGTTGAGCTTACGTTCATGCTGCACCGGTCGCCCATGCCGCCGCCCATGCCGTTTCCGCCCATGTTGCCGTGATCCATGGCGGAGTGGTCCATGTGGGAGTGATCCATGTGGGAGTGGTCCATCGTGTCGGTGCTGGTTTTGCAAGCGGTAAGATTTTGTTGTCGGGTTGTTCGGTGGTCGGATTCGAGCGTGAGTTGGTGGACGAGGACGATGATGTTGTTTGTTGAAAAAAAGGGGAAATATGCGACAAGACCAGAGGAGCTTCGGCCGGGGGGGAGGGGGGGTGAAGTATGAGATGATGTACGGAGGACGGGAACGTGATAGGTAGCTTCGATAACGCAAGATAGGGTCACAGTGTCGCAGTTTCGCGGGGGTGGGAAGGGGGTTCGGACCCGGTGGGGCGGGAGCTAGGGAGATGGACAAAAGAAGAGTGGGTAGAGAAAAAGAAAGGTCTGAAAAGGTTCGAGCCCGCAGGTAGCTCTTTTGAAAGAATGACAATCTTCTTCGTACAGGCAAACGTGTATCGGCAAACGTGGATCGGAAATCGCTGCCGAAACTAAAATAGGGCGAAGGGTGGCGGCCCGTGGCTTGAGGAAACTCGCTCAAATGTGCGCACGTCAAGCGGCGAGATGGGATGTTCCCTCCTCGTCGCCTCTCTTTGCCTATGCTCTTTCCCACCGGCTTGAGTCGGTGTGAGGGAAGAAGCGGTCGGTAGCAGTCATTGTTACGAGGAGCCCGCTGTCTGGCGGGCTGGGGCTTTCGACACGTCGTAATAGTTGGCCATGCGGAAAGGAAGGATTTACACGTAGGTACCTAGTTTAGGGCGAACCGCTGTAAGCCTGCAACCCGCTGCCGGACTGGACCCCGTGACATGCTTAGCAACCCCCCGAGGAGAATTACCCGATATCAAGGCAGAGAGAAGAATCTGGAAGGGGTGGCATGAGAGTTACGTCGTGGCGGCCAGGGCGTCGTTGGCTCGTCCGAAGTGATTTAATAGTGTGGTCACTCCCATCTCCCGGACCCTTTAGGCTGCCGCTGCTGCCGCTGCTGCATCTTGCAGGACGCAGCACCTGGTGCTCCCCGGCCTGCGAGATCGATAGATGTACGACTCTCAACGCTGCTAGTAGTAGGCGGCCAAGTGACGGGTAGGGCGGGGCGGGGCGGGGGTACGAAGGGTTCCCCCTTACTCAGGCATGACGGGCGCCGGTCAGTCACATGGGACTCTCGTCACGCCTGTCCCTGCAGCCGCCAGTGGTATTCAGCGATTCCTGTTGCTCTCAGCCGGCCGTGGCTCCATGGACGCGCGGTTTCTGGTAGGAGGGTCGCTTGGGTCTTTGAATTTTCTGATGCGTGTGGATCGCTCTCGGGTTGCTTGAGGCTGGTCTGCTACGGCTCGAGTTGCCAATGATTCACATGAGGTATGAAGCCCTGGGCCCTCTTACCTCCGTCATGATCCCGAGATGGAATTGCTCCGATGCATTCGGGACAATGAGCCTGCAGCTGCTGGGCCCTGGGTTGCGGGCGGGCCAGCGTCGAACAATAGTGGGTGGCCCCGAGGTCGACGCCGACGGGCCGCCCGGACTAGGACGACTTTAGCGGACCAGAAGGTTGGTAGGGAATGCCAGTGTGGTTTTGAAACCATCTCTTCATATCACCGAAAGCCTAAAGCATTCGCGCGCTCAAGCTCATTCGCCACGGAGGGGCTGATTACAAAACATTATGTTGGCCTGACTTCATCTCTGGCAACCTGCAGCACCAGAGTCAACATATTCCTGTGCCCCAAGACCCAGTCTTCACGAAATTGCAGCGATTGAGAGCGCCAAAAGCTTGCAATACGAAAACTGCTTTCAATTTTCAACGCAACTGGCTCGCCCTCATCCTCCACTATGCTCGGACCCCCTGTCAACCTGCCCAAGTGGTGAGTAGCGACTCCAGAACACCATGATGCGACTTTTCGAAGCTATTCGCGCAACCCCCCACTTCGACCAGGCTTGACTCAGGCTAACGCATGCCACACCAGGCTGGAGGAGAACTCGCACCTCCTCAAGCCCCCAATCAACAACTACTGCGTCTACAATGACGACTTCACAGTCATGGTACACTTTTCAACTACACGTGCCACTGTTCTGTCAACTACACAACGAGTTGCAGTTTGCTAACCCCGTTCCTAGATCGTCGGCGGCCCCAACGCCCGGACGGACTATCACATCAACCAGACGCCCGAGTGGTTCTACCAGTACAAGGGCGCCATGATGCTCAAGGTCGTCGACGAGGGCGTCTTCAAGGACGTCATCATCCGCGAGGGCGACATGTTCCTCCTCCCCGGAAACACCCCGCACAACCCCGTGCGCTTCGCAAACACCGTCGGCGTTGTCCTCGAGCAGCGCCGCCCCGAGGGCTCGCTCGACCGCATGCGCTGGTACTGCGAGTCATGCCGCGACGTGGTCCACGAGGCCGCCTTCCACTGCACCGACCTCGGCACCCAGATCAAGGCCGCTGTCGAGGCCTTCAAGGCCGACGAGCAGGTGCGGACGTGCAAGAAGTGCGGCGCCGTGGCCGAGGCGGCCCCGAAGCCCGGGTCGATCAAAGACCCCAACCTCGAGTGATTCATCTGGCAGTGTCTGGGAGGCGTGTGTTTACGGTGTTTTAGGTGGGGGGAGTATGTTGTAGGCGAGCAGACAGTCTATGTAATAAGAGTACATGCAATTCGGTCGATCGACGTCGAGACATTTTCTCGCACCCGCGGGCTGAGACCCAACATGACCTTCCCAGGAAATTGTTGCAGATAAATCGCTCATAATATTCTATACATCCGACTCAGGAACGTCAAGTCCGCCTACGTCTCGGCGAACTGGTACGAACTGGGAGATTCCTCGACGCCAACCTCAATCTTGGCCTCGGGAAGCTCCTTGCCATTGACACGGAGACCGGCGTGGATAATGTCTCCGGGCACGGCCGGGCCGACCCCGGCGGGAGTGCCGGTGAGGACGATGTCACCGGCCTCGAGGGTCATGACCTTGGAGATGTCGCTCAAAATACGGGGAATCGGGAACAGCATCAGGTTGGTGGAGGCGTCCTGCTTGGTCTCGTTGTTGACCTTGAGGAAGAGCTCGATGTCGTGAGGATCCGGGATGGCGGACTTCTTGACAATGTCACTCATTGGCAGAAAAGTGTCGAAGCCCTTGGCGATGGACCAGGGAAGACCCTTCTTCTTGGCCTCGTTCTGGGTGTTGCGCGCAGTCATGTCGATGGCAAGCGCGTATGCTGCGTCATGTCAGCAAGCCCTGTGGTGAGGCGCTGGTGCCTCGGTTTGATGAGACGTACCCTCAATGGCATCGATGGCACCTTCGTAGTCGTCGGGACTGAGGTCCTTGACCTGCTTGCCCATAATGAGAGCAAGCTCAACCTCGTAGTGCATGTCGACGCCCTTGGGCCTCAGCACGGGGCCAGCCCCGGGGAGGAGGATGGAAGAGGTAGGCTTGAGGAAGAAGAAGGGTTGCTTAGGGCGGGCACTGTTGAGCTCTTTGATGTGATCGCTTCAGACCGCAGGTTAGCTGTCTCTCTGGTGCTGGTGCCGCTGAGGGCGATGGACAGGTCACTCACGCATAGTTGCGGCCAATGCACATGACCTTTCCGGCCTTCTTCAACGAGGCGGCGGTAGCCATTGATCGTCTAAACACCAAGGACATCTTGAGTTATGCAACGCTATTCCGTCTCTGTTGGAGGCTCTCGTCAGTATCGGACTCTTTTACGTGAGCGTGAGATGTTGATAACGAGCTCGGGATGAAAGCCGAAGCGATGCCGGAGCAGCACCGGATAGCGAACACTCGGCGATCACGGGTGGGCCCGTTATGCTTAGTCAGGGCCAGCGTCCACTATGACGGAAGAAGGTGCTAGGTAGGTTGGTAGGTAGGTATGTAACGTCGGGGGAGCTACTGGCACAACGGAGGTTTGCCAATGCGGACTAGGCGCTTTGGCGCTGGCGGATGCGTCAATCGGTGACCAGCTAATTAATTACATACATAGTATGGCAACCACACTAAAGTCCTGCATCAGGGCGGGGGAGGAGCTTCCAGATGGAACGGCGACTTCGCGCAGGCTTCAATCCAATCTGATTCACGTGGGATCTTCTTGAAGGTGTTCTTGAGTCAATTGTTTCCACTACCGTATCCTCTGACTTAACTGAAAAACCGCACAGACCGCAGGCTGCTGAAAAGGGGCTGGCGTGGTGGCAGAAACAGGGATCTAAATGTGGCAAATACAGGGAGTCATTTACGTCAGCAGCAAGTTAGGCGGCAAGGGTTAGGGTTACATGGGTGGGTGTGTGTAGAAATAGATTGACCGCTTTCTATAAGGGGTCTAGCGTATGGTCTATGCGGTTTTTCAGTTAAGTCAGAGGATACGGTAGCCCGGTCGAGGAAAGAAGAAGGCCAGGAACCGACCACTTTGAGGGGTTCAACAGTGAGGCGGTGGTCAGTGGCAACCGTCCACTGAGGTGTGCCACACATTCCAGCAGTCACTTCATCGGATTGCAAGGACAGGGAAGGGCCCGGGGTCGCGTGCAGTGTGGTTGAATTGGTGGGGGAAGGGAAAGTGTCACCCTCCCCCGCTTCCTTCTTCTTCGATGACAGCACGGCGACCCTTCCGCCGAATCCGATCGCCAAGAACCAATCAGGATACCTTTTCCCTGCAATCCGGGTGCTGGCCTTCCTTTGTTAGGTACCTATGTCTCCGGCGGGGTAATTCTCTCTCTCTCTTTCTCCCTCTCTCTCTCTTTTTTTTTTTTTTTTTTTAGGGCCACCTACAACCAGACCTTTTATAGCCTGCCAAAAGTATATGTTTATCAGCATCTTTACTCAGGCTGTGAGATGCTTCTTTGAGCTACACAAACTCACAAGCATACGAACAAGAAAAGAACGACAGCTCCTGGTACTCGCACCCTCCGCTCTGGCCCTCCTCCAGCTACGCGATTCTCAAACCTGACACAGTCAAACCTCTCCTCCGGCGCCTGTGCCGCTTTGTCTTTTTCCGAAGACTCCTTTCTCGGCCTGCTTTGGACTGAACTAGAGTGAATGACGGCGTGGGTGGGTTCCGTGTTCCGCTCCTGTCCAGTCCCACTCTTCTGATTTACTGCTAATTACCAACGTATCCACTTCGGATCCTCGACTAACACTGCATCGGTCAAGGTTTAATTACCCAATCCTCCATCCTTCGCACGCGATCATCCCCCCAAGGAGAATCTGCACACGCGCTCCAAACGACGCCATGGAGAGCCTCCAGCTGGCACAGATGCTCGCCGATCTGAGCAGCCTCAATGCGGCGGTTCGTCCCCCTCTCCTTTTCCTAACTGTCTTTTGTCGCAATCTCTCCTCCAGCGCGCATTCCTTGGCTTGCCCATGTAGCCCCCCCGCTTTGCGCTCTGGCAGTCGAAGGGGGAAACGGGAGTCGAGTAGGGGAGGGCCGCAGTGGACTTTTTGAGCAACTCAGAAACAGGCTGTCTACTGGAAGCTGACGATTTCTTTTCTCCAACCTCAGGAACCCAATGCGGCAGCAGCCCTCGTCACAGCGAACAAGGCCATCGATACCGTCGAGAGGGCCGGCACCAACCCCGCCGGCGCCGGACTGCCTAAGCGACCTACCGATGAACTCCGCCGCGCACACAGCTCGCAGACCTCGCGGCCGGGCCCAGGCAACGTCTCTCCCGCCCGCATCGACAAGTTCGGCCGTCGTATCATGATGAGCCCGCCCGTCTTGTCACGCTCCAACTCGGCCCAGGGCTCTTCCATCCCGGGCACCCCAAAAAGAGAATCAGAGGTACGAGGCGCTGTCCCGCTGCTGTTGCATCAGTCACATCATTCAAGGACAAGACAGAGTGCTTACACGACGGCTGTGGAACAGGGCGAAGACGATCTGGACCGGGCATCGACATTGATGGCGCTGTACGAGATCCGCGCAAAGCTGAAGCAACAGGACAACAGCAGCCTCATGAAAGCGCGCGAGAAGATTGCCGACCTGGCCGCACGGCAGCACCAACAACAGACGGCTCCGGCCAAGAAGGAATCCGAGAGGATAACCTCCCGGTTCACGTTTCCCAAGTAAAGACATCGACAAGCAAGCAAGCACACATCTGCTTCGTTTCACATCAGCGGTGGTACGGCGTTCTGGGGATGACATGATCTGTTTTGCTTTGGACGAGGCCCGGCACAATGGACAATAAAAGTTGCGACGAATCGGTATTACGGGCTACGATGGGTTCTCGGTTGGACGCTGGGCATACGTTTTGCGTTTTTCTTCATGTTTTGTTTTTAGCCGATTGGCAGGCACACGGAGATCAGGCACACGGAGATCAGGCAAACCAGGGATCGGTGTACACTTGTTTCTCGTCCTTGATCTGGCTACGGGAGGGGCGCTGAGCAGAGTCTCGGGACAATGGGGGGAAAAGCGCAAGGGTCACATCTAAGGACTGAGCCACCAACGATGGATTGGGTCTCACAGCGCTTGCTAATATCATGGTCTCGATGCTGATCTGATCAGTGCAGGATTTGTGTATTGATAGAGAATTATACCTCCTAATATCCAGAAGACATGCCAGTTTCACGGGGTTGTAGCACAACGCAGACCTAGGCGCAGTGCAAGAGGGATGTGTGATGTGCAGCCAATTTATTGTGCCGATGGCTGCAGGAGTGTCGGTCATGAGAGGTGGTGAAGACCGGGAGCATCAGACCGCCAAGTCCGGCGGCGTGCTGGGAATGTTGCGAAAGTCTCAAACAACGAGGTAGAGAGAGTTTGGGGGCCAAACCAACCAACTTCGAAGCGCCTAGTGGGAAGAAACGAGCAGAGTTGGCGCTAGAAGTTTAGAAACAGACTTGGCGACAAAGCCGAGCAGTTAGAAGGGTCCCGTTCGGATTGCTCTGTTGAGCAACGATTGGGCGGAGGAAGAAGAAGAAGAAGAAGAAGAAGAGAGAGGGGTACAGATATATTGGCCAAACTCACCCAATCGGACTCGGCTGTGTCCTCATAGCATGTCTATATTAGGCTGAGCTTTCGCACCAACGAGCCAGTGAGAGTGCCGTGTATCAATCAAGTTGGGCGAGTTTGCTCATGATTTAGAGTTACCATTAGGATGGCCCTGCTGCATAGCGGCTCGTTGAGAGATTTGCCTGGTTGCAGCGTCTGCGGTGGGGGTGGACCAGCGCATCCCCGGTGGGGTTCGGCCACGCGAAGAGTGGAGGAGAGAGCCATATCAGCGTCAGCGGTCAAAGCCTCAATCACAATTGTAATGTATTCCCACCTCCCGAGCACCCGGGACGCACAGAGGGTCTCAAGTCACTAGGCCGGATGGTTGTGTTCGCGGTCTTGGAAAGTATACGAAGCACCCGGTTTTGGTATAGTGAGGGTTGGTGGCAGTGAGCGGTGGAACACTGTTCAAACGAAGCTGTAGAATGCGAGGTACCTACGATGGCTGGTGCCTTGGGTTACGATGCAGCCCGCCCAGTCGGACCTGCGTCGGAATGCCGCCGCAAGTCACCGATATCGTCTGGTCATAGATTGGCCGGAGGCGGCGAAAAAAGATTATCAAATTCGCCGGGGGATGCCTCAGTGTGTACAGTTCTTGACTAGGTACCACAGTGTAGATGAGCAAACAGCAAAACGAAGAGACGATTCGAAAAATGTTTGGATAACCTCGTGAGTCTGCACCGCCCAACTTGCTTGGCGTGTTAGTGAGCCCTTTCTCGCAAAGGCAAACAAACGAGGTCCAAACAAAACGGACCATCAACCGAATCCTTTATTTTTAGTCTATCTTTATACTGTGTATGATTTGTGTTCAAGGTATCCGTAGCCACGCTGCGGGCGACCGCGCCACGGGTCGACGAGGAACCCTGGGAAGGATACGTCGAGGGGCAAGGGGTCGGCAGCCGGAACGGGGACAGCCAAGTGTTGCCCGCGCTGGCGATGTGAGGCGTCCGGAGGTGGGCCGACTGCTTGGGAGATGACTGCTTCTCCATTAGCCTACGTTTGGCCCAGAAGTCGGGGCTCTGCGATTCGCTCGTAACCAAGCCGGGGGGGGGGGAGGCAGCCGTGGTTGGGCGAAGGTGCGAACACAGCCACTCTGGACGGAGCTACTGGACTCCCGTGAGAACCGGTCTGCCTGTTGTTATTGATCAAGTGGGTTGAAATTTGGAATGGTTTGGCGGAGCAGAACGAACCTTGACGCACCTGTGCCTTTGATGCTTTGGACGGGCCTGTATATTGGGGGATTTGGGGCTGGCTGGGCGACGAGATCTGATGCTGACATGCTCGATGGTCCAAACGGATATGTTCAAGTTGATGGCGCAGAGTCGGATAGGTATGACTGTAGCATCGGGGCTAGTGAATTTGGCCTTGTCTGGCAATGACAAAGACTGGGGGGATTAGTGTGGGCGGGCGTTTGCAGCGCCCCAAGAATCTTCCAGGTCTCACCAAGTCTGGGCAAAGAGGGAAGGCCACGCAATGGCGAGGGGAACAAGTGACTTTGCCCAGCCCCCAAGACGTAGCTTTGGGGTCTTCGTCTGGTGACGATTTGCTTGGCTCACTTTATTGAACCTACTATTATAACTTGATCCCTCCTTTTCCGCCATTCCCCTTCCCTCCAACCTCTCTCTCTTCTCCACCGTCCGATTTTTACTATCGCACTACATACATACATTCCTGGAATCAACAACCTTGTACATATTTGAGTCGCAGAGGCTTTCTCCCGCGACAAAAGTAAACAATTCCCTTATCCGATTAAACCCTGGCACCTGCAGCCAACGACCATCTTTGCATTGCATCCTAAATAAGCTGCTCTCTCGCATTATCACCTGACCGAGTCAGTATCTTATTTCTGTGCACATCGAAAGAGAGAGAGTCTTCCTGGTCCAGACCAGCCTTGTTTGGGGCGTCACCTATACTGGTTCTGAAGAAACATCACGTCATCCACCATTACCAGTCACCTCCCTCGATTCTAACGCCGCACCAAAGAAAGCACAGCTACGCTGCGGAGAGAAACGAGCTGCCAGAACCTTTTTACCAAAAGCACACACACATAACACATGAGCGGCTGAAACTTTCTCCTCACGACTACTTTTCTTCGCCCTTCTACACACCTACTCTTCCCCTAACCAGCAATACACACTGTCCATCGAAGTCGATTGAAATTTCGATTGGCGAAACACCTGTGGCCTAATTGACGTTTGTAGCTTTGGCAGGGCGCCTTGCAACGACCGATTCACCAAACAAACAAATAAATACACATATATCGGCCACCGTCAAACATGGCGGCCTTTGAACTCCCTCAAGCTCTCGAGAAGAGGTAAGTACACACTCGGACCAATCTGTGTGCATTACTTGCAGCTTGGGCCTACCAACCAACTGGCATGCACCGATGCACCTTCCACGATGCTCTTCTTCTGTATGCTGATATCAATCCGGCAGACAATATCCTTGCAGTTCCGGCCAAGTCTATAGAAATGGACTTTGCTACGAACGCGGCGCGTGGTACTGGTGGGGACGCTGGGTTCTCGCCGCCGTCGTCGCCGGCCTTGCACTTCTCATGGTGATCTTGTTAGTGTGCCCCCCGAGTGCTTCCACGCCTCCCCTGTCGTCAACGAATCATCAATACTGATAGTCTCCGAATAGGTGCATGAACGCTCGTCGTCGCAGGAGACGCGGCGTCCAGCCCATGTACGGCTTCGGGTGGATGGGTGGCAACAACAAACAGAACCAGCACACCTACGCCTACAACCAGCAGTATAACGGCCAGCACCAGGGCTACGCAGGCTACCCTCAACCGGGCGCGGACGGATCCTACCCCGCCCCGCCACCGGCCTACGGACAGTCTCAACAGAACCCCCAGTACACCGGCACGACCTTCAACCCCAACGACGGCTACTACGGCGCCCAAAACGAGGGCATCCAACTGCAGCAGCCGCAAAACTCGTACCAGCGCGACGTCTACTCGCCTCCCGCTGGCCCGCCACCTGGAAAGTAGAGACGGGTCGCGTTGGCCGACGAGAGTGTGATTGCTTGGAGACAAAGTGGTTCGCGACACAAACATGATACCTTCATTGCGAAAACCTGGGACGGCGTTGGCAGTTTTCTTGGAATGGAGTTCCGGTTGTACACATACACACACATGACACAACAAACGAGGCGACCCATGTAGGGGAACGATAGGATGGATATCAGCTGACGTGTATGATGATAATCTGACTCTGGCTCTAGGCCCAAGTCGGATGTGAGCCACCGGAGGCTCTGGACATGACTTGACAGTACAATATACCAGTATCGACACCCAGTTCCACGAGCGTTTCTGTAGAAACCCTAAAAAGACTGCGCATGTGCGATGCAGGCATCAGGCCAGGCCAGGCCACCACCTCATGCATCATGAAAAATGAAATATGTAGTCCAGCAACAATGGGCGATGCCGAGCTGCATGGTATGATCGTCACCAACTCGTTCGCGAGTTCTTAATGAAACCAGCTACGTGAAATCCCCTTAATAACATCTCACTTTTGAAGCGCTGGCGTCCGCAACTTGCATACTTGGTGCAGTGAGCAGCAGGTAGGCTCTCCCCACCCGAGACCGGACGGCTCTCGCTGGGCCGCTGCGCCTGGAAACCCAATTCCTTGACGGGCATTCGTTTCTGGGACGGGTGATAGCCCGTGCCTGGAGCTTGTTTCTTTTGACGACGAGGTCTCAGGGGGAGGAGGACTTTGTTGTCATCAGTAGGGATTCCGAGAAAGCAAAATCCATTGCGGTCGAGTCTGCAGACATCGGTCCGTTCCCTGCATTCATCCGACCGCAGTGGCCCCATACGGGCACGCAGCGGCTCCAGCGCGGATGTGGCGATAGCAAGAGCGTGATGTGGCTGGAAATAACCGTTGCCATTTTTTTCTTTTTTTCTTCTAATGTATTCCCGCTGGGGGCCCCTTGCCATGGCCCTTTGCGTCATCTCAGGCCTCAGGCACGGATTACCGCTGACTTGGCATCGGCCAAAGCACCTGGAGACGAAGGCGGGCACAATGTTTCACCTTATCGACGGTGCTCGCTAAGAGGGATGTGGGAGTGTGACGATGGGGCATCGGGCGAAGAGAGCCAACTACCGGTAATAACTTTCAATGACCGGTCTGTCAAGCCAATCATCTCCGAGGGCCTGACGGGTGAACCGGGGGAGGGGGGGAGGGGAGGTAGGCGTGCCGGACAACCGTTTTGGAAGCCTTACCATACCGGCGAATAGTGGGCGTTCAACAGCTCAAACGCAAGACCCGTAAGCGACAACCAGCAAGAAATTACAAGGCAGTGCCGACAAGCGGCAGCAATACTACGTAGATCAAGTCGGTACCCGCAGGTAGTAGTAGTAGTAGCAGCAGCGGCGGCAGCAGCAGCAGCAGCAGCAGAGAAACGTCCGTGGTCATTGCGGTCTCTTGAGCCGCCGCACAGGTACGTAGTAGATACGGGAGTTTGAAAAGAAGACGCATGAGAATTTAGAAGGGTCATGCCAGTATACAATAAAATGAAATAAAATCTTCCGTAGGGTACGGATACCGTGAGAGAAACAGGGAGGAACCGCTTCCCTCAGCCGTGTTCGTCTGAGCAGGGGCCTCCGGTCTGCTAGAGGCGGCACGGCGCTCGATCGCAATTCAAATTTCCCTCCAAAAATCTCCCCTTGGACGGGCTACGCTCAGGCCGCGCTCGCTATCTCTCTCCCTCTCTCGTCCTGCGCGAGGGGTGGGTGGATGGGTGCCTTGCATTATGGCTGCATGACCTGCATTATAGGGAGGTCTATCCGTAATGTTTCCTCTATTGTGATTTGACCGGGCAGGCCCGTTTGGTGGTGTTCACTGCTCTCCTCCCCCTTCCTCATTGTTAACTCTGATCGTCCCTCGTGGGTTCCTGCGGGAAAGCGATCTCTGCAGTGTATGTCCGTCACGTCAATCCCTTCCTCATTTTTACTTTCCTCTCGACACCTCGCAATCTTTTCCCTGTCCACTTTTTGATCCTCTCTGACCTTTGTGTGTTCGTGGGAACCCTTTTCGTCCCATCTACGGGCTGCCTCTAAGCAATCACTCCTTTTTTGTTTAGCCTCCCGCGTTGTATTCCCTCCGACAAACCCGCCAGGCTGCGCGTCCTTTGCCGTTTCGCTCCTTTTCCTCCATCCGCCACACAAGCCTTATCTCACCTCATCCCCTTCGCCATTCCTGAGGCTGTTTGGCAGCACTCCCTTTTGTCTCTCATTCATCATTCGACTCGACCCGATTCGCACCGCGAAAAGCAGCAAGGATCAGTCTCGAAGCCACTTCGGTACTTATTTTCGACACGTCTCGCGAAACGGACGACCCTCGCCCCCAGCCCCCAGCCTCCATCCAACCTGGGATAACCGTGTCTCTCGACAGGCCAACACAGATTGCCGCCCCCTCCCTGATTTGTGTACCGTCTACACTCTGCAGATTCGTCTACCGCTAATTCTCAGGCTAACGGCAAGGGGGAAAGTGGCCACTCACAGCGCTAAACCTATCATAGAAAGCGGTCAACCTTTCCACCCATCCTTCCACTTGCCCACTTGCCCTTTATTTACTGTTCTTACGCCTTAACTTCCTGCTGACGTAGATAACTAACCCCTGCTTTTGCTATCACCAGATCCCTGTTTCTGCCAGCACGCCAGCCCCTATTTGGTGGCCGCGATACTCCTTGCCGTTAGCCTGAGAATTAGCGGTAGACGAATCTGCAGAGTGTAGACGGTACTCCAAGGCGGCATTGAGTAATAGGACCGACCGATATAAACTACTCACTCTGTTGGCCACCGACCGCCCAGCTTTCAGGGAGATCCCCTCGTGCTTGCTGACCTGCACCGCCCAGTTTCAGTGGTCTCTCGAGACGAAAGACCTCTTGGCTAAGCATCGTCCCTTGCTGTCATTCGCCGTCTTTTTTCTACCATCCGCCCCCACCCACTCGCACACTCAAGGGGGGCGAACGCTTTGCCCTGTCGCAGTGACGACGAACTCTTCTTTCAATTTCTTTGCAGGCGACACAGACTTGGTTCCTCTGTGAGCCTCTCGACTTTCGTTTCCGACCACCACCCAACTTTCGTTTTGCCCTTGGCTTTTTGTGATTTTCCCATCCTCCTTTCTCTTAGGCGCATTCGACCGTTACACCTGCGTTATTCGATATCCGGCACCACGAACGACTCGCCTTCCTCCTTGATTGCACTTTGATTACGCTCAAAGCCAATCGAACAACAGCAACCGAAGAAAAACACCCAAGGCCGAGGACATGATGGAACTGTAGCCTCATGATTATTTCGGATCTAGAAACCTCTTAAACAATCGACCTCGATACACCCTATTTTGTGGGTATACTATCGAGAATCACGTTCATTTTCGGAGGAAAAGAAGAAAACAGAAAGACGGGGAAACAATAGCATTCAAAGATGCCTTCGATCGATGTCGCCATGGCGAGGAGTCTTCGGGGAGGGGTATTGGGTTCGGTCGTGTCGAGCCTGGCCGCGAACATTGAGAACCGCGGAATTACGGACACGGTAACCAACGCCGGAAACCAGGTCAGCGATGTGAGAAAGGCCTTTTCCAGTTGGGACAACTGCATGGCCGCCACGTACTGCAAGTAGGTTTTTGACTGTAGCCTCGCCCGGCTGCTTGGACGCTGACATTCCCAGGTGGCCCGTCATTGGCGTTATAATTGTTGTCAGCTTGATCATCTTCTCGATTGTGTGGTGCATCATCCGATGCGCTTGCTGCGGGTTGTCGTGCTGCTGCCAATGCTGCTATTGCCTGAAGTGCTGCGGCGAATGCTGCGGTTGCTGCGACACCCCCAAGGGGACACCTCACAAGCATCTCGACGATTCATATGGACCGACGAATCAAGGCTACAAGTCCCAGGCGCCAATGGCTCCTTTCTATAACGGCGCTCCTGCGCATGCGGCGCATTCGACAGCACCTGCCGCCACGGCCAGTGGGGCTGCAGCGCCGCCACAGTATGCCGAGTTCGAGGTCAGCAAGTCCGGCTCCAACTCGGCAGACGCAGACACGCTACCGGCAATGCCGAGCTGGGAGGGTGCAGGCTCTAAGAAGGTCGCAGTCGAGGAAGAGGTGGAGCTTGAACAGATGAAGCCTGCGGCCTCACCAAACCCCAACGGACAGAACATGCCCCTGATGGCACCCAACGCTACGTCGCACCCGAACAGCCCCATGCCGGGCGACAGGAGTCCATATGGCCAGAATGCCCAGGCAGGTGCCAGCGGCTACTTCCCCAACACCAACCAGCCTGCAAACCCTTATGCGATGGGCAGCCAGGGGCCCAATGGCTACAACGGCGCATACGGGCAATCGACCTCGTCTTTCGGAGTTGACCAGGGCTACGGCGCTGGAGCTGGGGGTATGGCAGCAGCAGGAGGTATGGCAATGGCTCAAGGCGGCCGGCCTCCGCACCAGGAATTCAACAAAGGCGGGTACGGGCAGCAGAGGGGCCAGACCTACCCTCCCCCTCAGCAGGAGTTCGACCAGGACTATGGCAGCTACGAGCAGGGAGGATACGGAATGGGCCGGCCTTCGCGTAACGGCCCCAGCCCGGCTCCTATTCCCCGGAGCTTCGCGGCACCTCCTCGCAACGGGCCCAGTCCCGCGCCGCCTGGCTTCCGCCGCTCTCCCGGACCTCCCAGCGATTACCGCGACTCTCCCGCCCCTCCCAACGACTACCGCAGGTCTCCGGCTCCTCCTTCTGAGTACCGACGCTCGCCTGCGCCCCAGAACGACTACGGCTATGACCAGAAAGACCAGTACTCTGCGGACAACTATGGCCGCCCGCAATACGGAGGCGGTGCGCGTCAGTACTCTTCCGAGTCCACCCGCCCCCTAGCTCCTCAGCGCAGCTACACCGCTGAACCGGTGTCCCCGAATCTCCAGAACAACGCTGGCTTCGACTTTAGCGGCAACAGCCGCCCGCAGCAGTACAACTACAACCGCGGCCCAGGCGGTGGCGTCCCGCAGCACGTCGAAGAGGAGGAAGAGCAGCGACCTCCGCAAAGCAGCGGCGGCACCTACCCAGGATACAAGGCGTACCAGCCGACCAAGGACGGCTGGAGCGGCGTCTGAGCAAAACGACAGAACACCGTGAGCAGTTTGCACGCATGCAAAGGAGCATCGACGGCCTTTCCGCCTATACCAGACTTCTATTTAAAGCCTAATTCGGTCAGAGATTCATCCACGCAGCTTTGCTTAAATTTAAATCTTCCGATAGAGGTTTGTCTCGGATGGATAAGCCCTATCCCTCGATTCATACGGTTATTGGCCGTATATTTGGTATGCTCAGAAAACAGCATTGTTTGGGGACCGCTTCCTAGGAGTTTCGGGCATACAGAAAGGGCCGCTTTATTTTCGCATCATAACGAGGAGCAGTTCAGGGCTATATAACGACCTAAGTCAATCTTCTTGTTGGGGCGCCTTGTTTTTCTTGGTTTCAATTTCCTTGACGTTATTGGAGTGACACTATTGTGGGTTTGGTCTTTTTCACTTTTGCTTATCAAATGGTGTGGATAACCATGCGGGTTACTTTCTCTTGGCGCTGAACGAGCCGCAGGCTGGCGTCGTACCATCTGCTATCTTCATCCTGCTCGGCATGGTTCTGAGTTGGGGGCTCCGGCTGAAAGTCAATTGGGAGAGCCCTAAGGAAGTTAAAGACGGACTGACTCGAGGGGTTTAGGAGGATGGACACTGTGTTGTCGGCATGGCTTCCTGTAGCTGCGCCGGGTTCGGGGTCTCGAAAGTGACCCCGCCGGAGGATAGCAGATGAATACCAGAAGCCACATTCAACCAACGTGCGCATTTGCGGGACATGGTCGTAGTGACAGGTATGCTAAGGAGGAACCCAGCCTATAACTCGGGCAAGCCGAGGGTATCGACGTCGAGAGCACCCATCAATAAACTGCAACTGACCCGGGCAGCTGCGGTCCCGGTAGAGTCTATGCTGCGAGACACCACGCACACCGGTCTGTACGCTCAAGCAAGGCCCAGCAGAGCTACGAGGAAACCTACCGTCCGTGTCTCGGCGGCCCTTTGTGCTCCGGCGGAGGAAGTCTGTACCGCGGTTTTTCGGAGCCGACACTTGGGGTGAAACGCCTGCCTCTCCCACATGGGGGAAGAGGGGGCGGCGGCTAGGGTCCGTTTTATGATCGGCCCTTTTCCCCTTTACATGCTCGACGCATCCGTTCTCGAACAGTAAAGCCGGGCACAGATGGGGGGTTCAAGGGGAAAGAGAAGACGAGCAGATGGGGAGTCGGAACGATGCATGAGACGCGGCGACCAAGGGTGCGGTATCCTGAAGCCGCGACGAAGGGCGACAGGGCGTACTGACCAACCCCGGGGGATTGTTACGGGATTGGGAGGACAAATCAAGAACGCGGCCCGATATATAACTCTGCATGATTTGCAAAAATGTTCCGATACATTAACGTCCTCCCTCGCGTTCCAGGCGACCGTCTCGCATGGCTTACTCGATCCAGGATAAGTTAGGAATAGAAAGGGGATCGTGGGGTTCCCGCTATAAGGAAAACGGGGGGACGACGCATCCCGTCTGGCAGTGGCCGCCGTACTAGGGAAACCGAAAGCCACCCACCCCCTCAATGGGTGCCGGCTTGTAGTAGCATACCCAGCCGAGGTTCCCTCCCGTCCCCCGACACACCCGCGCCGACTGAAAGGTCCGCGAGAGCCCATCTAGCGGTGCGCCATGCCGCGCTGGACGGCCGCAGCGCGGCGCTGGCGCTGGGCCTCATCGTGGAGAAGCAGGTGAAACACCTCGCGCCGGGCGGCCCAGGCGCGGAGCTCCTTGTCCCGTTCCTCGCGCGCCACGTCGTAGTCCGCGGTGCGGTAGATGTTGCGCGCCTGGTCCAGGCGCTGCTCGAAGCGCCCCTCTCGGTCCGCCTCGCTCATGGCCCCCTCGACGAACCTCCACGTGTCCGTGACGACGACGTATTCGACCGTGTCCCCCTCCCCGTGGTGCTCCCACGCCCTGCCCCCCAGCCGGCTCGTCCCTGTCCACCTCCACTCCTCCAGCGCCGTCCGCTCGGCGCTCAGGTACCCGCCCTCGTCCTCCTCCCACACCTCCTCCTCCACCCCGTCCTCGTCCCGCTCCACGCTCCGCCTCCCGCCGACGGCGAGCTTCCACTTTTTGTTCCGCTCCACGATGGCCATCATCTCGTCCCTCTTGCCCGCCAGCGTCTCGTACTCGACCCGCAGCTCCCGCAGGCCCGCCGGCCCCCGGAACCCGCGCAGCCAGTCCTCCCGCATGCGCAGCGGCACGTCGTTCTCCCAGTGCCACCAGTCCGAGTACCGCACCGTCACCGTCAGGGACTCGGGCCGGAACCGCGGATGCGAGAAGAGGAACGCGAGGTTGTCGCCCCCCTCGAGCCAGAACATCTGCGTGAAGAACCGGACCCGCCGCAGGTCGCGCGACTGCTCCGCCGTGAGCCCGAGGAAGAAGCCCTCGCAGCTGTCGTTGCCCGTCCGTCCTTCGGGGCCACGGTCTGTTTGTTCGCACCGGCCGACGCGGGCCCTTCCCGTTAGCCTCTTTTTTTCTTTTTTTTCTCCCCCCTTAACTTTGGCCCATGCGTCAGGATATGGAGGGGGAGGGGGAGGATGATAGTGAACGGTCACAATAGGGTGAGTTTTCACAGGGGACTTGAATACGCACTGAACCAGAACGCGAACTCCTGCTCCCTCAGGAACACCTTTTGGCCCTCGGCGTACGCCAGCTTGCACGTCCGGAGGAGGCTGCTGCTGCTGTGCCTCGGCCCCCGGAACCCCGGCCGGTACCAGTACGAGTCCTCCGGGTACGCGGAGGCGTCGTCGCCGTCGTCGTACTGGATGAGCGCCAGCGCAAAGATGTCGTTGCGGACCTCGCCGGGGAGGACGCTGAACAGGGGACTTTTGAGCTGTGGGTTGAAGCCCGTGACGTCGATGCTCGACGAGGCGGCGGAAGAGGAGGCCATAGAGACTAGGTGGGCTGGCTGGCTGGCTGGCTGGGGGTCTCGTCACGGCAGGGTGCAGGTTGCAATGGTTTTGGTTTGTCGAGGTGGCCGGGAATCGACGCTGCCCAGACGGCGATGCACTCATACCGGCGGCGGCCTTCTTATGGCGTTCCACAAAGCGGGGTCGGACGCCTCCTTGCCTGTTGCTGCCTATCGACTTTGGGCCGCAGCACCCAATGGCATTCACGGCATTATACGTTTCAAGTTGATGGGTGTCTCTCCATCTTGATTTTAGGGTTTTCAAAGTGGTCGGTGAAACCAATCAGAACAAAAGGTACACTCGTGGTATTGTCATGAAATTCATCAAAAGAGGCCGTAAGAATGTTGTGGCGTAAAAGTACGAAAAGGTTGCCTCCACGTCCATCCGTCTCTCTAATACCCCCCAGACCCAAATAAAATAGCAAGCAGAGTTCTGTCTCTTCCAACCTAATGAGCTGCCAATACCTCTCCCTGTCTCGTTCTATCGCTGACCGCGCTACCAGCGTCGCTCTCTCGAGTCGCCTTGTTTCCAGTGGTTGAACTGGCAACGATATGGGCGTCGTCGTCGTGCCCCACGCTCTGCTTTCCCCTAGCGTTGGACACAGAGTCGGATGGGTCGACAGCATAGTCATCCTGTTCGGGACGCCAGTCACGCAAGTCGTCCTCCGCGTCGTTGAGAATCTGCCGTGCCTGTTGAGCATGGTGATAGGCCGGACGCATGTCGCCTGGAACAACCGGGGTGTCATCAAGGAGCTGCAGCAGTCTTCGGCCGTGCTTGGCGAGGATGATCTGCTTCTCGGCTCGCTCAATGGTTGCGGCAAACTCGGCCTCGTAGGCTTCCTTGAGCTTCTGGCGAGTCTACACGGTACCGTTGTTAGCATATCAGGGGCAGAGAGTACTGTGAGATGCAGAAACGCACAATGTTCGTTAGCTGGGCCTCGGCGACCAAGTTCTCCGCCTCGGCGCGAACAAGCTCCTGCTCGAGCACAACGAGTTTGGCACTCTGGGGCTCCTTCATCTTCAATTTCGCAATCTCGTCGGCAATTTTATCCTTGCCGTCGCGGCTTGGCTGCACGCTCTTCTCCGTGTTGCGGATGTGCTTGAGAACACCGCGCGCGTCATCGAGTGAGTGGGCGTATTGGTCCTCCTGCTCGCCGAGCTCGCTGAGGATTACGCCGACCTTGTCCGAGACGTCAGAGACGGCGGCGTCGTTGGTCTGCTCGCCCCACTCGGACAGCTGGGTGGCGATGGAGATGCGCTCGCGGCCGGCCGTCTCGTGGGCGGTGATGAGGTTGTTCTCGCTCTTGATGATGCGGTAGAGCTTGCGTGAAAGCTCGGGCTGGACGTTGCCGCGCAGAGAGTTGAAGGAGAAGCCGGTGCGCTTTGTGGAGGTGTTTTGGGAGCCATTGCGGCGGTGGTTGGATCTGATGGATAGTGAACGGTTCCTGTTACGGTGTTAGTCGGCGGTTCGAACAGGGTTGCACAGGTGTCTGCCAGACGTAGACGGGGTCATGGTGGAAGACACCAAAGGTGAACCGTAGCCTGTGGTGTTCAAGTCGGCGTTTTCACTACCATCGCACTTCTCGCTGCTGCGAGAAAAGAAGCGAAGCATATTGGCGATGATGACGTTGGCTTATTATGTATGAAAAGAGCCTCACTTACATGGTTACGGTTGACCGGTGTCGATCACGGATCTCTGTGTCCTGATTGCGACTTCTGGCAGCTACCTGCAGAGTATTTGAAGCAAGACCTATGCTGCGCCGTGAATGCGAAAATGGCAGGAGAGAAGAGACCCGGACCCTGTAGGGTGTGATGCACGCCTCTGGGAAGCTGGATACCAGAGAGTAAGTATATGTGATTCGCAGCTGCAGATTTCTTCAAGCCAAACTTGCAATGCGCCTGATCTGATTCACAGCAAATGATAGGGCAAGGTGAGTGAGATGGTTCGTCGGGTAGCAGGAGACTGAAGCAATATAAGGTGCGACAGCCGTTATGCGTCAAGGGTAAACAGCCGACTTTATGACGATCGTTTTGGTCTAGGGAGACGCCGGTACGACAGCGGGACAGTCGGAATGGAGTAAGGGACCGAGTGAGACAGTCATGTCATACCGTAGACACTGGTGAGATCCGGTAAAAGCTAGGAAACCCGCTAGCCTGAGAAAGCTAGCCGATATCCTAGAGCAGCTAGCGGATATCTACCACGCTAATCTCAATATATAAAGCGGTCAACCCACTAGCCCACCTATCCACCCACTTGCCTACTTGCCTACTGCTGACGTAAATAACCAACCCCTGCTTCTGCCACCTCTAGATCCCTGTTTCTGCCAGCGCACTATACCTCTCACAGCGGCCGCGATACCCCTTACCGTTAGTAGGTTTCCTAGCTTTTACCGGATCTCACCAGTGTCTACGGTAATTGAGCTGTTGGCAGGTGGCCGTCCACATCACAAGAGGGAAACTAGACACAGGCTGGAAAGGTACCTAGTTCCGACTCTAGTCTTCTTCGGGCTGGGGGGTGGGCAAACAACCAAGGTAGCCACGACAGCTTCTGCGCGGGCCATCTGCTACTTGTACGAGAGCTAGCCAAGGCGCATTTGATCGGTCAGTCTGTCTACAGCTCAGAGGTTGGCGGCGAGGCATGCCGAGAAGACCGGGCTGGATTGTGTAGTTCTTTCCCCAAGAACTGTTCTCGGGGTGTGGCTGCGATGATGCTTAGAATGACGGAGGTTGTAGGGGTCGCGCCATGACGTCACGGAAGAAGACACCAGCGGCTCTGGGCATCACCCAGGAAAGGGCCCCCTCACTCGCTGCCCCTCTCCCATCTGGGTCGGTATCCTTTTCTTGCCTCGCTCCTCCATATTGCATGGAATTGCAGCGCAGCGCAGCGCACGCCTGTCGCACATGCTCAAGAACTCCAGCGTCAAGGTCGTCAGGCTGCTGAAAAAAAAAAAAAATCCTACCCAGGCGCAGTTTTGGCCGGCGCTCGCTCCTTGCTTCTTGCGCTTTGGGGACACAACAAACTATAGCAAGAGTAAGTATGCGCATTTGTCCTACGTCTGAGTGCATGCACCATCTGCCGAAGGGAAGGAAAAGTCTAGATGCTGAGCATGGAATCAACAAAATGAGGAACAGGAAAGGGGAAGATAAAAAATGTTGCCCAAGACAAAAATGCCGGGTTTGACCTCACTGTGAGACGTAAACTTGGTATTGATTTCATTATAATCATGCCGAACGGAATCATACAACTCCGGATCCGAGAGCCTGACAGCACTACTCTCGTGATGCGGCGCCGTCCAAGGCCAAATACCAACATCAAATCCTCCAAATGGTCCGACGCCGTCGCTGTCGTTATTCGTGTGTCGCTTTATGGTTCGGGTGATTAAGCTCCCATCCCATCTCGTCGTCTTTTTTTATATTGCCCGTCGCCTTTCCGTCGTTCCCCTCTTTCTGAAACGCCATGCCGCTTTCTCGTCTGACCATAAGTGGCTTGGGACATATTCCCGCTTCTTGCTTCTCGTGCGCGATACTGCGCCTGACCCCTTCTATCGGTATGTGCGACTGCTCCGTTCGTAGATCACGGGCTCAACGTAGCTGGCACGCGGGCCGCTGGAGACGTAAGACCGCCTCACGCTCGTGTAGCTCGCGCGCGGGGAGGAGCCATGGTGGTGATGGTGGTGTCCGTGGTGGTGATGCCCGTGGTGGTGGTGGTGGTGTCCGTGGTGGTACCTGGCGGGGATCACCTCCTCATGATAGTAGTATTTGCGGCCGCTAGTTCCGAAGCACATCTTGATCGGATATGGGGTGTTCGATCGTTTGTTGAGCGGATCGTTCTCTAAGGGCTATGTGAAGTTTGAGGTGTTCTGTACAGAACGAACGGTAGGTGATCTGGTTGGTTGGTTGGTTGGTAGATACTAGTGGTGCCAGGCTAACCAGAATGCAAAGCTGGCCAGAAAACAGACGATGGATGCGACTAGAAGGCCCCGCGAAGATTCTAGTGAACAAGTGTCAAGGTTACGGACACACCGGACTGGAATAGGTATGGTAGGGGGCGACGGGCTGCCTTTTATGATTTCCCAACTCATTACTGTCACCAGATCGCCAGAACCTAGACGGCTTGGACCTTGTCTTCCAAGTATGTTGCTCTGTACATACGCAGTAGTAGGAGAGGTACCGGTAGTGTTAGGGGGGACTCGAGCCATCCAAGGCTCATGCAGCCCGTCATCCATCCCACCTCCCATCCTACGTCCATCCCGCATCCCCCCTCCAGACGGCATTGACAAAAGCAAGCAAGGCGCGAGACAGCCCTCACCGAAACCCTGTGAGTGTGCACATGAGTGATTGATGGTTGGTCGTCAGAGTCATGGGTGGCTCAGCTCCTGGCTTCTGGCTCATGGTCTCAAGTTCTGCTCGCAGCCCCTCTCCCAGCCTCTAGGCTTGCCAGGTTCGTGGGCAGAGCTGCCCTGGTTCCGACCCTTGCTTCAATTCGCAGGGCGGGACACGCATTGAGCACATCCAACGCCAGGGTCTCCCCACCTTGAGTTCTGACACCTCGCGCAACATACCGGGTCCCGGAGGACTCGCGCCAACAGAGGGAAAGTTGGCTTTTTTTTTTTTAAGGAGCGGTGGAGGCCCAAAGGCCTTAGAATTGAGGGAAGAGTCACAGATCGTGTAGGGACTCAAAGGGAGAAGTTTGCCGAGGATCAGCTGTCTGTTCTTTTTCTGTCTTCTCGACCAGTTCCGCTCTTCGGTGCGGGAAACCCGCTGAACCGGTGTGTCGCCGGCCGTTACCGTTACAATCGTTGCCAACGTTCGGAGCAAGACAGAAAACCTTGAATACATACATGTATGCCATGAATGGAATTGGGCAAGGTTGTACCTCCTTTGTTCTGCTTGATGACCTCCTAGTGCTATCGCCCTTAAAAACGGGACTTAAGATCTGATCTTCCCATCGGGTCTATCCAAACCCCAGTTCTCCACCGTACTCACACTTTTGGTCAGCCTACGTCAGCCTGCATCCTCCTGGCAGCATGCTGGACAGATGGCAGGGACTTTCCCCGAATCCCACGCCTTCGCAAATGCTCAAAACAATGACATCGGGCCCTCCCCTTCAATGCCCCTGGCATCACCTAGTACGACACGCCGAGTCAGCAGTGATCAATCAACGAACGAATATCAGTATTTCAGTCCAATTGTGATTCTCTAAAGCCATTCGTTCCGCACTCTGCTTTTAGATGTCCGTCTGATGTTACATGTACAATGCTAGGAAAGCCGCCATTCCAATGTCTAAAAGTCCATCCCCACCCCGCTCTAGTTCTTGCCCGAAATCTTAGGGTTCAGTCCGCCAACAAGCCACGCAGCAACGAACAGGACGATCGTGCTGCTGAAGATGACGATAGGCTTCCGCAGGGCGGAGACAACCGAGTACTCGTACGACACAATCACCTCCCGGTCGCGGAATTCGTCGACAAGGTTGATCGCCTTGATGGTGACGGCTGTGCGGCCAACGGTGTCGAGATACGTCTTGTGTACGCCAATGGCCGTGTTCGTGATTGAAGACTGGGGAAGGCTGGTGTAAAACTTGACGTTCCTGCACATGCTTGTTAGCTGTGAGTAGTGGCTCTGAGGTATGGATTCCACTTACGTTGCTCCCTCCGGCAGAAGGATTTGCAAGTTGACTTGTCCGTACTCAACACCCTCGGGCTGTTTAGGACCCTCCAAGAAGGGCACGTTGACAACGTACTTGCCAGCATCGACGGTGCGAACAAAGTTCTTCGCATCCGAGTTCCAGCCAATGGTAAAGGGGTACTTCCAACCGCCAAAGATAGGGTAGCGCGGCTTAATCTCCAAAAGAGCCTCAAGCTTGTTGGAGCGGAATCTCGATGTAGAGACGTTACCAACGACATCGACAAAGTATGGATCGGCACTTCCGGCCTTCAACGGGAATTTCATCTCCTTGAGCGCGTACGTATTGGGGTTGTAGTACTGCGCCTGCGCCCACTTAACTCGGTTGAAGAGCTTGGAAAGGTTCGCGCCGCGGTGGTAGAGTTCGTATCTCTCTTCGAAAGCCACGTTTCCGCCCCAGTGGCTGACCTCGATGTCGCGGTCGAGTCTGGCGACATGGGTGACGGGCTTGGTGAACTCGAACCGCACCTGGGCAGCGGCGAATGCACCAGCGGGCTTCTCATCAAAGGGACCGTAGACGAGCTTAGCGCTTTGCTTCTGAGGGAACTCTTTGATGTCACCGCTTCCGGGAAGCTTGGTGAAGTCGGGGATGTTGGACGAGGCGGCCTTAACCTCCGTCTTCTGCTTCGACGTGACGTAGGCCGATGGCGCGTACACGGAGAAGTCGTATGTGAGGTACTGTTGCTCGTCTTGCGCAATAGAGGCAGGAAGGGGGCTGTAGGCCCGGAGGAAGTAGTAAGAGATGGTCAGCGTCTGCTGACCACCTGCCTTTAAGGGCGTGGGGAGCCGAATCTTGAAGTACTGAGTCTCGCTATTCACCTGTCAGTCTTGTCGTTGTGTATACCTAGAGCATGCGTCGCTTTCCACCTACCTTAAAGGATCAACCTCGACTACGTCGACAGAAAAAGGACCAGCTTCGGGGTTCTTTTTGTCCTTGGCCTCGAAGCCTCCAATGCGGGACATCTGGGCGGGGGTGAAGGGTAGATAGTATTCATCTTGGGGCTGCTTGTCAATGTTCTCAATCAAGACATTGATAGTCTCTTTGACGTAGTTTTTCCTTAAAGAGATAATGTGGACAAGGTTGGCGTTCTTGAAGACCTGGGGCGGCTCGAAGTTGGTGGGCAGGTTGACTTTGGACACCTTGTCTGCCGCGGCGGCGGTCGAGTCGGAGCTTGCGACGACCGGGGAGAGCAGGGTCAGAAGCCCGGCGGCAATGGCGAAGGCTCTCATGATGTGGGAGAGTTAATGAAGATGCTCATGGACAGCACGCTCCCGGCAATGAAGATCTAGAACGAAGAAAAGCAGTTGTTTAGGCGCAATTGGGGCATTCACTCCATTGCCGAAGTGACGATCTGGCTCCTGAGACAGCTACCTCCAGCCAAAGGGGCTTACGGAATACGTTGCTTGACGCGGTGCACAGACCATTTGCATCTGGGAGCTGTCGGACCGGGGTAGGGTTAATCCGGGCCAAAGCTCACGGGAACGGCCTAGCCTTCGGCCCCACATAGAGCATACAGGTAGGTACACCTGGTAGCTCCAGCCACACAGGCGCCTCTTCCACGTTTTGCTGTTGGAGTCTTGCGGGGCTTGGCAGGCAGAGCTCTACTCATCAATGGTGGCTGGTTTCAGCAGGCAGTCGGGGACTAGTGGGGTGGCAGCTTTTTATTTTTATTTTTTTAAGCTGCGATTTGTCCCTCAACAAGACGTCCCCCACCAGGTTCCGACACCAGACATGCCCTGGTAGTCTCCTTGTGCAGGTAGACCTGGGGGTACGTTCGGAGTTCCTACCTTGGACCAATCCGTTGACATTTGGGCAGATAGACAGTTGGCACAGTTGTCCATTTCACTGTGTGCTGCTGGTTGTCAAAATCACATCGATTTCAGATGTTTTCCGCCGCCTGTCTTACGCCCAATGCCAGGGCAACCCTAAGGTAGAGAAGGGATCCACCTCAAACCATGGCTCAGTAAGGCGGCTGCAAATAATCTCGTGGTATCCTCTGGACGAGGGTGGACGACTGGGAAAAAGATAGCAAGAAAAATCAGTGCTAGCTTCCCATGTGTCTGAGCTGGTGGCCGTGGCACCAAGACAAGAATGGACTGGCCCAGCAGTTTCGGGAATTGGAGACTCGGGTTGGAGCCAAGGGTGCCACAAAATAGGTACTCCGTAACCAAGGGATTAGGTAGGTGCCTAGGTAATCAAACCAAGTACTTACCTAGGTAGGTAGCTACAATGCATCGGCGTGCAGGTGGTGCTGAGTGAGGGAGTGCAGAGCTCTAATATGGCGCAGGACCTGACAACCTGACAGGGTTGAGTCCACCTGAAGTTTGAACCTCACCTCATTCCCCTTCGGTCAGATGATCTACGCCTCTTCACCTTTTCCTCAACGTCCCCTCGCTTGACACAAGCCCAGTGACTGTCCACTTCCGACACTGGCCACGCCTACGATCAATCCATCCTATCTACGACTTTTGTATACCCATTGCGCCATCGTCAGCTTCGTCGCGGCATCTCCTTTCTCGTCACCTAGAAGCCTAACCGCCACCCCTCACCAAGCTTTTACCCCGCCATCCACCTAAAGTTCCCATCAAAATGGTCGGTCTCGGTCCTAAGGTTCCGCCCAGCAGGAAGGGTATGTACACAATCGCGATCCAATTTCCCCTTCACTTTTTCTTCGGAATACCGGAAGCGTTAGATATGGTGGGGTCACGGATCTTGTGGCTACTGTCCGGCATCGAGACATTCTTCGAGATACTTCGATTTTCGAGACGATGGTAGCTATACCTACCCACGCCCACGCTGCTGGCACCCCCCGCCACACCCTCCCACTCATCCTCAACACCTCGTCCTCTTATCCCTTATCCGCCCACACCATCATCATCACCACCCGAGCCCAAACAAGTCTGAGAGGCAGATGGCGTACCCAATCGTCTCGGGCAACATGTTGCGCCACAAGGCTAGCCCGCTGAGCAACTTCCCCGGAGCTACCCCAAGCCAAGGGGTTCGCTCAGGCGCTCTCATGGGCATGGGCAAGTACAAACTATCCGGCGTTGAGCTGCAAGACATTGTCTCACTTATCAGACAATCCCCCACCTTATCCCCAGCTTGCTTCTTCTCCCACCACAACTTTCGCTATAAACAAGCTGGCAAGCACCGTTCCGGTCTGCTTGTCTGCTCTCCAGCCCTTTGTGTTGACCGCTACATTGCTTACTGCTTGTCTGTCATTGTTTGCGCCTTTCGTCTTGTTGTCCTGAAAGCTGCGCATCTATTCTCCACATACAATTGTTCCGTGATACCCTCGCACGCAAGTGTAGCACTTTGAGAGTGGCAGCTTTATTACCCTAGAAAGTCTTATCTCAGAGTGCCGTCACCATGACTATCACAGACAAGGACATTGCTCCCCACACCAGGGAGAAATCTTACCACCACACCAACATTTTCGTTCCTTCACGCCAAAGCAAGCACTACTGCTCCAGTCATTTTCCAGGGTTTGTCTCAGCTCGCTAACAATGGGTGAACCTCTAGGCTCAATGGCCGATGTGCCCAAGGACCTGTTGGCCGAGGTCAAGAAGCTGGAGGAGCAGTTCACTGTCCCCACCGAGAAGCTCAAGCAAATCAGCAAGCACTTCATCTCAGAGCTGGAGAAGGGTGAGCTTTGCAGTCGCACATCATGGGGAGGACTGAACAGAAGTTAACACGTCACAGGCCTCAGCGTTGAAGGCGGCAGCATCGTACGTTGGGAATATTCCCATGGCTTCCCACCGATCAATGACCATTCTAATCTCTTCGATAGCCCATGAACCCTACTTGGGTCATGTCCTTCCCTGATGGCAACGAAACTGGTACTTACCTGGCCCTTGACATGGGCGGCACCAACCTCCGTGTCTGTGAGATTACCTTAACAGATGTCAAATCCGAGTTCGACATCATCCAGTCCAAGTACCGCATGCCCGAGGAGCTCAAGACCGGACAGGCGGACGAGTTGTGGGAGTACATTGCCGACTGCTTGGCTCAGTTCATCGAGACTCATCACCCCGACCACCCTCAGTCTCAGAAGATCCCTCTCGGTTTCACCTTCTCTTACCCCGCTACCCAAAACTACATCGATGAGGGCATCCTTCAGCGCTGGACCAAGGGTTTCGACATTGCCGGAGTTGAGGGCAAGAACGTTGTGCCATTCCTCGAGGCTGCCTTGGCTGCCAGGGTAAGTCTCCGGGTGCAGAAGAGACGAGCTAGGCGCTGACGACTCTATAGAACGTTCCTATCAAGCTTACTGCCTTGATCAATGATACTACTGGAACCCTGATCGCCTCGGCCTACACCGATACCAAGATGAAGATTGGCTGCATTTTCGGCACTGGCTGCAATGCCGCTTACATGGAGGACTGTGGTTCCATCCCCAAGCTTGCTCACATGAACTTGCCTCCCGACACCCCGATGGCCATCAACTGCGAGTGGGGCGCCTTTGATAACGAACACAAGGTCTTGCCTCGCACCCCTTACGACATCATCATTGATAAGGACTCTCCCCGCCCGGGTCAGCAGGCATTCGAGAAGATGATTGCCGGTCTCTACTTGGGCGAGATCTTCCGTTTGGTTCTTGTTGACCTGCACGACAACAAGGCCGTGCACATCTTCGAGAACCAGGACATTGCCAAGCTCCGCAAGGCTTACACCCTGGACTCGTCCTTCTTGTCCGCCGTTGAGGAGTATGTTCCGCTCTCACGAACCAAATTGAAGTTTTTTGAAATCTAACATTGCATAGCGACCCCTTTGAGAACTTGCAGGAGACGAGCGACCTGTTCCTCTCCAAGCTGAACATCAAGGCCACCCAACCCGAGTTGGAGCTGGTTCGCCGCCTCGCTGAGCTGATCGGCACCCGCGCTGCCCGCCTCTCTGCCTGTGGCGTCGCTGCCATCTGCATGAAGAAGGGCTACGAGAGCTGCCACGTCGGCGCCGACGGCTCGGTATTTAACAAGTATCCCCACTTCAAGGCCCGCGGAGCCCAGGCTCTGCGCGAAATCCTCGACTGGCCTGCCAAGACTAACAGCAAGGAGGAGGACCCCATCGAAGTTCTCGCGGCAGAGGACGGTAGCGGTGTTGGTGCCGCACTGATTGCCGCGCTGACCCTCAAGCGCGTTCAGCAGGGCAACTTGGCTGGCATTCTTAACCCTGATAACTTCAAATAGCTTTTGAAGATGATTTATGAGTCGCGAGGACGGTGTCCAGGGGGGAACGCGGGCGGCTGACAAAACGTAGACCGGGCGTATTGATTCCAAGTTTGCATTGGGATGGGTTCTACGGTGTATGTCCATCAGACCTATTTAGATAGCTCATACGACCAGTATCCCTAATAAGGCGCTAGCCCATGAACGTGCAGGTCGGCAACCGGTACTCTGTGTGATGTTAGCACATGTGAAAAATTGTCCTCAAGGAGAAACTCACTGTCCAAAGTCCAGTAGCGACGCTTCACTCCCTCCCATTCGCCTGTGCCAGCCTCCTCAAGACCCTTCATATCCACGTCCAACTCATTCCACTCGATGTCCAGGCCAGCATCAGTCATGTGCATCTCCACTACCTTGGCGTACACATCATAGCATATCCTTCGGTCTGCCCCTAATCCGTTGAAGAAGCTGAAACGGCCCTCAAAGTCCATCAAGCCAGGAATGAACTCGGTGAAGAACATCTTGAGCTGGCTGTAGTCCTCGCCAAAGGTGTCGAAGTAAATAGCGTCGTAGACCTCGCCGGCCTCGAGCAGCTTGGGCACAACGTCCTGCCATCTACCGCGGTGTATCTTGAATGCGCCTTCCTCGGGTCCGCTCGCCTCCCACGCGGCGCCGAACTTGGATTCGGGCTTGTCGATGTGCTCGAGCACCTCGGGGTGGGCTTCAATGACGTGGTGCCGCAAGGGTCGCGTCTCGTGGAACATGGTGTCGATGATGCCCATGCCGAAGCCGACATTAAGGATGCGCTTGCCGGCGGGCAGGCCCGGGAGCACGGCATCGACGCTCTTGCGCATGATATCCGTCTCCCAAGCCATCATGACGCCGTTGCCGCCGTCGTCGACGAGCTTGCCGTCCGAGTAGGTCAGGTTCGAACGGAGGTATTCTTCAGAGCTGAGGCTCGGGTCCTCGACGACTGGGGGCACGAATTTCTTCTGCTCGTTGACATCAGCGCCAGCGTCGGCCTCGGCCGCGGCCTCTGGCACCTGGACGAGCTCGGGGGCCTCCTCGGGGTCCTGTGGGTTCCCCATCGCCTCGAGATCGGCCTCGAAGGCCTTTATGGCATCGGCGTCGACGACTTCGACCGCTTCATCCTCGTCCATCTCGGAGCCTGACGACAGCTGCTCGTAGCCGTCCAGCAGACCGAACAGGAGCTCCGCACGCACGCCCGCTTCGACGCATAGCTTGTACAGCTCGCTCTGGCCCAAGCGCTGGGCGACGCAGCCAGGGGTCTCGTTGTTGGAGTCGACATCGTTCCAGATGGCGCCAGAGAGGAAGAGCTCCTGGACCGTCTCCTTGGCCTCCTCGACCTTCAAGTCATCTTCATCTTGGGCGGCGGGGCCGCAGGCGCGGATGGCGGCGTGGAGAGGCGTTTCGCCGGTCGTGGGGTCCTGGCAGTTGGCTTTGCCAGGCTCGTCAAGGATCTTCTTGAGGGCTGGCTTGTCGTGGCTCCAGGCGTGCAAAAGAATCTCGCGGGTCTCGTCCGGGCAGTCAGTAGTGATGCGAGCTTGCATCGAGTCGTCGATCGCCATGATTGCAACGATTGTTCGACTTCAGAGGTTCTCGGGACGCCGGGTTCTGATCGGAAGGGAGGGATCGGATCTGACACGGCTTCGATCCGGATCGGTGCGTGCTTGCCGGGGTCAAGCTCCGTGATGTGCCGAGGAATTCAAGATCTCGGCCGGGTGCAGGACTTTTGCTTGTCGCCTCCGGCCAGGCATGCATCCCCCCACTGACCCCGCCATCACAGACTTGGGGGGGGGGGGGGGGGGGGGACTTCGAGGTCCGCCTCCTACACGCCTCCTGCATGTGCTGGACCGCTCTGACGTCTGTTGCACGTGCGTTTTTACCACTTACAATTGGCCAATGGCCCCTGCGGTTATTGCTGGGTACTGGCGGGACTGGCCTAGAGCTACGCCAAGGCTAAACTACATTTCACTGGGTCCGATGACTACACAGTAGAGGTTTTCAAGCGATGGGAAGGGCAAACAAGAAATGGCATAGGATTTTTTTTTTATTCGTCTGCCATGATAAGTATCTCGGCGCGTGATGCTCGGCAATAATGACAGTAAGGAAAATAGAAAGGTAATCACTGTGATCTTAGAGAGGCAAAGTAGGTACCTAGCTCGTGCAGACTCCTTGTAATTCCACCCGAAGACTTGCTGCTGGCTGGATGCGTTGCTGCAGAGCAAAGGTGCGTCCCCATCCGAGGCCCCTTCCCCCTGCTGAAGCTTGTCTCGTAACTGTCGGCCACCTCGCATTGTTTTGCCCGTGCCAGCCTCTGCATCACCCGACCGTGCCAGTCACCAACCTACGTACTTTCATCCAACAACTACGTAGTAAACATCAGCTACACGGATCCAATTGTATAAGGTGAGACCTTCCTCTTCCTATCAAGAAAATTCTTAAGATGGCTCCACTGTGTACCGGAACCACTTGTCTCAATCTTGTCAAAAACCCCCCCTACCTCGGTCGCCTCGAGACCGGCCTCTCTGTTTCTGCAGTGGCGCAACTCAGGCTAGGCAATTACTGATGCTAATTGTCTACGATACAAAGACACAGGAACAAAGTTGGCGACCGAGTCTAGCACGCAGCGAATCCTGGCGCGCTAGCCCTGGCACCGTCGTCATGAAGTTCGGCGAGCAGCTCCGTTCGAGCATCATCCGCGAGTACCAATGGTACTACATCGACTACGATGCCCTCAAGGCCGACCTCAAGACAGCCACTGGCCCCCTGGTGTCTAGCGATGACAAGGGCAAGGGCAAGGGAACAAAACGGGAATGGTCGGAGGAGGACGAGGGCCGCTTCGTCAAGAAGCTTGAGGCCGAGCTCGACAAGGTGCACACGAAGCAGCAGGTTAAGGCCATGGAGATCGCGCGGCGCATTGCCGTGAGCGAGCGCGAGGTCAAGGGTGTCGTCGACCGTCTCAATGAGCGCGGCCCTCGCGAGGATGGGCCCAGCGAGGAAGAGTTCATGCTACTGGAGGAGGACTTGAGCGACATCATTGCCGACGTGCACGATCTCGCCAAATTCGTCCAGCTCAACTACACCGGATTTTTCAAGATTATTAAGAAGCATGATGTGAGGCAGCTTTTTTGAGACCTGTGGGACGCATGGCTGACGAAAAACAGAAACTCACTGGCTGGCATCTCAAGCCTGTCTTTGACAGCCGACTGAAGGCGAAACCATTCTACAAGGAGAACTATGATGCTTCTGTCGTGCAGCTTTCCAAGTTGTACGACTTGGTCAGGACGAGGGGTAACCCCGTCAAGGGTGACAGCGCTGCTGGTGGTTCTCAGGGCAGCTTCGTCCGCAACACGACAAAGTACTGGGTTCACCCGGACAACGTGACCGAGTTGAAGCTTATTATCTTGAAGCACTTACCTGTGCTGGTCTTCAACGCAAGCAAAGAGTTCGAGCAACAAGACTCTGCCATCACATCAATTTATTACGATAACCCAGAGACCTGGGATCTGTACGAGGGCCGCCTCAAAAAGACTGAAGGTGCGGAGGCCATCCGTCTGAGATGGTACGGTGGGATGCAGAGCGAGAACATCTTTGTTGAGCGCAAGACCCATCGAGAGGATTGGACCGGAGAGAAGTCGGTCAAGGCGCGATTCTCCGTCAAGGAGAAGAATGTCAACTCGTACATGCGCGGTGAGCTGCTGCCCGCCGCCCTCTTTGAGAAGGCGCGCAAGGAGGGCAAGAAGCCCGAAAAGCAGATTGCTGAGGATGAGAGACTCGCGAAGGAGGTGCAGTACTCGGTGCTCAAGAAGGGCTACAAGCCTGTGTGCCGATCTTTTTACAACCGCACCGCTTTCCAGCTCCCTGCCGATGCTCGAGTTCGTATCTCGCTGGACACCGAGTTGACCATGGTCCGCGAGGACAACCTGGACGGCCGCAAGAGGTCCGGCGACAACTGGAGGCGCATGGACATTGGCATTGACTACCCATTCTCGCAACTGCCCCCGGAAGACATCGTCCGCTTCCCGTACGCTGTTCTTGAGGTCAAGCTCCAGACTCAACTCGGCCAGGAACCCCCTGAGTGGGTTCGTCAGCTCATCTCCAGCCATCTCGTCGAGGCTGTTCCCAAGTTCTCCAAGTTCATTCACGGAGTCGCCAGCCTTTTCCCTGACCGCATCAACCTGCTTCCATTCTGGATGCCGCAGATGGATGTGGATATCCGGAAGCCGGTCACACACGACTTTGGCATCCACAGACCGAACCCTTCCACGACGACTACAACATCGGACGATGAAGATGACGAGTTGGACTCTGACGACGAGGAAGGTCCCTTGGCTTCCGGCAGCAACGGAGCCAGAAATGGGCAGTCCAACGGTCACGGCGCTGCCAGCAACGGAGGGAACGGCCTCGACGTCGAAGGCCAGACCGTTGACGCTATTGCCCCAGTCGACGACGATGATTTCTTATACGACTCGGACGAGGAATACGATGCCGACGAGGCCCTCGAAGAAGCTAGGAGAGTTGGTGGCTGGACGTACTACTCGGCGCTCGCCTCCAAGAAAGCACGCGCTCTTAGCGAAGGTGCCGTGAATGTACTCAAGTGGGCTGTACCACATCCTCGCGGTTCAGAGATCCCCCGTCGCGAAATGCAGACGCAGCTTTTTGGTTCGGGGCAAATCCAGACAAAGAGATTCAAAGCCCCCAAGGGAAAGAAGATCTATGTTCCAGTCCGTATCGAGCCCAAGGTTTACTTTGCAGCTGAAAGAACCTTCCTTGGATGGGTGAGTTTACTACCCTTCTACTCTTCGTGGATATCATTGAACCTGTGTCGCTAACATGACGAAAACAGCTTGAGTACTCCATCTATGTCGGTACAGTTGCCGTCACGCTGCTCAACTTTGGGTCCAAGCCCACTACGGCATCCTTCATCGTCGCCGGCGTCTTCACCCTACTTGCCATCATGTCGCTCTGCTACTCTGTCATCATCTACCTGTACAGGAGCAATGCCATCCGCTCGCGGAGGGCCGCCAAGTTCTACGACAAGTGGGGCCCCAGTGCTCTCTGCGTCTCCCTGTTCATCGCCGTCGTACTTAACTTTGCATTTGAGGGCCGGGAGCGCAAGTACTGGTGAGGAAAAGATTCTGTAGGTCCGGGTTAATGGCATGTCGGAGAAAGGGCGAGAATGATGTTTCCTTTGTTTTGTAGCATTTATGTACATTCCATAACGGTGTAAATAACTATGATAAGAAATCAAAAGGTGCTGAATAATTATCTTCCACGTGGTCTTCCCCAATTGTTTCTTGCATGGAGTCAAAGGGAGACAGCTAGCTGGATGATGATCTGAAGTGCTCCTTCCATACACTCATTCTGTCAAGCAACATGCTTGACTTGTTTTACACCTGCCCTTCCTTTACTGGCATCCTTGTTGGTGTTGTTCCTTGCATGATATGTTCCAGAAATCAGAACGTTTAGACGCTGGAAGAACCCGTAGTGATGCTTGTCAGCATATACAACGAATTAAAATAGGAAGACCAAAGCCAGTTCATAAAAAGGAGGTCTAGCCTCACAACATCTCTGCAGTTGACGTATTACCCTTGTGCACGTATGTGCACCCAGATTTGCAGAAGATATCAAACAAACTAAAGAGGAAGGAAAAGATCGCCGCTAGATAAGGTGTTTTTTTTTTTCATTGACATTCCTGCTGCTGCCTTCCATTATGGGGATTGACATCCTTTCTTTAGCGACTTGCTATAAACAGCATCGATCTGACGATGTCTGATACCATGCTTCTGTGAGTGTAGGCGAACGAAGGCTCCGATATTGGTGGTACAGAATGGTTCCTCTATCCCGCAGCACTAAAGAATATACAACCAGACCATGTGAATTCGTGAAATGAAAACAGTAGGTGTACAACAATAATGGATAGGTGAAAAGAGCAGGTCTTTGCATCGCACCCTGCTTCGTTCTAGTGCTCACCTTATGGAAGCAAGCCACACCTCAGCTGTAAGAGCCGCGAGACGCCCCCCACTAGCCAAATGTGTATATAATATTCTGCAAACATCATAGACTTCGACCCTAGATTGAGCACGATGCAGAAAGAGAACAGTCCACAGTCCCTCCCCACGTCGCTAGCGTATTCAACGTCAATCCCGACTTTGTCAGTCGGATGCTACGATGCTTGCCTCTTTAGGTAAATATTACCGTTCAGACAGCCGCAGTGAGCTTTGGTTGTTCTAGAACCCCTCAAGACCCGAAGCCACGGTTGAGGAATATGGGGCAAAGCTTGACAAGCTTTGGAGGCTGGAAACGGGCGTTGGGGCTGATGCGAAACTTATCCAAGAAGGGCATTTTAGCGGCTGAGAGAGAGCGGCTGAGAGAGAATCCCCAGTGGCTGCAGACGGCCAGAAAAGAGAGAGTGAGGGGCCTCTTGAACGCCAAGTAGACAACATAGGGGAGACGAAGGTCCATTATTTAAGGCGCTTGACCCTCAATGATCTTGAACCCAGAACATAGACGATCTTAAAGTTCTTGGCTGCAGCTCCGCGCCTCACTTACAGCGGTTGCACCCATTTCGTGCTGTGAAAGTCGACCATGCCAGTTCTGAAGCCATCCGCTGAATGGGGTCACTGCGTGCCCCCAGAGTCAACCTATGGCATCACAACCTATGGGCCGGGCTGGGATACGGCAATCAAGCTCCGCGATGGTGACCCGGCCACCATAGCCCGCGTAGTACACATATATCCTAGATTCGGCCCCTTCGGGCCCGTTGCCAAGGTCAGTCATACTACTCGTCCGCTCTGATCCTTACGCATACACCTCACTTCTCTGCAACAGCCCGAGACATTACTGACGATGTATCCAAGACTCTCATGGCCATCTGCGCCAAAATCCAGACCCCTGAAGGCCATGGTGCACTCTACTTCACCTCTCCCGCCTCCTTCGCCGCAGCGCGCGCCCATGCCCTCCATCCTCACCGCAAGCAGCACATCCTGGCCGACGAAGACCTGGGTTACCGGTGCGTCGACATCGGCGACGTGAGGCTGTACCTCATTACGTATCCCATGCCCAAAACGCCCGGCATCATCGGTGTCTGGCAGAACCCCGGCATCGGGGTCTCCATCCGTCTGGCGGAGAAGCTGCTGCGGGACATTGACTCTCTCAAAGAAGTCGTTGTGGAGGCGGGTTTGCCGCCTCCCCCGACAGACTATCTCCCCGAAGGCGAGGCGCATGGAAAGCTCAAGGAACGAATAGCGGCGCTCCTGCACAGAGCCGCCATCGACCCCGACAAAGTCAAGGTTGGGAGCAGAGATGTCTTCCTATACCCTACCGGGATGGCTGCCATCTTCGCCGCGCACAGGGCCATGCTCGAGTATCGGCCCGGCGCCGTTGCGATTCTAGGCGTTGCTTTCCACAGCACCGTGCACTACCTCCAAGAGTCCTCGCCGTATGGTTACAAGCACTTCGGGCCGGTTAACGCAAAGGGTCTGGACGATTTCGAGACCTGGCTCGACGATGAGGCTGCTGCCGGGATGGATGTGAGTTACATCATCACCGAGTTCCCCAGCAACCCCTTGCTCGCAAGCATTGATATCGGACGTCTCAAGAAACTCGTAAGTGATCGCCTCTCAGCGAATGCCAAAGGTTCCTTGGACTCGCCCACTAACTGACAGCCTGAAGGCCGAGAAGCACAAGTTCATACTCGTTCTTGACGACACCCTCGCATCTTTTGCCAACATCGACATCCTGGGGGAATCTGACATACTCGTCTCTTCCCTCACGAAGTCTTTTTCGGGGTACGCAAATGTCCTGGGAGGCAGCATCGTCCTAAACCCGCTCTCTCCACACTACTCCGCCCTCGCACCCCTTTGGCGCGAACAACACCACAACGAACTCTACATCGAGGACGCCGAGGTCCTGCTCGCCAACTCGGAGGACTACCTCCAACGCACTGCAGTCCTCAACCGCAACGCCGCCGCCATGGCCAACCACCTCCACGCGCACGCCAAGAGTCCCTCGTCCCCCATCGCCAAGGTTCTCTACCCGACCCTCCTCCCGGACTACGAGGTCTACGAGGCTCGCCTTCGCAAGCCGACCCCCGACCTCCCGGAGCCTGGCGCGGGGTGCCTCCTGAGCATCGACTTCGAGTCCGTCGCCACGGCGCGCGCGTTCTATGACCGATTGGCGTTCTATCCCGGTCCCCACCTCGGAGCCCATCGCACGCTCAGCTTTGCGTACAACCTGCTCGCGTTCGGGAAGGACCCGGACGAGGCGGCGTACCATCGGTCGTACGGCATCCTGGAGGAGGCGGTGCGCATCTCGGCGGGCCTAGAGGACGTGCAGGACCTGCTGGATACGTTGGATGACGCGCTGACCGTTGCTCAGGAAACGAAGGACAAGTTAGCGGAGGGTCCGCGGACGGTGGAGGCTGCTGCTGGGTTGGGCGTGGCCGCTTGACGATGGATGGCGTGACTTTGACTGCGGAGAGTAGAGGCATTGGAAAAAAAAAGTAAACCAGTCGGTCAACTAAAAGTTTGTCAAGAATGCAGAGCAACATCTCCTAGAGGACCCGCCAAAGTCTGGACGCTTTAAAGCAGGAACGACAACCATCCTATCTTGATGTGAGCGAGGTAAATGGCCCTGAGCAAAAGCCCAGTATCCAGTCACGCACATCGTTGTTCTCAAGTATTATAAAATCCATACATTGACTTGGCATTCACCCATGTTGGCATGATGAGACCATCTACGCCCAGGGATTTTTATACTGAATGGACACCGATACGAGGCAGTCAAGGAGATTGGGAATCCATTCCATTAAAGCCCCCCGAATTGGTGAAGTAGAGCATTAAAAGCAGAAATAGACTATAGAATACCAACGCTGACGTTTCCTTTTCTTACCCTATAGGTTTCGAACATCACACCTTCCACGTAAATTCATTCGGATTGCCGCCCTATCCTGTATCCACACGCACCATCTCTTACACAACAGCCGTGACTCTTCTCACGCTTCTCCTCGCGCCTTCACCACTGATCATGATCAGGCCCTCCATCTCCAAGGTCCGCATTGTCTCATTGAAGTCGTTCTGTTCCACAGGCATGCTCGCACCCTCGCTCAATCTTCTAGCGACCTCGCTCCACCTGACAGTTTGACCGTTGCTAGTCATCTCATCGAGTAGGTGAAGCACGGCCCCCTTGATCTCCTCCTTCTTGCGGCGGTCGGCAGCGCTGGTGCCTTCTGTCAGCAGACTCATGTCGATGCGACCCTGGGCGTCGGTGGCGGCAGTCTTAAGAGCAGAGCGGATCAGACGGGCGGCCTCCTTGACGTCCTCGCGAACGACGGTCGTGGACAAACGCATCTTGGCGTGGGCCTCGGACAGACGGATCATGGACTCAAGTTGACGAGTGGTGGCTGTGATGCGCTTCTCAGCCGCACGAACATCCTGACCAAGCTTGCGCATCTCGAGGTACTGGTCAACCAGTTCCTGGGCAGCATTCTGTGCAATGGTCGGGTGGATGTTGGCACGAGCAAAGGATATATAGTTGGTGAGGAACTCGACGGGCTACGAAGTGGTCAGCGAGCGTCGAACAGGTTTGGGCCATAGCCTACTTACGAGAATGTCTTCCTTAGTGTGAGCAGACTCTGGCTTGTCTTCCAGATACAGAGAGAGGAGATGGCGAGCAAGACGAGCATCACTCTTCTCATCAGCGCGATCAAGGATAAGATAGACCAGATCGAAACGCGAGAGCAGAGTGGGGGGGAGATCAATGTTCTGAGGTACGGGGAGATCCGGGTTGTAACGACTGCCGATAGGGTTGGCAGAAGCCAGAATACTCGTCCGGGCGTTAAGAGTGGTGATGATGCCCGCCTTGGCAACAGACACCGTCTGCTGCTCCATGACTTCGTGAAGAACAGAGCGTGTAGCCTCTGACATCTTGTCGAACTCGTCGATGCAGCAAACACCGCCGTCGGACAGAACCAGGGCACCGGACTCGAGCACCAGCTGGCGGGTTTCGGGGTCTCGCGTGACATACGCAGTCAAACCGACGGCGGAAGAACCCTTACCGCTGGTGTATACACCACGGGGGGCAATCTTGTGCACATAAGAGAGGATCTGAGACTTTGACGTCGACGGATCACCGCAGAGCAGGACGTTGATATCTCCTCTGTATCTGGGGCTGCCACCCTTGGAGAACGTCTTGTTTGTGCCGCCGAAAAGTTGCAAAAGAATACCCTTCTTCACGTCATCCATCTCGTAAATCGAGGGAGCGAGGGAGCGTGAGAGAAGGTCATAAATGTCTGGCCTGGCCGCAGTCTCTCTGATCTTCTCTTCCTCTTCAGGACTGATCTTTTTGGTCTCCTCAATGTTGTTGTCGCCGCCCTCGTCTTCTTCACCCTCAATGCCGAGGGTGGAAGGGTCAACGCCCATCCTCTTCTTGTCCACCTTTTGAACGTGCAAGACGTCTACGTACGTCTTGTACACGCTTTTGATAGTTCTCTGACGCGGGTTCACGCGCACAGGGCTGACGCGGAAGATACCCGTAAGCTGGACTCTGTCACCAGCCTTGCAGAAGTCCACCAGCTCGTTGTACACGCAGACTGAGACCGAGTGGGGTGTTTGACCAGCAGGAACAGCGTCCGGAGTTTCTTGGAGCTTGATCACCTGCTTATCTTCGAACGCGCAACGGTTGTGAATGATCTGCATCGAGTTCTTGGAGGCACAGCGAGGTCGCGGGCACTCGGTGGGCTCGCGGATTTTGCCTCTGTCAAGACTAACGTTGACTGAGTGGTTGCAAACGTTGCACCGGAAGAAAGCTTCCTTCATATCAGGAATAACTGGCGTAGTACGGATGACAAGACCCTTGATAGTGATGAGCCTATCCATGTCGGAGGGGTTCAGATCACGGAGGTTGGTTGTCTTGTCTAACCCGAAAGGCCGAACCATGTAAATCATCTGAGCAACCTCATCCTCCTTTGATGGGACATCGGTAGCCGGTCGCGGGGTCGGGGCATCAGAACCTGGGTGGTCGGAGCTAGGGAAAGCAACGTCCGAGCTAGGAGCTGCGTTGCTTCGTCTGGCAGCATCACCAGCACTGCTCTGGGATGCACGTTGTCTTTGGCCTTCGTTCCTAGCCAGCTCAACCATCAAATCGTGGACAGACTGGTCCATAATGGGAATGATTTCTTGTGGGTATGCCTGGATGTGGTACCAGAGCTTTCGCGTCGGCGGGTAGGTATTCAGATCGGCGATATCGAGGTAAAGCCTGGTTGTGCCCAAAAGAAGCATGTTTTCGAGAGCCTCCATGTATGGTTTAGACTCGGCATCGGGGGCAGCCTGGACGTCTGCCTCGGACCAACCATCTCTGTACAGTTGGTATTTCCTGGTGAAGTGCCTCAAGAAATCCTTGAAAGAGGCGAAAGTGTCGTCGATCGATACGGTAGTACCCCAAATGGTGCTCTCACCCGCTCCACCGAGGCGGTCGGCCTCCGAAGTGTTTGGGTCGGGGTTACTGAATGAAGGGGCGTCGGAGCCCGGCGCATCGGTAGTTACTCTGCCGGATGGGTCCAAAACAAGGCGGCGACGGGGGGTTCTGACGCCTTCCGAGTTAATATCACCTCTACGGGAACGTGATGAGCGATCAGTGACGAAAAGACCACTACTCTCACTGCGGAAGTCCGATTGCAGTGGCCGCACGGATCGACCTGGGCTAGAACTGGCCTCGTATCGAATGGGCGACGATTCTAAAGGTTTCTGTTAGTAACGGTACTATGCAGTATGCATTCACCATGCTTACCTCTTGCCAAACCACTCGCACGGGGGGTTCTGTCGCCATCACCAGTGGATTGTGTGTCAATGTCTTGACGCAGCGGTGAGCTGGGAGCAGGGCCAACGACGGTGCTCTGGCTGTTGCTCATGTTTCGCAAGGGCGACGAGACATCGCCGTTGGCGGGCGCATCGCGGCGACCACTGGGTGTCTGCGCTGGCGAAGATTCATAGAAGAGGGGGCTCGACGCAAGCTGCGAGCGGCGGCTAGTACGAGGGGTCTCTGCTGGGCGTTGCGCCTCTCCGTCTGCGGGCGCGGGGCTGCTGCGTGCAGCTGCATCTGGATTGTTTCTTGTTGACCGGCGGGGCGTACCAGCCGTCGAGCTTCTTGTTGACCTCTTTGAAGGTGAAGACATATTGCTGGTGGGCGTTCTTTTGTTGGGGCTTTCTTGCGGTTGTGATCGAACTGGAAGAGGGGGGGTAATGGCCAGCGGGATGCGACAAGAAAGAATATGTTGCGTTGCTGGGGGGAGGAGAGATATGTGGAGAGCCCCTTGGGAGCAACTGGAAGGTGGGCTGCAATGCAATTTTGGAAAGCCACTTTACGCGGTTGGCCCGGTCCCCAACGCGTCCCGAAAAGGAGTTTCGCGTTTTCCACTTTACGCGTGGTGGGAAAGGGCATGGCCCGTGCATGTGGGTCTAAGGTGCCAGGGGTGAACCCCTGTGCATCCGGCCATCGGCGAAACCACCGACCGACTTGCACCGATTTTGGGTTGCTGAGGTGGTCAATTGACATCCCGCCAGAGAGCTCCCTGCCAGGTTACCGTGGACTAAAGTGGACAACATATCAGCCAACCCACCAGCAAGCGCAATCCGGCGCAACACCTCGCGAACAACCGTTAAGATGGCTCCTGGAATGTCCCTGTTTTCTGTCAACGCGATCCTAATCCTCAGCATCGAGGACGGGTCGCGGTTATTCTCCAAGTACTATAGCGCACCCCACGCCGGCTCCGCGACACAGAACGGTATGCCCTTACTCTCCGGCTCTCTTTTGGTGCCCGACTCTGGAACACATGGCTGACGGGCTTCATGAATAACAGGCAGCTCAAACTCCTCTGGCAACCCGTATCCCGATGTAAAGTCACAAAAGGCCTTTGAGAAGGGGCTCTTGGAGAAGACGGCAAAGCAGACTGGCGATATCATCTTGTACGACAACCGGATTGTGCTCTACAAGATGGAGTCGGACGTCATGATGTACGTCGTCGGAGGTGTCGACGAGAACGAGGTTCTTCTGTACAATGTTATCCTGGCCCTCAGGGACTCCCTGCATCTGCTCTTCAAGTAAGCCAAGCTGTCCCCATCATCCCCGTTATTTCCGCAACACGCTCGGTGTGTTCTAACAGCTCTCCAGGCAATCCGTCGACAAGCGCACAATCGTCGAGAATTACGACCTTGTATCCCTCGCCATTGACGAGATCGTCGATGACGGCATCATCCTGGAGACCGACCCCACCATCATCGTCCAAAGAGTAAGCAAGGCACCGGCGCAAGACGTCGACCTTCGTCGCATCGACCTCAGCGAACAAGGTGTCAACAACCTGGCCCAGCTGGGCAAGTCGAAACTGGCCGACTGGCTGCGGCAGGGCTTGTGAGCGGCGACGGATGGTGTCGAAGGGGCAAACTGAGGCGAGAGACGAAGAGAGAAACGGCGGTTGCACAATGGGAGTTTCATGGTGGTTTCTAAAGGGGAATGCATCATTTTGAAAAAGCACATCCTTCTTGAGAGGGATTGTCATGACGAATGCTCAGATTTATGCCTGGTTCTATTTTTTGCCCAAAACAATGCTCATTCATTTAAGCACGGATTTCAGAGGCTGCCTTGCGGAGCCTGTTCATGACCGCCTCTGCTATGTCGTTCCTGTCGTCGATACCATCCACGAAGATGACGCTGGCGCCTCTCCTATCCAGATCTCTCAGTGCCGAGAAGAGCCCCTGGGCGATGCCCCTCGTGTCACCGCCCAGATCTATGTCGAGGACCTTCGCCATGGGTTTCTTCTCCGCGTCCTGCAGCTCGCCCTCCTGAACCTCATACGCCACCTCGTCCCTAGCATTCGCCTCTGCAGCCCCGTCAACGTGGACCTTAGAGACCTGGAGCGTGCCGGGGTGCAATCCTCCTGCAAACTTCCACCTGCTCGTCCGGATGATTCCAATCTTTAGCAGCGCCGGCCCTGAGCCGTTGGTGGCAATGGCATCACCGCCCTGCTGGATGAGTGCCTTCTGCAAATCCTCGGCCACGACGCCCTCAGCACCCGCCTCGCAGCTCCATTCGTAAAGCACAACCTTGGCCTTGGGGCTATAGTGCTTGTATTTCATCCCAGGCGCCCGTGGCGCTGACTTCCCCGTCTCACTCGCATCCTTGTACGCCTTGACGACGCCCTCCCACCCGGCACAGCTCCGCAGCTCCTCCATGCTCACGCCGCCGGGCCTCAGTACGACGGGCGGATCGCAGAGGCCGTCGACGACGGTACTCTCTACGCCGACCTGGCACGCCCCGCCATCCAGAATCAGCTCAATGCGGCCTTCCAAATCATGGTAAACGTGCTGCGCTGTCGTTGGAGACGGTTTGGTCGAGGCGTTGGCGGAGGGCGCGGCCAGCGGGGCGGCGGCAAGCTTGATCAGCGTCAACGCCAGCGGCGAGGACGGCATTCGCACACCGAAGCTCTCCAGCCCCGCCGTGACCTCGGGCGCGAGCTTGCTCGGCTCCGGATTCCGCAGCAGGATCGTCAGGGGGCCGGGCCAGAACTTTTCGATGAGAGGCTTGTAAATCTCTGGGATCGGGTCCGTCTCTGCCGCCGCGTCGCCGTTCATTGTTTGCCTTTCGGGCCGCAACAGGCCCCTCAGCATGTTCAGATCGCAGACGTGGGATATCAACGGGTTGTCTGACGGCCGGCCCTTGGCAGAAAAGATGCCCTTGACAGCGCCGCTCCGCGTCGCGTCGGCGCCCAGCCCGTACACCGTCTCGGTGGGGAACGCCACGGGGGTGTCTTTTGTGCGCATGTATTCCGCAGCGTCGCGCAATGCGGCTATTGATGCACCAGAGGCGGAGCTGGATATGTCCCAGTGGCTTAACCTCTCGGGGCCATCTGCGTCCCTGAAACTCCCCAACCCTTGGGCTTCGACTTTGACAACCCTGGTCTCCATCCTGTTGTTGTGATTGTCTGTCGATAACAGGCGTAGACGGTTGCGGCTGAAGATCGCGATCTGACGACTTACACGATAAGTGAGAGCCAATGTGAAGGATTGCAGAATCCGCGCCGATTTGGAGTCAAATATCGGGACAATTAAAGTTGATGGAAAGAGGGTCCAGGGTAGTTATCACGGATGTGAAAGTAAGAAAAGAGAATAATCTAGATCGTCGTCATAGGGAAGTAATGGGTATCATAAAGGTCTTCATGCAGATCGAGTGGGTGGACATTGAGTCATATGGAAAAATTTCTCTGGAAGGCTAAGGTGAGCGAGAGGTGAGCGGTAGTGCCCTTTGGCGGCGATAATCCCGAGTTGAAGGAGCTGGTAGTTAGGTACCTAGAGTAGGTACCTCCCTAGGTAGGTAGGAGATCGGTAGTGACAGAAGCCCGCTAAGTCGCCTCCCGCTGATCAGGTTCTAGTGGGGACTGATGTGGTTAGTGGAGATTTGGCTTACCTTAAAGGCACTCGCCACGTGCCAATCGCCAGGCGGTCCACAGCACGTTGAGCCAACACTTAATCCATTGTTTCGATTCTTCAAGCTTCACAGTGGTATTGCTCTTGTCAGCTTCTTTGATGTTTCACTCGACCCGAGAACCGTAATACTACTCGGAACGCTGATGGAAATAAAAAAAGGTTACCGTCTGCTGCTTAACTTCCACCTTCCTATCGAAGACATCACGCCCCTGAGCCAATTCCAAACATGCGACTGGCTACAAAGATTTTTTGGGAATCGCGTCTAGGGTCACTATTAACACGACGCCAGGCAAACTAAATTCGGACCAGAGGAGGGCTTGCAGCAGTCTGCTAGCTGTATTACAGTGTCTACCTATCCCGGCAAACGTCACCATCCTTGTCTGCGCGCTCCGGTAATCAAGTCATTTCTCATCAAGTTTTCTTTACTCCAAATACCTTGGACAAAGCTCGCCTGTTGTCATCTTATGTTCACCCCCTACGCTCTCTAGATGTCAAGTGCCTCGCCCGCCGTCGCTCTTCCTCGGTCAGCACCCAGATCATAACATCCTCCTCGTCGTCGGGCTGGGCCGAAACCTCCTCCCACTCCTCTTCTTCCATGTTCGCCACCATCAAGATCTGCGACACCCGGGCAAATAACTCCCTGACGCCATAGTTGCCCTTTGACACCGTGCTAACGATGCTGGAGAAGTCGCGCTCCATGCGAATGACACCGTAGGCGTTAGCCCGGGCATCCCATACCCTACGCTCGAGGACACGCGAGAGGTAACGCGCGGTCAGGTCGTGTAGGGTTGTGAAGGTGTGGGTCGTCAAAATCCGCGAAATGGGTTTCATGAGCTGGTCCCAACCATGCTCGAAACGCCGTGACACCTGGTCGAGCATCTCTTCCTCATCCTCGTCGTTCTGCTGGGCGATTTCGGCTAGCTCCTCATCGGAGAGAGAGTAATCCACATCGCGGAAGGTTTCGACGAGCACTGGCCTGAGGCGTGGCTGGACGACCTGTTTAAAGAGCACTTGAAGTCCCTCGTTAAGTAGCTCAGTTGATTTGGCTGTAAAAGAGCTGTGCAATGTGTTGAGGGCAGAGGTTACAAAAGCGACGTCCTTTTCGAAGGGGAATGTATCCCTAAGTAACGAGTCATGATCTTCACCGTTGGCTTTTGGCGGGTCGTTCGTGCTTCCTACGTTGCTCGTAATAATTCGGCCGAGATACTCGTTGGCCGTGTCGAGACTATTGATCAGAACAATGAATTGGATGATCTTGTCTTCTGGCGGGAACCCTCCTTGCACGACAGGTTTGGGATATGACTCGTCGCGCATCTTTCGCTGGATCATACCGATGAAATCAGAGCTGAGAACCCGACCAATAGTGGGAACAACAGACGCAATAACGTCCCGTTGCGACGTGGATATGGACTTCTGGATTACGGCATTGACGACGTACATGACATCGTCAACCGCAGAGATGATGAATGGCTGGTTTGTGTCGATGTGCTTGTTCATGTTCAGAGACAACCCGCTTGGAGTCTCGTCCAGCTGGAACGCCTTCTCAACTGATCGTCGAAAGAAGAATGTCATCATGGTATTATACGGAGATGTGAGCTTGTCTGAAACCTTTCGCTTGAGGTTGGACTTTACGACGACTTCCGGCATGGATAGCAGGGCATTTTCGGGCGATGATGGATCCTATGCAGCGTGTGAGTAGAGATATCCCGAGGTGAGGCTGCCTGTTACTGACCCGAGTCTTTCCCGCCAGGAACCGAGAGTAAAGAGACCATCGTCCGAGCATGATCGCCATCTCACTAAGAAGGGCGTCTACCTCCTTCATGTTGACGCCCTCATCCTCGCTATCGCGTTGATCTGCTCCGGCGCCCATGGCTGGCGAATTTACTCTTGACGTTCCGCCTCTCTGCTGCGGCAAGAAGCTCTGTACCAAAAACGAGAAGGGATAGCTCTTCACGTCCTTCAGCCGCCTATCAACGTCGCGCTCGTCGCTCCAAGAGTCGAGAATAATGCCTCCCTGTACGTCTGCCTCCTGTTGCAGTCGCTCAATAACACGGACCATCTTGCCAGAGCCGTAGTGCCGCTCGACTAGACCTCCATGGCCCTCCACAATCCGCGCAATGTGATCAAACAGCCTGGTAAGGGCATTGGCGTAGAAGAAGCCCTCATTTCTCGCCTGGGCCCCAGGGCTCTCCTTCAAGACGGATCTAGCTGTGCCAGCCACACCCTGGCAGACGTACCGTCCATAGACATCCAGTCCAACATCTCCTCTGCCAATAAGCGGGAAGAGCTTGAAGAACCGCGTAACCTTGGCACCATCCCCTTCCTTTGTCGCCTTTTCGAACTCTCTCAGGAACAAGCCACAGAGGCTCTCCTTGGCGGTCTCCAGCGTCGTCCATGGTGGGTCAGGAACCTCGGGGGACGGGACGATCGAGGAGGCAAATTTGCCTTTGATGATGTCTTCCGGCACCTCTGCCGCTCGTGCCAGGTACGTCGCAGCAGCTTCCCAGTCCTGCGGGGCACCCATGCTGCCTACGACGCCCTGCACGCATGCCTTAAGCTCGGCAACCTGCTTAACGACCTCAAGTGTATCCTCTACGCGGCTCTTTTCCAGGTCCAGCTCTTTCACCTTGTTGCTCAGCCGTCCTGCCGTGTCTGCCGCCGTGGAAAGCATGTCGTTGCCAATGGACCGCGCGGCAATAACCTGACTGCCAAGCCCCGCGCGCAGCAAGTCCAAGCGGCCCAGCTCGCGAGCGAGGTCGGCCTGGGAGCCGAGGAGTGCATCGAGGCGGTTCGTTATCAACGACTCGCGGGCGTGGAGAGCTTCGAGGGCAGCGCGAACCTCGGCAACGCTCGAAGCTGCATAAATGGTGCTGTTGCTGCTGCTGCTGCTGGGTCGGGCCGCAGCGCCATGTGCGCCATTGGTGGCATTGTCGCTGTCCGCGCGATGGGGGGAGACGCCATTCGTGAGGGTTGACATTGGCGCGAGCTGGCTGAAAGGTGCATAGCTACCTTGGCCTGCCAGCAGAGGTAGGGGAGTGTTGTTCGCACCGGGGTGGTTGGTGAGGTGAAGGTGTTAGCTGGCCCGAAGCGCAAGGTATGTAGGTGCCTCGGTGTACCTTTCTCACCGATAAGCGAGGTCAAGGTGTGGATGCAAGGGAGAAACAAACTTCGGACTGACGTTAACCTGCAAACTGGCCTGTTCAGAGAGTATCGGACGATGAAAAAAAAAAATGATGAAAAAAAAGGGGGCTCAGGGTCTGCAATTGATTTTTTTCCCAGTAAAAGGCCGTTAATTATCTACCGTTCTCAAAGTTTACATATACGCTAAGGGTCGGTGACTGGTACAATCCACCTGTACCTCACATGAATGATGCTTTCTGATCTACACTGCCTGACTGTAACCACTACCCATGCGCCGTCTTGAGTAGTTCCAGTACTTTCTAAACTCATCCGCCCAGAACACCGTGCTGCAAAGAACCAACAGGCCGATAAGATCGAACAATCCCAAGGCTTCCGTTTGGAAAACCTCCTGTAACCACGGGAAGTAGACCACAAGCAATTGACCCGCGATACTGAGTGAGACCGCCCAGTTAAAGAGCGTATTTGAGAAAAGCCCCACCTCGCCCCGCAACACCGACTTGGATTCGGATCGGCAGGCCAAGGCATTAAACATGTCGAATAGCACAAAGCAGGTGAAGGTCATGGTCGTATCGCGGCGGTTGACCTCGCCATCCGCAAGCATCTCCCGTCTATAGACGAGCATAGTGCCCATCATAATTATGGATGCTGATGTCAAGACTCTATAAAGGAGCTTCCTTGTGAGCACCGCGTCGTTTCGCTTGCGAGGAGGGCGGTTCATGACATCGGCATCGACAGCCTCGACGCCGAGCGACTGAGCAGGTGGGCCATCCATGATGATGTCTGTAGAGTGTAAGTTGATGCTGAGCTACCACGTTAGGCGGAAAACTTACTAATCCAAAGAATCTGCATCGCATTCAGGGGTGATTTGAAGCCGAGAATCGTGCAAAACAATACAAGAGACAGTCCAGCCGCGCTTGTGCTGAGTTGAAATGTCAGGAAGTTCTGGATGTTGTTGAATATTCCCTTGCCCTCTTCAATTGCTCGAAGTATGGTTGAGAAGTCGTCGTCTGTAAGAATCATGTCTGCTGCCTCCTTTGCAACGTCGGTTCCATGCAAGCCCATGGAGATGCCAATGTCTGCTCTCTTCAGCGCTGGGGCGTCATTGACGCCATCTCCAGTCATGGCAACGATATCACCCCTGGCCTGAAACGCTCGAATAATCTTCAGTTTATGATCCGGGTTCGTGCGAGCAAAGATCGTAGTATGCTGGATAGCATTTGCGAGCTCCTGCTCGGACATGGCCTCAACGTCCTCTCCCTTCAGCACGGGACGCACTGAGGCTTGACTAGAAGCATGCTCGATCGGCTTCGCAATTGCCATACCGAGCTGCCGGCCAATGGCCACAGCAGTTGTCTCGGCGTCACCTGTGATCATGACAACTCTGACTCCTCCGCGTAGTAATCTTCTGATCGCCTTGCCAACACCGGGCCTTGGAGGGTCGCTCATTCCGACCAAGCCAGCGAATGTGAGGCCTCTGTAAGTCTCGTACACAGACTGAGGGTTGGGACTAGTCGATGCCAGTGTGTTTCTACTCCTAGATCGCGAAACAGCGCCGCTGGCAAACGCAAGCACGCGGAGACCATTCGAGGCAATAACCTCTGCAGCTTGCAATGCTTCCTGACGGCGCGCAGAGTCGAGAACGACCTCTCGGCCATCGCGAGTAAGATAGGTGTCACATGCTTCGAGAACTCGATCAATGGAACCTTTCATGTACGCGAACTCCTTGTCGTTGGTTCCAATAGTGACGCCCATCCATTTGCGCTCGGAGCTGAAGGGTGTTTCGCTAAGACGTGGGCCAATGGACTCGCGAACGTCGTGCTCTTTAAACCTGTCAAGCAAATCAAGCATTGCGACATCGGTAGGTTGTCCACACCAGCGTGTGTATGTCGAAGCAAAGTCTGTTCCTTGCGTAGATGAGAGTACAGCCCTAGCAGCTGCACCGTTTTCTGTGTATTGCTGTGCAAGACGGCCGTTGTTCGCAATGTTACCAATGCGCAGAATGCGCAAAGTGGCAGGGTTCGGCTTGTTTTCGGTTGCCTCGTCGTCGGATTCAACGTCAATAGCGTCATTGGCACCGAAATACCACATCTTGGCGGTTGTCATGTGGTTCATGGTAAGAGTTCCTGGAATATGTCATTAAACCTTGTCCTATCCCCAAGTCGCGATTTTGCGTGCGTACCTGTCTTGTCGGTGCATACGACATTCACCGAGCCCAGAGTCTCTACCTTGGGCATCTTGCGTACAATGGCATTGTGGCGGGCCATTCTATGAACACCGAGAGCCAAGGTAACAGTCACAATGATCGGCAAGCCTTCCGGGATGGCTGCAACCGCGAGAGAGATCGATATCGTAAAAATCTCAAGCAACTTCTTCCCCTGGAGCCAGCCGACCAAGGAAATAACGCCGATGACGCCAAAGGAGAACTTACTGAGCTGGGAGCCAAGTTCGTCCATGGAAAGTTGAAGTGGTGATCGCGGGCTTTCTGTCCCAGACACACTAGTCGCGATCGTTCCGAAGTTGGTGTTTCCCCCCGTTGCAAAGACAACACCCTGGCCGTGGCCAGACCTCACCAAGGTGCCCATCCACGCAATGTTGTTCCCGCCATCATCCCGGCTGTCGGATAGAGCCGAGGGACTTGGCGGCTGGAGCGCGTCCGCCCCGAAAGTGGGAGGCAGAAAACCTCGTGCTTTTGCTTCGGCCGTGATCCGGACTGGTTCGTTCTCTCCGGTGAGATTCGACTCGTCAATGGTGAGATCTGCTGCCTTGGTGACCCGAACATCTGCTGGAATGCGATCGCCCGTGGTGAAGTAGACAAGGTCACCTGGCACAAGTTGCGAGGCCATGACCTTGGATGAGGTTGCCTCCAGCATTTCCTCACCTGGAGTAGTAGATCTCACCGATTCGCTGCCGTCCATAGGGCCCTGCGGTGGCCATGTGGGAGTCTGGGCGCTGCCAGGCGTCTTCATCGCTGACCGGACGAGGTGGGCGTGATTCGGGACCAGATGGCTAAGTGCCTCTATTGACTTTTCCGACCGGTATTCTTGCACAAAACCAACCGAGACGACGATGGTTACCGCTACCGTAATGCTGACCGCATCATCCATGTTACCCAGAAATATGGAGGCCCCGGCCGAGACGAGCAGAAGGACAATGAGTGGCTCTTGGAATTGCTTGATAAATCGAAGCCACAGTGGTTCGGGAGGTTCGTGAGGGATTTCGTTCGGGCCATATTCGCTAAGTCGGGTCAAGGCTTCGGCAGGAGACAGGCCGTGAGTCAAAGAGGTTTGAAGACGGCTGGCAGCTTCTGCTGGAGTCATGGTAGAGAACTCGTCGGCATTACTCTATTAAAATCTCGGATTAGCTCGCAACGCGGCGATATTGTGCAACCAAGGGATGACTACTCTTGACTGGGCCGAAGTGGTTCGAAAGTGTCCTGGTCTCGATCGCAATGATTCCGTCTCTGTAGGGTCCATGGCCGTGCCGTTAATGCTCAGCCCTTTGGCCGTCAGAGGCAGCAGAGCGTTGCCATCGTCAGAGTCTTTTCTCTTGTGCCAAGGCCACTGCATCTCTGCATATGGCGAGGCAGTAATACCTCGGTCACGACCTTCGATTAGTTGCACAACTCTCAGTGTCGATCATTTGTCAATGGGCAAGACGAAAAGGAGACATGCGCCAAGGCGTTATGTTGTCGAATTTCGGGAAAAAAAGGTCGTGTTCGATGGAGAAAAGGTCATTTGTCGCCAGAGTATCAATGGCAGAGAGCTTGGCCCGAAGACATAGTTTCGCGGAAACCGTTGTACGAGTGAAGACACCACGGATGTCGTAGGAAAAGTTGCGAAAACGTGTGCCTTTGGCCGGGATAGCAAACGAACGCATGCCCAGATCTGGTTCCAGGCACAGGTGTACAAATACCAACGCGCCTCTAAGGCGGGTCCGTGGCAGGGGGGCCCTAGAAGAGTGACTCGGGAACCGTCTCGCCGCTCCGCAAAGTACCTAACCAGTGGGATGCCTCAACAAGTCACGGCAAGCAAGGTAAGCAATTCAATGCCGTGTCCATACCGTACATCAGGACAAGTCACAAGGGCATACGTCTTGTGTGTATGCAATAACCGACCAAAAGTGTCGCGAACCCTTGCTGCTGCTAAACTGGATAGAGCTGCAAAGATTGGGCTACACAGACCCAAATGCTTGGCGACTGCAACAACTGGACGATACATTGTGGAACCTCGTCGAGATCATATTGAAGTGTACTCCGTACAACCGGCTTGAATCTGATCTGGACTCATGTTGAATGAAGCAAAGAGCTCTTGAGCCAGATAAATAGAGCAGCGGTAACAAGCTAGAGAACAGAGGCGTCTCCAACGGTATTCCACAGTTGGACGCTACCGAAACTTTTGTTTCATTTCATCTCCCTTGTTCCGAATGGTCCTGCAACAATGTGAATTCCCAACTGTCGCGGTCCTCAAGTCAGTCAGCAGTGGGGGGCGCGAACATGCATGCAAAGAGGATGCGCTGGTGGTGCGGTTGGCTGGTAAAGATACACGGATTAATACCTACCGAGCATTTTGGCCGAGCAACAACTCGAGGTGCATGTTCTGCATGGTGCCTGCTTCAACAGGCAGTTAGTTCATCGTGTACCTGGAAAAGCTTAGGTAAAGCGTTTGAGCTTGGGGGTCCTTGCCTCGTACCTTCCACTGCGCCGCAGCTAGCTAAAATACTTGTTGCCGCCGGTTCCGGTATGGTCGCCGGGTCAGCAGTTAATGACCCAAGAGTGGAGTATTGTAATCACGTGATGCAGCTACAACCACCAAATTCTGCGCGGACCAATCCTTGCCCAATCCCAGCCCCGTCATTTTGCGTCCACTGGCACGGCGTCAAGAGAGAGAAGACCACCACACCCTGACTCCCCCCTCCTACTCATCTCCTCCATCTCCCTCATCGCTGCTCATCGCGTTATTGCTGCCACCGCTATCGCTGCAAGTCGCTCTTCGACCTTTCGCGATCGATACCATTTGCTCTATGTCGCCGCGCCTTACAATTTGCGCGTGTTAGGCTTCGACCGCTGCTTCCCCAACGCGACCCGATCCCCCATAATAACGCGTTCTCGTGTTTACCAGAGCTTCCGCCAACCGCCCCTCCAACCCCCGGCGCGCGTCGCTGCCTATATACCTTGCGAGCATTAGCTTTTGCTCCTTGCTCTGAGCATCTATACTCTTGCTTATCAAATTACTCTGCTTCGCCGCCGCCATGTTCTATTCGGAGACGCTCCTCCAAAAGAGCGGGCCGCTGGCCCGCGTTTGGCTGTCGGCCAACATCGAGCGCAAGCTTTCCAAGACACATATTTTGCAGTCCAACCTGCCGGACAGCGTAGAGGCTATCATTACACCTGGTCAAGCCCCGATGGCCCTCCGCCTGAGTGGTCAGCTGCTGCTCGGTGTCGTCAGAATTTACAATCGCAAAGCTCGGTACCTGTTGGAGGACTGTAATGAAGCCTCAATGAAGATCAAAATGGTGTGCTTGCCCTCTTCTGTGTCCTTGACGCGCTTTGCTAACAGTTATAGGCTTTCCGCTCAAGCGACAACCACGATATGGCAGTTGCCAACCTATACGTCAACAACCGCGAAGCGCTGCTGCTGCCTGACAAAATCACTCCACTCGACAACCTTGATCTTCCCCCGCCTCCCGATGCCGCCTGGCTCTTGTCGCAAATGGACGATGTCACAGCCACGCCAGTCGGTCGCAAGGGTCGCGTTAGTCATCGTGATATTAACTTGCAGGAAGATTTCAACAACAGCCAGTTCCTCACCCAAGGAGACACCCTTGACGATGAGCTGGAGTTGGCGCCCATGGAGGATCTTGATCTTGAGCTCGACTTTGGCATGGATGTTGATGATCGCCCTACCCGCATGGACACAACTATCGAAATGGGAAGAGACGCGCCCCTCGCACGTTCTGTGGAGGACGATATATTCAGCGAGCTCGACATCATGCCGCGAGGCAAGGACCAACCCGAACGCGAACCCTCGTTAGGTCTGGCTCTGGATTTTGGTGACGACAATGTCCGTATTGCCGATGAAGAGGGAGACATCCAAATGGGCGACGACAATGAATTCCAATTCCCTGCTGGTGATCAATCTGTTGCTCCGGGATTCCCCGGTGCTCTGGACATGCCGCGCGGTCGTATCTCTGAGTCGCCACTTTCGGAGATTGATCCCGAGTTCGCGCGGGAGGTGGAGGAGGAATACTCCCGGATTCAGCACACGGACCTCTACGAACCGGATGAAGACCAGGACCGCACTGTTGTTCGTCACCCTCAGCGTTCAAAGAAGAGGAGGATTCTTCTGCCAGACGAACAAACGATGCTTTCCAGCAATCACATCAAGGACCAACAGGCCAACCATGGCAACATCCTCAGACCCCAGTCGTTCTTGCCTAGAGATCCATTCGTGCTCGCTCTGATGGAGATGCAAAAGAGTGGTGGCTTTGTGTCCAACATCATGCTTGAAGGTCGTGGTGCCAGCTGGGCACCCGAGTTGAGAGGCTTGCTCTCGCTTGAGGCCGTCAGCCGATCCAGCGAGCTGAAGAGGAAGCGCGATAGCGGCATTGCGGACGTAGAGAGTGACCATGGCGCCACGTCCAAGTCACCTCGCTTGATTGTGGAAGAAGAGGAAGCTTTTGCTGTCGAAGCTGCCGGATTCGGCAACCAAAGCGTCGCAGGTGACGGCACCGTTCTCGAAATCCCGGCTGATGAGGAGGGCATTGCTTTTGGAGGAGACGATGACAACACCCGACCTGTCTCTCGCGAGGGAAGCCCCATGCCCGGCTTTGACGAGACAACAGCTCCCGAAGTGCACCCTCAGGACAGTGGTCCCGTGTCACTGGGCACCAAGCATGCTGTGCACATACTGAGAGATATCTTCGGGCCTGACGCTGAGAACGATGCTGAGAAGCGCAAGAAGACCGCTGTGGTCTTTCAAGACCTGTTGCCAGAGGGAAGAACGACGAAAGCCGATGCCACCAAGATGTTCTTCGAATGTCTTGTCTTGGCGACGAAGGACGCGATCAAAGTCGAGCAAGGTGAGACGCTCGGTGCCCCCATCAGAGTGCGTGCAAAGCGCGGTCTCTGGGGTGCATGGGCCGAGCGTGAGGCAGGCGGCGAGATTGCAGAGGAAGAGGAAGCCAATCAACCCGAGCCGGCAGCCGTTAGTGCCCCGGCGGTTGCCGTGGAGGCGTAGATGCCCTTCGCTTGTTCTGACGAAAACTATCCGATTGATGCATAGCTATTGGAGGCTTGGCATGTAAAGTAACCGTTCTTTCTCTCTGTTGGTCTTAAGTCGGGGGTCGGTCCTGGATATGGCACTCGGCCAAGTGGCGTTTGGAGTAAACTTGGAAGCTGGAGAGATACCAGATGCTGTTGCGGCCTGGAGGGTGGGAAAAGCATGGTTTGGGACCCAAAGCCGCAACCTCGCTGTTGGAGTGGCTTGATTTTGTTTTGCTAGCTTGTTTGTTCTTCCTCGGGTGCTGGTAGTATAGCTGCTTTTGATCGAGGCCACGGCAGGCCTGTAAGGATACCTCAGTGCCTAAGTAGTTGGCTGCTTTTCAATATCACATGAAGCCAGACTTTTTTATTCACAAACTTGGCAATATCACGAGTGACTTGAACTAACATGGAGTGTATGTCGTGCAATGTTACTCCTAGCATGGATGGATACCTGCGGCCTCCTATTAAATCAATGGGGGAAAACGGGGCTGGTTCATAGCCTTTTTGCTTAGAGCTGCAGGTACATATGTTATGAGTGGGACGTCCGCCTATCAACGACAGTAGACTCAGCTTAGCCACGCATGCATGGTATGCTTATCTGGATTTATTACATAGTGAGTCCACGTGGATACATCGGTGACAGTACAACAAGGCCCGAAATCCCTGAAGACACAAAAATGAGAGCAAAGCGTCAACACGGACTCCCATACCAGGCAAGTTGGCAAGTTGACAAGCACCGACACCGTGTTGGTTTGCGTCAAAGTGGACGTGCCTCTAGCACGACCGCTTCCTTGTTGTTCATCCGTCCATGTGAGGCGTGACAGCATAGCCCTTTATTCTGGCTACCTGGCTTGCTACCCCTATCTTTGCCAAGATTTCTTTTCATCCCGCTGTCCAAGTCTCCGCATTTGCCTGTAAGAATTATATAACTATGATTGGCACCAATGTCTATGACCGGACTTCCTGGTTCAAATACCATCAGTAATGGCATCAGATGCTAACATTTATTAACCCTCGCATCGTTTTCAAGCAGTTGTATGGAATTTCGTCTTGGGTTTCTGATACATTGTAGCATATGTTGCCTTTCTCATCATATGTGGTGTGGTATGTACTCTTAAGCCGATTTGTCCAACAGTCTGAGTGATATGGAGCTGTGTTATCGTTCTCTATAGCACTGGTCTAGTTGTTGTATTTGTGCATCAGCCACAACGGCAGTCCTGTCAACCAACAATATCCAGACGCATAGCTAGAACAGCAACATAGATAAGACAAAGGAGCTATATGAAGGCAACTCCTTTGGTGCGGCTTGCGTCAGCTGGACGACTGCGCCAAACACCCGCATCTCTGGAATTGTGATGCTGGAGATGGTCCTGGATCTCAAGGGCCAAAGAATGTTAAAGAAAGCTTTACTTGGACAGCGACACCTGAACTCACTTGGAAAAATGGATCGAACTTTTGGGGCATCCCCAAGAACACCTTCCGGGTGTCTACTTGAACCATACGCGCCAGAAGGTGTACTGTGGACAGTGGCTTATACCAAAACTCTTCCACAGCAGCTGCGGCAGCAGCGCCGACCAACACTCCTTCCATAGAGACGCAGAACCCTGTCCTTTCCTGATTCTACCAAAGTCGAAAAGGGCTTCTGTTTAAGCTGGTTAGAGTGTCAATTCCTCCATTTTGGTTTGATTCACCCATGAACCAAACATTCGATCCAATTTAGCCGTCCATGGCCACCACGGCACATCAATCAATCAAGTGGTCTACGATATCGAAATCCAGCCTCACATTTTGATACTAAACCCGACTAATGAAATGAATTCCGCAGAAACTTGAAGAGGAAAAAGTCCAAGAAACCTCTCCCCAACAATCAATGTACTAATACATGATCAACGTTTAGCAGCGTGCCAGCGTGAATCTCTACATTGGGGATGCTTAATACGTGAGGATCCTGTGAGAAATTCTACTTATAAAGGGATATTTTTGTGGCCAGGTAGAAGGAATGAAGCGATGGAGGAAGTCATCTGGCTCCTTTCTGTCGCGATGTTTTAGGGACCGTGTTGGTTCTACTCCTCGAACAAATATGAAAGAACCAAGGTTGGCAACCCCCTCTTCGGTGCATGAATCGGACCAGAGTTCTGGGTTTTCGATATTTGATTGAACGCGCGTTGCGTTGAACGTCAAAAGACATATAATATAAGATATCTTGGATGCCAATGAATTGGAAAAGGGCCCTCAAAAGAACGAGCGAGCGAGCGACTGCTGGCATCCATTTGAGCAGTGGATATCATGTCTCACCTTTCAACAAGGCAACCTGCGATAGCTTCATTTCTTCGATCTAGCCCAACACCTCTGCGATACCAACATTGTCCATTGTACGGATGCCTATCTAATTGAACCTTCGCTCCTCCTACTCCGGCTTCGCCTCCACTCCGCATGAGTTGGTAGTACTTCCTTGTGTATATTGGTCTGATGTCCTTATGACTACCCTGGCTCCTAGTGATCAAGGTGTCAATGTGTTATATGACAACGCGTAGGGTCCCCAACTACAATGCTGAGGAGTTTTGGTAAAGTGAATGTTCCTTGAGAACCATTGACAGGTGGCTAATGAGTGTGTAGCCTGGTGAGACAAGATGCTTTGAATGATGACAAAGGAAACGTATATAGTGGACATGAGATGTGAGTGGGTGATAAGAGGAAGGTGGTATCACAGCCTCGCTAACCCGCACATATGCATAGCGCAGGGGGACGGACTTCAATGAACAGTGAATTAGTTGTGGGACGAGCAGGAAATTGAGGCAATACTCGTTGTATTGGCGATATCTGTGATGTGAAGTCGCAAGGAGTGGGCTGCCAAAGTGGGCAGAGGCTGGCCGAGAAGAGGGAGGAGGAGGAGGGTCACGTGACCCAGTGGGGTCCTCCATCAACATTAGTTACATCCAGCAAATTGTCCTGGTAGCTTACCTCTTCATCCCTTCGGCTTGCCAATCGGATCATCAGGGAACCCAAAGATGAAAGTGCTGGTTATTGGAGCAGGTCTGGGAGGCCTGGTTTGCGCCATTGCTTGTCGAAAAGAGGGGTTTGAAGTTGTGGTGTTGGAACGGGCTGATCGGATTATTCCGGTAAGTCATGGAAAGCACGCCCGTCACCCGTTCCGTCTCTATACAAGATGCTCATAGCAGCTGACACTAGTGAAGATGGGCGCAGGGATTCAAGTACCGCCTAACGGAGCAAGAGTTGCGCGACAGTTGGGTTACTTGGGAAAATTGTCGGAGTGTGCCACTGTCCTCGATGCGATCGAGCTGCGTAGGTATGCCAATGGTGAGCATCTACACACGCTTTCGGAAAAGGATTTGTATAACGAATATGGCAATCCCTGGATGGTAATTCATCGAGCCGACTTCCATGCTGTGTTATGGCAGACTTGCAAGGAACTCGGAGTTGATCTATGCCTGGGCATGTCAGTTGAAGGTATCGACTTTGAGAACAATATCGTACGTCTGAAGGATGGCGAGGATATTCGAAGCGATATCATCATTGGAGCCGATGGTAAGTATAGTTCGGCTGGGTTGCTCAAGCCCGTAGTAAATGACCTTCGATTCACGCAACTAGGTATCAACTCAGTTTGCCGCGACCAGCTTCTTGGGTTACCCTCGCCTGCTGTGGAGACCGGAGACTTGGCGTATCGAGCAACCCTTCCGGCCGAGTATCTCAAAGCTCTGAACGACTCCCGTGTGGATGAGCTATGCGCCAGAAAGCAGGTCACGATATGGCTCGGCCCCGGCAGACATACCGTACTCTATCCTGTCAAGGGGGGACGAGAGTTTAATCTCGTCTTGATCAGGCCCGATAACATGCATACCAGTGAAAAGTGCGTCGAGGGGGACATTGGGGAGATGAGAGAAAGCTACACTGGGTGGGACGAAATGTAGGTCCAGCCGCGGAACCGACAGTCCAGCGTACGCCGTAACGGGGAAGTCCGGCACTGGTGTAGAATGCACATGCTGAAAGTCCACAGACTAACCAAGCTCATATCCCTGATACCAAAAGTCCAAAAGTGGAAGCTTTGCACTCATCCAGAGCTGAAGACATGGACTAAGGTATGTTTCTCTGGGTACTCAATGTCAGATACAATATGTTGACCATACAGGGCTCCTTTGCCCTCTTGGGTGACTCGTGCCATCCAAGCCTACCATACCAGGCACAAGGCGCAGCAATGGCTGCAGAGGATGGCGCTGTGCTCGGTAAACTTCTGGGCCTCCTGAAGGCTTCGGCCGGAGACAGCATGAAGCAAAAGGTTCCCGAGATCCTGAAGCTGTATGAGTCGCTGCGGAAGTCACGGACAACTGCGAACGTAGAGGGTTCCATGTCGAATCGGAAATGGCATCATGTCGAAGACGGGCCTGAACAAGAGGCTCGGGACGCTGAGCTGCGCGGGATGCCGTTGCGAGAAGGGCTGTCGCCGACGGGGTGGCGCTGGGTCGACAAGGAGTATCAGACGGAGCTTCTCGGGCGAGATTCCGTTGCTGAGGCGGTCGAGGCTTTCAAGCGATGGGAGGTTAGCTGTGCGTGAAGTCAAGCGGGTCACTGGGTCTGAGAAACATAAGGCAGCGTTCTTGTTTATTCAGCATGAAGTTAGTGTTATCTCCTCCATAGGAGCTGCATCTTTAGTCCACTTGAGACTATTGTACGAGGACGGTTGTATCGAAAAGATTGGACTATACACGGCCGAGGTACTTGTAAACAGCAAGTCGAGACTGAGTAAAAGAAATGAAGGCGATAATTTGAGATGCGCAACGACGCTCGCCTTGTTGGTAAGCCTGGGCATTCCGCAAACGAAAACAGAACAGGAAAAAACATTGTGCTAGGCTGTATCCTGCGATGATATATATCTCAAAGCGGCGATTAGGTTAAGAGTTCTAAAATTCGCAAGGAACTTACACAAGGTACTAGGCGTATTTCAGCAAATTGTATGTCTGGTGGATTGAGAGGGCTAGAACATCACACGGCTTGATCAAGACACAATCGAGTCGAGGAAAGGGGCCCAGCCCGAGAAGGATTCGAGGACACAATGAGGGGTGGTTTATCACATCTAATGGACTCGCATGAATATTGAATGCAAAACGGCTGTCTTTCTCCATCTACCTAATAAAACTCCTAAACGGCAACTCCCCATAATTTACCACCATCATCCAAATACCTGACCTTGCAATTTGCAAAACCGTCCGACACCAAAAAACAAAAATGAAAAAGCAAAGCACTGAAAAATGCCGCGGCGCATCGTTTACTTGATGTCGACCTTGTGGATCTCGGTCCACTCCTTTTCCACCTTGGGGACAGTGACGATGAGGATGCCGTCCTCCATCTTGGCCGTGATGGAGGGCGCGTCAATCTCCTCCCTGGCGGAGCCGGCGGGCGGCAGGGGCACGGAGCGGCTGAACATTCCGATCCTGCGCTCGCTCGACGTCATGGTCGCGAGGAAGTCCTCGTCGCCGGGGCGGTAGACCACGCCGGCGACGCGGAGCTCGCCCTTCTCGGCGTTCCAGTCGACGCCGATGTCGTCCTTCTTAGCGCCGGGGAGCGCGAAGTGCAGGACGTAGGCCTTTTCCGTGGCGAAGATGTCGGCGGGCGGCGTGAAAGAGGACTCGTCGTCGGCGAAGTCGGGGCCGTGGCCGCGGGAGCGGGGGCCGGGACCGGTGGTGTTGACGCCGAAGCGGGAAGCCCACTCGCGGATCTGCTGGGCGAGGGGGTGACCGGCGAACTGGTTCAGCCACTGCTGCAAGTCTCCGGGCAGGTGGTACGGCGGAGGCGGGGGCGGTGGTGGGTGGGGGTGGCCACCGAAGGATGGCGGGCGAGGGCCGGGGGAGGGGCGGCGGTGGTGGGGAGGGTGGGCGGCGAGGACCGTGAGGGGGGTGGGGACCGTGAGGAGGGTGGCCCCGCTTAGGGTGGCCCCGCTTAGGGTGGCCGGGGTCGCGGCCGTGGCGTCCGCGACCGTGCCGCCCTGGGCCGTGAGGATGGCCGCCCTCGGGGCCATCTTCGGGGCTATCGCGCATGGTGTCGGGGGAGCCATCCTTTTCCTTGTCGGAGAACTCGCCGCTCTCCTCAGCCGTGTCGCGCGCGTTGTCCTCAGCATCGTACATGGCCTCGTCGGGCTCGTTCATGCCGTGGCGTCCGTGATGGCCGTGGCGCCCCCTGTAGCCACTTCGGCTGCCGCCGCGACGTTGGCTGAAGCCGCCTCGGCGGGGTTCGCCCCAGCCGCCGTAGGCTCCCCATCCGCCGTGGCCGCTGCCGAGACCGAACTCGGCGCCGTGGTAGGGGAAGCCCGGCGGAACATTGGCCCACGGGGTGGAGTAGTCAACGCCAGCGCCGGCGCGCATGTTGGGGTTCATGGAGTGAATAAAGTTCCAGAAGCCCTGGGGGCCGTCTGGGTGGTTGAAGGGGTTGTTGTTGCCGTTTGGCCCTGCCCAAGACATGATTGCTACTGCTTGGTTGTAGATACAAGGTATATAAAGAGAGAGAGAGATGGAATATGGATTGTCAATATCGGAAAGCTGATGAAGCTGGAGGGGAAGAAATCTCTTGGTATTTCGTCGAAGAGAAGTCCACGTTATATACCATGAATGAGACGGACACCACACCCACATCACTGTAAGGCAAGAGCATGCGTACGTCTCCATCTGATACCGGCATGATTAAAGGCAAAAACACTTGCGTAGTCATCCCGAGCCAGTCAGGGCTCCGTACAACACACCTTGAGCTACTGGATCGAACAGAACAGAAAGGTTTCGAGTGAATGGGACATGGGAGGAGGTACACTGTCGCCACGCGTCCCGGGTAGGGCGCCCGGCCTAGCACCCATTGGATGAAGCCGGAGTGTGGCCGCCTTTCCTCACCAAGCAAGCCCCGACGTTCATGGCTTGCGACAAAAGCGCGCCATGGCACCCGAAACGAAATCGGCCGTACGCCCTGCATGCCCATGTCTGTCTACCTTTGGGAGAAGCCGCGTCTTCTCGGCCGCCCGTGGAGCCATCGTTCGACGGTGTCCCTGTCGGGCGTGTTACGCAGCTTCTGATAGTGACTAAGGGGAGCGAGCTGAGGTGTACACCAGGCTTGGGTGGGTTAAAGTTAAGGGACGGATGCTGACTGACAGGGGAACCGTTGTGGGGGAAAGTGGCGGAGACTTCTCGGTGCGGGAGGGCGACACGTCGGAGAGAGGAAAAAGTGCAGAGGTGCGTGTCACAGCTGCCTCGGGAGTGAAGCGTGGTGGTGCTCTCGCCACCGGGAGTGGAAAAGGCCGCGCACACCAGACCGAGGCCTCATGCACCGTCGCTAGTCGCGCTGGTCCACCTAACTGCTGCGCGGAGCTGTTGTCAGTCTAGTTTGTTGTCGTATGAGTCAAACGCGCCTGATGATGCGTCTGCCTGGATCGAGTTTACGGGGATATCGTCGACAAGATAGATGTCCAAGTTCTCTTCGATACCGCAGGCTTGAATTTAACAATGGGTTTTTAGAAAAACAAAAACAAAAATACAAAGTAAAAACTTACTTAGTCGTGGACACACTCCCGCCCTGCTTTTTGCACCAAGCAAACGTGACTAACAGACCTAACTAGACAGAAACCATATCAAGATATCAGGTTAGGCTCTAAACCATACTTTTTTCTTTTTTAGTGAGCGAGGTCCTTCGAATCAGATGTCCGGAGTGTTTTGGTTACTAACAGTTCGGCAGTAGGTAGTAATATTTGTTCTCTACTTTCCAAGGCTGAATTTTTGGAACGGGTTGCCTTGCAGACTTCCGAGCCTGAACCAGCGGGGCATTATGCCTAGACCGAATGCGAAAGGGGCGACGATGACAACTCCGAGGTTGACGAATGGCGGACGGGGTTCTCGGAGGCAAACCAACGAGGCGGCAGGCACTGACAGAAAAAGGTGGTGGTCAAGGCAGAACCAATTAGCTTAGATAATGAATGGTCCGCTGAAGCGAAGCTTGGGCCACCAAGCTATCACCTAGGTGTCCCTCCGTGCCTTCCTCTTCCCCTCCTCGGTTCCCTCCCGGCTATCTCTAATCTTCCCTGGCTGCCTGCCGCTTTCACTTCTCTCACCTTGCGCGGTCAACTAGTTTTTTTTTTTTTTTTGCCGCTTTAACTCGCTTCTCCCATTTCTTATGCTGTCCAACACCCATTTCGTTTGGTGCTTCCATCAAGTGATGGTCCACCAGAGTTGCAGATGCGCGGGCAACTCACCCAGCTCCCTTATTTCTCGGCGCATCTCGACTCACCGGCTACTGGATGCCGTCTTTGCCCATCTTTACAAGCCGTTCTCATCTCGCTCAATGCGCATTACGAGCCTCAGGGGGGGCTCCGCTACCACGCTCTAGGCTCTCCGAGACTCTCGGGCCAAGTAATTTGCTTTCATGGGCAGGCGCTTGCAACTTCAAGCTCAAGACGCCATTTGCTGCCGCCCAACCTCTAAGCGCCCACGACATACAGCCAATCATGGAGCTTCGCTAGGCAAGATGCCACCATGCATGGCTCCATCCTATGCAGCAGTTGGACGTTGCTCCAGGCTCTGTGGCTCCTGATGCCGCCCGCATGAGAGATGAGAGTGTACTGTACGTGAGCCACTTGGGCTCTCTCTCTCTGTCTTTCGGCTCCTAACGGTCCTGGGCAGCTGTCCCTCATTCATCCACCCATCCATACATAGGGCCCATATTCTCCATTGGCCCCTGCAAATGCCATGCCAGCCTGGTGAGTCCCTCTTGCGTAAAGTGATGTCTGGTGTCTGTGCCGTACGGGTTTGCCCCTCCCTCGCTGCCGCTGACGAAACCCCCGGTTACCCCCCCATCCCGTCTCATCCCATCCATCCCATCCTGCCCAATACTTCCCGCTGCCAGACCCAAACCCTACCTGGCGCTTCCGTCGTCCTATCTGTCACGTTCTTAATCTTTTTTTCATGAGCGCGTTTCCATCTACCTGACAAGTTGAACTTCTGCTCTCCCTCCTCTCGAAGCTCGCACTTTTTGGTGTCCTATATCCCGCCCGTGCCGCATCTGTTCCGTCCATCTCTCCGGCTTGACAAGCCGGCCGGCCATATATGCGACCTCTTCCGTAAAGACTCGGACCCCACCAACCCCCCATCAGCTGCGATCCTCTCCAGCATCCAACGGCAAGGCACGAAACGTCGACCTTCGACAGCTCCTATAAATAAATTCCCACCCCCCCTGGCCTGCAGACTTGAGCCCTCGCAGTGCGTCATTCGTAGCGTAGCCTGCACCAAGCCTGCGCGTACCTGCGCAAGTCGAACGCAAGATACCGACTCCTGCTACCTACCTAGACACGATTCGTCATGGAGCGCAGTCGCGGTGTCCCTGACGCCGAGCTGTTTCTCCACAAACCTGCCCAGGAGGACTGCGACAGCCCCACGGTCGAGCCTCTAAGGATATTCAAACCTCAGAGCCCCAATCCTTCAAACGACCGCTTCAAGTATCCCGCTCCCCCGTCCGCCTCCGGCTCGTCCTTCTTGACGAAACCGACCTTCCCTCTGCCGCCAGGCGCCTCGAGCTCCGCTGCACCGCTGCCTTACCCCGACGAAGAAGACCTCCGCCCCGGAAAACCGACCAAGCCCACCATCACTGCCCCAAAACGCTTCGGTTCCGACTACAATGATACCACCCCGCGCTTGAATGCCAGCCCTGTCGAGACGAAGAGCCCTACCCTCGCCGAACGGCGTGGTACGGGTCCGAGGCCCTTGGGCGCTACGTCTCCTCAGAGCCCAGTTGGCGACGACGGAGGTCTTTTCTCGAAGCCCCTGACCGCGCCACAACCTCAGCGTCCGCCCGCTTCTACCACAAACTACCCTTCTTACACCAAGAAGCCTTACTACCCTCCGCCCGCAAGCGCATCTAGCTCCTCGCCGCCTGCCCAGAGCCAGTACCAGAGCCGACCACCTCCGTCCTCTGATCATCTCGATATGCCTGGCCAGAGCAATGTGAACAGATTCGCCTCTACCGCTTCAACCTCGACAACCCGCGCCAGTCGCGGATCTCCACCCCCGCCAGAGACCCCGATTGTGGAGCCTGGGGTTGTCCCTGGCGGGGGCATCGAGGCGCGATATGCCGCGTCCGGTATCTCGGGCACCGCGACCTTGACCAGCCTGCAAGCGCAACAGGCACAGAGCGCCGCGGCCTCGCAGAGATTGGCCCAGTACGGCGGGGCACCGCCCCCGGCGCGGCCGTGGACACCAACCGAGAACCCAGAGAACCAACCTCACGGACCGCCGACGGTGTACCAGGGCGTGAACCCGCTGGCCAGCCCTACGCAGTCCACGTTCAGCCCTCCACCGCAGGCGGCGAACCAAGGGGACCAGCCCGCCCTCCAGGTCAGCGTACTCGAACAGGACTACCAGCGTCTTGGTTTAAACGACCCTCCTCCCGCCTACTCGAGCGTCACGCCCGCAAGCAACTCGTCCTACCCTGCCGAGAAACAGAGGCCTGCCCAGCAAAGAGCAGACTCCACGCCTTCTGTTGCTACATCCGCTGCGCAGTCGCCCCCGAAGAAGCCCGCGACAGCCGCTCCTGCTGCGGCGGGTCTGGCGTCGCCTGCTCTTCAAGGTCACCCGGCCTTCGCTAACGACCCGAGACCCGAACAGAATGGCGGGCAGCCTTCCGCAGCGCAGACCGCCCCGGTCGTGCAAACAGTCCAAGCCCCTGCGAGCTTTCAAGGCGCGGGTCCATCCTCGCCGCCTCCGCTGCCAGAAGGCTGGATTGCGCATCTTGACCAGAACTCCGGACAGTACTACTACATCCACCTGGCGACCCAGGCTACGCAATGGGAGTTTCCCAAGGGTCCCAACCCGATCCAGCATGAGGCAGCACCCTTGTCGCCTACCGCCTCGACATACGGCAATCCCCTCGCCTCGCCCATGTTCGGGAAGCAGCCTCTTGGGTCCCCCATGTTCCCCCCTCAGACACCAGGCTATGCTGAGAGCATCATGAGCGTCGCGGCTTCTCAGACCCCAACTACGGCTGGGTTCTCCGGACCGCCTCCGAGTGCCGGCGTCGATATGTACAGGATCCAGCCCACGAACGGTGTCTACTTCGGCCCCTACTTGCGATACTGCAACATGGACTTTGAGAAGGGCTCGTGGCTGGGAAGCATCATGATCGTGACAGACGCACCGCAGCCGCCTACTATCCACATCCACCCGAGCAACGACCTTTCGCCCAACCCGCGGCAGCTGATACCGCACAACATCTTCACGCACCAACGCTGGACGTTTTACAAGTATGACATCGATCTGCCCATGAGCGAGAGCGGAACTGAGAGATGGACGTACGCCGTCACATCCCACCTGGGATGTACGCGGTACGAGTTTGTCGTTGCCGGTCGTCACGAGACCGGCTGGAGGTTCATCGCCCACTCCAACAATGACTTCGCTGCATCAACATCCCAGAATGAACGCTCCAAGCTCGGCGGCGTGGGCTTCATGTGGAAGGACGTGCTCCAGAAGAACGTCGACTGCGGCGGCTTCCACGTCCAGCTTGGTCTGGGAGACCAGATTTACGGCGACAGGCTGTGGAAGGAAGTCCCCTTGCTGAAGCAGTGGCTGGCAATGAGCGGCCGAGACAACAGGAAGAACGCACAATGGACGGCGCGCCACGAGGAAGACGTCTCCCACGCCTACTTCCATTACTACACCAGCCACTTTGACCAGCCTTACTTGCGAGAAGCTTTCGCCCAGATCCCGCATATTCTGCAGATCGACGATCACGACATGTAAGTCGGAAAGCGGGCCCCGGTGCCAGGCATGCTTCTTCATTGGCTGACCCCCCTTTAGTTTTGATGGCTACGGCTCGTACCCCGAGTATATGCAAGGCTCGCAGATGTTCAAGAACGTCGGCCGCATCGCAGTCGAGATGTACCTGCTCTTCCAGCACCATACGACGGTGGAGATCCTCCGCAACGTCAGCAACGACACCGACCTCTTCACCATCACCGGCCAGGGCTGGCACTTTGTCAAGTACCTCGGTCCCGCGGTGGTAGTCGTTGGTCCCGACTGCCGATCCGAGAGGAACCAGACCCGCGTCATGGCCGGCCCGACCTACCAGGGCATATTCCCCAAGGTCGCGACGCTGCCGCCCAGCGTGCAGCACTGCATATGGATGGTGTCCGTACCGCTCGTCTACCCTCGCCTAGAGGCAGTCGAGAGCTTGGCCGGCGCCGTGGCGACCGGGAAGAAGGTCGTCAACTCGTCGTACAACCTGCTCGGCAAGGTCACGAGCTCGGTGGCCGGCGTCGTTGGCGGCAAGGACGTCGTGGCGCAGGGATTCACCCAAGTGAAGAAGGCCGTCGGCAAGTCCGGTCTCATGGGCAACGTCCTGAACCAGTTTGGCGAGATCGACATCGCCGAGATCCTCAAGGACATGTGGACGCACGACTCCAAAGACCTGGAGAGGACGTACCTCATCCGGACCCTCCAGGGCATCTCCCAGCAGAAGGGCATCCGCATGACTTTCTTATCTGGAGGTAAGTTAGCCTCGCACCTTGCTTATGCCCCGAACCCTCCCCTTCCCTTCCGTATGGTGCTAACGCAGTCTCTTTCTCTCTCCCCCCCCAGACGTCAACTGTGCTGGAGCAGGCCTGGTCCACGACCCGACGCACCCAAGCGACCACAAGACAATGTACCAGGTCATCACGTCGCCCATCGTCGCGCAGCCGGCGAGCAACTACATCCTCAAGCTTCTCCACAACAACAAGAGCCTCTACGTGCCGCAGAACGGCCACAAGTCCAACCACGAGGTCTCGGACACCAAGGAGGACATGATGGAGATCTTCCACACCGACGCCAGCGGCTCCGCGCGCGAGCTCAAGAAGCTCATGGGCCGCAGGAACTACGTCGCCGTCGTTGTGTACGACCCCGACGCCATCCCCGGCCAGCAGCCTCAGCTGCAGCAGCAGCAGCAGCCGCAGCAACCTCAGCAGGGCCTGCAGAAGCTGAGCCTGGCGGTGGACTTCGTGGTGCAGGGAGACGGCGCCTTTACGGCGCCGACAAAGTACGGGCCGGTGATTGTGCCCCACCTGGAGTTCGGTCGGTAGAAGGAAGAAAGGGGGAACGATGGGCTGAAGACTTTTCTTTTTAAATGAGTTTTTTTTTTTTTTTTTCCATCTTTTGTTGAGCTGGCAACGACTGTTTTTATTCATGTTCCATGTCCCCTCCCTTTTTATTTTTTTCTTGGATATTTCAATATTCTTCTCCCACCAATTCAGGCGAGCTGGAGAGAAGGATCAGGACACCCGGCGGCAACCTGACGAGCTGATGGTACTATCCATAGTTGAAACATTTACATGTCAACAAAACAGCCGTGTGCGTGTGTGTCCCTGGATCCCATGCTCTGCTCGTTGACCATCATCACATTTGGGCGAACCATGCAGCGTCTTTGGTCATTGTGATACGTTCCCAGTCGCTCTACCAAAAAACCCCAAGCCGCGAGAGGTCGTTCCGCCGCTCGCCGACACGCGGAGAGGCCTGTTTCCCCTCCTGTGTTACATACAGCCCAAGTCTAGAAGCTAGCCCATATTCTTCTTCCTTCTTCCAGACCCCCATTTTGTCGGGCCGTTTTCAGGCCCAATTTGCTCAAACTCGTACGTCGCTCGTTCTGCGCCCGCCTCAGGGCTTGCACTCCGCCGGCGCGATTCACAAGTCAAAGGTCTCCTTGATAATGCGCATGGTGTCCTCGGGACCGTGGACGGAGTGGCCAATGGTGCGCTCGTCGACATAGATCTCGTAGTCATTACCGCCCTCAAACGTCTTGTCGCCAAAGAAGTGGATCTGTTCGTACTTGATGCCGCCCTCCTTCTTGGCTTCGTCCTCAAGGTGCTTCAGGCAGTACGTCTTGTCCCAGCCTGCGGGGAAGACGTCGAAAGAGATCTGGCCGCCGACGGAGAAGGTCAGGCCGAGGTGGCCGAAGCGCTCGCGCAGCTTGGCGACGAAGTCGCGGCGGATATTGTGGACCTTGTCGTACTCCTCAAAGGCCAAGCGCTCGGCGGTGGAGGCGTTGCGGCCAATGGGTGAGATGTTGATCATGCCGTTGCGGAACTCAATGAAGGTGCCACGCTTGATGGGGATTTCGAGGTCGGCGATGTGGTGCAGGGCAAAGTTGACGAGCTCCTTGTACTGGTCCTCGCCGATGAACTTGATGAAGCTGTTGGAGGCAAGAGGCTGGCCGAGCTTGAAGGCAGTCAGGCCGTTCTCGGAGAAGCAGAAGTCGAAGAGGGCGGTGACGGGCGTGGAGGCGTTGCCGAGCTGCTCCTGCTGCTTGGAGTAGTCGGAGCCGCCGACGAAACCGATGGCGCACTTTTGGCGGAGGCGGGCGAGGAGTTCGAGCATCTCGGGGGAGGCATGCTAGGACAAGGGAGGGACAAGGGTTAGCTTAGGTTAGAGGAGGCAGGGCGGTACAAGCGAGCTTGGGAAGATGCGTCAGGGTATGGAAGCTTACACGACGGGCGGGAGTGAGAGTCTCGTCGACGTCAAAGAGACAGATGGTATTGCGAAGAGGACGATCCTCAAGAGGAGGGTAATTAGGGACGGTAGTAGCCATTGCGACAAACTGATCGGTAAATGCGCAGACAAAAGAGGTCGGGTCGAGAGCGCAACAGTTTGGGTATCGTGGATTTGAAGTCGAGTCAAGGTCCCTTTGGAATGCACACACACACGCACACACACAAACCAGAAAGGGTATTTCTTTTTGGAAAGGAGGCGGTCAAGAAGAAGGCCGTAGCTCTTTTCGGGATGTGACAGGCACGGCGCGGGGTTGCTTCTGGGATGGCGGGGCAAAGGGGGGGGGGGCTGTTTTGCTAGTCAAGGGTCTCTGGGGCAAGAGAGAGATGATTGGGTTTGAAGCTGCAGGCGCAAAGAACAAACAAACAAACAACCACTGCCATCCATGGCGATGTTGCCTTTGCTTTATATCCTTGATCAGAACTGTATATTGACCTTTTCATGGCATTGACGCACATGATTCGACAATGGAGTCGGTACCGCCCTGACTGAACCTGTCAGTTCCTCAACTGACAGATCTCACAGAGTGACTAACGCCCATGCCGATCTGTCATCCTCTTCCAAGGTCCACGCTGGCCTTACGGTTCTAAGGACAGCTTGCTCTTCACGTTTACATTTGGGCCGTCCATACTGAGACCGTTGGCTTTGAGCCGAGATGAGGGTGATCGTTTTTGAAACGACCCAGCTGCGCGTCCACGCAAGTTGTGGCAGTGCTCGATGACGAATATACCTGTTTACATTGCAGTCCCAGAAACGTGGTCACATTATCTCCCATGCTAAGGCACCTTGGATGAAGACATCGTGGCCTCTGCAAGGTTCCTGGCCTGCCTTGAAAGTCGCTAGAGGCGCAAGGGACCATTGATTCTGGCGGGCGAGAGAGCACTGACATAACGCTAGACCGTGGCTGATCGTCGCTGCCTGAATAAATCCCCCTTTGGCGCGGCCGAGCAGGGATGTGTGCTTCGGGTCTAATGGTGGAGTCGGGACGGCACAGGGGAGGTTGTGCATCGTTCCGATTCGGTAATTGGACGGTCATTCACTTGGACTTGTCACATTCGGGCTCATGTCCTAAGCAAACATGCACCATAGACACAGCATGGCATCTTTGCAGGACGTATTGGCTGGAAAGGCCAGATATTGCGGTTTATTGCGAACTAGGTAGGTGGGCATGAAAATAAGGAGACCTGTATCCAGCTACGCCTCTCTGTTAATGAAACATGTAGGCCACGAATGGCTCATTCTTCCCACTCATTCGAGCGGCCCGAGTATGTCGTCTTACCCTAAGAATTACCTGGTAAGTCAACGTGTAAAAGCCATTTGCATCAAGTTGTTAAACCTACCCCAGTGACAATGGGCGATTCGAGAGAACACTCCTTTTCACGTGTGGATGCAACCCTCTCGATGTTAGGCCCTGTCAAAGTCAGTGTTAGTCTTGAAGGACGAAGTGATAGCTCAAGTTGTGTGATTCTTTTTCTTACCTTGGTTGGCCGCTGTACCACTCGTAGCCTCCCGCCCCTTACTCTGGCCTCCGGTGCAAACGCCTTCGTCCTCATCCAAATCGCCCTTCTGGAACATGGTGCCATCTTGGTCATCTCGCTCAGTTTGCGACCCAAGCCCTGCCGCCTCATAGGGCTCTTCTTGTCCCGAGAACCTTTCACTCTTTGAACTTGTTTTTGCCTCTGCCGTCGTAGAGTGCAGTGGATCTCTCAGAGACTTCTGGCCCCTCTTCCCATCCCCGCCATCAACATCACTTTCATCCGTCCCAAAACTGCGCTGGCCTCCGCCACTTTGAAACATGCCATCCCCAACTTCACTAGAGTTGCGGACCTTGTCAGCTTCTTGGCCACCACTGAAACCAGCGGCAACTTGCTTCCCAATGCCAGCGAGATCTCTCTTCTCCCCGCCGCTGCTGTAGGCAGAAAACGCCTTCTGAGCAACGCCGCCAATTTTATTGTACTCTGGACCCTTGCCAGCGGCTTGGTCGGCTTGATAGTTGGCAAAGACCTTTTTGGCCTCCAGACCAACCTCTGACCATTGCTGATTGCTACCTGAGATTTGGGACGAATCCTGTTGGCTCTCTTGGCCTTGCCCGGTTTGTTCCTTGCCGGCGAGCTGCTGGGCCAGATCGGTGACTTTGTCGAAGCCTCCCATTGTGTTTTTGGGGGTTTGTCGATGATAAGTAGAGTCTCTTATTGGTTAAGACCGATATTAAACTGATGGATTTGTATAATTACCTGTCAAGAGGATATGAGAATTGACAGCTTGTTATCCGGGAGAGGAACCAAGAGGCTGTGACAGATACTGACATCTTTTATATCTCTCGCTCGCCGTGGTAGCACGGAGAAGATCCCACGATATCATCACACGAGTCCAGCTCTCATAGGCACAAGGTTACCGAAATACACAGACGATCCGAATGGCATAGCCTGGCATACGCATCCGAGCTGTGAGAGCGAACACGCCAGATGAAACCTTGGGTTCCACCTTGCGAAGAACTTGGGAAGTTCGTCTCGATGAGCAGCTACAGCTCGGCTGTGGATGCCTCTCATCGAGGAGCACGGCGTGTCCCAATCCTGTGCGAAACAGACATATCAGATGATCCTCGACGTGCGCAACGTGGGACTGTGCCTTAATTCAGAAGAATCGACCAATGTGAATGTCTGCTCGCTAAACGAAACAGTACTCGTCCCTCGTTGGGCATGTTAGTACTTGGGAAGACCAATAGCGGAAGGAAACAACCGATGTGTGGCAGATTCGTCATCAAGATGAATATATGGTAGAAATTTTGTGTATCGAACACTTATGTGATTGCCTGGGCTCTCCTCCTTTGTACTGCTAAGGTAAAGACTGTCTAGATAGGAAAACGGAGAATCGTTTGTTTCTCATCGGACACAATGCTGGGGTATACGTATATATGTAATATACTGGCACAAATACTGATGCGGCCTCGTGTACGTACGCTAGCAAGGAGATACTGATAACGTTAAAATGTAAAAGGATAGGACACGTCGGTCCAAACCCCGGTCAACTCAACAACGACGTTGAAAATGGTGCTAACCGTCCACAGCACGATCAATCCGTATCCTATTTTGCGTGACATCACCCACTTGTTCATCGGAACAATGATCAAGAGGGCTAGTAACGTAAGGAGCAGAGTGATAGCAGAAATCATCAATGTGCCTCCGATCTGGATTTCATACGAGTGATATTTGAATGGCCTGTCAGGGTGCTTCTTATGCCGATGATTGGCAGCCTGGACCATCATGTAAACACCGCCGATGCCAATACCAAGAAGGATATTAAGCATGGGACCGCCGAAACAAGCGGATCTGATGACTTATTAGCAGGGACATGGGTAAATCGAGCCATAGGGGAACTTACAGAGCCATAACGGGAAATCCAAGCCGGGCAACAGTGATGTCGGCAATCAGGTCACCTACACTGTTTCCCGCTGCAAAGATAGTCAGCCCGAGAAGTGCTTCGGAGATGCCGAATATCACTCCAAAGGCTTTCAGGACGCCAACCACTTCGCTAGCAATAGTGGAGATCCAGGCGATGGCGATTATGAACCCCATGAAGCACAGCAGGAAGTGATACTTGGGCCGTTTATCGGGGCTCGTTGTCAAGAGCAGAAATCCAAGTAGTGCCGTAGACGCCATGAGTGTATAGAGAACGAGCCTAACAAGGGTCTTGTACGGTTGATCGAAGTCCTCTTTCATGTTCGCCCATAATATAATGACGGCAAATACAGGACCGGTGAAAAGTTGAATCACGACAAGCCATCTGTTCCAATGTCCGGAATCATCGGCAGCGACAAGGCTGCTTTCAGAAAGCAACAATGTTGCTTTTTTGGTGTGTTGCGGATGTATTTCCGCCGACACACGCGCACCATTCGGGGATTCGATTGCGATGAGCGCTGGAGAGGCCTTCGGAGAGTAATCCCTTGGCGACCGATCAATGGAATGCACAGAATGCACACGAGAATGTGACATGGTGCTCCGTCTGAAGCGCTGCCACTCCGTCTCTTCCCCGATACCGTCGTAGGCAGCTGCTGGAGTCATAACATCGCAATGAGCATGTTCCCGCATCAACGGATCCGCGCCAGTTTCATCCAAGGAATCGTCGGCGCTCTCGTTTTCTACCACCGGTAGCGTCACCACCAGTAGCAAGATGCTTGGGACAGAGATTGCACTGACAAATCTGTCCCAATGACTCTTCTGCTTCCAGCCCAGCAAGGTCGGGAACAATGTTGCCCAGAGGATGTGCGGTGGGGGTAAGATTGCGTATGGCCACCACCTCACTGGCTTGGGAGTGACCAATTTATAAGGTGCCAAAGGAACTTCTAGGCGAGTTACGCCGGACGACGTGAAGTACTCGGTCTGCTCATTCTGGGCAGCTGGCGTCAGTGCAAGAGGCGACTCTGTATAGCCAGGGAAAGGCGACATAGGAGAGGACCTGTCGCTGAAGCTTCCGCGCCGACTTGGTATTTGAAGTGAAGGTAGGACACCAGGGGACGGCCGAGGCTCGATGGCATTGCTAACACCTGAATCTTGACGTTGGGGTGGCGCCATATCAACTGGGGGAGGTGCCAAATTGCCACCGATTTTGAAAGCCGGCGATCGACTTCGGTTCCTAGCGTCTTGGGCCTTGACCTGTAGGATTGGGTTGGCGTGGGCCGCCGAAGGGGGAAAACGCCAAGGGGAGGGATCTCGGCTGGTGACGGAACCCGGAACGTCGCCAGATGACAAGGCACGATTCCTATTCTGCCCAAACTCTTCAACCGCGCCGATTGTGTATCTTCCCGAGTCGGAGGGCGGCCCCAAGATCGTATTTGTTTCGCTGACACCCCCGAGATGGTTGACCGAGTATGCCCGGCCATGCATCGGTCGCATTCTGTGGTTGCTTTCCTTTTGTAACTGTGCAAGAGTTGACCGGAACTCCAAGGCACCGACCAAACTAGGGCGGATAGGCGTGAGGGTGTTGCGTCGTCTGCCTCTAGGTCGCAACACTCGCATGCTGCTTGCCATCTCCGCCACAACGTGCCGCCCATGGTCGCTATCCTCCACCTCATCTTGTTCTTCAGCGTGACCATCAACTTCAATTCTTGGTCCCGCTTCCAACATATTGATGTCCCTGGTGCTAGAGGCGACCACAGACGTTACGCGGCGGTCCTCTTCGTTAGGATCATCCCGGTACGGCTCCGGAGCCAGTTCGTCGCTGAGATGCCCCACCGCTCCGTATACATGGCCTCGTGCCGCTGCTTCACGGGCGCGCTGCTGACTCCGCCTCGTTGAATACCAATGCCAGGTAACAACGGTAACCACGTAAAACATGTAATAGCAAATCATCGTTATGCATTCCCATAGATGCAGATGGCCGTCGGCCAGGAACAGCATGGTAAAGCATACGGCGACGATGAAGAAGGATAGATCCCGGACATAGGTCTTCCTCCCCACTTTGAACTCGCGGACCAGCGCCATCGATCCGGCTACCACGGCGGTGATGAAGCCCGCTGCGCCGATCAGCTCTCCAACCGCCATGCTGGCGCTATTGGAGCTCATGGCCGCAAAGGTGCTGAAGACGTCGGGAGAGCCATTGCCAAAGGCCAAGAACGTGACGCCAGCTAGACTCTCGCTGAGGCCCAGAATGGCAGAGATGGTGTTGAGGTTGACACTGAAAAAATCACTGGCGGCGATGCCGATGGTGGTGAAGAGCAAGCCGAGCCAGCACACGAGGATGACAAAGGCCAAGGACTGGACTTTGGCAAGACCGCAGTAATAAAGCGTCAGGTAAGAGAGGAGGCCAGGCTCGTCGTCGGCGCAGTGCGCCTTAACAAAGGCACACTGGTCGTCGGCGCGGTGGACATCGCGGCATGCTGTGAGCTCGGATCGTTTGGTGAGGGCGGAGGTGTCTTGTAGGCGAAGTTGTCTCTCGGTCGTCTTGCTCAAAAGGGACCACAACGCCAATAGAGATATCAGAAAGACAGTCGCATAGAATGGCCGCAAACGGAGGCCGCTCCCTCGAAGCTTGGAGTCCGCTGGCATGCTGACGTCAAACCTGGTGTGCAATTGGCTCATCCGAAGCCATGGCAGATCGCACTTGTGTTGGCGTCCGTGTGATACCGCTCGTTCCGCTGCTCGAAGAGGAATGTGTGTCTCTCAAAAGAGTCGCAATACATACAAGAAAAAGGCTACGGCGGGTTTGAGCTGAAGTGCGAAAATGCGCAGCGCTCTTCCATATTCATGTACCGTTGGTTCATTGAGATCTGAGGGAGGCAGCCCGCGAAAACCTGCCTAAGAATCCCAGGAACCGGGGAGCGTCGCAAGTTCTTGGCCAGTCCACAGGCAGTGCCCCCGGTTGAAACAAGCCAACGCCTAACAAAGGCACAGGCTAACTGTCAGCGACGTGGCTGTGTATCGCAGAAGCGGCAACTCGAAGAGAGAGGGGCTGATTGGAACGGCAACTGCAAGAGAACAGTTCCACAGTAACTGGCAGAAACCATATTGCGTCACGTGCTGGTAATTCATGCTGGAATTTGGACGAAACGGATCAGTCAGGATTTCAGCTTCCCCGCGCCGGCCCGAAAGGATGGCATTTGCTCCTGGTATTTAAGGCCAAAACCCTTTATTGTTGTTTCGCGTCCCGTCGCTTGGGGCGTGCTTGGTGGGGAAAGTAAACACAAGGCCGGCGCTCAGAGCACACAGCACAGCAACAATCAACAAATCTGACGACAACCTCAGTGTCAACAGCACAAAGATGCCTCGAGTGGCCCAAGTACCGCGCGCCAGCAGCGTCAGAGCGACCTCTGGGTCGATGAATGCATCGCCATTCAAGAACTCACCAGTCAAGTATGTTTGCGACCTTATCACCTCGCCCACATTGCCTAGCAACGGGACTAAACGTCATCCAGAATCCCCCTCAACGACGATGCGGAAGAAAAAGCGCGGCGAGCGCATTCACGCCATGCATTTCACGAGCGCCAACGCAACGAACTGAAGGCAGCCGCCGCGACGCCTTTGCGCAGGAACAACGGCAGCTTGGAAGACCTTGAGAATGACACACCAGGCTCGAACCCCAAGACACCACACGCCCGCGGGAGCCGCGGTAGGCACATTGTTGACGACGATGACGAAGGCTTCGTCGTTAGCGGAAGCGCGGTCACGCCTATGAAGCGCGTTCCGATTCTCGCCAACTTCGAAGAATGGATGAAGATGGCAACGGACAACAAGATCAACGCAAACAACTCCTGGAACTTCGCACTGATCGATTACTTTCACGACATGTCCTTACTCAAGGAGGGCGATGGAGTCAACTTTCAGAAAGCCAGTTGTACGTTAGACGGCTGTGTAAAGATCTACACTAGCAGAGTCGACAGTGTCGCAACCGAGACTGGCAAGCTTTTGAGTGGTCTTGCGGACAGCAACAAGAAAAAAAGCAAGGAAGGTGACGATGCTGAGGGTGAGGAGAGTGAGGAGGAGATTGATGAGGAAGGTAACGTTACGAAGAAGCCGAAGCGGAAGGTATGTGCGAGAGCTCCCTGTCCACAACGAAATCCTAACTCCAGCAGACCCAGCGATCCTCCGAGGCGACCCTCGCGCCTTCTTTCTCCTCGCTCCAGCTCAAGAAGTTCGAATTGGAGTTCGCCGTAGACCCTCTTTTCAAGAAGACTTCGGCCGACTTCGACGAAGGAGGTGCCAAGGGCCTGCTTCTCAACCATCTCATGATCGATGCACAGGGACGTATCGTCTTTGACAGTAGCGATGATGTCGGCGACGCGCATACCTCGAAAACAAGAAAGAAGAACGACGAGGCCGAGGATGAGGACACTGAAATGCAAGATGCTTCGGCGTTACAAGAAGAACATGAGCAGGAGGAAGACACTGAAGACGTGGAAATCGACGTTGGAGCGTTAGGTGCCAAGTTCTTCCCCGACTTGGGCCGCCTTGATGAGCTGGACGTCTGTCCATCCTTGAAGAACTTTGACCTCGGCAACCCTTCAGGGTCTATGGATATTCCTTTTCTCAAGGCGCCAGAGGACTGGAGAGGAGACCAGGACAAGGACAAGTCCCCAGACCTGCTCGGAGATAACTCTGGCATGTTTATTGACGGCGACAACGCGGCTGGCTTCGACGACGACGACCTTGGCCTCGGCGGCTTCGAAATCGGTGCGGATGTCGCATTCGGTGAGGGCGGCGAGGCTTGGGCGAGGGAAGCTGCGCTTGAGCCGCAGATGCGAGTCTACGACGCCGGCCTTGGCGAGGATGCTGCTGGAGGCGATGGCGTAGAAATGCTCGATCAACGCGACGGTGATTTTGTCGTGTCAATGTCCCACGCACAAAGCGCCGACAAGATGCATGAAGATATCCTCGGTTACTTCGACCAGGCCTTGCAGAAGAACTGGTCCAGTGCTGAGCACTGGAGAATCCGAAAGATCAAGGATGTCAACAAGCCCGTAGGCCCCGCCCGCGTGCGGAAAGAGAAGGAGCCCTTCGAAATCGACTTCTCTGCGCCACTCGACCAGAGCTTGGCCGATGTACTGTTTACTCAGGCCTCCAGCAACTCGGCCATCTCCATGCCCAAGAAGGACTGGAAGTCGAAGTCACGCAACTTGCTTCCAGACGACAAGCACTTCAACTCCAAGTCACTTCTCAACCTCTTCCTCAAGCCCAAGGCTCGCCTTAGCAGACGGCGAGTCTTGAGCAACAGGGGCGGTATGTTCGGCACTGCTGGGCCAGAGAGGGATGTACCAGAAGGCGAGATGGATGAGGCATTCTGGGCACAACAAAAAGCACCGATGAAAAATGAGGAGGAGACGCCGTTGCCGGAAGGAGACTACGACGCCAACTTCTTTCAGGACGATGCTCTTCCTTTCGCTGGAGGTCTGGAGGACGAGGACGATGAGTTTGCGGATGCCCGTGAGCATTTCTCGCCCATGGCCGAGGGTGATGCTGGCGCCACCGAAGCAGCTGGCTTAACAGCCCTGCTCGGCGGCGATACTGCAACCAATGCTCTCACCGGTGCCTTCGGGACGACGCTAGTCACGCAAACTCGCCGTCTCCGCCCAGACTACGTGCAATACGCACGTGTGGCCAAGAGGGTGGACGTCCGGCGGTTGAAGGAGGAGATTTGGAAGGGCATGGACCTGGAACGGCTGGATGGTGTAAGTAAACCCTTTGGCTTGTGTTCGCACCGCAGCATGTGTACTGACTCAGATACCAGGACTCTGCACCGCCGACCAACGATACTGCGGCTGCCACACCCGAAGAAACGTCCAAGGACACATCACTGAGATTCACCGAGGTCATGAATGGTCTGCACTCGGTCTACCCGAAGCAGATGATGGAGGATATCTCGACGAGTTTCTGCTTTATCAGTCTGCTACATCTCGCCAACGAAAAGGGTTTGGTCATCGAGAAGACTCCTGAGCTTACGGAACTAAACATCCGCAAAGACTGGACTGCTGAGATCACAGGGGCGGAGTAGGATGGGCCGGAGAGTTTTTTTACTTTTTTCTTTTTTTTTTACTTTTTTCTTTCTTGAAAAAAAAAGAAGAAAATCTGGATCAGACTCGCCACTATGCTGTATAGCCGGGGCCGGGCGTTTAATCTTGTTTAACGACGACACGTTGGTTTTGTTTTTTCTGTACGGTTGGGCACGTTCGACCATGAATGAACTGGGCGGCAAAAGAATCCTTATTGAAGCCTTCCTGACATTCTAAGCGGCTTGAGCTGGGGAGGAAGTCTAATGTGATGTCTGTCTTTTGTAATGAATGAGTACCTAGAGAAATAACCCGGACCAGCATAAGGGGAGTTTGGAGTTGACGGCCCAACCATCTAGGTATTGCCTTGTACGCAAATATCTTAACCCGGCAGTGTCCCAGTCGTCTCAATCACCTCGCGGAAGGCTCCCCTCCACACGGGAACTAGTACTTGTTCCCGTTGGGCCTTGGCAACGCGTTGACGGTCCAGTTATCCCTTTAACATCTCGGATTTCATCTACGAACAATCTTTCATCAGAATTGATGGGTCTAGTCATTCCATTAGTACATATTCGAAACCTGCCTCGCATCTTAACCGGTTTGTGGAGGGCGACCACGCCTACCACGCGTCGCGGGGTCCAACCAACGGCAGCCAGCAGCGGCCATGTCGTCGTTTTGACATTCCCGATGTCCCCACTTGGCTATCGATTGGATTACGAAACGCCCAAACCCCGCCTCACGGAGAAACCTATCCTGCCAAGGCAAGCCGGGATTTAGCCCGGGGGGGGGGAGATTCAAGGTCTCGAAATGTTGACTACATTATGACGTTGGAGGCACGACAAAGCCTCTAATGTCCAAATTATCCGGCATGATACCGTGTTAAAATTCCAACTGTGTTAGACTACCACTGCCTGTGTGCCCTCAAGAAGGACCGCCTTGGATACGTAGCTCAGCTGGCATTGACGGGCCATCCAGTTGAGGTTGGTGGGCGTCTTTCTATACTTCCTTGTTTTCGTCGCTGCCCAAAGACAATCACCCTTGACGTCATATCGTACCAACCATCTTCCTCACACGTTACTCGCGATTCATTTTCTTCTGAGAGATCGATTCATTTTATTCAAGGCCGCCCCCCTCATACTGCTACTTGTAAATTTTTTTTTTTTTGGGGGGGGGGGGGGGGGAGGGGGATCTCTAGCTGTTAGAGAGCTTTTTTTCGTCTCATGCATCACCCTTTCCATTCCTATATCCCACGGTAACCGTATCGTCTGGTCGTGCCACGCAGCTCATACCCTATCAGGGCGAGAAGAAAAGATGCCGTGTCCGCACAACCCAAACGCCGGTCAAGGTTTTCCGAAAACGCCGCCATTAAAATAAGATTCCGAAATGATGCCCAGCAAGATGCCAATCCATGAGGGTATTCAAATACTCAAACATACCAACTTGAGCCTTGTGGCTTATTTTGGCCGTCGCGCTCATCCCATCGACAATACACAGCCAACAGTAATAACCAAGATTTAGTTTGAAGCAAGATGTCGAAAACGTCACCAACATGCCGCCAGCTCCGAGAGCCTTTCGAGAGTCCATAAAAATGGGTCTTAGGTTGATAATGCGCAGCCTTCATTGAACGCGTCGGTTAACGATTTCACCAGCGCGCACCAAAGCGCTCATTCCGTCGAGCTTCGGATCACTTCTCTCTTGGACCCCGAGTGAGGTCTGAGACGATGCGTGGGATGAGGCAAGGGAAGACGCATGCGACGACGCAATGGATCCCTCTGTCCCCGATGAGGAGCTTGACTGGAAGCGCAACAAGGCAGGTGGTGGCGAGTGGTAACCTTGAAACCTCATTAGCTTCGGCGGAAAGCTATGCGAAGGATGACTGTGTGTACCATTCACAGCTCCATGAGAGCTCTGCAGTTGACCTGTAAAAACTGGTTTCTGGTCCGAGAGTGCCATAGGACCGGTTGTGAAGGCAGATGGCTGCAGCTCGTAGGGTGAAGCCAGCGGGGGTTTGTTGGATAATAAGGCATGGATCGGGAGTGAAGATTCACTGGGCGTGCGGGGATATGAGCCGGACGACGTGGAGCTTCCTGTCGACGAGTATTCATGTTTCAACGGCGGAGGAACCGAAGAGCCCGGGTGCTGAGGTGGTGCGAAGCCACCGAGTCCATTGGACTCGGGAGATCTCGCGACTCCATTCATCACCCGCCCATTGCTGAACATATCCGACAACGACGGCAAATGAGTCGTTGGCCCAGCCATCTCTGTGCTAAGTGGGTTATCCGTCCATGTCGGGCGACGGCTACGATTCTGGGACGCACGGGGGCTTGTTGAGTGCAAGCTCTCTCGATCAAATTGAGTGCTGGTGGGCGAGTGCACTGCGTCGTCTGCGATATGATGGTGCGAGATTGGCGTCGGGACAGCCGTCGAGTATTGGGACTCAGATACCGATACCACAGAGCCGACTCGCTGCTTCCGGTTTGGAGGCGGCTCACTCCCTTGATGGCTCTCCGTACCACTCCCGGTGCTGCTCAGGCTACCCGGTGTTGCGCTCGCACTACCATTTTGCAGCCGGGCGCCAGTGTCCAGCTTCTGACGTTTAGAGGACTCTTTTGCTGGATTCAGAATCAGCCTCACAACCACGGTTGAGAGGCGAATAAGGACATACCTTGACTGGCAGAAGCCTGCCTCGCCTTGAAGTCTTGCAGGTAAAGATTGTATTTCTTATACTCTGCAGTCTTCTTGTACTCAGCTAGGTCGTGATTGTACTTTTCCTTTGCTTTGAGAGCCGATGTCTCGTAAGGCTCTTTCTCACCTGGCGTCAAGTTCTGCCAATGCTCCCCAACAAGTTTAGCTATTTCAGTGAAGGTTAAGTTTCGGCCCTTGAGATCATCGCGCATCTCTGTAAACCCATTAGCTGAAGCGCGAGACATTGACCGTTTGCTGGCTGGCGGCGGAAAACTTACTGTTAGAGAACAGTACATAAGCCGAAGGCGGCCGTTCTGGTGCGTTCTCATCAGGCTACCACATCGTCAGCGGCATTCACGCACAGGGGTACAAACAGAACGGAGTCGGCACGAACCTTGGGATGACGGCGATACTTGCGTTTGGTAACGACAGGGCCGTCCTTCACTTCAAGTCGAGGTTGTTCAGACCGTTGAGCCTCAAGCTTGGGCTCCTCTGCTGTTGCTCTAGTGGGCGATATAAGGGACGCATCGGGGGCAAGGCCTCGCGAGTTGGCAATGCGCCTTTGCAATTTCTGGACCGGTTCGTCAGTTGCCATTAACCCATTGCACATTTCTTGGGCTTACACGTCGGTGTCCCAGTTTGACTCCAAGCGCATCCCTAATACAATTCCTGTTAGCCTCCAGGATAAAATAGACGCGCCGGATGGTGCACTGACAAGTCGGACTCTGTAATGTCCAGAATCGTCTCCCATGTGTCGAAACCTTGCTCAAGAAAGATGCCGAGGTATTGCGAAATGCCCAGCTCTGAGAAAATGCCTTCCAGTTCATGCGCCATGGTAGTAAGGGATGGAGGCGATGCCTCAAGATTATCGATTTGTTTGGCCGGCGTTAACGAATCGAGAATCGATGTCGATGCGGTGTTCTGGCGTCGGCGACGTTTGGCTAACGACTCGGCGTACGACCGTTACGTCCTTCGTTCGATTCGGCTCCTGACGACTCGTTCCCATCTACTCGCTATTTCGAAACACTGCGCGTAGGTTCGGGTTGCTCTTCGAATGCGAATCAATTCCAGGCAGTCTGGGTGCAGGCCACTGCCGTCAAAGTCCTCCTTCCAAGATCAAGTCGACAAGGTTGGGCAGCGAGCGGCGAATGCGATGTATTTTGTCAAAACAGCGAGCGATTCGGAAGCAATCTCGTGGACGTTCAGTACTATGGGAAATGATGCGGCAGTGATGTCGTGGTGGTGGCGGGGCGAAGACTGCGAAGAATATGCTAAGTCTGGGTCTGCTGGGAAGGTTAATGCTGATGCTCATCAAAGTCGAAGGTGTGCGGCAAGCGTAGCGTGGATATACCAAGTTGGGGTGGCTGCACGTAGAGGACGGATCTCGATGACATTATGAAGGAGACCGAGCTCCGGGGTGTGGGACAACGGGATCGCCCAGGCAGAGAGGGGCCTCGAGACCCAGGTGGGATGCGCTGTGGGAGGATACGTACAGTACAGCTTTGGAGTGCGTTTTCTGAACCGGCTCGGCGGTTTACAGCCGCATAACGACAGGAAGAAGCAACGAGACGAGTGGAGGGTCCCAGGACGCGTCAAGACGAAGGTGAAGACGGCTCTTAGTGCTGCTCGTTCAAGAGGGAGAAAGGGTGAAATTGAGGAAGAAAGCGAGAAGCCGGCAGCGAAAGTCTTTTTTTCCCTCTCGCTGAATTGGGACTGGAACGGTGAAGAAAAAGACTAGGGTTGGCGACCGTCTGGGAAGACGGACCGACGACTTTTCAGAACAGAAAGGGATACAGAACGGAGGGTTAGGTAAACGGTTGACTGCTACAGGCGCAGGGAATGAGCCCCGCGGTGATCGCCGCGGATTAAGAAGTGAGGTCAGAGGTGTCAAAAGGGAATCTCAAAGGTAGGGTGTGTGTGTGTGTTGATGTACTGGGTATTGGGTAGGTAGCCTCGACGTCGCCGCAGACTTGTGATCCGGGGTGGCACGCCTGAGGCCCAAGCAGAGAAGCTAAAGCAACAGGCTAATGGATATCCCAAGGTACCCAAGACAAGCTCCCTTGCGTCTGATCGCAGAAACCGACTTTTAGGAAGTCGGAGAGGATTCCAGCATCAGAAAGCATCTCTACTGGAAGCCCATCGCAAATAAAAGCGGGATCAGCCAGCAAAGGAAATATGGGGACATTGGGAAGAGATGGAAAGACATGGGTTCTCAGCGAGTCAGGAACAGGAAACGGCCGCTTAAGATGGGTCCCCGGGGCACTTGCAAGGACAGTGCCGGTACATGAGGCGCGTGCCTGGTCCATGTCCCTTTCCATTTCCATTCTGCCCCAGGTGGCAGGGCATTCATTCGCATTTACGCCTCAGGCAGAAGGAAGGGCACAGAGATGGAAGCGGGCCAACCTGGAGAGAAACAGAGAGGGGCCAGGAAAGAGAGGGATGGTGCTGTTATGAAGAAGGAAAGGGGAGGGGGGTTCATCCATCAAACGTTCCACCTGCCTCGTCCTTGTCCTTCCTTACCTACCAACCTACATCGTACCTCAATACTGGCATACGAGTGGGATGCCGTACTACAGGTATGTACCTACCACCCACACATAAACACGCCGCGCCGTTCACCTGCAGATGCCGCTGTTGGAAACCCGTGCTGACTGGCCATGGGGCGTGCAGCTTCTGCATCTACAATACCGTAGCTGGCTGCAATACTGCCGCGTTCTGTCGCAATATTCATGTCAGCAAGGGTTTTTCGAGCCGTCGTCTCTGGCAGCATTCTTCCTCATGATAACGGCTAACCTCCATTTTGACCTCTCTCGCCATGTGTTGGTTGTAGAATACCACTTTTCACCATCGTTGACCAAGAACGGGACTGTCGCAGCACTCGGCGATGAAGAAGCCACGGTGACATTCCATTTGTAGAGCAGTCGACGGGCCGGTTCCACCAATAAAAACACTGCAAGGGGACAGCGTTAGTCTACCGAACGGAGCCCAGCATGCAAGTAGACTAGAGACGGAACTACGCAATACGAGCAGGTTGAGGGGAAGGTCAAGTACCAGAAAGCTGACCGTGGATCCGAATCTAGATGTCCATTTCAACCGCAGCAGTCGACCGTACTTTCCTGACAGGCCACAGTCACCGCGCTCTTCGACTCGTCAGCGGTTGCTTAATCAGACAAGCTACTTCAACCACCGCACATGGCTAGGGCCACACCTCTCTGCGGGGAGACGGAGCATTAGGCCAAGTTCTGAAAGGCACCTGAAATCGAACAATTGTGCCGCGATCGAACGCCGCGACCCCCTTGCCGCAGCACGCTCACGCGGATGGATCTGGCCGCTATGGACCACAATAATCGAGGAACGCACCGCGTTTGTAGCTGGCTCGGTCACGGTGTGCGGATGAGACAACAGACAGTGGCGAAGACGATGCTGTATTTGCACACCCACCCCTTGTTCGGCTGGCAGAAGTCTTCCTATGGACTAAGTGGTTGTGTTAACGGGAAGAACCACGTACATGACACGCTAATGTTTCGACGGCCAGCGACCGAGACCTCGACTGCAAGACCCCAAGAGGCTGCTTGCGACATTGAACACGAAGAAGTAAACAAATCCACTGAGCAAAGCTATCGATGAGCCAATATGACTGGGGATTGGTAGAGGAATCGGGTTTTCCCAATGTGATTACTCATGGTACATACAGCATGCCGTGTAACTCTGGCTCTGAAATGAACAGCCACTTGGCCATCAACCAATGTGGCAAATAACTAGGTATCCCATTCGAACGGGAGGATTACTATGCGATGGAGGGGCAAAGAACAAAGGCCATTGCCAACTTGGAGATTGCGCATTTGGCCGAAGATGGTATTTGGCCGCCAAGTGACGCTGAGAGCACATGTACCTTTCCCGGGTTATCCCATCTCCACAATTCATCAGAGCGTTCTGGAACTTGGGCCATGTTGCCCAAGGCAGACAAGACCCAAGATAAACGTAACGTTCGGACACGCAACAGAGGACATGTATCCCGAGGTCATCTCATGGAGTTGGCGATCTCAAATCAGGATGGATCATGGACCAACCCAGCGAGGTATGACGGAGCGTTGCAGTGGCAGCACCACATATATTCTCGTTCGCGACTTGCCGTGGTAGTGGTTTCATGCACCTATCGTCATGATTGTGGGTCTTCACCCATCCATAAGGTTCAGTGAACGTTCTGGACTTGTCAAGCGGACGACGAGGGAACGCCAGTATACCGAACGCAACCAGCACTCAGAGGCTGTTGCTGGACACCCAGACGCGACTGGAGGGTGGTGTTGACGTATCAAATCCTTTCCATGGAGGACTGAGAGGGTTTCGCAGCGGACCGCGCTACTAGCCGGCAAGTGACGCTACAAAGCGTCAACACAGCAAGTAGTGTAGGTAGTCAGCCACCTCCCAACTCAACTTTGACATTTTGGGCTTCCCACCCTTGAGTGCTCAATTCCTCATGCGATGCCCACGCCGGCTGACATTGGGGAGTACACTAGGCCACGGCAAGTCCGCCGTGAGCGATAGTTGCATCAACAAAACGGGAAATAGCAGGCAGCAAATCAGCCGAGAGATGGAAGTGATCGGCTTCTCCTGGCGCCGAGGGAACGGAGACCATGGGTGTGAGAGAATGAAGGAGGAAACAAGACACCACCACAAAACAGGGCAGCCAGTGGAAGTTTGCGCATACTCCAAAAGCGCATCGTCATGATGGATATGAGAATTACGATCGCGGACGGCACAGACGATCACAACGGTACACGGGCAACAGGGCTGACGCTGCCTTTCGAGATTCCCGAGCCTGAGGTGCCGAATATCCTAGGTATGTGAGGACGTCTCATGGTCGCCAAAGCAGGTGCAAGCGCAGATCGCCAGACAGGGCAGCCAAGCTAAGCAGCCAGTGCGAACGCAAAACTGTATGTTACAGACGAATGGGGGGGGGGACGCAACGATTGCGACACTGTCAATTCCAACATCTCGATCGCGAACGCCCATTCCGAGTCATCGAGATTGAACAAATGCCACCAATTAACCACGGGAAGGTTGGACGCCAGTGCGTCGTCGTGAGGGGGTGGCATCCCATCTCGCTTTGTTTAGGATCTGATATCATCGTTCCTGATGAGCATCAGCAAAATCCGATCTGACTGCAGGAGGGGCTTGGTGGTCATCTGGAAATGCGCTGCGGCATCGAAGAAGGCAACGGAAACCCCCAACTAAAGCTAGTATTTACAGTAGAGGGAAAGATTGACAGTTTTTTGATGTCCCACCCAGATAAGTGGGGTGGTCCAGCCGGGCCCCTGATATGATAGGTCAGAAGCGACCCAGGGCTGGCTGTAGCTGCACGGCTGCTCTCTGTACCTACCTAGGTACTCTGTAGAAAACGCTCGGTGGTGGTTGGTGATGCAGATCAAGACCGATATTAGCAACATACTGACTGGATTCTGGATTCACCATGCCTCTCACAGCTTTTGTCTTGAAATGCTGGTGGATTCTGGCTGTGTGTCTGACACGCCGGAGTGTGGGGAACAGGTGTTCTTGCTACGTATCTTACGGTACGATACGCAGGACGGTAATGTCTAATATCGGCGGGTAACCTGGCCAATACCACACCCTGCACGTTGTTCAAAAGGCTTAGGCAATCTTGCTTCGCTGCGAAAGTGCAATGTCAAACATGTCATTATATGCTTGCAGGTTGCTCGTCACCTGCCAGCTACCCATCAATCCCAGGATGTAGCGACGACGACAAACAGCAGTTCAGCCGTGGAAATCCGAGCTAAGGATGCTTTCTCCCATCGACCTGTCACATGTGGAAAACATCCTTCGACTATCCCCATCTATCTACGAAGTACGGAGTATCTATCTATCTGTCTGCTAGATGGCGATCGACCGGAAAATGAAAGTCAGATGCTGACATTGAGCCGAAATGTCCGCGATACTTTTTCCAGATCCTTGCAATGCATCTGGTTCTGGTGCGTTAATCGAGTGCATCCGGATGCATGCAAATGTCGATGCTACCCAGCCTTGTCAGCAGTGCAACGTCATAAACGGCGGTGACTGTTGAGATTTCCCAAAGGGAAAGCGCGAGGTTGGGCCATCTGGGTGGGGAGACCAAAAAACATTTCAATGCCCAGAGGCGGATTCGAACCGCCGTCAACACGGATCGCTGTATAGAAGAACCACAACGTATCATCCTAACCAACTAGACGATCTGGGCCACTGACTGGATGGGTAATGTGGTGATATGCCTAAGCATATATACACATATACATACATATATATATATATATATTTAGCGCTTTTATCTGCAGCAAAAACCTCGGCAGATGGCTGCAGGATGTGTGGATGCCATTGTTTTTGTTCTCATCATTACCCCACCGCACCTGCTCAGCGCTCAATACGGAGTACTGCCGAGCCCATTCATGCCTTACATAAGCGAATATATACGGATACCTGCATCCGTGTTCCAGTGTTTTAGAAGGAATGAGGGTCCATGGGCAATACCACCACAATTCTATCGCTGACAAAACTAACCATCGACAAACCCTACCTAAGAACTGTACAAATCCCATTTCAATTATCCTCAAATATCCGCTTTCACGCACATTAGGTCGTCAGACGACACCGAATTATCGCCTTTCCCTCGGGAATTCCACTCTCTCGTCAGTTAGCAGCTTGAGCCACCCCCAATAAAAGATTGAATTATCGCAAGCTTCTAGCACTAGCCTGCCTGCACACCAGCCAGCGACGAACATCACAGCAAAGAGTATCCGCATTGTTCCGTATTACGACAAGACTTGTGGAGAAAAGGCAAAAGGCAAAGAAAGGGTAGGAAATAAAAAAGAGGGCGGCTCCTCCCTCGAGACCCCCAGATCAGGCCACTTTCTCCCGTTTTTTCCTACCCATCTTTTTACCCTCGACCCTTTCGATTCGCTCGCCCCGTCGCCGTCCCCGAAGATGGCCCCAGCGCCTCAGGAGCCTGAGTCCGCCTCTCCGACAACGAACAGGCCAGACGGCGAGTCGTCGGTAGATAACATTGCCCAGGTATGTTGTATTGTCCATATGTGCATGCGGTTTGGAACTTTGGCGTAGCAAGGGGGGGCCAGCAGAGAGCGGACCATGGCGAGGGCTCATGGCTTCCACCATCACCCGTGGCCCCTTGGATTCTGCTGCTTGTACGGATACCTGCCAAACCATCCCCTCTCTGTTCTGTCCAACTCCCCATTCCGCCTCGGTCACACGGTTCCCTTCCTTCCCCCCAGCTATCTGCTTTGCACAGTTGCTGCTCTGTCCGTCTCTCTCTCTCTCTCTCTCTCTCTCTCGCACGCCCATCTGTCCTTCACAGTTCACCCCTGTCCATTAGAACTGGATCGGTCTGGACCCTCATCTGCGCCCTAAAGGCGTAGAGGAAGGTGGTTCGACTTTGACGATGGTGACCAGATGGCGGCGTTGAGAAAAAGATAGACCTGAGCGGTCGGGGCTTAAGTGCACACTCACTATAGTAGTTGCAACAGAAGAGACGCTGAAGGGCATTGGTAGTTGGCAGAAGTGGGGTGTGGCGAGATACTGGATAGGACAGGCTTCGTCGTGCACTGTTCCAGGGCTGACCACGTTTGGGGTGCGTTCTAGGCCTATAGAGACCTCCTAAGGTAACGCCCAATCGACGAGCATTTTCCCATTATCCTTTTTATTTTTATTTTCCCTTTCTCCCCTGCCCTCACGTCCTTGGTACACGCGCCCCCGGCGTGAGAAATCGAAGCGCCGCCTCCACCCCTACTACCACAATATTGAGAATAGCATGTCTGCACCCTGGACAAAAACCGGAACTACCTCCGGAACTGCGGAATGCGCAATGCAGTGCAAGCGAGCGCCTTGCCCAAAACTTCCTCTGGAACCCTTTCGCGGCGCAGCACTACCAATGCACATCAGACCGTTCCTGGTCAAGGCAGCGCGCCAGCTATCCTATCTTTATTTTCCTTCTCGTTGATGGCACCCTCAGCCCTGGAAACTTCGGCTTTTGGCGCTGACTTGTGCGTCTTGTTGCCGCTTGTGGACCCAGGTCTGGACCAGTCATCCATTCTTGCCCACCCGACGGCGGATGATCCAGACCTCACTGCGTCTTGTTTCAACCGAAGTTATCAACACCATTGCCCGGCCGGGCGCTTTCTTGCCTCCTCCCGCGATGCTATGTCTAGGATGGCGCAACGCAGCGAGATCAAGGACCCCCATCGCCAGATCTAGGGTTTAGGGGTAGGCAGATGCCAAGCGGACTATGGTACGACCATGTCTAATTCGCTGTCACAACTCGCTTGTGTCACGATGGCATTCGGTTACCGCTCCCGCAGGAGGTGCTATCTCGATGAAGTAGCTTGAGGCAGCCCCCGGGTCCAGACCGTTCGCCCAGAGTGTGTGAGGCGAAAGTACTCCTCAACGTCTTACGCCCCCGGGGCTATCATTCCCGTCTCTGTCTCAACCCATGGCCTCCACGACGACCGAGGCCCTTTCTCCAAACAATATCCAATAGTCCGTTGCGCCAGCCATTCGGAACCACCACCCCTTCCCTTCCCCGTCTTCCGCTTGAGACTTAGCCAAGTGGCCAGACCGAAAAGATAGATTCCCATGTTTCGTTACCTATCGAGATGCGCCCTCGTGACCGCTTTTTCTCCACACGAATTTCGCAATCAGACTAACCGAGAACCGTATACAGAGGCGAACAAGCCGCCACCACGCTCGAGACCAACCTGACAAATCTCGAGAGTAGACTGGACGCTCTACTTGCCGCTTTCGAAGCCAACGGGAAGTCCGACCAGGCTGGCACCGCGGCACCACATAACGAGAACTCGAAGGAGGACGGGACGACTCACCATGGAGCTTCCGATACGGAGAAGAAAGATGGCCCTGGATCCAACGAGCCCGCGAGGAAGCCTTAAGGATGGGATTGGGGATTCGAGACGCGCCAGTGTGCCTCGGATTGTGATGGACTGGGGCGCGCAAGGATGGGATCCAGCATTACACTGGGCCTACCCATTTTCCTTCTCGGCGCAATCTCGATTTTTGCCGTCCTGAGATGGAGCACACATTGGGAGAGTTTTCGCGACTGACCAAGGTGGCGATAGTTCTCGATTGCGGCGAGGCGACAATCAGGGCTGGATGCCAGAAGGCCAAGGCTGAACCCCCTCCTCTAGTGGTTCTTTTTTGTTTGGGCCGGCCTATCAAATGCATTCTCACCGACAACATCTTATCGCCTCTGCCTACCCTCTAACAATCCTAACAATTTCCATCAAATTGAAAGTAATTGGCATTTCCCCCTCCTTCATGATGCGCGCGCGCTTAACGCGGGCGCGTGGCTGAAGTGGATTCCGGTGAGGTTTTCTCCCTCTTTTCACTTCATCTCTTCTCAGGAGAGAGTCGTAGTTGATGCGCCGGTCGAAACGGACGCCTGGGATCTTGGCATTCATCCTCGCCACTCGCATGTTGCACCTCAGTACTGTCGATCTGGTGGAGCAATCACGATGATCCCACGTGCCCTACCCTCCGAACTGCCTCCTCTTTTTTTTTGCCGTGATAAGATGAACACTAGTGAGTGATAGTGCATCGCTCACACCGCCGGCGAGTGCTCTACATTAAATCAACAAGGAAAAAAGACGTAGTGCTGCCGCGCTTCGGTTCACCGTCAGTGTATCACTGTATCACTGTATCACAGTACCCTGCCGTGTATCTCTAGGTTCTGAAGGGGGAAGCTATCAGATCCCCCTCTTCTGCCGGATCAAACACTCCTTTTTTTGGCGGTGGGAGGATCTCGATGGGTTAGAGGGGGATTCCTTGAGTCTGATACCTCTGCCAAGAGGACGGACGTACACTACGGACTTGTGTGCGCGTGTGTGAGTGTGTGGTGTTTATAGTCGTGTGCGTCCCATCCGCGAGCCGCATGTTGAAAAGAAACTCCGCATGCAATGTGAGATTGGTGGCCGATCGGTCTGACAAAGTCGATATGGCTCATTTTGACTCATCCCCGCAGGCACAGAAGGGGGCGAGCAGGTACAGCACCAGGTCAAAAGTCTTACAGCAAAAACGCAACTCAATCAGCAGCTAATACTACTATCAGCCGGAATACCAGTTTAAGGCAGAGTGAGTGGGGGGGATATCCTTATGACTGTAACAAGACTTTCGACCTAGTACTGTAGGCCGTTGGCGCCCGGGGGAGGGCGGTCTCTTTTTGCGGCATTGCTGTCCTTCTTTGCCTGCCGGGCTTGTCTTGGCTCGTGGCATATTGGTCTCTGGTCGAAGCCTCTTACCCTTACCTCTTCCCTCCTCTCCTCAGTCTACTATTGTTGCCGTCTACGTTAGCAGAGGGCCTCTTGTGAGATAAGTCGCCCAGTTGATATCCAGTGGGTGGGAGGGGCGGGTGTCACTGTCGACATCGTTGCATGCTCGGTGAGGCATCCGCCCTCAGCCCCTCTTGCTCGCCCGCTATAGTGCAATCTGATATCTCAAGATCACGGACGAAAGAGGTTCATACCCCCGACTCAACAGGCTATCATGCCCTAAGGGTATTTCGAGTGAAGTGTGGTGAGGATGTAGCCCAGGCGTTGATTCTCGTGACTAGCCTCACAAACAGCTTGTCGCGGACAGCGGCACGCCCCCCTTCGTTCTACCATCACGGCAGACTATCCAGGCAGAAATTTCAATCTTTTGTCTCTCTCGTCCACTCTACAGGCCTTGTTCTTCTGTTGGCGTGGAACCATGGTTGAGCCAAGGGCCGCGTGCCTCGTGGCAGCGGTTGAGTTCCCAAGTATCTCTCATGGTGGTTTTATGTTTACTATACCGCATCACAACCCTGTGGAAGGAATGGATCCTGAGTTAGCAGAGCGCGCTCCGTCGCCGCGGACTGAACTGCTGGCCGTGCTGGCGTCACTGGAAGTGTTGCCAAGGCCCAGTCACCTGAGGAATTCGAGGAAGCCCAAGAACGCGGACACACCGACGAGGAACGAGCACTGATACAGTTCTCCACGGCAATTCTACCCTGCGAACTTACTGAACGACGCTGCGTTAGACCCAGCCTATCCTGGTACTGTGCCTTTTCGTCTTACCGGGTCTCGCCGCCGAGCAAGGAAGCTCGTGAACTGCCCGCCCTCATCAGTGAGATTATACGGAACACAAATAAGCTGCAAAAGATTCCAGGTCCTAGCACATGTGTCTTCGACAGTGCCGTGGCATTAAGAAGGAACTGGAGCTCGGTGACGGGAATCCCATCTTCTCGGACAGGAACGGCCGAGCCCGTCGTCAGGAAAAGCGGAACCCGGAAACCGAAAGAGTGACACAGGCCAAAGGTTTACCCACCCTCTTGACTGGAACCAGAGACCACAATGTACTTTCTACTGTAACCGAGATCGGGGAGAGTGGGGGGGGGGGGGGGGGGGGGCCGTCGAGACGTGTTCTGCCCTTCCGGGGGCCCGGGCGGGTTGGCCATCCATGTACGGCCTCGGACATGTTCAAATGATAAACCAGACACGGTGTTCCTCCAGGCAACGCGGACCGCTCGAACATGGGCGGGGGTCACAAGAAGGAAGAAATCGCAGTCAAATTCAGTTGTTCGGACTCGGTCCTCAAGAGCTCTGGTGCATCCAGAACCGCCCCGCACGTACGCAGGCTGAGGCCATGATCACTGTACCGAGTGTACCATCTAGAATCTGGGTATCCAGCCATACCAAAACGGCCTGGCCTTTTTTTGATATCAATGATGTAAAATATGTCCCATCTCTTGACGCCCTTGTTGCTGGTAACCCGTTCGTTTCTAAAGGGGGTGAAACATAAAACCAAATCTCTCTGTTCTCTCCCTCTCTTCCCGCCATCCACTTCCAATGCCTGGTCTCACGAAAGTTGGAACCCCATTCCCCAATCTTCCCCATCTTGCCATAGGTAAACCTTCAAGCCGGAGGCATGCGAGTCTGAAGCCATCTGGTTAGGTAGACCTACCACAGAAGCTAAAGCCCGCAAACGTTAAGGTCTAGAAGCGACCAGTCTACAATGCTGGCTGCTCAGCTGTTCTCCTCCCTGTCGCAGTTTTCAGCTATGGCAGTAAAACTAAAACTACAATGGAATGTGAACGAGAAGGTGACGAATGAGGGCAGCATGACCCGCTGCCCTAAGCCCATTGGTAAAGGACAGCATGCAAACAGACAAAAACTCCTAACGACCTCCCTTCACCTTCCCCCGTGGAGCCCCAATGTCCATCCATGTGCACACCCGCCCTGAGATATCGAGTGGCCAGCCAACAAAGATCAGTCGATTTCTTTGTGTGCTGGACCACTATGCATACCCGCCTTTATGACGAAACCTGAGATTCAGACGGATCCATCCTCAAAATGTCCTCTGCCGCTAGAAGGAGACGTGACGTGTCGGGTATATAGATGATATCTGGTATGCGTGGGGCGGATGTCGGTCTGGCACGGGGAAGCGATGATGCCCATATGTTGCCTTCATCAATGCTCTCGTGAAACTTTTTTGGGTATTTCATCGACAAAACAACGATGTTCATGTCGTAGTGTTTACTCGGGTCGCCACTTGCGTTTTTTCTGAGCCTGTCCCTGCACATTCCAGTTAGGAACTATGTGACCTCAGTAGCAGCTGCGCGCACGAACAAGAAACCAAGTTAGCTTGTTAGGCTGCGCGAGTCGGAAAGGCCATTACGTGCCCTAGAAATGGGATCTTCCTGATCCACTGAGGCCAAAGCGGGGCTGGCCGGGCTGGGTCCCATGATTGGTTCTTTTGAGGTGAAGGACCTGGTATCCATGGGCGGGCGAAGATGAGACTGAGGGTGCTCGTTGGTGCTGGCCTTAACCCTCGACTGCTGAGCCATGTCCCTTTCTCGGTTCTTCTCCAGCAACTGACCACCGAGGGTCGCGCACTTGAGGATAGTCTGGATGAGGTGGTTCTGCTGCAGAGGTTTGGACAGGTACTCGTCCATCTGTGCCTGGATGCATTTCTCACGATCACCCATCATGGCGTGGGCTGTCAGTGCAATGATGGGAGTACGGTACGAGCCTAGGCTTCGCTCGTACTCACGGATCTTGCCTGTCGCCTCAAAACCGCCCTACGGGGTGGGATTAGCTTGCACTGAAGATTGACTAGAAATAAAAACCTCGAAACTTACCATGATTGGCATCTGGACATCCATGAGAATAACATCGAACTTCTTCCTCTTGATGGCCTCAACAGCCTCAAGACCATTGCCAACGACGGTGACCACGTGGTGGTACTTCTCAAGAATCTTGACGGCGAGCCTCTGGTTGACCCGGTTGTCCTCAGCAAGGAGGATTTCGAATGACTTGGTGTTGTCGGCCAAGGAGGGCGTGGCTCGGTTCTCGAGGGCAGGAATCATGCCGTTTCCGAGATCGACAGCAGTACAAGGTGTAGTCATGTACGATGTTATGCCCAAGTCCAAGCAAGACTTTAGGTTCACATGGACAACGGGCGCCAGAAGAACAATAGGCAGGTACTTGAAGTCGTCAACGGACCTGAGCCTCCTGGCCGTGTCGATGGAGTCGACAATGATGACGTCGTACGGCATTGCCTGGGCGTCCCGTACGTCGGTGAGCAACGGGTTCTTTTCCGAGTCAACAACGACAGGCTTCAGGCCAATAGTGGAAAGCATTGTCTTGATTTGGTTTCCGTAGCCGGACTGCGCCTTGTCGACGAAAAGAACCTCGTGGCCCTTGTAAGGCTTAATTTGCTTCTCAATAATCTCGACGCCGAGGTCGGACAGGCGAACGCGGCACGTGAAGTGAAATTCACTACCTTGACCGTGCTGGCTCTTGACCCATAAGTCACCGCCCATCAGCTTCACAAGGCGCTTCGAAATGGACAGGCCGAGGCCGGTACCGCCAAACTTCCTGGTCATGGAGCCATCGGCCTGCTGGAACGTGTCGAAAATGAGATCAAGCTTATCTGCTGCAATACCAATACCAGTATCAGTGACGATGAACTCGATAGCGTACTGATCAGGGTTGCAGGCCCAAACCACGGGGTCGGCCTTCTTGATCGTCAAGCTAACTTCGCCGTGCTCAGTGAACTTGATGGCATTGCCGACCAAGTTGAGGATGATCTGCCTAAGACGGAATGAATCCCCAATGACGTGGTCTGGCACCGAGCTATCGACGCGGTATGTCAAGTCGAGGAATTTTTCGTTCGCTTTGACGGCTAGGGTCTTGAGAGCGTTGAATACAGTTCCACGCAACGTGTACGGGATTTCCTCGATGACCATCCTGCGAGCCTCAATCTTGGACAAATCCAGGATGTCGTCAATGATTGTCAATAGACTGTTCGCTAGACTGTTGACAATGTTCAGCATCTCTCGTTGGTACTGCGTCAAGTCCGTATCGAGTGTCAGCTGGGTCATGCCGATGATGCCGTTCATGGGTGTGCGAATCTCGTGCGACATATTTGCCAAAAACTCCGATTTTGTCTTGTTGGCCAGTTCTGCTGCTTCGCGAGCTTGCGTATTCCTCTGGATGCTATCCCGTAGATTGGACACCATCTGATTGATTTTTCGTTTAAGTTCGTCCATTTCACCGGAGGCCTCCACTTCGACAAGTTTCGTGAAGTCTCCGTCTGTCGCTAGGTTGGTGATGTCCGAGAATGCCCGCACTTGAGTAGTCTGTTCGGCCCGTTAGTTTCGAGGTTCCGATTAAGGGAGGACTGTCAAACTTACCAAGTTACTAGCCATGGTGTTGACGTCCGTCGTGATCTCGCGCCAACGGCCCTTCAGACCGGCTGGGTCTGCTTGCGCGCCCATCTTGCCGTCGACGCCAACATCCCTGGCCACCCGTTGTACCTCATTGCAGAAGTTGGACAGCCTGTCAACCATATTATTTATGGTTTCCTTGAGGACCCGTATTTCTCCTTGTGCCTCCACTTCAATCTTTTGACTCATGTCCCCGTTGGCAATGGCTTGGGTGACGGTTGAAATGCTTCGAACCTGCAAAGTAAGGTTCGATGCCATGGTGTTGACGTTTTCGGTGAGGTCTTTCCATTTGCCCTCCACGTTGTCAACCTGGGCTTGTCCACCCAGAGTTCCGTCGGTGCCGACTTCCCTGGCAACTTTGCTGACCTCGAAGGCGAAGGTTCCAAGACGGTCAACCATGGTGTTGATAGTGTTCTTGAGATCGAGGATTTCACCCCTTACAGGCACTCTTATCTTCTCGGTGAGGTCACCGTTCGCGACGGCGGTAGTGACCTTGGCAATTGCGCGCACTTGTGTTGTCAAATTCATCGCCATGCCGTTAACGTTCTCCGTGAGATCTCTCCAGGTTCCCTCAACGTCATGAACAGTAGCCTGGCCACCGAGTCTACCTTCCGTGCCGACCTCTCTGGCAATCTTTGTGACCTCCCGCGCGAACTGTTGAAGCTGGTTCACCATGGAGTTGATAGTTGACTTGAGATCGAAGATTTCTCCCCGGCAATCCGCTTGAACCTTTTGGGTAAGGTCGCCCTTGGCCACAGCAGTCGTTACCTTGATGATGTCTCGCACTTGGGTGGTTAAATTGTTTGCCATGGCGTTGACATTGACGGTTAGTTCATTCCACATGCCCTTGACCCCTTCAACGTCAGCTTGACCGCCAAGTATACCCTCAGTTCCGACATCGCGAGCGACTCGAGTGACTTCGGAGGCAAAAGTTCGTAATTGGTCTACCATCGTGTTGATCGTTTGTTGCAGTTGCAGGATTTCTCCTCTAGCGGGGCGTTCGATTTTCTTGGTCAAGTCACCGTGGGCGACTGCAGTTGTTACGGATGCGATTTCTCGCACTAAAGTGAGGTCAGTATAGCGCCTCGATATACATCAGGGAAAAGGGGAGGGGGACTGACCTTGATCCGTGAGATTTTGAGCCATAACGTTTACTGTTTCGATTCGTTAGCGCCATGCCACTGAAAGGCGGGCTGCACTGCGGGCATACCGTTGTCCGTGAGTTCTTTCCAAGTGCCGTCGACACCTTCAATGCGGGCTTGGCCACCAAGCAAACCCTCGGTTCCGACTTCGCGGGCGACGCGGGAGACTTCGCTTGAGAAAACCTGTAGCTGATCCATCATGGTGTTGATTGTCCGTTTGAAAGTTGTGATTTCGGGGTCCATTTCCACAGTGTTCATGCGAACCTTTTTGGAAAGGTCTCCGCGAGCAACAGCTGTGACAATTTCACCGATCTCCCGCAGGGCCTTTTGGAAGGCTTCGTTTGCCTTTTGGTGCTTCCATAGCTCCCGTTCCAAAGTGGCGACTCGTTCCTGTTCGATCTTGAAGAATGCCTGTTCCTGGAGTTCCTTCTGCTCGAGAAGCTGGGCGCTGACGCTGCTGATTTCCTGTCTGGCGCTGGAGATACCTTTCTCCTGGTCAAGCACTTTCTCTTGCAAGCTTTCCAAGGCTTCGTCAGTCAGCGGGCTGTCTGCGAGGCTTGGATCGGCTGTGGCGGTACCTTCGCGTTGGAACTTGGGTCTGGGGATCGGGCGGCTGTTGGACGATGTCGGCGATGGGTCGTCGGAATCGTCGCCGCCGAAGATGGAATCGTGGACTTCATTGGGTGTCTCCGGGAAGGCTACGGAAGCCTGGGCTCTGCTCTCGAGTTTTTCGATTCTTTGAGCGAGCTTGGCCAGCTCGTTTTCGAGGCTGCGTTTTGCGGGGGTGTCACGGCCAGGGAGCTCGATTCGCGCATCGACCTTGAAGGGGAGAGACATGGGCGTCGTGCCATCGGCGGCAAGGGATTGCACGATGGCCGCGGCGGCGGCCAGTGCTGAATCGTCGACCATCTTGGAATTACTGAGGCCGTGCGATCGAATCGACAAGCAGGGCAGAGCACGCTGCTTGTGATACTTGTCGAGTGGGGGTTTGGGGATGGTCGCGAGAAGGTGGCCGAGGCTAGAGGGGTTTGGATGGGAAAGGTCGAGCGGGTATAGATCAAGAAGAGTTGTGGTCAACCGGCAGCATATTAGCTCAGTAAGTGCCTGGAACCTCGGTAAATATCGATAAACCGTATCCTAGAGGAGGTGGTAGGAACAGAGTCTTCCCACTCGCCTGAACCACGTCGATTCAAGGCGTCAAAGACGATAACGCTCCTGTTTTTTCTTTCTTATTTTTTCTTCTTCCTGCGGACTGAAGGTGTTATGGGTAGGGGTGGAAATTCGGGGGTGGTAGGGAGGAAGGAGGGAGAAGTGGTACAGGTGGGTTGACAATCCGAGAAGACGCGAGGGTAAAAAGACGACGCACGAACCGAGCAAATAGGGAGCAGACACGCCCCCAAAGTGGTCAGGCGGATAAGTAGGACGAGTGAGCTGCTAGAGCCTAGAAGTCGCGAAAGAGCAGAGAGCAGAGCAAAAGAAGAACTACAGGCGCAGGACCAGGAAGAGAAGAGATAAGGCGGAACATGAAGTACCTTAACAAGGGGGGGCAAACGGATACCACAAGCGGACTAAGGAGGGCGGATGTAGGGATTGGGGTGGGATGGGATTGGCGAGGGGGGGCACGGAGAAGAAAAGGTGGAGAGGAAGATTGGTCGATGAGGCGAACGGTGAAGCTCGAGAGACGGGACAAGTGAGCACCCTAAGGTGCAGCGCTGCGCAGTATATTTTTTGGTCTCCATCTCCCAGTCTCCTATTCTACTCGCTTTTGTCTGAAGCTGGTCTGCCAAGTTCGGGGGACCGGGTCTCTGTACAGCAGTGTACACAGTACTCGAGATCAGCAGTCAGCCATCCCTGCTGCGAGATGTACTTGTACGCGGTGTGAGGTGAGATGTGATGCGGTGCGTCGAGGATTTCAGAGTAAATCAAAATAGGAGGGAGGTACTCGAACCATACTAGATAAGGTACCCAACCTAGGTACCTACGGGGGGAGTTCAAGAAGAGGAGATGCGGAATGGAGCAAGGCAGCGCTAGTATAGTTCGGCCCAACCGTGCTTGTATCTTTGCCGGCGAGACTTGCGGCAGTAGTACTTTCTCAGTCGAGCAGCGAATGAGACGGTGGCATATGCGGGGCGTCTCGGCCAGGGGTGAACGGAGGAGCCTCTATCGTAATGCAATTCGCTCTTCAAACCGCGGCCGACATGGAATACGAATGGTGATCGATCGAGGTTTTTTCCCAACACAGCACAAGCGTCGACGCCCGGAAGGGGCTGTTGGTGGGTAGATAGGGATTTCGCCGGTTAGCATTGGCTCGAGATGCTGCTTGCGCCCCTCCTCCAAGCCTTGGGTGTGCCTTTGTTGGTGTACGGAGTACTGTACGCGAGTTTGGAGGCCGATAAAAGTCCTGCGACGTATCGTACACCGTGCCTGGGTACGTGGGTACCTAGGCAGTCTCCTTTCGTAGCCTTTTCTCCTTCAAACCCGGCTCAGCTTCCTGTTTTTTGTGCGGTCATCTCTCTCCAGAGGAAGGCCAGGTCGTGCGTGTGGCATGCGTGCCACTTATTTACCTAGTCCATGCTGCTCTGTGACATACCTAGCGTACTCCTCCTACCCACCATTCGTCTTCCCCTCCCCGTCTCCTTCGGCTGCCCCTGCCGTCAAGAATGAGTCTACACCCCGTCTGGCGATTCTGCCGTGCTAGCGCATTCGGACCGTGTTGACCGCTGCCGCCACTGGTCGAAACAACCTGCCTGATATTGTTCGTTTCCAGGCCTATAGTGTACACAACAACAGACGAGTGAGCAGGGGGGCGTACAGAGAGGCAGTAAGGGGGGATCTTGTGGCGGTTTGGGCACTTGCAGCAACGCTTTTTTGAGATAGCCTAGCGTTGGCTGCTGGATAAGGACGTCAGTTAAAACCGTTTTCTTTCGCACCTGCTGTGGGGATAACCAACGCATCTTTCTCCTTGTGGAACCACCCGACTTTTTCTCGCCAGACTCGTACGGTCTCGACGGAAATAGGGGTCCTTGAGACTAAGCAGACAAGGCATACCGGCCATCTTTCATCCCGCTGCCCCGTCCACAACTTTCGTCGAAACCAAACTACAGTCTAAACTAAATGGCGTGCTGCCGCCCGCCCTCCCAAGGCCTGCTCGAGGGAAAATCTGGCAACGGCGATTGGTAGCGACGACGTCTCCGTACCCGAAGGCAAGGTAGTATTTTCAGCTGGATGACGGCGGGAGGCTCCTGGCCGCCCCCATCTGCTATCCACCAGTGTCCCTTGCCGCCTCCAGCAGCCATGCAGCTTTGCGTTGCATCCCCCGTATCTCCACAACTTGCAACCGCAAGCTCCTCGCCGCCACTGTGCCCGTTATTGCTGCGCCGTGCCGCCGTGCCAGTAATACCAAGGGCAAACAACGGTGCCTCGAGCTAAGGGGTGCCTGTCTCCACGGCCCGCTTCGGATCCAGTGTCGAGTCCAGAGCCACAGTGGACAGGCTAGGTTGCCAGAGTCAGGTCCTTCGTCCCGCGCCGGGCTGTCACATGGCATATCAGGGACCGACCGTGTTTCCCAACCTTAGCCTTCCCTACTGTTTGGATTGCAGGCGCCGGGAGCCGGTTCCAGATTTGGCACCTGACTTCGAATCGAGATTGGGACATGAGCGATGGTGAAGACAGAAGGCATAAGCATGGTGTCCAAGGATCGCGATGGCCGATTGATTGTCGGACCGCCTGCCGCAGGCCGCATCCTCGGTTCATCCAGCCGGGGATGTGCAGGTAGGCAAGATGGGCAAGGTTGGGTACCGGTAGTCGACTGGAGTGGGCATTCAGATGAAGTCAACTCAGCCGCACAGTGTGCTCGGCTGGCCCTGCCGATGACCGGACAGTAGGGATGCAGCGTGCTAAAGGGGGACAAGAGCACTGTAGTGGTAGACAAGAATATTGCGTTAGTAGATGGTGTAAAGAAAGTGCCTGAGTGAGTGAACTGTGTGATCTGCTGACCGTGCTAGCCGTGAAGTAAGAGGTTCAAGGGTCCAGGTCTGAGCCCCCGTCGTCCGTTCCTTCTCATCCTGCATCCTTCCCCGCCCCCTGTCCTCCTCCCGCTCTGCTGCTTCCTGTCTCCTCCAGCTATGCCCGAAATTCAAGGAAATGAAAACCCTTGGCTTGTAGGTGGCTAATTATATTAAAAAGAATGAAGGGAAGCGCGTAACAATGAAGTAAAGAGCATTGGACGCGAATCGCGGCTTCCATCTGCCGAAATAGCTCTCGGCAAATGGCCGGCCTGCCGCCCCCCCGTTGCTTCGCGCTCCAGCAGGGAACCCACACTTGCTTGTATGATGTACTCCGTACCGCATCGCTACTTGTTCGCCACCATTCAAAAGGATTGCCCGAACGTCCATCTTCACTTTCCCACAAGATGAACGACACCTTCGGACACTGACCAGCCTACCATGATCGTCAGGTTGTCATACTTCAAGGCAATCCGCTTGTCAGCCCAAATATATGGCATATCGTCCCAAGATCATCGCCCAGCGCCTTCTTCATCCGTTTCAGGTCTTCGCATCGCCCATCCTTTCATTACAACCGTATCGCCGGGTTGGCCTCCAGCAGATCAAACTCCCTAATCACAGGCCTTCAACGCCAATCCTTGCTACTCTGCCTCCCTGTCCCCCGCGTGTCGACTGCTTTCCCCAGAAAAAGGCTTGCAGCGCAGCCGGCCATTCGATCAACCGCCGTCTTCGGAATGCAAGACAAGCTGAGCCATGTACCTATTCGCGACTGGGTAATTACCGAGGCCCTGCTCCTATGTACACCACTGTACTCCACATCGTTTCTTTCCTTGTGACTTATCTACGATGTACATAGCCATGCCAGGGACATACCGCCTGCCGAGAGCCTCAAGACGTCGACGTCACTGTGGTCCAGTGCAATCGCTAATCTGGTTCGACCCGAAGCCACCTCGTCGCGTCTCGAAGCAAGCAATTGACTCGAGTTCCGCTGGGTACTCGCCCAGGATCTGCATTTTCTTGGCCAAAGTCTCTCTCAAGTTGTTCCGAACGGACAAGGGCGATGCTAGTATCAGAGTCCTGTAACCGTCTGCCTGATAATGTCCTCGGCGGCTTTTCCCATCGAACCACTCTTTCAGCCGCCTCAGCTCAAATGCTCGACTCCCGTCAGCTCAGTCTGGAACTTCACCGACCACTCTATTGCTGCACCCTTCGTCACAGCTGCCCGGCTACTTGATAGCTGTCTTGGGCCTATGTCAAACCGCCGAACCCTCAGGAGAGTACTGCAGAGTACTCCGGAGCTTTCGCGTATGTTAAATTGCTGAGGCTTCAGACGACGAATCACAGTGGCCTTGGTCGGCGTATATACCGGTCGTTTTCCCACAACACCAGGCACCGCTAAAGCTTCACAACCACTTAGGTAAGGCTCGGCCTTTAACTCAGTCGGTCCCCACACTTGCACCAATAAGGAAAACACAGAAGGGCATACCGTACGAGAACAGCAAACTGATTCCGCCGGCTCAGCCTATTTTGGTGCGATTTCACCGCCACCAAAGCCAGGCTGCAATATTGGTTGGCGACTCTGGGCTGTGCTTGCGAAGGAAATATGATCTCGTTCCGGTTTTCGTCAGTCTTGGGTGTCCCTGGAACGGTCTGTTTGTCACAGTAGGAAAAGGTGCGTCAGAACCATACCATCCCGTAACAGCAATTGCTAGGTGTGTCCTAGTAAACTGACCTCAGGGCTTCACCTAGACCACATGGCATGCTGGCATGCTCCAATAAGCATGCAGTTACACAATGCCGAGCCAACGTATTGTCCAGCATATCACCATGGAGGACCCTGCAGCAAACTTTGACTTGTATCGATGCTCCGGTCGATATGCGCCCGAACCATGAGCTTGCTAGCCGAGAATCCCAAGGGCGCTGTCACTTCCGGACTAACCGTCCGCTAAGCCGCGAGTCCCACCAGCCTCAGCGCTGTTCTCGACAGAACCCTTTTGCGAGCCCTTAACCCACACAAATCCTAAGCCACTGACACTTGATCCAAAAACGATCGAGTGGATTTCGCAACCAGACGGTGCTAGGCAATTAAGTAGGGCCACTACGCGAACCACGAAAGCAGCCCATTTCTCTCCAACTACCACGCTTTGACTTGGACAAAGTTTTTGTTTTTCTTCTGGATCACGGAGGCGTTCATCCCCCCCCTCTCACTCGTCTCGTCCAGTGAAAGGACGGCTTATACAGAGTGAGTATCCTGGACTGAAATCGGGGCTCGCACACTTGCCACTGCAACCTGCATCCACCTGGCATGCTTAACGTCGGTCACCGCTTCAGGCCTGCGTTTTATGTCGATGACAGGTCGACCAGGCTTCCCATCGAGTCGGTGTTTACCGATGGGAAGGAATGCAGGGGCTATCATGACCTCTGATTGGTCTTCTCATCACCCTCGTCACGTTTTGTTACACCAATCATTGAGGAGGATTGGATACCTATTGGGGCAATGTTACCCTGTCCAGCCTCCGTTGCCGCAACGGTGGGCCTTTGCCAGCGGGACTTGAGGACCACATTGAGGTTCTAGCTTCCGCTGCTTCCTCCGTCTGTCTTGGCTCGGGCTAGCTACGAAATGCTCGGCAGGTGCTTGTCGGAACTGTGGCTTCATCTGCTGCTGTTGGCAACGGCCGGGGAGTACATTATTTGTCTCCCCCAAACCATCAGCACCACGCCTGAGGCAGCCGAAGGACTACCGACTTGCACGCAAATACCCATCACACGTGGATGCTAAGGTTTCAGGATGAAGAGCGTAATGCAACATTGGGGGGTACGTTGCGTGCGACTTGATTTGCCCAATATTGGGGGGCTGTTTCTCTTCCTTACGGCTATCAAATGACGCTGGCTGGCCATAGGAGCCCGACGTCGCCGTCCGAGTCAAGCTCCTGCCGATCGGGCGACTACCACTAACTAGCCTCACCCGCCAATTGAAGGGACCGCTAGAGAAAATGGTCCATGGCTGCGGGGATTCTTGTAATTTCCGTCTGGTATAACGGATGCTCGTCCGTTTTGTTGGGTCTCTTTCCCGAGACACCAAAGGCTTTTACCTCCCCTATGCCTTCACATTACCGCCTAGAGGCCCAAGCTTGGGGGATCATCCCAGAAGGCATAACTCAATCTTTCTACTGGCACAAGCATATCACCATCTTGACCGGTAAGTCATGCAAGGACAAGCTGAGAGTCGTCTTGACACGGGAAGCTTCTGTATGGGGCCCGGGGAAAATATATTTCTGACATGGCAGGGCCAGTTAATATACTTTGACTTTGAGACCTGACCAGGCGGTTCCGATTTCCCCAAGGTTACACTAGTCTCGATACCCCAAGGAGAACACTCCGAGTGATGTCCGCAATGGCCTCCCTAGGTGGCTTGCGACGACCATCCTGCGCCGTGTGCTGCTTTCTGATACCGCCAGGCCCTACCTAACTAATAGGTACGACGATCGCAATATCCTCTGATCGACTTGACTTGGAGTTTATAGTACATTGTGTGGCACTTTGAACTGGTGACGTATGTTGTCCTCTTCACATGCGCGTATGCGACTATCGTTCAACGGGCAATCAAAGCAGAGTTGCAAGGGTGCCTTACGATGTCCTCAATGAACAAGACTACTGGACCTTGGTAGCCACAGACTATTTTCTGTTTCACCCAAATTGGGTTTTTCTTTATTTCCTATCAGAAACCCCGTTTTGCTTTCGCTCTCCGCATTAGGATCAAGTCAGGGGTCCAACATGCGTTTTGGGCTTCGGCCGGCTTCGCGACGTTTGGCGTTCGGCCATCGAGGCGCCTTATCACAGAGCCGTTCTCGACCGTTTATCGAACCCGTCAACGGACATACTGCGGAGTCACCCACTGAATCTGCCCCGGGCCGACCCCGAGTCTCCCCCGCGCAGGCGGAATGTGTTTGTGACAGTGGTCATACCCGCCCTGCCACTCCCAGGATAATATGTTTGTGTCGGTCTCGAACCGGTCGATATGTGCGATCATCTTGTGCCGAGATAGGATGAGCGAGTACGAGCATCGACCTCATGGGTATGCAGGCCGCATGACCTCGGCATCTGTGATGTTTCATTGACTTTGCATTGTGTTGGGCGTACTTGCCTTGTAGGGCAGAGTGAGGTTATTGTCCAATGTAACTTGGACAAAGCATTGGCTCGACGTTGGCGCATTGATGGACACGGGGGCCACCGACCACCCTTGCGATCTGGCCACGCCGAGATCCTAACGCTGCTCCCTGCGTTTGCCATCTCCGACATCCACAAGAGAGGTCGCCGTCACTCACCTCGGGAGAGTCAGGTCGATGGGATTCGAAGCCGAGCCTCCTCAAGGATTGCAACTATGCCGGGGGATTCCGTACCGTGGCATAATGCGGTATTGGTTGACATCCCCCAGAAGTGATACTGATAAAGTGGGATTGGAGCATCTTGAAGAGCTACGCGTCGCCCTGCGCAGCAAACGCCGCGAGCTAGCCAGCCGTTATCGAGCAAACCATACGGCGCGGCGGGTGCCGTTCGACTTGGCCAACGTCGGAGAGATGAGGGTTGAGGTGGCACGACCCCCCCCCCCTCCTCTGCCGTGTCTCACACTAGGTTTGGATGTGCATACCGCATAAAGGCCTCTTGACTGCCCCTTTGACGTGAATGCTCTCTTCCATGACCGAGATTGTTCTTAGCTACGTTTTTCAGCAACAACCCGCCCATTTGCGGCAGACATCGTATCCATGAGGTGACGGCAGGTGGACAGCCTCAAGCTTGTGACACATACTTATGGACGCTACACGACGGGGAGTGGGGCAATGTCATGTTCCTTTTCAACTACCTATGTTCGTTTGGCAGGTTCGGCGAAGGAAAGGGGTGGGTTTCGCCGTTCCAAGAGAGCCCGGCTGGGCCGTATTCTGGAGAACCTTCGGCGTCGGCGGGTCGGCCTAGATGAGACCTTTTTCCCTGTGAGCCCGCGCCGCATCTGGGCCACTCTTTCTAAACCAGGGGATCGCCGGATAAGGTAAACAAACTACGTGATTATTGTTTTGTCCTCCACCACCAATTATGGAATCGTGGGCAAGTACAAGCGCCCCCTCCCTTCCCAGAAAGCATATCAGGAAAGCCAAATCACCTACACCCCCGCAGCCGCCCCCCCTCTTTCTCTCTCACACACACACTTACTCCCCTCCTATCATGCTCCCTCTTCCCCTAATCATAATGACGGTTGCCGCCGCCGACGAAGTAAACGAAATAAGCAAAGTATTAAGCGTAACGGAAGGGGGTGGGGGGTATCTACATGTAGCCCGTGATGCCGTCCAGAAAAGAAAAGAAAAAAAAGCCGCTACTGGATACGCTCATTTGTACAGTGTGCTTTGTGTGAAGACCCTTGTGGTGATTGGTGTTGGTATTTCGCGGACGTCATGCTCGTTTCCAGCCTCTTCATCGTTATTGCTCTCTCCTGAATTGGTATCGAAATAATCCCCCCCTCCCCAACTGAACCCCCCCCTCTAATGAGGATAACAGATAAGACAGAAAAAGCAATAGTATCATGGAGCGGGGAAAACAGGAAATTCAAGAAATTTGAGATAGCCAGCGCCTCGCCATGCCCGCCCTGCATTGCTGTGCTACGACTCCCCATGCGCCGTCGATCACATCTCATCGTCTGGGCAGGTTGTTAGCCCGGTATGCAGACGCCCCCCCCGTGTTCCATCCCTGGTTGACGCTGTTCTTGACAATTAGCGCCGCAGCCGCCGCAGCGGCCTGGCGCTCTTTTTGGCGATGTCTCTCCCGGAGGTAGTTGGCTGCTTCAGGCCTCATGCGGAGGATGCGGAGGATCATGTCGTCGCTGGGATCCGCCTGGGCCTCCTTGCGCTTCTCCTCCTTGGCCTTCCTCATTGTGCCCAAGTTGCGGCTCATCATGATGCTCTTGCCGCGTCGGATAGTGCCCATGCTGGCAAAAGCACCTGGCCCACCGCTAAAGGTCGGCCCGAATGTTGCAGGCGCCGAAAGACGGTTTTCGTGCTTCTCCTGGAGCAGCATCTGAGTCGCGCGCTGGGCGTTGGCAGCCGCCATGCGCTCAGACTCCCGAATCAGATTGTCGGTCTGCTCAAAGTAGAAGAAATTCAGGGCTGCCAGTTCATGCCACTTGGGAGACTTCAGAACGTCCTGCGGCACACCCAGCTGCTCTCCGGAGTCGTCCTTCGCATTGAAGAACTCGAACAGTGAGTTGAGCCACTGGTAGACAATATCAAGCTCCTTTTGGGACAAGGGCCTTTGCGAAGATGGCTTTTCGGACAGGGGTGGTACCAACAGGTGCTCAATAGCCTGGAGGACCTCCTTCCACAAACGTGTCATGACCGCCAACATCGTAGCGTCCGTCAGAGTTTGCTTCATGATGGCGAAATTTTCGTCAAAGTAGTGGAATAGCGGCTGCAAAGCGCCTTCAATATCGCTGGCCGTCGTGACGGTTGGCATCGTTGAAGCTCTCTTCTTCCACAGGCCGGCCACTTGAGAGCCGATGCCACCACCTTTGACCAAGCTTCGCAGGGTCTCGTGAGAGATTGTGGCGCTGATCTGAGCCCGGAGCTGGGGTGTCGGTCAGTAACGAATCCATACCCTAACGTCAATGAACGTACCTTATCGGTGATCTTGCGAACCATATCTCTCTCCGTTCTCTTCAAGTGTCGGAACGCCTTTCCAAAGTAAAACTGGATGTCGTCTCGCTCGCCTTCCATACTCACACGCAGCAGAATCCTGCCTTGCGTGTCCAAATCGAGCCAGTACTCGCGGGGCAAATAGTCACTGAAGTGAATGGGGTCGACCTTGAGCGAGGTGCGACCGACAAAGTCATGATCGCCAAAGGTGTCGTAGTCCCAGATGGTGGCGATGATGTTAAGGGGGCTCGAGACTGTGATGTCGACGGACTCGTCCCAGCGGGGGTTCAAGCTCTTATGAATAATGCGTGTCTTATAAAGACGCTTCTGGTATTCGTCTCCAAGAACCACGTAGGGGTCGCTGAAACCCCCGGGATCGCAGGCTTTGAGGTCTTCGGCCTCTACCACTTTGATCGTGAAGACGTATTTGTTAGGCCGTTTGGCTTGCTGCTTTCCAAGACCTTCGGCTCTTCGCAACACTTCAGCACACGCATCAACGTTCATAGCCTTTTCCAGCTTATCAAGCTCTTGCATGGCATGCTCGATGTTGTTGAGTTTGACAAAAGACTGACACATATTAGCAAATCGACATGGATTCAGGAGAATGTACAAACCTCGGGAAGGAACTGGAAGGGCTCAGGGGCGTCCTTCGTGTTCCAGGCGTCTCGAGCATATTGGGCGTACTGCATGAACTTCTCTTGAGCTGTTTTGTTCGCGGCGATCTCTTGTGCCGTGGGCCGGTCCATCTCTTTCGCAAAGCGTTTCTCGAGCTCATCGCAGTACTGTCCGATGCCAGCCGCGTAGGATCGTGCCAGCGCCGTCATGAATCTAGCATGGTGGACATCGCTGTCCCACTCGAGCTGGTAGACCTGTTCCATGGTTTGATGGAACATCAAGAATATATCAATGACGGAAGTACTGTGCCGCTCGGCATCCGTAGGTATTCTGTTTGGGTCGTTGGTACGAACTTGGAACGAATCTTGACTGATGGCACCATCGACTACTTCCACCATAACGTTCTCTGCGTTGCGAACCCATCGCCAAACAAAGTCCACAAGCAGTTCCTCGATCTGGAATTCGAAAGGCTTGTCCGGCAATGCGGCATGGTGCGTGCGCCGCATTTCGACCAGCTCCTTGTAGAGATCAAAGCCATCCTGCATGTTGATTTCCATGTCCTTCTCCTTGGCGACCGCAATTGTCCGCTCAATGATGTGTTGGGCATCCCGCTCGTAGCTAGGAAACATGACCTCCACCAAGATCTGCCATATTTTGACGCCCATAATCTCTGGAAGATTTTTGTACCGCTTCTGGATCTTATTGGAAAGCTTGGTGACCGCCCGTCCGAGTTCAACAACGTGGGTAAACTCCCATTCCGAGGCATGGTTAGGTAGTTTCTCGTGGACAAAGACGTCGTAGGCGTCGGTTGCGGCACGTCGCAAACCTTCGGTAAGATGCACAGCGAACTCCTGGACCTGCTCGGGCCTTGCTGGAAATGCAGGGTCGGATTGAACATGGTCCTCCAGCAGAGTCATGACCGACCCGATGTTTGGTGGTTTGGGACCGTAGCAGTTGAGCATCAAGTTGTAAAGATCCCGCAGCAGAGCATCGTAGAGACTGTTCAGCGTCTGCTGATATACGGCAAAATCGTGCATCGTCCAGCGGCTTTGGTCGATATCGCGCAGACCGATGTTGTATTGGTACAAGTGTGGCGCTTTCTTCCTCTCCGGTTCCGATGACTTTGCGTTGTCCATGACCACAAGGAGATCATCGGCCAGAATCTCTCCGTCAAGAAACTTCTTGACGGCTACCTCAATGAAGGCAATGAGTCTTGAGAACTGCGGCAGCCGCCAGTAGACGCTTAGCTCCATGAGGAGATCCTTAGACGGCTGCGAGAGTGGGGTGTATTCCGCCGCCGGATCAGCATGCAACTGATCGTAAGTCATGCAGTCTTTCAGAATGGCCTTGTAGAAAGCCCTAGAGTCGTTGGGGACAAAAGTGTAAACAACCTCGTCGAAGGCCTGATTCGAATCATCGAGAGACAAAGAACCAATGGAACTGTCAAAGTTCATAATGGATCCATCAGGGCTGGAGATCGATTTGCTGATTTCAGAGTACGACTGCTCTTCCCCAAAGAAGGTGGACTGAGGCCGTCCAGGGAGCGATTTGTCCGCTCCTGCCGTCGACGTCTTGGCCAGCTCGGGTTTGACCGTCAGTATCTCTAAAATGATTTGGGAAAGATGCGGTGCTTCGGCTCTCTTCCATTCTTGAAAAGCGTCTTCGAGATCGAAGTCCTGGCTTCTTAGAGCGCCGGGCGCATCCGAGGCCAGCCTTTGCTGGTAGTTCTTCATGTCCTTGATGGCGTTCTCTTCGGTCCAAACTTGGCGGTTGGCCTCGAGATCAGCCTGCACTTCGGAATTGGATCGACCAAATATGCGCGCTACAGTAAGAACCATCGGCATATCCTTAATATCGTAGCTCAAGGGGGCGGGGACCTCAATGTAACTACCTCCATCCCCGGCGGAATCGAGAGACAGGTTCTGGTCTCTAGTAAGTAGTTTATTCTCCAGTGTGTGCAACCGGCTCATCAGCTCGGGCCGGTCTCTGTCGTGCCCCTGATCTCGAAGAGTCTGAGCCACTAGCCTGATGAACATAGCCATGTGCCTGTCGGCTGTTTCTTTCCATGAATCATCCGTTGCCGATGTTAACTGAGCGTACTTCTGGTTGGCCTTGGTGGCAGACGAGTAAAACATGAGGACGTAAGGCTCAAGCTTGCGATCCTTCTCGACCGACTTTTGAAAATTCTTATCGGTGAATGCAGTGTATGCCTCAGCGAAGCTTCGCTTGAGAGCCGAGTCGTTGAAACCTTGCATAGGTTCCTTGCCTGTTAGAACGTTCTTAAGCCTCTTTTCCAGGGGTTTTTGGAAGCCGTGAGGCAACTTGATGCTGTTGGAGCCCGACGAGACAAATTGGCCGACCAGTTCAGTAACACTAGTGTGCGATCTCTGCGCGGGCTTCGGTGCGGCGACATATTGCTTTCGTTTCTGTCTTGGTTGGAGAAGGTAGTTGAGGTAGGCGACACGTAATGCAAAGGTGTAGGCGTCGTCGTGGCTGACAACGGTGATGTTGCCCCTAGATGCTCCTCGCGGTCTCATGCTGATTCGATTGCTGTTCGGGCGACGGCCCGGCATCCACGAGCTTCTGGACGCGGACGACATTGTCGCTGATCGTAACGGGTCCGGATATACGTGGGGTCGACGATCGGACGTGGACGACAACGGGGCTTGGATTTATCGGAGAGCTGTCATTCTCGTACCAGCGCAGAATGGCCAGCTATGTAGTCGGCGATGTGTCGACTGTCACCTTTTGTGAAGTGACCGGTCAGGAGTCTCGTGAAGGGGGTTTCTCGGCACGGAAGGGAGAACGGCTAGCTAGTCGGCCGGTGGTTAGAGGGGGTGAAGGTTATCGTGAATGTGGCCGCGGGTGTGGAAGGTGGTGGAGGTCAAGCAGCCGCTTGGGGACCCTCAGAAGGTTTGGGGGGTTGATGTTTGGTCCAGCAGGTGACACACGTCATTGGCAGAAAAGGAGACACGGTGACTACCGTGACCCTTGTACTGTTCAGGAAAAGGTGGCACGGTGGTACCTGCGGCCCTGCGCGGCGCTAAGCGGCCCCAGTCAGAGATAGCTATCTCTCTAGGGAGTCGAGGGGTCCTCACAGGGGGCCTATGGAAACAGGATAATACGTATATCGGGTATCGATGATGCCTGACGGGGCCGGACCACTGGTCACTGCACTTCTAGCTTGACACAATGATAGCTCAGTCTGCCACTTGGGTGCTTTGACGAGCGAACAGATGTCAAAAAGTGCAGTGTATCAGTGGCTTGCTTCTTGTGACAGAAGCATGGGCTCACGGTGCGACGGAGCTAAAGAAGCAGGGCACAATAGAGCGTACCAGCCAGAGCAGAGCATCAACATGGTCGGTCTGTCAACTAAATACTAGCCAAGATGGGGGTGGCTGCTTGACCTTTTTTCACTTGCCCTGTTCCTTCGGGCGATATGCTACTTCTAGCTCTTATAGTCATGCCTTGAACTCGATGTTCTTGACTGTTCTGGTAGCCACTTGCCCGAAATACAATCAAGCGACAATAAGGTGGACGGGGAGACAACATCGCCGGCCATGTGTTTCCACGCAATGTTTCTCGGCCATTTGTTTTGGCTTGTCGGTCTTTTCTTTCAATTCCTACATTCTCCAGTACTTCTCTTTCAAAAGCCCAAGAGCATCTCCGTGGTCATCCATGCCGGCGGAATTAGTGGTTTGTCTGGGGCGGCCTGAACGCGCATGCCCGATCTGTCGTGCTTAGCTTCTCATTTCCCGGCAAATCGACGATACGTAGCAATGGACGACCCGACTCTCAAGCCGCTGTACGGAGTACACTCACTACCTACATAGACTGCAAGCGCCAGCGTTTGCTGTGCCCTAATGTCCGTCCGTCCCAGTTTTCACCCAAGGGGGTGTGCCCCTTGTCCGCCGCTGGGGAACTGGGGATTGCATGGTTCATTGTTTATCTCACACGGCCGAGTCTGAATGCGTGAGCCGTAACAAGTCAAAAGGGCGAGATTGCTCAAAGCAACAGCGGGTTCATGTTGTAGGGAGCAAGTGATGTCCGCTGGCAAGCCATGAGTTCACGGCCGCATCCCCACTACTCATAGACACCTAGTTGCAATGATAGGTCCTTGAGAGCGTTTCCTGTGGAAAGCGAAGAACATGAATAACAAAATTGCTGGGAAGTCGAGGAATGACCAATTTGTTGGGATTTGAAGGAGCGAGCGCATCACTTGTTAATAAGCCGCCGCAGGAATGATCTTAGCTTCGCATCGACCAGACGGTCGTGCAGATGACGCCTGATGACAGACTGTGGCCGTTGACATTTGCGTTGCTGGAGGGGTGTTTTGAAACGGTTCGCTCTTTTTTATCCTTCCCCCGGTCAAGAACCGTAGTATCGGTTAGAGTTTGACAGACCTCAAGGGGAGAGCCTGTCTGCTCTTTGGAAGAGCAGACGAAAAAGAAGAAAGCCTTAGGACAATGAATCACACAAAGGCTAAACCCAAAGCCAAAGTGATTGAATCGGGTTCACAGACACAAAGTCTCTTCTGCTTCTTTGCATGCCTTTTCGACGATGCTCGAGATCCTGGAAGAGGATCAGCGATTGACTTTCAAACGGTCTGGCTTGACTAGTGTGTAGGAAGCTTCTCTCCAAGACCCGCCACCCTCGACCGCTACCTACCCCTTTTCTTGATACAGCGCAGAGATATATGTATGTATTGTCGGAAGGCTGCAGCACGTGCCGGTACAGGTTGATTCCCGATTCTCAGTTTTCTGGAACTCCAGACCAGATCAGACTAGGCTCAGAAGCAAGAGATCCATGATACGTGAAATCCCGGGTTTGAGAAACAAGCAAGGTCGTATTTCCACGGCGCAAGGTTCGGACGGACACCCTCAGAGTGTCGGGACAGGAGCTTGCCGTGCTGGCTTCGCTTCCCCAAGTTGAGAGGAGCAAACACGGCCAAAGGGCGAAGAGGTGCGGAGGCAGAAATGGCCAAACATATCATGTAGCTTGCGCGCCTGTCGTCGTCGAAGATGAGGAGATGAGGTACGCGCCTTGCGCAAAATGGGCTAAGCAGTTGGTGGTGTGGTGATCCCATGCGCTTTGGCTTACTGTCAAGGAACGTCTGGTTGTGTGCTGCCTGACCCCACCAAAAGACCGCCAATGATGGGGAATCAGAGAGGCCGCCGTGCTAAGGGGTCGTGGATGCTGTTCAATTCCCCAAACCGTACATAGTATACTAGGTAGGTAGGCACATGAAACTCGAAGTGAGAAAGAAAATGGAGCGTGCTTGATGCTGGTGTGGGATGAAGCGAACCGGCAAGGGTGCTTCACCAGTGCTCAGCAAAACTCGATCCGCGTACTTACATGCCATGGCCGGGATGATGGCGACCGCGTGCCATTTTCTCCATGGAATAATTCATCGTACAGAACCATCGCACCAGAATGGTTCTGTGAGAAATATTGGGTGGATTGAGGCCGATGGGCATGGGTCGGAATAAAAATGAATCGGCGCCAATCTCGTCTTTGCCCACCTTGAAGTGGGCTTGATTCGACGTCACAACAGGGGAGGGGACTTTGCATCGTCCATGCAAAGAGCGACCTACCCAGGAGGTGGGAGGTGGGTAGGCAGGTAGGTCCCTACCCAGGTGCCTACATGGTAGCCACATCTGTATGTACCTAGTCCACTATGTAGTGTACATAGCAGGGCCGAAGCCTCTCTGTTCCAGCGCATGGTGCCTTACTGATTCAGACGAGGTCGCATTGTACCTGACCTTACTTTTCACCTACAGTACGGAGTACTCCAGAGCAGGAAACGGCAAGCTGGGCCCAAAGAAGCCTGGACGGCTACCTAGGTACCTAGGTACCTACCTACCTGTAATTCACACTCCTGTATTCGTACTCTTGGTATATGTGACCTTCTGCTCGGAGTGATTAGCCGCGGCGAATCAAGTGGCCTAGACTTAATCGCGGGACCAGATGACTTACCTAGGTAGTACGACGACGACAACGACAGGAGGGGAAGTAGCAACGGCAGCAAAAGCAACAGGCCTCTGAGGCAGACGTGCCGCAACCTAGCAGTTCTTCCACCTCCGTCGATATCGCAACATTCAACATTTGACTCTTTAGTCATTCTCCTTCCACCATTCTACAACCACCACATTTTGCTGGCATTTTAGATCTCATTTTCCATTTCTTTCTCACCCCGTGGGCATTCGTCACCGTCCTCTCGCCGTCCTCAACCCCACCACTACCCCCTTCGCTCAGGCCGCTGGCGCCTTCAGCAGCGTCCTAAAGCTGGTTGCGCGCAGTCTACAGTCTTGTACCGCCAACCCCGTGGGTGTGGCTTGGCCTTGTCTTGCGTCGCCAAATGTCCACGATCCTGGCCAACTTGCGACCCCGCGCTGCGAAGCCCGACTACCATCTCAGAGGCGTCCCCTCCGCCTCACTCGCAACTCATTCCACCTCCATGAGCCGTTAACTTCCCGATCAATATCTCATCATGGGCATCGTTAGCAGCAAGCCTGAGGACGGGGCTGCCCTCTTTCTTAGAGACCAGAATCGACGTGCGATCTCCCACCCACCCCCCTCGTCTTGCTTGCCTGTTCTTGCATGCAGCCTTGCGCATTCACCTCCAGCTAATCCTTTCATACGCAGTATCCATAGCCTCTCTCGTCATTTCGAACCCGCGAAGGCGTTCGTCCATAAACATCGTTCCCAATGCTTTCCCTGCCACCAAAGTATCGGCTTCGCGCCCACTAGGCGACGGCAGTCCCATAGAATTTGTACAGGTTCGTCGGCGCAAACAGCGACACCCCTCCCCCCCCTTCGCCTCGAGCAGCGTGTGCTCATTTTTGCCTTTGCAGGATACCGAAGTCGTTACGAGCCCTGGTGGCCTCCCGAATTTTATAATAAAGCTCACCTGCGACGACGAGCTTGTCTTTAACTTTACATTCGTCATCCGCCAGGGACAGCAGTTCGTCACGAATGGCAGCGCCGACACCGTTGCTACGGTCGATACCCAAATCAGCGGGCTGACATACGTCTACGCCTCGACGCCGCGCGAGGTAGAAAACTTGGTAACAAGAGAGTTCCATGCGGACCCAAATCTACACAAGAACTCCAACGTCGAGTTGGTGGGCGACTTTGGCACCGGCGGCAACCCTTCGGTATCCTTCGAATGGACCTGGAAATGGAAGCCACCAAAGAATGTGGAAGATAGGGGCGGCGGATGGAGGAACACTTGCAGTGTATGTTGTTGGTCACCGAGCTCTTACCTGTCACATGTGCTAACCCTCTTTGCAGTTCGTCGAATATGATCCCCGCAACCACTGCCTGCACACTTTGGCTAGCTTCTCCTACTGGGTTGCGAGTAAGTCTTCACCTTTGTGACTCATTCGCTCACTGCCACTCACAATTTTACAGATCCAGCTTTGCCGCTCAGCCACCCTAACTCGCCGTCTCCTCCTTTCCTCTTGACCGCACCTCCCAAGATCCGAGTTGCCTCCTCTCAGTCTGTCGACTCTCGAATCAGCCACAGCGAACTGGAAGAACCCTCGTCGCCGCTGCCAGGCAATTTCTCTTCTACCACTATACTCCCTGGGCTACAATCTGCGCAGGAACCGATCAAGGTGGATGTCGCGTGCCCCAAACCAACCGATGATGTCCTCGTTCCAGACGACGGCCCGGTCTTCAGAGCGACAATAAAGGCATTGGAACAAAAGACGGGCAACATGCGGACGCAGATGAAGCGCGTGCTCAAGATGGCTAAGCAGGCGCATGAGGCGCAGGTAGAAGCCAACAAGAACTTCTCCGAATTCATCGACACCCTTCGCGAAGCTTCATCCACAAACGCCAATGCCGTGCAGCCGGCTATTGAACACTACTTTGACAAAATTGCCCGCGAAATCCTTTCGTACGAGCGAACAAACACGGTCAATCTCAAGCGCATTGTGATCGATCCGCTGGACAAGTTTTACACGGTCGATATTAAACAAGCCGAGTCGAAGAAACGGGATTTCGAGGAAGAAAGCAAGGACTACTATGCTTACGTCTCGAGATATCTTGGACAGCGCCATGACTCGGTCAAGGCTAAGAAACTGGCAGAAAGCGACTCCAAGTACCAGACGAAGCGCCGCAACTTTGAGCTCAAGCGATTTGACTACTCGAGCTTCATGCAGGATCTCCATGGTGGCAGGAAGGAGCAGGAAGTGCTTTCACACCTCACAAGGTATGCCGATGCTCAGACCAAAGGTTTTCTGGAGGCGGCCAAAAAGATCGACACTTTACTGCCACAACTGGAGGCGCTCTCGAGCGAAGTGCAAGAGGCCGACAAGGAGTATCAATACCAGAGGCGGGAACGGGAGGAGAAGAGAAGACTTCTCGAGAAGAGCAACCAGCCGTATAACGAGCCGGACCTTGGACCGGCGCCTGGTACCAGTGCTGGCCAAACCATGGCCTCAAATGGCAATGCACATGTCTCTGACAGCGATCTTGGCCGCGCCGACAGCACAGGATCGCAGCTGAAGATTGGGCTGTCCTCGGGCTCGAACCCTTCGGTGGCCATGGCATCTCCTGAGCTGACCAGGTCGCCCGGCAGCCTTGGCAATTCCTCGGTCGGAAGTCCTGCTCAAGCTTCGAAATTCAAGGGCATCCGTGACTTGGAAGAGAAAGACTACGGCCAGCTGTCTAGCGCCAGCAGCAGCGCCCAGCGCAAAGAGGGTCTGTTATGGTCTCTGAGCAAGGCTGGCAGCAACCATGTAGACCCGCGTAACTTGAACAAGCAGGGCTGGCATAAGTAAGTGCACCCAACCCGTTTAAGAAGTGGTAGTCATTCTGATCCGCAACAGGTTCTGGATTGTCCTAGACCAAGGCAAGCTCTCGGAGTATAGTAACTGGAAGCAGAGGCTGGATCTGCACAATGACCCCATTGACTTGAGGATGGCATCCGTCAGAGAGGCGCGCAATGCAGAGCGCCGGTTCTGCTTTGAAGTCATTACGCCCCAGTTCAAACGCGTATACCAAGCTACATCTGAAGAGGACATGAACAGTTGGATCACGGCCATTAATAACGCATTGCAAAGTGCGGTTGAGGGCCGCATTATGAGGGATAAGTCTGCTCCGAGTGATTCAGGTCATATTAAGAGAGACATTGGCTCCATCCTCACAGGCAAGAGCCCTTCCGTTGGGCACAACAGTCATCACACAAACTCGAACAGTGCACCACCCGTCCGCCGGATCACGGTTGGCGCTCGGCCCAGCACGCACAGGTCCACTAGTTCAACATACGACGAGAATCCCGACAAGCTACTGCAACTGCTTCGCGACAATGACCAAGGCAACTGCTGGTGCGCCGACTGCGGGTCGGGCACAAAGGTCGAATGGGTTTCAATCAACCTAGCCATCATTCTTTGCATCGAATGCAGTGGCATTCATCGCTCCCTTGGCACACATATCAGCAAAGTGCGATCTCTAACTCTGGATATCAACTCCTTTACCTCTGATATTGTCGAGCTCCTGCTTCTTGTTGGTAACAGGGTGTCGAACATGATTTGGGAAGCGAGGCTTGAACCCGGACTGAAGCCGACGCCTCAGGCAACGAGAGAGCAGCGGCTGAGGTTCATTACTGCTAAATACGTCGACAAGGCCTACGTAGAGCCGATCTCAGCGACTCTCTCGCGTTATGCAAACCCCGAAGATACCTTACTGGCGGGTATCAAGAAGAACGAAATTCAACAGGTAATCTATGCACTGGCTTTACGAGCCAACCCCAATGTCACAGACAGATCTCGCGGAACGCACGCCGTATTCTTGGCCCTTGCGGCTGCCGATCCCGCCTCGCCCTCTCCCACTCCGGGGCAGCCTCCGGAGACGGACAGAACGGTAACGTTCCCGGTGGCAGAGATGCTCCTTCAAAACGGAGCAGAAATACCAACGTCGATGCCGGCTTTCCCATTAAGCCGCAGCGCACAAATGTACATTGAAGAGAAGCGAGGACGGAATACGGGGGGGTTCTCGGGTGATGCAGTGGGATCACTGCCCGGCAACCCTAGCTCGAACGAAAAGCTCCAGCGGGAGAGGGACGCTCGGCTACAGAAGAGAGTGAGTGCAGGAGGACGTCTGGCTAAGAGCCCGATTCCGGAAAGGTAGCGACCCGCCTGTTTCGAGCGGCTGGGGCAGTTGAACATGTGCCTTGCTTTTGCAATGCACACGAGACGCAGGTCTTCTCTCGAAGTCCACTTATCGACGGATGGCTACGATTTTGAGTGTGGCGGTGGATGAAAACCGTCTTGGCACACTGGCTGGAAGGCAGAGAGAAAGGATCGGCGTACTTGAATGTCGTTACCAAAGGGTCTGTTGCGTTTCGAGGGCCTGGTATTTTGCTGGGCAAAGCCCGGTTCCATTGCACGGCACGAGGAGGATCACGAGGTCATGCCCTCACATGTAACACGTGAACTTTTTGATGACAGAAGTCCGGCGTGAAGAGGCACATTGGAATAGTCCTCGATTGGAAAATGCGAGGGTATGAAAGGCGGAGATGGCCATTGGTACGCGTGTTTGTCTGTGTGTATGGATAGTAATAGTAATGAAGAAATGAAGACAGAACAATGATGAACATTGTGCGGATATCAGCAAATTGCTCTATATCATTTCCGTGATATCTTACCTACAGAGCTGGTAAGAATCAAAACCGTAGAGGAAAAGGATAGAAACAAAATCGTCTCGGTGAGTCGGTGAGAGTATCGTTGCTCGTACTCAGCAGCAGCTATGCAAGGGAATCGTTTGTGGTTTGGCGGCAGGTGAGCCGCCCACGTGGGTTTAGTGGGGATGAATCACGTTTCTACTTTTGGCGTCATGGTCACACAGCAAGCGATGCAGCAACTCAGCGTGGGAATGGCGAGTGGAACTGACACGAACTGGGTACGAGGTCACATGCGACAGGGGGTCGTTCGCCTCCTCGCTCTCTACCAAAAGTCCTGTTGCAGTATTGCAGTATATGCTACACTACTAATCGAGAGCGACGCATGACATGATGTCTCGGTTTGCGAGCCGATGCGACAACGAGGACGTTCGCATAAGCTGATTCACTGAGCGGGACCTGTCAAGACGAGGGCGGAAGGGAAGGGCGGGGGCTCGCGGCCTGATCCTAAGGAGCTCTAGGAGATGGCTGACCAAAATGACGGGATCTCGATGGTGAATGTATGGAGGTTATATGGGCGAAGCGCCGTGTGATGAGTGACTATTGGCGATGGCGCGGAGCGTGGTGTCGTTGAAAGATGGCACACGGGACCCGGTTATCCGCCGGTTGAGGAGGAACCGCCTCACGCGCCTCTTGTGTCTGTCTGCTCAGCCATCATGATCGGGACGCGCATTGGTGTGGCGGAAGAGTCGGGAGTCATTCTGAGTCCCCTTGTCAATTTGAAGTACTGATCAACCGTCCATCCCTCACCCTTCATTCACATGGCCCTTTTTCTCTTTTCCACCAACGTCGTTGTCAACCAGGTCATCGAACGCCCTCCCTGTTGCCTCACGGAACTTTCAGTCCGAACCCTTTGAGAAAGCGTACACTGGTACTGGACACTGGACTGGACACTGGACTGGACACTGGACTGGACACTGGACTGGACACTGGACTCTATTGTATCCACTGACCCAAGGGCGGAACGATATTGAGTTTGAAAAGGGAAACGATCGATGGAGAACGCTTCTCAAGACCTGTGAACCGACGGCAGTCATCCCCATCCAGGCTCGGTAGCCCACTTCCCTTGCACGACCCCCCCCCCCCCCCCCCCGATCCCGAGAAGAGGAAGACCCTGTCATCCTCCGGCTGTTTGGGCCAGCAGGTCCCAGGAAGCCCCCCAGCAAAGCTCAAGCTTGTATTACACAGGCGTGCAGCTAGGTGTGCAGGCACAGGCCGAGAGTAGCCTAGAGCAGTTTGGTTCTTCCACTTCCTGGCCTGATCTCTGCTCCCCTTCTCCACTTGGGGAATCGACATTCGTAGTAGCTTCCCCATTTCTAGGCTGCACCCACGCTCACTCCTCGGAACTTGCCTCTTCTGAACAAGCTGCTTTATTAATTTGGAGCCTCGCCGTTCATCGCCTTCACTCCCTTACCTTAGGCAACACTTCCCAAACACTCCATCACCACCAATACGTTACAACATTGACAAACGTATCGGTACTCGCACACCCTGTCCCTATCATAGCTGTGTGCACAAAATCGACTTAACTGCATTCGCTCGCTATACGGAGGTTGCCCCATCTGTTGAGATCCATTCATCATCGCTGCCGACTGCGTTATTCGCCTACTGTTGCTGCAGCTGCTGCCTTCCCAATTGTGCGAATCGAGCCAAGACAGCAATCTTCTCATCTGAGGCCATGGCTCCTCAATCCGAAAAGAGCCAACTGAAAAGAACTAGAGTGAGTCGCTTGTTAATCTGCTCGGCCTTCTGGTGTGCAATCCTAAACCGTCTTTCCCTACCAAAGGGTTCTCTACCAGAATCAGACCTGGATGCGAAGAAGCCCCGCCGTTCCGAGAGGACATCGCCAGAACCCAACGACAAGACCCCGGTTTCCAACAAGCACCAGCTTCCGTCCCCGGTCACGAGGGAGAGTGACTCGGACGAGGTCTACAAGGAGCCCACCGCCACGCCACCAGAGGGACGGCCCAGCCAGGTTAACCACCGCGAAAAGGACGACACATCCCAGGCATTGAACAACATCTCGTCACCGCCGCAGGACACCCAGGCCTTCTCGCAATATCCCCAGGAGACGAAAGATGCCCTTTCGGACGAGGTCGAAGATGAGGTGAAGGAGGGTGTATGGGGATATCTGTTCCCGCTCGATACGAAGTATGGCAAGGTCGTCGTCATGAAGAAGAGGGCTGCTTGCCCGTTGCCAGATACCGTCAACGCGGCGAAAGAGTCGGCAGGTAAGGACCAGAAGGGAAAATCGACTTTGCAAAAGGAGGAGGAGGCATACGAGCGCACAAAGATCAAAGGGATTGCTTCGGGCGGTTATTTGATTGGACGTCATCCGGAGTGCGGTAAGCTAAGTCTGCACCTGGACGTAGCCGTCGATGCTGACGGTATGCAGACATCGTTGTGGATGACCCCATTGTTTCGAATCGGCACTGCCTGATCTTTTCCGAGAATAAAGGCGGCGACAATGTGGCCATCGTGGAGGATCTATCAAGTAACGGAACCTTTGTCAATGAGGCCAATGTAGGTCGGAATAAGCGGAGAGAGCTTCAGGAACAGGACGAAATCGCCGTCATCGACAAAGCCCGTTTCATCTTTAGGTACCCGAAGACCCGACAATCCAGTGCCTTCCTGAATCAGTATACGCTACTGGAGAAGCTCGGTAAGGGTCATTTCGCCGAGGTCTTCTTGTGTATTGAGAAATCTACCGGCCAAAGGTATGCTGTCAAGATCTTCACCAAGACTGCCGGCATGGATGAGAGGTCGAAACAGGAGGGTCTGCAGCAGGAGATCGCTGTCCTTATGGGCGTCAGTCACCCCAACGTCCTCTGCCTGAAGGACACATTCAACGAGCGAAATGCTGTGTACTTGGTCCTCGAGTTGGCGCCAGAAGGCGAGCTATTCAACTTCATTGTCATGAAGCAGAAGCTGAGTGAAGACGAAACGCGCAAGCTGTTCAAGCAACTTTTCCAAGGCATCAAGTACTTGGTATGTGGGCCAAGCATCTCATTCCAACCCGCAAGCTAACAAAGACGAACCAGCACGACCGCAATATTGTGCACCGCGACATCAAGCCCGAGAACATCCTGATGGTGGACAGGGATCTCCACGTCAAGCTGGCTGATTTCGGCTTAGCGAAGATCATCGGCGAGGAGTCTTTTACCACCACCTTGTGCGGTACACCCAGTTATGTGGCGCCGGAAATTCTTGCCGAGGGTAGAAATCGGAAGTACACCAAAGCGGTGGACATCTGGTCTCTCGGTGTGGTGTTGTATATCTGCTTGTGTGGCTTCCCGCCATTCTCGGATGAGCTCTACTCAAAGGACTTCCCTTTCACACTGTCGCAACAAATCAAAAGTGGACGTTTCGACTACCCCTCGCCGTACTGGGATTCTGTTGGGGACCCTGCTCGTAAGTATTGTCCAGCCGGATGAATTGCTGGTTTGGACGCTGACAAGCCGGACCAGTCGATTTGATTGACTCCATGCTGGTCGTCGACCCCGAACGCCGGTACACTGTCGACCAATGTCTCAACCATCCCTGGATGACCCAAAACCAGCCGGGTGTCAATGATAGCACTGATGGCTTGGTCGGTGGTATCCAAGGCTTGGATGTCCATCGGCGAGGCGTGACCAGAGAACGGACGTTGCTGAGCTCCATGAACTCGGTACAAGTAGCCACAAGGCCGCCTGTGGGGGACAGCAAGAAGCCCGTCCACATATACGCCAAGAATACGAAGAAAATGGCCCCGAAAGAGGTCGATCCTCACGGACAACGGAATGTCAGCGAATTTGTTGAGATGGGCGGCAAGGGTGACCAGCCACTCTTCGGCGCAGATGGCGAAAGCATATACTCTAAGGACGACATTAGCGGCGGCAAGACGAAGGGTGGGGGGGAGTAGAAGGCTGCAGTTTGTAGGTTCATGTGTGAGGCTTGATCGTGTTTGCATGTGAATCGTCTTGGAAATATACGAGACGGACGACCACACCAACAAGGAGCATGCGGAACAGAAATCGGTGATGGTTTGCATTAATCAGCCTCCTGATACCCGGGTTGGGTACCTGAGGGAGGCATATATACCACGCTCATGGCACCGATGGTAATGTTGCAGGCTTGGGAAGATGGAACTTTTGGTGTCCCCTTCTAGAGAAATGCGGGCACGGCTTGGCAAAAGTTAGGAGTTTTACTTATATTGTCCTTGGTCGAAAGGGAGTTCAAGTACCGTAATAATGAGTTTATCACCACATATCCAAGTAACCACACTAGTGATTCCGGTACGCTAAGGAGGATCCGATGTAAGATGAGCAGTCCTCTGGTTCAGGACTGCATTCAATCTCAGGACTGCACAGCCCGGCCCGTTGATGGCCGCAACCGCCGCCATGCCGGCTCCGACAGAGAAACGGGGCGGCTTGTCAGATGCACTATTGGGTTGACTCAACCGGAAGAGCTTCACGGAGCCGGGCCGTGACTACAACACGTTGCTGCGGTTTTGCTACGTAGTTTTTAACAACATGAACAGTTCTGCGTACCCAAAGCGCTTTCGGACTGAACAAGACCTAATGGCGTTTCTTCACTTAAAAAATAAAAATAAAAAATAAGAAAGCGATTAACTAGGCCTGATAAATACAGCAGGCACTTGATCCAGGTCCCCAGTACCCCGCCTGGAAACAGACCAGGCAAGAGCCTGGCTCTTTCACCGCCTTCGCCTAGAGCCCTGCAAACGTACTAGCGGCGTCTTCTCGCACAGAAATCTGGTGGCAGAAAAAATTGCCCTGCGGTCACCACCAAACACCCCTCCATCCAACGATCTGACCGGAACGGCCTTTGGCAAATCGACACGACAGACCTACCCCCTGTCTCCGTTTTCTCAAAGCACACGCCCCCTCTCCCTCTCTCCCTCTCTCTCAGGTCCAGTCTCTTCACGTTTTCGGCCGTCTGTTTTTTTCCGGGTTTGACCTCCTCTTTTTGGTTTTCTTTCCCCCGACAACCGCATACAACCACCACGACTTGTTTCCTTCCCCCCGAAACCCACACTCACCCCCCAAGTCCAACAGACCGGAATCATGGCGGCGGGAGCGAAGCAACAGGCGCAGCCGCAGCTGCTGTTCGTGGATGGATCCTTCCAGGAGCTGGCTCGTGAGATGGCCGACTACCTCCACATCGCCGAGGAAGTCAAGCCTCTGATCGAGAACGAGGCCAAGAAGGAGGAGGTGCTGAGCAAGCTGGTGCGCTCGTCAGCGGCGCTGTCTTCGGTGCCCGAGAAGGAGTTCACGGCCGCCTCGAACCTCATGATCCACCTCGTCCTCCAGTCCGAGGACCCCAAGAAGCACCTGCCGACCCTGTGCCAGGCCTTCAGCAAGCCCATCGCCTCAAGCCCCGTCAACGGCGTCGGCCTGAGCCTGAACGCCCTCAGCACTATCTTCAACCTCATCACCCCCGAGAACCCGATCAGATTCAACGTCTTCATGGCCATTCTGCGCTTCCTCAAGTCGCACGCCATGTTCGAGGCCATCCAGCCCTACCTGAAGCACCTTCCCAGCTGGTTTGAAGAGTGGGCCACCAGCGAGGAGTACCAGAGGCAGATGTACGAGGAGATTGCTGAGGTTGCTAAGGAGGCCGGCAAGGAAGAGTGAGTCCTTTGAAAGATCCGGACGTTGCGTCGCGCACAGATCTGCGCCATCAGATACAGTAATGCTGACATTGTGGGGTAATCACCCCGGACCAGGGAGAGCTACGAGTACATTCTCAAGGCCCTGCGCACCTTTGATGCCGACGATAAGGAGGAGATCGGCTCCGAGGACGCTCAGAGACTATCCCTTCGCGCCGTTCGCGACGCCCTGCTGTCCAGCACACACTACCTCTTCACCGACATCCGCAGCATACCCTCGGTGCAGAACCTGTCCGAAACCCACCCCGTCTACTCGCAGCTTCTCGACATCTTCGCCGAGCAGGACCTCGAGGACTACAACGACTTCAACGACGAGCACGAGGGTTTCGTCGAGAAAGAGAAGCTCGATCACGAGAAGCTCCACCGCAAGATGCGCCTCCTGACCTTCGCCTCCCTCGCCGCCCAGACGACCTCGCGCCGCATCGAGTATTCCGCCATCGCAAAGGCCCTCCAGGTTCCCTCTGAGGAGGTCGAGATGTGGGCCATCGACGTCATCCGCGCCGGTCTCGTCGAGGGTAAGCTCTCCCAACAAGACCAGGTCTTCCTTGTCCACAAGGTCACCTACCGCGTCTTCGGCACGCGGCAATGGCAGGAGCTCGCCACCCGCCTCGACTCGTGGAAGGGCACCTTCTCCAACCTGTACGACGTCATCCGCAAGGAGCAGGCCAACGCCAAGGCTCAGAAGGAGCGTGATGCGCATGAGGCCGAGCGCAAGGCCCAGAACCCCGGGAACGAGGGCGGCGGCGGCGGCGGTCGCCAGCAGAGAAACCAGGGACGTCGCGACAACCAGCAGCGCGAGCCCAGAGAACCCAGAGAGCCCCGGGAGCCCAAGGAGCGGACGGAAAATGACGACTAAATCAAAGTTGAAGGGGTGATGAAGGTCAAGAGTGTCTATCGTTGAGCAGTTGATGAGGGTCACCCTTACCTGGTTCGGGTTCCCCGTACCTTTCTCGATACCTCTCCGGGGTGAAGAATACCTACGACACGGGGGGGGGGGGGGGGGGGGGGGGAGCTCTATCAAAAGGGGGGGCACGAAGATGGGGAACCGTCCGGCGTTGTTGTCAGGGCAAAGGAATAGGGGAAGTTCCCATCCGTATCCGTGTTTTGTAATTACGGCGAGGAGAAAGAAGGGAAAAACGTTTTTTATGGCCAAGTTGATTACGGATTAGAGCTGAGCCCTTGCAAAGAAAATGCTGCCAGGACATGTGTTATGACATGTGGTCGAACGAAACGGAAGGAGAGACGACGGTTTTTTGTTAGAGAAGGCCGGCCACGGTCTGCCACGTTGGCACGGCGGTCTTTGGTAGGGCAGGGACAGGAGTCCCCTCCTGAAATGAAATCCGGCGTAACGAGAGATTACGATATGCGCGCCTCCCCTCCGAATGCGTGCGCGCGCTTGTGTGTGTGAAGGGTGAAGAGTCAAAGGGTCATGAGCTACGAGCTTTGCCCGGCCTGCTTGAAGTGACAAACAAGGTTGCGTTCCCTAGATGATGAGACGGGGAAAGAGAAGGAGAGCAGGTGAGGACGCGTGGTGGTCAGCAAGAATATGCTTTGGTGTTTTGGTGTGAGTTGATTTCTATGATTTCATTTTCCAAGAACTCGAGTCGTAGACCGCTCTCTCTCTCTCTCTAGATATACAATAGCCAACGACAAAGGAGAATAGAAGGAGTCTCAAATTGTCCAATTTCACACGCACGCAAGGCGGGTTCTCTGTCGAGAGTCGACGCGGCAAACCACACAGCTCACACACCCCTCATATCCTCCACCTTTTTGCACCCAGGCCATGTTTTTTCTTCTAACCCGATCCAGATATTGTTTATACTTTTCCTGGATGTTATCACCCCCAGAAGATGCGAAGTTGTTTCTAACACGCCAGAACCACGACTTTCCAATTGTTCTCTGGGGAGCGGGTGGAACGGGCGGGATGATTTGCATACTCACCGGCCGGTTGCTGTGGGCACCATTTCTTCTCTAGGCTGTACTCGGCAATCGCCAAGCAATAGTTTGAACCTTCATCTACAGACCCAGACGCTTGCTAAGTTCCGCGCGGGTCTTGGCGTAGACATCCTGCGGTGGAGGCGTAGCATCGAGCTTGACAACGCGGCCTTGCTTCTGGAAGTAGTCCACCACGGGCATGCTGGTCTCGACAAACGTGCGGAAGCGCTTGCGAATGCTTTCGGCGTTGTCGTCGGTGCGGCCGCTCGTCTTGCCGCGTTCGAGCAGGCGGCTCTCCATAACACTCTCGGGGCAGTCGTAGAAGAGGACGAATTTGGCAGGGCAGACGGTCTCCTCGAACTTGATGGCCTGGTCCATCTTACGCGGGAAGCCGTCAATGAGGAAGCGCTTGTTGCCCTGCTTCTTAATGGTCTCGGTCATGGCGTTCTCGAGGAGCTGAACGGTCACTTCCATAGGCACGATGAGACCGTCCTTGATATAGTCCTTGATAAGTTGACCGAATTGCGAGCCGGGGCGGTCCTGCTCAGCGCGGAGGAGGTCACCGGCGGAGAGGTGAGTGAAGCCGTAGTCGGAGACCAGCTTGGCGCATTGGGTGCCCTTTCCGGCGCCGGGGCCGCCAAGAACGAAGAGGACGGTGACGTCGTCGGGGGAGAAGGTCGGCGTGGACTTTTGAGGGGAGGGGAGGGCGGAGTTGGATGAGGGAGCGGGAAGAGCGGCCATTTCTGTGGCAATGCGTGTTAGTCGAGGCTCACAAAAGCATTAAGGCTCCTTCCAGCTTTAGGCATGATAGGTAGCTTCCAAATGAATGGCATGTTTGTTTGCAGTGCAGGGAGAAGAGACGAAGGCATCGGGATTATAGCTCACCTGCTCTCTGGTCTACAAGAAACTTGTAGGCTAAGCTACCACCACCAATGACGACGAGGAATGGCCAGAACTTGATGCCGGAAGACTTCTTGGGAGGCTCGGAGGAGTAAAAGCGACGCGCCGGGAATCGCTGCTGAAGACGGAAGGAAGATCGCGAGGAGATCAAAACATTAGAACGAATAGAAGAAGAAGGAGAAGCAGAAGCTCTGGAGAGCAGACGGGGTGCGACGGAATGCATGGCGGCGGTGGATAGTGCTGACAAGTGGCTAGACAAGCGTCAATGCAAAGTGACGACGGTACTGCTACACCAAGGACTGGGGAGGGAAGAGGTAAAAAAGAGTGACGGGTTGGTTCTGGTATGTGAGTGGTAGTTCGAGACTTGTCCTGCTTGTTTGGCGTAGCTTGTGAAGCTAAGGAAGGGTAGGCCTGGCCGCGAGAACAATTTCGGGTGGACGAGCTAACTCCTGAATGTGGGGCCTGGGTTTGGGAGGCATTGGCATTGGCATTGGTACCACGGCACCCTGAGCGCCCCCCCTGACGTATGTCCACATTTTCAAGATTCCAGATTTGCGGTCCGTCGCGTCGCATTATCACGTGGGATATCAGCCAAGATAAGCATTCGTCCATCGACTTCATATGGGATTTTGTTCGCAATGTCGGTCAGTTTCAGATAAGCAAGTGCTACTTTTGGGGCTTAAACGGCAGATTTACAAAGTATTGGTGGCGAACAATGAGTCTACCACGATCGATCATGTACAAGTTGGACGGGATGCATTGTGTGCCCTTTTGATTCCTTCATGAAAGCCGGGGATCAGACAATGTTTGTAACACATCGGTACGCGGTATCGTAAGTTCAGTTGCAGTTTACTATAATTATGTTTCTTATTCCTCCACCGAGGAGTGCCATCCGTCAGAATCATATTATCGATAAAACGCGGACTAATTGATTACCCACTGACTACAATACTAGGTGGAAAGTTTTGTTATAACAAAGAAATATATATCTACTAATTTCTGATTTTGACTGGTGATCCTCCTGGCTGATAATGTTACCTGCTGATTGGGTTGTTTTTGGCTGTAAAAAGACTTCCGAACTAGTACTTGACAATGGCCCTCCGGGTATTGAAGTACATATATCCGTACAGGCGAAACTCCTCGCGTATTTATTTGATTGTGTAATTATCGCTCTACTTAGTCGCGTTATTTTGCGCCATGTCCAAGTACTTAGGATATAATCAATCAATTATCATGAAAGAGGTCCTCTTCGCGCCAGCTAGATAATACCAGTGAGGCCCAGCGTAGTAGTCGGGTCAGTAACGACCGGAGAATGCCTGGTGTTGCATGTTTTTTGTTGTTCCATATCTGGTGGCCCTTTGTTATCCATCCACTCCATCCTCGAGGAGCAAGTTCAACGGCCACAAACTGCAATGCCTCGAGCTACAAGCCGGGGAAACAGATAAGACATTCATGGCAGAGGTGAACATAGTGATTTTGTCCGGAAACCCATCTCAAGACCAATTCCCGGTGGGGTCAGCCTCAGGAGAATCAATAAGAGTCAAGCAACGAACACAAGCCGACAAACGACCTTATATATATAAATAAGATAAGACCATCCGATTTCGCAATCCCAAGCTAGCCCCGGATTTTCTGTTATGTTACAAAGTACAACCCAATATGCGAAATGAGAGTGCAACACCTGTTGCAAGAGTAAAAAGGCAAGAAGATCAGAGCGCAACAATCTGCACCCCTGCTCCAGCCGCTCGTCGTCTAATGCTGCTAGGTAACCCATGAAACTATTTTCCCAATGTCTTCCTGGCCTCCAATTTCAGGCGTTCCAAACGATGTGAGTAGTGATTGCCCTAGTAATTCAGCTCACCACCGCCGCCACCAGCAACATGGTCGAGATCCTCGTAACTCTTGAGACTGCGTCCCTGAGTAGCCTCGCGGGGACCGACGGCGGCTCCACCTGCAGCAGCGCCGTCTCCCCATTTCCCAGCGCCGCCGCGACCTCTTGCGCCCATACCACCGTCCCAACGGGGGTTCGGACGTCGGTCGTAGGGCCCAGTACGATAGGCACCACGGCCACCACCCATGCCTCCACGGCGGATGGGGCCAGGACCACCACGGTCATCGCCGCCGGCGTTCCATCCAGGTTGAACGCCAGGGTGACCGCTGCCAACGAATGGTGGGAAACCGCCTGGCGGCATGGGGAAGCCCGGGATAGGCATCATCCCGTTCATGGTGAAGTTCTGCAAATTGAAGCCACGGGGAGTTCCAGTCGCAGACTGGCCATTCGCTGGAGGGAAGTGGCCGTTGGAGTTGGCATCCGTTCGCGACGGTGCGATGTGGGATGGATCCATAACATAGGCATTGATGAGGTGGAACTGCGGGTTGGGTTAGCCATATCCTGCACAAGTATTAAAAGGGTAACTGACCTCTTGCTCAATGCCCTCGAGCCAATCGTTATGGCGCTTCTCAACGTGCTTGCGCCAGAAGTGCTCCTCCTTGAACAGCTTGGTACACTCGGGCACCTTGCACCTCCACTTATGCTCGTCTTCTTGCTTGACAAACTTGAGAAGCTCCTCACTAACAGCGTCCTCGACTGGCCGGCCTCCGAGTTTACGCAGATCCGCCGTTTCAGGCTCTAGGATCTGCATGATCTTGTCCTCAAAGGTCTTCACCCAGTTGTAGGCACGCAGAAGCTGCTGTTCTGCCTTGCCATTGGTACCACGGAATTTCTTGTCGTTCTCGGTTGCTTCGCCCTCTTCCTCGATCTCACTGCGCTTCTTTCCGGGGAACGGCTCCCCGTTGGCGCTAGCGCGCGCAACGGCCTTGGCAGCGGTGCTGAGAGTGCTTCTCGGGCGACGCAGGTGACCACCAGGGCACTTGCGAGTTAGCTCGTGGACCGAGTCGCTCTCGAAGACGCAGAAGAAGCAGAAATGGTAAACGCGTCTGAGATACTCAATCATCAGATCCAGCTGCTTCTTCTTCACGAGCAGCTCTTCGTCATCGGTGTCCTCCTCCTCCACAGCACCCTCGTCCTCGTCATCGTCAATGGCGCCGTCTTCTCCGTCGTCCATGCCGTCGTCGACGTCGAGATCACGTTCCTTCTTGGGCTTCTTCTTTGTTGCGCTGGCGGCAGGTTGGAGACGACCAGCATTCTTAAGATCATCGACTCTCTCCTCAATTTTCAGTACGGCATTGAAGTCGGAACCAAAGTCTTCCTCAAACTTGTTGACCAGACGCTGGACGAGGTTTAAGTCCTTCTCAACACGCTCAGGTGCGGAGAAGAGATCCCACAGAGCCTTCTTTCGAGGGTGGCTGGGAGGGTTGTGCACACCGACGTGGCAGACAAAGTCACCTCTGACTTCGTCCTTCACAGTCTTGCCATTGACAGCATCGAGAGCCTTCTCAGCAGTTGAGATAACGGCTGGCGACTTCAAAGGCAAATCGCCGTCTTCATCCTTGGGATCCACACGGTCGACAACAGGGGCGACCTCTGATGAAGGATGAAGCATGACCCAACCAATACGGTGATACCGCTTGCTGGGGTTGGGATCCGAAAGAGAAAGCCACTTGAAACCACCCTCTTCTTCGCCGAGATGTTCTTTGCAGAATGTCTCTAAGTTTTGCCTGCTGACGTGAGGGGCAATGGTCTTGATGAGGAGGGTTGGCTGGTACAGGTTCTCGTCTCTGATGTCAGCGCCGTTTGCCGGCACAAGGTCGCCAACGCCGAGGATCTCATTGGCGGCGGTTGCTTCACCCTCCTCCTTCTCTACGAGACCACCGAGGCCGTTCGTCTCGCTCTTAGGGATACCTTCAAGGGAGAAGTCGTCAAAGGTTCCGGACTCGAGATCTTGCTCCCATTGGCTATAAGCGCCTCTGCGGAACTCATTAAGTTGGGCTCTGAAAGCATCGCGGATCTCAGGCACATAACGTTCGCGAAACCACTGCTCCTTCTTGTGCTCGCTGACAAAGGTGCGAGCCATCTTTCCTTGGAGTTCTTCCTTGTAGGCATCATACGCGAGCTGAATCTTGGCCTTCTCCTTCTCGCGCTCTTCCTGCACCTCGCGAGGGCCACGAGCGCGCTCGGGCTCGCGACGGCGACCGGTGCGTTGACGCTCCTTCTCCTCCTTGATCTTCTCATTCATTCTCCACCATTCGCCAAAGTATGAAAATCCGACCTGGTAAGGGAGCTTAACCGGATCCGCAAGTGGGTTGACGGTTAACGGTGTAGGGGCACTGCTGTCTTGCCCGGGGACGTAGCGATCAATGTTAGCGGGCGGCGACGTGATTCTCCGTTCTCGGCGATCATCGCGATCTCGACCACCGGCGTAGTCATCGCGACCGCGCCCTCTCGGTTCATAACGGTCGATGGCGGCCGGGGATCGAGAGCGACGTCTGTCACGGTGTTGGCGCTCGTGGGCTGTAACAGTTCGTAAGTAAGCAGCTATCGACTGTATGCGACAACTAGCCTCAGCGTCGGGGATGACTCCCAGAAAGCCAATTGAAGCGAGCGAGTGGGTGAAAGATTGTACGCACCAGGAGATCTACCGCGATAGAAAGTATCAGCCCGCTCCTCCTTGATTCGTGGGTCGTCGCGACTGCCCCACGTCCTGTCGCCCGGCGAGCGCGCGGAGGAGTCTCGGTGCGAAGAGTACGAATCCATGATGGGTCCGTCGCGACAAAGCGATTATAGTGTGCGTCTGTCGTCTTTGCTCAGCTGAAATGACCGTACGACCTGATTAAATATCGCGTCCGCGTCGGGTAGCTGCGTGCCTGCTACTCATGTGACTTTGTCTGCTTGCTCGATCGGAAGGAGAAAAGGAGGAAGAAGCCTGTTGTTTGGCAACATGATTGCGGTTAGAAATAATTCTGCAGGTGGAATACTGGGCGGCTTCTGAGGGAAACGAGAGAAGAAAGAATTGAGAATTCGAGAGGGTGGCAATAGTAAAAGCGGTGCAATTGCCAGAGGGCAAAGATGATTGAAAACCGGCTCGTCACCGCAAAGATGACGGCGCAAGCGAGAGAAGAAAGAATATGGCGCCAAATAAAGTCCGGCCGAGGATGATTGACAAAGGGGGGAGGAGTTGAACAGGGAGTCAGGCAGGAGAGTAAGAATGGCTTGTCGGGGGGGAGGGAAGACAGGCAATAATGGGGGATTTCTGAATTGAATCGAGGTGAGGTAGGAAACAATAGGGCTGTGGCAAGTAAAGATGATGCAGGAAGAAAGGGGGGAACGAACTATTTCGGTTGCGAGAGCGAATGCCTCGACGATGAGACGCGGTAGGTTGTCGTGATCCAAAGTTGAGGAGGACTCTGGGATGCACGAAGCAAAGATGACCGACGGTAGACTTACTCGAAGGGCGACGAGACAGAGACGCCAGGACGTGGAACAAAGAAGCGGCTGGAGGGGGTCCACTAGAGACTGAAACGGGCTTAGTATCGTTCCGGATGATCTTCGGCAGCAATGTTAGCAATCTTAAGTACATATAAGTTTCGCATAAAGTATTGGGAGTTTGGAAGCTTTGTTGCTGTGGTGGTGGGCTGCTGGTTAGAGTTGTTTTGGATCAATTGGCCTTACAAGGGCTTTTTCTTTTTCTTTTTCTTCTTCTTCTTCTTTTCTTAAGCTGTATTGCGGTGCAGTAACGAAAGAAGGCACAATGGTCGTGAAGCCTGTTTAGCGTAGCTGCAGAAGATGTCGAAGACCGCCTGCTGTATCTTCCTTCCCTAGCAATTCCAGCAAACCCCGTCTCAATCGAGTACACAGTTGGCTGCAGCCGGCGGATCAACTGAGCTGAATAAAATGCTGGAGCTGCAGCAAACGGCGACCGATCCATCCCCAGCGATCCCCGAAGCTTCACCCCTGCAACGACAGGAACAGATCCATCTGAGGCAACTGTGACCCCATCCGTCAACTTAAAATACCGACAACGTGACCTTTCTCTGTAAATTTCACTCCTTGAACCTATCCGCTTCCGGGACCATTGGAAAGAAGATAAGAATAGTAAGTTAAGCCACGGCTTTTAATCCACGTCCCAAATTTGCTATTATAAACACCGTCGCAATGAGATTCTGTTGTTCGCGAGGGCAACCCGATGCATTGCGTCATAGTCCTGTAAAAGGATAGCTCCCTCGCAGTTCGGACTGGGACCCGCCCCGAAGCTCATCTCATCGCGTGATCCAAATGGACTGACATTTTTACCCTACAACCGCCTTTAAGAAATTGGCGAACCTCGCTCTGACATCCAATTCACAGTCAGTATACAGCATCACACCTAAGACCGACACTGACCAACTTCGGCAACATGACAACCTTCATCCCTGCCTTGACCTTGCCCCACCAGGTCTTCGAGAACGCCGCGGCCTCGGTCCTGCTCCCCATAGCTTTGGGAACCGCCGTCGGCTATTCTACGCGACGTACGTGCTTCAAGAAACCTCGGAAACCCTCTCGGATACAGTCGCAGTAACTGACAACACCGACAGCCAAAGCCACGCAAAAGACCTATGGCGCGATCAAGAACCCGCCCTACCGTCCTCCCCCATGGGTTTTTGGTCCGGCATGGACCCTCCTCTATGGGTAAAGCCAGCCCGCACACCTGTCACTCTTCCCCTCGACGAGCACACCATAACTAACATGTTACACCACAGTCTGATGGGCTACGCTGCCCACCGTGCCACCCACACCGGCCTATCCCCGTTCTCCTCCATCGAGCACATCAAGATGACCAAGCAGGGCGCGACCCTCTACACCATCCAACTGGGTCTCAATCTCATTTGGATGCCCCTTTTCTTCGGCCTCAAGCGCCCCATAGAAGCCACCGTTGACATCGTCGCTCTCCTCGGTGTCAACACCTACCTGACCTACCTCTGGGGCTCCGTCGACGCCGTCGCCGGCGCCTGCCTCGTTCCCTACCTCGGCTGGCTCTCCTTCGCGACCTACCTTTGCGCGGGGGCGGGGTATCTGAATGACTGGGACATCAAGGGTGCTGAGGAGCGCGCTGCCGCCGCTGCGGACAAGAAACAGTAGTGTCGCAGCTGCCTTGGCATTATGGGCCCGAAAGAGACAAAGAAAAAAAAAAGAAAAAAGGAGGGAGTTGCGTTGTAAGTTTGGGAACGGCATTTACGGCTGGTGGGAGCATATTTCTTAGTTTAGCATTCCGAAATGGTATTTATCCTCTATTTTGATCCTGGAGCGAGGATGATCGTACCCAGTCGCAGGAGCTGGATGGATTTAATCTGCGCTTGGTGAAGATTGTGGTGAGTTGATATCCGTCAACAAGTTAGTTGAGGAGTTTGACGAATAGCTTCTTTGCTACGCGAGATCTAGAGACGGTCAAAAAGTCTCCAGTCAACATCCCTAGCGCCCAGCATCAACGAGGCCTGACAAGTCCATTGTCTCCCCTTGTCGTCTGTTCCATCGTCCCTCCCCCCCGAACGTATCCATCATTCATTGCTGTGATTGTCTTGATCTTGGTCCTAGCGGGTACACCATGAAAGATGGGTGGCCAAGTTGCCCGGCACTTCGGAAACGCCCATGTTGAACACGGACTTGAAGATGTTCGCCGCGAGATTAAGGAGTTGAAGAAGCAGGCAGACAACCCGGCTTGCTGAGTATAATGAGTGACTGCTAACGAGGAGTTCCTGCCTCCGACTTCGTCATGTCTATATTGCGGCAGAATTTGAATCTCTCCTTATAATAGACCTGGCTTGTTTTCCTGGACCAAGATCATCTGTAGCGCAGACACGCGGAACCCTGTCATGAGCCAGCGACGGGGAACCCTCGCGAAGAGCCAGCCCGCTTACATCAGGGGGGTTCCAAGAGAAGACTCTTGTCCCTTGGCCATCACCATCTGGAGGAGACGCCAGCCCAGGGTCGAGGACCCTCGCGCGCAGCAGGCGCTTGCACTACGGCCCAGACCGTTTCGAGAGTTTACCATCAGTACGATGTCCACTTCAATGTACTGCGGCCGCCTAAGTAGGCTAACTTTCGTTGGAGATGCCGGACCTTTTGAGTGTTCCGTTATGTGCCTGCCCTGCCTGAGAGGCGTAGAAAACACCCCTGAGTCAAGCATCCTCGATGAACCAGTAGGTGAACACTCCTTCTAATCACCGTTCCTTATAAATCAACAAGCTGGGTCGTCGGTAATGCGGATACCAGGACGACAAGCCGTCATGAGACCGCCCTCGATTTATATCTCGTAGTTCGGGCTACGAAAGCTCTCAGGGAATGCCACCAAAGTCGTATGAACCTGTGCACTGAAGTGGCCCAAGGTCATGTCAAGAATACCAAGAATATTCCACGCTTGCATAGCCTCCCATCTTTTCATCATCACTACCCGTCTATCCAGGCCACGTTACCCAAGTATGTACATGCAAGTATAAACGAGCCAAAGCTGTCCTGTTGCGCCTCTAAATGCTGTGCCATCCCAAAATCGAAAAGCCCAACCAACCTTTTTACCACTGCAACTACCGCGATCACCGACCACCCCGAGTCTAGGATATAAGAAGAAGAAGAAAAGACTTCTACTGCAAGGGAAAGTGTCGCTTGAGACCGTCAAAAACAATGAAAATGAAGGCCGAGCTGGGCGCCGAGCGCAGACAGGTGATGCCGCACCCCCGATACAGCCCCTTGAGCCCATGCTGCCGCCACAGCACCGCGCCCTCCTGCCAGAACGTCCTCCCGCGACCCGCGTCGCCGACGGCCGCCGTCTGCATGCGCGACTTGATCGTGTCGGCGGGGAAGAAGAGGAAGTTGTACGACACGCCGCCCGAGGCGCCGGCCAGCGCCTGCTGCCACAGCGGCAACGGGTTCGAGGCCAACACGTCCCTCTCGGCCTGCGTCTTCACCGCCCGCCCATTCATGATGTGGAACATCTTTGTCACCGTCTCCTTGCTGCCGAACCACGCGGCGCAGCCGCCCGATTCACGGATGAGGGTACCCATCTGCCCGTGCCAGAAGCCCAGGATGCCATAGTGACGGTAGATTTCACGGATGACGGGCAGTGGGCGCAACTGCGGTGCCGCCACGCTGCCGACCTGCGAGGGGGCTTGGATCTTGCACTTGACGAGCTCGACGGGGGTGAGGACGTAAGACGTAAAGAAGCCAGAGAAGGCACCGGTGAACCAGAGCGCAGAGAGGGATAGTTGCTGGCCCTGAGGCGTCCAGCCGGAGGAGTATACAGCGGCGCGGCCAATGCGTTCGAAGAAGAACAGACTGCTGTTCTCGAGGGCGGCACCAACGAGCGGCGCGCTAATGCCGCGGTAGAGCCCGCGGACGCCCTCGGTCTTGAGGGACTGGCGGAAGCAGTCAAGCGGGCCCTTGTAGCGGAGGGGCTGGTTATCGGGTTGGGACTGGAGGCGGACCTTGACTGTGTCGAAGGGGTACTCGATGTATTTTCCGACGACGCCGGCGACCTGGTGGACGAGAGAATGTCTCGTTAGTGAGGGGCTCTAGCTTCCTTTGAGAAATTGAGCGCAACGTACAGATCCGTAGACAATGTCCTCCACCGCCTCCAGAGCCGCAGTACGGCTCTTCTTCAAAGAGACCGGTGCGTCGTGGTGGGGAATCTCCATTGCTGCCGCTGCCGAGTCCATCGTGATGACGAGTCAGGCCGTGAGATGGGCGAGAGGTAGATGCCTGAGCGATTCGAGGTCGTCGTTTGTAGGGGAGCGAGGCCACTCCCCCAGCTTATGCCTCAAAGGTCGGTGAAGAAGAGGATAGGGGGAGGGAGGAACGTAGTTCACTCGCTTGTCGTCTCTCGCTCGTCGAGTACCCTCCGTATCACGGGAGGATATCGCGCAGCTTTCGAAGCGTGCTCGGGCAGATTCGAACCAGATCAAGGGCGACGAGTAAGATGAATTGCCAGAAAGGAGCAAGTGTAGGACGTCGGTTGAACAGGAAGTCTATTCAGCACTGTCCTTCACTGCTCCCCCTTGTTATTGCGTTGAATCAGGGAGGTGGGATGACCATGCGGTGATAAGACGGGGGACAGGACGGGGAACAGTTGCACCGCGGGGCAAAAGCGAAAAAGGCAGCGCAGCGTCACGGCGTTTCGCCCAGCAAGCGCAGCTGGTAGCCCAGACTTTTTTTTTTTCTTCGGTTCCACGAAAAAAGATCCACCGATACCAGGAAGGGTTTAGGGAGTTCGGTTCGGAGGCGCTACAACGGGCTAGCAACTCTTGTTGTCACTTCTGTCGATCCTCAAAGCAAGCGGTTTTTCCCCCCGCAGCGTCAAGAAGAAAACAAACCCCAGCGCACTGGAGGGAGGGAGGAGCTCTCGAGAAGGATGCAGTAAACTCGAGGTGTAAAGAGAGAGACAGAGGGACGAGGGATGGGTGTTGCCGAGCAGTCCTACTCCGCCAGCCCAAAGACTTACTCACAACTGGCGCTTGGTTGGGGTTTATATTTCGACGTCCTCCATGTGAAAGAATCGGTGAGGGTGCGGGCGCAGAACGGAACACCAATGGGGTAATTACTTCTCTGTACTCTGTGCTCTGGAGCACTTAGTACCGACCAAAGGCCGGTGGGGATTGGGCATAGCAAGGCCAGCATTGGGTTGCGAAAACCTTGCGTAAACATGAGATTTTTCTCTTCCCTCCCTCCATTTTCTTACTCCTTCCGTCCTGCGGCAGGTACCAAAGGCCGCTTGGCAAGCCCAGAGCAACCCAGGTCCTTGACATCAGACCAAGATGGGATTTGGCGGCCGTCGCCATTCTGTAGTAGGGTGGGGCTACCTAGGCTTGATTCGCGGGGAGCTAGGCATTGGCTTCTGAGACGAGGGTCGGAGGCCACCCGAACACTCAGCGCGGTGGTTCCCCGCCGTGACCTCCGGCACAGCCGCCCAGCTATCAGTAATGTAGGTGTGTCAGCGGAAACCGAGTTGACAATGAAATATAAGTTTTTGTTTCTGAAGAGACAATTGGATTGCCAAGCTGCCAGGGAACGGCCGGTATTCTAAAGCAGATTCCCTGAGCTTCCATGAATTAGTTTGAACAACGAAACAAAAAAAGAGGGGTGGGTGTTGAAGAAAGGAACACGGCAAGAGTACATAGAGATGCCAAGACCGGATGTGCCGACGATTATCGCTCGGATGTTAATTTTTTATCTGATCAGATTATCAAGATAATCTTTCGAGTTAGCAGAACCCGCAGAATATCCCACTTTTCCGTCTCTATCTGATGGTTACTAGCGAGCCCTTCCATCCTTCATCCACCCGCCACGCTACCGTCATCCATAGCGCTACACTACATTAGGCACCCCACTGGGCCCCCTTGCCTGTCGCCTCTTCTGCACCCCCTGCCCTCTTGCCGCCGCCGCCACCGCCGCCTCCTCGCTGCGGCTTCTGTTGCGCGGCCTCGTGCCGCCGAAGCTCCTCGGGCACCCGAGAGATGGCGCTCTTGGAAAGCATCTGCTTGAGGTCGTAGAACAGGTCCGAGTCGCTCTGTTCCAGGAACGTGATTGCCACACCGCTCTTGCCCGCGCGACCAGTACGACCGATGCGATGCGTGTAGCTTTCGATGTTGGTTGCCATGTTGAAGTTGATGACGAGACTGACATCCGGCACGTCGATACCTCTTCCTGCCAGGTCCGTCGCCACAAGAACCTGCGTCTGCCCGTTGCGCACTGAGGCCAATGCCGCCTCTCTCTGCTCCTGCGTCTTGCTTCCGTGGAGCGTGACCGCCGAGTAACCCATTCTCTGGACGTCGCGCGCCACGGCATCGCAATTGCGCTTGATGTTGACGAACACGATGATGGGCGGGGCAAAGTCCCCCGCGCCAAGGATCTCCTGCAGCCGTTTCTTCTTCTTGTCCTCGCCCGAAACGAATTCGACCCTTTGCTCGACCGTCTCGACGGCCTCACCGGCGTTGCCAATCGTGACGATGGCGGGACGCCGGAGGTACTTCCTAGCAATCTTTTCGACTGTCGGCGGCATTGTGGCTGTGTACATCATTGTCTGCCTGTATCTATCCGTGGCGCCGAGGTATTTCTGCATTAGTTGGGCATTTTCCGCATCATCTGTGTCTGGCTTCTCGTTCGATACGGGCAGCGCGTCGAGAATCTTATTCACAGACTCCTCGAAACCGAGATCGATCATTCGGTCGGCTTCATCCATAATGACGTAGCAGCACTGTGACAGGACGAGAAGCCGTCTCTCAATGCAGTCCACCAGACGACCCGGGGTGGCGACGATGATCTCGGCACCACGAGACAAGGCATGCACCTGCTCCTCCAGAGAGTGACCGCCCACGATACTGACGACGTTGAAGCCCAGGGGGTCGGCGAACTTGTGGGCTTCCGTTTCGATTTGCTGTACCAATTCACGCGTCGGTGCTAAAATGAGGGCGTACGCTCCGTCGTTCTTGTTGATCTCCGTCAGGGGAGGCAGGTCTTGGATGTAGGTCAGCAACGGCAGCAAAAACGCTGCCGTCTTACCGGAACCTGTGACGGCCACACCGATGAGGTCTCTGGCCTGCAGCGCAATCGGGATAGCTGCTCTTTGAATAGGCGAGGGGTCTTTGTAGCCAACCCTGTCCACAATGTTCAACAGCTGTCGCGGCAAGCCCGACTCTTCCCAGCTGCGCATTGGGTTGGGAATTTGACCGCCCTTGGTAGCGATGCCAAAGTCCTCCTTGAAGATTCTCCAGTCGCGTTCCCGCATCTCTGAGAGGGCCTTCTTTGTCCAGTGCTTGCCGAGGCCCGACCTGTCAGCGCGCTCCTTCGCCCTCTCTCGTGCCCTATAGAAATCTTCCATGAACTCTTTTGCGCGTTGTTTCCCGAACTCGCGGTCTCTTTCTTCAATCATCCGTGCTCGTCGACGAGCAATCTCTTCCGCCTCCTCGTTGTACTCGCCGGACAAGCTGCCGAATGTGTATGATTTAAGGGTCGTGCTGTTTGATTCGTAGATAGGATCATCAAGCGTGGTGTCCTCTTCGGCGTCCCACTCGAACTTGAACTCTGTCGCCCTCTTCCGCTTCTTCTTCACCGAGAAGTTCGATTGCTTGTTGACCTCGGGGCCCAGGTATCGGTTGCGCAACAGTTCGGCCTCGATCGCCTCGGCAGACTTCTTCTCTTTGCCGTCCTTTGCCGACGCCTTTCGCTGTTCTTGCTTATCACGTCCTCGGCCGCCAGGACCCCGGCCGCCCTCCGTGCTGTGCATGGCCTTCGGGCCCGTTGGTATCCTGCCGCCGACTCCATTCTGTGCTCCGTTGACGGCGCTGCCGTTTGCCTCAGAGACCCATTTCCTCTCGAGTTCGGCCTTCTTCCTCGCGTCCTCTTCCGCCTTGCGCTTGCGCTCTTCCTCCTCCTGTTTCGCCTTCTCTGCTGCCTGACGTTCCCTCTCTTTCTTTGGTATAAATCGTAGCTTCGATGCCGCGGCGTCGGCAGCCTTCTTCTTCTTGATTATCTCTTCGAGGTCGAGAGGTGTCTTCCTTGTCTGGTTGGTACTCATCTTGGCTGTCCCGTGATGCGACACCAACAAAAACCGCTGGGTGGGTTTGGTCGAGGAAGATCTTGGGCGGGAGATGACCAGCGTTAAGTACGGCGATGGGTACGTACCAGCACCAAATGGATGTTGAACCTCAAAGCTGCGCGCAACCCTTTCTTTCAGAACCTTGATGGGAATAATTATGGTTATATTCTCCCAAGGTATCGAGCTTCGGACCTTTGATAAGTAGATTTCAGAACATCGAAAGGTCTAGACTGATTTTGTAATGCATCGTGGAGAGGCCGAGAAGGCTGCGCTTTGCGCCACATTTGAGGCCGCCACATGAATGCGACCCAATCAGATGCGATGACATTCGGCAAATCTTGCCTCTAGCTTAAGCTAAACCCCATGTCAGGGACGTGCAGGGGTGGGTCAAGGCTGTCCTCCCAAATTTGTGCTGCAGCAACTGATCGAGCATCCCGAACGGCGAAGGAGAGAGCTTGCATTTCAGTCGATTGACCCTCCGAATCCCTTCATTTCCTCGACGAAACGGCAATGCCCTAGCGCTTGCACCGGAGGACATAGTAAAACGCTGCTCTACCACGCGCACCCCTCGAAAATGGTCGTTGCAGAACAATACATCCAGCTGGCCAAGGCCTTGCCTCAGCAGCTCCAGCGCTTCTTCGCCCGCTGGCCACCCGCCTCGATCCTGCCCGCCGGCGTGACGGTCCCGAAGACGGGCTTTCAGGAGATTACGCCGAATCCCTTCTCGCCGCAGAAGCATCCTGCCACGGGCAAGTGGCACGACCCCGTCTACTCGCTGCGCCGCCAGGCAGAGATTGTCAAGCTTGCGCGCCAGCACGGCGTCGAAGAGTTGCTTCCTCCTACCGTTAAGGGCACCGAGTACAGGATTGCCCGCCGCGTCAAACACGGCCTCCGGGTCAAGGGTACTGGTGTAGGACAAAAGGTCAAGGGAAAGATTCACGAGAGAATGGTGCAGCCAAGGTATGTGTGTCTCGTGTCTGGCCGCCGATTTGCTGGGGCTTGAGTCTCGTGTCGAGGGATGGATACTGACTGTGCGGTACAGAATGGAGAAGAGGAGAGAGGCTATGCTGGCGATGCCGAAACTGATCAAGGAGTGGAAGAAGGTGAGTTACTTTCCATGAGTTTTGGCCGACCCTTTGCCGACCTCTTACTGACATCACGCATCAGGTTGGGAAGCGAAACTGGACAAGGTTCCCCAAATAAGCGATATATTTGGCTCTTTCTTCACTTACGACGCGTCGAATACCATAGACGGTGTACATATACCATGTATCAACATGTACAAGAAACGAACTCAGCAATTTGCAACACCATGCGATCCTTCTTTAATGTCCAGACCGCCCTCTTCCCTTCAGAGGCCGAGTGGCATGCTACCCATTCAAGACCGATACAATTCATGAATACCTCTGGACGAGTGTCTCCAGTACCAATCTATCTGTGAAAGTAGTTCCACGGGCCGTTGCCTCAATTTCCCTGCAACAAAAGTCAACTTTTTGATATTCTCGAACCCCTCACGTGATCTCTTCAGAACCAAGCTTCTCGGCCTCCAATTCGCCACAAATTTTCACTTACAAACCCACGACAGTGCTCAACTCAACTTGGCAGGGCGTCTTGTCCGCTGCGCCACTCTTTTCGCTCACCATGAGCCCTTCATCCGTGGATCCCGGTGAATGTCACACACACTACGTAATTCTGGGCATCACTCGCAAACTCCTACAGGAACAGGCGGCGGAGCCGCAGCAGATCATCAAACGGGCCTATCACCGCGCCCTCCTCCAAAACCACCCTGACAAGTATAAGAAAGTCCAGACCCTGAACACCACATCAGTAACATCCCACGCTGGCAACACCGCCTTTACAATCGACCAAATCTCCACGGCCTACAAGGTCCTCTCGGACCCAAGGTCTAGAGCAGATTACGATAGGTCCCTCGGCCTCGCGCCCAACAACCAAGGTCCCAAGCGTGGCGAGCAGACCTTCCAGACCGGCATAGAGAACGTCGACCTCGACGACCTTGAATTTGACGAGAGCGGCGGTCCGGACGCCGATTGCTGGTACCGCAGCTGCCGGTGTGGAAACCCACGGGGGTTCCTGTTCACGGAGGCGGACCTGGAAGAGGCTGGCGAGAACGGCGAGCTTCTTGTGGGCTGTCAGGACTGCAGTCTCTGGATGAAGGTCCACTTCGCCATAGTCTCGGTCGATTCATGAAGGTTATGAAAATGAAAAGGCGAATAGTTCACTCATTCATCTATTTTTGATATTCTCGGCTAGAGTGAAAGTTTCCTCCAATTGTAAAGGGCGGACAAGAACCAAAGATTGTATCAATGTGTCCTATTGATTCGTCATCTACAATATTGAGCGAGGGGCCGTCACTTGCATTGGCATAACCGGGCTCGTTCCTGTATCTGCCGTTTGTGTCTTCGTTTCACACCTCCTCCATCTGTATTGCATTCCCCTATATCTGACTTTTGGCCTTTTCTTATCTCCACGGCATACTGCTCTCTCAATCTATCTCAGTGTTGGTTGTGGTTTTGTCTCAAAACTACATAGGAGGGAAACCTGTCTTGCAACGACTGCCGTCCCTGACCGATTTTTATGCTCTTCCAAGGCAAGTATAACTCTACAGCCATGCATCAGCGTCACGCGGAAACCGCTCAATATTGTTTACCGGATGTGCTTCTTTGAAAGCAATTTTAGTCTTTTTTTGTTGTTGTCCAGACGGTCTTGCATTAGAGTCTAAAAAAGCAAACGTGGGTGCAATCGACCTCCAAAATGCTCTTTCGTTAGCCCTCAGCCAGTCCCGTGCTAGGAAAGATCAACCCCTTCACAACTCTTGTGTGTATTGCCTAAACGATGCCGATTCGCAAAAACGAAATCTCCAGTCCACACTCCGTAGACACCAGTCCACCCAAATCCGGCAAGGAACAGCAGAATGCTACGAGACCATCGAACCCCTTACTCAGCCTTGGGCTCCTCAGAGGTGGCGGCGGCCGGCGCCTCGGCGGTGGTACCCTCCTCCTTGGCAGGCGCTTCGGCAGTGCCTGACGCCGCGGGCTCGGCCTCGGAAGAGGTCCAGAGGGTCTGAATATATGGTTAGTGATATAACCTTGATATTGGCCGGAAGCAAGTCTTACCAGGTTGTCACGGAGAAGCTGCATGATGAGGGTAGAGTCCTTGTAAGACTCCTCGCTAAGGGTGTCAAGCTCTGTGTAGGCCATTTGTCAGTCGAGTGTACAGGCCTTAAGTAGTGATGATGGTACGAACCGGCAATAGCATCATCGAAAGCCTGCTTGGCAAGGTGGCAAGCCTGGTCAGGTGCGTTGAGAATCTCGTAGTAGAAGACGGAGAAGTTGAGGGCAAGACCGAGACGGATGGGGTGGGTAGGGGGGAGCTCGGTCTGGGCAACCTCGGTGGCAGCCTTGTAAGCCTCGAGGGACTTGTCGGCGGAGTCCTTGCGGCGGTCGCCAACGGCGAACTCGGCGAGGTAGCGGTGGTAGTCACCCTTCCTGTTCAGGGGATCAGTCATGATATGGCATTCCAACGGCCACAGTGTTACTTACATCTTGTGGTAGAAGACCTTGGACTCGCCAGACTTGGCGGAGGGGATGAGGTGGGCGTCAAGGACATCAAGGATGTCGTCGCAGATCTTGGCGAGCTCGGCCTCGATCTTCTGGCGGTACTCCTTGATGAGGCCAACCTGGGAAGAGTTGCCCTTGGACTCCTCCTTCTGCTCGATGGAGGTGACGATTCTCCACGAAGCACGGCGGGCACCGATGACGTTCTTGTAGGCAACAGAGAGGAGGTTGCGTTCCTCAACGGTCAGATCACGGTCCTCAGAAGCGACGATCTTCATGTTCTCAACCATCTCTGCAAGCCCAGTCATCAGTTTGTATCCATCGGTCTCGAGCGGCGATTACCACGTACCCTCGTAGCGCTCAGCCTGCTCAGCAAGCTTGGCCAAGTACACAGCATCTTCGTGACCCATTGTGACGGTTGGTTATCTGGAACGCGATGTTTGATTAGCAAGTGTAGCAAAGGGGGGAGGCCATAACTGCGCTCCGGGCGACTGGTGAATGTGTATTTTGAGAAAACGACGAGAAAAGACGTGTATTGATATCGCAAGAGCAGGCTGGTGAATTCAGAGGTGAGAGGACTAGTCGCGGCGTATGCGCCTCGCTGACTTCATCACTTGCTTGAGGCTCCCCGCTCCTAGTGGGGTTTTGCGCCTCACCAGCCAAGATAGGGAGCGCAGGGTCGGTGAGGCGATCAATCGAATACAGGACGATGCACAAAGGGCATCGTCGTCAGGCGGCTGGCGTAGATGGGCCACATTCGGCTGTTGAGGATCGGTGGAAGGAGATTGCGGCGAGGGATGCGATGACGACAGAGGGGGCACGGGGGGTTGATGGGGGGAGGGGACCACGTACCTTTTGGTGCGATGTTTTGAGGTCGGCGGGGATGTTCTGGTGGAATGATGGATGAGTGACAATGGATAGGATCCCGTGTCAAGAATCGAGTTGGTTCAGAGCAGGGGAAGAGAGCGTGAAGAATGGTAAATCGAGGCGGTTGTTGGACGATTTGTAGAAGGTAGTGCGAGGGTTTGGAAGTTGAGAAGTTATGAGACGAAAAGGTGATGGATGGAAATTGAGGAAGGGGCTCTGGACTGCACAATACGTGAGGTGGCCCGGGCCAAAGACAAGGCAAGGCGACCAGGGGGGGTGGAGGGTGGCACCGCACCAACTGGACTGGACGGCACCCGACTTGACTGGTTGGACGACGGGCAGGGACAGTGATGAGCCACTGCCTGACCAGTCACCCAGCAAGAGGCGTCTCAACCAATCCCATTGCCGCATCCACACTGTAGCAGATGGGCCCTTCTGTTTTGTTCCCAACTCGATGTTAGCCCTGGAATGGACGGCTCACGTGAATCGATCCCGGGTAGCATCAGGTATCGCGGCTGTGCTGTGCGGCTGACAGTGGTTGGTAGATACCCCTCAAGAGACCCCCTAAAGCCTCTCCAAACCCTCTCCAAATGTGCCCTTACTGCCAGCGACTGCGCGACAGGCAGTGGGGGTACACGGAGATACCTTTGGCATTTCTGTGTCGCCTGTGCGTTCCTTCCCCGAGCCATCAACAGCAGCCGTAGGTCGACTTTGGATCCAGGTACACCTTACTGCATGCATTCCACCACCTGGCCTCAATCCGAGGCACCCAACGGAGAGCACACTCGACTCTTCTGACCTCGCCTTGTCTAACCTTGACCTTGTTGCTACTATTGCGCCGCCATCACGTCACTCTGTGTTGTATGTGTGCTTCACTTTCTCCGACCCAAAGTCAGCTGTCAGGCTCATGTCTGGGCTGCTTTGCAGAACACTTGCTTATGCTGTACCTTACCTACACAGGCTCTTGGCATGTTGTGAACAAACTCCCGACTTAAAAGCCTGGTGACAGCCACCCCTTCCTTTCCTGTCCCCTCATCCCACTTCGTCTCTTCTTTTCATGCAATCGTGCAGCGCAACCATCCGTGCTTCGAGGATCCTTTGAGTTCAGGCAATGTTGACGGACAACTTACAAGTACTTGTCAGGTTGATCGGTCTCACGCTGTTCTGCTTCTTGAAACCATGGCTATGTAGATACACAGTTCCTACTACCTTTCTAGGGTGAACCATATTCATGCCCCGAATACCTGATCTTGCCCTTCTTCTTTCCCCCTCAGTAGAGGCTAGGCGCTATTCTCGTGGCTAGGCAAGCCAAGGCAGCACTTACACGCGTGCCCGCGGTACTGGACTATGCTGTCCTGTACGGCTTCAGCGCTCCATTTGAAGTGACAACGCCTTACGTTAATTCCTGGCGAGACAAAGCGTAAGACCATCGCACCACAATCACCAGGCACCCCCCCCCCCCCCCCCCCCCCGCCTCCTTTGGCCGACTATCTTGAAGCGACAGATCTCCCGAGCCTCTCTCAGCCCGGTGGCCCGGGGAACATCCCAGTCGCGGCCGAGATTCAGCCTTGTCGGAAACGACAAGTCGATCTGGGTCGTAATTATCCAGTATACAGTACTTGAGTATAACCCGCCACAAGAATCATTGGGATCGCGGGTATCGACCTTCACCAAGCACGATGCTCTTGTACGACGAGCTTGTAGAGCATCACGTGGATGATAACTCCTCGATAGACGGGGGCCAGTGACCCTGAATCCCAACATGGCGCAACAATCTCCGGTGTCCACAGGGGGCGCTGTAAGTCCTCACGGGATCTTGCGGATGCCCCATATCTGCATTTCCCAGCACGGCCAGCCTCAAAAATACAGCAGTGAGCACGTCGCTATTTTGGTCATAGCGGTTGGCCTTTCAATGCAGGTGGTCTGAGGAAGGACAGAGTTGCTTGGCCCATACCTAGTCCCTCCACTAAGCTGAGAAATGCTGGTAGCGCATGTTAGCAGAATACCTTGCTTCTGCTGCTTATGACGTATCACATCCCCGTACCTCCGTACTTGCCTATGAGAGAAGGCAGCCGAAGCAGAGCAAAAGCTCTCACCAGTTCGTTCCGAAGAATCAGATCATTCCCCCTCCGTCCAATAGCATTTAATCAGCGTTCCCTTTCCCGAGCTACTCCAGGCTCTCTCTCCACAACCCAGCCTGTCACAAAACCCGTCGACTAGCCACCCCCCCATCGTCATCGGTCAGCATAACCTCTTTCTACAACAACACAACACCTCACGATTCAATTCATCGTAACACCTCACAAAAACTTCTTCAAAATGATGCGCATCGCTGCCACCAAGGCTGCCGCTCGCCCTCTGTCTCTCGCCTCCAGAGCTGCCTTCAGCACCACCACCCGCGCGATGGGCGAGGGCGACACTGGAGCTCCCTCCAAGTACGGAGGCGGGTAAGTTTGACTTCTCCCCTTACCTCTCTACCCTGTACACGCCCGGCAACCTCTCCTGATCTAGCATCACCTCGGATTCTCGGACGTTGCAGAAACTAACGATTAGAATCTCAGAGACGCTTTCCAGAAGCGCGAGAAGGCGAACGAGGATTACGCTATCCGCCAGCGTGAGAAGGAGAAGCTTCTCGAGCTCAAGAAGAAGCTCTCCGAGCAGCAGGCCCACCTCCAGCAGCTGTCCGACCACATGTTCGTCACCCGCCCCCACCCCCTTTGGACATGACGTCGCCCTCAATTTCAAGCTTAACTTGCTAATCGAACCGACAGCGACGAAATCACCAAGAACCAGGGCGGCGAGCACAACTAATCCCAAAACAAAATGCATTCGCAGTAATATCAATGGCGAGCGAGGAGACCGTGTACGCTGAGACGGGAAGGGAAAAGCAGTCGCCGGCGCATACAGCAGAGTCGCGTACAACGCGAGCACCATTTCAAGGAAAATTCAGAGTTGTCATGTGAATCAACCCCTGATATTCACCCACATAGTCTAGGCTAATGTACATGTACGTATGCATGATGAAGCGCACTCTTACGGCGTTTTAACCATCCCACTCAATGTGAAGCGACCTTTTTGGAGCCTTGCTCGAGTGATTATTGACTCTGGTTTTCCGAGTCTTTCCATATCAATTCTCCCAGTCTTGACTCTTCTCTCGTGTGTGCGGGCTGCCGAAACAAAAAATCCATATACCCAATTCCGCTGTCCAAACCCCATTTATCGCCGACCCATGTAAGATCGGTAAAAGCTCTCTGCCGCATCAGTCCCCGGTGCTCCGTACTGGCTACCAAGGTTGTTGTTCGCCTTCTGTGCAGCAGACACTTTGGCCTGCAGGGACGCGGCATTGGTGTCAATCCATTGGAGTTGAGACAAGTGGCCGTTGAGAACACGAACGATCTGGCTCAACTGGAAGTGCGTTAGAAATACGACTAAACATATATTGAGGAGATGGAAATGACTTACAGGATCCTCGGGCTTGCTGCCCTTGCTAAGAGTGCCGGAGATGTCGTTGATTTCCTTGACCATCTTGGACAGGTCTCTGCTCTTCTCGTCGAGATTCTGCGTCAACTTCTCGGCGAGCTTGTACGTGCGCTCGCGCTCCTGGTCAGGTCCAGTCAGAGTCTCGCCCTGTCCCATCTGGCGGGAGAACATCTCCTTCACGTCGGACTCGTAGCGGTTGAGCCAATCTTCAAGCTCGTCCTGCTGACTCTCAACAGCTTGAAGTTGACGCTCAATCTCGTGGCTGGCCTTCTCGGCCTCAAAGGTGTTGAGGTAGAGCTTTTGGATCTTCTCACCGTTGTCCACCAGACCCAAATCCCAGTCGGCAACTTGGTTAGCGTAGTGCTTAAAGTCCTTCTGATACTTGGACAAGTCTGAAGCCCATCGCGTGATGATGTCGTCCATTGACTTGTTCTTCAGGCGAGGGAGCTGAGAAGTAGGGCCGGTCGTGGATGCAGCTAGAGTATTTGAGTTGCCAGCCGTGGCGGATGTGGCAGCCGGGGCAGATCCGTTCTGGGTTGATGTTCCAGCAGCGGGTGTTGACGGTTTGGCGCCAAAGAGACTGCCAGCAGATGCGGTAGTACCGGCAGCTGGCGTGGATACAGTTGCAGCAGAAGTAGTCGCTGGCGCAGTCGATGCAGGAGTAGATGCCGCCTGAGAGGTGCTCGCTGCTGGGGCGCCTCCGAAGAGTCCACCGCTGGCAGGTTTGCTGGCAGGAGTTGCAGATGACTGGCCGCCGAACAGTGAAGAAGGAGCCGTCGTAGCAGCAGGGGTTGCAGATGCAGTAGCAGCAGGCTTGCCAAAGAGTCCACCTGCACTAGAGCCAGCTTGTGTCGTTGCTGTAGCCGGCGTGGAGGATGTGTTGCCGCCGAAGAGGCCACCGGCAGACGATGTAGGTGGTGTCGAAGTAGTAGGCGTAGCAGGCTTGGCACCACCGAAGAGCGCAGAGGCGCCAGCTGTGGAAGCTGCGGTAGTCCCTGAAGCGGGCTGGATCGAAGCAGTACCAGTAGCAGCCTGGCCGCCGAAGAGGCCACCAGCGCTAGGGGCCGCGGTTGTAGCCGGCTTCTGGCCTCCGAAGAGACCACCGCTGGCCGCAGGCTGTTGCGCTTGACCACCAAAGAGCGAACCTCCACTCGCCGGCTGAGCCGTGGAAGCAGGCTTGGACTGTCCAGCACCACCGAAGAGGCCGCCCGCGCTGCTAGTCTCCGCCGGCTTGGCTGCCGCAGCACCAAAAGGCGACGGGGCTGCAGAACCGGATGTTGTAGCACCGCCGAAAAGACCGCCTGCGGCAGGCTTGCTCGCGTCAGCCGGGGGAGCTCCAGCAGGCGTTGTCGATCCTCCAAGCGAAAACAAGGGCTTTGCGGGCGTTGCCTGAGTCGCTGTAGTAGGCGTGCTTGATGCAGGCTTGTTCATGCCGCCGAACAAACCCCCACCAGAAGCGGGAGCAGGGGCTGTTGAAGAGCCTGACGCAGTGTTCTGACCGAAAAGGCCTCCAGAGGGGGTAGAGCTTCCAGTGTTTCCGCCACCGAAAAGGTTGGCTGCCGGCTTCGCCGCTGCGTTTCCTCCTCCAAACAACCCTCCAGAAGATGCAGCAGGGGTGCTGCTTGAGGCGGCGCCGCCTCCAAAGAGACCTCCCGATGCGGGGGCAGATGTGCTAGGCGTAGACGAGCCTGTGTTTTGGCCAAAGAGGCCACCAGAAGCAGCTGGAGTCGATGATGTGCCGGTGGCAGGCTTGGCCCCGAAGAGGCCACCTGCGGTCGAAGGAGGCGTGCCCGTAGAAGCGGCTCCAAAGAGTCCGCCTGCTGGTTTCTGACCAGCGTTCTGTCCGAATAATCCCCCACCCGAAGTTGACGCTCCACTGCTCGATCCAGCAGCGGGTGTGTTATTGCCTCCCAGGTTGCCGAAGGAGAAGCTGGGAGTGCCGCTGGAGGCAGCGCCACCGCCGAAAAGACCTCCAGACGCCGGGGCAGAAGTCGCAGGGGTCGAGCCGCTGTTCGACGTCGGCGTAGAGCTTGTGTTTCCGAAGCTGAAGGACATTGTTTCGAAGTTCCGTGGGTTGTTGGGGATGTGTCGAGCCGATGCTTGAAGATGTCCTGGAAGCTACCTACAGCAACAGGAAGAAGCTTGATCCGAGAAGTCGTGGACCGTGCAGTTCAGCTTCGTCGCATTGAGGTGCGAATCGACCTCTAAAACGTTGCTTGTTGTCAATAGAAGTCGAGTTTTCGCTGCCGATATGCGCGAGCTTATTGAGTCGGAGGCGTTCTTTGCTGGTTATCGGCGGAGACTGAAGCTGTTGTTGATGGCTGGCAGCTTTTTTTATTTTTTTTGATGTCCAGCCTTTCAGGCTCACCTCCACGCGACTGGCGCGCTGTACCTACCCAGGACAGGGACTGATTGCTTATCGAGTGTTAGCGCGGAATTAGCCGGGGCCTACCCCACGTGATGCTTGGCAGGCGAGTCTAGAACTGCAGAGGTTCCTGATCATCTCTACGAGCCTGCTGATTATGCCCTCTGCCCAAGAGCCTGAAGTGCCTTTCTCTGGTTTTCTTGTGTGCCGCCAGCTGTGCCTCAAGCTGACTTAATGAATTAGTTGCAGTGGCCCAAGTATTTGAGTCTGGGATATCGTTTCTGCTATTCGGCCCACACCATTACGTATCCGCTAATCGACAGGTTCCCCCTCCACCACCCACTCCTATTCCCTCCACCATCGATAACCTAGGTGCTGCTTCACCTGCCCGTAACACCAAGAAACGTTGTCCCAATTATACTTGTATCAACATCATGCCTGACAACGAGGCTCTTACGCCGCCCAGACGGTCTGGAACTAGCGACCCTGGCGCCCACGATCTAGGTAGACGACCCCCGTCGTTCTCCCTAGATGATACATTTAGCCCTTTGTCTAACAATTTGCAGCTAACGCTTCCGACTCTGAGGATCATTTTTCCGATGCCCAATCTGCTCCTCTCAGCCCCGGAACGTCGCCGATCCCCAAGACTCGTGTAGAGAAAGTCGACGACGAACCAGCATACGGCGAGGTCCCTGGAACGGAGGCTTACCGCCTGAGGGAGGGGGACGCTGAGCCGGATGAGATTGCTATCCAGGAGAAGAAGAGCGATGCGTCGTCGTCTGAGGGCGGTGCACCAAAGTCGCCCGTCATCCCCAAGACTGTTGTCGAGGAGGCTCCCGGCTCGACAGGGCCACACTCAGAGGAGTTCCTGGAGAAGCGCAAGGCAGACGCCCCAGCCGACTTGGTTGTGAAGCCGGAAGGCGAGACCGAGGAAGGTGGCAGTTCCGGTACGATGTAGAGATCCCTGAAATTCAAAGAGCATTCGTCGTTGACCTGGCGTCATTCGTAGATCCGTCTCCTGTATCACCTGCGCTCTCAACTCCGGGTTCGCCTCACTTGAAGCGGAAATCCTCCAGGACTGCTTTGTCTTCGGCCCCATCTAGTGCAAGCCTCGCACCACCACCCGATGCGGAAGAAAATGACGAGGGCGGCGACGATGATTTTGGGGACGATTTTGACGATTTCGAGGAGGGTGCCGAGGCCGATGGTGACTTTGACGACTTTGACGACGGCTTCCAAGAACCAGAATTCGAGGCACCTGCACCAGCCCCGCCGCCGAGCTTGTCACAAGTACCTCCATTACCATTCGTGAGTATCTCGTTTTGCAACGCAACATGCAGAGAAACTGACGGATTTACCATCCAGGACATACCTGATTTCGATGGTCTAGACAGCGAGGACGTCTTGCAAGCTGTTGACCCGTACCTCAACACCCTCTTCCCGCCAGAAGACTTGGATGTGTCCTCTCCCCCACCAATAACCAAAGAAAATCCCATCTTCCTCACACCGCGTAGCGCGTCTCTGTGGTCACAACTTGTAGCGCCCCCGCCGCTGGCACCGCCAGATTGGATCCGCTCCCGTATCCGTCGCTTGTTCCTGGTCTCCCTGGGCGTGCCGGTGGATCTGGATGAAATCCTCCCGGCCTCCAAGCAGAAGAAGCTTGTGCTGCCATCACTCCAAGTCGCAACGGCCGGATCACCGCGGACATCCTCGGATATCCGCTCCGTGGCAAGGATTCGACAGTCCGACGCTAACGCCTCGTCGACGTCAGTCGATTCGAAGGGGAAGCCGTCGGCATCCAAAAGAAAGGGCCCGCCGGCAGTACCGGACCTAGATCTCGTATCGGCCAAGCAGTTATGTGCCACCACAGACGAGGCACTGAATGGCATGACGGACGAGGAGCTCAAGGCCCATGTCGAGAAGCTCAAGGCAATGGAGGGCACGGCCAGGGAGGTCCTAGAATATTGGACCAAGAAGACGGACGAAAAGATAGGCGACAGGGAAGCATTCGAAGGCGTTATAGAGAATCTGGTCAAACACGCGCGCAAGGTCAGGAAATAATGTAATAGAAATAGAGCTCATTCATCGTCCAGGGCCTATCTACCAGCATGCACCCCTGTCTAGCGATACTTGTATTTTCATCCCTGGTGACCCATGTGACCTCGTGTCATTTGCATTCATTACCCCGTCTGGTTCTAGAAAACTGCCAACTTCCCCCGACTCCCCATTTGGCTGTACCAGACCGACTCTTTTAAACTCCTGTGATGTTGAAGAATGTACTTTTCGGGACTTGCTTTTGCTTGATTAAATGGTTTTGGATGAGCTGGGCTCGATGCGAACACTTGGCTCAATGGTGACACCACTACAACGAGTCAGCTATCGAAATCTATTATACGGTCAAGGAAAACTTACGCAACGATGGTGGCCCAACCGATCAGACGCCAATGCTTCTCGATACGCCGGGACAGAGCAATTTTCTCGCCAATGTTCGTGCAAGCGGGAGTATTGAGTCTGAGTTTGGCGGCATCGTTCTTGATGGCAAAGACACTGGCACCACTGGACGTAGAACCGATGTTGACCATGAGAACTTCGTTCTTGGTGAGCTTGGCGACTTTGGCCTGCTTGCCGTCGGCGGTTTTGACACCCAGGAGACGATGCAGAAGGAAGAAGTTGACCTCGATCTCCTTGTAGATATCGGGCAGGCGGCCCTTGAGACCCAGGACGTGACCGACAAGACGGTCGGCTCTGCAGAGAGTAGGGTCGATTTTGGTACCGACACCAATAAGTCCACCAGGGACGGCGTACTTGAGCTCGTTTCCCTCGGAGTTGAGGGAGACGATTTTGCTGAAGATGGGCGTGCACTTGAGGTTACCTTTGTCGTCTCTCTCGACGATACCGGGACGGATCTCGATCTCGTCGCCGAGCTTCAGAACACCGTGCAGAATGGAACCACCAGCAACACCGCCCTTGATGTCTTCGATCTCGGCACCCGGCTTGTTAACGTCGAAAGACCGAATTACGATCATAAGTGGGTCCTTGGTGAGGTTACGAGTAGGGACAGGAATGGTGTTGACGATGCTGTCAAGGACAGCATCGATGTTGATCTTCAGCTGAGCAGAGACAGGGATAATGGGAGAGTTTGCTGCAACGGTGCCTCTGACGAACTTGGTGATGGTGTCCTTGTGTTTCCCTGCAGCGTCTTGGCGCATGAGATCGACCTTGTTCTGCAAAATGATAAGATTGTCGAGCTTCATGATCTCAATTGCTGCCAAATGCTCAGAAGTTTGAGGCTGGGGGCAAGATTCGTTGCCGGCAATAAGAAGAAGGGCTGCGTCCATGACAGCAGCACCGGACAACATGGTGCTCATGAGAATGTCGTGACCGGGGCAGTCGACGAAGCTGTTTATGGATATTAGCCACCCTGCATCCACGGTTCTAGGGTAAGGTCTCGAAACTACTCACGAGACGTGACGAATTAATCTGTAGGTGCCGCTGCAGCCGTCGCGCTCGCAGGGGGGGTCAACCTCCTTCTCGCTCTTGTAACTCTTGTAGCATCCCGGCCGAGGGCACTCGGGGCTGTCGCACTTGTAGATCTTGGCGTTGGCGTAACCAAGCTTGATGGTGATATTACGGATCAGCTCGTTCTTGAAGCGGACGGTCTGGACACCGGAAATGGCCTTGACGACGGTAGACTTTCCGTGAGCGACGTGGCCGATAGTGCCAATATTGATTGTTGCTTGGCGAGCGATAACCTCGGGGTTCAGAGCGTCGTGTTTCTCGAAGTCGATATATTGGGGATCAGTTTGCTCGGGAAGGATAGGACGCTCAACTGCGACCTTAGCAGTGTCCTTCGCAGTGTCGCTGAAGTGCACCTCCTTGGTGTTCGAAGCCAGGGGCTCGCTGGTCAACTCTTCCTCCGCAAACTCGCCAGAGTTAGACACGGGGTCCATGTCTTCGTGATTGGAAACGCTGTCAGCAGACATTGTCTCGACAGGCTGATGAGATAGATAGTTTGTTTAATGAGACAAGAAAATGTCTGGGGCAAGCAATAAAATTGGGAATATTTGGTGGTGGTGGTAGTGGTGGTGGTGGTTGGAAGTTGAAATCCATTTTGCCCCGCGGGTGGATAGATTTCTACTCTGAGTCGACACTGATTATGACGCTAGCCTCTTCTGGATTGATAAGGCAGTGTGCCCCGCCGGACCTTCGTCAGATAAACCTAAGTGAATGCCCAAGAGTTATCATCGCTGCGGCAGGCTCTCAAAACTTCCTCAAACTGTCTTGAGCTACCCCGCATGAAATGCCCAACCGCACACATGGAGTCATAAACCGAAAAGGCTTGGGATAATATTGAAAGCAATAACATCTCGAGATATTTGGCATTTTTACGCTTGTCTCGACTCGCATATAAGTGATCAACCCACGATCTGTTGGTCTTTTTGAGAACAACAAAAAAACAAATTACCAGCGAGAGAGGCCCTAGTTCTATACGGCGATTGAAAGCAGATATATTAAATATCGGGGGCCTTGGGCTTCGTGTCGTGTTTTTAGAGCTTTTGTCAACGACAACTTTCACTTCAGCAGCCGGCCGGCCAATTCACCTGTGAACAACACTCCGTTACACGACTACAACAGTCAATGGACAGGTGACTTTTTGATTGGTTGGAATTGAAAACAAGGTTGTGTTGTTGCACTTTGGGTATTGAAAGACCCCCCTTACACATAACTACAGTAGGTATCCTTGAGCACTCCACCAAGACACTTCGCAACCAAGCTATCCAGCTGTTCGCCATCACAGGCTGTCAACTAGGCTGTCACCACCGCCGTCGTCCTCTCATCGTACCCATCGTCATCATGTCCCTCATCATAATAACCACCTTCGTCGTGTCCACCATATCCATCGTCAAAGTCCCTTCGTCGTATCCTTCGTGATACTCGTAGTGCTCCTCTGGGCCTTCTTCTTCCTCAGGACCATAGCCCTCATATTCGTGCTCGTATTCATTTCCTTCGGGTTTATACTTGTGGTATCCGTGCTGGTTATGCGGCGGCCAGACTGGGTAGTCGGTCTGGCTAGCTGGCGGGCAAATTGGCTGGCTGAAGGGTGCGAAGGACGAGTTGTACCCAGTCGGGCCGGTGGGCTACCTATATAGATCATAGACCCCGCGATAGGCTAGTGGACAGCTCAGCGGGAATGGTTTGGTTAATGGGGAACTTGACAGCAGCGGTTGGTCTGGCTGGCCAAAACGAGGCTGTTGCGATGGGTGCTAGTTTGGCTGAAAGAAGGCATTGGGCTGGGTATGGGTATGGGTTATAACCGGGTGGTCCGAAGGAATGCCTCTATGGGTTGTGGACTTGCGGCGGTGGATGACTTGGCTGCGGTTTAATGGGCGGTGGCTCAAACCTCCGATGCCGTATACGATGACGTGGACGGGTTCTCCCGAAAGTTCTCTGGGAAAGGGACGTTGATGAGAGTCTCCATATCATCCAAATCTCCAGCTAAAACTCGTAGGCGAGCAGCTTGACCGTGAGACAGCGCCCTCGAAATTTTCAGCGTCTTTTCCAAAAAGTATCCTGTTTCTGACATATGTATAAATATTTGGCTGGCCGCGCGGCTTCTATGGCGGCTGGCTAGGTTTTTGTTGTTGATGATAGTCGGACTAGGTCACTGGCTGGGTATATGGCTGGACATGCGATTCATCAGGTGGACCGTTATTATTATCAGCCTCGTAGTGATGGTCACTAATTGTTGATCTGCCATCATTATCATCCTAGGGACTAACCTCCGCAAAATAAGAGATAGTATTGTTTGCCTATTATGTTTCTTCTTCATCCTGTCTTTTAGGCGCTTCGTCTAAGGGTTATTTGCAACAATGCTAGGTAGCTTCGCAGGGTGGCGGTGGAGGGTAACAGTTACAGGACTAGAGGTTGGGCCTATAGCTGGCGGGTTTCTCTATGGCCGTCCTCGGCCTCTCGGAAAAACTAGGAGGAGAGAGTTGGACGGAAACTAATATATTGGGATTTCAAAGGAGATCAAAGGCGTTCGCGAAAACACATAGGTAGCGTAGCGATGGCATGGCGTGCTAGATGAGCTGGTTGAGTTTGTGGCGGCGGCGACGTTTCTGGTACTTCTTGAGGGCCTCGACTGACGGCATCTCTGGCGGCGTAGTTGAAGTTGGCGATAGCGAAGTGGGAAAAGGGAAAGTCGGCTGCTGGCGGCAGCTCTGTTGTTGACTGGAGGAGGGATGGTGGCTCCGGCCGACGGGTATCCGGGCCCGGATAACATAACCGGTTGGCCTGTAGCAAAAAAAAAAAAAAACAAGGAGAAGCTTCAGTTAGGGAGAACGTCAGTTCTATAATTAGCTCTCCGTTGTACGATTAAAAAAGAGGCTGACAAGTGCGCTAGACTAAAAGTGCTTGCCTGGGTACCTACGGAGTATAGTAGTAGGGAAAGAGGGCTAAATAGAAAGAACTGACGACATTTTTTGGTCTCTTCAACCAGCTTGACGTTGGCTAGAACCTAATTAACGGTGGGACACGGGCCAGACCTTGCCCTCCAAGTACCTCAGTCAGGCTGACGGATAAAAAGATTGCAAAATGCAGTCCTCGGCCACAACTCAACCATGGCTAACGTCAGATTTTGGGGCCGGTAACAGTGCGGAGGCGAGTGTCGTTGCCACATCCGCACACTTCATCGCTCTACAGATGACATGCCGTCCATGGTACGTATATCATGGGGTCCGGGGAGGGGAGCAATAACTATGAATGCTCAGAGACCCATAATGAAATGATACGCCTACTACCTATCCGTACAACTGAAGGTATCCATCCTTACAGGTTAGACCAGGCTAGGCTTGGGGGAAACAAGAATAGAAAGACCCGGTCGACTCGAGGAAGGTGACTCGATGTAGGAGTCAAGAGACGACACACACACACACGCACGCGCGCGCGCACACACACACATACCAGCCGGTACACCATTGCGTTGCCCAATTCCCCCATTCATCCAGCTTCTGCTTACCGCCCGGTCTGCATGTGGCTAGCAGTCCATCACGCTCTTTTGATTTCTGATTGGTCCCAGTCCTATGCGCCAAAGTGGCATTAGATGCGCCTGCACTACTGGAGCCTATCACGTCTGCAGATGCATGACAGGGAAGCGGGCGGCAACAAGGGTTCGACATGTCGTTGGCGCCGGCCGGTGGTTCAACCAGGAGCAAGGGTGGGTTCCGCAAACCTCTCCTCTTTCCATCTTCCGTCCAACCACCATCATTGCCCTCCCGTTGCTGCTCGACCTGCCTCCTCTCAATTTGATGAACCATGTCCAATCATCGGCCTTACGTGCATCGTCGAGCCATGCGGATGCAACGACAAGTGCCGCCAAGCTCCAGTAAGCTTTGTCGGGGTGAGGAGAGGTCGGCCCAGAGACTCCGGTCCAAAGAGTATTCCCTTCCTCAGCTAGGCGTCTGACCGGTCAATACTATGTATGCTGGCCTGCGAAATGTGCAAGTGTGCATGCTGCTTGCTACCCTGCCTCTTCCTCTCCCCCCTCTCGAGGATGCCTACCCATTTGGGGTTGCTTTCAAAATTCTATATTCGTCGCTTGTCCAGAAATGCGCGCAACTCTTGGCCCTACGGGTTTGTTGCTTGCAGTGTGGTGTCTTTGCCTCCTCTTTCGGCTTCCGACTCTGATCTCCAGAACGTGAAGTTGCTTCCTGTCTCAGCAACGGACGATCGGCCTCCTGGTGATTCCAGTAGCCGCCGTGCAATCAAGAAAGCAGTGTGAAAAGGAACACACCAGCCAGCGAGAGGCGACATTGAAAGACGTGTATCTTGAAGCATCGAGCCAACCAAAGTCCGGCGCCACCTCGTCCACTCTTGTGAGCGTCTATTTTCATCGCGACCGAATCGCCGGCCTGGAACCTATCATAGCCCTGCTCACTTCGCGCCATCCTACCCTCCCACGCTGCATACATGTAGGAATCCCAGTTCCTCTTCGTCCCACTTACGCCTTGCTGATCTGCCCCATGTAGCGGAAGAAGCCTTTGCCTTGAGTCCTACACAGTAGCGGCGCCAACTCAAAACTACCAGCTTCCCCGAGTGGCCGATTTGTTGGACCTCTTTCTCCCTTCCGACAGCTGGTCTCTCCCAATCTGATTCCTATCGTGCTTCATTCCTGCCTTGATCACCAAACTCTGTTGCATGTTCTAAGCCGGTCTTTCCGTCAGCGACCCCAAAGTTGAGGGCGTCTTTCCTATATACTAGGCATACATCTCATCGTTCTCTTCCGTACTCCCTATTCGGGCACACAACCACACATCACAACCATGTCTCCGCAAGGTATGTCTTCGTTCAAGGCCAGGATCTACTAGCACAATGGACTAACACCATCGGTAGAAGACAAGAGGCGGCCTGCCGCCCTCAACCTCGCTCCCGCTCGATCAGCATCCACAGATTCGTCATCTTCCGAGTCATCACTGAAGGCCCCCCGCACTCCTCGCTTCGCAGAAGCAACATCAGTTCACTCTCCTGTCGATGGTCCTCGGTCGCCCTTCGCCGACCCCGCCAGATCCGAAATGCCTCAGTCTCAGCCTGGGGACATCGGATTCGGCTACATCAACAACAGCGGCGGCAGCAACCGCGAATCCGTTGCCGTGCCGATGACTCCGAGATCGCCACTCAAGAGCGCCATGAGGGTGCCCGGGACCCCGGCGAGGAAGATCGAGAACCCGCTCAGCCCAACCTTCCGAGAGGAGGACATCTTGGAGAAGCGCGAGGAGGCGACTGACAAGGAACAAGCACGCGACCTAGTATGTGGCATCGACCTCACAAAGCACTCTGTCGCTAACACGCCTACAGAAAATCAAGGCCCGCGTTCGTATGGCCAAATTCGCCCTTCGTGGCGTCAGCTTCAGCTGCAGTCTGATCATCATCAGTATGCTTGCGGCTTCCTTCCAGATTTTCAACGCGACCAGGCGCCTCCCTGCTCAAAGCGGTCTCCCAGCATGGGCTGAAGGCACTGCTATCTGGCCCCAGGTTCTGGTTATTACTAGTGAGTATATCCATGACTTCGATAACCTGCCCACGCTCTAACAGCACGTAGTGTCTTCCATCTCTCTTTTAGTCTGTATCGTTGTCTTGCTCTCTTACTGCCGCGGCGGTCATGCCCGTGCCGAGAAAGTAGCCACCTACTACACTCTCTTCTCTATCGGCTGGTTCATCCTTTCCATGGTCATGTGGGCTATCTCCGCCGGCATCTTCCAGGCGAGTCGAAGCAATGGCGGCGGCAAGGACATGTGGGGTTGGTCGTGCAAGGAGAACAAGCGCGCCGAGGTCTTCGGCGAGAAGGTCGATTACGCCCTCATCTGCCGACTCCAGAACTGGGCCCTCATCTGCATGGTTATCGAAATCGTCATCGATGTCATCTGCGTCCTGCTCTACAGCATCGTTTTCTACCGATACTACACCAAGCGCCGCCTCCACAAGTCTATGGACATGCGCGACCGCGCCCGTTCTGATCTCTACCTCGCCCAGCTCCGGACCCAGTCCGCCCCGAACACCCCCGGCCTTAAGTCTCCCGGCCTGTACTCCCAGTATGCCCTGTCTCCCCGCCACCCCGACAAGACCTTTGAGAACCTGTCCCGCATTGAGGAGGCCTCCCCGTTTACCCCGGGAACCCGCTTCGTCGAGCCCGAGTCCAGCTTCAGCAAGTCCAAGCCCGCTTTCCAGCTCCAAGCCCCTCCGTCCAAGGCTCGCTCGGCGACCAAGCCCGGACAGGGCTCCTTCACACCCACTTCTCCAGAAGGCCCTGCTCCGTCATTCCCCTTCCAGCAACAAACCCAGACATCGCAGCAGGAACAATCGCCGCAAGGGCAGGCCCAGCAGCATGCGCCGATGGCTGCTAACGAGCCTGTCTACGATGCCGTGCCGATTCCCGGGGCCTACGCCGATGCGCCAGTGAAGAGCCCGCCACCGCACCAGTACTCCTTTGGCCAGGCGAGATAGAAAGCGGGAGATGACTGCGATGATGACTACGAAAGTGGCGAGTGGCTAAAATGTTGAAACGTATGCGATGTGTGTCCTCGAAAAGAAACCCCACCCCGGATTTTTACCCCCCCTTTTTATTTTCTTTGTATTCAGCCGAGCTGGCTTTTTTACACCCCTTCTTGATCTCTTGATCGAATCGATGACATCGATATATATACCATTCTGGCGTTGGGAAAGGAACTCAAGACAGGAAAGACTTCGGCCTCAATCTTCTATGCAAGTCAGTTGGATGTGGCTTGGACATGTTGGTAGTTCATAGCAGTAATTTACCAAACCTTGTATAATTCGGAACCTGATTCCTCTATTTTTAATCGAGCGTCTCCATCGACCGCCCAACAGGACCCGACTCGTATCGGCTCAGCCGTGCCATGAGTTGCCCAAGTCCGTGATCAACCCCGGAACGAGGAGCGATAGGCCCGGCCCACCCCGTTTTGCGGGTTTCCGTGCCCTCGGATTCTGCCCGCACAACAATCCACCACCCCGTCACCCTCCGCCATATTCCGGCCCATCGTGAAACCCATCCACCAACCTCAATAGCCTGCCCGGCTAGCTCAATCGGTAGAGCGTGAGACTCTTAATCTCAAGGTTGTGGGTTCGACCCGTAAGTGCATTCCCGGCCCGTGACGCATCACGAACGCCCCGACTAACAGTAACCAGCCACGTCGGGCTCAATTCCCGTCCACGATTGACAAATTATCCTTTTTTTTTCTTTTGATTTCTTTTCCTAGTCTTGGACAAGTAACGTATGTAGTCGGCGTTTAACAGCCCAGCCCCTTTTGTCTGCATACCTTGCTTGTATCCCCTTTAGACCCCAGCAAGGGTTCGTAGTTATGATACTTTTGTTGCGTGGCCCGGTAGTGTGGTTTGATCTCTGATCTATGGACCGTATGCTTTGGAATCTGTTTATGTCTGCTGTATATGGTATAGTTGCTTGAATCATATGTTAGCGTTTGCCGATTTTCATAATATCGAAACCATTGTGTAGCCAATCAGCACTATGTGTACTGAGTTGCTGCAATACGCTTCCATATGCTTAGACTACAGGCGCCATTCAGCCTATGCCTATCAAGAAGACCAAACACAGGAGCTTTCCAAATGCATACAGCATTGAGTCAGGTAGTTAGTCTTTGAAGCCAGTGTCATATCCGAGCGCTTTGCTAAGATAGGGATAGGAGGTGATAGCAGTAGCTCCCTTGACATCTTCACGGGCAGGCATCTCTGGAATGCTTCACGTGGTTTGGCATTTTAATTATTTACAGATCCCGAAACTGGTTTGCTGCCGCATACATGACTTAGGTTCACATCAGGAATCATCATGTGCAACCGGCATGAGGAAAACACCAACACAAACTCTCCGGGAAGTCTTGGCAACGCACATGAGAAAATCAAGGATCGAGACGGTACACAGGGGTGTTACCGCGAAAAGGTACATTGACGTCTTGGTGGAGCGTCAACCTTTTTCCTCTGTTTCCTTCGTAGACCTCATCATTCCACGGCAACTAAGATTTGATGTGATTGCGGTTGCTTTGGTGCGACGGATTTGACACAATTAACAATGTAGATTGGCCCCGGCGATTGCAATCCTATATAAGTGGAGGTATGTATTACTGATCCAGACCATCCAATGTCATAAAATAGCACCATTGTCTGTCGGGCGTATATGGCAAGGAACAAAACAAACGCCACAGAATACAAAGGACGGATTGTAACCAGTATTGAGGTGTCATCAAGGTATCTTGTTATGATCAATTGCTCTCTCAGCTTCTAATAGTTTTGACGCCTCAATTCCAGGCCCACGTCTACACCGCAATTAAGCCAAGGTAGCCGTAATGTACATGATCATCAAGCCTGGATTTCCCCTTTTACTTTTGTTTTTCATTTCGTGACTCGTGTCGTCCCCTTTATCTCGTGAGGGCGATGTCGTCTATTCTGAGGATCATCTTCACCGTCTCAGCGGCCAACTCAATAGCGCTGGTGCTCACCAGCAGAGGCTGAAGAACGTTCTCCTTGGAGATGTTTGTGTTGACGCCGCCGGACTTGATACTGACACCCGCGTTCTTCTCCCCAAGCTCGTGTCTGTGACGAAGCTCGGTCACGACCTTGATGCTGTTGAGACCGGCGTTCTCAGCCAAGGTGGTGGGAATGACTTCCATGGCATCCGCGAAAGCCTTCCAGCAGATGGCCTCAGTGCCCGTGAGTTCACGAGCTTGCTTGGAGAGCTGGGACGCAATCTCAATCTCGGCAGCACCGCCACCGGCAATCAGGGCCTTCTTCTTCACCAGGCAGCGTACGACGCAGTGGGCATCGTGAAGACTGCGCTCAGCCTCATCGAGAATGAGGGAGTTGGCACCACGAACGACGACAGACACGGTCTTGCCGGTCGCCTTAGCGCCCGTAACCTTCACCATGCGAGCTCCGTTGGACTGGACCTCCTCAACGAGGTCGGCCGAGCCGAGCTTGTCCTCCGTGAAGGAATCGATGTCTGCAATCGGCTTGCAGCCAGTCGACTTGCAGATGAATTCGATCTCGTCACGCTCGATATCCTTGACAGCGAGAATGCCAAGCTTGGCAAGGAAGTGCAAAGACAAGTCGTTGACAGCATCGCGAAGGATGGACTTCTGAATGAAAAGAACATTGCACTTGGCCTTCTTGATCTTCTTGACCATGTTAAGGAGGTAAAGACGCTCCTCCTTCACGATCTTGTCCATCTGCCTGTAGTCGTTGACCTGGATGGTGTTTTCCATCTTGATTGGTCAGCAGCTGCGAATAGGGGTATTAAAAGGGAAAACGTACATCGGGCTTGGGAGGGCTGAGTTGGAACTGGATCAAGCCGATTCTCGCCTTCTCGATTCTCGCAGGGCCACCCGCACCCTTGAGGACGGGCTGTGTCAGGATCAAACCATCTGACAGCTCACTGTCCTCAATGGTCCCGCCAACCTTCTTGACGATTCTGATGTTCTTCAGGTCAACATTGTCTGCCGTCTTCAGGTCGATGGTCTTGACAACGGAGTTGACAGCCATAGGGCCGAGGATGTTAGAGTATTGCGACACGATCTTCGACGAGAGGGATGTGTTGGCCGCCTGAAGCAGGGATGCTGTGTCGGTGAGAGAAATGGGCTGTGACATGCCGTGGAGAACCTCGACGGCTGCGGCAGCAGCCCTCTGGAAAGACTCTGAGATAACAGAGGGGTGGATTCCTTTTGACAAGAGTCTGTCAGCAGCACCCAACAAGCTACCGCAGATGACGACCACGGATGTTGTGCCATCTCCTGCCTCCACATCCTGTGCCGCCGAAAGATTGACCAACATCTTCGCTGTCGGGTGCATAACGGACATGCTCTTGAGCATTGTGTTGCCGTCGTTGGTAATGATAGTCTCGCCCTTTCCGCTACGAATCATCTTGTCCATGCCGCGGGGGCCCAAGGAGGTTCGGATGGCATCGGCGACGGCTGTAGGGAGGTTAGCTTCCGGTCCGTGAAGCTTGAAAGTAGGCCGTGTTGCTCACCTCTGGCAGCAACAATGTTGGAAGAGCGAACGGCGACGGGCTTCTCCTTATCCTATGCGGCTGTTAGCACAAGCTCCTGAAGCTTCGTCATGGGTGGTGCAGTGCAAGTCCAGGTCGTACCTTGAAGGTAGCATTTCCAGAGCCTCCCGAGGCCGGGGGTGGTGCAGCTGTGGCCATATTGACGGTTCTGACTAGTTTTGTGCTTGTTTTGAGGTATTCGAGGGCGGAAGAGCAAGCTGACCAGTGGATGCAAAGGTATCGGTATCTTCGTCGTCCTGTCCCGCTGTCGCCTTCTTTTGCGATCGCCCACTTTCTCTCAGGTAGCAACCCCCCCAAGCGGTGGGATATTTTTTAGCGGGCGCTAGGTTGTTCCTGCCCCGGTACTCTGCTTGTATGTTCCCCCAGCCAGCCTAGCTCCACAGCAGCCTCGCATTTGTGGCCCGTGCTTTGGAGCTCAAGGCAACCTGGATTACGGAACCGTCTCCCATCACCACCTCGAACCCACCTACAGCGGCATACCTTCTGTACTCTTTAACAATCAACGCGACCACTTCCTCGAGACCCCACGATTCTACGTCGATACCGCCTTCAACTCGAACTTCTCCCAAAAAGAACTTAATCGAAACAGAGATTCGGCAGTAGGACGTTGAGTCCTCATCCTACATCATGGTATTGACCCTGCAAGCGTGACCACCGACGACGGGTGCTAACTCCAGTATTAGCCTTCCGCTACCGGCCAGAACTGGGAGAAATACCAAAAGACCTACGCCGATGACGAGGTCGAAGAGAAGAAGATCACACCATTGACCGACGAGTTTGTTGTCCCATCGGCCTCGGGTTGCACGGGACTGTTGACTGACATTACTCGCTCAGAGATATCCAGGTGCTGAAGACCTACGGCGCTGCGCCGTACGGTGCTGCCATTAAGAAGCTCGAGCAACAGATCAAGGAGAAGCAAACAAGTGTAGATGAGAAGATCGGTGTCAAGGTAGCTGTGCTGTGCCGGGTGGATGGAACTCGATCTGACTTAAAAAAAAATAGGAATCCGACACGGGACTTGCCCCTCCTCACCTTTGGGACGTAGCAGCAGACCGGCAACGCATGTCAGAAGAACAACCCCTCCAGGTTGCGCGGTGTACGAAGATTATCCCGGACGAGAAGGACGACTCCAAGAGCAAATATGTCATCAACGTCAAGCAGATCGCCAAGTTCGTCGTCCAGCTTGGCGAGAGAGTGAGCCCTACAGATATCGAGGAGGGCATGCGAGTTGGTGTCGACCGGAACAAGTACCAGATCCTCCTGCCGCTCCCGCCCAAGATCGATGCTAGCGTTACGATGATGACTGTCGAGGAGAAGCCTGATGTTACATACGGGGATGTTGGTGGATCAAAGGAGCAGGTCGAGAAGCTGCGAGAGGTCGTCGAGATGCCCCTCCTCTCGCCGGAGCGGTTCGTCAACCTCGGTATCGATCCTCCGAAGGGTGCCCTTCTCTACGGACCCCCGGGTACTGGAAAGACGCTCTGCGCCCGAGCTGTCGCCAACAGAACGGATGCCACCTTCATCAGAGTCATCGGCAGTGAGCTGGTTCAGAAGTACGTCGGCGAGGGAGCGAGAATGGTGCGTGAGCTTTTCGAGATGGCGCGGACGAAGAAGGCATGCATCATCTTCTTCGACGAAATTGACGCCATTGGTGGTGCCCGTTTCGACGACGGTGCCGGCGGAGATAACGAAGTCCAGAGAACCATGCTTGAGCTCATCACCCAGCTCGATGGTTTCGACGCCCGCGGCAATATCAAGGTCATGTTTGCCACCAACAGACCCTCTACCCTCGACCCTGCCCTGATGAGACCGGGTCGTATCGATCGTAAGATCGAGTTTTCCCTGCCCGACCTTGAGGGTCGTGCCAACATTCTGCGTATCCACGCCAAGAGCATGTCGGTCGAGCGCGACATCCGGTGGGAGCTCATCTCGCGTCTATGCCCCAACGCTACGGGTGCTGAGCTTCGCAGTGTTTGCACGGAGGCTGGTATGTTCGCTATTCGTGCCCGAAGAAAGGTGGCGACGGAGAAGGACTTCCTCAGCGCTGTCGACAAGGTCATCAAGGCCAACCTCAAGTTCAACTCAACGGCCAGCTACATGCAATACAACTAAGGAAGGAAACCCAAAGAGTGACGGCAAGGGCAGGGTAACGGAGTTCGACATGTCTGTTTTAGGCTGTAAGAATAGGCAAGGCTTCGGATCGGGGAAGGGCTAGAAGGGCATGATGATACCTCGTTCCCGAGAAAGAGGGAATTAGATCATGCTTCCATGTGCCAACAAGAATCACACAAGCCTGAGCGAATCAATGCTACAGCGATGATTCGAATCGACTCTATTTAAATGATGGGCCCATGTGGTTTTAGTTTGATTTGACTGATTTGGTATTGTTGACCATAGAATTACATTTATCTGCACCAGACCCTCGAAGTCTGCCCAGCCTAACTAGTGCGAGGGGCCGTATTTGCGACCCCCTCCTTTGGTCCCGTACTGCCTGATGGTATCCCCCCTCCTCCGATGTGAGGCTGAATCCCTTGTGCTGCCTCGGCAATGCCCGACATTTCCCATTACCAGATGATATGCATGCCTTCATCAGCAGCGTCGTGCGCTTTATCGCCCTTCATGAGAGCGGATCGACTATTTGAAATGAAGAAAAGACATGAACAGAAGAGGGTAAGGGGAGAAAGAACCCTCCTCGAACGCTGTGCTATAAAACAAATGAACCCCCCCTTTTCTTCTCCATGCCACGTCCCTTTAGATGGACTCCATGCGTGAGAGGCAACCCAGACAGACGACGTCACCCTCGGCACCCTTCTCGATGCAGCAGCGGCTGCAGACCATCTGTCTGTGTCCGCCGCCCGTCCAGCCGTCCTCTCGCGGTGACTGTACATTCTGCTTCGACTCTTCGCCATCCCTCGACTGTCGTTGCCGGTCGTCATCGACGTCGTCCATCTGACATGAGCGTGAGAGGTCAGTGTCCCCTTGCTTCGGCTCTTGCTCCGCGTGAACCAGGTCGGTGCCGCCACTGCTACTGGGTCGCCCGTCCTTCCGCCAACCCTGACACTCTCTGATGCACACGAAGCACGAACGCAGACCACAGCCCTGGCAGTCGGCGAAGGAGTCGAGGTCTGACTTCTTGGTGGGCCGGCGGTGGCAGATGTGGCAGGGACTTAGGGATGAGGGGGTCTTTGACCTATTGCCCGCTGCATCCGTCCCTTCTTGATTTTTTCGGGAGTTGTGTTGGGACGCCGGCGGTGATTTGCTACTCCGCCGTTGTCTCGGACTGCTGGGCTGTGTCGAAAGGTCCCCATCCGTGCTATCCAGATCCGCACCCTCCTCGTCGAACATGCGCTGTCGCTTAGGCATAGGGAGGGGAGCCATCTTCCGGGGCACTGGGTCGAGGTTCTGGTGGGAGTCTTCTGTGGCAGTGTTTGTGTTCGCCGGCAAGCCGTACTGGAATATCATTCGGTCATTACTACTGCCGGGGAAGCGAGGGAAGAAGTTTTGTTGTTGCTGTTGCTGCTGCTGCTGGATCTGTTGCTGAACGGGCCTGCTTCCAAACACGCCGTCAGCGTTCCAGTTGTTCGTCGCGGCGGCCGCGGCCGAGTGGTATTGGGCGAGTTTCTCGTACAGAGAGCCTTGTAGCTGCAGGTCGTTGCTGGAGTCGTTGACATCCCGTCTGCGTTTCCTGCCGGGCGCCATCAGCCGGGGATGCTCCTCGGCAACGGATGGCATCTGGATCGGTTGGGTGCTGGCTGGCAATAGCGAGTGGATGCCAGGGACGGAGTCGTTGGAGTCGTTGGGAGAAAAAGCGAGGGAAGACTTGTAGCAGGAGGAAGGTGAAAAGCAAAGGTAATGGTTTCGATGCGTGATCGGCTGGGTTTCGTTGATAAGAATCCTCACGGTCTCTGGTCGATAAGAGAACTTGAAATCGACAAGAGTAACTGTTTAGGATTTTCCCTAAGAGGAAAGAGTAGGAACCTGTCAAACGGCAAGTAGGGTATGACAATGAGTGGAAGGTCTCTCTTTCGCTCACTCTTCTTGACTCCGCAGCTCTGCTTGGAGTGGTGGTGGTGGTGGTGGTGGTGGTGGTGGTGGTGGTGGTGTTGCTTGCTAGCTACAGGCAGACATAGGCCAGTCCCATTCACAGGTGGATAGGCCTCGCAGCGTGCTTATGATGTGACCAGGCACGGCGCGGAGCTTTTGTGCCAGGTGATTTGCCCACTGAGGGAAGCGGTGGGCACGACCGGTAGGCTCTATCACTTTCTGTCAGCACGCCCGCGTCAGCGGACTCAGCGCTGAATCCAGCTGGCCGGGAAGCACACCGGCCGCTGGAAAAATCCGCAGCTTTCTTTCCTTCCGGGTTGCTAAGCTACCTTTGCGGCGACCCACATAATGTGACTCTCTCACCAATTAACCCCCCTGAAGCAGGACCATTGGCCACCTCCCCTCACTGTACTATGGCCCAGGGACTTACAGGTTGGTTCACGGCAAATGACAAGTCAGGCCGGTTAATATTGCACATATATCGACACCATTTATATCATGACGAGATGTGAGAGACGAGCCCGGCTGAATGCGGAGGGTCTGATGAAACAAGTGTACTCAAAACGAGAGCCACCTATGTCGCATTTTTATCTCAACTAGATTTCATTTTGGCCATGGACCCGCTCGGAGACCTTGTTGCAGGAGACGCTCTTGCTTGCCGTCTCGTTTGGCTGCATCAATGTCATGCTCTTTGTGCCTGATCTCGGGCCAAGCGATGCATCGGTAGGTGGCCATTCCCGAATCGGTCATGCCTCGCCGTGCCAAAGCCTAGAGAGTCTGTCAGTTCTCTTGGGATAGCTTGCTAGCAATGTGCCATCACTTTCCTTTTCACAAGACCAACAAGCATGTGGATCAACTTAGAAGACTTGTCATTATCAAGGAGTCAGGTATTGAAAAAGGACCATCTGATTTACACTCTATCGCTCCCCAGTTTGCTCCCAACGATGAATCTCGTCTCTGCCGCCTCCACCAACAAAGGAGCTGTTTTAGAGAGCCTAGTATAACATACACAGAGACAACTGAATTGTTGCCATGATCATTTAGTGGCGAACCTTGGTGTCCTTGGGAGGGTCGTAGGCGACCTTTCTCGTCTTGACCCAGGCCCACTTGTACTTCTTGACCCAGACGCTGAGAGCCCAGAGAGAGGCCGAGACGACGAGCACCTTCATACCCATGCGCTTGCGGTCATCCATCTCGGGCTCGGCGGCCCAGTTGAGGAACTCGACAACGTCCTTGGCCATCTGAGAGGTTGAGGCGGGGGTGCCGTCTTCATACTCGACGAGATCATCGTAGAGAACACGGGCCATGGCGATGCCGGTACCGGGGAAGTAGGGGTTGAAGTTCATGCCAGGGGCGACGACGGCGCCAGCGGGAGGCTCCTCAGGGTAACCGGTCAACAAGCTGAAGATGTAGTTGCATCCGCCGTGGCGGGCCTTGACGATCAAACTCAAATCGGGAGGGAGGGCACCATTGTTGGCGAAGCGGGCAGCCTCCTCGTTCTTGTAGGGGTCGGGCATGTAGTCGGAAAGCTTGCCGGGACGCATCTCGATATCGCCCTGCTCGTTGGGCTCGCCGGGGTACTCGTTCTCCTCGGCCAAGGCCTTGGCCTCGTCGACAGTCAAGATGGTACCGACGAGAGTTCGGTAGGGGACACGGCTGAGGGAGTGGCAAGACGCGCAGACCTCGCGGTAGACCTGGAAACCACGGCGGAGACTGCAAAATGGGTGTAAGCGTCATGCCGGGCAAGAGCCAAAAGAAAGAAAAGGGTGTTTCCTTACGCCTGGTGGTCGAAGGTCTTGAACCACTGCTCGTGAACCCAGGGGTAGTTGGTAGGGTGCAGACTGGAAATGATAGTTTAGCTGAATGTTCTTTTGTTGTTGGCTGCTCGGCGTCGTTCGCGATTATGCCTCAATCCAAGGGATTCCGGCATTCGAATAACCATCCCGCAGCAACCGTGTTCGGACAATTATGACTCACCCCTCCTCAGCAGGCGACGCGGCGTTCGCGGAGGGTCCGTAGAGGTGGTAGTACCAGGCCATGGAGCCCAGGGCGAGCGACGTCGACGTGATGGCGGCGAGGTTCAGTCGGGACGGGGAAGCTTCGGCACCAGCACCGCTGGAAGTAGAGGCCGCACGCTGCGTCAATTATCGTTAGTCTTCTACTCCAGTCTCATTGATGTCCGCCAATGGCCATTGAGGCAAGTCCGGCGTGTCTGATGGCTGTAGGTCGGATTGCCTCGGGGAGATTGGAATCGTGATCAGCTCATCTGCGTACCTTGGAAATCGTGACGGCGCCATTTGTGAATGTGCGCGCCGAGCGCAAGCAGGACCTTGCCAACATGATGGGCGAACCGTATCCGCAGCTACAGAGACAGCCGCGAACAAAATGATGGGGCAATTGGTGGTTGGTCCTCTCGTGGCGGAGGTCGTTTCTAAGGTACAGTAGTCGAGGCAGGAGAAAATCGCTTGAGGCAGTTTTCGAGTGCCTTAGGTATGGCTTGCCTCTCATTGGCTAATGGGAACGGTCAATGACATCTTCCGTTCCGGCCGCTTTTCGCTTCCATCCTCTTACCCGTAGTTGCCCGGTCGCCGCCAGTTCAGTAGGAGTAGTTCCGACCGACTGTCCACAACAACAGCTGTGGCTTTCCGTCACGCCCAGACTAAGAAATATGCTCCGCTTGATTGGCCTGGCTCGGATGTAACTACAGCGATCTACATGCATATCACGACACCACATTGAACACACGTTTTGTTCTCTTCATGATGTTAACTCCATTAGCTCAAGCCCACAAGCAATCCATCCCAAGACTAGGCAACCACTAGAGGGGAAAACACTGTCGAAACTGCTTATCCCATCCTCATGACTCATTGCATCATCAACGAGAAACCAAGTAATCCGGAGGCTGGGTATCAATCGGATTTTATTCTGACAAACTACAAAACTTTTCGCCATCAATAAGGCTCTGAGGCCTTGTATAACTGCCTGCAACCACGCTCTGGTATATGCACACACAAATCCTCACCTATCTCTCAGACGGTTGGTTACCATGCATCCACAACTTGAAACCCAGCCCGCGAAGATAAATGGTGAGAAACTCCTTAAGCATGGCCGTTTCTGCCAATGACCTCGCGACGCTGCTTGACGGCGTCGGCCAACTGGTCGAGAACAGTGACAGTGTCGTCCCAGTGGATGCATGCATCCGTGATGCTGACACCGTACTTCAGGCCCTCCTTGCCTTCCTTGGGTACCTTTTGGTTGCCTGCTAATGGTCAGCTTATGCCACTGAACGAAGCGGTCCGGGCAGTACTCACCCTCGTTGATGTTGCTCTCAATCATCACACCCATGATACCAGTCTCGCCACCGGCAATCTGCCCAGCGAGATCAGCAGCAACCTTGGGCTGGTTCTTGTGGTTTTTCAGAGAGTTGCCGTGGCTGCAGTCAACCATGAGTCTTTGGGGGAGACCGGCCTTCTCCAAGGCGGCCTTGGCCTCCGTAATGCTCTTGGCATCGTAGTTGGTGCCCCGGGTGCCGCCTCTCAGAATGGTGAAGCAGTCCTCGTTGCCCACGGTGCCGACAATGGCGACGACGCCCGGCTTGGTCACGGAAAGGAAGTGGTGAGGGTGTCTGACAGCGCCGATAGCGTCAATAGAGACTCCGAGAGAGCCATCAGTACCGTTCTTGAAACCAACAGGGAAACTGAGACCGCTGGCCAGCTCTCGGTGTAGCTGGCTCTCGGTGGTTCTTGCGCCGACTGCGCCAACGGACAGCAAGTCGGCGAGGAACTGGGGCGAGATGGTATCGAGCATCTCGCTGGCAATGGGCATACCCTTGTCTGTCAGGTCGACGAAGAGCTGTCTTGACATGCGCAGTCCCTTGTTGATCTTGAAGCTGTTGTCGATATCCGGATCGTTGATCAGGCCCTTCCATCCCACTGTTGTACGCGGCTTCTCCAAGTAGGAGCGCATGACAATGAGTAGCTCATCCTTGTGCTTCTCCTTGGCTTGGAGCAGCAAATCGCAGTACTCAAGGGCGGCCTTAGGGTCGTGGATCGAGCAAGGGCCAATAATGACCAAGAGTCTTTCCTTCTCGTCGGTTCCGTTGACAATGGCAACAGCCTCCTCGCGCCCCTGGAGGACGGTCTGCTTCGATTTGGCAGTTTGGGCGATTTCATGTTGGAGGAGATCGGGAGAAGTCAGAGGGTTGTAGCCGCGAACTAGAGAACCAATTAGCCCACGAACGATGTGCGAAAATGTCTAACCCCATTCCTTACTTCTCCAGTCTTCGCTTTCGGCCTTGTTGCCGACGTTCTTGTTCTCGATGAAGAAGCTCTACGGTGACGAGTGAGTCAGATTTGTGCGAGCAGCAGGCTGGAAGGCGAGCGATAACTTACAGACATGGTGGCTATGACGAAGAACGCAATTTGAGTGTGGATTCAAAATGAGACTTGGGCTGGGAAAGAAACGCTTCGGCAATTGACAAGTAACCTTTCTCGTTTGAATTACACTTTTTTTCCACCTACCCCTTCTCTGTTCTTTAGATTTCTGCGTTGGAGAGGGCAGCTTCGAGGGCCGAGAACATGACTACCGGTAGATGAGCAGTCGAATGGGCGAAGACTCATTTCCAGTGCCACCCTGCAGGTACCCCGCCGAAGACGGCCCAAAAAAAATTGATCTAGTGCAGCCCGCCACCAGCGCGAGGGGCATCCTTGCTGCACCGTTGTCATTGACTATAGCTGTGACGTCCCCTGTGGACCTGTTCAGCCGGCCGGAGTGGCACCACAAACTGGGTCTCACCGCCTGTGGGAGACCCTCTAAAGCCCCGAGGACCGAGCGCTTGCAGGCGCAAGCTGCAGTCAATGCTGGATCGATCAACTTGGGATGACTACCTTACCAGTAGGTAGTTCACACCTCTCACATTCAACCTATCGGGGATGGTGAATCAAAGAACATGGTAACTACTTTCCTTCTTGAGGCGCCTTTCCTAGTCTAATGGGGAGTGAAAAAGTCTAGCCACATCCAATCTACTGTATTAGTTCTGCATCTCAACACCACCGATATCGCTGAGACCTCGCCACCAATTATGAATAGCCGCCTCGTATCCGTATATGACACCGCAAACCTACACTACAGCGTCTTCTTCAGGGGCTTGTAAGCTTCCTCCTTCATCTGCTCGTAGCCGTTGAACCGTCCGTATACCCATTTCAGAAGACTCGTGCTGGCCGTCATCAATGCCGCAGAGAAGGTGAATAACCCAACTCGCTGCACGGTATTTAGGAGATCAAAGATAGGGTAGGGGTACCTGCGACCTGTCTGTCAGCGGACTGAAAACGCATCCTGTCAAACGTGACACTACTCACCATCCGTTTTTGCTGTAGCAGAACTCAACCCAGCCCCAGTACAGGAAGGCAAAAGCCATGCTGATCGACATGGCCGAGTACGCACGGATTGTCCATGGCGGGCTGAACAGGACGAGGTCGAGAGTTAGGACGACAGCTGGAACCAGATGAAAACCGACGTCTGGCAGCCAATGGAGCTCGTAACCCTCCGGTATCAACAGCCTCTTGTCGATGGACCGAATCCCCCAGTATAGGATGCTGATGAGGACTTCCAGTGGTGCCGCCGTAGTTGACAGAGCGTTCTTCACAGAATACAACGAAGGACTCAGTGTGATGTCAGCTAACAGTGCCGTGACAAAGGTCACAAATGACAAAGCCAACCCAATGTTGGTGAGGTGCTGGTAGTTCCCCCGAAGCCCATAGCAATATCATGAGTGAGGCCATTGAGGAAGTTGAACGACGCAAGGAACGAGAGAATGCCGGCAGCGTGCAAGGCCAAGGAGACTGATCGAGACGGCGACTCCAACCGCTGCAATCTGTGTTTTCCCATCTTGATACGCTCCCAATTGACGATGAGCTTTGTTGGTCCGAAGTTGTGGTGGTTCAAATGTTAGTTGTTGTGAAGAGGGATGGGATGGCAGTTTTCGCGATGAGACGGTAGCTCGAAAGGAAATGAATTGTTGAGGGATGTCGCAGGGAGACAATGTCTGAGTAAGACTGTCCTTTTGGTTGCGTGGAGACGAACTATCCTAGACAGGGAATAGAACCACGAATCTCACTTATTTTCCATTTATTCCGAGTACGCTCTCGGCAGCCAATCAAGGTATAGTAGGTTTAATGCATTGTTAGGTTGACGGGACTGCGGCAACTTGCTACTGTCCGTCGGCATCAAAAGGCTTCGTCATCGTCATGAGGTCACTTCATTCATGGGGTCCCTGCCAGCGTGGTTCACGTTCCTGGCTGTGATCTCACAAAGCTCCACGCCGATAGCCCCGGCAAGCCAAACCTGGAAGAAGACCCATCATCATCAACATGCATATGCTGGCGGACGCTAAGATAAGACGATAAGCCCACCAAGTGGGTCTCGCAGCGAGGCTGTCTAGTGGTTATTCAATGCCTGTTTTGATTGGCTTTTATGAAAGCATCCTTGCGAGCTCCCAGCTCGGGAAATTTCAGCCTTACAGTCGCGAAGCCGTCAAAGTTCGCCGGTTTAAACCAATTTCCTTGCGACCTTCTGCGCTTGCCGCGCTTTATTGCACCAAAACGATGGCCGAAGAGGACGCCAAGGGGAATAAGAGGTCCCACGAGGACTTCGCTACTCAGGATGATGGTGCGTGCTGCTTGAACTGGAAGACGGCTCGAAGAGCCGCCTGCTCTTTGCTTCGCTTCGTCCCCTGTCATTTGTTGCGTTGAATCACCCGGAGCGGCAATGAGAAGGCATCAGGAAGAAGCACACTGCGTTGGTGGCGAAAGCGACAAATATGAGGAGAGAAGGAAGGATTGAAAATGCTAACGACCCCAATAGACAGCTCTTCTGACGACGACATGGGGCCCCAGCTTCCCTCAGAAGCCCCAAAGAAGAAGCGTCGAGTTCTTCCCTACGAGAAATTATACGTTTCTGCCCTTCCCAAATCGACCCGATACTCAAAGTCGTTGATGCATAAGGAGCAGCTGGCCTTCGTGACCGTCACGCCACTCACGGACTTCATCATCACGTCCTCCATCGATGGCGTCGTCAAGTTCTGGAAAAAGGTGGCTCAGGGAATCGAATTTGTAAAGGAATTCAAGGCGCATATCGACGAAATCAAATCCGTCTCTGTCAGTCTAGACGGAAGGAGCTTCGCAACCGCTGGTGCAGACAAGACTGTCAAGATCTTCGACGTCATCACCTTTGATCTCCTGTCCATGCTCAAGCTGGACTTCGTGCCTCGCTGTGTTTGCTGGGTTCACAACAGAGGGGCGTCCCTTCCTTTGCTTGCTGTTTCCGAGGACTCCAGTTCTAGCATTCACATTTTTGACGGGCGAGGCGAGAGACAAGACCCTATTCACACCATCAAGTCGTTGCATAGAAGCCCAGTGTCTATCATGGTCTTCAACGGCGTGTATGATTGTGTGCTGTCCGCGGACGACAAGGGTATGTTGGAGTACTGGCGGCCGGGTGGTGACTACGAGAAGCCGGACAATGTCTTCGAGTTCAAGGCCTCCACAAGCTTGTTTGAGTTCAAAAAGGCCAAGTCGGTTCCAACATCAATTACCATCTCGCCCACTGGGAAGCAATTTGCAACCTTCTCCCAACCAGACAGAAAGATCCGAATCTTCGACTTTGCATCAGGCAAACTGTACCGAACGTACGATGAGTCGCTTCAAGTTATCGAGGATATGCAACAAGTGGGATCGGCCCTCCAAAAATTGGAGACCGTCGAGTTTGGTCGCCGGTTTGCCGTCGAGCGGGAGATCGACTCTGCAGTATACAAGAACAAGGCAAACGTAATCTTTGACGAGTCTGGCAACTTTATCATATACGGCTCAATAGTCGGCGTCAAAGTGCTCAACACCTACACTAACCAGATTGTCAAGGTATACGGCAAAGATGAGAACTTTAGAGCGGTCAACCTGGCGATCTATCAAGGTCAGCCACAGAAGAAAGGCATCACCACGGTCGAGATGGGTGCTTCTGCCAACCCTCTACTCCAGGAGTCCGAGTCCAGGGACCCCATTCTCATTGCGACAGGAGTGAACAAGCAGCGGTTTTACATGTTCACTAACGATGAGGATATCTCTAAATCGGTGAGGGATGTCCAAAACGAGAAGCCCACCATTCTGGGTCACAAGAAGGCTGCAGAAGCCAAAAGGGCCGAGACTGGCACCGGAGCAGTCATCCACACGACCTATGGCGACATTCACCTCCGCTTGTTCCCCGATGCTGCTCCCAAGGCCGTGGAGAATTTCGTCACTCACTCGAAGAGAGGCTACTACAACAACACAATCTTCCACCGCGTGATTCGCAAGTTCATGATCCAGGGCGGAGATCCCCTTGGAGATGGCACCGGTGGCGAAAGTATATGGGGCAAGGAATTCGCGGATGAGTTTAGTAGCTTGAAGCACGACAAGCCGTACACAGTCAGCATGGCTAATGCAGGTCCAAACACCAATGGCAGTCAGTTCTTTATCACCACGGAAAAGACGGTGAGTGCGAACGTCCCCTACACGAGTAACGAAAAAGCCTAGGCAACCAGAGCGGAAGAAGATTGTTCTGTGTCTCGGCAACCCCCCAACCCCCACTCCCTTATGCTCTGCCTTTGTTTCACACTCCCTATTGTTCCATCTAGTCCTTTCCTCGCCTTGCCCCCAATGCCTTTCCTTCTACCATCTACAAGCACGTAAACGGACCGGAGAGGCTAGGGAGTGGTCAGGCTGGGGATTTGTGTCTCAGTTACTACATCCCCTCGAATCAGAACGCAGCTGACAGTTGTTAATGCAGCCGTGGCTGGACGGAAAGCACACTATTTTCGGGCGTGCTACTCAGGGACTGGACGTTATCCACAAAATCGAGAACGCACGGACATACAAGGAGAAGCCAGAGGAGGATATCAAGATCCTCAACATCGACATAGTTTAATCGGCAAAGCAGCGGGCTTGCCAGCAGGGCGGCTAACGAAATGAAATGAAATGAGATCAAATGGATTCGGTACGCGACCGTACGCCCTTACGCTGGGGTTACAGTGAGAAAAAGAAATGCGGCCATGCACCATCCCCGCAAGCCTGACGAGATGGCACATGAACAAATGGCTTTCACGATGCGGCCGCAGAGCCACTTGAGTCCATCCAACTGCCGAGTGAGGCTGTCCTTTGCTCACGTGGATGCAAGAGACCGCCTTTAGGCTGCTGACCGTCCGTAATCGGCCTGCATCACCGCAACCCAATTCGGGCCTGATTCCACCCGCCAATGGCCGTCGTACTTGAGTGGTCGGTCGGGACTCAACTCGGTCTTGACGCGGTTTACAAAACTGGCACGACGTTATTTCCCTTTCCGATCGCTGTCTGTATCTCATTCACGTCACGGGTAACGTAAATAGAGAAGACAGCCTCTCAACTCTCCTCTCCGAATGGAGATTGTGTAGAAGCAGACGCCCTCCTTTTGTACAACCGCTACAAGTTCGCGTAACATGAACTAGCCAATCATCCATTTCACCTTCGACCCCGCGCGCCTCGGTTCGGCTCGTCCCTCTTCTCATCGCGGGGACTGACGTCTTTGGTCTCAGGATGCCACGCCCAAAGAAGCCAGGAGCACCAGAGCCAAAACGCCGAAGTCGAAATGGATGCTGGTGAGTGCCAGCCACTGCGTGCAGAGTTCCTTGGTGTTTTTGTGGAGCAGTGACTGACCAGCCAGCAGGCCATGTAAAGCACGAAAGGTGAAGTGTGGCGAGGAGCATCCGACATGTATAAAGTAAGTCAAAGTTTTGTCTGCTCTCCGGAACTGCGAATTCAAAACTTGAAAGGGTGGTTTGGCGGTGTTTCTCATACTTGTTCCTTGCTACCTAATAGTCTCGTTACATACATTATATGGTCCATCGCCCAGGCGATAACAGTCTGTAATTAAAATTATCCTGCATGGTATCCTTTATTGTCATGCCCACTCCATGTCCCTCCAATCCGAACCCTTTCTCGACAGATCACTCTGTTGGATACGGCACAAATCCAGACTAACACTCATCAGTTGTCAAAAGACGGGGGAGACATGCGATTATAGTGTGCGTCTGAACTGGGAGGGTCGTCGGACAAAAAGATCACTCTCTTTCGGAATAGCAACAGAGACTGCCCAGTCGCCGAAAGCTCCCGTACAGTTTCAACCATCGTCTTTCAGTCATACGTTTCCCATAAGTAACTCTGTTCCGCAAATCCGCCCCAAGCCCACTATAAGACGATCTCAAACCGCTCCACAGAGTGTCGAGCCTGGCAAAAGAAAGCTAGAACCTCTTGGGGCCTTGGAAGATTACCCCAACAAGGTAGAACCCGATTCTTTACACGCGATACCTCGGAGACAGGCGCAGACACTCGCGCCATCTCCCATGTCTGCTCAGCATACCGTTGACAGCTTCACCTCAATGCCGATTTTCCATCAGACCGTTCCGGAAGACACCGGGATACTTCCGATAGCCCACAAAAGAACTAGGTCGCTGGCTGAATCAAGTGACTCCGGGGGACCGCGCCAGCACAGCTATATTTCCTCGCCGGCATCCTTGACGGGGTCCAGTCCTCCAGTGTCTCGTCTCCGCTCCCGCACAGGCTCCACATCTGTTGGCTCTCCATTAACGCCGGTATCGCTGGTTCTTAGGTCTGAAGATGACACAAGATCACCTATACTGAGCCTGCCATCACCCGTATCTCCAGGGAGCAGTCGACTATCGGTGAACTACTTGCTATCAGGCTCACCAAGAACCCCTTATGGTCGTAGTACCAGCGTCTCACTGTCTTCGGGTACGCCTCTTGGCTCAGAAACTATTGAAGGCGGAGCAGATGAAGCAGACGAAGCAGTGTTCTATGGGTATGATCATGGCATCAAAGATACTGATATTAACCACAACGATGACTTCAGAGCCATCTCTCAGATGACTACATACGTTCCACATGATTCTGCCTTCCCCGTTGGTGTGCACAACAAGGAGCCATGGCGTTTTGAACTAACACATGCCACCTCTGTGGGAGACGGATACTATAGCCAACCTGTTCCGATACGGATACCACACAACCTCCAACCTCTACCGCCCAAGTGAGTCTCATTTTTTGGCTTATATCGATAGACACTGACGACCGAAAGGCTTCGTGATAATTCCATGAATCTTCTGGTAAGATAAGGTCTCTCAGTTCATCTCGACACAACGGCTGACATATTTGCAGTACTTCGTAAGTAAAGTGGTGGCAGCAATGTAGCCATCAAGGAATAACGTTGAGAAACAGCACCATTTTCTTAGTCACACAGCCAAAGGCAGGTGGAATTTTATGGCCTCAATACGGAAAAATCGGCTGATTCAAGAGTAGTTCTCGTGCCCTATGACGATCCCAAATCCAACCCTTTCCGCACCGTTCTACCACAAATGGCAGTCAGGAACGACCATCTACTCAGTTTGCTTCTGGCATATTCAGGCAAGTCGGTCTGCATTGGTCCCGTTCATCTTGTCTAACAGCCTGCCTCAGCTGCTCATCGAGCAAGGCTTCTGGGTCAGAAAGAGCCGCAGATGAGAATCGCTCTCTGGGTTCAGGACATCTTTCCGGCCCTGCGACAGGCCCTTAGCGACAAGGAGCAAATCATTTCAAACACGAGCCTGGCGACCGCCATCATGCTCGCGTCGCTCGAGATCATCTCCCCCACGGCGTTCGGCTACGACATACCTTGGCAGCGGCACCTTAGCCTAGCCCGGGACCTTATGTGGAGGCGGTTAGCCGACCTACGCAGGACGGCGCATAGATTGGAAGAGGATCGTGTATGTGCCTTCCTGTGGAGCTGGTTCGCATATTTGGACGTCCTGGGATGTCTAAGCGGCGGAACGCCCGACGAGGATTCGTCAAGGTTCTGGCTGCTTGAGTACATGATGCACGGCGCCAGCGATGACCGGTATGAGATTGACTGCATCATGGGGTTCACTACCAGCTGCGTCCAGATCTTGGCGCAAATCGCCGACCTGGCCCGCCGCTGCGACGAGCAACGCTTCACCTCAAGCACTCCTTCGCCGTCCGCCTGGACGCCGGGCCCCGTGTTCGTTCAACGGGCAAAGCTGCTCGAACAGGAGCTACTGTATAGCATGAATGAACCATCGCTTCCATGCAAGCACATACAGAGCGTCGGGGCAAAGGACAGACAGGCGATGGTCCTCATGAACGAGGCCTTCCACTGGGCCGGGCTCATTCACCTGCACAGGCGCATCCTTAGCAAGCCGTCTGGGCATGCGGACGTTCAGGAGGCAGTGCGAAGCATCATCGTGTGCCTGGAGTCCATACAACCCGGAGGATCCGCCGAGACGGGGTTCTTGTTCCCGATGTTCACGGCCGGGTGCAACGCCCTGCATGAAGACCAGCGGAGCAAGATATTGGAGAGATTCAAGAGCGTAGAGACCAATGGAATGACACAGGCACGTGTGGTCCCCCGTATACTGTTGTCTTTTCAAGCTGACGTTTTGGGTCTAGGTGCATAAGGCGAAGAATATGATGGAGAATGTGTGGGCATCGGGACAGGCATGGGAGCCCCTACTGTGTACGGAGTTCATCGGCTGAGCAGAGAGATGTGTTGCCATGCAATATAGACGGCTATCTGTAAGCTGTTTTGCGGGCCACTTGGGCTTGTTCTAGGTGATCTGGCGTTCAGGTGGCATTTCTAGGGGTATTCTTCTTCTTCTTCTTCTTCTTCTTTTTCTTCTTCTGCTGGACGGGCACCATCGGGACACATGATGATACAGGCGCATATTTTTGATGGCACTCATGAGCTATGATCGACGCCGGGTGACGCATACACAAACTGCTAATTGGGTATTTGCGGGGGACCAGAGGACATCTGTTTGGTGTAGCATTCGCTCGCATAGTTTCCTCGTTCCGAAGCTGGTAAGCAGCAAATTACATTCTTTACACTAATGGTCTGTCTGATCCAATGGCCCAAGGTGCCAGATAAATGTCATAGCCAATAGCCCTTTCCCGCCGGAGAGGTCCCCATTTCTTCTCGACCCGTTTGAATCATAGAGCTTCTGGTTTATCATTTGAACTCCGGAGGGTGTATGTGACGTCGAGATAACTGTGCCGCATAAGCTCTGCTGAGCTGTCGGCAGTTAGCTGTGGACTCGGAAACCCGAAGATGTGTTTTCATTTTAGCCAGCATCATTTGAGCTCCCTCCGTCCGAGGGACAAGAATTAGTCTTCTATTTCAACTCTGCCTGTAGGATACATATCTATCAAATCGGTACCAATACAATGGTTAGCATTACCTGCATGTGCAGCTGTTTCATTCATCAGACGCCAGAGCATCTTGATAGACTCTTTGACGAGAACATAAACTCATTCTACGAGGAATAAATATCGAGTAGATATTGTTCTGATATATGACTTGTCTGATGAGCAGGAGGTAATGTCATTTACTCCCCCGATCTCAACTTGAGGAAGGCCTTTCCTTCCCTTTGACGAACCGGAATACATACTTGCACAGAACACACCACCGAGCAAGAATTAAATTAACTATAAAAACCATTGAGACACGGGGTTATACCATCAATAAATACAAGGAAGACGAAAGAGATCATAAGAATAATTCATCAGGTATTCGTATAGTGCCCCCGAACCGCTACCTGCGACTCTCCGCCATGACCTACCAAGCCAGGTCGATGGGTCTGTCCACCAGCCAACCCCTTTAGATCTCGAGGATTCCAACGCCAGCGACAGTGTTCTCGTCAGAGACCTTGGCGTCCTTGCCGTTGGCGGTGCTGAGGACGACGTAGACCTGGCCCTTGGGGCCAGCCGGGATGAAGACGACGTACTATCGAAGGTCAGCATCTTGCAACAAATCGCGCCGACAGGTTTGCGCCGGGGAGGGTCGTAAGGGGAATACTCACATCGGCACCGCTGACGGTGACCTTGCTGTAGTAGGTGTCCAGGCCAGAGAAGAAAACGGCATAGACGTCGCCCTGGGGAACGGTCTTGGCCTCGACGGCAGCCCCGTAGGCGCCCTCGAAGACAACGGCCTTCGACCCTCTGATGGCATCGACGGTCAGCGTGGGGAAGGCCTTGAACGGCAGCGCTGGGGTGCCGGGGGCGAAGCCGGCGATGAACTGCGCGGCCAGAGAGTAGACCTGGTTGAAGTCGAGCGGGGTGTCGAAGGGGGTGGGGAAGGGGTTTTGGCGGAGGGCAGCGCGGATGTAGGACACGTGGCGGGCCTCGACGGTCAGGATGGAACCCGCAGCGGTGAGGTAGGCCTTGTCGGCGATGACGGCGGCGGCACCAAGGTAGGCGGACACGCCGACACCCTCAAGGACACCGGCGAGGCCGATGAAGGACTCGACGTTGGGGACGGGAAAGCTGAAGGACGGCTCGGGGATGGCGGAGGCCCCGAGGGCCGTCTTGAGGAAGTCGACGTGCGTCTGTGGTTGCGTGTTAGCGGGGGCAATGTTCCTCTGAGGATGTGCCGAGAGACAGTCTCTCTGAAAGTCTCTAGAGAAGCAGCGTCGATCTACGGCAAAGTGGTTTCAAAACCGACCTTCTCGTCCTCGTAGATGGTCTGCAGGTTATTGTAGAAGCTCTGGCCAACTTCGCCCGCGTACTCGCAGAAGTCGGCCTCGGAGAACCGCTGGAGCCCCAGGCCGTAGAAGGCCCTCTCTAGGTACTCCAGAGTGAGTGCGTAGTTCAGGATCGTGGAGTCACCTCCGGGAAGGGGGTCATAGTTGTCCTTCTTCTCCAGGGGGGCGCCAAACACAGAGACGGCGGAGGCCGCCGCCAGAATGAGCGACGAGGTGCGCATTTCAACTATCAAGTATCAGGATATGAGAAGAGAAGTAAACTATGTCAAAAGTGAAAAGAAACTGCGAAAACAATTGAATTGTTTGGTAACGAGGGACTGGGGGTGAGTGAGTGGATGCTGTGTCTACAACTTTTCCCTTCACCCGAGCCCCCCGGCACTACGCTGTTTTATATATACCTGGAATCGTGAGCATCGTCAACAAACATGACGCCTTCGAAGAGACTTTGCAATGAGATTATTCAAAGACAGCTTGATTCGGCTGATCTCCTGCTCACTGCTGTCTCTGCCACCCCCGCTTCCACGGGCGAGGCCCGTTCCATGGAGCCATCGAGGGGGCAACCAGGGCGAACACATCCTGGCAGAATAGCCATATGGGAGAGTGGTTCACATTCCCGAGAAGCAGTGATGATAGTCTCATGGGCGAATGGGTCGGTTGGAACCGCATCGTGACTGTGGAAGCGGACAGTAAGACTCAACGCCTAGGCTAGCTTGTTCTCTGCAAGAGGCATCTTAGTGTTGATGGAAGTTCATAGTTGCAAGTCCTGCTGGCGCGTGGAGGGATATCATCGCAAAGGGGGCGGGAGAATTCCTCCGTCCGCTCAGGGATGGGTAGCAGAATGCAGTAAAATGTTTTTGACTTGAGATCCGCACTGCGATCTGGGGTGTCTCGGCTCAAGGCATACTACAGGACCCGACCGTTAGCCCAGAGGCTCTCTTCCTTCCCAAGCCCAGCCTTGTCGGAAGATGAGCATTCGGGGCTCCTTAGCCTACGGGAGAGAGAATGTCCCCCTTCCCACCAAGTTTATGCCAAAGGTTCACGTTTAATGTGATTAACCTCTACAAGCTTGTGGGGCTGGTCTCCTTAATCACTGAGACCTGGGTAGAAATCAAGGCAGGGGTATTGGCTAGCCATCACATCACTTCTAACAAAATACACAAGATTTTGACGGTGAATGGGGCCCTGAATTCCCACCCAGGTTTTAGTGATCAAGAAGATGCAGACTAGAGAATGTTGCTACGGAAAACGGCCTGCCAAGCTGCTAGGCCCCCAATACAGCGGCAATTCGGCCATCACAGATTGGCCTTGACATCTCCGCCGTACCGAACCTGTCGCAGAATGGATGGTGTGAGGTCGGAGATCTTTTTGAATCCAGCTAACCCCATGGTCAGATCAAGATCGGCGAGCAACCCGGCAATCACAGCTTTTGCGCCCTCCTTTCCCGCGATACCCAGACCGTAGATGGCGGGGCGTCCAACAAAGACGGCCCTGGCCCCCAGGGCCAGGGCCTTGACGATGTCAGCCCCCGTCCGGATCCCGGAGTCGAACATGACGGTGATTTTGTCTCCAACGGCTTCGACGATCTCCGGGAGCATCTCCAGCGAGGCCACGCCGCCGTCGAGCTGCCGGCCGCCGTGGTTGCTGACGATAACGCCCGACATGCCGTGCTCAACAGCAAGCTTGGCGTCTTCGGCGCTCAGCACACCCTTGAGAACGATGGGGCCGTCCCAATGCTTCCTCAGCAGGGCCAGGTCCTTCCACCCATGGTGCTCGCCGGGGAAGGCCTCGCTAAGCCAGTACCGGGAGGCGCCGATGACGTTGTCCTCGACAGCGTCGCCATCGTTTTGCTCGGCGAACTTCCTGCGGAAGACAGGGTCGCTGAAGGCGACCGAGTTGCCCGTGCCTGCGATCTGGGGCAGGTATGCATTGTCGAGGTCGGTGGGCCGCCAGGCCAGGGTGACGGTGTCGAGAGTCACGACGAGGACCTTGTAGCCGTTAGCCTTGGCGCGGCGGAGGATCGAGGCCGTGATCTCGTCGTCCATCGGCCAGTACAGCTGGAACCAGCGGTGGTGGTCGCCGCAGACCTCGGCGACCTCTTCGATGGTCGAGGTCGCGGCCGTGCTGAGCGTGTACGGGACCTTGAGCTCCGCGCAGGCCGCCGCCAGACCCGTTTCCTTGTCTGCGTGGAAGATGCCCTGGACCCCGATGGGGGCCATCAAGACAGGCGTCTCTGAAGTAGAGTGAGTGTCTCAGAACATGTGTCCCTGGGCAATTTGCGAGCATTCAAGCTCACCATAAGTCACGCCAAACAGCTCAGTGCTCAGGTCCCGAGGATTGTTGGGTCTCAGGAAGCGGGGCACGATCTTCCACTGGCGGAAGGCCAGGCGGTTGGCGTCCATCGTAGACAGCTCCCCGGCTCCACCGAAGACATAGCCAAAGGGCTTGGGGTCCATTGCCTTCTTGGCCTGAGCCTCTAAGCCATTCGGGTTCGTCGTCACGATGGGTAACTGACCCGATATGATGCCATTTTGGTAGATGCTGACGGTGTATGATGAGTAGGGAACGCGTCCATCGCCGTCACCGGAATCAGTCATTGTGAAGAGGCAACATGTGCAAAGATTCTGACGATACAATTAAGACCCTGTAAGATACTAGAAGAGTAAAAAAAAGAACTTGCGCTGGGCATTGATTTAGGCCAGAGTGAGTGCCTGTCAGCTAGAGTGTTATTTGGGAGATTGATGAGGTAAGAGGATGAGGAACGAAGGGATTTTGGAGGGAGCTGGCACCTTAAATTACACTTTGCTCAAAGTTCTGCTTATTCCCTCAGCTAGATGCCTCGGCAGCGGACTTTTTGGGGCCAGTTCGTCGGGGTAGCACATCCTTACTAGTAAGCTAGGCATTATCGACGCAAATGGCGGAAACTTACCAACGAACTAATACCCCGCAGTAGGAAGAATGAGATGCCAGCAAGCTCATTACCCCTTACAGCTCAACGCCTCGTTGTTGGAGTTTGTGCGGGCTCGGACAGCATCCCTTCAGGGCCCCACCCCGAACTACCATGGAACCCCGCTACCGAGTTCAATTAACCACCCCGCGATCTCTCCCACCCGCAAAACACCATCCCGCGATCCGGAAGCAAAAAAAGGAAAAAGAGCCCACCCGCCAACCGCGGAGCCCAACGCAACAACACCTCGCTGCCTGCCTCCACTCGCGCGCACCATGTTATAGCACCCTCCCCCCCTTTCCCGCCGTCTACGATCGGAACACGCACACACCATACTCACGCCATGGACATCGACGACATCCTCCGCGAGGTCGACCCGGTCTCGCACTCCGTCCCCTCCGAGACACGCGACCTGCAGGCCTTGACGCGTGCCTGGGTGGCGGAGCGCTCCGCGCCAGAGCTTCTAGAGTGTGTGCACCACTTGCCTTTCTTCCCCTCCGCTCTGGGCGCGGGTGAAAGAGAAATCAATTGACTGGCTGACACGAGACGCGTCAGATGGCCCGCCGACGGCCTCTTTGAGCGCGTCAACGACCGCATCAAGCGCCAGATCGAAAAGGTCGAGGACATGACGGGCGACATGGACCCCAAGACCAACTTCGCCCTCATCGTGATTCAGACCGAGCTCGAGCGCTTCAAGTTCATCGTCAGGAGCTACCTCCGCGCCCGCATAGCAAAGGTGCTGCCTCTCTCTCTCTCTCCCTCCCCCCCCCCCCTCTCTCTCCCTCTCTCATTCCTCGCCACCCCTCCCTCCGCCCCGGGCATACTCGTTCGGTTTCTAGGTTGACGACGGAATCAGCTAACACATCCCTGCTGCCGCGACAGATCGACAAGCACGCCCTCCACTACCTCTCCTCCGCCGCCCTCCGCGCGCGCCTCTCCGAGACGGAGCTCGCCTACGCGACCCGCCACCAGGCCCTCCTGCACAACCACTACCTCTCCTCTTTCCTCTCCTCCTTCCCGCCGCAGCTCCAGAACCTCAACGACACGGCCGGCAACATCAGCATGATCGACGGCCCGGACCTCGACACCGCCGTCTTCATCCGCCTGCTGCGCGACGTCGACGTCGAGGGCAAGGGGACCGACTCGGACGGCTCCCTGCCGGGGCGGGCGGGGGATATCCTGATCCTGCGGTGGTCCAGCGCCAAGCCCGTCGTCGACGCGGGGAACGCCGAGCTGGTCTGACGGGGGGGGGGGGGGGGGGGGGGGGGGAAGGAGAGCTGCCCGTCTTGTCGCCACACACGCAGACGGAAGAGCATAGCCCATAAGGCACCAGCTCGCGCGAGAGGCCCAAGAAGCCAGCGCGACGCTCCGCGCGCTGTCCCGGAGGTTCGGCAAGAGCTATCCATGTTACTAGAGGCCAAACAGCGCAGCCCATCCGCCGAAGCGGGGGAGGGGAAGCGCACTCCAGCCCTCTTGGAGTCTTCTTACCCGGGTTTTCCAGCTGACTGGGCCGGACATCATCGCCCCAAAGTCCAGGAAGAGCGAGCTGGGGGGGGGGAGGGCATTTGCTTCTTCACATGGGCTAGGTTTAAGAATTGGGGTAAGGAGGGGGGTGGAAACGAGCGCAGGCCCCGCGGCAACCTCGCCGGCCACAACGTCCGGGGCGCACGGCAGTCCACGGGCTTTCGAAATGGAACAGACTTTGGACTTTGCGGACATGCCGCAGGTCTCGAGATCCGCGGAGTATACAAACCACCTGTGTCCGGTCCTCGGTCCTCGTGTGAACCCCAGACCGCCCGCGTCGTGAAGTTGCTCTGGCTGGGCCACTTGGAGATCAGCACATGTACCAACCAGCCACAACCGGTGCAACAAAGAGTGCGGTTTGCTGAAGGAAGGGCACCCCGCAGTGACAATAAATTCAAGTCCTGGGGGGAAAGGGTGGATTAAAAGCTATGTGCCACAAAAGGGTGATGGAGGCAGGGATAGAGGCTTATCACATAGCAAGTCCGTATAGTGATTGCAAGAGAATATGATGATGTATCGTTAAGAAATAGTGCGTGTCTATCTAGACTTTTATCTGGTAGCCGGCGCCTCTTTCCAAATGATCCCTGGCTGTGAATGCGCTTTTTATGATCAATCAAGATGTTGCCCGCCATGCATTGCTAGCGATATGAACCGCATCTTACCCAAAAACAAACATCATCCAGCGATGATCCAAAAACGCCAATTCATGCAGGTTGCCGATTTTTTTTTCTTTTCATCCGGTCTCCCCAGTCGCTCGTCCCAAACCCACCATCCAGCCCGTTCGTCTCCATTTCATCATGTCGTTAAATCCCGATTGCCTCCTGGGCCGCGTGTCCTGAGCACCGAGTCCACCTACAACGCAAAAGCATTACCCAATCCCAAGACGCCGGCACCGCCAATGCCCCTCGTCTCGCTGTTTTGCCGACTGCGACCGGGCACGACGATCATGCCCTTATCGTTGTCGAGCTTCAGCAACACCTGCGACGGTCTCCGCTCGAGCCTGCTCTGCTTCTGCAGCGCAGCGATGCCGAGCAGCGCCCCGCGGAGTCCAATGTCGAGACGCCGCGGCTCGTGAAGTCCAAAGAGCCCCGCCGTCGGCGATGAGAACTGCCGCTTGTGCGAAAAGGGCGAGCCGAGTGATGACGCGCTCGAACTCGGGCGCGAGAGCAGCGAGCGCGGGATAGAGAGCTTGCGCATGTGGGCAAAGTAGGCGTCACTCGCCTCATCGGGGAGAAAGAAGGATGCCCTCTGCGGCCAGTGTGAAAGGGTCATTGACGCGTCGTCGTGGACTTCGGCCGTGTCGGAGTCTTGGTCGAGGAATTCGGGGTACGGCATGGTGGGCTCAGAGGGTTCTGAGTAGTCAGAATCCTCCGCCTCGGACATCAATGGCGGAGGACTGGACTGTTTCAGGACATCTTCCTCATCGTCTTTGTCGCTGAATGAGGGCGCTGATGTTGGCGTGTTCGGGGCTTCCGACGAGACGGAATGGGTCTCTGCCTGGGTTAGGGGGGACGGAACCGGAGGAGTTGGCTTGGAGGGGTGATGGATCGATTCGGAGGGTTCCGTATAGAGCGAGGACGGCTCAACGGCTTCGGGGGTGCACGGATCAGATAGCTCGGGGGCAAAAGGTTCAGGGGTGGGAGGAATTTTAGCAGCTTGAGGAGTAGAAAAAACCTCTGTTGCTTCGGGGAGAGAAGGACACTGGGTGGCTTCGGGAACGTGTGGAGTGGAAGTGGCAGGCTCAATCGTGTCAATGAAAGACGTACAAGAATCGACTTTGGCAGCCGAACCAAGGGTGAATGCAGCACCCTCGGCAATGGTAGCAGAGCCGACCGACCGCGACGACGGGCCCTTGTCCATGTTGCCTGAAGAAGGAGAGGCAGAGTCAAGGAGGTTGAGCGAGGGTGTCGTGGCGTCGAGAGCGAAAGCATCCTCATAGTACGCGGGGGAGTTGAGGGCCGTCTCCGCGGCGGTCGCGAAGCTCGAGGGGCTCGGCATCGAAGCCAAAACGGAGGGTGATCCCACGTCATGGAACTCCGCGTCAGAGTCCTCCTCGTCTTCTTCGACGATGGTTTCAATGGCGTATTCCAAGAAACCCTCGAAGGATCGCGGGGGAGTGGAAGGCCTCGGGCGGGTCTCGACTGCAGTCATGACAACCGCCGGCTCTTTCTGCGCCGACTCGGAGTTTCCGTATACCTCAGCTGCAGCTGCTGGCTCCGGTTTCGACACGGCCGCTTGTTCTTCACCACCAACCGAGACGCAGCAGTACTCCAACCAGCCTTCGAGCGCGGGCTCTTTGGCAGCCAGTTCTGCCTTTGCATCAGGTGGTGCTGTCGAACGCGTGGGTGCGAAGTTGGGACCAGCCTCAAACTCTGACGCCACTCCCCGGCCCTGAATGATAGCATTATCAATTGCGGGCGAAGGCGAAGAAGACTCGGAGTCGCTTAGCGACCGCTTCTCGAATCCAGAGTCAATCGACACCACAGACTGACGCGAAACGGAGCGGCTGCCTTTGCCCATGAGGCTAAACTGCCGCGGTCCGTTGAATCGCTGCATCGTTGGTGTCGGCGGCCCTGCCAAGGAATCGTCGATGAGGTCGCTGTCGGAGGTCTCGGAGCTCGCGATGTTCGGGTTGGCGTCAAAGTGGTGAGGGGTTCCGGAAATCGTTCGCATAAACGTGGGCGTGAACAGCAGGCTCTCGTGAGGCGATCCAATGTCTCCGTCGACAAGGCTCGGGGTGGACGAGGACGACGAGGGATATGTAGTCTCGCCGTCCTCGGTCATGGAGAAGGACAGGGGGCTTCGGCCAGGAGAACTGGCCTGGTCTTTGAAGGCGACTGCTTTGGCTGGGGTTTCAGGATGTTGCGAGGGCCCCACGGTGTCATTGACGCTTTCGGGAGCCGACTCAACCCCACTACCACCCTGAAGCGTTTCACCTGGCGAACCCGAAGGTTCGGACGACTCAGCGAAGCTCCCGCCGAACGATGGCGTCGCGACCCCATTGGGCGTCGAGATTAGGAGCGGGCTGCTAGAAGCACAAGCTTCCATCTCAGCAGGGTCACTCGCTGCGGGGACCGGTCGCTCGATGATGCGGATGTTCTGCGGGTCGCAATCGGTCAGGGAGCACGTGTCTTTGATGACCATTACGACATCAGACTGGATCCGTTCCTTGAGTCTCGACACGAAACGCCCCTTCAAAGTCTCGGGATCCTCGTCTTGGCGCTGTCCCGTCGCGTAGGATGGCGAACGGGCCACGAGCGTTTTGTCCAAAACGAGATGGCCACGTTTGTGGACCACGAGCGTTATACTCATATCGTTGCCGCCAAGAATGTCGGCAACGCCCGTCTGCACTCTGTCAAGAATGGCTTTGACGGTCCGCCGGCAATAGCAGGCAGTCGAATCGAGGCACACGGCGAATGGTTTCTCGGTCTTCCAACCGCGCCCAGAGAGCTCATATACTGTGATTCTGAGGTCGTCCGTCTCATTCATTTCCACGTCGGTGCCATCCCGAACCGCTTCAAAGGCGTGTTGCAGTTGGCTCAGGAACTCCTCGCAGTCGAGGCCGTCCGGGTCCTGGAAGAGGAGGAGGTTGCTGTCGAGCTCGCGGCGCAAGTGCCTATGGTCCAGTCCGAGTCGGTTTTGGATTTGGAACCCAACGTGGACGGCGCCCTGCTCGGAATGGTGGCACTCATCCAGGAAGTCGAAGGCGTTGCAAGAACGATGCTGTCCGTCAAAAACCATCTTCCTAACATCCAATGCACGCTGCATTGCCGTCGACAAGACCCAGGCCATGTCCTCGCCGCGAGACAGCGTCAGCGGAGAGCTCTGACTGCTCTTGAGCGTGATGGTGCGGTGCCATTCCCGTTGTCTGCGTGACTTGCATCGACTGCGGAAGGACAGGGTGATGTCGTAGCCGGGGACGAACTCCCAGTCTTGTGTGGCCTCGACGAAGCGCGACTGGGGGATGTGAAGGAGCGAGACCGGGTTGCTAAGGGGCTTTAGTAACTCCAGGTCGCTCGAGGGCCGCTCGCTGGTCCTTCCGTGCATCCATCTAAAAGACTTGTCATGGAGCTTCATGAAAGAGCCGATGATGCGGTCGGTAGAGCGGGCGATCTCCATGGCGGACGGCTTGTCGAGGGGATTCTTTTGGTAGGAGCGGAAGGATTTCGTGGCCCACGGTTCCGGGCCTCCTCGGTAGATCTGGTAGATGAGCTCGAAGCGCAGCGGCTTCCCCTCGCCGATCTGGGGAATATTCCTCCTGAGGGCGGCCGAGTCTCTGCGGGTGAGCAGCTCATTTGAGCAGTGCGTCAAGCGGCGCACAAGGGCGCGGCATATCTGGTCGGTGGGCACGAAACGGTAGGAGGACTGGTAGTGTCTTTCGTAGGCGAAGTCCAGAGAGGGCTGGAACTTGATGCAGACTTTGACAGCCAAGCCGGCTTGCGAGGGTATCGGGGCGGTTTTCGGCTCAAGGAGGCCCGCTGCGGTTCGAGGCCGCCCCGGGCTGGAGAGAAGAAACCTCCTCTGGAGGGCCGGGGCGCCGAAGTGCGACGTTGAGGGACGGACGAGGTCAGGCTCGGCCATGTCCATCTAAAGGTGGTGAGATGATGAGAGCAGCGCCAACGGCCTCTCAGTTAAGTTTGTAGAGTTTGAATCCCAGTTCCCTCCAGACTTCAAACCACATCCGTCAGATAATAGTCCGGGGGAGGGGGGAGGGGACAACGGGGGGGTTTTAAAAAAAGCGGTTTTGGACAGGGACGCTACAAAGCATACTAGTAGCACTGGCTGCCCTAATGCAGGACGTCTCCATCAAGCCGTGCGTCGTTCAAAGAGGGCCAGTCGAGAGTTGGCCAAAGAGGCAGAAGAGGTACTTCTACTTTTGGTTACCTCGACCAAAAGAAAGAGGCAAGGGTGAGGGGGGAGGGGTGTCGAAGAATATTGACGAAAACGGGCAGGGTGGAAGAAAGCAAGGGAGCAAGCGTAGGTATGTATGTATGTGCTGCAGAAGCAAGCGAAGAAGAGCCCGCGCACGCTGCCAACCGCGGCGGCGGGTCGCGTGAGGACTTTGTATGAGATGTTGTGGCTGCGGTTGTGGTGTGGTGCTGACGCGCCGAAGTGAGAGGTTGGGCGACCCATGGCATGATCCTGCCCGTGCATAGCACATACAGCTTCTTTACAGGGGAGGCCTGGCCAACTGGAGGAGCCTCTGCGCGAGAAATTTTGGCTTGCAGGACAACCTCATATTACTTGTTTGGGGTTATCAGCCAGCTACTATACCTAGTAGTGGTGTTTTGGCATGTGTGTGTGTGTGTGTGAGTGCCCTCCGGGTTGTCAAGAAGGGGTCGTCGTTGGGCCCGTGTTGCAACCCTTTGGGTTCCCTCGGTAAGATGGAGAGCAAGATAGGGCTGGTGGTCTTCTACCCAGGTATCCTCTATCTGATGGCGGGTAATGAGACAAGACAGCGAGAGCGGGAGAGAAACAACAAGAAATGTTGGTGGTCTGGTGGTTGTGTCCGCATGGAACCAACCACATCCACATATCCGTGTCGTGTACCCGCACTGCTGGTAAGAGCAACCTGGTAGCCACAACAATTGACTCGAACGACAGGATTGATTGCCACGGTGATAGCAAACGCGCGGCTGCATCGCAGCGTCGTAGTAGCGAATGACGGCAAGACAACACAACAAGACAACAACCCTCGAACCCACCAATCCCGCTCGTTCCGTCCCTTACATCAGTCGCTAGACGCCAGCTGCCTGAAGAAAAGACGCGAGGGAGGAGGGAGAGAGAAAAGAAAAAGAGAAAAAAAAAAAAAGGACGAAAAAAGGGGGCAATAGGGCCGGAAGACGTGTTGGACACCAGAATATGCCACTTGGCAGCCGCGATCGATGACTCCTCTCACTGCATGTCGCATGTCGTGCGTGCCATGAATCCGCAGCGTCGAGTCCTGTTTTCCGAGGGAGTGAGGCTGGCGTATGCATGCGCTCCTGCCTCATCCAACGCATCGAAACGGGGTTCAGGCGAAGGCGGGTGGGGGTTACTACTAAGTGAGCGCTTTCTCTAAACACCCCCCAGAAAGCCGATGCGAGAGCATGTGTCGGCGCCAGCGATCGAGCAGGTCGGGACAAACCGCCAGGCGCCCGGAGGTCCAACACGTGTAGGTATACCATATCATACCTCAGTTGTCGTATCATCCACCATACCTACCTACTGGCTGTGAATTGCGCACGTAAAAGGAACAGAAGAAGGAAGGCGGCTGGCTGGACGGGGTGAATGCATCACCGGGCTGGGCTGAACCTGGGCCTCGGGAACTCTCGCTAAGCGATTGAGGAGGGGCCCGGAACCGTCATCAGATCCTGGCATGATCTCCATCTAAACCAGAAGCTATGCCCAGATGCCGGGGGGGCAGCCAAGGGTGAGGGAAAGAGGAGCAGCCCAGACAGACAGCACCTGCCAATATGGCGCTTGTTGTTTTTAGACTGCTCCCTAGTATGTAGTGTACTAACCCGTCAATAAACAAACACCCCCCTGGTCGCAAATTCCGAAAGGTCGATACTATGGAGTACTACCTGATCGATCCAAAGGGGGCCTGACGTATGACGAAAATGCGAGAGTCGGACCCGGCGCCCGTGCTTGGCCGATGCTACCAAACTCGACATGCTGCGAAACGGGACGAGGCTCTTTTTTCTTTTCCTTTTCTTTCTCTTCTTACCCTTCGCTAAAACAATAGCGACAACGCTTGGAATATCCACAACCCATACCTCCGTGCCTAGGAAAATAATAATCTCGGTACGGCCAATGGCGGCGATTGCATGAACCATTGGCGCTCCGCTTTCCTCTCTGTCGCCAATCGACGTTGCCGGTGGAATGCTCCCCCACACCAAAAGGTTCCCGAAACAGAGGACCCCCCTAGTCGTCCAGAATCTTTTAAGGGACGACCGCGGTCCATGTCTCCCAGGCGAAGGAGAGGGAAAAAAAACAGACGTCTCCGAGTCCACCGAGATACCATGTCCGATGTCGTGGTCTTGCATCTTTGCCCACTTTGATGGGACAACTCCACCCCGAGGTGGGCACCGTGAATACCATGGATACCCGGTCTCCTGCGACCACTCAAAGTCAACCGTCAGAGAAGAAGAAAAAAAAAGTGAGTGAAAACACGCCTCTTTGCCGACAGGCCCGTGACCTCTCCCACGTATATACGCAGTAGTACGAATAAGCGCGAATTTTGGCGTCACGAACGGCCAGCCACGCGCCTTTTCCGTCCGCCTCTGCCGGGTTGACTCCTAAACCCCCGTACCGTCCCGAGCCCACAGAAGCTTTCTCTGTTCTGTCGTGGACACGGAACGCCCGCTCCGCGGTCAGTGACGGTGTGGCTGCCCGCCTGTTCTCCCTCCCGTGTCAGTGTCTCACGCGTCGTCGCGCCTTCTTACCCGTGATGAAGATGGAGTATGGACCGGAACCACCGCAGAGGCCTTTCAGTCCTTTCTGCCTCGCTACAGATCCTCCTGTGGAAGCTCTCAGGCTCTCTTCTTTTTCTTCCTCTTTTCTTTGTTCCCTTTCTTTTTATTTTTCTTTTCTTTCCCTTTCTTTTTCCATCTGTCAAATCTCCGGGTTTCCGATAACTCTGGAAAGCCGGCGGAGAGTTCCTCGAGAAACGACGAAGCCCCGCCGTTCTCCTCGATCTGCTCGTACCCATGGTATCGAAATCGGAAGGCGGGGAGGGGGGGGGGGGGGGGGGGGGGTGGCGAGCTCTACTAGCGGCTTCCTGTTGAGGTTTTTCGTTCAGGGGGTGCCGCGTAAAACTGTCCTCGTGGTCGACCACAGACGCAAACCACCCGCTCGTAGAGTAGCGTGGCCACGGCCCGCAAACGGCTCCATTGCTGGTCGAACCTTCGTTGTCTTCAGGTGAGCCCGCGGTCGTCATCGATGACAGCCGCAAGCCGTCTGCTGTGTGCGCCGATGCCTGACTACCCGATAACTTGGACCCTGTCAGTGCACCCTCCCCCAAGTGCTTATCGATCGATGATGAGGCCCTTCGTTTAGGTCGGCAGAGTTAAGAATCGAGATGAGATCCAGGGGTACCTATGACGCCCTTGATCGTGGGCCGGTACACGGTACGTAGTTGAGCTGGAAGTGACATTCGGATATCACCGTTTAGTTGATGCTTTCGCATTGGAACATCGGATGGGTTTCGAGCAAACGTCAGTGTCTTGACACGGCACATGGCCTTTCAAGAGACCTCGGCAGTAATACTCTGTTTGCGGTCCTAGCCGTCTTCCCAATAGCGTCCAAGCTCTTGGGCCATTGCCAGCTGGCAGATACTTTCATCTTGCCAACATCGCGCTAGGCTAGATGGACGAGTTATTGGGCGATGGTGTGACAAGGTCACCAAAGTCGATTCGCAAGTGCTTCTTGACTCGTCTCTTGCAGTCCTCCATCTTCCCCCCAAAGATTTATACCAACAATGGGCAGTAAAACCGTGCATGGACAAGACGGCAAGCAAAAGGGGAGAGGCAGCTGTTGCTAGACAAGCGGCCACGGACGGTCCTCCTGTTGAAGTTCTCGGCAAAGCAATGTTACACAGCATCCGTTTGGCTCTCACTGCCCTACGAACGAACGCCATTACATATATATAGTTGTATATAACTTATATATACATATATAATGAGCTGTCATGACTGCGTTCCGGCTCCCGCAGGCAGTATATTCGCCCTACAGCTCCAGGGTATAGCATCAGCTTGATATATCACATTGATGATGGGCTGTGTGCACAAATGGTTGATCAAGACCAGGCGACTGATTAACAAATACAGGTTCAAGTGGTTGTAAAGTTCTTCTTAGAGCGTCCTCTCCGTTTGCCGACCCTGGAGAAATTGCGATTGTAACCGAATGTTGTCCGTCGTCCAATACGATACCTAGAAGCGGTGTGGCCTCAACGTTCAAAATTCCGTATAAATGATGGTATGAGCAGCAGTCGCAACCTTTTCAAATTTGCAGTGGCAGTCTCAAATCATGTCCCGGTATATTCTATCGTGGGGTTTTTTTTTCCCTTCTTCTCTTTTTCTTTCTTGGACATTGCAGATAAGCTTCACAGCAGTGATTGTGTACTTTTTTTCCCCCAACCCAAACTGTCGTATATCCAAATATCAAAAGCACCCAAGCCTAGGCTTGTGAACAGGACTGACACTCCCCAACTCACGTCCAACAGCACTTTGATCTTGTGTCCATCAGTTTTGCGTATCAATAGATTGTAGCCAGGAAAAACCAATCTTTGACAAACAATTGCTATGCAGACCACGACCATCTTAGTGAGCGGGTACAACAAGTGATGAGCTAATTAAACCTTGTAATGTGTTATCGTTGTCACACGTGCTGCGGGGAAATCCTGTGTGGATACGTTGGTTCGATTCATTGACATGTCACAAGCCACGAGGCTTTCCCAAGGGCTTGTCTGAATACCCTCAATCCCTCACTATGCACTATTCTGACTCCAAACCTGGCCAAGGTGGTCATAGCAGGCCCATGTGCACCTTGACGTCCAAACGGTGAATACACATGAATAAACAAGGACAAACGACAAAAGACAAACGAGCACTTCCATTGGTTTCGTCCGCAAGGAGGAAAAAAAATTAAATAAATTTTTTTTTTTCCTGCTGGTCTCATCCTTCAACAACGGGTACCACAGCCAACCCCGTCTCCAGGTCACTCTCACCCCGCGGCTACACAAAGGGAGAACAATAAATCAAGGTATCTCCTTAGCTTTCACAGGTGAGTCTGGTCCTACACTTGTGTTTCCTCCAAAGGCATGATCCCAACACATAGCAGCTCAGCCCCAGTTGCAGACAGGCAGAAATGGCTCGCAAACAGAAAGACCGCGGCCGCAAGCGCGAGGGGGCGCAGGCAGACGCGAAGGCGCAGGAGGGCAAACAACGCGGCCAAGAGCTCGAGAGGGATGCCGTCATCGTCAAGATGGAGGAGCCGGACACCGACGCCAAGTACAGCCAGAACGAGGACCGCGACGAGATCGACGACCTCCTCGACTACGTCCACGTCAAGTTGGAGGACCTCGAGCTCGAGGACGAGAAGATGGAGAACCTCGCCGTCTCGGAGGCCGAGGAGAACAAGGGCGGCGCTCCTCTCAATGCGAAGAAGAAGAAGAAGAAGAAGAAGAAGACGACGACGAAGAAGAGCACCCAAACAGCCGGAGCCAAGAGCGAGGCCGCCGCCCTGCCTGACACCAAGACGAACATCGCCCCCACCGCCAAGGACGCCGCCGCCCCCAAGACCAAGAAGGAGGAGCGGGCCAAGGTCAAGGAGGACTTCCTCGCGAGATGGAGCGAGTACTTTGACAAGAGAGAGCTCGCCGACTGGCAGCGCCTCTGCTCCGACCTCGGCCTCCCCGGCGACCTACCCAGCAAGACCCAGTGCCGCAAGGTCAGCCAGCATTCCCCATCGCAAAGACTATTTGAGCTGACCTCGTTTCCCCTTCTGCGGCATAAAAGGCCCTCGAGAAGGTCCACGTGAACATCATACAGTTCCTCGAAGCCAAGGAAAAAGGCGAAGCTGTCCGTTTCTTCAAGAACGTGCGCGAGCTCGCGCTGTACACCCGGAAGAGGCGCCTGTGGGTGCCCATCAATGAGATGCCCAAGGAAGACCCTTCCCGCAAGCTTCTTCGCGAGATTGGCAGGTACGTTTGATGGATCGAGATAGAGAGACAGAGAGAGAGGGGGGGAGAGAGACCCAATGATACGGAACCGGGACAACACGGGTTTTTGCGCGGGTACGATGGAACATTTTGGCTGGATTGGCAGGGTAATGGAATTAAGATGGCCTCACGCCGCGCAAACCACGCAATACAACACAAAGATTCCCCATTCCTTGTTTTTTTTTTCCCCTTCTCCCTCGATGACTCTGTCTAACTCCGTATCTCCCACATCCTGATCTTGCCCGTGTCATTGCCGACCGCGAGGAGCTCGCTGCTCCGCCCGAACGCCACGCTCGTAATCCTGCCCAGCGGCGTCTGCGCCGTGGGCCAGTTCCTGTAGACGGTGCAGCTGGGCAGGTGGACGAGGCGCAGCGCGTCCTTGGTCTCCCTGCTGCCGAAGGCCAGCAGCTGGCCGTCGGGCGAGAAGGCCAGCACCGTGATGGGCGTGACCAGCTGCTCGAAGCGGCGCGTCGGCTCCGGCCGCTCCTCGACGCCGACCTCGCCCGCCTTGGACGTCTTGACGAGGGCCTCGCGGTCGTAGATGTTGGCGATGCCGCTGCTGGACCCGACGGCCACCCAGCGGTCGCCGCCCAGGAGCTCCGGGCCCTGGTGGTGGCCGCCCAGCGCGATGACGATGCCGCCCACGCAGCCCTCGTCGCGCCACACGGCGAGGAACTTGCGCTCCGCCATGCTGTACTCGCCGACGGAGCCGTCCCGCCCCAGGATCGAGAGCCCGTCGCCGGTGCCCCACCACGCAAAGTCGGCGATGCCGTGCCGGCTGTCGAGCCGCGCGGCGGCGACCCACTGCCTCGACTCGGTGCTGACGATGTTGACGATGCCGCCGCCCTTCCTCGTCGACGCCACGAGGCCCATGTACCGCCCGCAGGGGCTGAGCTTGAAGCGCTCCATGCTCTTGTGCTCGAGCTTGTGGCCCTGGATCTGGCTCGTCTTCTGCACGTGGCCGGATTCGAGGTCCCAGCTGTGGAAGAACTTGCGCCGCCCCGCGAAGAAGATCTGGTCGCCCGCTGGGTACAGGAACTCGGCGCGGCGGACGTCGACGCCCTTGGCCTGCACCGAGGTGAGCATCGGGTTCGGCGTCGGGTGCGCCGTCGGGTTGAGGTGGTGCAGGTAAAGCACCGAGGAGACGCTGGAGGAGAGGAGGACGGGGTATTTCGGGTGGAAGGACAGGTTGTTGACGGCCGCCTTGTGCGTGTCGGGGATCTCGCGCGTGCGCTGGATGTCGATGACCTCGGGCCTGAGGCGCGCCTTGCCCGCGGCGTCCCTGCCGGCGAGGCGGCGGACGTCGCGCAGGAACTTCTCCAGGGGGGCGGCGGACAGCTCCGTGTCGCCGTCCTCTTGGTCGGAGCTGACGGAGGAGTCGGAGGCGGCGGCGGACGAGCGTCTCCTGCGCTTCGCGGGCCGGCCCTCGGGCTCTTGCGCCCACTTCGGCAGAGGGTTCAGCCGGAGGAACTGGGTTCGCAGCCTTCTGCTGTACTCGGCACCGCTGACCACGTCTTCGGCCTCGGTGAGGCGCAGCTTCCGTAACCTCGTCGCGGTCGCCAGGGAGACGGTCAACCGCTCGTCGTCGCTGTCCTCCCACGCGGGAGCGCCCTCGACGGCCGCCGGTTCTTCCTTGGCGGCCTTGCCGGTCTGTGAGCTCTTGGCCGTGGGGACGCCGGTGTCGAGGAAGAAGAGGTCGTGGTCGGCAACGTCTTCTAGTGTGGAATCGTCGGGCTTGGTGAGCTGGAGGTTCTGCTCGCTCTCCAGACGCTCAATGTCGCCGAGCACATCGTTCCGGAAAAGTTGTTCGCGAAAGTCCGCCTTTCCTCCCAAGACCAGCCTCTCGAGCTCCTCTTCGTCGGAATCCTTCTCGTCGAACACGGGTTTCGGTTTGCGCTGGCGCGGGGTCTCCTCCTCGAGTTCCGACTCTTCCGAGGAAGACAGTTGCTCCTCCTCTTCCTCGTCGGAAAACCGCTCGAACGGTTGTTCTTTTGCCATTGTCGTGGGTTGGGGCTCTTTTTTGGTCTGACGAGGATTTTCGGTCGTGAGCACGCACCAGCGGATCAGGGCGGGAGTAGGAAGCGGCTTGCAGGACGTCCAGAATTTTTTTACTGGGGCTCTCAGCCTTGCAGGCGCTCCTAGATGGCCATTGGCGAGCTTTTCAGCCACAGCAGGGGACCTGGCCAATGAATCATACCCTTTCCCGAGGCTGTTCTGCGGGGCATTGAGACCCCTCCGGCGCTGCACAGTGGCGGTTCCTTTCTTAATCCTCCCCTCATGTCGTGTCGACTGTGCAATATTGAGTCCGAGGCTTAATGAAGTTTGGTTTGTTTCATTGCAGACTATATGCTTTTGAAACTGAATTCTTCTATTTCTTTGAAAATTCTCTCTAGTTCTTTCAGGGTTGCCCCGATCAAGGACTGGTGCGACTACCCAGCGGGTGTGCAGGTGATGAGTCTTTGGATCTGGCCTTCATATTGTGTCACTCGAGTACATCGAGGTGTAGAACACGCAACCTTTAATCATGGTACATGTATAAAAACTGTGTTACAGTACCATGGCCTTGAGGCATGAGAAAATTTCAAGATGGGCCGTGCCATTTATCGTTACAGTGTTCTTTCTTCGTGTCTCGAGACCTCGTTGTCAAGGAAACCCGCAAAAAGTAGCCGGCCGGGACAGTCCTCACTGCTGTGCCGACCAACAATACGTGATTATTATTCCTACAATATCGCAGCAGACTGCTCAGCCCCTCACGGCGGCCTTCAAAAGCCCGTCGAGTCTTCCCAGGTCAGGGCTCACGCTCTGGTGGCTCTTCAGGGTCAACACCGCCGCCTTCTGCGCAACGCCGATCAGGTCCTCGACCTTGCCCCCCTTTGACAGGCCCGCAACCATGACGCCCAGAAACGTGTCTCCAACGCCGTTGACAGAGACGACGTCTTCCGCGGCGACCGTTTCCGCCGGCGGGAACAGACGCATGTATACGCCGCCGATCGTAGGGTGGTCGGCGCGGGCCCTGGTGAGCAGCCACCGCTCCTCGTTTCTATCCTTCAAACGGGGGTCGTCCTTGCCCAGGATCGTGGTCAGTAGAACGCCCTTGGAGCCCAGCTTCGTGACGATGGTGGGGATGTAGGGCAGGAGGTGGATAGTCTGCACAGGGATCCCCGCGTCTGTCATCTCCCTGGAGGTCAGGTACACGAAGCGCTCCCTGGCGCCATGCATCCCGAACGCGTCGATGACCTCGAACCACTCCGGGGTCTCGAAGAAGCCGTTCTCCTTGGCGGCGTCGTACATGGCCGTCAGCTCGTAGTGGTTCGGCGACGCCATGTCGATGCCCGGCTCCGGGAACACGCCGAGGTGCGGGTGCTGCCCCCGCGGGAAGAGGCCGGTGGACTTGGCCGTCGAGACGGGCTCGAAGGCGACCTTGCAGGCGTGCTCGCGGCCGGCCTGGATCCACGCCTGGATGTCCTTGGGGCTCCAGTTGCCGTCGACGACGAGCCAGCGCGGCTTGGCACCGGCGACGGCCGATTTCCAGTAGTCGGGGAACGAGTGGTTGGCGAAGATGCCCATGTCGGCCATGGCCATGACGAGGTTCTTCTCGGCATCGTTGACGGCGACGTACTGCGCGGTGCGGTTCGAGACGTGGTAGTCTGACGTGAGCTGGCGAATGTAGGTCGTCTCGAGACCCGATGCCTCGAGAGAGGAGAGCACAGTCGCTCCGGCACTTTTTATTCCACTCAGAAAAAGGGGAGAGGTGGGCGAGGATATGGGCGTCGACTTACACGTCGTCTCCGATCAAGCTGCAAAGGCGCACGCTGATGTCCTTGCTCACCCTGTGCGCGGCGAGGGCAACGTTGTGGCCGACGCCGCCAATGGACTGGCTGATGCAGGCAGGATTTGACGTATGCATATGGGGGGAGACCTCTTTCTTGTCTCCAAGGGGGTGGTAGTCACAGCTCAGGTCAATGGCCACGGATCCTGCCACAAGAACATCCGCCTTGCTCGACTTGGGCGCTTCCGCCTTGGTCGCGGGCTTCGCGGCGGCAGGGACGTCATAACCAGAAACAAACGTGTTTGACGAGCTATCTACGCAGTCAGAGTCTACCTTTTGGCTGATCTATGCGTAAAATAAAAAAAATAAAAAAAACTACAAAAGCCCACTTACACGGATTCCGCTCCGGCATCCCCGTTCAGCAACTTCGAGAGCTCCACGGCGATCTTGGTGGCCCTCGCCACGTTGGCCCTCACCAGGGCAACGTTGGCCAGCGTGCTACGCTCCTGCGTCAACTGTCTGATCCTGCCGAGGACGTACGGCGTGTTGGTGGCCCCGGTGAAGCCCTTCTCGACGGCTTCCGTGACGGCCGTCTCGATGACGGCGTCCATCTCCGCGCGGGGGATGCCGTGCTCCTCGGGGATGGGATTGGCAAAGAGCATGCCGGACTCAATGCCCAGCCTCTCCTGCGCCAGGATCATGGCGGCGGCCTCGCGCTCGGTTTGGACGACCAGGGGGCTCTTGGTACCGCTCTCGCGCGCCCAGAAGGCGGGGAAGTCGACGCTGCCCGTGCGGCCGTCGGCAAAGGTCGCGACGAACGCGCCATGCGTCTCGAGGAACTCGAGCGTGCGCGGGATGTCGAGGAAGCCCTTGCAGCCGGCGCTCACGACCGCCACGCGGGTGCGGCCGAGCTCCGTGAGGTCCGCCGAGACGTCCATGGAGTTCTCGCCGCCGCGGTGGACGCCGCCGAGGCCGCCGGTACCGAAGACTCGGATGCCGGCGAGCCTTGAGAGCAGCATAGTGCCGGCGATGGTTGTGCCGCCGTGGACCTTCTTGCCCGTGATGCCCTGACATATCCGTTAGCCTGGTTGCGCCTTGCTTGGTGGTTGGGAATTAAGGGGAGACGTGGGGGGCCAGTTGGGATGAGCTGGTCGTGGGCATAGACTACGACGATGTCAACTTACCAGTCCAACCAAGTGAGCAACATCTCTTCTCGAAACCTTGCTGGCGGTGCCGGAGTCAACCATCTGTGCGACCTCCGCCTCGGTCAAACCAACGACGGGCTCGCCGTTGAGGATGCCGCAGACAGCAGGTACACCACCGCCCCGACGAACGACGTCTTCCAAACCCAGGTCGTTGGCCAGCGCGCCGTGGGTGTAGATTGTCGACTCCAGAGCAACGACGGGCTTGTTGGTTGCGACGGCGTCGGCGACCTCCTCCGAGACGCGCAGAAGATCCTTCAGTCCGGCAGGGGTCCGATAGGCGCCGGCGCTCATGTAACGACGGTCCGTCTGGGGTCGGCCAAGCACCGCGCCCGCGGGCGCGGCTCGTTTTGAGCCCCGGCACAGCTGGGACTGAGAGAGTGCGTGTCTCGCCAGACGGCAAGACGAGCGTGGGACGATCATGCTCAGTGAGTAAATGCAATACCGCCGTTGCTTGGGCTTTCGGCGTGAGTGTTTTAGAGGTGTATTGCACGATACAGGAGACGGGCGCAACCTGTACCGACCGGGCTGCAGCAGTTCGATTGACAGGTCGTTGAAAGAGCTCAGAGAATCAGTTGCAATTCAATTGAGCCTGTTGCGACCTCTTTAAATGTGTGGCTCGTTCTTGAGGTTGACATACAGATAGGGAGATTGCCGAAGTGCACGCACGCCCTCTCATGTACAAGCGCTGGGGCGAACGCCTTGTCGTGCAATTATAGTGGGCACCGACACGACACAGTGCCGAACCTACTACACTGCTGGGCCAGGCTTAACTCTGGTTTGGTTTTGCAACACCACAGAAGTGACTCCAACTCGGCCACCACCCGCACCACAACCGTCAAAAGAGTCCCAAACACCGCCCTTCTGTCGTGGAAACTCGAAGCAATGCGCAAAAAGATCTCCTCGACGGGGAATTGAACCCCGGTCCCCTGCGAATCAACCCGGGATCAGCGACCCAGGGCGTGTTGACAAGCAGATATCCTCACCACTAGACTATCGGGGAAGTGTGGATGTTTGCATCCAGTGATAGTTGGTTGAGATGGGTCGGAAGGTTTAGGGTATATAAAACGTGGAGACCGATTGGGGGGGAAGGGGGAATCCTACAGGATTTAATCCAACAGCTCCACTTCTTCTTGGTAACCATTTCAAAGGAACGGCATGGGTACAAAGTAGAAGGTGTATAAGACAGGATGATCAAGACTTCCTCTGAGATCGAGGACAGTACGGCGCGTTCGAATGACCAGTTACACGAATGGAGGGCTGTCAATATGTCGGGTTAATAGTCGAAAAGGTCCTTGCCGTGTGACATTCCCGGTGCAAGTGCAACAGACATAGGCTATACAAGTCTTCCCTATTAAATGATCTACATAGCACGGCGCTTCGTCCCCTTGCCACGCTCTTCCTTTCTTATTTACATGAATGCAAAACGTGTAAAGATTCCGCAGGTGCATTCTTAATAAAAAATATAAATAAATAAAAACTCATACGCAGGAGTTGCGCACCCCCGGCTCTCGCAACTGTAGACTGCAACCCCGACTTCCACGAATGCTCCACAGGCAAGGGCCGATTTGCGTTTGAGAAACATATCAACATTTTATTAAGGTTTGCTCTTATTTGGGCCGCATAGGTCGCAGGTCGCATGCTACTAATACCGCTTCTGCCACTGGACGGTCTCTTGGACGGGAGGTGCATTCTGCCATCCAATCGCCACGCTACACATACAGCAGACGCGCGCGGTCTGGCGAATCCTTCTCGTCGACGTCGACTCGCGTACAAAACACCCTCTGACTCACCACGACTTCCTCTTCTCCTCCGCACAATGAGCTGGAGGGCGCCCGCGCGCCCGCCCGCCGCCTTCTAGGCCATGCCCCAAACGCCGTCCTTGAACTTCTCGAACAGCGCCAGGTCGACGCCGGCGGCCATGGCCTCGTACCCGGCCGGGTTGAGGTGCAGGTGATCGCCCGTGTCGTACTCGGCCCGCAGCTTCTCCGGCGCCGTGGGGTCTCTCACGACCTCGTCAAAGTCGACGAGCCCGTCGAACCGCCCCCTGGTCCGGATCCACTCGTTCACCCGCTGTCTCGTCCTCTCCCGCTCCGGGTCCCCGTACGTCTGGCCCTCCCCGGTCATCGGCGTGATGGTCGCCCCGAAGACGGCGATGCCGAAGCGGTGCAGCCGCGTGATGATCTGGTCGTACGCCGCCACGAGCCTGTCGCCGACGGCCTCCTGGGCGGCCACCGTGGTGGCCGCCGTGCCGATGTCGTTGACGCCGATGAAGACGATGGCGTACCGCACCCCAGACTGCGCGATGACGTCCCTGTCGATGCGACCCAGGCCGTTCGGGCCCAGGCCGTCGGCCAGCACGCGGTTCCCGCCTGCGGCCTCGTTGACGATGGCGATGGCCTGCGTCGACGGCTCGGCCTTGAGCCGCGCCAGCAGCCGGTCGGGCCAGCGGTCGTTGGCGTTCGTCGTCGATCCGCGGCCGTCGGAGATGGAGTCGCCCACGATGGCCACGGCCGACGCGCCCTTGGGCAACCAGGCCTCGATGGAGCTGATCAGGTACCAATGGTCCGTCCGGGTGGCGTTGGCGCCGATGTCCTGGTCGGCGACGTGGTTCCCGCTGACGAGGAACGAGGTCGTCCGGCTGCCCGGGTGCGCGGTTATGCTGTTGGTCGTCTGCCCGTCGGCGAGGTAGATGGTCACGGAGACGATGGACTGCGCCGCGACGGAGAGCTCGATCGGGTCCGAGAAGACGATGGCGCCGTTGGGGACGACGAAGCCGCCGCTGCCGGAGAAAGTGACGACCTGGAGGGAGCCGGTGTCGACACCGCTCGTGCCGGCCGTGTTGTTGGCCGTGCGGGCGATGGTGACGGCGGTGACAGGCAGGTCGGAGCCGCCGAAGGCGTTGCTGATCTGGAGACGAAGGGTGTCGGCCGCGAGGGAGACCTTGACGGTCTGGCGAAGCGTTGCGTCGCGGAAGACGCGGCCCGTCTTGTTCTGTGCGAGGTCAGCCGCTGCGCAAAAGAAGAGAAGAGAAACACAAGGCGTCGATGTACACCAGATATGAGACTCACAAAGGGCGCCGGGGGCAGGTTGGCTGGCTCGCAGAGCTGGGGCATGGTTCCCCAGATGGTGACCCATTCCCTCTCATCCCGCGTCGGGCATCTCGGGCGGGCTTGTGCTGCTAGAGGTGAGAGGAGCAAGGCCGCGAGGGCCGTCTTGAGGGAGATGATCATCGCGACAAACTACGGAGGAGGCGAATGCTGGCTGCAGAGCGCGACGCCGGTCCTCCGTGAGAGAAGGGGCCCGCGGGCCTTATAACAACATGCAGGTACAGAGTGAGTGCCTTGCATCGCGCCAATTTCTCCATCAATACAATACGTTATACCATGGCGTTATAGCCAACGCACCGGACCGCCGTGTGGACAGAGACGAGGTCATCCGGCAACACGGAACTGGGTGGTGCGGTGATACGCTGGGTAATGGGTTGGAAGCGGCCGGAGTTCAGGCTAAATTCAAAGCATCATGGAGAAATTCCTAGACCGGTGCCGGGGAAGAAGAGTTCATCCCATGCGATGCAACGCCATCTCCACGTCCGTCGCGCTCTTTGGGGGCGCGCTCCCCCGCATCGAGGCGATTTATTGGAGTGTTAGCGGGGTGAAGATCCGAATCGGCCCCTGCCGACGGGGGAGGGAGGGGGGTCAGGGTAGGTAAACTGAGCTCGGTCACGGGGTAAAACGCAACGACGACTGAAGCGAAGATTAATGATTGGCATTCCGACGTCACACCAGTGCACTACCAAAGCGTACAAGAGGGGAGTGGACTAGAAGGTTTCTATTTTGTTCCGGGAAATGACAGTGTTTGATCCTTTGAGCAGGACCCAAACTCATCCAGAAACAAGCCGACCAACGACGAGCAACACGGGCTATTCCAAAATACGGCGAGGTTTTTCGGCGCTTCATGACAGCATGATCCTTTATGCGCGCGAAAAGTCTGGCCGAGCCAAAAGCAACTCATGGTCGACCTATCCCTTGTCATTGTGGGAAGTCGGGCGACGGTCCCACGTCAGAAGGGAAGGATGAGTCGGCTATAGTGGCAGCCACTACCAGAGACGAGACGAGACGACAGAAAGGACGAGGCCGGGGCAGAATCCTCACTTCAGTGGATCGGATTCATCATCATCCAACGTCATAGGGCCGGCGGGGACATCGGCCCAGTGGCCAGCAAAGGCGATGAAAGATTCGGGAGGGTGATTGACGACGCCGTATTCGTTCTCCAGGATATCAATTGCCTGGCTGGCGCGTGAGTGCGCGACGTGGACCTTCATGCTCTCCCTGGACGAAGTGTCCTTGATATCGAAGCCACCGGGGCAGGGCTGACCCCATATCCATTGGTATATGGGCATGGTGCCGAGCGGGCACACACGATCGTGGAGATGGATGTTGTTCTGGGTCAGAGCAGAGTCCAGGACTGCTGGAGCTCCAGCGGCCCTTCTCATGATGGCGCTGTCAATGACGGTGTCGTCAGAGCCGGTGGCCTCGGAGGGCGGCCCCGAAGCAGTGGCCTCGCCGCGAGTTATGACGACGAAGCCGCCGTCGTGGCCCGAATCTGCGGGAGCGCCGTGGCCCTTGGCGAGAGCTGATGCGGATTCGTTGGAGATTTTGTACTGGGGACTACGTTGCTGCGAAAAGTTACCGGGCTGGGGACCAACAGAGAAGTCGAGATGCGTTTCGATCCCTCTGGAGTTGGACATGATTGCGTATGGCGTGCTGCGCGGCCGAACAGGTATTAGGGCGTGTATTATATGGGAGAGGCCGGCTGTCGAGTGATGCTGGCTAATGGAAGCGATGTCAGCCCTCGCTCAGAGTGTCCAACGACTCCTCCGGGAACAAGTGTTTCTCACCGGAAGCTGAACAAGCAAGAGAATCGAAATGGGCTTCGGCAAGACCTGCTTGGTGTTGGTGAAGGGAAGTAACGCTAGGAAGCTAGGTGGACGATGGTGTTGACCGGCGGGACGGGATATACTCGTTCCTCTCGTTCCAGAGAGAATTCACGAGGCTATTCGTTCCAGAATAGCGGGATACAAGTAGCTTGAAGGGAGGAGGACAAGAAGAGGGGAACCATAGAGTATATGCTATCTATATATTGAATGGTGATTTCTGACGCTGTGTCGAGGAAGAAGGGGGTGGGAGAGGTAGGTATGTGAGGTTTCGGGGGCCGGAGGGATTTATACACACACGGCTTACGTACTGCGTCAGGTACGGGATGTTTGGTGGTGTCGGGAGTGCTGGTCTGGTGCGTCGCATCGGTACCAACAGCACGAGAGCCACGCTCTTCTCGTCCCAAGGTGTGTGCTATCCTCGTCTTTCTTTGGTTCGCTCATCCATCACTTCCTCCCCCTCCTTTTCCCTCTCTTCCTGGGCCCCTTTTTATGACCATCTGACCCGATGCAGGCACACATCATGGCTGTCACCTCTGGGCAGCTACACTACATGGCTGAGCCCGGCATGTCGATGATGGTGGTGGTGCGACAGATAGCAGCATCCAAGGAGAGAGAGGCTCATTACCCAGACAGGTGGGTGTGCAGCCGTGGGTGAAGGTGTGAGGGAGGGCGTGGGTGAGGACAGCTGGATCCGGATTCCTGGGGAGGTGTAGTGCAGGTAGGTAGGTAGGTAGGTAGGTAGGTAGGTAGGTAGGTGTGTGTACTGTAGATGTGGGGTCTAAGCACAGTACTTTCCCACGCTGTTGTATGGAGGGAGGGTCCTTCAGACCCTGGACTTTGGTTCATGTCGTCGTCTCTCTTTCCTCATTTCAGCGACCTGCCATTCCGCATCGATTCCGCTGCTTTCCTTCCCAATAGCTTGAGACAGGTATGCCGAACCCGAATTTGGCCTCAGGTCTTGGCCGTGTGAGGACTCTCTCTCTCCCTTCCACCCTTCGTTACCTACCTCACGACTCACTGCTCTTTGCTCGCCTCGTTTTTCCTCTCGTGTATATCCAAAGGGTGGAGAATGGCACGTTTGGCGCTAATTCTTCCCTTTGCGCCCTACTTGACAACGGTTGATGGCATCATCCCAATGCATGCCATGCAGCTCGTCCTCTGCCATCCCATGTTCCGATCTCGCTACTAAGTGCCAGTCGTTACTTCTTGCCGACATAGATCTTTGGATGCCGCAAACACACGGACTAGCTCGTCATGCGCCCCTCCCAACTTTGGATGGCGTCCGCACTGCACAGCCAACCCTAGCTGTGAATAGGTATATGCTTTGGTCTCCGATCCCGCTTCGCAACGCGCACGGGCTGGACAACGATCGCCAATACGAGCGTCACCTTGCCAAGCTTGCTCACCGAAGAACCATGTTGACGTGTCCCGTCCGTCCGGGGGCGAGCCTCGAGGCCGATGGCCGCACTGTCCAGGTTCAGGAAGACGTTGTTGCATCACGGGCCTTCTGGATTGTCATCAGACCCAATCTCCATATCACATCAAACCTTAATCTCTTGCTACCTTCACACCGAGATGCAAGTTACTACTCGATTCAATCAATTGTTTTTGACAACATCAGATTGCCAAACAGTTTCGATCGTCGCGGCTTAATCCGTTTCCTAGGCATCATTGGTTCATGTCCGAACGCCAAGAAACCCGGCCATCGTCTGTTTCTTACCGAATGGGTACGCTACTGCTGTCAGTCGATCTGAAACGCGCGGTCAACCAGAGTCAAGTGAACCGTCGCTTCCATCTTAGCATATCCCGCCAGGCTAATCCTCCGTGGCTCCTGGCTTGACTCGGATATCTCAGCCCCCTGCCACCTGGCGTGCCGTTCACGTCAGTTCCCCTACAGATCCCTCGGTCGGGCATATGCTCCGATCTTCGAGAGACATAGATATGCTGCGTACACGCCCAGCAATGCGCACGCAGTCTGCCCGACGTCACGACGCAGAAGACAATACCACCCCCAACCTAAGCACTGGGTGTTCGTTGCTAGGGCCTTATGAATTGGGGTCAGGACTAATTAGCGCAGGGATATCCTGTGCCACTTCCCCGCAGCTCCGGGTCGAGACGGCGCATACGCGCTGCCGGCAACACCGACAATTTCAAATTAGTGGAGCCCGAAGGCTGACGAACTACCTACTCGACCTCCTCCATAGCGGATAGTATATTACAAAAACATGGGCAACATCGCCCATTGTGAAGATACGGGAGCCTCTGGCACCAGCACGAGCCCAAGGGCGGGCTGCTGCAGGGAAAGATCTTCGACGCATGCCAGGTCACCTGGCGGCACAGACACAGATGCGGCCTGCGCCAAATGGCAGCTCCAGTCCCCGAACCACAATTCTCGGGCGTCGAGTCCTAAGCGCCGGCCATTTGTCCACTTTCGCCAGTTCGGGACGACTGTAGGACCTAGGTCTACCCGTTGCAACCGTGTCGAGCGCTTCACCTCAGGCCCCCGGCCACACATACCGGGCGACTCTATGGAACAAGGGGAGAGAGCGAGCGGACTTCGTACCCGACCCTTGGCCTCGGAATGCTCCTGAGCAACCTTTGCTACGCACACCCAAGCCGGAACTGTTCGCCGGCGTCCACGACATGCAACCAACCGAGGAACAACGTGCGGCGCAGGAACCAAGACCAGTGCATCCACCGATCCCTCGTGACCGCTGAGCGAAATATTTCCTTCACATCTTGATGCTCCCTTTCCGTGTTACCCAATTCTCATTGAGGCCGCGGTGCCGGCTTCGCCAAGCAAGCCCAAGATTGCACAGTCGACAAGAGTACTTTCTGTAGGAGCGAGCGAGCGAGCAGCCCCCTCGCTGCAGCCCTGCCTGTTCTATCCTGGCACTGGCCTGCCCAGCGAGTGACCTCATGGTACCTCGAACGCTTCGAGAACGCTTCGAGAAGGCTTCGAGAAGGTCCCTAGCGTACGGATCTCCTGCACTGGCCCCTCTTACCTGCCCGCCCAAGACATGCACGCCACCGCATCCTCTTCCTTCTCTATCAGCCCGCCGTCCCCACTCAACTTGTCCATGGTTTCATGCCTGTACCTATCGCAGGTGTGACTGGTTTGTGTGGGTGTGGGTGTGTGGGTGTGCCGGGGTCCAACACGTCGCCGGTGCTGCGCGGAATCGCCTTCCATCACCCCCGAGACTATTGGCAAGGCCAACTGACGGGCTTCGAATGGGAATAACTACGACTTTGAGGGATTAACAAGTAGGAGCGCGCATGCATATCCATCGAGGGGGGGCGCGGTGAGGCATTCCGCCATGGACGGCTCCCCTTGGACGGCTCCCCTAGGACATTCACGCATTCCATCCATCTTCACCGTCGGTCTCCAGATTTGGCCATGACACCAGGAGAAGAAAAGCTTCCGTGCAGCATTCGGTCTATAGGTCATCCAACTCGTCACTGGGATGCGTTCCCTCCGTCATACTAGCCGGGCTGAACCCTCCTGCATTCTGCTTAGGCCCGCCCCCCCTGCCTGTAACCTGCAGCCTGACCGACAACCTGAAAGTGGCAGTCTTCGAGAACACCTTGGCCGTTCATTGACAACCGGTATGTCTTCCCCACGCCTCCCCGTTACCGCGTAATCATCTTCGGACCCCAAAACGCCACGCCGTTCATTGATCGTGACCGTCTCGCCCTGACCAACCACGAGGCTGGCATGAATTTGTAAATGAGCCACTCCCCCAAGCTACAGTGTGCCTTGTGTGGATGATACAGTACCGTCGAGCGTCAACGCGGGATTCGCATGCATTTGGGCTGACACCCGAGGCCTCAGGGTTCGACCCTCGGGTGGCATGGGATTGATCAGCTGCAGCGTGCAGCCTGCTTCCGGTCGGCACCATCAGTATGCAGCCCCCAAGCTGCTTGCTCTTCGCTCTTTGTTGCTGTTGTCCAATGGCGCTGCCGCTGCTGTTGAACCTTTCCTCCGGAGACCACCCGCCTTCAATCTGCGGACGGTCTGGTATGACCTGTCCAGCTCGTTCTCGACAGCACAGCGAATCCGAAGCGCGGCAACGGCAGGCCAAACGCTCCGCTCGCCCCTCGAAATCCAGTAATCTAGCGTCTCCCTTGTCGGCGTCTCGAGCAAGCGTACAAAGTCGCCAGCTGACACCTCGGGGACCAGAGTCATCGACGCCCCCGGCACTTGTTCGTCAACAAGGAAGCGACGTATACCTGCCGGTAGAAGACGTAACGTGTCAAGCTGGCGTAAGCGGTGCCTGATCTCCAATCCCACCATGCGGGCCAAAAAGGCCGTAATTGACGTCGTGCTATTACGCGTCTCCATGAGTGACGGGCCGTGCATGTCGCTCTGTAAAAAGGGAATGAGGTAGGGGCGGGCCTGGCTGACAATGAAGTGGTTCACATTGAAAAGCTCGGCGATCCTGAGGAGTGGCGACTCGCGTTCCGAATACGAAACATGTGTCCAATGGTGGAAGTCGATCGTGTTCGCCGGCGCCCAAGGTACGATGTTTCCATGCGCATCTTTACAGAGCACTGTCGTCTCGCGGTGGCCGTAAAGACTGGGTGTGGAGGCATTCGAAGCCACTGCGGCTGTCCATATAAGCTTTCACTGGTGTCAGTCCCTTTTTTCCCTACTCCGAACAAGAAGCATAATACTCACCACGTTCGGTGCCGTCAGATAGTTGAGTAGTGTCGGAACGCCCCCTTGGTCAGCCGTAGCAACAGTGATGTTTAGAACCCTCTTGCTTCTGTTGTATGCCTCCTCGAATGTCAAGTCGCCAACATTGGCTCTCACGCAGTCCTCCAAGACCTTGACGTCGAGAAAGTAGCCTTCACGAGTGAACCTTTTTAGTCTTCTCAGGAGCGTGTTCCACCTCGTCGCGTAGGATTGGTCTTTTTGTAGACCTTTTTCGGCCTTAAACTTGCCGGAAAACGCGGACAGATCAATGCCATCCCCTTTGAGCACGTTGGGAAGCTCCTCCTCGGTGTGGATGGCCACCAAAGCGGCTATGAGGGCGCCCGTCGCGGTTCCAGTAATAATTCGTGGGAGCAGACCTCGGAGAAACAACGCTTTCACGACACCGAGATGGCACACTCCGAAAATAGCACCACCCTGAAGAACAAGCGTGCTTCTTCCGAAGGCTTGTCGAGTGTCGTGGATGAAATCCAACTTCATCTGGTTGGTCAACCCAACCGGAGCTCCATAAGAATCGGACACTGGCGTCGTTGGTAGATGTGTGATATCCTCCACTGCTTCGGCGATCTGTGTAATGTATTCTTCGATCAAGTATTTGGTGCCGGCGAAGGACCGGTTGTAAAGGGTAGGAGCAGTGATGTTGCCCAAGTTCCGGATCAGGCCGGAGCGGAGCAGGTTGACCAGCTGATTAAGGTTGCCATCTTCCCTCGCAGTGATCAAGGAGTTGAGGCGCTCGTTGATCAGGCGGTAGTCGTAGAACTTGGACGTTGGGTTATTCCTCCTGTCGCGGTACGGAGAAAATTAGCATGCGGTTCTAAGACATGAACATCAACAGCGGTTGCTCACCACAAGTCCAGTCCAAGCAAGTTATCCAGATGCAGCGCCGCCTCTTCCCAGTCCTCAAAGGCTTCGGCATGGCGGAGGAGTTCGAGCCATAGTTCGACGGGAGTCTTACGTGTGTACCAGGCGCGGAGTTTCTGCAGTTGTGCATCGAGGTCAGCCGCAGCCTGTGCAGGTAGAGTGCAAGCAGAGTAATGGCCCGCCGGCAGACCAATCCCCATCGGCGAGTAATGCACAGATTCGCATGGATATACGTACATGCTGCCAAAAGTGCGTCACGTCTACGGCCACTTGCCAGAGCGCAACGACTACTCCCATGGTTGCGCGACGGCGATAATGTTGATCAAGACCATGGAGGAGCCCAAGCTGTTGGGAAATAACGATACTGAAGAGGATAATGACGGGTGATGTGTGGTGGTCATGGCATTATGGCACAGTGGGCCGGCGGAGCGAGACGAGCGTATTGTCTCTGACTAGAGGGGTGTTTCCATTCCAGTTTTGAAGGTGGGCTGAGGGTAAATGGGCGGACAGATACAGCCAACAGACGGTGTATCAACGGGCCATTCGAGATCAGGCGAGAACAAGAAGAATCGCTAGAGAGCAAACGAGCCGACGGATGAATGGTGGACGCTTCGGGGAGACGGGGAGACAGGGAGATAGAGGGATAGGGAGAGGGTCGTGAAAGAATCGTGTGCGTGCGCGCGCGCGTCTTCAATGGTGAGGTAAGCTCGAAGTCTGTGTGTTCTTCGATGTCGGATTCGAAGTAGGAACGAGTATCTATTGATTCGGCCACCGTACCGGGCAACTGTTCGTGATTTGGCCAAACCCAAGGCAAGGGGGAGCGAGCACGAGCAGCGGTCGGTATTCGGGATTGCCGCCGGATGATCTGGGGATTCTGGGGCAGGCTGCAGGGCGGGACCACTTTCCCCTCACCCGAATTGCTCTCGCTGCTGCATTTACGGATACCAGGTGCATTTACGGCATTGCTGGTTCGGATTCACCACGAGACCCCACTCCGTGCACCCGTGCTGACCCTCCTCGAGCTGGCAAGTTGGGGGGCAGCTCCCTCAGCTCCTTGGCTGTGCCGTCCCATTCTCACAGTAATGGTTCATTAGTATCTGGACAGCAACAACGGGGACCAACCACCCAGCTAGGATCCCTCCGTGCGGTCCACATTTATACCGAAATATCATAATCGATTTGCTTAGCCCTGGGTTATGTGAGTCAGACATCATGTGACCCTTATCGCCGTCCAAATACTAACGACCTAGTACCGTAGCACTACCTAGGTAGCTTCGACATGTGAAAGTGCTATTTAGGCACAAGGCCATCATCCGCGAGATCGGGGCTGCTGGAACCGTGCTCGCCAAGAACGTGCACACTGTCGGCACACTGCCGCTCAAGAGCCCTGGAGTCTTCCACGCCCTTAGCAATGCGCCCGGTACTCTCCAACTCAATAAGCATTGGGATGTACTCTTTCAACTCGGATATTAAAAGGGTCACTATCTTATCTCATGATAAATTGATAAGCTAGCTTAAGACGGGATATCGATATCGACGAGTCGCTCTTCATTAACAAAGTCAAACTGGCCCTCAACGGCTCCGAGAGACAAAGAACGCACAGCAGCTGCAGCACGTGCCCCCGCCGTTTGCTGGCACTAGCCCCAGTACGGCCAAGTTCCATAGGATACAATGTCACGATTTGGTTGCTGGTCTGCTGAGCTTAGGTATCGTTTCCTCTTCGCAACCAAGGCACAGGTTATAATAAACCCGCGCTGCTTGCACTGCTCATATTTCGGTTGTTCCTGTGAAACAACATTTGGCGCGCTCGCGCGGCTTGCGCAAAAGAAATGTAGGCCTGGTATATTACAGTGGTTGATGGCGGCCAGCTCTGTATCAATGGGCTAGCCTAGGTAGGACGCGACCATATTCTCACTCCGAGTCGTCGTCATCGACAACATGGCGACGTCTTCCGCGGCCGCTTGGCTCCATCATGTCATCATCATCGCCATCAGCATCCTCATCATCCGACCTCCTCTGTCGCTTCTTGTGCCGCGGCGCCTCGTCGTCATCAAGAAGCTCCTCTTCGTCGTCCTGATCCCCCTCGCTGACCTCCTCGTCGCTCGCGACAATGAAATCGTCCTCCAAATCGTAATCGTCCTGCCTGCGCGCACCAGAAGGCAGGTCATCGTCAGAGTCATACTCGGGACGCCTTCTCTTTTGCTTCGGTGCGCCAGGCATGCCTCTCTTCCGCGATCCGCCAGCACGCCGTCCGCCTTCGAGGTCGCCAATGGATAGGCCTCCGCCGCGGCCAAATCCGCGGCTGGCATCCATCCGGGCACTCTGCGTCTCGCGGCGTCTTTGCATCTTCATGCGCTCCTTTTCTGCTTGTTCTGCCTGTCTTTTGCGCAGCTCGGGATCCTGGATCGTGTTGATGATCATGTCTTTCTCCTGGGGCTTTTGTGATATCGTTGCCATGCGCTCCGCAAGAGCAATCAGAGCGTCGTCGGCAACTTCCTTTCCGGGTCGGACAATATACTGATCGGTGACATGCCCTACGAACATGAGGAAGTTGCTCGAGTACTCGGCGGCAGCGGCGTAGTAGTGTCCGTCTTGGAGTTCGGAGTACGGCTGGTCTGGTCCAGGGGCCAGTGCCTTGGTCGTCACTTCAAAGTGCTCGTCGCCGACAGTCATTGTCACAGAGCCATCGCTCCATCTGTGAATCATAGCGTTGCTTTGCAGCTTGTTTCCCTGTCTTCGAACGCGGATGTCGGCCCTGGGCACCTCGGCTTTGGCGTCCTCGATGTCTTGCTCAGTAGGCTCGAACGTTTCGGGATCGAAAAGCGTAGGGACGATTCTCATGAACTTGGGGACGCGAAGAGATCGCAACTGTTCATCGTCAGCGCACGTCGCGGCCGACTTGGACCGCCGTGTCGACTCACTCTCTGATCCTTCGCCTTGGGGATGCGGTGGCGCTGCATCTCAACGGCCTCGATGACCTTGGTCTCGTAATCTGTTATGGCCGGCGCCTCGTCATCTCTGCCATAACCCTCGCCCGCGTCCTGATCGGATGCCGCGTCGTCGCGTTCGCTGCCAGCGCGACTGCGGTCCTCCAGGACCTCGTCCGCTGGCTCGTCGCCGAAGAGGTCATCCTCCTCTTCGGGAAGCTCGACCAATTCTTCCGAATCAGACATTATGGCGATTGAGATGCTCGAGGGCGGATGGAGTGAGTGTCTTGGGTATTGAATTGCCGGTGAAGACCTACCAGTCGGACGTGGCTAGCAGCTTAGCTTCTTTGTTCTGAGGAAGGTCAAGAGCGAGGCTTGAACAATCCCTGTCTCAAAATTCCGACCCACCTGTATCGACTTGAATTGAATGAGGCCGGTGTGCACCGCCACACCTCTCAGTAATACGTGGCGGCCCAAACCGATATCAACCAGGTAATACCGAGAGGGCAACCGGCAAGGGGTCCAAGCTACCAAACTTTGGCCAGACTTATGGAGTAAGAGAGATGATTCGGCCACTCATTCTTTGAGATAATCTTGAGTTCAACGGCGATGCAAAACACACCGCCAGCATCCCAACCCCCCGTATGCCACACGAGGCTGAAGGAAGTCAGACCCTTCTTTCGGTCCAGAGCGAGTCCAATAGGGATGGTGCAATGGTACCCAAGGCTGTGGAGGTGACGGCCCGTGCTCTCGCTTAACGTGACGCTTCAAGTCTAGCGCCTCTCATGCCGCCACTCCTCGAGGATGCAGGAGCGAACGTAGTCTGAAGAAGCTCACCTTCAATCGCCCCTTTTCAGCTTAACCCTCTCTCCTTGATTGATATCCGGCCATTTTTCGATTATCAAACCAACAGACGGACTCAGCAGAGCTGAAACCCAATAGTCCAGCCTCTTTAAGTCTTGCCAGGAGGCGCGCCGGTCGCCTCATCCTTATAACCCCCGCCGATTCCCCCTCACCGCGGGTACCTCCTCTTAACATGTCGAACCTCTTCTCAGGAATGTGAGTTGCTTTCATTATTTTCCTTGCCACATTTCGTTGTGCGAATTGTTTCTTCTTGTTCTTGCTCTTCCTCACCGCCATTGTTCTTTACACGATGGAAATATGGAGGCTCCGATATTCATGCTGGCTGCATAGCAGACAGCTGTGAAGTCGGGTCTTCGGCTAGTGCCGCAGCCATCCCGTTCCTTCTTTGGTTCATGCACTGCGTCCCGGTCACCGCTGAGACATGGGGGGGTGCATTGTCACTCTTGAGGGCATTTCCAAAGCATGGATCACGAAGACAGGGTCGGATTCTAGTGGTTTTGGTGGCACTTCTCGGTCGAGTTGCTCTCCTTTCGTTGTAGCCAGGTCAGACCGTCCTCGGTCGGCCATCTCAGCTGTCCGCAGCCTTGGCTACTGTACTATCGGATCCAAGTACGGAAACAAGCGCATCTTTGAGGGGCACCTGTTTCGACCCTACTAGGTGCAATTGTCGCAACCCAGCATTGCAGCCGCCGACTGTGCCAATGCTTCGGTGTGCCCAGTCAGGGAGGGGAAAGGGCAAGGTGGCAACAACATGGGATTGTCACGAGTGACAATTACCATCAAACGAACACACAAAACCACACCTCCTCATCACAATCCGCAGCCTCCTCGTCTCAAGAATTGGCTAAGGGACCAGTATCGAGCTGCTCCTGACCTGGCCCGTCTGCATTTGACAAAGTCGGCAATTTGCTAGCCAGGGAAGCGAATCATTACATGCAGTTACCACAATTAATGAGTGGTGAGGTCTCTGCTGGGCGTCTGACTGCCACAGCGAGGACGAAGGCTCTCTCTCTCTCTCTCTCTCTCTCGCTGGAACTGTAATGGAGCCCCTGAATTGGATAACCAAGCAGGCAGTTCAGGCTTTGTCGACTTTCCCGAAGGCAACGGCAATCAAGTGGACGCATCCTCTACCTGACAGTCTTTGGCACCACCGACCTTACCATGGAGGGTTTTTATGCAGACCCAGTCTTTTTCTTTCACCATGCTTGTTGTCCAGTTTCTTGATAAACCACATCGTCTTTTTTTTTTCTGGCGAAACGCAGCGATACTGGGTTGCCTTACAGTCGCCCGTTTTGCAGACCTTCTTCAATACTCTCACCGCACACAATCTCGCCAGTCATTTCACCCTCAGACACCTTGTGGCCTAGTTGGGTCTCAAACATCCCTTGATTGCCAATACAAGCCCTTGGGCCTACAGGCCATGCCTAGCCTGAGTCAGGTTTTGTCAACATGGACGGGGGGGAAATCCTTGGATCCTAATACCTCCCGGTAGCCGGCCTAGTGGTCGCTACTACCATCATACTGAACTCCTTTCTGTGCCTCGGAGTTTCGTTATGGCTTTAGGATTCTCCCAGCTAATCGGTTATTGATGAATAGCAACGCCCGCTTCCGGGGACAAGCCGCCAAACCGCCGGGCTCAAACAAGTCCCCTACATCTTCCACCGCTGGTCAGCAGCCTACGTCACCGACCATTTCCCACGGAAGCCAGCCGTCCACCAACAACGCTCCCAAAGTCCCGCCCCTGCCCAACTCTCCGTCTCTCGCCCACTCCATTGGCATGGATGACCAGGGCAGCTTGACCGATGGAGACAGTATCCTCAACTCCTATCACCTGCCTCGACCCATGCCTATCTGGCTCAACTCCAACTATGGCAAACACATCGTCAAGGGCAACTTTATGACACTGAGCGCGAGACCCAAGACGGTCGAGCAGGGCGAGTGGATCGCCCATCAGGGTAAGTAACGGTTCTGTGACTGGTTGCGCTTCCTGCTGACCATACGCAGTCGTTGAGCATTACAGAAACCTCTGGAACTTTGTCCGTGTTCTCCATGAGAAGGAAGAGGATGGCTCGACCATCTGCAACGCGACCACCTGCCCCCGGATGTCCGCCGGAGCGTAAGTTGCCAGAATCTCCTTCCTGCCTCGTTGTGGTCTAACGGTGCCCAGGAACCACTCCTTCACGTGGCTCAACAGTCGCCGGGAACCGGTCGAGCTTCCTGCCTTCGAGTACATGACTCTTATGCAGAGATGGATCTCAGGCAAGATTGACGACACCAATATCTTCCCGACCGACCCATCGGGCGTGTCCTATGCGCATAACCCGGCCATCACCACGACGCCTCTCTCGCAGCTCACGAACCCTGGCGAGCCCGATTGGATCGGCAAGCGATCCGGCTTCCCCCAGAACTTCATCGACGTCTGCCAGACCATCTTTCGCCAGATGTTCCGCGTCTACTCTCATCTCTACTGGGCCCACTTTGTCGAGCCCTTCTACCACCTGAACCTCGAGAAATCACTCAACAGTTGCTTCAGCCACTTCATCCTGACCGCCACGGCCCTCGACATGCTTAAGCCCCACGAGCTGGAGCCCATGCAGCCTTTGATCGACCTCTGGGCCGCCAACGGCACCTTCCCTCCCGAGTCGAAGGCCTACGAGTACGCCAACCTCAGGGCTGGCGAGCGCCTGATGCAGCTGGCTGGTGTTTCCTAAATATTTGTATAAACATGACAGCACGGCTAGCAGAATCGAAGTGGTATACGGCGTTGCTAAACGGATTCCTGAGTGCTCTGTCTCTTGGAGACGTGAGGCTAAACTCTTGATTACGGAGGTACGCCAGTCGTTCTGCTCATGCATCTCCTCGCCGTCGACGCCTGTGAATTCGTTGAAATGGAAAGAAGCACGGAGTTCAAGATCAAGACAACGACAAGAAAAATAAAATAAAAGAATTTAAACACGCCACGCACGCATTGCATTTGCAGCAGCCGAGAAGAGGAAGGGGCTGCATGTTGGAGTTTCGGGTTTGCTACTACGGCTAGGCAGACAAAGTCTCAAGAGTCTCTCATACACAGACAAACGGGATGAACAACGTCTCTCATGAATGCTTTGGGGGAGAAGGAGCGGGAACCGGGGGGTGGAGAACGTGCGGGTTGTAGACGAAAAGAAGTATCGCAGTTAACAGGAGACGGTGTTTGGCTCGATTCCAAGTGATGTGTGATGTTCTAGGCCGCCACCTCGCTGATCTTGTATTCGACCACAACCGGCTTCCCCTCCTCGACGACGAACCGTCCGGACCCGACATAGACCTTGCTCTGGATTTCCTTGAGCGCCTCGTGCCCCGTCTCGAACTTGGCGTGCGTGACTATGTACGCGTTAGTATCTGACCATGGAGTGATTGTTTGCCTCTGTGCAGGGCCAGGAGGGGTACTCACAGGCATCGCCAAACTCCGTCGTCTTGGCCCCGGGCAACCCCTTCAGGACCGTCCCGGCCGGCCCGGAGACGTCAATGGTCCCCGTGTAGTCGAAGCGGATCGCCGCGCCCGTCGGCTTGTCCTTGAGGACGCTCGACACCTCAAGCCGGACGTAGCGCCCGTCCGGATCGCCGCGGAGGTAGTCCGCGCCGTGGACGAAGACGGCGTCGACCTTGATCGGGTAGTCCGGCTCCGACCGGAGGACGCCCGTGTTCGGGAGGAAGGCCGCGTGGAATTGGGAGCTGCCGACGGCGACGACGCCGATTTGGGTGGGGACGTCGAGATGGATCTGGGGGATGGGGGGTCAGTTCGGGAAGTGAAGGGCCTCTCTGGGCAGTATTGGAGAGGAGAGCTTGGAGGTCCGGCAACGGGAGCAGTAAATGTCTGATTTGAACTGAGGTTTGGACGGCAAAGAGGGGGACACGCACTTGGACCGTGAAGGCCGGAATAAGCTTGGGGAAATTGGACATCTTGGCGCGGCTGTTTCTTGGTCGAGGTTTCCTGATTCGATTCAATGTCACAACCCTGGTTTTTTTTTTTTTTTTTGTTTTTTTGCGCTTGGTAGTCAGATGCAGAGCGTTCAATGATAGACTGAGTACTTGTGCCGAAGTTTGCACTCTTCCGGAAACGCGAGGGGCCGTCACAAACGTCGACCGCCCTCAAGTGTGTGCGATCCATCCACTATATCGTCTTGGGAGAGCTACGATGTGCTGCCCCCTCCCGCCTTTCCCCTCTCCGGGCCACCGCGGCATGATCTGCGGGAATGAGGGGTTCGATGTGCTTCGTCCAACTGCATCCCCCCCTCCCCGCACGGAAACTGGAGCTGCAGCCGCATGAAAAGAGATGCAGGTGGGAAGGCACCGGGAAAATCCGAAAGAAGCAAGTTGTTGCGGGCGGCATACGCGCCATACATGCATGTCCCGCACGCAGATCAGCGCATGCGGCACGTTCTCGCGGGCTTTCGGCTTGAGCCGCTGGTTTGGCGGCTCTTTCATTGCTCCTTCGGAAGCGACCCAGCTTGATACTTGCAATATCAACTCGATATCGAGCTCGGGATATTGAACTTTTGATTCCTCAATCCCACATTCCCGTCGTGCGGTCCAAAGTCGAGTGATGTGATTTCGAGGACGGCCGTGAACCTGGCGAGTCTTGGCTGGTGGGCGAAGTCCAAATAGTCCCGGGAACCTTGATATCAGAGTAGAGTTCCCGTGTGTCGGCTCAGAGGTTGCGTAGGCCTTGTCGTATGCTGTCACCGTCATGTATAGAGCGGCCGGGACGTTCTGGCCGGGGAGAAACACCCGACTTTTATTGGTATTGAGCAGACAATCCGAGAGTCGCTGCGAGTGTGGGTTTGACGGAACAGATGCCTGCTGATAACTCCCCAAGTCCAGCCACCGTAGACGGCATCTTCCTCAAATTGGATACTGTTCGTATTGTTATCACCTTTCTCTTACAGATCAGGAGCTCTGCCTAGGACCGAATGCCTTTCATATATGTCATCCAACAACCAGGGGAAGTGAGCCAAGGTCATCAGTCTGTTCGGTCTTGTGCCAATGCCACTGAGCGATCAAGAAGAAACGGACGCATACAGAGCCGTGAAACAGCCACCGAGGTTTCGAGAGGTTCAAGAGAGCTTTTACGGAGACTACCATCGTCCTTGAAGACGCCATCACGGCGAGAACCACGAAATGTATCTAGAAAATTACGATGAAAATGTCGGACCAGAAAGCATACCATGGCATATAGGAGGGCTGGTCTGTGGACAGGGAGTTGTATCGAGGACGAGCTCGCAACGCTATTACCATTGAATTTTCTTGGCTCATACAGTAAACATGGCTGCGTGTTGGTCAGGGCACCTAGGCGTGGCCATGAAATGGATTCAACGATAATATCAACGAAGAACTTGAAGTTGGCCAGTTTCACCCTCGGACAGACTTCATCGTCTAGATCTTGCATGATTGAAAACTGCCTAGTTTATGAAAGAGACGAAAACTTCTAAACTTTATACTTGCTTGTGTATCGAACTGTAAGTATCGGGATTCGGCCCGGGGCGCAGGTAGAGAGAGAGAAGGAGAGAGGGGGGTTATGGAGAGACAGAAGCGACATTCGAACCACTCTTGTGTGGTCTGACCTGATCCATCAAGCCAGGGAACCTCCTGTTGATTCGAGGCCTGCGTGTGGATAAGGCTTTCAGTTGGGCATTTGACTGAGGCATCTCGCGAGGACTAGGGCTGGGTTGCCTGTATGCTATCCATCCCTCTTGAAGATTTAACCCCCCACCCCTAGGCCGATGGGTATCAGCGGCAGATGCCTTCGATATCAAAGTTCACAGGATTCCGCCTGCTTAACGACGCATTGCTGACTAGCCACTCTGCCCAAATGCCATGAAACCGCACGGATCGAGTGACAGGTTGTTTACTTGGTACAGTACTCTTCGCCAACATTTGCGGCTACTTCAGAGATGGTATATACGCTCACAACTTCCTACGGCCGCAATAACTTGGATCTCCGGGATCGTAATCAAAGCCCAAGTGGCGTTCTTGGAACGATCCCGACTAGACGTAGGTTTCCGATGCCAGGAAAGCCCCCTCCCCCGGGGTAGTCGAGAGATGGAAGCCCGGGATAGATCCTCGGCGAAAGCTCTCGCCACACAGACACATACGGACACAGACAATGATCAGCACAACCGACCTCATAAAGAGGAATATCCGGGCTGATGGTGTCAAAGCTTTTTGGGCGAAGGGGAAAAAAAAAATAGTGACCGAGACTCTGTAGCCCTTGTGGTTGTTGAAGGATGGCGCTATGAGTCACCAAATTCCATATACAATGACCCGGTTTTGAGATGACGGACACCGAGGAAAGGCCAGAGCAAGAACTACCTGACTATGCTCCTCATGCCGCACAGTGGCCGTCAATTACGAACTCCGGCTCCCGGTCTAGAGTATAGGCCTGTTGAAGAAGTAAAAAAAAAAAAAAAAAAAGTAAAGAAAAAGGAGGAGGTGCGGGAAGGGGATGAAGCTGGAGCAGGACTAGAAGGCGCACATTGAAGCCTTCACGGAACACAGTCAAATCTCTCGCTCTGACGTTAGAAAACCCCGCCTCTCTCGTCGATAAGCACACCTTGGAGAACCTGACACAATGACACTGAGCTTAGCGTGCCTCTCCCGAACAAGGCCGTATCCGACGGCCGACCACGAGGAGCAAAACTTCTTCGTCACGAAACAACAGGCACGAGTAGTGCGCCGAATCAGCCCTGTACGTGTGCCAAGCGGACCAAGAAATTCTCATTAGAGAAACAAAATCGCCATACGCAAAGTTCGTCGATGTCTAAGGACGAGGGGTTAAGCTAGTCTGGGACAGGCCAGTCATACCTGACTGTGAGGCCCTCGTCAACACCCTTCGGCCTCTCTCCTAAAGGGTATTAAACCCATATTATCACACATTTCTTCACACCCCCTATGACACATCAGTTTGAACAGTTGAACGTCTATCAACTCGAAACACAACCGTCTGGCCCCTCCTTACTTCCGTTCTGAAAATCCACGGCTATCGCGACAAGGTCGAAAAGAAAAAGGCGGGATCAGCATTCGGCAGCCGGCTATTACGCCAAGCACCGGACTTCCCCGTGTAGCTTTTCAGCTATCTGTAATTATAGCAAATCGTCGACCGCCTCACCTCGGGACAAAGGGGCAAGGTGTGCCCGTGACATCGTATAGTCTTAGTCGTACGACTAGTGGATATCTCCCTCTCCTCTGGGCGTGTAAGCATCGTTGTCATCTCTCGTAACTGCAGCTCGTGAATGTCGATGAATCAAGGGTGTTTCATTTCGGGAGCTTCTACCCGCGTGTTTACGTCTGCGGCCTAGCAACAAGCTCTGTTTCAGAATACTCCGTCCAGCATCCAGACGAGTGGCTCCCTTGCCGTCCCCCCGGGGCAAGACCAAAAGCAACCAATCTGTTTATAGGCTCAACAACCCAGGAAAATCTATGAAGCAGCAAGGGGTCCGAATCAGGTAATGCAGGTCGGAGAGGGAGTCGAAAGGAGCTTCACCGCCAACCCGGGAGTACGTGGAATATGAGTCGTCTGCTAGGCACGAATGGACAGAAAAGTGGGACACGGAGAAGCAGCCATGCCCAACCCTTCGGGCAGGGGGCGATGAGTCAACTCTTGAATGTCGAAAGAGAAACCAACGGGCTGATCGGGGCTAGAAGACGATGGCAGTGGCTGGTCGAGTTTGTTTGCCGAACGGAATGTCGACATTCGGGACAAGAACCCTAAAGCCAGATCCCAGTTCCCTGTTACTGATACCATGTACCGCCCACGACCAGCAGTTAGGGTAGCGGGTTGGGATCGGAAAGATGACGGATCCCGGGTTTACTTTGGCGAAGGAAGTGTTAACGCTCTTCAACACGGGTCCGTCAATGGACGCTGCGATGGCTCGATTGTACGTCGCAACGGCTCTGCAACGCGCACACGGCGTTGCCCTGCAGCTGCAGTCTGCAGATGTGCCGAGGTGCTAGTAAACGTCGGATTGTCGAAGCACGCACGCACAGGCTCTCGCTGATTGACCAGGTTCGTTCTTGGGGGCCACGAAAACGGATGCGCAGGCGGGCATTCTGCGATGCACTACAAGGTTTCTGCTTGTGTGTGGAGGTTGGTGAGAAGTGACGAGTGGCTTTAGTGGCTGAGTGACAAGATCCTTTCGGCGGAGACCGCGGTTCCTACTCTTGACGACATCGCGATAATTGATAGGACGAAGCGACTGGCCTCCAGCGCGGCGACGCGGAGCGCAGAAATTTCATTTTCCCTAAAGAGTCATTGCTCTGGAGACGAAGTGGTTTTTGCTTCCGAAGACTTCCATCGACGCGGGATGATAGCCGTTCGTGGGTTGGCCACCTGCACGGCCTCTGTTCACCGCCACGGAGGCGTCGGTTTTGTGGACGGGGAGAGGTTCCGGGCAACTCTTGGAACCCACCAGTCTCAGTCGTTTGCGACAGAGCGGGAATCCTGGGCGTGTGCATGAATGGAATCTGGAATCGAATGATCCAAGCTCTAAAGACTTTTCTTCCGGGACATTGCTCCCGATGAATATCCATCGACGCGACGATGACACCGTGCGCATATTGACCCAGTTCTTTGTTTTCTTTTTCATCGCGGAGAAGCAGTCCATAGAGACCCAGACGGTCCCAGGGCTCTGGATGACGTCGGAAGAGTGAAACGGAAGCTGTGGATCGCGGCATCGCGCATCATGGCAAGTGGCGGGGGTTCGGATCCATCGCTTGATTGTCAATCTCCGACTTCCAAGCTGGACGAGCAAGGGAGAGAGAGAGACTCTGGAAGTAGTTCCGGAGTGGACACCGGGGACGCGAAGCTTGAGCTACCGGTGGGGGGCTCACCGACAAAAATTGACGGCAACGAAGGCTATGACTGTGAGTCAAGGGAAGAAAGAAATTTGGGCGATGGTGATCGGTCCCTTCACCCTCTTCGATCATCGATCGTATTGCTAGTCCGTAATGTCGGGCGCCTCAATGAACCAGGAGCCCTTCACTCGCGAGGTCAAATGAGACCGGGGATCCTCACCGGGATGCTAAAGTCGAAGAGAGCAGTCTTGGATCTACTCCGTAAACCGATAGATAATTCAGGGAGCAGGGGTGTTCTGAAGTTCAGATGCCCCGCTGGGGTCAGCCCTGTCGGGAATCCGTCCCAGGAGTGGCTGAACGAGATATTGCTTTTCATCATCAGCCGTGGACCTTGTTGGAAATTGGATGATTTTCGACAAAAGAGACCAAGGAATGGTAATTGTCGGATGACCGGACTGACTGAGCTGTCTGCGAAGACTTGGGCTATGGGTGTCTCAAGAGGCCGAGTGAATTGATTAACTAAAGGCCATGCAAAGACAATTCGAAGCCTGGCGCAACTGCCGATAACGATAAGAAGCATGAACCAGAAGCATGAAAGAGGCGTTGAGTCAGTCGAATTGCTGTTCCTTCGTTATTTGGAGCGCCTCTCCGCAGAGAGCCGGATGTCGGACGGCAAACAACGAGCTCCCATGGCTCTTCTGCCGTCGAGTATGATGCAATCTCGATCTGGTCGTCGGATTGGGCAACAACATGCGGTTGGGTACGATATTGAGGTCAGCCGCGCCCCTTCCGAGAATAGGGCCTTGTCAGGCGGAGCAGGACAAGGCGGTCGAAGACGAAATACGGGGTGATGAAGGCCCAGACACGCCATGGCGAGGCCTCTAGTTCATGCAAGGCGCATGAGAAGTACGATGAGGCAACGTGATCATTGTTGAAGAGGAAGGGGAGACATCCGTGTGGATGAGCCAGCCGGCGCAACAAGCGCCGGCTTAGAGGTCTTGGGCGTATCGGAGCGAGACCCAGAGAGAGGCGTGTTCCTGTCGTACTCTGTGTCAATGACGCCGATCCAACAGCAGGATTGGCGGTCTGAAGCTGCGGCTGCGGAATCAAGTTACTCAAATTAAGGGTCGTTGGCCGAAGTTGGCCAGGTCTAGGCCACAGGTTGGGTTGGGCTCCGTCGCCAGGAACGCGTGAGAGAAAACAAGACGGGACGACGACGTATTGGGTGTTACATGAAGCAAGCTCTCACAGGACTGCTGGCCTCGGCCTGGCCTAGGTAGGAGGGTAAGGGAGGCAGGTAGGTACTTCGGGCGCGGCGGAAGTAAGGTCAGACACGTGTAGTGTGTGGATGACGCTCTCACAGGACCTATTGGTAAGAGCCTAGAATAGGTGTGTAGCTACCTAGGAATCGATACGGCCACGGGCGGTTCGGCCTGGCTTGGCAGACGAGATGCTGGGAAAGGTGAAGAAACGGTGGCTTCCACAGGAAGGGACCCAAGGATAGGATTCACAGCAATCGACAATGCAAGTGCATGTTGCAGGTTCCAACCCGTTCCTGTCCTGTAGCAAAGCTCGTTCGCTCGCCTCACTTGGACGATTGGCTCGCGACGGGGACCGCGCAGGTCCATTAGCGGGTCACTTTTAGACATGTACCCACTTTTCAAACGGCGCCGTCACGCTCCCCCCTCCCCCTTCCTAGCGTGCCTTCCCACCTTCCATACCTAGGTACCCGGGTAGGTAAGTACCTGGCTAGGTATTTTCCTTCCTTCCGGCTTTTGCGGTGGCCGAGTTTTTCCAGAAGCTGAGGAGGCGGGTCTACTTACCGGATTGGTGCGAGAAACGCGGGCAGGGCAGCGTGGGAAGGTGCGAGTGTCAGCGGGAGAAGTCTGAGATTCCGGCATCCCGACTTTGCATCTTCACCACCGTGTGTGGTCCGGGGGCACGTCGGTGGAGTCGCGCATGATTCACGTCGTCGTTGATGGATCTCTCTGACGCGGCGAGATCCTGCAGCACGGCGTGGGGACCTTCCCCTCTCTCCTTCTCGTTGGCCTACCTAGTCCCAGGTCGTCTGGCGCGCTGCAACACGCGAAAACGCGTGTGATGAATCAGTCATGGCCTACTGACCAAACACACGATGGCCTCCCAGTTGGCCTCGTCGCCTCGGTTCGAGCGACGGGGAGGTCAGCCGAGGTGATGACCAAGGTACCTCTGATACGGCACCGGGGGCGTCGAGATACTTGCTCATACCGCGCGCACTTGCTCTGGGCGACGAGGCCCGAAACAAGCACCACGGCACACCGACAAAGCAGAATGAGGGTCTTCAAGCTGGTGACGGGCCGCTCTGTATGCGGCCATGAAGCACAGTGGAGTTGGGGCTCACGCGTCTCTCGAGGCTGAGTGGCTGGCCGCTGTCGACACTCGTGCTTGGGCATCACCGGCGGCCTTGGATTTGGTGGGAGGGTGGTTCCGGATGTTGGTTTCCCAGCCACCGTCTTTTTCTCGCCCCTTTACTCTTCTTTCCTTGCTTGCTTGCCGCCCCCTCATGGTGTCGCCCGATGTTGGAATTGACTTTGAGCCCGTCGGCCAAGGCGTCCGAGGTGTAGGCGATGGGTGGCTTTCGGTGTATCAGGGATGTGGCTGAGAGCGATAGCCCGAGGGTACGAGCATGATCCCGACTTACAGTAGACGAGGTTGGCCGATTGCGCATTGCGTCTCGCGGGATCGGGAGAACAAACGGGGCGTCCGAGTCTGATGAGAAGAAAATTTTCCACGGCATTTCCCAGCCAAGCCCGACGAAGGGATCGATCGGATCGGGGGCATTGTCGTCGTGCTCGTCCTCCTGGACCTCTCCAACCGTGCGGTTGAGTGGTGTGGTTGACCAGATGATTGGGAACATTGGACGATGCGACTCTGAATGGGGACTCGTCATGCCGTACCTATCTAGGTATCTTGGAGCCCAAAGGAGGTGCTCGAGCCACTGGCCGGCCGTACCTATCGTCAACGGAGAAACAGGATGCGCGCTATCGCACTGACAGGTGTGGGCTGCCCGCCATGCTCCGCCTTTGTCATGGCTTGCCTCATTGTCTGGTTTGGCTACGATGATACGGAAGGAGAGCCAAGCATGACAATCAATCGATAGCATCATGCCCCCCAAAGGAAGCCGATACGTACTGGCCGTGTCGCCCGCGGCGGCTGAAGTAAGCAGCAGCCAGATCCCACCCATCCTAAACTTAGATATTCGTACCGCCGTTGGCCTGTAGCCATTGTCTATCTGTAGACCCGTGTGATCACCCCACTGAGCGCTGAGCAATAGGAACAGCGAGACGAGAAACAGTGGCTTGTCAATGGATGCAGGAGGGCTGCACTGGGCTTTCTGAAGGGGTCACGTCTTGGGCTTTGGGTATCAACAACGGGCAGTGAGCCTATCGCGGGAGAGGGAACGGCCGTCGATGCCCAACCTGTTGGAGAGAGAGCTGCCGGCCCAGTCTCGCCGTCGCGTCGTCTCGCCGTCTCGTCCAGTGGATGCAAGGTCATGTTGTTTCCTCCCCAGGACCCTTGAAGCCCGTCGCTCACAACCACTCACGGCCCATCTCACCTCGTGTCTTCCCATCTTTCCTTCCGTTTTTGGTCATTACAACGGCTTCGCCCGTCAAGATACGTAGGCACGTCATTCTCACCCAGTTCAGTCGCCAGTGTCGGGCTGCTGGGAGCAGTACACCCTGGTTCACGGACGGAGTACTAGGCACTACCTACCTACCTACAGCCCGTACCGGTGCTCCAATCAGACGTTCCATCGGTAGTTGAGCCCTATGATATGAGGCGTTAAACGGTGATGGTTCCGTCTCCAATAACGGTGGCTTTATGGCTTACCGTATCATATCTCATCTGTCAAACCCTCCGTCTCATGCCACCACCTTCCCTGTTCCAGCCCTCTCTGATCAACGATATGCCGAACGGGCCTTGGTCTGAGCTGCGAACCCAACCCCCACCGTCTGACCGTGACCGTGACCGTGACCGTGACCGCCATTCCATTTACGTTCACCAAGCCTGACTGCCTCTCCCCCTTCCATCTTGTGGGGGGGTGACTTTTTTGGCCAAAAGTTTTTTTCCCGTCCAAAAATCCTCTTGTTCTTTCCCCTCCAAATTTTGCTCCCGTTCTCCATTGGTCGGTTCCGGCTTGCGGCCGAACCGTCTCGTCTCGACTGACCCTCCCCGCTCGCCTGTGTCTTCCGGCAAGATCCCCGTCCATCTGAACCCGGCGCATCGAGGTCACGACCTGAACGTCGAGAATGTCGTCCTCACTTTTCACCACTGACCTCATTCGCCGGCCGAAGCCTGTCGTACCCAGCTTGACACCCGCATACCCGGCCATGCTTTTCTGGAACAGAGGAGAGCCACAGGACTGACCGACTGAGCGCACAGAGAATCCAGTCGGAGCGCATCGACTGGGCGTGGGGTTGGGTTTCTCTCTCCGAGTCTGAGCACTAGGTACAGAGTACGGTAGTCATCTCCTACGTACCTGCCTTCCAACTCGTTCCTTACCTCAGCGTACCTACCTTCCTGTCCTTCCCTGCTTGCTTTGCCGTTGCTAGGTACTATCAAGGCCCCCAAACACACCGTAGTGTAAGCCCCGCAGCGCTTCCTGCTGTATGTACTACAAGCCTCTTCGGCCTCGGCGTACCTCGCCTACTTTAGCAAGCTGAACGGTACCTTGGCCTGCCATGCCTGCCTCCCTTGCGTACCAAAAACACAGACACACGCACATACCGCGGGACGACGGCGAGCGCTATCGAGTTGATAGAGTCCGTGACGAGATAGTTCGAGGCGGTCTAATGCCAAACAGAATCCCTGCTCAATGCTCAATGCTCCTATCCTCTGCCTACCCGCGCCCCTTGGTTTACCCGTGTCTTGTTCCAAGGAATCGTTCTACGGCGCCGTCTACCTGTCCCTCGTTCTGCCATGCCGACCCGGTCCTCGCCCATGGCTGGGTCAATCCATCATGGCAGGACACACCGACAAGATGCCCGAGGGCATTCATCTCCCGTTGTCTAGGAGGGAACAAGGACCACGACAGGGACAAGCAGCGTGTAGCAGACATGCATTGTCAAGGGCCCGGAATCCAGGGAAGCAAGGAAAAGAGGAGAGATATCTTGCCTTGGCTTCATGATCTCTCTCCGTCTGCTACCTAGGTAGGTACTCTCACTCTCGCTCCCACTATGTGACTAGTGTAGGTACACGCCAAAGAGTGTGCTTTCCCTCCGTCTCTCTCACTCGCGCGAACATCATGTCTGTTGCTATCTGGTTGCTGACTGGGTTCGCTCATCACACACCCACTCCATCCATCTGTCGGCCACCCTCCACAAACGAGTGACCATACACCCACCAATGCGGTGGGCTGCCCTCTTCCGGAGAGAGAGTGTGTGTGTGTGAGGCAGGAGCAGACAGACAGACACACACACACACACACACTCTCTCTCTCTCTCTCTCTCTCTCTCTCTCTCTCTCTCTCTCTCTCTCTCTCTCTCTCTCCCTCTCTCTCTCTCTCTCTCCACACCTAGCACTCCGTCCGTCTCCTCCCCTCTGTACCGTACCGTACTGCACTACTAGCCGTCGGTAGCAAGCTCTCCCCTCTCTGTGTCTCTCGCTCAAACTCTCGAATCTCCATCCCGGCTCGGTCTCTCTTCGTTCCCCACTGGCCCTTTAACCCTGGACTAGGATCAAGACCCGGTCCAGCCTGACCTTCCACACTACCCACGACCTTACCTTACCTTACTGCGACCCACCTCTCCTCTTCCCTCCTCCCCCATCCCATGTCTACCGTATTATTTTCTCGAAGCCAAGGAAGTACCTAGCCCCCACCGTTTACGACCAAGTACCTCACATCCCGAGACTGGCGCAGAGGTGCCGTGCCGCTTTTGCTGTTGAAAATACAAACCCATCCCTCTTCACTCGCACACTGCATACAAACGTATATACATACATACATACATCCGGCACCCCATCTTGGACGATCTCCCCATCGTTGCAACACACAATTGTTTATTATTGTCCCATCATCCATCCTTCTTCCACATACCTCTTCTCTCTCCCTCTCAACTCACACTCGCACACTCACACGCACACACTCGCACACACACACATACACCAACGCACACGACCCCTCCGGTCCTCATCAACTCCCGTACATACATACTCGAGGCTTTCCCCCGCCCTGTGTCTGACTGACCTGCTCGACTTGCCACAAAGATCTGGAGTGCATTGCAGCTCCGTACTACACGAAAAGAAGAACCGATCCCCCAAGCCTGTAAGTGTGTTCCAACTGCCCCTTCAGGTCGTTCGTCATCCTGCCCTCGTTCTGCACGCTCTGCCCTTTAAAACTTCCGGCCACCCTCCACCCGTGCGCGCCCTCTCATCCCATCCCATCTCATCCATCCCATCCCCACCAGCCTCTCTTATCACTCATCCCGCTCGACCGCCTCCGCCCTCTGCTTTTTCCCTGCCTGCTTGCCCTCACTCCAGCCCGCGCATCTGCATCTTGTGGCATCTTGACAAAAAGCTCAAATTCCCACTGCGTTCCCCCCCTCCTCTCTCACTACATGCACCCATCCACCGCCTTCATCACTTCATCCACACGGCCAGCCTTAGGCGCATTTGCCCTCGCCCGCGAGTCACTCACAGCAGGATCGGATCCCCACATCTCACTCCATCCCAAAAATAAACCCTGGACCATCTTCACCGCCGCCCTCGACTAACACGACGGAAAAGATTAAAAAATAGGCACCATTGCTATCAGAGCACAAAACCGCAGTCATCACCCGACTGCTGACCACACATACCAGAAATGGTCTCGACATACCAGATGCCGGCCTACTACAGATCGACACCCTTGACTGTAGACACAACACAAGCGCAAAAGTACTACGAAGAGGAGGACCACAGCATCTTGGACGAAAACATCTTGGACCACAGCGCACTCGATTCGGGTCTCGAAATGTCGCCTCCCATGGCCGGTAGCCGGAGAGAATCATTCGCCGTCGGCGGCTCTCTCTTCTCGCCCAAAACAGAAGACTGGCAGTCGGTCGATATGCAATCAGTGCCGTCCAATAACCCATTCATGGAGCCGCACAACAACAACCCCTTCATGCGCCTCGACCATGCACAGCCCTCTCCTTTCGGCCACCAAGGCAACCCCTGGTCTCTAAGCAACACGTCCGGCTCCTGCACTCCCCTGCAGCAGTTCGATGGCATGCCCGCCGAGTACGACAACAGCACGCCCATGTTCCAAAGACCCGCCCAAGGCCAGACGCCCTTCACCAACCCTACCGGCCAGATCAACATGTTTGCCCCCATCGGCTCAGGGAACCAGTCCATCCCGACCTCTCCGCAGAAGGGTTGGCTCGGCCAAGCCGAATCCATGGCCAAGAAGATGCGCCCTGGAAGCCCCGCCATCCGCTCTCACAACGACATGAGGAGGGGCGACGGTATCAGGAAGAAGAACGCCCGCTTCGACATCCCGGCCGAGCGCAACCTGAGCAACATCGACCAACTCATCGCCCAATCCACCGATGAGCAGGAGATCAAGGAGTTGAAGCAGCAAAAGCGACTGTTGAGGAATCGACAGGCAGCGTGAGTGAACCCCTTCGACACACATCTCCCTCTCTCGCTTGGGATGCCCGTGACTAACACATGATACAGGCTTGACTCTCGCCAGAGAAAGAAGCAGCACACCGAACGTCTGGAGGATGAGAAGAAGCAGTTCTCCGCCGTTCTCACCGACATGGAGGAGGAGATGGCCGAGATGAGGAAGCAGATGGAGCAGCTTCTGAGGGAGAAGCAGTTCAACCAGGAATACATCGAATCGCTTACTATGGAGAAGGAGGAGATGATCCGCGCCCACACCATCGAGACGGGCGAACTCCGCAAGAAGGTCAGCGTTCTCACCGACCACGTTCAGCGTCTCGAGAACGCAGCCATGACCGCCCCCTCCAACAATGCCTTCGTCTCCAGCTACGACGACATGGACGGCATGAACATGCCCGGCACCTGGGACAACGTCAACTTCCTCGGCGAGTACTCGATGGAGCAGGAAGTCAAGCAGGAGCTTCAGGTCGTCCCGGCGAAGAAGGCCGAGGCAACCTTCCCTGCCGAGTCCGAAAAGTCCTCGTCCCAGGGCGGTATCCTCTTCATGCTCTTCCTCGTGGGCGCATTTGTCCTGTCGAGCCGCTCCACCCCTTCCATCCCGCGAGTGTCGGAAGACGTCCGTGCCGAAGCCGCCACGCTCCTCGAGAACGTCTTCAAGGACGCCGGCATCAACGGGGCATCCAACACGATGAACGCCGTCGCTCCTCAGCCTTCTGGCGGCTCATGGGTTGACAACTCGGCCGTATCCATGGGCGACACCTCGATGGGTGGCGTTGTGCCCTCGATGCTCGGTCAACTCGGCGACTCGCTCACCCAGCCCACGGACGAGCAGGCCAACGAGCAGCTCTTCGGCCTCTCGGCTGCCCAGTACAACGGCGTCAGCTCTCAGGACTTCCTCAACAACGCCCCCGAGCGCTCCACGAGCCAAGGGCGCAAGAACCTCGCTGACGCCCTCGCGGCGATGCGGAGCACGAAACAGTCCGCGGCCGAGGTCTACACTAGATCTCTCCTTTGGGACCAAATCCCCAGCGAAGTCGTCAGGAACTTTGCCAAAATGGTGTCGGAAGGAAACAGCGCCAAAGCCGGCGCCAACGAATAATGAAGACAAGACGAAAAGCGATACATGATCATCACGTTCAACAACTCTCAACTCAGTAGCGCACTCACATGCATACACACACACACACACACACACACACACACACACACATGCCCCCCCACCCCAAAAAAATAACCCCATATCTTTTTTTTTGTGTGTGGAATCGTCTCTTTCTCAGCCGAAGCTCGTCATACACTTCTACCGCTCCCGCGGAACAAAACACTCAGCCATACAATGTTGCTCACGCACCAAACAAAACCTCTTTTCACCGCCAACGGTCGAAGCTTTTCGGACATACTCTTTATCGATATTTTGTTTATTCTCTTTTGTTTTTCATTTTTGATTTGGCAACATGTCGCATTTCCTCTCGGTATCTAGCAAGCGAGCGAGCATTCTTGAAATTCTGGTTTGATATCACTGTGTTTCTCCACATATCTAGTTTGGTATCTACTGCTTTTTCAAGGCGAGGCGGGGGGGGGGTTCGTGAGTGGGCGATTGGCCGGGATAAGGGAACACGGGACGGCCAGCCTTTTCCGATGTTTATACAATGGGAAACCGGGAAGGGGGCGGTTGGCTTTGGGAACGGGATGAGAGAGGAGGGTCAGTTGGGGAGGGATCTTGGGTTCATCGGAGGAGAGCAGGTCTCACAAACTATGAGGGACGTCATCTCACAAGGAGGGAGCGGAGGCAAGGTGTTTGGACGGGACTGCGATTTAGTTTCTTTTTTCCCTTTGTTTTGAGTCTCATTTCTTTTGTTGAAAGGAGATGGGCAGCGGCAGCAACAGCAGCAGTAGCAGTGCGCCGCGCACATTTGCAGATTGTTTTTTTGTTGGACGAGAAACGAGAGAGCGTCTCGCGACGAAACGTGGAAACGGAAATGAGTCGAAACGAATCTCATGAATCAATGACAGTCAAACGAAACGAAATATCATCACTGCTCTTAGAAAGCGCTTTTTTGTTCTACCACCCATCAATAATATTGTCCAGTATTTCTTGCTCAACTCTTGCGAGACGTATCAAACGAGTATGCATGCTCACGAGCCAAACGAACAGCTAGCGTAGCGAGGAGATGATTGTTTAGGTTGGGTTACTCGGGTCAACGAGCAGCAGACATGGCTAGCCTGCCGTTGCCTCGATACACCTTTCTCTCTCTCTCTCTCTCTCTCCCCCCCTTTCTATCCGCGTAGCTACTAATCCCATCTTCGCAAATGCCGAAAAAAGACATGACATGGACTGAACCGCAACACCAAACTCACCGCTGCTTTTCTCCGTGTGACTTATCCAGACCGTTATGTGACATTGCGAACTATCACGATGGGAAAGGCAGATGACACCGGGTGTCCCGTCCCCTCTCGAGGTGGGAAAGGCTAAAATAAGCCCCCCCGTCGCCGTGAGTCGCTGATCGTTGAAACCTGCGGGAGCCTTGGGTGGAGGGGGGTGGGAGGGTCCCGGTTCGGCAAGAGCAGCGGGGGTCGCCCTCTCAGAAGGCCGAAGACGCCAGGCGGCTAAGCATGGTGAGAGTCACAGAGAGCGAGAGAGAGCGAGGGAGAGCGAGGGAGATGGACTAGCGCGGGCGGAACGAAGGCAACGGCCGCGATGATGGATGATGGGGATGCGGCCATCTTCCATCCTGGATGGCATGTTCATTGGGGAGGAAACGGCACACGCCACTAGGGATGTGGGAGGGAGGGGCGAGAAAGGGAAGCCCAGGCGGGGCCGTCGTCGTCGCCGCTGCCAACCGCCTCGGTAGGAAAGTCCTAACTTGGTGCAGACGGCGGCGACTTACGGATATGGGTGACGGTGGGGGGGGGGGGGGGGGGGTTGAGAGAAATCGTCTATTAAAGATCTACTGCCTTGTATGTTGCGATCTTGTCTTCTCCACCCTACGTGATAAGATGATGACGGGGGGACTATTAGACTTAGTGGAAGTAGTTGCCTGTTGCGTTTCCCAGTTTCCGCGAGAGAGAGAGAGAGAGAGAGAGAGAGAGAGAGAGAGGATGTAAGTGTGTATACAATACAGTATAGAAGTGGCGGGGGAGGGGACCATCCTTTTTCCCATGTCGACATTTTAGAATGGCAACCTGATTTTTGACCAGTGAGGTGCGAAAGAAGTACGTGAGTGACCTGCGTCCTTTCCGGGAATAGGTAGTAGTAGATTTCGCGGAAAGGTGGGGAGGATTCTCTCGGAGAGGGTCACTCGGGCAGGCAGAGGTCACCTCAGTTTTGGGGAAAGGGACGGAGGAGGGGGGGGGCGATGCTCTCGTCGTCGCCACCATTGTTTACGTCTTCCGAGGTCCTGGATTGGTTGGTAATTCGGGGTAGGGGCAGGTGTTGTGATGTTATTGGTATTATGCGGATTCGGCGCGGCGCGCGACGAGGTGGGCTGAGCCCGTCAAGTTGGGCGGCGGCGGCATGCGGGTAAGAGAGCCGGGCCCTTGCGAACCCCGGGGGTGTGCAGCTTTTGGGGTGGAGGGGAATGACTAGACTAGACAGACTATTCTTCCCTGGGGGGAAGAAGCTGCAGACAAGACAATGGAGCTGGCGAGAGAATGGGATTGTTCGGAAGCTTGGAGCTTCACAGCTCGGGAGGGACGAAGGAGCTTGTGCGTAGCGTCGTCTTTGTCCTCTGGCGGGTGAAGAGGACTACGCTTGTACGCGCACGCTAAGAATGAGATGGTCGGGCGGTGCAGAGGACGGCGATGGGGGGGTTGGAAAAGCGTGTGTTAGCCTCGTTTCCCCGAATTAGGGAAATGCTGGAAGATGCGCTGATGACGCACGAGCTCCTTCGCATCGCGAGATGACTGCCCCCCCCGAGACGAGGCGATAGAGGAACGAGTGGATGGTACGGCTTTTTTTTCGACATACCTACGGACTCTCCTCTCCTCTTCCTCCCCCGTTGGGTGAGATGCCAAGATAAATCTCTCGCCGAGATGGGATTTTGGGAGGGTAAGACGGCAGGCAAACGCGCGCACACACACACACACACACACACACACACACACACACACGCATCCTCTCATGGTAGATGGAGGGGAAGAAAGCAGGGAAGAGACCGAGAGAGGTGTGGCTCATCGCGTGGCGCTCGTTTGAGAGGGTATTCTGTGTCCATGTCGCGGCGCGCAGAAAACGAGAACTCCCACCCCGTCTTTGGATTGTCGGCATGTCTTAGACACACCTCCAGAGGCCGCATGCTTGGGCTCGCGCTCACGGGAACAAGAGCTTGCTGCGCGGTGATGGCATGTCGCGGGGGCGAGGGAACATGACATGCTCCTGCCTTCCTTCTCTCTCTCTCTCTCTTGTCCGGATTTGCTTGCTTCCGCCGCGCATGTCTGTCCTCGTATGCCGAATGTAAGTCGTTTTCTCGGGTTGCCCAGCCATGCGTGGTGTATCTAATAACATCTGTGTGATAGATGATATGCGGCAAGTCATCTTAGCCTCGCTGTGGCTTTTCTCCTCTCACCAACAAGAAGCATCCGGAGGAATCAGCTGCGAACGCCGGCCAAAGGGGGGGAGGGGGAGGTTAGGTTTACTAAACGTAGCTAAGGCAAGGTCGAACTCTACGGTGAACGGCCCCGGTGACAAAAGCGACTCGTTGGCGCGCCGCGATCCCACGTCGTGAGCATCCCGCCCTCGGGAGTGTTTAATCACCGATAGACGCGCACTTATGCCGTCGGTGAAGAAGCGGTCTGATGGTAAACGGCCGCCCACCCCTCCCGTGCGTGTGCCGCTCGCTCGCGCTACACGCGCTACCCGGTTCTCCTCGTCTCGTAGCCCGGATCGTGCCAAGGCAAAGGCAACGACCAGGTGAGCAGTCATGATGCAAAGTTACGAGTCGGCGTCTTATCACGTAAAAGTTCGGATGTCGTTCATCTCTCCCTCTCTCTCTCTCCCTCTCTCCCCCTCTGCCCGCCACCTTCCGGAGAAGCACCCCGCGCGATCGAGACCGGTAAAGTTCGTTTCCGGGCCTAGAGGTGAGGCCAAGGTGAGTCTAGGTGCAGAAGAGCGCGAGATTTTGCTGACGTTGCAACCGCTCATTGGGCAACCCGCGCGCTCTAGCGCTTTGAGAAGGGGACCGCCCTCGATCCCGCTTGAAATATACGACGTAAACCAAGCTCTACACGAAATAATAATAAAAAAAAGTTGCGTCGGGACGATTGCAGCCCTCCCCCCCGCGATCTGGCTCTTTTCCCCCCTTCGCCCCATTCTTGAGAACTAAAGCACCTGCTACTGCATCTCTCGGAGAGAAAACCCGTAGCAGGCAACTACTCCCTCCCGACACATTAGCTGCATTACGTATATCTGCCATCATGACAACTTGGACTGTTTTTCGCATCCTTGGCATCCGGGGCGTCGGCTGGGTTCGGACGCACACCGTTTCGGCAGGGGGGGGCATGCGACGGAGGAGGACGGAAGGTCACTTAGGAAACGGTCAGAAGAGAGGGCAATGGACTTGGGAAACGGTACGACGAGTTGTTCTCTTCTCCCCTGACGCCCCAAGAAGACGTGACTGGCCCCCCCCCAGTCTTCCGCACGAAGGCCGCACGCGCGAGTCCCACGTTGTCGCCAGGTGCAAGAGCTGCCAGGAATGCAGGGCGACGGCAGTGTCTTATGGGGGGGGGGGCTTGCTGTCTTACCGAGTACATCGCACCGTCTCCCCGGTGTATCTCTCCCATCCAAGCTGCCTGCAAACCCCCGTTCAGGAACCGCGGCGACCCCTCCGTACAGGTTGGCCCTACGCCCATCTGTGCCCCTGAGTCTACGGGAGCTTGGAGACAGGGTCGGAGGAGAGGAACGGAGCAGAGACCACTTCTTTCTCGTGTCGTAAGATGGGCCATACAGCCTGAAGACGGTAACGTCCGCGAGAGTCCCATCGTCCGCGTTGTCGATATACCTCGGCCGTGCATCGGCTTCCGAGCCCTCTTTTCTTCCATCTCTTCTATCTTTCTCTCAGGGGGAGAGGGGAGAGGGGGGCAATGGGACGATGCGACGATGCACACGGCGAGTCCGTGAGGTTGTAAGACGTCGGGAGGGGCCCTGTCTCGGGCCGGCCGGGGACAGCCGCCGGGCGTCGCAAACAAGGGGAGAGAGGTCCACACCCCCCCCCCCCCGGGTGCCGATGATTGCCTATTCCGTCTCCGCCCCCGGCCGGAACAGTCGAGTCAGTAAAAAAAGCAACGTAGATCTCAACTTGTACTATTAGCTATGGAACATCCGGCATGCCGACGCGCAGGGTATGTTTAAACAATAAATAGCACCAGAAGAAAACAAAGGATGATAGTAGCGCAGCCCTCCCGGTCCTCACGATAACTCCTCAGCGTGCCTAAACAGTGAACCTCCCACAACCACTCTTCCCAAGACAAGCCGTATGCGTACGTGTGTGTGTGTGTATGTGTATGCATGGCTCAGCCAGTAAAGAAAAAGCCAGCTCGGCGCGGCATGCGTCCAGGACAAGGCCCTGAACCTATCCGCTACAGCTGCCTGCTCTCCCCCGTCTTCTTCACTCCTCCCAGCTCCCCCACAACACGCGAGACCTGCAGGCCCGTCGGTCGACCCACGGCGCACAGCATGGGCCGAAGAGCCCCGCGCCGCGCATTCGGCCTATCGGCCATCCATTTGCTGTTGTACGTTTTGCGTCACCCGAATTGCCATCTCCGTCCTCCCCATATAGTCTTTCAAGAGTCGCTCGAAAGGGGGGGGGAGGGGCGGAGAACAAGCTCCTTTCTTTTCGTGCTGCTGTGCTCTGTATTCTGTACCGTACCCGGCTACGGCAACGCTTTTGAGCGCGATTCAGGGAGGGCGCACCCGCCGTGCCGTGTGACGATCTTGCGTCTCGGTGGCACCGTGCGGCAGGAAGAAAGGGAGTCGCCGACAGGGCTGCACGGGGCCGCCGTCCGCGCACACCCGTTTCGAGTATGCAACGCCGTGTCACCAATGGTTCGGCCGTCTTACGCACACGTAGGTAGTCCCCCCCCTTCTCCCTCCTCTCTGACAACTTCCATCCGTTGTGCCTGCTACTTCTTCTCTTTGCCCGCACCCGGGTTGTACTTCTCCTTCCAAATCCTGTTGAGGGGGGGCTGTCGTCAGTCTTTGTGTTACAAATCATGGTGGTCAGATCACACTGGCGCCAGGTCATGGGACGATGGCGTCAGGAACGGAATACAAAGGAAACTGGCAAGAGATCGCGATACACCACTCGGAAAGCGGCATCGAGACTCGGGGTATCTGCGCTCGAGGACTGCGGTGCAGCGCAGCACAGCTTGCAGCAGCAGGTAATTACGTGCAGCTCTGGAAGCTTACTGTCATCCAAGAGGACGAAAGCAGGGCGAGCTGCCGCGCCAAGGAGCGGGAGACCTCGCGAGCCTATCAATGCCGCAGCACGAGAGTCATCCGCGACAGGAGCTGCAGCCCTCTCCCCCCCCTGAGTGATACATACGCCAAACCCAGCTCTGGGGAACAACTCCCCCCCCACGAAAGCCAGTGGGTTAAAGTGACGGGCACGACTTACCAGGAGTTGCCTAGCGTTTTGTTGCCGTTCTTTTCGGCCAACCGGTAGTAACGGGCTGCTGCGAACTGGACACGTTGTCAGCCTCATGTGATGGAATTGAGCATGCGTCTTGCGCGGGTGCCGAGTGGTGGCTGCTTTTCGCGGCCGCTGTGTTGATGCCCAACCCCAACCAAGCAGCTTTGCCGACGACCCCCAAATGGTTGTCAAACAGGCATCCGCGCTCATCCCATGACATGTGCGCTTGCTGATACGAGCTACGCATAACCTGGGGCTGTTGAGGCTGATGCCGTCCTGGCCCAGGGGCCAAGCCCCAGGTCTTGGTTTGCCGGCTCGGATCGACGCATCATCACGAAGGAACGGGTGGTATATGACGAAACGTACCTTGTCCTTTTTGCAGCCGAAGCCCTCGAGGTAGCACCAGGCGATTTCATTCATGGCGTCTGAGAAGAGCGAGGCTGGTTAGCGTACTCAATATGTTTGCATCGGGCCTCGACGCCCAGGAACGAATCATCGGGGCATACTCACCACTGTCTCCAAGATTCGCCGCTGTCTCATAGTACTGCCGCGGGATGTCAGTTCTAGCCGCTCAGGCATAGCTACGACTTCGGGGGCGTTCTTTCGCCCTCCGATGTCCTGCGGACGGCGCGACTCACTTGCTTGGCCGCGATTGGGTCCTTCGGGGTGCCCCAGCCGTGCCTGAAGGAGTTCGCCAGCTCGAAGATGGCCAGAACGAGCTCGCCCTTGGCAGCGCCGCCCTTCTTCAGGCCGGCCTTCAACGCCATTTGCTCAACATTTGCCGCGTTCGACGCCGCCGCCGAGAGGTACTTGATCGCCCCTTCTGGATCAGGCTCGCAGCCCCAGCCGTGCCTGCCAACAGCCACTGATCAGTAACCCGCGTCATTGAAAACCAAAGCATCTGGCCATCGTGGCACCTGTAGAGCGTTGCCAAAGTCTCCGGCGCAATGTGATCGCCCGGCGAGCCGTGACGCTCGCGCATGGGACCATCCCCATAGACGAGGAGAGGCATGATCAACGTTGCCGCACAGGGCCCAGGCCAGTCCAGACCAATGTAACTCACCTCAGAGAGAGACCGTAGAGAAACTGGCTAAGGGTGTTATTCGCCCCTTTAGGATCGGCCAGCCGGGCAAACATGGCTGTTGACTTCTCAAAGTCCCCCGCCTCGTGCAGCCGGATGGCCTCCTGGATGTCCTGGTCTGTGGCCGGGGACGACACCGCCGCGCTCAGGGACCGCCCCCTCGTCGTGTTCCCAGACTCCTCGTCAACTGCCGGGGTCTCGGGCCTGCTCTTGTTCGCCGACGCCAGGATCGTCGCGCGCTTCTCCCATTGCAGCTCGTCTTGTTCGCCCTCGGCCGTGGAAATGATGTCGGGTAGGTTCTGCGGGACGTTGTCTGACGAGGCGGGCGAGCGGCCGAGGTGCAGCCGTTCCGACAGCCGTCTTCCGATTTTCCTGGGGGGAGTCGTGCTCGTTTGGGACGACGCGGAGACGCTGCGCGATCGGCTACCGAAGAAGATGTCGAGGCTGCGCCGGGGCTTCTGGTCGCCGACGCTTTCCTTGGGGTTCAGGAGCTGATCCTTACTTTCGCCCGTCGGCGCGCTCGGGGGTGGATGACCTCTTGCGAGTGAGTATCTGATCGGATGAACGTGAATTCGGGGGCGGCCAGCCTGTCTACGGCATCCTGGCTGCTGGTGTCGCCATGCTCGAGGTGGTCCTTTTTCTTGAGGACGTCGCGTAAACCCATGATGACGTCTGACGATTAGTGCGATCCCGATGGACACGTATTAAAACTGGAGCAGAGGAAGGAAACAAAGGCACAGTAAAGCAGGGAAGAAATGTATATATCTGGTCGGAAAAGAATAAACATCAAGGCCTCATGAGAAAAGGAGGCTTGGTTAAGTTGGTGACGACTCCGTCGCATGTGGTGCAATCCACAACCCCGGAAACTGAATGGTACAGTGGCCTCCAACAAGGGGCGGTGCACTTCCTCCAACAAGGCCACCCTTGGGGACCCGATTAGCGTCTCGCAAGCGTCTGACCCAAGAACAGAGGGCTCTCAGTCATCACTAAGAGGCACGTCTGTGGCGCTGAAACCCCCCTCCCTCCCCCTTCACGATTCAATGAGGGGGCGCCATTCAGGTAGATCCAAGTACCTACATAGTAGTGATAACGAGAGGTGTCTTTTTGAGATGCGTATGTGTCAGCGCAATAACATCTAGTGGCCAGCTAAATTCAGGAGGTTTACAGGGGTGGCAAAGGAAAAAAAATTAAAAATTACTTGGGATGGCGGATGGCGGGGTAAATTTTAATCGATATAATTGAGACACCCGGTCCCAGGCCGAATGAGGGTCGGCCCGCACGCCGAAATGATGCTGGGCCAAGGTCAAAATCTTGCTGTCACCGCCCTGACACTTTTCTAGATGGTGGCTTTCACTAATTTCACCAATTTCTTTCGCAATAATCACAGCACATAATCAAACGCTGATCGGTATACATCATTTGTCACTATTGTCGGCCATGGTAAAAGAATTAAAAAAAATTGTTCCAATATTTCTCTTTTTGTCTCTATCCTTTCTATCATGGTTCTGCTTCAGCAGCTTCATCTTCTGAAAGCATGGTATTAATGCTCTAGTCGTTTTCTTCTTCTCCAGGGGTATCGTTTGTTGTTCTCCCCAGTCGTTCCCGCGATTGGCAGACGCTCTCCACAAAGGAGACTCGATTCGGGATCTCCCTAGCCTGGACTCCCTCATGGAGTGGATAGCAAACATGTCAGTAAAAAAGAGATGAACCGAAAAGGCCTTCTCCATAGGTGGCACGAGATCACGATCAGAAAGAGATAAAGTCCTTCTGGACCTTGAAGTCAGTATCGTCACCAACGCCGTCGGTGATAAACTCCTCGACCTCGTCCGAGTCCACGTCGTCGCTGTCGACGGACTCGGCATCGCTCGACAGATCCTCCGTCTCGTCTTCGGACGTGCGCTTCCGAAGGACGCTTGCCCTCTCGCGGTGAAGGAGCTTACAGCCCTTCTTCTTACACTTGCCCGTGTTGCTGAAGTCGGGGCACTCAAAGACATGCCGCTCTTCGCACTCGTCTCCCTTGTCGCAGTAGCCGTACATACCAAACGAACGGCAGACCAGGGCACCTGGGGACACACTAGAGTGAGCATAGGGGCAGTTGGGATTCGCACAGTTGCCCTTGATGAAGTGGACGCATGTCGGGGTGCGTTGGGGCGTCAAGTCATGGGAAAGATCACAAGACTCCCCATTGGCGCAGTTCCCTTTGTGCAGCAGCTCTCGGCAGACGGCAACTCTCGAAGCGTCATGGACGTATCGGCAGGCCGGGCCCTTGGCGCATGAACCTAGATTGAAAATCGTCCTGGTTAGTGGTGTCCAGTACTCATACCCACATGCGTAAGAAATCGTCCAGCCTGTTTGAGCGGATAACGGGTGGGTAGCCGGATGAGATTGTGAATGAAATACCAGTCAGCGAAAACATGCTGCAAGGCACGTCGACCTTTTTGACGCCGTTTTGGCTGGGCAAGTAACTAAAGTTAGCGGTTATCGACCATGAAAAGGACCGTCATACCGTTGAGCTTTGAGCACACCGGCTCGGTACAGGTTGCCGGTCTTGCTTCGGTGAAACTTGACACCTCCGACAAAGGCGACCTTCGGCGTCGCGCTGACGGGATGGAGATCTCCTATGAGACTGTGAGTGCACCCTGCCTGGCAGGAGAGACGTGGCGACGCACCCGACACCTTGATGAGCTTGCTTCCGCTGTGAGCGACGCGGAAACGAATGCCTTGAATCTCGACCTCGTGATTGCCTGTAGCTGTGGCGTTAGTAGGGGTGGGCGGCATTCTTGCCTGACCTCCGTAGCGATGGAAGTGATTGGCAAGCTGCGACTGCTCGCGCGCATCCTGCTGGCGGTTCTTCCGCTGCCGCGATGCCTCGATAGCTTTGACGTGCGCTTCGTTGTTCTTCTCGTAGACGGCCGAGTTGATCAGCGACCTCTGGCCGCGGGTGTTCTTAGAAATCCAGGAGCCGGATGAGGCCTCGGGCGTGGGCGAGTCGGACGGCGGCGTTTGCGTTCCACCGTTGTTGTTCAGCACCAAAGATCGGTGGCGAAACCCCGAGGGGCCTCGGGTTGAGGGGTAAGGCTCGACGCGATGCTTGTGGGGGAAGCCGCCGTGTCGGTGAGTGTTGTCTGCGTCGTGTGAGCGTCGGGATGGCCCCCGGGGAGAATTATTGGACGTACTCCAGCTGTAGGAGGCCTGGTTGCTCGGGACCGATTGTACGCCGGCTTGCTGAGCCTTGTGAAGGTTGATCTTGCCTATTTGCCACCAAGTTAGAATCCGCGCAATTTTTGCTGTTTGTTAGTTATGAGACGGTACCAGCAAGTTGGCCGATCCTGGCCAGCAATTCTTGTTCCTCCTGGGAGGGCATTTTCTTCTACCAAGAAAGTCGCGCAGTATCGTAAGACTAAGTGTGGTGGATTTGCCGACTTATTACTTTTGCGATCGAAGGTATTCTGTGTTGTTGCAGGGTAGAAGATGAGATCACAGTGCCTAGGAAGGGGACGCTTTGACTTTGCTCCCCACCGGAGGGCAAGTGGAGACAAGCACATGAGACCCACTTGGATGGCGCTAAAGATCCCCCAGCCAATCCCAACTAAGAATGGCTCCTACAGCAAGGCTGAGAGAGAAAGTATGGGAAGGGGAGCTTTCTTTTGACTTTTGTGAAGATCCAACCATCTCGAGCGTTGATATCTTTCTCGAGAATTGCATCTAGCCCCCAGCGCTGCACCGCGTAGGGGAACTCTCATGCCCTCACATTACGAATAGACCTATCCCGAAGTCATTGTCGAACGACAAGGCGTTAGTGGACAGCTCGAGACGCGGTTCGACCCTTGACGACCAACACCACCACCACCCGGACCACTCGATTAGCCAACGCGCCATTCGAGAACAAGCAGGGCACCATGGCGTCGTGGAATCTCTTGGATGATAAGGAGGAGCAGGAGCTGCATAAGACGCGGCTGGTCAACATCGAAGAGAAGCCGTTCAAACGAATCACCAAGAGACTGGTGTCCATCACCACAATCGCAAACTCCCAGCTGAAGCAACAACCCACCCCGCCGCCCGAGGACGCCAACGGCGAGGGGGAAACCGACGGCGATACGTCGAAGCATGAGGCCGCCGCTAAGACCCTCCGCGAGATCGACCAGATCAAAGACGACCTCACGCTCGACTTCGCCGCCTTCGATAGCAGCATCGCCCGTCTGCAGTTCCTCCTCGACGCCAACGTCCGCGAGCGCGAGCGCTACAAGGCCGACCAGCAGCGCATCCTCGAGGAGTGCCAGAGCGTCCGGGCCAACAACGCGCGGCTGCGCGAGCAGCTCGAGGGCGCCAGGGCCACGCTCGCCCAGCGCAAGGAGTATGACAAGCTCGCCAACGCGCTCATGGCTAAGGGCCTGCGGCCGCGCGGGGAGCAGGAGTCGAACCTGAAGAAGCTCGAGGAGGAGATCCGCGACCTGGAGAAGGAGAGCGAGACGTACGCCGTCACCTGGCGCGAGCGCCGCGACCAGTTCAGCAAGATCATGGACGAGGGCATGCTGCTGCGCAGGCAGATCCGGGACGAGAAGGAGGAGGTCGAGAGGCGCGAGGGCATGAACGAGGACGGCGAGGAGGACGGCGAGGCCTCGAGGGACGGGCAGACGCCCCGGCACGTCTCCAGCGGCAATGTCACGCCGCACCCAGACAGCGGTGCGGCGCCGAGACCGACCTCGGCGCTGGATGGCCAGTCGGAGGAGCAGGCGGACGGTCTCAAGCCGCGGCCGGGTGGCACGGGCAGCTTCTCGCGGTCTGGCAGCGCAGTCCCGAGCCAGAAGGGCACGCCCGGCCCCCAACATGACGATGACGAGATTGAAGAGGGGGAGGATGTCGAGATGGATGATCAACAGGACGCTCAAATCACTTCCGGAGGCGACACGCCCCTTATCACGGTGGATGCGCCCGACAGCATGGAGGTTGACAACTAGACACGGGAATCACAACGGACCCGGCGAGGCTCATAGATAGTTCAACTGAGATACCCATTGATAAAAAAGCAGCTGGTCTGAACTTGCTTCGTGGCGCTTGCTTGCCCGCCACCCGACAAAACGCGATCGCTAAACCTGTCTCTTTTGTTTGTGTTTTTTTGGCTGACATACGGCGGGGGAAAAAAGAATCAAGAAGAGGCAGAGGAAGAGGAAGAGCACGAGGGACCAGAAGCGCATCAGGCGGAGCCGGTGGTGTCGGTCACGTACGTCTTCTCCTCCTTGCCCTTGGCGAGCGCCAGCTTCGCCGTCTCGAGCTCCTCGGGCGCCGTGCCGCCGCTCTCGGCGAGAGCGATCTGCTCCTCCAGCTTGGCGGTCGCGTCCTCGACGCGGGTGCGCAGGGAGGGGAAGATCTTTTGCGTCTCCTCCACAGCGAGTTTCTGGAGTGCCGGCTCGTCAGCATCTCTTATATATATATATATATATCTATATATCTTCAATTTGACTTCTTCTCTGTCCGAGGCAAAACATGGCAGACGACGCTCCATGTCTCGAGACTGGACGGTCCGGGCGTGAGGGGTAAAATGAAAGGGGAGAGGGAAGGGAGGGCTACACGCACCAGCTGCCTGAGCATGTACTCCCGGTTCCCGTCCTCGTCGGGCTTGCCGTCGTTGATCTCGGCCTCGAGCGTGGCGACCTTGGCCTTCTGTTGGATGAGCTCCTTCTCATAGGAGATCTCCTCCTTGAGGAGCCGGGTGACCGAGAGGGTCGCGACGGTGAGTTGAGAAGGGGGCGGCATGGTATTGTTGTTGTTGTTGTTATGTGTGTTCTTTTTGGGTTTCCCTTCAAGTTTTGGTGGGGTCTGGGATTTTTTTTGTGATGATGATGGTGTTCTTCCTACGGGAGAGCGCCTGGCAGTTGGGGAGTTTCGTCGGCGGGGCGTGGGTGGAGGGGTGCCGCATGAGAATGAGTTCTTCCGTTGGAGATTGCGTGTATGCCTGCCTCACCGGGTCGTTTCCTGCTTTTTGTTTACACGGGATACCCGGCCATTTCCTTTCGCTGCTTGGGCCCGGCTACGTCAAAGGTGCAGGACAGGTGCCTTGGAAGCCACAGTTATGGTGGGGTGTTTTCCCGCTGGCGGGGTTGCACACCGTACGTTACCCCCCGGCAACCTTACCTCAGCTCGGAGCCGCTTTCGGACTGTTTCCCGCTCTGTGCAAGTTCAGAGGAACACCTCGGAATCGTTCCTGGCCAGAAAGTTGGCCAAGTCTTGGTTCTGGGGCTGTATCGAGATCTCCTGACAGGCAACCGTTGCTGCACCTCTACTCTGCCAGGAACCGCAGGAAGCAGGATGGACCCAGCAACACCAAGGGTCACCGCCGGAGTGGCGTCCTCGCCGCACCACGACCAAGGCGGCATAGGCAACAGTTCCGGCAGGCCTGAGACCAGAGCTACAACTTCATAGACACCCGCCGAACGAACAGTAGTCATTGACCCCTGGAGCACGACCGGACTCGAACTTAAGATGGCTCCTCTAGGTTTTCCACTTACTGCCTGCCAATGGGAGGAGGATCTTGTTGAATTCAGCTTAGAGTCTGCGTAGACCGGTTGACATGATGGCTAAGTCAAGCACGACGAACAGTGGGAGAATGTGATAGGTTAAAAACATTATCAATTTGTATACTATCTAGGAGAAACAACGAACTGCGGCCTCGTTGCAGGAGATTGGCCAACATCCTCATCGCTACACCATCCTAAGTGTGTGTAGTCTTTCCTGAAAGCTTCCAATCATATTTTCTGTAGCGACTGTAGGGTACCCATGCCAAAAATTTGACAAGACCCCCAAGGCTGTAAAAGGTTTGAAGAAAAAGAAGAGAAGGATATCGCTTGTGAGAATCAGAAAAGACCTATATGAACCCCAAGAACCCCCCTAAGTATAGAGAAAGGAAGCCATGTCTCTGATGAAAATGAAAAAGCTTAGACACCAGGAGTCGCGAAGCCCGGGACATTGGGCCACTCGCCGAGGCGGGCGGGGTCACCGCCGATGCGGACGTAGACACCGATGGCAGGGATTCCACCGTCGAGGACGAAGAACTGGTACCACCCCGGGGGAGCAATACCGGCGCCGGGCGGCGCGGTGACAGTGCATTGGGTAGAGCTGCAGCTCACGGCGGGGAAGAGCGTGCGGGCGCCCATTGAGTTGCCGTGCGTCGAAGTCACGGCGCCGAGGAGAGAGACCTGGATGTCGCCGTTAACGGGAGCCTGGCCGAGGCTGAAGGTGTATGTGCTGCCGTAAGCCCAGTCAGTCACGGGGAGGGTGAATGTAGGGCGCTGCTTGTTGTTGGTCAGGTAGGGAGGGTTGAAGACCTCGACGCGGTACTCCTGGGGGTGGACACCATCTTCGGGGTCGGATCCAGTGACGAGAACACGGCCGTCGAGGAGAGTAATGGACTCGGAGTGGTAGAGACGGGCAATGGTGGTGTTGGCCATGACCGTGATGCGCTGACCGATTGGCTTCCGGGGATCGTACAGGAGAGCGTTGAGGTTGGGGTTTGTGGCAAGACCGAAACCGGCAACACCATGCTGAGCCCCGTTGTTGATCAGATATGTGCCGTCGGGAAGAGGAGCGATGCAGGACATGACACGAGCTGAAGGCATACGCTCGAGCACCCACTGGGGATTGGCACCCTCCGGCTCGATCGAAACGCAGTTGTCCACAGCATAAGCAGGGCCTTCGGTAGAGCCACCGCAGATGAGAACGCCAAGCGGGTCGGTGAAAGGGGCGTGCTGGGGCAGAAGGACGCCAGTACCCTCGAGCGGGTAGGTACGACCAGCCTGAGGGTTGTTCACGCTACCGGGAATCATAGGAAGAACCTGGATGGTGTCGAATGTGGTCTTGTCCAAGATTCTGGCCTCGTTCCAGTATGCAACAAAGATGTTCTCACTGGGAAGTACGGCAACGAAGGGGTACAGGTTGTTGGGGTCGGTGCGCGCGAGCCAGTCCATGGTGAGGGGCTTGCCGCCGGTAAAAGGCAGGACCTCGATGGTAGGCACGGCTGCACCGTTGGAGCCCTCCTCGCCTCCGATAACGAAGATGGAGCCGTTGGCCATGATCATGGCAGAGGGGTACCAGCGGCCATCCTGCATGCGAAGATGCTCGACATCCTCCTGCCAGTCGTTGGTGCCAGGGGTTCCAGGCTTGCCATCGGGCCAGTAAAGACGGACGCCGTAGGTAGAGTCACCAGACCAACCACCAAGGTTAAGTTGGCGACCTGCCTTGTCGGGGAGAGTGATGCCGGCGGAACAGAAGACGTCCGTCTTGACGTGCATGGGTCTCCAGGACGTGCTGATGTCCGGGACGAGGGACAGGTCGAGCTCGTAAGCGCCAGTGGAGTTGGGCGGTCCAGTGCCGAACTTCTCGAGGAAGGTCACTTTGCCGGTGATGGTCTCCATGGTCATCAGGGGAATGCAGACACCGCCGAGAAGAAACTCGTAGGACCCTGCCGTGAGCGCGTCCGTACCGAAGTCCCATGAGTAGAGAGGGCTGCCGGTCCAATAGTACGTGGAGAGACGATTGCCACCACCGCAAATGGCGCTTATGTTGCCGGCACAGGGGATGTTGCACTGCGACTCAGGGACGAAGCTGATCGGAGGGGGGGCGGTTGCGATGTTGGCTGGATCACCGCAGTAGCACTCTTCGCCGTACTCGAGACCAGCCGCCTCGTACCCAAACGACGCGCACCGATCCAGGCACAGGTTCGCAGTGTTGACGCCTGGGAAGAGGACCTGCCACGTGAGAGGGCGCGTTCCGCCCTCATAAGTAAGGCAACCTTGGTAGGTCCAGCTGCCATTGAAACCACTCGTTTGGGGGACAGGGGGCTCGTAGACTTTGGGCTTGCCATTGGACATGATGGTCATGCGGTTGGGGCCACCGCACATCTGATCAGGCTCGCCTCCACAAGGTGTGTTGCAGGTTGTGGGGTCCGAAGCAACAGCACCGCCAGCGTAGATGGCATTGCCGCAGAAACACTGTGTGTGATACTCGGCGCCGGCAACTGTGTAGTTTGCGGCCGCGCATGCCTGGGCGCAGGAGGCAAGCGTCATGTTGGGGTCGTCTTGAAGTTGGTCGGGAAGGATTCGGCCGTCCAAGTTGTCGACCCAGCAGCCTTGGTTTGTCCAGCCAGCAGGCAAACCGGTGGCTGTGGGGACTGCCGGTGCGGTTGACGTAGCAGAAGAACCGGAGGGCGAACTGGGCTGGGCGGTATCACCAATGGTGTAGACAGACAGGCGGTCGCCATTTCCACAGTACTCGAGCTGGTTTCCCATGCACTTCATGGAGCAATCGCTGGCGGGAGCGGGAGCAGAGCCGGCAGAGAACGAGTTGCCGCAATAGCACTCGCGAGAGTACTCGACGCCGAAAAAGGTGAAGCCGGCGCAGAAAGTCGCACAACTCTCCAACGTCATGGAGTCGGCCGCAAACGTCTTGCTGTTAAGCGCACGGGCGTTGGTTGCTTCGGTCTGGCATCCGTACCACTTCCAGTTGCCGACGGTCGGTGGCTGGCTGGGGACAGTCTGGGTAGGCGCCGCGGACACTACGGGGTTGGCGGACGAGGTGCCCACGGCGCTGGCTGTGGCTACGGGGGTGGAGGTGGAGGCGGGCGGAGGTTGGTACTTGTTCTGGAAGTCATAGACGTTTAGACGGTCGGGACCACCACAGTACTCGGAAGAATTGCCGTTGCAAATCATGTTGCAGCCATCGACGGCGGGAGCACCACCGTTGGCGAAGCTGTTTCCACAGTCTATCAAATGTTAGAGACACTCGCCAAGGCTTGTTGTACTGCAGTGTCGACTTACAGCACTCTCCAGAGTATTCGACACCAGCCAGGATGAAGTTGAGAGCAGCACACGCGGCGGTACAGTTGGCGACGGTCATCTGGCTGGCAGGGATGGTGCCTACACCGTAGGTGAGAGTGCGACCTGTAGTTCCCTCGCTGCAATGGTGTAAGCTTTCAAGGCTTTGGGGTGCAGAGTGCAAAGTGTCCATATACTTACGCGTAGCACCCAATGGAGCTCCAATCACCGACACCGGGGTTCACAGAGGGGCCAACGATCAGAGAAGTCTTGTACAATGACAGGCGGTCGGGACCACCGCAGGGCTGAGTAGCATTTCCACTGCAAACGGAGGTGCAGTCGGCCTCGTTGGCAAGAACGCCACCCTTAGCCAAAGCGTCTCCGCAATAGCATTCGTCAGCATACTCGGTGCCGGCGTAGGGAAAGCCCTTGTTGAAACAGAAGGCAGTGCAAGCTTCGTTGCTCATCTGGCCATTGACCGAGACGGCCTCATTGATTGTACGGCCAACGTCGCTATTACTCTGTCAGCATTCGGCTCTACCCGACATGATAAGCTTCTTTGACGGGTTTTCGTACACATAGCAGCCTTGGTAGGCATATCCGTTAGCGAGAGTCGGGGGAGCGGGGGCACGCCTGTAGATGCTGGGGGGAGTAGCGGCGGCGTTGACAAGAGCGAATGTGGAGAGAAAAGCGAGTGACATCTGTGTGGTCCTCATGGTGACAAAATGTGTGCCGAGAGGCAGAAACCTACACAAGACGAAGGTTCTAAAGAATGTGGTGAAGTTGGGAGTGAGGAGGGAAAGCAAGTCATGATGGGCCCGGATCGACAGAGGTATATATGAATTTCGACCCGAAGCGCAGACTCTCCCTCAAAGTGACGGCGGGCAAATCAACACTAAGGTGAGGACCCCTGGAGGGGTAGGCGATAGACCGACTAGGCTCCGGTCAGCTCCTCCCACTCGGGAGAGAGGAGATCTCGTAGACCAGGGGGTGATGTGTCAAGGCACAACGGAACAACGGCCAGGAACGGAACTAGAGGGGTGCCACGTTCGCATAAAGCCTTAGCTCCAAAAGGAGCAAGCAGGGGGCTATCCGGGAGTGCTAGATGGGCTGTGTGGGCTGCACTCGCAGCATGTACCCAAGTAGCATGGGAACTTGGCTGCGTGGGGCTGGGAGCTGAACTCTTTCTTGCTGCCGCGGCCGCTGAGAAGGGGATGGGAAAGACGTCGAGACGTTAGCCGATGGAAAGGCGGGGAGACGTTGGCCGATGAAAAACATGGCGCGTTTGAGCCATGAGGATAATGGGAAAAGGACCAGACGCTAGCCATGAATAGTGCCTATTTCCTTTGTGCCCGAGCCCAAGGCTCCATCAACTTCCACGGCCCATCTTAGTCGTGCCGTTGTTCACCATTGCCGCAGGCAGAGTAGCGCCAGGTAATGATTGTCTTCGTTTCCCATGGCGTCCAAGCGTTTCGAGGCGGAGAGGGACGAATCGTACCAAGAGAGCACGAGGGGCCAGAGGCTTGGAACCAAGAGGCGGCGGCGACTGTATGAGTAGACGGGGTCCAGACGACAAGCTATGTGGAAATTAGTACAGGGTATAGGGAAGTTGGAAGGTGCGTGCGCATCCACGTCTGCCGCTTCGGTTCGTCGGCAGCCCAGAGTCGAAAGCGAGAGTGAGTTGCTCGTCTTGTGTTGTTGTTTCCAAGATGCGCTTTTCTTCTGGGATCTGGGGGCGTACATGATGAGTGGGGTCTGGCCGTGCAAGGACCACCGTTAGAAGTACGTACCTATTTCTCCATTGAGACTAGTCGGCTTACCTACAGGTACCTATCTTGCTAGACAGGGCACCAGGGGTCTTTGGGCTGCCTACCGCTGCTAGTTCTTATCCGTACCTCTCTCTCTACCTAGGTGACTGACTGATTAGCAGGTACCCGGGTAGGCACATGGGTAGGTAGGTAAGGCAGGACGGAGTGTCAGGTCGTCCAACCGGCGGCGAGTGGGAGCGGGAGCGGAGAGGTAACCTAAGGGTTATTTGGGGACTACGGTAGCAGTGCATTATCAGGTGTGCGGAGGGCAAAGTACCTGTTGCCAGCCATTTGAAAGGCTAAAAAGGTACTTGTACTTGTTAGGACATTGGAACCGCACCGCAGCATTAGGTACCTACCCACATTGTCACGGTTTCCGTGTATCAGTGTCGCGGAGCAGGCAAGTGCCAACACGAGACTTCCCATCTATCTCGATCCACACTACCTACCCAGGCAGGTGCCAGTTCTTGCGCAGTTGCAGGCACAACTGCACGGTTACCTTAGGTAGTAAGGCATCGTACAAACGGATACACGCCGCCCACGAAACAAACGACTTGTGCAGGAGAAACATCCGTATTCTGTTAGGCCCAAAATAGGAAACACCATCGCCGTCAATTCCATGGGCGTTTCTTTGAGGCATCTTAAACTTCATTGGCTGAGGTAGCGGTACTGAGGCTGACCCGGGCCCGTCCCGTCCTTTATAACTTTTCCGCATCCCGTCTGACCACCCACTGACAAAGGTTGCTGAGGTCTTCACAAACTCTATGCCTCTCACCCACATTCGCGATGCAAGCCATGCATGTGACGAAAGGCTTTGGATCGCCCCTTTTGTAACCGCGCGTGTCCCCTTACATGACTCTTCCTGGATGGAGAAGACGGTGTCAATATTGCTGACATGCTTTCAGCATTTTCAATATCCCAAGCTCGCTGCATTGGTCCTAACATCGAGCGGGTGAAGTCTGCCGTGTTGTCAGTATCTGGCTGCATCGCTTAAACAATGGCATGCATGCGCCGCGTATTGCTTGACGATTGTTGGCGAAGCATGCCTAGAGCTACATTCGGCCACTATCACAGTTCCATCCGCCACGAGGGAATTGTTTGTGCTCAGGCGCAAGCAGGCTCCCGCCATCGTCCCAACTCCTTGGGATTTCAGCTCTTCGCCAAGACATGTCAAAATAGCTGGGAGGTTTTGGCTCACTTGGTGCAGCCGCTCCACCACGCGGCGAGCAGCCGACTACCGGCTAATGAAACAAGACGTGAAGAACAACGGGATGGCTCAAATGAAAGAGACCCTTTGCTTAGGCTTGTTCGAGGCCACTTGCACAATGGCTGGTGCTCTGTGTTAGTTTTGCCACCAGACGAGTAGATGGAACGGGTCAAGGCCGGTTGACCATGCTTGTTGCCTGTATGTAACCTACACACTACTTACCCAGGTAGGTACGTCGCAGTGGTGGAGCTGGATTTCCAGGGTTTGATGTAACCCTTCGAGTGACGTACCGCCGCTATCCCGGCTAACCTAGATTAGGTTTAGTGGAGAAGGTGGCTCGATACCCACAGGGGTCGAGGACAAGGAAAAGGGGGGGCTATGATACGAGCCTCCTCGGTTCAACCAGCCGTCTTTCCTGCCGCCACCTCCGTTACATTGCTTGGCCAGACAGCTCACACAGTATCGGCCTTTGAGTGAGATAAAGCAGCTTAGGTAGGTAGTGCAAGGGTGCACACGTGCACGAACAGTGCGTTGTCCCGGTCCATTGGCAGCGGCGGCGTCGGCAGAATTCATCACCATCAAGCACAATCAGTCGGAGCCGCCACGTTCCAGCATCGCGGTACCGACTGCTACGTAAATCGCCAGTACCGAGACAATACGGCCTGACCATCGTGGCACATTCCAAGCTCGACTTGGCCCTTTCGGTAGACAAGATACCAGCCAGCGTCGCATCGCAGCACGCCAGCCAGCCTCAGAGTCACCGCCAACGCAGCATGATCAGAGATGCTTTGCCGTTGCACATCGGGCAGGGGCATCGGGCGCTTTCCGGAGGCTCAGAAGCAGACCGGTCACTTTTGCTCTCTTGTTCGTCGGCAAACTGCCCCCGGCGAAGACGGCGTCAACCACAATGCGCTGATAGCTGAAATCACGGATGAGCCAATTACTGGTGCAGGCATGCTGACCACCCTCCCACGGCCCAGCACATGGATTGCCCCCGCCGAGATAACCTTATCGCTCGCGCACTCAGCAACAATGGCTTGATAGTCATGCTATGACCCCTGATCGAGAACAGCAAGGATTCTGACGCTGCTGCTCGTCTGCGGTCACGAGCTCTCCAACAGGTGCGCTAGAGTCAGCCAGACCAATTTTGCATCCTTTGTTAATCATAACGAGGCAACGGCGATGAAGTGAAGCCACGGGGTGGACCACGATGGTCACCGAGGTTTTTTTTATCGGGCGCCAGTCCCAGCCGCCTGTCACACATCGGCCACTGGAGCGCGCTATTCAAACCACCAATTAACTCTATTCGAACCGCTAGCCGTCCCCTGAGTTCAATAGCGCAACCGAGTTAGCGACTTGGAGCAAATGGCGAAGGTCAACCTTAATTAGCCGCATGCCATCTGCTGCTTCCAAACCTTTCTTGTCCGTCTCTTCTCCAACGATGCTAGCGCCCCTTTTTTTTTTGGACATTTCGGCCTTTCTCTCAACGGCGGGCACAGTCGGGCGTCTCCTGCCTGTTCCTGGGGTTACAATCTGCTGATTTGACCAGGCCGACTAATGCCGAGCCGCTCGTCTGTCAGATATGCATGCACTGAGTCTCCTCGCAGCAGCAGCAGCAGCAGCAGCAGCAGTAATGCAGGAAATGACAAGTCGGGATCTCTCGTATTAGGAAATCACACCCATCAGGGCCAGGCATCTGATTGGTTTTACCACATCATAGCCGATTGGGATTGGCCCGACTCACACAAGTACCAAAAAAACTCCGTACGAGGTCCGAATAGCACAAAACCAAAAATGAGGAGAAGCGGCCGTCAACGGATGTCCACACTTACTCGTCCCCTCTCATCGCCAAATGATTCTGACGTCTCGGAGACCAATGCCCGGCTTGAGTATCTTTTGCTTGACCAGGCAACGGGCAATATCCTACTCCGCCCTAGTTCCGGATCGCATGACCAAACGCCAGGAAAACAGTTTAACACCGAACTCGTCCGTACAGCAGCCCGACTATCAGCCGCGTCCCCGTTGCTGAGGAAAGAATCTTCCGGTGATGTATTATTGTCAGCGCCACCCCTGACGATTGGATCTAAGCGCTCCCGGAGTCACTTCCACAATCTAATATTTGAGAATGGTTACTTCTATCTAGCGACCTACAGCTTCGATTCCCCTTTCAAATGGTCCCGCTTGCTAGCGCTGACGAGCTGCATCGAATCGATTATCTACCTGCGCTTCATGTCACGAGAGCCGCCCCTCCCAGGCTCAGCCTCTGTCCGGATTGGAACTAGCGCTGGACGTGAGACCGCCATAATTGACCCCGACCTTCTTACACATATTTGGCTCGGTCGAGACCCCACTATGCCACACCATTTACGACCCAACGGCGAGATATTTTTGCCTGTCATAGGCTGCTTCGAAGTTGTAGGGCTTCCTAGACCCCGATACAGCTCTCCTTAGGTTTCTCCAAGGACCCCTGACTAACGAGCGGCCTCGTGGTGTAGAACCGTGGGCACTGCCAGCCCAAACATCGGTTCTTTATTTTCTTCACTTCCACGCGCAGCTCTGCCTTTTCTCTGTTTGGTGTAGATGCCTCATTCCCCAGCAAGCAGAAGGGTTCTTCGCCATCTTCTGGTATCGAGGATCACTACATGGCCGGCAGTAGCAATGTGAATGTGAATGTGAATGGCAGCAGGGGTCGTCTGACAGCCCGCCTAGGTCTTTTTGGCAGTTCATTAACTAATTCTCATCTGAACTACCCTGCATCCAATCTTCGCACAGACTAAGGCAATATGCACCCCAGAAGTATGGCGGCGTCTGCGCGGTTCTGGATCTCGTCCAAAGGGCGTCTTCCGTCGCCCGAGCGCTCCTGGAGCTTAGATCTCGCCCACGCCTCCTTACACAGACCGTCCATGATCTGACCGCGCATCTACAGTGCCGTATCGGAATGCTCATTTCCACAATCTCATCCTGTCAAGCCCCTTTGGCATTATTCATTGGCCAGGTCGTAACGAGTATCCCATACCCTCCCCTCCCACTTCTTCTGTGTGCCGAGGGCAGCATCCTGCCTTCTATGTGCCCGCATCTGCGGTGGCGACATTTGCCAAGCAGGCGAACAGTGATACCAAGCCTTGTGGCATCGGTGGAGGAAGCCCGTGATGGCATCAGGCGTGCGAGAGTTCCCCCCGGTACAGCGGCAGGACGATGCCGTATCTAGTATGCACCACGGTAAATAGATACGAGAAGCTTGGCATTTTCGTCCTCAAAATACTGGGTGGTGCCCTCGCTGGTTTCTGATCGTCCTCTTGGTGACTCGTGAAAGGTGAATCACACTACGGCGAGCATGTTCCGGCCCTGTCCAACGAGAAGAAACGCTATGCCCCCCCCCCCCCCCCCCCCCTCCGAACGATATCATCGCACGATATGACCGATCAACGAACGGCTATGGGATATTCAGTCTTTGGGTAGGGAGAGGAGGGAGGCATTCACAAAGGATCCGGCGCTGCAGCCGGAGAACTTGGACCCTCGGGAGATCGGCAGATTTCCTTCGAACCCTCCGACCTGATCGACAAGACGGGTGGCAAAAGGGACCAAAGAGACCAGCACCTGGCGGACGGCGCAATCATGGCCACTCACCGAAGGATTACCTTTGTCGGCTTCGAAGCCGACAACCCGTATTGCTCGGACCAGTCAGTGGGGTCGAACATAACCGCTTCCGCGGTCTCGATCGGCCAAGACGAGGTCACCCAACCGCCACCTGCGACAGCGATAGGAGGCCCGATAGCACGCGGGCTCCCGCCGGCTCCCGAGTTTATTTCATGATCGACGCCGCCCAAAGGGCCGCCCGGTCCTGTTGCGCAGAATCCGACTCAACCCTCACAAGGAACACGCGGACAGAACTGTGCTTTATCGCCGGGTCTTGTTTTCGCCTTTTTTTGTCACCCAACAGCCAGGCCCTCCAATCGAAAGATGTCCCGAGAAAAAAAGAAAAGAAAAAAAAAGAAGACAAAAAAGAGACAAAAAAGAGTACATACAGCGGCGCCGATCCCAAGCAGAGTTTATTTGAAGCCCTGCTTGCTTGTCCTACCAGTAGCCCCCAGCTCCTGCATTGGTCGCATGCAAGGGGGATCAGGTAGCGGCTAATATCGACGCTGTGAGACATCAACCATTGCTTCTTTCGAGGCCGGGGGGGCGCTTGCATGAACCAAGCAGCCGTTGAGAAGAGGCGCTCATTGGATATCGAAGATTACGCCCCAAATGTGCAGAGGTCTTGGGTTGCGAGTCCGGTGGCCTCTCACGAGCCCGAGTCCAACGTCAGCACCCATTCGCGATCAGCAGCCCGGTTGTGCGGTAAGATTGGAGTCAAGCCCCCCCCCCCCGAGAAGCTTTTCTTGCGTCGGGTGTTTTCTACGAAGACTTTCCGGTCCTGCAATCTCTGCCGACGTTTCTGTGCTTTCTGGAGGGGTGAGTTTGCGGGTCGAGAATATGTCTCTCCCTTGACTCGAATCGCAGACCCTGTGGAAGCAGATATCCTCACCGTCGGTCCGCCCTCCCCCCCGAGTATGAACAAACGTTGCGTGCTAACGCTAGAGACACGGTCAGCGGCAACGGGGCGGTCTTCGGTAACGCCGGCCACTAACTTTAACGGTGACTTGGATCTGGGCCCCGCGACACTGTTTTGACGTCGTTTCTGAGATGCGACGACGTCGCTCGCCTTTTTGCCCGGTGTAACCTCGATAGATATGTATCATTGATTACCAGCCTACCCCGTGGTATTGCCGGGCAGGTGTCTGGTAGGAGCACATAGGGCGGTGGGTTGTTTCACGGCAACGGTTCGTGTGTAATAATGGCCCCCCAAGGATCTGCAACCATTGTATTGTCGACTCTCCCGAGTAAGGTGACATCCCAGTCCTGAGTGACGGACGCCCTGCCTTTCATGAGTGAGAGAGTCCATTCAGGCATGTAAACATGCCAAAACAAGAGGGTCTTGATGTCTGTTGGCATAAGAAGCCGTTTGAGACCGGCGTGCTTCAGGGTGTGTTTATCCATTATTATATCAACCCGACAGCTAGAAGCTCGCTTATGAGCATTTAAGGGCTCTCCAGTCAGTATATAGACCCCAAAAGGTGATGTTCATGACGTGTCTCTGTAGTCCTACCCCAGCCTGTAATGAGCGGAGACGCATCTGATCATAACCAAGAAGCGTCTCATATAACACGACAGCCTTGCGCCGCATCCAAGGCTTATGGGCTTCAAAGTCAAGTGCATGCCGTTAGGAACAATAAAGAGGCCCGTAGACACGATTCCGGGACAGAAGAGAGTATCCTCAACCACCTTGATCAGCACGACAACCTCGGATGACAGCCGCCTCTAACCATGTAGCATTGCCCGCATATATCAGCTGTACCCAGCGCTTTGCGAGGATGTTTCCCGGAGATTCAACCCTTTTCGGCACCTCTGCGTCTACAAAGAGTGGGTTTAAGACGGCATACCATGTTGTCGGTTGATGAATCGTGGTAGGTACACCGTACCAGTCATGAAGCCAATTGTAGCCCTCAATCGGGGGGTTAGGGGACCGAGTTGCCGGCCCCGGTTGGTTTGCAAGTCCGGGTTCTACAGTTGAGCACCTTTCCGTCTACTCGACAAGGGAGACGCTTTCTGTCTGTTGCGTCCTAAACATCTTCAAGCTCTGTCCGCTGGGCATGCGCAATGCGACTGTATGGCGCGGCTAAGTGACCTGACAACAACCTTCGACCTATTGAAATGGCCGTGTGATGATGGAGTCTAAGAAACCTTGCACGATGAACGTAGAAAGGTGAAGCTATTGTTCGGATCGAGTAACAGTGTGATGCCAGGAATTACAGTGGTTGTGAAACCCATTGAGACAATGGCAATGTAGTCGTGTTAACATGGTGGTGGGGAATATGGGGGTCTTTGTTCGTGGGCGTACCGTGGCAGATGGTAGTGTGTAAGCTTCTTGCAACAGGACAGTAAAATACTTCAGTTTATGAGGGTCTTCTCCCATTTTTTAGTATACAGTTTGTGATGAATATCACAACCCAGTCAAAGATATGCATTTGCGGTTACCTTCTCTCAACAACGGATGATAATCACTTACAATACAGAGGCACCAGAATGGCATGCTTGATAGTCCAGACAACTCTATTAGAAGTGGCCGCCGAGGGCACACAACCGGCAAGCCTGGTTTGGTTGTGCGGATGATAGAACTTAGCATCGATCAGAACCCCAACTCTGTGCTGATCTTTTTTAATTGAGCCGTGCCAGTCTCGTACAACTATACAATACAATGAGTAGCATCCAAGGTCTCAGATTCCAAGCCGTGGTTCCCGGCGGTATTATGCAGCAGCCTGTGATAGGTCAGATGCCTTTCGCCCAATATCTGACTGTGAGAGCGAATCACAGCGAGGCTTGACGACGAACAGACGACTAAAAAAAGGGCCATATAATACCAGACGCCTGTCCCCAGTCTCTTTCTAGTGTCAGAGAAGATGAAATCATAAGACCTCTCCATGTCAGTACATACAACTTTTGCAGCAATAACATCCAGAACACTGGTAAGGCTTCCGATCCATCAAGAGTTTCTGACATCCTCAGGTGTATTTGGGTACGTACATCGCGCCGTACTTATATCGTTGATCAAGTCGAAAGCGGGTTTGCCTTTACAACTTGCATGTCGTTTATCCCCAGAATCGCAATGCATGAAACATCAGACCTAAGAGCCGCAGCTCCTTTCACAACTAAAGTAAAGCCGCTTTCTTCAAGCCGATTTTACATCTCACTTGCCTTCGGAGTTTCCGAAGACGCCAAAACAGTAGAAGGGAGAAGGAGAAGGAAAAAAAAGACAGTGATCCTCGTACAAAAGCAAAAGCGAATGCGCCGAGGGGGAATCGAACCCCCGGCTCCCCGACGCTGCTGGATGGCAACGGAGAATTTTACCACTAAACCATCGGCGCTAGTGAATGATCATAATCTTTAAGTTGGAGCCTATATCCTACCTTGGAGTTTGTAGCTGCATCCCGCCGGCGTGGGGGTGACACATGAGGATGATCAACCTTCCGAGAGGTGAAAACGAAGACCCCTCCAACGTTCCATTTCCATGTTTAGTCGTTTTCATTTGTTGACAAGTCCATGTCGACAAACTGCCCGCCAATATGTTGTCTATCAACAGCGGAGAGCGATCTGCAAGATTGGATGGCACACCCATCCAGTGAGGCCAATTCGCGGCAATCTCCGCATTTTGCTTTGCAACGAGACAGATTCAAACAAAGCGGGCGGAAACTCGTGGTTTACGCGCAGATATGTTTGCTTGCGCCCCAAAGCGGCTTGAGACCATGCAGGAAACGGGACTGCCAAATGCAGCTGTTGAGTCAACTGTGCCCCCCGAGGGCAAATGATTGGTGGTGACTCATAGTGAGCGTAGCCTGGGCTTTTCCCAGTGCGCCCACCCACCCATCCTTCTTGTTTTGTCAGCCTTACAGCGCGCAGTCGCCACACCTGCCCCCTGGTGCTGAAGGTGCCCTTTTTCCAAAATTTTGGCGGGTCCACCCGTCCGAACGATTAAGTCCGGGCCATCAAACGCCTCCCAAGGGACTGCACTCATCTCAGCCGCGGCATCTTAAAAGTCGCCTCCTCCCGGTCCGGGTTCCCAGTGAAAGGGCGACCCTCCAAATTTACAGCTCACTCTATTCCCTTCACGTTCTCTTTTCTTCGAGAGGGCGTAAGGCCAGTTGATACTTTTTCTTGCCGCCTAATCTGGCAGCACCCGTACGAAGACGCTGTATTTCAAAAAGCGCAGTCACGATCTCATCAACCCATCAACACATTTTCACTACGACGAGCGAAGCCGCCATGTCTGAAGGTGCATCGGCGCAGACGCAGACGCAGACTCAAACTAATTCGTCGGCCAGAGGAGGTTCTCAGCCTGGCCGGAGAGGCAGGTCAGGAAGAGGGAGAGGCGAAAGAGGCAATGCTCGTGGTGGTCGGCGGGGTGGCGGTAGGAACTCTGCCCCCCAGCCTCAGAACCAAGATCAGCCAGCATCAGCCCTCGAAACCGCGCCGGTAAACCCGTCGGAGACCCCATCATTCAGCTCAGGGAGAAGGGGCAGAGGCCGTGGCGGCGGCGGCGGCGGTGGTAGTCGAGGCGGCCGACTTGGCGGTGCCGTGCGTGGTGGGGCTGTTCCCGGAACCCAGAGGACGTTCGGCGGTAGTTTGACAGCAAACACCAATGCGGACGGATCAGAGGGGCCTGGAATGAGTGCGGATGCTCCAGACTTCGTCCCTGGGCAGCCCGTCGTCCAAAGAGGGTTTGTTCATATTCTTCCACACAATTGTGTTCACAGAGGCTAAACGAACTACAGCAGGCAAGCCCCGAAGCAGAAGAAGCCTCAATATCCGCTGGCGCCAAAGTCTGCGGCTGCAGACTTGCCAACGCGGATTCATGAGGACATCAGTAACGGACAGTATGAGTGCGTCATCTGTTCGAGTGAAGTGCTACGGCCATCTCGAGTGTGGTCCTGCGGGCTATGTTGGACAGTTTTGCACTTGACGTGTGTCAAGAAGTGGTTCAATAGTCAGCTGAAGAAGGATGACGACACACGGTCTTGGCGCTGCCCGGGTTGCAACTCCAGTTTGACCGAGGAGCCATCGTCTTACCATTGCTGGTGCGGCAAGGATATCAGCCCTCGAAACGTCCCTGGCTTGCCTCCTCACTCTTGCGGACAGACATGCTCGAAGCCCAGAGCGACATGCCCTCACCCATGCTCCCTTGAATGCCACGCTGGCCCATGTCCGCCATGCACATTGATGGGACCGACGCAGTCCTGCTTCTGCGGCAAGCATGAGGTGACGAAGCGATGCAGCGAGACCGATTATGGCAATGGGTGGAGCTGCAAGGAGATCTGCGAAGACCTGCTGCCATGCGGCGAGCACTTTTGCTCTGCCCCATGCCATCCTGGCCTGTGCGGCAACTGCGAACTTCCCGTGCAGGCAAGATGCTACTGCGGAAAGGAACATAAGGAAATCTCATGCGACCGCCGCGGCGACCTCCAGATGTCATTCAACTATGGGCAGGTGTCCAGCTCTGACGCCGAAGACGTCTCCGAGGGCAGCTGGTTCGACGGATCTTTCGACTGCGGCGCGACCTGTGAAAGGGAGTACGATTGCGGTCTCCACAAGTGCGAGAAGGCTTGCCATCCCCAGGACGAGATACCAGCTCATTGTCCATCGGCCCCGGATGTGGTTTTGAACTGTCCTTGCGGTAAGACGCCTCTGGATGAGCTTCTCGATCGGCCGAGGCAATCCTGTGAGGACAAGATTCCTCACTGCAAGAAGACGTGCGACAAGACCTTGTTGTGCGGCCACAAATGCATCGACACATGCCACACCGGCCCCTGCAGCCCCTGCTTCCAGAAGGCGGATATCTCCTGCCGATGTGGCCGAACCGTGAGCTCTTCCCTGTGTCACCAGGGCGAGATCGCCACGCCCATGTGCATGAGAGTCTGCCAGGCCCAGCTCAACTGCGGCCGCCACAAGTGCGGCGAGCGCTGCTGCTCCGGGGAGAAGAAGGCCATCGAGAGACAAGCCGCGCGGAAGAAGCACAGACAGCAACAGGCTTCTGACGAGGTCGAAGCCGAACATATCTGCCTCCGCGTCTGCGGAAGGACGTTGAAGTGCGGGACCCATCAGTGCTCTCAGATCTGCCACTCTGGGCCATGCCCGAGCTGTCTTGAGGCTGTCTTCGAAGAGATCAGCTGCGCGTGCGGCAGAACCGTCCTGCAACCCCCCCAGCCTTGCGGCACCCGACCCCCTGAGTGCCGCTTCGACTGCAGGAGAGCACCGCCTTGCGGCCACCCCACGGTGAAGCACAACTGCCACCCCGACGACGTTCCCTGCCCCAAGTGTCCTTTCCTCGTGGAGAAGGCCTGCATTTGCGGCAAGCAGAGGATGAAGAATAGACCGTGCTGGTTGGAGGAGGTCCGTTGTGGTCTCCCTTGCGGCAAGAAGCTCAAGTGCGGGTAAGCTATCTGGACATCACACCAGGAACCGACACATACTGACCAGACTCTAGCACCCACACCTGCAGGAAGGAGTGCCATCGCCCAGGCGAATGCGAGGATGTCGATATCCCTGGTTCTCACTGCGCCCAGCCCTGCGGCAAGACGCGCAAATCCTGTGACCACTCGTGCCAGGACGCCTGCCATGCCCCCTATCCATGCAAGGAGGATCGGCCTTGCCAGGGCAAGACTTTTATTACCTGCGACTGCCAGCACCGCAAGAAGGAGGTGAAGTGCCTCGCGACCAAGACCAACCCGACTCCGGAACGCGACGTTCTCAAGTGCGACGACGAGTGCCTCCGCCTCCAGCGCAACCAGCGCCTCGCCGTCGCGCTCAACGTCGATCCGGACCACACGGACGACCACATCCCCTACTCGGACACGACCCTCAAGCTCTTCCGCGAGCTCTCCTCCACCTGGGCGCAGAACCAGGAGCGCGAGTTCCGCGTCTTCGCCTCGGAGCCCTCGGAGAAGCGCCTTCGCTTCAAGCCCATGCCGTCCTTCCAGCGCGCCTTCCTGCACGCCCTCGCCGAGGACTTTGGCTTCGACTCGGAGAGCCAGGACCCGGAGCCGCACCGTCACGTCTCCATATTCAAGACGCCGCGCTTCGTCTCGGCACCCAAGAAGACGTTGGCGCAGTGCGTCAAGATCCGCAGCGACGCCGCCAAATCAGCCGCCTCGGCCGCAGCAGCGTCTTCGTCGGCTGCCACCGCCTCTGCGCTGGAACCCTTCAACGCCCTCCTGCTCGCAGCGCCGCGCTTCGGCCTGACGATCGACGAGGTCGAGTCCGCCCTCGCCAGCCACCTGAAAGCCCACAATACCCTCTCTTTCAAGACCTCCTTCCTCCCCTCGGAGGAGATCCTCATCCGCGCCGTCCCTGTTACGTCGTGGGGTACGACGCCTTCGGCCGTCGAGGCTAGCCTCGCGTCACTGAAGCCCCTCGTCGCACGAACCGCGACCAAGGAAGGCATTGCCGCCGGCGTGACCATGGTCCACGCCGATGCGAGCCTCAACGTTCTCCGCCGCGAGTCCTCGGGCGACGGCGGCAGCGGTGGGTGGAACGCCGTCGTCGGCCGCGCCGCGGCGCCGCGTAGGAACCTTGCGCCCAAGCCTGCCGTGGACGCGCGCCCCGCCAGCGGCTTCGTCAGCTTCTCGAGGCTGGCGAGGAAGAAGGTTGTCGAGGACTCTGTCGCGGACGACTGGGAAGCCGCCGCCGACAGCGACGAGTGAGGCGACGTGTGGTATGGATGTCACTCGGCCAAGGAAGTTGTTCACCCACGATGTGCGAGCAGGGGAGATACATGCCCGGGCTGCATCATCGCCTTGCTTCTCCACACCCACCTCTCGACGACGGGGATAATGATATGGTGGCCGAGGCCTTTAGTCCCGCGAGTAAGAGACACATGCAGATGGAATCCTGTATAGGAAAAGTGTATGGCCTAGCGATTGGATGTGATGAGAGCCTCAAGAGCCGCAGGAGTAAACGGATTACCAGCAGGTGGACAACAAAAAGAAAAGAATAGAATAGAATAGAATGACAAAATTATAAAACCGTATTTTTAAAAAACAATAACCAAGAAGAGAAATGAACCATTGTCCATCTTCTACAATGCCGTGACGCCACGTCCAAGCCCGACAACAAACATATCGTCGGCACCGTCCACATCCCGGCCCCCCGTGACAACCTCCCGCCGCCCGCTCTTGCACTCTCCCCCACGAACCCCGGCGACGTCTCGCACAACTCAGCGCCCCGACATCCGTAGACGAAGCATCCGTCTCTGCCACGTCACAACGCGATCACGAGGGGAGGGAGGAATCCGCGAAGGCGGGAGGGGCTCCCCCGTCGGGATGCGCCCAAGGGTAGCCCCTGTCTTCCCGTCCCGGTAGACGACAATGCCGTTACGGCCGCCCCCCCCCCCCCCCCCCCCGCGTCCGTCCGCCGGCCCTCGCCCTCAGCACCATGTACCTACCTTCCTTCTGTTGACTCGCCCGACGATCATGAAAACGAGGTTGGGAGGGCAAAGAGTGGTGAGTCTCTCGGGTTTTTCGTCCATCAGCGTCGTGGCCGGCGAGCTAGGCCGTCTCTGTCGGAAATGACCAGAAGGGCCATGCGCCGCCCGGTATCCCCTGTCTTGGTCCTCCCCGCCGACCCCGTTCAAGTGTACCGTTTGCTTTCGGGTGCTGTCGACATTCAGGCCTCGCCTCACATCACGCACTCTGCTGTTGGAAGGGCCTCAGTGGTTGTACTCATTGCTTCATTATGTTTATGCTGCGTATACAATATGTTGTCACATCCCGATCCACGAAGGAAGCGGAGGGGGGGGGGGGGGGGGGGTATCATTCTTGACTGGAACAAAGACGTGGTTGGCAGGTTCGAGGAGAGCGCCTGTCGTCATGACCGTTTCCAGCTCTCGTGTTTCTGTCCCTCTGCCTCACCGTTGCCAACTCCGGATAGACCCGTCTTCAGCCGGCCGGAGAGGCGGGCTCCGACAGTGTAGTAGCCTGGACATGGCAGTGAAGACGGATTCCTGGTCCGCCTCTTCCTCTAGTATCTGCGCCACGTGCCTCTCGAACAGTTCTTCGGCTTCCACGAACCCCTCCTAAAGGCGCTGCTTCTCCTCCTTGCTTGTGACGCCGGCGACATTCTCGAGGAAGTCTGAAATGGCCTCGAAATAGCCCTCCTCCAGCATGCTCGAGTTGTGGTCCCCCGCGGGCAGGGGCTTCCAAATTTTCGTGGGCGCTGCAGAGAGCTCGTAAAGTTGGCGCATGTGACGGGGTCTATGACGGGCGTCAGTCCCAAAAAGGCAACAAGTGAGACACACAAATAACCGGGGTAGAGAAAACCATATCAGACTCGTGTCGTGAGTTCAAATCAAGCGCCCCGAAAGGCTCATATTTTGTGGGTGGTGACTTTAGATCATCATATGGGTGGTGGAGAACGGGGAATGAGGGGTGCGCTGCACTCACGGTATCATCTCGTCCTGCAACCCCGAAAGAAACAGGATCGGCACGGACGTGATGGTGGGTATGAGCGATTCACTCGGCCACACCTGATGACACAGAAGAGTCAAGTACTTAGCCGGTGGTAAAACGGAGGGGATCAGTTTGCGCATGGAGAGGAAGGTGTTCTCCAAGATCAGCCCGGCGATATCCCCGTCCTTTTGGTTTTTTGCGACCAGCTTGATACTGACGGCACCGCCCAGACTTTGTCCGTAGATAATCAGCTTGTGCTTGCTCGTCTCTGCGCGAGAGCGGAGGTAGTTGAGGGCGGTTTGCGCGTCTATAAAAAGGCCAGATTCGTCGGGCTCTCCGGTCGATAAGCCGTAGCCGCGATACTCGAGCATGAAGACGTTGCATCCGATAAAGTTTATAAGCATGCGGGCAATGGGCAGGCGGTGGCCAATGTTGCCGGCATTTCCATGGAACATGAGGATGGTGACGTTGGAGTTGTTCCCGCCGCGCGGGCCCCGAATGTAGAATGCCGACAGCTTCTCTCCATCATTTGTGGGTATGACCAGTTCCTCGAAATCCTTAATGCCATACTGCGAGGGTCTTGGGACGTCCGTTCGAGAGTTGGCAGGTATCTGCGAGGGGTAGATTAGAGCCCTGCAGGGCGCACCGTTAGGTTAGCCATGTGGGTGGGGACCGCGGTCACCTGGACTTGGGAGCGGACCTACTTTTGCTTGAAGTAAAGGAGGGTAGTCAAGACAGCCGCGATGCCCTAGGTAGTGAAGATGTTAGCCTAGACCACTAAAGAAGGCGGTTGGGCCATGGTCTTGGGCGAATGCTCGAGAGGAGGGGTAGCAGACAGGAAAATTAAAGTATCTGTGTGAGAAGACAGGCTGTCCATAGGACGAGGAGGCGGGAATGGCCATACCGTCGAGGCTATGGCTGGAAGCCGCATGTACGCGCCAACAGTACTGAGCATAGAGGCCGTCTGCTCGAAGTAACTGCTGGAAGACGACGAAGAAGAGGTGGAAGCGGACATCGCGGGAAGAAAGGCGAGTCGCCAGGCCGGGGACTGAAGGGGAAAGGGTGGAAGAGCGATTATATTTCGGTGTGGTGGGTGCTGGAGCGCACTCGAGGGGAAATGGGGTCCGACCTGTTTGATGGGGAAGGCAAGGCTCGAAGCGAGGAAAGCGGTGCAGAACCGATCCTGGAGCGAGAGCGGAGCCTTGCTCGCGAAGGCGCTGGACAGCGCGGCCGATGCTAGCTGGACGCAGGTACCCCGGAGGGCAAATTGGATCCAGGCGGGTACTGCGGCGGTGTTAAGCCCCGGTGAGGGCGTTTGGGGGCCTGGGGGTAATACCTGGTAGTAGCACACCTGACTGGCGGTGCGACAGACGTGGGCAGAACGAACGACGAAGCAGGGTTAGGCCTGCAGCAGACTTGTATCTGTGGGTGACCCTGTATCTGTACGCCGACAAAGAAGAGTTACCGACGAAGACAAACCCAGGGCGCCAGGAATCGTAGCGTGTTATGTGCTCTCGAGTTGGGTACGGCTTGAGCTGCATACGCTCAGCAGTCTTGACCTACGTCCTGTGCGAGGTGACTTGTTTCGGTTTGCGGCCAGTCGCGAAAGTTGATAGAGTTAACACCGGCCCTAAACCCCAACATGGACAGGAGCATCAACAGCAGAAGACGGACGGCGTTGGTATGTTTTTTATGCTTGGCAGGGCCACATGATGCAGGTCAGAAGGAAATCACCCTGAGACGGGATTCGGCAGCCGTGCGGCCGGAATTGATGGGCGGATGGCCGATGATCGTTTACCGACCACTGTCAAAGAGGTGGTTGCAGCGTCAGTGCAGATGATGATCTGTCCAGGACGCGGGATGAGGCCGGAAAGCGCTCTGAAACTGGGCCCAAGGGAGACTTCCGAGGCGTGTCGATGCGGCAGATGATCTGATATCTCGGTTGCTCGCACAGGGCTGCTTCGCAGTCCACTCACCAGATGGCGTTTCCGGGTGGCGGATGCTGAGAGCGGTAGGAAGATGAGCATACGAGGAGGTCTATCCGTATGCGATCGGCAATGAAATGTGGAGGAGGAGGAAGCCGCACATACGAAAGGAAAGGAAGCGATGGGCGGGTGAGCCTGCCCCAAGCATGAATGCAAAGATCGGCCCTCGAGTTTCTGATGCCGACTGGGGACAGCTGGTTGGCTGGCACGGTTCCGCTACGTCACGAGCAGAGACGCGTTGGTGGTTGCGTGTGGTTTCATTGCGCCTGTTTGCAAAACGCGCCTCGCATGAAGCAATAAACAACCCTGTAATCAGGATGGCGGCAATGCCGGTGGTGGTTTATTGGCCGACGTTTGTGTTATCAAGGCAACGCTTGCTTAGAACAACCAAGAATCGAGGCTTGCCACGATGTTGTGTGCCTAGATAGGTAGGTAGGTAGGTAGTAGGTAGGTACAGTACTAGGTCAAACTATGGAGTGACCTCCAGCTACCTATTACTGGGTCCCCCCTTCAACTCTTCTTTGGGTTATTCTTATTGCTGTAGCCAGACTTTTGACCTAGTACTGTAGGTATAGTGCGTCTACGAGAAAAGCACATTCCGTCTTGTTGTATACAACTGTTCAGCTGTGTGCATCTTGGCCTGATTCGGGAGAGATGAACGGGCAATGGACATGCAAGTCCCAAGGTCGCTCGCTCACTCGCTCTTTCCAAAGGCGCCGCGTCGTGACAGGGAAGGGGGCTGCCAAGCGTGAGACCTGGTGAGGGGAGTTGAGTGCCTTCCCTATAGCATGTAGGTATGCATGGTGGTAGTTACCTACCTGTCTGTAAGTCCCTGCCTAGGTAGGTAGATAAGGTACCTAGGGAGGTGTGATTCACGAATACCTCCATCCCCAGTTGCTAATTTCGGGCCTGGAGGAACGCCGTGGGCTGATCTAGCGGGAACTAACGATTGGGCAAATGGGGAAGAGCGACGACGGAGAGCCGGCGCTCCCATCCAGGTTGTGGTTTGACGACATTCAAGACGTTGCATGGCTGAGACTAATGCTGTTGAGCCGACCTTTTGTCCACACCAGCGGAGACATTCATCCCAGTCGCTGGCTTTAAGTCCCCAAGGTACCCAAAGCAAGACAAGGCAATGAAAGACGCCCCCAAAAACAAAAAATTACAGTTTACTTTGGGCAAGGTACCAACCGGCAAGGGGCTCAAGGTTGTCATCTTGGCCCGGTTTGAGTAATGTTCGAAATTGTACTAGCTGTAAGAATAGCTCCAATAGCTATCAATGAATGACACCGTCGTTTTTTCCAACGGTGGCAGCGTTTGTCGCCAACCGTCCAATTCGCTGCCATGGTATTATCTCGCCTGCAAAGCAAACCTGCTTCGCAGGTCATTCAACATCCCCATATCAGATATCAGCGGCCCCCTCCAATACCCTCCAATACCATCATCACATGATCCAATTTCCTGCGTCTGTTCGTCACCAACGCTGGGGGCCAGCCGTCCGGGTGAGGGGGGCAAAGGGACGTGTGTGTCCAGACGCCAACGCAAAGCACAGGCAAGGGAGAAAACGGAAAAGGACGAAATGGCAACGACGAAGGACCCTCAGCGAACTTATGCACCTTTCCCCCCCAAGCCAAAGGGCGAGGCATACATACAGCTAGTAACCAGCAGAGCCACAGACTCTCTGATGAGTGGGATCAGGAACAGCTCCCCGGTCTATTCTAGTCCATGCTCTATGCGCAACAAGGGCAGTCCCAACATCGTCCACACCACCAACGTAACGTCGGTAGTTGGATCACTCGTCAACTTAGACGCGCGCCTTGGAAGGATGCGGCGGCGGCGGTGCTGAAGACTTCCTTCGCCGTCTTACGCAAATTGGCGATGCATTACCAAATGGGGCTGTCATGCAGTCCGCCAATCAACATCACCGAAAACAATGTGACGGGCGCCCGAAGCTGGACGCGGGCAAGATCGAGGCCCAACACGGCGGCAGCAGCCGTTCCATGCCTTTGGGACCATCGTCATTATCTGTTGTGATTCGCGGCGATGTCCATCACGGATAGGGGCAGGAACTGCAACCTATCGTTTGGCCTCGCCTAGCCCCCCCTGATCTGGTGGTGTTGCATGGCCTTGGCTGTACCTTGTCCCCCAGGAGAGTCGTGTAAGAGTGGTTGAAGTCGGGATGCGCGAGGACAAAGGCATCGGCACATGGCCCCAGTTTTCGAAGCAGAGACGGAAGCTTTCGAGCCCCAGAACAGAAGGTGAAGAACCCGTCGCTGTCTTCTTCGTCTACCTCCCTTGACTCCTGTCGGCCAAGCAAGGGGGTTCTCGTCTCTTTCCTATGAAACCGCGGTAGAACGGAATGGGAAGACGAATGGCCGGCCACTTCCATCGACCTGCCGCCCGAGATCGTGGACCCTCACCGGGTCGGCCCCATGTTACCGTATCGGCCATGCCGTGGTCCATGCATGTTCGCGCACTCGAACGGACGGCGATGCATAGGCACTGTCCCTGAGGTAAGGAAGAGCAGGCATTAAAGCCAAAGTGCCTACGCTGGGGACGGGGCAGCACTAGCAGCCAAAACAGCTAGGTTCCAGTCGCTAGCGGACGACGGCTGGGGACATGCGGCACCGCAACGAGACCACCACGGCTCTAGCTTTGCACCAGCTCCTCTCCCCATTTCCACTCGGCCTTGCCTTGGGGAGATACGAGCGAAGCGCGGGGACGATCTACTACTGCAGAATGGCCAACACAGGTGAAGCGCATTGTGCGATTGGGGGTCATGCATTTAGGGGCTGCGCCGACACACGGCAAGATAGAGAGACGGAGAAAGATGGTTACGGTCCGCATCGCATTGTGCGAAAGGACGTTTCCATAGCTCCCGCCCACCGTCCGTCTTCCCGCCGACGACAGGAGTGAGGCGGACGGGATGCAGCCACCCCCACCGTTCTCACTCTCTAGGCGACAATTGGCTAACGCGAGATTCGACTCCATGTGGTATTCAGCCAATCATATAGGAGTGCCGCTCGGATTCAGACTCATTAAACCAATCGAGACCATTATATGCTGCTGAATGACCTTGGTTTCCCTGGGATACCGCCTGTGAACGATGGATCGGGGGTGTGAGTTTAGGAGCGACATGTCAAGCTGCCCGACTGAGATGCACACTCCAGTTTCCAGGCCCCCACGCGGTAAGAAAACAGAGGTGAGAAACGGAGAGGGAGGGGCCAGAAGAGCGAAACGACAAGAAGAAAGGGAAAAAGAAGAAAGAAAAAAAACATTGGGAAAAAAAAAAATCGATGCGAAAAGTTTCGCCCGATTCCACTTTGTTTGCTTAGTAGAATTTACAAGGCAGCTTCTCCTTCACCTCAACCACAACCACTGCTCATCTCCTTAATTTTTTTCCTACCCTCTCTCCCTTCCCAAGTTCTCATCGACGTAAACTTTGGATCCAGCTGTTCGGCACACGCAAGAAGCTGCCCGGTTCGGACGAGATAACACCAGAGTAATCTCATCATTCATTAGTCCAACAATCCTCAGCACGGCCAATCGCCCCTTCCTTGGCCATAATAAGCCTTTGGCGCGCTATTGCCCCTCGATTTCGACACGCCCGCCACCAGTTTCTCCAAGTCGCTTCGCCATCTATTCGCAACACGCCCACGCTCACGCTCACATCCACGTTCGGACTCAATCCAGCCCCCAGACTCCCCTCGGCTTTCTATCAAGCCACGAGATTCTGGAATTCCGCGTCTTATTAGTCGCTCCTCCGCTGCAACATCCTGCAGTGCCTTTGTGACCCGGTCACAATCCGCTTTCCCGTCTAGGACAAACAGTAATTGTGCCGCGTTCCTGCGCTGCCGCCCTCAGTAGCTTGCTTCCCTTCCCCCCTACTTCGTACAGGGCCTCGCAACTCTCTTCCGTTTCCCACACAAACCTGAAGCGCGAAACGCAACCTCTCACCCCCCCTGTCAGAGACGCCCCCTTGGGCCCTTCCGAATAAGGTATTCCAACATTAGAGATCTACGGCACACTTCCGTTATTCGAGACGCGAAACCAACACGGAGAGGAGCCCCTGATATCTCAGAGCTGAACAACCCTTTGGCATCATTGGTTTTGTGCTCCCCGGCTGCGCAGAGAGTTCCTCGTCTCATCTTGTCATCCCATAGTAGTCTTGGTTCCTTTTACCGCTGCCAAACTGCGACCCGCTCTCCCTCTCTCATACTCTATCCCACACGCACAATCAGCCGTCGAGCACACCACCTCGGGGCAGTGTCCATCAATCCCGCTAGTCTCTGGCACAGCCGCTACCGACTGCTAACATCTCAAACTACGCTTCCCCAAAAGCCCCCAAAGTTCTCGTCGTCCCAGCTGGCCCTGTCCCCTCCCTTGGTACAAGGCACGACCCGGCTTGCATTTCGCAGTCCACTTCTCGACGATCCCCCGAGCCCACCAGCCCGGCCCAGTCAGGCGACTGCATTCTGCATACCGACATAATTGTATACGCCAGCCCAACAGCAGCGACGCTCACCCTCCCTCTTCGCCTCCCATTATCGTCGTCGCCCTCCCTTTCACTTCCGTTAAATACCGCGACCCAGTCAGAGTCCGTTCTCTGCCCAACGTCCGCGCCCAATAAGATCCCATTCCAAGGACAGCGCATCATCATACAGCGTCGCTCCCTTCACCATGGTATCCTTCTCGTGTGAGGTAAGCCCTCGCCCTCTCTTTTTCCCGCCGCTTTTCCCCATGCCCCCCTCCCCCCCTCAACCCAGGGTCCCCTTTCCTTCTTCTCTGTATTCCCCCGTCTGCAGCACCCCCGATGATCCCCATGTCGTCTTATTATAAACTCGGGGGCCTGACATCACATCCTTACACCACACACACCTACCCATTGCAAGACATCACGGACACACCCACACCCCTCCAGCAACAGAACCAAACCCCCCTCCCACCTTTCTTCCCCCCTGGATGCCGTCTTTAATAGCCAGTGTCTCGTCCCGTTCCTCCCTCGCCTCCCAGACCATACTATACTATACACCCCTCTTCGAACACGCAGAATCCAATAATCTCTTGATCATTTCCTGCGCAACATAACTGACCCGTCTTACTCTGCCAGTCGTGTGGTGATGTCTTGACCAAGAAGAAGCTCGATCCCCACAGGAACCGTTGCCGAGGCGCCACCTTTACCTGCATTGATTGCATGGTATACTTTCCTGGCACTGAGTATCGATCCCATACCGTAAGTTATACCGGCCCGTTCAATCCGTTGGCTGTGATGGTCGCTGTTTGGTCTTTTCTTATGCTAACCCGGTGACAGAGCTGTATGAGCGAGGCCCAAAAGTATCAAGGCGCTCTATACAAGGAAAAGAACAACCACAGCAACAAGAAGAATAAGACAAACAACAACCAGCCTCAGGCCGCCCCCGTTCACCAATACGGCGCCATGGCTCAACACGCATACGTCGAAGAGGTCCCCGACGCCGAGTTCGAATCCTTCCCGTACGAGGCCAGCGACAACGGCAACTCGCCCGCCGAGCTCCTCCCTGAGGCCCCAACACCCCCCTCGGCCAACGAGGGCAACGTCAACGTCTTTGACTTCCTCGATCCGTCTGCAACACCCAATGCGTCTACTCTGGGACCCAAGGAACCAAACGAGGAAACACAGCTTGTACGCTACGAGTACGATGCCGAAGCCTACTTGGATGACGACGGTGCAATGATCGACGAGGACCGCCACGCTCTCGTGCAATATGGCACCGGACCGATCCCCATGGGTTACGAGACCCCTGCCCCGAAGCACGAGCGGAGGAGAAAAGATGGCAGCGAGAAGAAAGACAAGAAACGAAAGCGCCTTCACGTTGACACTGACCAGATGATGGTTGACGCCCCTCCCGCCTTGGCTCACTCGGGCTTGACCGGCGGCCTCAAAACTTTGATGCGTCCCGTCTTCCCGCCTTCGCCCGACTATTCCGGCGGCGACGTCGCCGACCCAGGCCTGACCAGCCCGCTCAAAAAGACCAAGAGCTCGAAGCAGAAGAAGGAGAACGGCATTGGCAACAACCTCCTCGGTCTGCTGAACATGAACAGCACCAAGACCAAGACCAAGACCAAGAAGCGTAAGGTCTCGTCGTCCACCAAGAAGCACTCCCGCCACCACCGGACCGACAGCGAGAAGCCCCCCAAGCTGATTGAGTACCGCCCGGGCTCTCGCGACAGCAAGAAGGGCGAGAACGCCGATGGCGAAGGACAGATGATCGTCTACCGCCCCCGCGCCGACCTCTTCCTGTCCTTCATCAACAAGGGCCCTGAGAGCGAGCGCGGCTGCAGCATGAACAAGGCCCTTAAGCGCTTCCACCGCGAGCGCTCCGAGTCCGAGGATAGCCTTGGCAAGCTTTCGGAGGAGAAGGAGCTATGGCGGTCGCTGCGTCTCAGGCGCAACGATCGTGGGGAGATTGTCCTCTTCACGGCCTGAGCCCTGTCTTGTATACACAAACCCGTCGTGATTTTGAGTGTAGCGAGGCGATCAGGCTGTCCGGTCATTGTCCAGGTCGGACAAGGTCAATGGGGGTGTTGAAACTCATACAGGATACGGAGTTCGAGCGGTTTTTTTCTTTCTTTTTTATCTTCATTTCATATTCCCATGCTAATGCTCGAATGCACTTTGGCACATGATACCTACATGATGGATTAGAGCCATCAGAAGCCTGGAGGGAAACAGGCCGAGGGAGAACTGGCGGGGGTTTGACCGGCAAGGTCGGGTTTACTCTGATCTGAGTTGATGCATTTTTTGTTTCAAACTTATTTTCCCGTCCTCGACCCCGATTTCGTCTTTTATCCACCCACAACCACATGCTCCTAGCTGGTCTTTGAGCTTTCATTGAGCCATATGGGCGTGGCATGGGACGGCGAGATGGAGTTGCCTTTCTTTGAATCTTGTCTGTGCTGAGTAAGAGCGTTCGACCGATACCTATTTTCGTGTTGCATTATCTACTAGCACTTGGACAGAGGGGCAAGGTTAGTCGAGGTAGGAATGAGTGAGAGAAAGTGTGTAGCTCCTCTGTTCTATGATATATATATACATCACTTTCCGACCTACCTACAAATCCGACGCGCAGATGTCGTTTGAGTCATTTGTGAAAGAAAGAAAGAAACGCCCAACCCTGCACCCAAGCTGTGTTGAATAGATACTTGCTTTATACAAATGCCGCCCACGCCCACACTCTTCCCAGCTCAATTACGGATGGCCGATCATACGCCATGTCCTGGCACAGCCATCGCAGAAGCCAATGTAGTCATAATACATGATGCCCAATCACCGCGTTGTGCAAAGTAGCCATCACTACCTACCGACCGACCGACCGGGCCCAGCTACGCGGCGCGCAGCGGCAGGATATGCTGCACCATGGCCTCTCTCCTACAGAGCGGGCACTCGGGCTTCTCGCGGACCCAGTCCCCGATGCACGTCCAGCAGAAGACGTGCCCGCACTGCGTCGCCGACGGGTCTTTGAGCTCCTCCAGGCACAGCGTGCACTTGCGTTGCGCGGCACCCGCGATGTACGCCATGACCCCGGCGTTCTCGAGGTCGAACCTCGCGCCGAGGGTGCCGTCGGAGGCGGAGGCGGCGACGGGGGTGTGCGTCACGGCGGCGATGTCGACCTTGCTGGTCCCGGCGCCGGCGCCGCCCGCCGCCGCCGCCGCCGTCGCCTCCGAGGCGAGGAGGACGCTGGTGTTGGCGGCGTAGGCGTTGGCGTCAAGGGAGACGTCGACGTGGGAGAGGCCGCCCGCGTGGGAGCGGGATGCGGCAGCAACGCGGGCGGCGGAGACCTGAGAGGAGAGGTCGGAGATGGTGGCGCGGATGTGCAGGTAGGACTGGACGGCGAGCTGGGCGACCAGGAGGACACCGAGGACCTCGTAGCCGGCGCGGTCGGGGGAGTCGGGGACACGGCGGGTGAAGACGTAGCGCAGACCGAGGACGCGCTTGGCGAGCTCGTAGTAGGTGCCGGTGAAGTAGAAGACGGCGAGGGTGGCGGCGTGGAGGGGCGCGGCGGAGGTGAGGGAGGGGAGGTTCGCGAGGAGGTAGGCGGCGAGGATCTTCCGCGTCGACGCGAATGTGGACGCGGGCGCGGACGAGGCGTCGCTCGGCTTCGCGGCGGGGCCGATGGCGCGCTCGAGGGCGGCGCGCAGTCGGGCGCGGGCGGCGGGGAGGAGACGGCCGAGCAGGTAGGGGAGGAGGACTGAGGTGGCGATGTAGGCGGCGCGGCGGGGCAGGGTCGGGAGGGCGCCAGCAGGGTCGTCGTTGTCGTTGGCGCCGACGTGGAGCTGGACGAGGTCGCAGTACTCCTCGCCGAGGGTGCGGTTCCCGGGGAGGGTGGTGAGGCCGAGATAGAGGGTGTCGGCGACGAGGCGGTGGAGGGGCGCGGAGGCGTGGGCTGAGCGGGCGCCGAGGAGGAGGCGGTGGAGGGAGGTCAATGTGTTGGAGAGGTGGCCCTTGTAGTAGGCGTCCTTCTGGTGGGCGCGGATGATATCCGGAGCGTAAGCGTAGGGGTACGGTGACGAAGGGAGGGTCGGATGCTTTGAGGAGGAGGAGGAGGAGGAGGAGGCGGAGGGTTGTGGTGGTGATGGTGATGATTCGGATGTCATTTTGGAAGGTTGCTCGTGCGCATTGCGCGCTGGGCGGTGAGGTTTCGGAGGATGGGCAGGAGGAATTCAGATGCCGAGATGCTCGATTGAGGAGGGGCCGCGCATGGGAGAGGTTCGATGGTGTGAGGGGGTTATTGTGTCTCGTCGTCGGGAAGGGTCGTGGCGTCGTGATATCGTGAACGGCGGGAGAGGTTGCCAAGCCGGGGTCGTTGGAGTTTTGGCAGTTGGGTAGCTTTGAGCCGAGGCGCTTTGGGAGGTGCTGGCGCCAGTGCCGGGGTAAGTTTGGGGGAAGCTCGGCCGGCAAATGCCAGCATACGTGCTGACTTGGCGCCGAAGTGCCAGGGTCAATGGCGGGGGGGCAGGGGTTGCGGCGATAATGTATCACTGCACCTGGAAAGACATGTCTACTGCCGGTTTGCGAATTGCTATTCTACGAAAGATATGTCTTCTTACAGCAATACTTCCATATCGGTAATTATTTTCATTTTTTTCAACGTGTAGTGTTGATGTTCATTAAGCCCATAAGGATCTGCGAGTTCCAAGTGTTTACAGATGATCGGTGTTAGAGGTTACTGCGCAGTCGGCTGGAAACACTAACATCCGATAGCGCACGAGGGGTTGCAACACTTGCTGGAGGTTCCGCACTTGGAGCTCACGTCTCAACCTCCCAGCTGTCCGAGACTTCCCCGAGTTACAGGAAAGGCTCTTCCGACCATCTGAAGAGAGCTCCAAGAAGCAACACTTTGAGGAGCGACTGAGTGCCATACCTAGTTTTCCACTGGGACTCTCCAGCTCGTCCGAATTTTTTCTCTCTTTCGGATGAGTCATTGTTCGTCCCAACGACTGAATCTTATCTCGACTACACGCGAGGGGCATCCAGATCCGCTTTCTGAACCTAACTGTGAGCTGCGGCCAAAAAGTCGCTCGCCAAACTGCGTTCAACGAAAACTGGTCTAACTCGTCGCCAGAGTGGGACAACTCATCTCACGACATGGGGCACCTCGTTACGGTGGCGACTTGCTCGCTGAACCAATGGGCCTTGGACGTGAGTCTCGCATTTCTCGAGCGCTGCTATCCCCACGGGTTCGTTGAGATATCTGGGAGGTAAATGCTAATCAGGTTTTGCTTTAGTGGGAAGGCAATGCTGCTCGCATTGTTGAGAGTATTCAGAAAGCAAAGGCTGCAGGTGCACGATTGCGCGTTGGGCCTGTGAGTGTTTCCAACTCTTGCCTTGAATCTGCAACCATGTTGCAATGAAGCTGGCTGGTCACAAACCATTCAACTCGGACGCGAGCTCCTGTAAAGTGATCAACCCGGCTGACCTCCAACCCAGGAACTAGAAATATGCGGCTACGGATGTCTGGATCACCTTCTCGAGCAGGACCTCTACCTGCACTGCTTCGAGATGCTGCGCCGGATCCTGCTCGACGAGACCTGCCACGGCATCCTGCTCGACATCGGCATGCCGGTACAGCACCGCAACCAGCGCTTCAACTGCCGTATTCTCTGCCTGGATGGCAAGATCCTCATGATCCGCCCCAAGATGTGGCTCGCCAATGACGGCAACTACCGCGAGATGCGTCACTTCACCCCCTGGATGCACCCGCGCCAGACTGAACAGTACCATTTGCCCCGCATCATCCAGGAGATTCAGGGCGCCACACATGTCGTCTTTGGCGATGCTGTGGTCTCGACTCCCGACACGTGCTTTGGTGCCGAGACTTGCGTAAGTTGCAGAGGGCCGTGGTAGCCTCCGTCATGTCGGTGCTGACTCGTGAACAGGAGGAGTTGTTCACCCCGAACGCTCCGCATATCGCCATGAGCCTCGACGGCGTGGAGATCATCACCAACTCCAGCGGCTCGCACTTCACCCTGCAGAAGCTCGATACCCGTCTCAAGCTCATCACGGAGGCCACCCGCAAGTGCGGAGGCATCTACCTCTACGCCAACCAACAGGGTTGCGACGGCGACAGACTCTACTACGACGGCTCTGCCATGATTCTCGTCAACGGCGAAGTTGTCGCCCAGGGCTCCCAGTTCAGTCTGAACGATGTTGAGGTCATTACTGCCACCGTCGATCTGGAGGAGGTCAGGGCCTATCGGTCAGCCATCTCTCGTGGTCTTCAGGCTGCGCGTTCCGACGCCAAGTACGAGAGGATCCAAACCCCCTTTGAGCTCAGCTCCGAGGACGAAGATGCCGACATTATGATTACTCCCTCCCCCCCTATCAAGCCAAAGTTTTATTCCGTCGAGGAAGAGATAGCTCTCTGTGCTGGCTGTTATCTCTGGGATGTAAGAGACTCGACTAACCCTCTCGTCTTGCTTCGCTAACTCCGGTATCCTCACTAGTACCTTCGAAGGTCCGGCACCGCGGGCTACCTGGTACCCCTGAGTGGAGGAATCGACTCCTGCGCCACAGCGAGCAAGTCCCCCTCCAGATAGCCACCCCGAGATCAAGACACCGCTAACCCACCGAAGCGATCGTCTTCTCTATGTGCCGCATCGTTATCAAGGCCGTTGAGGAGGGTAACGCCCAGGTGATTGAAGACGTGAAGCGGCTCGCAAAGTACGACGGCGAGGGCGTCCTGCCCAAGACCCCGCAGGCCCTCTGCAACCAGATCTTCTCAACCATCTACATGGGCATGAAGACGCAAAGCTCGGCCGAGACGCGCCAGCGCGCCAAGGACCTCGCCGAGGCCATCGGCAGCTACCACATCAACCTCGACATCGACGACGTCTACAACGCGCAGAAGAGCCTCGCCGTCAGCGCTCTCAACTTCGAGCCTAGGTTCAAGGTCGAGGGCGGCACGCAGCAGGAGAACCTGACGCTGCAGTGCATCCAGGCGCGAATCCGCATGGTCACGGCGTACGAGTTTGGGCAGCTTCTTCCCACGGCCCGCGGCAGGCCTGGAGGCGGCGGTCTGCTCGTTTTGGGCAGCGCGAACGTCGGGGAGGTGAGTTTACCGACTCCATTTGCTCCTGTGCCATTACTGACTTTCGCAGTCCCTCAGAGGATATTTTACCAAGTGAGAAACACCACGGTGAACGGGTAGTGTGAAGACAAGAGCTAATCAGGACGCAGATATGACTGCTCCAGTAAGTCATTATACCGGAAAATCTGCAGACCCAGTCACCCATCTCTGCCGGGATAAGAACGATACTGGCATAACGAATCCCTGCCATCAGAGAAGATGGCTGACATTGAGGCTGGGCTAACCTGCTCTAGGTGCCGACATCAACCCCATCGGTTCCATCGACAAGGCCGACCTCAAGCGCTTCATCGCCTGGGCTGAGAAGGATTTTAACATCCCCTGTCTCCATGACTTCCTGACTGCAGTTCCGACTGCTGAGCTCGTATGTTACCCTGCTGTCTCCGCCACGCTAAGGCGCGATGACCGCGACACAAACTATGCATCCTTGACTCTGGAAAAGCACAAATCCACTAACGCGAGCATATATAGGAGCCCATCTCGGACACATACGTGCAGAGCGATGAAGTAGACATGGGCATGACCTACCAGGAGCTGACCATCATGGGCCGCCTACGCAAAGTCAATAAGCTGGGCCCGTACGGCATGTTCCAGCGCCTCGTTCACGAATGGAGTGTCGACCGCAAGCGTGGACCTGAGGACGACGCGCCGGCGTATGAGCCCAGCCAGACCGCGGACAAGGTCAAGAAGTTCTTCCACTTCTACGCCATCAATAGTGAGTCAACGGAGGATGCAGGATATGCTGCCCCGCGGAAGACCTAACTATGAAACAGGACACAAGATGACGACACTCACGCCGGCCCTCCACTGCAACGACTACTGTAAATCAAAAAACCCTTTGCCACTCCCATGGTGTCTCGGCTAACCACAGAAACAGCACCCGACGACAACCGATTCGACCTCCGCCCATTCCTGTATCCCCCCTTCTGGAAGAGCTGGAGCTTCAAGAAGATTGACGCGGAGCTCGCCAAGATTGAGAAGCGAAGGGCGAAGACCAACGCATAGAGACCCCGCCAACCGCCATGGCGCGCCGCACGTGCCTGATGGAGGAGTGGGATGTCAAGAAAGATATAGAAGCAAAATAAAATCGGCACTCTGTGTTCACATGGTGCTATTGTCTCACCCTCCCCCTCTCCTTGTTCTGGATAACGGGCTAGGGCATATGTTACGTGAGGCTTCGACACGTTGCAGTAGAGTTATTGACAAGGCCAAGGCTAAGGACAGCGGGCATGGGTGCCAACATAGCCCACGAGAAGGCGATGGCTTAGACATCTCCCACATTTACGAATGAGATGTCACATTCATTGACATATCTATCTGCTATCATTCGCCGGCAAGACCCAATATCCCCAATGCGATGCTACAATAGGGGGGGAAGGTTAAGTTTGGCCGTTAACTCACATATGCATGTTTGTTTGCTTCATCGGTTTCTCGGCCACGAAAGAGGGGTCGCATTGACGGTCGATGTCTTCTCGGTATAGAGGAAAAGGGACTCTCCCCGTCCATCTTGTTCACTGGTGTCCGCAAGGACCTGAGGAATAAGAGTTACCATGGATGCTGCCCCGTGTAAGCGCTGGTCTATTGATTTTCACCATGTTGCAGTCTTTGCTGATGCAGGCATACTAGCTACTGTATCGTTGGTCGCCAGCCGGAGAAGGAAACCACCACAGGTCCTGGACAGTGAGGATCTATGCAGCTGAAGGATGCGCTTTACCCTTGGTGCTATTAGTTTTTAGTAAGTCTACTTGCTATAGATTAGTCCTGTCTCATCTCTATGTGATGTTTTCTGGTTCTTCTATCTTGAGGAGCTTTCTTCCTCTATTGATATCTTAGTCAAACGTGTGCGTTACAGCAGGAAGAGTATTTATATCAAACGTGGATTGCGGATCGGGAGGTATTGGGGACGATTGGGGATAATCACGGGTTTTGCAATCTAAGAAAGCGGGTTTCTCGTAACCATCTTGGAGTGAAACCGGGCCGATACTTGACATGTAGTTCATCGACACGAATCGACATATGTCTGCCCCCTCACCATTGTTGTATCTGACAGCAGACCGATATAATAAATGGCATCGCGAAATGGCGTCATTATACGGCCGGAGGCTTGACTGGCAAAAGACATTAAACCCATAGTCTCGTCACGATTTGAAAGAAAAAAGACGAGTCCCAAAATTACAGGCGAGTCCGAACAAGAAATAACTTAAGAGACTCGAGTCTCGTCCGGTAAAGCTTGTGGATGCTGCCACTTGGTGCAACTCGATGTCTGACACCAAGATCAACAAGGTGTCTGAGATCCACGAGCAGATCGGCTGTGGCGCTGCGCGGCAATTAGTGCAAACGGATGAGACCAATTGGAGCCCTCTTTAAACAGTAAGGGAGAGCAGATACGTGGATTCAAGACATGTGATCGGATGGGGTTGGGGCTGAGGCGGCGCGATGTTGGGTGAGAGTCGCCAAGGAGGGCTGAACAGGAAGCAAGCATGCAAGAAGGAGCCTAAAACAAATATTGGGTCGGAGGAGATGGCTCTAACAACATCACTCCCGGGTCACCTAACCCAGTCGCCCCGCTCCGCCCCCCCCCCCGGGAACGGGTGCCTAAAAACGCACTGGAGCAGGAGCTGGCCGTGCTGTCTCCGCTAATCTCCTTCCCCCGAACGCGTCTCCACTTTTCCGTGCGCAAGGCAGCCGGCGAAGCTCCAGTTACCACGGGGCACTGCCACTTCCCCCTCCCCGCATTAGGAAACCTGCCAACCAACCTACATCGTACACGCTTCACCGACCGGCCGTTTCTAAACATAGGCATCGGGAGCCGGGGGCAGGATCAAGACATGGCCACAACAGCGCCGGTTTTAGAGATCCCAACTGTCTGGGAAAGCCATTGGGGAGGGGGGGAGATCTTCAATTAACCCCACCACGTCCAAGACAGAAACGTGGGACGCGATTGTTTAACACATATAACCACGACGGCATCGCTCAAACTCAGAGGTGAATTTTATCGTGTCACTTCACTTCTCGCTTCTCGACGTCTCTTGGCTTTTGTTTGAAAGGCACCGATACACCGGCGCCCATTCTAATGTCCGGGTCCGTCCGCATTAACACCCCGACACAACGCAACAACTCTGTCCTAGACTAAAGATCTCACGGGAGGATAAAAAGAAACGAATAAAAAAAAAGAAGCGACAACATGAGTTCCTCGCTCTGCACGCTGTCGACGTGCGACGTGTCCGAGAGTCCGTACGGCTTCCGCCCCGCGCTGACGGCGAGCGCGATCTTCGCGACCGTCTCGGCAGTCTGCCTCGTCATCAACGGCGCCGTCGTCGCCCGTTCGGCCCGGCGGCAGCGCAGCGCCACGCCCTTCTCCGTCATCGTCACGCTCGCCTGCGTGCTCGAGATGCTTGGTTGGGTCGACCGCATGGCCGGCTGGCGCGACCCCTGGGCCGTCTACCCCTTCATGCAGAGCAAGGCGCTCCTCACAATCGCTCCCGTGCTCGTCACTTCAAGGTACTTCTCTAACCGCACCGAGCCCTTTGAGCGTGTGCGCAGCACCAGGGGACTAACACCATCGCAGCATATACGTCTGTCTCGCGCCGATGGTCCGCATACTCGGCACGGAGCACTCTTTCGTCAAGCCCGAGCTCTACACCGTCGTCCTCCTACCGCTAGATGGCCTCGCCCTCCTCCTCCAGGTTGCCGGCCTAGCCGTCGGCTTCCAAAACGTCCCGTACGCCCTCGCCTCCGGGGACTCGTACGCCCCCGACGCCACCGGCGCCAGGATTGTCCTGGCCGGTCTGGCCCTGCAGCTCGCGACCCTGGTGGCGGCGAGCCTCTTCCTCGCCTCGGTGCTCCTGCGCGCCGCCCGCGCCCACCACCGATACGGCTACACTACCTTCCACCGCGATGTCGGCTACGTGCCCCTGACGGGCCGCTTCCGCATCTTCGCCGGCGCCGTCCCCTCCGCCATGCTAGTCCTCTTCGGGCGGCTGTGCTTTCGCGTTGCCGAGTATGCCGAGGGTTGGGGCGGCCCCCTCGCGACGGGCGGCGAGGGCCTCTTTGTCGGGCTGGAGGGCTTCCTCGTCGGGTACGCGCTGCTGGCTATCGTGGGGTGCCACCCGGCGCTATTCCTGAAAGACGGGAAGATGGTTTCGAGGATCGAGGCAGAGCCGTTCGTCGGTATCCATGTCACCGGCAGCGTCGGGCAGGGAGTAGAACACGAGAGGGATCTGGAGGAGATGAGTAAGGTTTATCAGAGGCACCACGAGGAGGAGCGGAGGCTGTCGAGGCTCGACCATGTTTGAATTATGATACCCCCCTGAATTAACGCACCCGGTAATTTTTTATCAATATGACATGCTTTCAAGCACAGCGTGTTTTTGTATGTGACACCTTATGACACCACTCGAGGACTCTGCGATTTTCTCGTTGTGCTTCTTGATAGATACCTCTTCCCCGTGGGAACCCAGGCTCTGAGTCAACCCAGTAGAGAGCTCTATGTATCTGATGCCACGGTTTCAGCGCTTTCGAACACCGAAGCTTCCCGTATTATTGACGGGAATCAATAGATCATACTCGATAACCTCGTTCCCTTGGCAAGTATGGGGACGTTGCCTTCCACGGCAATATTGGCTGTTTGCAAAGTGCTGAGACTGCGTAAACTTCAGATACTAAAAGACCCTCCAACCCCCAATATATATCCCAGCCCTTTTACATTTTTTCGATCACCAAAGTCTCTTCGGCCAAAGACAATCGGCCACCTGGCTAGCGGGCCCAACTATCAGATGCTCGGTCATGTGGACGACCAGAGGGCAGGCTAGCTACATAAGGGGCAACCCACCCACCAGCGGTCACCCACGCACCCTCTTCTATGTCTCCATGAAGATTCAGAAGCTGGGCAGTACTTCTTGTCACGTAGATACAAGTTCCAGGGGCCCGGGCGGGGGATTGCTAAAGTTAAAGCCCTTTTCTATTTACAGATATGGCAGCGAGGACGTTTGTATACCGCAGAGGTTTCCCTTGTCGGTGCCGATAGAGATTGACAGATTAGTTCCTGAATAGATATGTGATATATCCCTTGTCTGACGAGCCTTGTGAAATGATACAACCCGACCGAGATGGTCTAACGACTTGATCAATGGAGCAGATCTACGTAACTAGTAGAGGCTTGCCGCGATACTTCCCCCGTCGCCGCCATAGGACCCATGTTCTACCATAGAGACTGTCTCCTTCTCTAGCTGGGACACACAAGATCACCCGACGCCTTTGAGTTCTCACAATTCCTCGAAAAACCAGCCCCCCCCCCACACACACACACATGTCTGAGAAGGCGGTCTTGTATCAGCCTCGACGTGGTTTGTGGCGAGACGAACTGGGAGGCGATCAATCTAAAGGACCAGCATGTACGCGGACGTGTGGGTGTATGCAAGACAAAACGCACAATACAACGTACATTTACGTCACTACTCTCGTAGACCAGTCAGGGGGAAAAGGAAAAGAACAATCAAAAATGGAGGAAGAATTGATTCCACATGCATTGCAGACGGAGCCCCCCTTTTCCGCGATCTAGCGTTCCCGTCTCGAACATGGCCAATTGGGAATGCGGCTCACGTCCCGCCTCCAACTTCGCTTCTAGCGCTTCCCAAGAAAGCTTACTCACTTCACTGCTTTTAGACAGTCAGGCAGGAAGGGCAATGTCCATCTCGTTGGGTTCTCAATGAGGTCTCTGCAGGGACGACTGGAAGGCTTCGCCTGGCCTTCTATCGTTGGGGTTGTCCAGCACATGTGCCAGTCAAGTGAAACTGGTAAAAGCTCTCCTCATGAGCTCTTCAATCTGGGTGCTTGTATCTACAGCGGCTTCCATCCTCCTTTGTGCTGTCCCATCCCTCCCATGATTAGATATGCGGGCAGTCCTTCATTAGCCCCCCCCCTTTTTTCTTTCTTTTTCCCTCTTCTTCTTCCCTTTTCACGGCATCCGCCTTCTAATGACTAGACCCTTACCTTTTCCCATATTGGAGGGATCAAGCAGAAATACCCTGCGCCCCAGCGACCATATCGAACCCTGCCTCCTCGCTGTCGAGGTCTATCCCCCATTCGAGCTCGCTGACCCCGACCTGCTCCATGACCCTCGCGACCACGCTCTCGAACGCGTCCCGCTCGATGATGGCACCGAAGTGGATGCAGTCCACGACGCCGCAGAACTCTCTCTTGAGCGCCTCGATGACGTTGTCCCGCATGAGCGCCGCGGCGCCGTACCGCGCCGCCAGCTCGAACCATGCCTGCACGGGCGTCAGCTCGATATCGCCTGGGTTCAGCGTCTTGGCGAGCGCCAGCAGCGACTTCAGCGACAGCGCGGACCCGGCGCCCGTGTCGGCGCGCCACGTGTGCGTCGTGATCTCGGCTTCGCCGCGGCGGATGCTGCGGTGGACCCGCATGGGCGCGCTGGACATGCACATGGTCGAGGCCATCATTGTGTGGCCCGAGGCGGCGCTGCAGGGGTCGGCGTGACTGGGGAACTGGCGGGGGTGGAAGTGATTCCAGCAAATATGCTCCATGCTGTCTTGCCAATCAGTCTTTTGTGTTCTCCTCCATGGTCAAGGAAAGGGGCTCAGAGAGTATAACTCACGCGAGGATCAGATTGATGGCGGTGATCTCCTGTTCCGGGGTGAGCTGGTCTGGTGCCGGCGAGTGAAAGACGGTCGGCGACGACGAGGCGATTTGGAAGCACGGTGTGCCGAGGGCGTCGTCCTTGCGCATCGTCACAATGACTTCGCCCATCCCAATGTCTGCGAAGAGGTCTACCGGCGGGTAGGGATCGTACTCGTAGCTGTCGTTGGCGACTTGAGGCTGAAATGTCATCTGCTGTTCTGGATCTGCGACCGGAAGCTGTTGCTGGATAATAGGCGGCGCTGACATTTGTGGCGTAAACTGACGCTGTTCTGGATCTTGAAAATGAGCATGCTGCTGCACAGCTACCGGCTGCGCCACCTCCACGGGCTTTGGAGAACCCATAACTCGAGCCTCGTGGACAACGACTTCCTTGCCCTTGAGCTCCTGAGGCACGACAAGACCTCGGGCCGCCAAAGCGTCCTGCATACTCCCGTTTTGTCTGCGGAAGGCGATGACCTCCTTCTCGGCGGCAGCGATCATGTCCCTGAAGTGGCATACGTCGAGCTCGAGCTGCTTGATGTAGTTGGCTTTGCGCGTGCGGTGTTGTATCTGTGCCTTACGGACTTGCTGGCGTCGGAGCTTGGCCTTTTCCGCGGCTGTAAAGTTGTCTTTAGGCTCAGCTGATGAGGGTGTTAGTCGAATTTGTAGGACGGTGTGCGGATGTAGACGAAGGACGAGGCTGGTGGGCACTCATGAGGAGAGAGAGTAAGCGGGACACTGCAAGATATATGATGTGTGAGAATCATAGCTGACATGAACGCCTGGCTCAGTCAACAAGCCATGGACAGGTCGAGGACATGGAGTCAAAGTCAGAGCTCCGAACAGAGGAAGGCTGATTCCAAACAGCCGGCCCGATTTAGCTTGGTGATCTGCGGATAGCCAGCAGTGTGCACCTCATTGGGAAAGTCTAAAAGAAAAATAAAAAGACCGGGGAACGACGTTGGAATCATGCGGGAGGATACGCGGCGAAGCAATACAGTTCGTCCCGTCACTCGGGCGCCAGTCGAACCGTGTGTGGTGTCGCGCCGGCACCAGACCACAAGCTCGAATCAGTAGGTACCACACCCACTCGGACCTAGCGACGGGATGACGCAGCTTTGGAGGGGTGTGCGTGTGCGGTCAAGTTAAATGATGATGAGGAATCATTCGTGCCCACAGTGACAAATCGGGCATGTGTCCCGTCCTTCTCCTTACCGGGGCTTTATTTTGACGAGACATGTATAATTTTGGCAGATCCGAAAGAAAAAAACAAAAGCTTTTACTGCTCATGATGGCAATTTTCACACCGTAAGTCAGAGGGCTCTGGCTAAGACTAGGACACTTGCCAATCGGGGAGCCACAACAGCGCAAGGGAAGGGAGAAACAAGCAGGACGAAGCAAAACAGGTGCATGCAATCACGATGGACGGCATGGGTAGATGATGCATATGCGCCAAGTGAGCGGATAAAGTGGCAACGGAAGTGAAACTGACGGGGGACGATGAGCAGGGGAAAAGAGACAAAGAGAGCCTCGAACTCACACGAATCCTGCCGCTCGTCATCATCACCCGCATTCTTTGTGGGGGAGGGCTCAATGGCCGAAGGCGACGACGACGACGACGGCGACGATCGATGCTGTAGCTGACGGGGCAGCGCCAGTCCCTCGTTCACAAATTGCATCCTTCCCGCACTCTCGCTCTGCTTCTCTGCCATCCAGTACTCCGTAAAGGATGGCCGGCTGTTACCGCCACTTTCCCTATCCGGCTGTTGCGGTCGCTGATGCTGTTGATGTTGGTGGTGGTGTTGCTGATGTTTCCCCTCTCCCGCCATCGACGAAGCAGCATGATGGTCCTCCATGACTGCTTACTGCAAAAAAAGGCCACGGTGAAATGTAATTATGCCTCTCAACCAGATAGGAAGTCGATGGAGTGAGGTGGAAAATGAGGTATATTGTGGATGCAAGGTCGTGTGTATAAATGTATCACCTTGTTTTGAGTTCAGCGTGCCGAGGCAGTTCGTCCGGTTTTGCTGTCCTCTAGAACTGACGATTTTTTTTCTCGGAAAAATCCGCCCAAGGCCCCTCGTTCTCCCCACGAGCGGCTGAGCAGCTCAGGAAATGCTGGCCAGGCCTCAGAGTTCCTAAGGGGCCTTTTTTGGGGGCCGTTTGTTGGGTGTTGCAAATAGGAGGGAAGAGAGGATAGAGAAGATGAGGAGGGGGAGAGCGTGTGTGACGCTTATCCAGATCAAGGAAGTGTAGACACACCAAGCTCTGCCCATTGACTCGTGCTGACAGACAACAAGTTGGTAACGCATTAGTAAGATTATATCTACGATTCAAGATATCCATCCATTCCGTCTCTATTCAGATATTTTAAAAGAGAGCTGCCACCGGCATAATATTGACAAGCACGGAATCGAGGCTCGGCTGAATAACGCTAACGCGCGTCGCGTCGGGGCATACATAACTGTTAGGAATGACCTTGTTTCTTCATACTGCAATGCGAGATACGGTCGTCCTCGCTACGACGACAGCTATTTCGTGACATCTTCTCAAAGCCTCGGGAAAGGGGCTGAACTAGGACGTTGCTTCTTCGACATGATCGCCACTTTCATATTTCGTCCTTCCAACATAGCTCTGAATTTTTTCTTTGTCACGCCCAACGCCTCGCGGGAATCATATCCTCAATGCCAAATTGGCCCAGGTTTCGCTTTTTTTTTTTGGTGACCGTCCAACGCCGTGATAATGCATTTTGACCCGTTCCTCCTCCATTGCCACCCTTCATTCGTCGTCCTCGTCCTCGCTGGCGGTGGCGGTGTCTTCCTCGACATCCGTCTCCGGGATGTTGTCCTCGTCGTCCTCGTCGCTGTCGCTATCCGCTGTCATGTTGAGGCCTGGAACAGCCTGGTAGTGTACATAGTCTTCCTGAACCCACCGCTTGCTCACGGGCAGCTGGTAGGGATCGAAGGGGAAGTAGGGATCGAGCTGGTATGCCTCCTCATCCTGGGCTCCAGAGCCTGTATCTCTGAGGGCACCGCCTGTACCATATGTATCTGACACAAACTGGGACAGTCTAATCCGCTTGTTTTCTTCCACGCGAGGAAAGATGTACATTAGGCCAAGCTTGTGCGCTAGTGTCGCAAACTCCTCGACGATTGCGGGTGCGCAGATCTTGAGAGGGTTCATCTTGCAGTATACGCTGGCCGATAATTCTTCTCTCATCCCTTGCATCCACTCCAGCTCGTGGCCCAGGTATGACGCAGGGTCGTCGCGGTCCACGAATTCGGGCGCAGACACAATCAGGTCGCGCCAGCGGAAGCAGAACATGTAGAGTGCGGCTTGAACCTGAGCATAGTAGATCTGGTGCCTTCGTAAATCCGGTCCTCTGGCGTCGGGATCGTGCTTGACGCGGTAGATCTGCATCTGCTTGAGCAGAAGAGCAAAGACGGTCCGCACCAGGTCAGACGGAACATGAGCGCCTCGCGCCATGAACCCAGCCAGGTAGGTCGCCGCTGCCTGTCGAACAAAGCTTGGCCGGTTTTGCGAGCCAAAGATGTGCATCAAACTGCCGACGAAGGTATCTCGCAGCCGGGCTGACATCTGGCCGAAGTGGAAGAGCAGGAATTGGGTATGACGAGACTTGTAGGTCGGCAGCACGATCTTTCCAAAAGACTGCACAAGCAAAGCGTATTGCTCCCACGCCTTGTCCGAGTCGGGGTTCTCGAATAGCGGGGTATAGTGGTCGAATAATGTATCAAGAATGGCGTCCAGCTTTTCCACGTTGCCCTTAACAATGCGGATCTTCTCTTCCTGATCGTCGAAATCCGAATCATCGCTTTCGACCGACTCTTCGTCGCTGTCCTTGTCCACGGCATCTTCATCGCCCTCCCACGAGCCGGTGCCCAAGGACTTTCCAAGCGCGTAGGCAACGGATGCCGTCAGATCATCATCAAGGTCGTCAAGGTCCGTCTGCATCTGCACGTCGATCTTGACCAGCCGCGACAGCAGAACATCGATAATGTCGAGATCCAGCTCCCCCGCGTATTCTTTCAGCCTCAAAAGATTATTGACGTAGGCGACAAACATTCTCTTAGGGTCGTCGTCGAAGGGGAACTTGGTATCGAGGAGATTGCGGAGAACTGGGGTGGCGGCTGGGAACATTTGGAGGATGTATTGCAGGCCGGTGTGCAGCCGCTCACGCATCGTTACACGGTTGACAGGAGGGAAGTCGCTGACGCTCCATTCAGACTGCCTGGACTGGGAGAACTTCTCGACGATCATAGAGAGCACATGCGTCAGGTAGGATCCCTGTGCGCTAACCAGGGCGGCCAGAAATTGGATGTAAACTTTGAAGAAATCCTCGTCTCGGCCCAACCATGAGACCTGCAGCACTTCCCTCACGAGGCCATTGCAGGCCTTGTTCTTTAAAAGCGGGACGCAGCTGGTCAGTGCCAGCACGTAGCCTTTCAGTTCATGGGGTTTGAGGGTGTCCTCCTCCTCTCCGGCGACGGGCGGCAAGTATCGCCGCTTGTCGTTGGTGAATTTCTCCTTGAGGACGTCGTAATCTTCATCCTCCCCCATCAGGTGCTCTTCCAGCGCTTTCCGGACTTCCGAGTTCACCTCGTCCATGGAATCGCCGCCGCCAAACTCGAAGACGCGGTTGTTCATTTCGTTGATGAGGACTTTCCGCCTCTTAGTCGGGCTAGAAGGGGGGTCGGCTGCATCAAAGTCAAGTTCATCGGCTTTCCTTCGGCCAAGGACTGTAGACGTTTGCCGCAGAATGCTTTTTACTGGCGTTGCTGTTCTCGGCGGCGGACCAGACCGATGTCTGGAAATTGGGGTGAAGGGTCGCATGGGAATGGTAGCGCCTGATGGTCAAGGCTCTCGGGTCTCTACTCTGTCGGCGGGGGTTGGAATTCAGATCGAGACTGGGCGTCTGGCTATTCTCATGGACTGATAGATGTGTTACGCGAGGATGTGCAGAAACATATCCCGCATGCCTCGTTATCTTGCGTCAGTTAGGTCTCGAGTGGAAGTCCTTGCCCTCGAGTAACTAATTGAGTTGGAGTCGTGGTTGTGTAGGCCGGCCGAATTGTTTCGTTGTGCGGCAGTTGGTTGCCTAGGAATGAGGCTGCAGATGCTTTTTTTCTGGGAGTGGGCGGCTTTCACCCGCCGGTCAAAATTTTGGGGAGGGGCTGCGCACGTGCCTTATGACCCCCTGAAGAGGCCCTGAACCGTGCACCATTCCAATGGACTTGAAGTGGCGGCCAAGAAGATGCTAGGCTAATAGGAGGCAATGTGACATCGTGACCGTTGCCTTCTTCACACGATTATCATTATATGACTGATGCAATGCCCCCTCGCTGCCTGCTGGTAAGTGATACGCAGCATTGAGTCGCGGTTCTAATAACGTGATAAGAGCCACAAGAAAGCTTTGTTCAAGGATATATCGAAACGCTGCGCGACGGAAATAGATTAGAAGCTATCAAAAAGTGCTGTAGCTACCTGTGCTCTGGATATACGGACTGGGTCCTATCCAAAAAGCTTCGATGCTTGTTAACTGCTCTTTTCCAATGCCTTATGGCCGCTCATGGGCCCGGCATGGCTGACTGAATTGTAACGCCATAGAGGGGGAATCTATCGAATGGACGATGGGTCGGAAGAAACGAAAACTTGAACAACCCTTCCAGCCCACACTTTTGGGTAACCCTTTCTGCTCCCCTTCTCACCATACTTGTTTCCTGAGGCCCTCATGTACAACCCGTATGCCTCGTCAAATCCAAAGAGCGGGTCCTCGTACTTATACAAACTCCAGTTCGCGCCCAGGCGTAGTCTGCTGTTGAACCGTCAAGCCGCGGCCAGTACATATATGTCGAGTAGAAACTTTGTCCTTGCGTACCCGCACTATCCAAACAGCGATCGAGCTGTTCACTGGTAGCCGTCGCCGCCACCAGTGCCATTGTGACTGGTTTGTGCGCCGTACATATAGCCCTGGGCGTCGGCGCTTCCATCTGCCTGCTGACCTCCAAGCACGTTGTTCTGGGGCTCGGCCTGGAAGCTTCCAGCTCCGGTTGGAGGGTTGGCGCCGTAGCCGCTACTGCTAGGGCGGTGCGCTCCCTCTCCTCTGTTTGACTGTGATTGCTGCTGCGTCTGTCAGTTTAGCCCATCCGCTGTATCACGAGGACGATATAGCTCCATGTCCCTGACAACCTTAGGTTATACGCACTTCTCGGTACTTGGAGAGGTAGATCTTGAGAGCTTCTGCGTAGTTCTCAAATCCCAGTGAAGTCATAGCAAATAGGATGTCTTCTCCGTTCACCGTCTTTCGCTTCTCCTGGTGGCACTTCTCCGAAGCTGTGATAGGTTAGGTCTATTATCTGCAAAATCGCCCTTCGGCCCGTAGAATTGGCTTCGGAAGATATAGCTTACCTTCGCTTGTGATGAATGAGATAAACTCGCTGACGCATTCTTGCATGCATTCTTTGGCTTCTTTGGCAATCTTGGCGTTCTCTGGCAGAGCATTCTTCATGATGCGGGCCACTGGAGCAAAGTTACGTATATTAGCGTCGAGTTCATCAAACTTCTCCCCACCAGAAGCACCGTCTGCTTCTGGCGATTGCGGCAACAGATCTTGAGACATTGACAACTTGAACGAGCACCGTTGCCGCTTGCTCCTCCGGAAACTGCGACTGACCAAGGCCAACAGCAGCGGACGGCAGAAAGAAGCGGATGGCAAGCGGAGATGTGAACAAGCGAGCAAACCAGCAAACATACCAATCCAGTCCACGGGTCACCGTCATAAGAATGGCCAGAGCGCACAGAGCAACAGTCCAAATCATCATCGTCGTCGTCGTCTCGTCGTTGCGGAGGAAGGGGAATACGGCTTACCATTGGCTATGGGCAACCAGCGGTCCTGCTCCTTAACTTCGAACTCATAGGTGAGCCCGCCGGACTGTGGGTCTTGAGGCTCGTTCATTTGTTCCTCTTCCGGTGATTGTACACCTTGGTCGACATCCTTGGGAGGAGATTGGGGGGAGTCCGACATATTTGGCTACCTGCAGCGGCTGCTGGCGTTATTGTAATTTGCTTGGGCTCTTGCAGCTCGCACACACGGCGGGTTTGGAATGATGTGTCCCTGACACGTTGCAGGTCCGTAGGGCTTGCAAGTATCGCGGCTTAGCTGCAGGAGTGTGCGTCAATCCTGCCGTGGGCTGCTCGGGTTGTCCTGAGATGGATTATTTTTACTCGCGATCCCCTGGCAGGCCCTGTCTTGACTTCAGGCTATGACGGATCTTCCTGGGGTGGCCTGTACGATGCCCTTGCCCGAGGAGAGTTGAGACAGAGACCGGGAAAAAGCAGAAAGAGGGTGGCTACGTTTGCGGGTCCCACACGAATGGCCAACCTATAGCCCGAGGAGAGGGTAGCGTCGACCTGGCCAAGGTGCTTCTTGATCGCCCTGTTGCAGCTGTGGGTATGCGCGCTCCTTCGGGTTGGTACTCGATGCTCGGCGCGGGTTGACCTGTAGGATGGAAGATAGACCAAGCTGACGAGTCGAGATGGGGGCGGTGGGCGAGGAAGTGTCAGGTCAAATCAAGTAGCTCCGAGGCGGATGGAAGTACTTGTCGGCGGAGCTGCGGAGCGCTGCGTCGAAGCGGTGCGCGGGCACAGTACGGATGGGCGAGCCTTCGTAACTTTGGCTGAGCTTTGGGCTGGCCGAGAGGTTGACCCGTGGTTACACACCGGTCGGACGGGAAAGCCGTGATAGGGAAATCAAGGCGTAACAGCTGCAAAGGTACGTCAGAGAAAGCTTCACTTGGCCTGAACGGGACACAGAGGAAGAAAGATAGAGGCGGGGGGGCTGGGGTTGGGGGCGTGGGCGAGGAGGGCGAGAGCAGTGAAGGCACACTCAACACACACGCGCGCGCGCGCGCGCGCGAATGTGTATGGACGGAATTGGGGGGAAACACGAAGAGGGGCCAGAGCAAGTGCCGTTGACAAGGGCCTATCCGATTTGACTTACCAGTTTATGGGTGTCTGAGTTGTTCGATCGAGGTCGCAATAGAGCCTAACAATGCGCCTTGTTTGGAGGATGCACCTGTACTTGTTGATGGCTGCAAGAAACGTGGGGTTGGTGCAGAAGGGAGAAACGGAGGGAAAGCGGGCAAAGAAGGTGCGGTCAACAAGAAGCTGGCGCATTAAACACAATAACAAGGCCAAAGTCGCTCAAAGTCGCGCTTTACGCCTGCCATTTTATCGATAACGGGGTCGGTACCTCATCGGCAGGCGTTTCACCGCGTAGAGCCAAAGTACCTGTCAGCTTCCAGTATCGAGGGCGGTACCTCCAACCCCCTTCATCGTCCGGTCATCCTCCCTCCAACTTTCAAGAGACGCGGCTGAAGAGATGCACTCGCAACTGGGGCTGCCTTTTCGTATTCTACTCTATTTTGCACGCTCGGATGCCCACCGGCCATCAGTTTGGGCGTCTGACGGTATTTCCTAACAACTCTTCTTCTTCTTCCCGCATCCTTCCTCCTCTCCCTCCGCTCCCGCTTAACAGAGTATGGGGTGCCATTGCATGCACTTCATGCTGTACTGTATCAACACGGAACAGTGCCCATGCTTCCCGTGTATGAGCGGTGTGAGCTGCACGAAGCCACTAACTAAGTTCGGAGGAGGGTATCAAGCACGGCTGCCTTGCTCTTCACCGGCGCATGGCGGACGCTAAACAGTGCAAGCAAGTGGCACAAGCGACGAAACGAGACGGTGACCTGAGTCTCGATCCTGTACAGATACGCTGATGAGAAGATGGAAGAGGGACGGTTGTCGCCCAACACCTCCATCACGCCCGACGGGCGTTGTTGACGAAGCAATGCGGCCGGACAAATACAGATTGCTCCTTCGACGTCGTTCTCGGCCGTGCGAGTTTTGGTAATTGGGGTAGCTTGGACGTGACGGCAAGGCCAGATGGGAGGGCGACCCAGACGGTTGATTTGACAATGGCACCGTCTTGAGTAAACAAGCCGCCGAACCTGTCACCTGTCTTTCTCGGCACCGCCCTCAACCTAACCCGCTTCATCAGGCACGAGAAGGCTGGCTGACGGCAGCCTAAGCAAGCGCCCCGACTGGTGACTCGTTTGGGCTGAAACATGGGCCGGGTCGGCTTGCAAAGCGCTACTTGCCTCTTCAGGCACATTCGCCATCGATGTGAGCTCTTGAATGGACTGTCCAAGGAGCTTTGGGCACAAGGCTGCGTAACACACAAGGCCAACTCGACTTTCCTAGGCCAATGGCACAAAAGTCAAGAAATGTCTTGTTTTCTTGATTGGCACAAAAAATCCCGGGGCGCGTCACTCGCCCTTCATCTGGTCGTTTCTTCTCAGCTAAAACAGCGCGGAGAAATTCTGCCAATGTGTCGAGCGGAACACCAGTCACCAATCGGCAGCCTATCTATCGCCTTGTGTTTGACCCTGCATGCAGGACTGTGACAGACATCCGTCGGCCCAGTTATTAGTCACTTCCATTGTCGTTGGGCTCCTTCTTCACAGTCGGGAGCCAATAACCCTCTAACTGGGTTGGGCTCGGATTGGACGGCGCCTGCTGCATCAGAAGCACCACTTTATCCCATGTGGCGCCGGCCTTTTCCTCCCATATTGACAAACCTGGTCCGGGTGAGGCGGTTCCTACCCCTCCTTCCTAATTCTCGTCGTGAGGGGCGCGCTGCTCGCGATTCCGACGCCATTTGTGCCAAATGCGTAAGGGTTGCATGCGCTGGCTGCGCTTCTCTTGTCTTGGGGAGCCACTGACAACTCAGAGCCACATCCTTTCCTCGACCCTAGTCGACGACAACCTCGCCGAATGTACTGGTTTGGTCTTGCCGCTGGCCATCGGACAATGACTGCTCGGCATCATCGTCACAAGAAACGAGTTTTGGAGACCTCGCTACCAAGACACGTTCTCGGCATCACAAGGACTGCTGGGCGCATGCGGCATATCAGCCACCACTCCACTCGCTTACCTGCGACTCGGGCCATAATAGGCAGCCCATGATGCCACCCACCCGCATACTACATTATGGTTTCGTACTTATTCGTACATGATGCATGGAACTAAAGAGGTGCTTTGGAACAGCGAGGCGAGTGCTGACTGTGGGATGCCTCCCACATCTGGCCTGTAGGCGACCACATCCAAGACGTGGAAAGCACCACGCAGATTGGGCACCAGCTGCGGTGCTGAAGCATGCTTGATGTCACGCCTGTGCTACTGCTCAGGACAGCATCAGTCGATCTTCTCATGTGTCTTGTTTCAGGCATTTCTTGACCACAAATCGGATGCCACTGCTCTCCTCACGAACAGACAAGCTCGATCGGCCCCCGCAGATGCGTATGAGACGTGTTGACGGGCGCCAACCTGTCGATGGCCAGACGATCCGGGCCGCCTCCGCCCCGCATGCTCTCTCTCTCCCCCTTCCCGAAAGGAAGGCGGAATTGACCGGTGTATACCCGTCTGACGATCCTGGGCACCGTTGGTTAGAGGGAGGCTTGCTTGGCCGTTGCCAGAGGCCGCAGTTCTCGTACCTTTCGTCACTGGGTCGCATAACAAGCAGCCAGTAAGCACGCCTCGTCAACCGGAGCTATCTCAGCCAGCCATCTGAGCCGCCAAACCTGCCGTCGCTTTCCGTGTGGAGTGCCGGTTCACGACTCGCACCATGGATATTGTTGCGCACTGAGGGGCCGTTGCCGCTGGCTTCCATTGCTTCCTGTTAAATTACCATTCTGTGAACGGCGTGGAACAACGCATTGCTTTTACTAACACTACACCATCAACATGGCCGTTGTTGCTGGGCGCATTGCTGAGCTATCCTTATGTTTTTACTACCTCACCCATGGGTATACGTGACGCCGCCTTGTTTTCAAACGCTGAAGTCACTGTGGCGTCCTCAGAAGTCTCGTGTGCCAACCGATCTATATCGCGTTGGGGCGCCGTAAACGCGGGGGGCTGAACACGGCGGGCAGCATACTTTCCGCGACCCGATACCCCCGCCGACTCGGGCTCGAGCGAAGGGCAAATCTGAGAACGTTATCGCAGACGTAGGGGCAAGCGCAGAGTCACGTTCGCTCCACAAGTCCACATCCAAGAACAAGTCTTTCTAACCCCTCAGTTTTGCACAACCTGGACGTTGTTCTTCTTCTGTAATCCAAATCCGTTAGCAAACTTGACCCCTCAATGACGTATATACTAATGCCGAAATAGGGGCGAGGGCTCCATATAACGAACCTTCCAATTTTCCAGCTCGTCCTGCTTGGCCTTGTACTGCTTGACAAGGTCCTCGAGAACCTTCTTCAGACCTTCAGAGTTTGTCGTAAGGGCGGGCATGACGTCCTTGACCGTCTGCTCCATCAAGACCCCGTTGATCAGGCGGAAGCATTTTCGATCCCCGGACAGCGGCTGTAACGTCTCCATTACAAGCCTGTTCAGGTGACGGTAACTAGTCAGTGACATACTACAATGGACGGTGGGGTCGATTAGGTTTTTAGTGTCGAAGTGAGTGAAGAGCGGTGTGATGAGCGAACTGGCCCAGGGATAAGTCCGGCGGCGGAGAGAGAACAGAAACCTATCGTGCTCCCCCCTCCCCACGATGAGCGCAGAGTCCGCAGTTCCCAAAAGCATGGATGGGCACTTCTCACTCGCAACTATGCCGACGATAGGGGGAACGTTGATGAAGTTACACAGATATAAGAGACGCACTTGTGTTCTTCGGCTTCCTGCTCAACGTCGCCGATTTTCTGCGCAATCTGCTGCAGGGTGTTCTTGTAGATGCCATACTGAGTTTGCAGATCTAAAGACGATTTAGTACGAGTTATGCCTGAGAGATATGGCGGGGTTGATGTTGATCTCATGTGGTGTCAAACTCTGTGCTTCCACGTTCGGCTTGCTGGGTGAGGACTGACCTTGCTGCTTCCGCTGGTTAGCTACCTGCGCCGACATTGTGGGTGCAGATCTCGTGTCGATGTCGAGTCGAGAATGCCGTTGGTGGGACTTGATGAAGTCTTGAGAAGATCAAGACGGCCCGGCTGTGTGAAGGACAATAAGCACAAGGCTCCAGTGTGATAGCCCTCCGATCAGTGGCCAACAGAGGCAAGTTCTAGAAGGCGGCTTGCCAGCATGTGGCCCGAGCTTTTGCCGCGTCAAACGCACAGGGCGTCCTTCCTCCCACTGAGTAGTCTTATCCAATTATCCAATGCCTTGTAGCGCATTTGACCCTTTGAACCTTGGCATCTTTTTGCGCTTCTGCCCAACGACGAAATAAATCTTTCCCAGGCCTGCGATTCCACAGACTCTTTAGAGGCCCTACTCAAGATGCATCCCCATCTGCATACCAAAGACAACTTCGGTCAGTTACCCATCAACTCAATCAGCATCCGCGCATTGATCGCCACCACCCCTGCTCGACCTGCAAATATGAGCACTAACAAGTCCGTCCTCAAACAGAGTGCGAAGACATTATGGTCGCTCTTGAAGAGTGCCACGCAAAGGGCTTCTTGTTCAAGTCTCTGGGCGGGTGCAACGACGCAAAGAACAAAGTCAGCGAGTGCCTCCGCGGTGCGCGTGCAAGCCGTACTGCGGCGAACCGAGCCGCAGCGAAGGCGAAGCGCGAGGAACGCGAGAACCGGATAAAAGAGCTCAACAAGTCGCTCGGTCTCGACTAGGCTGCCAGACGTCTCAAAATTTCTCCGGATTATAACGAAAGCTCCTTCTACGAGACGAATGGCGACATACGACGGGATAGAGATTGATTTGGCATTGTACTATATTACGAACGCTCCCGACTTTGATCGAATCTGGGTGACGGCACGGGGCGGGCAAAATACCAGAAAAACGTACAAGCACAACATATTGGAGGCGTTCTACAATGGATCAGGGATGTACCATAACATAAGGGGCGCGAATCGACATCCAATTTAAATGGCGAAAGGGGGAAACCCCCAATATTTCAGCTTTGTTCATTTGCCCGACACTAGGTTGATATCACAACTTCATCGCTTCGACGAATCGTACAGCCACTCTTCTTTATCCCTTTATGCCTCTTTACAAGGTGCGACGGAACTCGTTACCAAAGGTGTACAAGCCAAAGAGGGACAAGACACTGAGCAGGATCGGCACGGGCTTGCGGAGACGGAGAGCGCGGGGAACAGCGGAGCCGCCGAGGACGGCAGATGCGAGTAGGCTGAGCTCGACACCGTAAGGCTCGCCGTTCTGGATGCGGTAGCCACCGAGGCCATCTGCACGGAGTTGGTTGTGGTCAGTTGGGACGTCTACAATTGGGGCGCGAAAGGGCAAGACAAAAAAGACGGGAGGGAAACTGAGGGGCAATTGCTACATACAGAGAAGACCAACGCTGACTCCGGCGACGATAGACGGGACAGAGCGAGTCCGGGCGTAGCCAATGATGCCGCCGGTGGCAGTCAACGCGCCCAGGGCGAAGGAGGGGACAGAGAGGTCTGAAGACTGCGCATAGGTGTCATTGTCAGCTTCGTCTTCCACTTTCAATACCAAAACGAGTTACACTACCATACCATACTGAGATATATTGTAGAAAGAGTTGATCCGGCAAGGAATGCGGTCTTTCAGAGCTGGAATAGATGACAATTGGGTAGTAGAATTGTAACGAAAGAATGCGATAGAAGTAGACCTAGGTCGGTAGGTTCAATAGGTTCGGTGCCTCGGGAAGTCCGAGCTTCGGCACGTCCACCACATCCCACCCATCAACGAAACGACAGCTGAATGATCTCATTCATTTCCGTATCTGACTAATCACTAATCTCGAGGACGCAGGGGCCCAATAAGCCAAGGACCAGAAACCATGCTACCCCAGATTTGTGGCTTTGGAGTGGTCCCTTCCAAGTGTGGCACCAGCCACATCACCTGACGGGATGTGGCTTCAAGCTTTCGTGTCCTCCAGAGCTTCCAGCTCTAAGCACTGCGCAGCAGCAGTATCGGCTGCGCATCCTAGCGAACATCTCGAGCATCTCCCCTCAACTTTTGTTCCACCAGTACCCTCCAATTCTTCGAGCTTTGCCGACTCTTTGAATCACACCTACCTCATTCGCAATCGAACGACGAACCGGACCAAAAAATAATACCAAAATGGCCCCCAAACGCAGCGTCTCTTCCCAAAGAGCAGCCGCCGCTGCCTCTGAACCCGCCCACCTCCCCTCCTCGCCCGCAGGACCGACTGCCGCCGCGGCGATCCCAGGCACCATGACCTCGCAGCCCAAGGCCGGCCCCAAGGGCGTGTCTTCCGGCGCCCAGAACTGGGACCAGGTCCTCACTAACATCTACAACCACTACGTCAAGAACACGCCGCAACGCACAAAGCTGATTGACGCCTTCATGGCCTTCCTGGTTGTTGTTGGTGGGCTGCAATTCTTGTACTGCGTTATTGCTGGCAACTTTGTACGTTTTTTTCTTCTTTTCTTTGTATGATTCTATGTGGTGTGTGGGCCTGTTCCTGGAAAGGAGACCATGGAAGGAGTTTGACTGCGGCACTGAGGACGGGAGACTTTGCACACGAACAAATCGCTAACAACGATATGAAACAGCCTTTCAACGCCTTCCTCTCTGGCTTCTCTGCTACCGTTGGGCAATTTGTCCTCACTGGTAAGCCGATTGCGACTGCTATTCAATACCCACTGGCTAACAGTAGCTTCCCAGCTTCCTTGCGCATCCAGACCACCGAGGCCAACAAGTCTGATTTCCCCTCCGTATCACCTGAGAGGTACTTCGATCCCCTAACTCCCCAACCATTCACGTAAAACTGTGGCTAACATCTATCTATCGCAGAGCGTTCGCCGATTACGTCGCATGCAGCTTGATCCTTCACTTCTTCTGCGTCAACTTCATAAACTAAGTCTCCGCTCAGGGGTTGCAGGCACGATGTTTAAATGAATAAAAAAAGGGATGGGTTTCTCAAGTTAAGGCCTGAGTACAATGCAGAGAGTTAGACATGTTCGGTACACTATCGAAGCCATGCCCGAACCCAATGGGCAGCAGCAGCAGCAGCAGCAGCACGCGGGACGAATCAAGCCAATGTACATTATACAAGCAGGCGTTGTATCATCAGCACGTAGATATCTCAAGAAGGAGACGAAGGAAAAAAAATGCAATTCTGGGAATCATCATGATGCCAACGAACTCCAAAAGTTCCCATTCTATAATCCATGCATGTCTCTCTTCCGACGCTGTCTCCACATCAATCGGCCCCTTCGACAGCGGCCTGCTTCTCTTCGTTGGGCGGCCCCACGGAGCCCGCTCTCGGCGGCGGCGGCGGACCACCCATCTTCGGCGGCGGCGCGACTGGTGTCCCTCTCCCGCTCGGCGCGTTGTCCGCCTCCCTGCTCTTCTTCTCCTCTTCTTTGAAATAGTCATCCATGAAATTGTTCCCGCCGTGATGCCTGTCCTTCTTCTTCCTCGCCGTCGCCGTGCCCCCAAGCGACGGCGGCGGCGGCGGCGCCCCGCTCGCATCGACCATCTGCGCGGGCACCAAGAAATCACCCCCCGAGGGCGGTACGCCTGCAGCCGGCACAAAGAGATCCTGCGGCGCCTCGCCTCCTGCGGCAGTGGCGGCCCCGTACGACGAGGCGGCCGGGTCCTTCTCCCCATCGAACATCATCTCCCCCGGCGCATGGACAGGCTCGTTCAGCGGCGGCGGCAACCTGTGCAGCGCGCCATACCCCAAGACGCACCCGAGGGCGCCCTCGCCGCCCCAGTCGCGGCTCGGCTGGATCGTCACCTCGCGTGTGACGTCGTACTCGTTGTTGTACACATACAGCCGCAGGGGGCGGCCGATGTGGTCCTCTACAAGCTCGCTTAGCCCGCCCTCGCCGTGCAGCGCGCCCTCAGGGCTGCCGAGGATGTAGTCGCCGTAGGGCAGGAGGCCGGCGGAGTCGGCGGGCGAGTTAGCGGCGACGTCGAGGACGTGCCAAACATTGGCGGCGACGGCGAGGGGCGTCCATTGCAGGGAGAGGCCGAGGGAGGCGGTGTCGGCGGGGACCAAGGCGTGCAGCTCGCGCGTGCGCTGGCCTTTGGCAGACCAGAGGCCGAGGGAGAGTGTACCGCCGGCGCAGTTGCGGACTTCTTGGGCAAAGAGTCGGGGGTCGGGGTTGTCCTGCGTGGGGGGCGCGTGTTAGTCGTGGATGTTGTGGCGACGGAAGGAACAAGGGCCCGTATGAGGGGGACTAGGTGGTTCACATACAATAGGACGGCCATTGATACCAATAATGAAGTCAAACCACGGCTCAATATAGAGCTCGAGGTTGGTGTTACGCAATACCTGGAAGCCAAAGGACCCCTGGTTGTTGCTCTGATGGGTCGGTTGCTGCCCGTCCAGGCGGGACATGAAGCGGTTCAGCGCATTGAACATGGTGACACGCTCAGCACTGGAGCCGAACCCTTGTCTTGCCGAGCTAGTCGATTTTTCTAAAATAGGGGTACCGGTCAAGATAGAAAATAGTTTGAGAGTTTTGTCGTGGTGAGTTTTGTCCCCGAAGTTGTGTTTCCAGATGTTCGTTTCCCTTTGGCGCAAGCTGTCATCCAAGGTACCCCGTTAGCCTTGCATGTGGGTCCAAGCTTCCTCCCGCACTGGTGGGGGTACCAAGTGGGGCTTCAATTCTAGCTCCATCATTTCTCTCTCAGCCTCGTTCATGCTCATTTTCATCACTATGGTCGTTGACGTTTGCTACACTTGTTAGCCCCAAAATGTGACTTTGTCTTAGTATTACTGGGGAAGAAAAAACTACTGAGATCTCCATAGATAACGAAACCCGTTGATTCGACGTTGGAAAAAGGAGATTTGTATAAGTCCCGCGCTTCATGCATCGCCACCCCCAAAATGAAGGCTGCTACCAGACTCCCCCTAACGGATGAGTGCCGCCACTACAAGTCCAAGGCCGAAGTGCCTTGGGATCTCCAGAAGTAAGCCTACCGTTCCTCTTGGAACTGTGATTCTCATACGGCAACCAACTAACATCCCCTCACCAGATACTTCTCCCAGCGCTACTCCCTCTTCTCCTGGTACGACGAGGGCGTTCGGCTCACCGACAGCGCCTGGTTCGGCGTGACGCCGGAACCCCTCGCCAACGAGATCGCCAACGAGATGTACTACATCGACGCCTCCAGGCGCGTCCTCATCGACATATTCGGCGGCGCCGGCGGCAACACTATCGCCTTCGCCCTCTCGGCCCGCTGGGATCGCGTCATCTCCATCGAGCGCGACGCCGCGACCCTGGCGTGCGCCCAGCACAACGCCGAATTGTACGAAGTTGGCGAGTACATCACCTGGATCCACGGCGACTGCTTCGAGTACCTGGAGAAGCTTCAGAACTCGCCAGAGGCGTTATCGGAGGAGCTGCGCATCAACATGGCCGAGGCCGTCATCTTTGCATCCCCTCCGTGGGGTGGGCCTGGGTACCGTACCGCCGAGGTGTTTGACCTCAGTCAGATGGAGCCGTACAACTTGCAGCAGCTGCACGACGCCTGCAAGCCCATGGACCATGCCCTGTATCTCCCGAGGACGAGCGACCTGAGGCAGATTGCTAAACTGGCCCCTAAAGGGGAGAAGCTTGAGGTGGTGCAGTACTGCATGGAAGGGGCGAGCAAGGCCATGGTGGCATTCATACCAGGGACGCTGAGTCCGCCAAAATCGGCATCTCAATGAAGTTCATTCAGTCCAAGGCTCTTTGCCCATGCTGTGATAATTCTACCCTGCGATTACCTACTTTTACAACGCCTTGACCACACTACGTTCGTCGAACAAATCCTTCAGCAACCCCTGGGTGCAAAACTCCCTGTCCAACGGTGCCATCGCGTATGTCGACTCGAAAGCGAAGATGCTAAGCTGCCCAAAAAACGGACGGAGAATCTTGCCCACCAACTCGTCTTTCCTGTCGATGCTAATTTCGTCGTTGATGCCGCCCACGCCGAGCAGCGGCCGTCTGTTTGAGCTGCTTGTGGCCAGGTGAGATGCTGAAATGCTCCCTAGTGATGAGCTGACGCCCATAGTGCCAAGCTCCTCCGCAAGCTCGTCAACCAATGCGACGGGCTGGTAGCTGGTGGATCGATAGACGGCCTCGATTGTGTCGGTGACAAAGAGCCATTCATGGAGCTGGAAGTCGTCCGGTGCAACGCAAATGAGTAGGTCTAGCAGCTTGCAGGCCTGCAGGACAGAAATGTTATTGTAAGTGTCGGATGCTGTGCTGTGATCAGCAGCCACGACTGACGAGATGGCTGCATGGAGCTCGGCATTAATCACTGGCCACATCATGGCCAGATGAATGGCACTGGTCTTGATCACCAGCGCGCGGACAAGCATATAGATTTCTGCCCGGGTGGTCGATGAAGGCGAAGAAGTCGCCGTGGCCCCAAGCAACTCCACGACCTTGTCCATGATGGTTGGAAGCTCTGCAACAAAAGCATCCTCGCTTGATGCGAGGACCAGTGTGGCAGTGCGACGGAGGTTGAGTTGCGTCTTCCGGTCTGCTTCTAGGCGGGCGGAAGTGGCGCCGACACCGAACACGATACCGGCTGTTGTGGGCGGAGTCATGCGACTTAGGAGCTCAGGCATGCGCTCCTTGTCGCTGATGGTCCATTGTCTCAGTAACGGCAACCAGTCGCTTCGCACCAGGTCGATGCTCGAGCCGAAGAACCTAACGTCGTTAAAGGCATCTCCAACATCCTTCTTCCAGGTCTTCTGGTTGTTAGGTAACCTGGACAGTTCTTGAAGCAGCACAAGAGTGTTCTTGGACACCGTGTCAGGAAATCCTTTTGCTCTGAAAGCTGGGCTGATAACGTTTGTCGAAATAGTGCTCGCGGCAGACAACACACGGTCTGTCTCGACCAAGATTTTGGGCAGGTTTGGAACGATCGAGGCCAGGATAGCCACCACATCCTCAGCTCTATCAAGAACGGTGGCCAAAGATAACGTGGCGGTTCGGCGTACACCATCCCGATTCTTCTCCAACTTTTCGTAAGGCGGTGCATCCGCGAACGTCATGGGCTTGGTTGTGAATATTGCGGTCAGAAGCCGGAGGAAGAGATCCTGGTTGTTGTTAGTCATGCATCACGGATAGTGTTCACTGTACTTACCCCAAGCTCCCGCCTCATCTTCCGCTGCTCGCCGAAGTTGGTGTTGTCCACCTTTTCTCCCAGAATAGCGGCGAATTCCAGCAGACTTGGCAGCGTCTGCCGGTGCGGGAAAGGATTTGTGAGCAGATCGCGCAAGAATGCCATGCAGTCAAGCCATATCTCGTCCATTGCGTCGTCCTCAAGCGAACGAGCGTACTCAACCAAGAACGTGACGAGGTCTATGTCTTGAAGAGACGTTGTCAGAGTCGATTTCCTTGAGATGTCCAACGCCCCGGGGTTCGTCCTGCTGTAGATGGCATTGAAAATAGCAGGAATGGTGTGTTTAGGTCGAGAACCGTCCAATGCTGGGAGGAGATTGAACACTTCGGACTGAGGGGCCGGCGTAGTAATATTGATTGAGCTCCGCCAAATCTCAATAACCGTTTCGAGGCACTCCAAGGTCTCGGCGGCAAAGAGATGCTCCAGTAGCCGTCTAGCTCGATTTCTCATACGCAGTGATGTGTAGTTGAAAGAGGAAATCGATGTCATGTCTTGAGCATTCATGTCGCTGCCTTGACCCCATGACCAGATTGTAAAGCAAATGCGAACTGCATCCGCGAACGCAAGATGAACAGTGAGTCTGTCGTTGGCGGTGGCACTCCGGGTTTGTGGTGCATCTGAGTTGAAGACACCCGATACCATGTTTCCAAAAAATCCTGGGTGCTGATCTGGGCCTTTGGCGACTTGCGTTCTGGCTTCTTCAACCAGAAGTCGCTCGTGCGCCCGGGCTAGAACTTGCTCTAGAGCATTGAGAAGGGATATTAGCGTTGACTCGGGCGCGTTCCAATCACCCTTCCTAGAACCGCCGGTGTCTCTGAAAATGGATTGTAAGTCGTTGAAGGTATTCGAAACCTGCCGACAAAGCGTTTCCACCAAAGGAATGAGGACTTGGAATATGGTATCCGAGTAGAAGGGCAAGCATTCTGTCAAGAAGCTGACCCAACTGTCAAGAACACTGCGACTGCTAGGCGAGCTCAACCCGGCCTGGAGACACTTGAGTAGGTTGGGCGGCGGAGCTGTTGGCTTCCTATCCAACTGTGATGACACTCTGAGGCTCTTGATAGGGTCAAGGCTCATCTTCCTCTTTTCTGATGATGGAGAAGCAGGAACGTCGGAGATGACGATGTCTCGAAGTTTCAATGCATCGAATACGACGTCCAAAAGAAGGACCTGAACGTAGGGATCGGGCCCGCTGAGAGACTGGAGAAGACGCTCGATAAGAACATTCTCAAGGTGCAAACGGGCAAGGGGTTCGGCGTAAGGGTTCAAAAGGATCTGATGCATGACGGTGAGGGCGTAGCGATGAAGTTGCGTGGCCCGAACGCGAATGTGCTCATCCGCAGGCTCGTTGTTTCCGGCGATACATCTCAAACAGACATGAACAAATACCTCTTGCATGGTGATGTCGCCTTCTTGGCCAGCTTATGACGGTCAGCACTAGGTACTCAAAAAATAGCATTGTAACTTACTCATCTGCGCGATCTCTGCATGCTCGCTACCGACTGTAAGACTCGTCGATGCCAACACAGCCCATATGATATCTGGGGCCCAACGGAAAACATTGGACAATGTTCTTAGGTAGTAGAGGCAAAGATCTAAGTCATCATCTGCCGTAAAGGTAGTTGAACTGGCCGAAGTGGCGGCTGAGCCAATCTCACGACTTGATCGAAGAAACCCCAAAGCAGAAAACTTCCGCACGAAGAGCAGAAACAATCTGGTGCTAGTTAGCACCCTGGCTCATCGTAGGATGCAGCTCGACTTACTTGTCAATGCCTACCAAGCTGTTTAACCATCCCTTAACAGTCATGAACAACTGGGTTCGCTCGTCCAAGAGAGCATCTAGCATGAGGAAGAGAGGCCGCTCCAACATAACGTAGTAGGTTTCCGAACCTGCCAATCGAGCATGAGGAGGCATTTCAATCATAGGCGTCTTGGAGCCTCGTCTTTCGGCGTTAGAATCTTGTAGCGTATGGGACCACAGCACGCTGAAGCGGCGACCAGCATCAGCTGGACGCGATGCGAATGATCCTTGGACATCATTTTCAATGATTAGGCTGGCAAGCGCAGCTTCTATGTCACGGTTCTGTGAAGTAAGGGCAGCCTGAAGCTGCCACAATGATCGGACTGTTTCAACGTGGTATTTTGGCTCGGAAGCAGACAAGAACTCCCAGGCCTGCCGAACAAGAGGACTGACGAGTTCAGTAAGGTCCGACAGCTCTATCCTCTCTGCAGAGTAGAGGTGAGCGGAGAGATAAAGAATGGAGTTAAAAGAGGTAAACGGCAATTTGTCAGAGTGCTGCAAGCGTTCATGAAGGCAGGACAAAAGGTACGCCGTATCCAGTTGATAGGTGGTCGGCACTTTGAGTAACAGGGTGGTTAGAACCCTTCCTTTGGCTCCCAGATCTAACCCCGACTCGGGGTTCTTGAGACCTTCGCAGACAAGCTGGCCTGTTTTCTGCAACAGAAGCTCGCCAACCTCGATAGGAGAAAGGGGAACATGAACTGCATCAAGATTGCCTTGTTCATCGACGTAAAATGCCTTGATCCGTTTCAGGAGTTCGACTGCAGGCAATGATGCCAAGACACCGGTCTCCATTGTTCTTTTAGGGCTGTTAGCGGCCGATGGGGGAAATGCCCGGTCCGGAATGAGGTCTAAGACGGTCAAAGTGATGCGCAATGCCTCCTCGGCGATTTTTTGTGAGCTCTTCTGTACAGAGCCCGCTTCCTGCTTCTCTCTTATGTCTTCGAGCATGCAAAGAATAGACAAAGCGGTAAGCGGTGCATGAATAGTAATCATCTCTTCCTCGCGAACGTTGAAGTTGGCCAAGACGAAGTTGACCAAATCGAGTTTGTCGAGACGCTCGTTATCAGCCAAGGTTCCTGGGCCTATAGCTTGTGCTAGCAGACTGACGATCTCGCCATAGATCAGACCACTCTCAACGCCGTCAAAGAATACACTTGCACTGCGGAACACTTCGTTGAAATCGGCTTTCCTAGGCGCTTGGTCTCTATAGTGCCGAACACTATTGACGATTGGGAGGAATACTTCGGGGACAACAAGTCCGCCAATCTCCCATCGATCCATTAACGACAGGCAGATTCTATAAGGTCTGGCCCTCTCTCCGGGGCTCGATCCCCGGTCGGCATTGATCATGGCCAGGAGGGCTCGGGTTAGAGGCTGAAGCCCATGATCCTCAAAATAGCTGGTTTTGGATGCAAAATATGAATTATGCTGATCTGCCGAAGAGGGCGAGTCGAAGCCACTCTCGCTTTCTCCCGGTGCGGGATCCGGGCCGAGGAACCATGCCCAAAGCCGCCTGTTGAGACTCATATCCCTCCGAATGACGACACCAACTGCCGCACGGAGAAGGAGTTCCAAATCACCCGGTTTGACATTCGTTTGCAGAACCTTCGAGTGCAGAGGAAGATGAGTGACCAAAAGGTCTAGGAAGCCGCGTTGAATCAACAGCTGTTCATCCGCAAGGCCGGCAGCAAACGAGCGTAGAAGTAGCCCTGGCTCGGGTGAAGTGACCATCGTCGCAAGCTGTGCAGATTTCTCATCGTCTTGGACGCCATTCTTGGCGGATTTTCCATGGACAACCGGCTCGCCTAACTTGGGTAGGTTTCTCACCAAGTAGGCTAAGGCTCCAGCCCTGCGACTCGATCCCGTGATAGAGGCCAGGAAGAAGCATTGCCAAAAAAAGTCGTCCCCGGCCGAATGCGGACCATCCAGTTCTTCACTATCCGCTGGACGAATTGCGGCCTTGAAACTGTCCATCAACCGCAGTGTTCGATCGAAGTCTTCGCTCGTTTCGTCCTCAAGACCGGGCAAGAGAGCTAGGACAACGGATTTCATGGCCGGTCGGAGCGATCGGGGATCCAAATCGAGGAAGTGGTGTTCTAGTAAATCGAGAAAAGGGGATCGGACAGAGAGGGAGGCGAATGAGAAAGTCGAGGCCAGGCCCGGAAGGTATAGGGGCAGGTCCTTGGAAAGGCCATCGGTGCCTATCATCGCGAATATGTAGCTGTAGACCTCGAGTGTTTTTTGGTGCACACCCGACGGCAGGGAGGGATTGAGACATTGTGATAGGCGCTTTGCGACGATGGCTTTTGAAGGGATGGTGGTGGTGGAGGGGTGTCGAGCTTGAAGTGCCTTGGGACTGTGGTCAGTGTCCCATTTTGCTATACCATACAGAATGCAATTGAGGGTATCCAACCTTCAGGAGGCGGTTCAAAAAGGAGATGTAGTCTGCCCATTCCTGCAAGGCCGTCTCGAATAGTGAAAGGGCTCGCTCAATGCCGGATGCGTATTTACGGTAGTGCTTATCCTTGATCGGCGCCTCTTCTGTTTCCCATGTTACTATCTGGCGAGTTGGTATACGTGTCAGCGTAGAGGCTTACCGGCGCCGAGTTGGTTCCTCCATTGACGCGGGAGAGGAGAGTCACGGCCTGAGCTCTCGGGGGAGACGGACCGTCGGCCAGAGCCAGGCTCAAGGGCCATGATTGCTGAGAGTGGGTGTTGGTCGAACGAGCGAAAACATCAGACTGTTCTTGTGTGATCGTAACGAAGCTATCGCGGGCTCATTGCTGCTTGACCCTTGGTGATTCAGTCGCTTGCATAAAGTGCTGTCTTCGCAAAGAGTGTCGTGGACAGGGTTTAGAATGTGATGAGCTCGAAAGGCTACCATGTCTCCTTCCAGACGACAGGTACAGTGGGGGCATCCTGGGAGCTCGCAAGCTTCCCATTGGTCAGACTAATTTAGCGACCGTTCCCGCCTGACGAGGCTGGCTGTATCAGTGCCGCGATAGTAAACCAACAACGTCATCAGGCATCGATTTGTACGGTACTTTAAAATTGTGGACTCTGTACCTTACAGTTAGGAAGCTGTTGGGAAAACCCCCCACCTTTGCGGCTTGTAACGAGACAAAATCTAGTTTATGAAATACCTTTTGAAGTTCCAGTCAGAGCAGATTGGCTTGCATGTGAGTTTGTAGTTTAGCGTGTGTAAGGTGCGACTTCGGAGGCTGTCATCCATCCAACGGGCCTTCTCTCCGCCCTTCTTGCCTTGATGCTTCACACCTTTCCGAGCCAGCGCCTCGACGATTTTACTGAAGGTAGTTTGTGTATTCGGTGGATTTTGCCCCTGACAAGGAAGCTTTCTAGGCCATGGGATTGTTAGAATCCCATGTTACTGGCTCCTTGCCTTCGGAGTGTTTGGACCGGTGCTGGTCTGAACATGAGTGGGCCTTAGCTTTGATTAGCGGACCGTTCCCACTAGTGAGGGCCGCTGCACCGCTAAATCTGGGCGCCCCTCCTGCGCATCATCAGCAGGCCGAGTACGCTACTTGGGACGATCCTCTCTTTCCCCATCACTCCTCTCTATCCCTCAGCATAACCTTTCTCTCAACCTGGGTCAGGCCCCGCATGCCTGCCATGGCACCTTGAAACTTGGGCCATTGATACCCAAAGCCGAACACAAAGTCAGGCACATCCAAGTGCGCGACCGCTACGCGACTCCGACGTCTCCCGTATTGCCTAGTTGAGATGGTCCCGCGTGCTCTGCCGCAATCATGGGCGAGGACCACGAACATAGCCCCGGCGAAGAGCTGCCTCCGCCTCTGCCTCCGCGACCCTCTATCGATTCGAATGCATCGATAGACGCAAGAATGGCCATGGCCGCTGCCACCACCGCCGTCACCCCTCTCGACATCCAGACCCTGTCCTTCCCAGATGGCTCTCGCGGCACCTTCTCGACTTCGGGCAATAGAGCCGTATCCACGCCCGCCCAGTCCTCTAAAAGCGGCCAGGGGACGCCGATAAGGACGCTGGCGGAAGGGGAAGACTCCATGAGCATCGCCAGCTTTTCGCCCACCCTGCGGCCTCCCAATGATATTGCTAGCCTGCTGATGGGCGAGTTCAACAAGAGAAGTCCCGCATGGAACCTTCTTAGGTCACAATCGGTGACGGTTCCACCGTTCGAGACTCTGAGGATGGACAGTACGACTCGCAGTCTAGCCAGCTTCGCGCATGAATTCGACGATCTGCCGGACGAGTCCGATGAGAGCATCAAGGATGAGGAACGAGTCGCCATGTGGAAAGCAAAGTTGAAGCATTACATGATCCTGTCGTCTGCCGGCAAGCCCATTTATAGTCGACATGGAGACCTGGGGCTGATCAACTCGTATATGGGCGTCATCCAGACTCTCATATCTTTCTATGAAGGGGCAAAGAATCCACTTTCCGGTTTCACAGCAGGGAACACGAGATTCGTTATCACGACACAAGGGCCTTTGTATTTCGTGGCTATCAGCCGGCTCGGAGAGAGCGACACACAGCTCAGGGCGCAACTGGAGGCTTTATATATGCAGATCCTGTCGACGCTCACACTACCGACTCTGAAGAACATCTTTGTCCACCGCCCATCTAGCGATCTTCGAAAACCGCTCGAGGGCACCGAGCCTCTGATCTCGTCTCTCGCTGACAATTTCACGAAGGGCTCCCCGTCGGCACTTCTCGGGGCTCTGGAATGCCTCAAGTTGCGCAAGTCCCAGAGATATGCCATCAATAATGCCTTCCTTAAGCAGCGGACAGAAAAGCTCCTCTACGGTCTCATTGTGGCTGGCGGCAAGCTGGTCAGCGTCATTCGCCCGCGCCGTCATTCCCTCCATCCTAGCGACCTACAACTTATCTTCAACATGTTGTTCGAATCCAGTGGCATTAGAGCGGGCGGCGGCGAGAACTGGATCCCGTTGTGCCTGCCTGCGTTCAACAACCGCGGCTATCTGTACATGTACGTCAGCTTCTTTGACGGCGTGGACGGCGGACAAGCTACAGAACAGGACTCGCCAGCCAACGCGGACGAGGAGCTAGCCATCATCCTCATCAGCCCAGACAAGGAGTCCTTCTTTGAGCTTAAACAAATGCGGGACGCTGTCGCCGCTTCTCTGGCGAAGTCCGGTCATCTCGCAATAATCCAGGCCGCCGCACGCGCAGGTAGGCCTAGAACGACAGATATTGCCCCCGGCGGCCAGATATCCCACTTTCTATACAAATCCCGTGCCAACGTCCAGTTCAGCATGTCCGCCCTGGACCCTGTCTTCTCCTCCCTTATGGCCCGCCGTCGTCTCATGGGCCTCTACCATCAACTGCACGCCGCCGTCCACGCGAAGCACTCGCACATGCGCGTTCTGCACTCCGTCGCCGAAGACGCAACCGCCCTGGCCTGGATCACTCCCGTTTTCGAATTCTACTGCGTCGCCGGCCCTAACGTGAGCCGTCCAGTGCTGACCCAAGGGGCCAACAAGGTCATACAATGGGCCAGACGCGAAGAGGAACGAATCTTCATCATCGGTGGGGGCGTCTTCTGATTGAAAAACGAACCATCCGCTTTTTTGGTTTTTTCCTGCTGTGTTGCGAGAGAATACCATCTCGTGCCTGAATCACCCGAATTAGTTATTAGAAATTAAGGGAAGCTGTTGCTTAGTGACATCCACTAGGAGTCCTCCCCCACGAAGCTTGGGTATCAATACAGATGAGCATTACAGCCGAAAATGTCTTGCCCACCAGGCCTCCGGCATCTCCATGAGACCAGCTGCAACATTTTCAGAGTCCTGGTTCACCGTCTCCTCCTTCAAGCCGGGTGTGGTCCCGTCGGTCTTCTTCATCCGAGCGTCCTCGTCCCCCTCCCACATCAGCTCCTCGCCGACCTTCTGGCCGCAGCCACTACACCGCCAGCTGCTCTCGGTCTCGTCCTTGTCGTACAGCAGGCTCAGCAACTCGGCGATCTCGTCCGCGGCGCCCGAATCGCCGTCGGACCCCGGAGCGACCCCGTCCTGCCCCTGCTCCCAGCCGCTCCGCAGGTCCGGCGGCGTGTCGTCGCCGCAGACCTCGCACGCGGCCCGCCTCTTCCCCTTGTCCTCCCTGCGCCACCGAGCCGGCTTCGTGGCTAGCCGCACGACGGCCCGGGCAAATTTCCTCCTGCGCCGCCCCTTCTTCCGTACACATGCGCCGTCATGGTGGCACAACCGCCCGGGAGACGATGTCGTGGACGGTGGCGGACGGCCCTCTTTGAGAGCCGGCTGCAGCAGCTCCTTCTTCGGCGGCGGGACGGGGATAGCGACGTCGGGCGGGAAACACAGCTTGACCGACCCGGCGCCTTTGGCAGCCATTCCCGCCGCTTCGGGCAGGCAGATCTGCTGGCACATCTCGGCGGGTGTCCTGCCTACCACCTCGGCCCGCAGGCCCTCGAGGTCCTCGACGAAGCGGCTGCGCCGGGGTGCTGCAGAGCCCGGGGCCTTCTCCCTTGTGTCGTCGTCGCTGTCTTTGTCCTTGATCTTGTGCTCGTCGTCCTTGCTGCCGTCCCAAGGGCTGAGGACTCCTTCCGCCGAGCGGCTGCTCTCTCCCTTCTCGTCGACGCCAAGGACCCGCTTCCGGACCGTCACCACGGGCTTCTTGCACGACGCCACCGAAGACGCCGACGCCGACGCCGACGACCCGGATCCCGACCCGTACACCTCCATCATAACGCTGTCTTTGCGCCCCCTCGGGCTCTTGTCCCCCTTTTCCATCTCCCCCGGCTTGCCCTCGCTGCCGTCCGTCGCCCCCGTCGACAGGAAGGACGGCGCGTCTCCGAAGAAGGACGAGAGCCGGATGATGGACGGGAGCCCTTCCAGCGGGGGAATGATGTCACTCATGTCGTACGAGCTGAAATCGTCAATCATTTCGCACGAAAAATGGAAAGGGAAGGGGAGAACAGAGAGGCTTTTGACGCTGTATGATGGTTGTGATGAAGGTTGCCGTAAACAAAACAAAAAGAGTAAATTCTTCTCTGAGTAATTAAAACGAATGTTGGAACGAGATCCCGAGTACGTTTGGAGCGAGTGTTGGTTGAACGAACGTTGTTTGATAATATAACGAATGTAAGGAAAGGGCAGTAACCTTCGCACCAAGAGGCAAATCAAGAGAAGAAACCCTGGTAAGAACAAGATTATAGGAAAATCCGGCTAGTTTTTGAGGAAAAGCAGTCTCAATGCTAGGCTTCCATGGCTTGGATGAAAGAGAACCTTCGTGGGCATGCAGCCCTGCCGTCATGCACATTCAAAACGGGCCGTCTACAAATCTACAAAGGTGAAAACAATGCAAGCCTCTTTTCGTTGGCGTCCTGTGTCCCAGGTACCGCGTAAAGTCTTTTCTTGGATCGCATCCTATTGATACCACAGTCTATCGTATGTCCTGGCTACTGACAAGCCACTTTGTGGCCCCTTCTTTCTTCGTACTCAACAAGTCACCCCTTAGTCATTACATCCCACCCGAATGGACAACATAGCTAGACTCGACTTAAACGATGCCGACCTTTCTACCCCTCCAAAAGCCTAGCAACAAGCCCGTTTTCAAGAAACTCGAATACTTGAGAGCCAAGCAAGAGAAACACCCAATAACTGTAAACATGACCGGATCATCAAAGTTTCCCGAAATCTAGGGAACGGGTTTGCTCTCGCACTTCCGGCCCTTGACACAAATACGAACGGCTCGTCGGATCCATATCCTCATCTTCCTCCCCATCCGTTTCGACTGATTGGGCGGAACGGTAGGCCGATGGTCACGGAGAACTATGTCATCGGAATTGCCCGAGCCGACAGTCATATTTCGTCGGGGTCGCCGCTCAATGTTTCTGTCCTCATGATCTCGAAGGTTCAAGCGTGATTTGGTAAGGCGGATCTTCAAGTTAGACAGCTTCTTCCTGAGATTTCGCGCGCGAATGAAAGTATGTTCTGAGCGAAAGCTTCGCGAATCACTCAGATCAAACCCATAAGTCGATGTACTGTGCCTTACAAGGTTCGCGTCGACAGGGTGAGCTAGAGGTATGTCGCTTTCGTGAAGGTATTTGTCTCTGGATATCCTTGCTGTAGGTGGATGGCGGGCTATATGGGTAACACCATCACATTGTTGTCCGTCTGGCAGACTTGAAGCGATCTGTCTGCCTCGTCTCCGATGAACTGTGCTGCTTTGACGTCTCCCACACCGTACTGGGGTAAGCAAATCCCCCGCCCCTAGGCTCGGCAATTCCATGAGTGTGCTTCTCTCAAGCCTAGAATGCCTTCTCACCGTGCCGCTGTCTATCTCATGGAAGAATGCACTCTGCAGTCTGGCCCCAGGGCGGGTTGCTCTGAGACGAAGTCGCCGCTTTGTTGGGCTCAACTCCTCATTACGACCCTGACTTTGGCCCGTTGGTTTCTCATGTGGCTGGCCTGCCACGTCTTCCACCTGCGCCACCCCCCCACCGTTGATGGGCACTTTGTAAAGGGTTGTGCGCTATCGGCTGGAGCCACTTCCAGCTCAATACTGGCTCTAAAAGACTCATGATCTTCCACATTTTTCTGTGCAGTGATCCTAGGACTTGATCGAGGAGTTGCAAGCAATTCGAGCTGGAAAGGCGAAAATTTGACCGGGAACCCCAAATCTTCTGCGGAAGCCTTCGACAGTTCTTGAGCCGGTGTAGTTGCGTTGTTGGGAAGTATAGGCAATGCCTTCATCAAATACGGGTTGCTAGTACTCACTCTCAACGCAGCAGTTGCAGAAGCGAACTCAGTGACAGGAAGAGGAAAACCTACGCTGCTGACTGACGCAGTCCTCCGAGCCTGAAGACTTGCCGTTCTGATATTGGCGAGTGCTCTATTCCTTCTGTGGCCTTTGTGAAAAGGCTTCTTTGGCCCAGATACCGGATGTGTTTCAGCATTGACAACTGCTCCGTCATCAGTGGCGAAATCAATTGCCGTAGGATCAACTCCTGGCTGTTGTGGACTTTGTAAGTCAGCCTGATCGGCGGTCTTGGGTACCGTAGAAATCTGTTTATCCTTTCCAATGAAAGGCGGTTTGGCGATATGCTCAAAGGACGAAACCAGAGCAGCTAGGTCAGGAAGTCCAGGGTCAACGGAGTGTCTCAAACTCGACCGCAGCACTGCATCAAGACCGCTGCGAGATGACGCCCTTCGTGATGGATGCTCCTTGGCCGTCAAGTTAACTCCAAACGTCATTATTTTATCGTGGCGTGGAACGATGTCTCCCAGAAGCTCCGGTTGTCTTTGACAACCGTTGTTTAATTGTCGATCTGTAACCTGACTTGGAGGGGACTGGTCAGTTCTGGCTTGTAGGACCTCCATTTTGATATCTGGCTGTTCTTTGTCCGCCGGTGCTCCAGTGTCGACTGTCTTGCAGTGCATGGAAGTTGGAACTTCTTGTACTATAAGAGATGGTTGTGTCTTCTCGGCCTCGATGCAAGGCGAGAGTGCCTCGGTCAAGCCTGGGGCGACACCAAAGTCTGCGGGGCGAGAAGCCGAGGTCCCGTCAACCTCAAAAGTGAAAGGCTCAAGTGTTGGGGGTGCAGTCTTGCATTTCATTCGCTGAGAGGGCAGTGTGTCAATATTGTTGACATACTTTGATCCTGGAAGTTGACCATAATCTCCAGAAGAGTCGCTTGAGTCTTTGACGGATATGTCCATCACTGCATCAAGATGGGCCTTTTTCTCGTCTCGAAGTACCAAAGCCTTGACAAGGCTCGAGGCTCGCTGCGGTATTGGAGCCAACGGAGATGCTGCTCTGGGTTCCAAACAATCAGCTTGAGAATACGGGTTTTCGAAACCCTCGGTATAGTCGTAATAAAATGACCCAGCCGGACGAATTGTGCGTTGAAGATTCGGTTCTGAGCCTGAAGGTAGTCTGCAGTACATCTCAATGACTGACGTGAGGCTTGAAGATCTCACACTTTGGTCTGCAGAAGGTCGACGTTCTCTGTTCAGGTATCCATTGCTCCAGTAGTTATAACCACGGTCTCGAGCAATAGATCCAGTGGGCGAGGCAAGAGATTTGGGATACGGCAAAGACGGCATCGACTGGTTAACATTAGGGCTGAATGCAAGAGGTGGGGCAAGTCGCTGCGGTTGTGGAAAGGTTGGCTTGTACGAGCCATGCACAGTTCTCTTGCAGTAGACGTCAGTTTTTTTACATCAGGAAATGGATTGAATAGTACTTACATATGAGATTCGATCTATTTCGACCATCCTACTGTAGTCAACATGTCCATTCTCCGTGAGGGCAGGCGAAGATGGTCGCATTCCAAGGCGTTTCAGTCGAGTTGGATAGGGGAATGGGGAGCGAGGGCGTTGCAGAATGCCGCTGCTCGACTGGCTCTGCATGGTGCCAGAAGATTTCTGGCTGGACTTGTGACGAGAGCCACAAGTAGTCAAAGAGTAGGAGCGCTGGCACGCGCCGCCGATTCTTGGCGACAGCGAGCTCGAAAGGGAAGATGTTGGGTCTTCAGACCCGTACAATGAGACGATCTCCGAGTTGGTGTCGCGATCAGAGCCTCGCCATCTGCGTCCAGCTCTGGACGTGGTTCCATCGCTTGTCCGGGTACTCGTCCCAAATATAGATCCAGCATCAAGGCCCGATCTTGATCTTGCGTAGTGATGGATCGTGGTAGCAGGCGCGACTGGTTTGATGCTAAAGATGCCTATGTCGCCCGTCTCGGTAGTAGTCTTGAGCATGCTTTCGAGCGGACCTGGCGACGAAAGCAGACTTGCGTTCTCATTAACACTCTTCAGGGGGGGACGATGCGGCAAGCTATGCAAGACGTGCATTCGAGCCTGATTCTTGTAGCTGCTGCGAAGTGATCCATGACTGACAGAACGACGCTGAACGTGAGCGCCCTCCATTTGGAACGGAGATTTGGCGGTGAATTGGGCGAGGCGAGATGGTAATATCAAGTATAACTAATAGACAACAGAAGAACAAGAGCGAGCAAAGCAGGATGCGCCAAAAACACTCGACATGAAGCTATGTTGGGGCCGACAAGCTGTCATGGCATGCATGCCTTTGCGTGACGAATGTTGTTTCGGACGAACATGGCCGAAGTTGGGACACTCGAAGAGCAACAGAAGTTGGCCGGCAACAACCAGTGCATGATGGGAAGGCACAATGATCTATCCTGCGCAGGTGACTTCCTTGAAGTTTTTGCCCCAAGGCAAGAGATGACTAGCCCCAGGCAAGAGGAACCAAAGTACCTAGAACATCATAGAAAGGCATGCTCTTTCAGCTTTCCGGTCTTCTTTCCCAGTAGATGTCTGATCACGGGGCATGTCAAGACAATAAATGCCCCTCGATCAGAGGTTTCATTCTGCCAATGCTCAACTTGCGTTCTCATTCTTGGCATGACACACGAGGGACGATGCGGTATTGCTCCTGCACTCAGTGACTGCTGAGCCCTTCCACCACTGTACGTCCTGCCAAACAAGTTGACATAACCATTCGAGTCTTGTTGGGTAGTTATTTCACAGGCGTTTGCTTGTGAGGTATCGATTCGACTTAAAGTAGTTACCGGAGCCAAACGTACGGTATGGCTGACTGACTTTCCAGAGTGAATGGAGTCTATGTCCTCATACGTAGCGATTGTATTGAAGGATTCAGTGATGCGATAAGTATTGTCAGTATGAGATAGTGTCCGGGAAATCGAATACAATACTTGCTCAGGTTGCATAAGCCAAAATATGTCTTGTCCGGTCATTTACACTCTAGTGCGCCCCACATGCGGAGGACTATTCGGGTCTGAGGGAACAACGGTGGCAGGGGAGGAGGATCTGGGGCAACACGGAGCATGTCAGCCGCTGCGTTGTTCGGGACACGGGCCCACCAGGCTAGGCAGCTGCAGAATGCTATGTATTCGTAAACTAGGTACTCAGTTAAACGTCTGAAGGCAAAGCTCATGTGTGGTTTAATGGCCGGAGCCCTAGGACTCTTTCGACTAAGTTTGTCTTGTTCATGAGTATCTTGCATGATGGGAACGACCCATTTTTGGGTAGCCTTCCGGACTATTCTTCAAGTTCCAACAGAGCAAAAACCCATAAGTGAAGATGGGGTTTATGGCAAAGACCACCGGCGACTCTGCCTTTCCAGTGTATAGCCAGGCCAGACCGGATCAGGCAGATGAACTGGATGGTGAATGTTAGACTCTTGGATTGAAGCTGGTTTGACCACGGTGTCCACATACATACATACATACATACATACATACATACATACATACATACATACATGCATAGTAGTGTACACGTAGTAAGGTGGGATAGTAGGTATAACAGGTGGCTGAAGCTTGTAGTGAGCTACCTCTACTTATGCATCGAGCTGGGAGGGAAGCGCCGAATGAGAAGCTGCCGAGGGTGGCCATATCTGGTTAGTGATCAGCCTCAACGGTAGCATTGCCGATGGGCCTTCGAGCCGGCAGGGCCTGGCGCCTAGTGGAGAAAAAGGGATCCTTGGCTAGTACTAAGGAGAAATAGGATACACCTTGTGGTCGCAGCAGGAACGAGACGATCTAAGTTGCAGAGCTTCCGGCCTGTCTAGCTCACAACGTGGAAAGGTGTCCTCTGGAATTCCGGGAACCCTTGCCACCCAAGAAATGATGGAACCGTATTGTTGGCTGTCCCTTTGCGTGTCACTTGTCACTACAGAGTACCTAGGTAGGTAGTACCGGTATTTGCATCTGTAATCCTGCGTGTGAAGACACTTTGGGCGGCAACATGGAGTACGGAGGACAGGAGAGAGGCGACACAAAGGGATGGAAATGAGACCACCGCCACACACCTACATTCCGAGGTTGACAACCAACCCAAGCCTGGTGCGCACTGCGTTGGTCCGGGTTGGATTGGGAGAACTTGGAATGGAAGGTTTGAGGGGGACATGAGCCGGCGCTTTGCTGCGCCTGTGCCATGTTAATTGCCATTACCAAGCACGTTCTGTCAATCAATGAAAGTTTGTCTTAGACCGCTCAGGCGTTGAGCGGAATGCGTGAGAAGGGGGTGTATCAGGCATCACGTTTGAGCGGCGATGCCTGTGTTCGTCGGCTTGGCCGCTGACAAGATCTGAGAATTGCGGGTCGTATTGCTATATACAGACACTATATTTCGTAGAGAGTTATCTTGAGCCAGATAGACTACCTAGGAGGCAAAATGAATAATGATCGACACGTCAGGCTTACCTTCCTCTATAGGCAAAACTGGTAGCTAGCTCAGCTTTATTTGCTAAACCGCTCGTCAGCCTGGCTCGATCTTGATTATCAATTCACCGTATATGTTGATGCGAACACAGACAAACGGTAGGGTACCTGAAAGGGAGGGAGGGGTGGCCCAGTTTGCCCCTCATATGAGCAAGGCACGGGCCCGCCGGTTGATCGGGGTAAGTACTGCGACGCCTGATCATGTACCCCTCAGCAGGAATCGTCAGGGGTGAGACATCTGGGTACAGGCCCCCAAAAGAAGCGACGCCCCCCAGTCCATTCACCCACTACAATCACTGCTGCCGCCTTAGTGAATGCATGAGCTGACGGGGCGGCTCCTGGGAAAAGGGACACCTGTTCTCAATTGCCCTTAAGAAATCCGAAATCTTTCTCCGGAACCTCTGGCACCCACTACTTAAGACCAAATCCTCTCCCATCTGCCGTAGTCCAAAGTTCGTTTTGACAGCATTGCCTTCTTCACGAGTGACTTCTCTTTCTTTCTTCATTGTTGATTCTTCAGGTCAAAAAAAGGTAAGCACAGCAGTCGTCTCCCCACCAAAGCTCCATCCTCCCAACACAACGGGAGCGAACGTCCGCCACCGTAGCCAGATCAGAGAGGCCAGTTATCCTGAGCCGAGCTGGTCGACCTACTCTAGTTGCTTCCCTCGCCTTCCCTCCTTCACTCCCTAAGCTACCATTTCCACAATCGCAACCCATACAGTATCCAAATTCTAACACTCCTCTTTCAAGGTCAAAAATGTTCTGCAAGCGTGTTGCCCTTGGCCTTTTGGCCGCCGCTGCCGCGGTTTCCGCCTCCGATGTCACCCAGCTGAAGAAGGATACCTTCAACGATTTCATCAAGGCCAACGACCTCGTCCTTGCCGAATGTGAGTCTCCCACAGCACCTATTTACCTATTGTTCCTATGGACCAACTCTGACACCGTCCGTCTAGTCTTCGCTCCCTGGTGCGGTCACTGCAAGGCCCTTGCCCCCGAGTATGAGGAGGCCGCCACCTCCCTTAAGGAGAAGAACATCAAGCTCGTCAAGGTCGACTGCACTGAGGAGGCCGACCTCTGCCAGGAGTACGGCGTTGAGGGCTACCCCACCCTCAAGGTCTTCCGTGGCGCTGATAACATTTCCCCATACTCCGGTCAGCGCAAGGCTGCTGCCATCACTTCCTACATGGTGAAGCAGTCCCTGCCTGCCGTCTCCATCCTATCCAAGGACACCCTTGAGGAGTTCAAGACAGCCGACAAGGTCGTCCTCGTCGCCTACATCGACGCTTCCGACAAGGCCTCCAATGAGACCTTCAGCAAGGTTGCTGAGAAGCTGCGCGATACCTACCTCTTCGGTGGCGTCAACGATGCCGCTGTTGCCGAGGCTGAGGGCGTCAAGGCCCCTGCCATTGTCCTTTACAAGTCTTTCGACGAGGGCAAGGCTACCTTTACTGAGAAGTTCGACGCCGAGGCCATTGAGAGCTTCGCCAAGACCGCCGCTACCCCCCTGATCGGTGAGGTTGGCCCCGAGACTTACTCTGCCTACATGGACGCTGGCATCCCTCTTGCCTACATCTTCGCCGAGACCCCTGAGGAGCGTGAGGAGCTTGGCAGCGCCCTGAAGCCCATCGCCGAGAAGTACCGTGGCAAGATCAACTTCGCTACCATTGACGCCAAGGCGTTCGGTGCTCACGCCGGCAACCTCAACCTCGCCACCGACAAGTTCCCTTCTTTCGCTATTCAGGAGACGGTTAAGAACCAGAAGTTCCCCTTCGACCAGGACAAGAAGATCACCCACGACGATATCGCCAAGTTCGTTGAAGACTTCTCCTCCGGCAAGATCGAGCCTAGCATCAAGTCTGAGCCTATCCCTGAGACCAACGATGGCCCTGTCACTGTTGTCGTCGCCAAGAACTACGACCAGATTGTCCTTGACGATAAGAAGGACGTCCTGATTGAGTTCTACGCCCCCTGGTGCGGTCACTGCAAGGCTCTGGCCCCCAAGTACGAGGAGCTTGGTGAGCTGTACGCCAAGAGCGACTTCAAGGACAAGGTTGTCATCGCCAAGGTTGATGCTACTGCCAATGACGTTCCCGATGAGGTTCAGGGCTTCCCTACCATCAAGCTCTACCCCGCCGGTGGCAAGGATGCCGCCGTCACTTACTCCGGCTCCCGCTCCATTGAGGACCTGATTGAATTCATCAAGGAGAACGGCAAGTACAAGGCCGAGGTCTCCGTCAAGGAGGAGGGTGCCGAGGAGAGCCAGGCTGCCCCTGCTGCCACTGAGGCCAAGGAGGAGAAGACCAAGGAGGCCAAGGAGGAAGGTCACGACGAGTTGTAAAAGGTTTTCGGGTTCACAACAAAATGACACTTTGGAACGTTCCATGGGATAGGGATTATATACCTCTTGCGCGTTTAGTCGACTCTTTGCTTTGCATTATGGTCTGCGGGTAAATCGACGTTATTTTTTTTGAACATGTGTCTACCGCTTTTTCGTTTTCGCGTGCACAGTAGCGTTCTGGTATTTGTGCATAGCGATGTGATGTAAAGTGGTTAGCTTGGCCATTGATAGGTACGACAATTCCCATAGCTATTCGGCTTATTTGAGCAACTAGAAGAAAATGTTCCAACTGTCCGCAAATTTGTCTCAAAGGCTATACGCTGTGGTTGTGGCACCTGTTGATGATTCCTACCCCGCTCTCATTGTATGTTTCTTTCAGCGAAGAAACTGCGTTTACATCTTTGCTGGCTCCAATAGTCGTCTTCCGCCCCTCCCCTTACAAGATGAGAACCAAATGTAATACAGATACCCCCCCCCCCCCCCCATTTGGTATAGATTACCGTCCTTTTGCTGTCATCACAGTATGTAAGGTAGGCTAAGCCAAGTAGTGCGTTTGCTGTATAAAGAAAAGGGCAGGGTGGGTCTGTATGAGCCGGAGTGGACTGAGCATCAATTAGAAGTCTGAAAGTCGATCAACGAGGGACGTCACGCTCATTTGGTCATTTGGTGTTCCCCTTGCTGTCGACACAGATACTACGTACATATCTGCTCGACGGGCGTGCCGTATTTTGGTAGCCCCTCGGAATCCGCGGAGATACCCACGAATGCAGTCCTCACGAGCGCACCCTCCCCGACGCGGGAAAGCCATTCCGCCTCATCCGTCCTCGCGGTCCTCTCCAGCCGCTACCGGACCCGGGGCCAGACCCCGACCCCGCCGTAGACGCCGGCTAGCGCCCAAAAAAGCCCCTGGCCCTAGCGCGCCCAGCCCCCGGCCGCGAACATGGCGTACGCCGACGCGGTGCTGAAGCCTACAATCCACGCCGTCAGCAGCGCGTTGCCCCGGCCCGGTCGCCATAGCCCGGCGGTCGTGTCGAGGGCGACCAGCAACATGACGAGCTGGAGGAAGACAAGGAGCACGCCGACGAAGACGAGATCGTTGCTGAGGGGCGCGGGGCTGCAGCCAATATGGCCGATGACGAGCCAGCAGAGGGCCGCTGCGGAGAGGTTGGGCCTTGAATGGTTGACCTGGGTGGTTCGCCTGAGCCGCGGGTCTGGAGGGGGAGGCTCTCCAGCCTCCATATACCAGGCCTTTCCCCCCTCCCTTCTTTTTTTTGTTTTTCGTGGATGGGGAGGAGAAGGGATTTCTATGGTCCTGATAGAGGGAACGCCCGTTCGAGGCAGAGTTGAGGCTTAAAAACATGCGATGGATGTCTCGCGTGAGGATATTCCGAGTCAAGGAAGGGCCTTTGCCCCCAGTTTTATAAGTCTTCGTTGGTGTGGATGGAGAGGGCCCAGGGTCAAAAGGGGAACGCAATGCCCACTCACTCCGTTGAACTAGTTGCATATCATCCTCGCAAGTCCTCTGCAACCCACGGAAGCCGGGCCCAAGCCACGGGGCTCCCCGTTGGGCCAGGGCGGGCTAAGCTGCTTGGCTGCTTGGCTCCCACGGCGACGCGTGCCGAGAAACGGAGGAAACAGCCCCCGATGCGTTCTTAGTCCCAAAGGTCTCGCTCTCTGATATCCTCAAATATCGAAAACCAGCTTGGTGTGTCTCGTCAGTCATTAGACTGCCCGTGAAGACTGGATTGTGTTCCCGATCCTCTGCCGTGAGCACTCTGTGTACATATACACGCGTCACCCGGACCTATACAATACAAGTTTACAAGCAATTACACCCCATCATGCACAACTTCACTCACTCTCATCATCAGTCTCGACCTTCTTCTTCCCCTTCCCCGCCGTCCCCTTCTTTGCCCCCTTGGCTCCCTTCTTCGCATCCTTCTCCGCCTTGCGGTCGACCTGGTCCTGAATCTTGCTTCTCTCGCCGTCGCCCTTGCCTCGCAGCTTCTCCTCGAGGTCCCTGAACTCTTTGCCTTCGGCATCCATGCCGATCAGCCGCTCCAGCAGTTTGATTTCGTCCGCCCACACCTTCTTGTCCTCGACCGTCTTGCCGTTGGCGTCCTTGCGGTCGATGGGCGTCTCGAGGACCATAGGAAGGTTCTGGAAGGGCTCGTGGTTGACGAGCGTGTGGAAGGCGCGCAGGCCGAGGAAACCTGTGCCGATATTGGCGTGCAGGTCGCGGTGGGATGCAAAGGGGGCCTTGCTGTCGTTGACTGTGACTCGTCAGAATACTTGCAAGAATCGGGGGAAAGGGGTGGGCGAAACTCACGATGGAATGCCATGAGATACTTGTTGCCGACGACCTCATCGAACTCCTTCATCGTCTCGTGGAACTTCTCCGGCGTCCTCAGGTCGTAACCCGCCGCAAAGGCGTGGCAGGTGTCGATGCACACACCAACCCGTTCCTTGTCCTCGACCTTGTCGATAATCTGCTTCAGGTCCTCAAACTTTGTGCCAATGACATTACCCGCGCCCGCCATGTTCTCCAGCACTGTAATGACCTTCTTGGTGGCCTTGTGTGCGTTATTCAGCTGCGCCGCAATGCGCCCGCACGCCTCCTCGCGCGACGCGCCTCCCGTGTTACCAGGGTGGAAGTTGTACAGCTTAATGCCCAGCTGCTCACACCGCTTGAGGTCATCAATGAAACTCGTGTACGCCTGCTTCGCTTTGTCGGCGTCCGCCTGCGCGAGGTTGACGAGATATGAGCCGTGGGGGAGGATGTGGGCGGCGGCGTCGTAGCCATTGTCCTTTGCCAGGGAGACGAACTGCTCCTTCGCATCCGCTGCCAACGGAGGGCTCACCCACTTCCGCTGTGACTTCAAAAACAGGGCAAAGGCGTTGGCGCCGATGTTAAGGGCATTCTGGATAGAGTTTTGTACACCTGCGACGTCGAATATTAGTCCCAGCCATTCTGCATAGATCGCCGAGCAACATACCGCCAGCACCGCTCACATGCGCACCAATGTACATCGCCTTCTTGAGCGAAGACACCGCCGTCCGGTCCGCCACCGGCATATCGTCCTCCTTCTTCGCCTTGCCCTTGGGCGCAGTCTTCCGCTTTTTGACGGGTTTCTCTTCTTCTTCTTCCTTCTCGGCGCAGCTCCCGCAGCTCTCGTGCTCGTCGTTTGACGCCGCCTTACGCTTCGGGGCAGGTTTATTGGATGCCGAGGTCTGGGATTTTGTTGTCGCCACGGTCATGCCCTTGGTCCCGTTCGTCTTGGTGGTTATCGTCGCCGTCTCTTCGACCTTGGTCTCGGCTACAGCTTGTGCCTTTCTGCGGGCAGAGGTGCGGGGAGGCATTTTTGAATCGTCGCAGGCCGGACAGATTGCAGGAAAAGAATGCGTCTCAATATCGCAAGCCTGCAAGAAAGTGTGAATTGACGTGCGACATGGGCAACGAGAGCAAGGGACAAAGAAAAGCAAAACTAGTCGTTGGGATAGACGCGTCAAGATTCGCGTCTTGCCTTGCGCGAGATCAGGTGACCTCGATTAAGAACAAGATCTATGACTGGCCTAGGGGTTGCAGTTTCAGTGTCCGTGCGTGCTGAACTCCTACCTCTGCTCTGGCCTTGCGAGCTCTCAGCGATCAGACCCAATTTGATCTGCATTACTAGCGGGATTGTTTTGACGACGTTCATACGGGCTGAAATGATTTGTATTTCATCAGGTTGTCAATTGAGAGTTTATCAAGTAGTGCAGTGTCTGTCACCTCTTCGACATCCTTTTTCCAGTTAACCTTCCTGACGCCAAAATCCAAGCATCATTCCCTAGTGATTTCCTGAGTGTAAGGGGGAAAAAAAAACCGCAATTGAAGCCGTATGCATAAGGAAAAGGGCTCTTCTTTCCCATCTTGAAAAGTCTTGAAAAGATCACCTAAGCAATGAACTGAATCTCGGCCTTACGGTCGGGCGCAAACTGGTCTTTGTAGGAGTCCCAAATCGTCTGCAACTCGGCTACGTACAGGCCGTGTAACCGATCGATTTCTTCCTGTGGCGGTTGAGCTGTAGGGGGTGTCGTGACCTTGATAGGCTTGCCCACAACAACGTTCAAAGGCCTGCGATAAGGCATCATGCCCACATCGTAGTTGAGGATACCCCGTCCGTGAAGCGCCGGGAGTGTGAACTTGAAAACGCGGAGCACAAACATCTGAAAGTTGTGTACCCAGGGGTGGTACTTCGGGCTAAGCTGGTCATAGAGGTCGTTCTCGCCGAAGCCCAAAACAGGCACGAGGTCAGCTCCGGTTCGTAGTGCCATCTTGATAAAACCTTTGCGGCCTTTGAGAATCAACCTGAGGGTGCCTGGTTGAGCTTCCAGAGACTCTCGGGCACCGCCGACAACGATGGTCACTGCCCGGCCCATTCCCTCTCCGTTGATGCCACCCTTGCTCAATGTGTTCCATATCGACTCTTTAGACACAGATCGAACGCCCGTGAACAGGATATAGTCGCGGTAGAATGGGATTCGGAAATTGCTGTCAAGGGTCAACAGGGAATTGGTGATGCCAGGAAATTTCTCTGCAAATCCAAGAGCGTTCGTCGCAAACGCAGCAAAGGCACCGTGGGAGATAATTCCGTGAGGATGATAGCCGAAAATATACTTCCGGGTGGGTGGCAGGTCGTGTGTCTTGTGAAGCGCGGCTGGATAGTAGTCTGCGAAGAACCTCCAAATGGGAAGCGAGCGTAACCACTCTGAGCGGTATGTGAGGTTGCCATTGGAGGCCACGCCGGACAGTGAGAGGTGGATGAGGTATGGAACCAGTAGGGGCCAAGCAAGGGGAAGCGCCGCGAGGAAGAAGAAGATCGAAACGAATATGAGAATTGATAGACCGTGGAACAAGACAGCCGCCGTCTGCAAGCGGCGTTGGAAAGGCACCTGGAGGGGAGCAAAGCGGATGCCGCCCGTCTTTTGCCCGTGCATGCTGTACCTGCGACCTTGGGCTCCTGAGGCGATACGCGGATAGCTGTCGTCGCTCATCGCCTTCACGCATGTCGAATCGGACCTGTCGACTTCGAAACCATCGACAAGAGTTTCGTCGGCAGTTCCCTCACTTCCATAGCTTTTCTCGGGATCCGCAGCATGTCCGTTGCTTTCGTCATCCACTTTGCTGTCATTTTTCATCACAGCGGAAGGTGATTGTCGATGATCCTGAGTCGGGGTTTTCGAGGTGTCGTCTGGACCCTAAAAGGACTGTTAGCAGACAGTAAACTGCGAGTGCATTTCTTCTGACTTACAGTGGCACTGTATTTATGGCTAGATTCCTGCCTCTCGGTAGCAGGCCGCTGAATGTCCTTGGTCGAGGTCTGGGTTGGCCCAAGCTCTGGAGCTTCTGCGACGATGTTAATCTTGGCGTTCCCCGATTCGACTGACTGCGAAGCTAGCTGAGGGTTGCTAAACGACTTGACAGACTGCCCCTTGGATGGCGACTTGGATCGGGCCGTGTTCTTCTTGCGAGGCATGATTGCGGATCCTGCTCCTGATGGCGGCTCTGATTTCAATGTCGAAGACGCAAACCAGCATCTGTAGGAAGCCTATACAAAGAGGTGCGGAGAGGGATGGTGTTTATGTAGGGTGTCTCCTACCTGGAACGACAGCGACCTTGGGCCCGCCCCCCAAGTTAGACATGGCTGTGTCGGCGTCGGACAGCGGCAGGGCCGGACTTCGGACGGGCGTGCGTCGTGGGCGTGAGCTAAGGTGAGCGAGCTTCCCCTGTGCTAGCGGACGACCTAAGGCTGGATTCAGCAATGGCGGTGGTTTGAGCAGCGATGATCGGGAACTTTGGGCGCACAGGGTCCAAAAGTCTATGAGGGGGTAGGCGGAGGAATGTACAAAGAGAACGGAAAGGCTGTTTTGGTGGCAGTGGCCTGATGTTGCGAAACAAGGACAGGCTAATAGCTGGTGTTGTGTGGTGGTGCGCAGACAAACGTGAAGGGACGTGGAAAAGCGGAAACTGGCGGCCCCCGAAAGCTGTCGCGAATAACGATGACGTGAGACCGCACATGCCGACAGGCGGCTGCAGTCTACGGCTGTCCCCCCTGAGCACAGAAGCTGCCCCTTTTGCACAATATGCACGTTCTGCACAATTTTGATAAGACGAAAAGATCCCTAGTCACCTTGACCTTTTCTTTTCTGAGTGTCCAATTTGCATGTGATTGTCTGACTTACTTCTTTAGGCCCCTTTTATCAACAGCTAGATATCAGGAGCCATCAACACGATGTTGGTCTGCAGTCATGTTGGTATCATGGAACTGTGGCATGACCTGACTGCGAGCTTGAGGCCCTACGATGCTGAGTGCCTATCTGCTACGAACGAACCAGTCTGCACTTGCACTAGAACCCCCTAGAGCGATCGAAGTACTCCGTAGGCTGTCTTGAAAGTAGCGTCATGGAGCTGTTGGTCTGAGACCTGCCTCGCTAGGAGATAGTTCAGAACAAAGCTTTCCACTCCCACTTCTGCTTCTCAGAAAGCTCCGGCGTGGCTGACCTAATTGGCACTCCCCCGTCATCCCAGAAATCGGCGAGAAGTGCCTCAGAATGAAACTTTGCGGCCTTTTACGTGAATAGCTGGGTACTAATGCTGTCCGAGCCATCGTGTTAGAGCTGAGGCAATTGACTAGCCAAACTTGCCAACCTTCGGCCCGTGCCAAGCAAGCGCCGTCATTAATGGGATCGCTCGAGCGGCGAGGGCAGCACGCGACGCCGAAACCTACGGATTCGTCACCGTGCCTGGTGCCAGGGACCAGGAAATGGCTTTTCGGCGAATGTGCAAGCAGACCTCCTAGGTTTTTGGGCTAGGCTTGCTGAGGTGCCGTTCGCAAACCCGTGGATGGCATCCGGATGCAATGGTGTTGCAAGGCCGAACTCAACATCAGTGACTTCGCACTGTATTTACAAGTGACCATAAGGCGAACTGCACAGTGATTGCGGGAGGGTGAGAACTGTATTGGCCAATGTGAATTGCCCCTCATCGTTCGACTAAATTTTCCAATGCGATGAACCCCACCATTATTCTCATGCTAATGTTCACCCCGCCGACGTCACCGAATCTAAGTCAACACTTGTCCTGATCCGCCAGCACATTCCACGGTCGATAATCCCCTCTAAAGATACTCCATCATGGCGAAAGCTAAGAAGGGGAAGAACGACGAGAAGGCGGCCAAGCTAGTACGTCCACCACCGCATCCGTTGCTCACGACCGCTAGTTGCCTAACTATACATGGAGTAGGCTGCAAAGAAGCAAAAGCAGGCCAGCAAGGGTGAGAAGAAGGCCAAGACCAAGATCGCAAAGCTCGAGGGTAGTGATGCCGAGGATGTCGACCTGGAGCAAGTGCTCGAGGAGTACCGGAAGCAGCAGGAGCAGTTTCTCAAAGTCACCGAGACCGTGTGCGAGGGACCGCCCAAGGCTCGCTCCGCTTCCACTATCATGGCCTCCCCTTGTGACCGCAACAACTTGCTGCTCTTTGGCGGGGAGTACTTTAACGGTTCCTTGGCGCATTTCTTCAACGACCTGCACATCTACTACATTGACCGAGATGAGTGGAGATGCGTGACATCCCCGAACGCACCTTTGCCACGTTCCGGACATGCGTGGACAAGAGCGTCCAATCCGAGCCATGTGTATTTGTTTGGCGGGGAGTTCTCGTCGCCGAAGCAGGGAACTTTCCACCACTACTCGGACTTTTGGCGGCTGGAGCCCGCTACGAGAGAGTGGACGAAGATTGAGTGCAAGGGCAAGACACCCCCTGCAAGGAGTGGTCATCGTATGACATATTGGAAGCAGTACATCATCTTGTTTGGTGGCTTCCAGGATACCTCCAACCAGACCAAGTACCTTGCCGATTTGTGGATTTTTGACACCCAGAGCTTTACGTGGTACAGCCCGACTCTGCCTCCTGCGCAGCTAAAGCCTGACGCAAGGTCTTCTTTCACGTTACTGCCTCACGAGCAAGGCGCTGTTCTGTATGGAGGTTACTCTAGAGTCAAGGCTACCGTGGCGGCCAATAAGCAGGCCAGAGGCTCATCTCAAGGATCGAAAAACATCCTGAAGCCGATGGTGCACGATGACTGTTTCTTCCTTAGAATGTCTCTACCTGCCGACGGATCACCTCCAAACGCGCCTCCCATCGTTCGCTGGGAGCGACGCAAGAAGCCCGCCAACGCGCCTACCCCCAAGCGTGCGGGTGCTACCATGGCATGGCACAAGGGACGTGGCATCTTGTTTGGAGGTGTGCACGACGTGGAAGACAGCGAGGAAGGCATGGACAGCGAGTTCTTTAGGGAGCTCTTCGCATGGAACATTGAGCGAAACCGCTTCTTCCCACTAGTTCTTCGTAAGGCTCGCCAGCAGAAGAAGGCCAACCAGGCCGAACAGCGCGGCGGTCGTCGCGCGCGAGCCCAGGATCGTGAGGATGAGCTCCTCCGCCAGTTGGCTGCCCTGGAGACGGGCAAGCCCCTAGAAGATGCCGACGACGTGGAGCTTGAGAAGAAGGATGAGGAGCCCGAAGAGGACGCAAAGCCTCTGAGAGACATGCCTGTAACGATGGAACTGCCTCATCAGCGGTTCAACGCCCAGTTGGCGGTGCAAGACGATGTTTTGTACATCTATGGCGGCACATTCGAGGCAAAGGATCGTGAGTTCACATTCGATGATCTCTACGCGATTGACCTTGGAAAGATGGATGGCTGCAAAGAAATCTTCAACAGGCCCGTTGATGACTGGGTCGTAAGTCTAAGCACACCAGAAAACATTATCGCGCCGCTAACGTTGTTCCAGGAGTCCGAGGACGAGGATGACGACGACGACGAAGATGAAGACGACGACGAAGACGAAGAGGATGATGAAGAGGACGAAATGGAGGAGGAAGACAGGAAGAAGCTCTACAACACACCGAGCAAGCGCAAGAAGAAACAGGGCGACGAGGCTTCCGTTGCCGGCTCTGAGACAACAGCGGCTTCGTCTTCGACTGCGCCCACGAGCACCACCGAGGATGACGATACAGAGACAGAGGCGACCGTGGACGATGGCCTCCCGCACCCGAGAGTAAGTTGGGCGGCATATCATTGTGGATTAAACTTGTACTAACAACGCCGCAGCCCTTTGAGTCCAGACGCGACTTCTTCGTGCGCACCACGAACGAGTGGCAGGAGATTCTCATGACCAACCTCCGCTGGAAGAACATTCAGCCCGAGACGATGGCGATCAAGGAGATCAAGGCCAAGGCTTTCGAGCTCAGTGAAGAAAAATGGTGGGATTGCAGAGAGGAGATCACGGCATTGGAAGAGGAGCAAGAGGCCGCTGGTATCACAGAGGTTGTGTCCCTCGCAGAAAGAGGCGATGCTGCTGCTGCCGGAGGAGCGAGAAGGCGTTGAGGCTTTCAGACAGAGTGATGCAGATAGGCCTAACTTGGAAACAAGAGACCAGAAGCACAAAGTAGATGCAGCTGGGCCGAACAAGCCGCTGCCTCACCAGTGGAAACCTCATTAAAGACCTTTGAAGTGGGGCACGTGACTGCGCGTCATTCCGCTCTGCCTTTTTGCCCCTTCGACACGCTCGTGCATTTTGTGGTAGCTTTTCGTCTCTGTCAGATCCCGAGACAAGCAACCACCCAAATTCCACCAGCACAACAATAATCGGACGTCAACTTGCGAGAGAATACGCGGTGTACTTTAGGAACTCATCATCTCAACTTCAATATGCCGATCGGCATCCAGCGGCTTAATGCGAAACGGTCGCACCCAAATGACCGGATCGTCTTCATCAAGCCTTTGAAAGGAGTCGATGAAAAGATTGCTCAGGATTTCCTCGAAAGAATAGCAGCTCAATGCTGTGAGCGACTTGCGCAAACACAAACTTCGGGACCCGGCTAATCAACATCTAGTGCCGATTATGAGAGAGCACCACCTTTCTGTGATGTCCTTGGAGGAGTACGAGCCAAACCGGGAATTCGTCGGAAGAAACTTCAATGCTGGTGAAATAATACAGCTGGTACTAAAGTCGCGGTCAGGACGATGGTTGCCGTTTGAGTACGTTCAAATGGTGATGATGCATGAGTAAGTATGCGCCAGCGATTCCGAAGGAAGGTCTGAGGCTGATCGCATCAGGCTGGCGCATTGCAAACAAATGAACCATTCCAGAGCCTTCTGGGCAGTGAGGAATCAATATGCCGATCAGATGCGAGGACTCTGGCAGCGAGGCTACTCTGGCGACGGTATTTGGGGCCGTGGCGCCCAACTGGGAACTGGGCAGTTCCAGAACAATGTTGCACTTCCCAATGAGCCGCTTCCAGAGCACCTCTGTGGCGGCACATATCGATCTCGCGGTCGCAAGAGGAAGATCAAGCCCAAGCTGTCCTACAGGGAGCAGAAGGAGCGTCGGATCCTCAAGAAGTTTGGCGCCAACGGTGTTGCACTTGGAGCGGATGAAGAAACCAAGGTCAAGCTGGAGGGCGGCAAGCGCACGCAAGCGAAACCTCGCGTGGCTGGAAGCGCCCGGGGACGTGAGTTGCGGGCAGCGGCAGCGCTCGCACGGTTCGACCAGGAAAAGAAGGAGCGCGAAGACGACATCAAATTCGAGGTCAAAGATGAGGACGACAGCGGCGAAAGCGAGTACGAAGACGACCCTGCGGACGTCAAGAACGAAGATGCCGTCGACATTGATGGAAGACCCATCACTGACGGTAAAGGTCGAGGCATGATCAAGGTTTGCGAGGACGAGAACCCGGATGATCTGGATGCTCAGAACGAGCTCCAGGAGTTGCAAAACTCAGTACAGCAATGGCGGCAGACACATCTTAATTTCAAACGCGAGGAGGACACCGCCGATGCTACTGCGCCAAACAACCGAGTGGGACAGCCCGCGCAAGACAATGAGCACTTTTCTCAAGCACCAAAGCAACTAGTATCGCCTCGAACCAGGATCAAGAAGGAGGAAGAGGATGCCGATCAGGTGGCCCCAGTTATCAACGCCATCAGTGCAGCCCCCGTAATCAAGAGAGAAGCAGAGGATGCAACTTGTTTATTAGCATCCCACCCTCCAACACCAGCGAATGACACAACATCGCAGTCAGCCACGGGAGAAACGAATCAGCCGAATACAGCGTCGACAGCAACGGCGGTGCCCACCGAGGGAGAAGCTGTCTGCGGAGTTTGCTCCTTTGCAAATACGGCCTTGTCGATAACGTGCGCTGTGTGCTCCCACGTATTGGACGCGGCGAGCGTGCCGAACGCCTGGCGATGCCGGAGCGCCGCGTGCCAGGGTAGCGAGTATCTCAACCCCGGCGATTTTGGAGTCTGTGGAGTTTGCGGACAGAGCAAGAAGCAAAATTGAATGTGACATGATACTTCTGGGTTGGGCAAGACTCGTGACATATAGTGCATTAGACAAACCGGCTTGTGGAGGCCAAAAACAGCATCGTGTTACGATTGTGTGTGGGGGTAAACCTCGGCAGTCAAGGGGGGGGGGGGGCGAAAGCAATGAAAATCATGAGATATGGAGCGATGAGCGCATGTTGATATCAAGTAGTACTGTCCGCCACCTGTCAATCGGTCAAGGAAGCGGGCTATATGGCTCGTTTCTTGGCAGAGTTTAGCCGGGGCCTCGGCCTGCGGGGATAGATTGGTCGTTTGTTATTCAGGGAAACAATGTGCTTGTTAGACTTTTAGCAATGTACCCAGTATATTAGCGTTGTGGAAATCGGATAAGTCACCGCTGCAGAACGGTCTGTCTGGTTGGCTCTCGTTCATTTAGGCTTGCACGTCACTTCCTCAAGTAGAGTTTACCGGTGGGTTCGTCTAAACAGCCGGCGGCAGCATACATAGTAGTTTAAGTTGGGAGGGGGGGCAGGCAATGAACACGAAACATGAAGGAGAGGGGGCGGAACCTGATATGTTGAAAAAAACGGCCGATCGATGGGAGGCGCCGGTACATTCGGGGCAAATATGACGAGGCAGGTAGTGGCCAACGGACGGAGTTGCCCGCGGTGATTTATCTGTCCTTCCAGTGGATTGGGCCGCTGCCGTCCCTACGGGTGGTCATGCACGGCAATTCGCGGTTCTCCGCGCAGGCTCATATCAACCGGCCACCGATTTAGGGGGGCGACCGAGCCCGGAAGCAAACAGGCCGTTTTTTTTTTTTTTTGTCCAGCCATCAGTTCGGAGATCACCAAAGGAGGGGCGAAGAGGAATCCCAGTACCTGAAAAGACCAATAAACGGGTAAAATATGATCAATCCGCATGGACAAACAAGTTGGCCGAGGAGCACAACAGGCCGCAGGGGGGCGAAATGTACAATTCAGGGATATGCTCGGGGCCTCGTTATATACTAGCACATCCTATGATCCTGTTGACCAGCAACAGCTTGTCAGCCACACTGGAAAAAGATGCCTGACCCCAGGCGCAGCATTACCAGCGGCAGAAGGGGTGTCGCAAGGCCAAGCGCTTCCCCTGTCGTTTGTGGATTATGATTTATTTATGTGGTTTGTGTTTTGGCGGCTGGAGCAAAGCACAGGACGACATCGTCTTACTCGGCCGGTGCCAGGTGGCCCCGTTCTTTTACCACCCCCCCACCCCCCCTTCCCAAAGGCCTTGATTGCGCGCGTCTTACCAAACAGAGCCAAGGAAAATTTGAGAAAGTCGAGAAGCCTTCTTCCCCTTGGCCAGCCAGTCAGCCAGCCATACAGTCATCCTCTGGGCCGGGCTCCATGTCGCACTGGTTTTCTCGAAGCCCAATGGGGGAGGCGGCCGGAGCGACCGCACGACTGCGGTAGGTGGTATTATCAACCGCAAGCAGTAGAAGAGTCGCACCGCCAGGGTAGATTCCCACGGGAACACCAGGGTGGGGTTGCCCCCACTGCATCGGGTTTCAGATGTATCAAAATGGCACCCATCCAACGTCTTGAACCCTGACGCGCAACTACTAGTAGCGGCGGTAGGTCTGCTGTCGTCCAATGAGAGGGCACGCGGCAGTACGCACGCACTGTCGCCGTCTGTAGTCAGTTAGGGCTACTCTCAAGAGACTCACGACCAAGCTTGGGCTGGGGGTTAGTGCGCACACGCACCCGTCGGCCTGGCTTGCTGGCCTCGTTTCACCTTTGCGACTTCGGGTGAAGGGTCGCCATGTCGATTGAACAGAGCCCCAACTGATCACCAAAACTTGTTCCTCGCATCCTCTTGACCCTCTAATTAGTGTTTTGCTTCTTCACCTCCCTTATTTTGTTTTCGCGCTGCTTCGGCGCCCTCTGACACGTAGTCCGCTCTTAGCCTAAACTTCGTCGTCAACTTGCACGCAGTGTTCTATTAGCCCTTCCTCCTGGCTGCTGCTGGGCTACTGCTGCAGGCCAGTTGCCATCCGCCGCCGCTGTTACCGATAGCGAAACGGAAGAACGTAATAATGGCTGGCCCCCAGTGGCCCCTAGTGACGGCGCTCTATTTGTGGTATAACCCCTGCAGCACGCACATTGGAGCTCTGTATCGAACCTCATGCGCCCAGCTGCCCCCCCCCCCCCCCCCCCCGAACAAGTGGAGTCAGCGATCTGAGAGTGGGAGCGATAGCACCTCCCTTGTAAGCCCCGGAAGAGAAACCTGGAAGACCTGGCAGAGGAACTTGGGATAGGTGCTTTGCTCGCAGCCTTTTCTCTTGGCAACAGCACTTGAGCATCCTGCCTTTCCTTGGTGGCACCTCGTGGTAAAAAGCCCCGGTGCCTGGCGCCCCCTTGAAGCCTACCACAGTAGGTATTGGGTAGTGTCATCGTGGCTGGATGTGAAGCTGCCCGAGTCCACTAATGCCAACGCTCCTCACACACTGGCACCGGGCCTGGGTCGAGTTTGGCGACAGTTGCAAATCGTTTCCCTCTCTCCTTGCAGCAAGGACACCACGGTGGCCCTCGCGCGGTTCATTCCAGTCCCGTCCTCGTCCCCGTTTGTCCGGCAGGACCGCAGGTTACAGGTCGCAAACTTGCAACCCGTCTTTCCCACCCGCTGCTTCGACAGGCGCAGTATGGCTGGCCGGGGGCCCATAATATCGATCGAATGGAGCGAGTCCATCATCGGGCCACCAGGGAAAAGAAGGCTCCCCTTGTCTGCTGATTGCGACATGGGAAACACGCTCTAAGATATGGGACTGGGGACCGGGGTTGACCATAAACTGCCTAGGCACTTGTAGTTTAGAGTAGGGAGGGGGGTGTGGGTAGTTTTGGTGGTGTGCTCAGGAAGGGAATCGAGAAGTCGAGTTGCGAAACTACTTAGTGGCTTGTCTGTCCACCTTCATGAAAGCCTCTCATCTTATATTCCCCTTAGCTATTTCCTTCCTGTGTGCAGCTTGAAGTTGTTGATACTTTATCTCCTTTCTTTCTCGAACAGAAAACACGCAACCGCTCATATTTGACAGTTTGCCTTCTTTCCTTTTCCCCCACGACCCCTTCAAACCGAGACGATCTGTGATCTGTTCCATTCATTCTCCCGAGGGGCCTCAACCTTTTTTTCTTCGTGCCCACTGTTCTGGACGACAACTCATATATCGAACATTTCCGTCACTCTCGAATCCTACTCCATTCCGCTTTACATTTGCAAGCACTTGAAGAGAATAAAAGTCGCCCAAACGAGTCCGCCAATCTCGAGATAAGATATATCATCTCAGACCCCGAGCTCGACTTACACCGAACACCTCGTCCGGAGAATCTCGCGAAATACACAACAGAGAGACCAACCCAACACCGCAAACATGTTCACCACGCTCGTCCACGCCTTTGTTCTCCTCCTCACCGCCACCGCGGCCCTCGCGGCACCGGCCGCAAGTCACAAGTGGCCCCGCTACACCGTCCCCCAGCAGCACTTCGAGGTCCTCAGCATGCGGAGCCTGGAGCCCGTGAACCCGGCCGCCATGGTGGAGGCGACCTGCATCGACCGCAACGCGTATGTCTCGCTCTCTTCCCCCTCCCCCTCATATGGGGTCTGTTTTGCTCTTTCTTCCAGCTCGCTAACACGCGGACCCAGTCACATCGTCTTCCACGACCAGAACGCCGCCGAGCTCGCCATCTGCGGCGGCATCTCGGGCTCCGTCGCCGCCTGCCAAGGCGCCCCCGCCACGACCGTCGGCCAGGCCGGCTCCGCGCGCTTCGAGCTCAAGACCACCGTCCCCGGCGCCTCCATCAACATCGCCAAGGCCAAGTGGGAGCAGTGCGTCCGCGCCGCCCGCGACAAGTGCCCCACCGGCAGCGTCCGCGCCGTCTGCGCCGGCGGCGCGTCCTCCGGCAACGTCGAGTTCACGCTGGTCAATTCCCAGAGCGTCAGCAGCGAGCTGTGAGACGCTGGTTGTCCAGATGGGAGGTTCCTTTTTGGAACTTTGAGACGGCGGTGGGTGAGGGGGTGAACTTTTGGGCGTGTGATTGTATTATGATTCTTCGGTTTTTGCTCCTCCCCTCCCGAGGGAGTCATCTTTTTTTTTCTTCATTCGTTTTTGATTCCCCCAGGGGTAAGAGTGCCTCTTACCCTGCCGGTGACATACCCCTGTCCCGGTTTTTCGTTCGTTATGATGATGATAGGCTGGGCTCTGAGACGAGTCAGGTGGGATCGACGATCTTCCCAAAGGTCGCATAACCTCCCCCGCAACGTATATACAAATACCACGAGAGCATGGAGCATCTCGCAGACCCGTACAAACATGTACCACTAGGAACCAGTCACAAATACAGAGCCACAGGAAAGGCCGAGCCTTCCAAACTATCAATTCATGCCACGTCCTTTTCTTGACGTAAAAAAGACAATGTCAAACATCATTAGTGGGGGTATCATAACGCCTCTCTGTCCGTGCCAAATCAGGTGACAAACACCCATGCCACTCCGAATTTTTCCGACTTTTCCCAAAACTCAAGTGCAAGTCGACCCCAGGTGGGCCCCTCCTCAAATACCGTACCGCGTGAAACACTCCTCGCGGTGCGCCTCGAGGCAGTCGAGCGCGCACACCCTCGTCCCGCACTTGATGCACCGCACGCGGCCCCAGTACCCGCACAGCTCGCAGAAGGTCCGCACGGGGTACCGCGCGGCGTCCTCGTCGCCCGGCTCGGCGCGCGCGTCCCAGAAGCTCAGCATCGGCTGCGCGAGCAGCCAGCGCAGCTCCTCGTCCGTCGGCGCCTCGGGCACCCGCGACGCGAGGAGGGGGTCGTTGTCGCCCGGGTGCGGGGCCAGCGCGGGCCCTTCGTACGGAGCCAACACCGGGTCGTCCGTCGGCTCCTTGGCCCCTGCTGTCGTCGGGTTACTCTCTCCGCCGGCGGCCGAAGGCGCAGGCGTCATCTCGACGTCCTCGGGCTCTGCGGGCGTCGGCTTGGGCGTTGAAGTCTTGGAGCGCTTTGCGGCGTTGCGTTTGGTGTGCTGGTTCGGGTGGGGGGGCTTGTTGGCCGGTCTGGGGGTGTGCTGGTTCGGGTGTGGTGCGGGGGCGTTGTCGGTGTGAGAGAGCTGGGCGAGGTAGTCGTCGAGGTGGTTGTGGAACGTCTTTTGGGACTGGAGGATCTTGCGAATGTTGGGGGTGCTCTTGTTCTGGCCTGGGGAAGGGGGAGGGGATGTCAGTCCACTGCTGCTGCTGCTGCTGCTGCTTGTGCGACGAAGCACAAAACGACAGACTCACCTCTAGACCCCTTGGCCGGGATGGGAATAGAGGCATCGCGGCCGCCGTCGCGGTCGAGGTGCTCAAGCTCTTTGCGGATCTTGGCCTCCTGGCGGACGCTGAGGTCCGAGGCAGACGGATTGGCCTTGCCGCGGGCGGCGCGCTTGCGGTTCGTGGGCTGGAGCGCGGCGGCGGCCGGGTTGACGCCCGTGTCGGGGACGTAGGCCCATCCCGGGGCGGAGGTGACCTTTGCGCTGGCGAGCTCGTAGACTCCAAAGTTGTTCATCTTTGGTTTGAGAGGGGGTTGACGTTGGAAGAGTGATGGATGGATACTTTTTTGGGTTGAAGTTTGGCGGGTCGCGTGCTGGAGCTGCTCAAGCTTGGAACTTTTTTTTTATTGCCGAATCAGAAAGGGCGACGTTGAATGGGCGGTTTCTGGCCAATGGGGTCGACGTGGTTACCGAGAGACTTACATACGTTTAGCGACTAGCTCTCGGAACGATGTAAGTCAAGTCTTGACCTCGACCTTGAATTCAACACCGGGCTCAAATATTGAATATCTCGAACTTGACTGTAAACAACCCTCTAAAGGGGCCGTAAACGTCACCTCATTGTGGTCTAACCTCGTAAGACGAGTGCGTCTTTCCGAACCCTCTTCAGTGGGCCATGAAGACACCCCAGACGTCCCCAGCATCCCTGAGCCGGAACCTGTCATGCCCAGCTCTGAGCTTCTGGCCAATGGGAGCCTACCAATGGCGTCCCGGCTAATCCCGCCCTTCTTTTTCGCTGCGCCGGCGCTGGTACCTGAGGTGCTGCACGCCGCAGCGGCACCGCAGAAACGACGTAACGAAGGGACTGGGGGGCGAGCTCTTCCCAGACAGTTACCTTGCCTGAGAGCACCGACCGCATCGGACTTGGTCTACGCCATTCTCCATCCCATCACCACATTTCCACAACAACAACCTACCTAAGCCCTTGACAACAGCTACGCACGCAGCTCGACCAATTGCCTCTGTCGCATCCAACCAACCTCACCTCCTGCGTGAACAACTCCCGCCTTTCGGCTGCTCGAACAGCTGCCGCCCCAGACGAAAACGCAAAGATGGCCTCCCGCCTCGTCACCCGCGCGATCCCCCGCGTCTCCGGCCTCCCCCTCCGCGCCGCCCGCTCTTTCCAGACCTCCTCGCCCCTGCGCGACGCCGTCGCCGCCCCTCTCCCGGCTCGGAAACCCGTCGGTGCTTTCCGCGGAGGGTACGTCTCACTAGCCCCCCCTCCCTGCCCGCCCATTATCCCAGCAGTCGTCTAGCCTTTCCAGCACGCGCTCAATCGGGGGGTGGTCTCGTGAGGTCCTCTTGGCGGGCATGGATGGCTGCTGGTTTCAGTCTTGTGCCGAGGGAAAATGGAGCACACAGCTAACCCACGGTTGCAACAGTCTCTTCGGTTTCTTCCTCGGCACCTCCCTCACTGGCGCCGGCGTCTACTCCTACATCCTCAAGGAATACAAGACCTCGAACGACCTCCTGTCGGAGGATATCTACGTGCGTTACTGCGTTTGACACATCCCTTCCCCAGTTGCCCCTGGGCTTGCCCTCCGTCCATGCTGTCACATTTCTTGCGTTTCTTCCAAGAGCAATGCGGGGGATACCGGTGGTACCTTTTACGTTATAGCAAACCATATTTCCCTTCCTAGCGGACTACCCGTCCAGTGCGCGGCGTGCTTGTTCTCTCCGACACTGTTCCCTCCCTACCGTTTCCTAGACCCCGTCATGTCCTCGGATAGTCAGAAACTACGAGAGCTAACCAGATCCCGGTCCTCCAGGCACTCCAGGCTGCCGTCCAGCGCCTCAGCAACTACGTCCAAGCATTGGAGGAGAAGATGGACGCCCTTGAGCGCAAGAGGAAGTGAACGGTCGTCGTCCCGACCAGGAGAGCGACAGGATGTAACTTAGGAGCGAGGGAGATGCCGTGGTAATGCGCGGGAGAACATGTGAGGGCGAACAGTACAAAAAAGAAAACCACAGCACAGCACAATGGTCACGACCGGTTCTCAAGCAAAACCATCAAATTCGTGAGGTACTTTGATCCGCAAAGCCGGATGCTCTGCGTCAGACATGCGGATGGATAATGGGCCTAGGTTGAGAGAAGGGCAGCAATGCATACCCCCCGCGATCGAGTCTCGTACGTTCATCATCGGTCCCCCAGACCTGGGTATCCGTGTGCCTTGCAAAAACTGGCCCGAGCTCGCGAAGCTCGGTCAATCTGGGGCGAAGGGGGGCATGCCGCTTAACCGTCTGCAAGACCATCCACGCGAGAATCCTTGCGCCCCTTCTAGAGCAGACAAGTCCTTTTGGGGGAGAAGACATCTGGCTAGCTTGGGAAACGGGTCTTCCAATCGCCCTGTAACATGCGGAAACCCATTTCATCCGGGCGATGGATGGTCCGGTACACTTAACCACGCAGCTTGCTACGAGACGGGTTTTGCCCGCGACGACCGTCTGTAGCGAACGATCCGAACAATCAGCCGCGCGCGCGCGAGGGGGACAGAAGCTGACGCACACGTTTTATAGTCTGCCACAAGCATCTACAGTGGCCCGCACGACAGGAAACGCGTGCGAGTACTATCGGGTGTGTTTGTGTTTCGAGTCGAGTCATAACGAGAACTACGAACGCTGGCACCCAGGACTCCGGTTCGGGACGACCATGACGCCGCTTCCCGGCGGAACAGTGTCGGAGCCGACGATGCCTTTGGCTTCTCGAGCCCCCGTTTGAGCGCTCGTGAAGTCCACCAATTCGGGCCACGACGGCGAAAAGCCGTGGGGGGAAGGGCGGCAGCGAGCGGGCTTTTAATGGGGTCCAGCTTCTTCTTCACACACTTCCCAGACGCTCGGTACCGTACGTACAGATGGGCTGACCGACTGGGCTCACCAAGGGCGGAAAACCCTCAATGGACCATGATAAGCGGTCAACGGTTTCGGTCCAGGGGGACCTCGACACCCGGGACGTTTTCCAATCGTCCCAAAAATCACCTTTCTTATTTTTATCCTTATTTTTTGGGTCACTCTTCAACATCAGTTTTCCTTACACCCCTACCAGGGCCAGGGCCAGTGTGTATGTGCGTGTTGGGGGGGGGGGGGGGGGGGGGGGTGTGACCTTTGGCTGGGGCTTTTCTCGGCCGAGTTTCAACAGCTGTCGTTGGGGGCCTGAACCGCACCTTCGAACGAAACATGTTCGTGACGTTGCCCTTTCCTCGGTGCTATCTCCAGGCCCGAGCCGCATTTGCTGTTGCTGACAACATCGTCTGCTCCGGTTGGGCGGGGTCTCTGGGCCAAGGGGAATGAATGATACACTCGCAGGGGACTGCGGCTCTCGTCGGTCAGTAAGGTAGACCAGGCATCTATTGCTTGGGCACTCTTGGGTAGCGCCAGTAGCAGTGAACGAACACCCGTGCCGACTGGCCCTCTGGGCATAATCTTCGGTGGACACAGTGAACGTGTCGGTATGTGCCCAAGATCTTGTGCCGTCGACCTCGTAAAAGCTAGCAGCGGTGCCTCAGCAGCAGGACTGGCGATATGGTCAATGTGTTCAGAACTCGGGTGGCCACACGGATTCAACGTTTATGGGGGGCCCATCAACGAGAAGCCTATTGCAGTGTCGGTGAAGGTATTCACACGGGCGAAACTTGACAGGTAAAGCCCCAAAGGTAAAATATGAACAATCGTTATTAAGGTAGACACATAACAAACGCACTAGTGGTATAGGTGGTTTATGGAAAAGGACAGATTCTCCTCCCATGTAGCCCGGAACGCCGCTCCTCGTCAAGTCATCAAAGGCATATACGCCCTCCCCTATTCACCTCCTGCCCTTAGCAAAGGCCTCGACCTTGCCCATGAGGCTTTTCAACCCCACGCCTCTCTCGCAGTTGCTCTCCAGCCAGACCTCCATCTTCTCCCGGACGCTACGCATGCTCTTGAGTACCGGCATACGTGCGCCATCCTCAGCGGCAACGTAAGACCCGGGGTTGAGAAGTATATCGAAGCACTCGCCCCAGATCTCCGTCTGCCAGTAGCGCTTCAGACTCTCGCGGACGCGGTACTTGCGTCCGGCGCCGATGCCGCCCTGATCGCAGCGCACCGTCTCGATGTACTTGCCAAAGAGAAGGCAGTGCACGATACCGGCGAGGCCGTGGTAGTCGATCTGCCACGTCCACGGACGACCCTCGCGCATCTCGGCGCAGTCCTGCGCGCTGGTCTTCCAGTCTGCGATGAAGCCGACGTCCGCCTCGAAGTTGCGCATGTCGATGCCGCGGCCGAAGTCGATGAGGGTCACGCCCCGGGCGTGCCAACCGCCAGTCCCATCGGCGCTGTACTGCGACGACAGCGGCTGGTCGCCGGAGCCGCTGTCCAAGCGGAGGAGACAGTTGTCCACCTTGAGGTCGCCATGGAGGACGCTGCGGGCATGCAGGGCCTCAACGGTACGGAATAGCTCGATAGTGAAGAACATGGCCAGCTGCTCGTCCATAACGGCGGATGGCTCGGCGCGGAAGAAGTTGACGACGTCGAGAAGGCTCCCGTGAGGGTGGTAGGGAAGGAAGAGGAAGCCTTCATCCTTGTAGAGATGGAACTCGTGGGCGTACGAGATGGAGGCAGCAGCGCGGTGCTGAGGACCCAGACGTATGTGGGCAAGACGCATCATGTGGAACTCCCACGGCGTCGGGGGAAGTTCCATCTTAAGCGCCTCCAAGGGGCTACGGTGATTGACGGCAAATGCACCCTTGCCCATGACCACAACGCCATCCTCGTCCTCTTCCTCCTGGTCGGCAGACGAGTTCTCGACAAGGTAGACAGGGGCAAAAGCACCTGCGCCGAGCTCCTTCCGGATGGTGTATTGGGTATCGACGTCGGGGAACTCGATGGCGACCAAAGCACATGCGTTGCTCATCCTGTCCGAGCCACCTTTGGCCGCCTTTGTCATGGCTCTGGCAAACTTACGAATATCATTGCCCTTCTCGTACTTCTCGTCTCTGTGGTCGTAGAATCCGGGGTACGAGCCCAACGAGGGCTGCATCTTGGCGAGGATCTCGCTTCTCACGGACTCGTCGACCGGGTTGCATTGCAACTCCTTGATGATGGGGCCCTTGAAAGGTTCCGGCTTCGCCGAGGCAGATTTCGCCTTGCCGAGGAGAGGCTGGGCAATCTTCACTGGCCGAACTTCACTCAGAACCTCTCTCAAAGGGCTGCTCCCGGGCTCCTCCATGTAAGGCTCTTCCTCGTCAATGGTAGACTCCATATCGTCGCGGCACGGGGTCTCGTATTTCGCCTTGCGTTCTGTAAACGCAAGCGAAGATTCAGTTCTCTCCGTGATCGGTGTCATGAAGGGGAGTCGGTTGTTAGCCATCTCGACCGGGTCCCTATACGGCCTTGTTCTGGGCTCATAATCCTCTGGTGGTATCGGGACGAACATGGTTTTGGTTCTGGGCGGGTAGTCTTCGTCTTCCTGGTCCTCATCCTCCTCATCCTCTTCGTCTCCAGACTGGCCGTCGTACTGGGCTTCTGTTTGCTCCTCAGAAACAGGACCCGTCTGCTCGGCGTAATTCGGGTCCATTAAATCAGAAACTTGGGTGTTGTCAATGTCGGGCTGTGTTGCATCCTCGTTGAGAACCGGAACATGCTTGCGGGTAGAGAAATCGGACCACTCGCTGATGCTCTTCACATCCGAGGTTTCCTCGTCTGCTTCGTCGGCGTCCTCAGCCATGTCCACCTGGCGTGTCATCATGGTGCTTTCTGCGTCAGTTGTGTAGTCGCCGTCCGTCTCAAAGTCGTCGTCATCATCGCTCTCCTCTTCATCCTCCTCTTCTTCTTGAGGGTTAGACTGAATAGGCTGATTGAAAATCTCATAGATTTCGTCAGTTGCAGCTCGAGTGTGAAGTGTCATTGTCGGCTCAGCCGTGTTTCTCTTCTTCAGCTTTGGCCTGGATGGTGAGTCCAGATTGGCTTTGACTACAGGTTTGTTAACAACGATAAGGTGCGTATGGCGCAGCGCCATTAACTTACTGACTTGGGTCTCGTTGACCTCCATGACCTTCTTCTTTTTACTTCTGCCCTCCTTCTTGTTAATAATGGCGCCATTCTCATCCATCATGACAATTTCTGTATGGACAACCAGTCTCTCCTGCACCTTCTGACCGAGGTCATCGACGATGGAAGGCTCCGCATCCATCACCTCAGGCGCAGCCTCCTCTGTCAGTGGCTCGTCATTCCAGGATACATCCAGCCAGCCCCGATTCATGGCCCAAACCTCTTCGAAACCGAGCTCCGAGCCGGGTTCCTCAGGTGTAGGGTAAATAGCTTCGAGACTGACAAAGATCTGCTCCTTCTTCCCGCTGACGGGGTTCACAACTATTTGGTTTTTTGATGGCACAAGAGTGATGTGGGACTTGGACATTTGTGCCCGCGATGATCGCGATTGCTGTCGCGATTTTGATTGCAACTGAGACTGAAATACAAAAACGCCATAAAGCCATACATTAGTCCTATAATCATCAACATCTGGGCAATGGGAGGCTTAAGCGAAAGTGGTGCTTACCGTATCCCTGAAGATGGCCATCTTCGGAGCAGTGCTCTTCTTTCCTCCCGCCTTCAACGTCTCTCCCGCCCACGGCTTGGGCTCCATCACGTTCTCCTTCTTCCGGTCGCTCAACGAGCCGATGTTGTCCCATCCCTTGGATGTGGGCCCACGCGAGGCCAGTGCCGGTGGCGCGGAGTCAGTGTCTGAAAAGATGGACATCTTGGCCTTACCCGGCTTGGGCGCGGCACCGCCGACACCTTGGCTGGGGCGAGGCGCCTGGGGATCCGCCGTAGCAGCCGCGCGAGCAGCGGCAAAGGGGTCAACCTTGGCAGCCAGGGCAGGCCGAACGGTAGGTAGTGCTGGTGATGAAGGCGCCTCGGCTGCGTCTGGCTGTTGGGCGAGCCTCTGCTCAAATTCCTTGAACTTGCGAATCAAGCGCTGGACGGGTCTCGCTTCCCGCTCGATACCAAGCTTGTAAACCTCCTCCGCCTGGTTCCATCTGCCTGCACCTTCGAGCCATGCTGCGTACTCTTCGTAGAAAAGGGCTAGTGTCTCTCCGATATTGTGGCGCGACAGGAAGAGGAATGTCTCCCGAGGCGAGTCAGAGAAGAACTGGATGTACAGCACCCACATCTTGAGATATCTAGGGTCGTTCTTGTATTGCGATGAACCGATAAATGTCTTGGTCGCGCGCTCTAGTAGGGTGTGAAGTTGAGACTGCGGTGTGGCTTGCGCCGATGGGTATGCATCGAGGGTCCAGCGCACATAGCGGTCGAAGATATCGAGAGGGTCGTCCGACTCGGAAATGTTGCGTATTTCCTCCTCGTACTCGGCTCTGATACAGTCGTTGACATTTTTGGTGTCAGATGGTGTTGGGGTGTCCAATTTGTGCAGAGGAGAGGGCGAAAAGAGTTCGGCCAGCTTTTTGGCAGAGCGTCCGCTCGGCAGCGCTTGAATGTTTTCTTTTTGCGCTTCGATCACGTCGAAGTTGATAAGGTCGTCAGAGGCTGCCATGGTTAGTATTGTTGCGGCGATTCGCCGTCGCGTCTCCAGGTAAAGAGTTGCTGGAGTTTGTGCGTCGGGTTTGTCGATGTCTAGATTGGTATGAAGCAACTTCTAGACCGAAGTTCAGTGTTGTGGTCTGGTGTTGACTACCTATTGATAACGGATAACAAGTTAATCAGGGGAGGGGTGTGGGTCGTTGTCAGAGCAACCCAGCACTCGCTTATGTAATGAAATGGGGTCTCTCAGAACCATCATGACTCGTTGACATATAGTGTTAATGCCCAACGAACTTGCTGGATCTTCCGAAAACACTGCAAATTAAAGCCGAAACGACCAGTCAGTAAGAATGAAAGGAGAGTCAATAAAAAGGAGAATGATGAAGGCAAGGTCTGCTAGATCCGTTAAAATGTCTATGTGAAGTTGCCGTTGAAGATCCGGGATGGGCGTGCTGCGTCGAATCACGTGACATCAGACCATGAATCAACACACATACGATCACTTAAATAGCATGATGGGTCTTCTTCCGCAAGCCATGTACCCTTACATATAAGAAATCTGACCAATCTCAGGTCTCCTTTCTAAGAGCTTATATGGCTTTCAGGTGATCTCAACTCCATTGCCACTAATAAGATTCTCGGATGACTTGATGACATGTATAGCTCTTGGCATAATTCGGGGGCACCAAACAGACTGTGGATATGCGCCGAGAAATGCATACCTACGCCTTTGGTCTCCTCTGTCATCTTGCGACAAGGTAGTGGAAACTCAACTGTATCGACCTGAAGGGGCAGGCCCGGATTGAAGCTGTGGTTCGGCAGCTATCCGAATGGGCGCACATTCTCTATAGTGTCGTTGAGAATCTATTCATAAGATTGCGGTTTTGACGACGAGCTTTGGATAAGATTCTTGGCGGAAGTGAGCAAAATAGCGATTCAAAGTGTATGTCTGTATTGGTGGGTGCTTCAAGGTGGCAGAGAGTGCGCGAGATGAGATACTGATACAAGGTAGGTAACATATCTCGATCGCTGGGTCACTTCAGCTAAGGGAAAATAAAGAGACGCGCCCTATTAAAACCCATCCAGAGTGAGAATGAAGAAGAATGCACGTACCAAAGCAGTTGTATGGTGATTTTTGACATTAACGACTTGGCAATCAAAATCAAAAGCGGCATGTCATGTCCTGTTGTCAGCTGATACACTTGACCATAGTCTGTACGGCAAAAATGAAGTACGTCTGGCGTTTGATGAAGAATGACTCCAAGTATGCTTAGATGTACTTGAGATGGAACGTAAATGTTTAGATATTATGGACCATTTGTAAAGAAAACGACAGTACTGCCTTAAGTTTAGCCTGGGAATAGATTGCATCTTTCCTCGTTCTCCCCCGCCATATCAGTAGTAGTAAGATTACTACAGGCTGAGAATTCATGCCTCCGATTATGCTCAGGAGTTGGGTGCTCACAGCCGTCTTTGATAGAATCTAAGATAACGTTTGCCTGTATCTTCCGTAGCTCAAAGATTCGCTTCGACAACAACCAACAAGCACTGCTTCATGATTTTTAATATTCACGGCCATGAGACAAACCAGATTGGGAACCGATAAGAGATGACAAAACCCTCTATCCTTATTTTAGGTCTATCAAGTAATCCTTCATAACCGCTTAATTTATAATTCTATTCCATCTTCGCACGCTCATGAAAATACAAAAAAGAAATGCTTGCGTTAAACCAAATCCAACAACACATTGCTTCCCCAATGCCGTTCAGTCGACGTACTTGGGAAGGGTTGCCATCACGCCGTCCTTAGAAATCAGCTCCATAGCCTTGGTGACTTCGTTGATGAAGCGTTCGTCGCCTCGCAAGTCGTCACCGAACAGCACCTTGACGCTAAGGAGGTGACGGGGGTCGTTACCGCCGGCCTTCGCTAGGGCCTGTAGCTCCTCCCGCATCGGGTCGTCGACCTCGAAGGCGTTGCCCGCGTCGTCGACGCCGTTGAGGTAGAGGAACCAAGCACCGGCGACAAAAGACAGACGACGCAAGGGGCCCGTCGTCCAGATCTGCTCAGCAATGGAAGGCATGATAAACTGAGGGATCTTGCCCGAGGCGCCCAGGGCAACACGAGGGATTCCGTCCATGATGGTGGGGTTGGAGAAACGTTCCATGAGGGTGTTGCAGTACTGATCGATGTCGACGCCGTCGATCTCGGGCAGCAGGGGCTTGACCTCCTGCTGCATCATCTGCCAGATGAACTTGCGGTAGGTAGGATGCTCCATGACCTCATGGACGTACTTGAAGCCGGCAAGCTGTCCCGGGTAGGCCATGGCGGAGTGGCTGGCGTTGAGCAGACGGAGCTTGTGCTTCTCAAACTGCTCGACCTCGTGCACGCCCTTGACGACCTGCACGCCGACCTTCTCAAAAGGCGGGCGGCCGTCGCAGAACTTGTCCTCGATAACCCACTGCATGAAGGGCTCGGTGACAACAGGCCACGCGTCCTCAATGCCAAAGTTGTCGGACAACGATTTGATGTCGTTCTGGGACGTGCTGGGGGTAATGCGGTCCACCATGGCGTTGGGGAAAGCACCCTCCTCGGCGATCCACTTGGCGATCTCGGGGTTGCGGAGGCGCGCAAACGACTCGAGCATGTGACGGGTGATGGAGCCGTTCTTCTGCATGTTGTCACAGGACATGACGGTGAAGGGCTTCAGGCCCTGCGCGTGGCGCCTAGCCATCGCGGCATAGAGAAAGCCAAAGGTGCTGATGGGAGCGTTCTCGTTGGCCAGATCGTGCTGGATGTCGGGGTGCTCAGACTGCAACTCGTGGGTGTTCTCGTTGTAGTAGTAGCCGCTCTCGGTAATGGTCAGGGACACAATGTGCGTGTCGGGGTGAGCCATCTTGGCAATAACGGCCTCGCGGTCGTCCGGCGCGTAGAGGAACGAGTTGATGCTGCCGACGACATTGGCGAAGCTGCCCTTGGCAGAGCGCTCAATGACGGTATACAGATGGTCCTGAGCGACCAGGACGTCGCGCATAGCGGCATCGTTGGGTCGCAGACCGACACCGCAGATGGCCCAGTTGCGCTGCTCATGCTTTTGCATCAACTGGTCGATGTAGACGGCCAGATGAGCTCTGTGGAAGCCGCCCACGCCGACGTGGACGATACCCTCCTTCACGCCATTGCGGTCGTAGGAAGGGGTTTTCACCTTCAGCTCTCCCTGCTGCGAAGAAATCAAAGATAGGTTGTTGCTGTTGAGCTTGAGGGATTCCGTGCTGTGAGGCATTCTAATCACTATGAAAGGCTAGATGGGAAATGTCGTGCTGGGCAAGGTCAGGAGAAGCTGTGAGTTGAATGATCACAAACGCAGCTCACCGCCGGTTACCCCTGACGGCCGTCCTTTTAAGATGGGCCGGGTTAAGTTCGGTCAAAGAGATTTCGGAGCACGTACCACGTTGTTGAGAATTTCCAAGCCTTGATGGATCCATATTTCAGGTTCCCCTGTGTTGGTGGTGGCGGAGGAGGGTCCCCTTTTTTTGGATAAACTGGGGCCCCGGTGGCGGTTCCCTGGGTTCCGGCCAGCCGGCCAGACCTTGGACTGGGACAAGAGGCGGTCTAGCTTACCAACGAACTTGTTGTGGAGTTTGCCGCATCGGAAAGCGACGAAAGGACATAAATAGACATGGGTGAAGGCAAATAAGGTCTGGGCGCTTGGCACTCGGCAAGTTGAACAAGGCGAGCAAGGCGGGGAACTCCACGCAGTGACCCGTTGAAAAGAAAGAAAATTGGAAAAAAAAATTGAAAAGAAACTTCAAGATCTTGCTCAATGGCAAATCACGGCGTGTCTGTGAAATGAGTGCCCGGAGCCAAATGGCTGATGATCTGAGCGTCTTTTTTATTGTTGAGAAAGACGGCTAAGCGTGCTCGAGACACTCAATAGAAATAGAGTTTTCTTTTTAGGGACCATGTCTGATAGTCCCAAAAGACTATTGGCCGATATCGCAAGTGAGTGGTCACGCGGCACACGCAACTCGGTAGGACCACATAAAAGTCTAGGACAGCACTCGTATTCCCACATCTCGAAACGCGAACGTTTCTTGGGGGCGTTCGAGTTTGATCGCCCTCTCAGAAGGCAAGCACGCGTCTATTTATGTTGAGTTGTCTGGGAACACGATTGTCAATAGTATTACACTAGGTGTTTGGTAAAAAATCAATCAAAATGAGCGAGACCAATATATGCATATATACGCTTGGTCCCTGGCATTGATTAAAGCGAATCTGGTCTTATCTGATTTGACCAAGGTTCAAGAATAGCCGAGATCAATCTTGGCAGTTTCCATACGTTTGTCCTACAGCTTAAATTGAGGCGCCAGACATTACTGGACCTGAAAAATGCATTTCGTTGAAGACCTGAGATATAATATGTCACGATAACCTCATGTATTTCCACTGTCTGTAACAGCTCTGTCAGGTGCTGTTGCACGTGACGTTTCACATTCACTTGCCTATATATAGGACCTTACTTTCGTTACTTCTATTTACTTAGAACCAAGCCTTTTAGACCTCAATTCCCATATGCCCTGCTGTGTGCTCTAACTCGTGACATAATAACTGATGCTGACGCTGAACCGCAGTCAAATTGCTGCAACTACGACCAGTATATTATCACGACAACAATGTAAATGTAATGAAGACATCGTATCTATCACTCAAAAAAATATTGCATCGCAAAGTCAATAGCGGCCATTTCTGGGCCGGTCATGAAATAAGAGAAGGCCTCGGTCTACGATGGTATGCGTTAGTACGAAAGTGAACTAGAAGCCGTTGAAGACCGTTGCCCGATGTCTCAACGTCTACGCCAATCACAGTGCAACTACTGCCATGAAAAGGATGAGCCTGAATGGATAGCTTTGATGTCTCAGCAAGATAAATGAAAGGGAGTTTTGCTCTCTGAAGCAAGTGGACAGCCACTTGCGTCACTCTTCATCAATGCAGCTTGGGGGATCACCTGGTGCAATTCAGTTCCCTCGGTCTACAATCTTTCTATCAAAATCAGTTTTCCAACAGGTTGAGCATAGGACGACGAATGATTACGAGGCCGAAGGAAGTTGGTTTACAGTATCCCGAATCATAACGCTGTCCCTCAGCGTCGCTCTCCGGATCATCTAAGCGCGTCCATGTATTCATGACATCAATAACTAGAACGTGTATGCGGTCGGTCGGACTCAATTAGTGAACATAGCAACTTCATGATTCCCGTCTATTCAAACATTGAGCAAAGCCAAAAATGGTCTGTGGTCCTCAAAGTAGTAAGCTTCTGCTCGACTTGGTTGGCGTTCAAGCGATTTCAACGAAAAACGGTGTCGGCGGCTTTTCTTTCACTGAAATGTCTGCTAGGCTGATGTAACTGACGTGGCGGTTGAAACGGACGATCGGGATGTCGTTGCGTTGTCATGTCTTGATGCATTTCGTCCAGCAGCTGACCAATGAGACACAACATTATCAACTCCATTTGGGCTGGTTCATATTAGTTGTTATTGCTGTAACCCGAAATTGTCTCAAGACTACAGCCTAAAAGGAACACTGCCTCTTTGGTACTTACATGAGAATGGCGCCATTCGCCTACATCCGCCGAAGGCTTGGCCCTCTTCTCTCTCTTGGTTCTCTTACATTTCTTCTTCTACAGTCTGCACAGCAATTGGTGTCTCCCTACGACGCCTCACCTTTGCCAACGCAGCAGCATTGCACAATAATCTATTCAAAAAAATGTAGAAACAATGCTATGAAATTCTCCACATGGATTCTGCTCCCGGACTCCCCTTCTTCATAGTTCTTATGCGACTTTGACACCGCATGCCACGAGTTAGAGCACACAGCAGAGCATATAAGAACAGGATCAAGAAAGGCGTATGCCTATGAAAGTAGAGATCTAAAGGAAAGGTCCTTTATATAGGCAAGTTATGCGAGTAATGAGTAAAACGCCGCGTGATATAACACATGATGATCCACCTGATAGGTGCTATGTGCAGCTATCGTGACACCACATTTGTTAAATAACATGTTGCGTGGAGACATCTGCTTCTGCAGTTAGAGCATGCGAGTATCATACGTGCCGAGGGGAAGATGAAAATTCTCAACAAAGACTGCATTGCAAAGCCGATTTCAGCGACACAATGTGGGCTCGCCGGGTGAGCTCTGGTTAAGGCTGCCACTGGAAATGCAAGGAAGCTTACCTTGATGGGTATCAGGCAGCCGGAACATCTCGCATGCCCCTACTGTCATTGTTCCTATCTTCCGAGACGATGTAATTAGATACTGTATTGTCAACCGAGTTGCTCAGATAGCGAAGATATCTGAGTTTAATTTGCAAATGACCTTCGCAGATTCTTTGATATCATTAGTGTGTCTGTTCCGATCAACCCACTGCGTCCATATGAACGAATTGAAAACCGTTGACCACGTCCTGTATACGGGTCCATCCATCAATCTCTTGGTTCCATCCACACGTAGCAGACCATGAGGTGAGAGGCAGTGGTCTTCCCTCGAGTCTTCGTAGAATATCAGCCTCTCGGCGCGCCCCCATCTGCGTATGCTCGGCACACTCTACGTGCATGTGGCCGGCACAGCTGGAATCTGCCCTGTATGCAACGGTTCACGCTCTAGCTCGACTATAGAGGAAAACATAGGTGGGGTTAGGTGAGAAGGATAGGTTGCAGGACTTTCCAAACATAATGCCTATCCCAAAGAGTCCTACTGACAAGGTCCGACTGATAAGGTCCGACATCGAGCCGCTGCTTTCAGTCTCGCCTGCGTCGTCGTCAAAGGCTTTGTATAGCATCCGTTACCAGAAGCCTACTCGTTAACTGAACAACAATATCCATCCTCGTTGTCACACGCCACGCCTCGATCTCCCTGCATCTCATTCGGCTCAACACGAGCTCACTGTCGGCATGACGGGCCTGGGGCCAGTTACAGACAACGGGATGGCGCCATGAAAACGACCTGAACGCAGTACAATGATCGACACTTCTCGCACTAACGTAAAAAAACATTTCATCCCTCCTAGTGGCGGAGCTTGTTCCTATTCTAAAGCTCTCCTAGCTCAAAGCACACCGGAAGCGGGTGCTCGGCAAACTCGCAACTGTCAATGTCATATCCCACTTGTGAAAACGCGCCAACGTCGAACGGACTAAGCACATACTTGCAATTTACTGATTTTGAGGGGACTCGGAAAGCGTAGGCCTGTTTTCCTCGTTGTGAATCCGGTGAATCTTGCACTTTCAATCGTGATGTCACACTTGGCTTTTTACTCGCTCGAGTCACGCACGTTTTCGGAGCCCCGCTTCTTCGATGAAATGCTCATTGTCCGTGTTTAACTTCCCGTCAACATACTTTGGGCAGGTTGGCATTGGCTTGCACGCTGCGACGTTGTCAGGGTCCATTAGCGATTCGAGAGTAAGCGAGGTTGAGCGCATCATTAGAAGCGCTGCTCATTCGAAAAGAGACTTTGGTCACTTGTGTGGGATCTTCTACTGATTACCTTCCCCTCGTGCTGACCAACTGGGTCGTCGGAGATGAGAGGTAACATAACCACAATGTCCCCTGTCGGACTTGAGCCGTCCATGTGAGCGTCGCTGCCTCCTTTCTACCCCATGTCAATACGTGAGATTCAATAACTATATCAGCAGCCACTAAGGATATATGTTTACAATGCCATTCCTCTAGGTTGTACACTATACTACTGTGTGTTGAGTTGTGTATAGAAGGCCTCCAAGATTATGAATGGTTAAACTGTAAGAGGAAACGCCCATCCAATGATTGGTTCGCTTCATCAATGGTCTAACAGCTTATCATCGCAGCAGGGACTGTCCCGAAAAGATGTGGCAAGCAATCGACGCACCTTAGGCTTTGCGACGTCACGCCCATCGAGTCTGAACGTTCCTTTTGCAAAGAGCCCGACGTCCTCGGACGCGACAAAGTTCATCCCGTCAGCTCTTTGTCAAACAATGAGTACTGAGTGCGTAAACGACATTACTCAGGCAAGGGTCCGAGTTGCCATCTCATCTCATTTTGGCCGGGTCCGTGTGCGCAACGACGTGGGGTGATCCATGGGCGGATTCTCGGCGACACCTGCAGGCTGGAAGCATGGTTTTCTGGCCCGTAGAGGGCTCACCATGGCTCATCCCGATTGGGAATTGGGTGGTATTGCCGTTGCCGGGCGCCGCGATTTGCGCTGTCCCGGTTTGATGAACATGATGCGCGGTGATTTTCCGAGAAAGAAAGAAAAAATTGGGTCGACGGGACCCGACTTCGCCGTTTAGAGAGATCCGACGAGAAACATCAAGAAACGTGACTCTCGTCGACAAAGGCAGAGTCCCCAAGCCCGCATGCTCCCAGCGATCAAATGTTTGCGTTAAGTATGACCAGTAGTAGACCATGCGATGAGCAGAGGCGCAGTTATACGCATCGAGTATCCCTTCTAAACCGGACCCGTGCAATCCCACGTGCGCGCACCAGATGGTAAAGGACTAGTGCAGAGACGACAGGAACGACAGGATATATGGGCCGGCGTCGAGCACTGCCTTTGAAGATGAGTCCGGCCCGGAGGGGCGTCGCCAACGCGCGGAGTCGAGGCAAAAGCATCCGCAAGCGAGAGCCAAAAGCGCTCGAGCACGCCGGACCGTGATACTTGGAAAGGAGGAGAAAGATTTTGAACAAAAAAAGTTTCTTCCAGATGAAGCAAGAAAAAAAGCAAAAACGAGATCGCAAACAAAGGGCAAGGAGTGATGGCGAGGATTTCGTATGGGTCAAACGCTGGCCAGAATCCAGAATGCAAGCTTGTTTCACAGTCGTGCGATGACGACGTACGTTTGGTGCGAACTTGCAGCGGTGCTGGACCCTGCGTCCCCCTTCCTCCCCCTTTCGCCGGGGCAGCTCGGAGACTTTGTAAGCAGATGCATCCCATCCCCTCCTCTCCCATCCCATACCAACCGTCTGACCGATGACACTAGCATCTCCGCCGCGACATGGCAGCTTCCGCCGTTTTAGGCATTTAAACTAATAATTATCCTTAACCCAGTGCCTTTTTGCCCAACACCAGTCTTGCAGGACGTATCGGATGAGCTGTAACCGGATCTCTTTTCCAACCTTCTGTGTGCCCTTTTATCCATCAGACGTCGATGAAGCTTGTGTAATGCAGATGAGTGAGCATTGGGATGACGGAATGGAGGCCCGCTACGATGCCCTCGCTAGTGGGGGGCTGAGTCTTGCTTCTTCCAGAGACGGCCTTCCGAGTCAGCGAGACGTTCGATGATGGATGGATATGAGCATCAGAACACACGCATCACGTCCCTTCCCCGCCAGCGACGTCAAGAACATCCAAAACGGCCGTGGAGCAGCAGCCTCGGCTTTGAAGACATTCTCGTTGGTCCCTGAAGATGTCTTGGCGTAGACGCGGTTGGGCAGAAGAAAGCCCGTTCAACGAACTCCTGCGCGTTACGAAGTCGTCTCAGAACGTGGCCCGTCTGAACGTTTTGGGCTGTCGGGAAGCGAAAAGGAGAGGAGAGGATGAGCCGTCGGAGGTTCGCCGTCGCCCGATGCATCTGGACGGTGGCGGCTAGACAAGCGAAAAAAGGGGAGGAGCGACCCCAGGCACTTACTTGCCCAACGGTTATGTATATTCGTACCGAGTACCCATACATTACCTACTGTGCTATGCATGGTAGGTAGGCAGGTACGAATACACATGTACATGTACGGATACACCAAGGATTGGTCGTACCAAGGGCCTGAAACGTGGTTGTAGCCCCGTTTTCGTCTGGACTCCTGCCCACCTTTTCGATACATCCCGGCAACACCCAACATCTGATGGGGCATGATATGGGCGACCCGCCGACCACCCTACCGGCCATGCGACCGATCATTACTGTCTAGGTTCCCTACCTATGCACGATCACTACTACTACTCTTTGTCTGTATCCGTACAAATATGCGTACCTCCAAACCCAAAACCGAATCTCCTCCGTACTCTCTGGCCAACCCCACATGCTCTGCCACTCGCCTACTGCCTATATACTACGTACACACAGGCACACAGGACACCTCCGTCTCCACCGATCACTCCACCCTCGCGACGACTTTCGTTCCAGATGATCGTCGGGGCTGTGGAAGGGTATCTGTGCTGGCCCAGAACGCTGCAGGAAACAGAGGCAAGAAGAGCCGCCTACCGTAGTAACGCCCCCTCCTCGCCAGAAAAAACCTGGCATCACATCCCTGGACAAGGCAGGCACACAAACGAGGCACGACTGCCAAGTCTGCACGCTTGGTTCAGGCACGGGCACCGCGTTCATGGGGCTCCCTGGCCTCTACGGCCATCAGCCCTGATTGGACCACTCGCCGTGCTCTTCGTCAACCACACACAAACCGTGTAATGAGCTACGCACGACGTCCACCATCACCCGCCCTGCCCATCCATACCATGTGCATCCGGTACCCCTTGTCGAAACAAGCTCTACCCTGGAAGCGGCTCCCTCTTGTCATCGCCCCAAGAGGAGAGGGCGTGATGTGATGTGATGTGAGGGTCGGCTCGAAATAGGAAAGCAGTGGGGAGAAATCAAAGTAAGCATGTATACCAACTTAATAGACTCGACCTTTCACGCAAAACCCGCAGGCCTCCCTGTGATCTTCCCGTTTGGATCGCTCGCTCATACTTTCCTTCCCGTTCGATTTCCTTGAACTTATTCTCTTCTCCAAATATCACCCAGCCGGTCTGTTTCTTCCATCGAGAGACTCTCCTCTTGTTCGTTTCTCTTCCTTCCAACGGTGCTGGACACATTCTAGACTTCCCTTTCGCCAAACTATACTAATCCAAATTCGACGCTTGCCGATTTTGGTCTTCGACTCTTTTATTTCTTCTTCTTATTCTCTCCCTCTGACTATAGCAATCATGTCTTCTCCCATGAGAGCCTTGATCGCCTCCGCCATGTTGGCCATGGCGAACGCTCAAGGTGTCATTATCAAAGCACAAGGCCCCAGCGGCCCAGCCGGTGCTGGCCTCCTAGGTAAGTCTTTTTTATAAGATGAAGGACGGAATGTCCATTCCCCATAGGAAAACAATAAATCTCACAGGTATTGCGTAGTCGACCCCACAAAGGCAGACGCCAACATCATCAACCTGCAGGAGATTACCCAAAACGTTGTCAACGAGTGCGGCCGCACCATCCTCGCAGGCAACATCGACATTGGCGAGGCGACGGAGGATCAGCTCGGCAACAAGACCGTCACCCAGGTCACCAAGGGCTCCAATGTCGACATCACCATCGCACAAGTCAGCGGCGACGGTGCCGGCCCCTACACGTGCGATCTTGACCCGACCAGCAACTCTATCGGAGCCACTGGCCAGACCAAACTTGCCGTCAAGGAGGCCAAGGCGCAGAACGGTAACATCAAGCTCACTGTCACGATGCCCAAGGACCTGGCTTGCGTAGGAGGTAAGATTTTCAACCCCCCCCCCCCCCCCCCCCCTTGGACCTGATGTCCGTGACCGTTCTGCATGAGCCGACTAACACGGGACCTCAGCCTCCACTGGAAACGTCTGCACTGTCCGCTGCTTCAACTCCAACGCAAAGGGCCCCTTTGGCGGCTGTATCGCCGTCCAGCAGACCGACGTCAAGCCCAAGAAGAACACCCCTGCCAACATCCCAACTCAGCAGACCCTCGATAATGTTCTTACCCAGATCCAGCAAAACACCATCGACCTCCCTGCCGCCGTCCAGGCAAACCAGGACGCCCCCACCCAGAACGACCAGGGCGTTGTCGCCGTCAAGGAAATCCTCGGCAACAACGCCACATTGAAGGCTGCTGGCCCTGCCGAAGGCGGCAACCCCAACAAGGGTAACGGAAACCCCAACAAGGGCAACGGCAAGGGAGGTAACAAGGGAAACGCCGGCGGCAAGAACAACGGTAACGGCGCCGGCGCGGCCGCTGATGGTAACAAGGGCAAAGGCAATGCCCAGGCTGGCGCCAACGGACGTAACGGCCAGGCCCAGCAGAGCAACAAGGGCAACAAGGACAAAAACAACAACGACGACGACAACAACAAAAACAACAAGCGAGAACTCAAGGACACGTTCCGCTCGCGCCGTGCCCGCAGGAACGCCGTTCCCGCCGCCTGAGTCGTCGTTGGGCCGCCCCTTCGAGTGCCACCTCCGGGGGGTCTTCGTCCATCAGCGGCAGCGGGGCTCCCTCCCGAAAGCTATTCAAGTATTGAGCCGTTGAATGCTAGGAGAAAATTGAAGAAAGAGATATTTTAGTTGTTAGTTTAGCGAAAGTATTATATTTGTGAGCCGCATACAAGGGCGCCAGGTGAACCGTGAAAACAGCAATGACCCAAGCAACAAGGAGGTTGTGTTTGGTCTCTCAACGCCCTCCGCGGCAGTCCATGTCCATCGTGCTGTCAAACCTCTTGTCTTCACCAAGAATAAACCAGGACCCCGTTTCGCGGAGAAAACCCCCGAATACACAGAGGCAAGAGCCGGTCAGTCGACCTCACTTTTTTGGAAACCCCTGCTCATCTTGTCGGGCGTGTTTACACGTACACACACTGTGTCGCTGCCACTTTCCCTTCAGATCGGGTTGGAAAAGGGGTTGAAGGGGGAAGGGGTGGAGAACTGCCGTCCGCTCATAGTGGAGGTCCGAATGCGTGTGTATGTGTGTGTGTGTGTGGCGTGTGTGTGGTGTGTTATACCCCTGGGGGAGTAGTACGATGCTTTCCTTTTCGGCCAGGGGGGGGCCAGCCGTCGTTCAGCAATACCTCACGTGTGAAGAAGCAGCAATGGGAGGGACAGAAAGAGACAGAGAGAGAGAGAGCCAGGGGGCGAAGTTTTGTTTGCGCTTAGTATGCTTGCCCCGACATTTTCAAACGCCGGTGCGTCAATGACCGACCGAACTGTCGACACGAGGTTAGCCTCGCTGGCATCCTGAACCCCAACCGGACAAGAGGCGCTGCCGAGGCTCTGCCGTTGCGGCAACCGTCTGCTTATACAATAAGAACCGGCGGACTCGCGCATGGAACCAACCCGCCCAAGCAGCACCACCCTCACGAGGGAAAGCCGGAAATGACACAGGGAACCAGGAACCACCACCACCTCGAATCGACAAGATTAAGTAAGACACACAAAGAGGCGCCGGCCCCCACCCCCCCTATCCCGCTCACAGCTTCGACGCCCTCCCCCCATCCTGCTCCCGGCTCCTCCCCACGAGCTCCCACGCGAACTCGGCCAGCGGGCCCCTCGTCACGGCGAACCGCTTGGCCTGCTCGCTGCTCGCCTGGCCCTGTGCCGCCCGCGCCGCGATCCCCTGGCACACCGCCGCTAGCCGGAACAGGCTGAAGGCCATGCCCCAGTTGAGCTCGGCCGCCGGTTGCCATCCGGCCTCGGACGCGTACCACCCGACGATCTCGTCCGTCGTCGGGAGGCCCGGCGTCGCGCCGGGCCGGAACCCCTCGTTCGCGAAGACGCCTCTGCCGGCGCGCTCGGCGGTGAAGTACGGGTGCAGAAAGTTGCAGAGGTCCGAGAGGGGGTGGCCTACTGTGGACATTTCCCAGCTTTGTGCGCGCGCGGTCCGTCAGTAAGCTCTCACACATATACTCTCTCAACATATTTGGCTCGCCTGCAGGTGGGAGGGGGGAAATAGGTAGAAAAGGAGGGAAAAGAAAAAAAGGGTTGGGGGGGGGGGGGGGATAAACATACTCCAGAATGCCAATGACCCTTGGCTCCGTCTTGTGGAAGACAATGTTGTCAATCTTGTAGTCCCCGTGGATGAGCGTGGCCCTGTCCCGCGGCTGCCGCCCACGGTCCCCGAAGAACCGCACCATCTCTCCAAAGTGAGGAAGGTCGCCAACCCGTTCCCCCGTCTCGCGGTCCACGGCCGCGGCCTGGCTCTCGCAGATGGTTGTCCACGTCTGGATCTGCCGGTTGTAGAAGCCGCTGCTCTTCCCGAACCCCGCGAGCCCGACGTCCCCCGGCACGACGCGGTGTAGCCGCGCCAGCGTCACCGTCGCGGCCCGCCACAGCGCCCTGCGCTCCTCGGGCGACGACGCCTCGGGCATGGTCGGGTCCTCAAAGATGCGCCCGCCCAGGAACTCCATGATATAGAAGGGCGTGCCGACGACCGAGTCGTCCTCGCAGAGGCAGTAGGCCTTCGGGACCGGCACGTCGGTGGGGCCGAGGGCGTCGATGATGCGGTGCTCGCGCTCGACCTTGTGCGCGGCCTTGGAGAGGAGCTTGCCGGGGGGCTTCTTCCGCAGCACGAAGCGGGCACTCTTCGCGTCAGTGAGCTGGTATGTTGGGTTCGACTGGCCGTAGCCGAACTGGAGGGCGTGGGTATCATGTTAGAACAGGCATCGTCAAGCCAACGGCCAAGTGCGCGGTAAGCGAGGGGACGATAGGTGCTCGAAAGCGACGAGGAAGACTACACACCTGCTTGATGTCCAACGGCGTCTTGATCTGTGGCACATGCTTGTTGATGTACCGCTCCAGCGCCTCCTGGTCAATTGGGTGCCGCACGCGACCCGCCATGCTGACCTGCGATGTCTGCTGTCTCAACCTACGTCGGTGATGCTCACTGCTGTTGTCGCCGTTACCCCTTGATGAACTTCCTATGGGGCCTTGTTAGACCCCTTAGATCTCGAACGAGCGTACACTGGACGTCGGCTGGTGCAGTCGGCGGAACAAATGGTTGGTCAAGTACTCGCCGCCAGAGTCCCGGGCGGAGGGTGAATTCCGGGGGAAGGCTTGCTGGGCTAGTCAATCGAGGTCCTTTTTGGTGTCCAGCCTCGGTTCATCCCCTAGCCAGGTTTGAGCCTAGACGCGGGGGCTGAAAAGGGCGCTGGAGGGCTTTATTGTGCAGGGAGATGGCTTGACAGAATTTCCAGCAGAGATGCCGAGGTCCACCGGCCAAAGGTCATGGAGCTGCGAATTGTCTTAGCGGATAAACCACCAAAGCGGGGAACGTAAGCTACCTTACCTACTCCCGGGGGTGAGGGGTTCCCTCCAGGCCCCGGAAACCAGATGGCGGGGGAGCCTGACAGCCGCACCCCATCGAGCCAATGCATTCCGTCCATTGTCCTGGTCTAGGTAATCAGCGTTGCGTCGTCCTTTTTTTGATTTGCTGCTCCAAAGCCACGACTCGTCCCTTGATCGCTAGGAATAGATCCGGCGTTGGCAGGCCAAGGGCCGCGCCGCATGTAGTGCAGACTCCCGTGGTGGTCGAACGCTCGCCCGAATAGCCCGACGACGTCGCGTCCGCGCCTCGTCGAGAGCTCCTCCGTTTCACGCATGTATGGACTTCACAATTACACCAACCGCCCACGGCGAGGCACGGGAATAACAAGTGGTATATAGGTTGCTCAGAGTATCAATAAAAATGAGACAGCCATCAAATCCGTGTTTTTCATCCTCCCCATAAGCACAAGTCCGGTGACGGTTTGCTAGGAACCGTAGTCTATCTCCATACAACAAGGCATAGTCGAAGTGGCGAAAAGGTAGGTAAAATATAAAAGCGTAAACATCATCTTCAATCATTCTCTTATCCCATAATGTCAACTCTCAGCACGCCGATTGCTGGCGGCTGCTCATTTTGGGGTTTTCTTTTCTCTTCGTTTCAACTCCCTGCTGAAGCAAGTATCATAGAATAAAAAAAAAGCCGTTGGTAGCCAGACCGTTTGCCCTTTTCCACAATCTCCGTCGCTGAGGAACACAAAGCAAAAGGCCCCATCCCGACAAAGAATTGTAACACGAAGTGAAAGAAGAAAAAAAAAGAAAAAAACTCATAAACAACAAGGAGAAGGGGGTAATCGAGTAAACACAAGAGGGGTATCCGTCGTTTCGAGTCGTCCATGCATTCTTCCCTCCCATTTCCCTTGCGGCCACCCGTCTAGACGGATGCCATGCTGTTGCCAGTCGATAATGTGTATTAACCGTGAAAACGAAAAGAGCAAAAGATAAAAGAGAACCCATTGCCACTCAGTAGTAATGCGGCAAGGGTTGAGCCTGGCAGCCCGAGAGCGACGAGAGTCCTGTGTGCTGGCCCGCATGTTGCGTATAAAGATAACCGTTCAGAATGATCCGGCCCTTGTAAACACGTCCTCAAAAGCCCCCTTCATCGTGGCTCTCGTCTCCATTATATTTCAGTCTCGGAAGAGTAGAGAGGGTTGCCAGTTGCCTTTGCAGGTTCTCGTGGCTTCATAAGCGCAATGCGCGACAAAAGAAGATCGTAGGGAGGCGGACGAATCAAGAGTCGTCCTCCTCGTCGTCTTCCTCTTCAGGACTCTCGGAGGCCTTCTTGGCCTTCTTGCTGGTGCTCGAGTCGTCGGCCTCTGATTTTCTCTTTGTGCCGGCTTTGGCGTCGGGGCTATCATCGTTGGAAGGCTCGCCAGAGCCGCCGCCCTTCTCACGCTCGATAGCGGCGACCTCCTCGGCAGTTAGGAAACGGCCACCAGGTCCGCGGGGTCGACGCATGGCATGGTTGTGTCTCGACTCGTGGAGGTACGGCTTACGGCCCTTGGAGGTAAGACGGAGCTGCTCTTCAAGCTTTTGACGTGCAACGCGACGCTTCAGGATGCGATGGAACTGCTTGGCGTTGACATAAAGAGGCGATTCCTCAACGCCGCCGGTAGGCATCTCAGGGGATTGCGGGTGAGGCATGGCCTGGGCCTGTGCCATCTGCGGTGGCGCGACGCCAGGCCGACCGCCGACGTGGCTCATCATGCCCTGGGCGTTGGGGACGCCCGGGCTGGTGACTTGACTGAGGCGCCTCTGGCCGGGCAGCTGCGAAACGTTGTTCATCTGAGTAGGCGATCGAGGATCGCGGTTATCCTTCTTAGAGCCGCCCATTCGCGGGGACGTCTGGGACATGCTGGGATCGGATGTCATGTAAGGGTAATTGGATCCCGATGCAGCAGCAGTCGCCGCCATGGCAGCGGCTTGGATTTGAGGCATGGCATAATGCATGCCCTGCTGAGGGACGTTGTACTGTGGCTGGTACATGCTGTGTCCCTGTTGTTGCGAGGGCGATTGTTGTTGAGACAAGATGGGTGACGTCTGTACGCCGTGGGGAGAGGTGATGTTATTGCCGTTGGTGGAGTTCGTGTATCCCGAGTGAGCGTTCTGTTGTTGAGGGTATTGTGCGTATTCCATCATACTGGGAACAAGCTTGTTCGGGAGTCAGTCGAGCTGTGCAATGAAGGCAATGTTTGTCTTCGTCGCGGTTAGGCTCGGAACCAATGGGAATTCGAGTAGCGTATGTAGCTCGGCGATGGGTTTGGCGTTGTTGAAAAAAACGTGACCGCGAATGAAGGGTATCACGGGTACGGGTCGCGAGTGACGAATGAGTAGCGATGAAAGCTGCCTTTGCCGTGAGGGATGAGCTTTAAAATGACTGGGACGGCCCGTCTGTTTGGGTAGAGTTGGGCACACGGGTTGGGAGCCGGCGGTGTCCTAGGGCCCTTTGCCAGTGTATTGGGAGCGTAGGGGGGCAATCTATTGGTGATGCGTGGATGAGCTGGCAGTGGTGTGCGCAAGGCAAGTGGCCGACCACGGCATATGCGGGCTGATGTAGTCGCGGGGCGGGCGAGGTGGGTGGCTTAGCCTGGGGTGAGAAGGGTAGCCACGTGAGGGCTAAGAGTGTGTGGGTTGTTACAGAGGGGAGGGAGGGTAGGCGTGTCGAGGGCTGCCGGTGCTACCGTACGAGGCGGAGGCGAGGCGGCGAAAATTGACTTGTTTCTTGGTCCGGGATGGTCCTAGAGAACGGTCTACCAGCTGCACAGCGGGAAGCGGGTAGGGTAAATCAGCGGTGGTTTGGGGTTTTTTTTTTTTTCTTTGGACGAAATAGGTCGGTGCCTTGATTCCCCAGAAAAGACCGTTTAATTCTATTCCACTTCGCGTCGTGGTATCTGTCCAACCAAGTATGTTAGTTCTTCCGTATATAAGCCAGAGCTCGGGCAGACAGGATGAGTGGGGTTCGCGCCCCTCCCCTGGCGTCTCGGGCCACCACTTGATGCGCTGGCAGACCTCGCATGCATGACGGAATATGCAGAGACAGGCCCACCATGTCAACCAGCCCGGCGACGCTCCCCCTTGTTGCGGTAATGGTGGCGGCGCAGAGGCAGAGAAGCGTCCGAGCTGCTGTGACAGAGCCTGTGCTTTACGCCTCTGGAGGGGACGGGGTGCCTGTACAAGCGCTGCCCTGTGTCGCGAGCGCAAGCCAGACTTGGCTCACTAAGTGCTGCGAGATCTACAGCCCACTGAGGCTGCACATGGGACGCGAGGTGGTTGGTCAATGAGACCCTACCCAACCCCATCGCCGCCGCCGCCGCCGCCTCGATGCCAGTCGCCGAAGGGAGTGCTTCGAGAAGGCATCAAAGGCTTGGTCGGCTGCCGATGTGTTTCCATGGGGGAAGGGGTATGTACGCCATGGCAGCAAAGATTGGGTCGCGTCAGAGGACGGGACAGTAGGTGCTGCAGAGTGACGCCGATGCCCGTAGTTGACAGAGACAAATTGACGTGGACATGGAGAGGGAGGGGGAGGACCGAGGAATGGATGGTTACACTTTGAGGGAAGCGGAAAGCGTATAGGTGGTGTCAAGGTTGGGGACTATGTAACAAGAAAGAAAGCACAACACACGTACCACTGGAGCTGAAGATGGGTGTAATCGCCTGTGAGAGCGAAGTGCCTGAAGGGGGGTATATTATGCGCCCTACTGAAGTCCGTAAGCATGTGTTATTCGTCCCGGTTTCAGACAACGGAGCGCGGGCGCGACGTGTATGAGAGAGGAAGTGGAAAAAAAGAAACCAAGATTGAGAACACTGGAGAAATCCCTAGCGAGATTTCGGTCGTCGTCAAAGTCCAAAGCGGATTTGGGTGGAATCGAATCCCAAGCGCTAAATCCACAGATTGAATAGAACCAAATTGCCAATAGCGTAGTAGATAGACGACAAGAAGCGAAGATGGCGCCCGAGTCCAGGAACAAGGAAGCGCGTGCAAGGCTGGAAAGGAGGGGCGCGAAGGAGCCATGTCAAAAGGGCATGCGAAACATACCTGGTTGGCCAGACTTTTGGCTTTGGAAAATAGGTCTGTAGACTTTTGGGAATGGCTTGTGGTCTAAGTCGAGGAAGCTTTCTGATAGGCTTTCACTCGAGTGTCACGACAGGAGCTTGGAATCGTCTCTGAGAAAGCTTTGACGCGTGTGCGCGCTGAGTGTTTGGCGGAGAGGCAAAGTGCGACGCGGTTGGACGAAGGGCCCTCGCTGTGGTCGCGCGCTGCGATGCGATGCGGAACGGTACGGTGAGCTGCGGTTAAACAGTCAGAGAGGGGAAAATTGCTATTTTCCGCAGGTCGAGTCTATCAGCTGACGGGAGAGATGAGCGATCTGCTGCTGCTGGTGCTGCTTGCTCTTGGCCAATAGACAGATAATGGGTAGGCAAGATGTCGAGGTCGACGATGATAGGGTAAAGGAGCTTGAGGAATTTCCAGCGTCGCGAATAGTCCCGCGAATATTGCTCTCTGGAAGCAGTCGCAGGCCGCGAGTGGTGAATGGTGAACGCGAGTGGTGGTTGGTGGCAGGTTAGGGGAGACGTTGGAGAGGTGAGCGACGAACCTGAGTGGTCGCAAGAAAAAAAAACCGAGCTGATTTGCTGGGTTTTGTGGGAGGGCGGGTTTTTTCTGGCTTTTGGCTCGTTGGATTCGCTGGACCTTTTGCCTTTGACGAACCGGGGCTCTCTGGCACTTTGTACGCCTGTTTCGGAGGGGCGGAGGAGAGGGCAAGAGAAAAAAAAGAGGTGCGTGGATCCTGAAGACGAAAGTGTGAGTGTGTGGCGTCGGCGCAAGATGGGTCGCTGTGCTAGGATATGGGGGGTGAAGAAGCCTGAGGTGCTAGGCAGCCAAGGGGTGTCGCCTTAGAAAAGTCGGGAAGGAGGGTGAGAACAGGCGAGGGACGCACCGGAGTGCGAGAGTCGGGCAGGCAGATAGGCAAAGGCAAGTGAAGGCAGGAGGAGGGAGAAGGAGGGAGAAGGAGGGGAGGGGTGTGTGGCCGGTTGGGGTTGCTAACGTTGACGTCGCAATGAGGAGGAAAGCATGTACCTTGCTCCAAGCGCACCTTCCTGTAAAAATACACACCCCCTCTTTCTCACTCCTCAAACACGCAAGTCTTCCTTCCTCAACAACCAGACACCAAGAGGCAGTCCGTGAGCTCGAAGCCGGGCAAGGAAGCCAGCCGCCAGAAACTAGCGGGACGGGAGGGCCGGTTAGTGTAGTAGGGGGTCGTCACCTCCTTCGTCTTGACGTATCTCTTCGTTGGTGGTGTCTTCTTGTTGTTGGCTTCTCTATCCCACCGCAGGTGTTATTTTCTCTGGCGGTGTGAGAGACGGACGGACCGAAAACTGAGTTGGATGCGAGGTGCTTGGAGCTTGCTTGTTTGCTTGTCGCCTGCTATCGTGATCCCCCTCGACTATCACTACCGGAAGGTATCGACCGAATTGACCTTTTTCTTCTTTTTTTCTTTTTGGTTTCTTTTCCTTCCGGGGCACGCGTTTCTTCGCAGATATCGCACGCACACACGGACACGGACTTACACACGTTAGATGCACGATCGATAGGTGCCAGAAAAATGCGGAGCAAGTAGGCCTAGCTGATGATTGGCGATTGATTTGATATGATTGCGAGGACCCAATAGCATGGGAGCAGTCTAGGCCCTGGTGTCTGTTTCGCAAGCTCCTTAAAGATGAATATGATTGAGTGTTTCGACTCGCTCGTTCTCGCCCTCTCTGTCTCCTTCCGTGTGTGTGTGTATGTTCGGTTTTGCTGCCTCACGCTGTCACGCTTGGATGGGCTGGAGAGTACTGATTGGTTGTGGAGAGGGAGGAGGTGAAGGATGAGGGAGAATCCTAAGCCATGACTTGAAGGGCGAGGCCAGTAGCCATTTAACATCTCTTACTGGCTGAATCAGCGTGCTCAAGTGGGGCATGGGGCGTGGGCAGCCGTGTACTCTTGACTTTTGATTTGCTGTCATGACGTGATTTCAACTTGGACTGTTCAAATCACGCCCTCCTGTGGGGTGGGGTGTGGATAATACAGGCTGAGAGGGATCCCAGCAAGGCATCAACAATCCATCCAGTCCCTTCCGTGTTCTCCTTCACTGCAGTCGAATTTCTGGGCCATGGCTCTTGCCGGATGAAAAGAAAAGAATACAAATGGAAATTAAAGAATAGATAATAAGAAACCGGACTCGGAGCCAGAGGTACCTAGTACTCTTCCACTCTTATTGAGGTTACATGGAAGTTGTCTTCTTCATCCCGAATAACAATTATCTCTGCTTTCCCCTCCCCTCTCGTCTTCCGAGTACAGTACTTTGCTCCGTTCCCAACCGCCTGCCGCCGCTAGTCGGCTCGCCTGTCAACCTCTCGGGCTTTCTGCCCTGGCCTGGCCTCGACTTATCCGTATGAGGCAAAGTCTCCATCTGCCACGTTACTTCAGCATTTCCTTTTCTCAAAGCACCAACAACGGAAAAAGATGAGACGAGAAAGGGCTCCTCGTACTGCTGCTGTTCAATGCCAACTATTCTGATCGGCCCAAGGTGCCTGCCCCTCCCACACGCGGGGAGCGGGAGCTCTGTCGTTAAAGATGTCGAGTATCTAGCGAGCCGACTGCGTCGCGTACCTTGACCCCGGGCTACCTCACCTCCCTCCTCAGCATTAGTTTCATGGCCTGGCTTGCTGAATGCGTGCAGGTGACGCCACAAGACAAGTCGGTCAGCGACGGCATACGAGCGAGAACCTACTCCAACTCCCCGAGGAATGAGGTCGATCGCTAGGTTCGCGAGTTGGAATCCAGCAATGGCTAAATTTAGCGATGCACGATTCGTTCCTACTGTGTGTTTCCCGCCTTCTGCTTTCGACGCTGCACTCGTTTTCATCGCCGCGACAGAAGTGGGACACGGACAGTGCGGAGAAGAGACCGGGAAAGGGGAGGGGAAGAAAACGAGAGGCGGTGACGGCTCCTCTTCCGCCAACTGTTCGTCTGCTAGCCTCCTCCCTCGGCTGTTGACGTTGGAACGGTGGGGGGCAAAGGCCAAGTTGACGAGAGTCAAAGGAGGCTGGGAACAACACTCTTCGGCACAGCACCAAATGCATCGATTGATTACTCTTGCTGGGTGTGACATCAGGTCCGACATCCAAGAACACTGCGACAGGCTTATCTTCTTTACCAGCGCTTAATGATTACAGGATAGTTTCCTTCGTTTCAACGAAAGGATGGAATCAGCATCCAACATCCTCGACCTGCCGCCACTCCCTGTTTGGATCGATACGGACCGACGGTTTGCGCTCGTTCGCCGGGGCCTCGCAAGCTCATAACAGTCACACTGCCGATCGGTCGGGCTGGACTGCTGGTGCGGCTGGGTCTTTTCCCCTGTCCCCTACAAGCTCATCCAAGCTCGTCTCCGGCTTTCCTGTCCCAGGTCTGTCCGCGCTACATCACACTTTCTTCTTCCGCAAGCGAATGGATGGGAAACTCCACCCCAGCCAGTCTGGCCCCACGTGACACACACCGCATAATTCTCGTGAGATTCATTATGAATCTGAGGCAGCAAATTCCCTGACAAGCAATAAACGCCACTTCATCGGGAGTACGTACCGAGTATGGGATAATTCGGTATCCGTATCCGTACCCCTCCTGTAGTCCTCTCCTCAAAGGCAAAATGGAAATGACATTCACAGAACAGGTTGGTCTACGAGTGAAGTTTTCCTTCTCAGTGTACTCCGTACCAAGCACCCGCTACTAGACACATAGCGCATCGATGCACCCTTGCTGCGCTATGTCACAGAAGGCAATTTTGTTTAGTTGTGTTGAGCTGAGTTCGCCTCTCCAACGAGTGCTGTCAGTTCATGCTCAATCCCTAATAGTGTCGGTGAGACGGCGGGCATCAGTGTCTTCGTATTGCAGCCATTGCGAGGTACCCGCGCCCCGAGGGCTTCGGACACACGAACTCTGCATCCGGCCGCTCGGAGATAGCTACTTACAGAACTCTGACTGCAGCAAGTACATGCAGTCCGCGTATCAAAGGCTTGGTGTCTCACGGGCTGGCAGTCATAGTGGGGTTACCTGGTGCGTCGGCTGTTGCACGCACTCTGCAGCGTGGGGAGAGAGGGATTAGCAACGATGTTGGCTTTATCTTCTGCTCGCGGTTTTGACTGCCTCGCGACGTCTTTGGTTCGCAAAAGCGTCGTTGCTCAAGCGGAGCGCACTCCGTATCATTCTCGTGGCCAGCGACTCACAGGCGGACGACGCGACGCGAAATCGACTGGATAGCAAATTGCCCAGTACGGATGATCTGAGTGGTTGGAAGCGCCTCATTTCTGCAGCTGCCTAATGGTCAGCTGCCTAGTTCCACGATTCAAGTGAGTGGGAATGTGTCACGCCTCTCCCGGGGGTACACGGACAATGAGCCAGTCTGAGGGCCAGGACAGGGCGGGGAAGAAGCACTCTGCCACTCCCCGCCGCCGCCCAGGGTCTGCTATAATCGACAACTAGCAGCTCTTGACCGCGCAACGCGCGGACGTCGGCCACCGCCAGCTTCGCGATGCCGAGCCTCCTTGCTGTTATGGTGGGCAACACATCTACTTTCACTCCGCGCGTTGTCCTAATCTCGCCCATGTTCATCAATCTTGGACAGTAAAAGGTACCTCGGGCGCTTCAAGCCTGTTTTCACCCAGCCGTGCGGTCGTTGTGGTTCTGGACTCGGCTCTGAACCAGAAAAGGCATTGACTTGGCTCACTTATCATCAGGCACCCAGGAGAGCGGGTGTACTTCCATTCAGAGGCCGGTTATTTCCCGCCTGCGGTCATAAGTCTGCGTTGGAGCGACCTGATGCGTCGCACCAGCCGACAATAGTCCATCAGCTACTGCTAAGCTTCTTGCATACGAGGTCTGCGAAGCTGAAGTTGGGCGCTAGGTAATACCACACGCTGCCATCATCAGACCAACCAGATGCATCCTGCCACAGAGCCTCAGAGGGTTTGCCCACCCAGTATGATTTACCAGTTCAGTAAATGCCCATGTGGGAGCAGTATGTCAAAGAATCCAAGCTGATCACAGACTCTCCACAACGAATTCTGTGCTGCGTGCTCAAGTTGGAATATGTTCCATAGGCCTGCTCCTATTCCTTCGAGCCAAGACCCTTTGGCTTGTGTTTCGTCCGGCGACATATTCACGTATTTTGGAGCATCGCAATACGCGTCGCGAATCAGCAACACCCGCCACAGTCGTCGTCGCTCATTTCTCTCTCGATTCTGCAATCAGCTACACCCCGGTCGTGAAGGGATCTTCCGCATCTCCTCGCAACGAATGAGGGCCATTTCTGTGACCTCTGCCTTCCTATTCGGCCGTCTAACCCCAACCATCTGGAAGCTAGCACCGCAACACGATCCCCTTCCCCGCCGCTCCCGTCGGGTCGTGATGGATGGATGTCTCTTGTTCCTGGCGCTTAAACCCTGAGTGATGGGTCCCGCAAACGCACGATTCAAAAAGTGAGAGAGAGGGGTAGGAGCTCCGACGCGCCGGTTTTCAACATCCATGTCGCAATCGTCATCCTGTCCATTTTGTGGTATCAGAGGGCGCCTGAGAATGAGTGTTTGCGTGCGACGGGGGGGACCTGCGAGGCATATTACCGTCAGCGCTTAGAATATATCCTGCTCACCTTACGAGCCGGACGAGTGACAGATCACAGGAGCCTGATCGGCATCGAAATTAATGCTTCACTAATACGAGCGCACACCGCGAGAACAATGCTTACGATTGGTGACAATGATAAATGCCAGCATCTAGATTTTTTCTCGGTCATCTGAGCACATAGTCGAACGGCTTAGTTCCACTAAAATAAGGCATTATCGCATGCTTCCAGGCGGCGTTTGAGTTGCAGTGTGATACTGCACAAATGACCGGACCTGGCGCGGTACGCAATAAGCTGTTCGTAGCAAGCACGTCCGCGCGCCTTCAAAAATTAAACGTTCCGAAACCGAGAATCGAACTCGGGGCTATGCCTAACCTGACAAAGAATTGAGAGGGCATCATGTTGGCCACTACACCATATCGGATGTATACTCGAGGTGGAAACATGGTAACTAATCAATGTTGTCGGGGAAGACCCGGGAAGACGGTGGAGATATTTGCGTGGAATCAAGCTTGGCGCCGGCCTCGAGCAAATTTCCGTATGACAGGCTTCTTTTACTCTAAGCGCTTTTCCATGATGTGACAAGAGAATGTACAATGACAATTATTATCATTATTGTTATTGAAAAAGGATTTCTTCTTTTGTGTTGTGAACAGACGTCCGCATAGCCCGTTCTACTTTCCTCACCTTAATCTTTTGACATTGGACTGGAGTCGTTTGCCGCGTGCCTTTGAGTAACCATCACTGATTGGATGATTTATTTATGGAGCATCAGATGACATATATGGCCGTTCCTATCTTGCTACGCCACTCATACTTTTCCTTAGACGGTAGTTCACTCACATCTCTTCATCTCTTCTGGCGGCATGCGGTCACCTTTTCAATGTCGGCTCAGTGTCTAGGTGGGAAGAATGCCTGTAGATGAATAACATCTCAGCTTTATAGATTGGTCGGCGGCTGTTCAGTGCATGATACGTCATGCCAGATTGAACCTGGCGTGTTGGTCAGGAACAAGTCAAGTCTGATCAGGATACCATACTAATTGACAGTAGAGACGTTCTCAACCAGAAACAGCCATCTGGTTACAAATCGATCCCGTTGAACTGTGTTGTCCTGCAACCCTTTGTTGGGTTGCACGTTCTCATCCTCCAGATGTTGAGAGTGGATGGAAACCTTAGGATCACCAACTCCCAGATGACTTCATGACCCAGGGTCTTTTCAAGACTATGACATCAATCTACTTGTGGAGTGTTAGTTGTGATACAAAGGAACGTCAAGGCCCAATGTTTTCCGGTAACGTCTCCCCCCAGTATCCATAGAATGGCTTGCATTCAGGGCAGCTTTGCTACATTTGGTCATGATACGTCACTTTGTCAAGCTTCATGAGACATTTCATGTGCTCATATTATAAGGGCATTACGATTTTAGACTTGATTGGCGTGTAAGCGTCATTTCACCCGTTTACGCTGTTCCTGAATTTCATGTATCCTGATAGCGAGGCAACTTTGAGTATGTGGACAGGGTCAACTGTTCATTGTTTAAGGTCAGTCAAATCGTAAAGGGTGATTATTAGGGCGGAAACTCACCCTGAGAGGACGTTGCCCAAAGTAGAACGTGGCCATTGATTGAAATCCAAATTCAAAGTATGAGTCCCGCTGCCCTTGGCGTACTGTATCCACCGTTCAGAACATGAACTTACACGGTCCGGGGATTCCTGGAGAGCGCCGAACATTGCCTCTTACATCAAGTTTGATAGTACAGACTTGCTAACCCGACGACTTGGGTCTGGGCTATCATGGTGGGCCGCGCTTCTCGAAGCTTAAGGAATGCCTCAGTTCGCCAAGCCTAAACACTCCTGCGGGTTTCTGGATGCAAGTAGGTAGAATAAAATCCAGCATCTCAACAAGTCATCAACATTCAAACCCGCCAACCACATGCATCGAAGTGAGGGGCTTCTTCATTCGCTTGAGTGATTGAGTGTTACAGCCGGGTATCTGACTCTAATATAGCAACAAAGGTCAAGAGTGTTTACTCACTTCGGCAATATCAAGCTCGCTAAGTGGTCACACCCAGCCTGTGATAAGCACGAACGGGGTTACGATTCGAAATTTAATGCTGATGTTGAATACTACTATTTACTCGGAATGTCAAGTTTGCCAACAGTGATCATGAGATCATAAGCGACTGTCACGGAAAGGAGCCGATCCTCCTCAAAGATATACGTAGCAGAACGGTCCTGCAACAGTGCTCATAGCGTCCCGGATTTTGATGGGTTCTGCGTCAACGTATCCATACCCCAAGAAATCATCCATGGTCGCGTTGGCACTGGGAGGCTGATCCAAAAACGTGTTGGTTCCGGCAAGAGCAGTCTCGCCGTATTGTCTCTCCCGAGGCGAAAGCATCTGCCACATCCACCATACTCGGTCAATCATAGAATGGTGAAAGTAGAAAACCGGGTCACCTGGCGAAGTGAAGACGTCTATTGACGAGAGTCAGACCATTTGAACAGCCAAGTGTATCAGAGGAGTGCATCCTTACCTCTTCCAGGATCTCCTCCAAGAGCGTAATGACCGCCACCGTGAATGCCTAGCACAATATCGGTCAGAAGTGATTTTGTCATCATGAAACCGCATGGACTAAAAATGAACATACCAATGCTGCCACTACCTGGGACACCTTGCATTTGCATTTGAAAGTCGTATACATTTTGGGGCTGAAGGATGTTGGACAGCACGGAGGTGATGTTGGCGAAGACACGGTTGACCTCCGTCGTTAGATCACGCTTGAGGCAGCGAGGGTTATAAGAGAGGGGTCCCCCGGGACTCGACTCAACAACGCCACCGGGCAAGTCGAGGGCAGCAGGGCCAAGGTTGACAACCATATCCTTAAAGGGCCCCGAGGTCACGCATCCCCCGCCGGTACCTACAGGAAGGTAAATCGGGGGTAGGCCCTGTGCAGCTCCGAGCACAATCGATTCACGCCCAGGGATGAACTCGCCATTTCCAGAGATGGAAGTTTCGCTCCCGTCGAAGATGGGCGATTTTTCCATACCTGTGATTGCTGTCTTGGACCAGTCCCAGTACTGCGGTAATCAGAACATTGATCAAGGCCGGCGCAAGATGGTCATTCGGTAAGAACTCACCGGCTGGGTGCCTTGGTAGCCGCACTCGTTGCGGAGAGCTTCTTCGTACAACCAGGTGAAGTATCGATGCCAAGACAAGAAGTTACCCTACACTAGCATGTAAGGCAGAGTATGTGTATTCAGAAAGTGACATGTAAACTCACAGTGTAGTGTATGGTCGTGGTCTGGTTGATGTGGGTTGCCAAAAAGTCATCAAACCTTGTCTTCGCACCTGCCGCCTCTGATGACGGGGTGCGAGAAGGCTTAGACTGCAGACATTTGACCGCTTCGATGTAATCGAGCTTGTTTTTTCTGCTCAGCGAGCCCCTGGAAACCCAAGTTAATTGTTAACGTACTCATTTTAAACGCACGCCTCGCCCAGACAGAGATCTCGGATCGGGCTGCGACAGCGGGTCACTGACCATTCCCTGCGGACTCGAACATTGTTCCATGTGCAAGTACCCCCACGCTTCCGGACCTCACCGGTTTCGATCTGCGACTTGGTATCTTCGAAGGCAGCCTGCGCGAGACTAGCCAGCCGTTGAAGGTCGTCGGCAGTTTGCCGGTCTAAACCGGGGTCAGTTAAGCGGGAGGTGGATCTGGCTTGCGCAAAAGAGGCAGCGCTAACGCCGAGAAAGGCGAGTATTGAAAGTCGCATGTTTAAAAGACGGCTCCACGTCAGTATAGGAACACTTTTAGTAGGTTCGACACAAGGTTGAAGTTCAAAGTTGTGGGAGCAAGTACAACGCAACCGATTGAGTCAAGAAGCGGAGTCTCAAAGCGCCGGCGTCCTATATGTGTTGCCAAAGAGCTGCTCATCGTCAACCTAAGGCGCTCAAAGAAGGCTTTCCAGCCTGTATGCGAGCTACTGCCATGTACCCGTTAAAAAAAGAAAGCCATGGTGAAGTTCTTCCAATCCTAGCAATAGCTCATGCATTTGAGTAAGCACCAATGCAGGTATGTAGCATTGCTAATGAACCTTATGACTAGTCTCTCAGCTTTACACCAAGATCATGAGAAGGATTCTTGCGTTTGGATCCTGGTTTGTCAGTGCGCTGGATAATTATTGCACCCGTTTCTGGGCATTCATCCGAGATGGACGTGCCCCTTTTCGGATCAATCATCAGAACCGTTAGCATCAAAGCTGCAGTGTGCTCTTCGCTTACTATGGCAATCTTCGTTATATTGTACGAATTGCCTGCCAAAATATGAGCTCTTCTTTGACTGTGGCGAGACTCAAGCAATCAAGTTTGTTAGCGAATGATTCTCAATGTTATGCGGTGCATGCGTCAACATACATAGTGTCACAAGTACCGGTAGAGCACACAGCGGGGCATACAAGAATAAGAATCAGCAGGGCTTAATTCTAAGAAAGGAATAATGAGAAGAGAGGAATTGTATTTGTAAGCAAGTGATGAAAGTACCGGTAATGAGTGAAACGTCACGCAATAAGGCGCATGGCGGAGCTGATGCCAAGTGCTAGTCATGATGAGTCGATGACGTGAAGCTGTCGTGAAACATAGCATGTTCAAAGGCAGCCACACAGGAACACGGTAACGGGAAAGCGGCTTGGGGGTTACGGTGAAGACAAGAGGTGGCGGAGCACAGATAAATATTCAAAAGTATTTTGAATTGCGACTCAGGCACTGAAAAAATGATTGAACTTGATATTGCTGGGTTGGGCCCTTATCAAAAGATCCCCTATGCCATATTCACAATATGCACACTGTCACATAGGCTTCTTCTAGGTTTCTTCCCTTACTCACTTTCTTGTTACACATTGTCATAGGCAATCATCATCATTATTCGTGTTCAGAGCCTCCTAGCTTGACTTGGGCTTCGGCGGACCTCTTTGCGATTGACCTTGTAAGAAAACGTAGCTTTAATGACGTATTCGTCCACATCTATCTACCTTGCCGTAATCTTTACAAGCCTTGAGACTTTTTACAGCTAGTCATTCCTCTTGATCACATCTCATGGCTCACTATTCCTATTTGAAATAGGGACCCCTAAAGCCTTGTAAATCTCCGCAACGTAAGATCTCACAGCATCATTTCCTGCAGTGCCAGCTTCCATCTTGTTCATTGCGTAGGCGATAGTAATATGGCGATCAACGTCATTGAGGACCATTGAACCACCCCAACCTCCCCAGAAGCAAAGCCTGCCCTCAGGTATCCAAGAGTCAATGCCCGAATCGCCGTTTCCTCGGATCCCGAGACCAGTTCCAAACCGGATGGGGATACCGAAGCACAGGTCGGGACCGTATGACTGCTCTGTGAAGATGAGGTCGATTGTATCTTTTGAAAGTAGTCTTTGACTTTCGTCACTAATCGTGAGGGCTCTTGACCATATTTTTGCGATCGCTTGACTGTTCGAATGTCCGTTTGCGGCGCCAATATCTGCTCTTCTCCATGGCTCTGTGTTTGCGAAACTAGCGTCCGGAGTAGGATACATCATTTTAGCTGGCAGAGAGTCGGGGTCCATCTTAGGCGGCGATATGGAGTCGGACAGAGGAAGGGGAGGGGGTACCAGTTCTGCGACGCGGGGCCAGTCTTCCTCCTTGGCGCCAATCTGGAAGTCGGCATTGAGGGGGGCTGCGATTTTTTGAGCCACAAACTCACGAAGAGTCAATCCTGTCTTCCGGCGCAGAAGCTCTCCGATCAGATAACCGTACGTCCAGGTGTGGTATCCCGAAGCTGTGCCCGGTTCCCAACGTGGCGGCTGCTTCTCAAGCCTTGATACAGTTGCATCGAAGTCACACATCTCTTGCAGCGTGATTGGATCATCGAAGACTGCAAGACCCGAACTGTGAGATAGCAGGTGACGGACTTCGATGTTTTCTTTCCCGTTCACGGCGAACTCTGGCCAGTATTTCGATACTTTGTCGTACGGAGAGAGTTTTCCGTCGTTGATGAGAAGAAGAACGGCAAGGGCAGAAACGGTCTTAGTCGTTGAAAAGACGTTGACAATTGTGTCTTCATTCCAGGGGCGGGTGCGCTTGGCGTCTGCATAGCCTCCCCATATGTTGATAACCTCTTCGCCATCGATGCTGACAGTAAGGGAAGCACCCAGTTCTTGTCCAGATTCGAGAAGTTCTTGGAATTTCTTGCTAACCCCATGAAACTTAGGATGGCATTTCCCGTGTGCTTGGGCCATCTTGAATATTCAATATAGTGGCTGTCGAAAGAAAAGGAGTCGCTGGAAGACGGATGCAGATAAGGCGGGGAGAAGGAATATAAGGCATCTCTTCCAGCGAACTTCTTGCTACTTGTGGAGTACTGAGCCCCTCTCAGGAGACTGTGGACCCAGGTAATTTGGTTGCTTCTATCCAGAGTCTTCCTCGTGGTGCCAAACAACACCGTAGCCGTGCGGGGTGGCATACCGTCGGACTTCGCGGAACGATTTCGTGCCACTTCCCCATTGTAGCGTTCCATATCTGTAGGTTCGGCCCACAAATGATAATTAGCGAGTCTCTTGACAAACAAATGTAGGGTTTACTGCGACATCGGATACTCCGTAGTCTCAGTCGCCGTTCTATGCTCGGCCAAACGAGTTGTTAACCTCGGCCATACATACCCCTGCTAGGTGTTACGTCCGATGCATTACTAACCTCTTCGATATACGACGAGAAATATCAGCTGTACGAAGTAGGCAAGCCATTTATCAAAACTCCACTTGATACTCCCGTGGAAAGTAAAACAATTAAGTGTTTTGCTGCCCACCTAGTCGATAGCAAAGGTTCAAACGGGAGGGCCTTTGGAGATCCACTTATCCCCTGCACGGTCAAGTTAGTATTAAACAAACACAAAGTTAGGAGAGTGTGTGGATAGTTGAGAGCAACTGACCGACTTGGAGATTTGTCTGGTCCGGAAGAAGAATGACGCAAGTGCAAAATCAAGGTAGACTTAGGGTGCATCCGACACGACAGTAAATCCGATAAACGAGAGACAATCAGACTCGCTCGTTTCTATAGCGGGATACTTTCAACCAGATTGCACAATCAGTGCACCGCAAATGATTCTGTCTTGTTTGTGTAACTCAACTACCCCGCAACCGGATATCCCCCACCTTTGGACATCCGAAAATCCCCTCCTTCATCAACACCACTACCTTTTTTAAACTATCACAACATTATCCATTTACATCCAAACAACGCAATTTTTTTAGGATACCTTCTTTAACCTATAATAAAGCAATATACCAAAGATAAGCTCTAATAGGCCCTTAATAATATAGTAGATAGTTACTTTATCTACTACACTACTTAGAAATAGGCTATACTATACTAGACACTTTAATACTAATTCTATAGGTAGTAAAGCAAAAATACTACCTATAACTATATATAGTAATTATCCTAAGCCTAAGAGGATTATCTAGCTAAATAAGTATAAACCTAGTATACCCTAGGTAATAGACCTACCTGTTATAGTTAGTAATCTAACAGTAGGGTTTTTGCTAGGAATAAGCTAGGGTTAATACTTAGTTAACAGTAGTGTAGGCTTACTAGTCTATTAATTACTTAGTAATTAGTTAGGTAGTTAATAGTTATAAAGGTAGCTTATATAGCTCTTGTTAATTAAATCACTAAGGTAAGATACTAAAAGGTATTTAGAGAATATATTATAAAGTTAATTACTAAAGAGCTATAAAAGTCTGTCCTTAAGTGTGTCTAAGTTTATCCTATATATAAGTTTATTCTTCCTGTTAGTATATAAGGCTATATATCTAAACTATAGCACCTATATATTTTCTGTATAGTGTCTATATACTAAGTATATAGCTTCTATATTTTTAATATATAGATCTTATCTAATCTTATTATTATATAACTTATACTATAGTTCTTCTATATCTATAGGAGTTATCCTGTCTACGCTTATCTATTAGTTCTATATAAATACTATTACTGTCTACTAGTTACTTTACTAAGTAAGGTAATATTACCTATAACTTATTAGGTTATAACATTAGGTCTTCTTTCTTAAAGGTCTTGCCCTTAAGACCTACATAAGTAGGTTATATCTCCTAGGTTAAGGAGTTATTAATTCTACTTCCTAATCTACCTATAATACTAACACTATATTAGGTTATATAGAAAAATTAGGATTAAAATTAGCACTTTATTTAGTATATAATTATGTTTTCTAATAGTTTAGTTTTTCTAACGTTATACTTTACACTTAGTGCTTTTATACTAGTTATATTTATTAAATAGCTAAGGGGGCTAAAGTTTATTAAGGTTATAAAAACTTAAAGTGTCTTTATAATAGAATAGTAGTAATATTAAGTTATAAGTAAACTTCTTTTTTATTTATTAGTTTACTACTAATAATATATAGTATAAAGGCTAAGTAATTAGCGTTAAGAATAAGAGAAGAAGAAGGAAAAAGTAAGTAATACCTTCCTTAAGCTTTATTAGTAGCTTACTTAGATCTAATCTAAGGTAGCTAAGGCAGCTAGTTATTTATTAAGGATTTATACTATTTACAAGAAAGTAAAGGAATATTATATAGAGACGTTTACATAGGGGATATAGAAGTTAAAGGAGGCAGATACCTTAATAGTACTTAATACTTATAAGTATTAGGTAGTAAGTAATCTTTAGGCTAAAGGTATTAAGAATAATATAGACTAGTCTTTATATAGGCTTAGTAATAAGTTTACTAGTATAGGTCTATTAGTACCTAATTCTTCTAGTACTTATAAAAGTCCTAGAGTAGCTATTAAAAGTACTAGAGGTTCTTAACTAGTTCCTATAAGTTATCTTTATATCTATAGCCTTTTTACTTTACTAGGTATTATTCTTTACTGTTTTTATAGTGTTTATTAATAATATATTTAACTTTATATTCTAGTTTATTTAGTTCTATAATAATATAGTTATTAGTATTTAATCTTATAGTACTAGTTTAAGTAGTATAATATAGAAGACTAGGTGTATTTTTATTATTTCTAGTAAGTTAAGTTTATAGTTAACTAGTAAGATTTTCTTAAGGATTTTAAAAAGTCTAAGTTTTTTATAATCTAGTTTATTACTTAGTTGCTTAGTTTTAATATTTTAGTAAATAAGATACACACTATTTCCCTCTTTAAAGGTTAGTCCCTTAATCTTTTCTAGTTAGCGTACTTTATTATTTATTATCTAATAAATTCTAGGTCTTTTAAGGCTAATTCTTAGAGTTCTTAAATCTTATTAAAGTTAGCTATAGCTTTTAGTGCCTATAGTCCTTGTTATAGTTCTCTATATACTGTTAGTTAAAATCTATAGTTTAAGTAGAATAGTAAGTTTAAAGTGCTTTCTCTAATAGCACTATTATAAGTAAATTAGGCTATAGGCAGTAATAGTACCTAATTATCTTAGTTATAGTTAATATAGTATTATAGATACTATTTAAGTATCTAGTTAATTCTTTCTATTTAGCTATTAGTTTATAGATAAAATAAGGTTAATAGCTTATAATTAGCTCCTAGTTATAAAATTAAGGATTTCTAGAACTTAGATATAAATAACTTATCTTTATCTAATATAATTTCCTTTAGTAATCTATAGTTACTAATAATGTATTTTAAGAAAGTATACACTAGGTCTTCTGTAGTACTTAACTCTAGGTATAGGATAAAGTAGGTGTACTTTATAAGTCTATTAATAATAACTAATATACTATTATAATAGGTTTTTATAAGTAGTTCTTTTAACTTTAGGAGTTTAATAATAAAGTCTAAAGAGATAAAGTACTATACCTTTAGTAGTGCTAGTAGTAGTTATATTTACCTATATAGCTTATAAAGACTATTTTTGCTTTTTTTATATATCTTATAGTCCTTAATTACTAAGGCTACTTTTTATATATAACTTACTTATTATAGTGTTAATAAATTCTCTTAAATATCTTTATAACTCCTTAGTGTCTATATACCCTAGTACTATATATCTTATAGATTTAGTTAGCTATTATCTTACTAGTTATACTAGTATTAATATGTCTACTAATTATAATAAGTTTCTAGGCTAGTATAATATTACTATTATTATTATATTTAAGGATAACTTATGTTTCCTTTAGTACTAGTACTTTATAGTCTAGTCTTTTGCTTAGAGTGTTTACTCTCTTATTTTTTATTCTTTTATAGTAGATAATCTTAAAGTTATATTCTAAGAGGAATTCTAACTATTATATTTATTATTTATTAAGAACTTTTAAGGTAGTAAAGTAAAAAAGTTCTTATAGTCTATATAAACTAACACCTAGTGCTTAGTTCCTAATAGGTGTAGTCTTTATTCTTAAAATACTTTAATAATAGCTATAAGTTCTTTATTATAGATCTAGTAGTTTAATTTAGGTCTATAGAATATTTTTAAGTAAAATATATATAGGTAAAGCTTCCCTTTATTATCTTGTTGTCTTAATTACCTGCCTATAGTAAAGTCTAAGGCATTAGTCTTAACTTTAAATAGCTTATCTAGGTTAAGTATTATAAGGACTAGTTTAGATCTAATAAGCTCCTTAAGTTTCTTAAAAGATTATTAGTATTCTTTAGTCTATAAGAACTTAGTGTTTTTCCTAGTAAGTTATTATATTAGTTATAAGATATCCCTAAAGTTCCTAATAAACTTTTAATAAAAGTTAATAAATCCTATAAAGAATTAAATATCTTTAATGTTCTTAGGAGTAGGCTAGTCCTTAACTATATCTACTTTCTTGTCCTATATTTATATTTCTCCTAAGGTAATAGTGTATCTAAGGTAGTCTACCTTCTAGGTATAGAATTTACTTTTCTCTAGTTCTACTAGGAGTTTTACTTCCTAGAGTTTATTAAGCACCTAGTGTATATATTCTTTGTGTTCTTTAAGATTCTTTAAGAAGATTAAGATATTATCTAAGTAGTAGATAATAAAAATATCTAGTTTTTTTATAGAATATAGTTAATTATAGTTTAGAATATAGTAGGTGTATTAGTAAGTCTAAATAGTATAATAAGTGTCTTAAATAGCCTTTACTTTATATAGAATACTATTTTCTATTTATCTTCTTCTTTTATATAAATAAGGTTATATACTTCCTTTAGGTCTAGCGCTATAAACTAGTTAGCTTTATATAAAAGGTTCTATAGTTTACTAATTAGTAGTAGTAAGTAACTGTTTTTTTTAGTAATATTATTAAGTCTATAGTAATTAATATAGAGTCTTAGTTCTCTATTCTTCTTTAGTATAAATAAAATTAGGTATCCTACTAGTAACTTAGATAGTCTAATATAACCTTTTACTAGGTTCTTATCTAGCTATTTATTAAGTACTTCTTTTTCTATAGGGTTAAGCGCGTAGATTAGCTTAAACTTTAGTGTTTTCCCTTTAAGTAGTTAGATCTTATAGTCCTATAGTCTATACTTAGGTAAGCCTATTTCTAGTTCTTTAGTAAATAGCTTAGTATATTATTAATATTTAAGAGGTACTATATTAAGATAGTTTTCCTCTAAATCTTCTTTGTCTTATATTATATTTCTAATAGTTACTATAAATATAAGTCACTAGTCTTATATAGGCTTAATCCTTTTAACGTATATATAGTATTATTATTTCTTGTACTTACTTAGGGGTTATAGTGTATAACGCTGCCTTATAGCTAAGTCTCTCTACTAGAGTTAGCCTATTCTCTAGTCTATATTAAGGTTATACTTTTATAGCTATAGGATCCTAAGGATAACGCCTAGTTAGCTAATAGCTATAATATTAAAGGTTAGTTATTTATAGTAGCTTCTAACGTTTATAAAGAGAACCTTAGTTTCTTTACTAACTATCCTACTATTATATACAACTGTTTCTCCTTCTATAGTCTATAGGCTATATAGCTTATTCTTAGATTACTATATAATTTCTAGTTAATTTACTATCCTTAGTAATATTAGGTTTACTTATACTTTACTATTTACTATAGTATAAATAATTTACCCTTTAATTTTAATATTTAATATAAAATAGTTATTATTACTAAACGTTAGCGTTAAGTATAAGGACTTCTTGTCCTTTATTATCTATAGTCCTTTTATAAGTAATATGTCTTGTTTTTTAACTATTCTTAGAAAGGTCTAGCCTTTTTCTTCTAGGTTCTTTATACCTTAGCTTTTCCTATATAGTAGTGTTTATATTTATTGTATAGGTATTCTAACTAGTGTTAGGTCTTACTATATACATATAGCATAGGATACTTTAGGCTTAGCTTAAAGTAAATAGTTTATTATCTATACTCCTTAACCTTCTATATACAAAGGCAGAGTATTAAAAAAATACAATACAAATACAATACAAATACAATACATGTATTTGTATTTTTTTTCTAGTACAATACAATACATGTATTTGTATTTGTATTTTTTCTAAGGCACTATACAATACAAATACAAATACATGTATTGTATTTTGTATATTATACAAAATACAAAGGAGAAATATAAAATTAATTCTTTTAATATATATCTATATTATAGTCTAATAATATATAAGTAAAACTATATTAGTAACTATATATATATATTTAGAAATAGTAATAAGTATTTTATTAATACTAATAATATTACTTCTCTATATATATATATAAAAGTAGTTATATTATTATTTACTCTTAGTTACTTAGTTACTAATACTAAGACTTCTTAAATTATTACTATAAAAAGTATTTAGAATAATATTAGTAATATAATATTTCTTTACTTCTTTAATATTATAGTTTAAAACCTTATTTATATTACTTTTTTCTTAGTTATAGTAGTTATAACTAATACTATACTTTATAGTATTACTAATAGTATTCTATTATATAGTATACTAGTATAAGTAATAGTTTAACTTTAATTAAATATAATACACTATATTAATACTATTACTATTATATATATAGAAAGTAATTATATTATTATTTACTATTAGTTATATAGTTATTACTCTTAAGACTTTTAACTTTAATATTATAAAGTAATTAAGATAATATAAGTAGTATAATATTTTTTACTTCTTTAATATAATAAGTAAAACCTTTATTTTAATCTATATTACTTTCTTTTTAGTTATAGTGACTATAACTAATACTATATTCTATAGTATTACTAATAGTATTTTATTATATAATATATTAGTATAGGTTATGGACTAAGTTTAGTAGAACATAATAATAAAAACTATTAAAGTAGTTACTTTAAAGTCTTAATAATTACTATTTTCTTTACTATTTATTAATTATTATATTAAAGTATAATTAAATATAGAAAGTAATAGTTACTTATTATAATATCTTTATCTTATATTATAGTATTATATTATATAGTAGAAGAATAAAATATATTAAAAGTATTAATATTTTATTATTCTTCTATATTCTTTTAGAAAGAAAGACTATATCTAGAGAAAAACCTTATTACTACTTAGTAATAAGTATAACTTACTAATAATATAGTAGTATCTATAAGTATAATAAAACCTAAAGAATTAAAAAGTAAAAAGCTATAAATCTTAAAATCTTAAATATTAATAATTATAGTATTTATAATTTAAACTACTTAACTAAGTATAATTAAATAGTGTTATTAGATATAAAAATTATATATTATACTTATAAGTTATAGCTTATAAGTTAAACTTTATAAAGTATATAACCTAGAGTATAATATAAGTTATATATAGTTATATTATATATAATATACTACTAATCTACTATAAATAAGTTATACTAAAGTTCTTTATAAAATTAAAGTTATAATTTTATAAAGTTATATAGCTTATAACTATACTATATATCTATTAGTTATATAAAGTATATTATAATATATAAATACTTAATATTATATACTAATTAAAGAAAGAAGTACTTAGAAAAAAAGTCTTATAGTTATATATAGTATATAACACTTAAGAGAATTAAGATATATATTAAGTATTAATTATATAAATATTAATTAAGTTTATAATATTAATATATATAATTATACTATATAAATAACCTATAATATTATTAGTATCTTTATATAACTATAGACTATATAGTTATTTACTATACTTATAATAAATAAACTTATATATAACTATAAACTATAACTTATATAAGTACACTTTTATATTTATACGTTTATTTTTATACTTTTATACTTATTATTCCTAGTTATTAACTATAGTTATACTTTATAGTTATACTTTATAGTTATAGTTTATAGTTATAGACTATAGTTATATTTTATAGTTATTATTTATTAAACTTTATAAGTATACTTTATAGTTATATTATATAGTTATAGTTTATATAAATAGTTTATAGGTATAGTATATAGCTATATTTTCTAGAAATAGCTTATACTAATAGTTATAGTATATATTTATATTCTATAGTTATAATATATAATTAATATACTTTTTTATAAGGTATTTACTTATAGTAAGACAAGTATATATACTCTTTAGAGTAGTAAAAAATATTCTATTTTTACTTTTCTCTTAATTATTATTTTTATTTTTACTTCTACTTATATTTTACTTAATATATAAGACTATATACTATATTAGTTATAATAAACTATATTAATACTACTATTATTAGTTATTTTATAGTTAGTTATAATTTGGTTATTTATTATATTATAAGTTATTTTAAAGTTACTTATTATATAGTTAGTTATATTATTAATAGTTATATTATAGTTAGTTATTAAATAGCTAGTTATACTTTAGTTAGTTATTATAAAGTAAGTTATAATATAACTAGTTATTATATAATTAGTTATTTATAATAACTTTAGTATAGTTAAATATATTAATAAATTATAATTATTATACTATATATTAATAAATTTAGTATTACGTTTTATTTATTATTAATATAGTGCTTAATAGTTATTACTAAATCTTAGTTTTTAAGTATATAATATTTTAAGTAAAATATATAAATAATACTATACTATATATAAAAATTAAGTAATATTATATATAGTTAATTTACTAATTTTAATTATTTTTATTTTTATATTGTATAGTTGTATATTATACAAAATATAATACAAATATAATATAATACAAATACAAATACATGTATTGTCTCTCTTATACAATACAATACAAATACATGTATTGTATTTGTATTGTATTGTATTGTATTTGTATTGTATTTTTGTATTGTATTATATTTTGTATTTTTTTTAAACTCTCTGTACAAAGGTCCTTGTTAAGTTAGTATCTAGTCACTAGTTTATTATAAGGCCTATAAAGGTAAAAGGTATATACTCCTTTTTTTTCTCTATATCTTATATATTTATTATAAATACAGTTAGCCTAGAATACCTTATAGTATAGTAAGTGTTTTAGGTCTAAGTACTTATAGTCTCTAAACATAGGTTCTTTATTATATAAGATAATAAGTTCTCCTTTAATATCTATATCTTAGGTTCTATAGAATAGGAGTTCTTGTTTATTTATATTCTTTAGTACCTTATAAAATATAAGGCTAAAGCTATTATTACCTTATACTATAAGGTTATTAGGAGTTTATAGAGCAAGTAGTTTATCTAAATTATAGCCTAGTGTACTTTTAATAGGGGATAAGGATAATAGTAAGCCGTACGTCTATTCCTTAATCCTTTAGTCCTTAATCTTAGGGGGATTAGGATTTATAAAATTATTATAGCTAATTTTTACTAATTACTTAGTAGCTCTTTACTCTATTTTACTAAGGGATATAAACTTGTCTAAGGAGAGTTTATTAGTAGGTTCTTCTTTATTAAAACTAGTTCCTTATACTTTAATAGTGTCTTAAGGGGTTAGTTCCTAAATAGTAAGTTATAGAGGTAAAAACTAGGTCTTTTTCTTTTTTCCTACTACTATAACTTTAATAGATTATATACCTAGTTTAGTTATTTTATTTATAGTCCCTAGGACGTCTTGTTCTAGTAGTAGTTACTTCTAGTAGTTCCCTTAGGCTTAGATTTATATATATAGTTGTTTCTTAATAAAGTTTAATATATCTTATATATATAGTTACTTAAGTTTCTCTTGTACTATATCTTAGGCTTAGATTAGTTTTAAGATAAGTCACTAGTTATATTATTCTAAAGCTTGTTCTTAGATACCTTATTGCTTTCTAGTAATAGCAATAGTTCTAGTAAAGATATTCTAGAATCCTTTTGTTTATATAGTCTTAGTAAGTTCTAACACTTCTTCTAGATCTAGGGGTTAAGGTTCTACTACTTTATAACTCTAAAGGGTTATATAGAGTTAGAGGTATACCCTAGTTAGTAAAAGGAAGTTTCCTTAGTTCTTTTTTTTTACTTTAACTTATTATTAAATATTCTTCTCTTGTTATTATAGATTTTATAAGGTACTATTTAAGCTTTATAGTACTTATTTATTATACTTACTTAGTACTTAGTAAGTGTTTTTACTACTATACTTTATACTTACTATAATAGTTCTATTCCTAGTTCTTTTGTTAATAGTTTTTTAGACTTCTATTACTATTTAGTATTATTACTTCTTAGCTATAGTAATAATCCTAAGGTTCCTCTTTAGTAGGGTTTTATTAAGTACTACTTGTTAATAAGTATTCCTTGTTGCTACTATTCTTTTCTTAAGGCATTCTTTAATTATATTAAGTTTAAGTATATTAAGTATATCTTATAGCTTCTTAAGAGTTATATCTTATACTATTATAAAGGCTATAATAATATTTTAGTTTTTTTTTCTTATTAGGTTTTTTTCTTCCTATAGATATATTTTTTATCTTTAGCTTCTTAGGATACTATCCTACTTATTCTTTACTGTCTTAGTGTATAGTGTAGGTGTTATTATAGTAGGTAGTCTAGGTTAATTATTAATAGAGGACTTCCTTAGTAGCTATATTAGCTTTCTTAGTGTACTTTAGTAAGGTTTTATATTAAAGTTATTTAGGTTACTTATAGTCTTATATATAGTAACTAGTCTTTTTATAGTTAAAGTATTTAATAGTCTTAAGGTTATATAGTAGTTATTAATCTTACTTATATACTATACTTATATCTATTAGTCTAGTATAGTGTCCTTAAGAGGTACTTGTCTAGTTATTATAAGGTCTTTATTATCTATTAGATGTTTTATTTTATTAGCCTAGTAGCTTTAGTCCTTAGGTATACTTCTTGCCTATGTTTACATTAGGTTATTTTACTTTTCCTTTTTCTTATTATTATTTATATAGTTATATATTAATTTTAATAGTAAGCTTAATATATAATAGGAAATCTTTAGGGAGGTTTATAATTTTAACTAGTTTATCTTTAATATCTTCCTTAAGTCTTTAGTAAAATATAAAAATCAAGGATTCTTAAGTAATATTAAGTCTAGTAGCAAGTCTTTAGAATTTAGCTACATAGTGTAAAGTAGCCTTAGTCTATCTTAGGTTAAATAGTTCTTACTTAGCTTATTACTTCTTATTAAGGTCTTAAAAGAGTAATAATAGCGCTTTCTTAAACCTAGAGTATTTATAAAAGATCTCTTAGGTTTTTATCTTTAGGCCTACCTAGTTATTTATTATATAGTCTATTAAGTAAAGGTTAAACTAGGCTAGTGCTTTTCCCTTAAGGAATAAGGTAGTATAGATAACTTTCTTAGGTTTATCCCTAAAGCTAACGTTATAGAACTAGTAGTACACTTAGACTTAAGTAAGGAATCCTTTTAAGTGTCCTAGGGTTCTATTAAACAGCTATAGATTATTAAGTCTAAGTTTATTTTAACTATTAACTAAGGTCTATATAATATTAGTAGTGCCTTAGAGGGTTTTAATAGTCTCCTTAAGTTCTTATATCTTAGTTAAAGGTTCCTTAGGGATAGCTTTCTCTAAGCGCTTTAGTTTAGCTATATTACTATTAATAACTTTAATAAGTTACTAGTTATATCTAGTATTCCTTTTAATTATTCCTTAAATTATAAGGTACTAATCTATAGTAAGAATAGCCTTACTGTCTTTATTAAATCTTAGATTAGGTAAGATAAATCTATTATTAATCTCTATAACGTCCTTAAGTTCCTTGTCTAGGGAGCACTAGGACTTAAGGGTACTTGTTAAAGGTGTATTCTTAGAGGTTAACATAGTGTCTTTACTATTAGGTAAGTATTAAGGTTAACTTACTTAACAAGAGTAATTAAAGTGTTATAGTTAGTAATCTAATAGTAGGGTTTTTACTAGGAATAAGCTAGGGTTAATACTTAGTTAATAGTAGTATAGGCTTACTAGTCTATTAATTACTTAGTAATTAGTTAAGTAGTTAATAGTTATAAAGGTAGCTTATATAGCTTTTGTTAATTAAATTACTAAGGTAAAATACTAAAAAGTATTTAGAGAATATATTATAAAGTTAATTACTAAAAAGCTATAAGAGTCTGTCCTTAAGTATGTCTAAGTTTATCCTATATATAAGTTTATTCTTCTTGTTAGTATATAAGGCTATATATCTAAACTATAGCACCTGTATATTTTCTATATAGCGTTTATATACTAAGTATATAGCTTCTGTATTTCTAACGTATAGATCTTATCTAATCTTATTGTTATATAACTTATACTATAGTTCTTCTATGTCTATAGGAGTCATCCTGTCTACGCCTATCTGTTAGTTCTATATAAATACTGTTACTGCCTACTAGTTGCTCTACTAAGTAGGGTAATATTACCTATAACTTGTTAGGTTATAACACTACCTATTAATAACTAAAGGGCCTAGTAGAGTATATACTAGGTAATACCTATAATACCTATTAACCTTTAGCTAAGAAATAAATATAGTAATTTCTATAGTAAAACCTATTAATTAGGACCTATTAATCTAAAGTAATTAATGCCTAGTAATAGAAGGCCTATTCTTCTAAGGTTATCTAGGGGTTTTTCTAGCTTCTAACTAGTATTCTTACTATCTAAGGAATCTATTTATCTAACTAATAGAATATAGATAAGACTAGTATTATAGAAGGCAAAAGATCTAATAGGCTAATACTAGGCTCTATAGTATTATAGTATATCTAAAAAAAGTAGCTAGGATCCTAGGCATAGATCTCTATTATTAAGTGTATAGCTACTAATAAGAGGTCCTTATACCTACTAGTTATATATAAGGGTAAATTAGTCTAGGCCTAGTAGTTCCTATTTAACCTATCTAGATATAAAGGATAGTACTTTATATATATAGATAATAGCTAGATAACTAAGAAGACTACCCTTAAGTAACTAAAGAAGGTCTTTATCCTAGGCACTATACCTAGTAAGCTAAAGGTAGCTAGACTACTAGTTCTAGATAGGTATTATAGCTATATATTAATAGACTTTATATAGGAATACTTCTAGAATAATATATATCTATTATATCTACTACTATACTCCTCTATTATCCTTTAGCTACTAGATATATTAGTCTTTAGCCTATTAAAGTACACCTATTAAAGGGAAGTTAAATATCTAGATAACTAGGTTAGTAATTTAACTATTACTAACAAAAGGGTATTTTTAGCCTATTATATAAAGGCTAAAGATATAGCTATAATAGTCTAGAATATTAGAAGTAGCTAGAGGTTAGCTAGACTATAGCTAATATATATATAGTAGCCTCTATTTAACCCTATAGTTACTAAGGACTAATAGACTAGCTAGACTAGCTAGCCTAGTAGCTAATAGTAGGATAAAGCTATATCTATTATCCTATAGTTAACCCCTTATTAGTCTACTAAATTATAGTATTAACTACGCTAGTTAAACTAGTTAGCAGAGGATAAGTTAGATACTTATACTATTTGTTACCTATCTAGAAAGATATAAAAGGGGTATAATAAGTAGGCATCTAGAAACGCGTTTCTAGAGCAAAAGGTCTACTAGCTAGAGGGCAAGTTAGATAACCTACGGTAACACAAGAGGAAAAAGGTCCCCTTATTGCCTAATAGCACCTTTGCTACTATATATGATATCTGGCGGGCGTAAACCCCAGATATCGGCGATATGGATAGTCCGGATGAATCCAGCGCATCCGAATTACCCAGTGAGGCCGGAAGTTGCATATGGGTAGGCGGCAGAGGTGGTGAAATAAGTGGTGATAGTGGTGGTGATGGTGGTGGTGATGATGGGCCGGATGTGGGGGGTAGCCGGAAGTAGGGTAGTTGAGTTACATCGATAAGCATAAGAAATATCTATACGATGACCCGAGGTGATAAAAGAGGAATGCCTTTGAATACCGGAGCCTCTCTGATATCCCACAATCGCATTTAAAGTACTAAGCAAGAGCAACCTGATTCGCCATACAAGGGGTGGGTAGACCAAAGACGTTACGCCAAGTCTTTCTGAACGACATCAGTATTCAATGTCCTGATCATGTTTGAAGCGCTGGATATAATGTAGAAGAGAGCTACTTACTTCTGGGAGTTTCAGTAGGATAGATGACCGCGCCGGTCTCTTGTCAGTCGTCAGAAGATCCTTGCATGTATGCTACTAACTATCCTAGATATTGAAAAATTGTCGCTCATGCTTCATTGTGAAAATGGACGTATAAATAAGCCTTAAGGTATTGCTGTGCCACCAGAGTTTGGGCCTAGGCCTTGTCATGGTTATGCATATAAATAGGTTGCACCTTTCGTGTACCATTCATCAGAAAATCGTCGGTCGAGGCGGCGTTGGACCTACAAAAGAACCAACAAACCCACATATGAGTTTTAGAAAAAAAAAAAAAAAAAAAGAAACACGACGCGTATCGTAGCCGATGCCGAGATGTTTACAACTTCAGACTCGTTGGAACATTGGATCGTACCGCCCGTCCTTCAGGCGTTGAGGGTGAACACCGTGTGAATGAACAAATCTGATGCATTAGCGTGAGAATCTGAGACGGGATGATTTGAGGCGCTGGGTGGGAAAGGGACTAAGCGAATGTGGGTGGTAAGATCCCCATTGGCCTGCAGATCTTTGAGAATCTAACCTCCAATACGCCATCGAGTGTCTGGAACTGTGCTGTACAGTATGCGTAACGTGCAGAAGATGAAGTAAAGCATAAATCGGCTGTAACCGGAATTTGCCGAACATTTTGAAGCACCTTCGACTTGAAAGTTAACTCGGCAACCCAAAGCGCTGTGCACTGTGAAAAAGAGAGGATTAAAATTATGATATCAAGCCTGACACACATATGATGAATGGAGCAGCGGAAAGTTCGGAAGCTTCATTGCATGGTGGTCACGTACGGAGTACGTTCACCATGAAGTTTCGAGTTCAAAATTTGCGCCTGACTCGATAAATAGACATTTGCAATCAACGAGTTGCTAGGCGCATTACCAGCCATGGCTGCGGAGGTTCCGCCCCGTCTCGCCAAGTGCATGCTGCTCGGATATAAGCAAAAAGAGAGGGCCCCGTCATCGTACGAGTGGTCGGTGGCTCTGCTTTATCTTTGAATTTACCCCTTTTACCACGTGATCCTTTGTTTCTTCGTGTTTCCTGTTAACAACGTCGCAGAGTCGGATGGCGAATTTCGATCGCTAGTCGCCTGGTGCACTCTGCTGCTTGCCCTGTTCATAATCCCTCATTCTGTTCTTGTATTCGGTTTGATTGTACATTGCCAGTAAAACCCTTTTTTTTGCTTTCATTCTCCAGCGCCGCAACCATGAGCTCTGGTCTAGTCCCGCGGGACGGGACGCGCGAGGAGCAGGACCCAATGCTCGGGGTCAGATCGTTTTCAGACACCGATGTGGAGGACCGATTGCTCTCCGACGCAGCCGAATTCGGTGAGAAGGACAACCACAAACGCTATGCGGGCCACAAGAAGACCTTCAGGTGGATTATGGTCCTCACTTGCATTTCCATTCTGACACTCATTCCCTTCATCTTTGCTCAATTCTTCAACGTGCAATCCAAGGCGCAGCCATCGGAGCCTTCTCACGATGAAGCAAGCGAACAGCAACAAGAAAGTCCGCCACCGCCGCCGCCAGCGCCTGAGCCAGTTCCGGAACTGACAACGACAATTACGCCTACAACCACATTGTCCTTGGCCCCTACGCAGACACCGTCGGTGGAGTTGACGCCGGAACAGGAATTCAACTTAAAGACAGGATTCGCTATTTCTAATGCGACTTCACTGCGGGAGTATGTGTTCAATATCACTCGGGCACAGCACTCGCCTGATGGGTTTGAGAAGTCGATGATCAAAGTGAACGGCCAATCCCCTGGACCTCTCATCGAAGCAAACACCGGTGACACGATCCGCGTCACGGTTCACAACCACATGTTGGAGGAGAGCACAACGATTCACTGGCACGGCATCGATCAGAGGAATTCCGTGTGGATGGACGGTGTCCAGGGAATTACTCAATGCGCCATTCCTCCGGGGGAAAGCTTCACTTACGAGTTCAACGTCACCGACCAACGAGGGACATTTTGGTGGCACGCTCACGTTTCGGTTCAAGTCACGGATGGACTCTTTGGACCTTTGGTGAGACAGCCCTTTATCTCCTGGTTACTCCTACACTACTGATCATCATGATGGAGCCTGTGCTGAAAACGTCGTTGCTAACCTTTTGCCTAGATTATCCATGACCCTGATGAACAAATACCACATGTAGATGACGACAAGATTCTTATGGTTGGAGACATATTCCACGAATATGCAGACACTGTAGGCAAACCTTTCGCAATGCCAGTCGCCACCATGATACATATCTAACTCACCAGCCAGCTCCTTTCTCAGTACTTGAGCGCCACTCCACCGTGGGCTCCCAAGAAACCAGGTAGAGAGCCTCCGCCAGACAACGTCATCATCAATGGCATGAACACCTTCAACTGTTCTAGTGTGGCATCCCACAACGCAGGCGACGGAAAGTCTAGCGAAGACCACAGTGGTCACAACATGGGAGACCACCACTCGGCAAGAGATTCCAAGTGTACCGGGGGCGCTCTCTTCAATACGCGCATCAAGAGCGGATCGAAGGCTCGATTGCGTCTTATCAACCATGGCACATCGACCCCGATAGTTGTGACTGTCGACAACCATACTCTTGAGATTATCGAGATTGACGGGGTCGAAGTGGCCCCGATCGCAACCACACGCGTTTATATGAACCCGGGCCAGCGTTACTCTGTCATCGTCAACGCTAACCAGACCGCTGGAAACTACTTGATCCGCGCAGACGCAGCCATCCGATGCTTTCACATGTCTCATAAGACCAACGAAGCCATGTCGGGGATGCATGGCAAGCCCTTTGGTGCTACCGCCATCCTATCATACGATGAGACGGATGTCGGCGCCGCGCCCATCGGAAAGGCTTGGGACCTGGAAAGCAAGTCGAACTTGCAAATCGGCAAGGAGCCATGGGGGAGGAGATGCGAGGATCTGCCGTTTGACCTTCCAAAGCCGATGAGAAACAGGCCTGCCTACGATGTTGGGGAGAGGAACCATCACTACTTTACGTTTAGGCAAGACCGCGTAGGGGACGTCGTTCGCACTCATGTGAACAAGGTAAGCCCGTCCGCCCGCAAAAGAATGATATGGGAATCCGCTAATGGCCACAGACTATATACACCCCACTCAAGGACGACGCATCACTTTGGAAAGTTCTACAGCAGGATATCACACCGGAGAACCTAAACTCGCCGGAGCCCAAGTTGGATTTCGGTCAGGACCAGTTCGTTTTGGTTTCCCAGGACAACAAGGCTGCGCAAATCGTGGTGAATTCTGACGCTATGATGATTCACCCTTGGCACTTGCAGTAAGTGGATGCTCATTCGATTCCGAGGAGAGACCCAGAGCTAACTAGTCTCCAGTGGTACGAACTTGGCATACCCTGCCTCTTATGACGTTTGTAGCAACTAACCGACTGTAGGTCAAAACTTCCAAGTCATCGGATGGGGCAAGGGTTTGTTCGGGGCCACTGAGACGACCTGGAACTTTGACAACCCAATGCGTCGCGACACGATCACAATACCTGGCTTTTCGCATATTGTGATTCGCATTCTTGCAGACAACCCTGGGGTCTGGGCTTTCCACTGTCACTATCTCTGGCACACCGAAGGTTCGTTCACGTCTCGCATGCTAACTTTGTTGCACAATGGCTGACCTCGTTCTCCCAGCTGGCATGTTTGTCTCGATTGCTCAGCGTATGGGCGAGCTCTCTAATCTGCTCGGCACACTGGATGCCAATGGTGATATTGGAGCCATCAAGAAGAAATTTTGCCCCATTCAGAACGCACAAGCTGCCCCCGCTGTGCCACATTAGATTGCTTAGTTGGTCGGATTTGTATGATGAAGGCGAGCCAAACCATAGCGGTGTTTTGATAATCAGCATAATTGAGAGCTAGATTGCTATTTTGCACGGCCTGGTGGCTGGTGATACTTTCCCGGTCAGTCAAGCACACCAACCCTGCAGGAAACTTTTGTTTCTCGTGATGAATTGACGCGCTGAGCCAAACTTCTTTTCTCCGCTACTCGTATTTGGAGCTGAGATGGGTGTGATCGTACTTATAATGACTGTACTAATCAGGATGAACGCAAAGAATCACAGTCCGTGTCAGGCACGGCAACTACCAAGGCATTCAAAAGTCAAACAAGTGACTGCCGGCCTGGCCTCAGCTGGAGTTATCCTGAGGGACAAATTTGGTCCCAAGAAACATTTGCATGCCACAGTTTTGGAGGGGTCGACAGTCGCTACGAAGCGCGGGCTACCAACAAACCAAACCACCAATGGACTATATTGAGGATGAAAAGATTTTGGTCTTTTTGGCCCAGCTTTCGATGAAGCTGTGGCCGTCAAAACTCCTACGTACGACCAAGACTCGGATATATGGGCGCAATGGTTCCGAGCATATTTGTCATGGCGAGATGTTTTCCATCTTGGCTCCCCCATAGTTTACAGACCAACCGGGTAAAGCCGACACGCGATTTTCTGGAGAATGCTGAAATGCTCCGTCTTGGTTATTTAAGTCAACGAAAAGTAGGAGAAACAGTTCGCGGGATTTGACGACCTTTTTGTGAAGCCCATAGATCTCCTGCCACGGTACCTCCTTGGAGTCCGGATTGGAAAAGTCCTTTTTGCCATACGGAATACATACGTCACATCGGCATACAGAGCTAAGGTATATTAGAGAACACTTCTTGGCTATTAAGTGCTACCGCTGGATGGGGAAAACCGATGCTTAGAACGTCGCGTGGAAACGTGGGTCCTACTTTGCCCACACGAGGTCGGTAACAGCATATTTCTCGTGCATGATTCCACGGCACCTTTGGTGTCCCGGAAACCCGTGGAGCGTTGATTGTTAGTTGGCGAAGCTTACATCCAGGGCATAATGGACACGGAGGCTGTTGCTGAAAACAGGCGACATGATATCGAATGAATAGCAACTCGGCCCCAATTCATATACACATACGGAGTATGTAGACATTGGTATAAGTATCCCATGCGACCTTAGCTAATAAAGATGTATTTCTGTCCAGCAGTAACTACGAAGCTTGTAAATCAGATTATAAAACTCATTGCGTAATGTTGCATCCGAGGCCGGTGTTGCATGACTGAATGCACGATTGGAAGGCGGCATTGTCTCCTTTGCTGAAGAAGCAGTCATTGCGGCATAGTGTGCACTACATCAAAATGTCAGCCAGCGTGCGCGTCTAAAGCCAGGGTTGATAATTCGCCTACCTCTGTTCTCTCAGCCTGGCGCGCTTCAAGCGCAGGAGCAGCAAGGGCGATGCCTGCAAAGAGGGCGACAATGATAGCTGAGAACTGCATGGTGCAAGGATGTAGTTGTGGCGGTGGTGTTGATTAATTAAGGACTCAGTCTCCGAGCTGTAAAGGTCTCAAATATGACTGAGAACGTGAGAGGTACTAGGTAAAAGCTGAAGATAAGTATATATAGATGTGTGTGTGTGATTGTATGTCTGAGAGCTGTTGTTCCAAAGACTCAAAAGACGAGACGAAGTTGCGTGTCCTTAAATGCCTTTTTCTTAAACTTCCCTGGTGCAGCAGTAACTAACGTTGGATCTAAAAACGCTGGAACTTGACTCGACATACTGTAAATGACACAAACCTGACACAGCCGTAGACCCTTGTCTATCCTATAATATTAAACTTAAGGACAACTGCGACTCCGTTATTTCGCCGACCCCACACTAAATACTAAATGCCTTTCTGTTAATCAAAATCATATACCTTTCTGTTGATGTTGTTCCAGGCCGAAGCCATATTTCCTAAGTTAGGTATCCGTACACTTTCGTTCCATGTATATGTTTCAGAAGACGTACCTTGTTTATGTTAACCGTACGTGACTGTGACTAATCAGTGAACATTTGGTTTACCCTTAAGGCCATACTAGGTAGGAAGAACAATTATATGCCATTTATCTCAGCCATCCGTCCATAGTGAAAACAATTGTCGATGTAGTGGTTGCGGACCTCAGATTTGGTAGGACTCGCGCGGCAGCTTCTGCTAGCCCGGCAGCCACAGGCCGACGCCTCCCCACAACCGCTTCTTGATATAGGTACTTTAGTCAATTCGACCTTCTTTTATTTTTTGTTTTCCATATCACTGCCGGACTATTCACCCAGCACCTATTATTGTCTGGCCCGGAACGGCTGGCAGCAGCGCTGTGTCATCCTTGGTCCAATTGATCAGCCGGTCCATAGGCATATCCATAGCCTGGATGGACCCGGTCTAGTCCCCTTAAAACGATGTGTATCAGCCCGACACTGCCAAGCTCAAGCACACTGTCACCAGCGTCCGCAAGACGTCTCGCTTAATGACCCTAGCTTGGATAAAGTTTCCGCGGAAACCTAAACCGGACGGGGAGCGCTGCTATTAAGGTCACCGTCCAAGTGCAAAAGATTGGGACATCGCTACGGAACTTTTGTACCTCTCTGCTGCTCCTTACATAATATGCCTGCGCGGTCGCGGTTGAGACCATTAAAGTCCACTGGACGCCGCAAAAAGTCCTGTGGTAAGTCACTCCTTGACACTCGACAGCCACCCTATGAGCCGATCGGCCCGCTGGAATGCTTCGTTTTGGCGAAGAGTTGTGTGTTCTGACGCAAGACGCACTCATGAGTTGGCAGCGTCATGTTTTGTATGTGGTGTTGAGCTTTGTTCTTCTTGTACATGCCGACATGACCGGCTCCCGTGCCTCCATGCAGCTCGTAAGCGCAGGTCGACGGATCTTGCAACGATGCTGGTGCAGACCAAGTCCGACATTACCGCAACCCCTCTCTGCTCTTCGACCTGGTCGAGTGCTTGGGTGAAACGTAATAAATACTTAATGCATTGTTGGCCGTAGGTAAAACATTACCATCCTTTCTGTGATCTGATAGATTCAAAGCCATGTCCATTAGTCTGGGTTTTAACGTGTGATAAAACTCTCTTCTGCCTCAAATTGCTATCAGCTCCTGGATCCTTCATCATCCCCACATCCACTGGCGATCCTTATGGAATCATGCTACCTGAGATGGAGATGCTTAGCCTGCTGCCTGTAGGGCTGTGTGAAGCAATCCTGTCAGCGCTAACTTGCTTTATGCGTGGCTTGTACGGAGGAGCCCGTTAATAGTCCTTGCGGAAAATGTCAAGACTAGAAGTGAAGTGTTTCAGCCTCAGTACTTAGAAGTACACTCTTATCAGACTTTTATCAGATACGTGTGGATTATAGGAGGAGTACTACAGACAAGCTGATAGTGTCCCCCCCCTGTCAACCTAAGAGTACCATGCACAATAACAGCAATAAACCTCATATCCTAAAGGCTACAGGTTCAAATCCAGTTTTCTTAGATTTTTTTAATTTCAAAACGGCTCCGCCAGGGAGGGTTAGAATAGTCTAACCCACCCTGCTTCCTACGCTACCTTCTGGGTCGGGATGGGCCAAGACTATCCCTTTTGCCTCTGTGTTATCACTAAATCTACTGTCTGCTGAGGTTTATCACAGTTATTGTGCACAGTACTCTCGGGTTGACAGGGGGGGGCACTATCAGCTTGTCTGATCACTCGATTGAGTATAGGAGTACTACAGCAGCCCAAGATTGATCCCTTTCAGGGGCAGGATAACGATCATGTGATTTGAGATGTAGGTAGCTTGCTGTACTGATACTGTTGGTTAGGCGAAAGTGCTTCTAGCGCCTTGTCATTTTCCGCAAGGACTATTGACGGGCTCCTCCGTAGACAGTGGGGTTTGAGGGGTTTTGATACAGTAAGAGAGTATGTGAGATGCCGAGACGAACCATCAAGGGTAAGACGGACATGGTTGACCGCTGCTAGTTCACAAGGGGCACTGACACGCTGACTCGGTATAGCGTGACCCCTGCACGCGCCTTGCAAAAAAAAAAAGAAAAAAAAAAAAAGGCGCACACTTCAGCATAACAAGATAAGGGGCTAGCAGCAATAACGTACTTCGTGTAGACAATACTTACGCATATCTAGTACAAAAGAAAGATAACTAGCTATTAGAAGTGCAAAAAGCCTATGTTTATTTCTTATCAATTTATAAGAGAATCTTCAATATCCTGATTCGTATATGGTTGCTGTAAAACAGGTGGACTAATAGCCTCCTCTATGGTATTAGTAGGCTCTAAAGTGTGCACTTTTTTTTTTGTAAGGCTCGTGCCCTGTAAGCTGACTGAGATGAGAGGGCGCCACCAATTATGAGTTACGCCCGACCAACTTGATTGATATCGTGACCAAGCTTGAGGCTCAAGCAGGTAATGGAGGCCAAGGAAGCATATTTCATTGAATGGTACCATATGAATGCCGGATTTCCGCTCTGATTTCAACGACGAGTTCAACAACTCGTATCTCCCCGCCTTTTAAAATTTCCGGACTGGGGTCTCACGAAGGCTGCTTTTTATAGTTGGACGTGCACTCAAGACTTCCACTCTTTCTTTTGAGGTCATAACCTTGCAATTGGCGCGGCCAATCCGGCAGGATCCGCTCAGACTAGGATCGCCTCTGTTGGCAGCAAACGGTCTCCAGCGATCTAAATCCACTTGGCGAACGACATTCGTTTAAATGTTCTCTTCGTGCCCGCCCTTCAGTCATTGCCTTCGCACCCGCTCACACCATCCGCCAGGCCTTTCAAGATGAGCTTCATGTTCCGGTTGTTGATGCTCTTGCATCTCGTGGGCTTCAGCTTTGCCCTTCCTTCGAGCATCGAAGTCGATCTTATCTTCCCGCGAAACGACACCGTGTATAAGCCCGTGTGGCCATTTCCCATTGTCTTTGCCGTTCACAATGCCTCGCAGCTCTGGCAATCTGACGATGAGTTTTTTACCTTCTGGGTTAAATGGGAGCTCACGGGCTACACCGACATCAACAATCCGGATACCTCGTTACTGTTCGGATCCGGCGTGTGGAAGACGGACAAGAATGCAACCACTGACAGCACCCTCACGGTCATTGACACCTCCCGTAGGGATTTGGTCAGAGCAACACAACGACAGTTCAAGCTGAAGTACACGACGACCATGTTTGCTGGCTGTCCCCGCAACGCTTCGAGCCCGGGCATGGATTCGAAACCGCAAGATGTATCGTACGACGGAGAAGTGTTGTTCACGACCGACCCCGACGCCGGACAAATCCCTTCCATCGCCGACCCGAACGACTGCCCGGCTTTCGTTGGGAGCTTTAAAGTCACTGATGCTCGACACGATTGGGGCTTCCTCTGCCCAGTGATGTCCCAGGACCCGCCGCCCTCGCAAGCGTGCGGTCTGAAGATGGATGGGGCTCTGGCGAACAAAGTCAGCGAGGCCATGCTTGACCGCGCCAACTGTACGCGTGGGACCTGGCCTGACCCTGAAGGAAAACTTTCGGCGAAATTTTGCAATGCGGCAAGCACCAGCTCGGGCGCCAAGGTACTCGGCATTCCTGACACGACAGTCTCGGCGCTCGTGTTGATCTTGGCCTTGTCTTGGGCATTAGTCTGAAGGCGCGGCTGGGCCCACACACAAGAGCGCCCAAGAAATGCTGACGCTCAGCCAAACCTGATTGAATGCACTAGATCTCTTGGCTGGACAGAGGCGTTCCCCCTGAGCGCAAGGAGTTGGGGTTTTGGTTTGACAATATTTATGATCTAGGGAGTTATTGGGCTGGGAGATATCCAATCAGATTCAGCTGGAGTTTGGGGCTCAGGAGACAGACTTCTTTTCTTAGATAATTGGCAACTCACAGAGTACCTTGGGTTTGCAAGTACATAGTTTATATTAGGCATAGAACGCAATTCATGCGTTCAGAATTAACACCAACTTAAACTCATGAATTAGCTTAGTTAAGCACATGCTTTTTGTCACGAGATTTATAGGTGTCGTCACTGCCCACGCAACTAACAGTATCGTTTTGTTACGGGACACTTTTGGATACACATCGGATGTTGTCTGCACTGAAATACTGTCAGTTATCTGATGTTGTGAACTCTCAGAGAGTATCGATAAAACGTTTTCTCAAGATGGGTTAATCTTAGTACATACCATGACTACATTCAAATTATTACGCATCTGTATAGTGATGTGAGTTTAGTAAATGAGGACGCCTCTCTTGCAGCCAGTTGGCCCAAGGTGTATTATAGTGGAGCAGCGCACAAGCAACTCCATTTAACATGCATCTTTCCTCTTTAAAGACAACACCTGAAGTCGGCGCCTATTGCGAGGCAAAAGGAGAATCTGCTAACCATAGGTTACAGCTAGGGCGAAGCGACATTGTTAAGAAAGTCGCAGAGAAATAACAAGTAGTCATCATGCTGAAACCTCGACTCTCCAATCCATAGGGTTCAGAAGACTTCATTTCTTATTGTTGTTGTTCTCTTTCGTCGATGTTGTTGTGGCGCCTCCAAGCCGCTACATGTGAGACTCTGTTGCCCCTCTCCTGAAAGCCATCGACATAAGTACAAAGTCGGACCAGGCCACCGTTAATTCGAGTCGAGCTCGGACTCTTTGGATCAGATGGTACAAGGTGAGATTGTCCGAGCCATTCGATTTTGTTTATCGAAAATGTTCGACCATAAGGAAGCCACAGAAAACAAAAAGCAAGTGAAGTGAACGTCAAACGTCTCGGAGTGTGGGCGACTCCGTCCCTGTTTTTACGGCTCATATAAATCCGGACTCTGGTGTTTAAACTCCGTCCGTAACGCCCGTGTGGTGTTCCACGATTCTTTGCTGCTTCGTAGTGTTTGATAATTCGAACGTTCTGCTTTTGTTGACGTACGTATATCGTCGCGATAATCCTTGTCCAGTTGCATGTGGGTGGAATGTGTAGCTCTATCGCCTACTTCGTCGCGTTGCCACACTAAATGTGTGGCCGCGTTTCCAAATATCAGCAATTGCTTGAATTTCAATAGTTACAGGTAATGTAGGGTATGAAGCGCTTGGAAGGAGTGTTAGTTATCGCACTGGGTTTGTTGGATTAGCTGTATATGCAGAGCATATCGACGGAGGATCATATAAAGACAATCAAGAGACGCAGTTAGGATCACGACAGAAAGTAAGTACTCGCTTGAAACACGTAACTATTTTGTGCTTGGAATCGCTCCTTTCTATGACCAAAGTCCACGAACAGCTTTCTAGGCCTCAACGCCCAGCGCTAATACCTCGCTCCTCGTCGCCACGTAAAAGGGACTGTCTTTCCCAACAGCTTCTTCTTCCAGACGCAGGCCAGTCAACGCCAACTCCCGTCCCTTCTCCGGTTTCTCTAGACCAAACGCTTTACGCGCGGCCGCGATGTACATAGTAGACACTTCCCGGCCGCGGATGGCCTCCGCTTCGTAAGCGTCTAGGAGCCCCAGCATCATCTCAAACTCGTCATTCGGGTCCTCCGAAGCGGCCTCGGCGAAGCGCTCCAGTTGGCCCTTGATTTCCGTCCTCCGCGCCTCGCCGGCCTTGAAGCTGGCGGGGTTGCAGGCGGAGCAGTCGCAGACGAAGCCGTACCCGTGCTGCAGTGCGCTCTGCCGCGAATCCCGCAGGCCCAAGTGCTCGTCGAGGTACGAGATGGTTATCTCCTCGTCCTTGCCGATGTCCCTAGTCGCGTGGATGGTAAACGCATTCAGTGCCTGGTTGAAGTTCCCCTGAGAGTTGGGCACGCATGAGTGGTTGAGTCGCGCGACCTGAGGGAAGAGGGCTTGAATCTGGTTGCCGATGTTGAAATTGTTGTTGCGGAAGATGTTGAGGATTGTGTGATTGGAGACTGTCCTTCGTAGAGCAGACTTGCTCCGCCATATGGATTCTAGCCAGCTAAAAACACTTGATTTGCTGGGGTTGATTGACAGTGATAGGAGTGATTTCTGGCCAGCTGTTGAGAGAAGGTGAGCTTGTTGAAGAATAGAACCGCTATCTGATGATGAGATGGTGAGTAGAGCCTGGTCGGTGAGAATTCTTTGGCCTCTGGGAATGGACTTTGATGCAAACACACCGAGGCCCTTGCCGGTTGCTTGACGAATCGCAAACATGATGGGGAACTGTTCTCTGTCAATTAGCACTTTTGGTGGTAAAGGTCTGTTCCCCCTGACGGGGGAAAATATTTTGTTGGCTGCCCTGCGATAAGGCCCAAAGGGGCAAGGGGGCATCTGCGGAGATTGCCGCTTGTACGGGCGCCAGGACGCTAAGAGCCCTTCTTGTTGGCGTTTCAGAAGTAAATAGTGAAGATAACCATGTGTTGACAATCAGCTTCTGAGGTTTCTTTGAGTCTCTTTGACAGATGGAGTAGCATGCTGTCACAGAGGATATAAGTCTTTGATTGGTGTTCCCCACAATCAAGTAACAGTGTTCATTGCCCAGTATGCAAGTATGATAGCGTCGGTTGTTTCATTTCTTTGAGCAAAGGTTCGACACCTAGAGCGAAGGGTTGATACCCAAGCTTCTTGGGAGTTCATTTGCTTGGAAAATATGATAACAGGAAGATGTGAGGTTTTGACTCTTTGCATCTTTGTTTTATTTATGGAGCAAGTTCATGAAGGAGGACACTTATCATGACAGCAAGCTAACATTCTCATTGGTTATGACCAAATGGCAACCTGGTGCCGCAAAAGTTACAGGGTAGTGCCAATAAGTATTACCGTATCCTCTCAGTAGATTCGTACACCTCACTGACCAGGGGCTGCTGGATAGGGGCTAGCGGGCTGGCAGAAACAGGGATCTAGAAGTGGCAAATGCAGGGGTCAGTGAACGTCAGCAGCAAGTTTGGTGGCAAGGGTTAGGGTTAGAGGGGTGGGTGGGTGGCTAGGCTGGCTGACCGCCTTTCAAAATAGGCCTAGTGGGTGGTCTGTGCGCTGTACGAATCTGCTGAGAGGAAACGGTATCTTGGTCATGACACTGTGCTCTGTTAGAAATAATCTAACCAACAACTTGCCGACCCGAAAGTTAGGCAGCAACGCAACTTCCCATCACCATGGCCATCTAAATCGTCTCCGACTTGCACCTAGAGGCCTCGAAAGCCTACGACATCTTCGAAATTACCCCTCGAATACCTTATATAGGCCTCCTCGGCGATATAGGCACTATTGCAGCTCACAAAGATGATTGTCTTAGCTTCCTGACGCAGCAGCTCCGTCAGTTTCGCGCTGTACTATTTGTGCCTGGAAACCATGAGGCCTACCACTCCAGCTAGTCTGAAACACTTGAGATTCTTCGCGATTTCGAAGAAAAAACTAAAGGCGATACCTCTTTGGGAGAATTTGTCCTACTCGACCGCTCGAGCTTCAGGGTTCCAGACTCTAAGGTCGTCATCTTAGGCTGCAGCTTATTCTCCTTCATCCCGCCACAAAGTGCAGATTTGGTTAGCATGGGGCTCAACGATTTTGCCAGATAAATGACTGGGACGTTGGCATGCATGACGAGGCACACGCACGAGACCTTGCTTGGCTCAATGCTCAGGTTACAGAACTCGACCATTCTGATGTCGATATCATCTTCTCGCACTGGAGCCCTTCAAGAGATGGCCACTCTATTGATCCAAGGCATGCGCAAAGCCCAATTACCAGTGGCTTTGAGACAAATCTGTCCGGGGAAGTATGCTACAACAGCAGCAACGTTAAGACATGGGCATTTGGTCACACGCAATACAATTGCGGCTTCGAAGTGGAGCGAGAAGGTCACACCAAGCCTTTGAGACTAGTTGCAAACCAACGAGGATACTACTTCGCACAAGCCACAGGGTATGATGGGGACAAGGTCATTGAATCATGAAGAGACAGACTAGATTCAAGCAATACCGCCGTAGTCCCTTCGTGATCATGATCAAGGATAGGGACTGCAAGCAACGGTCGCGAAATGAGACAGGATAACAATGATAGAAACAGGTTTGCGCGCTGGCGGAAAGACAATCGTTTATAGAATGTCAAGATAGCTGAACCAGCAGAGACTAAGACGCTGCTTCCATCACTTCTCGGGTTTACCACCATGAGCATCAGCATCAGCGATGCAGAGTCCAATAAAAGCTGGCTGCACACTATCGAGACTGATCGGCCCATCTCTCGTCCAGGGCTTGTGCATCCAGGGCATCAGTGCGCTTTTTAGACGCCTAGGCTCGCGGACCGCAAGCGTTGATCTTAAAAACGAGGTCTGTGGGGGCGATTTACGGGACAGTTCCGTCTGGTATATCCCTTACTTTGATTACAGCAATCGGCATGTACAGGGATTAGGAACACGGATGTCGTGTATTTGTTTTTCCAGCGGTGTCATTTTATCCTTAGCTACCGCTCGGTAGTGATGTCTATCTGAGCCGTGTTTGTTGTACAAAAGGCGAGTCGGGAAGAGATAGAAGCTTGTGTTTAACGCCTGAAGACGCGCTGTCGATATTGAGGTTGAAATCGACATCGTGTTTCGACCATCAGTCAGACTGACATCACTTTAGTAATATTATTCTGACGCGGTAGGGCTGTCTATCCTGTAGATCGTCTTTGCTGTGTTGAAGTAGCCTTCATACTCAATGGTCTTTTCCTCTCCCTCAGCTTCGTAATGGTAATGTCCTCCAGCATTTTTTCCTGACGGAGAAAACGCATGCGTGTGCTCTATTCGCAAACGCATCTTGTTGCCTGGATCCGCGGAATGCAGTACAGACAAGCCTACGATGGGCGAGTCAAAGTCGTGAAAGGTCAGCCATTTTTCAACCTCCTTTCTGTTTTTGAAAGGAAGATCTTTCTCTGGAGGGAAATCGGGCATGATGTGATACGTCGCCTTTCCGGCTTTCACCACGAAAGCCCCGCCGAGGCTGATGGTCCTGTCGTTGCCATACGCCACATGAAGGCCTTTGCGGATGCACTCGGTGAAGCTCTTCTCGGGCCCCTTTCGCCCTTTCACCGTGATTTTGAGCACCGGTCCCGGCCCGCCCAGGGATCCGTACAAATTGACCATCAGCCCGCAGTCCACCGAGGGGCTCGTGTCGACGCGGACGGCCCCGGTGCCGCGCTCGATCTGGATGACCCGGCTCTGGTTGTCGACCTTGTCGATGCCGCCGGACCAGCTGAGGTTCGGCGCGAGCTCGCTGTTCTGCCCGATGACGTGGAATGGGCCGGCACCGGCGCCGATGAGGCTGCCTTTCTCGGGGCTCATCTCCATGTGCCTGCCGAGGTCGGGTATGGACCAGATGGTGTCCAGCCGGGGGCGGGGGAACAGGTTGGGCTGTCCGCCGACGTCCGCGATCTTCTCATCGCCTGACAGGCCCTCGGCGGCCAAGTGGAAGGGGGCGTTTCGCAGGTCGGGGCACCGGACGACACTGACGGATGCGTGCTCGTAGTTGGCGGCGAGAGGCGCTTTGAGTTGCTCTGCCAGCTCCTCTAGACTCGGCGGCGAAAGGGGGAATTTCTCCACGCGCATTTTGTAGCGTCTGATCGCTTGTGGATTGATGATTGAGAACTAGTATTGGTTTCGGGAAATGGTTATCGAGACTAAGTACGTTGCCGCGTCGTCAAAGGTTGGCTTCCTCCCGCGAAGCGTCTGAGACTGTTAGTTGAGCAAAGAATAGAGGAGATGTCTGTTTCGGACTTGGTGACGTGCTAAACGGTGTTCCAGAACGAATCCACCCCGCTTCCGGGCCGTGCAGCACACTACGCTAACAACAGGTATTCCGGGTTGCATGCGCAAAAGGATCTCAGGGCGGCAGAGAAGCAAACTTCCTACGTTGCGAAAAGAAAAGACGAAAAAAAAAACATGACACAGACGTTTGAGACGGCGGTGCCGACGGTCGCCACGATGCCTGCGGCTTTGCGGCCTAGGAACGTGGGGCACAGCGAGCTCTCAACTCTGGAGAGGATGCCAGCCGCTAGGACGTCCTTGTGGTTAAGGCTGGCGGCGTCGATGTAGACATGCTGACCTCGTTGACGGTCGGATACAAGGCGCGCGGGTATGTGCGGAAATTATAACACATATTCTGGAGCTGCCCAGTAAATCTCTGGATAGCATCGGGTTCCTGGAGTCGGAAGTCACCAAGGGCTTAAGCGCCGATATCAAGGTGGTGCGTGTTATAGCCTACCTATGCGGCGCACCGTCTTCGCCGAAGAGGTCCAGCGTTAATCAAGTACTGTACTAATTCATACGTGGCGCAGCGGAACAACAATGGCGCGGCATCTACATCCGTAGTTTGTTTGGTGTTGCTCGTGATCAGGCTCATAATAGCACATGCGAGTTCCGATCAAGTATTCCCCGAGCCATGCATGAGATTTGACCAAGTGCGACGGCAAGACGACGCTCGTTGTCTCGGAGACGACGTCCGCAGCCCGGTAGACAGCGACAGGACAGCATAGGTGAGGTTGAAGCTGTCAAGATGACTTCACATAACACTTAGCAGTGGCATTCTATTTCCCATTTAACTTTTTATGGAGTCAAGCATCTTTCACTCCGATTCTCCTTTGCCCTGTTGCGTACTTCAAATCATAATAGAAATCTTTCCCGGTTTGCTGCATCGAGACATACTCGTCTTCTGTAGTTCGCGGGAGGAGCGGTAAAAGGCCGTCAGTGTAGTGGACGAGTATTTCTAGATCAGATAGATGGCGTGACAGGGCTCCAACCCCAGAACATAATAATTTCCGCTGCTATCTGTTCACCGACTAATCAAACATTCTACGTCGTAAATACGACCAGTGATATGTCCTCATAAAAGTCACGTTGTACGGAAACTCGGAGAACCCCGATTGCCCCAGCCTGTGATTATGGGAATCTGGGTGGGCAAGTGGGTTTGAAGCTGATGTCGATACCACTTTGAGCAACTCAGCTCCATCTTTGCACGACAGTGGCTTGCGTCCTTGCGCCACACGGGTATTGCGGCAGACCTAGCTACCAGACCTAACTATGACGATGGATTTAATACGTGCAAGACCAGCTAAGCTCAAGCTAAATCAGTACAGATATGCTATTAGTGACTCAGCCTTAGCAACCTACAGTCATAATAAGAGAGCTCGAGAGCGCTAGCTTGCTACAAGTATGCTGAAATCCATCTACCGGCGTATTTGGAGCTGAAGCTATACTAGGTAATTAAATTTCTTGTAGGAATTCAGCTCAGTCTTAACTATTGGTGGCTTGCGTCCTTCCAGTGGCTTGCATCTGGCCGTACGACATCCCGTAATTCAATACACAAGGGACAAAGATTACAATATTAGATACTTAGACCTTAGGTATGAATTATTATAGGATCGGGCTGAACCGACTCAACCATATATGACTGAGTATATAACTGTTGTACGACAGCCAGAACTTGGAGTTAGGAAAGGTAGTCACAGAATAATACCTTGATTCACCCCCTACGTTTTGAGTAAATGCATGTACAGAGCCCATTCAACACTCTGAGATACTACCCAGAAGTACTCTATCAGTAGTATATATCTTCTGCCCCTCTTCTTTCTCTATATTACAATCAAACGAATAAAAAAAACAGTTGAAAGCGTCACATACCAAACAGCTACCATGGCGCCAATCATTACCTCCACCAGACAACCTTCTCTGAAACCAAACTTTCTAGACCTTCACAACACTCTCTCTGCGCTTCCCTATCATTTACAAACCCTATGGCTTTTTACATACAGTGACATCAGAACGATGCTCGTCCCGATCTTGGCCCTTGGCACCCTTACCGCCATCATCGGTAACCCGCTGACCACCACCGCCGCCTCGGCCCTCACCATATTTTCGAATCTCCCTCTGCTCCTCCTTTGGCTCTGGCTGAACATATTAGTTCTCTCCATTGCTAATCAGCGTGATCCAAGCGGCATCCTTGAGGACTCGATGAACAAGCCTTGGCGCCCGATTGCCTCGGGGCGAATCTCTGCTACAGAAGCTAAGCACCTGCTTCTTGGGATTATCCCATTAACGGTGGTACTCGGGATTAAGCTCGATGTGGGTTACGAGACGCTGGCCTGTATTTGTGCGAGCTCCTACTACAACGACCTAGGCGGCGCAGACGAGCACTTTCTGATCAGGCAATTCATCAATGGGTTGGCATATCCTGTGTACGGAGTTGCAGCCTTGAAGTTAGCGGCAGGCGCAGTCGACATCCTCCCTACAGCATATACGTGGTTGACTTTACTGGGTTTGGTCGTGGGCACAACGATCCAAATTCAGGATCTGAAGGACTACGAGGGGGATAAGGCACGCGAAAGACACACGTTTCCTGTGGTACTGGGGGATGGTTTCACGAGGGTGAGTGTCTGCATGGGCATACTCTTCTGGTCTTTCATCTGCCCGGCGTATTGGAACTCGTCAGTTCCTGCCCGTGCTGTTGTCTTCCTCTCCGGTATATTGGTAACGATTAGGATACTGTACGTCAGAGAGGCAAAGGCAGACCGCTTCTCGTTCATGATGTGGAGTTGGTGGGTGATGGGACTTTTTATGCTGCCTCTGACAAGTGTAAATTAAGTATACGTCAGTCACGGGATACATGTTTTACCGAAACATAGTCCTACTATCAGCCTCGTGAAGTTTCAGAGAGTATTACAATCATAGAACGATTATATACCACTCACCGATGTTAGAACCCACAGACTCCAGATTCGCTGCTCCACGTCTTCCATTTTGCCGTCTGTGGCCTGCTGCTGAACTTGGAACTGGTGTTCTATGTCTAGAAGATTGTATACAGGCCTTGCTTCTTCCCCCGGCTTCTATAATATGATCATGCTCAAAGGTTTTACGAAGCTCGATTGGGTCCAGACAGCTCCGCATCAAAATTTCCAGTAGCTTTCTGTTGGAAGGAGGTTTTTGCCAAATTCTCCTTATCAGACTAAACACCTAGCCTAGCGAACCCAACGGCGTCATGAGTAAACCAGTCAAAGAACCGGCTGTCGCCCCTGGTGACGGCTTGCCTTGTTACAAGCATGTCCACTTGACTTCATCACCTTTACAATGGTGCATTCACTGACTCGGCAACAGCGCCTTCCTCGTTGCCGCCTGGTCGTCGGGCTGCACATCTACCTCGGTCACCTCCTTGTTGTCCTCGGCGCTATCATGCAGATGGCAGCCCGGATCGAGGCTACCTTTACATACTCCTGTCTGTTCATCAGTTTCGCTACCTCTTGGCTCGGCAACTCGGACCCTCTGCTCATCAACGAGATTGCGCACTCGAAGCAACGCTTCATTGCGAACGCTCTGTTCATACTTGGTTATAAGTCTTCGGGTATCCAGTGTTTTCGCCCCTCCTGCTTATTGACAAATTTCAAGGGTACTTCGGACGTCACTGTTACGCAGTGCTCCACTGTCGTCACCATCTTCATCAACACCTTTGTCAACTTGCCTTCACTGGAAGTACTACATTGTCTGCATTTTGATGCTTGCTATTCTGTGGGACAGTATAAGAGCGATGCCGATCACAAGGTCTAATCAGAGCGAGATACTACTGAACAAAGTTTACTTATGGCTCAGGGACTGAGAAGGAAAATGTGCGGTAGGGAGAGCTATAACATCCAAAACAGTGCAGTCGTACATTTCAAGCATGTCTATCCTATAAATCCATTTATGGCACACATCATCGAAATATTGTCTGGTTGGGTGTACTCGATCCATGTCTTTCCGTCTTTTTGTAGTCAACCTTATCCCACGTTGAAATTGAATAATCATATTATAGGCCCCGAAGTTTTCAATTTGGGTATGGCAGCCTGCTCAACACAGTTGTGTTTTGTTTACTGGTCGGTTGATCGCCAAGTGCAAGTTCAAGTAAACGCTAGTTTGAATGGCAGAAATCACCGGCAAGTTATCCACCACAAGGCCTTTCCATACGGAGAGGGCTCGTTAGGCCCCCCTGACCCTTGTTCTTGTTGGACGGCCGGTTTCTTTGCCGTTGACACGCTATCTGCCTGGAGAAGGAGTATATCCGCTCCTACACCGACAATGACTGCGAAAAACTAGACATGACGGCGGCGACACTGAGGGCGTGCCGACCATGGGTTAGAGGGGCGTTTACATACCCACCCTCCACATAGTATCTCAAGCGCAATCCTTCGGGCTACGCGCTGAAGGACGCATCGTCCAGAGGGTGCCGGATCTGTGTTGCCGAGCTATTGGCTTCGCAGTATCTCATATCACAACCTCACTCAGCCCACGCCAAGCCAACAGGAACCATCCCCATAGCTCCACGGAAGCACCAACGACACGCGCAAGCCCCCACGAGGCCAGGAACTTGAGGGTAAGCCACCGCGAGGCGCTCTGGCCTTGGGGCCGATTCCAACGACATTTATTTGGCTGCGGAACCGACTAGGACAAGGCCCATCATCGTTGTTCCGAGTGTTGCGCTCTGGAAGAAAAAGGCGTTTGCTCCGCGCGACTGACGCAGGCTTGGGCAAATTACATTCATTTTTTCAGGGGAGGCTGCATGAGAAAATAGGCGCGAAGGATTCCGTCCCCTCAACGGACGAATCCTACGAGTGCTTGGTCGGTGCTTGGTCGGCGCTTATCAAGGCGGCGACAGCAGCAGGCAGTGGACGGCAGGTCCAGGATAAAACGGCGCCAGATGGGGCTTGGGATAACAGAGACTAACGAGGCAGACTTTTGATGAGCCGGGTCGTATATGCGGGAGTGACCTGGGCAAAGTGAGTTTGATGTCGGGATATGTGATGATGGATATTACCCTTGCCTCTTGCTCCTTGGCGAAGGCGAGGGAAGGTGGCGTGGGGATGTTCTTTCTCTCTTGAGACAAAAGCAAAAGAGCCTTGTACGGAAACGGCATCGTCCTGCTGCTTTACTGCGTTACAGAAGCCTGCGAGCTTTTCTCCAAGAGGCTATAGTCTCTCGCATAATTGCTTTTCGTTGCAGCTGCTCAAGCACCTCTGCATCCGTACGTAAGAGTCTCTCTAAATTCTACGCCCCTTTCCAGGTTCTACGAACGACTCTATTTTGATTTTTTATTTATTCTTATTTTTAGAAAAAAAAGCATTGTTTCATTATACAAATTGAGCATCTGAACGTGGAGGGTGAGCGGCTTCGGTCAGATATTATTGTGAACGAGATTGAAAGACACAATTTGGAATTAGGCGTTTGTCAAAATACTTCAGGAGCTCTCAGACACGACATCAGAATATGATTTCTTCGAGCGTTTCTCCGGCGGCTGTAGCTGGCACAAGCGCCTTAACGAGTTATCTGACCGAGACGATCAAACCTGCGTCTTCCACCAGGGCGGCCTACGACCAACTTCCTGTGCCGAGCACGGTAGCACATCGTAATAATATGAAAGAGCCATCTTCAAACATAGGATGGAAACCGGAGCTTGGTATGCAGTCCATCTCGCTTCCCCTTAGTCGGACGCGTCCGAATATGGTCACTCCGGGCGCTAGCATGTCAAAAGGCTCTCAATAGTAGCAGCACCAGCACCAGCATGTGTTGGGGTGATTTCTATCTTGATAGGGAAAAGCATCGATCTTGGTTTATCGTAGGCTCGATCTGACATCCCAGGCGCCGTTGCACATGAAACAAGCGCAAAGGAAGCCAGTCCTCAACACTGACGAATGGTACAAGTTCTGGATGGCGCTTACACTGTTCCGGTAGTTCTGGACCATCTGAAGTGGACGCAGAGAGATGCTTCGTGTGCTAGATGTGGCGTGGAATAACAAAGCCCAGCAAACGTTCTTCTCGCCTAGAACATGGCAGAGTAAAGGGGCCGGGCAAAGGGGCCGGGCCGCGACCCAGCTGCGCGCAGGCTGGAGGCGCGCGCATTAGAGCCGGGGGCCGGGGCATTCGTGTATCGGCGCAAGGCAGATAGATGGCCGGGATTGCATTCCGGACTGGGCAGGGTGGGCATATTACGTGCATGGGTAGGCAACTCCGAGCCGCTGGCGGCCAACGGCAGGGTGGTGGCCGGCCTCAATGGCTCCTGTGCATCACATGGCGCGCGCTCTGGCATCTGGCCAGACTTGTTGCCGGGCCAGGTGGCTGGATCCAGTACCGCTGGCCGCCTGCGATGGAGAGCGCTTGAGTAGACTGGAGAAGATAGGCTCATATTGCTCGGAAAATGTCGAGAGTCGAGACGCTGAGCGGTGCCGCGCGCGGAATGAAGCACGAAGAAAATCAAAGCATGCGAAGTTGAGGCCGAAAATAGAGGAGTTTTGGGAATGATGAGAAGGAAGCAGGCGAACGTCAATGGAATAAAATGGTGGTTAAATCCGGCAATGATACAGATGATGAAGGAAAAAGAGCAACTTGTCATCAGTTGCTTCTATTCTCGTCGCCCAAATTCCAGCCAGGAAGCCGAGAGCCCAGCGCTTTCCTTCCCTTTCTCCTTCGATCCCTAACAAGGCAGTTGCGTCGCGCCTTCGTCACCATCCCCGCCCTCGCATCTTTCCTTCCCTGTTCAGCTGTAATTGAGTCTCCCCTCGGCATCTCGTTCCGGCTCCATTTCGATCATAACCTGATTTTTTCCATCTGGTGTCTGACAAGCTTTTGTCAACGCCATCGGACCATTGACACTCCTGGCCTCCCCGGCATAACTTCTGTGTCTAATCACTGCAGTCCTCGGAAGTCACCTCGTCCAACCGAAACCCCGCTCCGCCTTGCCACCAAGTCATAACTGGGGCCGGTTCTCGTCACATCTTCCCAGCAGACGAGGCATCTGCAAGATCTGGTGGACGACGTAGGGATTTGCAGGTGAGAAAAGCGCCGTCGGCCAGCGTCCAATCACAGGAAGACGGCACTAATAATAGTTAGGTCATCGCGGAACGCCGCCCGAACGGCTGCCCCGGCGCCCCCATCTTCTCTTGTGATCCTACTGCCCGTCCTCTGCCCTTTACTGGCTACAGTGCATCCTTTCTAGCGCCCATAAGCAGCCCCATCAGACCCAGCGGCGGACAGCCCGCAACTGCACGACACCTCACCTCAACCCTCCCCCGGGAGCCAATCACGACTCCAATTCGACCTTCAGACCAAGCAATTGAGGCCTCTCTACGCCGGGCCACTGCCGTCTTGACTCTGGCCAGCTCAGGTAGCTTCGCCGTCGAGTTGCCTTGACTGCTTCGTCGCCTCGTCTGTTGCGTCCTGTCTTGGTCGAATCTCCTTCCGCCTGAGGTGGCTCTGCATTGCTCTCCACTTCCACAGCACATCACACCCACTTGGCCCTGCGAGTATTCGTAACCTTGGGGCTTGGGATACTTGACTTTCACTGGGCGATTACGACTTACTGGTACTGGATACCTGCGCCGACCATCCAATCCTAGTTGACGAAACGTCCGCACAAAAACACAACATCGTCATCGCAACACATAGTACACCTGTTACCTCATCCTGCCTTACCTGGCTTCGCTGCCCGATTACCTTGGATCAACTCTGTCCAAGACTCGCGTTCCATCTCACATCCTGGGCGAGAGGCCACGAGGCATCCACGATATTGAGACGGGATAAACGGTGATCCCAGCAACACACCAAACGCCAGCCGCTGTCTCCGGTTGACGCAGTCCAATTGGTTTCTTACCCCGGGCACCCGCGAACGGGCACAGAAAGAACCTGTGCCATCACAGCCAACGGGATTATCGGACAGCACAGTAAAGCTCAGCAAGAAAGCCAGCCGCTGTGTAAATCACAACCGTCCAAATTTGCCCGCTTTCTTTTGGCGTGCAACGAGCCGATTCGCCCACGAAGGGACAACACCAGAGGTAAATTAGCTGCAGCAACTGTTCGACCCCTGGTCCGTTTTGGCTTTTGTCTGCCCTGCCAGGCCCCGTCCCATCTCCGTCCAGTCTCTGTTTCGCTGTCTCCTGCAGCAGGCTCAGCACGCACTAAGGCAGTGAACACCACACACCACACGCGCCCACGCAGCGAATCGAATCGTCGCTTGTTTAGCGTGCACAACCAATCCCATCTCCTTCACCTGTTGCTTTCTTGCCGCTTTAGAGAAACCCCGGTCCATCTCGTCTCTCGACTTCCGCGTCCAGCCTTTGTTGCTCCCCACCACCACGCTCGCGGTGTTGCTCGTGTCTCCCTCTCCTCGACGCTCCCGCCGCGCGCCTCTGCTTCAATCTCGTTGGACCATCCGTATCCGCTGTCACCGACACATCACGACTCCTCCTGACCTTACAGGATCCTTTTCGCGCTACCGCAACCTTATGGTGTAGGCCTTGCTTGCTCCTTCGCTGCTGTTCCGGTTGAACCACCCCTGCCCCGCCTCTACAACAACTCGTCACCACACGCCCCTTTGCACCCCTCCCTGCTTTGCCCCTCCCGCGTCCAGCCTGCCGACTTGGTACAGACTCACATCCAGTCTGCCTGCTCGTCTTCCCGCCCAAGCTCGAAACTCGTCCTGGCAAATAGCACCAGTTTGCTATTACCCACTTGTTCAACCCCCCCAGCAACCCCAGACCAGACTTCCGGGAGCACATCAGCTTCCTAAACCTTCCATCTTCCTTGCCGCCGTTAGAGCTTAACCTCACACTGCAGTCCTCTTCCCGGGCAACTTACACTGCAACCACCCAAGCGCCCATCTCGTTCTCTCCGAAATAATATAACGCCCTCCCACCCTCATAACTGCCGATTATTTCTCTCCCTTCTCCCTCCCCAGGCGATTTGTCTCTGCAGCTTGTAGGCAGCTTGACTTCCCCTCTCCTCAAGTCAGAGTCATTTAGTTGACTGGACATATAGTCCTCCTTCTTGCATACATTCGCTACCACCTTGCCTTTCTTTCGCCTCTTCCGTCCCGACTCATCATGCCTGCCAACAGACCCAAGTTGGCCCAACTGGCCACGCCCGTCACCAGCACCTTTCCCTCGGAGACTATCTTCTCTGCCTCGACTCCATTATCTGCGAGGCCTATGTCTTGCAAGGACCTCCCCATCAAGACGCCCATCAGCCCGCCTACTGCCTACACGGACTTCCTCAAGCACATGTCTCTCAACTCCCCAGCTGGCTTCAAGCCTTCAGCATCTGGTGCGACCACGCCCGAGTCTACGCCAGACTCGTTACCTTCGACTGCAACCAGCGAGCAAACAGACGTCTCTTGCAAGTGTGAACACGAGCACAAGACCCCGGTCACTGCACCACCTGCCCCGCGAAGCCCGTTCACACAACTGCCAATGTCAGCACCTCCCACCGGTGCAAACTCTTTCCCCAGCCTCAAGATCCCGCCCTCGCCAGCGGTATCACATATGGACTCACCTATGAGCGCGCGGTCGCCATTCAGCGCCAGATCCATTCATTCGGCGTTCGACTGGGACGCAGCTCTCAGAGCCAAAAGATTGAACGACGCCAAGAAGCCTTCTAGGACGAGTGTACGTCACATTCGCGAAGTTGTCACGCGAACGGTGACTTATACGCCAAGGATGAATCCCGCGCCAAAGGGCAAGAGGAGGAAGGTGGAATGAATATCTGGCGCGAAAGCAATCTGTTCGACTCTACCAAACTAACACACCATCGGCTTTACATGTGCTGATCTTTATTTTGTTCTACCATCACGGTCGTCACCAAATCGACACCCACCCCCTTACACCATCTGATGACCAAAGGCCCAGTGCCCCAAAAAAGACAAGGATGATATGTGACGAAGCAGGCTCTTCTACGGAGGGACATTTTACCATGACATGATTTTATGCAAAGCAAACAAGCACACGCCATCGGCGCACACCATGGGATGAAAGGCGAACACAAAGGGCGGGATATGCGATTGGTTCAACGGGATGGGACATCTTGCGAAGAAAGGAGGAAAGCGACTTGGATTTTTGTTTCAACCCATCTACTAGTCCCCCGATTGGGAAGGGGGACCTACCGGAGTACTTTGGCGTCTCTACGATGCTCATGTTCGATACCAGGAACCATTTGGGTGGACCGACTTGATTATTGATCCGGGGAGGTCGGAATACGTTCTGTTTCAGACACTTGGGAGGGGAGAGAAGGATGAGCTTAACCAAAGAGCAATATCAACCAGTTAACTACCTAGTACACAGCAAGCCAAGGTAGCCTAATATCAGCATACTGTGTATATCTGGAAAACGAGTCTCGGAAGACATCACTTGACCTCACCGCAAGAACCCTGGGAAGGTGTGGGCATGTTTATTTGTTTACCGTTTCACAGACAGCACTCTCGTGCAGCGCGGCCGTTGATGCGGCCTGCGCCACGGGTTTTGTTGTGGCCCCGCAAGAAAGGAAATGGAGAACAAGAGGAGGGGGGTGAGAAAGAGGAAGAAAAAAAAAAAAAGGTCACGATAGTAGGTCGCAGACGGAGTCCACCGAGGAACAGGCAGAGACGGTGGGGATAGACAGACAGACGACTGCCAAGCAACGGCGTGAACGAACGAATGGAAAAGAAGGATATTTCCCCTAGAAAAAATATAAAAAAATGGGTTTTCTGCATAGAGATGACTAGGTCGCGACTTTTTTTTTTTTTTTCCTTGCGCAGAGAGCCGTGACAAACAGCCTACAAGGGATACTCAACGACACGCCAGGTAGCCCGGCATCGATGCGATAGCTGAGGAAAGGGGGGGAGGGCAAAAGTCTCAAGGCATACACGCCAGACCGACTTCTCAGCTCCTCCTCGTCCGCCTCGATTCCCGCTGTAAAGGATAAAGGATGGGTTGGCATACCATCCCGTTGCCCTCCCCTCCCCTCCCTTCATATCTATCCGCCAAGCAGGGACGCCATGAGGCATCTATGCAATAATGGTCGATCTATGAATGGCTGTGCAAAAAACCTGGCCTTGCGGTGCAGTCGAACTGGAGGGGGTAGAGGAGGGGGGCTTGATGAGGGCTAGATAGCAACAAGCAGCCGCGTGTGACTGGATGAGTAGCAGGGATTGTCCGGGGGTGGTGCACATTGTGCCCCCCAAGCCCCGAGAGTGACCACTATAGAGCCTGGCGCCGTGGTCCCTCCTCCGTGCTGCTAGCTGTTGCAGCGTGCTGGCGTTGCACTCACGATGGGTGCTCTGCGTGACGACTAAAGTGTAGAAACGACGGAACCCATGTCCCATGTTTCCGCTCCAAGCTCTTCCTTCCTCCTGGGTGGTCCGCTTGGTCTTCTCCATCACCATTGCGGGACCGGAGCAAGGATCGATTGAGGGTACATCATGGAATGCGTACACACCCCTTCACGGCGCGAACGAGCACGCACGCGCGTTGTTGCTACTGCGTTTCCCAGAACCCGACGCCCCGCCGTTTCGCGATTGAGATCGAAGATACTCCGCTCTCCGGTGCCGTGATGGGACACAGTCAACAATCGAGAGCGTGTCGACGCAGCAGGGAAAGGTACCCAGCAGGCGCGAAAGTCCAGTAAGAGAGAGGAGGGGGAGGAGTCGAACGGAGTGGCTGGCAAAAGCGGCCTGAAGCGCTATGCCGGATCCGGGCATGGCACGACCCGGAATCCCGGGCGCTGCATGGGGGGTGGGTGGGTGGTCGCGTACGGAGCGAAGCCGTAAAAAAGCCACCCCCAGTCACCTCCCTTTGCTAAGCGCCTGTCCTCAGAGGCCCCCGGGGCCTGATTGGCCGGAGGTCGGGAGCAGGGGTGCCGCGGTGTCCCGGTTGCCGTCAGGACTATCACCAACGGCCGGCATAGAGGCTCTGGATTGGTCGAGCCGTTAAGCGCCGGCGTGCTGGTGTGGGGATTATGGTGCGCAGGGCCAGGCGAAGCGTTGTAACTGTGTTTTTTAACCCTTGGTGCAGAGTCACCCGTTGCAGGAATCAAAGTCGAGTCACTCGGAGAGCCCTGATGCATGTCGTTTGGTTTCTGTTCTGGCGGATGAGCTAGGATGCGTTCCTAGCGGAGAGGTGAGAGATGTGATGGCATGAGATAGGGCAGGTCTGAGAGCCTGGGAGAAGCATGATGCCGGTCCTTCTTCGTTCCGGTTGCCCTGCTAGCAACATCGATGCGTCCGAGTCGGTTGGTGGCTGTCGGCTCCTCTCATCTAGCGGTGAAGAGATTCGAGGGAACCATCAAATGGGCTTTTAGACGGCATTCTCCTTCCGGATATTAGTTGCTATGTAGAACGCATGCCTGGGCCTCATTAGCCCATGCACGCAGTAACCAAACCGCCGGACCAACCATGGGTCTGACAAAATCCCTCCCCAAAGATGAGGCACTGATGTTGCTCCTCTCACAGCAATGCCGCCGTGGTTCTGGGCAAGCGTGTGGCTTCCGTCGTCGGCGAACGTTGGATGAGGCCATATCCCCGTCCTGATTCCGACGCTCAGCACAACAGGAGTTTCCAGTCAATTTCCTTTGAGCTCTAGCCGCAATATCATCTATGATTGGCCCCGCGCAATTGGCTGCATGGTATTCGAAAATCTCCGACCCAAAACAGAACCCTGTAGCTCCCAGTGCCGCTTATGACTGGATGTCTCCAAATCTGATGCCAGATTTAGCATCCCTCCCCCGCGCCTCGGTTTCTAAACCCTGGCTTCCCTGAAACCAAAGCTAAGGACTCCGATGGTCCGTCAAATGTTTAGATTGAAACCAGGTTTCGAGACTACCAATCATGAACAAGGTATGGCCATCTAGGTAGAGCGGCTGCCAGGCTCTGTTTTGTTGACCGGTAATATAGACAGAGCATAGGGACAGCTTCCGGGGGAAGCTCCGCTGTTTCAAAGTCTTCTTTCGTTCTTCCACGGGCGGGCTTCCATGGAAGTCAAAGTAAACGGAGATCGCTTCCTATTTTTGGCAACACCAAAGGTCGTATTTCGGTTATCCGCTCGTAAGATGAGCTCTCCTGAACCAGGTATGTTAGCACCGGACACTGCGAGGATGTCCAATATCAAGGTAACCATAGCTTCAAAGCGTTGCTGGCGTAAGCCGTTTATTGATGGGTCCCGGGACATTGATCTCGCTACTGCAATGGCCTTCCCGTCGTTGCAAGCATCAAGTTGGCAATCTCCGCTTCCTGTAATACCATGCAATATCCCGTACGATATAGCCATCATGGGGGCGAGCAAGAGATACTCTGACTGTTCAGTTGATAAGAGCCCTCAGTCGACTGCCTTGACTTCCTTGGCCACAGCGTTGCAAAGTACCACCTTCACGCCTGCGCCCGTAAGGACATGGATCCATAATCTCTGCGTGTCGCTGAGCCGGTCATTGGCACTTTTGACCTCGGCGAACATACATTCCTTTTCCGGCTCCGTGCGCCAGAGTATCAGGTCTGGCAAGCCTCCGCCCCGCTGCCGGTATTCTTGCGCCATCACTTTGCAGAGGGCGGCTAGTGCGCCGCCGTTGAAGCACCCGACAAGCTCGATAAGATCCTCGACGTCGTAATCCCAGTTGAGACCGATGACACAGGTGCGCCGTTCGCGTTCTCGGGCATCAACCTCGCGGATGATTCTTTCTGCCCCTCCATTTGCAATCTCGACCAGCCGATGGTTGATCTCGGACATGCGCGTTGTGTAGAACGAGTCAGTGTGAAGGTCCAGCGGGCATGTCTGATATGCCGTTTGAAATACGTTCGGAATGTAAAGAAACAGAATGTCGTAAAGTAGGTAAGCGAATAAAGTGCGGACGATGCCTCCCTCAGCGTGGTAGCCCTTGTACCCCTGGCTACGATACCAACTGAGGCACATCTCCTCAACACTGCATTCGCCGCCGTCTTCTAACTCATCAACCCAAATTGTTTTTGTGCTTGCTTGACGACCGTTTTTGCCTTGTCGGTCATCTTTCTTCAATTGAATGCCCTCTACCGTGTGTTCAATGGGCTTCTGAAGACGAACGTGCCCGAAATCATGCTGTAGACGACGAGGTATACGCAGTTGCTTCTCGAGCTTGATAAGACGCTTCTGCAAATCATAGTGGTATATCAGATGGCAGTCTTTATCTTCAAGGCCAGTTTCGCATGTGGTCGCGGCGATTCGCTTCCAGTGCTTCTTCTGAATGTCAGGATCAGCAGCCACAGCGTTGCTGTCGAGTGCGTGCATGTAATGCTCCTCGAGTAGGGCTTTGCGCTGGTACCAACTGCCTCGTCGCGATGGGTGGAACAAATGCTGATCCAGAAGCTCGGCGAGGATATGATGCTCGCGTTTGTGATCCTTCAACCGCCCAAATACAAACGCAGCTTTGTGAACGATACGGGTATATGAGTGGACAGGCGTGAATCTTCTCAGGTAAGCACCCTCGCCCTCCTCATACACTCGCTTTTCCTTTTCCTCCTCTTCAGCCAAAAGGGCTTTCCATCGAGGGTATACTCGATCGAAGATGTCCACGACTTTGCGAAACCCTCCTTCGCCCGGTGGCCCATTGAACTCCAGAATCTGATCAACTTCGGCTTCCACTCGGATTGCTGATTCGAATTCGAGCACATGTCTGCGAGTAGCAAAGATATTTGAGCTTCGGCAAACGATGTACTCGGGGTAGTTGCGCCGTGCAATACTGGCGAGAATGATCGCCGTGAGGGACTTTTCAGTCCACTCGGTGGAGCGATAGAAGACCAGATGCACCCTCTCGAAGAGTTTGTATGTCAGCGGCGAAAGCCTGACGCATGGTCCAGTGATGTCTCTGATCTTTTGCAGAAAATGCTGTGTCTGATTTGAGTCTTGTCGGCTCAGCTGTGGGGGCGTATCATGGCGATCTCTCATCGAGCCTCGAGCTGTCTGGGATTCGCCGCTGCCAGATCTCTGAAGCCCATGCGCAAAGAGACCGGTCTGCTGATAGCCTGTTCGGCAAAGCGCTCTTGCCAGATCGGCCTTGTTCCGACCCTGGAATTTGGCCTCTCTAGCAAGGTCTTTGAGCTCGTCCAGACTTAGTAATGAAGAAGCTTCCTCAATGGTGGTGATGTGTTCTTCAGAAGCATCGGCAAAGGTAAATGTGTCGCCCAAGCTGAACTCTTCCAGCTCAACTCCCTCGACCGGGTTGCTCTCCTTTGCGATCTCAACTTCTGGAAGATCTCTCACTTTCTGGAGTGATTCGATGACCGCGTGCGGGTCCGAGATATCACTGTAATAGCCAAGTCGGTCTTGACGGTGCCAAGCTGATGTCTTACGTAGGAATAGTCGCACGTAACTGGCGAAAGCATTAGCCAAAAAAAGAAAGCAGCGAGCTTTGAGCCTAACCCACAGATACTGGGACTCATAGTTGAGGCTCTTCCACTGCTCGAAAACGTGACGTTCCTTGGCGTCAAACAGGTGAGATTCGTCTGCCAAGACGGTGTTCAATGCGAGATTGAACGCATCCACGTAAATGGAACTTTTGCCTCGGATCCATTGGTGGTTCGCTGTGGCTGGTGTTTCATCACTAGGATCGCTGGCCTGGGAACTCTTCATAAACTCGTACTCCTCAATCGCATCCTTGTCTGCTTGGATAGGCGGCAGAGTACTCTCGATGTCGGTCTGTCGGATTCGGCGATCATCTTTGTCGTCCTCATCAGAAACTTCGTTGACAGTAAGTCCAGAGGTATCAGCATCCTCGTCGGCGGATTTGATGTCATGTTCATCATCGTCACAGTCGCTATCCTGGATCTCCACCTTCACTTTCTTGGCAGGCCTTTCACCAAGCGGCGATGGCCTCGTAGGAGATCTCGAGGGGGTCTGCGGCCTCGGGCGCGGCAGCCGCTGTACAAAGGCGTCCATCATTGAGGTCAGAAAAGTCCGACATCGTAAAGAGATGGCCCTTTGTACTAGTGCACGGCAGTCGAGACGTCAGAGTAGTGAGTTTCGCCTTGGTGGCGTCAGCGATGGAGACGCGAAGAGGACAGGCAGCCGCGGAAGGGAAAGCGCACCAGGCAACACGACGTCAGGTGACCTCGCGTAAATGAGTTTCGATACTGGCTGACTTCCAACCACCGATGGCGAGCAGGAACCATCATAGTCCAGCTTCGCTGTTGCAATCAATTGCTAGACATTGAAGTACATGCTTCATTTTCAGCCCCTCAGAAGTCTCCTTGTTGCATTGACTGTTAACAGATCCTTCAAACCTGTTCTCCGTCGGCGCATATCACGTTTCCACTCAAAGCTTAGCCTTTGTCTGCTGTGCCATCCTGGCGCAAAACCCACAGCCAGCAAGAATCGCCGACTTTCCAACGGGTCGCAATCAAGCTCTTGCCTAGACAGCTTGCCCGCTGCACCTACTTAACCAGCGACAAGGTTGTCTAAGCTAGCCATATAATTGCATATGACAACCATTGAATAGCGAATTCCCCCCACCCCCCTACACAATGTCTGATCCAACAACCACAACAGAACCAACCCCGCAGGAGACCGCAGCGCCGACAACATCAGAACCCACGATGGCGCCCGCGTCCGTGACCACATCGGCCGATGCCGTCAGTCGCGACGTCGCCATGATGGATGCCGTTGAGCCGCCATCTGTAAGACCGTCTGCGACTCACCCCGCCTCCGCAACAGTTGCGCTAACATGATCCTCAGTCTCCCGCCCCGATCCCGCAGGCAGCCCCGAGCGCTCCCAGCCCTGCTCCCGGCCGAACAGGCACCCCCAGCCGTAACCTTAACGGCGAGGCCAGCTCTCGCGCTGGTTCTGTTCACCCCGACGCCCACCCTACGAATATCCCCAACCAGGCTGTCGAGCACGGTGACCCTGCTCGGATGTACATAAACAGCACCGTGACCGCCGTTCTCCTGGAGGGCATGAAGATCATAGGAAAGAACCAGTATGTGTGCTACGGCTATTAACAGGACCCCGGAAGCGATTGAGGCTAACGTTGTGTGTTTCTCTAGGCCCAAAAACCCTCTCAAGGTCCTGGGTGAGTTCCTCCTCGAGGAATCCCGTAAGCGAAACGAGCCTTCTGGCTGAATAACCCACAGGCATGGGTTTGTTTTGTCATACACGCATCAGGAGGAACGCGAGAGCCGAGCTTGATTGGTATACATAGATGTTCAATGGGACTGGGCTTTTCGCATTTCAGTGGCTTTTAAGCTTGGCGTTCCAGGAGGTAGAAAAGTCTTAGCAGGTCTTTCCCAAAGACAACGCTTTAGGAGCATACGAGACGAATTGATACCACGGTTCTTCATAACTTTTGATTCATCATAAAAAACGCACAAAGACAAACGCTTGTGTTGCCGTGGAAGGGATTTCCTCTTCTTTTTTTTGGAATGATTTGTCTACTTCTTTCAAGTGACATGGGAAGAAAAAAAAACTTTTGGTGTTTTCATTCCTCCTACTCCACGGCTGAACCATGCGGCCACCGGGCCCTAGAGAGCTGGCATCGGAGCTCTAAATGCACTTTCCTAATACCCCAACTCCATGACCTAGAATCCACCGCGTCAATGCGACGACCGTTCCATTCGTAGTAGCGACAAGGGCGCGCTTAAGAGACGATGGTGGAGGCGGTGGCGGACTCGTATCTCCAGGTGGGGGGGAGGACACCGACGGTCTTGTAGTAGCGGGCGAGGCGGTGGATACGGGACTCGATGAGAATGAGGCGGAACTTGGAGTCCTTGTCCTTGCGGTTGCGCTCGAGGTGCTTGCGGACGGCAACGGCCTGGGTCTCGTGGTCAGCATTTCCGTCCTCCTCTTGTAGGGTTCCAAACGGCTTGTAATCCAGGCGGCGGCAGAACGTACCTTCTTGATGAGCATGTACAGGTCCTCAGGGATATCGGGGGCAAGGCCTGTTCATCATCTCTCTGTCAGCCTAGACCAAGCAGAGGCGCATTAAATGCGGTAAAGAGGATTTCTCCTCGCGGACGAATTGCGTATTCTCGACATTGAATGTCGCCGCGTCGTTTATTCAGTGAACTGGGATCGTACCGTTGGACTTGAGGATGCGGAGGATACGGTTGCCTGGAGCGGGAAAAACGTCAGTCGCAAGTTCTTCAACAAAAAAACCTGTCTATCAATTGCTGAAATTCTTTTCTCATTGAACTTACCGGTGACAACGCGGACCTGGGCAACGCCGTGGGAGTCACGGAGGATGACACCGATCTGAGAAGGGGTAGCACCCTTCTTGGCCAGCTTGCAGATCTGGTCAACGACCTGCTCGGGGGTGGTCTTGAGCCACGAGGGGGGGTTGCGCGAGTAGGGGATCGCCGAGGCGGAGATACCCTTTCCCTTGGAGTGAAGACGGCCCATTTTGACGGTGTTGGTGGTTGTTGTCGGCTGGAGACGAGGGGGTCAGTCGGTCGGTCGCTGGTCGGGTTTGGAAAAAGGGAAGGGAAAAAAGTTCACGATCGGAAAAGCGATATGTTGCGAGGCGCTCCGTTCGGGCGGTGCGGGTGGATTGTGCGAGGCCGGTGAATCCTCGCTTAATTAGGGCACCTCAGCGCTGGACTGGTGCCTTCTTCGCTCTCTCTCCTTGTCTGGCCAGAGATTGGTCGAGAAAAATTTCGGGCGGGAGACCCATCGGGGTGGATTTGTGGGTCGTGCATGGAAGCCTCTTCTCTGGTCCGTGCGTCGCTTTTGCTTACCTTAACCTTCGCGAGCTCGAAGATTTTCTCTTTGCTCCCTCAACTTCATTTCTTTGCAGGAGCTGAAGATTGCTGCACATGCACGAATGCCATCGTGTCGCGGCGGCTGTTTGCGCCAGCTCTCTCAGGTAAGCCATCTTCGTCTACACTATCATGTTTCCCCTCGCATCAAATGATGATCCTCCACATTACACTTTTTTCTGGTACCTCTTATTTTAAAGTCTTCGGGCTTAATGAATGAAACGGACTTCTGACACTTGCACCTTCATCAACACTATACGCTCGCTGCTGTCTGTCGGACGAGAAGCTAACAACATCTCAAAGGTCACACTTCTCCTTAGATGACTAACGGTTATGGAATCACGCGTCAAGTGATGCTGAATTTGGGTTCCATTGAACAGAGGTCACTGGTGGTAATGCGGCTTGAAAGGACAGCAAATAGCAAATCGATATCATTACTCACAAACCAATCTTCCTTCGTACTATGCCGTTTGACTCTGACTCTTTGGTGCATGCCATGCATTCCTCGTTCTCTGAAAAAGCAACATTCGGTTGGTCACCCCATGTAGCGGAAATCTGTCGATTCATACATGACTGTGAAGCATAGGCTGTACTCACAGCTTTAAGCGGGAGGAATGCGTTATATAAAGTCACCTGGCTTTCATTCGTGACCATCACGCTGGCTGCAGAGTGCACCCGTAAGTAGATCTAATTCGAGCGACTGAAAGAAGACTCCATGCCTGGCTCGTCTCGCCACGGAATTATGATACAGCATTTTGGTTGGTTACAAGGCAGTCAGCAGACGACTAGCCCGAAATTTCTTTTCCGCCGAGCCCTGCCCTTACGATAGATACCTGTGTATGGCTTCTTCTGTTTCCCCCACCGCTATCCGCCAAAAGCAATTACCAAGCACCGACCTCGAAGTTCTCCTGTAAGATGATTAGTAAGCTGAAGTCGGACACAGATAACAAAGGGCATTTACCTCAGGGAAATAGGTTGTGACGACAGTTCTGTCGGCAAATTTGCGTCCTGCAAGCGCTTTAAGCGCTTTGTTTGCGGCCTCCTTCGTTTCAAATTTGACAAAGATCTTGCCCACACCAGCAGACTGCCTGCTTCCTCCGACTGGCCGAGGAATCTTGATGTCGAGAACGGTACCAAATTTGGCGCACTCTTCTTGGACGTCTTCCTTGATTTCTGGGAGGTGTCAGCATAGGCCGCGTTTCGACCAGGGAGTGTCGTTCCCTTACCTTCATAGTCGTCATTGTCCATCAGTTCCTCGGGTGTCACCATGTTGAGAAGTTGCAAAACACGGGTCTCCTCAGAGTCTGTTGAAGTCGTTCCCGCCAGCATAGACATGGCGGCAACGCCCATCTCTACTCCGGCTACTTGGGTAACACCCACGCTGGCCTTCTGAACCTTGAGCCTCTTGTCGCCGAGGTCCATACCGTTGAGACCCTGGATGGCAACGTCTGTGGCTGCGGGATCAACATACTCGCAGAACGCAATGCCCTGTGCAGTGGGTTAGTGTGAGCTGTAGCAACCCGGAATACAATATCTTACTCGAGACTCTTCCGTACTCTTGTCACGAACAAGCACAAACGCCTTGAGTTCGCCAAAGGACACAAGAAGCTCTGAAACTTGCTCCTCGGAGAGGTAGACGGGCATGTTGGCAACACTAATCTTGTTGGGCGTATCGACGACGATGTTGGACACGACGCCCGGCTCGTAAGGGACATCGTCGACCACAGCCGGGACGATGTAGTCCTTTGGCCGGCGGATGACCAGACCCTGGTCGGCTGCTGCTCCATTTGTGGCATCTTCGGCCTCCATTGAGATTCCGTCGAGAGCCAGCGCCACGGTGGCTTCGGATGCGTTTCTAAACTCGACAACGGCGAACGAGTGGTCCTTAGAAACCTGACAACTAGTACAGGGATCGGTGCTCTCGATGATGTTCAGTCCATTCAGCTGCAAGTTGAAGAAGTTCTGGATGCTTTCCTCGGTCGCGGAAGGAGGGAGGTTGTTGATGAGCAGTCGCTTGGCCTGACGCGAGTTGCTAGGCTTCAGCGCAGCGCTGTTGACTTGACCACCGGGCTGATTCATGATGGCCTGGAGCTTGCTCGGATCCATAGGCTGCTGGCGGGGAGCGCCGGGCAGAGGGAACATGCCTGACAGCTTGGCTTGTTCAGCAGTGACATTCTCATAACCAGGGGGTTTGATGTCCCACTGAGTCAAACGTCGCTTGCGCTCCAGGACTGACGTGACGTCGGTCAAATCAGGCGTGGGTTCCCTCTTCTTTGGAGGGGGCGTCGCGCTCCGCTGGCGTTCGCGGCGGCCAAAGCCGGGATCCTCGTTCCTGTCTCGTCCGCCCCGGCGTCTGTCGTCATACGGGTCGCGGTCTCTCCGAGGACGGTCATCGTCGTCTCTTCTGGCATCGCGCCTGGTCGATGCACGGTCGCGATCCCATTCTCGGTCACCTCCACGTCTATCGCGTCCAGAGTATCGATCCTCTCGCTCGCGCTCGCGATGACTGCGGCTGGTCGCATAGCTGTCCTCGTCCTCGCGACGTCTGGAGCTTCGGTCGTAGGGCGAACGGGAGCGTCTTCGGTCTCGGTGTCTGTCTCGATCACCGCGTCTATCATCGCGATCCCTCTGCATCATCAATTAGCGGCCATATCGGTGGCAAGACGCGGTGGGCAAGGCTTACCGGGTAGTCGCGAGATCCCTTTCCTCGTCCTTCTTCCCAAGAGGCAGATGTTAGAGCCAGGGGCAAACTGGTTGCGTTATGCGGTTTGAAAACACTTACCACGAGAATAGCCGTCGCCGTTCATGATTGCGGATGCTTGTGGCGTAACAAGGCTAATCTTGGATGATGGATAGTCAAGACTGGAGAGGGTGGTTGACAATGGAGATGAAGATTGCCGCGTGAGGCAAAGGCGCAGTCGTGCTTTCCACTGGCGCGAGGCTGGAACTTTTTTTCCCGGGAGAGGTCAAGCTCTGAAACCACAGCGTGATTGGCCAATAGCTCTGTGGAGAGCGGGTTGTCCAAACTCCAGGGCCCCGCCTGCGGTACGCCAAACCACGCTAAGGGGAGCCATGTTTCTTTAGTCAGCCGAGGGCGAGCCATTGCACCTCAAATGCTGTCTTTCTTTTTTCGAGCTGTCTTTCGCAAGTATGTGGTCCATTAGCAGCACTCAACCTCGATACGACGATTTGTCACAACATAGTATAATGTACGAGCCCTGAAGCCATCGTAGACGATAGTCACGCCTTTTCACAACATGTCGTCTCATTTCCATCAGACTGGGACGCTTACTGGCTTATCGCGATTGGACAGATGAACCATGAGTGTATTACCTCTTCCTGTCTTGTGTTCATTGATTAGCGGTGTTCAGGTAGTAGTCATTGATGTCATTCCCCTTAGGTCTGTGTGCACGTGTTGGCCGCAGTAGCAGCATCTATTTGGGCTGCCCATACATACTTCGCATGCGGCATTTGAAGGATCGCTCGCTCAGATTTATAGCCGCTGACTGCTCAGCTCCTAATGTTTATATGATTCCCCGAAAGTATCAGAATCCCGTCAGCTACCGCACGTTTTGAACTCGTTCCGTGCAAAAATGAGGATATCGTAGCTCAATCGCTAAGCGCTTTGCTTTTTGCATCCCACCCTCATCACATTCATCAGAAGCCTATGCATGTGCTTGCCTGTCGCCTTTTGATAAGGGGTCCGCTCCAGAAATATCTCCCAAGGGTGGCTCAAGCTTCAAAGAACCTAGCTCGGGGTTCAAGACCAGGCCTGATCGCTCGCATTGGCGGTGCTTCACTGAAAGAGGTGCGTTCTCTGCTTACCTAAGGTAACGAGTATCCGGTGCTGCGTCTTAATGTCTAGCATTCCAAAACATGGCCTTTGTTCACACGTAGCTGCATCGGTCTGATCTTCGGGAGATTGAGGATGCAGCCATGCACTTGACATCATTGAAGATGTTGTTCCGCCGGTTTGAACTTGACTGCTGTACCGTTGCACCAATGCTCGACATTGCCATCCGGCCTCGGCCCGTCGCAAAGATACCCAGATTAGAGTCGATGTCGGCGTCTGAGAGAGTACCATCGCCGCCTCCAGCCTGCATGTTGTCTCAGCTGGGCTTTGCCACACGTGGTCTGGTGTTTAGCCTTAGTGCAGCACTAAAACCACCATAACGCTCTGGCGCCTGCAAAGGTATGTCCGGCTTCAACACACCCCAATTGGGGCGCCACTCTTTTCTCCTTTCAAGTTGGATGTTTGCTCTATCAACCCCGACAGCGAAGCGAAGCCGTTTTGCAGGGCTGTGTATACTGAGGCCATCACAGCTTAAACGCTTCGTCACATTCTAAGTAATGCTTAACTAGGTTGATATGATACCAAGCGAGGGCTTTCTATCATCTACAATCATGCTGAGACCAGTCTCGGGTCTGTCTGGCGGATTGGCCTTGCCCCACGGGCCGCCGGGCCGGACTCATGGCAACAGATCTATTCAGGGTTCATACCTACCCGCGAATACCTTCCGCTTCCTCAGCTGGGCGCCATTTAGGGTGTGCGCCACCAAACATTGTTTCATCCGCGGGTCGAGAACCTCCCGAAGCACGATGGTAACCAAGTGTTTGGACGCCAAGGCCCCCCTACACTCCCTGTGGAAGTCATCCCATCTCGTCCTCCACTTCCTTTCTCAGCGGACTAAGATGAACATGTAATAATGACCCGACGATCTGGTAATTGAGGCTACCCAGCTGCAGGCTCGCTGTGGTCTTCTATCTTGGTCAAGTGTCCACAATAGAATTGCCACGTCAAGTTGACCATCGTGTCAACGGCTCTCCATAATCATCGGTATCATAGCAGGCGTACCATCACCGGTCTTTGTTCTCCCAGCCAGTCCTCGATCAGCGAAGGGGTTCCTTCATCATTCATCGACTGCCAGGACTCGCCTAGCTCGTCATACTGCAATAAAGCCATCTGCTAGCCCCATTCCCGTCTCGGGGATCACGCCTACATGCTGGCCCGGAACGTTCTTTCTCGCAACGACCTGCCAAAGAGCTAGCGGTTGAACAATCCAGATCCTGGTGTAGAGCGCCTAGCCAACGGCTTTTGCATGCGTCTCTCCAAACGGTACCGCAAGGCGCGGCACGAATATGGTCTCAGCCCTCAGGTCCGAGTTACATCCAAGTCCCGTGCTAATGCTCGGACCGACATGTAGAGTAGGAAGCTATTGCCAATAAGTATTGTTATGGTCCCCTGCCGCGGAGGACCCACGACTCCTGCTGGTTGCCCCCTCCCTCGCTCTTTTACCGTTCTTCATGATCCGCAGTGACTGGTGATCCAACTAATCTGCAGAGCTTGTTCGAGATGGTAAGGTCATCGGTATATGGGGTCGCCGCCCTGGCGATCTTGGTGAAAGCCCAGTCGCCGGTGACACCGACACCATTCCTCACCACGACGACGACGCCTAATGCTGGCTCAACTACGACACTCAATGCTAGGGCAGAAACAACCACAACCTCAATGGGAAATACCTCAACGGGAAATGCCTCGACCACGGCAGCGGAGACACACACCATTGCTGTTGGTGTAGTAAGTTGTTCTGTCATCGACATATCTGGCACGAGCTTACCTTGAAATAGTCCGGGTTTTCGTTTACACCTTCAAAGGTCGATGCCAACGTTGGCGATACCATCGAGTGGCTATTCTATCCCGACGGTCACTCCGTCATACGCTCCGCGTTCGGTTTCCCCTGTACGCCGTACGAGTATGTGGAAATTGGCCGCCAAGGCTTTTACAGTGGCAATACATCGGTCAAGGCCATTACGAACGATGTGCGTCAAGTGGCGGGAGTGCCGTAACTACTCGGCTGACAATCCACAGATGCCACGGTTCAGAGTGCTTGTCAACAACACCGATCCGATTTTCTTTTACTGCGGTGCCCCTGGGTCGTGTTATAAGGAGAAGATGATCGGGGTAGTCAACGAAGTAAGTCGTCATTCGCACCCCGAGATTATGGCGGGACACTAAGGGGGTCAGAATTCGAGCCAGACACTGGCCAACCAGCTTGAGGCAGCACTTACTTTGACAACGCAAATCATCCCCGGCGAGCCTTTCCCGGTAGAATCAGATGGCCCCAACCCGACCAGCAGCTCCGGCAGCGACAACGGCAACAGCTCCGTCATCACCTACCACGCTGGCCTGAGCGTCGGTCAAGTCGCCGGCATCGTGATGGGCTCCTTGGCCTTCCTGCTCCTCGGCGGCACTCTGGTGTACATGTGCGGCCGGCAGAGCGCGATCGACCGCACCTATCGACGAGCCTCGAACAGGCAAGAACCACCTCCTAATCCTCCGCAGCCGGAAATATCGGAGCCGCCCGTCACGGATATCAATGAGCCTGCGCGCTCAAAGACCCCTACTGTTCCGGACTGGAGAGGCAGCCACTACAGCTCGTTCAGCGGGGGCCCGTACCGCGACACCGCAGGAGTCTCCGAAATGACGAGCCCTCGGCTAAGAGGGTTTTCGCACCCCACGGAAGTCTCCGAAATGACGACCCCTCGGCTAAGAGGGTTTTCGCACCCCACGGAAGGCATGCAGACATACTAGTAAGTCAACGCTTGCATAGCTTACATACGTCTGAATTCTTGACTAAACGAGATGCAGCGACTCTCGCATATCGTCCATAACCCAGAGCTCCATGGTCGAGGCCCCGAACAACCAGTCCACGTCGTCGCCCATTCCAGCTCCTCTCTCGGGTTCCAAAGCGAGGCCGGCCGAGCTTCCGACGTACGGGGAACCGGGACACTCTCCGTATCCGCAGCTCGGATGGCGGTTCTCGTTTGCCGGGCGGGAGAGCGTATACAGGCTGTCCAAGGAGGGGTAGTCTGGGGGACGGCAGTGTGGGTGGCTGAGTGCAGAATAACGTGATGTAAAAAAGCAAAATGCTCGAGCTTCACAGGCAAGGCGTTGGTGGATGGTTTTCAGGCTGGCTTTTGATTCCCTATTGTTCATTGTCGTCATCGCCAAGTTGAAACCCCGGGAAACTGCTTTGGGGTTAAATTACATCTATTCAGCGTTTGTCGATAAGCCCGAGGCCCATGAATGCGGGTAGCATTCCTTAAACTCGGGGCACCAATTTATGAAAGAGACGCTCTACTTCTTCTTCTTCTTGTTCTGAGACCAATAAGAGTTCGTTTGAAAAATGTTCAAATTAGATAGAAGCAGTGGTGTTTTCCCATCGTTCGGTATTAGTTGTCGTCCCTGGGTGGCATAGACAGCTCCTCCACGTATTACTGGGGATAGCCAACCTACTTGACGGTCGAGCCATCTCTAGATGATCAACAGAACCGAGTATTGGGCTTGGCCTCCGTATCAAAGTCATCAAGTCACCCGGAACGATCTTCCTCCCAGGCTATGGCTGGCGGCGCTGCTGGCGAACCAGTTCCACCGACGACACCTGCAGTGTCAAAGAGGGTGGGAATCATCGTCTTGGACTCTTTGTATAGTGGCAACCGCCCGAGGCAACAAAACACGGCGTTCATCCCCCACATCGATTTGGGCAGATAGTCATGTTGGTGGCTTCTGATTTGATGAGACCTGAGACAGGGTATGAAATTGGATAGCTGAGGAAACAAGCACGTGCTGCCTGCAGGCCGAGCCAGCCTGATTCCCTCGTGGTTTTACGGCCGATGTCCATCTTCCAACCAACAAGACTGATTTCCGACGTTGCGACCAGACCTTCAGAGTGCCACCTACTCCATCGAATATGCCACCATGGAAGGGCAATCATTCGGATCGACGACTGGACATATCGCGTTCCCGGGCGCCCGGGTTGAAACCGGCGGGACGCTCAACGTGACGGTCACTGATAGTCGTAAGCATGACATTACCCCGCCGCTCGAAGACGAACTCATGTTTCTAGGTACACTGAGGCAGAAAGCTCAAGAGAGAAGTACTAGAGCTGCGACAGGACATTCTAGGGCATACTCATGTCGAAACTATCAGGAGCATGGCTTCACTTTCAACTACATATCATTTCCAAGGGAGGTATGATGGGGCAGAGAAAATTAAGTCAGAAGCATTAGAGCTGTGGTGGGAGACTCTAAATCTAACTTACTGTTTTCTTGAGGTATAGTTAGCTATTGATGATATTTAGCACATCAATACGTGCAAGAGGCCATAATGTTCTGCTTGCTTTTTGGACCTTTTCCAAGATCTAAGAAAACCCTGCCCGCCAGCCACAGTCTACCATCACCACCACCACTTACTTCCCCGTCATAACACCACCGTCATGGCGAACCCTCCCAGTGTAATCAACAACCTCAGAAGTACGTCACATATCATTCAAATAGTCGCTGATGCTGAAATTACATTTGATAGCCATGTTTGAGTGGAGATTCCATGAGATCGGGAGGCATGCATAGCCAAGGCAACCTTGACGAGGCAGAGACAGCTGCTGGCGAACTTTGATGGAGCCGCGCCTTAGCCCCCTTCACCAAGCTGGCCTCGATCTGCTACTCGCTGGATCTCCCTATGGTTATGTTAATCATGCGAGAGAGGCTTTCTGTTTCTACACTGAAGTTAAGCAGCAGTACCAAAACATCATCTCAGCTGTCAAGAAAGCTAATATTGAGATGCTTGACGGAGCAAAGGCTATGTTACACACTACGCGCACCAGGAAAGAGGCTGTTAATGTGGAATGACAGAAGTAACTAGAAGTATACCTTTCTAATACTACTTTAAATAGATAGCTAACAGTAGTAGTGCTACTAGCAAGACTATGTCTGATATTCATGATGCCAAGATTAGGCAATATCATGAGCTTCTTCATGATGAGGGCGGAGGCTTTACTGAATCTGTTTTTGCCTCTGGTTCTGCTTTAACGTCTAGCCAGACTGGTCTCACAACAGTTGGTGGTGACTCTCAACGCACTGAAGGTGGTGGTCGATCGCAGTCAACTGCATCGACTGATTTCGATGATGATACGTCACCTCTCCCGCCAATGGGAGAATTACAGTACCCCGACTATGATCAGGCTTGGCCTGTCGAAGTCGGCTCATGTCAGGAGTAAGGAGGCAAGAGCAGAGGTGTGGTGCCGGAGTCCACGTGATTAGGCCGGGGGGGGGGGGGGGGGGTGTGTGCAGCTTTCAGCATCATCACCACCCAGCACCTACCATCAATACAGCAGCGTGTTCGTTTCTCACTCTAGTATTCATCCCTATTTTACAGCTCACGTCTCTCTCAGAATATTAACAGTTGGCGGGGTTCATTGTTCAGATCAATGGGAGACGCAGACGCAGAATACTGCGTCCTGGCTACCGGCCTCAGCACATTGAATATAAATCTCTTCTATCTATCACCTTCCCTTTAAAGAGACCTCTCGTAGGAAATGTCCCCACCCAGTGAATATGTACCGGACTAGATGTTGATCTTTACGCTTTTACACCAGGCCATTGACGACCGGAACGGCCGGACGGCCGTGTGGAAGGCTGCGTGGGGCTCAACAGCATAACACCGCCCTGGGAGAGGTCTCATCTTAAGAAAGAGCGACGGCTACCCACAGGCACGCCGTCAGGCATCGGCACTTCGTGTTCCATTTGCTGTCGACCGGTCTCTCGTCGCTTGGCATGCGGCGAGTGATTCACAGACCCGACGATCGAGATTGATCTACGACAAATTTTCCAGTTTCTACAACAGCTCCCGTGGTCTAGCTGGTTATGACGTTGTTCTTATAATTACATCATCAATGTGAGAAATGCGAAGGTCGCGAGTTCGATCCTCGCCGGGAGCAACCTTTTTGCATTTTGCAGCCAAAATACCAACACTCTGTTTGGTTTGCATGCGCTGTTAAAACCTGACTCGATTAATTTTTATCCTTATGCACTTATGCACTTACTCACTTACTCATCTTAGCTTGGGTACGTACGTACGTACGTACGCTTGTGAGTTGATGCCCAGGGTTGTTCCTTTTGCTCTGTAATGTGGGTACCGTCTTGATGTGGTCTGTGCATCTTGCTTTCCGACCAATCTGAGAATGTCCGACATGGTGAAGCTTGTAGCCCTGCCCATCCATCTGGATGATGTGCTGCGGAAGGCGCGAGCAAGGCCTTGACGAGCCATCTTCTTTTTTTCAATCTGCCAAACAGACAGAGAGACGATCTAACAGACAGACGGTCTGGAGTCATGGTTGGAGGGATCGCAACCGACCCCGCTCGATGTCAGGTAACATGACACTCGCTGCACTCTGTTCCCTGACTTGGGGAGCTGTGCGATATCTGGTCCCTCTGTACATCGTTCTCAAGCGTAGGACTCTGTCGCGGAGACCGCAGCAAAGGGGCATCGTCGGTAAGGGTAAATGGCACACTCACCGCCGCTTCTGATTCTTTGTGTGTTGTCATCGTTTCGCCTATTCAACAACGACATGGGGCATGGTGGAGGACGGGCAAAAAGCAAATAAGGGGAGCCTAGCTCCTCGCGGCAGCGGGCCAAACTGAAGACCCCGTCTTCGAATCACCCGATAACGCTCGTCGAGCTCTCTACCGCATTCCTCCCATGGACATCACCCGGCAGAAGCACCCGACGTCAGCCAGCCTAGGAGGTGCCGGCCACCGCTAGGAAACACCCACGACGAAAAGGCACAAAGGCCTCATGTGAGAAGTATTCGCGTCAAGAGGATGGCGCCGAGAACACAATAATCCTTTTTGCGTGAATATCCCTGGCTGTCGACTCGTGTTCTCATATCCGTTTCGTTACCCATTCATGAAAGAAGCACGGCTAACACCAGCGTTAAAAAACATCAAACGAAACAAACTCCATGCTACCACCCTGCATGCTTTATGTGCCACCTCCGATGCCCACCCAACCAGCCGCGCCATGTACTCAGACATCCCATTCCTTCTCCCACGTACCGGGGGATACAAAAGATTCATCACGTTCGAAGATAGAGGTCCATCCATTTTCAAACCCGCAGCTCGACGGCGATCTTGTCGTCCTTGGCCACGACCTCCTCCTTGGGCCCACCCCGGTCCCGCCGCCGCAGCTCGCTCTCGGCGATGGACCGGATCAGCTGGACGGCGAGCTCGGTGCCGCGGGCGACGGACGCCTTGGATGCGTCCGAGGGGACGTGGAGGAACGTCACCCGGCGGTGCTCCCGCGCCCGCCAGAGATGCGCCAGGCTGGAGAAGTAGATGAAGTCGCACAGGTAGTGGCCCGCGTCTTCCGATATGCGCAGGTCGGAGCCCTCCTACGCCCCGCCGCCGCCGTCAGCAACATTGATCGACCCTTTAAGAATATGAAGAAAAAAAGAAAGAAGAAAAAAAGAAAACGTCGGCAAATGTCACCGTCGATTATACGCCAGGGACAGAGCGGAAACTCACCGGGCTATGCGCCTTCCACCGCTCCAGCACGTCGGCCAGGTCCAGCCCCGTCTCGATCTCGGGCGGCATGCCGTGCCAGACCCAGTCGTCACCCTCCTCGCGCCGGCGCTCGTCGTCCTCGAGGCGGTGGCCGTCGACGTCCGGGAAGGTGTAGCCGTCGCGGTGGCCGCGGCGCTCGACCGAGTAGAACAGGCGCGGGCCGGCCATGCCGATGTGCACGACGGCATCGACGCGCGGGTGCGTCGCCGGGTCCCAGAACTGCGGGACGAGGGCGCGGACGGTCATGTAGTTGACGCGGATGGCCTCGGGATGGACGAGGATCCGGACGGGGGGGAGGGGCCGGCTGGCGGCGGCGGAGGAGAACGAAAACGAGGCCAGGGGGTGCTCTTTCGGGTTCCTGGCGCGGAGGGGCGGGAGGTAGGCGGGCAGGGAGCGGGCGATCTCCCAAGAGGGGTTGACGGGGTATTGGGCTTTGAACGGCTGGATCGCAAGCACGATCTGGTCAGTTCACGAAACAGGACCCGGGTTTCCAATAAATGAATGCAATTAAAAGGGAAAAGGTTAGAAGAGAAAGAAAACACCAATTAACAGCCTCGCGGAGCAGACGCCTGACGAGTGCTGCCGTTTGGGTTCGCGATGCAACAGCAAAGTCGCCGTCGGGCATGGCGGGGTCGCGAAAGGAGGGGCAAACCCGTGGGAAGACAGGCACGCACGCGGGGGGGGAAGGGTGGAAGGAGGTGTGGGGATCCAGGACGTACGCCGAAGCCAGTGACCAGCACCGTAAACTCGTCTTCCGAGTCAATCTGGGACCCCATTGTGAAGTCCGTTTCCCTTTCTTCCCTTCTTTTGCGGGATAAGAATATACAGGTTGGGAGGGTGAGAAAATGGGGAGTGAGGAGGAAGTTGCGGTTTATCCAGAAAGCCCACTACAATCCCTCCTGAAAGCAACAGCGCGCGGGGGGGGGGGGAGGGGGGAATGAATGGCGATGATAAGTCTGTTGCTTTTGTAGGTACCTGTGCGTGTAAGAGATGCACCATCCTGCGGGCGATGTCCGGGGGTCTCGCCTGTCTGCATCCGCGCGATGGGAGGGGAATGGTTACTGTGGGGTCACAGCGCCAATCGACACACTACAGCAGCAGCAGGCCAAAGGGGAAGGACGCTACGAGCAATTGTGTGGGGCACATGGGTGACAGAGAGATCCGAGGCGGGCGAGGCCACGGCTTTGGGGGCACTTTGCTTTTTTCAGACGACATGTCGACCCTGCACCAACTCAGGCCGTCGCTCACGCTGGCTAACCACCTCGCTGATCCTTGTCATATATGCCAGTTCCTCGCTTGAGGACCAAAAGTCGATTGAGAGGAGCGCCCGGGTCAATTGGGTATGGGAAACATGATAAGAGATGCACGAGGCGGCCATTGATCGGGGGGTGGGTGCAGGGGGTGGGGCGAAGGAGTCTAACGTAAGATCGCAGCAATCCGAGCGGCATGTCGTTGAGCGACTACCGGTAGGGTCACCAGATGAGGACTGACTCGTCTTTTTGCGCCTTCAAAGTGAAATAAAAGAAAAGGAAGGGGAGGAAAGACGAAGAAAAACAAAAAGCCAAGAAAGACTATTGTAGGGCGATGCGGGGGAAGGGGGGGGGAGTCTGTGTGTGTGTGTGCTGCTGTGCTGCTGTGCTGCGACGCATGGCGCGGAGGCTGGCGCAACATTGGACATGATTCGCGGTGATTTGAGTGACACAACATACCTAGGCTGCAAACTCAGCGGTAGAGGTGGTTGGCAGGAGATCGAGCCCAGTCAACCATCTGCAAAGGCGTGGTGTCCTATGGAAGAAGAAGAAGAAGAAGAAGGGGAAAAAACTTGGAGTAAACTGACACTTTGGCGAGTCACTGCTGAATTATGTCACCTTTTATGTGCGCCTCCTTCTCGGACATATGCTGTTGTCTTCCAGAGCTGCTCGAAAATGCTTTAGCAGCCCGTCTATCGACGCCTTCGCATCTAATATCTAATGCTGTTTGTGCGTAGTGCACCGTTCCGTGGTGCGGGTATCAACAAAAACTTCATATCCAGCCTCGGCTGAACCTATCATAAAGAGATCCTTGTACAACCCTCAGAGAGAGAAAAAAAGCCCTCAACCAGACCCTGACCGCGGCTCCTCGAGAATCACCAGCCCGCCAGTATCATCGTAACCCACCCGTCCTTCGTTCGCAGCTCTTCGCATTTCGTCCCGGAGAACCGTCTTTTCGCCCGTTACGGGATCCCATTCCCAGCCTTCGCGCATCCACATCCACCGTAGACACGCCCGGAGCTCCTTGTCGTCCGGTCGTACTCTCATCCACTCGGGCTGGAAGTTGGGGGCGGCGCCTTTGCCGTTCCAGTCCTCGGCCCGCCCCAAGAGCTCGTCACGGCAGAAGATGCGCCAGCTGTCGAGCGCGTATTTGCCTTGCGTAAAGTGGCCCATCTCCCACGCCTCGCCGGCTTCTCCGCTGCGTCCGGCAGTAAGCCCAAGAGAATCCTCATCAACGCCGGGCCTCAGTGTGTCTAGTTCCGCCTCTCTTTTGTCGTAATTCTTCACTCTATAAACAGTGCCTGCTGTCGGTGGCTGCCCAAGCCACAATCGGGCATATCGCTGTATCGCCGCTGTTCGCACAATCGAAAGACCCAAGTGACGGATCATGCTTACGACTGTATTAGTCGCCTCTGCGTCAGCCAAAGCGGTTGGTGTCGGAAAGCGGTCCTTGACCTTGTAAAACGCAGGGATTGCCAGCGTCCCGGCTGTCTTGACAAGGAAAGTCACAACCACAAGCAGCCAAAAAGGTTCATGAGCAAACTCTTCCTGAATCAAGCCAAAGCGCGGGGCTGACAGAGGCGGGAACGGGATCGTGGATACAAGGCCACCCACGCGTTTTGATCGGGGCGACGACTTTGATTGCGGCTGGCCGAAGAATGGTGACTTGACGGCCGTCTTCCGTCTCGGCGAAGGCTCCGGCGGAGCTACTTCTCCGACTTGACCCGTCTCAGCTCCTCTGGGGACAATAATTCGGACGAGTTCGTCGGCGATGGGCTGCTGCACGGGGATGGCCAGGATGGCCTCTCCGCCCGAAGACCCCCGGCTGTCTGCGGGCCGCTGGCTTTTAAAGCGCTCCAGTCATCGTCATTGGTTTTGCTAGCTGCAGCGCCGGCCATTTGGGTCTTGACGTCGTTGGCACGGAGTGTGCCTCGCATATTGGTGGTGCCTTCCTTGAAAGCTTCATTTTCTTGGGATTGCTTGCGGGGCGTAGGATTGGGCGTGGCTATGCCGTTGTGAATGAGTGTTGGGGTGACGATATGGGTCGTGTCAGCAGGCGATGGAGTAGCTGTTTGCTGTTCGGGGTTGTTGGTGCGTGGCAATTGCTCATCGGCGAAATAGTGAGACGTGGATGACTTGGGAGCGGTTCTGGGCCGCTTGGCTCGGTGCGTCGGCTCGGTGTCGTTGTCATCGTCATCTTCGTCATTTCCGTCATCCTCCCGTCTGCGCTTGAGAGCAGCGACCTCTCGCTTGATAGCTCGCTCCCTTTTGATGGTGGTGGGCAGAGACGGACACGGAGGCTGGGGCTCGACAGCGTGGCCTGGTCGATGAACACGCAGCAGTGCAGTCAGATTCTTGATGGACTGGTCAGTGGCCGCCCAACCCTGGCGCAGCTTCGCCGCGGCTAGCGTGGCTTCTTTGACTCGAGGGATGTAAGCCAGAATATCTCGTGCATCAAGCGGCGAGCGAGCTAGGTCCCTGTCCTTCATTGCAGCCGCACTCTCCAGCATCAGGTTCCAGTCCTCGTATCCACTGAGGAGGCCGAGGTCGTAGATGGCTAGCTTCTCGTCCAAGGGTGTGCCGGGGGCGCGAAGGACGCTGAGGAGGAAGGGCTTGTCGTCGTCGGAAACGTCGAAACCGACGAAGATGTCGTCAGCTGGCGCCATTGCTAATGATGTGTGACGATGTGAGTGGAATAGCGGGGCGAATATTGCGGATATCGTGAAATCGAACGTGATGAGGCGGTGATAGACCAGCGATGATTGATAGCTAAAGTGATGGCTTCGTCGAAGGGGTTGGGTGATGGAATGAGCAGTGACGAAATGTTGTCAAGGGCGTGAAAAATTATTTCGGGAAAGGGAGTGAACGGTTATAGTGAACGGAGATGGGTTTTTGAGATTCAGGGCAGTGAGCGTTGAGTGAGAGGCACCCGAGGTTGACTGACTGAGGCTTCAACGGAACCAGGGAAATGGCAGGTGGGATTTCCTCAATTGGCTACGAGCCTGGCATGGCAGGCGTGGAAAGCACCCATTGTGCTTCGGGGGGGCGTTCAATAGCATTCAGTTCCAGCGTCAAAGAGACACTGGAAGAATTGACGTAGGGGAGGTTTCGATTAACCAAGGCAAGGCAGGTGCGTAAACGGGCAAGGGGGGGTTAATCTGCCTCCAGCAACGACAACGGTGCTTTTGGTGAGGTCGGTTGTCGTCAGGTCAGTGTTTAGGAGCAACGTTTTCCGGCTCAGCACAACAAAAACCTGCTGGTGTGGTTGTTTAGCCTCATGCGGATCCCCTGGCTTAGGTACCTTTCTTCTCCCAGCGTCATCGGGCCAGCCACACACATACATAAACTACACAGCCCGCGGATGGGCCTAACTCTCTGTCTGCCTGGCTTTGACTGAGAATCTGGGGAAAATAGCAACTGGCTGCGGTCCCAGGGCTGAAATGAAACACCCGGCTGGCTGTTGAAAGAGACGGGAGGACAAGACTGGCGGGCACTTTGCTTTGTCGAAGCCATGGTCGTGTGTGGCGTACGAGCTCGCGTGTGCTGGTGTCAGTTGTTGTTTATGTATCCGTATTTGTCGGCGATCAGGATCAACAGGGCGATTAAAATATGAGACCTCCCTGCCTGGCCTGTCACCGTTGCGGTCCGTCTCGCTCTGAACGATTGATGTGCCAGGTCGGCCCAACTTGTTGGAGATGCCCTGTGTTTTATCCCAAGTGCCAGCAGCCAAGACGCCTAGGACTCGCTAGCAGCCTACAATCCGTCCGTTCCCGAATTCTAGGTTGCCTTCTCGAACTGTTGCTGTTCAGGGGTGCCTCGCCAGAGCCTCCTCCCTTTCCCCAGGTTATGCGATAGGGGAGATAATCTGGTTGGCAGGCTGCTATCGCGTTGATCAAGTTACGCAGTCTTTGGAGCTGGTCTTGTGACTTGCCCGGAGGTCCACTTCTCACCATCGACATCGAACCCGAGGAGAGCCGGATGTGCATAATGGGATGCAATCCTTAGGAATCACTGCATAAGGAGTCCGTCAGTCTGCTCGAGCGTGTCCCAATCTGGATGTCGCAATGATTACAGAGCAAAGCAACTGTGAGTTTGAGTCTGTTTCGAGGCACGACCAGTTACCATCAGGTGCAAGAAACAACACAGAGCGTGCTGGCCCATGCAATGGTACCTGAAATCGGCAAGTCCAATCGAGGCCGCCAAGACCATCCCATCGCCCGGAATGCTGCTAGAATCGCCATCCGGCACCAGCGACCCGCGAACCCCCCGCACCCCCTCGCGAATAGCATTCTTTTCCTTTGGGTTGCCCGGCATGTACATGCAAGTAGGCCTTATTCCCGTCACTGTCAGCCGGCTTCCCTTGATCGCCTGAGTAGGTAGGCAAAGTGTGGCAGTGGCATGAACCAGGAAAGTCTATCCGGGCAAGCGTGTTGTATTGTTTTATGTAGTGAGCGGAGACCGAGATAGGCGTTCGGTGCTTGCTGCGGGTATGTGCCACGTCTGAAGAAAGCCGAAGCGGGTACGTACCTTCCTTGTACAACTAACTGCTCTGCCTGTCTCGACGCATGATGAGTGGTCCATCGCGTGATGGACTGTGGGGCTTACCGAGTCACGTGGAAGCTTTCACCCAATCCTTGTCTCCAGCCAACCCGTCGCCTCATTTACTGCCTACTCCCCATTTTCGCCGTTCCTAGAACTTCCAGATCCTGTCTCAACTTCCGCCCATCCCCCATCATATCCAGCGCGTCCTTGTCATTTCTTCCGAGTGTTCACCAACCCGAATCGATCACTCTCAGCGTCAATCGAGCATCGAGAGATGAGTAGTCGCGGCGGTAAACTAGCCCCAGAAGTCAACCGGTGAGTCCGAATTCTTCTTCAATGCCTAGCCTGCCTCTGTATATCTCTGCATCCTGCCCCTGCCTTGCACACACGACCACCCGGGACCCGGCCAACGTCACCCCACGGCCCACGCCGTACACGCCCGGTCCTGCCCCTTTCGACACTCCTCGGGGTCCTTATTGATACCACTTCCGTTGCACTACTTGATGATGGAACATGGCTGACTGGTTGTCGCACAGAGCTCTGTTCGTGAAGAACTTGAGGTATACCTTGCCCGCCCTCGATATCGACGACACGACGCTTGGCACCGGCAACTGACATGATGACAGTTACAACGTAACTCCAGAGGAGTTGTTCGACCTGTTCGGCAAATTCGGCCCGATACGGTACGCATCATCCCGTCCATGACTGGCACTCGGCGTCGACATCAGTGACTAACCTCTGCTACAGACAGGTCCGTCAGGGCATTGCTAGCGGTACCAAGGGTACCGCATTCGTTGTCTATGAAGACGTAATGGATGCAAAGCAAGCTTGCGACAAGCTCAACGGTTTCAACTTCCAGAACCGTTACCTCATTGGTATGTCGACGCCGACCCCCTCCACGACGGGTGATGAATGCTAACATCCGCAGTTCTCTACCACCAGCCAGAGAAGATGCTCAAGTCAAAAGAGGACCTCGAGGCCCGCCGGGCCAGTTTAGCGCAGCTCAAGAAACAGCACGGTATCGATTGACAATCCGACGGGTCTGCGGCACGCCTCCAGACATCTTCCTCGTCTGCAGGCCCGTCTATGTCTTCGCTTAAATCGAGCGCTTCTCCGGATCAGAAGACGATCCTAAGAAAGGGCAAGCCGACCATCACCGGGCACGCACGCAGAGTCGGTGTACGATTCGCTGACGGAGTGCGGTCTAACTCGCTCCAGGCCCAGACTTGCGCTTGATACGGCGGCGTAGTTGTGAAAACTCATGACCCGCCAAAAGTCAAGTTTCGTTCTGGTCGGGATCCTTACGGTGCAGAGACACGCGCAACTTCATTCGTTCGCTGGTTTTGGCTTGAAAATGCCCGAAAACTCACTAGACCTCTCCTGGAGAGTATCATGACCTGATATGAATCTTGCGCGATGGAAGGCGAGGCATTAGGGATTAGGAAACCGGGTTGAGCCGTCCGTGGACACTGATGCTATCTTCAGTCTCGGCGGTGTTTGTATCATTTATTTTTTCTTTGTTGCTGAATCTGGGAAAGGGAGGGGGCGTATCACCTTTGCTTGTGGATTACCTTCCTTCGACACTCTTCACTGCAAGTCACTATCATCATCAGAGAATGCACGACAAATCGAGGCCTTGTCCTCGTATTCCCCTGCTGCTAAACCGTGGACCGCCTTCTCGATATGAGCCAATATTGCATGTTGATATGTCACAGTAAAATTGTTGAGTTACGCACATGTGTTCGTCATCACGTCTGAGTGCCGTCTCGTGTCATCATGATCCACTACATGGGTTACCGCATTTGCTCGTCAAGCGCATCTGTGCAAAGAAGCATATGTGCGGTATGACCTTTTTCTCTTCTTCGGTTCTGGCTTTGCCGTTCGGTTGAACGAACTGCGTAGCCACCGAGAGTGTGATTCTGTTGCCTTTTCAGAATTCCGTTTGATAATACACTCGGGACGTCTTAACGTTTACCATCCGTCGGCCGATGTCGACGGAGACGGCCAGAGTTGTGGATGTGAAACGTCTCACGATACAACGACGCCTAGCCCCCATACTCGGGTGCTCCTCATAAAAAAAAAACAATTGACCGCCATAGTGAAGCCGGCCAACCCATGCCATCGGACGCGACCAGGCACGGCCCGCGTTGAGGTTGGGAAAAGGGCCTAATGGCACAGGTACCCCCCTGTCTGGGTGGCAAGAAGCTAAAGGGGAGGCGCTGGGCGAGCGTCATCTTGTGGAAGGGAGGCGGAGAGAAAGTGTGAGGCGCGTCGGGACCGGTGAAGAAGCTTTTGCCCGGGTGCCGGGGAGGGGGGGGGTTTAGTTAGGCCCGTTGCTGCCACGGGGAAGGGGGAGTAAACGGGCCTAAACGGTACGATGGGGGCTGTGTGTGTCTTGGCAGGTGACGGTAGTGCCCTTTCGGGATCCGGGCTTGGTTCCGAACGCGGAACCGGGCGCCGGAAGGGCTGCGAGCTCGCGGGGGAGGGGAGGGGGAGCCGGCCGGCAGAGTTCCCCGGCCGGGTAAGGTTGTACAGGCCGAAGAGGGTGGGGGCCGGGAAGGGATGATTCGAGGACGGGGCGCGTGTTTACGGCTGGCAGCATTGGAGATTGGGCTGGTTTGTTTTTCCTTATTCTTAATTCTAATTGTTTCCCAAACCTTCGTTGTCATTCACGTACGTAGGTCTGGGAGAGAGCATTGTCCAGACACCTCCTACCTGTCTGAAGGCTAGGGAAGGGAGGGGGGGAAGGAGAGCGGGCATGAAATCGGATGATCACCGTCCCGTGGATCTCTCGGTCTCACCACCCAAAACGTTGCTTATTTCTCTCTCTTCTCCCGCCCGTCCGGAAAGATTGTAATTGAGGGGGGGGGGAGCCTGGTGTTGGAAATCCGGTCAGCGCAGAAGCACACGCTCACCCCCCCCTTTCCTGAAATCTTGCCTTTTTGAGTCCAGTATCTGCCCCCATCTAGCCTTTCCTCATCAACACACCACCCTTCATCACCACCGGCCGCCCCCACCGCCGATTTCTCGGCCAACCAACACCCCCCGGCCGCTCCTCCGGCATCTTCTTCCATCATTTCCAGCTTGTTTTGTGAGTTCGACATGCTTTCCCCCCGCCAAACAGGCTTCCCGGGAATGCATGGCCCGCTGCGCCGTACTCGTCTCCGCGCCCCGGTTGGCCTCATGGGTTATCGTCCGTCAATCCGTGTGGGTCCCGGCATTGGGAGAGCAGTGATACTGCGGCCGACCAGCATTTGTGGGAAAGGAAAAAAAAAAAAAAAAAAAAAAAAGGCTAGCCATTCAGGACCATGGACACAAGGACGCAGGTCGGCGGGACCAGACCGTTCTTCATAGCCTGCAGATGGCGAGCCAAAGAGGTAAGCGAAGACGCACGTGGGTCCACAGAATCCTCCAATGGCGGGTGGCCTAATCAACCGTTCCCCTCACGGGACGGGAGACGCCGCCTTGGATGCAGCTCGCCGTAAATAGGGGACCAGTCTCAATCGCCTTTGCCCGAGTGCCGGAGCTTGGCGAACACCTATTCTCACTTGCAACCTCCAGGCTACTTGGTCGACAAAAGACCGGCGGCACCTGGTCCCGGGAAACATGTGTGAAGTTAAATGCATCTTCTCCATTCCCAAGCGCGCAGCTTGAACTTTCAGTATCCACTATAGAACCTTCTGCGTCTACCCGTCATATATGCTGCAATGTGACTCCCGCGAACCGCGCCCAAACGCAATCGCAGAGCGGGACAAAAGGTGCAACCATTTTTAATGCCGTTTGAAATGCCAAGAAACCGACCCCATAATATTGTTGGCCTTCGTCTTCTTTGTTTTTTCTCCCTTCAAGACTTCCCGCCCCCTTTCGGGGCTGGGCTTTGGTTGCTTCTCGTCCTCCGCTGTTTAGTAAACCTTCTTCTTCTCGTCGATGGAGAACTGGCCGGGGCCGGAGTTGACGAGCAGGAGGAGACCGCCGACGATGGAGAGGATCTGGAAGAAGTCGTACTTGGCGAAGTCCTTGTGGGGGTGGTGCTCGTGCAGCTACGGGTTCGTTAGCATCAGGTGCTGCGGAGCAGAAAACGGCACAGGAACTTACAGTCCAGAAGTTGTTGACGAGGATGTTGAAGATGCTGAGGATGAGGACGAGCAGGGTGGCGCTGAACTTGGCCTTGAAGCCGACGACAACCATGACGCAAGCGACGAAGCCAATGATGGAGGTGATGATGCGCCAGATAGACCACGTGCCGCTGAAGATGAAGCCAACGAAGAGGAAGATGAGCAGGACACGGCCGGCAAGCTGGAAGTACATCTTGCGGTCCTTCTCGTCAAGCTGGGGCAGGCCGGCAAAGGCCTTGCTCTTGCGAACCCACGAGTCAGAGAGGACCATCAGCAGACCGCCAATGACGGACAGGTTGCGCAGGAAGAAGTTGAGGTCGAAGATCAGGCCATATCCGAGGGCCTGGGTGACGACAACGCCCATAAGGCCGGCGACGGCGTAGTCAGAGTACTTGCGGATGATGACGAGGCTGGAGCAGGCGACCATGGCGAGAACATTGACGATGAGGAACAGGTGCGTGATACCGGAGGGAACTGCAGAAGGGTTAGGTTAGCCTTGGGCCCGCCATCTCGTGGTTTGTGGGCTCGCAAACGTACTGTGGCGGTAGTCGTGGAGATAGAGGAGCTGGTCGCTCCACTGGGTAACGATTCTAATGGCATCCTCGAGGAAGGTGACGACGATAAGGAAGCGGCCAATCACGGGCAGGTGACTGTCAAGCAAGCCTCGGTCAGCATACAGAGTTCACACACGCGACCACCAGCAGGCGGCACAGCTCTCCGTGCTAAAGCTGAATCAGAAAAGCGTCCAACTCACGGCTTGATGGGCTCGCTGACGGAGTCGAGAAAGTCCTCAATCTTGCTCGTCTGTTGACGGATCATGTCCAAGGGGCTGGACTCGGAGGTGTCTGCACTCGGGCCGCCGAAGGACGGGGGACCGCCGGCGCCAAGGCCGTAAGAAGGGCCTCTCTGCTGAGCCATTGTGTGGAGGGAGGTGGATAGGTCGAGGTGGCTGTCGCACGAGGGTGTACAGACAGACCAGCTGTTCGCTCTGGCGGTGATGTGTTGCTCAAAGGGTCGTCGTCGTCGTCGTCGTCGTCGGAAGTGACGGGACTGTTTAGTGGAGAGGCGGCGCGGGGAGCGTCGAAACCGTGGGAGAATAAAATGAGAGTGGACTGCGAAGCTGGGATCCGAGGGCTAGCCTTGACCGCGAAAGATGGAAAGGTAGGTAGGCGCAGGCAGGTATAGGTTCTGCGACGGAAAGGGAAAAAAACCGAGGCGAAAGGAGATTGGCAAAGTGGCCCGTTGGCGCTCTTGGGAGGCAGGGGAGGGGTTTGGGAGAGCAAGCAAGCCGTGAGCTGTCGGAGGGTTGTGAATGGGTGCGTGTGGTCGGTGAAAAGAAGGAGTTTGCGACTTTGTAGTGTCGAAGGGGACCGGGAGGGAGACGAGACGACGAGGGCGGATGGATGGGAGCGAGGAGGGCAAGCTGGCCTGAATTGCCTGGATGACTTCGGATTTGGTACAATGTGTCCTTTCGAACCTCCCGCGATGGACACTGATGCTTGGAGGTCCGAGGTATCCACTTTTTAGACAGGACATCCAGAACGGGTAGGTCGCTGGGAATGTACCTGCACCTCTACTCGGTACATGGATAATTGCCGCAGCTGCCCGCCCCCGCCCATGTACCTGCCGAGGGGGGAAGTACCAGCAACACGCTGGGGGGGAGAAAGGCTCAAGCTCACTCAACTACCTAGGTACGCAGTACGCAGCACGCTGGAAGGGGGGGGGGGGGGGAGAGAAGCACGTCGAGGGCTGCAACCGTCGGCATCAGCCACTGAGCGCTCGCCGCATTCCCAATACCATGCTGACTTCCATACCCTTCCCTTAGCTGGCTCATGCGCGCTCAGTCCCTGAGCTCGGCACGAACGCCTAAATTCTTATGCGTGTTTTATTTCCTGTCGACCCTACCCAGGTACAGGTTAGCGGCAGCTGCAGCTGTTTCTCAAACGCTTCAACCGGCAAACCCGTAGCCCGCATCCACCCCCTAATTTGTTTTGCATCCTGGTGGAACTCGAATTTGACTCGAGTTGCAGAAAACCAACTGTTGCCTGAGGCCATTGCGTTTGCAAAAACCCCAAGCACCAAAAGAACTACTGACTGTTGATTTTCGCCTTCCATCCCAGCCTTCCGAGCTTGCTCTCTGTCTGGTTTGTGCTGGGCTGTTCCATGGCGTGATAGCAACCTTCCGTCGCTGGCTGCGGTGGCTTACTGTGCACCACTGCGTCCAGCAAGCCATCTATCTACCCGTTTTTCCCTTCCTTGAAGGTCTGACAGCGGCCCTGCTAAACCAAAGGCGGCTCCGCCGCCCAGATGCTTTTGCCGCAGCAACCCTAAAAAGCCTGTCTCCATCAGAGCAGTTTTAAATTTAGGGTCCAGCTGACTGTACCTCATTCTCCGTGGCTCATGGCTGCATGGTGCCTGCTCTAGAACTCCACCAGTGTGAGAGGGGGACATCGTGTCTGACTCGTTCGACTCCAGATAGCGGCAAGGCTCAACATCTCTGAAAGAAGAAGAAAAAAAAAAGAAAAAAAAATGAAGAAAAAAAAAGTCATCAGCTGGACGTCAGGAGGCGCCTCAAGTAAGGCAGAGTGTGCTTACTTGCCACAGTTCTCGAGACGACGGCCTCCGCTTCACAGAGCCGGGAGCCGCCACAACACGGTGGGGTGTACTCGAACCTGGCGTTTGGCAGTGTGCTCGAAACCTGCATCTCCTTTCGGATGCGGCGGACGTCGACAAGCTCAACGGTTCTCGCGCCGGCCCCTGGGCCGATACCAATGATGCATCCAACATAGGAACCCTTGTTGAGCCAGGCAGCTCCCAGTCTATCGACGTGACAGGGAAGCAACAGACTGCGGTGAAAGCCTGTCGTGACTTACAGACGCTATGAAAGCCGTCGCCGGTGATCTACAAGCAGCCAGCAGATTGTGGCATTCGTAGGAAAGATGCCCGAGGTACCTCGTCGACGACAGCCGCGACTCTTTCAGCTGCAGGGGTAGCCATTTCAGTGGGCGGTGTTCAAGTGAATGAAGCCACACCTTCTGGAGTATTGGGTTTGCACTTCGGGTTCTGATGTGGTGTTTCCAGCAACATTTGGCAGAGAACTGATTCCCTGCAGAACGAATCAAATTCTATCCGCCTGCGACAGAACTAGCTGAAGACAACCCCCCCCCTTCCGGTCTCCCTCTCCTCGCCGGCCCGATGAGGTAACCCGCACCCACCTCTTGCATGTAAGGAGCAACAAAAGATCGGAACGATGGACCGTGTCCGCAACGTCCCTCCCGTACCGTGGATCCGTACTCGGGCGGCCGGCAAGCACCGGACAAGTCTTGTCCCTCAACTCCCGATGCCGCGCCTCCGCACACGAAGGCCGTGAAAGCGGGGAGGGAGAGCCGCGTTCCCGGTGGGAGTGGGTACATCCGGGGCCGGGCACGCCAGCCGACTTCCTCAAGCCCGATTTTCATGGCCACGTATAAAAAGAAAAGGAAAAAAATTAATTTTGATGTTTTAATTTGGGTTTTGAGGGGGGCAAAAAAGACTAAGCGGGATAGACGAGGCAACTTTACAGATACCAAAAGGTTTCCAGCAAAACACCGACGGTGCTTGTTTGCTGTTATTCGCTGGGATTAAATCTGGTCCGCGGCGCTCGTCGGCACAGCGATGAACCACCGACATCGGGTCTGGACACATCGAGCCATGACTATCGTCACACACACACACACTCTCTCTCTCTCTCTCTCGGCCGAAGCCCGGTCGAGAAGCAGGCAACACGCGACTCTTTCCAGGTTCAATAAGGACTCAAGGCGGGAGGAGGAAATGCCAACTCCATTTGTTACGTGCCCCAAAAAGGGACCAGAAAAAGGATACGACCGGGAAAAGAAAGGAGGAGGGGGGGAAAGGGGGATTAGGGGGTGGGGGGTATATTCATGAGATCGTCCCGAATCATAAACTACTTCATTGCCTGGATCCGGACCGTGACCTTCTTGTCCGGCCTCGTGCCGTCCTTGCGCTTCTTCCCGACGTACGACAGCCGGCCCTTGACGTCCTCCGGGTCGATGCCCACCGCGGCGCCGGCCGCCACATGGACCGTCAGCTCGATGCTCGCCCTCCTCTTGTCAGGGTCCGCGGTCTGCGTGGCCTCGAACCTGGAGATCTCGCAGTTAGCGCACGCACGCACGCTCGCCTCTCGGTACCAATGCGGTCCGCTCTCCATCCCGAAGAAAGAAGAGAAAAAAACATACCTCAAAGTCGACTCGAGCTCCTCGACGCTCTTGGGCCAGGCCGGCACCAGGTCGACCATGACGGCCGCCACGGCGCCCAGGTACTCGGCCCAGAAGACGCTCTCCTGCCTCGCCTCGGCGACGAGGCCCTTCAGGTTCCTGTACAGCTGCACGTCGATCGGGCCCAGGTTCGAACCCCACCGCGCGCACGTCGTCAGCCCCAGCACAGCGCGCGCGAGGTGCGTCAGCCCCGGCGCGCTGGGATCCCGCGTGACGGCCTCGTGCAGCGCGTACGACGCGTTGGCGTCGTCGTCCTCGCCCTGGTGGATCCAGACCTGCCGCGCGAACAGCGGGCCCAGCCCCAGCGAGAAGACGGTCGGCGTCCGCGAGATGTCGACGTTGACGGGCACCGCGCCGTACAGCGTCCGCAGCACCGCCTGCGCGACCGCCATGTCGCCCTTGCCGCCCCCGGCCCCGCCCGCGTCCTCGTGGCCCTGAATCGGGAACCCGGCGAGCGCCTCGAGGGGGTTGCTCTCCCGCACGCTCTTGGGCAGCTTCATCAGCAGCGCGCCGTCGCGGTTCGAGCCCCCGCAGAAGGTCACGGTGCGCAGGTGCGGCACCGTGCGGATGAAGGCCTCCACGACTTCGATGATGGCCGGGAACTGCTGCCGCCGCCGCTTCGAGATGCCGTAGATCTTGCCCTCGTGCTCGCTGTTGACGCGCCGCATCTTCTCCGTCTGCTTGAAGAAGTCGCCCGTCACCGTGTAGGTGCCCACCGACGGAAGCGGATACGGCTGGATCGGGTCGTTGTGCTGCAGCATGCACCCGTAACCCCGGAACCCACCACCGCAGAGGTAGGCGTCGATGCCGCCCGCGACGGGGCCGGCGCTGGTGCCTGCGCCGTTCGTCGTCGGCGCCGCCGTCGCCGAGGCCTCGTGTTCCGCCTTGGCCTGCGCGAGCGCCGGGAACTTGTCGCACAGCTTCGCAAAGGCGCTCTGCATGCTCGCGTTGAGCCTCTGCTTCTCCTGTGCGCGCACCTCCTCCGGCTGCCCCTCGAGGACGCGGATCAGCCGCGCCGCGCCAAAGGGCATGCTCTCCCCCGCCAGGGCCGCAGCGATTTCGTAGTCGGGGAGCCGCGTGTCGACCCAGGTCATCTGCACGGACCCGCCGCCGAGGTCGAGGAACAGGCCGCCGCGCGAGATGTCGACGAAGGCGGAGCGTGAGCCCATGACGGCGCCGAACAGGGTTTCGACCTCGGGGGCCAGGACGTGGACGCCAATGTCGGCGGCCTCGCGGATGGCAGTCAGCATCTCGCGGGCGTTGGCGGCGCGGCGCATGGCCTCGGTGGCGAGGACGGAGAAGTGGGCGGGCGGGACGCCGTAAGAGACGGCGATGCGGCGGAAGCGGGCGAGGGTGCGGGCGACCTGGGCGATGGTCTCGGCGGGGAACGTCATAGGCTCGGAGCCGGCGCCGGGAGAGACGTTGAGGGCATCGAAGAGGGAGATGCCGGCGCGCTCACGGTAGATGGGCCGGAGGAGACGGGTCTGGGGTGGGGTGAGATCCGAGATGGAGAAGCGGATGCCGTTGCTGCGGGATGGGATGTTACGTCAGTTCGGAGGCGTTCTGCCTGGTCGAGGATCAATGGCAAGCATTGCGACACATCAACGTCATTAAGCACGTTCAAGCATGTCGAGGGACCGGAGCGATAGGGCTGAATAAAGCAAGACGTGATGTCCACCCAATTTCTGATAGAAACCCTGAAGGCGATCTCCGGAGACGTGGGGAAACCGAAAAGAAAGAAAAAACACAACTCGATGAAAGGAAACTCGCGTCGACTGACCTGCCCATATCAACGAGCGCGTACAGGTGATTGGTGCCTGCGGGGTCCCATCTTGGCAGCAGCTGCTCAAAATTGTCGAGCGTTATGATGTCAGAGCTCGAGGCCATGGCCGGCGTGGTGGAGGCCGAGTCGAGGTCGTGGGGGAAGGGGAAGAGGGGGGGGTAAAAGGAAACAGGAGGGGTAGTATTTTGTCCTCAAAGCAGTCGTTGTGCAGAAAAGGATTTTACGGGGGGTCGGCTGCCGACATATATCTCTTCGCTTTTCTTCTTTTGCCTCCGCCTTCTTCTTCGTCCGCCTGGCGCGTCTTCTTAAGAAGTTGCTTGTTTCCGATGCGCGTGCGCTTGTGCGTGTGGGTATGCGTGTGCCGCAGGGATGGGATATGTATGCGAGGTGGGCAAGGTAAGGCAGGGCAACAGAAGGGGGAAAGCGTGAGATAGAGAGCGAGAACGAGAACGAGAGCAAGAGAGAGAGAGTGTGTGTGTGTGAGCGAGAGAGAGAGAGGTACGGTAGGATGATGAAACGAGCCGGGATGCTGACAGAGAGGCTGATAGTGTCGTTGGATGTGAGGGGAAATCTACGTAAACGGAACCTGTTGCGTGTGAGGTGTGGATTATTGGATACTTCGGCGATGGGCACCCAGGAAACCAGCGTAGCTGTGGACTTGCCTAACAATCCTGCATCCACAGTGAGAGAAAGAGTGCGTGTGAGAGAGTAAGAGAGCGAATCTTTCCAGGGTTGCGTGGGGAGCAGTGCGTCTCCGGTCGGCTTGATATACCCTCTTGACACTCTTTTGGTCTTCAACGGTGAGTCGAGAAGGCTTCTTGGTAAAGCATGTGCAACACAGGAGGACACTATCCGAACCGTGAAGCAAAATGAAATCTCACCTTACCAGTAACACATAGAATGGGGTGGTGGTGGTGGGGGGGAACCCGCACCGAACACATATTACACTAGCTTCTATGAACCCTTGGAAGGGCTCGACTTTCCGGCTTTAGGCAACTAATCCGTCGCCCTCCCCCCCCCCCCGCTCTTACCCATCTCATCTCTCACAGCGTCCCGACTCTTGCATTTCAATGCCGTCTACCTACTACGTAGTAGGTATCACAGACATGCGCCCTATATTCCGCCTCCGTATGCCGCACCGCTTCGCTCTATCATCGCGACCCTAGACCCCGGGGATGACCGCCTAGAGCCGCTCATTGCCGGCGCGTGACGGCATCTGCTGGTTGATGCATCCCTCCCATGCGGGTTGGCCTCGGTTGCAGCCCACCTGCATATTCGCTTGCCCGCCCGTCACTGACGACCAAGCTGCTTCACAGAGTCGATTGAGGGGCAGGGTCTCATCAATCGGCCTGCTCCGCTGTGCGAGCATGTTGGTTCTGGTTCATTTGCCGCCGCCGCCGCCGCTATTGCTGCCTCGTCCTTAGTCACACACTCTGCTTCCTCTACCAATTCGGCGACGAGAGAAGACCAATGAATGAGTTTCCAACCGACTCCGATAATTAATGCCGGTTCACACGCCAAGCCAAGACCTGCGCAGAGTCACGACGAGTCGGCCTCGAAAGGTGAGGGCTCACCACGCCTGACCCGATAGACGACATGTCGCCAAGAGCCGTGTTGAGCGTCAGACATCGAGATGCCTGCCCACGGATGTATGTGCACAAAAGACTCCAAGGCGATATCTGACATGCAGATGGTACGTGACATACGCCCGTAAAAATCAAACGTAAGCATTAAGGCACCTAGTTCTCTAGACCCAAACTCCGCGTCGCATGCTTATTGCTCCATGAGCGTTCGTCTTTCCGATTCGGTCATGGCCATGTCGTTGCTGCCAAGGCGAACGCGTTTGCCTGTTGCCCATACAAGGTAGTGTAGTCATCACGCCACGCAACTCGCCCGGTAGAATCTGGTTCCGTGCCGACTGGCCCCTTCCCCAAGGCGTACGACCGCCTCATGGCCAAGTTCCATGCGAACGCGCTCGCACTCACGCCTGCCATCAGCCCAGCCCGCAGCATGATCTCGTAGTCGACCAGGCCTCTTTGGTCCCAGGTGAGCTCCCCCAGAACCGCTTGCTCCTCCTCGTCCAGTATGTCCAGCTTGGTCACGACCGTAATGTTGAAGTCCTTGGCGCGGTTGACAAGGGCCGTGACGTTGTCCTTGGTGGCGCCCGTGGCGAGGAACGCGACCTCGGATTCGGACTCCAATATGTAATTAAGGTAATGGGCAGCCTGCGAAGAGTAGTCCGGGTACTTGTCGTCAACGTTCTCCTCCGTGCGCAGGTGGATGCCCACGAAGCTCTCTGGGTGGTACCGCCTGCGCGGGTCGAGGTTGAGTCTGAAGCGTGATCTGAGGGTGAAGAGCGCCGACGCCGCAAGTCGTCGAGCGTCCGGGCGGACGCGGAGCATACGCCCAAAAGACGATGCCACCGAGTGCATGTCCCCCGCTACCTGCCACGTCCATTGAGTACGTTGCAAATGGACGCGGAACGGGTTTGTCCTGTCCTTGATAGGCACCTTCCCGTTGATGAAGCGGTGGAAGCTCTGATGCCACCTCTCTGGCGCAGCCATCACGGTGCCATTCACCCAGTCGTTATTAGTATCCCCAATGTTGAACTGTAGAGCATTCAAAGCCTCTGGGACGTCGTAGAGGTCGTCCAGTGACTCGTAAACCTTCATCTGCGGGCAGTACGTCGCGAGCACGTGGTGCAGATGGTCCACATCAAAATAGTAGTCGAGAGGCACACCGGTCAACCCGTTGACGGCTTTGATGTCGTCTTCAGAACGAGAGATGATTCGAGGCAATATCAACGCGGCTGTGACTTGTCAGAACCGGACAGATCAGACGACGACGACGGAGTAGTCTCTTACCTCCCGCCTCGATTGAGAAGCGGATGCAGTGCAGATGGGCATTGCGTACCTCGCCAACGCCACCAGCAACTTCGTCGCAGCTCATCAACAACCCCGGTACCCATTTCTTGCTGGCACACAGATTCGCGATGGCGGTACCGTTGAATTGACCATCGATCTCGTGCTCGAGGAAGTCTTTGATGAAAAGCTCCCTTTGGTTGCGGAATACTCGGGTGACGGCATGGATGTGCTGTCGGTTAATGCCCGTATACCATAGTGACCAGAAGAACAGAAGGAACGGACCCACGAGCTTCATAATCTGGGACATTGACGAAAAAGTGATCATGATGGGCTCGTCGATGCAGTCTGGCTGCTGTGATGCGTAGGTGGTGGGCGAAGCATTCTCTTGACGACGCGGAAAGGCACCATCAGAAAAGATGGCCAGCTCCCAAGGGTAACGCACGTGGAATGTCAACCTTCATAGCCAGCTGGACGAGCCAGGAATGTGGCGTTTATCTGTTGTCTTCGGGCTGGCATAGCGTGAATCGACTTCTATGGAAGGGATGGAATTGGTGATAGCGCGCCCGGTAGGCTGCTAGCCTGGCCGCCATTACTATCGTTGACGTTTTTCAACAGCGGCTCGGAGGCCTTGGCTATACCCACTTGGCGAACTCTTCTGATGTTTGCGGCAAGTTGCGACTTGCAGCCAGGCTACCCTCGTGTCATAAGCTAGTCGCCTAGGAGCCTCCCAGTGTGCCAGTGTCCACTAGGGGAGCACGCTACTGTGAGCCCGAGTCGCATCCAAAGCCGCCCTGGCTACAGTAAAGATCACTTGTCGAATACGAGTGCGATCTTGAGATTCCACAATTCTGAAGTCGGAAGCCGCCACGCAGATTTGTAACTTCGCGGGCTATGGATTCCACTCTGCTCGGTTGGTGTTTCGAGATATTGAGGCACTAGCGGTGCACGCTTTTGTCCTGGGATGCCACGACGCCCCTACGTACTTTCTTCCCATCATCATGTGCATCCAGTCGTAATTTCGGATGGCAGATGGCCAAGGTGAGCCATAGCGCCGTTCGTTGTGCGATGGTGCCTGGGCTCCTCGATGAGCACCATCTGATCACGTCGTTGAAGATACCTACCAACTCGAGGTGAAGCAACGTCGACGTGGTCCGGGGATGCACCGTACTGCGGCAGGCCACATTCGGGATCATGCTGCTTGGATCTCGCAGCAGACAACCGAGCGGCACCATGCAGTGCGCTCACAACAAGGAAGCATGCGCGCGCTGATTGGCGACGGCGGACCGTCCCATGATTCCTCAGGGTTGGTGCAACAGTAGGCGGTTGCCAAGTGCCTCCGGGACGGCCGTTTTGTTCGACTCGGGCAGGCATGTAATCGTTTGAACGGCAGCGAACTCTTTAGTCTGGGAGGTGCGATGTCAAACTAGAGTGGGATGGGAGCTGGGGCGTTAAGATTGCCGATGCCATCGAAAGTGGCTGAACTTCAGAGACGGACGAAATCAAACCGGGGGTATCCTGTCATCGAGCGCCAGCATCCCCAAGACTAGGAGGGAGAGAGAACGTGGTAGTCGCATGAATCCCACCGTTCTTGCAGCGATGCATCCTAGCCGACTCAGCTGCAGCGTTGCAGCAAACTTGCTGATCCCAGAGGGGGGCCATCCTATCATTTCTCTGAGCCGAGAGTGGTCAAAGGTGAAAGAAGCCGTGGAGGAGGTTCACGGCAGCCGGCACACTAAAAGGCATGCTTGCAGCTGACATGCCATTCGATCAAGGTCGACGGCGACCAGTTGAGAATATCCACACACTACCAGCACTCACCGCATCGCTGCTCCATCGCCGTGCAGACCGAAGCAGGCATACGCCGATGGCCAATACGCCATGCTGTGCGTAGATTGATTGGTCCGAGATACAGCGATCCGGGAACAGGGAAGCGAGGAAGCAGAGGGACGTAACGCGACGCAAAGGCAGTGCGATTCGTGTTGGCATTGGCATGCTTGTGGAGTCTATCCGGTGTTAGTCTCAGCCAGCACGGTGTTGAAGTGTAGTCTGTACCGAGATGCGAAATAGAATGGCTTGAGCCCGGGAGTAACATTCCACCCCGCCGTCAATGCCAAACCAGAGATCGGACTTCTCTCGTCCGGAGGTAGGTCTTGGTTCATGATGGGGTGGGGAGGGGGGAAAGGTGGGTACCAGATGCAAGACGGCGGCCATTGGACAATTCAAGGACTTGGAAATGCTGTGACCTGTTCATATCACACCCCACGCGCCTGAGCACAACCGCACCGGCCCTCGATCCTGGCATCGCATCTTCATGCCCTCTATCTGGTCCAGACTCTGGAGGTACCTACCTACCTACCTAGGTAGGTAGGTACTGAGGTACTTTTACCTAGTAGTTCTTTCCAGAGGTTAGCTCGGAGGGGTAGCATGGAAAGAGCGTTCGGTGCTGAAGGGCACGGCATGCGGGGATGGGACTTTCCCAATCCAGAACAACCAGGATCTGGTGGTTCAAGGACAAGTCTAGAAAGAGCTTTGATACGATTCCTCCAATCAAAAGACCAGGGAACCGCCACTCGACCCGCATGACTGCATATGACCCACATATCATAACGCGTCACGACGCGTCACGATCACGTCCACAACGCGCCTATTTCCCACTTCACACACCTCATGCTGGATGTTCAGGTTCAGAATTTTCCCACATCACTGCGTCTCCATTTCTCTTCCCCCTCTCTCGTGCACGGAGCGCAGTGAAGTCAGTCTCAGCCGCTGGCCTTTTGCTGGAGCACCCCCACCGATACGCCTTTCTTAGATGAACGTCACCGCCCACAAATGTGATGCCGATGAGTCGCTGTCCGTATCCGTCGCACTCACCTCGACTTTCACCGGCCACATCCAACGCCTCACCTGGGTACTCACCACTGCCATCAACGTGACCCTCCAGCTGTGGCCGCACCCCAACAAGACCACCCTTCGGATTCGCTAGCCCCGAAAACATTACACTCTTTGGAATCTGCTATCAATTACTCACGTTTTTCATTCATCTTGACCATCACCCGTTCTGGGCACTACCAACCGTTGCCCACCCAGACATACAATTTGTGGCTTGTTAGCGACGCAATCGCTGCACGTCCGGACACTGTTCGTCCCAAGACCGACCGTCCGGCGCACAAATAAGCTTGGTAGCTGCAGGCGCAGAAACCAGCCTCCTTCGTTTCTCGGCCCCGGTCGCAAACAACCGAGCGCGAGCCACTGGACAGTACACTCTGTCTGCGGACAGGACGGCTGCCAGCCGCAACAACAATCACGGCAGGGCAAACGCGCCCTACCCGAGAGGGACACAGAGCAAGAAGCTGCACCCGCGTCCAGCTCCGGGCAGCATCGTCTGGTCGCTTTTCTCACCGCCCCGCCAAAGCAAGCCATCTAGTCATCTCAAAACCGACACACCTTGCCACTGCTTGCTCGGGCTCGCAGCCTGTCTTGTCCAGCGGCTTGTTAGGCCGCTCGCTGGATCGGCCAGACTACGATCGACTCCTCCGGTCACGACTCTAGCTTGTTTTCTGCGGCACCTGCTGCATCGCGCGACGACCAAGTAGGGCCAGCAGTCGTGTTGGCGTTGTTGATAGTTTCGTGACAGATCCGGGGGGCCTGCTGTGACTGCTTTGCCTCGGCCAACCCCTGCCCTAGTTCTGCGCGCTTCCCAGACTTCACACGCGTTGTACCTTGCCTTACGCCTGGCGAACGGGCGAACCGACCAACGGGCGACCAGAAGCCCTTGCTTTGCTTTGCTTTCTCCGCTCGCTCGTCCGGACCTCGTCGTTCGCTGCCGCATGGTCCTGTCGTGTCCGTTGACTGGCTACACCACACACAGCACAGCGTGCTCAGAGTGCATGCGCCTACTGCAAACACAACCACCCATCCTTAGGTACCTAGGTAGTTTACGTCGCCAACCAGCCCCCCCCCCTGAAGGTCACTTCTGGAACCCTAGTGAAGAAGAGAGGAGTCTTGCGAAAGCCACGACTTCATCCGGACCCAGTCTCAGAGGTTGACAGCAGACCCCCTCCAGGGCGCTTCCCACACCACGTACACCACGCACCTCACCGCACATCGCATCTTCAGGGTCTTCGTTGCAAAAACAAGACCACGCACGCCCGGCGCTCCACTCTGCTGCTACATGCGCTGGCGAGCTTTCTATCTGGACTGACTTGTCTCGAGGCGCTACTGGCGTGTCCGTCAGTCACAGAACGCTCCACTGTTAGTCGCCTTGGACGGCTCGACTAGGTTCCCTTAGGTTTAGCCGGGGTGGGGGATTCTAGCGTGCTCAACCGCCGTCCGCCGCCCGCTGTACAACAACGCCCCCTCCCCCTTCCCCGGTCACAACCACCACGCCCTGCTGTGACTGCGACTGCCCGGGGGGGGGGTGTTCAAGCGAGCGAGCAGTGTGCTAGGGTTCGTCGGTTCCCCCAACTCTGGTGAGGTACTTTCGGCGTCCAACGGCCTGTCGACTTTTCCCACTGCAACCCTCAGGCACGAGCGCAGGCTCAGGCGCAGGCACAACGTTTTTCTTCTCCCAGTCGTATCCTGCGTCTCGCCCTGTCCCGGCTCTACACAAGGTTCGCGCCACCCGCCTACCGTCGCTGGACCTTGCCATACATACTACACCGGTGTCCGCCTCAACCCAACCCTCTCGGATCTTCCTTCTCCCACCTCTACTCTTCAACCACAGTCGTTCCTTTTCGCAAACATCAGCCGTCCTCCGGTGGTGGGGGTTGCGCTGCCGATTTCGTCCAACAATACCGTCTTCACGAGCCATCCACCACCAGCAAAAATATCGACATCTTTTGTTTGTCCGACCCCTGGCTCTTCGCGACGACCCTTTTCCTTGGTCATTCCCCCGGTATTGCGCTCACGACCCCTCTCCCGATATCTACGACCCTATCCACGAACCTATTTACGACCCCTGAAACGAACCGACGAATACGGCACAGACGACACCGCCGGTTTCTTTTTCTGTATCCATTCGACTATTGTCTTAACGGAAGCGCTGTGGAGTAACCGGACGGTTCTCGAACCCAGCCAAGCCCGCCGCGTACCCGATTCGCATCAGATTGGGCGCATCATACCAAACGTCGCAAGTTGCCTCAGCCGTAGCCGACCAAATCCAAGACTTGTTGTTATTATTATTTCTTCTACATATTGGGCATTTTGCGCCTCACGCTAAAACCTCCGCGCACACCTCTCGCAAGATCGGCATTGGCTTCGGTCGGAGTCTTTGAGGCTTGGAGACCCTACGAGCGTTACTTTCCCAATCATCTGGAGGGACAGAATTCCTGCCTGTCTCACACTTGTCACCGCAAGAGACGAGTGAAAGGATCGCGTCGCCTTTGTCCTTGAGCAAATCACCGTCCTCTGACCCCCAAGTGCGGAACTGCGTTACGATTGGAATCTTGAAGAGGAGGCAATCGCATTCCCAAGGCCTTCTTGTTGCCCGACAAGATGAACCCTCAACATTCCGGAGCGGCGACTCTGCCAAAAGGCTTCCGCTTCCACGATCTGGATCAGCAGAACCCCAAAACGCCGGAGCCTTTTGCCACGAATGAGGAGCTGCAGCCACCCTCTCCGCCGCGTCCTCGGCTGAGATTGAAAAGACGCGTCGCATCCAACCTCGCCGCCCCTACCTCCCAGTTTCTCGCGTCGGTCGCTGCTGCCGATGTGCCAATCCCCAGCATCGAAGAGCCAGAGTCCTCTGGCGCAAACAAGCAGATCTCCAGCATGACATACCCAGTCATCCACAACCTCGGGGACCTGGATGGCCTTGGGTTTCAGAAGCTTCGCGGCAGACGTTTTTCTCCACCCAGAACGCCAGCACCCGGCGCCGCGCCTTCGCTTTCGCCTCAACGCTATCCCGACTGGTCCATCGACTCTGCCTTCAGTAGCGGCGAGTCAACGCCGGAGTTCGAGTCCAGCCGGCCATCCACTGCACGGTCCACCCAAACCAGCGCGTCTATCTTCAGCCGCTTCTCCCTAACGTCTGATGATCTGGAGTGCATCAGTCCCGAGACTGACGCATCGGACCACGTTAAGCAATCGTTCTTTGACAGTTTTGATGAGCCTGCCGACCCTCCTCCACCCAAGCCTAAGTCGAGGAGGCGGAAGGCTCCTTGGACAAAGGCTATGAGCGATCATCTCTGGGCTACCTATCTCACGTATCTGCAAGACCCCAAGGTCACGCCATTCCGCACCGGCAAAAGCTGCATCCCTCCCCACGGCGTGTGCCTCCGTGTGGCAAGGGAAGCGAAGAGGAGTTGGCGAGGTCCCAAAGGCGGAAGAAAGTCGCTGAACCCAAAGAGCGGGAGCAACACGCCAACCGTCGAGGCTTGCACCTTTCTCCAGTGGCCACATACTTGTGCGGCCACCCGAGCGCACCTGAGGGAGCTGTGTAAGTTGAAAGCGGCTTCGTCGTCGGCCCGGACATCCCAGTTTCTCGCCAACAGCCCGACGCCTTTCGGCAGGACGGCGGCAAGGTTCTGGAACCGCAGGTCCACTCCGGCCCGGTCCCCTTCCGTCTTCGCGGCGCATGACATGTCCATGTCCCTCACCCTTAGCACTTCAGAAGCTATGCAGCCTCAAGGTCCTCTGGCACAGCTCACAAAGTCGAGCCCCGAACTTGCCCAGGAGCCCATGACGGAACCGTTCCCTCTACTACTACCAGTAGAGGCCGACAAGCTGGACATTCCTCTGGGCGAACGCCCGCGGCTCGGGTCGCCGTTCATGGCCAAGAGCTATGGGCCCAGCTCGACTGGCGCGTTGGCTGCTGCCGCGTCCTCGATGCCGCAAAGGCAGAATCAGAGCCTCGGCCGCAGACGCACTCTCCAGTCGCCGGCGCGCCTGACGAGAAGCCGGTCCAATACGCAGAAGCGCGTCGGGAGACCCAGACAGGGCTCGCATGAGCCAAGAAAGACGAAGCGGCCCAGTCTTGTCTCCGATCTTTGGACCGAGCCCATGCCCTCTGAAGCCCTACCCAAGACACCACTTGAACCAGATGTTGAGTTTAGCTCGACAGACAACCATTCGCGCGATGACCTCTTCGTGCCTCGGACAAATCTCGCTGGGCTCTTTACGGCACCCATGCGGATACCCTCCTCCCGATCCCAGCTGTCGGATTCATCCGATCCGTTCTTGGCCCCGCCCAATGCGCCGCCTCAAAGACTGGGATCGCCCTTTCCCGGGTCCAACACCAGCTTTTCTTTTCCAAACCGGTTCACGCAGCCAGAGGGGTTTGATCACGGTACCATCCGACCCTTTGCGACAGTTCAACAGTCGGGTGACGGCGGCTCGGCCCCTCCCCGCAACCTGGCTGACCGATTGGCCTACATTGACGAACGTCTTCGGGACTTGAGACGCCGTGACACCAACCGACGCCGATCCGAATCCCCGTTTCAGTGAATGCCTTTCTTTTTATTCTCTTTGTACATGCTGCTACGCCCATTATTGTCTCACGACTTATGAGTTCATGCAAGTCACCTGCCCGATACCCACGTGGCTTGACACCCGCAAGGACATGCCCCTCGACTGGTACATAGACGACAGCACGCTTTGATGACGATCCCCGACATTGTTTTCCTTGCTTCACTTCTTTCGAACACATTTGCTTCACATATCGAGAGGAGGAGACACTCCCAGCTTGGAGGACTAATACCCGCTATGGTGTGCGAAATGGACGATATTTCCTTTGTTGCCCTTTTTCATGGCTGTCGATTCGTCGCAGCCCGGCTTCTTGCTACGAGAACCATGACGACGGAGATGATGAAACGACATTCGACGAGAAGGTCTGATATATTATGTATCTACCGGCGACCGGGCCCTGACTGGGGTTCCGGGACATTGATTGAAAAAGCTCTTTGAAGAGAGGGGACTTGAATGGGACAGAACGTAGGAGAGAGGGAACCATCGGTGTGAAGCAGAAGACAGGACTATCGCTTTTTAGACGAATGGATATGACTCTTGGAAAAATTCGCGTTTCGGCACAACTGCTCTTCCGTGAGACGCACTTGACGTCAGTCGACGCGGGTCCTTGCCGCCAAATGTCTGGTTTCGTCGCGTCGTGCCGTCCTCCCATGAGAGCTGACTGACGCACATGTGGCTTCGCCCGACACGCGAGAAAGCATGAGGGAAAATCCTTCTGGTGACGACGAACCGCGTCTGAACCGCGTCCGACACGCGCCAATTCGCTAGTCTTTGCATATAGTGATTCGACGCGGGGAGGGGGGGGGGGCAGCGGCCAAGTAAGGGAGGCTGGACCTATCACGGCGAGGAGCGAAGGCGCGGGACGCGGCGACGGACGGCTGGCGTTGCGTTACGTAACGTAAGACGAGGACGGCCACGTCGGACGCGAGCAGCCGATGGGGTGCATATCAAAGCCCGGAGGAGAGAGGCAAGGGAGGAGGGGGGTCAGATCAGACAAGTGCATCGTCAGAGACGGTCAGCGTCCGCCTCGAGTTCGTTCCCGAGATATACTCTGTGGAGGAGTCACGAAGAAAGAAAAAAAAAGAAAAAAAAGGACTCGGTCTGCGTTGTCTAAGGTGCCGCCTCGAGCTTCGAGCAGATGCTGGACGTGGGGTAGAGATGAACTTGGGGAATGTAATGTGATTGGGGGGGGGGACGGAAGACGCAGATTGGGAGGGGTGATGCTCATATGAGGAAAGCCGGCTGGGGCGAAAGTCCGAGGTCGTTTTGAGTCGATGGTCACGCCGCGTGATGAGGTGAGGCCGGGGGGGGAGCATCTCTCTCTCTCTCTCTCTCTCTCTCTCTCTCTCTCTCTCTCTCTCGCATGCCCGCAACTCGGCCGAGATGTCATTCCGACGATGTGGTTTTTTTTTTTTTTTTTTTTGCTTTGACAATCATCGGAGCAACGGGGTCTCGTCTCTTGAGGGGAGAGGATGGTGTGTGTGTGTGTGTGTGTGTCTTAAGATGGTATGTCAGCTCAGGAACGAATCGGACCCCCGCTGATCTCCGGATCGTATTTACCCTTTCTTGTCGTAGCCATCGTATCAGTCCGGGGCTGCGGCTCATCTTAATATCCCACGTGGTTCACGCCTCTTTCTAAATTAATTTTCATTCTAGTTTTTTTTTAGTCTCTCTCTCCCTCCCCCTCCGCCGACGGGATTTGTACCTGGTTCGTTTAGCAGGCTCATGTGGCGCGTTCAGCTCCCGATGAGGTAAAGGTTCTCCCCCCCAATCTCTGGCTCGGTGCGGGACGGTGGCCGGGCGGAGGTGGAAGGAAAACCGCCAGGAATTGCGGTGGGATTTCACGGCGGTTCGGGAAACCGGGCGGCCCGATATCAGTTCCAGAGCTCAAGGTCCCGTTATTTCTCGCCTGCTCTTTTCCCGACATCATGGGCGATTTCCCCTACAGAAATTGGAATGAAATGAGATAAAAATTTCCCCCTCCCACCTGCCCTGAACGTCTCGAAAGGGCAATGGCACCGGGGGGCGTGGTTTAAGCTTCGAGGCCGGGACGCCGCCGCCGCCGCCACGAGACGGGGCGAGACCCGCGGCCCACGGCTACCGGACACGCACGCCGGCGTCGGTCCTTGCAATGTGCAAATGATTGTGGTATGTTGATTATTTCAGGACCCGATGGGGGGGAGGTATATTAGTCAATCCGTGCGTGTGTGCGTGTTTTTGTTCATTTGGTCGTCGGGTCCTTCATGGTATCGTATTGTCTCGCTGGGCAAAAAATATTGTTTAGCTGTTCCACGGGCACGCTGGGACCAAGAGGCCCCTCCTCCCCCTGTGTCCTGTCCGAGCGCCCTTCCCCCCCAGACTTGAAATCTACAGGGTTAGCGAAGTGGCCGTATTCTGACAGCGCTGATCTCTCATAGTGGTAGGAAGAATACCTCCAGCGGGTTCAATCCTTTGAGGTGGGGGAGGGTCGCTCTCGATTGGTGCCAGCGATGTACGAATGCGTGCCTTCGATCCTCCGGGGCCGGGCCAATGGGACTTGGCAGCATATCAGGTTGGGCCGTTCCTCCTTCCGGGGGCCCGGAGAAGGGGGGGGGGGGGGGGAGGGTTCCTCAGCCACTACGTAGCAGGCTCCCTTTCGCCCGGCTTTGGTGGGGAGAAGGGGAGCCAGGGAGGGGGAGAGACTCCCAAGAGCGAACTGAACCTGCACATTCATTCGTATTGACGTTTGACACTGACATTGACACTGATATTTGGCGGGGAAAGGGGACGGATTGTCTCTGTCTTCTGTCGCCCCTTGCAGCACAGCGCAGCAGCGCGACTGGGCGCGGACCGATCGTCAGACCGGCTGCGTCACGCTTGTTCGGATCCGTCGTCCAACCTACGTCTCTGCGCCCCCCGGTGATGGGGAATCCAGAGCCGGCACTTTGGAGAGGAGCGGGGAGGAGGATGAGACAAATGTCGACGTAAGACGTGAGGTAGATGGATAGAACGGGGAAGTCTTAGTCCCCCTCCTCTCCCTCTTTCGCCGCAAGCGTTGGTATAGTAGGTAGGTATCGGATCCCGAGGGAGCCGGCCGAGTTTGTAGTGCCCCCCCCCCCCCCCCCACCCTTTCTCTCGACCACACGGCGCCTTCTGGAGATGGGAGACATCGTTGCCTTCGGTCCCTGATCTCATCTCTCTTTCTTCCCTCGGCGAAGGCCGGCGGACGGACGGGGGGGCCAGAAGACGATACGAAAATAAAACAACACCAAGGCTTATTTTAGATGATCCGAGCGGTCCTGCATCATAGGGGGGGGGGGGGGGGAGGGGAGGGCGGGATGAGAGAGAAGGGTTCGCCTTCTTGGTCCCCCCCCCCCCCGTTTGCGCTACGCCCGATTGTCTCAACTAGCCCTATGAGAGCACAAGAGCTCATTTCTCCTTTGGGGAGAGATGAGAGTGGTCTGGGCCCTTCCCCGAGGGCTATTATTCAAAGTCGCTCCGCAACATCCGAGAAGCAAGTCCGCGTTGCGCAATGTGCAGGGGGGGCGTTGCGGTCCCTTCTTCCTTTTCTTCTGCCTCTGCTCTTTTTTTTTTTTTTTTGTCCCGCTAAGACCGTGGGAATAGGGGGAAGAACCTCGATCGTGAGACCGGTCTCCGACTTGGCCGCCGCTGCCGCCGCCGCCGCCTCGACCGCGTTTCCTTTTCATTGGACCTCTAAGACGAAGAGGAGGGAAGCAATACCGGGAGAACGCAAAGGTTGGTTTCCGGCACTAGATGACAACAAGATGGCGCGGCGGGGCGCCGACACCAAACCAGACGGAGTGCCTTTACGCGGGTGTCAGTCGATGCCGTCCGTCCCCTCCGAGGAGCAGTCGGGGGTCCCCCATCATGACGATGTCGATGCCGAGCTAAGGGGAAAACCCGGCAAAAGCCAAGTCGCACACCCAATTTAGCAGCATCCCGTTTGGTTCGAGTAGATCTGCCACCCCTTCTTCTTATCCTTCTCCTCTTCTCTTGCGCCCGTCAAGCCGGGGTGCGTACGGCAGAGGCTGCGCACCGAAGAGAGACACGGGGCGTCCCCAGGGCTGAGCCTGTCTTCCTGTGTCTCCTCCCCCAATTTTGCCTGTGGGATCCGAAGACGCACCGCCGCCGAGTATCCTTACCGGTGAGAATCAGTTTCTCCCCAGTCATGTCGAACCTTTTTTGTGCTCCCGGATCGAAACTGCGGTAGACCCGGTCTGTCATGGCTCATCTTCGTACAGCAAAACCGAAACCAAAACCCAAGGAGGAACCCAAAATAAATAAATATGTAGAATCCAAAACCGAGCTAGACGCGCAGCAAATCACCGGCACGGGACCCCGGACCTCATGCCTAGACCAAATGAGGGGAGGGGGTTACTAGGTAGTGTGCCGTGTAGCCTGTGGGCATGTGAGATGGGACGATGGACAAGATGGAGGAAACAACAGGACCCGAGAAAGCTCACGACCCAAGGCCCCCTAAAGCATTCAGCCCGGGCCACGTACCCCGGTGGAAAGAAACAATAGTCCCCTTAGCTACCTGCCAGGTGCCCGCCTACCCCAACCCTATCTCCAACTGTCTGCTTGCAAGAGGGTGAGTGAGAGAGAGCTCCACGGTCCGAGTCTCTCCACCTCATCGGGCTACCAGACGCCGCTTCGGCACGGCAACAAACCTTGGCTTTTGAATTTTTGTTTTCGGGGGGATTCCCTTTGGGCACCAGCAAGGGGGCCGTAGAACCAAAGGGCTAAGCAACCCCGAAATGGTCCAAGACAAGAAGAACAAACAAGGAAAACAGGATCTAGGTAAGGTGAGGTAAGGTAAGCAGCAGGCCTCCCCAAGGGATCTCGTAGGGGGAGAGGGTATTGGTGCTCCCCCCCCCCCCTTCCAAGAGAGGTCAGCCCGCCTAAAGGCCAAAGCGGTATCAACCGGGTGTCACAGGCCACACGCCCAACTCACATATGCACGCAGAACACCTAGACCTACTTACGACCTAGGTGGGTTAGGTACCCGACACACACCAGCTGAGAGCTGAAGAGCTAGCTAGCTGTACCGAACGACGCTTCCCCAGCGCAGCAAGGAGGGGAGGGGGGCCCTTCGTTCTCTCTCTCTCTCACTTGTATTATTGTATTCTATCGTCCGCTCTCGTACCGTACCACACACACACACACGCATACACAAAGTTACAACACACCACACACACACACATATGCGCGCCCGCGCGCACCGGGCGTCTCATTCAAGGTCAGACCAAAGGTCCTTCTTCGCCCGGCTTTGCTTACCGTTCCTTATTCCTTCTAAACCAACACTCCCCCCCCAACCAAAAAAGAGAATGGTATATTATCGTGAGGAACCGCACCCACCTTTTTAACTATTTGCCTCTTATTTTCCCCTCCTCTCGCCTTCGTCTCCGTCTCCGTCTCCGTCCCCTCCTGTTCGCCTCGCTTACCGACGACGCCGAAGGAAACCCCAGTCTCGTGCTTCCGTGCTACATACAGCGTCGGGTCCCCATCTTAATACCCCCCCACTCTCTCGCTGCGAGACCTTCCCGTCCTACCTATCTAGGACTCCAACAGCAGCTCTTGTCGGGAAAAAGGGGAAGCCATCACGGCGTCATCATCGCTTTGTATAAGAGAGAAAAGACGCAAGTCGAGGTGTTCCGACAACAACCGGATGTCTTAGCGTTGTATTTGGGGGGCGGGCAGCGACAATAACCGGCCATCCTCCCCTGGGGGTATCTGAACTATATACAATATCGAAGAAGAACAAAAACAAAGAAGAAAGAAAGAAAGAGAAAGAATGGCTCGTCTGAGCTTCGTCATCATCCATGTCCTCCTATCCCTCGCCGCGTCGGCCGCCGCCGTGCCCTCTGACGAACGGCAACTGTCCAGGACCGACTGCTCCGCCATCCAGGCCCCGGCCGCCCTGGCCTGGCTCCTGCAGGATCAACCCTTTGAGCAAGAGGACCCGTCCGCCTTCTTCTACGTCAACCAAGACATTGACGCCTCTGGTAAGGACTCGCGCATACGCAAACCCTCGGCAGCTTGCCTGCCTACCCTTTCCCTTCTATCTCTATCTATCCCTATCCCTCTCTCCCCTTTTTTTTTCCCTTTGACAAATGAAATGGAGTGCTGAAAAGACGTGTTGTAGGAAACAAAGCGAACAGGGTCGCGCAGCTCGTCACCTTTCGCGGCGTCCAGGACCGGGAACCGACCGACTGCAGGCTCCTCTTCGCCATGCCCGAGGACGCCGAGAGCTGGGAGCTGATCCAGCGCGAGGGCGGCCCCACGATGCGCGTGTTCCGCGTCCCGGGCGATGACGACGACGCCGTCCAGCAAAAGACGAATCTCCTCGGCGCCTTCCAGGTCCGGCCGGGCACGCAAGCCATCCACCTCGGCCGGTGCGACGGCGGCGGCAGCTTCGTCTTCGAGCTGGCCAACGCCGGCCGGAGCCGCGTCGCGTTCCGCCAGGCGTCCAAGTCCGACGACGGCTTCGGCGTCTTCATGGCCACCGGATGCCCCATCCCCAGGAGGACCGTGTCAGAGGACCTCTGAGACGAGAAGGGCAGCCGAAGTACGAGCCAGAAGAAAAAAAAAAAAGAATGAAAATAGAATCCGGGGAGATTTCGGTTGTTGGTGTGGTTGTGGATGCTTCGCTTTTTTTTTTTTTTTTTTTTTTTTTGGTGTTTGGTGGTTATGTTGGCCGAACTAGGTGGGCATATTCCCCCACCGGTAAAAGAAAGAAGAAGAAAACAAAAGGTCGACGACACCTCAACTCACTCAGAATACCTGTCCTGCGTGAGCCATTCTCATGTGGTGCAGCAGCTGCGGCGCGTCGCGGCCGTCGTGGTGGTGGTGGCGGCTCGGCGTCGGTGCGAGCTCCATGACCAGCGGCACCAGGAGGAAGTTATCTAGCTCCCTGCTGGCCGTGGTGTGGGGGCACCTGCGCTCGCCGACGGCCGCGCGGTGGCTGTGGAACGAGCATTGCCTGAAGCCGAACTGCCTCTCCTCGTTGCGGAGCTTGTTGGCCGGGATCCGCAGCTGCGGGTTCTTGATGCGCGTGTCGAGCTTGCTCGACTTCATCTTGCGCAGGTGCGACGTGTACTCGTCGGCGAAGTCGGGGAACCGCTCAAACATTTCCCGGAACCGCTCGAGCCCGCCCTCCTCCCTCATCGACGAGGGCCCCCCAGCGATGGACCAGGCGACCATGGCCACCGTCCACCGCCGGAGCCGAATCGACGTCTCGGCGTCGCACTGCTCGTACACGAACTGGACGAACCGCGGGGTGACGTCCCAGTCGCAGCGCAGGTAAACGTCCTGCAGACCGTCCATGGCCAGGTCCTGCAGGTGGTGCATGCCGAGCCCGGCGGCGAAGATGTGCAGGCGGACTAGCGCCCAGTGCAAACGCTGGCAGGGAGCGCCCGGGGAGTCGCTGACGAGGGTGATCTTGTCGTCGAGGTGTCGTCGGAAGCCGTCGGGCTGGTGGAGCCAGACGACGAAGAGCTCGAACATGGAGGCCGACTCGTCCGGGAGGTGGATGGTCGACTTTTGCTGCGGCAGCCATACGGGCACCGGCGTCTGGTTGGACGACACCTTGACGATGCCGGCCGGTTTGGCGTCCAGCTTGTTCTCGAAGAAGGGGGCGGCGTTGCTGAGCTTCCGCTTGTCGACCCGAAACTCCTTCGTCTTCTCTCCGCGGCCGACGATCACGCGAGCGAGGTTGTCATTGTCGTGTGATGATCTGAAAGAGAGGGAGGCATGGTCAGGCCTCTCGTCCAAGATTGTGTTTCCCAGAAGGGGGTGAACTTACACGGCAGATCCCGAAGGCTTCTGGAAGATGGCCTGTGGTCTAGCCATGGGAGCCATTGTGAAAATAGTGTGTGTTCCAGCACGTGGGTATATGAGCCAGCTCTGTTGTTTACGGAATAAAGCAGATAGTAGTCACACCAAGAGAACCCCGGATCCAAGGATACCGAAGAAGAACAAGAATACAAAAAAATATATATCACAGATGAGAGGGCCGTCGAGCGCGTTTACTGCAAATCACTCTCCCAGAGAGCTTGAGAAAGGGAGGAAAGGGAGAGGTGTCGGAACCAGAGGAGGCTTCCCGTTATGAATTGCTTCAAGCCTCCCCGAGTGCGACTCCAGCAGGGCAGAGCTGCGGCGGGCATGGGGGGGGCGCCCATTGTACGCCGCTAACACGAAGTCCCCAATGTTGCCTGCCAAGCACAGTAGGTGAATAAGCTTATACGGGACACGAGATGTTAAGCCAGTTTCAGAAATGAGGGTAATGATGCACGCTTGTGCATGGTACCAGCCCGGAGGGGGCCTTTGCTGGGGCTTGTCGGGAGCTGCTGCTGGGACTGTTCGCTGTGGGCATCGTCAGCTTAACAGACGGCTGCTATGGGGGACAACGATTCGCGTCGTCAAAGGCGAGATGATGTCGCTTGGGGGGGTGGGCAGGGGTGGTGGTTTCAAAACGTCATGTCAAACGCACTGAGTGCAGTGGTGTGGGAATCGTGCCGCGCGACGAGCTCCTCAACACCTCAGGTACCAGGGGTCGTTGGCTGCGATATTGCGGGCCATGGGTCGCAGCAGAAGCTTGGGGGGGGGGGCAGCTTAAATGTGGCTGATATAGGGCAGGGGTACCAGCTGTGCGGGTGTACTTCGTGGTGTGTTCGTGCCAGCTCTTGATGATCCCGACGGCTGGGCCCTGCCAGGAGAGGCCTTGCCTGTGCAGCGATCTACTGCTTCACCGGGGCCCAGAATCGCAATCGATGGTTGAGCGAGATGTCTGTTCCTCGTTTTTCTGGGAAGCCAATTCGACGCGTACCGGACTTTCTGGCACTCCACACACACAGCGACTCAAACAACGGTACGCTAATCTCCTATTTTAAGTGATAATGCAAGATAAAAAAACGGTCAATGGGGTTCCAGCTAGGCGAGCACGTTGCGCGGAAACAAAATGTGTCTTGGTTGGGGATCGTCGTTTCCCGCCGTCGGTTTGTGACAGATGGAGACAAGCTAGGGAACGCCGCGGTAACACAATGTTTGGGGGTGCCACAGTTCCGGGTTATATCTCGGGGGAAGTCGCACTGGCGGGCCCGTCGTCGTCGAGGTTGTCCTTTGACTTTCCCGGCATCGCCGAGTGATCATGTGGCTGACGATGCGACGGGAAAAAAGTCATTGTATACGGAGGCGTCTTGATGCTCATTTAGGAGTTTAGGGCCCAATGCTCGACACTCACTGTTCGACACTCACTGCTCGACGCTCACTGCTCGACACTCACTGCTCGACACTCACTGCTCGACACTCACTGCTCGACACTCACTATTCGACACTCACTATTCGACACTCACTGCTCGACGCCCAATGCCCGAGGTTCAGTGCTCGGCGCCTAGCAGCATTGGCTGCCACCCTCGAATGCGTTGAGAGCTCGACAGCTGCGCCGCCGCGTTGTCCGTCGCGCGACGTTGCGTTCCGTCCGATGCTGCTTGGATCGTCGGGGCAGTGCAGTGCAGCCCGCTTGGAAGATCCCGAAGCTCGGTGGGATGAAAGACGGGATGTTAATGGCTGGGGAGCTATATCGACATGTCGCGACCATGTTCAGTCGGGTTTCAGCCGTCAGGTCGATCGGGGGGGGGGGGGAGCTGGAAGGTGGCGAGGTGGTAGGAAAATGTGAAGGCCCGTATGCGTGTACGTATTCGAAGTTGCGCACTCTCAGACTTGAAACCGAGGCCTCGACCTGGCGGGGCCAACGAGGCTAGGTAATCCGTGTCCCCAAAGGATAAAAAATAAAAATAAAATATAAAAAAAGAAGTCTAAAACGGCGCGCTGGAAAGGCGGGCGGGGCTCAGGAGGATGCGCGCACGGAGCGTCTGGTGGCCATTCCTCTTTACAGCACCCATGGTCCTTCTCGACCTGCAATATCGGCGCCTGCTGGCTCCGATGTACGGTGATGGAGACTGGCAAGCAGGTGGAGTTGCTGTTGTTGTTGGAGCCTTGTGAGTGGAAAACTTGAGCTTCGAGAAACGAGCCCCATTTCAAGGGAAAGAACCGGGGGGCGGGGCCCTTCTTCGCTGGTTCTGCGCGCATTTTCCCTTTTTTTTTTTTTTTTTTTTTTTTCATGCTTCAGCATGAATGCCAATAATGCTTGCCCCATCTCCCATTGATCCAGACCCCGGTTGTGACGGGTCCGGGCCCTGGACTGTGGGACATTTTCCAGCCGATCACGCCAACGATTGCCCCAAGAACAAAAATACCGCCCTGCTTCGGGACATGTTGTATTATCACGCGAGGGGGGGCACCGATGGTGATGTCGAAAACAGTGCGACGTCGAGAAACTTTCTCAACGATGAATCTAGCGACGCGCAGTGTTCGAGACCGTCATGGTGCCATCCGTCAGGAGGTACCAAGACAGAGCAATGAGCGGTGACAGTTGGCGGATAGGGCCATGATTGGGTATCGTCGATGAGGAAACAAGGGAGAAGGCTGCATAGGACGCTTGGAGGTGGCCCTCCTCAGGCTGCTCTCTCTGGCTGCAATCCCATCATCGTCTCGGGTGAACGACACGATGTCATCGTCTCCAATTGAGGGAGGCAAGAAGAGCGTGAGGAGGGTAAGACATTGCTGACCGCTATAGTCAGCGGCGGCGGCGGCAGCGGCAGCAGCAATATCACAACACGACATGGATCATTTCCTTAACAAAGCCTGACCATTGTGACAGCTCAGACAGGCTAGCAAAACGGCGGAGGTGGGGGGTCGTTGAGCTCGGCAGCGCGCTCGAGTAAGGGAGGTGATCGGCAAGTGAGATACAGTTGGGTAGCTCTGGATAACGCCCCCAAATCGGATGGTTCGGTGGGAAAATATTGGTCACAGAAACCCTTCTTACGTGGTAGGTGAGATACTCAAAGTTTCCCTTGGCAGAACTCTACCATCGTGATAAGAATACCATTCTGTGAACATAAAACAGGACCGAAACCTAGGCAACTCCTCTTTCCCTATGCAGTATACAAAGCCTCATAGGGTTTTCATGATAATGGCTGCTACAAGTTTAGCACATTTTCGGAGGCTCTCAATTGGAAGACGGGGTACATGAGTCAGCTAGACTTGTAATCACCTAGTTGCGCTAGTCGAAAGGTCACGTGGTATCCAGGTTATAAGTTGTCGCCCTAGGTACCTACCTACCTACCTGTATTAGGGAAACCACCTTGGATACGTATCTCAGTACAATCACATTGCCCATCCCGCCTCAAGTGCACGGACGACGATGATGAGATCTCGGTAGAATCAGCATTTTCAATCTCGAGGTGGAGGATGAACGAGAGAGGTAGCAACGGTCCGGACAAGCTCTGTACCTGAGTCCGGTTGACTTACATCTTGACTCGGACGACGAGGCTAAAGAACTTGAGGGAGAGAGGGAAAAAAAGAAAGGGAAAAAAAGGGGAAAAAAAGGGAAAAAAATAAACCCCCCATAGAAACACAGAAAGGATAAAAGAGAGGAAAGCGCGTTCCCTGACCGCGCTCACCGCCCTTCCATATCAAGGCAGGCTGTCCCCTGCGTTCCTGCCGCTCTATGAGCCAATAGGAAGCTGGCTTCCCCTCCGTGCTAAGTTCGGGCTCCCGTCTATAGTTTGACTTTTATTCTTATTTTTTGTACGCGATGTGGTCAGTGATTATGTTGACTTCTCACCAATCCAATCTGCAGGCATCCCTCGGACCTTCCTTACCGAGGTGGGTAGGCGCAAGAATCACCTTCTCATGCGAGGGTGATACTTCTGCTGTCTCTGCTCCTGGGCCAATCAGGCAAGGCAGCATGTTATCCTCAGGCACAGACAGACATAAACGCAGTAAGAAGGCGTTGGAGGCAATGGTACGCAACGGAGAGGGGACGGTGGCTCCTGTTCAGCTTGTAGAGAGCTAACTAGCTACCTACCTAGGTACCCGGAGTAACCGCAAAGAGGGCCACCAACTGAGGACAATGGGTGACTGTCAAGACTACGCTGGGTACTCGCTCGTAGCTTCTTTCTCTTCATGATGCATCCTCGTGGAAAGGTACCCCGCCATACCAAGGGCCGAGCATGAATGTGGACCCATTGGGCAAACGTTGTCCCCAATCGAGCCTCCGGCTTCACGCCACGCTACATTCTCAGGGCGTGTCAGAGGGCGGGCGGTACGGATACATATGATCTCAAGGGCAATCTTGCGACAACCCCTCCTTCCCTTATGATCCCATGTAGGTACAGTACCCCACCTTACCGCTAGCTTCGCGGCGCAAGCTGCGTGCTGCGTAGCTGTGTGGTGGTGTGTGTTTCTGGTGGGAAAAAATAATTCGCCTCGCTTTCGCGTCTATTCTACATCGTTTGCCCCGCCCCGTTGGCACATGCCACGGAGAGGGGTATGTGAGGGATGGAAACCAAAAGTCCCCTTGTAAAGATATGTTTGCTAGGTCGACTAGTGGCACGTACCGCGTAGACTGCCTATGTCTTTCTGTAGGGGTCCTGTGCGTTGGGTTGCGGTGGGAATAGGGAGGGTCCGCAAGAGACCGACTTCGCTCGCAATTGACTCTGGAACCGGGCCCCGTCCTTCAACCTCCAGCCACTGAGAAGAGCTCCTCTCCTCCACGCTCCCCATGCCGCTCCCCTTCGCACGCAATTCCGAAAGTCACTGACCGACTCGGCCACCACCTGGTAGAGTTTTTCCTCCTTCTCCTCCCTCTTGCTCTATCCGTCATACGGTGCCTGTCCGTCCAACCGAACAACTACTTCTAATAAACCCTCCACCGCCGCCCTCTTCCTTCCTCCTCATCTTCCCTCCTCCTTCCCTTCTTCCTCCTTCTCAACCGTCCTGTGTTCCAAACTCTTTTTCTCTTACTTTGCTATTTGTCGGCGGGGTAATTTCACAAGACGTACATTTCAATCATCACCTCTGAGTACCTTGCACAGACAGGCAGCAGCATTCAAGATGGTTCAGTCTTCGGTCCTTGGTTTCCCCCGCATGGGTGTGAACCGTGACCTCAAGAAGGCCAACGAGGCTTACTGGGCGGGCAAGCTCTCTCGCGAGGAGCTCCTCGCTGAGGGCAAGAGACTACGTCTCGCTCACTGGCAGATCCAGAAGGATGCCGGTGTCGACATCATCCCCTCCAACGACTTTGCCTACTACGACCAGGTCCTTGACCACATCCAGCTCTTCAACGTATGTCAGCGATCCGGGGAGCCAGATCTGCCCGTTTTCCCTCCCTCTTGCGGAATCATAAGCTTACGAAACCACTGCTAGGCCACCCCCCCGCGTTATGCCGAGACCAAGCTCGAGCCCATTGATGAGTACTTCGCCATGGGCCGTGGCCACCAGAAGGATGGCATCGATGTCCCCTCTCTCGTAAGCCCCGCCCCCGCTATTGAAAAAAATTACCCCTCCCATTGAAAGTAAAAAAAAAAAAAAAAAAAAAAGCTTTGGCCAGCTACTGACAGGGATCCGTAATAGGAAATGGTCAAGTGGTTCGACTCCAACTACCACTACGTCAAGCCTACCTTCCAGGATGGCCAGACCTTCAAGCTCGCCTCCGACCCCAAGCCCGTTCGTGAGTTCAACGAGGCCAAGGCCGCCGGCATCGTCACCCGCCCCGTTCTCCTGGGCCCCGTCTCTTTCCTCCACCTCGGCAAGCCCGACCGTGGCCAGTCCGTGGACCCCATCTCCCTCCTCAGCAAGCTCGTCCCCGTCTACGTCGAGCTCCTGAAGCAGCTCAAGGCTGCCGGTGCCGAGACCGTCCAGATTGACGAGCCCATCCTGGTCTTCGACCTCCCCCAGAAGTCCAAGGACGCCTTCAAGCCCGCCTACGAGCAGCTCGTCGGCGCTGACCTCCCCAACCTGGTTCTGGCCACCTACTTCGGCGACATCGTCCACAACTTCGATGTCCTCCCCGCCATCAGCAATGTCTACGGTCTCCACGTCGACCTTGTCCGCAACCCTGAGCAGCTCGGCCCTGTTCTTGAGAAGCTCGGCCCCAAGCAGGTCCTCTCCGCCGGTGTCGTCGACGGCCGCAACATCTGGAAGACCAACTTCCAGCGCGCCATTGACACCGTCAAGCAGGCCATTGCCAAGGTCGGCGAGAGCCGTGTCATCGTTGCCACCTCCAGCTCCCTCCTCCACACCCCTCACACTCTGGCCTCGGAGAAGAAGCTCCCCGAGGAGGTCTACCGCTGGTTCTCGTTCGCCTCCGAGAAGGCCGTCGAGGTTGCCATCATTGCCAAGGCCATCACCGATCCCGCCTCCGTCAAGGCCCAGCTCGACGAGAACGCCAAGGACATCCAGTCCCGCGCCACCTCGGCCCGCACCAACGACCCCAACGTCAAGAAGCGTCAGTCCGAGGTCACCCCTGAGATGCACAACCGCAAGTCCGAGTTCCCCAAGCGTATCGAGGCCCAGAAGACCCACCTGAAGCTCCCCCTCTTCCCCACCACCACCATCGGCTCCTTCCCCCAGACCAAGGAGATCCGCATCCAGCGCAACAAGTTCACCAAGGGCGAGATCACTGCCCAGGAGTACGAGAAGTTCCTCGAGAAGGAGATGGACGAGGTCATCGCCATCCAGAACGAGCTTGACCTGGACGTCCTCGTCCACGGAGAGCCCGAGCGCAACGACATGGTCCAGTACTTTGGCGAGCGCATGGACGGCTACGTCTTCACCACCCACGCCTGGGTTCAGTCCTACGGCTCGCGCTGCGTCCGTCCCCCCATCATTGTCGGTGACATCTCTCGCCGCAACAACGAGCCCATGACGGTCAAGGAGTCCAAGTACGCCGCTGCTCACTCCCAGCGCACCATGAAGGGCATGCTTACCGGCCCCATCACCTGCTTGCGCTGGTCTTTCCCCCGTGACGACGTCCACCAGTCCGTCCAGGCCCAGCAGCTTGCTCTGGCCCTCCGCGACGAGGTCGTCGACCTCGAGGCCGCCGGCATCTACTGCATCCAGGTCGACGAGCCTGCTCTGCGCGAGGGTCTCCCCCTCCGCTCCGGCAAGGAGCGCGAGGCCTACCTCAAGTGGGCCGTCGACTCGTTCAAGCTGTCGACTGCCGCCGTCCAGGACTCGACCCAGATCCACTCTCACTTCTGCTACTCCGAGTTCCAGGACTTCTTCCACGCCATCGCCGCGCTGGATGCCGACGTCCTGTCCATCGAGAACAGCAAGTCTGACGCCAAGCTCCTCCGTGTCTTCGAGGAGAAGGCCTACCCCCGCCACATCGGCCCTGGTGTCTACGACATCCACTCCCCTCGTGTTCCGTCCGAGGAGGAGATCAAGACCCGCATCGAGGAGATGCTCAACAACGGTCTTCGCCCCGAGCAGCTCTGGATCAACCCCGACTGCGGTCTCAAGACCCGCCAGTGGCCCGAGACCAAGGCTGCGCTGACCAACATGGTCAACGCCGCCAAGTTCTTCCGCCAGAAGTACGCCAACCACGCTTAAGCGGGACGGTGCGGTGTATACGAGTGTGATTTAGGTGTTGGGGTGGGAATGATGGTCTATTCAACAGACATGACGTGGTAATACCCGCGGGAACAACCGGAAAAGCAGGGGAGGGTTTCGGACAAATTCAACATAGGCGTTCTTTTTTCAACATTGGCGTTTTGCAAGCGGGTTTGGGACTCGGGGAAAAAAACAAGTATGGCATTCAACGCCGCTTTCACAGGGAATGGGTCCTGGACTGATAGACTCTAAAATGAGCCCCTTAACGGGCCAGAGGTCTCACGGGATGATGTAGTATGTTCATGAATACAAGAAATTCACAAGGTTCAATCATAGTTGTCTCTGGCGGTTTCCATGTGCAGTCCTTGTCAACTCGTGTGGAAGTGTTGTTTCAGTCTCGTATAGGGACGTTGATCTGTGTCCATAACAAGCCCTTGTTGGTGAGACACCCATAGTCAAGTTTGGTCGCATTTCTGTACGACGGTGACATCTCGTCAAAGTGGCCCCTCCCCGGGCAGTGTTCGAACATGGAGATCCGGAAGACTTCGAGAAGCACAAAAAAAAGAACCCCTTCATTAACGAGAAACGGAGTTGGGTGCGACGTTCAAGGGGTGAGCGAGTACCTAGGTACCTAAGCGAGGGGGAAAGAGGCCCGGTTACCAGGCAGCGGTAGAATGCCAGTGCAATTTGGTCAGCGGCCAGTGAGTTAAGCCTATTTTGGAAGGCACTGCCACCACTGCCACCGCCTACGTCTATAACCTATGCAAAAAACGCCCTTTTTGCCGTAAATCCACTATTGCTAATAGACGCCTATAATGCCTGAGATTAAGCCCTTATATCTAACCTTTGAAGAGTGCTAGTGTTAAGTCAGAATGTTGTTGTAGGCTATTTTTTGCTAGCGCTGATATAATATACTCTGAAATAGGCTTAGCCTACTAGCTGCATTAGATCAGCTGCTATGGCGCCTTGTTATTAGTTAGTTAAGTCAGAATGTTGTTGTAGGCTGTTTTTTACTGGCGCTGACATAAGGAATTCTAAAATAGACTTAGCTCACTGGCCGCTGACCAAATTGCACTAGCAGTCTACCTGTACCCCCGGTTGCCGATTCGGCGCCATAGGGGGAATGACGCCACTTGGGGTTGGGGGGGGGGGGGGGCCGCTCCGGCCTAGGTGGGTGTGGGTAGCACGGCAAGTAGGCTGCCGCCCATCCGCTCATCTACAATTAATCAGCAGGCGCGGGACGGCTTCGTCGAAGGAAAGCGGTCTCGGCAAGACCGCGTTGGATGCGGTATTTCGTCCTGTTAGAAGGTGAGATGGAGACTCTTTGGCCCGAGCTGATAAATCCGGTTCCCTTGCATGGCTTGTCATACTTTCCTACAAGTACAAATACCTAGATAGGGTAATCCAAAGGGTAGCAACTGGGCATTACTCGCCAATAACAGCAAAACAGACCTGTCATCAGGAACCGGCGCACTTGACAAATCGAGAGAAAAGGCCCAGAGACTCGTTGATCTGGAATATACATCCCGGCGTTGGTCTCTCGCAACCCTAGCAGAATAAAGCCTCGCTCCCTCTTCAGTCCCCTCCCCCAGGTCTTTGTGTCACCATCGCCGATTCGAAACAACTAGCCAGAACAACACCCCTTCCACGTGGATTCTCAACACAGGTAGCACAACACTATTACGCACGCAGACTTCTCCCAGCGTCTCGCCCACTCCCTTTCCCAGCACGATGACCGGCGGCGCCGCTACCAAGACCGCCTCAGGCGTGTCGTTATGGACCCCTGCTCAGGAGCCTCCCGCCGGCACCCCCGTCGACGCCTCATCCGTGCCGACGCTCTTCCAACCCCTTAAGATCCGCGACGTCACCATCAACAACCGCATCTGGGTCTCCCCCATGTGCCAGTACTCGGCCGAGGACGGCCACCTGACGGACTACCACCTGGTGCACCTAGGCCAGTTCGCGCTGCACGGCGCCGCGCTAACCATCATCGAGGCCACGGCCGTCGAGCCGCGGGGCCGCATCTCGCCCCAGGATGTCGGGCTGTGGAAGGACTCCCAGGTCGTGTCGCTGAAGCGGGTGGTGGACTTCATCCACTCACAGAACCAGACCGTGGGCATCCAGCTCGCCCACGCGGGGAGGAAGGCGAGCAACTTGGCGCCGTGGATCAGGGAGAGGCACGGCAAGTGGCTCGCGCATGAGAGCGAGGGCGGATGGCCCGATGACTGTGTTGCGCCGAGCGCCATCCCCTACGCCGAGAATTGGGCCACGCCGCGGGAGCTGACCGTCGAGGAGATCCAGGGGCTCGTAAAGAGCTTTGCCGACGCGGCCAAGAGGGCGGTTGAGGCTGGCGTCGATCTGATCGAGATTCACGGCGCTCACGGGTACTTGCTCACCGAGTTCCTCTCCCCTCTGACCAACGTAAGCCATCCCTCCACAAATGTTGTCTCGGAGCAGCGACTGACCTTATCCCAGAAACGTACGGACCGGTACGGCGGCAGCTTCGAGAACCGTACGCGTTTTCTTTTCGAGACCCTCAAGGCAGTGCGCGACGTCATTCCGTCCGGCATGCCGCTCTTCCTCCGCATCTCGGCGACAGAGTGGATGGAGTACGCCGGCAATCCCTCTTGGACGATCGAGGACTCAATCAAACTCGCCAAGCTCTTGCCGGAAGCCGGCGTCGACCTGCTGGACGTCTCTTCCGGCGGCAACAACGAGGCGGCCAAGATCGAGATCAGTCCGTACTATCAGGTCAGCCTCGCGGGCCGCATCCGCGCGGCGCTGGAGGCCGACGGGAAGAAGCTGCTCATCGGCGCCGTGGGTATGATCAGCAGCGGCGAGATGGCGCGGAGCATTGTCCAAGCGAAGAGGGCGAAGGAGCACGCGCAGGCCAACGGGCAGAACGGGGCCGATCAGGGGAACGTGGCGACGCTAGAGGTGGACGAGGAGCACGGGCAGGTGACGCAAGCGGACGCGGTGCTCGTTGCCAGGCAGTTTCTGCGGGAGCCAAACTTTGTATACAAGATCGCGGACGAGATCGGGGTGAACGTCAAGTGGGCAAACCAGTACGAGCGGGCGCCTCTGAAGAAGCGTTGACTGCCTAGTCGGAAGAAGGGCAGCCCAGAGCTTGAAAAAGGAGTGGCAGACTTAGACTCAACACCATGGACACAGCATAGAGCTAGACGGGGTGGACGTAGAGCTTAATACGGTATATCACTACTTGCCGTCAGACAAAAATGAGTTACAGAGTTCGTTTTTGCTGTTTTCTTTTGCTCAAATACTTGGGGTTAGTGCTGCCGTCGTCTTACAGCCGTATATTTTAGTGAATCTAAGGCAGGGTCGAAACCAACAAACTGTTATAGGCTCCAAACGAGACAGGCCTCCCTTTACCCCATTATACCACCCATCCACGCATACGCGCATCGCGTAATTAGATCCGTACTTGGACGCAACCCTGCGCGGCCGGGGACTGGCGGCGTAGGCTTTCAGATGGCTCGACTGGAAGCGGATCCGGGATGGATACGGATATCGAGCTTAAGAGTCGAGGCCGAAGTCTGCCACCCCGAGCTGTCTCTGCCGGAATCCAACTTCAACGCCCTCCAACGATGGCATCCCCATATTTGTCAAATTCCTGAAATTTGCAAGGCTCGACTGCCGCCTCACCAAGCACAGTTGCCGTGCCCTTCATGATCACGTCTCCATCTCCGTCGACCTCCCAAGTTGCGGCCGGTCTGCTTTGTGTCTCCTTGACCAGTGGAAACCAGCCTTTTGCAAGGGGTTTCTCCAGCTTAGCCATGAAGGTGAGTGCAGATACAGGTAACTCGGGGCAAAAGAAAGCGGTATTTTGCGCACTCGACAAAGACCACCCTCAAAAGTGCAGGGAAAACCCGGTTTGTGATGGAACTTCTCTGCACTGGAACGTCGGCCACAGGCCATATAAAAAAACACTGCACCACAATGCCCGCTTACTGGCGTGAATCAAATGAGCTGGGTATATCTATGGCGACGCGGTGAATTGGAAAAAGGAGTGGCCCTTGTACTCGTTCATCACTATTTATGCGCGGAAAGGTGGTGGTGGTTATGAGATGGCCCAACTCATTCGGTGTCGTCGTACCTATGCAAGTGACTCTTTCTCCTTGCCGATCCTACATATCGGACCAACTCCTGCGAGGAGCGATGTTGCAAACTATCGCAATGGCCAGGCTTAAAAGTCAGGAAGTATCGTGCCAATCTTATGCTTCCCCGCCAGCTCGAGAATGGCCTTGCCCAGAGCAAGGTCCATGATGCCGATTCCGACGCTCTTGTAAACGATCAACCCGTTTTCAAGCCAGTCCCGCAGCAGCTTCGCCTCGGCTTCGTCCGCCCTACGAAGCTTATCAGCCAGCTCTCCAACTTCGGTGATCTTCTCGGCGGGGATCTCGGCCTCCACCAGCTCTCCGGCTTCCAAGAAGCACGCCTCGCGGCTGTCCACGAAGATGACGCCGTCCTTGCCGCCATGGACAGAGCTGAAAGCCCCCAGAGGGGTGTCTATGACAGAGCGGAGGAAGGCGGGGTCGATCTCCTTCATGTTGAGCTTGTAGGACCCGATGGCGGCGATGTACCGGCTCTTGGCCGAGGCGTGCTCGGAAGTCAACCACTCGGCGGGAAACAGGCTTTGAGTAGACGGCGTCGTGCAGAAGATGACGTCGCTCTCCTCGACGACGGAGCGGAGGGGAGCGTTGCCCGGAGCGCTATCAGGGGTCGCCTCGATGACGGTGAAAGCGACCTTGTCGGTGCCTCCCACCCCGCTGGCCTCTCCCATGGCCCTTAGCCGCTCCACGAGCTTGGAAGCGCGCTGTTGCGAGCGATTGACAATGGTGATGCGTGCGATGTCGCCCGCCCGCAGGACAAGGGCGAGCCGGAGATGCCACAGGGCCTGCTTCCCCGCGCCGAAGACGACGATGTTGTCGGTCCGCTTCCGGTACCGGTACAGCAGGATGGAGCCGAGAGAGGTCCGGAAGGCCGTGAGCTCCTCCGCGTTGATGATGCCGACCGCCTTGCCGGTGCCGTCGCAGACGGTGAGGACGCAGCGGAGATCGGTAGATCCGGAAGACGGGGGCGGGAGGCCGACGATCTTGACGGACATGCCGCCCTCCATCGTCGCCGGCATGAAGAGGCCGGTCTGGCCGTCGGGCCGGACCACGGCGGCGCGGTGGGGCTGGTACTGCGCTTCCTGCCCGACCGAGTACGACAGGAACGCGTCGGTGAGGACGTCGGACATGAGGGCCACGTCTTCGGGGCCGAAGCCCTGGAAGAGCTGCTTCACGTTCCCGTCCGACAAGACTGTGAAAGCCATGGTTGGGTAGAAGGGGGCCCCGGCAAAGTACGGTTTCGAAATGGCCTTGGGCGGGAAACCGATTCTTCCGACTTGCGACTTTGATCGGGCGGCTGGAAGATGGCAGCAGAGGACTGGGTTACCGTGAGAGCCAGCGAATGTCGAAATCGTACGAGGGCGGCGCGCGTGCGGAGATAAGCCGGAGCGCCTGCCTCCTCAATGGATTTTAAGTTGTGGAGATGCCCCGACCGGGCCCCGATCTCGGACCTCGATCTCGGACCCCTCGCCTCGGAGCGGCGTGCCCTCGGGATGGCCTACCGGGTTAATTGACTGACTGCACAGAGCGGCGAATGCCCGGATGAAAGTGGTATTTTGTGCTACTGGAGCTGGGTCTTTCGAGGTTATGCCCCCGAAATTTTGTGTTCGTTTTCGCCATCGAGGTGGCTTTATTCCTCCTTGCTTGACTGACTGCTAATGATAGTCTTGAGTACCGTCGAGCCAGTCATGTACGCCGGAACAGGTCATTTTAGACCATTAACGTCATGTTGAAATTAACTTGCATAGCAACCCGATCGTTCATTGGGTAATTCGACTGCCGAGTATCCCGATTAATCGGGGCTCCGTCCAGAAGGTAATCGATACGCGGCGAGGCCTCAGATGGCGTTGCAACAGTCCTCCAAGCCTGCGTTGATCTAACCACATCGCTTGCATGATCAAGTAGCTAGCTAGGTAGTATCGTTTCCTTTCCAGCCCCGGAGCTAATGCACGACTGCCAGTCTTGACCAATCCCGCCATCCCTCCCCCCCCCCCCTCCCCTTCCGGTGATTTTCTTTGGGAGGGTGTAGCGTGACGGGCTGGCCCGTGTCTTTAACGACGCAACTACTGAACAAAGGAAGCTAAGAATTGGGGGGTTGATGGCATTGGTGCGAGGCTCGGAGTGTCGCACCGGATTCCAACTGAGGGCCAACCGGACAGTCAGAACCTCCATGGTACTGATGGCTGGGGTGCGATGCGGCCTCCCGGAGAGTATGAATGCCGGATATGCTCGCAAGGCAGGTGGCTCTTCTCGCTTTCGCACCTCGACGCTCGTGTCATTTCGTCGTCATATGTTTGGGAGATGGGAGGCCCGTATTGGGCCAGGTCAACGGTATGTAGCATTATGCCAATACGACGCGTCAAGAGGACATTCACATGAGCCGATAAGTTCGGATGAGAACGAGACGGAAGCTTGGTGGACAGAAAGGAGCCTTGCTGGCGTCGGTGTAGGGTCCAGCCTGCGTGTGCCCAGTGTATCACCCACCCTTCCACACCATCACAGAGCAAGAGGAACTACACCGGAGCCATTCAGTATTATCTCACAGTGAATCATCCCAAAGCCCCTCACTGACACATCGGGAGTTTATAAGTTGTGCCGGTTCGTTGTCCGAAAAAATGCCCGCCCACAACATCAGGAGCATACTCCCCCATTCACACAATCAACAACAACAGATCGGCGCCGCTGGATGGCGGCGGACTTTTGATGGTTTTTACGCTGGTCAAAAACCTCCCCGGGGGGGCTCGTCATGTCCTCGCAGCCACAGTGCCCTCCCGATTACGACATTCTCCGCATGACGGATTCGCCATGTTCCTCGGCCCGTTGCGGACTTGGAGGCTGGCTACTAAGTATTTGCTCCCTCGGAGACCATGGCTGCGGTGTAACATCGGCCGTCGAGCACGGTATGCACGCCGTGCGCCACCCCGCTCCCATGTTGCGAGTGGACCACCGAACCCCCCCCCCCCCGCGCGCGTACAGGTCGTTGAGGTTTTTCCAATATGACGAAGCTCGACCCCGAACTGCCGCCCCCTCTGACAAGAGAACCTGAGCGACATGATGCATCAGTTTCGGCGGCACGATGCCGGGGGAAAACATCAGGCATACTCATGCCTCACTCACCCGCCTCACCCGCCGTTACCTGTCAGACACGTGTCAGTCGTCAGTGTGTTTTTTTCTTCTTCAGCAGGAGCCAGCTTTATCTCTTGTCCAAGTTTCACAACAGGTGTGATTTTGATGACGGAAGAGGGGATTGAACAGTAAGTAGGGTTGCTCCTGGACGGACGGCTCGTCGATCATGTCAGGAGGGGGGGATGATGCGGGGCGGACCGTACTCGTCGGCTGTGTGAGTAACATCTTCGGATCTGCAATATCGAGCCTCATGACGACTAGCGAGATGGAGCCGTGGCGGATTTTCACGCACGGCGGCTTCTTGTTGGCACCGTCTGGGCGATGTCGGAACCTGCCCACTTGGCCTGTCCAACCCAGACCATACTATTGCCCATCGACGTCAAGGCAAATGGTACAGTGTGTGACGTTGTCACCTGAAGGGGTTTGGAAGGCTATGGCTGCTCTTGGATGTCGTGGTCGGGGCTAATGTCGGGAAACCAACATAAGAGGCTTCAGTAGCCTCCCTCTTTCGAGTTGTCCGTATCATATCCTGCCTCCAGACGTCTTGTTCTATAAAAGCCGAAAGGAAATTCATTGAGACTATGATCTAAACTGATTCCATACTGACCTGTACCCCCCCCCCCCCCCTAAACCTGCACCGAAGGTGGCTCACTCATAGCACTCTATTGATAATGGAGATCCAATTTGGGGGATCGAGGCTTTCGGCCTTCATCTTCTGGCCCTTGGCGACAGTCTCACTAGTAAGGCCTCCTCCCCATTACTTCATACATCACAATTCTCCGTGGCCCATTACGTACACTGCTTTATTAAGCGTCTAACGGTGACCCATCAGGGCCTCGCCGGCCTTCTGCTCATGATTCTCTACAACGTCACCCTCCATCCCCTCCGCAAGTACCCAGGCCCCAAGCTTTGGGCCGCTACCCGTATTCCTTATGCCCTCATGATTATCCGCGGTGACCCGCACAAGACTATCCTCAACCTCCACCAGCGTTATGACGCCGACATCGTTCGCATCTCCCCTAACGAGCTCTCCTTCCAGCACCCCGACGCCTGGAAGGACATCATGGGTCATCGCAGCGGTGGCGGCCAGTCCTGGGAGAACGAGAAGGACCCAGACATCGTCGAAGAACGCCGGATCGACATCATCTCAGCTGGCCGCCGTGACCACGCGCGCTACCGCCGCATACTCTCCCACAGCTTCTCTGCCCGCAGTATGCAGGACCAGCAGCCTATCATCATGACCTACATGGACCTCTTCACGAAGCGCCTCCGCAGCGTTGCCGGACGGGGCCCCGTTGACATGGTGGTGTGGTACAGCTCCACTACCTTGGACATCATCGGCGACCTTACCTTCGGTGAGTCCTTCGGCTGCCTCGAACGCTCCACCAACTACCACCCCTGGGTCCGAGTCATCTTCGAGAACATCAAGATGTTGTCCCTGATCAACCTTGCCCGCAGCTTCTGGATCCTCGCACCACTGCTCAAGATGCTCGTACCTAGGGACCTTGTTGAGCAGGGCAAGTCACACCGCGTCTTTGTCCGCGAGAAGGTCGACCGGCGGATGGCACTTGGCACACCACGGCCTGACTTCGCTGAGTCCATGCTGAAGAAGGGAAACGAGGTAAGTAGCTCTAATTCCCTCCTCATCTATCAGCTACTCGAGTTCCTCCTGTAATAGTAAACAATGACCAACTTGTCTCCTCTTGCAGCCATTAAGCCAGGAAGAGATGTACGAGAACTCCGGCTTGCTTGTCATAGCTGGCTCTGAGACGACGGCCTCAGCGCTCTCCGGCGCTACCTACCTCCTGGCCACCAACACGGACGCCCTTGCCCGGCTCAGCAGCGAAGTCCGCAGCAGTTTTGCAAGCGAGGACGAGATCGACCTCCTGAGCACTGCCAAGCTTGTCTACCTCAACGCCGTCCTCGAGGAGTCCCTAAGGATGTACCCCCCCGTTCCTACCGCCATACCCCGGCGGACGCCCCCGGAAGGGGCGGAGATCCTTGGGCGATGGATTCCGGGTAACGTGAGTGCCATCGCGGCCTCCTCGGCCTTGGGGGAAAAAGAAGAAGACGGGCGTGCTGTTCCATCACCTCTCGCCGCTAACGCGCGGAACCACAGACAACAATAGGCATCGCCCACTGGGCCCTCTACCACAACGAAAAGCTCTTCTCCAGGCCTTTCGGGTTCCACCCGGAGCGCTGGCTCGGCGACGACCCGGCCTTCGCCGGCGACCGCCTCGACGCCCTCCGGCCCTTTCACGTCGGGCCCCGCAACTGCCTCGGCATGAACCTCGCCTACGCCGAGATGCGCGTCATGCTGGCCCGCGTCATCTGGGCGTTCGACCTACGCCTCGACGAGGCGAGCCGCGACTGGACCGACCAGAGCTGCTACATCGTCTGGAGCAAGACGCCGCTTATGATCCACCTGACGCCGCGGCAGTCGTGACGAGGGAGCTGGGATGAGGAAGTTGGGGTTGGAGGTTTGGGCTGGGATGCCCAAGGGCGAGAGCTTGTGCGCGGGGGTAATTGGCCTCTCATCTTGCAACATACGCACTGGCTTGTCATCTCAGGCACAGGAGAACACAATATATTGCGGACAGATTATACGTGTGTAGAACGTCAGGTTCATGGCATTTGATTCGATGTTGGGTTTTCGGTTTCAATAACACCACCCTCCCCCCCCTTCCAGCCCTTCGTCGTTCACCACTACCTTGAGGACGACGGCAGCACTATACGACAAGTCCAGCACCGGTAGTCGGTTGACAATTGCCAGTGAAAGAAAGTTGTCGAGGCGGGCTGCGAGAGCAACTAATCATAATGGCCTTCTTCCGCCTTGGACACTCCCGTTCTTCGAGCCCTCCGTTTTTTCGTATCATCGGGACCTAGACTTGCTGCCAGTTGTCCTGCAGGTAGGATTTGGGCGAAACTCGATGTGAAGCTCAGAACGGCAGCCACCTGCCAACTCCACGCATAGGCCACGGCCGCTGTGACGGTAGCCACGAAGCTGGCGGCCAGAGACGCCCAGAACCAGAATCCTGCGATGGAAAGCTTCAGCTCTGTGTTGAGCACTACGGGGTATACGGTGCAGTAGATGGAGAGGACCTGGAGGGAAAGCTGGCTCAGCAGCATCCAGAACCCGTCGTCGGCGCGGAGGCCTCTCGGCCGCGGGTCGCAAGCCGGCTCGCGGCTCTGGGATACCGCGGTTGCAATCGTGGCTCCGCTGAGCATGAAAAGGACTGCAAAGATTACTACCAACGCTGACTGGTGAAACATCGGGTTACATTTGGAGAATCTAATGGGATGATCAGTGCCAGGGTCTATACCAGGCATCGATGCTACCATGGGCTGATCGTATAATCCGCGCAGATACTCTCGGAATGTGACGCGTCCAAAACGAGAATGTGCATTTTCGTGAAGCCCGCTTTGAATGAATAGTTAGCTGAAGTCCATCCTTGCTTCACCATACGAGCTGAGGTTTCAATAAGTAACAGCTGTTGATCGCCTACCTTGGAATGCCGGTTGCTGAAGCCGAGAAACCGGAGAGGTCTCTTCCAACCGGCTCTTCTGTGAGTGTTTTTGGCGGGTTGTATTTCAGAAAGTCCTTCGCGTATGCGGCTGCGGCCATCGACGCGTACCCGTCCCACTGATCTTTGTCACTGGAGTCTGCGTAATGACATATTCCCCTAATGACCAGACGAGGAACTTGGCCTCTGGCGGCGGTTCCAACATCGAAACACAACACGTCCTTTTCTCCTGCAATTCGATCTCGAACCTCAGATCGCTTAAGTGGCTGGCTCGATGAAGCGATCGTGCCGTGATGGACCTTGGGTTCTTTCTCACAGTCCCGACGCAGTGGGATTTATTTTCTTGTGTCTTCTGAGTCTAAGGGATTGGTATGGGTGTCATTGAGTGGCCCCTTGTTTTGGGGCTCCACGACAACCTGGTTCTTGTTGGATCTTGGGCGTTTATGAGTATCCAACAGCTTTGGATGCTTTTCGATAGTCTCGCGGATACTCTGGTCAAAGCATGTCCCGTTGAATACATGATGGTTTTCGAGTTGCTCCACCGCCAGCTGCAGAGCCGGTACTGGCCGCACGATGTCCCCTTTATATACAGGTTCAAAACCATCAGATGCGGGAGTAATGTCGTAGTCAATGACACCGCCAACGGCGGAGGAGGAGCAAGCTGCAACAACAATGTCGCCCAGACGCACGTCGTGTCTCTTGAATGGCACACAGGCGCCAGTACCAACAACTAGAATGGCTGATAGCCTGGGGAATACCTCACTCAGTCGCATGCACACCAGACCTATAGAGGTGGCGGTTTTGGCTACTGGTACAGGCAGGTAGCAAAGCTGCGATTCGGTCAAACTTTCCCTTGTCAGGTGCCGGTCAACTTGGTGAAAATGTGAATCTGCGGGGTGAAGGGCAGCATGAGGCCTTTTCTTCCTTTTCCCTTTGTCACATTTCTCATCAGGCTGAGCCGAGGAGGGATTGCTGCATGGCGGCATGATAGGCTTATGGGCACATATTGCCGTGCCTCCTGTTGGTTCGCTACCCGCACTTGCATGTCGACCGGCCGAAGCGGGATGCGACGTAGGACCAACCAACAGAAGCTGGTGCCCAAGGAACTACGCAATGCGTTGGGTTGATGACCATGCCGCCATACAGATGATAGCCTGCGGAGAAGACGGGGTAAGGAAAGACGAGTAAACTTCACGAAAGCCGGCTAACTATCTCAATTACATGACGGAACCCAATCAACTTACACGAGCATCAATCGTGCAGCTAGCTGGCCTGGAAGGCACGGCCTCGGCAGCAAGTTTGAGGGTCTTTGTAACCAAGTCCGGCATGGACATGAAACCTCCCCCGATCAGCTCTCCCGCCTATGCCGGACCCTGCGTTCGGGTCTATCCGAAACATCGGAGCACGGGCAGTCGGCGTTCTCGGGAGAGATGCAAGGGTTCGGGCCGGAAGAGGATGCGGCGTCAAGCAAACTCGGGCGTCCGAAAGTGTGCCCAACTTTTTTTCCCTTCCGGAATGCGCACCGGCCGCTGCTAATGGGGCCAATGGCACAATGGGTGGCTGGAGTACCGGGACTTGCCCTGATGCGGACAAGGTACGTACCCCTTCTCAGTCGGGAAAGAACACCTCAGCTGAGCCCTCAGCCACGGAGAGCTTTGCTGTAGGTAGCGGCGCAGCATCCACCAGGAATCCACCAGCCCAACCAATGTCGTATTACCGCGTCGCACTCCTCATGGACCTCCGGGGCAGCTACCGAGCCAACTCTGGGCGATAAGTCCAACTTGCGTTTCGACAAGTTTCTTCGCTCGAGACGTCGTCATCCCGCCAAGAACGACTCACGAACTACGAATACACACACACCGCGTACGACGTGGCCTCCCTTCATCATATACCCCATCTAGCGCATAGTTGCTTGTCCCGCGCCAGCTTTCGCATCGACTTTTCTCCCTCCACTCAACAATTTTCGGCAACCTACCTGCAGCTTCATACAAACACATTACGCTTCTTGACCGATCGCATCGCGAACCACCACCACCACCACCACCACCACCACAATCCTCCAAAATGCCCAGCAAAAGGGATCGCAGGGTCTTGAGGACGGACGACGTGGCAAACCTCGAGGACGATGAGAAGAGAAGATTGCTACAGGTACGGCCCTTTCAACATCCCCATTTCACCCGGCCGTCAGCTGACAGCTCTGTCCCAGGAGTACCTCCCGGACGGACCGCCCGAAGACGCGCAACACCAATGGCGTGACGACAGCATCCCTTCCAAGGGCAGATTTGGCCTGCGACGCGCCCTGCGTACGAAACTGCACCTCGCCGTTTACATGATCCTGCACGCCCTCTTCTCCCTGTACATCAGAATACGACAGGCATGGCACCTGGTGTGCTACCACGTATCCTCCATCTTGTTCTATCACCATCGAACCCCTGAATACATCGAGCGCGACGTCGTCGGCCTGAAGAAGAAGCCGAAGCATCTCAGTGTCATTTTGAAGCGGGAAGAGGGCGGCAGACATGGAGCCGAGCTGGAGAGGCTGGTTGCCGAGGCGGCCGAAATTGCCGTCTGGTGCGTGTGTGCCAAGATCCCCGTTTTGACGGTGTACGAGCGAACAGGTAAGCTGTGGCAGGACAGGAAACATGCGGTTGTCGTTCCTAACACTTTTTTTCTAGGCCTCCTGAAGCACTACCTCCCCCATCTCCAGCAGTCCATCATCCAAAAGTCCCGATCCTACTTTGGCAGACATCAGCCGTCCCTCACCGTGGCCATGCCCCATTTCGATGATGTCCTCGAATCGCCCGCCCACGGCGACTTCGTACGCGACGACCCGCGCCATCTCAAGGTCCTTTTTATTTCCGCCGAAGACGGCCGGGACTCCATGGTCGACCTCACGCGAACGTTGACCGAGATGTCCCAGAAGGGTAAGCTCCACCCTGGCGACATCAGCACGGATTTGATCGATGCCGAGTTGTCCGAGGGCATCATGCCGGAGCCCGACTTGCTCATCTCTTTCGGCCCCTATGTCGACCTTGACGGCTACCCGCCCTGGCCCATCCGCCTGACCGAGATCTTCTGCCTACCCGACAACCAGGGCGTCGGATATCAGGTCTTTTTGAGAGCGCTAAACAACTTCGCCAAGGCGCAGTTCCGCAAAGGCAAATAAAAAGAGGTGTTGAGGTTGCGTATACCCTATCAGAGTCTCATGGTTTTCCCTCGAGCTGGTCTTTGGCGGAAGACAACCGCATTTCCCGCATCGTTTTGTCCCACCGATAGACAGGCCCGGTCCCAACGTTATAGTTGTAGTAATTCTCAGTTCCATCCTTCACCATGGCCCGCCTGAACGTGATATTGATCCGCCCGCCGTCTCCCGCGTTCTTTCCGGTCCGCTTGGGTATCGAATGCAGCCAGTTGGACTGCGTGCGCCCGCGCATGAGAATCATGTCGCCGCTGGCCAGGGGCAGCTTGAGCTGTTTTGGTTGTGGCCTGTCCGGGTTCTGGTCATCTGGGGCTACGGGCTTGTGTTTCATCAAGAAGTCCCGTCGCGCACCGAGGGAAAAGGAGGCGATGGCCGGGTCGGGGCCCAGGAACCTCTCGTCGTCGCTGTGAAAGGAGATGCTGTCCGCGCCCGAGGCGTAGTAGTTGACGAGGCAAAAGTTGAACCTGCAGTCCGTCGCGGCCTCAGCCGAGCGACGGAGGTCATCGAGACACTTGGGGATCGGGCGGGGCGGGTACCGCTCATATCGCTTGTCATCCACCTTGAAGCCGGACTTGGCATCCACGACCGAGCCGTCCTCGTCAAACCGGGCTGTCTCGTCCAGGCCAAAGACTGTGGTGTACCTGTGTCCGTCAGCAGATGCTACTGATTGTCACAAATGGCAGCGGCGTACCTCGGCGTCCGAATATGGGTTTTATACCCGCCCCTGTTGATGTCGTACTCGACGCGATAGAACGGCAACTCGGAACGCAGAAACTCAAAGAGCTTATTGGTCAGGTACGAGGGGATGTATGGTTCATAGTAGATCAGGTCGAGATCTGGCTGGTCATTGATCTCCCTTCCCGGACGCGCTGGAAGCGATGAGAGTTCTTTGCTGATACTAGACGGTAACTCCGAGATGGCCATGGGATAGCTGGCATGGGTAGAGTGTCTGATCTAGTATAAAAGCGAGCTCATGTTAGTGGTCCGCGAGCTCAGAGGGGAGGGCAGGATGTTTGCCCATACAATCTCGGCCGACTCGTCTTCCTGACGCGACTTCTTCGCGGTCGGCGTGAAGAACGCGTCGAGAGTTCGTTTTGTAGACATGGCGTGTTTCAAGTCTTGAACGGTTGGCGTATGCCACGTTGTGTAAGTGATGGACAAGCTAGGGCATCATTGAGCACTCGCCACTGGTGAAGGCTAACTTAAAACTGATCGGAAGCAATTGCACTTTTGAGTTACATTCCCTGTAAGCCCACAAATAGGAGGTATCGAGGAAAGAGAACCGCTCTGTCGCTCACGAACATAGTTTGTGTCATGATGAGAGTATGAATACCAGTATAGCTCACCCATCCCTTGGGAGATGCTTGTCAGCCAATCATCAACGACGCTGACATCATAGAAGCTCCGAAGTCGATCTGTGGCGCCCAGTCCAGCGCAACGGTCCACCTGACAGATGTGGCGCAGCCTTGTCCTTGCGCCACTTTTGGACCCCTGCCCCGCGCTAAATGGAGTTTTTCCTCAGCCTTGCCCCTCCATGACTGTGCCCGATCATCGACTCTTCAACATGGCGGTAAGTCAATACCCCTGCACGACTGTCGTACGGGCTTGTGGACGCCACTCTAACGGCTAGAACAGAAACAAGACACTGATATGATCAACTTGCGCGCTCCTCTCGCCCGAGCGGCCACCATTCTGGACCGGTCGCTTTTCTCCAAGAAGCTGGAGCTTGCTGCCGCTACGGTCAAGGATCCCCGTAACATCTCCAAGTACCGCAAGCAGTTGGAGAAGTCCAAAGAGCTATTGACCCTCGACCGCCTAGACTCTTGCAGGAACGACCCCAAGGCTCCTGGGCTGAAGTGTCTCCTGCTGCGGCCCGGTGTGAAAGCCGATGGTATGCTCCCCTGATGCCGGTCACTTGCCGCGGACCTTCGACTAACACCGCACTCAGCGCCGACGACATGGGGGCCCGTATTCCAAGAGGGTGTCAGGACCGGTGAACTGGACGTCGTCCCTTACGAGTTGGACCTCGACTATGACTACTGGAGCTACCGTAAGCCTGGGGCGACTTGAAAACGAGATATGGGGTGCTGACGGTCGTCACAGTTGATGTCATGACCTCTATACTGCCTGAAGAGCTCCATGTAGAGATTCCAGTCGGCTTCAACACAGCTGGTCATGTTGGTAGGTCATGACTGGCCTTCTTTTGAGATCATGTCCACTGATCGCCGCAGCGCACCTCAACCTCAAGGACCAATATCTTCCATACAAGAAGATCATCGCCGAGGTCATCCTTGACAAGAACCCCAGGATCCGCACTGTCATCAACAAGGTAGATGATGTTGGCCACGAGTCCGTGTTTAGGACGTTCGCGTACGAGGTTCTCTGCGGACCCGACGACCTGAATGTTGAGGTCAAAGAGAACGACTGCATCTTCCAGTTCGACTATTCCAAGGTGTACTGGAACAGCAAGCTGGAGCCGGAGCACACCAGACTCATCAGCAAGTTCAAGGCCGGCGAGGTTGTTGCGGATGTTATGGCAGGCATCGGGCCATTTGCTGTCCCTGCGGGAAGGAAAGGCGTCTTTGTCTTTGCCAACGATATGAACCCGGAAAGTTACAAATACCTCAGTGCGGCTGTCGAGAAGAACAAGGTGAGTCCAGGACGAGGTCAAGGGTGACGTACAATCTAACAGGCCAGGTCGCGCAATACGTCCGCCCGTACAACATGGACGGCCGCAAGTTCATCCAGGAGGCCGTGCACCAAGTCTACGATGCCTCGAAGCGGGGAGAAGGCGCCGTGATCAAGCCCAAGCAGTCACGGAGCAAGCCTCAGAACCCGCCCCCCGAGCCGAAGCGCGTCCCGATCCCGCCGACGATCTCGCACTTCGTCATGAACCTGCCTGCTTCCGCATACACGTTTGTAAAGCATTACAAGGGCATCTATCGTGGACACGAGAAGCTCTTTGAGCCGTACACGTCGGCCAAGCTTCCCATGGTTCATCTTCACTGTTTCGCCCTCAAGAGCGACGACGAGGTGCCCCTGAACGACATCCTCGAGCGCATCCACGCTGAGATTGGCGTCAGGCTCAAGCTCGGGGACGCGGACAAGTACGGAGAAGTTGATATCTACAACGTACGGGACGTGGCTCCCAAGAAACGCATGTTCTGTGCCAGCTTCCGTATCCCGCCCGAAGTGGCCTTCGCTGCGGACAGCTGAGCTTGGTCTGTTCCATCTTCGGAAGTGCCGTTCCGGAACATGGCCTGGCCGAGCAGCTACGAACGGGCATAGAGATGCAGATGCCCTTTTGGTTACACGACCGCTTTGGTGACGCCGGAATCGCCAAACCCAGTTCCGCTCGTGCTATACGGGCTGCGTCCTGGGTCGTGACGTAGGCACGCCCAGACTCCACCAGACCGTGCTCCGCTTCGTGACCATTTGCCGCCAGTGTACAGACGATCGCCGAGCTCATTTCACTCTCCCAGTCTCGAATCCATATGGCGGGGCTGGGCGTTGCGCCGTTGCGTAGAGGCGGGGCTGGTTGGAACAGATATAAGCGTACGGCATCCCGACGGAACCATGACGGACATCTGGCCGCCTCGGTCAGTTACAGAGACAGCAGCGGCTGCAAAGTATGACAGAAGGAACAAATAAGAGGAGCAGGAGAAGCAGCAGATCCCCCTCGTCTCGTCTCAGCGGTCCGGCCAACGAGCCAACCGATGCTCCTCCCAATGGCGTATTCTATAACTGCTTCGACATATATATGCAAATAGGACCTCTTGCATCTTACGTCTGCATATGCGGCTACCTCGTCTTCACGACGCCATGGGTGGATTCGGTGGTGGCGCCGAACGCTGGCAGATCTAAAGCACCCACAGAGTATGCAACATGTGATATCAACCCGCTCACCCAATCCAGGGACTGACGCGTCGTCGTCCAGACCGAGCCTCCATCTCCCTGACGCCGTGCGACCCCGTCCGCGGCGCCCAGCCGCCCAGCCGAGTGTTGTCTGTTGCATCCCAGTTCCCCCCCGTATCGCACACACTTCTTCATATCGGATGTTCGGTGTGCCTGCTCAATGCACACACGAAACTGCGTCGCCCACAAATGTACTATCCCAGCCGCCGCGGTGCTGCACCATGACATGCAGACGATGACGGGGCTTGCCCCATCCGAGTGGGGCCGGAGAAGGCCTGGAACGCAGGGCCAACCTCCAATATGCTCTCATTGACGGACTCTTCCCCCGCCTCTCCACCATCCACCACTTCAGATACACACACACACACACCCACACACACACACTAGCCTGTCAGACCCGTATGCGGGCATGCGTGTCTGTATCTCTCGTCGAATCTATGACAACCCGCAGCTCACAGATTTCCCTCCACCTCGCCCCATCGTTATCTTGGGAGGTCTCGTCCGCCAAGCCCTTGGGCGGTTCAATCGCGCAGCCACTCAGTATGCGGTAGGGGGAGGGGAGGAGAAGGAGGCGTTTTGATCGAAGCACCCTGGCATTACAAGGTCCCCCTTCCGTCTTCCCCATCGGCGCGCGAGTTCGGTCTCTCCCGCCAATCCACCAAACCCAAGCACACTTCGCCATGCCGTACATTTCATCCGTTTTCCACATGTACGTACACCATGCCGGTGGGCTCTCACTCCACCCGTCTACATGAGATCCCGTCACGGCAACATCGGGTCCGCGCCCAGCTTCGCTACCGCCGCCGCCGCCGCCGATGCACTGTCAGCCTCCCTCCTCCGTCTCGGGGGAACCACTCTTGGGCTGCATATAACCTGCTCGCTAGGAGAGCTGACGCCTGTTGTCCCCCGTTCCAACATTCTTGTCGTCGACATAGCATGTGGTCATTGATCGTCAAGGGCTTCCCCTCTCCTGGTATCCGCTCTCGTCCTCGCCCATTCGCGTCTCTTCGGACCATGCACACCCTGCGTCCACCCAACCGTAGAATTTCTCGCCGCAACGCCTCTTTGCGAAGCAGGTTGCACCCGGTGGATCCCTGATGATGATGTATATGTTCGCATGAACATGGATAGGTATGGGGTGGGAATGGGATACCTGGATAGAAGATACGAGAACATGGAGATGGCAAATGGAAGCTGATGCCTGGGCAGAAGCGTTCGGCCAGGGTCATGGAGATAGCCATGGCAAAACGCGCGCGCCTGCTGCTGCTGCTGCTGCTGCTGTACGTTCTGGGTGCCGGCATGGCGGCGACGAACGTCGCACTGCGCCGTAGCGCCCAGCCAGCGAAGCGCGAGGGAGCAGCCTCAAATGAGACCCCCCCCCTTTCGCCCGACGCGGACCCTTAAGCAGCAAGCGTCTCGCGGCTGCTCGCCGGCCCTTGCTCTGCTGTGCCATGCCATGCCATGCATCGCCATATCTCTGTCCAACATGACGGACACGGTACGACACACCACGCACGCAGCACTTGTCGTTATCAAGGTTCACACGAATACACGCACGCCGGGACGCCTTCGACATCGACGGCCGCCGCCGCCGCCGCCGCCGTGACGGTGGTATCGCGAAAGCGGGCAGGGTAAGGAAGGGAAAGGGGTGGTTAGATATACGCCCGGCATCATGTACAGATAAGCGACGTATTAAAGACGGGGAGGTATCTTGGGAACTCAAATGACGACGATGCAAAAACTCCCCTCCCCTGCCCCAAATTGAGAACAACAATAAGGACCTGTTGGGCCAAGCAAGCCACCCCCATCCCCCTCTCCCGCTGCAGCAGGCAAGGCGGGTTACGTAGACGGCTGAACCCATCAGGGCTGCTAAAAGGGGGGGCAGTTGATATCACACTCGTCCGGGTTGCGGTTGATCATCCAAACGCAGTGGCGTTCGGGGAGACAGACCACTAGCCTCCGCGACCCGGAAGAGAGATACGTGGTATGGAGAAACAGGGAATAAGAGAGAGGAAGAGGCTCTCGAATCCCAGCATCGATCGATGAGGGTATCCCAGGGGGGGGTGTGGGTGGGGGGGGCGGGAGCCCCCCGGGCATTTAACCCGTCCCTCTCCTTCAGTGTACCTATACGTAGGACGCCCTCATCTCACCTCAAGAGAGAACGCCTTGTATTACTAGTACCCTGGGACGCCTCCCCTTCAAGGTACTACAACGTAATAGGCGTAGATCAGTCGTCCGGGGCGGTGATCACACGTGCAAGACGTGACTTAGTCGAGTCTTCTAGATACCGCCATCGCCAACGCCAACGCCAAGGACAGCTCTGACTTGCCCAAGGAAACCACCTCAAGCCTCCTTTTCAGGTGGACGCCAAAACGGGGGGGGGGGGGGGGGGGGAATGCCGTCGCCGTCTTCGTCAGTTCTCAACGAGGAAACAAGGGACAAGCGAGTAAATAAGCATCAGCTGGCTGGCTTCGAGATGCAAGAGATGCGGCACCAGGATAGAGGGAGGAGGGGAAAAAAAAAAAAAAAAAAAAAAAAAAGGGAGACGCGCCCTCATTTGCTTTCATCGTTCAGCCACGCCTTTCCCTGGGGTGTTTATTCACGCCGATTTCTGTGGGTATTGGTTAGTTTTGTTTATTTATTACCATTATCTTCATTCCGCATATAGTGGCTTTTTTTTTTCTTCGTCATTCCATCCTCGCCACCCAATTCTTTCTTTCTTTTTTCCCCTTCGTTTCCAGCACAAGGGAGGAAGGGGAGGCATGGTGTAACCAGCGGGGCATGCTCGTGGAGGGGAAGATGACAACATAAGCGAGCTCGCTCTAGTAAGGGAGGGAGGGGAGGCGGGGAGATTAAAGATAAATATAAAATTCAAAGCAGAAGAGGGGAAAAAAAGAAAAGAAAAAAAAGAAAAGAAAACAGAAAAAGCCACCGACATACACCGTACCCACGTTTAAACGTTCACGGCGAAACAACCTCGGCCGCAAGCCATGCCATCGCCATGCCATGCCATGCCATGCCATGCCCCCATGACATGCAGAAATGGGAAAAAAAGAAAAGAAAGAACGCCATGAACGCCTCCACCCCCCCCCCTCCCCCCCTCCCCCCTTCCGAGAATAAAACGGGGCGTATATGCGTCCTTTAGTCCGGCCGCCGTACCGCCGCGCAAAATTCCGTTTTTTTATGGCCCCCCGTACGAAGAGGGGAGGAGGAGGAAGAGGAGGAGGGAGGCTCCGCAAACGGAGGCTACTGGAGTCTGTAGGCCCCGAAGGTGGCTAGGTATAGCTTACAGCCACCAAACCAACCAAACTCTCCCCCACTTGAACGATGGGGGAGGGGGATTGCGTGCTATAAGGAGCAAAAATGTACGCAACGGGAAATGGCTTCAGGGGGGGGGGTAACAGCCCCTCCCCGTGCTCCCAACTACCATCACCACAATCTCCTCCCCACTTACCTGGGTGATAAAAAAAATTGGCCGGTTGCCATACGGTAGTGGTAAGGAAAAGCGGCCGTCATTTTTAGTCACCAGAACGCCCCCCCTTCGTCTCACGCGCTACGGAACGCAAGCGAGGCTGCGGTAACACAGAGAGGAGAGAGAGAGAGAGAGAGAGAGAGAGAGAGAGAGAGAGAGAGAGAGAGAGAGAGAGAGAGAGAGAGAGAGAGAGAGAGAGAGAGAGAGAGAGAGAGTGTGTGTGTGTGCGTGCGGGCGTATGCTGTGCTCGCAGCCACGCAGCTTGCATCGTTGTCGTTGTCGTTGTCGTTGTCGTTGTCGTTGTCGCTGTCGCTGTCGCTGTCGCTGTACTCAACTCACTTCGGACTCACTCACTCACTTATTCATACGCACACACACACACACACACTTACACACTTACACACTTACAAACGCACATTCAGACTCAACTCACATACACACACACACACACACACACTCTCTCTCTCTCTCTCTCTCAGGCCTCATCCATCCCATCCCAATCCACCTGGCAAACGTATATCCGGCACCAAAAAAAAGGAGAGCCGGGGAAGGAGGGGGGCGCGACCGAACCTTCCGCTTGGACGCACGTACGCACACACTCACACACATTGGGGAACTCGACGGAGGTTTTTGCTCTTTTCTGTTTCCCTCGCTCGCGCCCTAGAGAGATATTCCTGTCGCTGACGCAGCTGACATCGGCCCAGCATCGCACCGGGGTGTCTGTTGTATTGACCTTTTTTCTTTTTTCTTTCTTTTTTTCCCCATCTTTTTTTGTGTATATAGTTACAGATAAATGTGTTTGATATGTATATGTGTATGCATGTATCTTTTGGAAGGGGGAGCTTTTTCGCCCGATAATGCCCGCCCACCCCTCCCTCCAGCTTTGTCTCCGTCTCCCGCCTATGCATCCGCATCTGCTTCCTCCTCTCCTTGCGCCGTCCACATTTCGGGGACCCCTCTGATTTACGGCAGTGGTGCTGCTGTTGTTGTTGTTGTTGTTAGTATCTGCCCGCCCATCTACGAATACATGCCCGCGCGCCCCCGCCCGAGCGTCGGCGACACACGCCTGATTGTTGACGACGGGACGATGGAAACGAGAGCGAGGGAAAGCCTAGGGGAGGTCGGGGAGGGAGAGACAGAGAGATACAGAGTGATACAGAGGGAGAATCAGACCATGTCCCGTTTTCAAGCCCGCGCCTGGTGGTGGCTTCCCACCCCTTCCCCCCCGGCACCCCTCGCCCGCTTCCCCGGTGTAAGCGCTACTCGTCGTCCGTTGCAGCCGCAATGGCCCTTGCCGCGGTCGTCGGCGTTGCGAATTTTAATAAAAATAAAGGCATCGCATCAGCCGATGGCAGGTCTTCGCCTGAGACGTGGTCTAGACCGTAACGCGGTTTGTACACACCCTCTCTATATCTGGTGCTGTCGAAGGGTCCCCCCCATAGAGCTCACGGCCTCCCGGCCTTCCGGCCGCCCATTCATGCCTGGCTTACCCCGGTAGAGACAGGAGAGATAACACACAGTAGTAGACGAAAACAGACGTCGAAAAGGCTCCTTCCCCGCCTTCCCCGGAATGAGTGACTTAGCAGGAAACTCTGTTTTGCAATCGCCGGATGTCTGGGCATCATCCAAGGCTTTGATCTGGGAACCCTCGTTTCGAAGCTACCCTCTCCAATGACAGTCCCGTCTTTGTCGGTGCGGATGTTTGGCAGCTACTGCCGGTGGGAGGGACAGCAGCATCTTGGCAGGCCCCGTGATGCGACAGGCACCTGCAGCCCCAGGTTCTGATCGTAGCAGACGTGCTAATGAGCCCCGTGGTCCGGCAACCGGCCTCTGTATCGATCATCCTTCAGGTCCCCGGACAAGAGAGCCGTAGCCGCGGTCTCCCGGGCTGAGCTCTAGTCCAGGCACCCGCCGGGTAGGCCTTGTTTATGTACGTATGCGCTGCCCCTTCAGGAGCATCGCGAACGGCCTGTTTGGTGAGACAAATACATCCTCCCCCGCGTCCCTGTAAACTATCACCCCCGCGGAGAGGCTCAACATGCACAAGGTTTCGTAACTCACCCCGTACCTCTGCAGCCTGAGAAGAGACGAGTCTCATCAAATCTCGGTGGGCGATACTTTCCCCAGCGCTGGGCAGCTCGCACGGGAGTTTGTTTTGTTCATCGCGTTACACACACCTCCTCGTTGGAACGTGGCAGAGCGGTTTAAACTACATGCTCGTCAAACCGCGCCCTCCCCCCCGCAAACCCAACACAGGGAAGGCCCTGCTACCGCTGGCCTCTCAACTTGCGGACCCCAATAAACTATATATTCCAAACGCGTACCCCCAACTTCGGGGAAGAGGGGGAGACGCTTCATCGATCGAGCTCGCTCGGGCTAAGCTTGGGGCGTGCGATTGACTGTCGAGGAGGGGACGAATTGAGATGGGCATGACGGGGAAGCGGATCGGCGTGCGAATACGGCGCACAGCCTGAGGGGTGAAGTTCCAGGTTTGAGCTGCCCGGTTCCAGCTCGCAGTCGATCAAAGCTGGGAGGCGGGGAAAGCGTTTTTAGCATTCCGGCCGAGCTCAGATCTACGTACATACGTGGTTCAGCAGTATTATTTGATAATTGACACTGACCGAGCCCGCACTGCACAAACGACAGAAAAAGTCGGCTGTGCTGGCCTCCGTAGGGCCGCCAGCGCCAAGGTGCACCTCCGGCTGCCACTCGGCATTTATCCCGTGCGAAAGCGTGTATTGCTCCGTCTGAATCGAGCTTTGGTTTCCGAGCCCTCCTTCGGGCCAGCGGCATCCAAGCCCGCCGCTCTTCGCAGCACACCTTTGTACTGCCTGTGGGGGTCATCCCCGATGTCTCTACCATCATACGATGTTGGCCAACAGTGATGAGCCCCGACTAAGCGGCATGGTTTTGTTTGGACTGTGGCCCGCTGTCCCATTGATATGCTAGACAGCCCTTGTAGTGCCTCTCGGCCGGCACGGTCGGCAGCAGGCAACATGGAGTGGTAGGGAAAAGACAGGCTAGCCCCGGACCCGGACTGCAAAGGGCAGTTGGATTTCGATATCGTGACGTGTAAATGAAGTCGACGCAGCCATCTGCCTTTGTCGAGGGCATTCACTATAGAGAACCTTGATGATAGAGGAGGTCCGGTTCCTCCCGTTTCGTCTCATGGCCCATTGCTGAGCAGTGACACCGCACTCATTCTTCGGATGTGCGGCACAGCGCTCGGCCGTCGTCAGGAGAGGTAAGGCGGCAGCTTGGTTCAAGAGGTACCCACCGAATACTCTGTGGTCTGTGATATCGGATTGCCGAATTGGGACAGGGAAAGGGGGGGGGGGGGGGGGGGGGGGGCTCAATTTGCAGACCACGGCCGGGGAAGGGCGGGAATGCAGATCGGCCCCATACTCAAGGCGACCCGAAGGGACCCGGCGGTCCAGATCTGCAGTGTTGTGTCGAGGTGTAGGGACGGGTGCTGTATGTATTTCCAACAATCGGAGCGTCGAGGTTCTCCAAGGCGAGCGCACTGTCTGCGGAGGCGGCGTGTGCCAAAGAAAGACCAGGTGTGTCGCGGGTCACGACGCCGAAGCAAACATGCTCCGTCGGAGCGCATGGGCAAGGACGTCGTGTCTCGTAGATTTGGGGGTGGAAGTTGGACAGGGCGGTTACCTGATTGCCCCGTTATGTCGGAGGGTGGCTTGCTTCGGAAGATTCAAGATCGTCGTGATAACGCGGTGGGCAGATTATCCCTCGCTTGTCTCGGGACTCCATTTTGCAACACATGTATGCGGACGGAGTTACCGCAAGGCTGCGGCGCCTAGCTTAGTATTCTCCCAGTCGTGTTGCTGAAAACGAACGAAACCATAAGGGCTTGAGGGTGACTCGATATATCCACTTGGCCGCGTAAAAAGCCGAGGATCGCCGAGCTTCCTTATCGAGCTGCCTGATATGGTTGTTTGCAGATTTCACATCACGCTGTCGTGCGGTTTCCAGGTGCACGATAAACGCTGTACGAAAGAGATGGAGAGACCAAGAGTGGAAGCGGACCCTTCACCGAGGCCCACATATCGAGACATGATATTGCGCCGTCGACTGTGTAAATGAGCTGATGGGGCGCAAAAACAGTGGCGTTCCTGCTCGTGTTCAGCGGCAACCAAACCGCCATCGTCGGTGCCTATGGGCCTTCATTGGACGCTTCACTGTCGTTGGGCAGACGAAGGAGGCAGCGTGAGAGTGGGGGGCATTCCACACACTGACAGCCCCCCCCAGTTGCAGATTCGTCAACTTTGAACGCGACAGGCTCTCCTTCGAAGAAATGGGGATCGTCGCGCGTCCGACACCCCCTGTGGTGGTGACCAGGGTCCTATGCGTTGTGGGTAGCATCTGGCAGGTTGTCAACTTGATAATGTGACGAGTCACAATATGGAAGACCTGCGATCTCCAGGATGTGGGCCTTGGCGACCTTATGAGAGCCACCGTGGCTGACGAAATGCAGTGCATGTCGACCAAGTCGCGAGCAGCCTGGGTTTCTCGCAAACCTGGCTACCGTGCTCGCACCCTCCAGAGTTTCCCTGATTCCACACGAGCGCATTCAGTGTGACGTCTTGATAAGCCCATAGGCAAAGTAGGGTGATGGAGACGTGGCGCGACAGCGGGCGCTTCGTCTGCAGCAGTGTCCTCTTCACAGGACCCGGTTGGACAATCGCGGCAGGACAAGAAACCAACGCCATCTTCTTGATCATACTGATTCGTGTGCGCGCGTGCTGCTTGGCGTAACTTAATTTCGGGCACATCAGTAAGTCTACCTACTGCCCAGCATACCGAGCGTTATATACGACTGAGGCACCGGAATCAATATCGCGACAGGCTCAGCGTTGCAGTCATTGCCTGATCCAGGTATGCCAAGGCGCTCTTCCAAAGACACCTGCCCAGTGAGGTTCTTCGTGGGACGGGAGCCGCAAAAGCATATCAGTTGGCTGTGCGGGGGCGCACCGTCACCACGAACTAATTCATTACCCTGACAGAGTCCATGCAACAGTTGCCTTGTGCTCGGACGAAGTTTGGACTCTTCAGTGACTCAAATCCACTGAACCACGCTGAGGCATCGCGGCAGTGGTAGCTTGACCGGGTTGGATCAGGGTCCTGATTCCGGCATGCCACACGCTAGGAGAAGGTTTTGATGAGGCGAACCTAGATGCCAGGGCGGCGCAGCATTGGGAAACCGGGTTCCATTCTTTGCCCAATGCCCACCGTACGACGGCCGCGCCCGGACCGGTGGCGGGAAACTTGGAGCGACGGCGTAGTTGACGGCGCTCCGGACGATGCCAAGGTGGGGAATTGTGCGTACCCAGCCTTTCCCCTCTGGACCCATTTGGCTGGCGACTGACTAACGTGAGATATGTGCTCAAAGCCCGTGCCCTTGGGCCAGGAGATCAGCGGCAGGGTTTAAAGGTCAAGCAGGCGGGCAGCGCTGAGACGTGTGTCGTGCGAAATATGGCTGACAGTCGTATGGCGTCAGTCGTTGGATTGTCCAAGATGGCTAGCAGACCCCAGGAAACAGAGTCAGCGTCTAAAAAAGAAAAAGGCAACGTCTAAAAAAGGCAACAGTTGGTTGGTTGCCGGCCCCAGCATCTCGTTGCGGCCGTTGTTTTCGTCCTTATCTTGTCGCCGAATCCTGCCACCCAGTCGCCATACATTTGATGTCGTGGATCAAAACGGGCGACTGACTCTCGACAAAGCTGGTGTTATGCATGCATGCCAGCCGATAGATAAGCCCAGAGTGGCGGATGCTCCTCGCCGGTACCAAGACAGTCTTCAGGGTGTCCTCCTGGCTTCCCGCCGCCACCACCGCCACCTTGGATACAACAACAACAAGCCGGACGCTGACAGTGTTCCCTGGGCTGGGCCCAGCTGCAAGGGAAGGAGTGCATGGCTTGGAAGGCGTGGCGCTGGCTGCCACGGCCCCCAGGCGGGGCTGATTTGGTGACAGGGCGAGATTATGGTGCCGTTTTGGATGTCGGAGGGACTGGACTGGTCAAGCATGCGCCAGATATGCGGGATGACCGCCGGGCTGGCTGACTAGTCAACGTACGGGTCACGTAATGCAAAGCAGTCGAGTTGACTTTGCGAGGTCGCACGGCCCTTGATAGCGAGCTGTCCGCAAGAGGTTTGCGACCGGCACGGTGCACGACAAGGCCGACGTCGGTTCTGCCTTCGCATCTCGTGTACCCTTGAGCATTGAGTGATTAGCAGGGAAGGGGAGAGATGGGCGTTGCGTTACAAGTAGGCGGACTGCCGTGCTAGACGGGACGCCGTGAACCGTGCCCCTATGGTGCCTGATCATTTCAGAAGCCGGGAAGGTCATGGGCGAGGCACGGGTTGAAACATGCGGCATCGATTGGACGGCTAGAAGTGGCCCGCGAAGGCGGAGAAGACATGGTATTGCTTGGCGGAGCAGGCCTCGGCAGGATGGGCGACCAGACAAGACCATTGACGAGGGAGGGGATTCTCAATTCTCGACTGCCGTGAAGCCGTGTAGGTAGCATTCGTACGGTTGCGGTTGCTTCCTCTGTGAGTTTGATGCGGGACAAGCAACCGCCTTGCGGCAAAGGTTCATGTGCGACTGGACGGGCTATGCCCCGAGTCTGGGATATGGGAATGCTTCAGATGGCGGAGGAAGAAACCGGAGAAGATGGAAAACTGGAGAGGACGAGGGTCGGACGAAACCGGGTCGGGCGTGGACGTAGTGTATATCGGATCTGTGGAAGAAGGACGGGAGGGGCGAAGTTGAAGACGACGGCAAAGTGTACAGTACAAACGTTTGGCTGCCGGATGGTGCATTGGCTTTGAGTGCAGATGGCAGTTTTCAATGCGTTCCGCACTCCAGACCTGGCGCGGCAGGTACCTTCCTTCCCTTTTGCCTCGGCAGGTACCTTCCATACCATACCTGAGTACTTATCTTGGTAGGTGCCAACCAGCCTACAGTACCTAGCGCTCCGTATACCGGTACTTGCTCGGACGGGGAGGGCGCGGTCTAGACCTGCTCTACCGTCACAGCAGCCATGCCATGCAAGCAGCGTCCCTGCTTATCCCGTGACCGTCGTCCTTTCCTGCCTCCTCCCTCCCCCCCCCCCCCCCCCTCAGCACAGGACAACGTGGTACAGAACAACGACAGAGTAGGTAGTAGCATAACACACAGCACAGCAAAGCAAAGCACAGGCAGCAACCCGCAGGACAACCCCGGCGGGCGTTGGTTCGTTGGGGAAAGAGCGGTTCAAACGCTTTCCTTCGCCCCCCCCCCCCCCTCCTTCAGTTCGTTGGACGGCAGTATGGTGGGTGGTTTTCCATCTCCGGAATAAAAGCACCCCCAATCCTGTCGAGCGAGACACTGTGAGAAGGAGAGAGTGGCGGGGGTGCCATATGGGGGGGGGGGGCGGAGGCGAATTTTGTGGCATTTACTTCCCTTCCCTTCCCTTCCCTTCCCTTCCCTTTCCTGCCGTGCGAGGATCCACCATGCTGCTGCTGCTGCTGCTGCTGCTGCTGCTGGGGGACTGGGACCTGCTTCCTCGGCCCTAGGTGTCACGGACATTACACCAATCACAAATCGTAGCACTCGAGGTCAACGCAGGTGCCGCTTCCCGAAAGTCGCACGATTCCTGGACGTAGGAGTCGTTGTTGCTAGAGGAGAAGCAGGATCACCCCCTCGGTGGTGAAGTCGGACGGAGAGGGTAGTACAACAAGGAAGTGCGGCGACTCGCCGCCGCCGCCGAGCCCCGGACGCTTCCTCCTAGCCCTCCCTTCCTTTTCGGTGAGGGGAGGAAGGGTGGGGGCCGAGTCGCACCGCCGCGTCGCACCGCCGCGTCGCACAATACCAACAGCCAAGACGTGGACCTCCTGGACCTTCAGTAACCAGCCAGCCACTAGGCTCTCTCCGCGTTTCACTAGGTATCGACGACAGCGCATCCGCGTCGGGTAGGCGGTATGCGGGATGACCTGATCATGCAAATTCTGCCCGGATGTCGGACGGACGCTTGGAGCTGCTGTTGTTACACGGCGTAGGTTTAGTTGGAGGCCTTGCTGCCCACGGGGGATCTCGTTTCTCCAGAGAGCCAAGAAGGTCAATTCAATTCAATTTCCTATCTTTCCCCGTGGAGCCCCAGGCCCCCCCTCCGTCTCGTCCCGTTAGAGGAAACCAGGGACCAGTGCTGCCAACTGTATTGGAACGGTTTCCTTCCCATTCGCCCGTTGCCGTATCCAGACTCCAGATACGTCAAAATGCATTCGTCGACGAAGCCTCCAGGGCTGCGACAGTGATACGCGAGATGACACGATAAGAATAGCCTACGGGGTTTCATGAGACACCTCTATAAACCTAACCTAACATGGCCCAAGCTCTCCTTCAATTCGGAATGGTACAAGGCCAAAAAGGACCAAGTCTGCCACATTCCCCCATTGGCCCTCTGATCTTGTCTGTGGCATTGCCTGCAACAGCTATGCTCACCTCGTTTCCCTTCCCCGCGCCGAGCCCGTAGCTTGCTACCAACCAGCGCCCTGCTTGCATGGCATGCCTCTCCTGAAGTCGGGGGGGGGGGGGGGGGGGAGTGTTAATGGGCACCGACCAAGTTAGCTTTGCGTATACCCCAGAGTGTTCGTCCATGTGTACCCGAATTTACCAGCTGACGATGGGCATAGGCCGAGACATACTTGCCGCCTACATACCGGTAGTACATGGGTGCACACGTCGAGGGCAAGCAAAAACTGGGGAAACCGACTTGGCCTGTGAATGGTCGTTTGCGGGATCCTATCTGCATACTAACGCCGTCATCACGCAAAACCAGGACTCATCTAACACGACATCTCGGAATCGATATCGATCGACAGGCCGCGAGCAACGGGAGTTGGCTTTCTGGGGATCGAAGATGCGTATCTCGAACCATATATTGTCGACCTTTGGCGTTAATTACCTGCAGTCTCGGTCTGTTCAGGGGTTGATCTTGCTGGCAAAGACTCTGGCCTGGCCTGTCTGTGCTGACAGCCACTGCGCCACGGAGGGGCGAAAAGTAAGCACACTATATGCGCGCCAAGTATCTCAGTCCGCACCTGGTGGAATGCCCAGCAGCAAGCGCTTTTTTTTTTTTCTTTCCTTCCTTCTTTTTCACGGTGACCAGGATACCAAGATAAGTGCGTTGCAGTGGTGCGTTCGATGTTGCGCAGCTAGCGATTAGTTGCAGTTCCCTTCCTACATGTGGTCTTGCCTATTGGTGTGCGTGCGCTTGTGTAACTGCGACTCCTCAAAGAGGCTCGACGACAGGTGGGGAAAGAGTTGAGTTGAGCCGACAAGAGCATCGGCTGCTGTGATAACGGTCCCCCGGATGAGACCATCGACGAGAACACCACTCGTTAGATACAATACAAGCCGGGCCCGATTCGGGTAGCTTAAAGAGAGAGGGGGAAGGGGTTTGCCTGGCTGAGCGGGGGCACCTGGAGGTCGAGCTAGGTTACATCGATGCAGCAGCATCCAAGTTTTCCGATGATTGATGAATGTGCTTAACGTTTGCCAAAGCCCAACGTGATGCTTGACTTTGTCGTGTTTCTCAGATGCTCCGAACCAGCTGTGTGTGTACCTTGCGTGATTGGCGTCTTGGACTCTTGGGCAGCCATCGCGGGGACTCGACGTACGTTGTCCTCAACAGAACGCCGATCGATTCTGACATCCGGAAGGTGGGGCTTGAGGCTCGTGCCTCTTTTGCCATGGAGCACAACAGTCGTCCGATAGTGACGGCTAACGAATCCCTATCGGGGGCCTCGACTTGACCGATCCAGAATAGGCGACGGGAAAGTTGACGAGGTGGGCGAAAAGTGTATACAACCAGCTAGGAAGGCCATGCTTCTGTTGACGGCACCGCCATCAAGGTTAAAACGCATACCAAAACGCACGACGTCTTTGCGTTTCCCTCGCTGCAGAACCTGAAGCTAGAACCGTTGGGGTGGAAAAGGGGTGGAGTGCGGGATGGACCATCGACACACGTACCAGGGCCAGGGCATCGAGATACAGCAGTAAGATGGCCTCCCTCGAAGCAAAAAAAAAAAAAAAAAAAAAATTAGAAAAAAATTGATAATGGGAGGCCGATATGTGATGCCGGCAGCAACAGGAGCATGTCGCAGGTATCACCGCCAAAGATGACGCCACCGCTTGGCTTGGTCCTCCCCCCCTGGTATTCCTTAGGCTCAATGAAGCTCGGCGGAGGCGGAGGTAGACTACCGGTACTCCGTACTGCGTAACTTGACGAGAGGAACCGAGGCGGAACCTGTCAAACTCCCGTTCAGTAGCCACGAGGTCGAGGCCACGGATGGAGTCGTCGTGGGGAGCGTATCCCGGTATCCCGTACTTGTAAACACTACCTACAAAAAAGCCAAGATTGCAGACGCATTGAAGCTGCGGATACCTGACTGGGTTGGACTGCCTACATAGCACAGTCGGCACGCAGTGTTTGTGTAGAGCAGAGGGGAATGCGACATCACGGCCGTCTGCTGTTTGCTGTTGCTCCATTCGCCGTTGCCCGTAGTAGTCTCCTGGAAACAAGAGGCCGTGGGAGAAAATTGTTAGCGAGGTACTGATTGCCCCGCAGTGCCCAAGTCCATGGTACGCCAATCTGCAGCGTCGAGTGACAAGGCCGCCGACCGGGGAAAGGTTCCGGTCATGCGCTGCTCATCGTGTGGGGCACCCCTGACCAAAGCACCCCCTCCACCCACATCGACGCGGCGATATTGTGGGACAGCTGGAACCGACTGTTTCCAACACACGCCCCTTCCTTCCATGTTGCCCGTCTGCACTTGCCCACCTCGCCTTACCTGCCAGCCTCTCTCTGCCTTGCCGACAGGCGCAGGCGCAGGCGCAGGCGCAGGCGCAGAAGTAGGAGCTGGAGCCCATGGATCGTCGCCTCCTTGCCTTGCCGTACGGTAGTGCGCACAACATACTCGTACGAACACACCGGGGAGAGAGGGAGGAAGGACATGGGGAAGGCGGCGAACATGCAAGACACGCGCTTACTGACTGACATTCAATGCGGTCTCAAACCACTGCGCGCCGGCTGCTAATTACATCAACACCGGCGGCTCGGCCAATGGTCCATAGCCGATATCGACTGATGTTGCCCGACTCCCAGCATCATCATCGATTTTGTCTGGACCATCCGATGCATACCCGAGCAGGGAGAAACAGAGGCAAAACCCTGCGCCAGGCTTCAAAGCGAAGGATGCGGAAGCACCTCAGGCACACGCCAGCTCAGCCTTGATACCAGCGCACCGAAGAAAGACCCTTGGTTTCCTTCGAGCCACATTTGCCAACTTGATGTCAGCATTCGGGCCTCCTTCATTTGTCGCTCACGCCACCCGCCGTCGCACCCATTTCGCGCCTGTCTTGGACCCCCCATCTTGGGCCAGATGGTCTGTCTGCCCGAGCGGCCATCTCGACGACCTGAAATCCCGGAAAGGGGAGACCGGCACGGGCCAAAATGAAGCACTCGCGGACACACAGACACGAAAGGGCCTCTCTCTAAGAGTCATCCCGCCAGCTCAGCGGCCTCGACTATAAAGGCAGGGATGATGGTGTCTAGTGGACATGGCAACGTGGAAGTTGACCGGCACGAAGAAAAAAGAGAAGAAAAAAGTTTTCGAAACCCCCCTCCCAATTCCATCTAGCCTTTCTTACTAGGATCTTGCCGACAACCCCCTGTCATTTGGCACCACCCTGTCCATCATCGGCTTGCCAATTTCGAACGTACCTTTAAAAAATAAATAAAAATAAAAAGGGCCATGGGGCCCTTTTTCGTCCTCGCTTGCTGGCATGCCCTGGGCCGAATTCGGATTGGGGCTAGTACGTACCTGTAGTAGTTAGCCCCCGCCTGAACCCTCAGACTTTTGTACTTGCACCAGGTACCATCTGGCGGAGGCCAGGGTACATGTGGACTCCAGCCGACAATGCCGGGCGTGTATACTACTACGGTAGCAGTCTCGACGCAGTAGCCCGTGGCTTCTTCAGGTCAGGAATGCGGATCATCTTGACGGCACTCGTGGCCTGTATACGGCTAATGATCAGTGATCAAGTGACTCGAAGATCGCCGGGGGTTTCGACCTTGAGCCGGCATTCCTAAACTCATTTCCAGGTACGCGATGGCACTGACGGGGGAGCATACTACATCATCTCGCCACCCAATTTTCAACAACAACGTGTGTACTGGCAGTATAGAGCTTTGTTGGATCTCGGCCGAGTTCTGACATTAAGCACTGATCCCTCGTCATCCACTGCGTCAAGTCATTATGGGGATTGCAACCTCCACTTCCCCGGAGCGCCTCGCCCGAGAGACATTTCGCGTGCTCTTCGGTTTGGGCAGATGCAGTGTCCAACATGTTTTTCGCACGTACATGGTCCACTGTTCCATTTCCGCTTCTTTTACCATAGTCCCGGACAATCAGCACCCATTCCCAACGCCGTCTCGGTGTGTCAGTCTCCAAAAGCACTGGAATGCATTCATTATCCAGCTCTTGGAGCCACGCAGTCAGTTCCGTACGTCCGGCTCTTAATTGAGGTACGAATACAAGAAGCGTCGTTTTTGGGGATCGCCGGCCCGAGTGTCTTCGCCGCCTCTCCGAGGCGACTTGGCTCTCGCCTCTGTCAAGTTCAGTTGCCTCGAACCGTTCCTTGGGCCGGACCATATGGTGTCTCTGGTCCATCCTCGTCGGTGACGGCGCGAGTTGCTCTGTTCTCCCTTGGGTCCCGCGGGAGTGACTGGGAGATGCTCTCGTCACTGACTGAGACGTTCCCCTCGAGGAGTCCGGAGAGGGACGCATCATGCCGCCTTCTGGTCTCTTGGTTTCTGCTAGACGACTCGTTTGCGAACTCGCTCTTCCCCCCTCCTCCACTCAGCGAGTCTACCGAGCTTGCTTGGCCAATCAGTCGACCACCACTCACGGCGCGCGCGGCGTTCAACCGCGCCAGCCAGCCAGGCCGTTTTGTGTTTTGTCCGTGTTCGCTGTTGCATGCCTGGCTGCGGATAGGCAAGTCGCAGCAGAAAAGACGGCATGCAGTTGGATGGATATATAATGCGCTCCTTCCCCGAATCTCCCGTGCCGTGAGTGGTTCCTCTCATCATTGCCGCGTCGGTGGACAAGAAGAATCGGACAAATAGCATCGAGGTGGGTACCGGTGTGCTTTGTTCTGTCTGTCTCCTTCCACTCTCCTCTCTCCGTCTCTCAGCGCTCCCCCTCATTTGATACACTCGCGCTTGCACCCCGGTTGTCGGTCTGGCTGCAAGCTGCCACACTTGCATGTTGGGTGCGTGCATGGGCTTGCAGGTTTGATAAACGCTTGCGCAGCGCAACATAGCATACATAGCATAGCGTAGTGCTGCGCTGCGTTGCGTTGCGTTGCGTTTGCGTTGAGCTAGTTGGACGACTCTCCCACCACCGCTTGGTACACTCCACACACCTTTCCTTCTCCCTCTCTCTTTCTCTCTCTCTTCCTCTCTCACTCTCTCTCTCTCTCACTCTCTCTCTCTCTCTCTCTCACTCTCACACTCACTCTCACACTTACTCTCACACACACTCTCTCTCTTGCTCTTTCGGTCCTCACTTCCCTTCGGTTGAGTTTAGTCTGCATGATACCTTACTCCAGCTTTGGATTCACTCTATGCTTTCCATCCCTGCCTTCGTCATCCCCTCTGAACAAACGGATGCTGCGACCACCCAACTCGTCCATCCCGCGCAGAGCAGAGCGAGCTGCCGACACCGGTGTGCTGCAACTCCTGCTCGATGCTGGATACCGGCTGCACAGTACAGTAGGTGCAACTACCCCCCACCCCTCCCCCCAAGTACACATACCATACAAGCACTGCTCGGCGAGGTACGTACCACCCCACGCCGTCCGCACGTAAGGAGCTGCCTTGCAGCACTACGCGGTGTGTAGTGAGTGTACTTGGTGGTGCAAGTACCTGGTGGCGTGCCGGACCATGGCAAAGTACTTTTTGCGCATACGCAACAGCATAGCACATTTTCACTTGCTGCCTTTTCCTCGCTGGTAGTAGAGCCCAGTCCAGTCCAGTCCAGTCCGGTCCAGTCCGGTCCAGTTCCTCTCTCTCTCTCCTCTCCCCAGCCAGCAGCCAAGGTTCATGTTCACGTCCACGTCCCAGCTTCTCACGATCCGTTCCACATCGGTCCATTCATTCCCCAGGACATCAATCTCCAGTCTGTCTTGCTCTCCATGTTGCTCTCCATGTCCCAGTCTTCCGCAGTCATCAGTCTGGCTCGGAACTCTGGGCCCATTCCCAAGCCAACAACAGCGCAGAATCACCTCGTTATCACTTTATCGCTTTCCACCACCCCTTCCAACCCATCCGAGCCGGTCTTGGCTGTCTTCTCCACACAAACTTGACCCCCCCGCCCCTGCCACCCCCTTCAACTCCTTGCCCACCATCACCCTTGCTTGCACCATCGAGCCCTTTCCCGAATAATAAGACGCAAAGGCAAAAGGGAAAGGGAAAAAACTCTGTGTCTCTCACACACCCCGGAGCGTCATCTCCCACGCCCCTCTCACACGCCTCACTCTCCATCTCTCTCTCTCTACCTTTGCCTGCATTCTGCCCCCTCCCGCTCTGGACTTGGACCTCACTCCCCCCCCCTCGGTTTCTGGTAGTACCTCGTCTGTACCCCCTTACCCCTGTCCGTCTTGCGCTGTCGTCTCTGGCCCTGGCTGTATGTGCGTGCGTGTGTCTCTCTGTCCCTCCCACTCCTCCTCTTCTCCTGCCACTCCTCCTAATCCACCAAAAAGACTCCACCATACGGGCAAAAGAACGAGGCTACCTGCAATCAACCTCTGGGCTCGAACGCGCCGGTTATCGTTCCAGTTTCTCTGGCTCCATTTGCTACCCTTCCCTTCCCGGTATTTTGCTTTTTTACCTTTTTTCTCCTCTGCTACCCTGTCCGTGTGTTCGCCCGTCGACAAATTCTCCTCTACACCGAGGCCATACATCTACCTACCCTTTCCTCCCGTCCATCCCCTCCTCTCGGACGCCCTTCTCGTTCTTCCTCTCCTCCCCACTCCTCCCCCCTCCCGAACCGAGCCAATATATACATACAACCTGCTCTTAACCTGTTCCTCTTCCCGCTGCTGCCGACTCGGCCAGTTCTTGACATCCGTCTGCGTTTCCCCGTGCTGCGATATCTGTTCCTGCCATCGCCCATCCTCGACCATCGTCACTGACATTTGCACGCATTTTCCCGTCAGTTCAAGCCAGCGCCCGCCAGCCAGTCAGTTTCTTCTGTCCTTCAGTCACTCGCCCGTCCTATACTTTTATCATACCGCACCCGATCCAAACCACTTCTCCGCCTTTTTCCCACTGGCGAATCCCCGCGAATCGCTCCAGTCACCGCCTTTGTTTCTTGGGGGCGCCACTGCGCTAGGTCCCGAGCCACTGAAAACCTGCACGGCACAGCCAACGGCTTGGTGTAGAACGAATAAGAAAAGGGGACCGACCGTCATCCTTCCAAAACAGACAGCCCCCCCTCCCTCCTTTGCGCAGTTGTCGCTCCGATCCCGATTCCTTGGTCCACGATCTACGGCCCTGCTGCTATCGCTTCTCACTTACTCGCCTACTACAACTACTACCACCACTACAACACCAACACAAGGATTTCACACCCAGATAACCAAAGGCTTTATGACCGATCTTGTCTGCTTCCATACCGGAGTCGCGGCGATTAGGGACTAACGTTCCCCAATTCGCCTATACACTTTCGCAATGGCCGTCGTCTTATCGTCCGAGGAGAACACCTACTTCTCCTCCAACTTGCGACGCTCACATTCTCAACCCAAGTTTGTCACAAAACAGTCCGGATTTCACCCATCAACAACCTCGGCCAGCCACATGAGCGACAACTTCATGGACTCGAAGGCGTATCCCGATTCTGCGCCTTCGTCCGCTCCGTCATCTCCCAGGATCGCCCATGCTGAATCCACCGATCTGTCTTGCTCGTCGACCCCCGCGAGCAATGTCTCGATCGCTTCCGACTGCGACGACACGATAGACCTCGCCGTGCACGCCAATGACCACTTTGTATTCCCCCACTACGAGGAGTCCGATTACTTCAACCACCCGGAAGACCTGGAACCGCCAACAAGCCCCAAGACTGGCGACTCGTATACGGTTTCGCCCGTCGACAACGACACCGAGGGTGACACTTCCAGGCCCAACACACCCGAGTTCATCCTCGATGTGGAACACGCCGAGGACGACACGGCGGTCCGCGTGCAACCCTCGCGCCACGTCGACTATCTTTCTCACAACTGGAAGGAAGAAGACATTTGGTCGTCGTGGAAGTTCATCGTGTCCCGCAGATCCGAATACAGCAACGCAGCGCGCTTGGAGAACGCATCATGGAGGACCTGGATGAAGTCGAAGAACAAGCTGAAGACCGTCTCGCCAGAGACGCTGAACTGGTAGGTGGCATGACTGCATCCGAACGTCCCACGACTGACCATTGGCAGGCTGAAGGATTGTGACGTAACTTGGCTCTACGGACCCTTGCAGACTGGTCCCAACACCTTGAACCCCATCACGACGGATCCAAACAGCGCCAGGCTCACCAAGAACAACTCGTTCGTCAACAAGAAGCCCATCCTAAAGAAGAGGAGCATGTCGGAGGTCATGCTGCAGAGGTCTCTGTCCGCCTCTTCCCTGCTGAAGCAGGCGGCCGCGGCGGTCCAGGCCCAAGAAAAGGACGGCCGGAGACGTCTGGCACGGCCAACGCTGGAACGTGCCACCACTGATTACGTTACGTTCCCCTTCTCATCGAGGAGACTGAGCCGCGAGAGCTCCAACCTGTGCCCCTCGAGCACATCCTCCGGCATCATCTCGCCCAGCAGCGAGAAGAAACACATCCACTTCAACGAGCAGGTTTCGCAATGCATCGCAGTCGATATCAAGGGCGACGATGATGAAGACGAAGAGGCCGGCACTGAACGATACGACAACAGCGATTCTGACGAGGGCGGCGTTATGATGAAGAGGTCACGGACCAAGAAGAAGATGCCTCTCCCCAGGAAGAAGTCGGTGATGATCGCAGCGGCTACGGAGGGCAAGACCATTGCCATGCTACCGTCCACCACCCTCAAGTACCGCGAAGACACACCCGAGCCTCAAGAGACGGCGATGAAGCACAGCACCTCTTACCGGAGTCCCGTCATATCCCCGTCGTCTTCTCAGGAGACCCTCCGGCCCTCGAAGGGATCCGGGAAATTCTTTTTCGATGACGAGGACGAGGAAGAGGAGGCGGCGTCGATGGGATGGCAGTCGCCAACGAGAAGCGACGACAACAAATCAACAGGCCTGCAACGATCATCGTCCACCAACAGTCTGAACGCCGAACCAGCTGGCATGCGTCGGACCTCGTCAGGTATGTTCATGCCATATGAAGAGGGGGAATCATCTTCCAACGAAGGCATCATCGGCCGGGTCATTGATACAGTTAATACAGCCCGGGATATTGCACATGTCATTTGGAACGTGGGATGGAGGAAGTGAGAGGAGAGGGTCAGCTGTGACGGTTTCGGGCACCCCCTTGATTCTCTTTTATTTTTTACTATCAACAAAAGCGGACGCCACACGGATCGACGGCATTTTTCAGTGGATGTACGATACGAGGGATCTAGGACGCGTTTTCCCGCCATACGGGAAGGTGGACAAAGCTGGGGCACTGGGCACTGCAACTGTCGATTTGCGAGTATATAATCGGGCTTGTGCGAACGGATCTACGGGTACGATTCCGGCTCAACCGCGCCATCGCACAAGGAGAGCATTTTTTCACGCAGCGGGAATCGATCACATTTGGTCGCGGGGTTAACACAGAACGATACACGGCGGAACACTGGTGAGCGATATCGGCCAGCAAAGCATGGTGAAGGGCTCTGGTCATTGCCCGCCCCCCCCCTCCACGTCGTGGCAACTGGAATCTTGCGGGGGATCTTGATGACAATACACATGGTAAAGGCCTGTAAGAATCATTTTTTGGGGGGGAGGGATGGGGGGAATTTGGGTAATTCGGTCGGTCATCATCATCATGATCTGGGACGCCATTTGGGGTCCAGGTATTGGGTTTCAGCAACGGCGCATTGGGAAAGAAGGCGGAGAACAAAAGGAAAATGGGGCTTCTTATTCTGACAAGAAGAATCCGGCCGGATCATGGTGGGTGGTGCGCAATCTCTCGTGGTGCTGTAGCACCAGAGGCAACGATTTGCGCGGGCTTGGGAGACATTGGTGCGCTGTGGCTGCGTCCACGAGGACCTGTCTCCCCGCAATGCATATCTCACCCGTCGGAAGCGCCCTTTGGCGGCTATGGGACTGCAGGTTTGGGGTCGAGGTATGGGGGGGGGGGGGTGGGGGGGTGGGTCACCCCCTTCCCCTTCTCATGTATGACAAAAACGAGAATGGAATGGGATCCGGGCCGTGGTATATAGAAGGGCAGCGAAAAAGGCATGAGCAAATGAACTCGCCGTGGCAGAAAACAAATGCCAATCCATGAACAAACACATCTTGTCTCGATGCTCAACGCGTGTGTGTGGGGGGTCCTCAGGCACGGTAATGGCGAAGTCGGCCGTTGGCCTCGTGGGTTGGTCGTGTGTGTCGTGTGTGCCGAAGCACGCCCAATGTCTCTGATTTTGTTCTGTTCCTTTTTTTTTTTTTATACCCTTTCTTGTTTCTTTTCCCTACGTTCCACGTTCGATGGCGTCTCCTTGCCAGCAAGGGACTGTCATCCTCTGTGTCTCGCTGGCCCTGACCGCCGGGAAGGCGAACAAGATTGGCGTTCCCCACAAAGGGGTGGCGTGTTGGAGAAGGGGGGTTTGGTTCTCCGGCATCCAGACTTCTTTCCTCCTCTGTCTCATCGTGGTGTATTGTGTTCAGATATACTTCTTTGGGGGGGGGGGGGGCGTGGTGGAGGTAGCGTGTGTGTGTGTGTGTGTGTGGGATCGAGGAGGGAGAGAGGGAATGCGGTTGATATTGAGGCTCCCTTGAACCCTGGCGGAGATCGTGGGCCACTTCCCTCCCACCTTCACCTACATACACCATGCACGCTGCCTAGCTACCTACCCTACGAACACGGCGCCGCACCCTCGTCTCCCGTCTTCCCGTCCCCCCGCCGTTTGAGCGAGCGTTGGGCGGGTGTGCGTTTGTGCTGTCTTGTCAGGACCGCCCGTGTGCTCTCCCTCCCTCTCCGGTGTGGTTAGGGGACGGGATGCAGGGCGGGGAGGAGGGCATGAGCTTACGGTGGATCGATCGATCGGTAGCGAGGTTTTTTTTTTTTTTTTTTTTTTTCCTTCGTCCCCTTCTTCTTTTCCTGCGATGGAGGGGGAGGGACGGCACACGGAACAGGGCCCGGCCAGGGTTATTGCTCACGATGACGGCCGGGGGTGAGGGGGAAATAAGGGGCGGAAAGTGCCGTGCGATGATGACGTGACGTTGGTGATTGTTTTGTGGTGGTGTTTATGGGGGCCGAAGCCAACGCACGCTTAATCCTCCTCCTCCTCCTCCTCCTCCTCCTTATGCCCCGCGTGCGAGGAGAGGAGTTGGTCGGGTAGGTTCAGCAGCGCCTCGTGGTGTCTTTTAGGCAGTTGAAACGTCGGCCATTCTTGTCCATCGTTTCTACTCCTCCTTCTTTTTCTTCTCTAAAACATCTTGTCTAAAACAAACTCGATAGATAGGAAGAAGGACAAAAAAGAGAAGGATAGAAAAAGAAAAATAAAATAAAATAAAAGGGCTTTCGGGCAGATACGGAACACTATCCCATCTCTCCCTCTCTCGTCTCTCGCACCGTCATGAATCATTGCCCATGCGCGATACTTTCCACCTGGGCTTATAAGTCGGGGGAGGCGCATGAGGGAAGGTTCAGGATCCGGGGAGGGGCCTGAATCGATCTGTCTGTTGTTGGAGAAGGGTTTTTGTTTTTTGTTTTTTACATCCTCCCTTTCTGGGGGTTATGTTTCCCGTGCGGAAAGCGCGAGGTCGGACGATCTCGAATCAAGGAGAGCAGTGATGTTTTTTTCCCTCTCTCTCTCTCTCTCTTCTTTTGCTTTCTTCTTCTTTCTTCTTCTTTTAGCTTACGGGTTGCACCGATAAATGATACCAAAGGGAGGTAACCAAGGTGGCCTCGGAGTATTGCGGGTTGCAAGAGTTGCGAGGAGGTGTTGGAGGGGAGAGGGCAAGGGAGGGGATGTGAGTTTGCGGGAAGGGTTGAGAATAGGGAAAATGCACGATGAGAGCATATCATCCGCCCACGAAACGGATTGCCCGTTTTGGGGGAGGGGAAGACCCGTGGAACCTTGGGGCGGGGGGGTGGCAGGATGGGGGGGGGGGGTTCCACTGTAAATCAGGGTCCTGGAGCAGGACTTGGCACAAAGTGGAATACCGAACAAAAGACGACGACGACGAACCCTGCACGCGTAAACGTACCCAAAGTACAGGTAGTTTGTGGAGGTGGAGGCGGAGAAGGGTGGCGAAACGGGGAAGAACAACTGGGGAGATCAGATCTCTTCTTCTTTTATTTTACGTACCCCTTCTCCATGTTTTTGGGCGTGCGAATACTGGGGGAGGGGGGAGGGCAACGGGACCAGTGATTTGTCGGTTCCAACCCGCTGTGACTTTTTTTTGTGTTTTTCTTCTTTTCTTCTTCTTCCCCCAAAGTGCATGAATTATCTGTATTACTTACATGATGCATGTGGCTGTCGCGCCCTTGCTCGCTTACGTACATGCAGCTTGCAGCGACGATCCCTCCCCAGGAGGGGAAAGCCTCGGTGGCCAAACTCGTCCCCGATATGGCTTAGAGAAACCCGGGGAGGCCAGGAAGAGACGGAAGGAAAAACAAGCGGTCTACGGTATCCGTACCGGTACACTACTGACGTGCTGTACGTATCCGAGGCACCTCAAGAGGGACCGCCTTGTGACCGTACCTCAGTACGTGTCCGAGGCGCTTCCCCCACCCCCTCTCCACGTCGCACAAGAGGCGTCAGGGATGCTGCGTAGCGTTTTATGCTGAGGCACGTACGCGAACTGGGAGCACGAATACCTACTATCTACATACCTGTGCGACCCTGCGAGGGATCCGCCCTTTGGCCACGCATCTTAGTACAACCTGTGTAAGCGGACCCGGGGGCGAAGCGTACCTGGCGCGCAGATCGGACGAAGGTGCGGGTGTAACCAATGGGGAAGGATACGCGCCCTACGTAAGGCCACATACCGGTAGATGGACGGACCTCGAGATATGTGCGCTGACGCAATAAGAGAGAGAGAGAGAGAGAGAGAGAGAGAGAGAGCGAGATCGATCCGCAAAGCGAGTTTCTTGGGACCACCTGCGACGCCAAGAGGACGCCACGGGAGGCCAGGCGGTTCTGGGAGAGCTTAGACGGGCCGGGGAAGGATGGTTGTTGTTGTTGTTGCTGTTGTTCAACAAGAGGGTTTCCTTTCCCCTCCGTCTCTCGCAGGTGAGTGTGTATGTGTGCTGCTATTCTTATCAGGGATGGAGTGCTTTTTTTTTTTTTTTTTTTTTGTGACGCCCGCAAGTCCATCCCCTTCATTGGGGAGAGAGACCTGGGGAGGGGACGAAGGAACGCGTGGAGGAAGACGCCGGCCCGGGGGGAAGGGATTGGCCAATGGACGGGCCGCGGACAGGAAGTGCGCCGTCGTACGGCGATGACGGGATAGAGAGAGAGTGTGTGTGTGTGTTTGAGAAATGGCGGCGGCTGGTTGCGAGTTTGCCATTCTCAAGGTGAGCCGCGATGGCACTCGTCTCGAAACTTTGCTTGCTTGCTTCCTCTCCCCCTTCCCTGCGCCATAGCATGTAGGTAGACGCCCAAACACCCGGCACTTCCCTGCGGGGGGGTTATTTCTCCGCCCCCCCCCCCCTCTCTCTCTGCTGGCGCGCGACAAAGACACACGCCCGTTTCGGCTCTGGGGGTGGAGGGTTCGGGAGGAAAGGGAAAGGACCTTGTCTCTCACCCCACGGATGCTTTCCCAGGGAATTTTTGGGGGCCGTCTCATTTCCTGTCTTGCCTTTTTGGCCTTGGTCTCTTCGTCTCTCCTCCCTTTCTTTGACGTAGTGCTTCCCCCCCTTCCCCCCCTCCCATCCGTGGCGATGGTGGGGGAAGGGGGCATGTTTTTGATGAGACATGGGGAGAGAGGGTGTTGAGCTGTCGTGCCGCCTGTCCTACGCGAGCACTCGTGGTACGAGCCCCGGTATTGTAGGTGTAGATGTAGGCCGGCCCCCCCAAGCCAGATACACACAGGAAGCAACAATACAAAGCCAACTATCACGTCAACAAATAATTCATAACTGCAAAACCCTCCTGTGCTCATCATGCCCGCTGACAGAGGCTCGCGAGCGTGTCAGTAGATAGCTGACAAGACAGTGAGACAAAAGAGTCCAAAACATACAACACCAGGTATTCGCTGGTCGTCACCGACCCAACTACTAATCCGGCCCTCATTGGCTTATCTATGGGAGAGCGGACGGGATCCCGAGTTCTCCAATGGGTATGGTCGTATGTGACAATTTTGGGGGCTTCTCAGACTATATTGGAATGCGTGCTGAGATAGGCCAACGTGGCCCACGAGGCGCTTCACAAGTTCTCCGTCATCGGAAGGGATGGCGGTGGAATTCAACGTCGTCTGGTGTAATCTGTCCGCTCAGGGGGGTGGCGGCCGGCGAAGAGCCCGGGATCATCGATGACGCCGCATCCGACCCGATGCGGGGGGTCGGCAGACGGATTCCCACCCGTCCGCAGCCCGGCTTCTTTTTTTTTTTTTTAACACCCTTTCTCCGATAATGCGGAGAAGGGGGTATTGTCCCGGTCTGTCCGATCCGGCGGCGGGACGGGTGGATGGCGGGCAAATAGTGATCGAAAAAAAAACCCCCCCGAGCAGTGCACACACACGCTGAGGGTTTTTTTTTTTCTTTTTCTTTCATCAATTCTTGGAGAAATACCGTCATCTCGCCAGAGTGAGACAGACGAGAGAGAGAGGGGAGTCGGGGCATGCTCGAAGCTCTTCGTGGATGCGGTGGTGAAATTGGCGTGCATTCCCGCCACCACACACACACCCGCAGTTGTTCGATGACAGGCAGGCATCGGTGGTGGACCGTCGACCTGGAGGGTTTTGGAAAGCGACCCCCCCCCCCCCCCCCCCCCCCCGGACGTCTCGAACGCGGGCCATGGTGTTGAGCATCGGGCATGATGGCTTATATTGTGTTTATCCGACTGCAATAAGAGTATTAGCGTGTACCTGTACAACCTCAAGAGGGGGACTGACTTGGATACGTACCCCAGTCTTGAACGCGCTGTTCCATCGCCATCTCTCCCGTCCCCCCCCCCCCGGGACGTCCAGCCGGTGATGTCGCATCCGGGTCTGTTGAACCATCGCTGGTAGACCGCAATTCGTCTGACCACGATCTCGATCTTGTCCGTATCGATTGTGAGGCCCGGATTGGCTGCCTCGCCGGTCGCGGCGTAGGATTGTCTGCCCACTGGATAGGCCTTGACGATCTCGGGAATGAAGTCTCTCTTGTTGTCTGTAATGGCTTTGGTAATAGCGTCGTTGATGACTAGGAGCTCCAGCATATTCAGAATGGTGCTAGCATTAAGCATCTCCAAGTTGTCGTCTATGAAGTAGTTGTCGCGCATGTAGTAGATGGCGCTACCGATTATCTGGGGCAGGGCGTACGCCTCCTTGTTGACCATGAGAGTGGACCATCGCGGTCAGCCTTGAGGTAATTGCGCTGGCCTTGGTCATAGCCTTCCAGAACTGCTCGGTGGCTCGCTGCATGGCCATTGTATTGGTGATCGCGTTCGCCCCCCCGTATACTAGTGTGCAGGTACTTACAGGCTTGCAACTTGCCAGAGACGTCGACTGTGTTTTCCCGCCTCGGCGCCAGAAATGCTCTTGTATCGTCCAGGCTTGCCTTCTGAATATTCAGGGGGGGGTTACCAACGGCACTTTTCCCAGTCCCCTGGACTCACAGCAGCCAAGCCCCCCCCCCCCCCCCCCCGGGAACCCCGAGTGATCGGGTTCGAGAACACAAGGGTATACAACGCAAGCCAAGCCGCCCCCCCACATACCATAACTACGGACGCCCTGCGAACCAAAAGTCGAGACTTGATCACGACACAGGCGAGTTTGGCACGTCGTAAGGGCCGGGCAGCAGGGCGACGAGCACGTCAAAGACGACGTGGCTGAGAAGGGCTCGTCTGCGAGGAGTCTTCCCCCAACGCCAGTGTGGTGAAATTGCGTCTCGTAGAGGGGGAGAGGATATCAGAAGGTTGCTCTTTATCAGCATCTATTCCGTAGAAGCGGGACGTCTCCGTCATCTACACGAGGCCCTCATCTCCAGGCCCGTCTGCGATGCGGCATCAAAAAAGTGTCCATTTCCCCCCCCCCCCCCACGCCCAGAGACTCCGCTGCCCGTAAAACCCCAATCCCAAAGCGTCCGTTACCCGGTCCTCGCCTGTTTTTGTACAGTCGCGTCCTCCCATGCCCTCCGTCACCCGACCGCGCAGCATGTTCCTAGTCGTCCTCGATGTCGTCGTCGCTGATGACCAGGTTCTGCACCCGCAGACCCGCCACCGATCCGTCTCCTGCGTGCCGGATGACCGAGCCCCTCTTCCGCGGCGAGGCCTCTTCTGACGGCTTATCTGTAGCCCACGCGTCGCCCGCCACGATCCCGTCCTCCGGCGCGTCTTCGGCCTGCTCGTCATCGTCACCCGTCTGCGGCCCGATGCCTTGGAACGAGACAACCTTCTCAATGTCCCTAAGCTTGAAAGAGTGCAACGTCGACCTGCGCCCGCGGACGATGGAGGCCATGTACGGCAGGCGCTCAAGCAGCATCTCCCGCCGGGCTGCGCTCCCCAGAGAAAGGAGCGGTGCGACGTTGGAGTCGGCCTTTGCCTTTTCGTTGGCCGGCTTGGGCTTGGACTGGCGGTCGGCCACCCAGTTGCCCGCGTCCGTCTGCTTCGGCCGACGGAACGCGCTGGCCCCCTCCGTGAGACTCCTGCGGGGCGCCGTCTCCTCCCCTTTCATGAGTTTCGTGGACCACACGTCCACCAGAGCTTCGAATTCCTCCTTTGTCCGCCAAAGCTTGATGCTGGTCGGGTAGAACATCTTGAACGCATCCGCGCCCTTGGCGCCAGTCGATGCTTTGCGTTTTACAGGGGACGGCAAAGAGAACAGCATGCCGCGGACGGCGACCTGGAAGGCAATCTCGTCCTGTCGAAGCACGTGGCTACCCGAGTCCTTGCCGAAGCTTGCAGATGAGCCTCTGCCGCCAAAGAAGCTGTCCCGGGACGGAAGGAGTAAGTCGCTCTCTGAGAGGTGCTCTATGCATCCGTTGACATAATCCAGGGGCGTCGACGCGTCAAAAGGCGGCACGGTCTCGCAAGAGAACATGTAGTTCTCGTGGAGAGCAGAGATGAAGGTCTGCGTGTCTGTGCCGGTTTCGTCCATCAGCGTATCGACCGAGACCTCCGACGGCTTCGGCCGCGAATGGTGGGCGATGTAGCTGGGCAAGCGCTCTGCCGCATTTGACGCCGAGGGCGTCTCGTCCCTCTTGTTGTAGACCACCTTCCCGACGGCGTGGAAGATGCCGAGACTGGCCTCTCGTTGAGATATCAGCTCCAATGTCTCCTCCTCCCCCTTGGTGAGGGATATGCCTGCCTTGGCGCCTTTTGACTGCTTCGACAAGGCAACCTTGGCTCCCCAGTCCGCGTCTTGATCGCCCTTCAGACACATAAACTCCAAAGAGGATATCGCGCTGCGTATGTCCCCGATCTCGCCTAGACGCTTCAGCACTTGAGGGCCCGGTGTGCGCTTCCTGCCCGACTTGCGTGCCTCTTTCAGCACGACCAGCTCCAGGGCCTTCGCGAGCAGAGTGGGCGCAATCGTGTTGAACTCGATGACGCGTGTCCCGGGGTGCCGCAAGATCTCCGGGCCCAGCAGTCGGTGGGCAGTAAAGCTGTCTGCCGAGGCCGATGTCGTGGTCAACAGCGTTTCCGAGACGATCAACACGACAGGGGTGATGGGTTCACTGGGTGACCGCCGCCCAAAGGTCGTCAGTGAAGGTGTATTCGCCGCGAGGTATTCCAGGAGTGTGCTTCGAAAGGAAGACAGGGCAGTCGATGACCTCGAAAAGGTGTTGGGAAACTCCTCTATGAGGATAATCTTCCCTGCAGAGGCGGACTTTTCGCTGGCTGGACGTGGTACTTCGGTCGGCACATCTGTGTCGAGCTGCCCAAACTTTCCGCCTCTGCTCAGGAACTCTTGGAACTGCGCCGAGGCGGATGTGTACCCGAGATGTGCGCCGAGGGTGTTTGTTGGATTCCTCCACTCCAGAAGCTCATAGCCCATGTCCTTCGCCAACAGTCTCATGGCGGTCGTTTTCCCCGAACCCGCGGCACCTTTGAGGAGGAGCAGACGTTGGCGCAGGCGGCCGCCGACGACGTCCTCCAGCCACTTCCTGACATCGGCCACCTTTCTCTTGTGCACGGCCAGTTCGTCTAGGTTGAGCGGGCCAAACCGTTCCGACCAGGGCCGCAGGTCGTCGTCGTCGTCGAGCGCTGCCGGCTTCATCGGACGGAGAGGCTTGAGGAACTTTTGGCTCGAGCCAGCTGTTGCCGAGGAAGAGATCGGCGTGCTGTCTCGAAACCGTTTTCGTGCGTTTTGGCCGACGATGCTCGACGTGCTAGCTTTCTGCTCCGCGACATCGTCTTCCTCCGAGATCGGGTCGCTCACGATGTCGTCGAGAGGTACTGTCCCCGAAGCGGCGGCCGGTCTGGCGCCGGTCTTGGACGCCTGCTTGGAGAAGAGCGTCATGAGGTCGCCATTTCGGCCCTTGTCATCCACCTTGACGCGCTTCTGCTGCTTCCCCTTGAACTTTTCTGGGCTCGTGCTCGGGCTCTTTGTGCCTTTGTTGGATTGGCCGTTCCGGGATTGGAAGACGGCGGGGGTCGCGACAGCTCGGGTGTTGTAGGCGACACGGGGCTTCGGTTTCGTGGGGCTCGGGGACACGGAAGCGCCCCGGCCGTCGGATTTCGCAGGTGACGAGAGGAGGAAGTTGGTGAGGGTGTTCGTCTTTGGCTGTTGATCGTCTTCATCGTCGGACTCGACGACGTTGCGCCTTCTTCGTTTGGCAGGCGGGGCCATTGGATAGAAAGGCGGTTGGCGAGCTCAACATGGGCGCATGTCTGTGCAAAGTCGCAGGTCAATTGGCGCGACCTTGTTTCTCGGTGAGGTTGACGATGCAAAAGCCGGCGACGATAAGTTTTCGTATCTATGGAAGAAAGCGCGACAAGGCAAGCGTACACGCACGCACGCACGCACGCACGCACGCACCTGCCTTCGGCGGCTAAGCTGCATCCTCGTCATTTGGAGCCTCGCTAATCGGGTCCCCACTTGGACGGGCACTACGGCGAGTGGGCACTAAACTGTCGCTAAACCATCCGGTGCTGGCGGTACCTGGCGAGCCCGGGCAGATCCCCGCCGACTGTCCGACCAGAAGACGACGGCGAAGATGTCACTGATACAAAGTTGCCTCGGCTAGCTAGCGAGCGAGCCTCCGGGTCGTTACCGTTTGGAAAGAAGCCCTACCATTCCGAGGCTGGACGCAGCGTCTCTCAGTCAAGAGCTTCACTGAAGCCGGTTTCTGGAGTCCGCTCAACGGTCTTGATCCTCTAGGAAATTACACAACTATACTTGACGTTCGACCTCGAATGTATCGAAAGCTTTCATTACACGTTTACGTTCATTTCCATGCCTACATACGCGATATGTTGTACAATTTACTCCACTTTTCAAGAGCGCATGCGACACTGCGACACCCGCCAAGTCGGGGGGACAAAAAAGTCAAAAAAGAGAGCGATATTCCCCTACCCAATAATGTCATTGACGCCTCGGGAAAGCAGCAGAAGGCGCATCCGACGCTCAGAAAACCCATCCACGGAAGTTGTCAACAAAGGTCAGAGCAGACGCCAAGTAGCGTTCGTGTACGTCCCCCCATGTCCTGGACGCCTCCTTCATGGCGCGAATGGCTGGAGAATGTCAGCAAACATGGTCTAGGACCGCCGGGTGCGCAGAACCGACCTTTGACATAGTGAGCGTCTGTTGCCCACTGCGAGTTCAGGGCCTCGTGCTCGACGTGGCCCCAGTGTCGCGCCTTCAGATCCGTCTCGACATTGTCGGGGTCAATCTTGGGTCTCAAAAGAGATATATACACAGCGAGGACCAGCAGCCACCATTCCCTCACCAGATCGATGTGGAACTTGGCCGGGATGAAGGGGAGGAGAATGCGGACGGCATGGCTTGTCGTGAGGAGATGCACGGTGAAGAAGTTGTATCCGTGGGTGCCGCGGGGTACCGTCGCAACGAAGAGCGCGACGGCAAGCTCCTGCGATTCTTCAAATTGTTTCACCGGATCGGTGATGGTCCAAGCATTCCAGTATTCCAGGACGAGGCTCTCGTGCTTGTCGAACAAGGCTTCGAGGTTCCCCAGTGCCGGCTCCTTGAACAGGCCGTCGAAACGGCTGTCTGCCGCCAACTTGTTAACCAGTTCGAATGTTGACTTGGAGCTGAATGGCGAGGGTCTCGTGTAGGACTTGTCGTCAAGGTACTTGTGGAAGAAGTTGTATTGCGTGGCTGCCAGGGTGAGTGCTTCGATGGCGATCTCCTTAGAGTTCATCTCGTATGCGTATCCGAGGTGGATGAGGGGGTGGCCAACTTTGCGAGAGGTTAGCAGATGCACGCACCATGGTGTCAGTCAGTCAGTCCTCGGGGCAACACGTACGGCCGCCAATGAGTCCGTGGATCAGGGGCTCCTCGCCGGTGAAGATGAACTTGTCGACAACCTTCCTCCAGTCGTACGAGCTGTAGGCCAGCGAGTCCTCGAAGAAGTCGAGGTACGCTCTCTGGTACGTCTTGTCCCCCAAGAGGTCCCTCCAGTCGTCCTCGGTCACCTCGGCGGGGGATTCTTTCCAGGGCTCGAGCTCCTTCGCCTCGGCTTCGTAGATGGTCTGCAGCTGGCGGTCGTTGGCGCCGAGGAGGTAGGCAGAAGAGAGGATGTGCGGGGCATGATTGTCGTACTGTAGGTTATGGTAGATGACGGAGTGGTTGACGTGGTTCGCCCTCAGCAAGTGCTTGAGGCACCGCGCTCGCTTGTCGTGATCGGTCTCGACATCGTGGACCTCGACGGCGGGGATGTCGATGGCGTGCGCTTGCTCGCTCTCCGAGACGAAGCGGTTGACAATGGGGATGTAGGATAGCAGACCGGGCGCCATGATTACAATGGCTTCAGCTTGTTCGCATCGTTGGAGAGGGAGAAAACGTGGGAGCTAGCTGCAGATGCAATCGGCCGTTAGAGACATGGCGCGACCCGAGCGAGAATCGTTGGGAAAGTGACGTGTGATGGGTTTGACTAGGTGGGGCCGCACGCGCCCCGTGTTACAGGGGGGATCCCGCATCGCATCGCATTTAAAGTGTGCTGTAGCCTGTGTGTGCCAGCTGGACGGTTGGCCACCTCAACCCCGCCATGCCCGGCCGTTTGTGCCCCGCTATCAAAACGTCCGGGGACGGAACGGAACGGAACGCCAGCCATCAATTTGAATTCCGCCATGTCCGACGGGAGTTTCACGCCTCTTTGTTTGTCCCTTCCGCCCGCCGTGCTCGAGATAGATTTCCTGCAGGAAACTTCGACATCAATCATCTGCTCGCCAGGGCTGCGTACCTAATCATTGGAGCTGATAGCGCCTGCTCGGGCTCGAAACCTCAACGGGGACGGGCACTCTCATCCCGTATCCTTTTCATCCCTCCCCCTTCCGGTGCTGTCGGATCCGAAAAAAACTCGGCACCACTGCGACGTCCACTTGTTTGTTCTAGCAACAAGCTAGAATAATACTGACAGTTCCGCTAATGACGGTCTTTGGGGACTCTCATGTCATCCCGGACCCAGGCTACAGATACGTGCCGAGGACAGAGATGGGCATCATATATATGTCTTGCACATTGTTGGGAGAAGGGAAATGCAGTTCAATAGGAACACAAGAAAACCGTATATAGCCACGGCATCATCTATCTCCGTAGGCCCCGAGAGGGACGGCCCAACCACGTCCTCCCACCACTGGGTCATGTCAAGGGTTATGAGCTCGACTTTGCGCATGCAGACGAGCAGGAGAATCCCGTGTCTCTGCAGGTAGCATCCCCATCGTCAGACCGCTTACATAACGATCCCGGAGGACCTTTGACAGGTTGTTCACGCATGAACTGGATGCGATTTTCGGTGATTCAAGGGTCTCTGATTGGTATGCTTATATGGGGCGCAGCTTGCCATTGACCAATGGCTTACCTGGTCGTCACCGAGAATGTGAATGGAGAGCTTCGTGTAGGTTGTTGAAGCTAGATATCGAAGAGCCTCAGCTGGGCGTGGGTGGTATAACAGCGTGAGCGCGAAAACCGCGAACCCCTCATCACTTTTCATTCCTACAAATCCAAAGTCCCGCAATCCTTGACAAGGCACTGGATACCCACGCTTGCTTGTTTGCTTGCCCCGTTGTAAATCCACCCCCTGCCGTCTCCCCCCCCCCCCCCCCCCCCCCGTATCGACTTACATGGCCAGGATGGAGCTCGATAAGAATGAGATTTACTACTTCCTGGACTGCCATCAAAATGCAAAGCGCTCAGGCTCCCTCCCGGCGGTGTATCCGGCCACCCAGTCGGGCCTTGGTAGCAGTCAAGCGCATGTCTTAAGTGAGGACAATAAGCTGTTCGAGCATTACTTCGACTACGACCTTTATGCTCGCGGCCCCAAAGACAACCCAACCCCTCCACACATCATGGCCGACGATGCTTCGCAGTCTGTACGTGACTCTGGGAGCACGACAGAGACATCGTCTATCCGCACCCCCGAGACCTTGCCATCCAACCCGGGGTCCCCTTTGACGGACTATGGCCCCCCCATCTCGGAAGACTACCGGTATGGGAATGATGACCTGGCTGCTCCTGATCTCAATGAATACCCCAATCACCCGTTCCTCTTCCCCAGGATCGACCAGACACCAAACCCACCCAGGGAGCAGACTCTTCAGGTTCCCACCAGGAAGAGGTCACGGCCTGACAGTCCGAACGGGAAGAAACGCGTCGTCAGGGACGTGTACAAGACAAACCAAGTCAGGTCCACAGGATCCTGCACAGGGTGCCGTATTCGGAAAGTCGATTGCACAACTTCCGGTACATGTGACAGATGCATCAAGGCCTATCCCAGGGACTCAAAGTGCGCCTGCGTTCGCAAAGAACTCTTGGCAACTGCCGCCGACCTGTCCTCAGCACACTGTAAGTCTTCCGGGGCCGTGGTTCGGTCGGGGCCACCAGCATTATGATGAACCATCAGCTAACAACGTTCCAGTCGCTGGGTTAGAAAGGAAGGCCGAGTTGGAGGCGAAATACTCGCTCCAGTTCGTGCAGCCACAGGACTACGGGATCGTCCACAGGGGCCATGTGGTGTTCGGCCGTGACCCGCATGGAGCGACAAGGCTGTCTACCGCGCTGCAAAACTACTGTCGCATGTCGGACGATGGTCAGCGGCCCATCTACCAAGGATGCTTCCTCGCCAGGGAATACGGGGTGCCTTCGTGGAACGATCTGATCAGCTGGGGCGAGAAAATCGTCTTCCCCGAAGACAGAGACACATTCGAAGGCCTCATCGAGCTCTTCATCAAGGACTATTCCGCCCCCTGTCGCTCCGGCGGCCCCCGGCGGCCCCAAGTATGGAACCTATTCCCCCCTCCCCCCCCCGTACCCCACGACGCCATACTGACAATCGAAAGATGGATCTCCTCGACAACGTTCATAAGATGAAGGTCATGTATAAGATCTGCTGCGAGGAGAACTTCAACTTCATCCGGGAGAACACCAACGCCGTCGAGCCGCTGCCGCTGCCGGTCAAGGCGGAGTTCAGGACCATCGCGCGGCTGGCCCTCGCGCATTTCGAGGAGAGAGCGCTCGGCGCGCTCGACAAGTACCTCGCCCCGAAAAGGGTCCCGCCGTGCGAGGTGCCGGCGCTCTGGGCCTCGCTGTGGCAGCTGTTGTTCATCTACCGGGACCTGCTGCGGACCCGCGCCCCGTCCGAGACCAACGCCGTCCCGCTGCTCAACGCCGTCGCCGTCTTCTACGCGACGCGCTTCAGGACCTCGGACTCCCTCAAGCTCTCCCTGGACGGCATCCAGGGCTCCTGGGACCCGCGGGAGACCGGGCAGGCGGCGCTCGCCAGCACGTTCGACCACGCCTTGCGGCTCCGCGACACCCTTCGTGAGTTTACCCCTTCCCCCCCTCTCTCTCGCGTTGCGAGCGGCAATATTGTCGTATCCGTCCTCTGACGAACTTGGATTCGCAGACCGCACTATTGCTGCCGGCACAGACAATATCGATATTCGTCTCAAGGGCCTCGTCGTCGATCCTGAGATGAAGGTGCTCAACCGGCGACAGCCTAGCAAGAAGTCGGCCAAGGGAAAATAGGTCATCTCAGTCATCTGGGGATTTCTTGGGATGGTATTCTCCTTCCTGTCGTTGTGGACTGTATGAGTTATGACGGCGCGACTTCCTTCATCGCCTTGTTTCAACTACAACTCGGGCTTGTCTATTTCCTTGTTTCATTATGCTTGCTCTTTCTCAGATACCCGGTCTTTTCTCTTATCTTTATCCACGCAACTCACTCCCTTCCTATCTAGTGACATACTTCTTGATCGCAAGCATCGGAAGGAAAAATGTAACGATGCCGGTTATTGTGATTCTTCCACGCCTCGTCATTGACTGAATCTTGATCACGCTCGTCAATACCTTGCTTCCCTTGGTGCTCTGTGTCCTGAGGTCGGGACTCGTAGTCTGCATTCCTGCATGGCCGCAAGAGTCGACCTGGGACATCGCGACACATCTACTACTAGCGATATGCAGCCTTCAGTCGTCTTCGACCGTAGTAGCAATGGAACAGGCCAGGCCAAATGCACAACAGCTGCAAGGTTAAGAATGGTCTCACAGTGGTGGTTGGTATGGCAGAGGTCAAACCCCTGGGCGGCTTTGACACGGGTATATTCAGTAAACGGAAGAATGAGAAGAGGAGAAGAAGAAGAAGAAGTTGATGCAACTGCGGAGGAATTCGAAAGCAACCTTATCAGTACCAATGAAGACATTCCGGAATGAGGATTATGCTTTCCACGTTCCGGCAGAAAAGGTTGAAACTTCCCTTGGCAGCTGGTAACAAACCTCCAGGCTTGCACCCATCTAGCAATGCAGACAGACACCTATTGTTCACGGGCAGTCGCGGCATATCCAGAACCGCTCTCGTCAACATATCCATATCCGTCAACCAGCCGTTGCCACATATTCTTGGCGTGGCCCATCCCAGGGGAGGTGTGGCAGACACCTTTTGTTCCGGACGGCGTCGCCCTCTAACCCCATGTGCTGATTACGGTGCTTTCAGCTTCATCGTATGTGCGCGCGCACGAGTGTGCCTTCGTGGGTTGGTAGAAGCTCGCCCGAAGAAGAAGAACTACCGTGGAAAACAGAAACTTGCATATCCGATACGAACAAAACTATTGCCTGCGAATGATTCATCATCCATCGTGCACTGATAAGACGATCCCACCTCTCACCAACACCCAAATCCTCGGGAACAAGGCCGACCCTGGTCACCCAAAACCCAGTCTTGGAGATTCCGGGTGCACATCAGCCAAGTCCGGCCTATGGGCCCGTATCTATGGATCCCCTCCCTCCCCCTTTTGCGCGGGAAACCTGCGTCAATTGGCCGAGGAGAACCTAGGTATCACCAGAGCTCCTCGTCCTTGCCCTCGGTACCAGTCGCAGCTTATCGGTCACCGCGAATCCCTGAGCTGTAGATAAACGACGCTTCCAACATCGGCTCGCAAGCTGAGGCCGCATCATTGAAGCAGTAATCTCACATCGGCCTCGTTCTCTCTCTATCTCTCTCTCTCTCTCTCACCATGGCGCAAGCGGTCCACCCCTACCAGAAGCTCGACATCGACGAACGAGTGAAGCGGGTCCTCCTCAAGACACCTCTCATCGATGGCCATAATGACCTGCCCCAGCAACCGCGGGCGTGCTTCCACGGGAAGATCCACAACAACCCCAAATTCGACTTCGCCGGCGGCTTCGAGAGGGGCATGACGGACATCCCCCGGCTGAGGGAAGGTGAGTGCCGGCTGCGCCGTTTGGTTGTCGTCTCCGGCCAGGACCACTTACACATGACCGCTCCGAAGGTGCCGTCGGCGGCCAGTTCTGGTCCGTCTGCGTCCCCTGTCTCAGGTCCGCAGAGAACTTCTCCGCCCCCGAGTACTCGGACATGGCGCGCGACGCCATTGAGCAGATCGACCTGACGCTGCGTCTGATTGAGTCTTACCCGGAGACGTTCGAGTTGGTGAACGGCCCGGGTGATGTGAAGGGGATCTATGAGTCCGGCAGGATTGCTTGCTCTATTGGCATCGAGGGGTGCGTATTCGACACCTAAGCATACAGGCTGCGTGGGTCCAAAAGACTGACATGAGGTGCAGGCTGCATATGGCTAGTAACAGTATTGGCATCATCAGAGCCTTTTATCGTCTGGGAGTAAGATATGTAAGTCAAGCACACAGACCTCTTTCTGAGGCTCGCAGAAACCATGACGCTGACTCCACAAGTGTACACTCACTCATGTATGCAACAACGCCTTCGCCGATAGCTCAACTTCGAAAATCGGACCGGTCCACGGCGGGCTCTCCAAACTGGGCCGCTCGGCAGTGGTCGAAATGAACAGACTAGGTAGGCGTGCACTCCCCGTTCCCCCTCCTCCTCCCCCCCTTCCGGGCACCCCCCGTCTGACCACGCAATGCGCAGGGATGATAGTGGACATCTCCCACGTGTCGGAGGACTGCGCGAAGCAGGTGCTCGAGCTCTCGCGCGCGCCCATCATGTTCTCCCACTCCAACGTCAAGGGCGTCTTCGACTGCCCCCGCAACGTGCCGGACCACATCCTCGACATGGTCCCCGCCAACGGCGGCATCGTGATGGTGACGTTCGTCCCGGAACACGTCGCCGCGCGGAGGCGGGACGCCAGGATGGACATGGTCCTCGACCACCTGTTCTACGTCGCCGAGCGCGTCGGCTGGGACCACGTCGGCCTCGGCTCCGACTTTGACGGCATCGCCTCCGTCATCCCCGGCCTGGAGGACGTCAAGTGCTACCCGAGCCTGCTGAAGGCCATCCTCGACCGCGGCGCGACGGAGGAGCAGCTCGCCAAGGTCGCCGGCGAGAACATCTTGCGGGTCTGGCGCGGCGTCGAGAAGGTCAGGGACGAGATGAAGGCCGAGGGGGTCCTGCCGGTCGAGGACGTCTGGGAAGATCGGACTTGGTGGAGGTACGACGGGTACTACCAGATGCCCGACCCCGATCCCGAGGACAAGTTGGGCTTGGACTGGTACGGTGTTCCGCCTCCGGATGAGGGCTTGTATCGCGAAGACAAGAAGTCATAGATGACTGCCTATCTATCCCACTGAACATGAAAATCTAAGCTCATCTTCTTCGCCTCGTGCAAGGTTAGAATCTTATACGGAAATCGGGTAAATCCCATGCTTTCTCTTTTCTCCTTTTGTGTCACGCTTGCTTCCACGGGGCTGAGCTTACTGCTGAGCACGACTCCCCCCCCTCTCATCGCCCCCATTTCCTGTTTGGCGATCTTCATAGAGTATGAACTAGCGTGACACACCCACCGACAGCGATCAATATCGGAAACACGGCTCACTGCGACGGTGTGCGCGGGGGGCAGTAAGCGAAGACCGCGGACGACTTACAGCGATGACAAGGGTTTTCCGCGGAATGCGAACAGGATGCCCCAGATAAACCAGCAGCTCTTATCTATCGCATCGTGGAGCTACCCAGGACCTACAAACACCAATTGTGGGTCTGGCACTTACACGCCGATGGTCATATAGTCACTTCCTGTCCAATGCCGGCTGGTTGTTCGCATCGCAACCCCTTTTCGCCCTTCTCCAGGAACGCATCGGACACAAGCATGGAGACGGACACGACGAAGAAGGAAGAGGCCGTGGCCTCGGGGCCCTCCAAAGCCCTCGACCTCCTCGACACCGCCGAGGGCGAGGTCATCGACGCGGGGGAGAGCGCGGCCCTGTTGAGACGGCTCGACCTCAGGCTCATGCCGCTGCTCTGCATCACCTACGCGCTGCAGTCCATCGACCGGACCACCCTGGGCTACGCCGCCGTCTTCGGCGTCCGCGAGGACCTCGGCCTCACCGGCTCCGAGTACTCCTGGGCGGGCGCCCTGCTGTACGTGGGCTACCTGTTCTGGGAGTTCCCGACCAACGTCCTGCTGCAGAAGCTGCCCATCAACCGCTTCATGTCCGCGACCGTCGTCGTGTGGGGCGCCGTGCTCATGTGCCACGCCGCGTCGCGCAACTTCGCCGGCCTCGCAGCGACGAGGACGTTCCTCGGCGCCTTCGAGGCCTCCATCAACCCCGGCACGATGCTGCTGTTCTCCATGTACTACTCGAGGAGGGAGCAGCCCGTGCGCATGGGCATCTGGATCGGGTCCGCGGGCCTGGGGTACGTCACCGCGGGCCTCGTGACCTTCGGCATCGGCCACATCCGGGGGTCCATCGCGAGCTGGCGGCTCCTGTTTCTGTTCTGGGGCGCGGTCACGGTGGCATGGGGAGCCCTCATGCTGGTCCTGCTGCCTGGGTCGCCGCTCACGACGACGTTCTTGTCGGAGAGGGAGAGGGCAATGGTCATCGACCGCGTCAAGGCCAACGGCACGGGGGTCGAGAACAAGACCTTCAAGTGGCCCCAGTTCAGGGAGGCCATGACGGACTTGAAGACTTGGTTGCTGTTTCTGTTCGCTGTTGCGAGTAACAGTCCCAACGGTGGGCTGACGACGGTTCGTTTACTTGCCGGTCTTCCAAGACTTTGGGTGCTGATACTTTCTATAGTTCCAAGGTCTCGTAATTAAGGGAATGGGCTTCTCGCCTCTCGAAACCACCCTCATTCAAATGCCCTCGGGAGGTGTTCAGCTCATTCTCTGTCCCTTGGCATGGTAAGCGCGCTTCTCACTCCTGCATCGTCCGAACCACGCTCACACGATGCAGTTACTTTGCTTCGTACTATCCCAACGCCCGCATAGCCATCATGCTCGTGTGCCTCGCCCCTTTCCTTGCTGGAATCCTCGGTCTCTGGCTGATCGACCAGTCCAACCCCTACCGCCGTCTCGCCTGCCTCTGGATCTCGTTCGCCTACACCGCCACCTGGACGCTGTCCATGTCCGTCGCCACGGCCAACACGGCCGGGCACACGAAGAAGATCACGACGAACGCCATTCTCCTCATCGGGTACTGCCTCGGCAACTTCGTCGGCCCCTTCTTCTTCAAGGCGGAGCAGGCTCCGAGGTATCCCTTGGGCGTGGCGATGATGATCTTCTGTATCGGCGTGCAGATTGCGTGCTTGTGCGGCATCTGGGTTCTCCTATGGTTCCGCAACCGATCGAGAAAGTCGGAACATGCGGCTTCTCAGGAGAACGAGAACCAAGCGTACGAGCGAGGTCTTCGGGACGAGACGGACTTGCAGAATAAATACTTCAAGGTAAGAAATCACCATTTTCTCGTATGATGGGTTATATGACTAACCCCTCGCAGTACGTTTACTAGGTCGTAAATGTCAAAATGGAATAGGAACAAGGAGGGTCCTCGTAGATATTTGGACTATTCACACGGGCTTATACTTCCTTCACCTGGTGGTATAAATAGACGTGATACACTGTCTTGAGAAACTCGCTTGTTAAGAGAGTAAACGCCTGTACTTTTTGTGTTTATATGACGATCAGCAGCCTGTAATATCAATGAGGCTCAACTGTATGTATCTAAAGAGAAAAGATGGTTCATGAACTCTTTGTGGTTTAGCCGAAAGTTCCTCTTGATGGCCTTGGGTGCAGATGCCCTGAGACCACGGACAAAGGGCCAGGCTTCAGTCTGGAATTCCACCGCAAGTTGTCCTTGACCAGTCTGCGGTTGAGCGCAGCACTCTTCGATGCCGTCATCTCGAAGAGAAATGATCTGGGATCTGACATTCTTGTATTAGGCTCGTCTGCCATGCTCGCCGGTATCTTTCTTGATCTTCTTCGTTTCGCGTTCGTCGTCGTTGTCAGACTTGGCGTCTCGCTTCCTAGCCTCCTTGGCCTTCTTCTCAGCACCGAGCTCCTGGATCTTCTTGGTCTCCTGTTCGATCTAATTAGCCTCCTCCTTGAGCTTCGTGGTCTTTCTCACTTTGTCCTCTGAATGTCTCCATCTATGGATGACCGTCAAGCAGTAGGAAACGACTTACAAGAAAGTATCACTGTGCTCTCTTCTGCCGTGGCTGTGCCGAACATGATCAGCTGCCGAGAGGATTTATGGCGTGTTTTGGATGTACGTAAATGTTTATTGTGAAGCTGCAAGAAATCAACGAAAAGTGTACGAAGATGAAGTTTCATAGATGGAAAAGTCCGGGGGGGGGGGGGGAGGGAGGGGTCGAATTGGAGGAAGTCGCCAGTGAGGAAGGCGCCGTAGTAGATCTCATTGCTCTTTCCCCTGGCTGGAACATCGCAGCGAAAAGCAGGAAGAGCAGGTCAAATCACGATGGTGGAAAGTACATTCGCAGTTTCCCATTCCTACCTGTACCTAACTACCCACAACCAGGCCGGAGTTGCATAGAGCTAGTCCGCTATCGCCAGAATCTCACTGCTTCTCTTTCCCAAAGTCATCAAAAATTATTACAATGGCATCCGATCAGCTCTCAGTGGATCCTGCGGACTGAGAGGTTATGATCAGGTTGGCGGACTTCAAGCTTCTCACCGACGCCTACGCAAAGTCGATCTTGAACTCGTTGTGGAAGCAATTAATGCCGTTGCAGTTCGCCAGCGATAACAGCCTTAGAGATTCCGACAACAGCATTGACGAACCATCTCCCCTCCACTCAGTAATCCCATCCGTAGTAGCGATAGGCCCATCCCACGGAGGCCACATCTAAGATGATTTTGGAAGCGACTTGTCTACGCAGAGTTAACTCACAAATAACGGGCAATCTCGAAGCGACGACAGTTCAACGTGGTGCTAACCGAACGCTCAGCTTGCTCTTCAACTGTGACTTGGCCGACGAGACCGTTGGCCATGAAAACTGGACTTCTCTCGGCCTGACCGGGCTGTTTAGTAACGATAAAACGTCCGGTCAGACGGTACATGTTGTAGGATACCGACAGATTGCGCGATTCCAGTCCTCCAAGGTATACGAGCGGACAGAACCCTCGGCATCTAGACTCTGCTTGAACCGATGCTCATATCAGCACTAGGTAGGGTCGTGCTCTTCGGTTAAAATCCGGTAGACCAACGGCTGCGTAGTACGACCCTTCACTTCCTGGATATCCAGACATATTCTGTGGTCGCGGTGCCTGGTTTTGTCTGGTCTCGGCCCCACTCTGGTCAATTCTGAGTCGACACCATCGTTAAGTCTTAACCTCGAAGCGACCTTTGGCTTCGTTCCATGCTTGGATTCACCCGGTCGGAATACAGCTGGCTGGCGCAGGCTCTGTGTGACCCACAAAGTCGACAAGGTATGTAGGCGACGGTCGTGGAAATGACCCTGCTAGCGTTTGGTGACTTTAAGGGACACCTTGGATCTGGTCGTGATGGCGTTGCTTGTGGACATGTCGCTTGTGGTGGTGTTGGTTGTGGAGGCATACCTTTCAAGTAGCTCGTTGATCCCAGGTCGGTGTGTGCTCGGTGAGTCGGGCCAGTTTGCTCAGGGTGACTATGCTGTTTACCTGCAATCCTCCGCGTAGTTGCATAACAGAATGCAAGCCCTCTGGGATGGACACCGCCTTCAACTCTGTTCCTCGTGTCCACCACTTGGGCGGGCCCATGGACCGCCAGAAAAAGGTGGAACCAAGAGTTGCCAGTGAGCCAATGAGTGTCGCAGTCATGCTCATCAGTGGATTGCGTTAGGTAACACCGCCGGAATTCAACCCAGACAACCCGGTGGCTTTCCGTGGACCAGCAAGTTGGTTGGTCCATTTTCCTGCCTTACCCTGCGGTACCCGCACGGTTCAATGTACACCCGCCACCGAAATGACTCAGACCCTCACGCGTTCTGCCGTCTGGCTGATCCGACGCTCTGGACACCGCCCTCCAAAAGGCTATAAATTCTCCGTCGCCCGCCGTCCTTTGCTTGTTTTCTCTCTTTCTTCTTTAGCTCTCTTTGCCTTTTGGCTTAGATCAAGTGTAGTATCTGTTCTTTTCAGTTTAATCTCTGAAAGGTCTCTAAGGAGACCAATCGTGATTATTCCTATTTTTGGTCTTAGGGAGGAACCCTCTGTGCTTGCACACGATTCCTCCCACAGTGTCCCTGGTATTACACTGCCTCCAGGTGACGCGAACTACTTTTTTCATTGTGTTCTCTGGCTTGCCCAGGGTCATGGCGAAGAAAATTGGTGACTAAGGTAAGTAATTAGGCTTAAATGTTGGTACATGGTATTGTGGTCCGTTATCTTTGAGCCGCCATTCCACCTGTTTGCCCTTTGCCCTACCTAGTCAGGACTTCACGTGATCCTCCTTGAAGCTCGAATGGACCCACCAAAGTCAAGTCACACGCAGTGGGGTTGCTGCTCCTGCAGGAATCGTACGGAAGTGCTCACTGTATATTATTCTGGGGCTGCAAGCTAGATAAGAACAGTGCTAATGAATTTGAGATATTGCCGAACTGGTCATGTTGCCTAGCTTGGTGCATTACTTAGGGCAAAGGGGGATTGGGAGAGTTGTTTTTAGACATGTACGGTCGCTGCATCAGCACATTGACCGCTGAGAGGGAAACGCCGTCGGTTCAATGAGATGCAGCCATTTGATCGATGGTTGATGTTTTGCAAGTATTGCGCAACGTCCTGCTGCCGATGTTTGACTGGCAGGTAGTAGGTAGACTGGCTAATGTCTGTAGCACGCAGCGATAAATCTTTGCGCTAATGGGTCCTTTGGATACTTGATTGATATCGAGTTATCATTAGAACCACCTAGGCCACCTACGCTCCAAGTACCCTCAAGTTTAAGGCGAATGTGGCTGGAATAAGACATGTTGTGTGGTTGGCGAAACAAACAGCACGTGGCCTACTACGAAGGGTCTGTTTGACCGTTGGACCTCCTTCCCAACAGGTAACAGTCTATTGCGATATAGTGGTGATGAACAATAGGTCTGGTATTCAACAGAGACTGAATCTTGGAGAACTATTCTCCTGCGATTCCTGAGGCTATCGCCAGCTGAATAGTCCCCGCTCCCTGAGACACTTTGCTAACCTCAATAGTTGTGTTGCCGGTTACAGCCAGGGCCTTGCAGGTGGCTGGCACTGTCTCGTGGCACAACATCACCTCAAATATTCCTCACAGTGCAGTAGCTAAATTTTTCTCCCCTCGATCACTTAGATCACCCGCAAACATACGCAACTTACGGTCTTTCATTGGCAAGGATGCAAGAGACATCGGAAAGCGACGTCATAAAAGACCTCCACGCCGACCTGGCTCGGAAATACAAGAGACACGGCGCCACTCTTGAACGCCTGTGGAGGGGCTTCGATCAGAAGCAACGAGAAAAATGCGTCAAGGCTGGGATGATGGACGGTGTTCTACTGAAGCATTCTCGGGACATTTCTTTGGGCAACGTGTACAAGATTGTCCCCGACTGGAACTTACGCGACCTTACCGAGAACCCTGAGCATCTCTTGAGCATGCTGGAACACCGCGCCAAAAGCACGCTCATGGAACAATACTGTACAGGCCCTAACGGTGGGCAGGGTGACTACGCCATCATCGAAGAAAGTGTGCGCACCCGAAACCTTCGCCACGTCGAAGCCTTCAAGGACTGCTGGACGTTTTTCGTGGACGACAACAAGAACTACGGCAACTCGATCAGAATTCTCTCGGATCACAAAGAGGTTCTCCGTGATTTTGCCGCGGCCATACAGGCAAATCTCTGCATCCCCCAAGCCACGGGGGAGTTGGTCCTGCATCGGCAAGTCAACATCTTGCAGTCGCTGAACATCCTCGTCGAAGACATCCTGGAGCAGGGCTCCAAGGAGCGGGGCCGGAAACAGCTTCCGAAGAAACCCGATGAGTCGGCATCGGGCGCGCTCTCCAAACTCAGCATTCGGGACTCACCCGTCAAGCTTTCCCTGTCTGATCTGGTCGCCAACGCTCGCGACCAGGCGGCATCGTGCATGGAACACCTCCATCTGTACTCGGAGCCGGTGGTCCTTGCCCATGACGTCAATGTTTGGTTCTTTAGCCGGCCGGAGCTTCTTCCCGACGAAAAGGGACGCCGGATGGGTGTTCACACTGACAAGTATATCAGTGCTGCTGTTTTCGATATACTCCACAACGCCGTCAAAGAAGCCGCCATTTGGGACTACATCCACCAGCTTTTGGCCCGCCTCGGAGCCCTGAACAACGACAAAGCGCACCGAACCATTCTCTTGCAGGAGATATCGAACGTCTGTCAGCTCGCGTACGCCTCTGCCCAGGGCCTATTCAAACGCCACATTCAATCCAGGACTGGAGCAAAGTGGTACAGGCGTGTATCCAACGCCTACGACAGCGCCGGCAACGCGCGTGTGACGCTCAAAGGCAACCCCGGCGACTTGACGAGAAGCGACCCGCAGCTCCATTATGTCCTCCGTCTTTGCCATCCGGACACCACTGCTTCCAAGGCCGTCGAGTGGCTGAAGAAGCTGACGGATCTCCAGCAAGCTCACCCGTCAGAGCGAGAGAGATTGGATGAGGGCGAGTTCGAGTCTCTATGTAACCTGGCCGTCACGGTCGCGTTCATCCAGGATTTATCCGGGACAGTGACGCTGCCTGCCCCTTCCCGCAAAAAGGGAATTTTGTTCGTTTCTAGATCTCAAGAACTGGGGGCGGAATTGAGCAATGTCAAGACCGATCTCGATCTCCGCGACTTTGCAGCCCCGATCGACACCCTTCTGGAGCCGGGAATGACAGAGGGCGCCCTGAAGGCCCTCGACCAGTTCGTCGTCGATAAGGCTGGCGCGAAGCTCGGCTTCTTGTACCAAGATCTCGTTGACGAATGCTTCTCTGATCTTCAGAACCAGTATGATCAGTACAAGGCCAAGATCGAGGCGGGTCAGAAGGAGTGGACGCCGCTCCCGGTCCCAGCCCCCGAGCCACGCGAGACCTTGATTCAACAGCGCAAACAAAAGGAAAAAACCCGGCCGTCTCACCCGTCCACATACGACATCAGCTCTCAAGCCGAACCTGCGGTGGAGGACGCCGCCAAGCCTCAGACGTTCAAGGTCAGCGCTGGGACCGCCGTCGTCTTTGGAGCCTTCTTCGACAAGTCGGAGTCTCGGGGGGCGGTGAGCTGGGCCGCCTTCGAGGGCGCCATGGCAGAACTCGGGTTTTCCGTCCTGCCCAAGTACGGCTCCGTCTTCACTTTCCTGCCTCCTGAAACAATGTCCGTGAAGAGACCGTTTACCGTCCACCGACCCCACAAGTCTGATATCGAGGGTTACGTGAGGCTTATCTATGCGAGGAGGCTCACTAGGGTGTACGGGTGGGATGAAAAGACATTCGCGGCCGCCTGATGCGAAGCTGGTAGACCAGTGCTGTGGGGGCAGTACTTAAATATTGGGATTGGCTTATTCAACGTCGGATGCTAACCTGTAATTAACGCCCAAATGTCATGGGAGTTTATGGAGCAGTGCAAAGTAATTAGTAGATGATGACGATCAAGCAATTAAGAAACCGGAAACACCTTAATATCCGCTGCGACGCGGACTGCCAGCCGGGAACCGCGTCGACGTTGAGTTAACAAAGTATCCAAGCCGGCCGCGTCCCCGATAAGGGGCCAATGACTTTTCGAAGCCATACACCATATCACTGGCGTTCTGCGCGAGACTGCTTCTCGGATACCATGCATCATGCATGGGCGAATATCCTTTCTATCTAACGGGGTATTCCACAGCAGGTTTTCGGTTGTACTAGGTAACTCGGCGGCTGAGAATTTTCTCAATTCCATACGACTGCCTTTCATCATCGTCACCATCCGCCATTACTGACCCTGGCTTTGGCGGGTGTCGCCCAAACGGGCCAATGCCGTCTGGGGCTGCTTCCGGCTGTGCAATCGGCACCGCTGGATGGACTCTCCAGGTTGGGGGAAAGTTGAGTCGGTAAGCAAGCCGGGCTCCGTCCATATTAACGGCCACGGCAGATTGGAGGCTGGAGTCCTCGGCTTTGCTTGCGCAGGCCCGCAATTTTTCGGGCCTGACATATATATCTGGATGCGGGCGAGCGGCTTTGGTCTAGGCCACCTCCGCCCCGAATGTGGCGGACGTAAGGGGGGCTCTTCGACGGGGGACACGTTCTACAGCGTGCTGATGACGTGCCTGCTTGTTCGTCATGCTCGAGGCCTTGCAAGGGAACCGGCAAGCAGCGCTGATACGCCCCCAGCTACGACAACAACATCCTCGACCATTGCGACAGGCGGGCCACGGCGGGATGGCGCGAACCTCCGGTCGAGGCCATCACCTCCGACTTCCAGCGGCTGACGCTACAGTCGTGGAGCCACAACGGGGACCACCTCAGGGAGAGACGGCGGGGCGGACGCCGTGGTGCTGCCGGGGGGGGGGGGGGGGGGGGGGGGGGGACAGAGCCGCCCCCCACCCGAAACAGATCTCCCCATCCCGCCCGAGCAGGTCAAGCGGGCATCACCGGCTCATCGAGGGATGGAGGGCCCGGCTCAGGCCGCTACTCGAGGAGCAGACGCGGAAGGGGGGTGGACGACAGAGAGCATCTCAGGTCCCTCGGGCTGCGGATCCAGTCCCACGTACCTCTCCATGGCAGCTGAGCCTGGAGTATCCCCTGTAAAGGGCACAACTTATCGTTCTGCCTGTGAGATTTTGGACCTCTAAGAATCAGTGTGCTCTCATTTGTTACCAATCTTCTAAACTGCCAGACTGCTATGCAACGATGCCGCACGGTCTTCTGTTAATCACCCCACCCGTGCGTCTGCGGATCCCGACCAGGTCTTGAGCTGCCCGGCATCGCGCGTGCCACGCGTCGAGCTTGCGGACTCTTTGTCGGTGGCGCTCAAATCGCAGGAACAGAACTCGCCGAGGCCGACGTCCCCTTACAGACTTGGCACATAAAACTTTGGCGGCGACCTCTCGCGCGCTCTTGGGCCCAGGGGGGTACCACCCAATTACAGGTCGTCGCCAGCCAAGCCAATCACATCTCCAGGCCGTACCAAGCAAAAGATTTCGGCACCGAGACGCTTTCCAATGGGGATGGTCCTCAATCCCCTCGGCCCGCAAGCATGGCCCCGATCGGACCTCGTGGCCGGCAGGCAGACTGACCGTAGAGAAGGGGGTTTACGCAGGCACGTAGGTGACCCTCGACCGCACTATCGATGCAACGGGACCGGAGCGTTCGCCAAGCGTAGGAATGAATCAAGTCCGCCGGCCTCCCCAGACCCTGGTTGATCGACTCAGCCTTGCGAGGGCGACGCGGCAAGACTCGTCAGCGGGACCGGTTGATGGGACACGCATTCTTCACGGCACCCAAGTTCCGACAGCGGAGGGACGCGAAAGTTGGCTAGCCGGCTTTCATGGCGCGCGCGTCGGGAGTGTGGGGAATGGCATTGCAATGTTGATCTGCGCCTGGAATGCTTCCGGGCTCCGCGCTCATGGTACACTACCACAACCCTCGCCCCCTCTGGAAAACAGTGACCCATCGGGGAGAGGCAAAAAAACATAAAAATGCGAAGGGTCTTCCCTTGTTCCTATCCACTTTTGCGGAGCGAGTTGAGGACCCTGAAATGCGGCATCGCGTTGAAAGACTCGTATCTATCGGGCGTCGAGTTAGCTTCGGGGCTCAAGAGAGGGAGCCTCATTAAAGGAGTCAACACTCCACGTTGCGTCACATCTGCCAGATTCGGGCGTGTCAAGCGCCAGCCGGCAGGATCGTGGCCTGATGGTAGTAGGGTGAGATGACGGGCATGACGTTTGATTGACACCGAACGAGCAAAAAGAGACAAGCGAGTGCGTGGTAGGGACAAAGTGGTCGGAAAAGTCTACAATGTCGAGATTGACGCTAGAAGAACGTAGTCAACGAGGCCCAACCGTACTGGCCGGTCCAAAAGCAGACTAAGTGGAGCGAAAGCAGACTACCAGACGGTTGAAGGGGGGGCGTGGCCATGCTGCGGATGGCCGGGAGCGTCGGAGTGTTTCTCGGGCTCTCGGATGGCGCCGATCGACAGTCAGTCGGCGAGAGCACGTTGCCGAATGGCGAGATCTAAAGGGGGGAGGAGGCTCGATGGTGAATTTTCTTGGAAATGGTGTGGATGAGATGATGCGTGGGACTGGGGATGGGAGGCGCGGCCGAGTCATTTTTACCCAGAAAAAAACTTGTCCCGTAGGCAGGTGTCCTTCGTGTGCAACGTTCGACGCGGAATATAGAATAGATGGCAAAGGTCATGGGCCTCGTCGTATACCTATTACTCTGTTAGCGGGGGACTGTGCAATCCTGGGCTACCTTGTTGGCAATCCAAACCTTATGTCCGGATCGGCGAACGGAGCTAGGCGTTGCACACAAGGCCCACGGGCGGGAAGTCGCGTATACGATTGCCCATTGTCGATCGCGGGCCGGCTTTGTTGGTACTTTCGTATTTTGTCGTGATTGGAAGAGGAAACCAGAGGTTGGTCTCTTTAGTGTATGGTGCTAAAGGTGGAAAGTGGATGGAAGCCGACATTGAACGAGGTGTTCCGGGGACTCGGCGGTTTGGTGTCGTCCGCGCTCTCTCGGACTCGGTGGCAGAGCTGCTCAGCACACTAATGACCGGTGGGCAGGCAAAAGAAGAAAGCAAGCAGGGAAAGCCCGTGGAAAAAGGAGGCATTGGCGCAGGGACTGAGCAACAAACGAGATGGGGGGAAAGGGCCACAACAGCAATTAATCGGGTTCCGCTGAGGTTTTCTTTCGCCGTCGTTACATCGTCGGCGGGTTAAGACGATATGGTAAGTAGTCATCGGCACATTGTCCAATGTCCGGTGTCACAATACGTAAAAAGTGCTCGTGTATATGTGTCGCGGTAGTCCAAGAAGAAAGTGTTTTGATATTACGAGCCCCGTTTGCAGAGTGAGTGGTCGAACGGGATGAGTGACTGGAACCGGGCGCTTTTGTCTCTCATCACGTCATCGGGTATGCCGCTGCCGACATTGGACGGAAAACTCACGACGGGACGAAATGGATTGGACGAAACGGGAGATGGATGGATGCACAAAACGTGTATTTCAGACGTGGCAGGAACTGCTGCTAATAAACACATGTCAGAATTGTCAGACGGAAGTTGTCAGACGGAAGGTGACGACTTGCGCGCAGCTGCCCTCCCCTCCCCCAATCATTGATAGGTAGGTGCCTGCCTGCCTACCTACTTACTTGATGGCGGATGCGCAGGAAGGAGCGATTAGTCAATTATGCACTCAGTCAGTCAATCAATCAGCCAGCCTGCCTCATGCAGGCAGGACCACAGCTGGAACGAGACACCCCGCTCCTCCCCGTCAGCCCGGTTGCCTTGAATGTATACAAAAAAAAAAGGATCGCAGAGTATCTAAGTCAGGTAGGTACATGGCATTAACTGCGTTGCTTCCGACGTTGCCTCGCAGACCATGACAGGAAGGAGCCTCTCGCTCTCTCCTGTTCCAGAGGCAGAAGGAAGGAACAGTTCGGCAACTTGCAGACAACTCTGGACTTGCTTTAAACAGCTGCCCTCCAATCAATCATTGCACGGTGATCGACGGGCTCTGGGCACCGTGTTACTTCAGCTTTCTTTTCTCCCTTCCCTTATGACGGGTGGCGGATGCGATGCAGGCTGACGCCAGCGCCAACGAGCCGATTGCTTGGGTCCAATCAGCTAAGAGATCTTGTGCCAGGGTACAAACGGGTTGTGGTTGTTGTTGGCATTGACGTCTAGATTGAGGAGAACGTCGAGCACAGTTATGTTACCGCGGGCAATTAGGAAAGGGACGAGCAAAGAAAAGCAAGTCAGACGTTATAAACCTACATACCGGTTGCATTGTACCGCAATAACCTACCGGTATACTACCTAATCTGCTTCACAATACATTATACCTTACCTAAACTACTATCTGGCCTGTACGTAAGTGTCAACCAAATAGCAACACCGCCACCTACCCACCGGGTGTGGAGATTCGAACAAATAGACCCCATCTCCGCACGCAGCACGCGCCCCATGCGTCCATCTCCTGCATTTAGAGTGTAGTGCAGTGCAGTGCAGTGCAGCTAGCAGCGGCAACCCGGCAGTCTGACCATTGCGTTGCGACGGTACGCGACACTGGACGCTGGCAGGACCCCGTGTTTCCGAGTTCTTGGGGTGGTCGGGGCCCAATCGCAGGCGCTGCGGCGACCTCGAGCTGGGCCAGCGTCACACTGAGGGACTCGGCTTCTGGAGTCGGGAGTCTGGAACATGCAGGCTTAAGGAGGGGAGGGGAGGGAAGAATTGCCCGAAGGGTCTCTTCGCCGCAATGGTCGTCGTCGTGGCCCCGAGCCAGATTGATTCTCGCCTCAGTGCACTACACATCGACGACCGGTGCAATACATACAGACACACAATGCAGACTTTCCCCGCCGCAGCAATGGAACCTGGGAGGCATCATGTGATTCCTTTGCAGGCACTCACTCGTATAGTGAATTACGTGTAATGAGGAACATCGGCAGCAGGCCCATCGCAATTGCATGGTATGGCATTGCCGGGTGCCCTGCCCCAGCGCCGGGAGTTGAGCTGAGCCCCCATGCTTCTGTGCCAGACTAACACCAATACAGCCTCAGGTGGATGAGGGCCTCAGTCCTGAGTCCTGAAAGTCCTGCGGTGAGATTGAGCTGGCGGCTTTGGATTCTGCCTGCCTGCCGATCCAAATCGTCGTTCCTCGCTCATCACCTGCAGCCTCCGCTCCCCCCCTTTTTTTTCGCCTCCAACGTCTTCCACGGCGAGGTATTGTGACCTATTCCCATTCTTTTACAAAGGTAGGTAGGTAGGTAGTAGACACTATACAATGCACTACTGTGTAGCACGTGTAGGCAGTAGGTATATAGGTAGGTACATACCTAGGTAGGTACGGAGGGTCCGGATTGTGGTACGTCTTTGGGGGTCTCGAGACCCCTCTCGCGTCTCTCCACGTCTCATGGTCCCCACTCTGCATCCAGAAACGTCATCCCTACATAGTAAGTCGGGCCATCCCCTAAATATTCCACGCTAAGGCTGAGCTGCCTCCGGATGTGTGGGTATTGGAGAGAGGTACATCGATACTCTAGACGATACGTACTTTCAAGGGGGGCGGACGAAGTGGGGCACGTACAGTGTCTGAATCGGACGAGGGATCGGAGATGCCGCCCATATTCACCGTGTCTATACATTTGTTCCTACCTCGATGCTACAAACAAATAAGGGGGTACAAAAGAAGAAGAACAAAAAGAAGAATAACAGCAACAAGACGGCATCCCGTAACGGTGAAGAAGGAAATGGAGGAAGAAGAGCAAGCCCGGCAAGGATGTCCCTTGCGGCGTGGAACATCTATCCACTTCCCATGTCCATCATCAGTGGTACCTACCGATGTACCTAGCTTGGTACTTTTCAGAGGGGGTTAAGAGAAGAAAAGAAAAAAAAAAGAGAAAAAAGAAAAAAATAGGTACCTGGCAATACGTGCCTTACTCCGTACCCCTTGTCCTAGTTAGGCCAGTCCCGGTGTCCCCTCTGGCCCTCATCCTCCTTCACCTCGCAACGTGCCTCACCAACTTACGTACGCCACGGTCAAGCATGACCCTCTCCTCCTCGGGTTGCTCCTCTTTATTACACATTACTGCCATTATCGCGTAACGGCTCCATTCCCTTTCTGTTTCTGCCATTAACCACCTCGGCCCAGCAAGCTTAGCACAGAAATAGTAGCAGCGACGACAGTAACAGCAAACGAACCTAAAGCAAAGCCTCATGCCAGGTAAATGACTAGCTCTCTCCTTCTCTCGATACACCCCTCTCTTCCCCTCTCGCCCGCCTTGTCTCTCATCCTCGGCTCCGTATCTATTGTCTCTCCATATTCTCTTCCCAGGGATCAGGTGTCTTGTAGTGAGTGCATTTTGCCTCGTACGGATGGATACTTTACACCATAGACCCCCGAGCATGTTCACGGCGGTCTAGGTTATACCTGTGCTTGTGCACGCCATTCCCGTTTGATCCCATACCCATCCCATATCTCATTCCATCTCATTCCCACCCGTCAAGGAACAAGGTCTCGGTCCCGCATTCGCCGTCTCTTGGAGCCTTGGTCCGCCGTTTGCTTGCCCTTTGTTCACATTCATAATACCCGCCACCCGCCCGCCCATTTCTCCTGCCAGAGAGCTCTGCCTTCTAGCCATTGCTGGGCTGGACTGAACTTGAACTTTTTCGTTTGTTTGCTTCCTCCCCACTGCCGCACAAGAAAAGAACAAGACCCCTGGTTTGGCTGTTGGCTGCGAGACCGCTCCTTCAGCTCCTTTCCACCCGCCTCTGCCCATCTACGCCTCTCTTGCTTGCGCGCGCCGCGGCTGAGGGTGACATACACACACGGCAGATCCAGTCAAGGGGCCAGACCGAGCAAGACTGAAAGACGGCTGTTCATGTTGCGTTGCCCAGCATGACGTCGAGTAAGCTGTCGGCTTCTCGCGCCTCGGTCAAATCCTCTTTTGGTCACTTCTCCTTCTCTTCTCAAACCAACCTCGTCGACCCCGTCTTGGCCAAGCCCCGCAGCAGCCAGAGGCATCATCACAGCGTATCCGAGCCCCTGCACGAACAGCAGCAACAGCATGAGCAGCGCCAAGACCAAGACCAACAACACGACCCTCAACCTGCGCTAGCAGACCCTGGTCGTCTCGACGTCAGCAGCAGTCACACGCACTCCCGCCCGCCGCCGCCTCCCGCATCCCCGAAACGATCACAGACCGACACTGTGGTCAAATCCCTCGCCACTGCTGCGAGACTCAACAGCCGAAACCTGACTTTGACCACTGAAGAGAAGGAGGACGACGAGAAGAAGCCCGTCGAGCCAGTGCTCGCTCCCTCCCGGCCCCTCAACAGCAGAAAGTCCCGGTCCTGGGGCAACCGTCTGTCTTCTCTGTTCCCCTCGCTCATAATCCAATCAACAGATCAACTCCCAGCTCAACCCCAGGCTGCCCAGCCGCAGCAACAGCTACCGATTCACCGCAAACCGCTGCCCGACCATCCTCCCGCCTCGCCCCCTTCCGACAGCCCACCCTCCTACGACACGACTGATAAATCTACCGTCCGCCCTGTGACGAGCTCGCTTCTTGGCCTTGGCATCGCTGCTCCGACTCTCGATTCCCTCGACCCTCCACCGCCTCCGCCTCCCTCAGATGCACCGCCTCTTGTGCCTGGAAAAATCGCCCACGCACCTACACATCCTCCGCCGATATCGTCCTATTCTGCCGTCCAGCACCCTCTGATCTCTCCTCCTCAACCTCCTTCACCTACTACACCAAGCATGATGGCCGCCCCTATGCCGCCGTCCGAGGCGCCTCCTCACGTGCCGGCGAAGCTGAGGAAGGACAAGGCCCTTCCGTTACCACAGACAAACCATGCCCCCCCCCGGGTCGTCTCTCAGCCCGAGACGGCGTCCCCCACGAAGCTGAGGAAGGAGGGCGTTGAGCCTAGAAAGCGAAGCAGCTCCTTCCTTGAGAACCGGGTATCGTCATTCCCCATGTTGGGTGTCCGCGCACCTTCGCCGGGTCCGGATGCGCGTGGCAGAAGTACTTCGGCGAACCCGCCTGGAGCCATGACCAATACGGGCGGCTCGCAGACCGCACCACGGAATCCTAGGTCCAACGAGAGCCAGAGCCCGACCCACGACGACAGGCGTGGACGGCTGCGCAGAAGCTGGCTGCCGGGTGGGGGAGGATCACGGTCGAACTCGCAAGACGTCACCGCGGCGAACAAGAACTTTCAGTCGTGGGTATTGTCGCCCGACACCCCTGGTGAATACAACACGTCGTTCCTGCTCAACGCGGAAAAGGTAAGCTTTTTCGGCTCATCGCGGTTGGTGCAACATCGGACGAGGTCTAACGCAACGTCAGGTCCCAGAACTGTGGAACGAGAACGGCAACGTCTACGTTTACCTTCAACCCAGAAGCAGCAACTCTGGGCCATCCTTCAAGGTCCCGGGCTTCTCCATCATCAACTCGGTCATCTTCAACGAGCTCATCCAGGCCGAAATGGCCTCGACCGGCAGGAGCAGGGCAAGGAGTTTCGGTGGCCGGGATAGCCTTTCGGTGGACGACGCGCGGGCCGGCGGCTCGCCCCCTTTGGAGGGTCAGGAGAGCCCTGGCGATCTCAAACTTTATCTCCCAGCGACGCCCCCGCAGTACACAGAGCCCGAGACCGGCCAGCTCGCCGCGCCGGGATCCCGCCTGCATGCCGACATCGACCGATTGATTTCCATTCGCAATCTGTTTGCCTTTTTGACCGGCCAGCCGCTGGTGGCCACCAGAGCGCACCCCACTACGTTCGCGGCATTCCTGCAGATCGCAAAGCTGCTCAAGGAATACGGCTTCACCAACGCAGATGGCTCTTCTTTCGGCGAGGCGGTCGATCTGAGCTTCGGCTTCTACATGGAACAACTGTCGCTTGCCGATGTCCGCCACAGCCGCGAGAAGACGCTCGAGTCTCTGATTCTCGGCGAGGCGATGAGGTCGATGGAGCTTTACAACGAGGCGTTCGCGCACGCCGTTGGCAAGTACACCGCCATCCTCGACCTGCGCTCGCCGCTCTTTGGGCAAATCTCTCACTACACCAGGCAACGCCTCGAGCGCGCACATCTGGACCTCGTGAACCGGCAGCACAACGTCAACAGCAGACTGGAGCAGTTTGAATTCCCATCGCTGTTTGCCGGCATCGCGAGCTCCACCTCGGATCCCGAGCTCAGAGCCATCCGCTTCAAGGTCTGGCAAAGGTCCTTCAACAAGATGAAGCAGTTCGTCCTGGGATACTACAAGGCCAACTTCGGTGCTTGGCCCCCGAAGGCCAGCAGCAAGAAGAACCCCTTCTCCGAGAGCGGTCTCAATCGCTTGGTGCTGAAGGCCCTCTACTCTGACATGTGCTCGCTCTACGACCTTACCGTGGACCGTGAAAACATCACCACCAGGGCAATGGATGGGGACGCCCATGAGCAGTCGGGCAAGACGACCGATTCGCCGATGGTTGTCAACCTGCGCAAGATGCTCACCGAGTTCGACAACTCGACCCCTCCCGTTCTGCCACCCATCCCCTTTGACGTTCCGAAGCTGCCCACGATGGCGACCATCCTCGCTACCTACGACTCGATGTCTGCAAAGGAGCAGGCCAAGTTCGACCGGAAGATCAAGGAACACGAGCTGACGCTTGTCATCCAAAAGGCGTACAACTGGGATACCAACAGTGTCAACATCCCGTTCCTTCTGGAGTTCAAGGATTTCGAGCTCCACGAGGCCAAGGGCAAGAGCGCGGCGGACCTCGCAGACCAGCGCATCGGTTACTGGCTCTTCCTCTACGTCGTTATTCAATCGCTCCCCATGCTCGTCATCGACGCGCCGAACCTCAAGTTCAACGAGGCCGTCGAGTACTTCCTGTGCGAGCCGCCAATGGGCAACCTGCCGTGGCTCGAGGATGCGCGCCAGGTCCGCAAGATGTGGTACGAAGTCTCGGGCGGCAACGGCTACGTCGAGCTGTCGGCAGACAGCGTCCTGTTCAGCGTGGAGGCCGTCTACCACCGCAGCCATTGCTGGCTAGCCGCCAAGGAATGGGAAGGCTTGAACGGCGCAGCGGCTCCGCCCCCACAAGACTTCGGCATGTCTCCCTTGGAACCGCCCCGACCTGTGTTCCCTGGGCCGGATGGCACACCCGCCAGCCCCTCATCCGGCACCCCGTCCGCACCAGGGTCTCCCCAGTCTCATCTCCGGCCGCGCAATGCCTCGCCTGGAGGGCGTCATCTCGGCAGCCGCAACGCGCAACGCTCCAGTATGATCTTCGGCCTCGAGCCTGTGCCCTTGGACGAGGGCCTGCCGGGCGACCGCACCTCGCTTGTTCCCAGCGCGAGAAGCAGTTCTGCAGGGTCCCGCCCGATGAGCATGGTCATGCCGCGCACGCCTTCCTCTGCAAACATGCGCAACCTGTCCGTCGACCACACCCATACCCAAGAGGCTGCCGCGACGTCGACCATGACGTTCGACGACATCCTCGGCGGCGGGGGTAAGGAGAAGAAGCCGACCAAGAAGAAGAAGGGCAAGTTCTTTTGAGCGAAGCCATGCTACTTGCCGTGCATCCACTCCGCCCCCTTGCTGTAAGGGAGCGAGAGAGCTGTATTTATACTCACTTAATCTTGCGTGTGTGTGTGTGTGTGTGTTTGGTTGCCTTTTCATTGGCTGCAGCGCGCATCTTTCTTCAAGCTTTTTGGTGCTTGTTGAGTAGGAGAATTGCATTAAAAAAAACAAGCGGGAGACAGCGATGTTTTAACGAATGTGTCTATAAGAGAAGACTGGCCAGTTGGTCCTCGTAATCTTTTTGGCCATTGAGAGGAGATTTTGTAGGCGTTGCGTGTCTGATGGATATGACACTCTGGAAAAACAAGTTGCATTAGGAGATACTTGTCTTTTCTCATAGACCACAACGGCCATCTTGCCTTAGCGGACGAAGAGTGGGGGGTTGAGGGGCGACTGAGATGGATGAATACAAGTCGCTTGTCAGATATCATGAATCCTACCTGTGGCTCCCGCTGGTGATGTGTCCTCTTGATGGACGTGTATGCTGTCCGTCCGGTGTCGGAGGAACCTCTTCGTGCTCGCTGGTCGGGATGTGTGCTGTGTGCCTCTTGTTCACAGGTGGCTGGAGGGAGGTTCGGACGTCGACGAGATGAAAGCCGTGACGAAACTTCGTCACCTCGTGCGTATGCTAGTTTCACTTATAAACATTTGATATAAAAGCAAACAGCCGTGTTTTCTCGTATTTACATGACAATCAGTCACCTCTAATCTAAATGAGGGCCCAAATGCATGTCGCCATGGAGAAGAGATGGCTTATTAACTTGTCTTTGAGAACCTCTAGTTTAACCGGAGAATTTCTTGACAGGATCCACCACGACTTGTCTTGATACCTTGGAGGAGAACACGGGTTCCAGCCACGAACTGTCGTGGAAGACCCGCCCCCCTTCGTCCTGGATTTTGGGCGTCGCAGCAACGTGGCGATGGGTTCAGTTGTTCAGCTGTTTTATCCTTTCTTGAAATTCCCCGGCCCTCTTGACATTCCCCTCGGCACTGGACTCCTCCCCGGGTCCTTCCTCGGATTCCTCGAGCGCCTTGGGCCATCTCGGCGTTCCTTTTTGCCCCCTTCCCCAAGTCCTCGAGCGCTTCAGTAGCCTTGTCGATGGAGCCCTTGGAGGCTCTGGGCCCCGTGAGGGACGTCGAGTCGCTCCTCGCGAAGAAGTGGACCAGAAATCACAACCTGGGAAACCCGAATCACCAAAGATACCCTCAGCAGGATCAGCAGAGACAGAGTGATCGAGGGGCTTATCGCGGCGGACGTGACGTTGGCGCCGACTTCACCAGGAAGGACCGCACACTGCTAGGTTTGCCGGATCGCACAACCTCAACCAATGAGTACGTCAGTGGACGCCGGATTTTATGCAATAGTGAGATTGCGTGTATTGGCTGTGGCAAGGTAGGTCACTGGCCATCTGGTTGCAAGAGCAAACCCCTTTAGCTGTGAGAGCAAGCTTACCTCAAAGCGATGGTTTTTCCATCCAACCAAGGCCGGGGGTGTAGTTGACGTACACCTAGCTCGAATCTATCTGGCTCAAGAGTCTGATGGGCAAGTCACCGCGAACCAGGACACTCTATAAAATCCGTAGGATACAGCAGACGTCATTGTTGATGTTCACGACTTTGAATGTACCCCAGCTGAAAAGGTGAATGATGTCTTGATTAGCGCGGGATGTATAGGTGAGCAAGCGGCTAAATTTAGAAAGGTTGAATGGACGGTGATGTCGGACATCGCACCTCGGCAAGGAAAGTACACTCAAAGACCTCGCCTTTCGCCTCGTACATCTTGATTATACTCACCGTACGTCAACCCTCTTCCAACCAAAACACATCAGTGCCTTTACCCAAACACAGCACGACACTGTTAGTACAAGCTTACTCCAGTCGCTCACTTCACATACATACACACATCGCAACTATGGCCATGCATAGAGAGGGGCTTCATTCCGAGGTTTATGCCCATCTGGTTGAGTATTTGGCTACCAAGGGCGCACGACACATGAATGTAGCGGCTGACATTATCGAGAAGGCTGGAAAACCCGATATTGCCACCTAGGTGAGGAGTACCTATCTCCAGATGCTTCTCATGAAGCCATTGTCCCTTCGACAGGCCAATTCTGCAGTCGAAGCGCTATTAGTGAGCGAACAAATCCCAGGTAGCGTTCGACAAAAAGCCGACAATTTCTTTGTCAGACTCTGTATCCTAATCTCGACAGAAAAGAGATGAATTCTCTTACTGGCAAGGTGGTTTCAAAGGTCTCCATCACAATTTCCCGGTAGCCGGATAGATACGTTCTCACTCGGCTTACCCTGCGCGTCTTCATGGTTGTTCTCGCCGTGAAATTGAAGCACTGCCATTCCCGAAATGAAGAGACGGCCGAGGCTACGATTGCCAAGGCTTTCAAGGTCACCGCGATGGACTAGCGCGTCAAGGGCTATGTTCAAGTATGTCAAGTCACTCCCCGGTCAGCGGAGTATGGAAGAGGCGGCCGACAGGCTCAATGGGAACTTCAGATAGTGCCACCACACACATTGCTGCTGAAAACCACTTGCATGCCCTTGTGCTCAAACTCAAGGTCATTCAACACGAGCATCTCGCCATTCCTCTTGACCGTCACATCAAGAGATTGCAGGGTATGGGTGTTGCTCTCAGTGAGAAGAGAGAGAGAGAATCCAAGGTCGAGGATTCGTCCTCATCCTCATCTCATCTTTTATCTTAGTCACATCTTTATCGTCTGCTGAGCTAGGATTAAAGCCTGTTTAACAAAGGATGAGTCTGTAGAGACCGGGCCCGAGGAATGAACATCCAACCTGCCGGACAGAAGTACTTCATTGAATCCGTTTGTGAACGGCACTCGCACATTTTATCGTAACCGAACCCCATCCCTCATGTTGTGTGTCAAGTGTGGTCGCGAGGGTCACAAGTCACCGGGGTGCGATAATCAGCCCCTATCTGCTTGGGAGAGGGCTATTTTGCGGAGCATTGCTCTCCCGTCTTCTCAGAGCTGGAACAAGGGAAAGTTTCCACCTCCAGGACAGATTGACGTCCATTCAGCGCAGATTTATCTGAACGACATAATCCAGGATGAGGTCCCTTGGGTGATCAGAGGAGGCAGAGTCCCTACAGCGGCCCCTTGGGACGTCAAATGTTTGTATTGGTACTCGTGGAACGCAGCCTAGTGGCAGAGACGCACCATAGAGTTCTTAATAACGCAGATTATGGAGCAACCAGGCGAGGCCACGCCGAACATCAACTGCTACATCGGTGCCCGCAGAAAGCCGACAAAAGCACATTGGCCGCTGATGTGGTAACCTCTCGCTTCTGCCATGTGTCGTATCCCCGCTTTGTATCACTGTTTGGCCAGCGGCCCATCTACCCAAGGATGCGTTCTCGAGATCGGAAAACAGCACGGGAGACGATAGAAGGGGGTTTGGAAGAGACGCGGGTCGAGAGAGAAGAACACAGCAACGCCTTTTTGTTTTATTCACCTTCGTTTGAAGACTTGCCCGGGGTATCGTTTGCAGAATGCCATGACCTGTGACCCCAGAGATGACCTTTTCCACCAAATCCCTTGCCTCCCAAGCTAGCTTTTGCCTAGTCCCCTTTGCCATTTGTCAAGCCAGCGTGGCCGACCGCATCTCATCCTCGAGCAAGCGCTCTGCGTGCCTTGGTCCCGGGGCACGTCCCTCCGCTCAGACGCGCTCCCGTCCGCCGCCCGCCTCCCACTTGTCCAGCAGCCCGACGCTCCACTCTTTCAACGCCCGCTCGCCCGGCGGGAGTAGCCCGCTGCTCGCCCGCAGCCCCTCGGCCGCCGCGGCGATCGCCGCCGGCGGCAGGTTGACCTCCTGCACCTCCGACGTCATCGACTCGAGCATCGCGTCGGCCTCCTCCTGCGTGATCTCTCGGTACAGCAGCTTGATGGCGGAGCGCGCGGCCCCGCCGCGCCTCGATGACGAAGCGTAGACGATGTGGCTGTTGAGGATCCACAGGTGCAGCGCGGGGGATGACGACGACGACGACGAAGACGGGAACGTCGGCACGACGACGGACTTGGACGATCCGGAGCGCGAGAGCGTGGCGGTCAGGGCGGCGGCCAGGCACTCGGAGCTGCCGGGGGCCGCCGAGGGCGACGCCGTCTGGCAGGACACCTGCCACTTGAGCAGGACGACAGACGCGATGGCGACGTTGAAGAAGCCGACGTGCGCGCCGCAACCCGCGCAGAACGCGTGGAGCATCCTCGGGGGCGGGTCGGGCCCGTCGGCCAGGACGGCCGAGCTGGTGGTGTCTGAGCTCGCGCCGCGGGACGGCGACAAAGAGAACTGGACGGGAGAGAGAGGAAACGGTAAGTAAGAAAGGAGGAAAACAGGGGGGTGGGGGGAGGGGGGGGTTAGAGGAGGCCGGCACAATATATGTCCCTTCTTGTAATCCCGGGGCTCCCACGTGCTCTGGAAGTCCCCGGTGAAAGCAGGAGGGCTGGTCTCCGACCCGAGCGTGCCGACCCCGTCCGTCCACCCCGCGAAGGGAGGCCAGAGGTTTCGGCCGCGCCCGGGAAGCCTGCGCGAGGGCAGGGACGACGGGTGGATAGTTCATCTCGGGGCGAGGTATCGGTGACCACATCACTGAGCGGCAGCAGAAGCTTGCCCGATATGGCCGCCTTCTTAGCGCCCCGTTGAGTTTCGGAGAGAGAGAGAGAGAGAAAGAAGTTGATTTTATTCTTGTTCATTTTTTCTTCCGGGGAGCAAAAGGGAGTAGAATGCGCGTGTCACAGAAATGGAAGCCGCAGCCACGGCGGGAAAGTAAAAACAACAGAAGAAGCAAAACAAAACAAAATTAAAATGCCGCTTACCTCCAGACCCGTGCAGTCGGACTCGGAAAACAGGAACGAGGTGAGGTCCACCATCCCGACGCCGGGCTGCGCCGCGATGCTCGAGTTGGCGCCGTACCCGCGCTTGGTGGCGAGGTGGTCGTGCTCCCCGTGCTCGTGGTCCGTCGGCTTGTGGCAGTGCCAGAAGTCCATCATCTCGGCCCAGTTCTCGCTCGGCAGGTCCTTCCACTCCCTCGCCCTCCCTGGGGGCACCAGCGGCGCGGCGCAGGCCCTGCACGCGACGGCGGAGCCGGGGGCCAAGTCCAGCGCCGTCCACGGCACGGGCTCGTCGTGCGGGCTGCGCGTCGTGAGCGGCGACGTGGCTGACGCGTCGACCGCCAGCGGCATACGCCATGAGATGGCGCGCGAGGCCGGCGGCGGGGCGGGCAGGGCGGCCCCGCGGGTTTGGACTCTGCCCGGAAGCGCGAACGAGGTCTGCGCGCCGGCGTGCTGGAGCTGGAGCGTCGCGCCGTCTGGCGTGATGAGGCCTCTCGTGTGACCGCCCGCGGGGGAAGGCAGGGAGACCGCGACGGAGAGCTGGCGGATGTTCGCGAGCAGCTCGGCGTATATGCTCGGCGTTTCTTGAGACGCCATCGCGGGCACGGGTTTTGCTGATGGGTGAGGAAGTTGAAGGTTGCACGTGAGCGTTGCGAGGGTGTGGATGATGAGGTCGGGTTTAAGATGTGCTGGGGGTGACGGGTGGGAGTGGGTCCCAAAGTAAGACTTAGCGCACCGCTCGCTCGAGTTCTAGCGTCTTCGGTCCGGCTCAGCGCGCCGTTGAGGCCGGATGCGGGCCCGGTAGTCACCAGGTTGATATCCTCACCACCCATCCAGGATCCGGGTCTATCACGTCGACGCCGTGGAAAGGAATTACCACGAAAACATCAGATATATCTGTGGACGTGGCATACCGTTCTGCAGAAACACGTCAGATGGCACCCCAGGACCCTCCTGTCAGCATCACGGTTCGACGGCATGCCACACCCTCACCCCGAGCGACAGCGCCAGAAAGATGATCTATGAATCGAGAGCGTCATACGATACGTTTGTCGTGGTGGCAGCGGACACGTCGAGATCCTCCAGGCCCTCAAACGTGCCTCCCATATACTCACCAAACGCCCCTTTTCCCAGTCTCAGCCACCTTGGCTGTGACCTCGGCCATGATGCCGCCGAGGTCAAAGAGGCTGCACCTGGCAACGCGGCAAAAAGGTTGACGTGTTGAAATAGAGTCAAGGAAGATGCGTCGCTTGATCAAGGGCATGGTTGCCGCGCTAGAAGCCGTAGCCAAGTAGACATCGTGCGGCGCAGCAGATAATGCAACAGTCACGCCTGCGATTTATAGCTAGAGCGAAGTCTGATGCCTGCAATACTGGGCTGACTTAGAGGTCATCTCTGTTGACTGGGGACGAGCACTTGCTTGGCGTCCTTCCCAGGCCGCCGAGCAGCAGATGAGTAATGTTTGAGCATGACAATAGGGTCATGGATTAGTGACGAAGTGTTTGTGGTAATCAGTTAGAACTGTCAGGATGGCCAATCAGACGATAACTCGCACAACAATTTAGATGGCATTTTAGTCTCTATTTCAGTGTCATACAATTGCTGGTAGCCGAAAGGACAAGCAGTAACGCTGCTCAATCAGTTAACAACAGGCCGGTTTCGTCTTCCATGTTTGCACGGAGATAGTTAATTCAAAGAGTAGGGTATGTGCACTGGAAAGTGGTTATAATGTGGTGAAGACAGCTGGAAGGGGGACGACCCCGAAAGCTCTGACCGCGCCAGCCTTGGTCGATGGTGAAGTTTGGGTACGGGATTTCACGATACTGTGTTTCTATATAGAAGCCTCATCTCGATAGCAGCGTGACGCTGAATAGGAACAAGACGTAGGGACGTTCCAGTGCACAGACCAGGCGCTTCTTCGGGTCTCACCGGCGTGCTTACCACCTCCCAAAACGGCTTAGCCCGGAAGCTCCAAGGTACCGTATCCACTCGTTAGATTCGTACACTGCACTGACCATGGGCTGCTGGATAGGGCCTAGCGGGCTGGCAGAAACAGGGATCTAGAAGTGGCAAATGTAGGGGTTAGTCAACGTCAGCAGCAAGTTTGGTGGCAAGGGTTAGGGTTAGATGGGTGGGTGTGTGGCTAGGCTGGCTGACCGCCTTTTGAATTAGGCCTAGTGGGTGGTCAGTGCAGTGTACGAATCTAACGAGTGGATACGGTACCTACCTCCACTCAGAATTCCGAATTTCACCAGCCCAGCTTTCAGAATCAACATTGCGATACGGCCCGGTTCGACAGCACTAGACGCAGGCATTTCCGCACACTCCAAGAGGACGAGGGCCTCGAACGTGAAACGTCCATTCCGCCTCGAGCTTCTTCTGAACGAGAGTCCACAGACGACCCTTCCCTTCCGGACCGCCGCAACAATGGCGACCCTCGGAGGCTACCTCAACAGTACGTTCCATCCAGCCAGCCAATGCCGCCGGCTTGCAGAATACTGACGCTCGACCCCCTCTAGAGAAAGTCCTGATAGTAACGGCGGACTCGAGAATCCTCGTGGGCACCTTGGAAGCCGCGGACCAGTCCACCAACCTCGTGAGCTCCTCCCCTCCCCAAAATACTGCTCCCTCCAACGATGATTGCTCCGAGCTAACGCACGTTCGACGCGCCAGGTCCTCAGCAACGCCCAAGAGCGGGTGATCCAGACCCCCGAGAGCGGAGAGCCCTCGGTCCAGGTCCCCCTCGGCCTCTACCTCGTCCGCGGCGACAATGTCTGCACCATCGGCCTGGTGGACGAAGCGCTAGACGACAGCATCAACTGGACCGAGGTCAAGGGCTCCGCCATTGGAGGAACCAAGCACACATAAAAACAAGCCAGCGACACCGACACGGCTTATGGATCGGAGTGGCAATTGTTTGATTGCATCACGGATGTGTTTTGTTTCTTTATTGCGAGCGGGATACCCCAGTGTTGGGAAGACGTGAGCTTTTGCCGCCGCGAGGCACGCGTGCACGCAAGAGCACAGGCACACACACACACACACACACACACACAAAACAACGGCGTTAAATATGTTTGGGTTGGTAGAGAATGATATTGGGTTCCTACGGGGTATGCGCCTGCCTTTCCTCTATTCGGAATCTGCCACCAGTCCCTCAACGCTGTTGCGCTGACACGAGCGAACGAAAGCCGCACGCACCATGTCACCCACGGGCTACTCGTTCCCGTCTTAACCAAAGATCCTCTTCATGAGATCCTGCGCAAACAGCTCCTCGCCGGGGGACTCGACCATCCTGTTGATCCTGTTGCCCCTGCCGGTGCTGAGCCAGCCGCCAGTGTCGCCAGGGACCTCGGCCAGCGTCAGGACGTCGACGCCATCGTTGGCCTCGTTGGTCTCGAGGGCTGCCTCGGTGTACTTGGCACGGGTTCTGCGGTCGATGACGCACATGCCGCGCGTCCATTGGCCGGACGTCTCGACACGGATATCTTCCGGCTCCGCAACGGGCTTCCACTTGGGGTCGGACTGGGTCAGCAGGTACCAGACGGTCAGGGGGTCGTGCAGAGAGAGGCCGGGCTCCTCGCCGTCGCCCCTCATGGATTCGATCTTCTCAAACGTCTTGGACATGAAGTGGTTGACCCATTGGCCGAGGGGGCTTCCGGCCTTCAAGATAGGCTCGACGCGCTCCGTAAAGTAATTCTTGTTGAGAAGGTGGGGCGTGGTGATGTCGAGGGGGAACAGCGTCAGCTTGAGCCTTTTTGACAGCCTGGCCGGGTAGGGGGGGAGGGTGGACTGCTTGTCCGAGATGGGCGGCATCGTCGAACGGGGCGTCGGGGAAGTCAGGGCGAATACCCTGGCGGCCGCCACGGTGTCGGCAAAGGTGTTGAACTCGCCGGCGGGGGTGATGTTGCCAGGGACGTGGACGGCGCCGCCCATGACGCAGAGCTCCTTGACACGGAGGAAAGTTTCGGGGTCCTCGGCTGCGGCGAGCGCGACGTTGGTCATCGGGCCGACGACGCAGATGGAGATGGTGTTGGGGGGGTTCTCCTTGAGGATGCGGAGGATCTCCTTGTGCGCGACCTGCTTGGCTGGGGTGAAGTACTCGGAGAAAGGCGACGGGTCGTGGTCGAGGTTCTTCTCCGTGTGGAGGAGCGACTTCCACCTCTCATCTGGTGTCAGGTGGGGGTGCTCGTCGTGGACGCCATGGAGGCCGTCGAGTCCGTCTGCAGCAAGTCAGGGTCGGCACTTGAAGGGAGGGTGGTTCCTCGGGATCGCCTTACGGAAGTAGTCGGCGGCCAGTTCGTCGTCTTCCAAGGGGTGCTCGGCGCCAACGGCTACGATGGGCTTGTAAGCCTTCAGCGCTTCAAAACCCTCGGGCTTGCCGTTCTCCCTGCGCCATGCAATCTCCTTCTCCAGGACGTGGAAGAGAGCAACAACGTTGCGTAAACAGCTATGTCGAGTTAAAATAAAACAAGTTTGAGACACCAGTGGGGCGTGGTGCGCATACCTCTGCAGCGGCACGTTGCCGTATGTGACTGAAATCATCATGACCTCGAGCTCCTCGGGAGAGGCCGAGAGGGCCAGGAGCATGGCCAGAACATCGTCGATACCTGCATGAAAAATGAGCGTCTAAAGCGCCAGTCGAACCGAATTTGAGCAAAAACGCACCGGGATCGGAATCGATGATGACGCGGTTCTTGGGAGCCATGGTTATGGTGGTTTGAGAGCAAGTCGTCTCTCGGGTCAAATGGGAGTATATTGTGAGTGTGAGAGAAAGAGGGTAACGTCACTAAACGGCTAGAGCCTAGGTAAACTTTCTCACGGGGATACGGTAGGTTTTTGACGGACTCAGGGTCCATTTTATCCACAGTAACTGCTAGCAGCAAACGGCTCTGCTGTACAGTAGGTACGCAGCCTAAAGCAAGCAGGGATTGAGCAGGCACCCGGTGTGGCCAAAAACTCGGCAGGGCGCCCTCCCGTACACTAACCGCTCCGTCACCCGCTCTCTTTGAGCTGTTCCACCGGGTTAGCTACAGCAGGTTAGCCCGGAGGGTTAGCGGCGGGAACCTGGAGTCGGAGCCCGTCGAGGTCCGACGGACTTGAATGTACAGGCATATACTACAGTACTCGGTAAGGTAAGAGGGCAAGGTTGATAAGCCGGAGAGCGGGCTCCAGCGGACCCACGCGCGAGGTACGCCTGACGGAGATGGCCGGTAGCCATCGTGTGTCTGTGCCGCCAGATCCGGCGCCGGGCTGCTGTTGCTCGAAGGCCTTCCCGTCCCTTGCCTTTGTTGCTGGCGAGTGTGTATAGATAGCCTGGTCAATGACGCACACACGCACAAAAGGGCATTGCCAGCAACCGGCGACCCCTCATCGTCAACCTCGATGGTGGGGGCGGGCAGAGTGCGAGCGATGAGAGGGCAGAGCGCTAAGCCGCTCTGAGACCTCAGCACAGATCCAATGACAGGATCTGGAGGTGGCTTTTCCCAGCTCTTATCTCTTATCGGGGAGGCGCACAGTAGGCAGTGAGTGATCTGACATGCGTCAAGGTGCAACTCTCTAGACCTCCCAGCATTAGACGAGACACGGGAGGGAGGCTTCGGGAAGTAAGAGTTTACACTATAAATTATAATACAAAAATAAAAAGAAGAGGTGAATTTGACCCTCAACAACTTTACCCTTTGTTCGAACTCTGAACCATGACGTTGAACGGGGCCCTTTCCTCCGAGACTCCCGAGACTCGTACGACAGCAGACAGAGGTGCATTGATTGTTTGGCAGCAAACCATTACCGGTAATCGACCTTTCGGGGAGGGCTCTCATTTGCTTGCACACACATAGGTACTTGCTTGTTTGCCCCAAACAACACCCCCGCCAGGATGGATCGACCAATCACCGTGGCGGCCATGGATCGCAGAAGATAATCACGTGAGACAGGCGTATCTTGCAAGCGGCACCATTTGTATCTCGCCTCCGCACGTGACCTTCTCGTCGCTCCTTCCCCAATCTTGCTTGCATGCCCGTGCTGGAGGAACCCCTTAACTCTGGGTAGAGGTGAAGCTGTCACTTTGGATGACGATGCAGGAAATTACACCACAACACGAGGAATAGCCTAATCTTCCCATCTCACCTTGGCCCGAGGGCGGACGATACGTCACCCTCGACGAACATCCCCGAAAAGTTGGTGCAATTGACTCTCCAAGTTGTTTTGCAGCGTCCAAGAGGACCGTCAATGCCTTCTTTTGCGTCTGGCAAGAGACACATCATCCACTTCCGCCATCCATCATGCCAATGCCCATGCCCATGCCGCCCTTCGCCTCTAAGCACAGCTCGGCTAGCCAGAAACGCGTCCCTCAAGGGGGGAAGGGAAGGCTGCGGCGAAAAGGACACCAGGCCCAGTACGCAATTCCCGCCCTTGTCGTCGTCGTAGTATGTATGCACGTTGGCCCTTGTGTGCGTGCAGCAGCAGTAGCTCCTTTGCGCTGGTTGGCCTTTGCATCCTTGGACGGGACGCAGGACCCTCTCCCCCCCCCCAAGGTACCTACCTACCTACCTACTTTCCCCTACCCGAGCTATTTCCCCCAACTGGTACACCGTACTGGACACTGGATCTGGACCATCGGTGCTGAGAAGCCACCTGGTAACTTTTTTTCTGCCTGTCTCACACTCTCCTTGCCAAGCTACCTTTGCATCTGAACACGACATCCAGCCCGACTTTCAACCGCGTGGTCGAAACGCCTCCATCGCCTTTCTTCCCCCTTCTCTTTTTTTCTCCGCTGCCTGCCTTTGCTTCACCATCCACCCCGAGCATCATCGCTCCGCGCCTTTCATCTCCAATTAATCCATCAATCGAGCGCCCACATCTTCTTTGCGCCCGCCCTTTCTCCGTCTCTCTACCTGTATGTCGCCGATCGGCATACTCGCCACCAAATGCTAAAGAGCCTCGGACAATTCCCACCCCCCCGTCCAGAGCTTCGACGCGACTTGAACTCTATCGCTGACTTACCGTCAATCAGGCCTCCAAACCTCCCCATATCTTCTCCATTAGTGAGCCAGCGAACGAGACAATCGTATCCCTCAAAGGAACCTGAGCTTGCGGCACTTGATCCGACAAGCTGCTGCCCGTGGCTGCACCGCACCCGCCTTATCGACACTACCCCTTAATATCTACCTCGTAGTGCTCTGCGCTACCAGCAACCACAACAATGACGGCTTCCGACTTCTTGACCACACAGACCGTGGGCGGCTACCTCGTCTGCTTTATGATTGCCGGTGGCTTCATCTACCACTACAGCAGCAAGAACAAGCCTGCGCAGGTTGCTAAGCAGGCCAAGGCATACGTCGAGCCCCGAAAGGACACCAACGCAAAGAAGCAGCGAAAGGCCGCCTTTGCTTCGAGCGCACCAAAGTCGACCACTGAGGACAAGGGCTCATCAAGCGCAGTCGAGGCCCCCAGCACATGGCTGAGCAATAACCCCAAGGATGACGTTGATAACGCCGAGTTCGCCCGGAGAATGGCCAGCATCAAGGAAGGCAAGAAGTTCGACGGCAAGTCTTCGGGAGACTCCAAGAAGAAGACCAAGTCCGTTAAGCAGTCCCGTGCTGCCGAGAAGAAGCCTGCCGAGGTGACCGAGGAGAAGGAGCCAGCTCCCGCTCCCGCTCCCGCCGTCGAGGCCGTCGAGGATGTCCAAGACAGCTCCGCTGCCGCCTCCCCCGAGGTCACGCCTGCCGACCCCAGCGGTGTCAGCGACATGCTGGAGCCTTCCGCCGGCGGCCCGTCCGTCCTTCGCCTGACCGGAACCGACAAGGAGAAGCCCAAGGCCAAGAACCAGAAGGTCCCCGAGAAGGCCGAGACCAAGAAGCAGCGCCAGAACCGCCAAAAGGCCGAGGCCAAGAAGGCCGCCCGCGAGGAGGAGGAGAAGGACCGCAGGGTCAAGCTCGAGAAGCAGCGCCGTACCGCTCGCGAGGCTGCCGGCATCCCCGCCAAGGACGGCTCTCAGTTCATGGCCGCCGTCAACGGCAACAAGTCCGCTTGGACCGCCGGCTCCCCCAACGGCGCCTCCACCAACGGCGCTCCCCCTGCCGTGCAGCCTCTCGACACTTTCGAGGCCCCGGCCAAGAACGACGCCGCCCCGGCTCAGGCCTCCAACAACTGGATCTCGTCGCTCCCCTCGGAGGAGGAGCAGATCGAGCGCCTCAAGGAGGACGACGAGTGGAACACCGTCCCTGCCAAGTCGAAGAAGGTCAAGAAGGAGAACCGCACTCCTTCTCCCGAGCCCGCCAAGGCCGCCGCCGCTCCTGCCCAGTCCCGCCCCGTCCCCCAGGCTGTCCAGAAGCCCGCGTCGAACGGCAAGCCCGCGAAGCCCGTCCAGTCCAACTTCGGATCCTTCTCCGCTCTCAGCACCGAGGAGGAGGAGGAGTGGGATGTATAAGCGGCTTCCGTCGTCGCGAACGTCCATGTCCAGGATATTCCGCCTTCAGACACGCACCCCTTAACGTGGTCACATTCTCCTCGCGTCGTCACTGTCACGTGTTATTCTAACTGTACAATACTTCTCCCTGGAGTGCGGAACCATCTAAAATGACAAATGAAAAACTTCACATGCATCCCCTTTTTCCGACATGATGGAAGGGCGCCGAACTTGCGACGATCGCGTTCCGCGAGGTGGCGGGTTCGGTCGGCAGGGCCCATGGCTTTCTATCGCGTATACACGAACACCAAAAAGATATCAGCCGTAGCACAAGGTCTGGAGTTGGGCGGGAGAGGGGACAATATCGGCCAGCGGGCTGAGTGGTTTGCACATGATTTCCTTCTTCTCGTTTCGACCCCGAGACCCGGCTATTGATTGATTGGAGCAAACGAACGGAGTGTGATGCGAGATCACGAATGTCTACGAGGAAGTTGGGCTTATCAGTCTAGGCCGGGAATTAACCAAAATGGAAAAAAAGCCTTTCCCTAGCGGAGAGCAGAATGGGTTGAATCACATGGCAAAAGGGGCCATGCATCTTTCAGTCGTTGTGTGTGTGTGTTGGCGCGGGACAGCGCTAGATACTTTCAATAGGTTTTTCTTTCCCTCAAACGTTTTTTTTTCCCCCTTTGCTTCCTCTCTCGACCATTTACCCGGCGGTGAGCCCGTTCGTCCCTTGTGAGTTGTCCATGCGCCTCCCGCTACGCTACCGGGATGGTGCCGGCGCGAGTGATGAACTAGCGATCTCCACGTTCATGCCGCTCCTGCGCGCTCTCCAGTCCCGTCTTCACGATCCCGACAGCCTCGTGCGACGTGATCGGATCGCGGGCTCGGCCAATTCGGACGCGCGTGAGAGAGAGAAGGGGGGAGGGGGGTGAGAGGGAGAAGGGGAGAGAGAGGCCCCCGTTACCCGCTCCAAATCCTCGTCCATCGCTCGCCAGCACGGGGGCTCGTCGCGTGCCCTTTGCCTACCTCTTCCCTAGCTAGGTAAGCGACTAACCAGAGCCCCCCCCCCCCCCCCTCTCGCGGCCAAGCCGGCGGCGCAGTGGACGGACTGGATTCATCATGTGGATGACAGCCCCTCCTCTCTCCCCCTCTGCCATCCGGCCTCCGGGGTGGTACCGTGAGAGTGGTTTTCTTTTTCTTTTTCTTTTTTTTTTTGGGGGGGGGGGGGGGGGGAACGAAAGGAAGAGTGAAGTAAGGTTTTTTCGGTTCGTTGACCGCCCTCCGCCCTTCCGCCTTCCGACGACGATGCGGGGCCGCGGGCTCCCGGCCCTCCGAAGCCAATGTGCACGCGCGAGGCGCGCAGCAGCAGCAGCAACGGCAACATGGGTGGTACAGTACAGTGTATAGTAGAGAATAGCACATGGCCCCGGGTGGGGGAAGCCGGGTCCGGGGCACTTGGCTGGGGCGGGGGCGGCGGGTTTGGCAGCACCCCGAGGGTATCCGAGTAGCTATTGGCGCGCGAAGGGGGGGGGGGGGGGGTTCACATGCGCAACTCGCTCATCCATGGACGGATGGACCTGCGTGTAAATCATCGGTTGCACGGAGAAGACGTGCGGAGGGGCGCGCACGACTTGTTGCATCTTCTTGCATGTAACCGAGGCGCTGGGAGGACGGTGCCTGTCGAGAAGGAGCATGGTCGAATCACGAGGAAGGGGCATTATGGAAGGGGGGTGGGGATGGCGGTTCGTTACAATGAGGGGTGCACACGCGTGCTTTTTCTACAGCGTGGGCGGGCAGCTGTGCTGTGCAGTTATCCGGAGATGTGGTGACATGTTGGGAAGGAAGGGGGTTGGGGGCTCTGCTCCGCGAGAGTGTGGATGGCTCGACTGGCCCTTGGGCGCAGCCGCGTGTTCTCGGCGCCCTTGGCCGGTCTTTCTTTTTCATTCCCTTTTTTTCCCCCTTAGCTTTTTTATTCCTTTTTTTACTTCCCCCATCTTCCTTTTCCATCTTGACGAGATGCAGCAGTGTGTGTTCGCCCGTCCTATAACCAAGATAAGTACGGAAAACATGCCGCGAGCTATTTTTACATCGTGTTCGACCCCCCAATGGCGGTCAACTTTTCCTCCCCGATGAGGTGGGTTCTGTCATCGCCGCCAAGACCCCCCCTCCCCGGAGCCCCCGTCGTGCTGCGAGCTGGTTTGTTCTGCCCTCTTTGGGGATCACGTACGGCATGTCAGCCTCAAAAGTGTAAAGCATAGGTAGAGTGGGGGAGGGTGGGGGCGTACGCAGTAGGTGACAGAGCTTCAATTCCGTTTGCGAGCTTTCCCTTCCGGGGAGGAAAGGGTTGTATGTGGCCGGATGGCGGGGGAGGGGAAAAGGGCCAGTGTGGAGGGGGCGTGGAGGTGCGATGATTGGGATGTTCACGGATCGTTGGTAATTTGATTAGTTACCAAATCTTCCCACCGAGTGCTGCATCGCCAAAATGTTCCATTGTTTGCTTTCCTAGGTTCGGTGACTGTTTTGGACCCATGCCGGCGGCACCCGGCGTGCATGGCGGGCATATCATCAACGACCCGTCACCCACAGCGGCGTCCGCGGATGATGCAATCTTTCATTTTCTTTGAGCGGGCAACCCCCCCCCCCATCGAGGATCGACGCTGAGTTTGGTTTCATTGTGCCGTTGCAGAGCTCACCCGCGGCGATCGGGGGAGGCTAAATAATGCGTTGTGTAACTAGTTTAGAGCATCGGCCCGTTGCCGATTCACTTGCTTTCGATCCCCCCCCCAGCTGACGTCCGGGTTGGTAACCTAATCAGAGGGCGGGCGGGTGTGGCGGGAGAAAGAGTTGGAGAAGATCGGCTACCTAATACCTGCACTGTTAGCCAGTAAGTCGGTAGGACTAGTGAGCATGCATGATTAACTGATAGGCTTCCAACAGGCATGATCTCCAACAAGGGAAACTCTCGGCCATGTGCGACGACGACGACTGGGCGGCCATGTGGAGGAAGTCAAGTCAGACGTCTGTCTGTCTGTCATTGGTGCCATGTCAAACGTGCCCATCAATCAGGACCGCAAGCCAGCGGGGCAATGGCATTGAGGGCTGAAAACCGGGTATCGGATGATACGGTCTCTGCCTCTCTCACACACACACTCTCTCTCTGTGTACCGGTATGTGTGTGTGTCTGGCCACGGAGCAGAGAGCCGTGCCGGCAGCGCTAAGGCGAAAAGCAAGCTGCGGTGCTGCGGTGTAAAACTCGCAAGGCGCGCGAAACGCAGAGGCGTTTGTGATCCTGTCTGGTCTCGTCTCGCAAGGCCCGTCTTGCTGCCAGTGAGACAGGGCAAGACAGGAGACCGCTCGTTCTGGAAACGCGAGCCGCAGCAGCGCAACGTCGGCGCTGTACGTGCTGCTGGGCACCCTTTCCCACGGACGCTTCAACAGAGGGGGCTTAGGCGCTGCCGCCACCGGGTCCCCCCCGGGGCGGTCGTGAGTCGTGACTAGAACAGGCGGTCACTGCGGGAGATCGGGCTGGGTGGCCGTGAGACATTAACGGCTCTGGCTGGAGCCGTGCCAGTTTTTGAGCAACACTTCTGAGGAAACTGCGGCGGCACCCGGCCTGCTGAGAAATGATGGAACAAAGTTTGAGAAATTTTCTGCTTGCACGGAATGCGCCTCTGGTTGCTCACTCAGAGTTGCGGCGTTGCTGAGTGATATGTGAGCGTGTTGTCCGTGAGCACAATCTCTTGGATGACTAGTAGAAACGGCCTAAATGTCAGTTAGGCTGTGGCTGATACTGGCGGGGGGCAAGCGTGCACGGCATAGCATGTCCAAGGCGTCCCTCCCGTTGCAGAGGCGCGACACACAGCGCGAGTAACCCAGTTTGCAGTTTATAGGACTCCATCCGGCTCCGCATTCCATCGTGGAAGTTATTGAATCATCGAGTTAACAGGTGTCCAGGATGGCGAGGTTGGCATGATAGAGTGCATGGCATTTTATCTAGTTCGAACATCGGCCTGATTCCCAATCCTGCTATGTATAGGGTAGTACCGGGGGTTGTGTTAGGTTGTTGTTAGGGGGGGGGGGGGGGGGGGGGAGGGGGGAGAAAGGGGGGTCCTGGGAGAGGGAGCATCTTCAAAGTACCCGGTACTTGGACAATCCCACTTTAGGAACTGCGTACCTAGTTAACAAGTCTTCGTAGAGAATGCATGTCCTGGGGCCTCGGTCCATTGACCTGCAACCCGTGCGCCGCGCTGACCTAAAGGGACATCGGCCAAAATCTCGCCGGGCTTGAATGTTGGCGAGGCAAGGGGCACAAGGGAAGAAGAAGACGAAGCAGATGGTGAGGAATCGAGTTGGACGAGGAATCGTTGCGGTGCACTGCAACGCACTCGGTGGGCCACGACAGCATCCGGCTCTTCAGTCTGCCAAGCATCTGCCCTCCTGGACGAAAGGCACAGCAAGCGGACCAAACAGCGCACGGCATCGGATGCAGGCACGAGGCACAGTGCTGTCAGTTGGGTTGCAGTGTCAGCATGGCGTACGGGTACAACACACGTACACACGACGTAGTCTCCTGCAGAGATGGGGTTAGGTATGTAATGGAGGCATATGTATCGCCCCATCATAAGTAGGCAGGCAGGCAAGCAGGCAAGCAGACAGGATGGAGACAAGCCACGCGGTAGCAAGATAGGTAGATTGCGAGGCATGTATGTACACACTACCTAACCTCAGACTCTCACCCACCCACCCCTGCGTCGCTACGCACTTTTGGACCTTTGGTGCGTGCAAGACTCCAGATTATGTCGCACCTAAACGGACGGGTGTAGGCCCTGCGAGTGGCTAGGTACGCGAACCATTGTCGGGGGTGTCGCGGTGCCGCGGAGTGGACCCAACCCATCTGCTTACTGTGTACTCCGTAATTCGTCGAGGGTATCGCAATCTCTGTCTGGCGGCCTCTGGCGTACGTGTAAATTGCATGGTGAAAGCCACAGTCGGGGAATTAACAAACATTATTCGGCCAAAGGCCTTCTGGAATGAGAGATTAGCCAAGGGCGATCAAATAGTTTGATTCTGAGGGGCGCCTCACCCAAGGGGTACATCATACGTACTACCAGTACGGAACCTAGTGTACGGATAGGCGTTGTAGGTATGCAGTACAATATTCCACGTTATCGGAAGAGGAAGGATGTACCTGGTACTTGTCTTCGATCCCTCCCACCTACCACCTGCCTTCCTTCCCTTTCCCATCCCTCCCCGGTCGACCCTTCCCTCTCCACTCTCAATCGTTCACCCCGGTTAGTGCGCAGAAGTTGCCATCTGGAAGGAACCCACAGATTCCCCCTCACACACACTTACAGTGCGTCTCCGCCCCGCTGGACCCTCCACTCATTGCCCCCCCCCCCCCCCCCCCCCCTTTAGTTTCGATTGATGAATGAGAGCGGACCTGGAAGAGAGAAGGAGGGAATGACAGACAACGGAGAGTGAGAACGCACCGAATTGCGCAACCCATCCTCCGCCTCCCTTTTTCAACCTACCTGCTATTCACGTCCAATTCCCCGTATTCAATTCTCTCGTCTTCTTGATTATTCTCTCCTCCCCTAATCCTCCTCTTTCATTTCTCCCTCCCACTTGTGTCTCATTTCCGCTTTTCCCTGTCTCCGAACCTCCCGGCACCGCCAACGAATCCATCGCCCGCCCTCCTTCCATGTGGTAGAGACATCCGCCTGTTGTATCCAGACGCCAACGTCGAATCCTTCACGCGACGCAAGCCTTCGTTCGGCCCGTCACCGCCATCGTCGCCCATCATCTGGTCCTCAAACTTCCCAGACCAAACCGAACCGACCCGTCTGTTCGCGCCCGCCAATCCATCCTGCGTCCAACTTCCCCAACGCCGCCATTGCGCTACGGTTCCATCAGCTTTCCTCTTTCTGTCTCACACACACACACACACACACACACACCATTACTGCATAGTACTGGACCTGGATAGGACTGCATTGCCCAGGCTGCACGGGACAGCCACTGCGTAGTTGCACCGTGTTGCTCTCACACCCCTCGAAAGCAGCGCCTTCACTCATACCCGACCTTTGAAACCTCTTCCGTCCGCCAATTCCAAACCTCGATCCTCCCAGTACCTTGGAGGGGCCGCACAGGCCAAACCACTTTTAAAGCATCCACGCCTCTATACGGAAACTGTCTTGGGCTCTGCGCCGGTGATTCACTTCAATGGCGCTTTAGACTTCCCCTCTGGAGCTGGCACGCGCTCCTTTCCCTTCCCCAAGTACCTCATCTTAGGTCTTTGGGCCACCATCGCACTCAGGGCTACTTTTAACATCCACCTTGCATGTTGCAACTGTACCTCCTCGCCATTAAAGTCCCTTTCTCCCCTCCCGCCTGGATATTCCATATATCCCGCGAACCGTTCGACACCGCCCACCGCGAAGGCCCCATCTATAGCACCCCTTCAACAACCACCACCACCAACAACAACAACCACAACACCGCCATCACTACCACCCAGTCGAACTCACACCTTCGACTTGAGCTCTGCCTTCGATGTATATGAGGACCTCCAGACGCCGCCAGCTACACGTTAGACCTTCTCCCCGCGCCGGGGTTACGGCCATACCACAAACATGTCATTACCCGTCGCCATTCAGTCGGCCATATTCTACTACCTCGCATGTACACCATGTAACGAGATGAAGGCGTTCCGGAAGGCCAAGAAGAAGGCCAAGGAAGACAGAGAGATCAAGAGGAAGATCGAAATGGAGCAGCCAGGATTGTACAGCCACCCGGACCCCTTCCATACCAACCCCTTCTGGGCCGAGGAGATGGCTGCCGGCCCGCACCTGCCCAAGAAGTCGGGAAGCAAGAATACGAGTCAGAGAGGCCTGGCGAGTGCTGGCAGGGCGAGCACGACCGCCAGTTTTGGATGTGCCAGCACCGTCGTCGATAGCACCAGTCCCGCGACACCGACAACGAGTACCGAGACGGCCCGGAAGCTGTCCGGTGACGGGTGGAACAGGGCCTTGTACCAGCGAGAGGACGAGGAGCTTTGGGGCCACAACTTCACCGGAATGGGCCACAAGCTCATGGACAACATTGCCAAGGCCGGGAACACGGCGGGGCGTTACGTCGAGGAGAAGCTGGGACTCGAGAAACCCATCACGGACGAGGACCGTGACAACTTTTACCGTACGCCCAAAAACCCACCCGTCAACGAATACCACCCGCCCATCGTAGGGAGCAAGCCCTCTCGCCCGGACGCCCTCAAGTGGATGCTGCAGCCGCCCCCGCCAGCCAAGCTCATGGAAGGCCGTGTTCCCGTCGCGAGAACCGTGAGTACTAGTACTGTCGGGAGCAGGAGGACCATGGCATCCGAAGAGCCACCCCTAGACAGAGTAGTCCGTGAAAGGGCTATTAGGAAGAAGCTGCGGCAGGGGGAGAAGCCCCGTAAGGAAGAGACGCCTTCAGAGTCGGAGTTGATCGAGTCGCTTATCGGCGGACGGTCCCGGAGGGCCACGGTCTCGAGCAGGGGTTGGTCGACCCGCAGCCGAAGTCTCTCGCTAGAGTCCGAAGTGTCTTCAGATGGCGAACTAGTGGAGCGGCGAAGGTTAGCTCGCGCCAGGCGTGTTCCCATGACCGCCGAAGAGAGTTCTTCGGATGACGACGACTTCACCCAACACCGCACCTGGGACTCGCTCGGAAAGTCGAGCCCTCAGAAGCGGCCCCAACTGGAAACGATAAACAGCTCTCGCGCCAACACTAGACAGGCGTTGAAGGCACGGCCAAACGGCACCAAGGCCGACGCCGCGTCAAAAGCCACCTCTGATATCACACCCAAGGCGTCAGCCAACCCTATCGCTACCCGCACAGCTGACGAAAACACGCCCACCACTGTCACCACTACAACGACGGTATCATGATGTTGAAAGACGCCACCGAGTCTGAGGCGCAGCATCCAACACTCTTAATGGCCCTTTTTTTCCTCTTTGGGCCATCATCCACTGCATTACTACTCCTATGGATGGGCATAGCGTTCAGGACTGGAGCATTTGCATTACTGGGAAACGGAACCGGCATCGGCGTTATGAGAGATGTGTGCAAAAGCAGCAAGCATACGGCTTTGGGTTTCTGAAATGACGGTTCTCTGTGTTTTGGTCTTTGCTTGTTGACGTTGCGTTGATGCAACAAGGGTAAACAGTATATCTGGCCCTTTCTGCTTCCATTCTTCACTTCTACGGCCTCTAACATCTGGTCCTCGCGCAGAGTCGCGATGAAACTTGTTCCCTTTCTTCTTCTTTTTTATCGTGGCATGGCTAGCAAGCAAGCAAGCAAGCAAGCAATAGTAGGAATACGAGGGTATTATCTCCTTTTTCCCGATGACCTCTTTTTTACTTTTCTTTCTTCCTCTTTTCCACTTTTGACATCCGTGGTGGATCCAAAAGTCAATGCCTCGTTTTGATTGTGAAACATGCCGTGACGGGCCCTGTCGCCCGCACTTAGAGGTGCATCCCGCCGTCCTCGTCGTCATGGCCGAGGTCCCTCATCCGCTCCTCCATGGCCCGGCGCAGCTCCTCGTCCGACAGACGGCCACCCGTGCTGCTTGCATGCGGGGTAGGCTGGGCTGGTGCGGCGTCCATCCGGATCTCGCCGTTGCGTATCGTTCCCATCTGGAAGGTGCCGTCCAACCACGCGGGGTGTGGCGAGGCTGCCGTCGTGGTGCTTGAGTTGCTCGCGGCGGCGGCGGCGGTCTGTCCCGCGATCCTCTCCTCCTCAGCCGTCGCGGCGCCGAGACCGTTCGTTGTCGTTGTCGCCTGGGCCGCAGTGCCGTTCACCCCGTTGGCATGGACGCCGGCCTGCTGCTGCTGGTGGTGGTGGTGGTGGTGGTCCGACTCGACCTCCTCCTTGCTCCGGAACTCGTTCCACGAGTGGCCGCGGCCCTCGACCTCGTCGCGGATGATTTGCAGGCGCTCTTCCATGCGGGCGATGACGGCTTCGTTCTCGCGGATGGCCTCGACGCAGTCGGGGTCGGGGCGGCCGGCGGAGGCGTCGGCGCCGTCGAGCGTCGTCGCGGCGCCCTCGGCGTAGGGCTTCAGCTGGGCGTTGGAGTAGCGCAGGTGCAGGATCGAGTTGCGGATCTCGAGGGCCTTGAGGTGCAGCGTCGGGAGGGAGAGCTCGCGCAGCGCCTCGGCGAAGCGGGCGGGGGATATCGGACTCGTGTCGGCCGACGACATGGTTGCGAGCGACGGGTTCTTGGGTGTTTTCTGCGACGGGTAGATGCCGGATGGGCGGCTGTTGGGGTTGGGCTTGTGGTTGGTGAAGGGAGGAAAAGCCGGCCGGTCAGCGGTTGTTACTTGCAGTGTGTATGGCCTGGAAATGGAAACGAATGGAAAATCAGGCTTAGGGAGCGGGCGTACGATGATGATGACGATGTCGTGTCGTGCAGTAGGCGCACGAGAGTTTGGGACTGCCTATCTGGGATAGGTAGGTAGGTAGGTAGGTACGATGTACACGCACATAGACAGATAGAGAGGTAGGCAGAAGAAGAAGGAGGGGTGGACGGCCCTGGGTAGATGCCATGCGACGTCACCGCAACCTTTCTGTCAGCTCTTTGAACCTGGGCGCGGGGTGGAAAGGTGCAATAGAATGTTCCGGGCGGTGGGGGTAGCCTTGACCGGGGGTGACCAAGGCGCACCCCTGGGCGGAGCTGCAAGCACCACAACGATTACGCGTGTAGCTGAGGTTTTTGTCTTATCGATTACGTGCCGACCTAGGTAGTTTACCTAAGAAGGTGCGTGCGGTACCTACCTGAGCCTAGGTAGGTGACGGGCGCCGCAGGGATCAAGTCACGCCCGGGCGTGTGCCGGAAGCGACCCTCGCCGACCGCCGCCCCGTTAGGCTAGCTCAGTCAAATCGAACCCAAAGAATTTACCGTCGGTCCATGACACATCTTTGGCGTCGAACCATCGCGACGACGACGCCGACGACGACGACGACGGAACGTGCCCCGAGGCACAGCGCCACCACCACTGTAGGGCGGACGCCTTTCTCCCACGAAGGAAAACAACCCTTTTTTTTATTCTCTCTCTTCTCGACTGGAGCCGGCGCATTGGTGAGCGTGTAGCTCTCCGTGCGCTGCAGCAAACCCGGCCCCCCGGCTCCAGGAGCCATGAATACCTCACTCGGCCTCGTCCCTTCGCGATCCCTCCTCCACCTCGGCCTGCGCGTTTCCAGTCGCCGCGCCGTGAGCACCAGCTGCAGCGTCTCCGTGGCCGCCGCCGCGTCCCGACTCCTCTCCGCATGCACGACCCTCCGCAAACCCGTCTCCAGCAGGCCACACGCGCCATGGCCGACGCTCCGCCAAACCCAATGGCCCTCCCCGGGCCTCGCCGCGACGTCTAACCTCCCGGCACGGAGATGGGTCTCCTCCTCCTCCTCCTCCTCCTCCTCCTCGCCCAAGCCCGATGCCAAGAACGAACCCAAGAAGGACGAGCCCATCCTCCGAGACTACGTCGATCTCCCGCTGGACTACAAGGACAAGATCGGCCTGCGCTTCCGCGCCACCGACCTCTCCCCCGCCGAGACCAAGGCCGTCTTCGGCCCCTCCATCAAGGCCGCCGCCGCGAACCGCCTGCTGCGCATCATGCACGGCCGCCGCGTCGCCGGCACCCTCGACGACCCGGCCTTCGCCGTGAACACGGCCGCCTTCACGCCGCAGCAGCGCGACACCGCCCTCGCGTACCTCCGCAAGACCGTCCCGGTCGACGAGGTCCTCAACGCCGGCCTACGCGCCGAGGACGAGCTCGCCGCGCTGGAGGAGGAGCTGGCCGAGCGCGCCGACGAGGACTCCTCCCTCAAACACGACGACGCCGAAAGCGCGGCCCGCAAGGGGGGCTACGAGGCGGACCCGGTGTACGGCTACAGCGCCCTCGACGCGATCCGCGCCAAGAACCAGGCCAGGGCCGCCGAGGAGGAGGAGGAGGAGAAGCAGCGGCTCGCCGAGGAGGCCGAGCAGAAGGACAAGGGCGTCGAGGGCGCGGGCGGCGGCGCCCTGGCGACCCTGGGCGTCAAGCGCCCGCCCATGAGCCCGCGCATGCAGCGGTGGACCGAGGAGGCGACGTCGGACCTCGCGGCCCCGCCGCCGCTGACGCTCGCCGAGCGGCTTCTCCCCTCGGTCGCCGGCGTCCTGCTGCTGGTCGGTGCGCTCTCGGCCCTCGCCATGGTCTACACGCCGCCCCGCGACGCCGACCGGCTGTTCCCCGAGGTCTCGGCCTCGACGGCGACGGTCGGCGCCCTCATCGGCCTCAACGCGCTCGTGTCGCTCGCGTGGCGCGTGCCGCCGCTGTGGCGCTTCCTGAACCGCTACTTCGTGCTGGTGCACGGCATGCCGCGCGCCGTCACCATGCTCACGGCCAACTTCTCCCACTCGTCGCTCGGCCACCTGGCCACCAACATGGTCGGGCTGTGGTTCGTCGGCACCGCGCTGCACGACGAGGTCGGCCGCGCCAACTTCCTGGCCATCTACCTCGCCTCCGGCGCCGTCGGCCTGCTCGCCAGCCTGACCGTCTTCACGCTGCGCGGCCTGCTGACCGTCTCCACCGTCGGCGCGTCGGGCGCCGTCTTCGGCGCCACGACGGCCTACTTCTGGATGCACCGCTTCGACTCCTTCAAGGTGCTCGGCATGCCGCCGGACCCCATGAACGGCCCGCAGGGCCTCGGCTTCATCGCCCTGATCCTCGGCTTCCACGTCTACGCCTTGTTCCGCCGCGGCCGCCAGACCATCGACCTGACGTCCCACCTGTTCGGCATGCTGGCGGGCCTGGTCGGCATCGAGCTCGTGACGCGGAAGGAGGAGGTGTCGAGGGAGGACGGGCTGAAGGGGAAGAGGGAGGACCTCGTGAAGGACGCGCTGCCCCACGAGGGCCGTGGCGACGACAAGGCGTGATCTGGTGTGCCTGGGAGGGGGAGGTGGAGATTTGCTCTCTGCGGGAGGGAGACACGTGTAGTATAGCGAGTTTATTGGAGCAGCCCGACTCGGGCGACGAAGAGCCTTGTGAAGGAAGAAATCTTTAGACTCTTTCTTGTACGTTATAAAATGGATGGCATTTGAATACCAACCTCAGTTCCCCATGTTATTCGCACCGACGAGCCGGAAAACGCCACGACATCATAGGGGCCCAACCCTCTTCCCTCCCCTTCTCCCGCTCAAAAGTCACCCAAACTCAGTCAACTTCAGTCACGTTTTGCCCTGCCACTTCAGCGCGTATCAGGCCCCGCCTAGTTTGCGGTTTTTCTCCTCGTACATCAAACTCCAAAGTGCCGGGTCAACCGGGCCCTCAAGCTAACTTCCCTTTGCAGCCCAGCGGGAGCATTTCCCCCGCGCTGCAAAGGTCATCGTGTCAAGGTTTGGTTGTTTGTTTGCTTCGGTCGGACCCGGTAGCAGCAGATCCTAGATCCAAACCACACGCCCGCTGACATTCCCGCCTGCGAGTATCCCGAAATCGCCAACGGGGAGAAGTGCCGATCCGCAGATGTTTTAGCTTGGGCCTCGGCGTTACCTGGCGAGGACGGCTCTCTCTCTCTCTCTCTCTCTCTCTTTGAACGAACGTGAACGTAGAAACACACAATCTCTCGGTCACGAGCGAATTGACGCATGCGTTCTATAGGATGCTCACAAGTCTCAACAGACTGCCCCCCACCCCTATTTGCCCGCCTTTCTCTGAATTTCACCTTTGGTGAACAGACTTTGATATACGAGCTCGGCAGACGAGACAAGTGACGGATTTCTTGCTGGCAGCCACATGGATTGCAGGCCCCGGGTCTGAGGATGGAAGAGTGGTCGATGAGGATGAGTTGAGAATGAGATGGAGATGGAACGAGGATGAGGATGAGGATAAGGATGGAGATACACTGTAAGTGTGTAAGGGAGTGAGAGAGAAAGAGACGTGGGTGTAGGACGGGCTGGGGGGGAATCCGCATCGAGGCCTAGCCAAGGTCGTTCATCAGATCAAGATGCGTCGCACTTCTCGTCACTCGGTAGGTCAAGATGGGGGGCAAGGCATCAGGTGAACGAGTCATTCGAGTCCAACAGCCAGCCGTCGAACAGAGTTCCGTGCTCATTGCAACTCCATACGGGATTGTGTCCCTGGGGGGGAAGGCGTCAATTACTTCCGTCTCTTCCGACCAAGCGGCTCTCGTGGAAACCTTCCACCGGTGAGTTTGGACATTGTCCATCCACATCAACTATAGGCTAAGCGTTCTACATGCGGCAGCGTGGCCTACTCGCCCGAAGCCAGAGGGACCGTATATCGGGGAGCTTAGTCTCGACCGCCGCCTCCCCCCCCCTTGGCATTCCGTCCTACGCACCAGGCTCCATGCAAATCCTCCCTGACATGCTCGCAGCCGCCCCTCGTCGACCTTGAGCCGCCTAGCGGGCTGCGTACCAAGCGCGTCTGTCTCCCTGCGCATCCGACCTCTCGCTCAGACGTACGTCGCGCAGCTAGCGTATCGGGCTATCACGATGCGGGGGTGGTGTAGTTCCTTTTGTTCTCCCAAGACAACTGTCTCATTCGCAGGCCCGGCGCAGGTCCCGCCAAGAAGTGCGGCGGCGTGGGCCACGCACTCGAGCGGGGATGCTCTATTGACGGCCACGTTGCTTTTTTTTTGCTTTCTTTTTTCTTTTTTCTCCGACGTTCGACATGCGGAGCGATACAGTTCATTTGCCGATCCCCTGTTTAGGTCTTGCGGAATCTCCCCGGCGGTATACTACTCATGCAAGATGCGGAGATCGCCGGTCTGCCGGAGCCAGGTTCGCGGCCTGGGACGCCATCCCTCTTCTGAATATCCATGCTTTTTCGGAAAGTGTCTTTTCTTCCAAGCAAACCGAGACTTCCATTCTGTGGGTAACAACAGCCCCCCCCCCCCCCCCCCCTCCCCGCCGCCGGAGTGTTCATTAATTCGACACGATCCCTGGGGTCTGGTCGAACGTGCTCGGAAGCCGCGGAATGGTTTCCCGCCTCTCGTGGCTGGAATACCGCTTGCTACGCTGCTTCGGCCAGGGATCATGACCGCCGCGAACCCCAAGACGACCGACCGACCGCGCTCGCTGTCCGGCTACGATCTACGGGCTCGTCGGAGAGGAGCCAAACGATGTCATCGAAGGGATGGGGGTCGTGTGTCACTGTTAGTAGGTGGCACAAGAAAAGGACAGAGCAGAGGAGGGCTGGCAGGGTTCCAAAGTACAATCCGGCAAACCACTGTCCCAAGCCAGCGGTCGACGCGGGTATGGCACCCGTGGCTTGCCCGATTTGCAATCGTACCGGAACGGTCGGTGCCCCTAGCCAAAGCCGCCGCCATCCGTTGCACTAGGAGGCGTCAAACGTAAGGTCCGCCCTCCCCAACGGCCGCCGGGGGGCTTCTCGAGAAGGACGGTCCTGCTGCGGCCCTTCGGCGACGACGTCAGGACCATGCCGGCACTGGTCCGTAAGTTGGCCGGCAACAACGTCGTCCCGGCGTGTACCGGCCGTCGAAAGCCTCCCTCCTGGATGCTGCGTCAGGGGATCGAAATGGTAAAAGAAAGCAGAGTACCCGTGGGGGGAGCGCCTCTGCAAGCCATTCCCGAACTCGAGCCAGGGATATCAGAATTGTCCTGGAGGCAGCGGCCAAGAGGCTGGCCCGCAGCCACGCGCCTATGGAGAACTATTGAATCCGCTGGGTACTCCCCCCCCTTCCACTCCATATATAGTAACCGGGGGCTCCGTTTGCTCCGCATCGGTCGAGGCTGAGCCGATGGCTGCCGACGCTTTCGCCGCTTCCATACCGGGCTACCTACTCTCGTGTGCACGATTTCTTCATAATAAAACTCAGAGACAGCTTCTGGATGCGAACGGCATGCTTTTTCCCACGAGTGTAATCACTTGCAAGTGGCCTGTTATCCAAAGGCAATACTTGGCTAGATGGGGGGGGTGTGAGATAACCAAACCGCTGCGAGGTGAAGCCTCGCTGTGTTCGATATAACATGGCCTCGGGCTGATGTAGCATTACTGTGTGGCGGGTGTCGTATCATAAGACAGCGTTCCTTCGAAGATGCGGCGCAACCGGGTGAGAATAATATCATGCCTCGTACGCAGGATCCGGGCCGGCAACGGGTGTCCGTAGGGACGAGAATCACGCTTGTTTACAGAAATGCACATCCTTAGGAAGCCCTATCGGCGGCTGGAAGTGATGCAAGCAAGCCACGGGGCCCAACAGAACACTTACGCGATGCCGCTGGCTCTCTCCCCCAAACTCGTGGTTTGGCAGATATCCAGTGTGATGCAATGCAAAAGGTCCCAGCGGTTGCGATTCGCCGCCTCGCGGTCTCTTTGCACAAAAGAGCACGGAGACCGGGCCAGGCACTTTGCCTCCTCCCTACCCATCTCCGTGTGAGACCTACCTTGTCGAACGAACTAGACCGGGATATCATCGGCACGTCTACACCGAGCCGGAGGGGATTCGCAATTGCAACACGAGACGCGGCGGAACAAGAAGCTGCGGGCTGCCTTCGTCTCCTTGCCGGCACGTTTCGACAGAGTTCGACAGCCATCTGACGCGAGAGACGGTTGTTCATTTCTCAGATGGTGATCGAAATTGCGACTTGCCGACGAGCGCCCGCCGGAAAGTGCAGAGCGGCGTTCGGGACATGCGTGGGCCGGGGAAGCAAGATGACGAACGACCACACCACTCCGGCTTGGTTCCCTCAAATTGGCAGACGCCCAGTTCTTGGGCGCGACGGACGGCTGCGCTGAGCACCCCCTCCCCCCTCCCCCCCAAGTCTTGCACCAATGGTGAGTCGCAATCTTGTGGCAGAATGCAGCCTGGACGCCAGGCGACGTCAAAGACGCACGCCGCACGCGGGCTGCTACCCTGGAGTCGCATCGCGAATGGAGGCTGCTGGAGCCGCGAAATGAGAGTCGGTGCTAGTGCAGGATTCGCTGGAGACGTGATCTCGCCCCCCCCTCCTCCTCGTCGTTCCGATAGATTGGTCGCAGGCGGTTCTTTTGGTTCGCCAAATGACGGTTCCAATGTCTGGTGCAACGCTTCCCAGGGCTGGACGACCCCCCCCCCCCCCCCCGAGGGCGTTGCCGCCGCGGTGGCTATTTTTGGGCAAACTTTGCAGCTTTAGGGCCGCGGGTGCCGCATTTCGAAAGGGAATGGAAGATTCGCTGACGATGCGAATGCAACCTACGTCGGATCAGAGGGCTGAACTGCATCTGTTTGCACATCACAAGGCGTATGTTGTCTGCCCTCTCTCCTCCCCGCAGGCCGTTCAAGTTGTGTGGGGGTTTCGGCCGGCCTGGCGGTTCTACGAGGCCTTGAGAGTTTCGACCCCTTTCTTTTCTTCTCTTACCGCGTGTAGCGTTCGGCTTCGCTGTACAGAGTGAGCATGACTAGGCTTGTGAAATTGCAGCACGGGACTTGGCCGCTGAGGCGTGTTCTGTGGAGGACGAAGAAGGCGATATCGTCGCGTTGGCGGCGAGCCAACGACAATGTGCGAGAGGCCGCAAAGGGCAAGGCCCACGGCTCGAAGCAGACATGATTACCCATGGGGGCGAGTTGATGTGGACGGTTCCCAATCGAATCGGACCCCTCATATCTCGAACCGAGGGGGTGGTGGGCTCACTCACTCAGTATGGATATCTCTCTGGCGTCTCGAAATTGCCGGCTCCCTTTTTGGAACGGAACGCTACTCGATTGAGCAGTCCCACCTGTGTATGTGTGTGTGTGCGTGTGCGTGAGTGTGAGCCTTGTGCTACTTACACAATGACTCGCCAGCGGATACTTTCCGAGCTGGGACTGGTGAAGGCGACGAGCCATGATGGAGATGCAGGCGCGACTCGAGTTGTTTGTCTCTACGCCGTCGGCCCATGTCTCCCGACGCCGGCGACGATCCCGAGCGCGACGTACTCGGCTCGGTGCAAATTGATACGACGGTAGGAGTGAAGGGCTTGCCACGGGTGTGGTCCGGCGTCGCAACAGCCGGGCGGCGCAGCTTCTTTGACAATGCCACGAATCTTGACGCGTGTATGTATCAGGCAGTGAAAGAAGAGGAATGCAAAAGGAAAGGATAGAGAGAGAGTGTGTGTGTACATAGTATGTGTGTGTGTTTGGAGGGTATCCCCCGCAAGACCCTTCGCACCCATGAAGCACCAGCAGGCACCATCTTTTGGACCCGCCAGGACCCTTGCAAGGGCAGAGGACTTGGTGCTGAGGATCCTGTCCTTCTCCAACATTCTCGTCTTTCCGTTGTGGGATGCACCAACGGCGAGGCCTGTCGCCTCGGGCATTCCGTCTAGGTGGGATGTTCCTCTGGGCAGGAGTGGGGAAGAGGGAAGAAGAGAGCCGGCTCGAGGTTCTTCTGGCGACGGAGTGTCGTCGAGGCGAGGCGATCGGAGGAGGAAACACGATCACCAGTGGGCTGTATGGAACCATCCGAACCTGCGGTGTAAGGAGTTCGTCCGTTCTTTGGCCTTTGCTGGAACGAACGAACGAACGAACCCCTGCCCGGGGCGATGACCCCACGGACTCGGATTTGCGAGAGCGGTCAACTTTTTGGGCCCGGCAGGTTCCAGGCTGTCCAAACAATCTGGACCAATAGCCAGAGCTTTTAGTCATATATGATGCGACGGACGGTGGAGGTCTCATGCCGGTCCGGTGCTGGTGCCTTTGCTGGGGAGCATGGGGGTTCAAGAGAGGGAATGGAAGGGTGCATGTCCAACTCTCCGGGGTCGAGTACCGGGGTTATGGAGGAGGAGGAGGAGGAGGTGAATCGACAGTCCCGGGCTCTTCGGCTTCTACTAGGGAAACGTAATAGGCGAGGGGTGAGGCGAAGGCTGTTGTCGCGGTGAAGGCGAGAAGAATGGATGGATATCGAAGCTAGCGACAGGTTGCAATCCGGGCAGAGCGGAGACGATGGACGGGGTGGGAAAGAAGCAGAGAAGGCTTCCAGAACAAATCACAACAATGTGAGAATGAATGGCCGCAGGGATGTGTCTTTGTGTCCGAGTCGTGCTCTCTCTCCCTCCCTCCTCTGGCGCCATGGCTGGGAGGGAGGCCTGGTAAATGCCCATCATCTCGAGCCGAGCCCAGTGCCAACCCTTCGTACCAGGCGACTGATTGATGTACATTGTATGAAGATTACCGAGACATCTGGTACACCTGATTAAACTGATTCCCCGGTGGGATAGAGACAAGGTGACGCTCAACGAGAGCTGCATAATGTTTAATCACTGCCCCCCCCTCTCCCCCCGTTTCGGGAATCGCCGTCGTAGCAGATAGTGTGCTGTCTGTTCCCACAGGGGGCTCAGCGGTTATGCCTTTTCGATCGATGTTACTCCGTACGGTTGCTGTTATGCAGCCCAGTGGCATATATCTTGTATACTACGCGCGTCCGGGCCTGGCGCCAACGGCACGTTCAGTGATGCTGCCTTGCAAAACGGCGTCAATTGTCATAAGATCTGCATTATAGCAGCACCCCCCCTATTCCTCGCAGTTCCCCCTTCGAGTCGAGGCACTAGGTATTAGCACTCCGTACGGGTTGGGCGAAATGCGGCACGAGTCGTGAAAAGAGGCGTCGACTTGACGGGAAAAGTGGGATTGGGGGGGGGGGGGGGGGGGATCGCACAGGCGAAATAAGGCGACGGGACACAGACCTATTAGACTCTGATGGGATTTTGTGCCGTTGCTGGAGTCTCTTCCAGCCCTTACTGACCCATCATCGTCGATGTGCCGAACTCCGCGGGAAGGGGATTGCAAATCTTATACTCACATGGCAGTAGTGCAGACTGGTCTACGTGCCGATTCCTACCTGCGGCGGTCCTCTCCGTGGAGCATCGTATCAGACTAGCCATCCTCTTGGAATGACGGTCGCTCCAAGACCTGAAGCGACGTGCCGATCGGTACGCATGAGGCAAAAGAGAGCGGTCTAGTGTATTACGTGCGACTTCTGTCAAGGCAATGGATTTATGGTTATGTTTTTTTTGCTGCCCACCCCCCCCGGTATGCCAAGGAGAGAGGCCTCGTGGTGATGCTGGCGAGAGGAATCACCCAAGCTCCCGCCCCGAGGTTTTGTCGGAGGTACTTCCCTCGAAGGAGATAGAAGAAGAAGAAGAAGAGGGCGTTCCAGCTCCTAGATGTGACTGACGTACATCGGTAGGGGGCGGCCCAGGGCGATCACGGAGGAGGAGTCGTGGAAGGGCGTTGGAAGCTTGAGTCTCTACTGCGTAGAATAGGTCTCCCTCTCTCTCCCTCTCTCTCAGTCCACTTTCGTCTATCCAATGTTTCGAGTATTTCTTATCATGATTTGCCTTACGTCCGTAGGCGCGAGCGCGCGCAGGCAGAGTGTGCGCGCGGGGGCCGGCTTCGGTTCCTCGCAGCGAGCGGTCCAACGTCGCGTGCAAGGGTCGTCCCGGGTAAATTACCTTTTTTTTTTTTTTTTTGCTTCTCCTTTTCCTTGTGCGGCGTCGTCCCGTCCGCGCTAGGGAAAAAAAAAAAGCAAGGAACAGAATGGGCCGAGAGGAAAACACAAAAGCTTCTTGTGTTTCCCGGGGCGGATCAGGAACTCGAGCTTCACCCGAACCCGGCGTGTGGAAACCTACTTTGTCCAAGGATACACCTACTTGATCCCGTTTTCGCGGCCAGCGTCAGTGGTCCGACAAGTTTGTTAAACCGAAAGAGTTTGAGCCCGAAGGACCGTGTCCGTGTCCGACGTACGATGATGCTTGTCTGCTAAGTCCCAGCGGCGGGCCGTCGGAGGCACGAAGCTGGGCCTTCCCTCCCTCAACTCGACTCTCATCTCGAACCTCTCGGCTCGACTCTTGTCTTCTCGTTGCTTCCTCGTGTGACCACTGACCACCCTTCGAGCCGGCTGGGCCAAGATGAACGAATGCCGGGGGGGGAGCCCCAACGCGAGTGCCATTGGCCGAACGTCCGCTGCCAAGGGGATGCGTGGAATTGGCCGCCCCAAAAGGCCCAACGTTGCAGCGCGGCATCCGGGACTGAGCTTTGTATGTGTGTATGCATTGACTGCACTGCTGTTTAGGTGATATTCAGGCACCAAAGCAGGGGCGACAGGGGGGGGGAGCTCATATAAGCTATATTACATAGAGTACGAAAACATGCCATGTTCTTCCTCGTCTTGTTATTCGACGGGAAAACGAGAGAGGCGGCTACGAGAGCAGGGAGGGGAATGTCAGTCGGCGGTGCATGCATGTCACTTTTTGTGTAGCCACACACACACACACACGACGCCCTCGAGCGGAAATGGGCCAACGGGCAAGGCTGGACATGCGGCGGCACAGAACAGCTGTGCCACCAGGCACGCGAGGGCTTGTTGTGACACACGCCCGCCCGGCCTTTGCCTCGCAGCATGTTTGCCTGTCTGCCCGCCCGCCCGCAGTTCGCGCCCGTCGGTCTAGAAGGGCTACAGAACTGGTGAAGAATAGCTTCCTCGCGATTCTGCCGGCGCCCGCTTCATAAAGCCCGAGACGGGCGTTCTGTTGCGGCCGGCGATGTTGGCAGAGGGTGGGGAGGAGGAGGAGGAGGAGGAGGAGGAGGAGGGAGGAAACGAACAGTTAGTTAGCTACTGATCCAGGTACGGATGGATGCCACGGCCTAGCATTACACTGCTTGCCGTCGTGACACTGGCCCAGCACTTGTTTTGTTGCTCAACCATGGGCGGCTGCTATCTCCTACATGAGCTCGTTGGAAATGCTCCCCCAGACCCCAAACCGCCATGCTTCATGATCGTTCCGTCGCATTGCCACGCCCACTGTGTTGGTGATCAACATTACCGATACCCTTCTCGAGAGTCCACGCCGGTTGGAGTCCTTTTTTGGGCAAATTGAGCCATGCTTCGCCCATCTCACCTATAGTGCTGTCTGTACCTTACTTGACGCCACCAAAGCATCCGTACTACGTTCACTATTCGCCGCTATTCTCCGGTCCCATGCCCACTTCTCCCTCCCCTGCACTTTTGACCCTCGTCTGTCTGCACTTTGACCCTCCTCTGCACAAGTGGATCCGGAACCAACAGAGAGACCATCCCTCATCCAGAAGCTTGCAGGGAGTCCCGGACGATGCCTGGGGGGTGTGGCCCAGCTCAGCACTAGGTAATATGTACTATGTATACGGGCGACGCATCGTTGCAGTCGGCGGAGACGGGGGACGGCACTCTTTGGGGTATGGGCGAGGAGGCAGGATTAATGTTGATTGGGGGGGGGGGGCGGCGGATGCCCCAAGGGGCCCAGGTACTACGTACAGCAGAGTAAGCCGCGAATGATGGCCGTTGTTCGTCGTGCTCGCACTGCACCGGCGCGCGTACCAGGTGTGATGGGCTGCGCGCCAAGGGGCCCATCACCGTGGTCACCATCGAGTCGCGGGCGTGGACCGGGGGGGAGGAGGGCAGACATGGGCATAGCCAGCGTGGGTCGGCATAAGCTCATAAGTTTCCTTGACGACACGGATCCGGACGCAGCTGAGTCTGAGCCTGTCTCGCCCTGCCCGTCTTCTTTTTTATCATCCTCAGCAGAATCATCATCATCATCATCTTCTTCAACACTGTCATCATCCGGTCCCCCGTTGCGTACCCTCTGATCGACAGCTGCGACGAAAACGACGACCAGATCGGCGGCGACCCCTCCACAACCGCCGGTTTTCTTCTCAAAAGTCATATCTGCCTTTTGGCCTGCTAGCTAGCTCGTCATCGTCGACCGGCCCGACAGCCACAGGAGTAACGGCGGCAACGGTACTAGCACAAACACAAGCACAAGCACAAGCACAGACACAGACACAGACACAGGCACAGACGCAGGCACTGGTACTGGCACAAGCAGCGGCAACGGCAACGACAGCGACGATGGCGCCCATGACCAATGCCAATAGTTTCCTCAGCCTAGGCAGCGGCGGCGGCGACGACGACGACGCTAGTAGCCACTGCCAGATGACGACAATGACGGGGACGGCTGCCTTTAGACGAACCAGCGAGGATAGCGTGGACCGGTCTCACGGGCTCTGGGACTATTTCCATCATGGGTTCGACGGGAACAGCAGTCCCGAACTGCACCAGTTTCCCCAGCATCAGCATCAGCATCAGCATCAGCGGCAGCGGCAGCGGCGACAACAGGCGCATCAACCAAAACCAAAACCACAGCGACAGCAGCAGCAGCAGCAGCAGCAACAACAACACAAGCTGCGGGTGCAGCATCAACAGCAGCACCGGTCACCCTCGCCATCATCCTACCTCAGCCTCTACCTGCGGCCCAAGTCTTCCAGGAGCCACCAATCCCTCAATGTCCCGCAGACGAGCTCCGAGCCGGGGACAACGGGGAGCCAGACCGCGGCCGGGCCAGCGAGCTCGTGCACTTGGCCATTGAGCATCAAGAGCCACGAGAAGAAGGGCAGCAGCGGCAGCAGCAAGACGGCGGTGACGACAGCGACGACGACGACGACGACGACGACGATACACAACATGCGAGAGACGCTGTCCTCGGCCGGGTCGTCGACGATCGTGGCCCCGCCGCCCGTATCACCGTCGACGGGGTCCCTTGGCGCCGAGATGACGAAGCAGGAATTCGAGGCTCTGCCAGAGGCCATTCAGCGAAAGGTGAGCGAGACAGATTTTTTTTTCTTTTTTTTTTTTCTTTTCTTCTAGTTGTTGCGTGTTTCGTCATTCATCAGTCACATTCAGACACACTCCGATCTTGCCTGTATTTGGTGGTTCCTCTCCGAGCCGTTCTTCTGCGTGATCCCTTTTCCCAGTCCATTGGTGTTTTTCTTTTTTCTTTCTTCTTCTTCTTCTTCTTCGGGAATCCTTTCTTTCTTTTCTGTTTCCTCGGGGTCTCATGCGCCGGGCCTCTGTGCGACGATCCCGCAAATCTCAATTGCCGGGTCGTCGGCTTGGCGCAGCCTCCTCACCTCCCCCCTTCTCTGCCCCCTCCGGTCAAGGGACCGAGAACCACGCCGTCGAGGGCTTTTTGGGAAATATTTTCTTTGTTTTGTTTCCGAGACCCGGCAGCTCCAGGGCAAGGGCGCAAATCTGTCTGGAAGACGGTGTCAAGGACACTTGATGCAAATGGGCGCGGGTCGGCCAGCATAAGGCTCACGGTGATGACATGGGCTGTGTGGGTGAGCAAGATGAGATGAATTGAGAGGGAGGCTTGGTTTGGTTGCGACAAGCTCACGCCCTCTCACTCACTCACTCTCTCACTCACTCTCTCTCTCTCACTCACTCTCACTCACTCACTCTCTCTCTCACTCACTCTCTCACTCACTCTCTCACTCACTCTCTCTCTCTCACACACACACACACACACACACACACACACACACGCACTCTCACACACACTCTCATCCTCCTCCACCCACCGAGCCGCCGGAAGGGGCCCCAGATCCAGGGGCCACCCCTCCAACGAGTCCCTGACTCAACCCAGGGGTCTGCACAGCTGCAGCAGGGGTTGGTCAGGTACCTGTCAACGCGAACCGGCTCGCCGAAGGGGCTTGTTCAGGACTGCGTGCGCCACTGGCTCAGTGGCTCTTCACTGTCAGAGGCTTGGGGCTGCTGTCATGCTCTGCCCCGTCCCTCCCATTCCGGCCGCCCGCCCGCCCGCACGCACGCACATGCTGTCCCGCCCCCTTCGAAGCTCACCATAATCTATCGTCACATCCAACCAACACCCAGCAACTTGCTTCAAACCCTCTCTTTCTCCCTCACTGTCCCCCCCCACTCCATGCATCTACCTGTATGCCAATCTCGTCCCGTCTGGGGGGCCAGTCAGCATTGGCCAATCTCGGATCAGGCCCGACAAGCGGGCGCGAGTGGCCTTCTCTCGTTCATGCTTCCTCTCCGCCCGCTCATGCACATGCACCGCAGGCAGCTGCCAAAGACCTCGTCTGCGTATGCGCCGCGCAAAAGACGCGGACGGGGACGGGCGATTGGCCGGCGACCATGTCAGCTTTTTTTTGGTGGCGGAGGGGCCGAGAGAGGTGTCATCGCGACCTTGCATCGGGCGAATGGCAACGTGTCGACGACGACACGGACTCGCCAGAGTATCATCGTCGACAACAACAACAACAATAACAACAGCGAGCCCGGTCTCATCCCGTCTCTTGGTTTCGGACGTGGTTTGGCCATTTCTACCTTGCATCATCCGTCAACTCTCATCCCTCATCCCTCCCCAACCACACACCTCTCACATCTCACTTGCCGCGTCCTCGTCCCAACATGCGACGCAAGCATACACACACACACACACACACACACACACACACACACACACACACCACACACACAACAGACACAAACACATACACACGTCTCCCCCCCGGGGGTCAACCGTGATCGGCCATCAATATTCTCCCGCCCCCAAGACCGTACGACATGTCTCACTCCACACATGCAGAATCTGGCCCGACCATCTCCGTCGTGTCTCTGTGTGCTTGTTCCCTCCTCGTTCCTGTCCCCCTCCCCGTCCCCACTCCTCGCTGCAGCAGCGGCGGGCCTCTTGGTTCGGGCACCGCCGGGTACATCTCAATTCCCACATTCCATGGAACCCCCCGGGCCGCCAAGTGGTGTCGCCGGCCAAGGGGAAACCCGAGCTAGGCCGCATACGCCGTTGGTGTCTCTAGTCTCTAGTGCTGCGTGGACTCGTCGACCTGTACCTGGCCCTGTCTTGGTTGTCTCTGCCCGTCTGTCTTGTCTCTCTCGTCCTGCCTGTATCGCCGTTGCCCCCCCAGGCCTGCACAAGTCAGTCTATGTGGCACCCGCACCCGCACTGATGCTGGGCCCGGCGAGCCCTGTTGCACTGACCTGACTTAACATGCACCGCGGACTCGTTCTCATTCCCACACACGTCCGACCCATTAGTTCCTACTCGTCGTCTCTGCACCAGCCACCCGCTGGCCCCGTCTCGTTCGACGGCACACGGCTTGTGGCTTTCCCGCCCAGGTTGTCCCAGCATTGTCGATACAAGGCGTTACCCTGGAGGAACGCCGGGCTTGGCCCCGAGGCCAGACCTGAGGTGCTTCGTGTATACCGACCTCGTTGTACTGGACTTTATCTGTCTTCAAGCGAAGCTAGTGTAAGGCTGGCAAAAACGAGGAGAGAGAGAGAGAGAGAGAGAAGAGAGACAGAGATAGGGGATAACGGGTGCTCTTACTGCTGTTGATAGAGGTCGACTTGCATTGCAGCACCGTATCCAGGTATCGGCGGACCTCTCAGTCCATCATTTCCTTATCCCGTCACGCCGTCCTTCGATAGCAAGCTCCCATGACATGCCCCTCCATGCATCTCGTAGGATATGCAATGCAGGTGCCGTCCATTGACCATCAACGCAACGTAACGCCAGTGCGACTGAGCAGGCGAAGGAGTGAGCACGGCCCAGCAGCGCGGCGTCTCCCCTTCCCCTCCCCTTCTCCCCTTCCCATTATTTACGGTCCCTCCTTTGCACATTCCACGACTAAGACAATACATGCCCCCCTGTTGTTCCTCAATTCCATTCTTGCCCTTGTCTCCATTCCGGCCGATGTCTTTGCATCTTTTTCCTTTCTTTTTCCTTTTTCTTTTCCCTCCTTGCTAAATCGTACTTTAGTACTTCAGCTCCCTCGAACGCCTACACTTCGCCAAACTCGCCCCGGCTCCCACTCCCCCGCCCAAACACCCCGACTTCTGCTGCGACCATTCAGGCACCGGCTCCGGCACCGGCTCCGGCTCCAATCCCAAGACCCTGAAGCAGCGCCGAAGGGAACGGCAGGCCAGGCTCGCTGCTGACCAGGGCCCTGACCGCATCAAGAGACGCTCGTCTCACCGTGCCGTCGGTCCCCGCTCGTCGGCCTCCTCCGTGTACGTGCGTCTGCCGGACAAGATCAAAAAGAGGCATCTGACGACCGAGGAGCAAATCATTGCCTCGCGGAACCGGAGGCACGACATCATTCTCGACCCGGCGGATGAGGCTGTCTACAAGGTCCGAAGAAGAGCGTCCAGCCTGACGATCCAAGACGAGTTGTGGAGCCCGACCTTGTCGGTGAGACCCCAGACGATGGAGGACAGGCCGAGCGAGGAGCCGCACGAGCGGGTGGCCAAGCCCGTGGAGCAGAGGTCGTCGCCTCAGAAGAAGCGCGACTCTTTCTACGACAGTTTCCGCTGGCTCGAGGAGGATGACGAGCTGGACCTGCGCCTGCAGCTCGACGACTACCACGCCAACTTGAGAGACGACCTCCCCGCCAACGCGGAACAGCGCAGGCCGTCGTTTCGCAGGCACTTGTCCATCTCCAAGAACCCCTTTGGACGCACCTCTCTCTCGTCGAGCCGTCCCGGCACCACGCCGGGCCTCATCAGCAGCCCGTCGTCCCCGCGCCTCCCAGACTATTCGAGCAGCCCCCTCGCTGCCTCGTCCAGCCACGGCCGCCGGAGATCGCGCGCGCTGTCGCTGATCTCGCCCAAGCACAGCCCCCAGGACTCCCTCGCCGCCTTCGACCCGGAGGCGGCTCACTACAAGGACCCGGAGGCCCGTCTGAAGCTGCGGGTGTACCTCGCGTCCCCTCAGAAGTTTGACGAGGCCATCGAGTTCGGCTTTCCTTCCAGAGAGGCCATGGTGTCGAGGCCCGGCAGGAATGCCAAGCAGCCCAAGGCCAGATCGCCCAAGCCCGCGGCCGAGACGGAGAACATGCGTACGTTCCTCGCCGACGACAGGTCTTCCATCTCGAGCGACGACGCATCCCTCGACTCGGACTCGCCCAAGACGCCTCACACCATGGAGATGGCGGGGGGGCTTAGGCCGCCGCCTGTCAAAGACGACCAGCTTCATTCGCCCAAGCCGTCGGCCGAGTACGCACGGATGCCGGCGGAGGCGAGGGAAATGACGCTGCGCATGACCCTCACGCGACCCGACCTGCGAGCCCACGAGGACCAGATGTACGGGTGGCAGAGGAACTGCGCGAGCGGCAGGAAATCCAGCAACGCGCCGCGCGACGACTTCCCGACGGCCACGTACGTCCGTGATGCGTCGTCCAAGGAGAGCATCGAGCGCCAGTTCGCGGCCATGGATCAGGAGAACGCCCAGGCGAGCGACCAGGGCGTCATGAAGCGTTTTTGGAACAGGGTCCGACGCGGACCCGCATAGCAAGGCCCTTTTGGCCGCACATTCCAGACTCCCACGGCCGAGTCGCAATTCCCCGTGCGCGCCAAGGGGGGGGGGGGGGGGGTTCAGCAAAAAGAAGCAAAAAACCGCATCCACGACACCAACAGCAAAGCAAGCCTGTTTCTTATACCTTCCCCTCCCCCCCCCATCTCATCAAATCTGTATACAGGCAACAATTCATAGTGTCTATTATTTGCCTATTTCAGAAGCAGAATTTTTCATTCTGTTTTGTTTTGTTTTACAAGCGACACGGTGCAGGACAATCATCATCATCATCATCATCATTGTATCGAGCCGGGAGTTGACATGGGCGTCGTTTGAAAGCATGGGGGAGGAGTTCAAAGAGAGAGAGAGAGAGAGGCATTTTCCCGCCCCGCCCTTTCCGCCTGTAAATATTGTACAGCCGCCACCGGAGAGAGCCTTTATTGCAGTAGATCCTTCATCAAACAGGGGGGGGTGGGAGAGGACAGGGTCCCGGTGTAGGGTAAAGGGCGTGCGTAGGGCGGATAGTCAAGAAAGTCTTTTTTTTTTTTAAGAAAAATAAAGCCAAGATTAAAAAAAATTAAAAGAACCCCACTCGCTCTCCTCCGTATGCCATCCGAAGTCAGGGACGTTCCGACGTGGTACAAAACAAAACACGCCGGGATGTTGGACAGGGGTGTGTGTGTGTGTGTGTGTGTGTGACTTGACATTGGACAACTCGGGCGTCGCAGAATAGGATCGACTGCGTCAGTCGACCGTGGGAAGAAGAAGCCCCGGGGACGTAAGCGCAGGCAGGCTCGTCACCCGCAGTCACCCGCAGCGTCCCGCGTTTCTTCGCTGCTGCGCGTCACGAACACCCGGCGGGAGGAGGGGGAGGTACACTCCTCCATAGCCCCCCCCCCCCGCAAATCCTTTTTTTTCTTGTCCTTCCGGGAAGGCGTTTCGGGAGAGGGACAAGTAAAAAAAGAGACGAAGAAATAAAAGTAGGAAGGGGGGGGGGGGGCCGACAAACGATAAATGTCGGACTCTGACTTGTCTGAACCGCCTGGTTGATGTTGATAGACGACCCCTGGTCTCTACGCCACACGGACCCCTTCTTGTTTCCGCTACAGAGGGGAAGGGGGGGGTTTGGTTTTTAATCTCGGGTGCTCTGAAAAGGTAGGGATATCGAGACGACAGCAGAAGGGGAGAGGGCGCACGTTGTTTCGAGACCAAATCTTTGAATGAGATGGAAGATGTGGTGCATGTGTGCGTGCGTGCGTGCGTGTCTGATGAGATTGGCACCCAGGGATATCGGACCTGTCTGTCTGTCTGTCTGTCTGTCCATCTGTCTGCCTGCCGAAGATCTGTTCAGCTCACTGGTTTTGCACCATGGTGGCGCGGCGCTTGGGGCTTCTCGTCTATGCTTGTGCGGGCGGGTGTGGGGTGGAGACGAGGACCTCCGCCCCCCTCTCGTTAGCGTCCCTTTGCGAGGAAGCTCAATAGCGGACGGAGGCGATGGCGAGGCACAGTATTGCAGTGGAGTAGAAGGCTGGGACGGAAGGGTGAGAAAGACGGCGAAGCGGGAGGCATGTCGTGTGGGTGTGTGTGTGTGTTTTTCCTCTACACTGGTACGGATATTGTTATTCCATTCCGGCGTCCATTTGGGAGGTTGCTGATACCTACAACACTAGGTATAGGCCCCTGAGGCTCCTCTCACCGAAACGATTCTGTGATTCTTGCCTGGCTAGACCTCCCCCCCCCGGCCCGCGCCCGGGAACCAGCTGCGCTTCGTGGCGTCGCGGGATTTGGGGCGTTGTTACTATCGGGTCCGTGGGTGCGCTGGCAAGAGCATGGATGGAGGCATATATTGTTGCCTTTGTCTTCTCGTCTCTGCCGAGGAGACGAGACGGGAAGAGCTCACGGCTCGGACTCGACCAAACCGCAGCTCCTCCGACATGTGCTCAGGGCGTGCGAGCAAGCGACGTAACGACCGGGCTTTTTTTTTTTTAATTCGAGTTTTCATTCATTTAATATCATTCTCTTGATCCTTCCTGCTCGCTGTCGAGGCGTTGCTGCCCTGCCTTCTTCCTAAGATTGACAATTTGGAAGAGGAGGGGGCTCGGACGTCGAGACATGCTTGTTTGATGCCACGTGCCGGAGAGAGATTACGGCATGGCTGCGTTTCCTTCTGCCGCTGTGCACTTGGGTGTGGTTCGCTTGGACAGAAGAAGGGGGGGGGGTGGGGGCTGAATTGGAAAGGTCGAAACGAACGGACGGACGAAAGGGAGTGGATTTTGAGGTCTTTTTTTTTTTCTTTTCTTCTTTTCCTTTTGTTTTTTCTTTCTTTTTCCCGGTTTGCGAGCCACGGTTGGCTTGAAATCCCAACACGAGTGTGCTCCTGACCAATGTCACCATCGAGGTAAGCAGACGGGTCTAGTTGCATCGTTGCAACAGGGGGAGACGGGGGCTGGAGAGGGGAAATAAAAAGAAAACACCTATCCATGAGGGGCGTAGCTACGACAGTAGTACAGAGCGAAGTCGACGACCATCATCAAACATGATGCGATGATAACGGATCTCTGCTTGGACCACAACAGGCCCGCAATCAATGTGAGGCAATAGTCAGCAGGGGGGCGGTGGTGGATGAGGAGTAGGAATGGTGCCACCTGGTGTCGTCGACATGCAAGTCTGAACAGCCCCCCGACGAAACATGGGACACCGACAGCACATGCGTGTGTGCGCCCGGCAAGGGAACAAAGTTGGGAATGCCCACATCGGTCCGTCTCTGGGCAGGCAGCACGCCGGCCGCATCACGAGTCGGTCGGGGCGACAAGGACCGGCGATGTGGGGCCGGCGATGGCCGGCGATGTCCGGCACTGGTCATCTGACGATTGCAGATGTGGCAAGGGACCTCACCCCGCGCCCGTGGAGAAGAGAAGGATGTCAATGGTAGTCGTCTCGTCGGATGAGAAAGTGCGCGCTCTAGCTCGTGATGCCGCCGTCGTGGATAGAGGACGTCGAGGGAGCGCCGATGAAGGCGACAACCAGTTGACCGATGCAAATCAAGTCAGAGATATTGAGCATGAGGACCTTTTGGCCACGAATATCATATCCTTCAGTCTCTCGACAAAGTGCTCTCCTCCTTGGGTAATTGGGAAGGAAAGAAGCTTGTCTAGTCTACTACTACTACCCATGTCGGACTTCTGTCGATGTCACGTGACAGCGCGTAGGTGGGTCCTGAAAAGTGGACCCCCATGTGGCGTGGCCAAACGTCACGACAGTGAAATTTTGGTGAGCCGGGGAGGGACCCTGAGATCGAGCAAGGTGCGCCTTCTCAACATCGCCATTTTCTCGCCCCCTTCAATATGATGAGAAGCTCGAATAAGCCGTACGTTTGCTGGCGATGTCTCACAGCCAAGACGTCGCTGGCTCCGGTGCCCGGCGGATCGCGATTTGTCCCACAGCTTCAGCAGGGCCCCTCTGATATCTCCAGAAGAGTAAGTCTTAGACACCCCCCCCCTCCCCCCCCCCCCGGCGAGTACCATGATGGATTTGTAGAACCAGTTCAAAACTGATGTGCTTTGCAGTCGTATGCTGGTGCACGTCACAAGTATGGTGGCGGCGGCGGCGGGGGAGGCCGACGCCGTGGCGGCCCCATCACCCCGGCCTCGGACCAGGAGCTAGCCCACATCCGCGAAAAGTCCGACATCAGGGAGCGCCTCCGGGAGTGGGAGTCGGCGAACCGCGAGCCCTCTCGCCGCCTGCTCCAGGACATGCCCGCTCAGGAACACCCGCTGTCTAACTTCCTGACCAGGCCGGACCTGCCTTTCGCCGCCTCGGAAGGGGAGGGCGAGGAAGGGTCCGAGCTGCATAGGAACAGCAGGAGGAACCGCGTCCTCTTCGAAGCCGACGAGCTCGCCGACCTGCGCGGCGCCACGTCGGCGCTTCTCGCCGGCGACTTGGTCGAGACGAGGCAGGTCCATCGCCGCCCTTGCGGCCCTCGCTTCTGCTGACAAGAACTCGCAGATACGGACACGGACGCCTGCCCGTCCTGGGCATCTGCCTGGGACGTCACCACGGGCTGCAGTACTTCTACATAAGCACCGGCGAGGTCGTCCCCGAGCGCAACATACCCACCCTCTTCACCCTCACCAACTTTGTCGACCCGGCCAAGCTCCAGCCGCTGGTCGCCATCCTGCCCGAGGAACCCGTCACCAAGCCGCGTAACGTGCTGTTCCACAACCACACGCCGGCCGCCCTCGCGACGGCCTCCCGGCTCCAGGGCGAGCTGATCAAGTTCTACCAGGACTCCGTCTCCTTCTACCAGTCCCACCTGACGCTCGACACGGCCAGCAGCTTCCTGGCCCACCCCGAGAAGCCGCAGTACCTCAGCCTCGAGGAGCTGGCCGACAAGCTGCTGCCCGAGTACCTCAAGCAGGAAGACCGCTTCCTCCCGCACGCCCTGTACGCCGTCCACACCGCCGTCCAGCGCGACGAGCTGGGCTTCCGCCCCCTGAACGCCAAGTGGCACAGGCGCAACTACATCTACGAGGTCCGCCCCGCCTCCGACCTCCGCATCATGCGCAAGGTCGAGAGCCAGGTCCGCGAGCTGGTCGAGGGCGCCGCGCTGCGCGAGGATCCCGCCGAGTCGCTCTCGCTGCTCAGGCAGAACAGCCTCGGCTCCTTCATCCTCAAGGCCCGCGGCGTCATCCAGGCGAGCCGCCTGCGGAGGGAATGGACGCCGCACGGCATGATCGGCCCGAGCGACGAAAAGGTCGACAACCTCGCCTCGTGGACCAGGCAGGAGGTCGACTACATCCGCTTCATGGAGCTCTGGTCCTGCCACCGCATCGTGACAAAGGCCTCGCAGCTCGAGAGCCTGGGCTCCACCATCCTCCGGCTGACCAACGCCTACAAGGACGCCGACTGGCTCGCCCACTGGATGGGCTTCACCTTCCTCCAGGAGATCGGCTGGATCCCGCCCTGGGACATCCCGGCCCGCTACGAGTACAGGTTCCCCGACACCAGGGTCCACAGGGGCGCCGACATGCTCATGCCGCTCGTCGACGTCAACGGCTCCCTCCGGCCCGACATCGCCGAGGGCCACAGGCGCGACTGGGCCGGGACGACCGTCTTCTGCGTCGACTCGGAGCACACGGCCGACGTCGACGACGGCTTCTCCGTCGAGCCCACCGAGGACCCGGGGGCCCACTGGATCCACGTCCACATCGCCGACCCGGCGTCGCGCATCGACCCCAAGTCCGAGCTCGCGCGCCAGCTCGAGAAGGCCCCGTCCAGCCTGTACCTGGCCGGGTTCCCCAACAAGATGCTGCCGCGGGACCTCGAGCAGGAGTTCTCCCTCGACCCGGGCCGCCCGGCCCTGACCTTCAGCGCCAAGGTCAACGAGCGGGGCGACATGCTCGACTACAAGGTCGAGCCGGGCACCCTCCGGAACGTCCTCCACGTGCCCAAGGACGAGGTCGCCGCCATCCTCCCCGGCGGCGGCGGCGGCGGCGGCCCGCAGCAGCAGCCGCCGCCCACCCCCTCGGCCGCCGACACCTTTGCCGTCGGCCGGCCGCCCGCGGCGCCGCCGCGGCCCGTGAAGCGCATCACCACGGCCGCCGACCTCGCTCAGAAGGACAGGGACGACCTCGTCCTCCTCGACCGGCTCTGCGCGGCGCTCAAAGACCGCCGCGTCGAAAAGGGGCAGCTCCCGCACTTCCAGCCCCGCTTCGGCTCCCCCGAGGTGTCGTTCGACTCCGTCGTCGTCAGGGGCGACCCGGACGTCCTCGACTCCTCCCTGGCGTGGCAGGGCGACCCCTTCATCAAGCTCGCGTGGCGGCACCCCACCGCGGCCGACCGCCTCGTCGAGCGCCTCATGCACACGGCCGGCGAGGTCGCCGCCGAGTGGTGCCGGGCCCGCCGCATCCCCGTCCCCTACAGCACGCAGCCCGAGGCCCTCCGCAACCTGGACGAGCTCGCCGCCTTCCGCCGCGCGCACGTCGACCCCGTCGCCGCGCGCGGCGAGCCCGTCCCCGTCGACGTCCTGCACGGCCTCTTCGCCCTCGTCGGCACCTCGGAGCTCTCGGCCGACCCGGCGCCCTTCTACTCCGTCGGCCTCGACGCCTACGCCAAGGCCTCCAGCCCCCTCCGCCGCTTCGCCGACCTCGTCGTGCACTGGCAGATCCACGCCGCCCTCGCCCGCGAGCGCGCCACCGGCCGCTCCCTCGCCGGCCACGACTGCTCCGACGCCCCCGACCTCCTCCCCTGGACGCGCCGCGCCCTCGCCCCCGCCCTGCCCGTCCTGCAGGCCCTCCAGCGCCAGATCAAGCAGGTCGACAACCGCGACGGCCCCACCCAGTGGGCCGCCCAGGCCCTCCTCCGCGCCTGGCGCTTCCGCGAGGCCCCGCTGCCCGCCCGCTTCGCCTTCGTCGTCGACGGCCTGTACCCCTTCGGCCTGCGCGGCCGCCTCGAGGACTTCCGCGGCCTCGCCGCCTCCGTCGACCTCGCGAGCCTCGACCCCGTCGCCAGGCTCGCCGACGTCCACGTCGACGACCGCTTCGAGGTCGAGATCCACGACATCAACGTCGTCACCGCCCAGGTCTCCGTCCGGCCCCTGCGGAGGCTGGCTCCGGACGATGCCGTCGCGTCTTCCGCCTGAGGGAGCGGTATGTCATCCCCGTGTAAGAATAACATGTACAACAACAACAACAACGTACCTATGTTGCTAGGTAGACTCTTCACTGTGTAAGATAGAGAGAGAAACAGTCCGGGCTGGTTTTCGGGATTGCATGTAATCAAGACACCTTCACGATCAAGCGACTCATCCGGACGATCGGATCCTGTGCGCGCGTAAACTCTGGTATCATATTTCGTTCATTGACTTAGAGAAGAAGAAAAAAAAAAGAGGCAAATGTTACAGCTCCGTGATCCTTTTACGTGCTCCGCCTCCCCCCCCCCCCAAGCGCAAGCCGTCGTCATCCGTTGGGCGCGCCCCACCTCACGCGGGCTTAGAGCCCCGCCAACACGCTCTGGACACCGACGCTGCCGGCGTCGTCGCGCCGCTGGACAAAGGCCTTGAAGTCGGCCTTGGTCAGCTTCTTGCCCTGGCCCGAGGGGCCGGCGGCGAGGGTGCGGGACTTCTCGCGCAGCGCCTCGGGGCCGACGATGAAGAGAGAGCCGATGTCGGTGAGCAGCTCGGCCGAGGTCTCGACGTCGGGCGCGAGCGACCACTCCTTGAGGGTGGACGAGTACTTGGACAGGTCCTGCGCCACCATGAGGCCGCCCGTGGCGTTGACCTGGAACTTTTTGAAGTGGTCAAAGAGCAGGGCCAGGACCGCCAGCGCGACCTCTGAGCTCCAGACCTCGAGGTTCTGGCCGTCGACGGCCTGCGCGGCGTACTTGGCGACGCGGGAGAGGAACTGGCTGATCTGCAGGCACGTGGGCGTCTGCAGAGAGTCGAGGTCGGCGTCGCGCGGGCGGAAGTCGAGCTTCTTCTGGTTCGCGAGGCAGCGCGTGACCCAGTTCGTGACGACGTCGATGGAGCTGCGCATGACGGCGTTGGTCTTGCGCTCGATGTTGCCCATGGCCGTTTTGGTCTGCGACGCCATGCTGCGCCGCACCGTCGTGTTGGACTCGGCGAGCTTGATCAGCACAGTGGTGATGAAGCGCTCCATGATGCTGGTGATGGTGACCGCGGGCCGTATCGCGGGGAGGTACGTCAGGTCCGGCTCCGTCTTGATGTTCTCCTGGGCCGTCGCGTTGTCGAGAGCGGCGTCCAGGGCCGTCTCGACGTAGACGCGGCCCATCGTCGTGAGCAGGAGGTTGAGGAGGACGTTGACGTCCTTGGGCGTGTCGACGGGGGAGCCGAGCTCGAGGGTTCGGCGGACGGACTCGGCGAGCCACTTCATCATTCTCTTGGCGTTGGCGACGCGGAGGATCCCGTCCTCCTCCGACACCTCCACGTCGTCCTTGCTCTCGTTGTTGTCTTGGATTCCCGCGACACGAAGCATCATGGCCCTCTGGGTGGCCGTTAGTTCGGACGAGTCGAGACGCTCGAGATAGGCGTCCTTCGCCGACGACAGCAGCTGTGAACTCTGCTGGGCGAGGGAGGCCATGAAGCCGGTCGGCGCCTTCTTCCTCTTGGAGTGATATGTTGTGAACTTGAAGAGCAGCGAGCTGTATGTTTCCTCGAGGCTCTTCCTCTCTCGGTCGATGTACGAATTGCCGACGAGGTACGGGACAAACAGCTCCTCCATCTGCTGGTCCAGGGTCTGGGAAATCTGCGGCGATGCCGGCTCCGGGTGCTCGGTTAGGCCGTGCGACTTGAGGTCTTCGATCAAGGCGTTGATGTATGTCCTGGAAGAGTGCAGTGATCTCAGGAAGGCCAGGGACGAGACCTCGTTGGCCTTGTCGAGCACCATCTCGAGCCTTTGCTGGATGGACTGTTGAAATATTCTTTGGATAAACTTGATGAGAACGGTTTCGTAGAAGGGGAACGCCCGCTTGATGATGAAGGACTCCTCCTGCATGATCAGCTTGACTTCGTCGACCAGAGACTGCAAGCTGGCTTCGACGCCAGGCGGGTCGGCGTCGGGGTCCGCGATCTGTTCCCATATGTCTCCGTCCACCGTCACTTCATCCGAGATGAGCTGGTCTCTGTCGATGAAGAACTGGTGCTGGTTGACGAAGGTGGCGATGACGCTGGCGCCACCGTTGAAGTCGTAAAGCACCTTGGAACATTCCATCATGTCGTCGAAGTTCTGGCGTCGGTAGCTGCTGTTGAACTGCTTCAGCAGTTCTTGCTCCAAGGATTCCGAGAACTTTTCGAGAACCTCTCTCGTGTTGTGCACGCGGCTGGTCCCGGTGACGCCGTTCGTGACGCCGTTTCCCCGGAACCCGTTCGTCCCGTTAGTCTGGCCCCACGATGAAGGATCGAGCCGTTGGCTGATGCGCACGAGCTGACGGGAGATGATGGCGCAGCGGACCTTGTTCTCGGCGCCTCCTTGTCTCTGAATCTCCTCCAGCGACGTGAGCTGGCCTGTTTCGCAGACCTCGAGCCAGCACTGGATGAGGAAGTTGGCGTCTTGGGCCCGTCTCCGTTTCCGATCCAGCTCCTCGAGCTTCTCGCCAATCTGCACGGCAATGTTTCCGCCGGCATTCTTGTCGGCGCCGTCGATGCCGGGTTGGTTCAGCGATAGATCGAGTGCCTCGAACGAGGCCATCGACTGGTCGAGCTTCCGGCCGAGGGTGTCGAGGGTCTGGTCGTGCTGGGCTTCGGCCCTTCGTACGTTGGATTGGAGTTCCGATTCCCTCTCCTGGAGTTCCTCGGACAACGACCCGAGTTGCGACAGCGCGTCTAAGGGTACAAGTCAGCGAGCGGACGGGGCGGTGGACGGGAGGCAGGCGTCGTACTTTCAAAGGTGCGGATGAGAGGCTTCGGTTCGAAGCCGGACTGCGCAGGGCCCGACCGACGGTTTGCTGGCACAGCACTCTCGGCCAGGTTATCGATAAATTCGCGGACGACAAAGTCCTGGGTCGAGAAGTCGTCCAGGGTGAAGCTGGGCCCTTGAGGGAACAAGGACTTGGCCCCAGACCCAGACCGCTCCATGGCTGCGATCGTGCAGAGACGTGTTGGTGGTGTGCGTTGGTTCGGACGTCAGCAGCCGGCTACATGGTTTTGAGAAGATGGGTTAGTTGTCGTTGGAGTATCGCCAGTAGGTAGCTTGGGTGGGTAGGTGCTCCTGGAGGTTGTGTTTCGGGAGCACGGGTATATCTGCATGGCCGGCTCAGTGACGAGCTGCTCCCTGGCGACTTGGATTAGCGTCCGCTGCGTACGTGAACTGCCCCGCCTAGTGTACGTAAGTAAGTACCTACCTAGGCTCGTGTGTACCTAGGTACGTAGCGCTTCATCTCTCACCCATCACGTGATAGACATCGAATGCGGCATTGTCGATATTCTTTCCTTTCGTTCTCTCCCTGGCAAAACCAAAATTGGCGTCCGTCATAATGGCTTCGCAGTCTTTCTCATGTCAAACAGGCAGTGTTGCGTGGATCTCAAACAGGTCATCGACATCGGAGTTTGGCCATGTAGCTTTGGCTGGGAACGGGCACCGGGCGTTATCCGGCTTCAATGTAACTAACATTCGCAGGCGAGCCATGCATTGGACCATCAAGTACCGGCTCTTCATATCGAGACCTCGGAAACTTCGTGCATAACTCAGAAGAAAGAACAAGAATAAAAAAAAGACACGACAGGGCAGCCTCGGTGTTGTGTTCCTTCTCGACCGGCACTTCCAGCCGTGCTGATACGGATGACCCCGGTCCATGAAATTAGCAGATGTTCTCTGGCCGCTCGAGTGTTTCGTTTTGGTGACGAGTGCCGCTAGCTGAAGTTGCCCAGTTGACCTTAAACTAAAGGGAGCCTTCTCACAAGCGTATCATTTGTCGTCCTGTTGTCAAAGGGGGTTGGTTGGGGGGGGGGGGGGGGGGGGGGCGAGTTAAACGGGTTAATAGTAGGCATCGCGCAGACCATTGTTGCCGCTGAGGCTTTATAAGTCGTCACCAACAACCCCTAGGGATTCCTTGATGAGAACTGTCGCGGCGGCCCGTCACCCACGATTCCCACTTTGGGCGGGATTGAAATCCGCTTTGGTGAGCTCCCGCTCCAATCTGCCCTACCATGCCATCCACACCTTCGCCCGGCCGGGCATTCAAAACATACCGTCCGGGGAGGGAGGAGGGAAGAGGCAGAGATACAGCAGTATAACGATGTTCACAAAGAAGGCGAACCACGAACCAGGATGTTTGTAACTTGGCAAGCCATCGATTGGTAACAGCCTGCAAAAGTCGCTAGGAATAATACAATAAATCATCCCCTCCCCTTTCGTTTTCTTCCATCATCTTTCATCAAAAGATATCAAACGACATTCATCCTCTCGCCCGCAAGACCCACCAACTCCCCCTCCCCCCTTACGTCTTTCCATTGATCCTTTACAGCCCGTCGACTACAACCACGCCCTCGCGGAAGGACGCACGCATGGACGGGAGAGCCGAGGGTGAAGGGAAAACACTGGAAAAGGGAAGGAGAAAAAAGCTGCTGCCGCGATGCGACCTCGTTGACAAACACTCTCTCTCACCCACCCACCACAAACCACACACACACCTGAAGCACTACCCTCCCCAACTCCCTTTGATGTGATAAAAATTGGTAATTACATATTCAAGACCACACAGCGCGGATGTACGTTGCATGGCCTGTGTTGAGTCTTGTTGACTGACGTTCTCTGCGATATTGGTATCACGGGGATTACTGAAAGTGAAGGGAACGACCTGGCCCGGGTCTCGCTCTAAATCAGAGGAATATACAGAAGAGATTGATGCTGTGACAAGCAAGGAGGAAAAAAAAAAAAAAAAAAAGAGGAAAAAAAAAGTGGTCAAACAGAAACCGATTTGAGGTCAAGGGAAACTATGTTCGCGAGCGGATGAGGTCAATTACGCCGCCCGAGGAGGGGGAGGGCATGCCACGCCTGTCGCACGTCGGGACGATATGGAAATAGTGTACGCGGCCGGACGCAGGATGGGCTGCGATAGTGGCGAAGGTTGGATTGCGTACCCGAGGAGACGTGGGTTGTAAAGGTAAGGTATGTAACGGGTGATAGGGCTTTTAGAGTACTCTTGAGTCATCTAGTGTTGGAATGCAGAGACACCGCCGCCAAAAATGATGCTCCGGAAAAGACCTGGGTATAAAAAAGGACGGATCATGATTCTGGGGGTGTCGTGGAGCGCCGTGGAGCGCCGTGGGCGAGAGCGGAGCTCGCGGCGTGTTGTTATTGCGCGGTGGCCATTAGTGTCTCAAGACGGCCATGGCTTCGAGGCATGTCTGTTGTTATAGTTTTGCGGGACTTAGCGCTGGTTTTGCTTGTTAATCTCGCCCAGGTTGAGCCAGCTCATGTCTGACGTGGAGGCCATGGGGAGAGGGGGCTGCTGGCTGACGCCAACCTGGTTGTCCGTTTGGATTTGCCGGTTCGGCATGCTTGGCGCCAGCGAAGTCGGGTAAAGACTCTCGGCGTAGACACTGCTCGCCGCACGATCGGCACCCCAGGGCCTCGAGGAGCCGGTGGGGTCCCACGTATCGCGGACGCTCTCAGGGATGCCGCTCGAGTATCCGGAGGACATATCCGACTGAGGTCTTCTGGGAGATTCTATCGTGGCAGACACACCGTCCCGGAAGGGGATCTGGTTCGAGTAGTTTGACACAGTCGGACTGCCCGAGGCGACGCGGCTGAGCTCTGGCCGGCCATTGTGCTGAATGGGCGGAATAGTGGACAAGTCCTGGGTGATGAGGTGCAGGGGAGGGACCGTGGCGGAGTCTTGTGTGATCCGGTTCCTGTCGACTCCGTTCGAGTAGCGAGAGCTGTTGTCCGAGTCGACCGTTGTCCGCTTCGAGTTACCAAATCCAAGGATGTTGAGCGCGCTGCCGCCGGACCAGTACCGGTTCCAGCCCGAGCTTCTGCGCGTCTCGCCATTACGGCCGACGGGAGCTCCTCTGGTCGCTGGACGCGGCTCGGCAACGTCGGCGGCGAACGAGACACCCTTCTCGTCGCGGGATGGGGGCGATAGGGCCGGCTCGTCGTTCGTCTGGGGGATGGGCTTGCCGATAGTGCTCTTGAACAAGCTGTTGGAATCATCACGGAGGCCACCGGACTTTTGCGTGTTGTTGCCGTTGACCTTACCCATCAAGATAGCCATGGAAGAGAACGAGCCCGCTGATTCCTGCTGCTGGTGGCCACGGAAGTGACCGCCGGGGGCGGAACCAAAGTCGTCCGCGCCGTACCCAAGGCCGGCCTTCTCGTCAGGGAAGCCTCTCGGGCTCATGCCCCTGGTATTTGGGATCTCGGCGTTCTGACGGTTCTTGGCGGCACGGCGGCGCCGGATACAGAAGAGAGATAGACCTAGGAGGATCATGATACCGGTGATGGTGCCAAGAACGATGCCGAGGATAGCGTTGGCACTAACTGCTGCCGGAGCACCGACTGCGGCGGTCTCGGAGCTTGCTGCCGACGAGGCGGAGGCGGACGCACTGATAGACGCAGGCAGAGTGGAATAGGCGGGACCCAACAGATCAGAGCTGCTAGCAGTCTGGGTCGCGGCAGTGCCGCCGGCGGAGCTTGTCGATTCGCTGGAGATGAGGACATCCTGCTCGCTCAGCTTCTGTGCGGCGTTCTCCCAAGTGTTCCCGCGGGCGTTGAAAATACAGAGGGAGTCGTTGGCAGATCCCGAGCCTCCTGCAAACACGACGAGCCCGTCGGGATCTTGGGCGACGCTGTAGTTGAGGCGCGTGCCTACGGGCGCAAACGTGCTGTTGTAAGCTGGCCAGTCGCTGAGGGTCAGAGCGCGCTTCACGAACTCGCCAGTCGCCTCCCTCGTCACCTTCTTCGACACCGCGGCAGAGTTGACGACGGGGGCGCCCGAGGCGTCGATGAGGACCATTCGCTTGACCTGGTTCGGTGTCATTGAGAGATCGAAAGTGAACAGGCTCTTGCTTCCATCGTCTCCGTTGATGATGACGGCCTGCATCGCGGCCCTGTCTTTCGTCAAGGGATCGGCGAGTGTCGCACCAGAGTCGGTCCAGGCAGTGTCGGGGCTGAAGAGCATGATCTTGTTGTTGGTGGCGCTGCCTCCGACCAGGGCCGCCTGGGTGTCGGACCATGGCAGAAGTATGGGGTTTATGACGGGCGCCGCTGTCGACGAGAAGGCTCGGGTGTTATAAGGCGCGGACGCTCCGACCACGAAGGTTTGGGTCGAGGGACCCGAGTATCCATCCTGGCTTCCGCCGTACATGACAATCTGATCGCTGCCGGGGAGATATGTTGCGCCGTGAAGCAACCGGTCTTGGGTGACAGGGTCCTGCGGCGTGATGGATTCCCATTTCCCGGTCGAGTAGGTGAATTTCTGCAGGCCGCGGTAATCTGCCGACGCCGCCTTACCTCCAACAATGTACAAGCCAGCCTGGCTGGCATCCTTGGGGTTCGAGCCCACGCATACAGCTCCCGTTACTGATTCGCCCTGCGACAAGATCTTCCATTCAGCGCCTTGCTCGAGCGCCAGCGACTGGAAAGCGCCGGCAGAGTATGTGTACAAAACGTTGTCGTGGATGACTGAACATATGTTCTCCAGAGCGACCTTGGGCTCGGGGACCTTCATCGTGTCCGTCTATTACGTAGATGTACGTAATTGCGTCGTGGTAGATGCGAGTGGCAGGTGACGTTTCCAAAAATGAGTGTCGTGCAGTCTACAACATGACATGAAATTCCCCTGTCAATGAAGTCGTTGAATCCAAATCAATTTCTCCAAACGGTGGCGGCTCGGTTCCAATGCGCCAATTTCTCGAAAATGGTCAAGAAGTCTCCCGAACGAGGGATGATCCAAAAGGCTGAATAGGCAAGCGAACGCCTTCGAGGCTTCGAATTGGTTGGGGGTTGAAACGATCGGGCTATCGAAGCGAATTCGGTTGGTCGGTCCCAAACTGGTAGGACGAGAAGCGGGTGACGAGAAGATGGAGAGGCGGTCCAAAGGGAGAAAGAAACGGAACCGTCGAGCTGGTCGTGATATTACGCTTGTCTCGGAGTTTGATCTGCAGAACAAAGCTTCAGGGGGGCTCTCAACAGCCAACCGGTCCGAGGTAGACGGAAGGAGATAAACGAAAAAAGGGCTTCCTGTCGATTCTTCCAAGTCCTGAAGGCCTCTGTGTCGCGGGTTTTAGGGTAGCCAAGCAGAGACCTCGCAGTCGATGGGCGAATTCGTGAGAGTGTGAGTGTGAGTGTGTGAGTGTGTGCGTATGAAAGATGTCGTATCTGGGTGTGTCGTGTCGTATCGCCCCGGGCTATTACTGTCGCTCGTGTCCGTCGATCGCTTGTTTCGGGTAAGATAAGGGGAAGAGAGGGGGACAATGCTGCCGCGTCGAGGAATCGAAGAACGATTCAGTTGTTGTTTTTTTGTTGTTTTTTGTCTCGCGAGGATTCAACGTTCCAGACGATGAGTAGCAATTCCACCTCGAAGGAGCGAAAAATGCACACGCGGCACCAGGAGGAGAGGAAGGAGAGGAGAACGGAGACCAAGGGAGGAAGTGTAGGTAGCATAGGTAGGTAGAGGAAGAGGCGAAAGGAAAAGAGTGGTACCAGTCACCCTTGTCGGTCTGTGTGCTAGTGGGTAGTCAGTCGTGCTGCTCCCTCTCTCTCTCTCTCTCTCCTGTCTCTCTGTATCTATCCCAGCAGCGCTGCAGGACCACGAGTAGCAGCGGCAGCAGTCGTCGACCAGGTACGGATACTGCCCAAGTAGCAGGCGAGGAAACACGAGGCAGGGATTCGGGGAATCGTGACGGGGGTGGTTTACCAGGAGCACCCTAGTCAAGCATTTAGGGGGGGCTTGGACAGGCGATGGACGAATCATATGGCCCAAGAGCCATCGATTATGGATGAGACAGGGGGCGTACCATGAGCCAGCGCCAAAGTAGAGGGTGAGCCAAGAGTACATGGACTGGTGGTGAGACGATGCGGTGCCGCCGATGTACAGGCGGAGGATGCAACTACCCTAGAGGCTGGACCCTAGCGTGGCCTTTCTGGACCAGCACAAGATTGGAAAAGGAGGTGCTGGGGTACATGGCCTATCAGAAATCCCAATCTCGCTGTTCCTGGACCAGGGTCGACAGCGGACGAGACGCCAGTCGAGTTGTCACGGGAGAGACAACACCAGTCTACGCTACCTACTGTATCCGTAGACTAAACGGTTGAAGGGCTAGCCGTCGAGCAGTCAACCAATCGAACCAGTCACGGCAAGACAATGACAACGGGCGACCTACCTACGCTACTACCTAAATCGTGCGTTGGGGGCGCTTCACCTCGCTCAAATGTGTACCACTTGCTTGCTTCTCTCGCGAGCCCAGCGTAAAAAGGAAGCAGAATCGCGCGTTAGTGAAGCAAAGCAATGGCCATCGCAACGGTCTTTCCGTCCAGATGTTTTGCTGACTATTGAATTTTGTCTTTTTGTTATTGCCTTGGTATCGTGCCAGTGCACCGTGCTCGACATTCCTCTCGGGCTCATGTCCGAGCCCAACAGACTTTTGGGCCTGCATCGTCCGAGGATGGGGGGAAGACGGGTAGGTAATACAGCATAGCATGGGACGCATCGCACCAGACGGTGGCTGACTGACAGCAGCAGCAGACCGGCCGTCCATTGCTTTGGCGCGGCATCCCAAGCCCGTTTGCGTGCTTGCCATCTCGGTTGCCGGGACGGTGCGCCAGACCGCCACCGTTTGAGGTATCTCGATGATGCAGATGAATCCCGCACACAGCAATCCTCTTTGCTGGCAAAGTAGCTGACGGGCGACGAGAATGCCAGATCCGGAGGTCCCAGTCCCATCAAGCGGGCCAGCACCGTGTGGACACCTGGTTTCTGGCTCTTGATCTCCAAGTATCACGGACGTGCAATATCGGGCTTGCAAGCAACCGGACGGGGCAATGGGTCTGGACATACGGGACCTGCAACGAGGCGAGCGACAGGCGGACAATGAGAAGAAAACGAAAGCCTGTGCGAGTAAGACGCGCCTAAAGGTCGGGCGAACGAGATGGACCAACGTCATACCGCAGCACGCTCATCAAAGTCGACGGGTCTCCCAGCGGACTACGGATAATGGGATGGGAAACCTGGGGAGAGGCGGCGGCGGCGAGAGATCACCAGGCACCGGGCAAATTGCGAGCAATCAAAGAATCATGCACCTTCGACCGTTGCCCGGATTCAGGTCTAGCGTGTACCACACACAACCACGTCCGGTCCCGCACAGGACGGGGACCGTTTGCATGCATATGTGTGTGCTGAAATTGGACGAGAAGATTGCAGTGCAGAGACGGGGGTTGGGGAGGGGGCAAACGGGCAGGACTGCCAAGAGGCAAAGAAGAGTACCGGTAGGCGTCGAATACCTTGAGGAGAGGCACTGACCGTCAGGAAGAAGGGAGAAGAGTGTGGCAGCGTTGATCACTGCTGGTACGTACCGCGCCACGCTGCCCTCCGATGGAAAGGACCCAATGGTATTTTGACTGAAACGCGCTAGTCAAGCTCGCCCCTGCGTCGACCGACAGCGCCCCCCCTGAGCCACCATGAGAGAAACTGCATGGGCCCGCCTGTGGACGCTGCACGTCGCCGGCAAAGTCGACCGTTATTTTAGTGTACGTACCTGCCCACATGCTTGTACAGAGGTACGGAGTACATGACATGCAGTTGCTGTAGCAGTGCGCAGCAAAGCTGAGCTTACATACACTTACCCAGGTAGGTAGTTTATTCAGCTGCTCGACTCGACTCCCGCGCAAAATAGTAATTAACACCCTGTCTGCCTCCCCCCCCCCGCCACCCGGGCCACCTACTCTTCGCGAATATTGTCCCCCCTCCCCAGTATATTGTGTCCCTTTCTTTTTTTTTCCTTCAGGAAACGCTGGCAACGGCATGCCGGTGTGTCATACTGATCAACCCATCCGACTGCATAACATGATATAGTAGCAGAACGAGAGGCCCGAGGAAGACTGGAGGATGGGCGGATGGGCAGAAAAGGGAAACATCAGGCCGGCGCTACATTGCCTCAGTTGCGCGATCCCTCCTTTCTTCTCCCTTCGCTTCCGGGCCGCGGGGGGGGGGTCATTGAACCCCTCCCATGTCAGACTTGCTCCGGCACGGCTGCATCGCCGGAAGGCCACCCTCGACCACGTTGGGCCCCGGTGGGGGGAGGGAAGGGAGAGAAACTATCCGCAATCCGTATACCTAACTACATCTTGAAAGTTACACCAGATTTACCAAAACGCTCCTCCGAGCCGGTTGCGGATCCCATGACGGGTCAATCCAACACCGTCATTCTATGCCAACCCCCAGAAGGCTTACTTGTTTGCAAGAGTCGAAAACCGCCCCATGCTGCGATCAGAGTGGCGCACGACCTGGCGGTGCTGTCGAAGCGCACTCAGCCTAAAATCCTGATACTTCCACAGACGGAAGGCCCCCATCCATACCCTTCCGACTCACTCTCTCCGTACATTCCACCGTACGCGACGCAAAGCAAAGTCTGCCCGCTGTGGAACGAGGGGAGAGCCAGGCAACGCGCGCCCGCCCCCAGGGCTAGACCAGCTGGCAGCAGTAGCTTCGCCGCCGCTGCCTCCGACTGGAATCACTCTCCTGTCGAAGGAGGCCGCGTACCCTGGGGAATAGCAAAGCGCCTGAGCTGGGTAATGCCGGGCAGGATGCGGGGGCTTGGGCCATTCAATATGTACATTGTATATCCCGAATCCGCGATGCATAGAAACGCTTGCCCCCCTTCCCGGCACTTTCATCAACCCCCAACGACGCCGGCCCTGGATCTGACGCAACATAGCATTCCTGTGGTTTCAAGGACATTGCCTGGACCAAGAGAAGTCAAAACCGACCCGGATCCCCCTCCTCGACGGACAACCTAGGTCCCATGCAGTACATTGTACATTGTTAGGTGCTAGACTCGCCAGTGTCAGGAGGTCTAGTCTTGGCCCGCTGTGTGTGTGTGTGTGTCAGGCCTCTCCTTTCCAACGGAGACGAACTAGTCCAGACTCTAAAATTCCCATCCGATGAACCGCAGGCAGCCACTCCTCTTCCTCAGGCTAATTGACTCCTGCCCAACATCCCCCGCATTCGCCGGTTTCTCGGACTGCCGTGCGTATCTCGACTCATTTTGCCGCCACACCACCGCACGAGAAACCTCGATTTGGCGGCTTGGCTCCAACGGCGGCGCCCCGAAGGCTGCATGCGAGATATGCCGGTCGGTATATGAACGTGACATTCTTCCGTGCGTCGCGGACAGCCTGACACTGGGATAACGCCTTGAAAAGGACATGGGAAAAGAAAGAAAGAAAAAAAGAAAAGAAAAAAAGCCATGTGGGATGCACCCTCCTCCCCCCCTCTTCACACCGCCTCACACACCGAAGCCCACCTGCAGAGAGCGTTGACTACGTACGGTATTGCGTGCGTATGATGTGTGCTCGAGGCTTGAGAACTCGAGAGCTTTCCAGGCGGTTGCACAGCCAGCCCCCCCGCCCCCTCAAATCGGGTACTCTTCCCCAACCATTTGAATTAGGTAGGACACACATCCATCCGCAAATGAGCGCTGCAAAAATAAGAGGTAAAATGAACCAAAAAAAAAGAGAGAGAGAAAGAGAGGAAGAGAGGAAGGGTTGTCCTTCCATACCACAGACAGAGTGTGTGTTGATGTGTGGAAGGGACCACCCGGGACGCCTGCATATCATCGAATCGGAGAGTTTCCCCATCACTCCACGCCTTCCTGCTGGCCGACTCTACCTCGATGAAGATAGTCTAGGTAGTGTACTTGCAGGTGATGTCAGCTCTCCAGACGCTCTCCCAACACTGGAGATTTAGATCTTCCTTTCTTCTCCATCTCACAGCGCCAATCCAACCCGCTTTTGTTATTGTTCGCTCCGCCACACTGGTGGAAGGCCTTGCATACCTAGTCCATCATACACCAGAATGGGTATTGGGTAATCGACAAAGATTGCGATTTGCGCCCCGTCTCATCCGCACTTATTTCGACTGGTCGGAGGGGACGGCGAGGGCCAGCGTGACGCAGATAATGTGATCTCCGCGCCGCCCAACAAGGAGAGAGAGACCTGCCCTTCTGACATCCAGCGGCACCGCGTAAGCGCCCGAGACGGCAAGAAAAATAAAATGTATAGAAATCACATTCGCTATCCTAATTCCCCGACTCTTCGCGCATGCGGACCCAATTCGTCCCTCTCTTTATCACTCCCTAAATCCCCCCCCAAAAAATGCCACCTTGCTCTTTTTCCTCTTCAGCCCGGTCCGCTTCCCACAGACTGCGCGCGCCTCCGGGTTCCAGTCGACGTTCGGCCTTGTTCCTTGTCCCCCCCCTCCCTCACCCGTCTCACTCATTGGCCTTGAGAGACATCTTCAGCTTCATTCCAAAAGCTTGCAACAAGGCTCTCACATAAACTCACTCACTGACTTTTCAGCCATCAGCTCAACTGCCAACGTCATTGCTCCAGAAACCGTTGATGATGTTGGATTAGCGCCGAGGCTTTAGCTATGTCTCTTCATTCTTGAGCCCAGAGCCAATCAAGCTATAGCGTGAGTCACGTACTCAGTATACGTTCATAGACGGACCCTCTATATGGGCAATCTGCTGTTTCCATTATACACCACCCAAGGCCATGCCAGCAATAACCCCTTATTAGTACCAAACCCGCACCGCTGACTCTATCATGCGCTTTTGTTTTCGGCTCAAAGTATATACGAATCCTGTTTGACTCTGTCCCCTTTTCACCGCCGAACCGATTTCTGCTTTGATTCCATCTTGTTCCGCCTCGCGTACGGGTTACATGACGGTTTTTTTTTTTTCTGTTTCTCCCTATCCTCCTTTCTTCCTGGCCCTGGCTAGCTGTTAAGGACCCCTACCCAATACTGCTCGCCTTTTCGTCGTGTGGATTTTGCGGCCTCCTTTCAATCATGTCGCTAGTGTGGGCCAGGCGTCCGATGCCGTGGGCCCATTGTGACTTTTCCTAATCCACCCCTGTTCTCCGAGTTCCTCAATGCCCCCAAACTGGGTAAGTCAAGCGCAGCAACTTCTAGACGCTGGTGAAGGCTTCGGCTGGTAATTGGGCCTGTGCGAGCCTTAGTATTATTTTCCCTGTGTTCCAGGTTTCGGGGCATCCTACCTTTTTCTCGTGGAAGACTGCCAATGCCCTGGTGAAGTCCCAAGCGACGTCTGACAAGCACATTTCCGAGTACGCGTGTGTCATTGCGGTTTGCTTTGATAGTTCGACAATCATGGCCTGGCGTTGTTCTTGTTCCTGGGCCGGCGGCGCTTGTGCCTCGGCGACGAAGACATTAGGGAGTGGGTTGAAGGCTCTGAGGGAGAGCATATCGCTAACGACGCGGATGGGGTTGCTGTTGGGTCGTCCGGGTCCCAGAACAAACGTGCGAGAGAAGCTCCGGAGACCCGTCTTGCCGTCCTTGTCGCATTCTTCGAATTGACCGTGCACAGATATAATCATGCCGTCCACACCGCCGGGTGTCTGGCCAGTCGGGTCGGCGAGACCGGGCAGAAGGTGGCAATCCATAATGTACTTGCTGATGTCTACCTTGATGTCCGGGTGCTGTGTTTTCGGGAGGTCGTTCCAGAGGTTCCAGATGGCCTCTCTTCCCGTAATCAGTCTTGCAGCTCGGGCGGCTGGTGTCGTGATTTTCATGAGGTTCCGAGATTGCTTGATGTATGAAGCCCAGGGCATCGGCTGTGGCAAGCTTGCATCCCTAATGGAATGAGTATCGACCGCCAGAGAGAACTGACTGTTGTCGTCGTAATATTTGGCCAGGAGACCCGTGCGGTCCGTGTCAAAGCCGAGGAAGAACTCCAGCAGGAACGCCTCTCCAATGCCCGCAACGTCGCGGAAATCGGGTCCACGTTGGGGAATCGGCTTTGGCCGACCTGCTGCTTTGATCTCCGCAATCCGTTCCGGTGTCAGTTGCTCACCGTTCAAGACTTGCAGCTTAGGAAAGAAGTACAACAGCTCGAGCACCACCTTCGGGTCCGTGATGTTGAGCGGGTTCCCCGTTAGGTACAGAGTTTCCAGCTTCTTAAGCTTCTGTCGCCATCTCGACAGCCCTGTGACGGACGCAATCTGATTCCCACTCAGGTCGAGGTTCTTAAGGTCCGGGAACGTATCCGCCATCTCTTCGACTTGCGCGACGGTATCAATATTGTTGTTTGCCAGGCTGATGCTGTGGATGGCATCAATCTTCGCTTGGGCCGTCTTGAAGAGCTCGTCGCAAATCCTCATCATGACCTTGAAAAGCTTTTCGGCTCTGTCCTTGGACTCCAATATTCCCATCTGGATCAGGCCTTCGTCTTGGTACAGGGAGTCCAGCCTCAGAAGCTTGTTTTCCATGTCGTAGCGGAGCGACATGATGCTTTGCAATTTTTGTTTCGTCTCCTGAGCTGCGGCAGATGCTTCGTTCGCCTTGGCAATCGACCCGTCACTGTCAGTGATCTCCAATTGCGTTCCCGCGAAAGTGAAGGTGTTGACTTTGAGAATTTCCTCCGCATCTTCTTGGCTTGCCGCAACGTTGACCAAGTCCCCTCTCATACTTGACTATTGATGGTTAGCGGTTTCGTAGTCTCAAATTTCGTCTCAGCTACATGGAGGACACAAGCAGCCCGTATGGGGCTGTTTGTCTCTAGCTTCGCGTAGTGTCTTGCGTTGCAACGAGGCTGGACCAGTCGGCGTCCCTATGTAGTTCCCCTGAGCCTCACAACAACGCGACATACCTTCTTAATGTGCACCGTTTTGTTGCGGCCAGACAGAGTGGTGGCTTTCCGTTCGAGAAACATCAGCAGGTCCCTCAGGCCACCGTCGTCATTGCTCGCGGCCTTGCTCTCCTTCAGACCCTTGACGGTCAGCCAGACCAGACCAGAGCTCTGTGGCTTCCTCCTCGATACCAGATCGTTTCCATCGCCCGTGTCCAGATGTCGAGCAATCGCTTGGTGTACTTTCGAGCCTGGCTTGGTTGGGGGCCCGCCACCCCGCGTTGGTCGCTGAGGTCGCGAGTTGTTCGTGTCAGTCGAGGCTGCTCTGTTGTTTGGTCTACGTGTCCCACTTCCCCCAGCGACGCTTCCCATGTCAAGGTCTCCGTCCCTGTCGACTTGGGTTCTGCCACCTCGACGCTTTTGGATGCCGCCGCCGCCGCGCGATGTCTTCGTCCCAGCGGCGGAGTTGCGGGTTTCGCGTGCAGGCTGCGAGTTCATGCTGCGAGGGGCTCGAGGAGGCGCCATTTTGGAGTTGCTGCCACAAGCAAGATGATGCGACGAGTAGTGTTCGGTAGTAGATAGAGGGGTATTCGTAGATGGAGTTCGCTTGTTGAAGGCGACGGTGAAGACGATGACGAGCGATTTCTTCGATATGCCGTCACGCTTTCGGTGGTAACAGGTAACGATTGTCGAATCTAGAAGAAATCGCTGCGATGTTGTAGAGCGAATGACTGTTGTCTCGTTTCTGGGACGTGGGCAGCTTCAGAGTACAAAGGCCCTAAGGACCTAGGCGCAAACTCGGGCTACTGCGAGAAGCAGATGTACTTTTGGCGGAGCCTTTATATATCGACAAAGAGAACAGTGAATGAGTGACCGGCACGCAAGGGGGCAAAGACCGCGCAGCTTCGTGGGCGGTATTCGAGGTGAGGCGAGTGATGAAGTAGAGGGAAAAGGCAGTGAAGAAATTCGTCCGTCGCGAAAAGCAGTGACGTTTGAGTTAGCCCCACCACAGGTCACCAGACAGGCAGGCAGGCAGGCAGGCAGGCAGGAACGCTCAGGTCGCATGCGACCTCTCTGGACTAGGTTTAGCGCAATTGTGACTCTGGCTGCCTTCTTTGCCGCAGTATCTGATTGTTCAATGTATCGAAACTTTTCCGTGTGTGTTTCTCCCCATCCCTCTTCAATCAATATTAGTCACGAGGTTTACCAACGGGGTTTGCTTGTTATTGCAACCGCTATGATGCGCTGGCTTCATGCTGCGGGCTGTTGCCCCGGCAGTGGTGTTCCAAGGACTTTCCCAGGTTTACGATGTAACACAGCGATAGCTGAGTAGACAAGGAAGGCTGGCAGCGCCAGGGTCAATATGAACAGAACAATCCAAAGCGAAAGTATGAGGGAGAGGTAAAAATGCTTATATATTTCCTAGTAAGTCGCATCGTGCCACGTTTACCAGTTCTTCCGAATTGCCAAAAGCGCCAGACTAAGCTTTCATCGAAGAAAGCAGAGACGACGGGGCTGTCCCAGCCCCACTTGTAGACCCTGAAGCTGAGCTTGTCGACCAAACCTTATCAAGCACATTATTATGTAATCAATGTCAGGTGACCGCGATCTGATTTCGCGTCGAGCTCGACGACGCGTCTGGGTTAACCGCCACGCGAGCCCCTCGTTGTCCGCGAGCAGAGACCTTGCTGACCCCAGATTGGGAGGTTCTTCGTAACGGCCACGGAGACTCCCATCATGCTTACGCACTTTGGGCGAAAGACCAATAACTCAGTCATCGAGTGAGGACCATTCACTGTTTCCACCATGGATTCTGATGAATACGACGACGATCTCGCAGACGAAGATTTGGTGGAAGCACTTAGTCAGAGTCAAGCTGGCCCATCGAGCTCATCAGCCTTTAATCTGCAGACTGCGCCCTCTGCCAGGTCGTCGGCGTTTACCCATGCCCTCGAGCCATCTTTCAACCGAGACAACACGGGACGTCAACTCCCGGCAACCAATGTAGGTCGAAAGTTATTGATACCGTTTGCCCTCATCAATGCGAACGTTTTCTAAACGGTTCTGCAGGCATTTCAGAAATCAGCATCAACTCGACCTCTGGCAAACGAGTTGGATGACTTGCCCTCAGATGCATTTTCCTCCTCGCCGGAACCACTGTCCGCCGCACCACCCACCAGAAATGCAGCAACTGCGGCGCCCAGGGCTCAGAATGGATTGACTCGCACGTTATCGTCAAGCTTCAGACAGACCACCTTGCTGGGTGGTAGGGTCGCAGACGACGCCCCTATACAACCCTCTCAGCCAGGGTTCGGTCGGGTCTACAGGGGAGATAAGCCTGAAGAGGCCCCTTCTCAGCATGCTATCGATCGTGAAGCGATGAAGACCTGGTTGTATCCAACCAACCTCGGAGCCACCAGAGACTATCAGTTTAGTATCGTCAAAAACGGCCTGTTCAACAACACACTTGTCGCCTTACCCACTGGTCTTGGCAAGACATTCATCGCTGCGACCATTATGCTCAACTACTACCGTTGGACCAAGGACGCCAAGATTGTGTTCGTTGCACCTACCAAACCTCTGGTGGCACAGCAGGTAGACGCTTGCTTCAACATTGTGGGCATACCTCGATCTGAGACAACGCTCCTTACAGGCGACACGGCACCGGCCCTCAGAGTAGACGAGTGGTCGTCCAAACGAGTGTTCTTCATGACGCCGCAGACGCTGCAGAACGACATCTCTCACGGCTATGCCGACCCGAAATCCATCGTTCTGCTGGTGATAGACGAAGCTCATCGCGCCACGGGGGAGTACGCTTACGCCAAGGTCGTCAAGAGAATACGCCAATACAACCCCTATTTCCGGTTGTTGGCGTTGACCGCGACGCCCGGCTCAAAGATTGAGACGGTGCAAGAAATCATTGACAACCTCGGGATATCACACATCGAAATTCGAACCGAGGATTCCATTGACATCCGTCAATATGTGCACCAAAGAAACGTTGAGCAAGTTGTCCTCGATCCCTCTGATGAAATGTGCGAGATCAAGGATCTGTTCTCGAAGGCCCTGAAGCCGCTGATGGACAAGCTCACCCAGCAAAACATCTATTTCGGCAGGGATCCGATGGCAATAACAACGTACGGTTTGGTGAAGCAACAGCAGGAATGGTTCGCTACCGTCGGACGCAAAACCAATCCCGGAATGCAGTTCATGATGAGGGCTGTTTTCAGCATATTGCAGAGTCTTGCCCACGCAATCAAACTGCTCAACTTTCACGGGATCAGACCCTTCTACGAGAACCTGAAGGAGTTCCGAGGCGGGGTTGAAGACATGGGAGAGAAGGGGTCCAAGTACAAGAAGCAGATAGTTAACGACCAAAGCTTCCAGGAGATGATGATGAGGGTAGAGAAGTGGCTTCGCACCGAGGGCTTCGTCGGCCATCCGAAGCTTGCCGCTTTGCAGGACACTGTCCTCAACCACTTCATGGACGCCGGTGCGACGTCCACCCGCATCATAGTGTTCAGCGAGTACAGGGACAGTGCCGAGGATATTGTCCGGGTTCTGAACGTGCACAAACCACTGATCAAGGCCACTGTTTTCGTCGGCCAAGCGGACTCGAAGCGGTCCGCAGGCATGAAGCAGAGCGAACAGATTGCAACGATTCAGAAGTTTAAGGACGGCGAATACAATGTACTGGTCGCAACCTCCATCGGCGAAGAGGGCTTGGACATTGGACAAGTCGATCTCATTGTGTGCTACGATGCTTCATCCTCGCCCATCAGGATGCTTCAACGGATGGGCAGAACGGGACGAAAGAGGGCAGGCAACATCGTACTCTTGCTGATGCGGGGCAAAGAGGAGGACGCCTTTGCCAGGTCGAAGGACAACTACGCAGAGATGCAGAAGCTGATTTGCGAAGGGAGCAAGTTCAACTTCCGCCACGATCTTTCGGCTCGGATTGTGCCTAGGGATATTCGGCCCGAGGTGAACATGCAGCACATCGAGATCCCCATTGAAAACACGCAAAACCCGTCACTTCCCGAGCCCAAGAAGGGGAGGGCGAAGAAGAAGTTGCCCCCCAAGAAGTTCCATCTGCCAGACGGCGTCAATTTGGGCTTCGTCAAGGTATCAGATATGGGCAAGGCTAGTGCGGCCCCTAAAAGAGGTCGCCCTCAGAAAAAGCAAGAGCCGACAGAGGTGGACTTCGTTGCTGACGTGCCCTCGGTCAACTCGGTCGTCCTCACAGAAACACAGTTGGCTGAGTTGGACAGGGTGTACCGGTCTCTGCCTGCCAGCTGGTCCAAAATCGAAGAGACGGAGATGCCAAGTTTGACTGCCTGTCCCGAGCTCCAACGGCGGCTTCGACCAGTGGGCAAGGTTCAACACAGCCAACGAACGAAAAGGTTCGTCAAATTATGTCAGAAGCTTGCCAAGAGCCAAGACACAAGAAGCCGCTACATACAACCGTTTGGGGAAGAGGATACCAGCCGGTGGGAAGAGATTCCGGTCCCAGATTATGCCAGCGATACGGAAGACGGGGTGCCTCCGGGCAATGGTGCCAGGGGGCAGTTGAGAACGGTGGTGCCTGAGGGTGAGTCCATCGAGGAGCCAAGGCCAAAGAAACGCAAACCCAACGGTGCACCCAAGCGTTCAGCATTCACATCTGCTGCAGCGCTGGTGGACGACGACATGGACGAGACGGCGGATGAAGAAACGCCGTCGCGCCGACTTCCGAAGCCGAAGAAGGCTGCTACGGGACGAGGACGCGGCAAGAAGGCCTTGACGCGAGTGGGACGTGGCATCAACAGCGATGAGCTCGGCGACGACTGCGACAGAGACAGCGACGTGATGGAAACGGACGGGTCAGACAGCGGGGGTGACTTGCTCGACTTCGTCGTCTCGGACGACCACCCCGTGTCCAGCAACCACCCGACATCTTCGGCGTTGTCCACGAGCCAAGGCACGGCCACGGGCTCAACGCAGCGCAACGATGCCGCCCAGCCTTTTTACGTGCCGACCGAGTTCCCGGCGACACAGGAGTCGGCAGACTCGCTCCCGGATCTGGCGGATGTGCTTCTCAGTAGCAAGGCAAAGAGGTCGCGGACAGCAGCGTCGATGGACGAGTCTGAGGATGGAGACGCTACTCCGCGACAACAGGCAGGCGGACGGCAGCAGAGAAGGCGGCCAGTGTTTGAGAGCGACAGCGACGAGTAAAGTGAACAAGCTGGACTATCGACGCATTGCAATTGTAAAAGACATGCATGGGGCAGGGCAGCGGGCATGGCAGCAGAGCCAGCACCACCAGCTAGACATCACCAGGAACGATAGTAATGACTAAATGAATCCCGTGTTTATTGCTCTCATTCACTTCCCATCTCCTTCCGTGCAAACCCCCCTCTCCACACCCGGAACACCGACGACGACGCGGGAGAGCCACGCTTCTCTATCAAAAGTCTCGAGTCAGCAAGAAACGTCCCGATGATAATGCGGTTGCCGACGTAGCAACAACAAAAATTGAATATTTTTTTTGTTCTTTTTGGACCAGCAAATTTCAGAAACCCGAGTTAAAAGCACAACATCCCCACCCCGCCCACCCGCCGCCCCCTACCCCCCGACGGAATCGAGGGACAGCACATGACGGTGCAAAGGTTCCCAAGCCCATGTGCCGGTTCAAAGAGTAAGGGTGTCTCACGAGGGGCGAGACCGAAGGGGGAGAGGGGAGGGCCAGCATGACCGCCCCCCTTTTCCCCGGGGCGTCTCAGACGGCTCTTCCTATGAGTATAAAAGGTTTTATGACTTTCATCATATGGTGGTCTTCCCGTCCCCAGCCCCTCCACACTCCTTTCCTCCCCCTCGGGAGCTCGGGGACGTGGGAGTCCCAAAGCTCGAAAAGGGTGAGAAGAAAGGATGGGAGGAGGGAGGGAAGGGGGGGGGATTTCATAAAAGGAAATTTTTATCGAGCTTACCTCTCTGGTACGGACTTCAATCAAGGGTCCTGTACGACATTGCAGAGATCATCAGCCGAGGGGCGCGCGCGCGTCGGAAGTCGAGAAATTCGCAGGGTGGAAGGGGATGCCCTTCGTTGGGCGACGGACGCCCGGGTTGATGTTGACGGGAAAGCAACGAGGTTTGAAATTTTTTGCAGCAAACGCGGGTTTTGGAGAGCGGGCAAAGGAGAGGGACGTGGGGCGCGGAGGGAGCTTCAGCCAGCTGTCTGCCAACTGGCGGCGACCCACTAGAGCTCCCACCAATCGTGCGATGGAAGCGACACCTACCTAGGTTATTATCTAAGACAGACTAGACACTGCACACACACACACACACACACACACACATCTCTCTAGATTTCCCCCGACGGGAGGAAAATGGCTCCAACGGCAGCGGGAACGGCGCGAACGGCAGTCCGTTGCTGACCCGAAGCTTACGGGCACGACATACCACACTCCCAGCACGGGGCAGGGGAGGGGGGCCGCATAGGAAAGGGGATCTCTCGGCTCGCACGACATCGTCTTGCGATTTGATTCTATCTGAACTATCTAGGTAACTTTGGGTATCTATCTACGCCCGGCATTTCGCTTGTCCTTTCATCCCCTTCCCTCCCTCTCTGATGCATGCATCAAATGCACCCGGTGACTCAAGTCCGTCAAAGAACATGTTTCTTTCCCCCTCGTGTTCCAACCGCAGATCACTCCGCCGCCCCAGCCCTTTTGCCTGCGCAGCCGTGTGCGGGCGGCGCGTCGCGATGCTTGGGGCCAGAATACGGGCTGTCAGATCTGGCCCAGTGCCTCCGGCGTCCAGTGGGGGGAGCGGGACAATGCTTGGCTTTGCACGCCGAACACGTCATTCCTGTACTGTGAGGAGTCGAGAAGAGTCCGAAATGAATGAATATACTGCCTAGAGCTCGGATCCACAGATCAACGTGATGGCCAAGCAGGTGAATCTCAAAGTGTGTTTATGAATCTAGTATCTACAAGGGTGGGCTGCTGCAAGGTGTAGAGCTCTGTGGATGGTCTCCATGCTAACTCAACCCGTGTACCACGTGACAATCCCCTCCCCAAAAAAATGATGGCGTCCTCGTCATCGCCTGTGAATATCCTAATCCTCGTCACTCTAGGTGCCAGTTCTAATTTCTGTTCATTGTAACCTCCATTGTGACCTCCGTAGTAACCTCCATTATAATCAATTCCCAAAAATTGTTCTCACCATTGGTCGTAGGTAGGAGTAATGTTGGGGCTGCCCCAGTCGTCATTCGAGGCATCGTTCCAGGTGTCCTTGGGGTCCACAATGTCAGAACAATTAGGATTGCTCCAGCCGTCATTCGAGGTTCTTCTCGACTCCTCACATGTACCCCTTTCCGCGGGAACCCGAATCCTACACCATGTGCTCTCCTTACTTCTTCTGTACGTCTGCGTCAGGTCTTAGGGCCTCGGAGTCCTTCGTCACAGCGGCCGCGACAGCCGGGGATGTAGCCACGCCGGCGTTGTCGTCTGGGCCAGGCCTTCGGAGCAAAGGGCCCTCGTTCGCGCCGGGCGTCGCCGCTCGAGACCGGGGTTCGTCAGCCGCGGGCCCCGGGAGCCCTCTGCAGCGCTAGATGTGACAGATTGAGATTGTCTGCTTTGATCATCTCCTAGCTGGTTGAGGTCGAGAGAACGAGAACAGAAAAGTTCGCCTTCCTCAAACGACGGGAGTTCGTCGTACATGGGATCCCCGTCTCGGAGTTCCCAGGTGATGCCGTAACGCGCGGCTTCTTGTATGACGTTGGTCGATCGTCCAACGAGGGCGAGCATCTTCTTAATGGCCTGACGGAACTCTCCTTCAAGACCGACGTTTCCGCTAGCAATAACTTGCTTATCACGAGAAAGCGTGACGTAGTAGGTGGTCTTGGTCTGGTCGAAGTTCTTGTGCTGCAAAGTAAAGCAGATAAAGCCCTTCCAGTCAAACTCTGACGGTAGCAGTTCGTGGGCAGGATTTATGTTGTACATTGTCGGATCGTTAAGCAGCGAGCACATAGTGTTGGCGAGAGGCTTGTATCTCTTCTCATCCGTGGTGCTCCCTCGTTTATCATTGATCCAGATGTCCACTCGCGGTAGGACCTCCCGCTTGCGCTCTGCGAAGATCATAGATTATTGGTTGGCTAGCGAGAACCTAGGTGACAGCACACTGCTAAGCTCGAACTGGCTGCCGGGATAGCTTCCTATGGTGAGGAAGGGCGACGATATTGTTGACGCTTGCGAGCAAGGTCGTTTAGGTGCGAAGATTATAGATTACTAGTCGGCTAGCAAGAACCCAGGTGACGGCACACTGCTAAGCTCGAACTGGCTGCTAGGATAGCTTCCTATGGTGAGGAAGGGCGACGATATTGCTGACGCTTGCGAGCAAGGTCGTTTAGGCGTACGGCCCTGGTCCATAACGTCTGGCTCTTGCCGAGGGCGTTAGAGGTTTTCCCCTTCTATTTTATGCAGTCAGTAAATATATATGTACAGTCAAGAGCTTTTGATTACTTACTATTAGAGGCAGTAGCGCACTTACTTAACGTTATAGCTAGGGTAGCTAGATCAGATTCTGCGTCCATAGTTGCTTCATTCTTCGTAAAGAAGAAGACTTGAGAGATCAAGTGGCTAGGAATGGTGTTAGATCTGTTAAGAGCCTTCTGTATATATAGACAAGAGCTTTGTGTGAAGAGAGGATAACGCTTTCAGGAAAAGGTCTCTACCAGGCGTCAGGAGGGTTAATTTAAGGAGGAAGAGATGTTAGCTAGAATAGAGTAACAAGCTCGTACCTAGTCTTACTTTCTGTTGCTATTTTCACGCTGTTTTGTCAGGTGAGGGCAACTTGTGACAACAATTAGCAAAGCTTCTTGTGAGAGACACAACATAAACAGGCGCAAAAGAACAAGTAACAAACAAAGTATGACAATTATCAAGCTCCTTTAAAGGAATCTTCTCAAGCTCATAACACAAGGGTTATCAGGTCTCAGTTGCATATGCAAAGGGCAAACAAGGAATAATAAAATGTGTTTGTTTGTTGTATTAGCCAACCTGTCGTTGCTTGTTCAAGACCATTGACGTTTAGATAGATCTTTGGCGGTGTGACAAGGGCATTTTATTACCTAAGATTGTTTATTTTGTTTGCTTTGCTTCACTTCTGACGCAGGCGGTAGGCACGCGTAGGTGCACGCGTACCCACTTGTTCCTTCCTTTGTGATCTTCTTTCCTGGCTTATTAACCAGTGTTGTGTAGTTTTCTATTGTGTGCTAGATCTACCAGAAGTCAACAGCCAAAGCGTCTGTCTTGCGAGATTCCATCCGGATGGCGGATCAGGTACATAAATTTCTGGTGTCCTGCGGTACTCTTTGGCGCTTCCTCCGATTGTCAAGCAGATTCTGCGACCTTCCTTCCATTTGCCTGACCCACCCAGGTCGACTTCCATCCACCCGTTTCTTTCTGTCCTATGGGGGCTTTATTTTTTGTTTTGTTGTTTTGTTGTGTCTCCAGAAGCCCAGAGCAAACAGTCCATCAGCGAACACAAGAAGCTATGAGACTTAGAGTCCTCTTCAGTGCAACACTTCACGACATTGCTCGACGGGCACCCAGTAAGGTTTTAGTGGTTTTCAGAACTGCCAGATCAAATTGAGCGAGATAAATGTCTCTAAATCATCTTCCTCAAAACGTGGCGTCCCTCAGTCCCCCATGGCCGGCCTGCCCTGCCACCAGTCACGTTGCTAGCCATGTCCTCTCTATTATCAATCTCATACGAATTCAAGATGAGAAAATGAGATACACCCGAGAGCAAGCAGAGTGGTTATGCGAGACCAAATAATACAAAATCGCAAATGAGGGAGAGTCGAGCATACGACCCCCTCGAGCCCTCTAGAGGCTCTGTCCATATCCAGTCATCAAATCATTAGCCCATCCCGCGCCCAAGCGGACAAGTTTTGTCACACACGCTACAACTGCCCACAAGCAGCTGCCAACGTATCCATCGCACACCTTTCCAACCTCCATTTACTGGCTCGGAAAGCTATGGTAGTCCAAGGCCCACTCGAGAGACTGGAACGGATCCTGTGACGCTTGGGAGTAGCCCAAGCCGGCACTCGGCACCTCGCCGAAGAGGGATTCGTACGTCTTGCTCACGGGGTTGGCGGGGAAGAGCTGGAAGTCGTTGCCACAGAACTCATCGGCGCCGCCATTAAATGTGTCCTCGAAGCCCTCATCCACCTCGGCCAGAGAGTTTGGTGTGTAGAGCATGGCATTGCCCTGGCCAATGGGAGAAATGTGAGGGGCAGTCTGGACGGCATCCATCTGAGGCTGGCATGTGGGAACAGGCTGATAGATGGGGAATGCCATGTTCATCTTTTCGGCGAAGACAGACCGGTCAGGGGTGGGGAGTTGGGCGTGGGCACCATAGATGTCCTCATTCACAGTGAAGTCGGGGCCCTCCTGGTACGAGTAGGGGCCATAAGACACATCGGTGGAGGGGGTGTTGTGGTCCGACGGGGACATGGACATGTCAAGCTGACCATCGAACGGGCCCGAAACACCGAGAACTTGGTCAAAGTCTTCGTCCGAGATGTAGGAGGGGAACTCCATGCCATCAATGTGGGAAGCAAAGTCGCCCACGGGACCGATGGTGTGCAGGGGAGCAAGAATGGGGTCGTTGAAGTTGAACTGCGCCTGGTCCATTGGCGGAGGGGGGTGGCAGCGCTGCTGGTAGAAGGAGTAGGCATGTGGATGAGCTGGGGGGTGGAATGCGTCACGCTGCCGGCCTTGCTCGACGACTTCTTGCCGTTGGTCTTGGTGCGAACGTATTGCCAGCCGTGGGCCTTCTCCATGTGCTGCTTGCAGTTTGATTCCCGCTTCGACTTGTAGGGGCACGGCTTGTACAGGCACTCGTACATGGGCGGTGCCGAGGAGTGCTTGTCGTTGTGGTGGCGGTCCATCTCCTTCTCGGTGGGCCAACCGTACTCGTGGTATTTGCAGGACTTGACAGGGCATTTCCAAGGGCGGGAGTGAGTCTTCTCGTGCTTGGTCAAGTCACAAGGACGCTTGAACTCCTTGTTGCAACCAGGCTCGCGGCACTTCTTGGGGGCAAGCTCCTCGGGGCTCGCGTTCTTCTTGCGGCGGGCCATAGAGCGCATGATCTCCTCGTCGTCTTCTAATTGCTGGCTCAAGGAGCGCTTCATCTGGACGGGGCTCTTGGCGTCGTCAAGGTCGACCTCCAAGCCGGTCGCCATGGAAATGGCCTTTCCGTCCTTGCGAACGCGGACGAGCTCGGCTGGGCGTCCGTTCTCGGTGATGCCGCCGAACAGCTTGATTTCGTCGGTCCTGGAGAGGAGGTCAGCACAGTGAAGCGGGAGATGAGGGTGGGTGTCGTACGGGTCAACGTCCATCTCAGCAGCGTCTGATTCCTTGGCGGCAGCAAGTTGGCCGGCGTACTGGCGAATCTGTTCCACGAGGTCGATGAAATACCCGTTAGTGTAAGGCCGGTCGTTGGGTCGAGTCTGTTCTCGGTCGCTGAGGTATTCCACGGTGGCTTGAATGCAGCGGATCGACGTCAGGCAGAAATCGAGGTACAAGGCGGCGGTCTTGGTCCTCTCCTTCATCAACGATCGATAAGTATTTCCCCAAACTCCAGTTTGATTCAGGAGCCGACTTACCGGTGCCATAAAGATGAGCGTCTTTTCCAGGTCTCTCAGGCAGATGATCTCCTTCTCTCTGATACGCCTGGGAACGTCAAGAACAATCGGCTCGAAGTCCTTGAGGGCGGGCTTGGCCCGGAGTGGTCGAAGAATGTGCTCTTGGATGCGGTTGGCGGCCTTGGAGGTCAGGGCGGGAAGCTTCTCCATGGTGGAAGAAGCGTTGGCAGCAGAGCGGGTGATGGCGGATGCCTTCTTTGAAGCAGTGGTCGCAGTCTCTGTCTCGGCGGTATGCGCGACAGAGGTGCCGAGTCCGCTGTCTGATTCATGATGTCTCGAGGAGCGACGGGTTCTGGGGCGCAGGATGCGACGTTCCGCCTCCTTGGACTTTCCCTTTGCCATGGCGGGGTCAACGACAGGAAGGTTCAGGAAGCCTCTGGGCACGGGAAGGCTGTCGTCTCGGAAAGACTTGGCCTTGGGGGAGACGAGGGTGATGTTGGCAAGTGACTTGTCGATGTCGTCGACAAACAGTGCCATACGGCGGCGATGGGCATCGACGACGTCGTCCAGGTTGGTCTGGGAGCGTCGAAGGCTTGGGGGAGCAGTCAAAGCATCGTCAAGGGAAGATGTAGGACTGGTGGGAGAATGGAAGGTAGCACCCTTGCGGAGGCTGTTGGTCTTAAGAGTGAGGCGACTGCCGGCAGAGGACTCCGGGGGAGTCACCGGAGGAGTCCTGCGTCGAGGGTTGACGGAGACGGACATGGTGACGGTGATGACACGGGTGTCCACAACTCTGTCAACTACGGCGTGTTAGACGTCTTGCGGGTTCACCAAGTTGTAGGGCTGAAGAGAGCAGCGGCGGGAGTGAGTCACAACCAGGAGCACGCTGGTAGGCTCGATGGCGTAGTCCTAAACTCTTGAGCAAGCCCAAGGTTCAGGATTGGTCAATGTGGCGGAAAATGGTTTGAGATAGGAAACGTGCGGGTGAAGGACATGAAAGAGAAGAGGAGACCGAGTCTTACGTTGAGATGGGGCGGAGATGGTATCGATGAGGACGGTGTAGATATGATACGGCAGACAGCGAAGCAGGCGAGTCGATTTAAGTCGAGGCCGAAATCAGTCTGCCTGATTTTGAGGGGTTTCTGGGAGCGGGACAGATATCTGAGACGGCGTACAATTTGCGGCTTTTCGTCGCAGTAGTACGCGTCGGCGAGCAGACGAGGATGGAGGAGGGAAGAAATTGTGGTTTGTAGTAGGGTCCGTGGGATGTATCCGGAGGAAAGAGGAGAGGCAGGCGGGGTGGGTGGTGCGCGGCGGCCTCAGTGGAACAAGGCGGCGTGCGTGTCGTGTCGTGTCGTGTCCCAAAGAGTCGGGAGCCACGGATAGGACTACTGATAGAAAAAGCAGGAAGATGGATGGACGATGAGGAAGAGGGGGATTCGGTCGAAGGAAAGGACGATGAGGGTTGGGGGGGTAGGAGGGAAAAAGAGGCGTGGTCGTGAGCGAGGACGTGGAAGGCACGGTCGAAGGTCTTCGAGGTTGATTAGAAAAGCAGTACAGCAAGCAGCCGCCAGCACTGGAGTTCAAGGCGCGCTGGACCGACGGGCGGACCAAAACTATGGAAGGCGCCCGCCCGGGGTGAGAGACTGCTGCCTAATCGACTGGCCAATGAGAGAACGTCGCCGCCAACCCAGTGGAGGCGGAGTCTGGGCTTTTCGGTCCAGGGAAGGATCGGACCCCCTGTCAACAGCGACCCTCGAAAGGTACGTACCTCTCTCTCTGTGTCTCTCTCCCTTTCTCTCTCTCTCTCTCTCTCCCCGCTCCTTCCTCCCTTGCCATCTTTTCCGCTGCGGGCGCCGAAATAGAACAGATTTTGTCTGGCAACTAATTCCGGGCTCAGGTCGACCCGCTGTGAAGATCACCGCAGCTCTGCAGCAAACTGCTGGAACCGCAGGGCGGTGGACGAAAGCGTTAGTGTCCTGAGCACAGCCCGAATCAAGCATCGATGTAACTAACATATGAGCAGAGACCACATAACATACATCCTACGGAGATATTCTCAAAGGTTATGCGATACCCTCGCCCTTAGCATTACACTATACTACACCACAGCACTCGCCCGTGTCGCAGCATTGAGCTTCAGTCCGTTTACTAATCAGGGGTACGGAGTGGTGTAACGACAACATGAGTAACGAGAGAGAGAGAGAGAGAGAGAGAGAGAGAGAATGTGTAGCAGGGCTGGACGCTTTGCTTTACGACCACCTTACGACCTTGCTGACAGCGAACGACACCGACCGTAAGCACGGCGGCAATGAAACCCGACCAATGCCCCCCGTTCTCCGTGTCTGTTAATTCCCACCGTCATGGCCGTACGTTTGTGGGCCTCTCGGACTCCCTCTTGGCATCCATCTAACCATCTCGCCGACCCGTATCCGTAGTATTACGAATGACCTACGGATACTCTGTACGGCTGCTTTTTCTGCTCGCAAATCCCAATGGGTCCGGAGCAACAGAAAGAGCCGGGGCCAGGGCTGTAGTGTACTGTACGCTACACTCCTCGGGTGCAGGGTAGAGAGTCTAGGGTGCTCTATCCGTACGAACCCAGGAACCGCTGCTTCTCCCTGCCGAATATCCGTACTTTACACAGCGTTACCTTACAGATGGAGACGATGAAATGTGTTTAATCGAGTTTCAACATGCACCGCCGAAAATGGTCTGAAGTGGCTTGGGGCTCATCCCGGTTTCTCACTGTCGCCAACTCGGAACGATGGCCTGGCATAACGAGAAGATGCATTCGCTGAGATGGGCACACGGGTGACTGGAATCGCAGTGTGTACCATTACATACACCACACCGTCTACACGGCCAAAGGTGTCAAGTGTCATCTCAGCCTGGCAGGGCGTAGCATAGCAGCGCGCTGCATTGCATTACACTGCGCTGCGCTGCACACACACACAGCACATCTCGACATGGCTCAACTGCACCCACCCCCCGCCTGTTGCACCGGCCGTGGCGTTGAGGCCACTAACGACGACAAGACTGGAACAAGACTAACAGATCAACACAACCGAATGGCAAGACTGGACCGGCGGACGCTTGAGGGTTTTCTGCATATGCATGGTCCTTTCGCCTCTACCCAATTTGGCCGCACTCGCTTATTATCCTCGTCCAAATTAGCCCATCAAAACCAGAGTCCAGAGACCAGCCCCGCCTATCAATCTCCACCCGCCAACCTGATCCATGCCTTCCCACTGGATCGTTTCATTCTCCGCCAATCTGGTACCATCCTAAGCGAACAGTTGGCTCCTCAATTCCGCTCTCTGAGCAGTGAAAATCCTCAGCCTCCTCCGCAGGACCGTCGGGGACAACCCCCCCCCCCTCTTGGCATTTACCCAAACCGGCAAACGGGCTCCAGTCTCGAATTGAGACCAACATTGTCAGTCGATTAAGCCGCCAACAATGCGGAAATTGACCAATCATGTCTCCAGGCTCTTACCCTTGCCGCTTGCCGCACCACTGTGATATCAGTGTCTCCATCGACCCGTGGCCCGTGATCCATGGCCCGTGGAGTTTATTGATGACGGATCCACTCGGAGCCAAGTCCTAGGTCTCGCTCACCGTTGGGTCAAGGACGGCTGATCATACTACTACAATCGGCTCGCCAAGAGGGGAGTCCTGACGGCCGCCCGGTGCTTGTCGAAAGTCGGTACACTCTGTTCGCTCGGCCACGGGATTAGCAGGGATGGAGGACGGCAGCGGGCGCTCATCGTCCCCTATCCTGTGTCACCAATCCCGTGTCATACACGACATACCTACTACGTGCTACCTACTCTGCGCACCCCGGTCTGATCAGCAAAGCAGAGCCCACCAGTCCGGTCTGGGTCGCCCGATGACGTCCGGCGCAGAGCGCGCCGTGATGAGGTTGCATCTGAGGACTACTCGATGTTTAGCAATGCGCAGGTTCGCGCTGGGCTTGCGGGCGTTTGCACTCCCCCTATTGAGGATATCGGAACACACAAACGTGAGCAACATGGACCTGCGTGGTTTGACTGACTCGTCACCGAGCTTGCGTCGTTTGGAGCTTGGCGCTTTGCTCTGATGGTAGTGTTACCTACTGGATTGCGCGGCTGCGCGCACCAACCCCCTCCAGGGTCAGTATTCGGGTTCGCACTCTGCCGTATGAGCGTCGTTGCTGCACGGGACTTTGAGTGAGTGCAGGGGGAGCAGTCGCATGATGGGCTAGGTACGCATTCGCTTGCAGGTACGCAGGCCAAATGAGCCTTCGTTAGCCAATTGCTCACCACCACCACTCCTCCTCATCTCTCTCTCTCTCTCTCTCTCTCTCTCTCTCTCTCTCTCTCTCTCTTTCCCTATCTTTCCCTCTTTCTATTCTCCACACGTAGGGCTGGTGTGGCTGTCATAGTGACTCCGACTCAAGCCAATCCAATAAGGTGGACTGGTCGAAGCAGAAACTCAAAGCAAGCCTTTTGACTCAGAGCCGGCTCTCGGCCGCAACCCGCGCACTCATCAGACGAGAGACGGTGTCCCGTCATACCTCCCTCCAACTGAGCCGCTTCGTCACCACTCACCTCCTTTTCGTTCCTCAAACTAGTCTCTCCCGTATTCCAAGACGCAAGACGTGAGACTTGGGGAACCTCGTTTCTCTTTGGCCATGCAGACAGGGCATGTGCTTTTGCTGCAGTCTTACTGGTTCACGAAGCCCGTCTTGGGTGACACGTACTCCGTCACGAACCAGCGATTTCTAATCCAAACCAGTCTGCCCTCCAGTCAGCCTTGTGGATCCCGTCTTCCACCAACCATCTCCGTGGGAATTGGGCAGCCTATCACCGGACTCCGCTCTGCCGATCTCTACAGCCACCTCCCGACTACGTTGTGGTTTACGTCGTCGCAAGGCATCAGCATTTTCGGCATTGTCGTCTCCTTCTTCGAACACTGCGTTCCTAGCACCGTAGCAGCATACCCTCCTATCCACGCACGCGCCCTTTGAGAGGGGGGCTGCATGTATCCCAGTGACACACAAGTGACAGGAGACTTTATCGGATGGATTCGAGGAAGCATGTTGTTTGTCCCCGTCTCGCCCCCAACTGGATTGAAAGAAAGGCCACGAATCTGCATCGTCAATGAACGCCAATCTACTTGTGCCAAATGAGCCAAAGTCTGGCTGCATCCTTGTTTTATTTCTGCCTTTGGACTTGTTATCGGTACTCCCAGCTTGGCGGCCCTCTAGGAATCGGGTCGATCCCAGGTCCATGCACGTCAGATTCCCAAAGGACCTCGCAGGCGAACCTTGTTTCTGGCGCGCCCCTCCAGACATGCTTTCATTCTTTTCGGGAGGGGCGAGCCACGGAATTCGGGATTCAAAGGCGTCAATTTCCGTCTCATCAGTTCATCTACTTCTGCTGTCTACTGTCGCCCCCCTCCAGCCCAGCCGCGCCGGCCAAGCCGCGTCTACCGCCGCTGGTTGGGGGCCGCTCGCCATCGCTCTTCGACTTCCTCCATCAGCTCGTCCAGTGACAACCCCGGAGCGGATTCCGGTGGGCTCGCGGCAGTGTCGTCCCGCGCTCCCCAGCCGCTTCCGTCCTCCAGCACGACGCTCAGGAGCGGGCCCCTTCTCGCCCTCGCCCCCATGGTCATATCTCGATCTGTCCTGGCCATGGACCTTTGCAGCGGGCGAGGGACGAGGTGCGCCGTTGAGTCTTCGGGCTGGAAGGGCTGGCTGTCTGCGCTCCAGCCGGGGCTGGCCGTAGAACCACTTGGTCCTTGGTCCTGGTCCTGGTCCTGGTCTTGATTGCCACTGCGATACCCTGGTGTTCTCTGCACGTGTTGTGAATGATGCTCGTGGCCTTCGGCGTTGCATTGCTCCCGACGAGTTCGTTCCCGCCGTACGGCCTTCTCGTACCGAATGTTCGTATAAAGCGGCCGGCGGGCCAGGCGGACCTCTGTCGGATCCGTGCCCTCGTGCCGGCTTCTCGACGACGGCCCGGAGCGTCCCCGACGCGGATCCCGCCGCGGTCCTGTACCCCCGCAAGCATCGCGACTCACCGGGCGTCCCGCGGCGTGCAGGTGCTTGTCGCCGATGAAGCCGTACCGTCTGGATGCTTCCGCGGCGGCGTCCTCTGGCCGGAACGGCAGGTTGTCGTCGTCGTCGTCGTCGTCGTCGTCGTCGTCGTCGTCGACGACGAACACCGGGCCGCTACACACTGCTGCGTTAGCTTCCTCCTCGAGACAGCGGGGACACTTGCCGTTGAGCGGTTCGAGGGCCGGCTTGGGCCGGCATTTCTCCTCCCTCGGGGGCGCGGCGGGGGCGGGGAAGAAGCACAGGCAGAAGAGAACCAGCCACGGGCTCCTACGGTCTTGTTCTCGCCGACTTCTCGTCGTCGACGACAACGCCGCCGCGTGGGCGTGTCCCCTGCGGCGCCTCTTCTCGTCGTCGCAGGTGATTACCTCGGTCCGGCCGTGTCGGCAGCCCTTGTAGATGGTTTGCTTCCTCCAGCACATGCTTTCTACTCACCGTGTTCCTTGGAGGGCTTCAGTTTAGAGCTTGGCTTCTCGGGGCTCAGGGTTATGTAGCGCGTGGTGTTCTTGTTGGTTTCGGCAGACGAGTCTGGAGACGCCCAGCCCAATGTGAAGAATGCCGTGAATGTTATAGTGCGTACGGGAAGCCTGAAGAACGGCCATGGATGGATACCCTGTGCCGGATCTTGTAGGTAGTTCAGTCATGTGTTCGAGCTGGCGACAAGGCCCTCCCATGCAATTTTCTCTGTGAAGTCGTCGCTCTTTGTTCACAATGCCGAACAACTACATTGTCCAGGCAGACATCGCCTCTGTTCCCGAACGGACGGTTTAGCACGATACGGAACACTCCCTCCCCCCCAGAGAGGCAGACGCAAACCACACCACAGCAGAGTCCCCGTCGTTGAGCCTACTGTGTCGCTCGCTCTGTTGTCAAGGAGTGGAGTTGCCGAGGTTGCGACGGAGTTATCAACGTTCTCCGGTAAAATTACAATGTGTCCGCCAGCTTGCCATATCATAAAATTACCTTTCCGCCCATCTTTTGCGCTTGGTTTGTTCGTATTTCTATTTTGGAGAGGGTTTCTTGTCGGCTGTACTGACGCTTTGTTTGCCGACTCTCCTTCCCTTGGGTTGGGACCACCAGTCAACCCGGCCAGCCCCGTCAGCCGCTCTCCTTGAACAACCGCAAAACACAGCCTCTGGCTCTAAAGAGCTGCGTCCGGCATTAGAAGTAGTCGGTCTGGTTCCAGAAAAGAAAAAGAAGAAATTGGTATGTGGGCTTATGTCCTTGCCTGGTATCAATGTACGTTTTTTTTTTTCCGAACAAGGGAAGCGGCAAAGTATCACGACAGCCCGTGTTCCCTTTGGGCCGTGTATCCAACCTTTCTTTGCCTTGCGCGTAAGGGATGGAAACGCTGCCCTCTTGCCTCAAGAGTAAGCCTCCTGACCGAATCAAACAAGGAAGCGACCTTTGGGGGGGGGATATGTCTTTGAGCAAATCTGAGTCAAAAAGGCCCCCGTGGCCCCCATGACTGTAGGCCAGCCAGACTTACACCACGACCTGTTGAGTTTCTCTGCCAAGCTCTATTCTTCCCCCCTCCTTTTCTTTTTCCTTAACGATCAAATCCGAGCAAGCGAGCATGGGCTTCTCATGGCCTTCCCTAGGACGCTGGACGTCCCGTAGAGCCCGTTCCTCTTCGGCCTCACTCGAGCCGCTTCGGAGTGTTTCCAACGGCCGCGCTATGACGACGACAGTGTGCTACTCCCCCAACGGCGGGGACCAATGCGCCTCACCGTCAGGGCTCGCGCCATACGACGAGATTTCGTCGCCGTCGTCATCATCGCCTTCGTCGTCTCCCGCCAGCGAGCACCACCAGAGGTTCCCGACCGGCCTCTTTGGAGTCCAGACCTACGGCGTTGAGGAGACGGAGGCGCTCGCAAAAGGTGAGTCCCCCCACGCGCTCGACGCGCTGCGCCGGCGGCAGAAGGAAGCTGAGAGACGTCTGAGGAGTGACAGGAAGGAAACGAATCCGCGCGTCTGGTCGCGGGCGGTTTCCTCTGCTCGGGGGCGCCGGCCGAGGGAAGAGGAGGCGGCTCCGCAGCGGCGGCGAATCCACCATCACAAAGACCACCGATATCACTACGACCACATCCGGCCGCGCAAAGATGCGTCCTTCAAAGAACGGCATGACGGGTCGAGAGAGGTGAATCATTGTCACAGCCGGGAGGGCGGGGCAGTAGACGATGCTAATGCGTGACGCAGGCCGAAGACGTCGAGGAGGAGCCCAGCGGAGACGGAGAAGGTTCCTCGTTTGCCGCACCTGCGCTTCCCGGAGTTTGGGCTGATGATGAAAGAAGCTGGTATTTCGGCCACGATCGAAGGTAGTGACCCCACGTCTGTCCATGGGGAGGGTATAGACGTGGAAGCGTCCTCGAACGAGAGTATTTTGTCAAAGGACAGGTCTCCGAGCTGCCTACTTGGTCTTCGTGACAACGACGACACCGGAGGCCGGGAAAGCCCCGAGAAACCGACAAAAGACGAGCCGGGAATTCACCGACCCGCGTCTGACGACTTTGAAGGCCGGCAGATGGACGAGGAGGAAGAAGCTCCCCACGGACTGAGCTACGATATCCCTCGTCCTACCACCGGCCTGGGCTGGTACGAAGATGATGCGTCGTCGGTGAAATCCGCCGTCGACCACTCCGACTCGCAGTCGAGCGTGCGCGACCCTGGCGGATCGGCGGAAAGCATCACGCTGGAATCGCAACCCCATCCTGTACACCAGGACCCTTTACGATGCAGTCCGTTTATCCGCTGCTGCTCTCAAGCGTCACCTTTACCCGAGGTAGGGGAGACCCCGACAACAGAAAACAAGCACAGCAAGCTGAACCCGTCTATGAGCACCGTCATGAAGCACACGAGTAGCTTCCTTCAGTTCAGCACGGACGACGACGACGATGACTGGCTGGGCCCACGGCCCGAGGAATCTGGTTCAGCCTCACATCAACATGTCGAATACCCCCCCGCTCACGCAGAACCCTCCTCTAACTCCATCGTGGATGACTCAAATCCTGTCTCCCCTACATCACGTAGATCCTTTTCAATCTCAAGAGAAGAGCAAGAGCAAGAGCAAGAGATCGACGACATCCTCGACATCTACGCAACCTCCCCTGACTGTGTCCCCTCCACCACACCCGTCCAATACAGCGACTTGCCCCCTTATCCCCCATACCACCCCTCCGCCTCCGCCCCCCTCCGCACGATCGCTCGCGGTCTCTCTCTACCTCCCACAACCTCCTTCGCCGACCTCCAGGAGTGCCTCGCCCGCAACGCAAACATCCTCCGCTACCTCGTCCTCCACCGCATCCCATCCCCCTCCATCAACCCCATCGAGTACGTCACCGACCTCGTGGAGCCGATCCTCCCGCTCCCTCTCCCGCCGCACCCCTCCCTCGCCCAGAATCACCCCCCGCACCCGCGGCGGCGCGAGTACACCGGCCTCCTACAGGCAGTCCGCTCGGTCCAGTGGTCCGCCGACGCCATCAACGACATGCTCGCCGTCGTCGACTCGGATCCGTCGCCGCCGGGGAGCTGCGGACGCCCCTCGACGGCGCTGCCCATGTTCCGCAAGCTCCGCGCCGCGGACGCGCAGCGGAAGGGGTGCCTCACGTCCGCGCAGCTGCACAGGCTGCACCGCCACGGGGTGTCGCTGCTCGACGTGTTGCAGATGAACGACGTCCCCAAGGTCGTCGCCCGCGGGCTGAGCGAGCGGTTCATGGAGGCGGCCGAGAGCGGCGTGTTGGAGATCGCGAAGGAGGGCAACCTGCTCGACGAGGAGGGCGCCCTCCTGGAGCTGCTGGTAGACCCGGACGATATCGTTCCGACGAGCCCTGGGAGCGAGAGGAGGGGCAGGCCTCGGGTATGGAGCGGGCTGAGGAATTGTGTTGGTGTCGACGAGGATGACGGAGAGACGACGGACGACGAGAATGAGAACTACGAAGCGCAGGCGGCTGTTGGATCGCTTTTTCAACACGTGGACGACGGGCACGATGTCGACAACATGTCGTACACCGTGAGCCCCCTGTCTCCCGCCACGGATCCCGGCGAGCATGGCTGGGACCGCCACGAGGTATCCCCGCTGACGACGTCCTGCCGCCTCCAGGAGCTCGAGGCTCTATTCCACGAAGCCCGGGTTCTTTCTTCCGAGAAAATCCGTCCAGCCGACGGGACGACCCCCGACACGCCGCGCAAGACGCTCAGGAGGACGCGCATGCTCCGGACGTGCGGCGACAGGGGTGGCGTCCTGGTCGACGAGGAGACGGCCAAGAGCCCCGAGATGCAGCGCTTCTTCCACGAGATCGGGGCGGCGCCGCCGGCGGACGCGGACTCTCGGCTCGTCAAGGGGGGCAGGAGGAGCTGGGGCGTGGACCTCGGGGGGATGTTGAGCGCTTAGTCTTTTTTTTTTTTTTTTTTTGTACGGGCAGGAGTTGCGGGCTTTTGCATGGAGGCATACGGCGTAAAGGAGTGGGGATACAAGCCATAGCGTGATAATCCTAGAGCGTGATAATCCTAGAGCGTGATAATCCTAGAGATAAAAAGATTCATATGTCTGTCTACTTATCTTATGTACATCCAACAAATAGGTGGACAAAAAGGGGGGGGGGGGTATATTTACTTTTCCTTTTTACACATGCGCCCAGCCGTTGTATACGAGCACCTGCCCCTCGTTGATCAGGCAATGGACGCCCTTCTCCTCCCTCCCGTCCCCCTCGGCCTCCCACTCGGCGAGCCTCTTCCTCACAAGCCACTCCTTGACGCGGTCGCTCGTGAGCAGCCGCCGGATCCTGGCCTCCCAGGTGCCGACCACGATCCTCCAGAGCGAGAGCCAGCTGTCGCCGACGTCGCGGGGGTGCGCCCACTCGTACGCGCCAGGCGAGTACCCGACCCGCACGCGCGGGTTCAGGAAAACGCCCAGGCTCTCGGACAGCGGGTTGTCGGCGTGGATCAGGCAGCACTCGCTCGCCTCGAGGTGCTTCTCCTCGGCCAGCGAGTCCGGTACGGCGCGGAACTCGAGCCGCCGATGGCCCGACGCGCGGGACACCAGGAACGGCGCGGCGGGCATCGCCACGATGCCGTTCCAGCAGCTCCGCACGGGCACGGCGTCCGAATAGGTCTCCATCGCCTCCCGGCTCGCCCGCGACCGGAAGTACGGCCACGTCTGCATCAGGTGGCCTTGCCCGGCCGAGTCCCGCAGGGCGAACGTGTCGTAGTAGTACGGCGGCTGGGAGAAGTCGAGCGAGCACGCCGCGCCGTAGAGGCCGTTGTTGGTGTCGAGCAGGGCGAGGACGTCATCCGTCTGTGCGTAGGTGTATGTCTGGTTAGCCTCCGGTCCCTCACCACAACCACGTGGAGAAGAAAGTTCAACCTACAGTGAACACCACATCGTTCAAGAAAAGAACCTTGTCGAAGATCTCCCCTTCATCCCCCAGCTTCCACAGGTCCTTGAGCGTCAGGTTCCTCAGCCGAGCCAGGAAGGGGATCCGCCTCATCTCTCTCTTCCCTCTCGGCGTCGTGATCCACCCCTCCCTGGCCTCGCCTTGCGCGGGGACGGCCTCGACCTCCTCCTGGTGCGTCCTGTTGTCCAGCACGACGTTGCGGCGGACTCCCCTGCGGCCCAGCTCCTCGTCCAGCGCCAGCAACGCGGCCTTGCTGTCGTCCCAGCTCCCGCTCTCGTACACGCTCACGAAGACGTTGTCGCGGCCCAGCGCCTCGACGAGAGCCAGCACCGCGCCCGCCCAGTGGTCCCGAATCAGCGCCGCATCGTTGTAGTGCATGCCGGCGATGTACACCCGCTCGGCGCGCCGCGGGCGCTTCGGGTCGTGCCGCGGGGCGCCCGTCACCAGGCGCTGCACGCGCAGGGCTTCGAGGAAGTTGTAGACGGCGAAGACGAGGACGAGGTTGCGCAGGGCGCGGGAGCGGAGGAGGCGCCTGGCGCTGAGGCGTAGGCCGTTGAGGAGGCCCATCGAGGGATGGTCGAAAGGGGGAGGGCGCGAGGCGGGTAGAGCAGGTCGATTGACGGTAACGACTGGTCAGCCAGGGAGGTAGGTATATAGGGTTTAACGAATGAGTGTCTCGGTGGACAACGCCATCGAAACAGTCAGTGTATGCCGAACAGCACGTATGTCGTTGGCAGTTGCCTCAAGCTGGAGATTAGTGCTTAGTGAGCCCCTCCTTCACTCTCTCCTGTCTATTATCCCAGCCAAGATGGGTGACAGGGCTCCTTACCCGTTCAGAAATACAGCTCCCCGGGATCCCTTTTTTTTAGCATGTGTACATAGGTAGGTAGTAGTATGTAATTAGCCGTCAGAGGGCGCAGTATCATTGGTCGGCAGACCTGTCAGGGCCGACCTATTCTGGGAAGCATGGAGAAGACAGGGAGCCAAGCGATTGGCTGTTGTGGAGCCGACGCCAGTGATACACGTACGTATTAGTATTAGTGCATCGTATATCTGCATGTCAAACGTGCGGATATTTGTGGTTGGTCTATGAGGAAGACATGGCAGGGGGCACAGTCGTGACCCTGTAGATCATACAGATTACCGGTACAGGTGCTGACACATACCAGTTGCAAGCCACGGGCCGTTTATGATTCCGGTCGAGCATGGTTGGCTCTAAGGTTCCCGGTAGAAGCCCACTTTATGCAAGCCCACACTACCTTGGCGTTGGCTGGAAGTGAACCAACCTGTCCGTACATGATAGAGCATCGCCGCCAATTGCATCAGCTGAATCCCGCGGCGGCTTCATGGCAAATCACATACGCAGAAAATGTGGTCTACAGCTGCAACTCGCTGTAGGCAATTGTTGTAGACTCTCTGCCTATGTGACCAAGGGAGCTTTTGAAATGAGATATCAGGCTGGCTGACGTCGATAACGCATCTAGCCTCCTCAGCAATTTACCATCTGACTTTCTTTGTCGTCTGCCATTCCCATAGTTCTCTTCCATTTGGCCTGACATCGGCTCGCTTTCAAGCAGAAGCGACTCTGTTCTAGTGACATCTTCCTCATGCTCGACATCGAACACCAACCATGGCAGACTCCGCGAACTACACGGTAGGCTGGATTTGCGCCCTGCCCACTGAGTTCAACGCAGCCAAGGCCTTACTCGACGAGAAGCACGAGGAATGCCCGCCGGTTGCGAAACACGACAACAACAGCTATGCGCTCGGCAGGATAGGCAGTCATAATGTCGTGATAGCCGTCATGCCAAGCGGGGAGTATGGCACGACCTCGGCCGCGGCTGTGGCTCGAGACATGGTGCACAGCTTCCCCAACGTGCGTATTGGACTCATGGTCGGCATCGGCGGCGGCGCGCCCAGCCCAAAGCACGACGTACGTCTTGGTGATGTCGTGGTCAGCAGCTGTGGCAGAGGTAAAGGCGGCGTCTTCCAGTACGACTTTGGTAAGGCCGTCCAGGGTCAAGACGTCTCATTCCAGAACACGGGCTTCCTGAACCAGCCACCGACAGTTCTGCGAACAGCTGTCAGCGCGCTCGAGAGTCAATACGAGATGGAAGGCCACCAACTCAATTCCATCGTTGACGGGGCGTTCGAACAGTGGCCGCGACTACGTAAACGATACTCCCGGCCTCCTCCCGGCAGCGATAGGCTCTACTGCTCCGATATAATCCATCCCGACTTGCCGGACGCATGTAGTAGCGTCTGTAGTAATGATCCTGCCCATCTAGTACTTCAAGCTCGGAGAGATGAACTCGACAATGACCCCGCAATCCACTACGGTTTGATTGCCAGCGCGAACAGACTGATGAAGAACGCTACGCTCCGGGACAAGCTGGCGGAGAAGGGCGTCCTCTGCTTCGAGATGGAGGCCGCCGGCCTGATGAACCACTTCCCCTGTCTTGTGGTCCGTGGGATTTGCGACTACTCTGACTCGCACAAGAACGATGAATGGCAGGGCTTTGCCGCGATGATGGCGGCGGCATATGCGAAGGATCTCTTGCGTCAGATCCCGCCTAGCAAAGTTGAGGCCGAGAGTCGAATCGGCGATGCTTTGGTTCTTCGTTAGTCTCACGTCCTTGGTTCATTGCCGCCCCCCCCCCCCCCCCCCCAATCCAACCAGCTCTGTCTGACTTTGAGCAGTCCGCGAAGGCATCGATCGTGTGCATCAAGATGTGAATGAGATGAAGAACGATGCGGCACTTACCAAGAATGAGAAATATCTCAAAAAACTCTATCGCTGGTTGTCAGCGCCCGACCCCTCGACCAATGCTGCGTTGGCGAGAGCACGCAAGCACCCTGGCACCGGAACCTGGTTTCTAGAAAGCGCCACTTTCCGAGATTGGGTGGCCGGAAAACGTCAGCACTTGTGGCTCTACGGCCATGCAGGATGTGGCAAGACCGTTCTGAGCACGACAATCCTGGATCATCTCAGGGAAACAGGGGAAACGAGTGCCGACCTTACGCTTGAGTTCTTCTTCGACTTCAACAACACCGGAAACCAAACGCTGGAGAGCCTCTTACGCTCGCTAGCATTGCAGCTTTACCGCAATAGTGGTGAGGCTGCAAGGAGACTCGAGGACCTTTTTAGGTCTAATAGCGATGGCCAGGCACAGATAGGCATCAGCACACTGTCGGCCTGCGTCGAGGCAATGTTGCAAATCTCCCCAAGGGTCACTATCGTCCTAGATGCCTTAGATGAGTGTACGACAAGGACCCAGCTTCTCTCTTGGATCCAGTATTGTGTTTCTGGGTCAGGCATCTGCAATACTAAGCTGATTGTCACTGGGCGGCCTGAGGCGGAATTTGATCGTGTCATTCCTCGGCTTTTTGATGAGAACAACTGCATGTTGCTTGACAAGAAGGCTGTCAACGCTGACATACGCTCCTACGTCGCGCATGAGCTTCGTAAGAGGCCCGATTTTGTGGAAAAGAGGATGCCTCGTGATGTTATCGAGCAGATCCGCAAAAGTGTTGGCGACAAAGCCGATGGGATGTGAGTTTTCGTCCTTCTCATATATAAGTATGGCCAACTGTCTGACGCATATCATAGGTTTAGATGGGCGACGTGCCAGTTGGATACTCTTGCCAAATGTCTACATCTTCAGGCTATCCAAGAAGCCCTCAATAATTTGCCGCCGACCCTGAATGAGACATACGAGCGCATAATAGAGAACATCCCATCGGAACTCAAGAGCGACGCCATACGCCTCTTACAATTCCTCGTCCACACAGACCGACCTTTAACTCTCTCGGCCGCAATCGACGTAATAGCTACACAGATAGAGGGCGAGCAAACAGGCTTCAACGCGAAACGCAGACTCTTTCTCAAGGAAGATGTACTGAAATATTGCCCTAGTTTGGTGGTAGTCACTGAGGTCCTGAAAGACAGGTACAGCAAGCGTACTGAAATGGAGATACACCTCGCCCACTTCTCGGTCAAGGAGTATCTCACATGCGACGAACAATTTCAAATTGCAACTGCCAGTGCTGCAATCACCAAAACCTACCTTACGTATCTGACAGATATTAAGGGAATTTCAGGGAAAAGTTTGCAGCTGCGCTTTGAAAAGTCAGACCTTCCCGTGGAGTCTATTGAGTCGGACTTTCCATTGGCATTTTACGCGGCAAAACGCTGGATGTACTATGCGAAGCTAGCTATGCATTCCGATGATGTTTTCCAAAAAGTTCTGTTGTTCTTACAAGACAAGGATGCCTTTGAGCTGTGGATTATGTTCTTACAAGATAAGGATGCCCTTTACCTGTGCATTTTGGGTTTCGCGCAGATGAATTTTCATTAACATCAAAGGGTCTATATTATGCTTGTCAAGGAGGGCTTTCAAGAGTATCAAGAAGTCTGCTGGAGGAAGGGGCAGACGTTAAAGCAGTAACTGGGAACAATGACACTCCGCTCCAAGCTGCATCATCTCACGGCCATTAAGAGGTTGTACAACTGCTTCTAGACAATGGGGCAGACGTTAAGACAAAGGTAACGGGTGGCTTTCGCAGTGACGCTCTTGAGGCTGCCTCCTCAAGGGGCAATCTGGAGACTGTGCAGCTTCTCCTAGACCACGGGGCAGAAGTCGACGTAAAGCACGTCTGGTATGCCTCGGCTAGAGGGTACCACGCGGTTGCACGGCTTCTAAGAGAGAGGAATCAGCTGCCACCTCCTCCCAAGCGAGCGTCGAAAGTACGATGGCAGCAGATAGCCGGAAAACCTCGACCTCAATCGAACATACTTACCCCGAGCCTCCTCTCAACCCCCCGGTTGAAAACTGCTGGCTATCCCCCAGGTAGAGACCCCCCTCGTCATAATAAATGACTCACGTGGTCCAACACGCCCTCAGTCCGTGCATGGCTGCCGCCGAGATAGCGAGGGGGAGACGCTTTCCTCTATAAACAGAATACAACGTGACTGTGTTTTCCGATCCAGCATCAATAGACCTTTGAGAAGACCCCCTCCCGAAGATTTGCCAAGAACCTCAGCCTTCCTCTGTGATGAGTGACCACACACACCAGCCATCGTAGTTGCAGTCTGAACGGCTGATATTCATTCGACGAGTTGGACGTGGATGATGATAGCTTCAGGACCTGGCGCAAGGTCTGGTCCTGGCGGCACGACTGAGAGCGGTGCTTGTCGCTCGAAAACGCAGACCCCACACGCAATTCTCATCATGTCAATAACAGAGAACCGTTGTTTTTGAAGTTTTGTCATTGACTCAAGAAAAAACTAGTTTTACACTCCAAGGCGCCCCTTTTTTGTATTCGTCGCCTCATCTAACAATCACAAGGTGAGCCCCTTGTCCTTTACCTGGGCTTCTTATTGCCACTGTATTCCTTGACCGTCTACTACTGTGGGTCGTTAGATATGAGAGTCAAACTGATGCTGGGGCAGCATCATCTGCTGTGTGTACCAATCCCGCGTGGGCTTGGTTGCCTGGACGCGATGTTTGCTTATTTGGCGAAGTGCAGGTCGTAGCCGAGCCACTTGCGACGGACGACTTCCTCAACACTCAGGCCAGGGTAGCCGTAAGTCAGCGGCAGGAAGAAGTACCAGCCGGCAAGAGCGATGAGCAGGATGACACCGCAAGCGACCCAGGCACCGACAAGACTTTGGCCGGCAAACCGCTCGCGGGCGGAGATGTGTCTCTTGGGTCCATGGGCCTTGCCGTTGCCCTTAATAGGCTGGTATCCCTCCTCGGGCACGGGCTCGGCGGTGAAGATAAACTCTAGGAGAGCACCGGCGACTAGACACGAAGCGAGATGAGCCGGCAAGTAGTGATGCAGGAAGAGTTGGCGGCCCATCAAGTAGAAGGGGAAGTAGTGAGTGGCCCAAGCCAGGAAAAAGAATCCGGTGGAGTTGTACAGCCGTGACCGAGTGCCTGAACATGGTTAGCATCGACATTTGAGGTTACAGCATAGGTCAGAGAGAGCTTACGGTGGTCAAGAGCGTCAATGCCTCGTCTAAGTGACACCTGGTCCGCACCGATGATACCGGCAAAGACAGCCAACAGACTGCTCGCAAGCCACCAGCCGACGGGGTTGCCGAGGAAGTAGATCTGCTGGCGGGTGTCGTTCTGGGTCCAGAAGCTGACACCACGGAGCAGGAAGGGCCACTGGTAGGGGTGGCTGGCGTAGGGGTGGCTGCTGGTCAACTGGTTGTTGTGCCAGAACATGGACCGCTGCAGCTCAAACCACTTGCGGAAGAAGGACAGAGACTTGACCTGCTTCTCGGGCTTCTCTCGTCTCTTGGAGTCCAGGGGAAGCGAGGGGAGGTCCTCGACAAACCAAATGTTGGAGCTCGGCGCCAGCTGCTTGTTACCGTTGATCTCCTGCTGCTTGTGTCCCCAGTCGGGAAGGGGAGTAGTGTGGGTCCACATGGCAACCTTGCTGGGGTTGTGGATCAGCTTGAAGTGGCTCGAGATAGTCTTGAACTCCTGGCCCGGCTTTCCGTTCTCGACTCTGATCTCGAAGAGCGTGTCATTCAGACGGTCACCGTACGCTTCGGTCAGGGGAACGGTGGTGAACTCCTGGTTCGTGGGGTAGTAAGGCGAGGCCACGTCGTGAGACAGGAGCATCGTGTCGGTACCCAAGTGCCTGAGACGAACAACGTCCTGGTTCTTGACGGGCTTGCCAGTCTTGTGGTCATCGATAAGAGGGATGATCTGCCAGTAGTTGTTGGTGTCGTTGTAAGGGTAACCAGTGACCTGCTGGCCCTGGCTGGAAACACGGCCGTCCTCGTAGCGCAGAGGGTAGCGGTCCTCGTGGCTGTGAAGGTAGGTCTTGGTCTCCTTGTGGCGCAGGGTAATGGTATCGTAATACTCGACAGTCAGAGAGTTGGCCAGCATGACGTTGTCGCTCAGCGTCTCCTGGAATTCGGGGGTCATGAAGTCGTCGCCCGGGCCAGATCGGGTCAAGACGGCAAAGTGCACCTGGAACCAGAAGAGGTAAAACATGAAGGGCAGGATAATCAGACCAAAGGCGCGGGCGGCAAAGTGCTTGCCGAACTCGGGAAGGCTCAGGGCGCCACCAGGTCTCTTGATGTCCAACAGAGCCCAGAGGTCGATAACGACAGCGGATCCAATGGTGACGAAGGCGAAGAGGCCAACGTACTTGGTCGAGATGTCGGCAGAAAGGGCGAAACCGGTCAGGACAAGCCACTTCCACCACTTGCGGGAAAAGGGCTCGTGGCGCAGCTTGTAGAACTTGATGTAGCAGAGCAAACTGCAGGCCATGGCGAAGACAAGGGTGGCATCCAGAAGGATCAACCGGGTCTGGCCAATGTGGGCGTTGTCAAGCAGGACGAGACCAGCAGCCAGAAGGCAGGCGGGCAAGCTGTAGCCAGACTCCCACATGATGAGGTAGGTGACGGAGACAGTCAGGGCGCCAAGAATGGCGGGCATAGCTCGGAAGGCGACATAGGGCACCTTGTTGGAGATGTAGGAATCGCCAATGTTGTCGAAGTGGAAATGTCCATCGTAGCCAACGAGCCATCCCATGAAGGCGAAGAGAAGCTTTCCGAAGGGGGGGTGGACATCGAAGAAGTAGGTTCTCTCGAGGTAGTAAGAGGCGAACTGTCAGAGGTTGTCACGTTAGCGGGAGCCGTCGACATGTTGGGGGACTAAGTTTTGGGTAAGCTCGGGACGTACCTTGCCAAAGTGAACCTCGTCGAAGACGACCTCATTAGGATGGCTGATGCCCCAGAATCGAGTGACGAAGGCGAGAATGGTGGTGACGAGGAGGCCGACGCTGTACTCGGCGTCGGAACTGATGCGCTTGGTCTTTACAACGGACTTGTCGTTCGGTGCTTTGACGACATCATCGGAGACGGCGCCAGGCGTGGTCGGCCGCTTCGCAGTGTTGCGCTGGCGAACGCTGCCCTGCGGGGTGGCGGTCGTCTGCGCCATGATTCGGGAAAGGTTCGAAATCAATAAGAATAAGATACGGGAGGGGCTGCTCGCGATGGAGGTTGTCAGTACAAGCCTTGGAGGGTTGCAGGAGAGCTGGGGAATATATTTTGGTCCACGGGGGGGCCAGGATGTCACGGCGGAAAAAGAGAAGGACAGATAGCTCCAACTGATGGACGCCAATAGGACGGAATGGGTACGTATCGCTTCGTTGAGCTGCACCCAAGGGGCTTTTTAGCTACTTACACGCTATGGAGAAAAGCGGACCGCGTCAGCCCTCGTGTCGTGCTGATGGAGAGAAAAGAGAATAGAAAAAAAAAGGGATGGCGGTAAGGAGTGACTGAAGAAGAAGCTGTACTATGTAGAAGGGGAAATAAGGGAGAGGGTACGAATACAACTCTGAACCTCTCGAAGATGAAATAGAGATGGGGTAAAATGACAAGGGAAGATTGATCGCCTTCTGGGGGTGCAACTTCTCATGGAAAAAATAATCAATAGGGGAGGGTACCCCCTGACGAGCTGCAGGTTGACACTGAACCTTCCCGAAGACTGGTTGGCCTTGGTGGGTGGATTGGACACTTGGCCAAAGTTAGAGAGCTGTCATGGTACGGTACTATCCATCCATTCCATGGGATCCCATTGAGTTAATTCGATTGGACGAAGCTGCACTAACTCTCGGTACCTAAAAGATGGGAGAGCTCCAGCCCGATAAGATAAGACTTGCTCGATGGCTCCGATACATCAGGTAGTCACTTTACCGGATATACTGGCTGTCCCGGCCGTCTCCCGGTTCGGCAAGTGCAAAGTTGTAAGTTTCAGATCAGGCTTGCGAGTGAAGAGAAGGATTCTGCTCAACGAGAGATGCGACAGTTTTCTCTCAATGGCCACTCCCAAGTTATCCGCCGGTACTGTCAGAATTTCGGTGGTGGGAAGTGGAAGAGGCGTGGTGCTTAGCCTCTCCGACCTCAACGGGACTCAGCTAACTTTTATGTTGAGTCTCTTCAACTCGAATGGGAGAGAATACGACTCAATTGACTTTATACCAAAATTCTCAAACTGGCGCTTTTGACGCATGTAACCGCGTTGTCACGTCTCAGCCCGCGCGTTTGGCAGGGCCGAAAGCAGCCAGCCACCCGCTGCTACCCGCCCGGGCCAGGCGACACTAGAGCCGAAGAACGGAGCTCGACGGCGGGGTGACCGAGTCCCGCACTCCTCTCCAGCCGATGAACTTTATGTGTTGCTCCCAGTAACGTACTCCGTAGTCGCAGCCCAATTGAAAACCACCCCGCCCTTCCCCCCCCACGATAGTTTCTCCTTCCCTCACTCAGTCCACCCGCTCACGCCAATGTTCTCGCTCGTCAGATCCGTCGCCAGATTCTCATCCCGCGCCGCCATCCGCCGCCCTCCCTCGTTCCGTCTCCAGTCCTTCAGCGTCCACGCCTCCAAGATGTCTGACCAGTCCATCGTCTTCACCAAGAACGCCCCGGCCCGTGAGTTCGCCTCCCCAACGCATAAAATCTCTAGAATAAGTTGCTAACTAATTCGTTGGATAGCTGTTGGACCTTACGTATGAACATTCCGTGACCCTATGAGCCAACCTCGGAACAATCAGACTAATCCTGATTCCCCCCCTTCCCCTATCTTAGTCTCAGGCCATCAAGACCCCCACCGCCATCTACTGCTCCGGCCAGATCCCTCTCACCCCTGCCGGCGACCTCCTTGAGGGCTCCATCACCGACAAGACCAAGCAGTGCATCACCAACCTCAAGGCCGTCCTCGTCGAGGCCGGCTCCTCCATCGAGAAGGTCGTCAAGGTCAACATCTTCCTCGCCGACATGGGCAGCTTTGCCGTGAGTCCCTGTCCCTTCCCCCCTCCCTCTCATGTGAATTTCATCCCTGACGCCCCCCATCAGGAGATGAACGGCGAGTACGAGAAGTGGTTCACCCACAAGCCTGCCCGCAGCTGCGTCGCCGTCAAGACCCTCCCCAAGAACGTCGACGTTGAGATCGAGGCCATTGCCCTCCCCTAAGCGTCTCGTCGCTGCTGTGTAGCCTGACAGGATCTAATTCAAAAGGCAGTCAAATGTCAACGGTGCCTCGCGTGTTCCTAGTGACTCCAAATTCATACGCTGTGACCGTGGATATGTCCAATCATGCCACAAACGGTACTCAATGCCCTGAAGCGCCTGACTTATCCCTCTACAATTTGGCCCGCATGTCCAAAGTGTTTCTTCAAGATAAGCACAATTGTCAGACCGGACGTTCATATTTCCGCCGTCCCTCGCCATTTTCCTCTCGCGCCTGACCTTCAACTCCAAGAAATTGTTTTTGCGGGCGCCAGTATATCAATAACAACATCAACCACTCAGATAATCAGTCATATGCCGACACGGGTCAACTCAAATGTAGGTAATATGCAGAAAGGTAGCTTTGATGTTCTACAACGCCCTTCCGTCTATCGGTACAAGTCCCACCGCTTTCTAGCAGAGCCTCCACCAAGCCAAGAGCCCCCAACGGCTCTCGCACAATCACACCCGTCCGTGGCCAGTCGCAAATCGCTTATTCGTCATCATCGGCGGCCTCGACGTACTTGTGGCGGATGTCCTTCCATTGACGCTAAATTCGGCTCCTTGTTAGCAAAACCATCTCTCCCATGTGACCAAACGTGCTTCCGCAGCGAAGTTGCAGTTTTGCTCGAAGCAGGCTCGTCGATACACCAAAACAAAATGAGGAAGGGGGTCCTTACGCCACGGTTCACGTAGTCCCAGTACTTGTTCATCGCACCGTTGAAGCCCCTAGAGCGCAACATGTCAGCCCATCCCGGTTCCTATCCGGCACATCCCGACACGCCCCGGGCCTGTCGGTCCTTCTCCCTACAGCCCCAGGGATCGCATCGGATTATCGCCTTGGGGAATCATCGCTTACAGCTCGAAAGCAAAGCCCGTCGCAAAGACGAAACCGAGCATGGAGAAGTTGTTCTTGAAAAGAGCACTGTTCCACCCAAGCCGTTAGCAAGCGTTTCCCAGTCATCGCATTCGGTCTGTCGGGCAATCAATCGCTCAGGACTTCGAAGCCGCGGAACTCCGGTCGCTCGGCGATGCAAGTAGAGGGAGACGTCGAGGGGGTGAGGACTTGCTTGTAGAAAGGGCGTGTAGGGGCCTGCGGAGGAGCAAAAAGTGAGCGATTAGCCAATTGCGGTGATGGGAAGGGCTTCCATTGAGATACGAGCATACCATCTTGAATGTCTTTTGTCAAATTGTACGTCTCGTGTAGAGGCAAGGGTGCTTCGTTGCGGTCGGCGAGGCGGTGGTCGTTGGAAGTGGGTTGGGTCGGATGGTTTTGGGGAGCGAGTCTTGACGAAATTCGCGATGTTCCGGGAGCAACTAGCTTTGCCGAAATACATGCCCTCTGATTGGCCCATTGACCCACCAGCCTCTTCGTCCAGCGCTTCATTGATGACTAAAGCCCCCAGACGACTGCGCCAGCCTCACAAAGTTACTTGTCAAGCCACGTTTTGGACGACGTCAAGGTCAAGATTGTTATCTTACGATGCTCGCGCAGGTAACGGAAGGCGCAAAAGGCGACCAACACATATCATTGGTAACATGTTGGGCACGACGAGACATGCAATATATCCAAAGAAGCAGGGAAGTAGACTGTCAAACAATCTGGCAACGGCACCAACAGACATTCAAAATAAGTGAGACTTCGGTGAGCCAACTGAATAATAACTGCACTACTACGTATGAACGCTGAATTGCAAACCCATTAACCCTGTTTGCTCGGCGATGCATCGTGGCCGCGATTGCCCAGCTTCACCTTGGCATGGACCTTGGCATTGTGCACCTTCTGTCTGAACGGAGTATGTTCCGATCTGCGCCCACGGAGTCCGGTGTATGTCCGCAGAGGGGGGTCGAGCCCATCGGCAAACCTGCGATGCTCCTCGAGGCGTTTGTCTGAGATAGTTTCTGGGGCCCATCTTTTTCTGATAAACCAAGGCAGACATGCCGCCGCCCATGCGTCGGGGATCAAGCGAATCAAGACACCAAACGGAAGGGAAATCGCGCCGAGACCAATAGACAAACCCCATTCCTTTCCATTCAGAGGCTTGATCTGGAACGCGGCGCCTCCAACAAAAATGATGAGTATCTGTCCACCAATCATGATCAGGTTGATACCGATAAAGAAGTAGTTCTTGGTGATGTTCTCGAAGACGTTGAACCTGTTGTCCAGGCGGCGGTTGCTAGTTGACAGTTAGCACTTACTCGGTCAGCAAGTCATGGGATACTTACTTGAGTTCGTTGAAGATTTGCAGCCAAACAAACGTGTTGAAGACGAGAGTCCTCAAACGTTCATGCTCGTCATCGGAGTCGCTATAGCCCATGAGACTCTTTCCGGCAAAGTTCAATACGAAGGTAATGACGAGCTGACAGATGGCTTGGCCAATGATCATTTTAGCCATTCTCAGAGTTATTAGCGACGCAGACTTTCGGTCGGGCTTGCGGTCCAGAACACTGCGCGTCGGAGGGTCGGTGGCAAGCGCAAGGGCAGCGAAGGTATCCATGATCAAATTCACCCAAAGCAACTGAACAGCATTCAGTACCGACTGCTCACTTGAGCTCGCAACTGCACTGACGAAAGTCAAAACTACAGCCGTGACGTTGACAGTAAGTTGGAACTTTTCAGAGGGTCAGCACTTGTAACGATTATTGAATAGCGAACGTCCTGTTTGACATACCTGCAGAAACTTCTTTACGGAGTCATTGACAGCTCTTCCCCACATCAGGGCCTTGACGATGGAAGCAAAGTTGTCATCCATAAGAATTATACCAGATGCCTCCTTTGCAACTTCGGTGCCAGCGATGCCCATGGAAAATCCTATGTCTGCCATCTTGAGTGCGGGAGCGTCGTTTGTGCCATCACCGGTCACGGCTACCGTCTCGCCAAGGTCCTTCAGAGTCCGGACTAGGATCCTCTTGTCTTCAGGGCTTGAGCGAGCGAGAACTTGCAGCTTGGGAACGATGTCTTTGAGTTCTTCTTCCGTCTTGCGTCGGAAAGTTGGGCCCTCCATAGCGATGCCGCCGTCTTCCGGATGATAGATGCCACATTCCTTGGCGATGGCTCTGGCAGTCAGGATGTTGTCACCCGTGACCATGCGGACGATGACGCCTGCGCGGTTGCAATCCTTGATGGCGTCGATAACAGAAGGTCGCAGCGGGTCTTTGATGCCGTAGATGGCAACGAGCGTCATGTCTTGGTGTATCTTGTCAAAGTCTGCAGTTCTAGAGTCATCTTTTGAGATGGCGTCCTTAGGTGGCCAGGAATCAAAGTCCCTGAATGAAGACCCGATGGTGCGAAGGGTTTGGCCGGCGTATGAGTCGATCGTCTGTGCAAACATCTCCTTGTCTTCAGCCGTCATATCCGCGGCACTCAACTCGGAGCCACTGGGATTGTCAAGGACTTTGGTGCATTGCTTCAGAAGAATTTCCGAAGCTCCCTTCACGTAAACTCTGTACTTCCCATTTGGTAGCTTGATTACAGTCGCCATGTATTTGACTGCCGAGTCGAAAGGTACGACCTGGACGACATCGGCGTTCGTCCGCTCTTCTTGAACAGGCCCGGCTGCCAACTGATCCCGGCTGAATGTGAGCAGAGCGACCTCGGTCTTGGATCCGATAAAAGTGTGTTCTCCTTCTTGGTCTCCCTCAAAGGCGGTGGAATTGACGGCGTTGCCTTGCATTAACAGTTGTTTCGTCTCGGGGCTCAAATCCTTGGTGAAGTCACCAATTGAAACGTTTCGGATCGAATTGACAGTTGTTTCATCCGAGGGCGAGGAGCTGCTCTTTCGCTTCTCTGCCGTGGGCTCTTCGAGGGGGGCATCCTTGCCGCCAAAGCTGATGCTTTTTCCAAGAGTTGTGGCTACGACCGACATCTTGTTCTGTGTGAGAGTTCCTGTTTTGTCCGAGCAAATTGTCGTGGCATTTCCCATTATTTCGCAGGCTTTCAGGACTCGAACCAAGTTGTTGTCTTTCATCATCCGAGTTGTGGCGAACGCCAGTGCCAGGGTGACAGCCAGAGGTAGACCCTCCGGAACCGCCACGACGACGACAGTGACGGAAACGATGAAGAGCTTGAGGAAAGCCTGTCCCTTCTGTTCGGGGCTGTCGTTGTTTCCAGGCAGCGCGACAAGAAACTTGATGAAAAGTACCACAAACAGTAGGAGAGCCGCGCCGCCGCCGAACTTGGCGATGTGGTCGGCAAGGACGTTGAGCTTTCTCTGCAACGGGGTGTCTTCTTGCTCGGTTCTGAGAGACATGGTGATTCGGCCATACGAAGAGTTGACGCCAACCGCAGTAACCAGGAAAGTGCCGGTACCCTCCTGAACCTTGCTGCCAGAGATGATGAAAGGGTCCATTTTCTCAATGTCGTGTCGCTCAACCTTCTCCTGTGCCATTTGCTCAAGAGCCTCATACACATCGTCGGCGCCAATCTTTTTGATGAGGTCGGACTCGCCCGTGGCTGAAGACTCGTCACACTTGACTCCATGGCCTTGAATGAAGATACCGTCAACCGGGACCATATCTCCCGTTGAGAGATGGACGACGTCGCCAACGACGATGTCATAGACAGATATCTCGACGGACTTGCCGGAACGAACGACCTTGATTGTGCGATCGTCGTTTTTCTTGTTAAGTGTGTTGAACTGACGTTGCATCTTCCAGTCGTTGATCGAGCCAACCAAGACGACAATGATAATGGCAATCATGATGGCAACGCCCTCTACCCACTCAACTTTGGCTTCACCTGGTTCGTGTGATTGGCCAAAGGTTTCATATAAGCCCAGAGCGAGAGATACAACGGCCGCGATTGTCAACAGAATCAGCACCTTGTCATTGTAGGCAATCCACACCATCTGCAGGAAGGACTTCTGCTTCTTGGGAGGCAGGCGGTTATCTCGAAAAGTGTATTTTCGATCCGAGTACCCGCCTGTGTACTCAGCAGGGGGGGGCGGGATGGGCACGTCGTTCTTCGCATTGGGGTCCGGCTGAGGAACTTGGTTGCCAGCTGCGCCGTACTTGGGTACGCCCTTTAGGGCAGCTTCCTCGAAGGAAACACTGGCGTCCAATTTGTCCTCGTCAACACCCAGTCCAGATTTGCGGTTCGTTTGTAGACCTTTCTCCAAGCCACGCAGGCCTCCGAGAGCGTAGAAGGCACTGAGATTTTTGGGGTTCAGAAGCTTGGTGAGATGGCCTGGGGTGAAAGCGAATTTGCTGTCCTGCTTGGAGTTGAACATGTCCTCTGTGCCAGGATCAGGAGTAAGAGCATCCGCCGTATCCAGGGTGAATTGGCTAGGCCCATGATGATTCTCATCCTTGGCTGCTTTGGACTCTTCAATGTCCAGTGGTTGACTCTGTTTCTTTTCGTCTTCGGTCGACATATTAACGCCTTTGTCGGCATGTTGCCCATTGGCTGTGGCCATGGTTGGTTGGTAGGGATGAACAAAACCGATGTGTGCTGGGTGGCTTCCGAATTGATGTAGTAGCTAATAGTGATGTGGTGATTGCTTATTAGACCAGACCTGTCATGTTCTTTATGTTGAGTGAAGAATTGATTCAAAAAAAGAGGCGCATCTGTCGATGTATTTAGCCTCGTGCCCAATAAAGTGGTGGAGGAGTGCGGGTCAAGCAATCGTATCGTGAAAGGCAAGTGCATTAATGCCTGCAGGGAGAAAAGGTTTCTTTTCTTACCCGATGAATCGAAGCGAACCTGTATGACAGTTTCCCGGGGCCGTTATGGCCAGAGGACCGAAGGAAGGTACGGAGGGCGAAGCTCTGATAGTACCTCTTGGGAAGAAGAAGAAACCACCACAGAGTAGTGAAATCGACAACTAGAGAGAAGGAGAGACACTAGAAGCGGACGAAAGCAAAGGACAGGCGACAATAGGCCGTATTTGAAAAGGGAGAGAAGAGCACAACATAAGTTTCCTATTGTACGCCAGTCTATACCTGGTTATGCTTGTCCCGTTTAAGCAGCACACGCACACACACACACACCCTCGCGCACACACAATATCATGGCCAATTTCACCTGCCGCGACCACATTCGTGAGGACTGTACCTTCTTTTGCGTCCGCATAAACCGCTGTATTTCGGGGGTCAAGCAAGCAAGCTGTGTCAGTAATGGGATGAGCAGTGACGACATAGGCTTCTGTTTGACTACTCAGGGCCATCCGAAGAAGGAGGCTTGGGAAGGATGGTCAATGCCAGGATCGAGCGTGGAGGGCTGTGACCGTCATCTTACAATACCTCTGATGGTTGCTCCTCCGAGTCGCTTCTGGTTTGATGAGAGCGAGACCAGCATGCCACCCAAGGCTTGGCAAACGCGGACTGTGACCAAGAAAGCTTGAGTGGCGGGATGAAGCTTGTGCTTCTTGGCCAGGGCGCTGCCTATACAACAAGGGTCGTCGGATGATATAGGCAGACAACAAGTACTTCCCTGATTGGTCTGTCTCCGTAATACCTCTCATGTCGTCAGAGAGCATGAAGACTATCAGCGCGCCGCTGGCTGTGAAGCGGTGACAACATAGGTAGTAGGTAGTGTAAGTACTGTAAGTTTGGAAACGCCTTTCCTCCCAATAACGGATAGTGCGAAACGCGCCGCCCTCTCGCAGGCTCAGACATCTATATCAATGCTGCCTGATGGGCACTTCTATCTATCACACACCCCCTCCTTCCCTGCGATGAACCGAGGCGGCCGGCCAGCTGGCGTTTAAACAATCTCCTGGGCAACCCATGCTTCCAGACTTGTTCCACGCTTTTAGATTGCAACTTCGGCCGCTGGAAGAGGCGGGTACTATCCGTATGGACAGCCTGGTTGAAACAGGCAATTAGAAAAGCCAACTTACTATGGCCAGACAATGTGCTGTCACACACACACTCTCTCTCTCCACCCTGTCGAATGCCACAATCGCCAAGCCTCCATTGTTTGAGACCACAGCGGAACAGCCAGACGGAAAGGTTAGAACCTGGAGGCACAGGGGTAAAAACTCGCTAACATGGGATGGCATCCTACACACTGGAGTGCTGTAATCTGACACTTCTTACCGAAAGACACGCCGGTCGGCTGCAGGTCTGACGAGACCAGTAACGCGACACACGTGGCGTCATTCTGGCCAGACCGCACTTTCTGAAGCGCGGAGAGTATGTCCTGCCTGCCCAGACTTGATTGCGGCTGCCCTGCTACCCTCCTGGTCCAGGTTTCATGACAGCTGAGTGACGGCGACCAGTAAGTAGGTAGGTAGGTACCCAAGCACTGCCAAGGTAGAAGCAGGTAGGTAGGTAGGTAGGTAGATAGGCTCCCTCCCTCTTGTATCGTGTAGCTGAACCCGCCGGATTGGATCATGTTTGGTTGTCGCCCAATCAGTGGCCTGATGCGCAGAGAAGGTTCACACCCCACAATGGTCTGTGCGTACATTAGGAGGGGTTGTTTCGACCTCAACTCCCACAGGCGCATTCGCTTTCTTTTGCCAGCCAAACCAAACTGCTAGGCCAGCTTCCTTCGCATCGAAACCTGGCTGCCGCCGCCCTGTTTGCGATCTCGGTGTCACCTACGCCCATAAGTGTGTCAAACTGCCCCGAAGCCTGCAGCAAGCCTCGAGTCTTTGGCAAACCCGATTGGCTGCACGCACGCGCCCTGCTTCCCTTTGCACCAAGCTTAAGCTGTTCCCTAGCCATCATCGCATAAGTGCCCAAAGCCATCAGTCAGCGCTTTGGGCGGGCGGTGAGCTACGCACACAGCCTGCTTGAACAGCGAAGCCTTGCGACGCTTCTCCGAAGCCCATCGGTTGGACCAGTCCGACTGACTGCAGGGTTTTCCGGCTAGCCCGTTGCTACCAGTCTAGCCGACTCTGTCAACACTTATCAAGATTTCCGACATTATGCCTTCCGAACCCACGAAAGCCTCCAACGCGGGCATTATCACGGATGACGCGGGCGAGCGCCACATTCCCGAGTCGAAGCGAGCGGACGGAAGCACCCGCAAAGCTATCAAGATCCGTCCCGGCTACCGCCCACCCGAAGATGTCGAGGTCTACAAGAACCGCACTGCCGCGGCTTTTCGTGACCGCACCACAAAGGGTGGCATCCCTGGCGCGGCGGGTTTGAAGGAAGAGAAGCCCGAAGCCTCTCACTCTGCTTCCAGCAACAAGAATGCAAAGCGTCGGGAAGCCAGGAAGAAGGCTAAGGCCGCAGGAGAGGACGAGGTCGACGATGCCAAGCAGCAGTCTAGTGCCGACCACCCCAATGCCCAAGAGGTCGACCCCGAAGTTGAGAAGGAGAAGAAGGCCCGGAATCTTAAGAAGAAGCTCAAGCAGGCCAAGGATCTCAAGAACAAGAAGGAGGGCGGCGAGACGCTGTTGCCCGAGCAAATCGCCAAGGTTATAAAGATCAACGAGCTCATCCGTGAGTTGGACGCTTTGGGGTTTGATGCCGAAGGGGAGCCCAAAGCCAAGGATGGTGCCGAGGCTGATGCCACACACAAGGACGAATCAAACGAAGCCTGATGCTTGGGCCAGCCACGATGGCATCTTTCGAATCCTAAACCATTTGCGTTGCATGGTCGACGTTTGATCAGAAATGCACCGTTGCGACTGTCTGCTCGATATTTACAGACTCCTTTTAAGCTGGAAGGTCCGTCCGTGCCGCAACGCAGGGCGAGTGACTAATGCCTAGATTTCTGCCTCCAGCAACCTCCCATGTAAACATGGGCAAATCGTGACCCTTAAGGCTCCGCTAGCTCGTTTGTGGCTCGATAAGTAAATGAGCTGGCAGCGCGAGCGTACAGTTCTGCGCCGAGCAATCGTTGCCAAAACCAACATTATCAGGGCTGCGTCGGAGGGGGCTATGCTTCCCCAGTTGGGTATGTTGGAAGTCAAAACGTGCACTTCAACAGAGGCAGGAGGGCAGGGCTATGCGCAGGATTTTGGTTTGCATAAAAATACCCTAAGCACGTCATGCGCGATGATGGTGCGAGGATCAACAGATACACGACGCTGCGGCTAGGGATAAGGGGATGTGGTGCAGGTCCCTTCATATACCTCCGTAGTTGCCTTTGACAAAAAAGAATACCCTGTTTGGAAGTATTTGAGAAGTTTGCCCGGCTCCATGGTCTTGGAAGTGGGCTGGGCTTGAAGGTCGTGTGCACTTTGGTTACTATAGCTCAAGCCTTTTGACTGCAGGATGCGGCCAGAGGTAGATCCGTTCAGGTTAGATTAACTTCCAAACCAAGGCTTGGCATTCCATCACCCCAACATCTGGAGGAAATGCTTCGGTGTTGTTGTTGTTTTTCGGCAACGGAATGATTCCTTGGCCTCGCGGGTCAGAGTAGACATGCGGCGCCCCGCGCCGATCCGGGACACGCCGTTCCGTCCCATTCGAGGCCCCGTCTGAACCAGGGCTTGGGAATAATTTCTGGTCAACCCCTCCGGTTCAGATCGCAGATTGCTTTTGGAACGCTCCCAGCGGAGGTGAAGATCGCAGCCAGATGGGACCCACCGGGGAGGGGGGGGGGGAGGGGGGGGGCGTGTTTCAACTTCAGTCCGAGAGACGAGCCAGAGCCGCAGCCGGAGTAGGAGAGAATCTCAAGTGTCCATGTCAACGAAGGGGCACGGTAGAGCAGACCTTCATTGAGACGGTAGAAATACGGCCCAGGTTCGCTAACTGCCCCAATTTTGGAATGTGGTGTTTAACCGATTACACACATATTCGTCGAGGAGTCTTTGGCACCCTTCTCTCTGCTTTCCTTCCTCCTGTGCTTTGCTGAAATACAGGCCAACAATCTTACTGGGATTTTCGTTGCAAGCTCGCCCGTGTGTCATCGGGCAAACATTTGTACGGCTAACCCGTCAGCGACGAGTCCGGGGCTCTCTGGCAAATCAGAAGCCGGGTCGGATCGGATGACGAGACGATGGCAGCCAAGTCGTCCTGAGATGGGCCGAGATAAGTCTGGTTCTTTGTTGACCTACGAGGTAGGCCGAGGAAATGCAGGATACGACAGCATGTACGGGCTTCCTTGGGGTTCGACGTTTGTTATGCATCCGCGAATTTGCGAACTGTTCGGAAAGAGCACTTCTTGTCAAGGCTCCATCTTTCTGATACAGACAATGGCCCCACCTTGTTCTGCCATACCTGGTGCTATCTGTTCCAGTGCATGCTTTGGCTGTATGAGGCTTGACTATGAGGTCCTATATTCTGCATTGCTACGCCTCCCTCCCAGTCACGTGTCCGGTACCAGCAGAAACAGCAGACAGCTCGTAGTATGATGCGATCCTCGCTGCATGAGGAGAGAAAACCGTCTACAAAAATGCATTCGGCCTGCACGGAATACGCGTACCACTTCTGTGGTACCGATTACTGATGTATTCCGAACCCGGGCGAGTGGATGGACTATTGGACGCGACAAGTTGTTTCGATATTGTAAACGAGTGCTCAAGAGAGACCCCAACTGTAATATTTTATAATAGGTAATTTCGACTTCAGCACATGCATCGCTGGACAACGAGGGAGACGAGAACCTGTTCTAAACGACCTAAACTGTATAGAGGCGCAATGCAGGGTGGCGGGGGCGAGGCAACGGGGCCTGGCCAGGGAGACAGCTGTCGGCATTACACTAGTGCCGCTGACTGGGGGCCGGGCGACTCTTTGATGCGCTGGTGTGGCGTCAAAGCTAGGGTGGAGCTGAAGCTTAGCCACCCGACTCGTGTGCGAAACATACTTCCTACGCTGACGTTTCCCTTCCGGACATGGTTGAATTGGACAATTGTCCAACAGACACTATCACCACCCAACAAGTCAATCACTGCTAGGCTGGCCCTCACGATACCTGCTCCTTCTACCCGCGCTTTCCTGGGCGAACTGCATCCTATCGCGACGCATCTGCCATCGACAGCTTGTTCTTTTTGATGATCACCACCATCCACACCAACCTCCGAACATGAGGCTTAGGGGCAAGGCTGTCGCCTCCTGGCGCATCCTGCTGTCTGTCCTTTCCCTGGCAGCAGCTGTCCAAGCAAAGGACGAGCCGACGATCAAAGTCGCCACAATCAAGCATCCCCCTCTCAACCTGAACTATTTCGAAGATTCCAATACCATCCTTTACCAAGATGTCTCCGAACGAAACCTCTACCGATCCGAGGATGCTGGTGTCACATGGGATAGGGTCAAAGATATCCCTGACAACCAGGCCTCCCTCCTCACAATGCACGAGTTCGACAAGAGCCGAGCCTACGTACTCACCGAAGGCACCGAACACTTCAAGACGACCGACCAAGGCAAATCGTGGCAGAAGTTCTCGAGCGGTGCGCCCCCCAATATCTTCGTGGGCGGGGACATCCTTCACTTCCACGCCGGCGATCCAGACCGTGTCATCTTCAACGGAGCAGATTGCATAGGTATCTTTTGCGATCTGATCACACTGTACACGACGGACAATTTCAAGTCGAAGGCCAAGTTCCTGCGCGGTAACACCGAGGGGTGCTATTGGGCCAAATCTTCGGATCTCTTCACCACGGGCAAAGAAGACCTCGATAAGCAGCGCATTCTTTGTGTCGTGCGAGACAACTTCTCGCCTTTCAAGGAAGACAACAGACTTCTTGCGTCGGACAACTATTTCGAAAAGGTTGACAACAAGGTTCAGGAATTCGAACCAGACATGGATACAAACCACGGCGTCCAGGGTGTCGTCAGTCTGGCCGTAGTCAAGAAGTATCTCATGGTCGCCACATCGTCCCTCAACACCGACGAGATGGGGCTCTTTGTCACGGACGACACCATTAAGTGGCACCGCGCCATGTTCCCTACTAGCCACGGACACAAGGTCAATCAAGGCGCCTACACCGTGCTGGAAAGCACCAACTACAGCATCCAGATTGATGTGATGAACACTAGACCCTCGAACCCGACCGGAGTCATGTTCACGAGTAACTCGAACGGCACCTTTTTCACCGAAAACCTCGAGCACACGAACCGCAACACCAAGGGCCATGTCGACTTTGAGAAGATCACCGGTGTACAGGGTATCTTCATGGTCAACGTTGTTAAGAACTGGGAGGAAGTGGAAAAGGACACCGGCAGGGGTGGCAAACATGTCGAGAAAGAGATTGTCAGCAAAATAACGTTCGACGACGGCCGGACCTTTCACGATCTGAAGAGTGGCGGCGACCAACTGCACCTTCACTCGGTCACTGATCTCGATAACGTTGGCAGAGTGTTCTCTAGTCCCGCGCCTGGTCTTGTTCTTGCCATCGGAAACAAAGGCAAGTCCCTGGGCAAATTTGCTGACGGTGACGTTTACGTCTCCGACGATGCGGGTGTGACTTGGAAAAAAGCCTTGGATGGCCCTCACAAGTACGAGTTTGGTGACCTAGGCTCGATTTTGGTCGCCGTGAAGGACTCTCACAAGGAGGACATTGGAGAAATCCGGTACTCTTTGGACCATGGCGAGAGTTGGAAGACAGCTCCGCTTCCCGATGACTTGAAGATTAAGCCAGAGCTCCTTACAACGACACAAGACTCGACTAGTCTCAAGTTTTTGCTCGTTGGCAGAACGGGAGGCGACAACGCAAAGTTTCACATCATTGCTCTCGACTTCGAAGGGCTGCATGAGCGAACATGCAAGGACGATGACTTTGAGGATTGGCACGCCCGGCTTGATGAAAACGGCAAGCCTTCGTGCCTGATGGGCCACAAACAGACCTACCGCCGCCGCAAGAAGACAGCCGACTGCTTCTTGAACCAGGAGTTCAAAGACCCTGTCCCGGTTACTGAAGACTGCGAGTGCACGGACGCAGACTTCGAGTGTGATTACAACTTCATCAGGGATGGCGACAGCTGCAAGAAGGCTGGCCCGATCATCGCACCGGACAATGTATGCAAGAACGCCAGGCCGGACGATACTTTCAAGGGTTCTTCCGGCTGGCGCAAGATCCCAGGGAACACTTGCAAGCGAAAGAGTGGTGATCAGAAGGATGATCCTGTCGAGCGGAAATGCTCCGAGGCTGTAAATGCCCCAGCTGCCCCTGCTGATGGCAAGATCAAAGCCGTCCAGCATGTCTTTGAGACCGATTTCAAGGATTTTGAAAAGATCTACTTGGAGCGAGGCGAATCGAGCACCGAGGTCGACGAAACCATGATCGTGCGACCTGTTGAATACTCGGGAAACAGCATGCGGGCCGACAAACAGATATGGCGAACCAAGGACCACGGCAAGAACTGGGAAAAAATCCTTCAAGACGAGGACGTGCGGGGTATCTACCCGCATAGCTTTTTCAAAGACGTCGTCTTCTTCACCACTGATTCCAAGAAAGTTCTGTACACGATCGATCGTGCCGAGCATTTCCACTCGTTCGAGGCTCCCACGAAGCCCGGTCCAGGCAACCCCCTGTCGTTCCATCCTGACAAGAAGGATTGGCTTATCTGGGTTGGGGAGAAGTGCGAAAAAGTCAATGGCAAGGAAACCTGCTTCATGGAGGCCTCGATTTCGAGAGACCGTGGCGACAACTGGAAGACGGCAATGCGCTACGTCCAGAAGTGCGAGTTCACAGGCCACTCCGCCTACAGGTATCGCGACCTGCGCCAGATTGTCTGTCTCGCGCACAAGGAGGAGAATAATGAGAAGGACAACCCGAAGGTTATAGTGTCCAGCAATGACTTCTTCGAAGAGGACAAGACGTTCCACCAGGACCGCGTCAAGAACTTTGCCTTGATGGCCGAGTTTATTGTTGTTGCTGCCGAAGACCAGGAAAAGCAGGGGCTGCGAGCCCTTGCCAGCTTGGACGGCGTTTCCTATGCCGAAGCTCACTTCCCTGTCAACTTCAAGGTGAGCCACCAAAACGCCTACACAGTCCTAGACAGCTCCACGCATGCCGTCAACTTGTTCGTGGCTACCGAGACTGCCGAAGGTCGCCGCTATGGAAGTATCATCAAGAGCAACTCGAACGGCACATCCTACGTTATGAGCGCGCAGGCAGTCAACTGCAACGACCAGTACTACGTCGACTTTGAGAAGATTCCCGGCCTCGAGGGCGTCGCTCTCATCAACACAGTCGCGAACCGTGACAAGCACAACGAGCCGAAGAAGGTGCAGACCCAGATCTCACACAACGACGGTTCGCAATGGGCTTTCCTCCCCCCGCCAAAGGCCGATGTTGATGGCAAATCCTACTCGTGCAGTAGTACTGGGGGAGATGAGAAGTGCGCGCTGCATCTTCACCATTATACCGAGCGCTTAGACAAGAGGAATACGTTTTCTGCTGCTACTGCTGTTGGGCTCATGTTTGGCAACGGCAACGTCGGGTCGAGTCTCAGCTCCCTCAAGGACGCCGATACCTTCATGACCACTGATGCCGGCATCACTTGGAAAAACGTCAAAAAGGGTGCTTGGACCTGGCAATATGGTGACCAGGGCTCGATTGTCGTGCTCGTCCAGCGGGCCAGTCGCGAGAACCCAGTCAAAACGAAAACCATTTCGTACACGACCGACGAGGGCAAGACTTGGAAGGACTTCGCCTTCACTGACAAGGAGGTCACCGTCCTGGATATCTCTACTCTCCGCTCTGGCGCATCGCGCAACTTTCTCATCTGGTGCAAGAACGATGGCGGCGAGACGTTCTCTGTCAACGTGGACTTCACTGGCCTGGCTGACCGTCCTTGCAAGAGTGACGAGGGCAGCTCCGACTACTACCTTTGGTCGCCCAAGCACCCATCGCAGCCCAATAACTGTCTCTTCGGACACGTATCACAGTATCTGCGTAAGAAGGACGATGCGAACTGCTACAACGATGCCAGGGTTCAGCACCTCTACCAGGTGGAGAACTGCACCTGCACAAGGGCTGATTACGAATGGTAAGTGACCCAGCACGCCGGTGTCTTTTTTACTCAAGCTAAAACTCTCCAGTGACTACAACTTTGAGCTCGACGCTCACCAACAATGCAGTCTTGTCCCTGGCAAGTCTCCGATTTCGGCGGAGCAGTGGTGTAAGGAGAACCCCGATGCCGTCGAATACTACGAACCCACGGGATACCGTAGAATCCCGCTTACCACTTGCACTGGGAACGGCTATGATGAGCTCGACAAGCAGGCCAATGTTCACCCCTGCGCTGGCAAGGAAGATGAGTTTGAGAGGCGGCGCAGAACCTCTGGTATCGCCATCTTCTTCGCTGTGGTGATCCCGTTCGGCCTCGCAGGTGCGATGGGCTGGTGGGTATACCGCAACTGGAACGGCAAAATCGGTCAAATACGGCTGGGCGAGTCGTCCAGTCTCGACAATGACGCCCCGTGGGTCAAGTACCCAGTCATCGCCCTGTCGGCGGTGGTTGCCGTCGCCGCGGCCCTGCCGCTCGTCGCCTCGGCCCTGTGGAGGCGCGCCACCTCTGCTTACGAGAGCGTGAGCGGTGGAGGCGGAGGCAGCTGGCTCGGCGGGCGTGGCAACCGCCGGTTTACCACGAGAGACAGCTTTGCCCGGGGCAGAGGAGATTACGCCGTGGTCGACGACGACGAGGGCGAGCTCCTGGGTGACGACAGTGATGAGGAGGTATGAAAGAGTTTTATGACGGAGGGCAGCATTGTTGCCGTAGAGTCAAGGGAGAGATAAAGCGACACATTGATACTGTAGCAAGACTGTTTCTTTTGGATTTCGGCATGGGGGTATCAGGCAGGCAGGCAGACGAAGGCAGAAAATACAGTTGTAGACCTTTTGTTATAGCTTATATGTTTTAACAAGCATGGCGTTGTTTCCGAGGCATTTTTCAAGTGCTTTTTTTTTTTTTTCCAGACTAGAGCATCCCATGTGTGAATGGCTTCCGATTCTGGGTGACATCGTGAGATCATGGGCCGTGATATATAGCGAAGCGCCGAGACACGATCTGAGCTGTCCAATTTTCCCTGCGGCGAGAACGGAGCGGCGATGGCCATGTCTGAGGGTATCTTATCCGAGTAGCGCCAGGGCAGGCAGGTAGGCAGGCAGGGCGAGAGAGACTGAGAAACCCACACACGAGTTTTGGAATCCAGACTTTCCCGGCTCACCCGGCCGAATGGGATGAGAGGATCATCTCCCACGACTCAGAGAGAAATAAAGAGAAAGAGAGGGGATTGCGGACAGCTCGTGATTTGAGATGAGCTTGTATCTGACGCAAGGGGCCCGAACTTATGGAAAGGGGTCGGAAGGGGAGCAGTGTTGATCCCGACCGGACTGGACCCGGACGATGGGCAACCCAAGCAGAGGCCAAGCTTTTTTCTTTCCCTCTCGGTTGTTTTCCTTTCTTTCCCACTCCTCGTCCTCGCCCAGGGTTCACCACATTCCGGGACCGTGCGCATTTCAGAATAGAGACCGGGAGGGAGGGGGGGAGGATGAGAAATAATTGCCCCCCCACCCCCCCCCCTTGTCAACTTGGTGCCAATAGCAGATACAGGCATCTCGGGCAAATCTGCCTTAAGGGAAGTGATCTGCAGGTCCCGAAGGGCGTCAAGCTGGTGATGTGCAGAGCGTTTCGCCTTATTTGTGCAGCTGGGGGGGGCAAGTCTTTGGGGGCTCGATGCTGGGCGATGAGAGAGAGAGGGGAAAACACACAGTGGAGATACTACACGTACCACGTGTGTACCATGTGTACGAATATGCGTGCGTGTGCCAGCCAGCTGTGTGTTAATTAGCTCACACACACACTCTCTCTCTCTCTCTTTTATTTTTTTTTATTTAAAAAAAATCTTCTTGGGGGACGTATGAGGTAGAGATGGGCGCATGCAGCTGGCAAAGGGAAAAGGGGGCGGGGAATGGGCGACGTTATTGGCTCCTTGACTCCGCAGACTGTTTTCTAGCTCCAATATCCTAGTTGTGGGGAGGGGGAGATGTGCGAGCCGGGGCGGCTTGCATAGTCGATATTGGACAATGACATGGACTATTATTCTTCAGGCAAATACAACGCGACGACTTTCCCTTTTTTAGGGGGTTAGCTCTTGAGGCGTTGCGCAACGTTCAGAGCGTTGAACCGCCTGACCGCCATCGTAGGCTGCATCCGTCCACATCTGTCCAAGACATTCGCCGGGTTGTCGACGACCGATGCTGGGGGAACTCGCGATAGGGCGGCCGGGTTCCTCCATGTCTGAGACCCTCGAGACGTGTCATGCACAACGACATCATCGGCGGGCTCGATTGGACCGACTGTTGCGCGTGCTGAGTTGGCCCAGTAATTATAGAAAGAAATCTGGGATTGGGCTCTGGTAGACCAGGACGGTGCGTTTTGAACCCGCCGTGACCGACTTGTGGTGAGGCGTCTGCTAGTCCAGCGCGCTGTTAGGCGTCGGGTTATTTTCTCCCCTCAAAATGGAGCTATGCATCTGGCAGATGCAGGAACGGCACCTAGGTATGTATGTACGTTAGTGGCGTTTTTCTCGGGGTACTTGGTACATAGTCTTGGATACCCCTTTTCCCCCTAGTCTTCCCCGCCATCACCTCGGGCGGTAACACTCCTGAGTCTTGAAAACCGAAAGTCGCTACCAGGAGACGCAATGCCCTGGGGCACGGCGGCAGGTGGGAAATGTGGTCCAGAAATTGCCGCCGAGGCGCCGACGGCCAGCCACGAACACGAGAATCACGACAGAGACGAGACCGTGGGGAAGGGCCGCGAGAGACATGCATGGGCCGAATGGAACAACGGCCCCGGAACATGAGCTGGCCGTTGATGTTTCATTTCAATCCTCTTCCGGGGATCTTCGTCGACGTAGCTAGTGTGCACAGTAATCAGCATAGGGCAGGAGACAGTCGCCTCCGGGAGAAGGAAGCAGAAAAAAGAGTGAATACCCACGCAGGGAGACCCCGTTACCTTCGTGCGCATCTCAGCATCTCTGCGAACGAAGGTGTGTGCGCGCGCGTGGACACCGGAAATAACCTGTCATTCGGGGTAAAAGAATAATGCTTGTTCGGGCGAGCAACGCCACCGGTGGCCACATGTTATGCTGCCAGGGATGAGGGCAAATGGGCGACCAGCCGACAGACCACGGGCTGAGCCAAAAAAGAAGGTTCCCTGCTAGAGGAGCAGAATAGGGTGGTATTGAGAGGTTCATCTTATTTTTTCAGGGATCCTATGCTAATATCGCTAAGCTAATTTACCGGACGCACCAGTCGTGGACGCCCAATGCGCCCCCGTCCCTTCCTGCAGCCACCCCCCGCAAGCTCGCTCCCCAATTAGGTAGCAGCCATGCCACTCCGGGTACCTTGCAGCCCCGCCCCTCTAGCCCGCCCTGCGATCCTTCTTCCAACATCACACCACTCTTTTCATGCTCTCCGCCTTCAGTCTTTGGTCTCACTTCGTGCCTTTCTGTGGTGGTGGTGTGGTGTTCTTCGTTGCTTTCTTCTGTCTCGCTACTGGCCGATGCGGGAGCCTAACCCCGGATTCACCACGCACGACGTCTCCGACCAACGTTGCCACGACTGGGTCTCCTCCGTCCATGATGTGATGGAGGATTGATTTGCATACAGAGCTCACTCTCACGAGTCACACGGCCTCTCCCGATTGCCTGTCCCCGCCTTTGCCCATCCAGAACGTAGCCTACTACGTAGACACGCTTGTGCAGTGCCGAGTCGTCATCTTTTGGGTCAATCAAACGTCTCTTTCCTCCCCTCTGGTTTCTTGCCCATGTGCTCTTACGAGACTTTTGGCTTTTTCCATGTCTGGACAGGATGCTTCTTGGCCGCCCGTCCAACCAGCGAGCCAAACCCCTCTTGGCCATACTTAACCGGGATTACCATCTCGCCTCCCTTTTCCTTGCCGCCTTCCAAGGCCAAGAACAGGGTAACTGCTTCTCACCGTCTCGTTGACTCGGATGTCAGCGCAGCAGCCCAGATTACGAGCCCGTATCCTCTGGCCCAAACCCCTGAGCGACTCCTCCTCCGCTAAGTAGGGATGGCATAGTCCCCGTTGGCATCGTTTCGACTCTAACAGCTTCTGTTGCTTATTGCGTATCCGTAGTCAACCATGGGCAAGATCTCCTTGTGCTCTGGGGTCCACCCGTCCTGGCCCTCAACCCCTCTTCATTCGGGTTCCTCAACGCTGTCTGCTGTGTGTCCTGATGCCGAGAGCAGGGGCTCGCTGACTGCCAAGTTGCTGCTTGTCATTCCAAAACAAAAAACCTTGGGTCTAGACGAGATACGGTCCCTCATCACGCGTGTTGGCCTGTCACTCATTATCCAGCAACACCGAAACTCGTGGACGAACCAGGCCCCGGTTTGGTCAACAAGTGTCACCCGCACCTTGGGAATACACAACATTACACACACAGGTCATTGGACACTAGGCAGTCCGCACTTGCCCACTCGTCCATCCGAGGGGTGGGCACACCCACACCGTCGCGCGCACAAACCCCGGTTCAGGGCCTCTGCCAGGGACATGCTAGCCTTCTCACGGTCGTACCCATGAAGATACGGATACTAGTAATCTACCTAATCTCACCACCAACATAATAATAACATCCCGGTCCCGCCAGTTTCCGTCCTTCTCTTTCCCTCTCTCCTTCCCCTTCCTCACGAAAACACTGTCAAATGAGTTGATGCCGTCAACGTAGTTTCGTCTCTACCACAATCTTTCACTACCGCTTCACTCTTTTAGCGGGCATTCGCTTTTACACCAGACACTATCGTCGATTAATATACCAGGAAAAAAAAAACACCCCCCAAGGGCAACTCTAATTCACCATGAAGGGATCCATCCTCGCTGTCGCAGCCGCCATCGGCGGTGTCAGCGCCGCTGCTCACCGTCACGCTCAAGCTCACGGTCAGCTGTTCAAGAGAGGCGTCGACCAGGCCTCTGTCTGTGTCCCCGGCTGCACCACCATCTACACCACCATTTACGGCGAGCCTACGCGTATGTTTCCCAAACCCTTTCACGCTCTCGGGTGATGCGAGAAGCTCTCACGGAAAGATGAGCATCGACGAGACGCCGGGCCCCGCAGGCCTACTTAGACCAATCTTCGCCGTACTAACCTCGTTATCAACAGTGGTTCCTAACAAGCCCAGCAGCGCGCCCGCCGTCGTCCCCTCGGCGCCCGCGACAACTGAAGCCCCGCCGAAGCCCACGTCCACTCAGAAGCCCTCCGTGGATGTGCCGACCCCCGTGCCTGAGGTCTGCCCGACCCCGGGTACCTACACCTTCCCGGCCACCACCATCACCGTCAGCCAGACCACCACCGTCTGCGCTCCTGAGACCACCAAGGTCCCTGCCGGCACCCACACCATCGGCGGTGTCACCACCGTTGTCGTGAATGCCACCACCGTCGTGTGCCCCTACGCCACCGCAAAGACATCCAACGGCGTCGTGACCAGCGTCGTCGAGACCACCACCTACGTGTGCCCTACCCCCGGCACCTACACTATCGCCCCGACGACCACCACTGTCACTGCCCCGGCCAACATCGTTTACCCCGTTGTGACTACGGTCACCCCTGGTATCTACGTCCGCCCGCCCATTGTTACCACCATTACCGAGACCAGCGTCGTTGTTGTTTGCCCCTTCACCAGCCAAGAGCCTGTCCCCGCGACCTCCTCCGCCGTCGTCGTCCCTGCTCCCGTTCCCACGACTTCCGCCGTCGTTGTTCCGGCTCCCGTCCCCACGACCTCCGCCGTCGTTGTTCCGGCCCCCGTCCCCACGACCTCCGCTATCCCGGCCCCGGTTCCTACCACCACGGCTAAGGCCTCTTCCTCCGCGCCCGCCCCGTCGTCTTCCGCTCCCGCCACCGGCGGTGGCCTCGGCGGCAACAACGGTGACCACTGGGCCATCACCTACACTCCCTACTCTGAGGACGCCTCCGGATCCTGCAAGTCTGCCGATCAGGTCGACTCGGACATCGCCCTCATCAAGAAGTCTGGCTTCAGCACCATCCGTATCTACTCCACCGACTGCAGCACTCTTGAGAACGTCGGCGCTGCCTGCGAGAAGTACGGCCTCAAGATGATCATTGGCATCTTCGTCAAGGATTCGTGCGACCCCCAGTCGGCCGACATCAAGTCCCAGGTCGACGCCATCGCCAGCTGGAAGAGGTGGGACATGGTCGAGCTCGTCGTTGTGGGTAACGAGTGCATCTTCCAGGGCCGCTGCAGCGCCTCCTCCCTGAAGCAGCTCATCATCGCCACCAAGGCCACCATCACCGCCGCCGGCTACTCTGGTCCCTACACCACCGCCGAGACCGTCGGTGTCTGGCAGCAGACCGATGTCGCGTCTGAGATCTGCGACGTCGTCGACATCGTCGGTGGCCAGATCCACCCCTACTTCAACGCTCAGACCGCCGCCACCGACGCCGGTACCTTCGTCCAGGGCCAGATCGAGCTCCTCGAGAGCTCCAGCATCTGTGGCAGCAAGCCCGCCCTGAACCTCGAGTGCGGATGGCCCTCTAGCGGTAGCTGCAACGGTGTCGCCTGCCCCGGTACCTCCGAGCAGGCCACCGCCATCGTCTCCATCAAGGAGCACGCCGGTAACAAGACCGTCTTCTTCTCCTTCCACAACGACTTGTGGAAGGCCCCTGGTGCCTGCGGCTGCGAGCAGTCCTGGGGCTGCGGTCAGCTCTTCTTCTCCTAAGTGGGATGGCGGACGACTGACAGGACGGAATCACGATCAAAAAACACTCACCCGACGTTTGGACACGACAAAAGATACCTTCCCCGGGAAACCCCCGACGTTGAGGCTCCGAGAGAAAGTAACCAACGGTGTATCATGAAAGAACGAAAAAGAAAGGCATGTCCCACACCACACACGCCCTCGACGGAATCGATCCCCTTTACGTTTCATCCAAAGTGCGAACAACGACAATTTCCGGATACCCCTCGGCCCAGCCTCATCCTCGGCACTCGTATATCTATCTAGCTTCATTCTTTGTATATATACACTTGTCTCCCGCCAGGTTGGCGTTTGTCTGAAGGAGAACGAAGACAGCAAGCCCTCGAAAGCTTGTTTTCCTTACCTCTTCGTTGTATAAACACTCTGTATCTTGGAAACGCCGTTCAGGGCGCGTGTGGTTATAGTTGTAGTAGTTAGCAGCAGCAACAGCAGCACCTTCTTGGTGCCTGGGATACTGCCAAATTTCATGTGTCATCTCAAACGAAACTTGCAACCACCAGTGATCTCTCCATATACATCCATGTACGTCAGGCCTCGAATCTCTTACCGCCGACGATCTTGCCCTCAGAATTCCGTTGTGTATCGACGACGTCTACCGACTGATGTTGAAAAATGGGTTCCATGGTTCCCCGGAGGTCTTCAGATGAGCTTCATGCGACTCCCCTTTCGCGACCACATTCCCATCCTCCCTTTGGTTCCCAAGGAAGAGGGAAAGGGAAGCCCTCCTCCCCGGCCCACCCTCACAATCAAAACAAAAAAAGTTGCCAACGGCAGCAAATGGGCCGGCGCTCGCTTCAACCATGAACACTTGGTCCGTTCGTTCATCTATGGACCGTCTCTAACACCCCGCGACTCGGCTGGGTGGTTAGCGTATCCCCCCCCCCCAAAAAAAAACCGAAAAATCGTTTCGTTTCAGACGGGCTGGTTGGTCCGTAAAGCACACACACACACACACATACACACGCCATGCCCGGGGAGGGAGATAGCGCGAAATAATTAAAATCAAGTACCGCCAGCAAGTGACACACATGTATGGCACACTCCGTCTCTATTTGGGAAGACAGAGGCTGCGACGCTACCGGGTCGGTTCGGGCATCGCGTCTTCGCAAACCAGATGGGGCCATTCTGTTGCGGAAAGGAGAGGGAAGCAACGGACACGCCGGCCCGATGTAATCTCGTCCCCCCTCCTCCCCTCCCTCTTTGACCTCCCCATCCTGAAGCGCCACGGCTTACGTCCGGCCGTCTCGATGGACAGAGCCGCGGCCATGACATCAACTCGGAGCTGGGGGAGACACGCAATCTGGAGACAAGCCACGGAGTCGAATTCGAGCGTCAGCCGGGCGGTCCCGATCGTCATGTGAATTGGAGTTCGTCTCGCCTTCTTGAATATATAGTCCTCTAAATCGACCCTCCTGAACCGTTCCCGTCTGTCAAACCACCAAATACAGTACGGTGAATGCAAAGTCAAGAGGCCTTCATCCAAGTTCCAGGGCCGTCCGTCGTGAAATGGGTCGTAGCCACATACCCTCCTATCAAACCTCGGGCGTCGACGACGCACATTCGTGCCAGTATGTTGTCAGAAGTGACATCTCCCGTCGACTGCCTTTTACGTCCAAAATGTAAAAAGATATAAGAAAAGAAAAGTAAATGGAATCCTCCGATCAATGTAGACCATGGACACCATATTCCCAATGCCCATTCCAAAACGTCAAGTTCCATGCAAAATGAGCAGTACCACGCTTCACTAGCTAAAAAGAAGGGAGAAATGCCCTGAAAGCACGCGTTCCGCCGCCGTCTTTCTCAGTAGCCAGCGCTCCAGAGCACTGAGCTGGTCTAGATGTCGAGAATAAAGGGACATTTCGATAGAAACAGAATAAGAGATCGCCAATTCATTATGGCTGGGTAGTATTGTCGTGGTAGGGTGCCCTTGAAACGCCAAAACGCCAATGCCAGATCGAACCGTCGTTGTTCCTGGCCACGAAGCATTGCGAGCCTCAGGGAGGTTGTGTCGCGGGGTATCATGTGCTTCAGAAAGGCTCCAGGTCGTCAAAGCAGACGGTGCTTCTTTCTCGTTCAGCCTTCGTGTTCGGTCCAGGCATTTCCGTGTCGGCCAGAATGCTGCTTTGACTGGACCTCCACCAGGGATCCAGCGGTGCTGATTGGTGAGCATACTCAAAGTTAGCGCCGTAGCCCACGTCGCAGCGCTCCAGCTGGACCAAGCCCCCACGGGTCCGGTCCATGCAGAGAATGTTGAGATCCTGGCCATCGTTCGTGAACTCAACACCCCCAATCTCTCCAAATATGTCAAACGTTTGCTTGTGGGCGAGTGTTTGAATGTCAATAATGTTGATGTAATCGGCCTCTTCAGCAGCGACAAGCACTTGGGGGCCGCTGCCCGTAGGGGAGAATCGCAGGCTGCGGACGCCTGCCATTTCGGATCGGATGGTTGTGAGCGGTTTACCAGTACCGTCCGAGTTGGTCCACATTCGTGCGTCCCATAGCTTCACACTCATATCTTGGAAGCCCGTCGCGACCGTCCAGCCGTTGTCAGACCAGTCGCAGGCGAAACCGAAGTCTCTGTGCCCTCCCAGCTCCTGTAGTATCTCGCCCGTGTCGGCGCTGGCAATGAGGACGTTGTAGTTGTCACCGACCATCACACGCAAGCGGCGATCCGCGGACAGGGCGGAGCAGTTGATGGGGCAGCCATACTGCGTGTCAAGGATGAACTTCTCCGTAGCCACGTCCATGATGCGGAAGCCCTGATCGTTGGAAGCAAATGCTGCCATTGGCGCCGATGAGTTCCTCGATTGGTGAATCTGCAAGTGGTTGGTGATGCCGCTGATGTGGTTGGTGATTTGCCCTTCAGTGTACTTTTTGTCCTGGCTGTGAATGTTTCGCATGCAATATTCCCCGTTAAAGGTACCTGCAATGAGAATACCACAGCTGGCATCCAATGTCGATATCTGCACCCCAATCATGTCGCTAAGATCCATAGCCACTTCACTCTCGCCTGATACAGGGTTGATTTGGTGCACGGCTCCCTGGCCAGGGTAGAAGGCATGGCTCCGTCCTGCGCATGCCAAAATGTTGCGCAGCTGGAAATGGGCCAGGTGGACGTTCTGACGAATGTCCATACGACGAAACCTGAAAAAGTCTTCCGTGTTCCGAATAATCCTGTCGGGTAGATGGGGCTGGATTGCCTCTGTCAGCATGACACACTTGAATCCCAAGGGGCCAACTCACAGCCCATATGTCCGAGTCTGTCCTGTTAGTATAGTTCTTGTAGTCTAGGCTTCGGCGTTCGCGCGCATTCTTGCGCGTCACTCCCAAGTCCTCCCAGTTAATGCCTTGCGCATCGCACCGGTTGCCTTGAAGTTCAGAGTACCGCACTCGCGTGATCTTCCGTGCGGCCTGCTCGTTGATCTGTCGAATCCCAGGGCTGGGACCGCGCGACTGGAAGCGGTTACGCCAGGCCCAGTCTTTGAGGAAGTCAGTCAATCCCGGATTTTCCGGGCCGAGGGTGCTGGAAATAGGGTTACTGATGGCCGGAGGGCCAGTCGCTTGCCATGCCGCCTCTTCCTCGTCGACAGTAGCCACTTGAAACTGCTGCAGTTGCTCGGCAACGCTCGGGTAGAACACGTCATCGTCATCGTCATCCTCCCCCATGTTTCCGACATGTAGCATGGGGTGGAAAGGGGTGGTGTCCAGGGGGGTGGGATGTTGAGATCCTGCCGGGTCGAGAAACCCATGCCCGGCAGCGAGCGGTATGCTCCAGTAGTTGATCATGTGAGCGGGCGGCTCGTTCGATGTGTGGACTTGTTCCTGCACCGGGTGAGATGGTTGTTCGCTATGGAGTGGCCCAGAATAAGGCTCAAGAGTCAAGCCGACCTCGGGGTCGGGCATGGGGGAGAGAAGGCTAGTGGCCGTCATGACATGATCCAAAGGGGCGCCTCCATCGCTGTCGCTCATGTCCAGGTCGTCATCATCGTCCTCGGCATCGTCGGTATCGTCGTCGTAGTCTTCGTAATCGTCGTAATCGTCGTGGGCGAAGGAGCCGGGTTCGTGGTAGTAGGATGACGGTATTACGGGGAAGGTCTGATGGTAGGAAGAGAAGGAAAGCTGGGCGAGGTCTGCACCGCCCTGCGCCGAAGGCTCGTGGGACTGATGCTGCTGGCTGGGTTCGCGATAGTGACTGTATTGTGTGTGTTGATCATGGTGAAGATCGGGTGGAGGTGGGGCCGATGCGAATCCTTGGTGATGGTTCGAAGGTGCAGGAGCCGCCTGAGCCTGCGAAGGCTGGGTTTCCGAGGTTCGAGGGCGCATTATGCTCTCTTCTTCAAGTGTATGCCGTGGCCAGTGGCGATCGAGTGAGGAACATCGAGGTTCGCTGCACGGCGAAGAGCAGCACCCGTCGTCGGGTCGGATAGATGCGTCCTCTTGTGCGGTCGGAGTGCGGTTTGAAGAGAGAAGGTGATGGTTGTTCCCCCTAGGTCCGGGTTTCTCTCTGGAACAGGGCGGTGGGTGTCGGTGACCAAACGTCAGGCTTCCGCAGGTCGAGAGCCGGGTTTTCGTTCTTTGTTCGAGTGAAATCGACTAGCCGCAATGGAAAAAATGGCGTCGATGACGACTGGTGTGCAACGCCTTTGTTGACGGCAATAACGGTCGCAGGTTCCAGGGCTAGCGAGACTCGAGTCGGTGACGGGCGACACTATTCAGGCGTGCATGAACTCGGGGTCTATTTGGAAGAGTGCGTCGTCGAGTGTATTGTCGTTGGACCGAACAAGCAGAAAGGATGGGAGGATGCTGACACTGGAAGATTGGAACTGGGGCTGGGGCTGGGAATGCGGTCAGGCGGCAAAGTTAGCGAGATCGAGTCCAGCGCATGGCTTGGTGTTGTACCAGGCAGGGCGGGAACGGGAATGGGACCTGAGCGGGATGTCTTTCTCTGGGACCCAAGGGCGAGGAGAAGCCAACTCTGTCTACCTAGGTATCTCTCTCTACCTTTGCACCTCAGGTTATTGGGGGGCGCTAACGCCGGCGCCGGGGTAGGGGGGGGTTAAGGTCGCGCCAACCAAATCGAGCAAGTACTGAGCACAGCGCGCACTGCACACTGCAGTGAGGCGATCTGGTGGTTGAGTTTCACTTCCCAGGGCACATGGGTGTGATGGGAGGGCGAACAGGCCAGAAGAGGGTGGACTTGACGACGTGGAAAAGATACTTCTGTCCACTAGTATATCGCACGTGGCTCTGTGTACTTTCCAAGACGCCAAAGTCCATATTGCTTTGCACCAAGGCATTCATCCTACCTTGGGTGCTGTGCTGTGACAGAGTCTGATCCTCGGCTCTGATTAGAGTAGGTACGTAATTTGGTACAGGTAGTAATTTACTTTATGGGATTAGCAGGCCAGGAGCTGTTACTGCTGTCAAGGGCGCCGGTTTGAATTCAAGAGCCATTACCGCCATGTGCTGCTTTTCAGAATATACTCGACTTGAGGATCAACGATCCGTCACCCATCAAGGCAAAGCCACAACGGAATGGTCACGCCCAAATACCCTCAATCGCAACACTCGGTGTGGGACAGGCAGGCCACCGAGGAACGGCACCTCCACCACCAACCACGATGCCGGGGTATGTCCCCTTGTGCCCGCCAACATGTTCCCGCCAGCCTGTCGATCCTGACCTCGACCTTCAACCTCGCCCTGGCCTCGCCTATTTCTTCCCGCACAAAGACGCAAATAGGGAACGTGGCGGTAGGAAACGAATGGGGCTCCACGGGGATTCTGTGGGACGCTACCTCCAATATCCTATGCATGGCTGACTCTAACTAGGGGAAATGGTGTGCTAGGCCGAGCCCAAGGGAACAGAGAGCTGCCTATCCATATTCGTTCTTTGCCGCAACAAGGCCAATAGAGGGTACACTCTAGGTGGGAAATGGCGCAAGCAGCGGCAGTATCTGTCATCCCTACCTGCTTGTCTGGCCTGGGCCTGGACCCGGCTCGGGACTGCCACCTCATGATCGCACAAAAAGCACTCTTCCTGGCCTGGCACTCGGTCCAAGGCATCGCTCGCGACGAAGCGAGTCGCCACAAATAGAAATCAGGGAGGCGCTAGCTCCCACGTACGAGGACTCTGCCTGCCTGCCTGCCTTTGCCTCGACGAAAAAGACGGTCCCATCGCCCTGCCTGCCGATTGCGCACCTCCATCAAGGACGGAGAATTCGAATTCCTACACTACAATACACTACATCACACCATCCCCCCCCCACGTCGCTTCTCGCCTTCTTCGTCCATGGGACTGCGTCGATTCGCTTTTTTGGACATACTCTGACGTCACCGCCGAGGTGCCGTTGTATCTGATTAATGCCTTTTTCAACGGCTTCGCCCAACCCGACTCTTGCACTGCACTAGTCGGTCATGAGCAGACACCCGGACCGCAACGTCGTTGTCCTGACTTGCTTCTAGTGCGCGAATAAACTCTTGAGCTGCAAGCCTCTCAACACCCGCAGATCGTGCTCTTCCGATATCCAATCAACCACACCTCGCAACTACCCCCCCCCTTTGGTCCTTGCAAAGAGCATCCTTAGCAGGCTCTCATCGCCTTCAGCCTCTCCTGGAAACGTTTCCGCGTCATGTTTTGCTTCCTCTCTGAGTCCCGTCAAATGCGACTCTTGGCGGATAGACCATTTGCAATGCCCTCGCGGAATTCGCATCTGCAGCGACGTGACCTGTCATTCGGCCATGTCTATGACCTTGACATCCCTGGTCTCCGGCCCACTCATGTAAGTGGTTGGATTCGGAAATATCCTTCCCACGTTACCCTGGCTAGAACAGACCGGGAAGCGAGGAGATATGCTCACCGATTGCCACCTGGACAAGTAGACAGGCCGGGCTGTCTGATCTTTGGCTCGTCATCCGTTACGCCCGTTGCGGCAGAAGACGCTGTAACCCCTCTTCCTCACGACTGCCACCACATATGCCAGACGAACTTCCAGAGGCTGACATAAGTAGCACAGTCTACATGATCCTATCCAAAAAACCTGGCCATCTTTGCAACCTCCTCAATGGCCATGAAGCCACAGCAATGTAGCAAAAGGAGTGCCTACGAATCCACCGGCCATCATCCATTGGTGCCCACCCTCCAACCACGTCCGCGTGATGAGAGGCCTGTTGATATGATAAATCACATTCGACAACAAGTGGTCCCAGAGTTTCAACCGTCCAATGTTAACTTACCCGTTTCCTTCATGACTCCGGCTCTCAGCTCTGCACACCTTTGCTTTTTGCGCTCTCGGACTTTCCAGTCTATGCCCGCCCGACCCCCTTACCGTATACGCAAGGATTGGAAAGCACGACAGGGAAAAGACGGTATTGCTTTCATTGGCGCCGCGCAATCCGCTACGTTCTCTATTAGATGATGGTATGATCTTCAGCAAACGAGGCTGGCCAACACCAGAGCAAATCACAGCAGTGGGAGGCCGAGATACCGAAGACGAGGCCCAGCCGGCAACCGTTGAAGATACAATGGTTCCTAGAAGCAACCGCGTTTTGGCTTGATCGGAAGTTTGATCAACAGGAGCGGCAGCAAGTTGCTTTCGCCCGTGCCATCACTCCCATATCCATGATCGGCCCTAGGAACGGGGATGGTTTGCTCATCATCGCCACCCAATGGGCTTCGGTCGCTTATTTCGATCCAATTTCCACCTCAAAGGACATGAACTTGTGACACAGTTTAATCTTGAACAGATCGAGGGGTAGGCAATCCAACTGCTTGCACCCGGAAAACCCATGGTCAGCCGGCTTGTCCAAACTCGTGGCGCTGTGCTTCGGGTAGCACACAATCTGACCGGCCCCTGACCACGCTGGATTTCAGAGGGGGGGAGAGAAAGAGAGAGGTCAAGGAAGAGATGGGTGAAAAAGAAACAACTGAAAGAGGCCCAGTCTCCTGCAGTCCCTGTGAAGCTTGGCGGGCGAAAAGGCCGTGCGGCAAATTGTCAATCATCCACCTCGCTTCCCCTTTCGTTTCGAGGCTGCAATGAGAGACGCCTGCAAAAACTGCGGCGCGAATGGGAGCACGAGCAACAAGACACTACAGGGTAAGGCGGGCGGGCTGCAAAATGCCACGGGGACGATGGAAATAGCCATGTCTCGGCTACCTGCAGTGCGGCCATTATGCGCTCTTTCCTTCCCTCCCTCTTTTCCCTCTGCCTCCTCTCGCAGCCTCCGTATGCCTGGTCGTCCGTCCTTCTTCCCTCCCTCTCTCTTCCTGGCCTCCCGTCGGTGTCGTTGTGCTTGTCTGCCTACATGCTCACCGAGCACCCCAATTTTCCGCATCTTCACCGGTCTGCTGGGATCCCCATCTCCCGCGGACATAAGATCCGTCCCGCTACCACCCCCCTCTTTCTTCCTCGTCTGTTTGCCACCCCCGGGAGCGGGTGGGCAGTCTGAAGAAGGGAAAGATAACCTTGGCCGCATTTCCACTGGGCTGGGTGGCCTCTCCCGCCCCAAAGGGCCACGGCGGCCGGGACGGGACGAGAGACGCTGTGTCGTCTTAACCGCCCGCGGTTCGCTTGACCGGCTTCCAACGAAAGGAAACCCCGGGAGGCCGTGCGGACGGAGACGCGTTCCAACCCTTTCTCCTCTCCTATATACTCTCTCTCTCTCTCTCTCATGTCTTCCCAGGGCCCCAATTCCCGTCGCCCCTCGTGCTTCGTTTGAGGAACTTTTATTTAACCACACTTGTGATGGGGAGGGCAGTTGCGATTGACACAAGGCCACAGACCGCCTCTGCAGCCGGACATTGCTTCTTCTTCTACTTCTCCTCCTGGATGCGTTCATGTCGCGGGCGGGTAGGTAGGCACGCGGGTACGCACCTAAGGCGTCTCTATGCGAGCTCCGACGGCACCACCCGATCAGAGGGCAGGGGGGCAAGGAGGCAATACCAAGACTGATGCCCAACCAACAACCAATGTCCCCGTTCGAGCGGCCCTGCATCCGCTAGTCAGAGTGCCTGCCCTACACTCCTCGGCCTCTGAAGCATCCGAAACAACTGGCGATCAATCTCATCGCCTTCTGTTGGCTGGCAGAGGGAAGGGGGGGGGGGGGGGGTCAAAATCAAAATCAAAATCAAAACCGGCCTTCTAGACCGGTGACTTGCTGGCTGAGAAGGATGACAGGGAGGGGCCTCGCGGATCAAGAGAGGGGGGGGGGAAAGGGGGTGGTTGGAGAAAGGACCACGGTGAGGACAAGAGGGTTAGAGATTGCGAGGATTCCCGCCAGAGACTGCTCAGCAGTAACCAACGCCTTTCGGCCGAGAAGGGTAGGACCACTGGGCAGTCAACAGTTGCTTTTTTGCAAAGGCGTCCGGTCGGATCAGTTGGACGAACGGGAAAAGAGGTTGGTTTTACTAGGCAATACCACTACGGTGTATGAACCAGTTTGGTTCCAGGTTATGTACGAGGCTGGAACTGTGCAAACACTTCTCACTCAATGGACACACACAAAAGCGCCCGCCCCCTGACAGATCCGATAATCCGGCCATGATGACAATGTACACAACATCCGCCCTCTTCTAGGACCCATACAACGCAAGTCTCAGGGGTGTGACTAACAATGGAAAACAATAGTCAAGTTGCGTCCAAAAAACAAAACACATAGCGTCTTCGACACAATCCACCTCGCGGCTTCTCCTCTCATTATTACAAGTGCCGAGTCTCAACTATTCGCAATCCCCCCTTTTTGTTCATCATCAGAAGCAAAATAGGCCCCAACGATAGCGCCTTTCGTATAAACCTGTTGTACCCTTATGCTTGAAAGAAAGAAAGAAAGAAAAAGAACGCCCGGTCGTATGATTTTTCTCATGCATCAGAGAAGTAGTCGTCGTTGTACTGATGACTGGGGGGCACCGACCAGGTGTTGCCTCCGCCGACAATGTTCTCCTTAGAGCCCCAGTAGTTGGTTCGCGTCCGGCGTTCACGCTCAAACTCGGCCCATCTCTTCATGGTGATCTTACTGCTGTCAAACTCGCCCTCGTACTCGAGACCGGCCTTCTTCGTCTTCTCGCCTGCTGTCTTTCTGGTATCACCCCACGAAAAGTCGTCAAATTTCCAGAACGCGTACGTGGGAAGGACGAAATTCCAAATGGGCAGTGATACCAGGTAGATCAGCATCCACATCACGTAGGTCCAGGAGTGGGCAGTCAAGAGGATGAGCACGGCGGGGAGTCCGAGAATGAGACCTAGAAGAACCAGGGGAATGATCTGCGGAGGCGAGTGGACGATGGAGATGATGACTGGGGGTTCCGTTAGCTAAGCATCGATAAGATTTCCGTGCTACGATTACTTACCGACGTAGAAGGTGAAGGCAATGGCGGCAGGCAGGACAAGAGTTCCCATAAGCTCAATGAACACCACGAACTGCATGCTGAAGCAAAAAGTACCGCAGAGATCTCGGACGAGGACCAGTTCCATCAGATTGTGGATAGTCGAGTTGATCCAGCGACGACGCTGTGAAAGCAAAACGGCAAAGGTGTCGGGCACCGTGGTTTTGCAGACAGCTTGTGGCACAAAGATCTGCTTCCGCTTGGGGAAAGTACGAAGCATGAGGGTTGTCAGGTATCGGTCCTCGCCAAGCAACAGCAGATTTTTCTTGTGCAAGGTGTCCACGACGTTTTCAGAGTAGTGCTCGACGATATCCGGGTTTGCCAAGATAGGAACCCAGTAGTCCTGAGCTCCCTTGGGCGCCTTGATGCGGTACATGCAGAAGCAACCCGGCAAACAGGTGACACCACCAAAGACCGACTCGAAGGACTTGGCCAGGTGGTGGGAGATGAAGTACTCAAAGACTTGGATGGCAGTAACCCAGCTGTCGCGCTTATTCGCAATCTTGGTCTCACCGCAGAGACCCATGATTTCGGGGTCCTTGACCATGGCCGAGACCATGTGCGTCAGACTGTCAGGGAAAACCTTGGTATCGGCGTCGACCATGAGCACGATTTCGTAGAAGTCGGGGGATATACCGGTGACCTTCCAGAGACCGTTGAACATCTCGTACTCGAGCTCCGTCATGCGCTCATCGAACATGACCTTCTGGAGGAAAGACATGAGGATGATCTGACTGTCACGCTTACCACGGTTGCCGGGTTTCGACTTGGTTGCCTCATCTGGCGTACCGCACTTGACTACGAGTAGAACAGGAACCCTTTGCTGCTTCTCGAGCGGAATGGCAGACTTGGCGCCGTAGTCGTAGAAACCAGAGTAGACCTTGGCCATGTTGTGTCGTTTGGAACCGCTGGCAACTGCCACGTAGGAGAACGGCTCAACCTCCTCGGGGGGGATGGTGTGGTCTTTCATCATCGCCAAGCAGTAATCCGGGGTGGACATATTTTCTCCCTTGCCCTTGATGATGCCGTCGCAGATAATGACGACGACCTTGTGACTGTTGGGGTAATCTGTCATGGCGATGGAGTCGAGCGTGGTCCGGATACCTAGCTCTCCTTCAGAGTAAGCGGTGACGAGGCACATCGTATGGGCAAGTGGGAATCCAAACGGCATCCAGTCGGCCGGCGGTTGAGGAACGACGGCCTCGTGAATGAACCCAGCCGGTCCTGGGCCCTCGGTCGGACTGACGTTACTTGTATAGGGATCTGACTGAATGAAGTTGGACCGGCTGTCGTTGCCCTGGCGGTACATGTTGTTGGGATGCAGCATGTTGCTGCCGGCACCCGAACTGGCCATGGTGGTAGGCATCCGCTTCCCACCGATGAGCGGCGCCGCGTTCGCTCCGTAAACAGTAGAGAAACGAGAAGTCGTAGGCAGGAAGGAGCTCTGACGCTTGCTGGTGCGGTCGGAAGATCCGTTGACGCTGCTTCCGATATCACCAGGCAGCCTTGGGGGTGCCCGGTAAATGTCCTCAGACCAGTCCTCGATTTGACGGTTGCGCTTACGCTTGTCTCCAGACTGAGACGTCTTGGAGGCAGCGTAAGTTCGGCTGATGAACCACTGGAAGAAGACGGCAAGGAAGAACCTCGTCAACACCACGGCCAGAATAAGGACGAGGGAGCAATAGAGGACGACCTGGGAAGCGATGCAGCCGACAGTGTCGGTGTCGACGGATCCGACCTTGATGATCTCCTCGAAACACTCGGCCATCTGCTTGTCTGACGAACCCTGGAAGGCTCTGGTGACGTCGCGTCCACGAATAGCCTGGTTGACGGCCGAGTTCCTGTCTCTGAGCTCATTGAAGCGAGCGGGCACCTTTACCTGGGTAGTGTTGAACCAGTTGAGCAAGTCAAGGTCCAGAACAGTGCCCGAGTACACAATGAGGTTGCGGGAGCTGTTCTTGATGTCATTCCAAGAAAAGTAGACGTCGGCAGCGCCGTGCAAGTCCAGGTAGAAGGTATCACGACTCTTACGCGTGGTATGGCAGGCCCATCCGAGGTAGTAGGGAATCGTCAGGTTGGGCTTCGAAGAGCCGTCTTGGTTGAAGACGGTGCAAGGGAAGTACCATGCCAGGTTACCATCACTGTCAGTCGGGACATCCGAATTTTCGGCGAGCGTGATGAGGTTCTTGCACCGGCCATTGACGTTTTGGAACAGGAAGCTGCCGTCCTTTCCGCCGTTCTTCTCGGGCAAGTCGTACAAGACGTTGGCACCTTGAGTCCTGTTGATCATGGGAACACCCTCAGCTGGGGGGTGGCTAGAGCCAGACAGGTCGTAAGCGGTTCCGTGGAAAATCATGTATCCCTCAGACACATCGTTGACCCGGAGACGGAGGGGAGGAGCTCCGCACACCGCTTGAGTGAAGCCGAACGTGATGAAACCGACAAACCCCATGATGAGCAGGATGATGCTGATCAGGCCCATCTTCTCCCTCCAGGCTCGTTGTTGGGCCTTGGACGCCATGCCGCAGCATTTCAGCAGGAAGTTTGGCATCCAGAACGTGATGATTGCACAGTAGACGTTCCAGAAGCTCGGCGGGCGAATCTGTTCGATCTGCTGCTTCCGCTTGCCATTCTTACTGAGCTTGCCGGACTTGTGGCGGCTCACACGCTTCGACTTGGCTCGGGTCGGGACTTTCTTTTCTTCTCGGCTGTTCTCCCTGCTGTTACTTGCCCGAGGCGGCGAGGCGTCCGAGTAGTTGTCGTTCGTCTGCGAGCGCCCAGAAACGTCTGTGGTACCTTCAATGTCCTCGACTATCGGGTCGTTTCCGGTAGCCGAGGGCAGAACGTTCATGTTGGCGGCATGTTGACGGTAATAGTAGTTAGGATGGTCCTTGTCGATTCTGCGTCGCTCTGGTCGGATCAAACTTCGCTTTCTCTGGAAGGGCTCGTCGGCGGCGGCGGGTCCTGCAACGGGCGGATCGTAGGTCGGGGATAAAGGTTGGTTCTCTGTGTTGATATTAGGCGAGGGGATCGTCTCTGGGAAAGAGGTGGCAGAGTGCCCACGTCGGTGTTGAGGTCGCCCTCCTACGGGATAGTAACCATCGGCGTCAACATCGCCAGGACGGGTGCGTCGCGACGGCGAGTTTCTGTGCGGTCTTCTATTCTCTAGAGGAGAGCTCGCCCCTGGCCGTTCGGGGAGAGACATGGTCCTGAGAGGAATCACACGTCAGTCTTGGTTCCACTGCGAGTTGAAGTGTGCGGCATCCAGTGACAGGAGAGGAAGGGAAACTTCACCCTTTCCGCAGGTGAGCTTTGCTCGATCTGTCACAAGTGTAAACAAGAGACAGACAGTTTCGGGCTCGATTCGCAAGGGAGGGAGGTTCAAAGCAGGATGCTGGAAGGTAGTGAAATACCGGTGTTGGAGGGAAGTGAAGCCAGGAAACCACAACGGCAGCGGAAAGACGACAGGCTGTTGCAGGTCGTTTGGCAGGAGGCCATACTCACAGGAGTTGTTATTGGGAGGAAAGCACCTCCGGGCTGGATTTGTGGACTGTGCAGGCCTACGCACCCCTGTCGACAGCGGGGGTTGTTCCTTAGGAGACCGCGAATCAATGAGAGAGGTGGGCAGCCGTGTTCTGTTTCTGCGCCAGCAAATCCACGTTGCGGTGCAGGCGTGACAACAATGCAAGCAGGGAAGCCGCCTGAAGAAGGCCTTGCTCTCTTGCTCTTTTCGAGCAAGGAGTGACTGCGACTCGCTGTTTGATTCTCTGTGCTTGCGTGATGCCGCAACTCAAACCTGCCCTGGATGGTCGGGCAACCCCAGTTTAGATCTTGTAACTTTGGTCGAGACCTCAAGCGATGAACGGGCCAACGAGCGTTCCCGGGTTCTCCTTTTCTTGTTTTTAACTTTGTCTCCCTGTACTCTGAAAATGCCGTCTTCTCCCCCTGTCGAATTTCGAAGAGGTTGTTGTTTTTTGTCGCTTCTAAGTACCTAGGCAGATGTGCACGGCTTCTGCGAGCCTATTTGGTTCCCTGTACAACTTGGCACCAGGGTGTCGCGAGTCGTCTCAAGGAACACGGATGGATGGGTGGACGCAAGACGATATGCAACCTGAATTGAGACGATGAGTACGGACGAGGTGGGCGGACGAAGGTCGCGGCGCAAGTGCAGACACCTGGGTTTCAAAATGACGCCGAGAACGACGGGCGGATGGGAAGTCTGTAGACAGTGTTGGGAAACGACGATGCAAGGCAAATGTAGCCTAGGAACCACACGAATGTTTCGGTTATCGAGTGTACTTGGGCTAATTGTGCGCGACCTGGGAGGGGGGTTTGAGATGCCAAGGTACGACAAGGCGAGTGCAACGCCGGTTGAGCGCGTGATGGATGGGTTGAGCGATGGAGCCGGTAAACTGGCGCGATCGTGCGCACAGCTTGTGTGTTCTTCCCGGGAACGACTGTCGGTGCCACTGACTGACTGATATCGCCAAAAATCTGCAATGAGAGGGGGGAGGCGGTTCGATTGTTGGGAATGGCGCCGAGATGCCGATTTGTAGAGACGAGAGCAGCAGTGGGAAACGAGAGTCAGTCGGCTCTCGCGAAAGCCAAGAGGGCGGAAAGCAAAGAAGAAGTGGAAAGAAGGAACGCGCGAGAGAGAATGCGCCGCGGTAAATGGGTCGATATGTCTGAGGGGCGGCCAACTACCTACCTAGGTACTTGGCTTTCCTTGCTTCCCTTTGCTAGGGAGGCGGATGGTATGGACACAGAGAATTATTGCTTTGGAACAGAGTACGGATACCAGCCAGGACGAGGGAGGTTGCAGTGCAGAAAAGGGGAAGAGAGAGTCCGGCGTTGTAACCGTTCGACTTGTTCGCTAGCCTGTATAGAGTAGCTCTTCTTTTGCCTAAGGGGGGGGGGGGGGGGGGGGGCAAAACAGCTGCACTTCCTCCAAGGAAAGGAGTACCAAGGTAGGTACCGTCCGTCCCATTTCCATTCCCAACCACCAACCACCACCGCCCGGCCACCCTCGCCTCATCCATTCTCGTATTGCTGTCATCGCCGCGTTGCCAGCTGGATCCCGTTTTGTCGATGCTACCTACTCGATTCTACCGGCCCTCTCGTTGCCTTTTCTCCCTTTTGTATTTTTATTTTTCCCCCTTGCCGTCTGATCCTGAGGAAAGCAAAGCAGGATACGAACGAATAAAAAGACGCGCACTCACTATACGACATACCGTACGAGAATCCGCTTCGACTGCTTTCGATGGGTAACGAAAGGAAGGCTAAGAATAAAGTAGGTTGGACCTGCTGGGTACCTCAATCAAGGAACAGGGGGTGACTCATGTGGGAGACTCCATCGGCCTTATTTGTAAGTTATTCCCTGCTCGTGGACCCACAGCAAAGTACCGCAAGTGTACCCTGACCTCACCTGGACAGTTGTGTATCCCTACGGACACCAACAACCGAAACGTCGCTCTGGCATGCCAATGACCGCACTCTTTAATCATGAATGTATTGATGGGGGTATCCGCCCCCCTCCCTAACGCAATCGCCCGTTTCACGCGTTTCTCTTGTTTGGCGTTGACAAAAACATAATTCGGTTCTGCGTCTTCTGCTCCGTCATGCAAAGGGTATCCAGTGTGGAAGAGCATGGTATAATATCAAAGGCGGGACTCCATACGAATGAGGAACACACCCACCCATTCACAGCCCATCAACCGGGCCCCCGCTCGTACCTTACCCACCACATACGTATATACCGGTCGGTAGTCTAAGCCAGATCAGCATGCAGAAACCATGGTTACTATTTCCGCCCCTGTTGCCCAGCCGACCAGCCGACCAGCCGACCTTTGAGGCATTCGAAATATCCACCTTAGCCTGGCCTGTGCTGTGCTGAACGGCGCCCGAGCTTACGAATGGGCTATGTCGTCGTGAGAGGAAAGATGCGATGGCGACGGGAAGAACGCGCAACTTGATTGCTTGCCGGCCCTTGTAAGTAGTGCATTGGCCCAGGATATCTCGTTATATCTATCCCGGCGCTGTAGGCCGGCATTTGTTGGGCATTTGTTCTTCGACTATTACGGACTTTATGCAATCCAATGTCCCAACTAGCCACACCAACTACCCCATAGCTCCTACGGATCCAGTCTGCTTTGCCTCCGTACGCGAAACTCAACTGTGGAGGGCAAGCTTTTCTTTACCTCGTCCAGCAGTATTCTAGGTCATCGTTGCTGGGATGGTTTTTAACCCCCAGAAGAGATATCCACGTGGTACCCATGGTCAAAGCATCGATGTAGTACCCGCGTCTCGAGGGGGCACAAGAAATCAGCCTGGGAATGTTTCCTCTCCATCAACACACGGCATAGCTGACCCTTCCGCCTATCCCATTTCGCGGTATCCTGGCATCCCTTGTTGTCACCACCAGATGAAGGTGCTGTCACGCCGCTTCGGGCGATCTCATCTGAGGTCGGGGCACGCGCGCCTATCCTGATCAGTTCGCTCCTAACACAACATGCCGGATTTGCGGCTGTCACTGTTGTTGTCAACCGCTTTCGCCAAAGGCATGCTCGGTTTCTTGCAGCCCTTGCAGCCCCCGCTGGGAATGAACACTCTGTCTTGGCTCTTCAGTGAAGCGTCCACTCGAGCCCTGTGCCGTTATCGAGAAACCCACAAGTGGCCAACCGCACGTTTCTCCTGATATTATCTGCGTTTCCTCGTCCCACTCGCATCGGCTAGCTTCCGAGGTTCCAAGCTTGCTTTCCAGGTTTGTAGCGAACAGATGGGCCTAAAAAATAAAAACAAGTGAACTATATTCGTGCCGCTGGATCGTGGGGAAATCCTTCCTTTTCGCTGCCTCATGAGTTGATTCTCGCAGATCTTGAGTAGATCCTCTAGTAGCTTGCAGTGACTTGCCGATCAACCGAGGGTGGTGTTATCTGACGATGCCCCACCTCGTGATTACGACAATGAGCCGTCTTCAGCAGGAACTGTGTACATAGTATGTATCGTTTCGGTGAACCATCGGACGAAAATTCATCTAATCAATCTGACGGCAGTGAATCGGCCGAAGGCTGATACGGCGGCTAGCATTAACTTCGTGTCTCATCTCAAAACATGGCGCCTTGCCCAGTGTACTGACAAACCACCCTCATTGAGGTGAAGTGCTCTGCGCTGATTCTCAGTTGAGACCCTATCGAATCGGCACCGAAATTCGATTCTGTGTCAGTTAAATGATGTTGTGTTCTCTGATAGCGTACGTTGTTCGGCACTTGTACACGCTACTTACGATCATGGTGAATGATAATGTCGCGGGAGAGTATGTACCAAGCCTAGGATCCTCAGCATGCCGAAAATCGCCATATGAGGCCAGATTACCGTAAGGATGGTCATTGGGTCGAGATGCAGAACAACGGCTTATCCGCCTTGGAGTTGTGAAGGACGGCCTCATTGTAGCTTCCGTATACCTTACCATGCCGAAGTGCGGTTTTGTCCAACGATAGGCCGCGCAGCAGAAGAGCGTCAGGGCAGAAGAAATGTTTGAGCCTGCAAAAAATGCCAACCCAAAGCTAGCGATGCTAGCTCATCTTGAAGAGCTGTGGGCGTCGGGTGGTCAACACCGATTTGGAGACGATGGGGGGTGGAAGTAGGGAGAAAAGACGTTCCACATCCAGTTATACGAGATGTCCAGTCCGGTTCGGGAGGTGAGCAGTCATTACGGCGAATCCCTCGCAAAGAGTACGGTGGGCTCGGCACCATTTTGAGTAGAGAAATTCCATGAACGGATTCGCACATGGCGCCAGAAACAAAGAGAGACCTTGGAAATGCTTCGTTCTAGCACGCCCGTTGCCTGCTGTCGAGATGTGCGGCTGTGTAATCCGCTCAGTGACGGCGACTTCATACAAATATGCACCAGGAAGCGGAACCAGTACCAAGGTTCCGGTGTCCCCCAATTTCCAGGCTCAACATGCATCCAGCCGTCTGGCTGCATGGTACATATCATGCGGGGTACAGTCAAGCCAAAAATGATTGCGACCGAAGGCTGCACTGGTTGCAGTCGCACTCTGTACGGATAGGTGTAAACTAGCAGCGGCGATCCGCAATGTTCGCCCCGGCCCACTGCCTTCAAACGCTGGACCCTCGGACTGATCGAGGATCGTGAGGGCGCCCGAGCCTAAGAGTCAGAGGCGCAGCGAGGTTTCGACAAGACCTCGGAATGATTCGACGTACGACGGTATGCTTTCGACGTCGGACCACACTGAGCGGTGCAATATGCGCAAGGCTGCCCAGCAGTACAGCGCCATAATCCGCCGCCGGGAGATAGGTGGGTGAGGGTCTTAGGCCAACGTTGAAAAGGGGTCGGCTCGGTTGACTTGGCAATTCAAACAGTGGGCCCGGCGGTATTGGTCCACTGTAACTTGTCCGGTGCGTGTGCGATAACGAGCACGGTCAGTCAGTCATCCATGCCCTGCATACGACTTTGCAGTACCTGGCGACAGTAACGTGCTGAATGCCTCACATGACGAGCAAAACCCGCAGCACCCGCTTTTCTCGGTGAGTCCTCCGTTTCCAAACACATCCTCGATTTTATATACGAAGTGGCTGAGTGGATGGAGATGACGACAGACTCGAATGGAGGCGTGCCTAGCGTCGAGGCCGGCTGAGGTGCAGTACGTATCCAAGGCGGCCTCTCCTTGAACTTTCGTTGTTGTTGTTTTTGTTCTTCTTTTTCGCAGAGTTCCACTGATGCCTCGGCGGCGCAGCCATTTGTGTGCTCGTTGGAATTCTCATCTTCTGCTCATGTGACCCTCCCCCTTTCGCTTCTCCTATTCAGTCTGCTCGCTTCTCTATTTCCAATAGCGGCTGCAGGGTCGTATGGTGGCACCATTTTTTAGACCCCAGCCTTCGCCGATTTGGCCATCGGACCCACGTTGGGGCGCTGGGGCTGATCAGAATCCACTTGAATCTTTATGGAACGGCGGAGACGACGGTGAAGCTGGATATTTGTACCCTCATAAGTGGAAGGCCATGCGCCTACGGAGTACTATCGACAATGCAGCGCCGCTCGGCTCTTTTGTGTGTTGCAATCAAGTAGAACATGCGCCCTCGAGCTGGATTTCTTTCCTTGACAATCACCATCGATCTCGAATCAACATCACTTAGACTTGCTTGACAGGAGAGCCGGGCGAGAGGGAAGTTTCGAAACGAACACGGGAAGTACGGATGCCGGCGTTTTCCCCTAGCATTCTATCCGGAGCTAGATGCTAACAGTGGGTTCTCGAACTTCACTTCTTTTCTCTTGCGGGGAACGTGTCGGGTTCGTTTTCTTCTTTTGGTCAGGCATCGATACCCTGAAGTCCCTTCTTTTGCGCTCTCTTTTGCACAGGGCTGCGCCGCGGGGAAAGTCAGCGCACCCCGGCAAAGCCGCTGGGAAGTCCAAATACTCCAAGTGAGAACAAGGGTCTCCGAGACGCGAATCTTTGCAACGCGCATAGTTGTACTTCGCACCTCTGATGTCCCGGTAAATTCCCGAAAGGGGCTGAAGTGTGCCGGTATGAATTGGACGGGTGAGGCGAATACCGGTACCAGGCCGAGGGTTAGACACCTCCACCTACCCTCGGTTCGGGGTGAAACGAACATCATTACTGCTTCATTAGCCAACGAGTGGAGAGCCTACAATAAAGAGTGCCTGGTGAGTGCGTAAAGGGATGAGGTCAACCGGACACCAGGTGCCTACCCGCCTCGGCCGTCAATGTCTGACATCCGTCCCCGGGGGGTGATTTGGTACAACGTTGGAGGGCGTCCCGCCTCATCGGCGAACGGGTTTGACATGTAGTTGGCGCGTTCCAGCTCTCTCTCGCCGAGGGTCCAAGGGTCTCTGTTGAATGACACTGGCTCTACGGAGAGGCGGTGACCCAAGGTGACATGACAGCGTTGCGGTGCTGTGACACGAGGTTGACAGAGGCACGGCGACTGGCCGAGCCAGTCTGGGGGAGTGCGATGTGGTGGAGTTCCGTTCGGGTCTGCCGTCTGTGTGTATCGACCAAGCAATTGTGGTGGTGGCTGCGGGTGTTTGACGATGGCCAGCGGAGGGGTAAGATAACCGACACATGCCCCGCTCGGCCGTGGGCAATATTGGAGGTGCCGTGATATACGGTAGTCAGGTAAGGAGAAGCAGAAAGGAATGCGAGGGAGATGCCTTCCCACCACGCATATGTTGTGGCAAGAGCAACCGATGAAAGGCAGATTACGAATACCATGTATCTGAGCGAGCAGGTAGGTACCTACCTAATACACACTAACCCAGACACCAAGGTAGGTAGGTAGGTAGGTAGGTGCTATGTAGGTCGGTTCCACGCAGCCCAGAGAAATACGTACTTTGCTATTCCTTTTGTTTCCTTCCTTTCGATGCGCTTGCAGGCCGCACTGTGCATCTGCGTCTGCATCTGCAGTAGCTGCACGCAGGACACAGACAACACGGGGCAGGTTGCATTGGATGGCATCATTCGTACAGCCAGCCGGCCAAGGGGTACGTACGAATACCTTCCAATTGTATGCACACTTGGGTAGGCAATTTACCTCCGTATCCGATCATCACCAACCACCTTCATTACAACGGAACCAGCTTTCCATGGTCGCCCACCATGGAGCACAAAGTCGGACGGCCCTTCAAAGCCCAGTGAATGGCAGGGAACGACCATTCGAGACACCTTTTCTTTGCCTACCACAACGGACCGAAGTCTCGTGTCATTCACTGTAAATCCATGGTAATTCAACGAGGGGCAATCCCCCATCCGAACCTGTCCGAGACGCTCCCTCGACGCCCAGTCGACGCCATCCAAATCCGATCTGCAGCGCTTCGGGCAACGAGCGCCAGTCCAATCACATTACCGCGGTCGTTGTACCTTGCCACGGGGCTTTCGGACTTTTACGTATACAACAAACAGCAAGATACGTAGGTAGGTAGGTAGGTTGGTGCGCGAGTCGCTGCCAAGTGCCACGTTGGGAGGTGAGTACCTATTGTAATTGTGCCCGAAGCCACGAAATGGCCTCTTGGTTCCTTCTTCAGCCAAAGTGACCCAGACTCCAGCAACCTTCAGCTCCGAATCCTTCCAGCTCCAGCTCCAGCTCCAGCTGCGACGGGTCCGACAGCTTGGCACCTTTGTTGCTGACTGCTTCGCTCGTGCCTGTGTACCGGTATTGTTCCTGTGTCGCATTCGCCTTTCCTTTATTTTTCATAATTTCTTTTTCCTTCCGGCAAGCCTACCGTATTCACCTTTCTCCTCAATCCCTAGCTAGACCAGCATCTTGTTTTCTCCTGCACTGCCCTTGACAATCCGACCTTCTCTCTTTCGTTGGTCGACCTCCTCATCCCTGCCTGCACTGCATCCCTTTGGCCGTATTCCCCGGCCGCTCCGGACCCTTTCTCCCACTCGAAGCAAATTGGCTATGAGGAAGAAGAGCCCTGTGCTGAGTGAAGGCTCTCTCCTCACGTCCGAGTTGCTGCAAGAAAGTCGACGGTGCCGGCCTAACAAGATCCAGCACTGAACTACATACATTACATCGCACTACTTACCCCACTGACATCTCTAAATTTCCAATTTCCGTTTTTGCCTGCTCAACTTCTCTTTTCCACCTTGTCCGTTTCCCCACCTGTACTTCTCCCGATTTGGACTGGCCGTCAACCGTCGTCCATCCAGACGAAATCACCATCCAGGGAGGTCAACTCGCAACGGTCTTCGAGATACCTTACCTCGAGCTGACATGCCTACCGTACTGTACGTATGTATCCTTCTTCCCTTTCTCCTTTCGGGGCCTTGTTCTGTGTCATAACTATGGTACCTGTCTATTCCTGTCCCCTTCGTGGTCCCTCCGACTTTGCCGCCCTGTCAACGGCCAGGTCGGGGCTTGTTTGTCAGCCGGCCCCTTCCTCCTTCGAAGACAAGCCCCTCGCCCCTGGGCGCAAGTGTCCCCTCTAGTTCCTAGGAGCTGGTGTGCAGAAGTAAGCGCACCCCCTAGCAAGGCACCAGTCGAGCATGCCATCCAGACTGGGCGAGCCAACCCGAGCAGGGCCCTGGTCTGTTGCGGTGCTGTGCCAAAGAGCTAGGCTGCCCTGTATGCATCATGTATGGGGCAGTGTGGGTGGACGAGAGTGGGTGGGGGGTGGGTGAGGCACAGGTGGGCTGGTTCTTGGGAGCTTCTCTGGCGTGCTGCGCTGGTGTGCCCGGGTGCTGCTGCTGCTGCTGCTGCCGCCGCCGCCGCCGCCTTCGGGGCTCTCTGGCTCTTCTGCCCGCTCAGCTTACTCACTGTTCCCTGTTCCCTGTTCCCTGCTCCTTGCTCCTTGCTCCTGCCCGCTCTGGTGCTGTCTGTCTCTCCTCGTCTCCCAGGCTCTCCCCGTATTTGACTTACATAACAAGTCAAGCATGCCACGCACCACGCATTGTGCTGCCAAGGGCCCATTTCCAAAACCTCAACTCCATGTCTACAAGTATTCAGCTTGATCAATAACTCATACATGCCGGTGCTTTACTGTTTGTCCTGGAACTTCTCACACTGACCCGGCTTCTTTCCCTTCTTCCAGTTTCTAGTTCATCCATCCACGCACTGCATCAGCCAGTTTCTTGCACAATTCCGTCACCCGTTTCGTTTGGCACTCTGGACAAGGCCCTATCCGCCAAACCATCATCCTCTTCTCTCCTGTCCTGCCTCACTCGCTGTCGACAGGCGTACCTCAAAGAAACATCTGGCGCGAGGTATCCGATCCTTTGCATGCTGACAGCAAGCTTTGCGCCTCAATAAGAGACTGTTCCTCCAGCCTTGGGCAACAATCAAGCTACGTCCCCTGTCAAACCAGCCTCCAATCAAAAGTGCCTGGTAGAAGGAAGCATTCAACCCATCAACCCTTCATTTCTTTACGGCTTCAATGGCGGCTGCGACGGCTTCGACGCCGCCCGTAATATCTCCAACTGCAGGTCCAAACCGCCTTCGAAAGCACATATCCCCCGAGCAGCTGACCATGGGCGATGATGCGGGCCGCAAACCGCTGTCAGCAAGAATTCGGGACGCTCCTGCCTCCCCAGTCAGAGTAAACTTTCAGGCCGACAACTGGGCCCAGCCTTCGAATGCGAATATTGAATCGGCGCAGCCCTACCGGGCAGAATTTTCTACGGCCGATCGCTCCCAAGAACGAAATGCCCCGACCCATTCCCAGCAGTCCGCTGGACGAGAAATGCTCCCCCCTCTCAAGACTTCGTCCTCCTACACTGCCGAACCCAACCTTCTGAGTCCTGCGAATTCGCTTTCGCCCACTAAAAGCGGCCGCGAGCAAGCTCCCCGGCCGATACAGGAAATACAAGGGTCGGATAGCTTCAGCGCCCACAGCCCATCTCGAGTGCAAGATGGTAACCGCCATAGTCGAGAGTCGGGCACCAGCGATTCCAGCAACGCCCAACAACAAGCATCGGCAGAATCGTCTGCGACGACGAGTGCAAGCTCCGTTTCCGGTGGCCTTAATGAGTCGGCCGAGTACAAGGACGATGAGTCTCCCGAGAGCTCCGTCGTCGACAGCAACATGCCAGAGAACCACTCCGTTCCCATGTTCCAGTATTACCACCACCAAGAGTATCCTCCACCCGTGTCAAGTGTTCCTCAAGAGCTTGATGCCCGTCGGTCATCCTCGAACCCCAGCCTGAATGCTGACGGAACTTCCGTCAACCGTCACTTAACACCTACTGGGTTCACCAGGAGAAGCTCGATGCCGCGGCCGTCGTCGGCCTACTCGGCAATCTCGGATTATACACCGAGAGGGCGCTCACCGGGTCTGATGTCTGGGGGATCCCATTTGCGCAGCCCGTCCGGTGCTCGCAGGTCTCCAGAAACTAGGCCGGCTTCATATGCAGAGCTGTTGAATGTGCCATACCCGCAACCCGCACCAGCTCCCATTAGCTTCGACAACAACCAGCTAAGGAATGCTGTTGGCAACAATGCATCGCTCCTTGGTGCGCAGAAGACTCTTGAGATGTATCGCCAGAACGTGAAGAAGACCAACGACTTCTCCATCCAGTACTCCTTTGCCGTCTTCCTCATCTCCACTGCACAGGATCAAGGCCTCGACCCTAGCGAAGCAGCACCGCGCAAGGGAAGCCCGAACCCCAAGGACGCCTCGACGTCGACTCCCTCTGACCTCCTCCGGGAAGCGAAGGGTATTCTTCAGAAGCTTGCTAGTGGCGGGTACCCCTTTGCCCAATACTACCTCGCCGATGGATATGCCTCTGGTCTGTTTAGTAAGGGAAAGGAGGACTACAACCAGGCATTCCCTCTCTTCGTCCTCGCCGCAAAGCATGGTCATGCTGAGTCCGCGTACCGTACTGCACTATGCTACGAGTTCGGATGGGGATGCCGCAAGGACCCTGCGAAGGCAGTCCAATTTTTGCGCATGTCTGCATCGAAGCGTCACCCTGGCGCCATGTCCCGGCTTGGCAAGGCTTGTCTTTCAGGCGACTTAGGCGAGAAGCGATACCGCGAAGGTATCAAGTGGATGAAACTGGCCGCCGAGGCGGCCGACTCCGTCTACAGCGCAGCCCCCTACCAGTTGGGGTGCTTGTATGAGACAGGATACGGCGATGACATTTTCAAGGACGAGGTCTATGCAGCGGAGTTGTTCACCGCCGCGGCAGAGCTAGGCCATCCCGAAGCCAACTTCCGCATGGGAGAGGCATACGAACACGGCAAGCTCAGCTGTCCTCGGGATCCCGCGCTGAGTGTGCACTTTTACACAGGTGCCGCTGAGCGTGGGCACGCTGGAGCCATGATGGGACTTTGTGCATGGTATATGGTTGGTGCTGAGCCAATACTGGAGAAAGATGAGGAGGAGGCCTACGAATGGGCGCGCCGTTCGGCGGAGATGGGTATGTTGACGCTCGCTCCACACAGGATGCGTAGGAGGAAGATTCTAACGTCTGGTTTCTAGGATACGTCAAGGCGCAATACGCCGTAGGCTACTTCACGGAAATGGGCATCGGCTGCCGGCGCGACATGCTCGAGGCCAACGTTTGGTACGTCAAGGCAGCCGATGCAGGCGACGAGCGTGCGAAACAGCGGCTGGCTATCATCCAGGCGGCTGTTAGCGGTGGCACACCTATGGAAGTCGCACCGCCTCGCGGCGGGAAGATTAAGAAAAGCGGCGATGACAAGGACTGCGTAGTGATGTGAGAGGACACATTGAGGAGCATCGACAAGGGTGCATTTCACAACACCGGCGTTAGGTACGAGGGCAGGAAACCCCAAGCTTCACTAATGATTGAGAGAGGCGCCTCATTCCCGGAGATATCCCGAGGCATAGCTTTTTGTCGACGACGTTGCTTCGACTGTTGGATAGCTGACGAGAATTGCGCCTTTTGGCATATTTTCGCCTTTTTTTTCTTCTTTTCTTTTCTTCACACCACACAGCATCTACGAAAAGGGGACGAGATTTCTCAGGCGGGCTTGATGGATGAGGAGCCAATGCGGAGAGGAAACCTAATGACGGATTAGGCTTGTTTGTTTTGGACCAAAGACTCTTCATCTCTCACACCCCACCGCATTTTCTGTCCTGTTGTTCGTGTTTCCTGGTGTGTTTTTTTCTTCAATCTTCATTCCCTTTCCAAGGAGGGGGGTTTTCATGAAATTGCATTTGCGTGGCATGGGGATTCGGGCAACACACACAGATGATGCATGACCCAAGCATGGTCAGGACTGCTGACAAGCTGTGTGCCCCGGTTTTCGTTGCGAAAAGGGCGTTTGGAGAGGGGGCCACATTGTGATACAGACAAACAGACAGCTCGGGCGGGCATGTACATGCCTGACTAGGCATTAAAATGAGCCTGTACATACGAGATACCATAACCCCCTGTCTCAGACAGATGTCTTGGAGGCCACTTGGTTTCGTCTTGATTTCATGGCGGCGATGATAATGTTGATGGTTCTAAAACACTCAGTTCCGGGTCCAGTCAAGTCCTTTGATTCGATGCGCGTGTTGTGTGGGAGTTCGGGCCGTTGGGTGTCTCGTTCGCCGCGGTTTGAGACGAGTTTGTCCAAGCAAAAAGAAAATTACGGCGTGGGCGTTGTCGTGTTCGTCTGTAGTTGAATCGGTTGACACCATGCACACACATCTGCGGAAGCGTGACTCAAGAAGCCGGGTCAAGTTTCGGGGGTTGGGGGGTTGGTTTTCACCCCTTCTGCGGAGCGCGTAGAAATTTCCATGTCTTTGGTTGTCTTTCTTCCGTCAAGACATGACGTGTGAAGACCGAGAAACGACCGACGGAAGCGGTTCTGAAAGGGAAAAGGGACGACGAGTCATGGAGATAGAAGGAGGGGGAGCATCAGACGGTGCGGCTCCGGGCAGCGTGGGGCGTTCCAACGCCGACGCATGAGAAACAGTTGCGGGAAAGCTGGCGAGAGGAGATGTTTTGTTGGTTTGAGGGGCGTGTTTGGGGTGCCGAGTCGATCCAGGCGCCAAGAAGTTGTTGTTGTTTTTCTCCATGTTTGCCGCGAGAGGGTGTCCAGAAGACGCGTGTGGTCTGGGATGAGGTGGCGAGCAGGAGAGTTTTGAGACGTGAACTTGTGGTCTTTGCTCGGCCGGTTTTTTTTTTCTCTTTCTCTTTTTTTTTTTGTTTTTTGTTATTTACTATGTTTCTTTGTGTTTCAAGTTGCGAGGAGGCAACGAAAGGAAGGAATAAGCCTGGACTGGAGCGGGACGGCGTGGTGAGGCTGTTTCGGGGCTGGATGAATCCTCACAGGGACGACTGTGTGCGGCGGGTGAGGGATATGCTTCGTTGATGTGACCTTGCTTCTTATTTTTCGTTCTCATTTTATCAAACAGTATCACTTTTCGAGTCTTTGGGTATGGGTCGTAACGTCGAGTGCCTATGACCGGCAGTTGGGAACGGTTAACGGTGGTAGAAAAGGCGGTTGCGGTTGCGGTTGCGGCTGAGACTGACCCGTCTGGGGGTGTAGTGATGGCTCATGTGGATTTCCGTTCTTGATGCTCTAGCACATTCCCGATGTTGATTCTCCTGATGGCGTTCGCGGTCTTGGATTGGCCAGGGCTTGGGACGGTCGACCAAGTTACTCTGACTAGTTAAAAATGTGTAGTTAGGTTGAGCTGCCCACCGGCGTTGGATCTGGGGTTGAGGAAGACAGGCAGTCGAAATGAGCTTTGACGCTACTTTAAGCATCAGCCGGGTGTCTCTTGTGACTGCACCAACTTAATAGTTCACCAGACATTCGAACCCCCTCCCATCCCCCTCAGGCCGAGCTCTCGGTGTTCCGTTTCGGGATGATTTAACCGGGAAGATGAGTAGTCTGACATGGAGGAGCTACCGTCACGCCATGATGTCGCTCTCCGGCAGGCGCATCAGATCGACGATGACTGGGTCCTCGCCATACGAGCCAACAATGTCGGGCAAGCCTTTACTGCACAATCCCCATCACAAATCCTTCGGTTACCCAGACTTACGGAGCAGTACTTCAAGTGTCTAGGAGTAGGGGCAAGACAGGTTCTACGTGGAAAAGGCGAGCGACTGGCTGTCGAAGCTGCCCGAGCTTCTCGTCGTCCAGGTGACACCATCGTCTCCGCCAGTCCCAGGAATGGCCGGCCGATCTTCTCCTACCAACTGTTCCCTCTGTATTCCATCTTCTGTCTCGAGGCTGCTGACGAGGCACTACGACAGTACTAAGCGGAGACCCGGGAGCATGGCTGATACGAGCCAGGCTGCAGCTATGTAGGACGAGTTCCTCTGGGACCTTGACTGATAGACTTGATCTTACCTCTGACATTGAAGATCATCTACGATTACCCTTGGTACGTCCTGGTCGAAAGGTCGACCGAGGTCCTCGTTGATGTAGGGAACGGTGACCGAGTTACATGTTGCTTTAGACGCGCTGAGCCATCCACTTGGTGATTCAGCGCAAGTGAAGAAGGAACTCACGGCGTTGAAGTAAATCGCCATGGAGCAGGTCCCTCCGCTTCTGGAAGCTTGAATCTGTCGCCTTCGCAGGGCTGTTCGAGATAGGTACAGCTTGGTGGGGATGCCTCTCACCTGGATTGTCACAAAGGGAGTGCTGACCAGAGCGGTATGTGTATTGTGCGTAAAATGTTGACCTAGGCTGCTTTCCCTCGGAAGAGTTTGGTAGGCAGCCTCAGGTGAGTCGAGACTGCCGTGAGAATTAGTCTGCGGTTGACATATATGCTTTTTGGGCTCTGCCTCGTCCGGTTGGCAACTAATCTCTGGAGCTGTTGCTTGAAATTCTAGTAGCAGTCCAACTATTGAAAACCTTTGCCCTGTAGGGGCGGACTGCGCCGCTTATTCCCATGCCCCCAAAGAATAACATGGCAGATGCAGCGTTGAGCACAGGTACTCAGACTAGACCTTCGTATTGACAGATTGCGATGGTACTGTCTCCCGTCAACGCAGCATGGACAGCCGATATTTAGGCTGGGTTCTTATGCCCCTAGAAAGCCACCCAGCTGTGTGATATACTTGCCCATCCCACCATTGAACCACGGAGATGGAAAGTAACAGCCGTAACGCTAACCGAGTGCCCAAAGACGGACCGGTGAATATGTGCATTGTGCCTATCGGTTTCAAGATACAGATTGAGTTGTACCGCATCTACTGTTTGGGAAGGTAAGCGATGTGCTGCTTTTGTAAGCTCACCGCCACGTTGAGCGTGCCTCGTCTTGCCTCGTCTGCACTCGTTGTTTCTCAGATATTCCCAGCCAAGATATGACAGTATGGCGGCGCTTATTTTACCTTCTCCTTACCAAACTGTAGCGGCTTCCTCGAGCCTTGAAGGGACCGCATGTCAACAGGCCCGCTTTAGCATCGGAGGCTGGCTCCTTTCCCCCAAGGGATGGCTCTCCTTTCCCCCAATGTCCGCACGTGAGCTTCCTGGCAAACCAAGGCCAGGCATTCGATCACTAGAGCCTGTGGTATCCCCCCTTTTCAGTCGACAGGCTTGCAGTTGTTGAAGGTAACTTGACACGCGGAATTGCGACCTCAAAAGGGGCTGTTTGGCAGAGTAATAGAAATATGGTATATATGAATTGTTCTACATATCCCATCGGATCATTTGTACAAAGGCATCCCTTCAAGGGTCACTCATCCATGCCTCTCGCATAGATGAGGTATTCTAGGATGACACATCCTCAGTTCGCACCGGCATGGCACGTCTGGGCGCACTACGGCTGTTCTTTATTCCACCAACAAGCAATTGATGCTTGACTGTTTTTTCCCCATCTGCTACAAAATTTCCACCAAGCCGCAACTCAACCAATACGCTCGGCCTCCTCCATCAACTTGTCGACGCTGAACCTTTCGTCGCCGGTGCGGAACCATTCTAGCAGCTTCTGCCTCTCGGAAGCCCTCTCCTTACCCTCCGCATCGCCGTAGAACCTCTGCAGGCACATGACGAGCCACTGCGCGTGCGCCGTCTTGACGCCCCGGTCCTCCAGGCACTTGCCATGCATCAGCACCACGCCCCTGTCGTCCGCCAGGTCCGTGTGGTGGGTGATGGTCGTATGCGGCTGCGCGAACTCGCCGCGCGCCTTGAACTCAGCCAGCTGAGTGAACATGACCGTCGCCGTGCGCGAGGCCCTGTCGAACACCCACTGCAGGAAGTGGATCTCGGCGCCCTGCTCCTCGTGTGGCACCGGCAGGATGAACTGCGGGTTCTGCTTCGCGAGGGCCTCCATCACGCGGTATGCCGGGGTCGGGATCACGGCGCAGAGGCTCGTCGGGTCGGAGGCGTGACGTAGGCGCCAGATCGCCGTAAGCTCCTTGTCGGGAAGGTCGCGCACCTTTGGGAGGTCGAGGATCTCGTCGAGGGGCTTGATGCCGTTGCCCGAGGAGCCGGGTATCGGCGGCTGCTTCTGCTGGGGGGCGCCTTCGGACGCGCTGGTCGCTGTTGTGGGGATCGCCGCGGGTGCAGGTTCGTCATTGAGGAGGCTGTCCAGCCCGGGGACCGAGATGGCGTCCTTCTTCCTCTGCTCCTGGATCTTGTCGGCGTAGGCGGCCTTGAGCTCGTCAATATTGGAGACGCCCTCCTGACGCGCCTTCTGCTCGAGCTTGGCGCGGTATTTCTCGACGACGGTTCGGGGCTGCTGGGTCGTGGCGAGGAAGCGCACGTCGTGGACCTGGGCCCAGCGGCGCTGGTTCGAGACTCGGAAGGCGCGCGCCGAGGAGGTGACGATGTGCCGCAGGGCGGGGATACGGCAGGACGCCATTGTGTGCGGTAGGTTTTTCTGTTTTGATCCTCCCCTAATGCTGTTTCACAAAACGATCGCGAGCGGTGGCGTTGGTGGCGATGGGACGGATGGTTGAAAAGAATGGTGTTTTTTGATAATGTCATTTGGAGGCCGCAGCGTCTTCAATCAGAAAGCTCCTGTGGGGCCACCGATAGTGGGGCCGGTTTTCGGCGCGGCCAAAGGCCGACGGTTCTTGGACTGCGCCGGGAATTTTCTCCGCGATTTAAACCTGAATCGCAACGCGGAGGTTCGACTCCGAGAACCCCCTCCAGTGTTCGAAAGAAAGTGCCCATGTTCGCTATCTATCAGCCCTCTCAATTGCTACCAAAGCCTACCTAAAACAGCTTGTGGCAATGCGGACGTATTTGTTTTTAACCCATCCCTACTGAGCGGCTCGGCTCCTCACCACAAATTACTCAACCATTAGGTATCGTAGTTATTATTGCTACGGACATCCTCTATAGTTTTCCTTCCAAAATACCAGATCAACCGTCATCTCGTCGAACGCAACTTGCGACACGAGTAACCACTTCAGGCGGGAGACCGGACAAGCTACAGTAATTCCCTTACCCGCAAACCCGAGAACCAGCTACGGTATTCTTAGCCAGATCTCAGCCGAAGAGCACTACCGCCGACACGGTAACATCTTCTAGTTTCGCAAGTCTACTTCTATTTCTTCGCAGAAATAAATGCTTTTTGCGAACCATTGTGAGGCCAGTCCCGACCAGACCTGCTGGGCAATCAAAATATCTCACGGCCTCGACCTCCCCGTTGTCGAGAAAAGCGCTCTGCTCGCCCAGCATGCACAGTAACGTATACTTCTTCCGTAGATATCAATCAAGAGCCTTTTGTGCGAGAGCTCAAGAAACGCGACTAACCTGCATCACTGATGATGACGATGTTAGAGAAACCGGCATGTGACGCATCCAAGAAACGTCTCTAGCTCAGTGGTCCTCTCTCGACCTCAACCGGACCGCTACACTGCACAAACCCTAAACCGATCGCTCCAGCGACGCCGGGAACACACAAGAGTCAATGGGCTCGTCGCCAATCAATCATAGAAGTCGGTTGTGTTACTCAGACGCAGCACGGTGCCCCATTGCCAGCTGCAAGTACGTTCCGAGAGGACAATCCGTCGTGCCGCCGCACGCAGCTCCTTCCTCCTACCAGCATCGGACCAAGGGCGAGCGTATCTCAAATGTTTTCTCCACCTTCGCTCAACACCATCAATTACACCTGGAAGTTCGTCCACCCAACTCCCGCCGCCAAAAGCTTTCCCCGCCGGAACCGCTCGTGAGCAGATCGATACCCATGCCCAGGTCCATAGTAATCACACGTCATCAACGTCATAGGATCACCCCCTGGGACTACACTCAAACATGCATACACACACATCCCGGAAACCGGCAAGACTGGGATTTACAAAAGGAAATGCGACGCAAACCCGACGGAAGGGAATAGAAACAATGCGGGGAACCAACGCTCGCCCATGTTCCACTCCGGGGTGCAGTGACGCCAAGAGTACCTATGCAGATGGCAGTGGCTGGCCGAGGTGCTGTACCAGATGGCCGGGATTGAGCCACACCTTTTCATCCCCTCACTTCCCCTCCATTTGTCGCAGACTGCTCATGACGCGACGAACAGGCCCCCGGCGTGCAAGACTTTCCCAGGCGTGCAGGAGATGGTGAGGGGGGAAAAGCCCTGTTATACCGGGGGTGTGCTGGTGCGGATCATTCAGCGTCGGGAATCCCTTTCTCCCCCCCCATCCTATCTGATCTCTATTCCGACTTCATGTTTACTCACAATGGTATGGCTCTGCGGAATCGTCGCCAGTAGTAACGATTGCGAGGTGTGTCTTTCAATGTTCGTTCTGGTATTGTACAGGAACTACGAGACGCAAAACAGCAAATATAGAAACAAGTCCAGCAGTGGATCACAGGTCGATGGTTCGGCACGCCTAAATCAAAACCTCGAGGGCATCCAGCAGGCCCTCGCTTCCCCGCTCTCTTTCGGTACGCCGATGGCGTGGATATCTCTCATCTATGTCTAATATCTCTCCAGGTTTTGCTTCTTCATCCTCTTCTCTCCTTCTATTTTCTCTTCAGACACAAAGACATTCCTTGGTCACAGCCACTGTTCCAAGTGACTGTTTAATCCTGCCGAGTGGGCTTGAAGGTCCAGCGCTCCTCGGCGCCCTGGGCAAAGGGAACGCCAAGCTCAAACAGCTTGACAATTACGTTGGAGAAGTCCTTGAAGAAGGCCTCGTTGTCCTTGGCGTACTGCTCGACGTACTTCTTGAACGTCTTGTCCTGGATCAGAGCGTAGTCGGCGGGAAGCATCATCAGGGACTTGGTGCCCTTGTCCTCGTACTGCACAATACCGTCAGCGATCAATTCACTCACGTCTGCCGGGTGGCTGCAAATCTTACCTGAGCGGGACCGTCCCACTTCTTCCACTGCCATTTCTCGTTGAGGAGCAGCTTGTAGTAGTCGTTGGTCATGACGGTGGGAGAGAAAGTCCAGGGTCCGTCGAAGCCGGAGCGGTCGGTGTGGCAACGGCCGAGTGCGTGAGCGCCGGCTAGGGCAACGATCTCTTGGTCGTTGAAACCCATGCGGTAGAAGATGTCGCGGAGGTGCTTTTCGCGCTTGGAGGCGTCGGGGAGACGGCCATCGGGGGTGCAGGCGGCGGCCTCACCGTCCTTGCGGCCGGGGCGGAAGGGGATGATGGGACCCTGCATCTCCTGGATGGCGGCAACACCGCCAAGGATCCAAAGGTCAGAGTAAGAGATCCAAGGGAATTGTTCTGCGAGAGACAGTCAGCAAGTTGTATCCAACGGTGGCAACGAGACGGCAAGGATGCTTTTCCAGACTCGATCGCATAGGGGCTTGGGGGTTTTCTACTCACGCTTGACAGGCTCAAGGAAGTCGCGGGCAGCCTTCAAGCCAGCGTTGGCACCGTGGTCGGACTCGGGGGCGAAACGCATGGTAGCACCGTTGCTGCCGCCAGTGTTGGTCTCCTTGTCGTAGGTACCGCTAGCGTGCCAGGCGAGGCGGACGAGGACGGGGCCGTAGCTGCCGTCATCGTACTCGTCGTTTTCCTCGAGGCGGTCGGCGATAACCTTGTAAACCTTCTCGTAGTCGGCCTTGGTGGGGTTGACGACCTTGGCGGTCGAGCCGGCAGAGACGCCGCCCTCCTTGGTGTAGAGGTAGACGCCACCGGCACCGGCGACGGCCAGACCGGAGAGCCAAAGCCAGGTTGAGCTGCCAGACTTGGCGGGCTCGGAGGAGTAGAAGCGGCGGCCCTGCTGGCGGAAGGCCTGGCGAGGAGCGACGGCGAAGGAGGTTCTGGTGGAGGTTCTCAGCGCCGCGCGGGCGAACTGTCTCGTGGAAGCGGCCATCTGTTTGGGAGGGGGGGTGTTAGCCCACGGGTTCTGTGGTTGTGTTGCAATGATACGAGTGTATCGGGATATTTTGATAAAAGAAAACGTGGGAAAAGCTTAACAAGATTGTATGTGCCCATGTGTGTAAGCCGCGGGAAGAGACCGGGCGGTACTGACCTTGCTGGAAGCTGGTATGTATGAAGAGGTTACGGAGTATCAAGGCAGATGGACAAGACAATTGCGATGACGAAGGAGGAAGACGCAGGAAAAAAGAAAGAAGAGAAGCTTCGAAAGGAGAAGGAGGGAGGAGGGTCTCGAGATTAAATCCCGAGTACTCGTTGCCCCGGGGGCGTTTGAGAAATACTAATGTACCCGGCCCGGCTCAACACTGTTACCTACCAACTTACCTAGAGTCAGTTTTCCTCTGGCCCAGGGACCGAGGAAGGTACCGCTCCTGTGAAATGAGAAATTGGTGGCTTCTGAGTGGTCAGAAGCAGGAGCTCCAGTCCTGGCAAGGGCCTGCCAGGTGCCGCTATTTCCTTTTCCTTACGGGGGGGAGGGGGGCTGCCTGCAGGGATCGTGGACGCGTGTTTGAGCAGCGATGAGGGTCCAATGGTCTCATTCACGTTTGCTGGCTTGCCGTGGTGGGGCTCACTTCCCTCTCAGACTCACTCTCAACACGCCGGTCGCCTTGCCCGTATGGTGTGGCCCGGCGCGAGCTAAGGACTGGCATCAACGTTCTACATATCTGCAAGAGATAAGGCCTAATAACGCAAGATACGTTACACAATATTGATATGGTTCGAGCTGATGGAACCGAAGCACGCCATGTGGCTTTCCTTTGCTGAGTTAAAGTTTTTTTTCTTTTCTTTTCTTCTTTCTTCTCTCCCTCCCTCTTTTGGTTCGTCCTCCCATACTGGAGAGTGAAATCTTCCTTTGAGCATCTCCGAGCGTTAGAACTCAGATCTCATAAGCAAACATGGTTGCTGGCAAACATCGGCAGTTAGTCCTCTGCGTTCTTGACTTCCATAAAAGGTTTGGTTGCCCTATGACCACGTTTCCAGAGCCCTCGGCGAGTCGGCCGGCTTCCTCGGGGAATCATATCCATCCAGTGTCTCCATCGTCGACTCGAGCCTACATTCCGTGAGCCGTGTCAATCTCCTCCGCGGATCTGACTGGGTGCCCGGCGCCTACGAATTGGAACACCGAACGAATCCGCTTCTGTCATGCTGTTTCCGTGCACATTCAGCTTAATGACGGCTCGGCTGCGGCTTCGGCACGATAGCTTACCACACACAAAAACTTTTCGGAATTTGCTCTCGAGGACTCATCCCGGGCTTTCACATCAATTACAAGGATCCCCCCTCCCCCACTCCGATTCTTTTTATACGTGGACGCGCCACTAAGGGCCTGATCGGCAACGGCGGAAATGTTGGATAACGCGCCAACTTGGATAACGTGAGGGGAAATATTAGTCAGAAACTGAATAAATGCTGCGCTAGGCCAAAAAGGGCCCCTTTTTTATCAGCAGAGTTTGCCTATAAGAAACCTTACTATTTCAACATGTACCTTAATAAGAATGACTTTTCTACTGCCTAAAAGAGGGGAAATATTAGATAACTGTCTTGCTGCTACCTATTTTATTATAAGGTCTTTATAAGGTACCTATAATAATATCTAACTATTATCTAACTTAGTAAAACCTTAGGTAGCACTTTATAATAGATTACACTTAACTATTAGTAGTTACTATAGCCTATATTACTACTATTATAACTATATCTAGCTATAGCTAGCTAGTAGTTAAAAAAGAGGTAGTTAATAAAGGTAGTATAATAGAGGTATAGTAATTTTACTAGTAGTTACTTAATAGGTTATATTATTACTTTTATAACTCTTTTTATATAAGTAAAAGATAGTTTTATATACTTATAAAGTAGCTATAAAATAATATACTACTATAATTATTATAATAGTTAATAGTTAAGTAAAAGGTACTTATTTATCTTTATATTCTTATAATTTAGGTGTTATAGTAGACTACTAGTTACTTCTTTAAGGTTAGTTAGTTAACTATTTTACTAGTGTTTAATAAGGTTATACTATACCTTATTATTTTTTATAAGGTATATATAAGAGGGCTATTAAAAAGTAAAGTTTTACTTAAAATAAAGATTAACAAGAAAAGAAAAAAATTTACTAGTTATATAGGCATTATTAATAAGACCTTAATACTTATATACCTACTAAATAATAAATAAATTATATAGTAAAGTTATAAGGGCACTATATTATAAATATCTTTATAGTAGTCTACTTTAATAAAAGCTTCTTATATATACTTACTAGAGCTAAAGGATTAATATATAATATAAGCTTACTCTTTTATACCTTTAACAGAGGATTTAGTGTCCTAGAAGGTTAATATTTCCTTGTAGATACTAGGTTTAGTAAATAAAGTAGTATTATACTTCCCTATAGTTAAATATATTATTATCTATAAGACTAAAGAGATTCTAGGTAACTACCTAAAACAGTAGAAGAGCTATATAACTTATACTATAGTTACCTTTATGTTATAGTTAAGTAGGTCTTTAGCTAGTTAAAAAGAAAGTAGTAAATCCTTAGTAAGTAGGCACTAAAGTATAAGATTATAACCTAAGTAAAAATTATATATATAGTTATAGCCTTATATAACTTCTTTATTTATTATTATAAAAAAGAGATTAATAAAAAGAAATACCTAAGGATATTAATGTTATTATAATTAAAAGTAAGGCTAACTAGTTATATAAAGGGTAAAGTAAGGTTATTATTTACTAATAGACAGCAGAGGAGTTATAGTAATAGTAGCTAGTAAAAAGGTAAAAAAGTATAGTTTTTTTTATATACTATAGTAAGTAAAAAAACACTAATAACTAGTAACTATTTAACTTATCTAACTACTTTTTTTTAACTTATTTAACTACTTTTTTTTAACTTATCTAACTACCTTTTTTTAACCTATTTAACTACCCTTTTTTAACTTATCTAACTACTCTTTTTTAACCCTCTGTCTACTAGGCAGTAATATAAGTAATATATGCCTTTTTTAGCTAATTATTAAGTAAAAAGTTCTAATATACTACTTATAGTATAAGTAACCCCTTTAGCTTTATTACTAACGTTAAAGATATAGCTAGATAGACTATAAGGTCTAGCTTCTCTTTAAACTTTACTAAGTTAGCCTATATATAGGTTATTATAACCTTTTACTATATTAGCTTATCTTATATATCTTTATCCTTTATTACTATTATATAGTACTTAAACTACTATAATAATTAGCCTATATATATACTAGCTTTAGTACCTAAGGAAGCTTTACTTTACTTTTAAACTAGTAAAAATAAAGATAGTAGTAACTATTAGCACTAAATTAGGCTTAAGGTATATTCTATTAATAGTAATACTAGTAATACTTAACTAGGCTAATTTAATAATATAGTTTTATTAATACTATTTTCCTCTTTATTATAGGCACCTTCTTTTTTACCTAAAGAATCTACCTCCTATAATAAATTATTTATAGACTAAATATTATTACCTTTACTATATATATTACTTTATATCTTATAGTATAGGTCTAGTAGCCTTAACCCTCTTTTAAATACTTATTTATACTATAGGTAGTTAGTAAAAAAGGTATCTTTAGCCTCTTTAGTGTAGAAGACTTTACTATTATTAGTATATATATTACCTAATTTATAAGTAATACTTGCCTAGGTATTATATCTTTTCTTTTTAATATTATACTTATTACTTAGTTACTTACCTATTATAGTACTATAAAACTAGTAGTATAAATTTATTTACTTAGTAAGCTTATTAAAGGCTAGCTTTTATATAGCTACCTTAAGGGTATTTAGCTTATAGCTTTAGTAAAGTATAATAAGCTTAGTTATAAAGTAGTAAGTTAAGTTAGTATTCTATAGTATATAAAGCCTTTTTTTAGCTTAACTAATACTTCTAATAAATAGTTATATATTATTACTTTTATTTACTAAAGAAAAAATAACTTTACTACTTTTATTACTTATACCTAGCTATAGCTATTTAACTCTTTATTACCTTTTTAGCTATAGTAGTAAGACTATACTTTTAGTTAAGTCTTTAATAATAGGTATAGTAATAACTATACTATTATTATTAATTAATAAGCCTTCTTCTTACTACTAGTTATTTATTATAGTATTTAATAATAATAATAATAATAATAACTTTACTTGTAACTATAAAGTACGCTAGTATTAATAGTATTATAAGGAGGGGTAATAAAGCTTATCCTATAGGCCTTGTGTAGCAAAAGGAAGGCAGTAAGGTAAGTAATTAGGCACAAGGATGGCGATAGTACATCTTGTAGGCCAAGGTTTCACTTGGCAGCAATTAGCTAATCAATAAGTAGCTCTTATTCGAGGTACAGGCTGTTATCCAACTTCGCCGCCGTTGCCAATCAGGCCCTAAACCGGCCGTTCGGGGACATTCAATGACGCTCAGAAGTACGCCGTCGTCGCCATCCACCCTGTCTGCTCCTCACTGCCGGTGGACTCGGATACTCCCCCTCCAGCTCACGCCAAATCGCCAACAAAGCTGTGCACACTATCTAGTACAATGCAGGAGCAGACTAGACAGCGGGGGTTTGGAATACATAAACGCGACTAGCTCGTTGATAGACACATCCAGCATTTTCCGCTCTTCCGACCTGAAACGGCAATGTCGATCCGTTCAGCGGCGCCTCAGCCGAGGGGAAACGTCCTGGGCAAACAGCCCGCTCCCTTGGCTTTGTGTTCGGAACGGATCAAAAAGTTCCTGATGGAAAAAACCAAGAGTCACCCGACCACTATCGTTGCTGACTAATCTGGCCATCAGATTTCAGCCTCCATCTTCTATACGTAGTCCCACTAACGTTGTCAGCCACCTGCACGCACCGAGGCTCTCTGTCTATTACATCTTATGCTTTTTCTAGTTACGTGGAGTCATTCACTTGCGCGTCGTCGTGTCTAGAATGCCACGATGTCGAATAAGTTCAATATAGACCTTATCATGCGTGACATCTTTTCATGGTGCCAAAGTTACGTATATTTGTCGAGCCCTTGCCTTGGCCGGCGCAACTTACCCCTGCACCCCCGTGGCGCTTTGCCCGGGAAACCCGGCGGTTCCCGCTTTCGTTCGGCGGCATTGTCCGTACCTTAACCGCTGCATCGGACACCAGATGGTCGCCGGCGCGAATAGTTTTACAACAGCCCATGGGCCATTGGACTCTACACAAAACTGCACAAGCATAGTTGTTTCTTTGAACGTTATTGAGCTATTATTGTCTGCGTCGATGATCGATTCGCAAACCTCGAAAGGTGAGATCGGGTTAACCCGTGGTGCCTGAAGATGGTTCCTTCCCATCATGGTCTGTTTAGGCCACCTCATAAACACTGCATACAGTACAATTTCCCCGAGTCCTACCACCCAAGCATGATCTGTTGTCAAACGAGTCGTATATTACAAAATTCCCCAGGAGCAGCTACCCAAGTGGCGGGGGAGCTCCTGGAGCAAAGAAGAAATGCGCTCGGTGAGTTGGCGCCGCCTAGTTGAAAGGCGCTGTCGCCTGGTTCTCGAGTTCTGGTTCGCCCTGAAGTTCATAGTATCTGAGGTATCTGGCTTCAGCCCGGTATCTGGTCGCTTCGTCCATCTCAGCGCCGGCTATCACGTTCTCTTTGCCATTGGCGGTCGCCTTGTTGAGCAGGGAAATGGAGCTTGGCCTGTACCGTTGTTAGCGTCATCCAAGTGTTGCTGCGTGAGAGCTGTGGCGTACCCGAAAATCTCCCTGTCAACAGTCAAAAACTGCTTCATCGCATCCTTGCCGCCCCGCTGCTGCAGGTAGGACAAGTAAATCTGGTACAGTTCCTTCTTCGTCGAAGCTGACAGGCGGCTCTTGTTCCGGAGTTCATCAAAAATCTGCTTGACGCGATCGCCATGCTGGTCCTCCAGCTCCGTGCTTGTGGCTTGTTGCAATTCGAACTCGAGCCATTTGTTCCAGAAGACGCGGCTGTCGGCATACCACTGCACGTTCTTGAGGAACACATTGCGTGCCTCTTCGACAGAGCCCTTAACCCTCCACAGGAAGAGGGCCCATTCGGTAACAAGAGCAGCCTTGGTGAAGATATCCACATGGGGAGAGTCAATCTGCGCCTTGAACACCTCGATAGCCGCGTCCAGGCCGCTCTGACGGCGCTGGAGGTGAGCCCAGGAGGTGATGACCTCGATGCAGTCGGGGAGTTTCATGAGGATTGCCGCATGAATATCGCGAGCGATGTCAACGCGCCCACAGCTCTCCTCAAAGTAGGCAAACTGCAGCCTGATGCCCGGACGGCTGATAGGCACATACAGAGTAGCCGCTCGTTGGTAGATGATCCTAACCTCTTCCTCCTTGCCCTCCTGCGCAGACATCCACCGGGCGTACCGGAACCAGAATTCGTCGTAAAAAGCACAGGTCACCAAGCACCGCTCGTAAAGGAAGACGATACGGGTGAAGTTGCCTTCAGATTCCTCAAAGTCGAGGTATTTACGCCAGTTAGCGAGCTGAGAACTCTCCAGCTCCGTCACGTGAAAGTAAGGCCGCTTCATCTCGGATTCGTAGGTCCATCGCTTGTTTGTCTCGGCCTGGGTCTGAGTGAAGTACTCGTAGTACATGGCGTCAATCTTGGTGCGAACATCACGCTCAATCTCGAGTTCCGTTCGCTGAACGCCAGCAAACTGAGCACTCTCAGCCTCGACCTCAGCCTGAAACTTGGCCAACGTCTCAGCGGGGACCAGCTCGGTCACGGGACGGCTGTGGGATAGCTGGCGGAAACGCTCGAAATACCGGGCATACTGGTGCATAGGGATATGGATGACGCGGGACAGAATGGCAAAAATCTTGTCCTGGGCCTCCTGGCGCTCCTCATATTCAATGTACTTATCCCAGAAGGGGTGGGCGAGGAAGTCTAAGCCGACGCAGGTAGCACCGCGTTCGAAAAGTCTGGAATAGAGGATCAGTATACAGACAATGACTGGGGAAGGGGAGTGGCAGGAGTTATGGGGAAGGCGGGCTATACAGGAAGGGGTATCAAATGAAATCAACTAGCGAATCCAAGCCCAACGTAAGGTGTTCCAATGGGGGCGACGTGGTGAAGATGCGACGTGAAGCGGACAATGGATCAGTCATCGTCAAGTGGAAATCAGCATGGCCTGGTAACTACTAGCGTGAGAGGGCATCCCAACATTGGGGCTGCTGTTGGCATTTCTCACCGACGAATACTTGTGAGGAAGGCGGCGGGTGAGGCCCATGCATCGCTCGATCGAGGTGTTGAGCGGCCGGTGAGGCATGCTGTGGTGATGGTGATGTTAAGGGGAAGGAAAGCCGGCCATCAAATACTTACTCTCTGACGAGGTGTGGGACGTGGGTAGTCTCCATTTTGAAGGAGCAATAGTCGGTCCACAAGTCGACAGAATTGGTGATGCTGGCGCATCCTCGCTCGTAAACCTAGAAACGCGCTCCGTCAGCCGCAGCCCAGAAGCAAGGGGTGCGTTGCGCGGTGCGTTGCGCGGTGCGACAGCAACTCACCATCTCGGCTGATTCGGGCCCAGCGATATTGAACTCGAGATCGGCGTACTTCTTCCAGTAGCCAAAGAGCAGAGGGAACTTGAGGAGAAAACGGTCGTATGCATCGCGAAGAGTAGCCAGGGCCTGGGGGCTGGAGTTGCGGTTCAATCCGCCCTCCAAGCCCTCGCAGGCGCGGATCAGCTTCTCCCAGGTCTCGAAGTTATCGGGATCGGCATCCTGTGCTCGCGAGACGGGTTAGCGACTGCTCAGTTTGGATTTGATGATGGGTGCGACGAAGTAGACGATATCGCAGTCAGACATACCACATCAGCCTGGAGCTTCTTAATCTCGGCGCTCTCCTCCTCAGAGCTCCCGAAGTGGTCGTAATCAGACATGGCGAGCGCGGGTCGGATAACGAATGGCAGAACAAGTTGGATTTCGAAGATGGGTCAGACAATGCGCAAGGCCCGGATGAACAGCAGCAGGCGGCAGGGGCGGGTTGCAGATGGTTGAATGAAGGCACCGCGAGCGTTGAGGCTGTTGCCGTTGGGAATCGTGGATGGCCGGGTCAAGCTTCGAGGTCGCGAAAGGAAGGGGGCTGGATATTTTTTAACAGCGCTAAGGGACTGGGGCTGCACCTGTACCTCACGTCTCCAATTGGAAAACGGGGGACCATGTTCGTCCTCCTTTGCGCGAACCAGATGCAACGGTACGCGGAGCTGATGTACACACCTTGGCAGGCAGACCCTTGCTCTCAGTGCTTTATCAGTGACGCGGCGGAGAAGCGAACAAGTTCAGCCAAAAGCTATTAGTAGACGTCAGGCGGTCGCCAGTCCGCCCGCGCAGGGCGCGAGGTACAACCACGGCAGGTACTTGTGCCAAAAGCCTTACACACCTCAGTGCTTATCTACGTATAGTAGGCCCTGGTCGCAAGCGCAGTATTGTACACGAAGGCGTGCTGCGGGTGCTTTCCGCTCATCAGTTGCCTACCTAGGGAGGGCGGCGTAAGGATGGGTCATCCCACCTTTTCCCTGTGGCCTTTCTATCTGCCCTGGCCCCTCTCGGCCTCTCTTGTGTGCATGCACAACACTTCGGATTCTGGAAAGAGACCGACTGATGGACGTTGAAGATGTGGGGCAATGTTGTCGTCAGGTGGTTCCCCCCCTATTCCTTTTCTCTCTCGCTTCGCTGTCTCTATTAGGTAAGCGGTTGGCTAAACGTGGGGCCTATTTGACGTTCGATATCAATGAAAAACCTTTCCTCCTCTTTTCTTCTCTCCTTCACAATAAGGCTCGTGATGATTCTCAAATAACACATGATAGGAAGAGAATGACTGACCACCCATGGTGGCAGCGTGATCTCAATATTATATCTGAAGCCTGGTCTGCGCAAGCATTGATTACGCCACTCCTGCGCCCGCGGGGGATTTTCTGTCTAGGTTTTCAACGTCTCATTTTCACATCGTTTCCTTTTTCATGTTCTCCCCCACACGCCTTGATCAATTCGAAACTACTATTCGGGCCTGTGACCAAGTTCGAAGTCTCTTCAACTGGGCATTTCTTCAATTACCAGATTGCAGTCTATTACCACTTGTTCATCTTGGTGGATTTCAGCCACTCGCTACCCGTGGGGCGCGACTGAGTCTGAATCTCGTTCGTATGCAAAACCTAGGTAGAGAAAAATGCCACCGCAAACCATGTGCGATCACAACTCATCCACAGCTGCAGCAGCTTTCCGTGCTTGCGTGGCTTGAAGTTAAGAGATTTGCACGTGTGGAATATGACGCGCAACTGCTATTGTTATCCTCGCGGCCTAGTGATCTGCACCGCGACTGTGGCAGTGCAAATACGTCAAACCTGTGAATAGCAGGTCTCATCGGCCTCGTGGCTTTTGGTCGATACTACAGAGCCGCCAACAGAGTTGCACTACAACCCCACCCCCCCCTTGATCCTGGCAGGCATCGGTATAATATGCTCCAGGTGAAACGGGAGCGACAACGGTTTCTTGCGCTACACGTGTCAATCTTGGCGAAGGTAGGATTTATGAGGCATGTCTAACCATTCTGTTCGATGTGGAGGCAGGCATACTACAAGCAGCAGGCCAAGTGGCGGAAACCTAGCAAGTCTCCAACCCTGGAGAGATAACTGTAAAGAGAAGCGAATCGACTGTTTGTGTGAAAGTGGGCGGTAGTCGACCTACATGAAACCTCAGCAAAGTCTGTTGCGCAAAGCTGTACAGTTGCGGTGAACGGTGTATTTTCATGCATTGCGATAATACTCACGGTAGTAATGGCATGTTCGTATGCGGAAATGGCCCTTGAGTCGATGCTCTCGAGGATGTTTGAGATATGATTTAGCCACACATTATCATCATCATCGGCATAGTTACGAGTTGTAGCGATGGCAAGCCGGTTAGCGAGACTACCACAGCTGCCTTTGGATACGGGCAACTACTTCTGGGGCACATGCAGTGACACTTGCATCAAAGAGTTTCTGGGGAAATTAAGTTGGGACGTCCCAGAAGCGTACAAAATCTGGGGTTAACTCAGTTGCGCCTCCAGCACAGTGAAGTTATAATTGCCTAGGATGCGCTGATGCCTGTTTTTTTCTTAAAAGGGCCTTGTTCGATCTGATGGGCCTTAATCCATATTCAAGTAGTGATGTCGAGTTGTCTTGACGCGCAAGGTGACGACCAGTGATCCCGATATTTGTTGATCATGTAGCAAGACAGTGAGTGTCAAGATGATACAAAAGTCGCTTGCAACTACGCGACTGTCAAATTTTTACGCTCGGATGCCTTGAAGATGTCTTTCCCGATGGCTTCTGGCGGAGGTTCATCGCATCTCTGGCGTTTGCGTCACCAGTTCTCCTAATGGAAGTTTGTGACCGCAACACTAGCAACTTTGGATCCTGAGGAACCTAAGATATCGCCGCTTTCGGGTGCTGGGCCGAGATAGGTCGTTAGCAACCCAAGTCGCGCGCTGGCTCCGCCTGAGTTGGAAATCTTTTGGGTAGAAATGTCGTGTTCAGGGTCTACAAGATGCCGTGCCAAGGTACGTATTTCCTTCCCTGCCTTTCAGGTAGCAAAGGTGGTCCGTGAGGCTGAAACGAGAAGCGAGCTGCCTGTCCAGTCGAAGTCTAGGTGCGTGGGTGCTAGTGATACAGCGGCCCAGCATCCAAAACCCCTGGTACCTATGGCGGGACGGACGTCATTGTCGGGCTCCGTATTAGCGAACCAGATTCTCCTTCAGTCAGCCACGACGTTCGCCATTGTAAACCTCACAACTTTCACTCATTGCGCGATCCCACGTTCCTTCACGAAACTGAAGTGCCGCTGCGACCTGTTTTCTCCCCGAGTCGTCGCCGAGCCTCTATTTGCGGCCCCCCAGAGACGGCGCCCTTGGATGAACTAGAACCGGCATCCTTCACCAAGCATGCTCTGCGACAACTGCGCAGCTTCCCCGAGTCCTTGAGCAACACCTCCCACCTACCATGGACAACATTAACTCCGGATCATGGGCTGCTCAAGTGCCTGCACCAGAAAAGTCTAGTCGCCTTTACATTCGCGACTATCCCCATCGATCCATCGCCCTTGTCTCGTCGTCCCACGCCCTCATATTCCGCTACAGCTCCGTCAGCACCGGCACAAACGGCTCCCTTACCTCGCTCGCATCTACCCGGTCACGGCCAAATGGCGACGGTGGCGTATCGAAATGCATGGTCGAATTCACTCAGATCACAAGAAAAACTCTGGCCGACTACCGCCCTTTGACCCCACGACCGATCTTTGGAACACTGGGTCTGATATCCGTCGAGGGCGACGTGTTCCTTTCCGTCGTGACACATGCTACCAGAGTCGCCACCCTTAGGCCGGGGGAGACCGTGGAGCGGATCGCAAGCGTTGCCTTCTTCTGTCTCAACAGTAGCGAGTGGGACGACGTTGTTTCTCTGGACCCTTTGGACTCCGAAGCGTCAGACGCCAGTGCCTTGTATGGCCAGAACCTCAGAGGGCGAGAGGTTCAAGTGGAGCATCCATGTACAGACCTTCGCAAGCTTCTGGGCAATGGCACCTTCTACTACAGCACCGATTTCGATTTGACGAACAGATTGCAGGACAGGTAATGCTTGGGAATCCCCGCTGTAATTGCAGCATGCTGACTGTTTAGAACTGTGAACTCGTACACGTTTGACATCGACAACTTTGACGATTCGTATCTATGGAATTCGTACATGATCAGCCCGCTGGTCCAGTTTCGATCACGACTGTTGCCCCAAGAGCGGGAAGCTTTAGATTCATCAAGGTTTCTAACCTCTGCCATCCGTGGCTTTTGTCGAACAATGGCGATCCCGCAGACAAGCGCCCCATTGAAGACGCGATCGAGCGGTTTGCCTTCGTACCTAACCGTCGTATCACGACTATCCTGCCGTAGAGCTGGCACACGTTTCAACTCGAGAGGAATCGACGATGATGGCAACGTCGCCAACTTTGTAGAGACAGAGACCATCTACTGGAGCCCAGGAGGTACCCTCTTCTCGTACGCCCAGGTCAGAGGCTCGGTTCCGCTGTTTTGGGAGCAGACGGCGGAGCTCATCCCCGGCAAGCAGAATATCACCGTCATTAGATCGCCAGAAGGAGCACAGCCGGCATTCAACAAGCACTTTGCGGATCTGGAGCAGGCCTATGGTGCTGTGCATGTCGTTAACCTACTGAGCGAGGGCAAGCCTGGCGAGGCACAGCTCAGCCAGTTGTATCATCTGGGGATAGAGCATTGTCCACTAAGCCAGGTTGGCGAGGAAGAATCGCAAGACCACGCGCTACTAAGAGAAACGCACTATGACTTCCATGCCGAGACGAAAGGGCCGGGAGGTTACGAAGCGGCACGTCAGATTCGCAGATACATTGAAACGTCGATAGATGGATTTGCCTACTACTTGGCCGAAGAGTCGGATGATGGAGCTACAGACAACAACGACTACCAAGGCTCGAACCGCATGGTAGTGGTTCTCCAGCAAGAAGGTATATTCCGGACGAACTGTCTTGATTGTCTGGACAGGACCAACCTGATCCAAACCCTTATATCGCAGATGGCCACAGAAGCTTTCCTGGGACATCGCGGCGAATATGCTACGTCTGACTTCTGGATGAGACACTCAACTCTATGGGCTGACAACGGCGATGCTCTGTCAAAGATCTATGCCGGCACTGGTGCTCTCAAATCGTCCTTCACACGCTCCGGAAAGATGTCACTCGCTGGTGCTGTCGCGGATATGCGCAAATCGGTCCAGAGGCTCTACCACAACAACTTTACGGATTCAGCTCGGCAGACGACGATTGACCGCCTTCTTGGACGCCTTGTCAACCAAACGCCCGTCCTTCTGTTCGATCCCATAAGCGACTATGTATCCAGTGAGCTCGCTAAGAGAAGTGCCGAGTTCTCTTCCGTCCAAGACATCGCCATGTAAGTGTACTTCCCGCCATCTTGTCTGCGAGATGCTTACTGTAGGAGGTTGGTTGGCACTTTCAACTTGAACGGCCGTACAGAGGGCGTTGACAGCGATCTTACTCCATGGCTAGCCCCAGAAGAGCTCGGTGACGTGTTGCCTGAAATCGTCGTCGTGGGATTTCAAGAGATTGTTGAGTTGAGCCCACAGCAGATTATGAACAGCGACCCTTCCAGAAAGCAATTATGGGAGGCCGCAGTGCGACGATGCCTCAACAAGCGTTCGAAGGCACTCGGCGGCGAAAGATACGTTTTGCTGCGGAGCGGACAGCTTGTTGGTGCTGCGTTGTGCATCTTCGTCAAGGCTTCGGCCTTGGCTAACATTAAGAATGTCGAAGGGAGTGTCAAGAAAACAGGGTTGTCGGGCATGGCGGGCAACAAGGGCGCGGTTGCAATACGATTTGACTATGCGAATACCCATATCTGCTTTGTGACAGCCCATTTGGCTGCTGGATTTTCAAACTATGACGAAAGAAATAGGGACTACGCAACTATCCACCACGGACTCCGTTTCCAACGGAACCGCGGCATCGATGATCACGGTAGGACGGCTTTAGAACCTACCTTGTGATATACGAGCTGACCCGGACACAGATGCTGTTATATGGTTGGGAGATTTCAACTACCGAATTGGGCTCGGCTCTGAATCTGCCCGAAGCTTGATAAAAAAAAACGACCTGGAGACGCTTTACGAGAACGACCAGGTAAGGAGCAGAGGTTAATTTTCTGAACCGGCCACCATGCTGACTATGCTACGCAGTTGAATCTCCAGATGATTGCGGGACTTGCATTTCCGTTCTATTCTGAGGCTCGGATCAACTTCCTGCCAACGTACAAGTTTGACCTTGGGACGGACGAATACGATACATCGTAAGCCGAATGGACTGGCATCGTCTTGCTTGTAGCGCATAGATTGACTTCCAACCAGTGAAAAGGCACGCATCCCAGCGTGGACAGACCGCATTCTGCGCAAAGGTGCAAGTTTGCGTCAATTGGCATACAACTCGGCCCCACTCAAATTCTCGGACCACCGGCCGGTATATGCCGTTTTCCAGTGTAACGTGAGCATTGTTGACGAAGCCCTCCGGGATCGAATTAGCAAAGAGCTCTACCATCGAAGGAAAGCGGAAGTAGGAGATGCAACTATCAACTTGGACTCCGAGGATACCGAGGACGAGGACTTGATTGGCTACGAAGCCGTTGAGCCGGGACTGCCTCCTGCGAGCTCTGACCGCCAAAAGTGGTGGCTGGAGAACAAGCAGCAGGCGAGAGTTGACATTAAACAGCCCAAAGCTCCCGATGGACACGCTACGGTGCTGAATCCTAACAGACCCCCTAATCCCTTTGCGCCAACGGGAGAGCCAGACTGGGTCAACGTGCCAAGGTCAAGACTGTCATCTTTCTCCAGCGTCTCGACATCGCCGTACGAGCACGTCTATGCTCCAACCGACCTCTCGTCATCGGCTTCAAATAGGATTGCGAGAAAGCTGCCGCCACCATTTGATCCGTCGGCCTTGTCATCAAAAGTTGGCGGACTCAGCATCAAAGACGATAAGTCTCAAAGGGGAGAAACGCCACCGCCGCCGCCACCGCCGAGGAGACAGACAGGGGCCAATGCAGCAGTTCAACAACCCCCATTGATACCCTCGAATCGGTCGCAAAACCTGACACCCCCACGGCCGTCATCTGCGATCTCGCAGCTGTCGCAGCTATCCTCCCAATCGAAGTCCAAGCCCGCCCCGCCCGTTGCGAAGAAACCAGCACACCTGGCCACGTCTCCGAATCTGAGCAGCAGCGGAGCCGGTCTATACAAGGATGATCCGACAGAAAGACCACCGCTGCCGGTCCGGGCTTCGACGGGGTTTACCAACCTAAGCGCGGGATTGGAGAGAGGAATGAATAGAAAGCCAATTGGCACTCACGCCAAGCCTCCCAAGCGTGCAGATACACTGGACCCCGAGTCCGGCAGACAGAGCCCGATGGTCGGGGCAGTCGCCCTGCCCGGTATGCGGACTAGTGAGGCACGGCCCAAACCGAAGATCCCAGCTAGAAAGCCAGTAGATCTATTAGATTCCCTTGGCGATGAGGGACCGAGCGACATGGGGAGCTGGGAGACACTGGTTCCCACTACGCAAAGATGATGGATTAATCCTGTAGAGTTGAGGGTCAAAACAAGACACGGGCGGGCGAAAACTGTTGACGGCATCGATTGCCAGACGGGGCTTGGATGGACCGGCGGAGTTGCTGTTGCCATAGAATTGCTGAGGATGATTGAACGTAACGAACAAATGCAAAACCATTGTCATTCATCATGACCCAGTGCGACAATTGTGGCTCGCCGGGAATCGACTGGCGTCTCACGCCCATCGGTTCCCTGGTTCCGTCCTCGGACTGTATGAGGAAGCTCTCCGCTCCACGCCGGCCGGGGGAGTGGGATTAATCTCGAAGCGGTCGGGATGGGCGAGCCGATGAATAACGCCAATCGGCTTTCATGCCACAGCCACCCACATCACAACGTCGCTCCAAGAATTTCCTTCACCTCGTCATACACATACCTAGACCGACTTCACTGAGCTGGATGGATGGGGGATGGATGGACCCTGGGTTTCGACTTTCACAGGGAAGTCAGACTCTTACCTCTCGGCCGCGCCCGCGTGCTTCTGCCCCTCTGTCATCTCAGACCATTGCAGGCAGGGCCCACAACATGGTCCTCTTGACCAGCTAAGACATCACACCGCTTCCTCCCACCTGTAGTACCTTGAGGGTTGGCGCCGCTTCTTTTTTACTTCCTGTGCTTAGTACCTATGTAGGCCTTAACATCTGATAGCGGCACTATCTAAGTCACGCACCCCACCTCGAGCGCCACGGCGAACAAGGAGTGATGGTCATGGTGCTGGTAGTGTTCGAGCTTTGTTGGTTGGAAGACGACTCCACCAGTGTAATTGCACGTGCCGCGCCGCCCGCACCAGCCTTCCCTGTACCTACTGCGTACTGGTACTGTGGTTCCCTTCACTTTTGTCCGCAGCAGCCGCATGCGGAGGTTCCACTCAAATGCCCGGGGCTGTACAGGAAGACCACATAGCAAGTCCGGGCCGCCTGCGTTCCCTACCCTGGCCCTTGCCTACACCATTGCTCTAGTGCGGAAGACCGGGCAGTAGTAAGTAACATAGGCTGGGTCTGCCGATCGCGGGGCAAGCGAAGCCCGAAGCAGACAACGTCCTTTCAAGGAACGAGAGAAAGGAAGGGGCCCGAGACGTGTAGAAAGCAGAAGCGGAAGCCTTCTCCCCCCCCCCTCGTCTGCCCCGTACCTCCAAAGACTTGCCTTCTGCCCATCGTTGGCTGAGCGTCGCCTGAGCACGTCTGCTTCACTTCAGCACTCCGGCTTGTCTTATTCCCGTCCCATCTTGCCTGGCCTGACCTGTGCACCTCCGCCGACCCAGACGTTCAAAACGCCCCAAGAAGCGTGGTAGAAACATCCTGCAGGCCGAGCTACATAGTTGCTGCGTTGCGTTCTCGGATCACCTACGCGACCTGCCCCTCTGCGTCTTGCTCGCAATCCTCCCCAAAGTCAAGGGGTAACCCTCTTGGCCCCTTGAAGCGAGATTTCGTAGGGCCGCATAACACACGGACGGGCGTCATTGTTCGTCACATCAACACAAACAACGTGGGCCGACCCCTCAGCCACTTCTTTCTACCGGCTTCGTTGCTCGTGCTGTTTTGTTTCCACTTAAGACCTGCAGCAACCATCCGAGCATCGACCATATCACTTCGAACCCGGGCTTTCACCCTCTTCATCTCGAATGATAAAAACTGCCACCCATATACATCCGTAAAAGGGACGAGGACTGGGCTTCCCTTAGCTGACCAGTTATTTTCCTTCACCTTCTCTCCACCGTTATCTTTTAATCATCATCCTGTGGCCCTAGCCTTTCTTTTTGTTCCCCTCCGGGTTGGCTCGTTAGCCTTTTTTTGTTTTGTTTCGTACGCCTTGAGGCGTTCTCCCCAAGCCCTCACCCCCCCTCGGGTTCCCCAGAGACCGGATGGCAAGAAAGAGGCTTGACTCGTTCGTCAACCCTTATCCTTCTGCACTATCTGGTTTTTATGCTGCCCTAAACCGCTAAAGGTCCTGTTTACTCCGTCCGTCCTCTCCCTCACACACCAACCCGCCCTAAGTCAGTCATCTGCCCGCCTTCAACTCTCACACACCCATACGTCCATTCGGGGGGGCATCGGAATCCGGGGTTGGCGCAGACTAATCACCTTGGGCGAACACACGGCGGAAGGGCACATGAACCGTGTGTTTGAGTCGATCCGCCGAGCAGAAACAGACACAGAGACGCCCATGACACCACCCCAGTCAGGTCCCGTGTGTCACCTCACCTACACGACACGCTCCGAACTTTAATATCCTCTTATTTTTCTTCTTTCTGCTCCTACTTTTCTTTCCCTCGACTTACACTTTCTCGTCCTGTCGACAAAAATCACCAAAGCGGTCGGACCTTGGCGACAACCGTTCTCAGCGGCAAACACCTAATTCTGCTTCATCGTCTTGCGCAGAAGACGCGCAGGCCATCTCGAAGTCTCAGCACACTTGTTGCTTTCGGTCTTGGCTCAACCCACCATTGCCGTCATTCCATTATTGGCAACTTGACGTTCACAGCCAGGAACCACTGATCGCGGAGACCCCACTCTCAAAGTCTGAGCACCTGATCCCCATAAACACAGCAGCACGGCCAACTCTGATAATTCTCGGAGCGTAATAAAGAGGACGAAAGAAAAAAAGGGAAAAAAACGACGATAACAAACAGCCGCCGAGATGTCTCTTCAGAATCCATCTCTCAGCAAGCAACAGCGAATACAAGTCTGGCGCGAGGAGGTTGCAGCCTCGGCATCCCTGTGCACATGTCCACCCTCCTCGCCGGCCGCATCGGCCTCCTCAACAAACATCTCCCTGTCTGCGGCCTCATCGTCGGGCTCCTCGTCGGCGTCCTCACCGGGGACAGGTGACGCCTTCACATTTCCACGCAGCGACATGCTCCCCTCACAACAGACGCATTGCCCGACGTGCTCCCGCCTAGGAGCCCCGCCTGCAATGGGCTTGGACCCGTTCGGGGCTTACCTCGACCAGGCGGAGGCGCTGCCCGGTGGACATGTACCGGTTGGGATATTCCGTGCAAAACACGGCAACCACCCAATCTTCCGCGGCATGCGCAACCTTGTCCGCAAGCTCAGCGGGAGCAAAACCGGCGGGCCTATGCCGCCCCGCGGCGCTGAGGAAGCCGCCACTAAGATGTACCGACGCGTCACCCTTGCTGCCCCCCTCAATATCAAGATCCACGATGCCGCCGACGCGGAGCTGGACGCGGATGGGGACTGCGTCGTCGGCGAGACAAACTCGGATGGCCGGGGCCACGTGCCGAACTTGATCGCCGAGAAGCAGGCGCGGCTCAGAAGGGCCGAGAGGTTGCTCACCAGGAGCCACAGAGACCGCTAAGAGTTTCGTTGTATATAGGGATGGACGAGCGGGATGAGTACTACTAGCCCGGGTGCTGCTATAATGAGTCGCATCCTAAGAGGTCGTGTGGAATATGGGAAACGAAATAAATGGTCGGTGCTTGGCGTTTCTATTTATTTGTTTGTATCTGGGTTGATCTTGGTAGCAACGGCGCCGGTTCGCATACATGGTTGAACACACACACCCACACATACACAAATGTAGCTCGTGCAGGAAATACTAATTTGCCACTTATTCAACTGGCTGTATGTAACCTGCACTGATGATGTCGGATGCGGACGCCATATCAACATCAGTGCTGAGATTGCCGACTGCTCAAGACAGCAGTAACCCGCGGGTCCAACGTCGTGGGGAAACCTTTCAAAGTGCGCTTCACCAATCACTACTTGTTGAGATCCTCTTGTCCCATGCTGTCCCAAACCGGAATTAGCGACATGCTTAGTACCCTGCACAAATCGCACATGTCAAATACGCCGAATCGTTTGGCCTAGGGTTGTTGATGAACAGTTATTTTCTTTTTGGTCTTGTAAGACTGAATAGACATGGGGCATTGGGGGAAGGACTCTCTCTCTCTCTCTTTCTCTCTCTCCTCTCTCCACGAGAAGACGCGCGACAACTGAAGGACCACTATGAGGAAAACCGAAAAAGAGAACACGAGACAGCCGTAAACCATCCAGCACAGGGGTAAAAAGCAGGATTCGGTGAGAACAAAAGGAGACGAGATTCTGGGCATGGACGGGTATGAAGAAGGGGGAAGGTCGGTAGTTAGCTGCCAAGTAGAGTCTCTCCAACACCGCCCCCGGTCCAAGGAACAAGGCTGTTCCAGACCAGGATGGACATCCAAGAGACCAAAAGGGACCATGCCACGCATTATTCCTTTCTCCGCGTTCAAAACCCCCAAAACCCTCCCCTTTCGCCAAGAGACTCGCTTGTTGCAAGTCACAAATATCATCAGCCACTAATGTGGCGGCCAGATCCAGCCATCAGAAGGTCCGCATGTAGCGCATGCCGACGGCCGAGTAGATGAGCCATCTCAGTCCTATCGTGAGCTGAGATGGAGTGGTATCAGAGTAAGACAGAAATTTAGGAGGCAGCAGGCGTCTCCTCGGCGGCCTTAGGCTCCTCAGTCTTGGCCTCCTCCTTCTTCTCCTCAGAGGCCTCGGCGGTGCCAGCAGCGGCACCCTCAGCGTCGCCACTGTCGGACGAGGTCCAGAGGGTAAGGTTGTCGCGCAGGAGCTGCATGATGAGGGTGCTGTCGCGGTAAGACTCCTCGGAGAGAGAGTCGAGCTCGGCAATGGCATCATCGAAGGCCTGCTTGGCAAGGTGGCAAGCACGGTCGGGCGAGTTCAGGATCTCATAGTAGAAGACGGAGAAGTTAAGGGCCAGACCGAGACGGATGGGGTGAGTAGGGGTCAGCTCAGTCTGAGCGACGTCGGTGGCACTCTGTTAAAGAAAAGAGGGCGGCGTTAACTCCAATATTCTCGAGAATGATTGTGCCAAGATTTCATGTTTTTTCGTACCTTGTAGGCCTCGTGGGCAGCAGTAGCAGCACCCTTGCGCTTCTCGCCAGAAGCAAACTCGGCAAGGTAGCGGTGGTAGTCACCCTTCCTGGATAGTGGGACGTAGCGGTTAGTTCCGGGACCGGAATGAACAGAAACCACGACAGGTTGCTGCACCGGAGAACGTACATCTTGTGGTAGAAGACCTTGGACTCGCCGGTCTGGGCGTTAGGGATGAGGCTGTCGTCGAGGACGTCGAGGACATCCTGGCAGACCTGCTCGAGCTCGGTCTCGATCTTGGTGCGGTACTCGCGGATGGTGCCGACGTGCTTGTCGGAGCCCTTGCTCTCCTCCTTCTGCTCAATAGAAGAGATGATGCGCCACGAGGCACGGCGGGTACCGACAACGTTCTTGTAGGCAACGCTCAGGAGGTTGCGCTCGTCGACACTCAGCTCACCGCCCAGCTTGGCAACCTCCTTCATGTAGCCGACCATCTCATCGTAGCGCTCGGCCTGCTCACAAAGGCGAGCGAGGAAGGTCTTGCTGTAGGGAAAGAATCAGTCACGATGCTGCACGCGGCAACTGAGATTTTGGTGGATGGGAGGTGGTCCATCGACGAGGAGGCTCAACACAAACCTTTCACGCTAGAAGAGGGGCACAAGTCAGCATGCTTTCTTTCCGCAGGTCATAGCAGCGATGAGTGATTTGAGAAGGATAGGAGAACGGGCTATCGACCTCAACCACAGCCAAGAGAAAGCGACGAGGAAAATCGGAGAGGCGCACGATACAGGTGGCGGTTCAGCGGTCGCATCATGGACATGCTCGTTGCGGTGGCACAGGCATTGCAGAGAGACGAGCGAGGGGCGACGGAGGGGTTTTTGGAGTGAGGTGGTAGTGTTGGGCAGCGTGGGGAAAATGGTACTTACATCGCCAGACATGTTGTACTTTGGGATTGAGGTGATGCGACTAGGTTGAGGTGGAAAAGAGAAGTTTGACAGAAGGTAGTGATAGATATGGTGGCAGGGCGTGCAACGGGGGTCGGTGAGAAGTTGACGCGGGTTTGTTTTGTTGTTGTTGAAGAGTGGAAAAAGATGTGTGTGGTGGGAGAAGGAGGGAAGGCAGAGGGAGTGTTTACGTGTGACGAATTATTTTGGGAGGGGGGATCTCAAAGGGAAGTTGCGAGGCCAGTGAAGATTTAATCGGGCTGGTCCAAGCCCGCCGGCCACTGCCACTGTTCCTCAAGTCGCTCTTTCCCTCTCCGTCTTCTGGGCTGCTGGTTTCTCTACCCGTACCCGTACCCGTACCTTGGGTCGGGGTCGTTGTTTCGCTACTTTCTGCCTTAGCAGCAAGCAATTGAGCGTGTGGACAGCCCCCCCATGGCACCTTACCCTGCTACCGCGCCGTACCGTAACATACCTGCCCTGGTTGGGGCCTGTGCCTGCTGCTCTGGCTGCTGGCACCTGCCGCCTCAACCCCACTACGTTTCCTTTCCTTCCCCCCCCCTCCCCACTTCCATCCCCCCTCCTGGCTTGCCTGTGAGGGTCCTGGATTGGACTGCTCAAGTGAATTGGACGGGAATGAGGTGGTCAGGCTTTCGGGGGCTCGGGGACTATGGTCCAGGGCATGGGAAGGTTCCAATTTGGCGGGAGGGGAAGAAGAATGGGGCGCCGGGCTGGGCTAGGCTCTGCTGTATCTAGGCCCAAGGTTGCTACGCAGTAGAATTGTACCCTGAAAAGTTGAAGCTAGTAAACAATAGGCAGTGGACGAGTGGCAGGGACATGCGGCCAGGGTTCTGTTTGCTCCTTTCACAGCTTTTCTCTTGACTTTGCTGTATATTTGCCGATAGCACGGGACATATGAGGCGAGAACTCCTTTTTGGATTCCCATGCTTGGAAAGGGGAGATCAATAGCGTAAGAGAGAGGAAGGCTGGAGTGACCAGGGCTCGATAGGGGGGGTGGAGGGGAGGGGGGATAGCCAGGGCCAAATGGCATTATTAGCATGTGGTGAGGTCCCTTTGTGTGGATTGTTCCTCTGAGATTACCTTAGCCTGCCGGGCAGCAGAGGCAAGATTCCGTATCGAGGGAAGTTGGGACACGATGTATTAGCCTAGTCCTCAAGTGACAGGCGACTAGCAGGTGGAAACCGACGATGTACAGAAGAGGTACCTACCTCGAGGGCAAGCAGTTGTAGGTAGCGCTCGGCAGCAATTGCTTCTCTTATTAACCAAAGTCAAATTCAACGAGCCCGTTCTTGCCGGCCCAGCAGAGTTCCTCCCATCGACCAATTACCCCTAAGATGGATGGACCAGTTCCCCATCCGAGTAATTGTCACGAGACCAAGGCTTGAGAGATTATAACAGTCGCCTCTCCAGTCCAGGAGATTAGAGCAGCAAGGAAATGGGCTGGCCAATTTGAGTCCGTGGGGAGGTCGTTCAGACAGGCCACCCAGATACCTCAGGTGAAGGTCATTTGCCTGGGCATGTTGAAAGTGTGTGCGGGTGTGTGCGGGTGTTGGAGGACGGCCAGCTCAGCACACAACACACAGTACAGCAATACAGCGAGGCGACATTAAACATCAGGATGGCAAATACTGGCTGGCTGGACGTCTTGATGCTAGATCCACCCTCTCTATGCGTTTCCCCGCTCCTGCTTTGTGACACGCCCGCCATGTACGTATCTCCTTCCCTGGCCAAACCAGTTCTTTTTTTTCTGTCTCGTGATTCCGCTTCTCATGTTTCTGTCCTGTTCCAAGCACATCTACGCGTGATAAAATCCGCTGGCCCCTGGCTCATCGCACACCCTGCAGTCGACCCATCAGCGAAATCCCCGCCCCCATCATGTAACACCCTCTTCCTTCGCCTCCTATATTCTGCTTAACACAACGACGGTGTAGCATTTGACGATACAAGTCGACATTGCACAGGCGCCCCAGTGCATTGGGCAGACAGCCTGTATAATGATCAATCCAAGAAATGGAAGCAATACGCCCAAAACATCCGCTTAGATTGGATGACGGGACCGCACTGATTTCTGGAATTCTCACTTGTAGTGGCTTATCTCGCACCAAACCTCAAGGATGGGCATGTATTCTGCCCTCTACCCTTCGTTACTTAAATGCCATCCCATCTTCTCTCGGACCATTGCACGCGGCCGTCTCAAATCGCATACAAATGCGTTTGGGGCTCACGCAAGGCCATCTCTCTGTGCCTCGATACTGTCGTCAATCTGACGGCTACATCGAACATCACAACTCTATTGGTGACGATGGGAAATTCCTTGTTGGCCAAGTCGTCGAAGAGACGAATGCAATGTGTAAGTACCTCAGTACATCCGTACCTATTGTGAGCGTCCAACCCCCCCGGGCGACAACCCACCAGAAGGCCTTGGGAAGGGGAATGGGCAAGACCGACGGAGATCCTACGACAGGCAGGACACTGTTCGTCCACATCGGTTATTACTGTTCGGCATGGTTTGGTCTGCCCCAATCATCCATGACCATGCATGCCCTTCTTGCTTGTCCCGCTGAAGCCGGTGCCTCACTGCCGGGGACCAGCAGCCACTCGGCCGACCAAGCCACGAGGCCAGCCGACATGTTGTCCAACCACGACGGCTGTCCCTTGACTGGTCACCTTGCTTTGCAGTGGCCCCCATTGCATCTCGCGTTACCGCTCACATGCATGCTTGTCAACAAGGCAATGGTGTCGTGTCATGCACGAAACTACTTTGCCCACCCGCCGGTGCACATTCTGCGAAATATCCGATCGTTCATCAATCTGCGGTTGCCTCTGCCTTAAACCCCCAGAGAAACCAGTTTCAACACAGGGGGTGTGATAGGTCATCGTTTGACCAGCGGGCCATCCGGCATCCCCGATTTGCTCTGCTTGTGAAATTATCGCAAGACACCTGCGAGTGAAACGTCAAAGGCTTAAGATGCCACCGCGATGGGCAACTAAACTTGCTCAACCTGACCGGAAGCATGTAACAACATCTGAGTTGTTTCCCTGGCTCTGACCGGCCAACACCAGGCGCACAACTTCTGGTACCCAATCTCTTGGCTCCCTACTTCATCCTAAATAGGGCCATTCCTACCCTCCCTTACGATGCCATCGCAGCCATAGTGACTCACGGCCAGCACAGCCCATGGAGGAGGGGGGTTCCCCCTCCATGCAGTCGGGTTCGACAAGCGACACGCATGCGACAGGCCCACGGCTGCCGCCTTATCGCGTGGCATCTTCTGAGCGCGTGCAGTTCGAAATAACTTCCGCGATCCCAAGCGCACGCTTCGATGCGAACAAACCTGCTTTTCGGCACTGATGGCACGCCATTCCCCCTTCGATCTTGTTCCCCATTTGCCCCTCGTCTCCCACCCCTGTTTCTCGTCCCCAAGCGGTAGAAAACCTTTGGGAGATCTAGCAGGCTACGGGCGACGGTATTACCACGCGGATGACAGGCCAACCCAGTCCCCTCAGTTGAGCCCACTCGCTGGTCAGTATAAACAGAGGGAGCGGCCTGATAGCCGCGAGGGAAAACATCCCGACTTGGGACTGCTGCGGGCAGAATTCACCCCAGACTGTTCCCGGCGCCCGCATATTGCTTGCCAGCACGCCTACACCTTGCATGGTCGCAACCTCCTAGGGTTCTTCGAGGGGCTCAGCAGGGTGGCTTCCTTCTGGAAGTCGTGTTTTGCCGCTCTGGCCCCCACATGCCTTTGTACACTGCAGTGGACAGGCAGTCCAGCTGATCGCAGAACCGGGGGGATTTGGGCTGGGACTTTTGACGGAAAATCACTGGTGGGGGAGAGCTGAATCTTCCGCGTCCCCGACAGATGAGGCAAGTGGAAAAGCTGCACAACGACCCCCGTTTGCGCAGAGTCTCGACTCAGCAGCGTTGTCTGTGAGCGATTGGAAACCAGTCCCATGTTGAACTCTGCGTGGCAAAGACAAAATGCCGCTAGCAGTTCTCAACGGTCAAGGTCGACGAACGAATCCACAGGTTCGGATGCTTGTTATCACTAAAGACTTAACGGGCTTAGGCACCCGTTTACGTTGGGGGAAACTGCTCCACGACTCAATCCCGACCAGGTTGATCCAATACGACAGTGACTGGGCTTGAGTAATTTTCATTAATTCGGTACAGTCTTAATATCGCAGTTATTGGCAAGTGAAAACGCCCGCCTTCCCGTCCAAACGCCGCACATTCTCTGCCTTTCGGGGAGCCTGCCTCGCGGTCATGAGATACAACCATGGGTACTGTAACACTGACTTCCATCATATGCCGGCTCCAGAAGGCCATCAATGTCAAACCCTACTCCTTAAAGGAACCCGACAGCGTTCAGAGCTCGTCTGGTATAGCATTTTCGTGTCCGCCGTATTTGTCTCTCCCCCAGTTCGCCGGGTCGCCACCAGGCACACAAAGCCCGAGTCTCCAAAAGTAATCCCTGTGGGCGAAGAGCAGTTGCCAAAGCTTGAGCCGGGCCGGGAACCCCGGCAGCCTCTTCATCCATTTGGTCTCGTCGGCCACTTGTACAGACTTTGCAACCTCTGCCAACTTTTGCACTTTGGATTCGAAGAAGCCGCCGTCCCCCTTTGTGATGCAGCGCGCGTCGCTGTCGCCACGGCAGACGATCACGTCTTCAAGAGAAGGAGACAGATCCACCTTGCTAATATAGTATTCGCCAGCATGTGGCTTGTAACCCCACTCTGTGAGTGGGAGCAGCGGCACCGGGTCGTCGGCGTGTGTCACGCGGCGGTAGGACCGCTTGGACAGATTCTCTTCTTTCTCGTTGTCCAGTCCAAAGACTTCGTCAACGTAGTCGCAGAGGCCCTGGTTCCCAACCTTGGGTTCGCCAAAAGTCGTAACGACAATGTTGTCCCAGCCAAACGACACCTTGAACTCGAGGGACGCAAGCATCGCAACGGCGCCTCCGAGACTGTGGCCGACCAGGTGGATGGGATAGTCGGGGTATTGATCTCTCAGCTTCTTTACCTCAGGGACCACCTGGTTCCGTGCCTGGCGCCATGACGCCAGGAAGCCCATATGGACTGTGCATTCTTTGCACTTGTGCTTGGGCTGCTTGGGTGGCTGGCCGCCGTCGTCGGGAGAGGGATAAGGCACGTATTCCTGCGGTATCGTGCTTAGATCGATGATGGTGTTGGAGATGCTGTAGGTGCCGCGGAACGCGACAATAATGGCCTTCTCCCCGACTTCGCCGTTGAACCTGTCCTCATCTCCCGGTCTGCGCACGCCGTGGTCCACGGCAATGTAGCCACAGCTGTCGCTTAAAAGGACCCCCGTGTTCCATGTCGAAACCAGCGTGAACGAGGGGAACTCCTTACAGCGGGATACGCATGAGAAGGGCTGCGATATGCCTGAGGTGCCGACGCAGTAGGTTATATCGACGATGCGCGACGTGCGCTCGAGGGATCGGAAGAGTTCGACGGAAACGATCGGCGGAGGCGCGTCTGCCTTACTGTCGTTGGTCAGCGACAGCGGCTGCTGCGCGTTGCCGGGCGGTATCGCTGAGGCTCGGCCAACCAGTGACGCGAGCTGGAGGAGGTTGAGGAGAGGTTGCATGGGCGAGAACATTTTGTCACTAGGGCTTCGTGATGGTGATGGTCTTCTAGTAGGGTGTTCCGCGAGGTGCAGCCTATGATCGATTGCCCAAGCTGAAAGACATGGCGCAAGGCGGAGTTATTATCTTCTCTCAATGTAACCAGCGGAAGCGAGGGTAGGGAGAAACGTAAGAGAATAGTCCTGGTGGTGAATGGTTGCTAAAAACGAAGAGTTTGTAAGATTGGGCTAGTTTGCGAATCCAATGACGATGATCACAGTTGATGGCATCGAATGTCGATTACAGCCAGACTCTCCAGGAGCGCATGATTAACGATTAAATCTAAAATAGGGTTCCTTCAAATGAACTCGGTCAGAGATGTGTGCGTATGCTCAAAAAGTAGCAGAAATAGGACGGGATACCGACGTCTCAGACTGATCTCGTGAGGTCAGTATGATGAGGTCATATGGCAATGCAAGACCTGCTCTGCAATGCACCTACAAAAAAAGGATGCGGAGAGGCGCGGCCAAGCGACGATTGCCGACAAATGGTTGGGTTTGAATGGTGGTGCTCTGCCCCTGGAGGGAGGCCAAGTGGCTGCTGGGGAAAGACCGAATTTGGATTAGACTGTCATTGCCCCGCTAAACGATGTCAGTTACCCGGCGGCCCCTTCCCCCTTTTTACTTTTGATTTCCTGGCACTGCGCGCGGAGGAATATTGATTATAGTCCCATGAGGGGAACAGGCGCGGTCGATTGATTATTTTGTTTTGTGTCCTATTTGTTCATGTGACTATTTTCCCGTCATATGTTCCATGGACGCCTAAGTTGTAGTATGTACAGCCCAATACATTGTTGGGGAAGCATGATCTACCTATGTCTAGACTTTGTCTGTGACCTCATCGGGTCAGTTGTTCTCTGTTTCATCAAACATAACGTAGTACTTGGTACCCTTCTCTTTTTTCTGCTCTTTTTTCTGCTCAGTTGGTCCCAAGATTGCCCTACTCATCGCCGCCGCCTGGAACAGGCTGGATGCTGAAGAACCTGGATCGGATGTTATCCGAGTTGGACTTGCACGCAACGGCCCTCCTGCTCTTGCTGCGCCTGTGACGAGCGGTAGCCGTTCCGTTCCCGGCAGCCCCGTCGCATACCACCGGAACGAGGGCCGTTCCTGACACCTCGTAGTCGGCGGCACTGTGTTCCGTCTGTCAGTCGCGGAGCCGCGGCAAATGTGGCGTAGAATCAATGGTTTAACTTACCCGTCTTCGCCGGGGCAGACCTTCTCAATCACAGTAGTGGTCCCGTTCCGCCAGATGAACTGCACGCGCGCATCGTCGCAGGCGTACCGTGCCGTACGGCCATCGCCGGCCACAGGCATTGATGAGGCATTGAGTTGGCACGACGTGCTGACGATGGTACTGTCGTCGTTGAAGTTGAAGGCCAGGGACTCGATTGTCTTGCCGCCGTCCGGTGATTCGGCGGCAAAGTTCTGGATCTCGAAGTCGTCGGGGAGAGTACAGTCGGAGGATTGTACCTTGGACATGAGAGACTCGGGGACAGCGGCCATGTAAGAGACCGCAGCCTGGACGACTGGGGCCGCAATGACAAAGAGAGAGATCTTCATGTTGGGTATGATGGTGGGCGATATTATTAGGTATGTGAATACGGTTTCAAGCGCACAGTTCTAGGTTCAGAGAGGGTGTGAAGAGGGTTGTAGAAACGGACGGGAACTGGAAAGACAGGATGACCCAAAGATGAGGTCTTCGCTGATCGCTGAGCTGGCCGCTTCCTTCCAAGCTTGACCTTTAATATACCAGTTACGCACGGTACCCAACCCAGCAGCAAGGGCAGCTCCAAATTTCCATCGCCGTTCCTTCAGGACCAGAGGTCTGCAGATCCTGATGCAATCAACCGGACCGGCCGCGTCCATGGGATGGCTGAGGAGGACCGCCTAGCTCCATTCAAGGGGCAGGAATGCGACAACAAGCATACCAGTCCATAATCAAGACGGACCTGTCGTTACATGGAGAAGAATTTAGAGGTTAATGCTCGCATTATCGGGGCTCAGCGTTGCTTCGCCTGCGGTCTTTCAGGGGAACAGTCAGTTGTGATTGGACAGTCTATGTTTCATGTTTGCAAGTATGGCAGCCTACGCTGAGCCGCTGGTTGTTGATCCCATCTGTTACAAGCCCCTCTCAAGCACACCCTTGGTTGAGCAGATCTCGCTCCGCTATTCATAGTTTTTAGATGTTGTTTGGACGACAGTCAGGGAAGATAAGCAAAAGGAGTCTGGTCAAGGATGAAGATTCCGTTGTTTTTTGGGTACATAGGCTGGGTTGTGAGGGAGCCAGCCTACGTAAGAGCGACGAAGAAAGCGGTAACCCAAATCAGTGGGGGGAAAATCCCGGGCTTGATGGACAGAAGGGAACATCAACGCCCGGCTCTGAGGCAACCTGAGCCAAAGCCGCCTGGTCGACCTGGTCGCGCCGGTCTACGGAAGAAGCAATAGTGCTAGACCTACTTGACATAGTCCAGACTTTGTTCTCCAACCGCAATTGTGCTCGGGCACAGATACGAGGTGCATGCAATGCGTTAATCCTGAGTACCAGAACACAGCCTACTGTAGCTTCCTAGTCTAAATGCATTCACGGCCTGCCAGGGGATAAATTTGGAAAGTCGGTGAGATGTAACTGAAGCAGGCCGATTTCAGCCTGCGAGTGCTCAACAGCTTCCCAAGTGGGGCGGACTGCATGCTGCTTGGCCAGGTCCTGTTGAAGAAACGAGCCAATCATACTGCATCGGAGATCAGAAAGCCACCAGCCCCTCCAAGTCAACTCCCGCTAAACCACCACTGTTCCGGTATCTCAGTGGGTTGTCTCTGTCGCTAACGGTTAAAGGCCACTAAGCCAGTCAAAATCTTGCTAACCCCAAGCACGTGACCGCACAAACCTGCCCAGCGAAAATTGCCTCGAACAGTACCGAACTTTTTTTTTTTCCACGATCGAGCCTATTCCCTTCTCTTCGACCATCACGACATTACTAACCCGACCACCCACCGACCATCAGCAGCCCAATATCGAGCAAGATGGCAAAGGAAGCGCCCGTCCGCTCCGGTCTCTCCGTTGGTCTTAACCACGGCCACGTACGTCGAACCACCACTGCCACTTTCACGACCCCGACCTGAGAGGAAGCCCTCGCGAACCATTTGCGAAACGAAGTTTTCGAATCGAAAGAAACGAGAATGGGAAACAGACATGACGCATACAATGGAAACAAGGGCTTCCCAAAGGGAAAGGGAAAACACTTCATCCCGCTTCGTCTCACCTCGTGGAGGATCTCTGCATACACACATAACCCTCTCCACGAGGGGAGCGAGCAAACCTTTGCCGCTTTCTATTGCAGAAGATGGACGCTGACCGGTTGATGTTGCTTCGGTAATATAGAAGACCACCCCCCGCGTCGTCAAGCCCCGCGTCTCCCGCACCAAGGGTCACCTGAGCAAGCGCACCTCTTTCGTCCGTGACGTCGTCAAGGAAGTTGCTGGGTAAGTGACCATTCACACTCATGGGTTATGTTGAGTGCTCCGTGTATCACTATTTCCACACTGGGAGAAGGCCTCGGTCTTGTCCTGCGATACCGGACATCACGGCTCGAACACCTGTCAGACCTTGGCTTGCGTAGAATGCTAACCACCATCCTCCACCACAGCCTTGCTCCCTACGAGCGCCGTGTTATTGAGTTGCTCCGCAACTCCAAGGACAAGCGTGCCCGCAAGCTCGCCAAGAAGAGGCTCGGCACCTTCGGCCGCGCCAAGAGAAAGGTCGAGGAGATGACCCGCGTCATCGCCGAGTCCCGCCGTGTCGGTCACTAAACAGATCGGTTTCAACGTACGGGTGTACTGGCAAATATTGGGTTGGGCATAAGGGTTCAAAGGCGTGGTCACAAAAGTTGTCTTTTTATGGACTCCCCTTACGGTTTCTGATATGCTGCATCGCGGAATAGTTGCAGCTCACGACAACAAATACCAAAATTTTAAGCACACCCATTGTTGCCTCGTCTTAAAAATGATTATTTACCCCTTGATCATGCTTGTGATTCTTACGTGCGAAATGGTGAAAAAATAAAGAATCAAACTCCAAACTCATGCCAGATGTGCCAAGCCATGAACCTGCTCGCCAAGTTCTATGTGGAAGTGGACAAGAGCCATAAATTTTACGAGACGCGAATCTGTCTACTTCTTTCCGGGCAATTTGAGCCACTTGGGAAGCTTCTTTGCAACGCTACTATCGCCACTCCCCTCTCTCTTCTCCGGTTTTGACGATGAGGCTACTGTTTGCTGTTCTTCCTTGTCGTCGCTCATGGGAATATCAGGGACTGTAATGTCCATCGCCTTCTGAGCAACGCTACCCTTCAAGAAGGGCTTCTTGCGGACATCTGCCGGCACACTGTCGTTCCAGACCAAGCTCAAAAGTACACTACGCGTGAGCTTGTAGTCGTGAATCAAGCGGTTTCCCGGGCTATCCTCGTCTTTGATGATGACCTTGCTGCCAGGTATGACCAGCCTGAAGGCATGGGTGCTGTCGGCCATCACAGACCTGACGGCCCGGTAAAGGGTGGCTCCGGTCGCTTCGTGTCCAAAGGTCCATTGCGCAGAGGTGTTGTCGGGGAACCGCACTTTCATCGGCACCTTATCTACGGCCGCGAGACGAGCTTCCTCTGCTTGCCTGAGCGCTTCGAGTTCCTTATCGGACAACAGCCGCTTGTTCTGCGCGCTTTGCTGAAGCCGGGCCTGGTGTAGTTGTGCGTGGGCAATCGTAGGCGCATAGTCGTCCTCTGGCACATCTGCAAGAGCTGCCGCAGGCGTCATTCCGCTCGGAGCACGGAAGACACTGACCGGTTGCAAAGGGTCTGCCGTATCTGGCTGATCGATGTCCATGGTTTCCGCTGTTGGTTCAGTCAGACTTGACGGTTCTTGCTCCGGTAAATCGCTGTTTGGTTGGTTCTCCAATGTGTCTGCCCCTGGAGAAGGTTTGCTCTCCTCTTCCGGGGCTGCAGCCTGAGGTGTCTTCTCGGCAATTACAGACTTCTCCGATTCCTCCACAGTAGGCGACGTCTGGTCCGTCTTCTTGGTCTCCGCCTCGACTTCGTTGAAAAACTGACTGATCTGGCCCATGGCCTCGAACAAAGTCTGGTCCGTCTTCCTGAACGACAGCCGGATCAAGACGCTGCCGGAGTTATATCCAAGTTGCGAAAGGGTTCTCTGGAAGTCGTCAAACGTAGCTAGTTCGCGACCCATGATGTTGAGGACTGGCGTCTCGTAGTACATCTGGCCGCTCCCGCTCGTGCCTCCGTCTGTTGTTTGTGCAACCCCTCTTGCTGTAATGGTGAGGTTCTTCCCTTGACTGACAACGCCGCTCTCAAACTGGCGCAAGACCTTCCATATTGTGAAATCGCTAGGGAGTTTCTCGATCAACCGGCCGTTTGGTGCTGCATTTGCTTCGGGAGCGGGTAGCTGGAGTGCAACGGACACGACAGAAGGTGTGTTGGATTTCTGTACGAGTTCGAGTTTGGCACCCGGAGTAAGGCCGCTCACTCTCCAGACGACAGACAGATCGACTTGCCTCTGCTTGTGTCCGTCGGGCTGTTAGGTCTGTGGCCAATGGTGGCGGGTGGAATGCAATCGTTCCAACTTACTTTAACATGTACTTATCGCTTGGCAAGTTAAGCTTCTTGCAGGCCTCTTGCAAAACATCTGTTAAGTAGGTGCCCGGGCTGACTTTGACGGTGGCCCTCCGTAAGTCCGTGCCGATGACGACCACGTGCGACATCTTGGTTGCAGAGATGTCGTAGGCCACGGTATACGATGGCACTTGTCAGGCTACTGGTCTAGCTGTTCGCGGTTGACTTGTTGGTCGTTGTTTGGTGTGTGGTTTGGAATCGTGTTCGAATCGTGTTGTTGGCGGGGTTGAATGTTCGGCGGGGGCTGTTGCGCCAAGCTTGTGATGTATTAATATAGTGGAAGTTGGCGGAAGGACGAGGAAACTCGACAGCAACAACTCTCGAAGGCTGTTCGGATGCTGAGTAACTAGGTACTGGATTCAAAGAAAGCCGAGTTAGGCCACTGCTCCTTTTGTATCCCAGCGAAGGTCTGCGCAAGATGATGTGACTGATTCTTCCATTTGTGAGTAAAAGTTCAGGTCAAGCGCAGGTACGTAAGGCAGGCAAGGTACTCCGTCAGCGAAGGCAACCGGGGGACGTGCATCATCGCTCAGCACTCTCGTAGCAAGCTCGGTCCAATCAGCGAGCTCCAACCTGCTGTACGTGGATTTTCCGACCGCTTCGGCCGCGCCATGCGTGTTTGCCTTGCCCTGCAACAGCCAGAACCCAGCAAGAGAAGGCGGCAGCAGGTGCTACGCTACCTCAGCATTCCGATCCGGTCAACATCAATTGCAGCTACGCCCATCACGACCCGCCATCAACCACTTCGACGCAACACACGAGGCTAGTCCACGGCCAACCCCACGATCCTCCCACATCGTAAATCTGGACGATAAATCTCCTTCGAACGTCACCCGAAGCATTACTCAACTAACTAGCGGTCCCTCGCTCCAGGAGCTAAGATGGTACGCCCGCCATCCCCCCTCCTCAGCCTCGAGGTGCAAACCCCCAGCTAACCAGGCCTCCAGAGCTCTCCGTTCTCTATCAGTTCGTCTCCCTCTGCCCCTCCCGAGCCCCGAATGTATTCAGGGCCACAATCCTAACCAGAGCCTCTCTCTAGATGGCGGCGCCTGCGTCGCAATGGTCGGCAAGGACTGCGTCGCAATAGCCTGCGATCTCCGCCTTGGTCTTCAGGCCCTGACCGTTTCCAATAACTTTCCGAAGATCTTCCAGTACGGCGACGTCTTCCTGGGCCTCACAGGCCTCGCCACCGACGTCACGACCGTCGGCGACCTGTTCCGCTACAAGGTCAACATGTACCGCCTGCGCGAGGAGCGCAACATCGCTCCGACCACCTTCGCCAACCTCGTCAGCAGCTCCCTCTACGAGCGCCGCTTCGGCCCTTACTTCGTGTCTCCTGTCGTTGCTGGCCTTGACCCCAAGACGGGTAAGCCCTTCATTTGTGGCTTCGACTCCATCGGCTGCATCGATTTCGCCAAGGATTTCATCGTCTCCGGCACGGCGTCCGAACAACTCTTTGGCATGTGCGAGAGCTTATGGGAACCCGATCTGGTACGTGACAATGGATGACATGGCAATATTAACCGGCAAGCTAATACAGGTTTCCATGCAGGGCCCCGAGGAGCTGTTCGAAACCATCTCTCAATCACTCCTAAACGCTGTTGACCGAGACGCCCTATCCGGCTGGGGTGCACACGTGTACATTATCGAGAAGGACAAGGTCACCAAGAGACTGCTCAAGGGCAGACAAGACTAATTTTGACGACGAACGGTTTAGTGTGGACGGAGGGGGAGCTAGGTAGAACCGCCGCAAATAGACGGTTTCCAGCTTGTACCAATAGATGGAGATAATCCACTATGAGAGGGCTCTCGAAGCCTGCATGAACTAGACAAATGACCTTTGATTTTACATCCTTTTGTTGATCCTTTTTATGCCTTGATATCGGCTGCAACGTTCTATGAACAACGACACTGTACATGGATTGCGAGTGCTTCCATGGCACTAGTGATCTATGATCTAGCTTGGGCTGACCCTATTGTCCATCTAATTCTCCTTCTTTAGCTTGGAGGACTCGATTGTCTTCTTCTGACTGAAGAATGATCTCTCAACGGCCTTGAGAACCTCGTCGATGAGGCTGTAATACAGTTAGCACTGATTCGGAGCGCATGGATGGGTATCAACTTACACAACAGGGGCGCTGATGTACAAAACCGCCTTCCACTCGTTCCAGTTCAAGGGCAGAATGGAAAACAGGTTCTGAAGGAAGGGAGTGTAGAGGAGGGCGAAGTGAAGAGCCATTGAAAGGGTGATGGCGTAGACAAGCTTCATGTTGGCCCAGAGAGGTAGGGTCAGAAGAGACTCGCTGGAGGACAACGCGTTCATGGCGTTAAACATCTCAATGACGACCAGGATCGAGAGCGAAACTGTCGAGGCAGATTTGGCGGAGTTGTTGGAAAACATCTCACAGCCAATTTCGGGGAAGTCGGTGGAGCAACGGTGGAAGCGGGAAAGGTGGGAGAAGGTGATCTGAGGGCCCTCAGCGTTGTACATGAACCACCAAGCGTAGCCGGCGACAGTAGCGACACCAACATAGGTACCGATGATGAGATAACGGAGGAAGAGCCAGCCACCGATGAGAGGCTCGTCGCGCTTTCTGGGCTGACGCTTCATGATCTCGTGGTCAGGGGGATTGAACGACAAGGCGGTAGCGGGAAGACCATCAGTGACAAGGTTGACCCAAAGAAGCTGGACAGGGATCAATGCCTCGGGCATGCCAAGGGCGGCAGTGAGGAAAATGGAGACAACCTCGCCAATGTTGGAAGAGATGAGGTAACGAATGAACTGCTGGGTGTTGTTGTAGATGGAACGTCCCTCCTCAATCGCAACCTCGATCGTAGCGAAGTTGTCGTCAGCAAGCACCATGTCGGCGGCAAGCTTGGAGACATCGGTACCGGAACCCATGGCAACACCAATATCGGCCTTCTTGAGAGCAGGTGCATCGTTGACACCGTCGCCAGTCATCGCCACAACCTCTCCTTGCTGCTGGAGTAGATCGACAAGCTTGGACTTGTGGCTAGGCTCAACACGGGAGAAAAGGGACGCAGTCTTGGCGGCCTCGATGGCCTCGCTTTCGCTAAGGTTCTCGAACTCTCTGCCAGTATAGCTCTTGCCCTTGAGGTCCTCGTATTCGTCAAAGACGCCAATCTGTCTGCAGATGCTCTCGGCAGTGTTGCGGTTGTCTCCAGTGATGACGATAACGCGGATTCCGGCGTCCTTGCACTTGCGGATAGAGGCCTTGACCTCTGGGCGAGGGGGATCAAGCATGCCGACCAGTCCAAGAAAAGTCATGTTCTGCTCAATCTGAGTGTACTGGGCAGTGGTCTTGGCTGACTTCAACAGAGGGTTTTCACCCATGTTATCGATGCTAGCAAGGGCAATGACACGAAGTCCGCGGTTGCCGTAGTCCACAATTTCCTTCGTAATCAACTCTGAGAGCTTGCTGTTCAGTGGCTGGCGCTTACCATCAGCACCAACAAGAGCGTGCGAGCATCGTTCAATGACAGACTCGGGAGCACCCTTCACAAGGAGTTTTTTCTCTTGACCGTTCTGGACAACAACAGACATGCTCTTGCGATCTCTGGAGAATTCGAATGTAGACAGGCGGGGGAGTCGGCTCTCATACTGAGCGCTGGCGTAGTGTACACAGTCCTCAGGGTTGCTGCCAGAAGGCGCACATGGTCCAAGTTTCTCGACCAAAACTCTCAGAGCGCCCTCAGTCGGCTCGCCAACGTTAGAGTAGGTGGCGCTCTGGGCATCATATGCGATCTTGGAGTCGTTGCAAACAGCAGCGACCTCAGTCATCTGGCGAACAGTAGAGGAGGAGCGGGTCAGATCGGTAACGGTCTCCCCTCTGAGAGAAATGGACCCCTTGGGAGCAAAAGTAGTGCCCTCAACATCAAGCTCGACGAGGCCGGAGCCGTTGTCACTAAGGTAGACAAGCTTGCTGACGCTCATCTGGTTGGTAGTAAGGGTACCAGTCTTGTCCGAGCAGATCACGCTGCAGCTTCCCAAAGTTTCGACAGACGGCAAGCTTCGGACAACAGCGTTCTTTGCAGCCATCTTGCGCGTACCAAGCGCCAAGCAGGTGGTGATAACAACGGCGAGGCCTTCAGGGATAGCGGCAACACCAAGAGAGACGGCAATCTTCAGGTAGTAGATGGCACCCTTGGCGAAGGACCCATGGCTGGGATCACTGAAGTGGGGGATATTGATAAGCCAGACCAGAATGCAAATAACCGTGATGACCTTGGCGAGGCTGTCACCGAAGTCATTGAGCTTCTGCTTGAGAGGAGTCGGCTCGGAGATCTGGGCAGTGATGCTTTCGTGAATGTCTCCAATAGCAGTCTGAGAACCGGTCAAGACGACGACAGCCTTAGCACGACCAGTGACAACAGTGGTTCCGGAGAACAGCATGTTGATCTGGTCCTGTAAGACGGCCTTGTCATCTTTGACGACATGGTCGCAGTCCTTGCCAACACTTTCACTCTCTCCAGTCAGAATAGCCTGATCGACGTTGAAGCTGTTGCTCTCGATGGCAACCAGTCTGCAATCGGCAGGAATGCGATCGCCGATATGGACAGATACGATGTCACCAGGCACGAGATCCTCAGCCTTGACACGGGAAACTTGGCCGTTGCGGATGACGTTGGCCTCGTTGGCGGAGTACTCCTGCAGGGCGGCAATGGCTTTCTCGGCGCTGCTCTCTTGCGAAACACCGACAACGGCGTTGAGGATCAGAATGGTCAGGATCTGGAATACCGGCACTGTTAGCCGGAGAAAGTCTTGGTAATGTGGGTATGTCGGCGTCGAGGATTACGTACCACTGCAGGGTCGACGAAAGCGCTCCAGCCTTCCTCGTCATCAAACAGTGCGAGCACAAATGAAACAGCTGCAGATCCGAGGAGAATAATTACGAGCTGGTCCTTGAACTGCTCGAGAATGAGCTCCCAAAGAGGCGTCGGGGGTTCTTCGGGGATGACTGTGGACAGGCTCTCAGCACGGGTCTATCTCAGGTTTCGTGTCGCAAAGCTGCTCACCATTCTTGCCATGCTTGGTCCGTGATGCAATGACTTGGTCGTCCGTTAGGCCGGTGTTAGGATTCACTCCCAGAGTCGAGAGGACCTTCTCGGTGGGCGAGGCGAATGCGCTTTCCATCGCGAAAGTTGCGCTACGCGCGACGTGTCTTACCGAGGAACCGGCAGTATCCAGCTGAGCTCCAAAGACCGTCGGGTTCTGTTGCTAAGAGAAAGGGGCGAAAAGGAGGTTACTCTTCAACAGTTGTGGAAGAGGAAAGCAAATATGAGATCCAAACCTGGTGAAAAGAAAGGTTTAGGATGTGAAAGAGAGAGAAGGTGGTGGAAAGACTGCGATCAAAGAGACAGCATATCCTATTGCAGTCGTAGTGGGGCAAGAAGCTGAAATCGTCGCCAATGTCCCAAGTTTCCAATACGCTCTACGTGTTCGTTCAGTGGCCCAGGTTTGCCTAGCTTCCCCTTCAAGAACCTTTTTTTTTTTTTTTTTGCCGTCGGGTAAAGAAACCGATCCTAGCCTAATATGGCTAGCGCCAGTGGGGGCTCCTTGCAACAAGAAACAGGACTCCCAAGGTCCTAGCATCCACCTGTGCGTCCCTGGCCAAATCGGGGACGAGCCACTGCGGCCCTTAGGGAAGAAAACGTGGGGCAGAAGCCAATTAAGAAGGCCACGCCCGAAGCCGACAGGTAACCTGGAGCAGTATCGTAGAGCAAAGTGGAAAGGAAGGGAGGAAGACCTCTTGCCGCCGTGAGGACCTGGCAACCCGGACATTGTGCCCCATGACAAAGGACGATAACCACACGATAAGGTATCCGGCTAGGTGGCTAGGTACCTAGGTACCTACTAGGTTTTCGAGTAACGATGGTCGCTGACATAATTGTTGAGTCACGTGGCTGGTGAGAAATGCCCGATCCGATTGCTCCATGAGACCCGTCTTTCCTGGACTGAGGCTAGTAGGGCCGCTCCGGGACTGCCCTCCTCGCTCGCGCCGAAACCGAGTCAGGGTTGAGGAGCGAAGACGACGTACGGAGACGGAGGTCGGCCTGCAAGCGTTACACCGGCTGCGTGTCTTGCGTAAGACAGCCTGAAGCCATAGAATATAGAAGCGACTCACATCCATTCCAAAGTCTCGGGGGTCGCAAGGTTGCTTATGAAGTCTGCGCCGTTTGCTAACGCAAGAAAAGTATTGAGATGTCGGAAAGCCATCGAAGCCCCCCCCCAATGTTGGCGGCGAGGCAAATGTCCGGTACAGCCATCTTAACGACTAGGCTAGTGGGAAGAGTCCTTTGTCGCCCGTTTGCTACGCCACACGACAAGACATGGCGCTCATACCTAGACTACGCGCCGCCACCGTACCTACCTAGGCACATGCAGGTCTTTCTCCCCAGGTGCGGACGACACTATGTCACCCTACGCTTGTGTTGAGCTTCAAGGGAAGTCCGACACGAGCAGCAGTTTCGTGTTCCGCCTCAACGTGTGGTACGATAACATCCAATTCGCATCTTCGACGCAAGATCCATAGATCGCAGCCCAACAGCGATGCGCTAGGGACGAAATTTCCTTGGTCGGGCAGATGGGCTGCACAACACAACTGTATCCTTTCCCACCGGCCTCTTGGTAGGTTCACCGGGTGCGACCTTTCCACCGCAGGCCCGTACCACGCCGCTACTTCTCGTGAAAGAACCATATAAGTTAGCTTGATCGTCGTTGAGCCCGGTATGAAGTAGAAGGAGTGTTGGATATGCAGTCCCGACTCCGCGGTTTGGTCAAGACTTTTCCATCGGTCAGTCGCCGCTTCCCTCGCTTTTCTACATGGAGGTAGTGCCTCACTTCCCCCACTGCCACCTCTTTCTGACCGTCCTTGGGTGATGAAAGAACTTTTTCGCCTCGAATCTCTCCTTCCCCTCTTCACTCTAGTAACACACGCTGGCTTTTCTTCCCGTCCCTTGACTAAGAGACCTCACGCCGGCGACATCATCCTCTTCAGCTTCAATCCTTCAAAGTCTTGCGCAGCTGGCAGTCCCAGCGCTTCTGCATCATTCATCTCTTGGTGTTGCTACCGTACATCATGTTTTGAATCCTCTTGGACCTGCTATTTGCTTCCTTTTTTTGGTGTCTTGGAACCCAGTCTTACCTCTTCTTTCTTGGGCTTCGAAATGGCGTTGCCACCAGACTCTGCATCTCTTGGTTCTTGTTCCCGCTCCAGCTCTGTCCGAATCAACCGAAAGACAGGTTGCGCCACCTCGAATCCCCCATCGCCCGGGTCACAGCACGATTCGATCAACTCTGATAGTGTGTTCGAAAATGTCGACCATCCATCTGGTCTCGACGGTCTGCACATTGATGGTGTCGAGGTTTGGGACACTTTGAGCAGCATGGCTGCTTTTGGACTAGAGCCCAACAACGGCGATTCCTATGATGGACCTGTGCCTTTCCCGCAAATTTCAGTTGACGATAGCGACAACACTTCTGAGCTTTCGGACTCGGACATGCCGTCAAGACGAGGCCCCTTTCACAGATGGATGAGAAACCTTCATCAACGCGCTAAACAGCGGCCTCAGCCTATGAACACAGACACCGTTCTGCCCTGGAAACTCCTTGATTCTACTGATAGATCAGCCATTTCTCGGAGAACTCGCCACAGGAGGTCATCGTCAGGCTCGTCGTTTGGCTTCGTCGCGGCGGTGAAAAGTGCTAGCGTCAGTCTTGCTAGCGGCAGTTCTGTGACGCGCCCTAGGGGTAACAGCCGTCGCTCTTTGGCATATTCCAAGACAGATCGCAGCAGCAGAGCCTCCTTTACCGCCGCAAGATTTTCGGAAGACAGCTGTCATGTCGAATGGCCGGCAAACACCGACCCGTTGGCGACCGAACGTGCTTTACAGCGCCGGCGAATCTTGGAGGAGCTCATAAGTACAGAGGAAGGTTACATCGGGGACATTCGTTTTCTTATGAATGTACGTTTCTAAAATGGACTGTTGGTCGAGACGAGTGCTAAGAGGCGCAGGTTTACATCACGATTCTGGCTTCTTTGCCGACTTTGCCAATGGGACTCAGGTCTTCAATCAATCGCAATCTCACGGACATCGTCGAACTCCACGAAGAACTCTTGGGCGAGCTGCATCGAGTTGTGCCAGACTCAGAATACACGCAAATCGAAGTTCCTCCGCTGCTTAGCAAAACAGCGAGTCGTGGACATCGGCGACTGAGGAGTCTTGATTCCGTGCCGGAAGACAACGGGAGAGCCATAAGCTGGTTGCAGGAAGTACCCGGGATGATTTCAGAGGCCCAAATCGCCGGTGACGTGGCCAAAGTCTTCAGCAGGAAGGTTAGGAGCCACCACACTCTTTCTATCCGAGGATGGCAGCACTAACATCCCTACCAGATGAACCGCTTTTTTATTTACGAGGAGTATGGGGCCAAGTACGAGATGATGATCAAGGACGTCGCTTCAGCTCATCGGACCATGCCACAATGGGATACCTATCAACGAGGCATTGAAGCATTGGCCTCGTCGTTGGGCCCTGCGAGTACTCACAACGACCAGTCAAAGAAGTCGCTGACTATTGGAGACCTACTTGTCAAGGTGAGCGGGCATGCCATTGAGGTGAACCCTGTTGCTAATAAGCCCTCAGCCCATTCAGCGCATCTGCAAATACCCGCTCTTGTTTGCTGAACTATTGAAGTACACACCTGTCATAGATTGCCCAAATTCTCACATGGAAGTCGAAAGCGCCCTTCTCCGTTTGCGAGAGGCGACGGCAGAGATCAACCGAGCAACGAGCGACAGGCGAATGAAATCCACCTTGGAAAAGACTTGGATTCTTCAGGATCGTCTTGTTTTCCCCGAGCAAGTACGTTGAAACTTGAACCAGTCCGAGTGGCTATGGCTAATCAGCGGGGAAGAAACTTGATGCAGCATCAAAGAACCGAATCAGATCGTTTGGTCATGTCGAGCTTTGTGGCACGCTGCACATTTGCTGGCAAACCAAAGAAGGCGTCAAGGGGCAATACATGATTTGTCTTCTATACCACAACGTGTTATGTTTGGCCTCGGCAAGCAAGGTCGACCAGATTTACACCATTCAAGCATGCATCAATTTGGACAGCATCAAGATTGAGGAAACGGACAATGGACGAGGTGCGAAATAGAATCCCGGCCACGCCCAGTGCTGCCAAACTAACTCTGCGAAAGGACTTCAATGCCACACGGCTCCGTTTTCGTGGAAACTTGTGTTTGAATGCAATTCCCAATTGTACGAGCTTTTGATGACTGCTTGCTCGCCCAGGGAACTGGAGGAATGGCGAGGCCGACTATCGAATCGCGCCAGGGGAGACCAGAATCAAACTGACCCCAACCTGTACAGTTCAATGTCCTTGAGTATGAAGAGCCTTGGAACAATATTTAGAAAACCAGGTGTGTTTCCACCGCCAAACAATGGCCACTCTGTGTCACTAACAGTCTGCCCAGGCACTGTTGCTCGTCGGATCTCTATCCATCGCGCCACGACGGTTGGTCCAAAGTCTCCGTTGTGTCAACTCATCCTGAAAAACACGAGCGTTGTACGAGATAACTCAGAATCGGCACCGAACCCATCCATCAACCGATCACAGTCATTGCTGACAACAAACCCCCGGATCCCTATTCTTGCTCCACCACGAGGCGAAAGAGCTCGGCTAGAAGCCCTTATGTCTGATATCTGGAGTCGAGACATACTTCCGTTTCCGGGCATGACTGGTAGATCTCGCAGTGAGCACCTTGTCCGAAGCTCAGCAAGCACAATGATGCGCAAACTCAGTGTCGCGAGCATCGCCAGCTCTTTTGCAAAGAGATCCAACAGCGTGGCCAGCCTTGGAAAACTTGTCGTCGAGGACGATCCGGGCGATAAAGAAGGCGTGGATCACGGACATCCCTCAAAGATCTATAGAGCCGAGAGTTCCAATCCGGAGCACGGTCCTGATGACAAAGTTGATGAAACAACAAGGCCTCGTTTGCCCAAAATCGACGATGATATCGAGGTTACCACTACAGTTAGCGCTCCGGCAACCCCGATGCTAGCTCAGCCCAATATCATTGTGCATGCCGACCCGGTCGAGCAGCTTCGATCTGGATACAGCGGTTTTCTACTCGGCGATGTATGGCCGTCGAAGCCAGCCGTCTTACGGACCGCATCGGGGAACAGTTTACCCCGAGTTCGTCGAGACCCAATCACCCCGAAAACATCACCTTGCCCATCCGATAGAGGAGAAAAAGACAGCCAAAGCAGGGCGTTCAAGGCGCCTAAACTCTCCCACAAAGCATCAATGCGGTGGGGCAAGGTTGGCACATTGAACAGAGACGACTTGGTGCGGGGCATCAGGAGTTTCTTTCGGTAAGTGCGAACATAGGTTTTTACAATGTAATGAATGAGAAGAGCTACAATGGAATAAGGTCTGGGCTCGAGAAGTAGAGATACTACGTTCGCCGTATGATTGCCCTTGGCTACCTTAATCCAGGGCCACCCACGGGGGAGGGTCGTGTCAATAGCTATCCTTAGTTCAGATTGTGTGTTGATCATCAAGATGATGATAGTATAATGATACCCCCAACTTGGATTACAATGATGCCCACCTGATACTTATGATGTCAGTGAGGTTGTCGTGAGGTATTTGTTAAAGTAGCCTGGCAGTCGTTGGCAATGCCTCGCTTTGCGGAGGTCTGCCTCCATGTTTGTTTGGAGCTGTTAGGGTGCTCACTTCCAGCCCCACCCAAAGCATGCTACAATAGCCAGTGAGACGGCTTGTATCGAGGTACCTCGGAGTAGGGCGGTGCGGCAGTGGAGGGGGATGTGTCCAACCGAACCGCTTCCTCAACCATCTGGATCATTCCAATCGCGACGTGTGAATACCCCTTTGGCCCAAAAAAATCTTGGTCTGGATTAGCAGTGACGTACTACACCGGTTCGATGCAGGAACGCTCAGAGTTCCCGGTACCTAATGGCTACTTACCTGGGCGAGCTGGGCGATGCACGGAGCACATTATGCCCCGCCCCCCTGGGCAAGCTCCAAATGGCGGGGCAGTGATGAAAGGGCAATCGCGTGTTCTCGCACCTATGACGTAGCTTCCGAATCACGAGCTTCCCAGCTGGGGAAGCTCCCCTAGGGGCTCAGGTCGTGCGCATATCATATTAAAAGGCCTGGAGGTAAGCTTCTTCCCAACCTTTGCTCACTTTTCAATTAATCAAACAATCAACGAAATAACTCATTTAAGATACCTCCACGACTCTAGTCTTTCACGTACACCACTAGCAATCTACAAGAACTCCGTCGGAGATCATCAATCACACCACACAACCAATCACCAATACATCATCAAATCAACCGCCAAAATGGTTCGCGGCGAGGCCCACCAGACCAAGGTCCACTACAAGGGCCAGGAGGACGACTTCATCGTCTTCGTTGAGGATGCCGAGCTGTTCAAGAAGTGGAAGACGGACAAGTCTATCCCTTTGGCCCACTTCATCTCCTCCTACAAGATCTTCGTCACGCACAAGTAAGTCATTGGCCCGGATTACCCCTCACTTCACCTCCACAGTATGATTTATCGGTTCCGATGAGCCAATTGGGCACGCACGGTGTTATTGTCAGCCCAGCTGCTCTATCAAACGTGAATATTGTTGGCTTTTCCTGTTCCATTTAAATGGGACTCGGACCGATGGGAATCTTTAGCGACCCGCATCACCTTCATACACTTTCATCGGCTAATCCATACAACCAGGCAAGGCAACCAGGGCACCTACGACGCAGCCTCCAAGTCCACGCTGGAGAACGAGTTCGGTACCAGCGTTGACGACAAGGTGATCATCCAGATCCTTGAGAAGGGCGATGCGCAGAACACTGAGGTGAGCTCTCTTCCATGTTCTAACACCCTGTGATCTCCGTCGCTGACGATGCATCGTGTTAGTTCCCCGATCGTCAAGGAAACAAGAACGATTCTCAAGGCCCCTTGATTGCCCACTAGGGGATGATTAGTCTTAATTACACGGCGGCCACCAGACTAGTGGCACTTGACGAGCGTACTGGCTTCTGAGGCTTTATGATGTTTTGGCGGTGTTGTGTAGCAACGACAGCGCAAGGAATGGCACGGTGAATGAGTGTCATAACATTGCTATCTCGGCATGGAAACATGCGAAAGCAATATGAAGCGCGTCTCCAGTAACACCCTTATATGCAATGGAGGAGGATGAGTAAGGTGTAGGAACCTTCCAAGAAATCATCTCCTTCGAGCCCAACTAGGGTTCAACATCGACGCCCATAATCAACATGGGGTCATTGGTGGGTTCTTCTAGCTAGTAGATAGCAGAACATGAACACATGACTTCTTACATGTCTTGCTTCTACTTCCATTTTGGTTTCATGATAGATGTATGGAACTAATGAGATTCCGGCCAAACCGTCCCGTACAAACCGAAAGCTTAGCTTGGGCGAGTTCCTCACGATGTCTTCCCAACAGCAAAGCTTGTCCACCCATGAGAGTAGGGGGTTTACTACCGGTGGCTTGGTTAGGAATTTTAGGGGAAAAAATCCTAGACCCCAGTCAATATAAAGGTTGTAGTAAGCACAGCTTTAATTTGCGAAGGGCTGGCAAAGGTGGGGCCCCTCCTGGGTTCGTGATGTTGCGCCCGTTTCTGAAGTGTTTCGGGGGGTGCATGCTGCTGCGCGGAGTCACCGACACGGCCCCTTGCCCACACTGGTGCACCGCCCATACGTTCTGCAGGGCTTTTTTTTTTTCTCCCCCTTCTTGTTCGCTTCCCTCATGAGACCTTATCTGGTCGGTCGCTCGTTCGGAGATGTTGCCGAATCGGCACACCCGGTCACGCAGACGCATATGCACGCACATCGTTACCTCGAAGATGAAGGTGGGGACGGATAGGAGAGAACTGACCAGCGCGCGGCGGCGTCGAGGCAGGAGGATGAGCTTGACAGCCAAACTCTGTTTTCTTATCATCTTTCTTTCTCTCTCGGTGTGCAGCAGCAGCAGCCAACAGGGCCTGCAAGGGGCTGGACCCGAGACAGAGTGTAAACGCCCGGAGGGGTGACGCCGTGGCGAACCTGCCTTTATTCGATTTGAGAAGGGAGGAAAGGTTACCTGCCTTTTCGGATTCGGTTGTCGAACATGAGAGAATATCACGGGGGGCTGGACATGATGGCGAAAGTTCAGAACGATGATGGGGATTACAATTCGATTCAGTCACGCATAGAACACGAAAATGTACTAGTTGGGTCATCCTTTTTGGTGTTCGATTTTTTGGGTCTTGACATTAGGTGTAGCATTTCGTGCGCTGATCTTCCGAGACTCAATGCCACACGCTTTCTCTTGACAGCGTCGTTTTCGCTATTCCGGGCAAACTCGGTCGTCTGTCTCTCGACCCGTTTTCCATCCTGAAATCGGAATGTAACACCGAGCGTTGTTGCGTCGGGCTTCGGGATGATACACTGCGCCCTCCCGAGACGTGGGACGCGGCGTGCCTTGCCCCACGCAAAGCGCGAGGTCAAGGATGACTCCTGTCGCCAGTCTCGTTCCTGATCCTCCCGTGCTCAGCCCATGCGCATGCGCCCTCCCGCGACAGCAACGTCAACCCATGATAGCGTACGTCCATGATCGGCCGGGACAAAACGCTAACAAGCTATCCATCACCACCCGAACACATACACACCACACACCACTACAGCTGCCCGGACAAGAGTATGCACACACTTGGATGAATCGAGAGGGGAAAACAGCGCTGGAAAATGGAAGACTTTCTTGTGGCCTCTTCCGATGATTCGGTTTCGGCCGAGAGTGCAGAAGAAATTGATGAACGATATGTCGTCCGAAATAACGCCGATGCTAGATGCCGTGATATCGAGTAGGATAGGTCGTTAAAAATGTATAAGAAAATAGGGTTGATATATATTGCTCAGAGAACGAACGGTAAGGTTTCGTCGATTCATCCGAGGCTGCTTGGGTGGAGGGCGTTGGCTGGTTGACTTTGAGTGCACGGCGGCCCTTTCTGCCAGATCATAATACCATGCGAGTTCGAGGCGCTTGTATACGGCGAGCTGGAAAACCAAGTAAAAACGTTTAGACGCGACCGCCGCCGCGGCCTCTTTGAGGAAGTGTCCACGGCTTGGCACAGATAATCTGGATATTGGGTTAGTACATGACCCAAGGAAATAGTAAGTTGGGAGAGTTAGGCCACATACCTCTCCTTCGCTGTAAGCCCAAAAGTAGACAATCAGACCAACAAGGTAGTAGAGAGCCGAGTTGGTGCCCTGGTAGATGAGAGCGGAGGCGAGAGAGGTGAGAGGGAGAATGATGAGGCGAAACTCCAGACTGCGGTGAACCGCCGAGCCGGCGAGGAACACCAGAGGCCACTCCAGAGCCACCATGAACAGAGCCATGATCAGGTTTATAATCTGCAACACCGGCACGGGCTTGACTGCCGGATCCAAGGACTTGGTCAAAAAGTCCCAGAAGATCTTGGGATAGAAGAAGCCTTCGACGGCGGCGGCAACCTGGTCTGTTGGCGTGAGGTTAGCACGGCTGCTCGGACCTTTTTGTGACGGTTTTCTCGACTTACAAACTGCGGCACTCATAACAATGAGGCGAGCCCAGTGGTTCTTAATAAGACGACCCATGGTTATCGATTATAGATTGGCGACGAGTTTCCCTTGAAGTCTTGTCCTTTATCTTTCTGATTGCTCAGTGTTGTTGAAATATTTCGATCCTTGCGTTTTGCGTGTTGCTGACGAAGCCTGTCGACGGTGATGCCACGACTCTGATATGCCCTTGTGTCTTATCCCAAGAAACCCCGAACAACAGCGAATGAAAGTAACGAAGGGGGCGGTCGATGAGATCGGATCCTCTTGCGAATGTAACGGGTATGGCGATAGAAAGGCGACTCAGTCGGAGGTAAACCGTGCAACGGTGGAAGGAAGGAAAGAGGTACCGGACCTGCGGGTTGAATGATGAAGTGAAAGGCGTTTCGAAGCGAAGATGTCGATATTAAAAGAAGGATATCGACAGGCTAGTGCACAGCGCTGACGAGGAAGGAAGAGAAGGTCAAGAGAGGAGACAAGAAATGTCAACCGAACACAAGGCGGGGAGGACGACTCTATATTGAGATGAGAGCTGGGATGGGGGTGACAAAGTCAAGCTAGAGAACCGGCCAGGGGTAGTGTTGGGAGGTGGAGGAAGGTGTGGATGCAGGCGTGTCCGGCCCAGAGGGCAAGACGCCGAGCCGCACAGAATGCTGGATGAGGCTTGTATCAGAGTTGGGCCCCCAGGCTAGGTAGGCAGCTTGGTGAGCAGGGAACAGTGTCGGGGGTGTTTCTGGCTCGATAGCGGAGTAAGTTCTCTAGAGATCCACGTTCGAGCAATCTGATCTATGATGACAGCAGGCATCCGAGCGACATTGAGACGTTTCTGGTTGCACAGGGGGGTGGGCTGTATTGGCTCTGATATGGACCAGCCTCGCAGGACCAAGAAACGAGGCCGGGGGGGGGGGGGGGGACTGGCTGGCTTGGGTTGGCCAAGTCGCTGTGCAAGTGCTGACGGCCACAGCAGTGAGGATGTATGATGTTCGTGGGTATTATGGGATGCGAAGCCCAAAGCGTTGAGGCTCTGTGTGGGAAAGAATCCCCCCCAGTTGCCGGGAAGCCGTTGTGTACGGGGTGTGAGGCAGAGGTCGGGATGGTGAAGCGTTGTGGTGGAGTGTGTTGTACGTGATGTTCGTCAGGGATCCGTGCTTTATCGGCCCCGTCGCATGAAGGCTGTTTGAAGATCAGACAAGACAGTTGCCAGGGACGCTTGTGAGGCAAGGAGGTGGAAGAGGAACAGGAAACGCTTTCTGGCCGCATCCGCGAAAGACGGAGGCAGACGAGTTTTAAGAAACGTTAGCCCATGGGAGGGCCGGGGTTGTCGAGCGTGCTGAGTGACATCTTGTCCATCTGGGTGGGATTGCATGCAAGCAAGAAGTGCAGCGTGCAGAAAGCGGGCGGCATCATACGTCTATGCTGCGATGTCGCGGCGTAAGCGCTACCCGTCCACCCTCTATCCAGCCACGGCTGAGACGGCCCATTATCTCACTTGGGAGCCAGTTGAAGCCGTCACCCATGTATTCTGGGAGGGTGACTAGGCGCTGAGAGCGGACTCCAGCCATCACTTGACTGCAAGAATGGGGGTATACGTGGGTGGGGGATGTAGGTCGGCGGGTACGGATGCAAGCAAAGCCGGGATGGGTAGACCTGGTGGGAGGACAATGCGGAAGAGGCGATACCGGTATCGTTTCCTGCAAGCAATATAGCATAGTACCTACGCGAGAGCGAGTGACGGTCGAAAGAAAGGCGACACAAGCATCAGTGGTTAACGGGTAGAGGTGATTGGACTTGCACGCAAAATGCGTGGGCGGTTAGAGAACGAGCTTGAACCAATGGGAACCCTGCTTCTTCACCGTTGGCAGGCGAGGTGTGGGTCTATTCCTGTCGCCAAGGGTCCAGGGGCGAGCTTAGGGCCGTCTGGTCAACCGTCAGTCTTTCAGATCATCGCATGCCAGCATCCCACCCGTCTTCAGAAGGGACCGCGCAGTGACCTTGTGACCACCCTTGCTTTGGCTGCGTGAGCAAGTACCCTTTCTGTCGTTCTGGGCTTCCATTTCGCTCCCGCCACCTTGTTGTCGCCTGGACAGAAGGGGGGGGGGGGGGGGGGTGGCGGCTCAAAACGCCTTAGCTAACACGGTAGCAATGACCAGGCCCTGTAAGACACCAGCCTCTAGCGATCGGGTGTGCTAAATTGCTCTTCCATCCGCCCACTTTTAGAGGAGAAGGAGGCCGATTGCCTTCGGATGAGCGGTCGATTTAATTAATATAAACTACCTAGCGCCAGCCATTTCGACAAATGAGAGTGCAGAGAATTCTACGATACAGGCAGGCAATTAGGGAAACGACAAGAACCTTCGTTTAAACCAAGCCAGTGCAAATAAACAATTACCCGCCATTGCCTGTTATCTGGGTCGAGCGGACACTTTGAATGATGGGCGGTTTGCTCGCAACCCCTCTGAAGAGGCAGTCCGCTTACAGCAGGACGGTACCGTTGTACGAACCACCCCCTCTTTTCTTCTACATCATCCGCACCCCCTACACATCTCCCGTGTTGCACGAACTCAATCGATCTTCCAGATGGCGTCAAGTACCTACTACTAGGTAGAAATCGACACAGCGCAGGCCACCCCCGTCCTCCAGATCTGTAGCCTGGAGGTGAACTGTAGCCCTTCTCTAATTGCGAGTTCATGCCATCTGATCCTCAGAAAACTCTGAGACTGCTGATCAAAGCAGCAAAACCTTCTCCGACGGACCCAGGTTCCAGAATGGCTGTGTTGAGGCACAGGGGGTTTGAGAAGTTGGGACGGCTGCTCTGTTGCCCGGTCGCAGCCCCTGCGGTCTCGTCCGACGCAACAACCCTGTCCCTTGTCGTCCATTCGCTTTCGACCACTCACAACATGGGAATACTTGTCGACTGAGCCCGAAGCGGAAGCCCACCTTGGATAGCAGGTTAAAGGGTGACGCTGACCCCGGCCCCCTGTATTCGTACCGCTCTTTGGGCCGGTCATCTTGTTCTCCGCTGGTCGTCCACGACCACATGGACAGCGAACACGACAGTCATCGGAGAACATTCTGTCGCATTATACGGATAGCCTCGTTACATTTATTGGCCGGTCGATCCGAGGCACCATGCCTACCACGACTTGCTGCTGGCTCCGGTACACTCGCTACCACAGACATGGTGAAGCCTTACCATTGTGGGCGGACAGCGTAGACCACAACCAAACCACAGCGGTGATGCTTTACCCGGCAAACTTTCAAGCCGCATGAACGCCAACCTTCCAGCGGTCGTTGTCTCATCCCACGAACCCCATTCTCCACCCCAGTCCGAGTTTTTGGGCCGAATAACCTACGACTGAGACAATGAGGATGAACGCTGCGCTTCACGCAGAGAACGGACCGCTAAGGAAACAGTGGCATTGCCATCGAAGCTACCGAGCAATCCATGTCGACAGAACCTTAAAAATGGGCTGGGGAAGGGGTTCATCTTGCTGCCACTAATTGCCAGCGACAACTCTGCTTGTCTTGGCTGGATCGCTCACCCCGTCCACCACGCAACAAGGCCGAGCATTGGCCAATCTTCAGATGAGCCCTTGGGGGTTTTAAAGTAGTTACCCCCCAAAGCGCCATATGATCTGGCTTGCATCGTCAGCTTTCTGCGACAATTGTCCAAGTGTTGTTGGTGACAGCTGCGATCCATACTTTTGAGGCCGAGGCATAGCGCGGAGAATTTCCATACACTCACACACACACATATACACACGCGCACACATATACACACACATATATACACACGCACGAAAAAAGGTGCCCTTTCCCCTCACCTTGGCCGTCTGTGAGATCAGCCTCCCGTCGTCAGATATGCACCAGGCTGTCCGTCGGTGTCCATGCCTTGGTCTTGGCGTGGGCATGCATCTTTGTGTCACCTACGTCTCCAGAAATGCATTGGTGGACGTGCCCTTGAGACTAGAACAGTGGTGGACTGACTGCACTACTCTGGCTTCTTGCCTGATCGAGCCCCATCACGGCTGGTGTGGGTTGTGACGTTGATTCGATAGTCTCTAGCCAAGAAACTCAATGGATGGCAAAACCGATGCAGAACGAGATCAGCTCGGCAGAACAAGGTTGGGCGGGCTGGCAGGATCTTAATTGAATCTTGTTAATTGGCCGTCTGCACCCTCGCTCACTGCTTAGGTGAGCTGCATCACATCCCGCTCATCCGTTCTCTGCATCGCGATGCTGCAAGATGGACGCTAAAAATAACCCTGAGGAGAGGGGAAAACACCAGCAGTGTGTTCAACTCTATTTTGGCGGGCGGCTCTGTGTTGCTGCTCATTGGTTCCATGTCTCAGATTCCACACGGCCACGGCCCACCCTCTCCGTGCGTCTGGCCAACCAGCAAAGCCGCTGCGTCCTGTTGTTGTAGGAGCCGTCGTCACTTGTGCTACTGCAACCGCCGAGCAGTAATCACAGTACCATTGGATTCATATAGTGCCGACTTCACATCTGGGCCCCGAGGAGCGGTCTGCGTTTTTCGCATCCACCATTGATCGCCCTGGGCACACTCGGACCCTACGCCTGGAATAGTTTCCCAGCAAAGCGGTTTCTTTCCTCGGCAATGCATGGTGAACACTAGCAAGGCCTGTGTCTGCATGCGATGCGAGGCGGTTTCCCTCCCCCATTAAGGACTGAAAATTGCCCTCACCGACATCGTCACAAGGGTTGCTCCGCGCGGGTGTGACGGCGAGCTGTACTCGCTTGTGGTGTTTGAAGCCCGCCAAGACTTGGACGTTTGCCGCCGCTACTTACACGGCAAGTCTGGGGCCGCTCTGGGGCGGACGTCCAGAAGTTCGGTTGTCAGATAAGCATGTCGTGCGGCGTCCGATCTCGAACAGGCGTTTGAGTGATATCACGACGAATATAGCACAATATGAGTGCAATGCCGGTGCAATTTGGACGTAATATGGCACTGCCCGGCCCCTCGCCCTTGGTCCAGGGTCTCGCCTGGTGCAAGGTGCGGAATCCCGGCAAAGGATTGTGCTTGTGGCTGATGGCCGCCTCCGCTGCACGACTCGACAGTCGCCATGGAAGGGGTTGCAAAAATTCGCGTGTCTGTGTCAGGTCGCTCCGCTATTTTCCCTACTCAGGGGAAATGCCCACTCGTGGGATCATCGGCACTGCGGCAACTCGGGCGAGGATATGGCAGCCAAGGAAACTTGTAGAGTCTTTAGACGCAGAGTTGGGGGCAAAGTCGACACCGAGTCGATGGCACGATCATCGCGTGTTGGGTACTTGGCATGGTGCTCACGCTGTGTTCTCCTGCCACGTTTCCGTGTACGATCACGTGTACCTGTGCGGCCTTACGAGGGACCGCCCTGGCTGCGTATTTCAGTTCGAAGGGTACGACACGGGCCAGCGCTTCCAACGGGAGTTGCATCAACCGAGCGCCAAGACAGTTTAAACAACTGATCGTCCTCATGGACTCTTGATCGACGTCTAGCCTGAGCCTTCCCTCTGATCGAAGCGCACGCTGCTGCGCATTTCTCAAAAAGCCGCCGGATGATTTCCAAAAGAAATACCACTGGGGCCCGAGGTTGGCCCAACTCGCGATCTGCACGGGAATTGGGCACAGCCGGTATGGGGGCCAAGGATTTGGCTGACATCTGGTGTGTGACGCCTCTCACTTTCCCGAACACCAAGTGCATCATATTTTTTCATGGCCTAGTCGCCAGCACCGTAGAAGCGGCAATCGCACACAATGAGGCTGTATAGCCTAGGACACAAATGTCATATGCACGCCGTCGCGCGCACGTCCCTGGGCTTTTTCATCCCAACATTCGTGAGATGGCGTGTCAAGATCTGGCAGCTGTTCCGGACGCCTCTTCCGCGGCTGTTATTGAAAAAAACGGCTGTTCTGAGTGAGACTCGAACGACATATCATACCACGAGTTTTGCCAACGCTTCCACCCCCTTCTCATCCCACTACCTTTTTACCCAGCAGGCTGGCTAAGCTAAGGTGGCTAGTCAAGACTATCGAAGCCTTGTTCCATATTTCGTCTGCTGTCCTCCTAGCCCCCACTCACCGCTCGTCAAGATGGTATCGCCGCCGAGCCATCAACCCCCTTTTCTCGTCTCATGTCTCCCCTGGCGCTGCACATGGAACACAGCCTCTCCGTATTCCTTTCCCCATCCTCCCCCCCAAACCATGCCCCCCCCCTACCACGGTTCCCCTCTGTGGACTCAGCCAGCTCGTATTGCCACTGTCGTTCCTCGCAGGAGAACTGGAAGTCGCCTATCCGGCGCTGCATCACGATCCCCCCAGCTTTTCACAGCACCAGGCATCGATGGAAGTCCCTCCCCTCCTGGATTTCCTTGCTTGTCTCTATTCAAGCGAAGACTGGCCTCTCTTGTGCTAGAAACGAAAGAACTCGGGTTCCCTCTGCCGGCCCAAGTAGATCCAGGATCTGCGCTCTCCCCTGGTCCGTCGCGGCAAGAACGGCCACTTCACACGGTGATCGCCCCAATTCACTGAGAAGGTTTGTTGCGTGCTCCGAAAGGGGGCCGCTGCCGCTACTCATGTGCTGAAAGAGAGAGATGGGGGCGACTTGGGCCGGGGATTCGGTGGGTTGTATGGGGACGGGGACGGTCTGAAGGTTGGCGAGGGTGGATGGGAGGGCTGCCACAGATGCTAAAGGGATCAGAGGGAGTTCGAGCTTGTTGAGAATGCTTTGAAGCGACGTCTCGTCAGCCATAAAAGCACAAACACTTACAAAAAAAGGCCGAGTGCTTACTCAATCTGTAGGGTCATGAAGGCCTCCGTCGGGTTCGTGTCTCGTCCTTGCTGGTCGAGGAGAAAGACTACCGCCGCGTCGCGGCCTCCGTCGAGGTTGAAGAGGCGCTCCAGGCGCTCCTCCGTAGCTGCCGCCCCGACGTCCTTTGGCGAGAGGAGGACCAGGCGGAGGAAGCGGCCCTGCTGCTGCTGCGGGAGGGGGAGCGCGATGTCGTGCGTGCTCAACCTGCTCTCTGTCGCCTCCGTCAGCGAGTGACTCCAGCTTGGCGAAGGGGTTTCGGCATTCCGTCTACCTTGGAGTCGGGGCGCGCTGCCGGTCAGGAGGGGAATCGCCGGCGTCCATTCCGGACGCTTGCGGAGTGAAGAACAGAACATGGCCTTGCTGATGCGGAGTTCGCAGGAGGATATCACGGGATGCAATGTGGCCGAGCTGTGAGCTTTCAAGCATCTCGTCTTCGGTTTTTTTCCACCGAAGATGGCATGAATTTCTATGTGAGGTGAGTCAAGTATGTAACTTTCGGCAGGCGCTGTCTAGCTTGCCCCTGCCTTTTCCGTTATTTCCAAGAGTGAGGTGCCTTCCATGTCTAAGATGCCCGCCCATAACGTTACACGCGCCGTACTGGGCATAGCAGAGAATGCCTCTCGCCCGCTAAATGGTATCATGAAAAATAAGAAATCCTGTATAAGAAATCCACGCCTTTTGTCCAGCCAACTCCTGGCACATCCGCCCAAAAGGCCTTATGCCGCCGTGGACGCTGGAGACTGCGACTGCGTCGGCAGCTGCAGGCCCGGCAGCAGCGGCTTCTTGGTCTTGGGGTCCCTCAGGTCGCGCAGCGCGGCCTCCATGGCGAGGTACCGCTGGGAGCGCTCGTCTTCGCGCTGAGCCAGCTCGCGCTCGCGGCGCGTCAGCTCCTCGAGCTTCTCGTCGAGGACGCGGATGCGCTCAGCATTCTGGTCGGGTTTCTGCGACGCCTTCCAGTATTCGTAGACGATGATGGCGCTCGCAACGCCGAGGATGAAGGCGTCGCCGATGACGTCGGCGAAGAGGTCGACGGCCTTGTTCTCGGGGAGGGGACGGAACTTGCGGCGCCAGACGGTCTTGGGCTTCTCTTTCGTTGAGCTACCAGTGCTGCTGGAGCCGCTGGCGGTACTACCGCTTTCTGAATTCGAGGACGAGCTGGACAAGCTGGACGATGAAGACTCCGACGACGCCGTGGGCACGAGGGGTTTCCGTTTCGCGGCGTCAGAGTTCGCCTGCCGCGCCTTAGCCGCCTCCTCCTTTTCGACCTGCTCTTTTGTCTTGACCGTCGGGGCCTCTGCCTTTTCCTTCGCGCGCTGCTCGGCGTCTGGATTCCGAAGGAGGGCGACGTTTAGACGCATGTTGAGCTGGTGGATGGACTGTCCATAGCGGGCGGCGAAGGCGCGGAACTTGGGGTGCTCGTGGGCTTGCGCTTTTATTTGGTTCTGTAGCCGGTTAGATATCTCCCACAACGGCCCTCGGAGGATTGGGTGACTGAGGTTTCCAACTTACGGCGCCATACTTGGACACATGCCGCACAAAGAGCGCGGCGAGCTTGAAAAGAGGTAGTGGTACCATGGTGGGTTTTTTTTCGAGGGTCGATTGAGTGACGGAAGCGCCGTTGGTCAGGAGAGCTCCGGAAGCTCCGTGCTACGGCGCTGCTTGGCTTGGTCTTGGCGGAGTTGCTTGCTGTCAATTGGGACAGCAGATACTCATTGACTACAGTAAGGGCAATTCAGTGTCGAAGAAGAGGTTAGTGATCTGTACAGCTATGTCTACTCTTGTAAGTCAGTCGGGTTTATAGGAGCTACGTTAAGCAGCTGACGTCTAATGCTTGGAATGGATCTCCCACCGTCCCGCAGCGGAAGTGCACGGAACACGCTTATTTGATGTTCCGCTTCTTTGGGCTTCGGAGGCGATTCCAGCAGGGCCCCGGCTCGCTGACTGAGCCTCGGTGCCCAAGATTGCAATCGGGGCTGCCTGTAAGCATGAACAGGACAACCAGGTTTCGTTTCGATATGAAACTCACTCCTGGTTGAGGCGAATAATATCGTGAATCCTCAAGATGTATGCGGGAAGGACTAAATGACCCTACTTGCATGTTGAAATGATGCGTAGCACGATACCCTCATAGGAGCACCTGCTTGTTGATCAAATCTCTTGTCTCAATCTACTTACCTAAGCCGGCAACCAACGAGCAAGAGGCCAATTGTGGAGCAGCATCGGCGGACTCTAGTGGCTCTCAAGGACGAAACTGTAACCAGCCAGTTTCGCAGTTCCCCAGGCAACGGCACGCGAAGCGAAGGTCAACAGCGACGGCACACTAACCAGGCCCCTTCACTCCACCCCCATCACCAAAAGTTTACCACTCCGTCTCAAAGGCGCATCATCCCGACAACTCTGAATCTCCCCGGTGAGTTTCTTCTGCGACGTCCTCGTCTCGTCAGCAGCCACTTGTCAATTGCCTGCCGGCTTCTTTCAGGGCGTCTTGTTTTTTTCCGCACATGATCTGTTTCTAAGACGGGTGAGTAAACAAATCATACCCCGGCTTGTTGCTGTTTGTCCTGTCCGCTAGGCTGTGGCCACATGCGCTAGATAGGTTGAACAACACTTGGACTACGCTTTGTCTGCCTTTTCCCAATTCTCTTCAATAGTGCATACCTATATCCATCATTTCCCAACCACCCTATCCCATGTACTGACGGTTGCGCGCAACAGGCCCTCCCTCTCCACAACCCAGGGCCGATCTTGGTTTTGCAGTACTGTCTTCTTCGTTCTCGAGAGCCGCCGTCCTCTCGGGATAACACCTGTTTTCAAAGGAAGCGAGGCCACAGTCATGGCCCATAGGTTGGTGGCGAAAACGGGTGTTGATTTGGAGGCTCTGTCGCCGAGGGACGCCAACGCGTTGCGCATGCCCAAGGCTATCGAAATGAAAACCTCCAAACCCGTCGTCCAGCTCAAGGCTGCGAAAGACAAGGAGCCACCGCCACAGCCGCCTGCAAGCGTTGAGGAGCCTCCGGCCAGCGATCGTCCGAATGGAGCCGTGTACCAGGTCGGCAAGATGCTCGGCAAGGGCGGCTTTGCCGTGTGCTACACGGGATATCACCTGCCGGAACGCAAAAAGTACGCGCTAAAGATTGTGCGGAGCCAGATGCCGTCCAAGATGCAGCAGAAGGTCAGATTTGTTACACTGTAGCGTTGTTCGGCGACGCCCGGTTCTAACATGTTGCGCAGTTCCAAACCGAACTCCAGATTCACTCCAAGATGAACCACAAGAACATTGTACAGTTTTTCAGGGCCTTCTCGTTCCACGACTGCATGTATTTGGTTCTCGAGCTTTGCACCAACGGCTCTCTCATGGACATGGTCAAGAAGCGTAAGGGCCTGACCGAGCCCGAGGTTCGTTTCTACTCTGTCCAGGTGGCCGGGGCAATCAAGTATATGCACGGAAAGGGCATTATCCACCGAGATCTGAAAATGGGCAACATCTTTCTCGACCACCGCATGAACGCCAAGGTCGGCGACTTTGGACTGGCTGCTCTGTTAGTTACTGGCCGGGATATGCAGACCATAAGAAGGACCACCCTGTGCGGAACGCCCAACTACATTGCGCCCGAGATTCTCCAAAAAGGGAAGAAGGGACACGATCATGCGGTCGATATTTGGAGCTTGGGTATCATCATGTCAGTATAACCCGACCGAAGCCGAGAGTTCTCCCACTGACTGAAGTAGGTTCGCCATGTTGACATCCAAGCCACCATTCCAATCGACGAGCACCGAGGAAATTTATCGCCGAGCGAGGGAACGAGACTACGAATGGCCGAACCCGGAAACCTCGCAAAAGTACATCAGCGAGGAAGCTAAGGACTGCGTTGCCACGATGCTCGAGGACGCAGATATGAGACCAGAACCGGACGTCATTGTTCAGCACCCCTTTTTCACCTGCGGTTACATGCCGGTGGAGGCCGACATGACAACCAGACTCCTGACGTTGCCACCCGACAGCCCTGAATTCTATGCTGACCGCATGAGCTCTCAGCTGCAGGCGGTCAGTAAGAAGAACATGGAGGACATGTGCAGAGAATGTGGAGTTGGCCCCCTGGCACCGGTGCAGGTTATTCATACACAGACATGGAAAGAGATGGCTGCGGAGGAGAAGTCTGGCTTGACGCCCATGATCCCATTGGGAGAGGACGTCGTCTACAGACCTTTCGACGACTGGCTCCGCGAGAAGCGCCACGCTCGTGCTCTTGCCGCCTCGTCGTCTAACCGCTCCGATTCCACGTCGGAACCGCATCTGAGCGGTTCCCAAACAGCACCGACAGGCCTGTTTCGTCAACCACCCCAAAGCTTTGCCGCGCAGCAGAGAGCTCAAAACCGCCCCCCTGCGGTGGCCAGCACGGTCAGATCACGACCGCAGCCAGAAGTGGCTCCTCAACCAGCGGAAGCGGCACGCCCGAGGTCAGTCAGACAGTTTAGTGCACCGGAGTCTCGAAACCAGCTTTCCGAGCCTCCACTGAGGAAGTCTACCGCGGCCCGGAGGACACCACTTCCGACGACGCAGTCGACGGGATCTCTTCCCAGCCATGCCATGGTGCCGCAAAGTTCCAACCAACCCACAGTCACCATGACCGGTCTCCTGGAAAACCTCAAGATCTCATCCGATCAAACTGAGAAGGCGTCTCTCTTCAGCCCGACGGAGTGCCCGGAAACGGTAGCAGGCTCTAAGCCTGATGTTGTGCTCGAGCGACTTCGCCGGCTTCAGGCCGAGCTGGAACGTGCCCTGAATGCTCGCACCATGGCCATCATCTCGTCCAAGGACACCACCCCGCCTCATCCCAACGTGGTTGTCAAATGGGTGGACTACACAAACAAGTTTGGTCTTGGCTACATCTTGAACGACGGCGGTGTCGGTTGCATCTTGCGAGATATCCCTACTACGGAAGGGAGCAAGACTCTCACGTTGCCATCAGCCTGCATGCTCGTACGCGATGCTGAGCGCCATATCGAGCGACGACATGACGAATCGTATCCCGAGAGGCATCAGCCATTGCCGCCCAAGCAAGACATTCACTTTTACGAGAACAACGGCGAGACCGGTCTCGCCCGAGTCTCTGTTTCCTCGTCGCAGTTCCGCGTGCCGGTTTACGAGGACGGAACGCCCGGAAAGCTGAACCCAGGAAAGGACGTATACGAGCACAGAAAGAGGGAGCGTGTCATCCTCTGGAAGAAGTTCGCCAACTACATGATCGCCTACGGTAGAGACGAGCCACTTCCGGCCGAGGAGACCGTCACTCGCCCGATGGAGTTCTCTGGCAACAACTCTCAACCTTCGGATCTGGTCATCTTCTACCAGCGCTTCGGCGATGTCGGTTGCTGGGTCTTTGGTGACGGGCATCTTCAAGTAAGTTCCAATACTACAACTTCGACGTGACAAGCGCTGACAAGAATCCAGTTCAATTTCCCTGACCACACCAAGATTGTTTTGAATGCTGCAGGAACTTGGTGTCACTTCTGGCACCTTCCCATCGAGGCTGCCCAAAACCTTGCAACCACTGGAAGCATCGGAGCTGCGGCCCTTGACGAGAGGGCCATGCTGTCCTACCCCCTGCAGACGCTGTTGAACTTCCAAACGAAGCCCTCGGCGGCTCGCTCTACTCGCACAACCACCACCTCGCGCCGACGCCCCGAGATCCCTGCAGACCTGCAGGGAATCCCAGCTGCGAATGATTTCCGCCGAAAGATCGAGTTTATCAAGAACGCAGTAAAGGAATGGGTGACCAATGGCGGTCTTGGTAATAGCGCTATGGACCGTGACCACAGACTGCGCTGGGGAGGTTACCGGGAGACTGTCATGGGCAACAGCTTTATCAAGGGTGTCTGGGTGACTGTCGGCGCTCGATGGGGTGACAACAGACTGTCGGCTTACATTGATCCGGCCAACCCCATGGAAATGGGTGAAGAGATTGACGAATCCAAGAGGCGACGCCACTGAGGCGGATTGCACCTGTAGATTTGACAGACTCGAGGAGTTATTAGCTGGAAGCGAGAGGGGACTCTGCATTGTTACGCATATGATGGGTAATTGTAGTTCAGCCAGCCCGGTTCGCCTGGCTGGCGCTCACGAGATCACGCCATGGTCGCCATAACGGGGGGATGGCTTTTGGGTTGGGCATGTTTGGAGTTTTGAGGTCTTTGCGGAACATAGCAACGGCGTCTTGGGAGCATAACAAAGTTTTATGAGTTCCAGACTGGAGCTATTGATCGTCTCGCTTGGGAATGATGTGACCGGACCTTTCCGTGTTTTGCTCTGTTCAACTTGCGTTACCTCAGGTTTTGTTTATATTCCGCTCTCGGCTTTGCTAGTCACCGCACTACCAGCCATGTTTTCCGACCGTCCCCTACGTAATAAACCTCCCTCTGTTACTGTCCTCGCCCAAGTGAATCATGTATGTGCCAGTGGGCGGAGATCAGTCAATGGCGAGCATCAACACACTTATTTCAAAAATAAAAATCCCCCCATTAAAAATTGAATTTAAAAATTAAATAAAAAAAATTAAGGGTCGTTTACGCTGGTCCTCGAGTCATGGCTTATTATGCCTGTACCTAGTATGTTCGATTACTCCGTAGCGGAGCAACATATTGCACTCATTAACACCGGTCCTCCCGTGGTCCAGCATACAGCTTGTTGTCTAATATTCTCTACTCTTTTTGCTGTTGAAGTCTATCGTGGCAGGTCGATCTGTGGAATGGAGCAATACCAAGCCTCTGGTCAGGTTGCTTATGGAAAACTCAGTGCTGAAGTTGTTGCGGAGAAAACAGTACTGCCATAGTACGGTCTGGATACACAGAGTCCTCTGAAATCCAGCTCTCACTTTCTGTTTTGTTAGCTGCGTTCTACATACGGATGGTCCTCATTCCATAAGATGGCTTGAAGCTCGTTGTCTTCTTGTTCTTTGAGTAACACCCGGTTCACAGCTTCTGTTGATTCGCATTTTGCCCCATAACCAGTGTGAGTGGGGGGGGCTCTGGCCCATCAGCAGGAAGTGGATCTCAAGCACACATTATTTTTACTTCTCCGGTTGCATTAATCGGACTCTCCGACTTACATTGAAGTACTATCCTTTACCTTGTGAAGTGGCTACAATCTAATTAACTTTGCCAGTAGACAGCAATCAACTACCAAATTAATTATGGGATGGCTTGATTCATGCTAGTTGGGTTATAACCAAGTGCATAGTGCAGACTGTCTTTGACATATAAGTATATAGACAATGGGTGCATCCTACAACTCTCCTTTGCTATTCTCAACAGCCTCCCTGTTGAATCCATTCGTTTGTTAACTCATAACACCGTTCTTTAATTTGTCGTTCTTTTTCGTTACAAATCATGTTCTCCAAAGGTCTTGGCTCTCTTCTGTGCTACACCGCCTTGTCTCATGGCGTTGGTGCGTCGCTGTTGCCTCGCCTGGATAATTCTAACGGACACCCCTGGATCGACCACGACAAGGTCGCCCCGTTCACTCAAAAAGCCAGTCCTGAAGTCGGCGAGTTGGAGCTTCGGTTCAATCCTTACCTCTACGTTGCAGGAGGCTGCGATCCATATGCCGCGGTCGATATCAATGGCAACCTTGGGTAAGTAGGCGCAACCGCAACACCCCCAGCTGACTCCTTTGCATCCTTATTCTTCAGATGACACCAGTAGCTAACTGCGCTCAAAATAGTGCGGGTTTGAGACCTCTCGGTGGTGGGAGAAGCGGTTGTGACAATGGCGGCACTGGCCAAGTCTACGTGCGCAGCGGACAAACTACTCAAGGCCACCAGGCGGTCCTTTACAGCTACTATGTTCCAAAGGTCCGCTGGGCCAAGGGCCCCGAGAACGGGCACCGCCATTACTGGGCCAGCGTCGTTGTCTGGGTTAACAGATGGGGCTGTGACACCAATGATACCACAGCTCTCTGGCCCGTTGGCGTATCATACACAAGCGATCACATGAACTGGGAAGCAGCCTCTGCCGGGGAAATATCCTTCACGTCGTCACCTATGGGTATCGACATGGCTACTCAGCCCAAATTGCAGTTAAAGGATAGGGCTATCTCCCCTTTCAGTGGGGCTGAAGGCGACCTCGTCTTCCAGCGTACTCTTATCAGCTGGGATACTCTTTCCGATGCGGCAAGACAGGCCTTGACGGATGTTCGGTACGAGAAGACTCAAGTGCCATTCACCGATGCCAACTTTCAGAACTCTCTGGACGCTGCGTACAAGGCTGGCATCTATGGCGCTCTGCCGGACGCACCTGACTGTGTCGTAGAGGAGGGTCCCTCGACTGACGCTCCAGCTGCAAAGAATCCCTCGGCCGACGCTCCAGCTGCAAAGGATCCTTCGACTTACGCTGATGTTACAGCTGCAAAGGATCCCTTGGCTATCGCTGATGCTCCTGGTGCAAAGGATCCCTCGGTCAATGATCCTGCTATTGATGCAAAGGATCCCTTGGGTATCGCTGTTGGTCCTGGTGCAACTATTGCTCCTCCTGCAAAGGATCCCTCGGCCGACGCTCCTGATGCAAAGGATCCCTCGACTGACGGCCCTGATAAAGAGGGCCCCTCGACTGCCATTATAGTTCTTTTGGGGGATCCCTCGGCCGACGCTCCTGATGAAGAGGATCACTCGACTGACGGCCCTGCTAAAAAGGATCCCTCGGCCGACGCTCCTGATGCAAAGGATCCCTCGACTGACGCTCCTGCTCCTCCTGCAAAGGATCCCTCGACTAACGGTCCTGCTAAAAAGGATCCCTCGGCCGACGCTCCTGATGAAGAGGATCACTCGACTGACGGCCCTGCTAAAAAGGATCCCTCGGCCGACGCTCCTGATGCAAAGGATCCCTCGACTGACGCTCCTGCTCCTCCTGCAAAGGATCCCTCGACTAACGGTCCTGCTAAAAAGGATCCCTCGGCCGACGCTCCTGATGAAGAGGATCACTCGACTGACGGCCCTGCTAAAAAGGATCCCTCGGCCGACGCTCCTGCTCCTCCTGCAAAGGATCCCTCGACTAACGGTCCTGCTAAAAAGGATCCCTCGGCCGACGCTCCTGATGAAGAGGATCACTCGACTGACGGCCCTGAAAAGAAGGATCCCTTGACCGACGGCCCTGAAAAGAAGGATCCCTCGACTGACGGCCCTGAAAAGAAGGATCCCTCGACTGATGCTCCTGCTGAAAAGAAGGATCCCTCGACTGACGGCCCTGCTAAAAAGGATCCCTCGACCGACGGCCCTGCTGAGAAGAAGGATCCCTCGACTGACGGCCCTGAAAAGAAGGATCCCTCGACTGACGGCCCTGCTGAGAAGAAGGATCCCTCGACCGACGGCCCTGCTGAGAAGAAGGATCCCTCGACTGACGGCCCTGCTGAGAAGAAGGATCCCTCGACTGATGCTCCTGCTGAAAAGAAGGAGACCTCAACTGACGGCCCTGAAAAGAAGGATCCCTCGACTGACGGCCCTGCTGAGAAGAAGGATCCCTCGACTGATGCTCCTGCTGAAAAGAAGGAGACCTCAACTGATGCTCCTGAAAAGAAGGATCCCTCGACTGACGGCCCTGAAAAGAAGGATCCCTCGACTGACGGCCCTGCTGAGAAGAAGGATCCCTCGACTGATGCTCCTGCTGAGAAGAAGGAGACCTCAACTGACGGCCCTGAAAAGAAGGATCCCTCGACTGACGGCCCTGCTAAAAAGGATCCCTCGACTGACGTTCCCCAAGACCCAACTTCCCCTTGAAGCTTACGTCGACCTAGCAAAGTATATTTATAGAGTCTAAAATATCTCTTATAAAAATAATATAATACAAATGCCCTCAAACTTTGTTTACTGTCACGATCAGGTTATGATATCTGTACTATAATGTGTGAGATTAGTGACATGAGCCCTGCCTTATTAAGTTACGCCGGCTAGTAACTCATGGCTATATCGCCTACGGCCAGGCTGCCCTCTTCTGCCTTCTATCTTGAGCAATACCGTAAGCTTCACCCCATATCGTAACCGCTACGATCGCGAGATTGAGCCAACACCATTGTCCTAGTGGCTAACGCTTACCTTGGAGAGGGAGCCACTGTGAGGTCGGCTATGTACCCCATACGCACGTGCACACGCACATGCATACGCACATGTATATGCAATCACTGGAGGAGCTCTTTCCACTCATTTGAATTTCAAACAGATGGTGTTCGCCTCCTGAGAAGACCCACTTTCGCAAGTTCCCGGCTCAAAACTCGCTCGTCCAGCTCTTCCGCTTCCATAAACCGACACATCACCACGGCTTCAAAAGCAACAAAAATGATGGGGAGCTATGCTTCAGAGGCTCTCGTTGTATGACCCTGACCTGATTCGAACAGATAACCTTTCGATCTGGAGTCGAACGCGCTACCGTTGCGCCACAAGGCCCGTTGCGAGATTGGAGTCCCGCATCCGAAGATGGGGAGGTGGATGCTAGGAGGAGCATGGCATCAGCTTATGTCCCATCGAAGTCTACCTCTGCGAGGTTGCGGGGACAGAGACCGTCTTGTTTGGGCAAAGCGACGATGCGCAGCGATGGAGACTCGAGGGATAAGGGATGTTGCGGGGTGGGGGCTAAGCTACAGTCCAGACAACTCGACACCCAACAGAATGGGTCACAGGTACTCGGCTTGTATCCTTTTGGGTTTCTAGAAAGCCGAACCGCAGCGTTGCGTTGAGTATCTTGTTGAAATATCTGATATATGCTGCATGAAGCTACAGGTCAACGAGAATAGCTGTGAGGGCAGATTAAGCAACAATGCCTCAAAAGCGGCTGGATCAGTTTTGCACGATATGCAAACCACGTGAGTGATTAATTATGCGGCCTTTCGGAGGAGTCCTGAGACTTCTCAGCAGCTGGGGCTGAATGTAACTTGGCTTGGGAGTGGTGGGTTGTGTTTGTGATTCCTTAGCTACACTGAACACTGAGGGTGGGGCAACGTTTTCTATCCAGAAATCTGTACGTCTTGTTCGGATTTGGTCAAGGAATAGGCTGCTTTACATTTTTTAGTTGACAGGCGGCCGGTGTGTGTGCCGTTCGAGGGTCCCAATCCCTGTCTCACCTCACTAGGCGTGGTAGGCACAACCCCGGGGCGTTAGCTTTAATCAGTGTGTTTTCGTTCGTCATTTTTTGCTCGGGCCTAGTTGGAGCAGGCGACAGCCCTCAATGGGCGTGTCCGTGCACCACTGATAGATGTATAATTGTAACATACGCCGTTGTTGTCAACCAGCTATCACTGGATGCGAACATCCACATATCCCCGATAGTCTAGTGGTGAGGATATCTGCTTGTCACTGCGATAGCAGCAACTCGCAGGGGACCGGGGTTCAATTCCCCGTCGAGGAGAAACTTTTGCACTTCGCCATATCAAGATGATAGACAACTTTCAACCTTTTTTATTCTTAATGCGATGTGCTTGGGGAGAGCTTTGTGCTTTATTTATCCTGCAGGGCTATTCTGGCCTCTTTGTTTTTAATTAAATCGTACGAGTGACTATCATCTGAAATGTTGAGACAAGGGCTTGTTCGAGCGCTGTCTCTTCGTCGTTCCGATACTAGTGCTCAAGGGGGTAAGAAGCTTAGGTCTTTAACCTCAAGAGGATTATGGTTCTGGTGTGAGGCCTTAGCAAGTTTTCGTTGTATCTAGTATCAGCTATGAGAACTTGTAGTATGGCATTCACCTGCGTGGTGGCCACTGGCAACGGATCCCTTCACGACCAGCTTACGGCTGGGTTGTCTGGCGGCAGTATGTTGGTCCCAACTGGTAAGCTATGTAGGATGTGTGCGACGAGATCATAGGCTGGAGGTCGTTCTGGCCCCGCGATCACGGCTGTGCTCCTCCGCCAGCAAACCCGCCGACGTTGGAAGACCTGGAAAGTTTAGGATGGCGTAGAGATACAACCCGATAAACCAACACAGGCGTGCAGAAATTGATAGAGTCGCTTTCCCAGATGAAGCCATCAAGGCTAACAATCTTTAAAACCTCAACAAGGCATATCTGGGAATATCTTCCAACGCATGTGCCGCCGGGGCCTCGAGCCCTGCCGGTAGCCGCACACTTGCGAGAGTCAGTCTGCAACTCGCAACTCTGTCGGCCTCTTTTATGTTCGACACGAGCCACTTCCTCGAAGCGTGGGAGGGTTCGGCGATCGGCCATGATCACAGTCTGGGGGACGTTGGGGCTTGCTCTGGAGGCTACAGAGAGCATGAACTCCGAGAAAAGCCTCCCAAAGAACAAGAAGACTGGCAATATGAGCAGGGTTATGGACGAGACCGAAGTCTGCCAAAATCACATCACGTCCTACGCCGCAAATATCAACAAAGTTGCCACAGACCTCCACCACCATATCAATCTCGATGCTGTGTACGATGCGTATAAAGATCCGTTACCTTTGCCGCAGTGATCATGCTGAGCACGTTATGAAGAAACAAAGATTTCGATTCGAGATGGCAATTGCAGCGAACACCGATGACAACCTGCTGTTTTGATGACAACCTGCTGTTTTACAAACCGCTTGCTTGATATCCTACGGACCAAGCGGCCGCCAACATCAACACGGACGGGCGTCCTTAATGCATTCATTCCATAGCAATATACAGCTATATAAAGATACATACACGTTGATTCAGGGAAAGAAGATAACCCCCGCGTCCCCTCCGCAGATGATGCACGCCCCTGAATTTCTCTAAGCCCAGACATGATGGTGCCCCCTACGCCCATCCTTGTGATCACCCAGCATATCAGCTAGCCTTGACTGGTTGTTAGACTCGCGAGTCAAATCTTGATGCCGGAATGAACCCGTGTCACTAGAGCGTCTCCGTTGCCAGTATACTATGCATAGAGGCAGAGCTCGAGTGAGTGCAAAAGTCACAAAGAGTGGTGCTTGGAGATATCGTCAGATCATAACCTCCAAGGAAGCATATAAGAGTCCACTGCCATCCTGGGGCCATGGGCTAGCTCTATGTATCAACGGCAAAGCCCAACGGTTATCAAGCATTTCATAGTCGCCAGCACTTTCCAAAGGTTGCCAAGCACCAGACCAGTAGGCTCTCGGTTCTTACAAATATGGGAGATGTCTCGCGATCCGAGGCCGTCATCCGAAGCCGCTAGCAGACGCGGACCCCCGGCTGGACAGCCAAAAGCCTGACTTTACAAACTCGGCCCATGTTCTTGCAAAGCATACATCCATCCCGGACGCACCCTCGCATGGGAGGGGTCAAAGGCACGTGGAGAAGACGACCGCGCACACCGAGTGCAACGTGCCCAGCAGGTTCTAGGCCTCTCGGATTTGTCGCTCCTGACCTGACTCTATGTTAAAATAATTGCCCCTAGCACTTAAACCTCGTGCACATGATGGCCAGCCTTTCGCGGGAGGGCCTCCGGACGACCCGGCATTTGCTGGCGTCGACTGTCCAAGGTGCCTCGGTTGGAGATACAGGCGTTCATCCTACATGTAAGAGGGAACCCCCTCCCCTCCCCACTCTCGTAAGGATTACCGTCTGTCTAGACGACCTTGATAGACGTCCCGCCAAAGTGACAGAGCACACGGCGAGAGAGGGAGGTGACAATGACCCGCGACCAATGGGCGACGTGCCGTTGCTCCCAACGGCCCTGGCCCGTCTCCCAACTGGAAGAGAAAAAAGCCTCTCTCAGATCCCGACGACATGGTTCCCAAGATGTGGGGGGGGGGGGGGGGGGGGCTGGATGGCATGCAGTTTACAACGTTCCTGGTGAGCAGATTTGACCGCGAGCGGAAGGCGTGTTTCTACACCGCAGCACGACAAAGATCCCATACATGCTCTGATCTTTGCCAAACCTTGGCTCCCTCCCCCCCCTGCCACAGTGTCCGGTGGGTTTGCAGCCGGCAAATCTTTCCAAGACAGTAGCGTCCCATTCCATGGACGCAATGATTCGGTGCTCAAAACTGAGAAGTGATAGCTTACCCCTGACCCGCGAGCCAGGGTAAAGGAGCAGCAGAACTGATACTCAGTGTTCAACACCAGCGGGTTAGCATTCTGGAAAGGTGAGCTTGCCTACCCCCCCCCGAAAACGGGGCCGCACCAGCCTGCCCACCATGCCGCTTGTTTAGCCGTCGCAGGATCCCATCTGCACAACATCCTCGCCCTATTTCTTGCCCCGGATCCGGTGGCCGTCGAACGCCCCCTCTTGGTTGTATGGCGGCACTGTTCGGTGAACATGTTCCACGGCAGTTGCGGTGTACCGGTCATCTTTGGTGAGGGCGAGGGATCCCGCTACGGCGCATTTCGTAACGTGACGCTCCAGGAAGGTTGCCTGCGTCGTTTCGGGCTGTTTTCGCCGGTGGGAAATGGCGGGTGAATTGGACTTGCGTACTGCAGCGATGCAGGTGAAAAGCTGAGATACGGCTGACCCCTTGTCAGCACAAACGGGTCTTGCGTGTTGAAGTCCCCGGCCACATCATGTCGAATATGGTTAGGTTTCCACAAGCTGCGCACTAGAGTGGGATAGGCTCGGCCAGGTACCTGTACGCTGATCCACTAATGCACCTTATCAGAAATTTCGAGACGTGTTTGCGCCAGGGCAGGCCACGGTTTGGTCTGATCTGGTGCTATCGAAGGTATGCCGTGACTGTGAGGTGCTTGACATGGATCGAGGGTAGGGGACATGCTTGCGTTGGAGGATTGGGGATGGTCATGAGCAGGCTCTTCAAGGCACTGGACCGTATTGGTGGCGCTGTTGCGTATGCGGGAGAGAGGGCCGGGGAGTTAATGTCGAGATCGAGAACTTTTCGAGCCCATACAGAATACGGTGCTTCAGAGTCAGGTGTTAGTCCTGAACGGCACAAACTTGCCGCTGTGCCAAGTCCACCTTCGCCTCATCCTAGCTGACAGGGTCGTTGTCAAAGAAACCTGTCGGAGAGGAGCCTGCGTCCGGGAGATTCACGGCAAACAAAATGCGGGATGACAACCAAGGTACTATATATCCAGGCGGTCCTCTCTTTAAGGTCGCGCAGGTACACAATGATAGTGACACAGTCGGAAAAACACAGCATAAGTACTATGTCCAATATGCGGAATGGCAACGAGGGTGGGTTAAAAGGTGGTCTAGTAACCGGAACGACGCCCTGCAATCATATTTGCATAGAACCTCTGGCTCGGCGTAGTGCCCCGAGAGCAGATGATCGGCTCTCAGAGGAGGGTACTGAATGCCATAGCGGCAACCCAAGGCGGCGGCAATTGCCTAGGCAGAGAGTGTGTAGGCTAAGTGCCACCCTGCATGGCTCCTCTGCGTCTCGTCGCCCGCATGGAGACGCGGGTCGGCTGTAAGGTGTAAGTCGTGCGAGCACGGAAGTGAGCGAGTGGTTCCGGTGTGCAAAACATATAAAGCGTATGCATCCTGTCCTTCCCGGACGATGGAGCCGGTGATCAGCGAGAAGAAAAAGTTTTGCCGCCAGCTCGTGCGAGGAGCTCTTTTGGAGAGAAAACAATCGACCTGCTTAGCCTTAACCGAGCCCTGTGTCGTATTACAAGTCGAGCCCGCCGTCCGCCTCCGCCGTCCGTTGTCCCTCTCGAAACTTGGCAGCCCCGGTTTCCCCGTCAAAGCAGCCTGGACGGGCCGAGCCGTGAAACGCTATTCGAACGGCTTGACCAAGCCGATAAAACCGTCCCAGCACTGTGCGAGGCTCACGATGAGAGAATATCCGACGAAGACGGGATGCTGCAGAAGCATAGCGAATACCAAGAATACGGACGCCCGATCTTGCGTCGGGCCGAAGACAAACAACATGGCGCTCAAGTTCTGTGACCACAGGTCGGTTTGCGGTTGCGAAGTACGGATACCAGCGGACAAGAGTCTATGCGACCGATGCGCCCAGGGGTTGTGCTGAGAGTCTCGACCTCGAGAGGAGAGAAGGATCGTACGCTTGGGGGAGCAGCTGAATGCGACCGGTGGTGGCCTGTCGCTCTCTGACCCTCTGTCCGGCATACGACCTGAACGCAAGACGCGATTCCGTCCACCACATCGACTCGCCTGTATGGTCATTTTGGGTGCGATTCTCGACTGCGTCGCTGCTGGAGCAAAGGAGCAGTTTCAAATCGATTCAGCACGACGGTATAGGACAGACTCTCAGCTGTCGGCCGTCATGCGCGAGGCTCGCGCACCCTGGACACGATCACAATCATAATCCGTAATGAGGACGGCATCTCAGCCCCCCACCCTGAGTTGGGTGGTTGAGAATTTTTCTTTCCATTTCCTATTGTTTTGTGTGTGCTATGGAAACCGGCCTGTGTCTCGCATTCGGTGCAATGCGTAGAGCTGAAAATGGAGAAAAGGAGATTCGAGGCTTGCGCTACTGTACAACGCATAGATTAATCTACACATGGCCATCTTTCACGTGTCAATGCCAATGGACAAGTGGTACTCCAGCATCAGAGCTGAGCTCGTCGGTCGGAAGGAGTCGATGCGATCGACCTCTGCAGGGATGCGGACTGCCCATGCTTGATTGGCGTACGGCTGTCAGGAACCGAGAAGACGTTGGTGAGCTTCTATCCGCTACGTCACAACGAGGATTGGGCGGCATCATGATTGTGCGAGTGTTAACCTCATCAGTTGACATTAATTTGATAGAAAGCTGGTCGTAGAAGAAGGGACTTGGAACCGGCAAGAGAAAGCAACGGGCAAGGTGCAAAGTCGTTGGATGTCTTTGTTCACGAGACCTAAAAGCGGCCCGTTCCTTTAGTATAGTAACCACGTGAGCGAATCAGCGTGCGAGGCTGCCTTTCGAACCAAATGGGTGTCGAGAGCAGTCGCCCGTCATTGGTCCGCCGTCGGCGAGTACCAACGGCTGACAGTACCATGATCTGGGTTCGACGCAAGTAATGGCATTGTCTGAGCCACATTTGTATCTTTTCTTTTGTCGAATGGATGGCAAGATGCCCACCCATGTTGCTGGCATCAGACAGTCTTGGTTTGGAATGCGATTGACACCGGGGGTGGTGGGAATGTTGTGATCTAGCCATGCTAGTTGATCATGCGCGTTCTGGTACGTCGAGAGACTACGGCACTACGGCCGGACCAACAGGTGAGCTGGAACGGGCATATCAACAATACGGCAATTCTGCGAAGCACTGGCATGTTGCATAATATTTGGAGATGGAGACTGGCGAATCGAGCAGATTCCTACACCCGATCGATGATCTTGCTTGCTGGCGGCCAGTAAGCTGCGTCACTCACGAAACCATTGCGTGCCAGTGCCGCCAAAGGGCATGAAAAATGAAGTCATCTCGGGGTCGTATCATTCAAGAAAAGAGTATGTGCATCATCTGTCGGGTATGTATGCGAGCATCTCCAAATAGGTATAAACTCCTCCAATCGATCCTACAGTCCAAACGGGGATCCAATGCCAGAAGTGAAGGCCGTCAGGTAGCCGAGGTTCTAAACCGCTTCTCGTGCACACCCGGAATAGTTTTAATAACAAATGGAAGAGATCTCCAATCAACCCGTCTCCTGGGAATAACAGTGGTGTCGGCCAAGAATCGAATTAAACAATCGTGACCGGATTGTTAGGTGGCAAGGGCCAGGCCCGTTTAGTTGAGGGCGACAGCGGCGAGGCCAACGACGGCGGCCAGGAGGCCGCTCTGGACGACAAGCATTCCAGAGCCGGCGCTAGCAGGGGAAGAGGGCACGGCGGAGCCGCCGGTGGGAGCGGACGAGTCGGCCGAGGTCTTGATGGGGACGGCGGAAGACTTGGTCCAGGGGGCAGAAGCAGTTGGGCCGGCAAAGCTGGTGGAGTTGGAAGCCGGGAAGAAGTGGGACGAAGAGGAGGAGGGTGTGGAGGTGGAAGTTGTCGAGTTGATGATCGGGACGATGGTTGAGGTCGGCGTGTACAGGGGGCACGCCGTGTTGGTCGGGTTACACTTGGTGATGGTCACCGTCTTGGTGGTGGTCTCGGTCATGGTCGTGGTGGTGTCATCCGCGGAGGACTGAGCGACGGCGACGGAGGCGGCCATGAGGGCGAAGATGCTGTTGAAACGCATTTTGACTGATTCGGTGTAACGTCGAGTATCGCTTCAAACGAGATTGGACTGTGAGCGTGCAGGCGTGGGCCGTAGAGAGTGCAATGTCAAGAGATTGACCAAACTGTCTTGTCGAGATCCGTGAGGATGAGTTAAATGAGTGTGGTGTGCAAAAAAGGCACGATGACGAGAGCAGTTGCAAGAGAATGTGGACACTGGACGTAGTAGTGAGGAAAGTAACGGTGAGGGAGAAGCGAGACCTTAAATCGGGCGGGAGGGGGCAGGCGAGGTATTTCTCCTTTTAATGACTCGGCCGAACAACGACGATGGCCAGCAGCGGTTTGCTAGGCGTGGGCTCCCGGAAATTTTGCGAGTGCTAGGCGACATGGCGTCTCCTCAGTTGCTGCGTGTGCCTGTAGGACCTCCGTTCCGTCGACACCCCGTTGGTCGCCTACGCGGCCGGAGAGGGCGTGTGTGGGTGGGTAGCCGGTAGGTGCGCGAGCGAGGACATGGGGGGCAGACACCCATCTCTGTGCGCTCAGCTCTCGGCGTTCCCTGTTGCTTTCTCGTCTCGTGCTACGCTATCCGACAGCGATTGAACAAGGGGTGGACGGACCGACCAAGTCTGAGGGGGGCATTGCCAGATACATTATCGTGCCGATCCAGCTGCCAAACTTGAGTGAGAGGAGATGAAGGAGGAGCACCCTTGATCACTGGGCCTTGGCTCTCGACTCCCTGTCTCTCTCTCTTCCGAGCAGCGGATAGCACGGGCCCAAGGAAACAGAAGCAGCTCGTTAGCCCGGGCGATAAGCAGCGTGTCCAAAATTGGATCTCGTCTTGCTCGGATGATTGATTGGCTGCACAAGCCTATCGGTGGACCGGCACTGCATGACGCGGGCTTGGGCTTCGCTGGCGGGACCTTGCTCTAGATTGCCCTACCGGTAGCCTTCTTAGCCTGCAGCTCTCACTGGCTCGTACCTGGAGAGCCCTTGCGGATCGCCTCCTAGCAGCATGCAGGAACAGCGTGCCCTGGCGCGTTGGAAAACAACTCATCTAACCTGTGAGCAGACAGACGGCTGGCCCCAGCCCGAGGGGTTGCTGAGGTCGATGCTGCACGCTGCGTTGCTTTGTTGCCATGTTGCGTGCTCACATTGCTGAGCTTTGGGCATACCTGCGTCCATGCCACGGGGGCGAGGCTTGGAAGTCTCTCGTCTCCGGGGCGTGGAAATGTGCTTGCAATCATTGCTTGTCGAACCCAGAGGTGTCGGTCGTTATCGGATCTTTTTCATTTTCCGCCCGAGAGAAAAATACGGCGTACGCTGTTAGCAGACTGACCTTGTGAGAAGCCACTTGGTCGCCGCCACCCTCGGCATGCATGCACCCACTCGCTCGCCGTGGCGCCGATGCGGCTTGCTATGCGTTGACCGGAACGGTGCACGACGGGGCAACCAGCGACAGAAGCACCCTCCAATGTTTCTCTGCCTGCAGTGACGCCGTGCATCGATGCTCCATAATCATGGTTCGGTCGATTTAGATTCCAAGTTGCTCTTCTCCCTTCTCGGTCATTTGTAGGTTCCACTGTGTAACCCTCCAGGACCCTGGCACCAAGAAGGGAAAAAAACATCAGCTAGGCTGCTTGTTCCTGGCACGGCCAATACAACAGCCTTGTCTTGATTACCTACGGATACTAGTGTAGCCATAAGCTGCTCCCTTTCGGTTTCCCTGTCAGTAGCGGTTGTACGGATACAGAGGTATGAGAAATTACCCCAATCACGGGGGACTCCACCGCCATTTCCCATTCGAAAGGGGGATGTGCAACGTAGAAGGTGAGAGTATTTGTAGGCCAGGATCTTGGGAATCCATCACGCAGGCAAACGTGGATGCTCTCTCTTGCGAAATAAGGCCAAGATGAGTACAATTGGACGGAGATTGGCTTTTGAAAGGTCTGTGAAGATGAAAATGATGTCAACAGCGGAAAGCCCTTCCGACTATGGGTTTTGTGGAAGCGATCATTACAGACAATCGATGCGCTATCGGGACCGACGCCGTAGCAACCCCGATCCTATCTTTTGTGTGTTGCCGCGCGTATCGTTGTTGTCGAGAAGCTGTGCTTGGGCAAATCATTGTTGGGTCAATGCCAGACCGCCGAACGACCCCTGCACATATGAAACAATCGTTTGTCGGCTCTGGCATCCGTCGTCAACTGTGGGTATTGTTGTTTCTCTCTGCGAACGCGGCAGATTCTAGGAGACGGTTGGTTCCAAGTAAGCCCCCTGCTTGTCGTGATTCTCCGAATACCATTCTGTTGTTTCTGCAATGAACTGCACAACGGTTTTATCCAAGATGCAAACTGGTTCGACGTGACCAGGTAAGAGATGGCAATACGGCAATAGTGAGACCATCACCGCCGCGCTGGTGGCAGAGCTTAGGCCACGCGTTGAGGGTTGTACCTGCGATCGGTCGAGGCAAGCCGATGGGCGGAGAGAGGATTCTGATGCGGCGTCGTTGTACGGGGAAAGAATCGGTCGCGCACGTACGTGGGTCGGAGATGCCGAACACCCAACACAGCCTTCTATTCAGCCGAGACCGACCCTCGTTCGGGTAGGCGACGTAAGGTGCAGGAGATGTGTGTCGAGTTATCAGTGGAAAGCATGGGTGGATGGTCTGCAGTGAAAAGTCGCCAATACCGATTGTGGCTGATGCAGCAGGTGTACGATGCATGAAGCGGTCACTGCCTCTTCGTCACCATCACCCGTTGGTCGAAGTGTAGTGTGTGGTGTCCTACAGCTCGCGAAGCTCTTGCTGGTGTCGACGTTTATTGATTGGCGTTGTTGGTCTTGTCACCGCCAATCATCGCTGTCGCACTTTCCTCTTTTCACTTTTGGCCACCTCATCCTGCAGGCTTGCCAGCCCAACCACTCGGGGGTGGCTCTCTGCGCTGTCTAGCTTCCATCGTCACAACCTCGCTGTCCAGAGTAGGAAAATCCTTACCTTAGGTAAGTACCGAGGCAGCACACGGATGGGGGGCTTCGCTGAAAGAACTACCCCGCCCCCGCAATCCTCAGGTAAGGCAAAGCTGCTGAAGAAGGCCTAGCCATACATACCTACATAAGCACCTTCGTGTACCTAGTTCCTCCCTACCTAGGTACCTGTAGGCACCTACCTAAGGTAAGGTACTGAAGCGAGTAGGTAGGTAGGCAAGTAGGTAGGCAAGTAGGTAGGCAGGTACCTAGGTAGGTACGCTACCACTCCCCTACGACCCTTCGAGTTTCATCTGCGTGGGACCTCGTGTTGTCCGCTACTGGCTGGCTAGGTACTTTGCCCGCGGAACGCACCGCATCGCCTCGCCTGGAACGCAGTTACATGTCATCGAGAATCCTCAATCCACGGTAGGTAATGCAGAGCTCCGTTTTGTACCCTGCATATTATCCCACGTCGTGCCATCTACATCTGCATCTGCATCTGGGTCTGCGTCTCGATACTTCCATGGTTCTGTCTTACTCTTTGCTGACTGCGTCGGGCCCTCCTTAGCTTCCTGGTACCTGTTCCCTCCTTCTTCCCTCCTCCCCCCCTTCACAAGCTCTTCCCTGCAACTTGTCCAACTCCCTCCCGCACATCCCCCGCCTCCAAGAATCAGAGTATACCGTCATGGCGCAGTTGACTGCAACCACGTTTTCTACCGATCCGGCTCTCTGGATTTTTACCTCCCTGACCGCCGGATCCTCGCATATCGTCACAGCTACATCTCGTCTCGAAACCATTCTCCGCGCCAACCGCGTACCCTTCAAGGCCGTCGACCTCGCAACCGATCAGAAGGCTCGTATGCTCTGGGGTCGCCGTGCCGGTAAAGATGCCTCTGGCCGGGTGAGAAAGCTCCCGGCTCTTGTGCAAGAGGGCCTCGTGCTCGGCGTAAGTAGCGAACCCTCCTTCCCGACCCCGCTCTCGGTGGAGGGAGTCATGTGCTGACAAGCTGCCTTCCTGTCCAGGACATCACCGAGATCGAAGAATGGAACGAATATGGCGAGCTCAAGCAGCACGTCAAAATCTACTACGACGAATTTACTATACCTGACATCAACAACAAGCCCAAGGAGCCTATCAAGAAGAAGATCATCAAGAAGGTGCCCAAGGGCACGTTGTCGGGAAATGCCTCCACCTCTGCTTCCACTTCTGCATCGGCCCCCGCGCCTCCGCCAGCGCCCCCTTTGCCAAAGGATGAGAGCTCTACTCCTGCTGCTGCGAAGGTCAAGTCTGTCGAGACACCCCAGGCCCCAACCGACAACTCCTCCACTGTCGTTCACCGCTCCATTGCCGACGAGGCAGCTAAGAAGGCCAAAGAACTCCGGCTACAGTCCCTGCGCGATAAGGTTCATGGCAAGACAGACGGTAAGACTGCCGAAGGCAAGAAGCCTGAAACCGATGCGTCATCTGTAGTCACCACCGAACCCGATAAGAAAGCGGAAGCTGCAACGGACGTCTCAAAGACACCAGAAACAACCCGGAAACCCTTCCTAGCCAGCACTAGCAGCGGTTCCTCGGCCCAGAGCGTCAAGCCCGTCGGTCTCCAGTCCCCGACCACAGGCTCCTGGGGCGCCGCTGCCACGAACATCAATCCCGATGCCCTGCGCGAGACTCTCCAGTCACCGACAACGGCCCGTTGGAAGCCCTCCGATGTGGACAAGCCCGTTACGGTGCACATGGGCGCCACGGTGGCGTCCGTGTCCCAGGAAGAGATCGCCGCGGTAGAGAATGCCGAGACTATCAAGGAGGAGCCTGATCAGGAGAATTCCGACGAAGACGTAGACGTGTCGCAGAAGATCGCCGAGGTCGAAAAGGCACAGGCCATCAAAGAAGACCCCGAAAAGGAGGCAGGCGAAGACCTCACCAAGGCCGCCGCGCCGGAAACGGAGACGGCACCGAAGGAAGCTCCACCAGCCGAAAAGACCGAGACTATTACGAAGGCGCCGCAGCCGGAGGAGGAGGATGACGAAGAAGACGACGATGACGAGGATGAGGACGACGATAGCGACGAGGACGATACGAGTAAACCCGAGACGAAACAGGAGGGGGCTAAGGCGAAGTCGAAATCAGAGGAGAAGGAGCTGGCAGAGGCAAAGATAGCTGAGCCCAACAAGCCCGGGGAGTCAAAGTCTGAGGGAGAAGCTAAGCCTAAGGGGGAACCTGAGGAGTAGTTATGTTGCGCCGGACCAAGTCGCGAAGTTTCTTGTTGGATGCCGTGGTGGGGCCGGTGCATTGGATTGTATGGTGACAAAATTGCCGTCCTCGCCATATACTGTACTCTTTTGTAAGGGTGTGTGGTGTGTCATTTCCTGTAGGGTAGTACTTGCTGCTTGTTTGCTTCACAGGATGCGATCTCACTCCAGTTCGATTCTTGCCGCTACGGAACTCGTTCACCAAAAAAAAAAACACTTTGAATCCCCCCAAGGGTTTATCGTTTCATGTGTAGGTCGGCGTGCTGCTCGTTACTATCTGCGGCTTGTCACCTCCCCCTTTTTAATACAATCCCTCATCGTCGCTCGCCGTTCCATCTTGGAATCCCGCGACAGCCTTGCCCTTGCCCTTGCCCTTGCCATTCATTACCACGACCTCGCCCTCGGATTCGTACTCGTCATCGCTGCCCGTCGCCACGGCCTTGCCCTTCCCCTTGGAAGACGCTGCCACGGCCTTGCCTTTGCCCTTGGAACTGCCTCTCGACACGGCCGAGGACACGGAAACAGTCCTGAACGCCCCCTCCGCGGGGCGTTGAGGCTGCTGCGCCTGCTTCTCCTTGTCGGGCGACCCCTCGAAGCTCGCCCTCACCTTCTCGTAGTGCGCCAGCTCGCCGGCGCTCACGCTAGGCACCAGCTCCTCGTGCGCCCTCATGAAGTCCTCCTCAGTGACCATGACGGCAATGTCGTCAGGCGTCGCGTGGTGGTCGAAGAAATAGGCCGTCGAGATGGGCGGTCGCGACGGCACCCGGGCGGCGTTGATGTCGCGGATCTTGGCGTCGACCGCCGCTGCTTGCCGCGTGACGGCCTTGAGCATTGCGTCACTGCAGAGGGCGTAAAAGTCGGCGCCCGTGTAGGTGAACGGGAGCCGCTGAGCGACGGACTGCAGGGAGACCGAGGGATGGAGAGTAAACCTGGGGTCGGAGATGTTAGTGTGCGCGCAAAGCGAAGGCAAGTACTGGTTTGGGCGACTTACTTCCTGGTGAGGGCCTCGAGGATTGTGAGCTGCTTGTCATGGGTATCAGACACGCCGAGGTAGAGCATCTTGTCGAAGCGTCCGGGACGGAGCAGGGCGGCATCGAGCAGATCCGGCCGGTTGGTGGCGCCGATGACGAAGACACCGCCACTCGTGTCGTCCCCGCCCGACATGCCGTCGAGCTCGGCGAGCAGCTGCGAGACGATGCGGTCCATGACACCGCCGCTGTCTCCCTGGTTTCCGCGCTTCGGCGCAACGGAATCCAGCTCATCGAAAAACACGACGCAAGGGCGAGCATCGCGGGCACGCTGGAAGACTCGTCTGACGTTGGCTTCCGACTCTCCGATGTACATGTTGAGCAGCTCGGGACCCTTGACGCTGAAGAAGTTGAGACTGTACTCCGTCGCGATCGCCTTCGCCAGCAGTGTCTTTCCGGTTCCCGGAGGTCCGTAGAAGAGGATGCCAGACCGCTTCTTCATGCCCTTGGCGAAAAGCTCGGGTCTCTCCAGGGGGAGCTGAATGGTTTCTGTCACAGCATCCTTGACGTTGTTCAGTCCACCAACATCATCCCATGTGACGTTCGGAATCTTAGGGGCTCCGATAGCGCCTGCGAAGTTCTTCCGTGCGGCCTCGACAGCGACCTCAAAGTCCCCTTTCGTGACGCATCGAGCCATTGGTCCACCAGCTACCTGGAGATCCCGCACCGTGACGGCCTGGCCGGTAGCTTCTGTTCTCGATGATATTTGCTCCAACCTCAATCGCTGTGCGATAACTGCTCGGTCGACCACGTCCACTAAGTCACCGGCCACTAACGCAGCGGTTTTGAGAGCCACGCCGTTGAGGTCTACTTCAGGGTCGAGGTTGATACCACGATCCTCGATAATAGCCCTGAGGATGCCTTCACGTTCAGCTTCGTCAGGGGCACCCATCTCAAGCTCATGGCTAAAGAGACCTCGGACTCCATCCGGGACCTTGTCGACGTCACTGGTAGTAGCGATTAGCACTCTTGTGTCCTGCAAAATCTCCTTCATGGTCGACACCATGCGGTCGGCCGTCAACGCCTCGATATGCCTAATCAGCAAAGCTGTGGTTTCTGGGCCGCAACTCATAGCTCTTTCGGCCCTGGTTCGCAGGAGACCTTCTGTCTTAACATCGCTGCCGCTGGTCCCTGCCTCACTGAGGATGTCGTATGCGTCAATCGAGTACGTGTGGAGTCCAATGTCGGAGCAGGCTTCCGAAGCCACAGTCGCTTTGCCTATATTGCGATGCGTGGCGGTGACAAGAATGGCAACTGGCGGCATCTTCAGATGTACCGCTCTGGGGCTGGTGGCGGCGGCCAACAACTCTCGCAAACGTCTTCTGAGAGGTGAGACGTAACGGAGATCCTGGTCAGGTAGCGTCAGTGTCGAAACACTTGGTGCTTTGGTGGGCATCTTCTTGACCCCAAGATAATAGGGCCAGGTGTTGGATTTGGTTGCGGGTATGCGGCTCGTGGCAAAGCCGGAGCCGTGCATCGCGACAGAGGAGCTGTCGATGCATGCCACCCCTCCCCACAATTCTTCGGACTGGTCGTTGTCGGCATCGGATTTTGAGATCTGGATGTGGCCAACCTTGAACCATGCCACCTGGTCAAATCTTGCCGACCCTTCCTTGGACAGAGCCATCACATCGTCTACCTCGGACCCATTGCTTCCACCGGGTTGCTCTTGCAGCGCTTTGCCCAGTTGTGTGTCGATGGGCACGGCGATAAGATCGCCTGTCCGTACAAGTCGGATATTCTGAGCAAAGTAACGCTTCAGACCGCCGAGGACCGCCGATTGGTAAGCTCGTTCCGCAGTCACTGGTGACCGGACATGCTGAATTGTGATATCGCGGGCGTACGGGGGACGCGAGGCGTTCGTGAACTTGGGAAGAGTTCCCTTTCCTTGATACGTCCCCCGCTTAATAGGTGACAGCCGGAGATACGACGGTTCATCAAGATTGGCTAACAGAATGGGAGATATGTAGGCTGTCGGGCTGGTCGGCTTCTGGAGTTGGGAATCGAAGAAAGACAGTTTGCGTTCGCCATGCTTTGCACCTGCTATCCGTGTAACTGGGCGTTGAGAAAACCCCTCCGGAAGACCAAAGACCCTTACCGGACGCCAATTGGACTCAGACGGGTCTAGCGACGTGAAGCTTCCGAGTCCAAAGGCGCCAAACCCGTTGGCAGGAGGTTCTTCAGCAGCCTCGATGCGGACCCAGTCTCCTGAGAAGCACCCGATCTTCGACAAGGAGGCAATGTCTACGAAAACCCTAGCCTCGTCATCATCCTCTGGCGCCGGCTTCGGGTGAAGGAGGTCCATGGGAATGGTTCGAATCAGCCCCTGAGCCTTAAAAAGTCGGCCTCGAGGTCGGTCTGGACGAGCGGTAGTTGCAGTATAGTTGGAGAAGACGGAGCCGGGAGTTGCAATCCCGTTGGTTTTCCTTCCCCTCCCGATTGTCATCGGTGATCCCGGCTGCATGGTAGACACGCCACTTGCAGCAGTCGTAGGAAGCATCGGCGCCTGCAGAGAGATCATGTCATCCATGGAGTCGTCAGAGAGATCGTCATCTTGGTCGATTCCAGAAAGCTCCGACTCCTCTGTCTCGGTCACGGAGTCTATTTCGGTATTCGCAGAGTCCGTCTTGTACCTGTCTTCTGTAGCTGAGAAGAACTGATCGTTGGCGGTATCGTCCTCTTCATCGGGAACACCGTTCAGGCTCCGATTCGGGGGGATCGAGGGAGCGGCTTGACCGCGCTTTGTGTGTACCCGCCCTCGCATCAAGACGATCTTTGTACTCTCGGAGAGAACTCCTTGGCTCACGGGCTCACAAAGCATGATCTTGCCTGGATTTGGGGGGATGTGGGTGACTGGATGCGGAGGTAGCGGTAGAGGAAAGAGGTCACCAGAGTGAAGAACTCGCAAACTTCCCAGAGCCACGCGCAACGAAGAGATGAGGCGAGCCTCGGGGGTTTCTGGAGCGGCAGAACCCTTACCATTAACGCTGCTTGGATGGTCACGGTAAAAGGTGCCCTCGCCTTGTTCCAAGCGCTTCGTCAATTCGCTCTCAAGGCTAACGTATACTGTGTCCAACGAGAGTGCAACCACGTCTAATATCTGGATTTCGATGCCGCTGCGGCTGTTGCTCGAGAGCTTCGACGGCGCAACCTGCTGAAGAGTGGTCGCAAAGCTCTGCAGGGACAAGGACGAGGGTGAGAATTGGACAGTCGAAGGTTTGAGCACCGAGGACTTGACTACGGGCACTACCGTCCAGGCGGTTTCGGTCGGAGACGGGGTCGGCTCCCAGGGAGCGATGGCGACATGGTGAACGTCCTCGGAGCCATCTTCACGAGCGGGTACTGCGAGACAATGGAATCAACAACTGCGTGTCAAGATTTCCGTTTCCCAGAGGTGCGTTCTTACCATCACGGAGGTGGGGAAAAAGGTCTGTGAATAGGTCCTCGGACAAGGTACCGACATCGCCCCTCGCATCGTGATCGTCCAGAATTAGCCTTGCTGCGATCGCCGGCTTGTCTTGACGACGCCTCCGCGACCTCCTGTTCCTCTTGGTCAGGGATGGCGGCGCAAGCTCTGAGGTTGTCATCGTATCGAGCAGCAGGCGGGACCAGTTCAAAGCAACGGAGCGTGGCGTGCTTCAGGTGGGCATCGCAGGATGATGAGCGCAAAGGTTCGAGGTCGTGGAGGGATAGACGTTAGAGCAAGCAGTGCGAGCAATTGAAGTCAGAAGGTATCAGCAGTCGGAGGTTGACGAGTCCATGTCGTGAAGCTCGATTCAAGGAGCTAAGCTAAGGTATGGATGGTTGGTTATGGTTGGTTGGCATGGTTCCTGGACCGGGCTGGAGTCGGGGCCGTCTCCAGCTTCGGCTTGGGGAAGCGTCAGGCCTCGGCATTAGAGCCCACAACCCCTAAGGACAAGTCGCTCTGCAGGTTTTAGTCGATAAGCCCGAGCGGGGATGCATGACTAATCATCTGGGGTTACCTAGAAGTCAAACCCGAATAACTTCCAATGACCGGGTCTGGTTGTACTTGTGCAACCAATGATGAATTCAAAACAGCCAACTGTCAGTCCTTCGCTTCGAAGCATGTGATTGATATAAGATCTTCTGGGATGCCGCCAAGTATTGCATCGTCTATTCTCTTGCACTTTTTTATCTCCTTAGTTTAAATGAAACCTGAAGAAGCCATTTTCCAAGAATGGCGACTTACTGTACTGTCGTACCGAGTCGAATGAATGACGAGCTACGTTATGAGATGACGCCGTAGAGTTGAGTAGCAACGTACCGTAATAGGTTAATATTGTCAAATGCGGCCTCTTTTTATATCCATAAGCCACAAAGCGGAAGCCAATGCAAGGAATGGGCGGGCGAGCGAGCAGGTTTTCGATTGGCCAATAGTGTGTCCCGTAACATATGGCAGAGGTTGGTGAGGCCTCTGTGTCAGCATCAGCAACACCCTGGCTATTGCCCTGATCATCCCAAGCAGTGTAAGCACAACAACACCTTTGGCCCGTTCATCGTCCTCTAGACACTCGCGGTCGCGAATGTGACGTATAGATCTATGTTTGCAGAGCATAGTACCCGAACGGGTCGTCCTGGCCCAGGAGATGGGCTAAAAGAGGCCCTGAACTGAGATACTTATTAATATCTCGTAAGGTTGCACAAAAAGCCACTTTGGACGACAGCACCTACACACACAGCCTCAGCCAGTGTTCGCAAGGCGGCGGCGCTTGTTGTCATCTTGACGACCAGGCACCTCTTCCAAGCTGTAACCATACCAGATGGACAAAAGGTGGCTTGTTGCACTTACGAAACGTGGAAAGCGCCGAAATTGAGTCCTCGACTCGGATTCCAACTGCGACGATGGAGCAAAGACCATTGTGTTCTTTTTTTGTTATGTATCTGCCTGTGCGACCCCTACGAGGAACCGCCGCTGGTGCGTACGAAGTAAGTAGGTAACTGGCGTAGTGTAATATGTTAGGTCTGGTCAAGGCATGCTTCCATGGTAGACCGACGTACTGAGACCCGTTGAAAATCCGGCAAAGCGGGCTCTTGGGCTTCGTTGATGCTGTCAGAACGCATCAGTCAATCCACGTCAATGACGCTTGTCTTCCGAGACGCCAGCTGGGATCGTCACATGCTTTTTCCCTCTCAGAATCACAATATCCAATCATGGCTGCCGTTGAGCAAATGCTCCGTGCGACAGACATGGCAATGACGCAAGCGGGGTGGCTTCTTCCTGCTCCAGCCACACCCTCTGGCGCGACAATTATGAGACCTTAGCTGACAGCGTTTGGCCCGTTCTTCAGCGCCTCTGCCTCTGCCTCTGCTACCGTAGGTAGTGTGTTGCCAACCGCAAATGACAGGGAGGACCTTGGGCCCAAAGCAGAGTTTCGAATGGCGGCGGCTGGGCCTCGTGGGCGCGGACGTTATTTGCACTCCAGCCCGGGGGTGCGCTCTGCCGTGCTGCTCCGATTCGAGGTGGCATTGGCAAGTCGAGACCGTGACACGATCTAGCTTGCGGCCCGCATCAATGGCATCTAGACCGACATCATCATTCCACAATTCTTGCGGTAAGTCCAATACGCTGCGATGTTTACATTGGCCGACTTTCCGTATTTATCTCTGTCTACCGGTAGTCCCCTAAGGGTCCGTAGTTCGCCTCTCTGCCTTGGTATTCACCAACCAACCGAACCGTGCTGGCTACTCTCCCGGTCTCCAACTAATAGTATCACTAGTGTATCGGTGTCCTCACGTCCCCAATTTACTCGCCCACCCCCCCCCCCCCCCCCCCCCCCCCCTTCCTTGTTCTGGATCTACGCTCTGTTTCCCTGCCTTGGACCGCTTCGACACCAACATGAGGCCTGTTCATGCCATCAGTGGCTGCAAAAAGGACATTTGACGGGCAAATTTCCACCCCGTCTACCTTCCTTTTCAACTTCATCTCGCATGTTCTTGTCGTTATTGCGCGAAGACAAGCGATTACATACCCCTTTTAAGCGCACGAATCTCACTGAACCCCAACATTTTGCGACTTTTGCGACGCCGGGCAACTCGTGTTTTTCTTTATTTCTTAATTTCTTTCTTCTTCTCTCGCTCTCTATCTCACGTGAGCGGTTGCAAACACAACCCCGAAGATATGGGCAACTTTTCCGAGTCTCCGGACCATGGTCGAGACAGAATACGCGACAATGGCGTCGCACGTGTCGCTGTTGAGTTTGCCCAGCAGGCCGAGAAGCTGTCACTCCAGAACCACCAGAACAACGACTCCGAGGTCGCCGTCGAGGCTCGATTCGTTACACCCCAAGACCCCATCGTGGTCACCTCGGAAGGCAACAGGCTCCCAGGTGTCCCGCTTGTCGAGGCGCACAAGCTGAACGCTCTCAAGGAAGAGCTTCAAGATGGCCCAGCTGTGATCAAGATCAAACAGGGGAGTGACACGGAGGAAGAGATTGACAACGGCAAAAAGGCCCCAGGCATGCAGGAAAAGGTCATCTCGCTACCAACAGATACAAACGGAAAGGAAAAACAAAAGTCGGAAGAGGGCTCCCTTCGTCGCCAGGTGCCGCCGTCACACACCAACCCCTTGTTTCCGCCCTTGCCCCTCTACGGCCCGCCGTCGTTGCTTCGCGACTTACAATGCCTGATTTTTCGTGTCACGGCCTTCTTCCTGAGCCTGGCTTTTCTCGGAGTCATTGTACTCGGTGCACTCTTCACTAGCATACCACCGTTGTGCACGCACATCTTCTACCGCCTAACACTGCAGAATCCGGACAAGAAGAGACCTTTCTTCGAGGAAGAGGCGCGCAGGAACAAGGTGCGCAAGGAAGAAAACCAGAAATGGAAGCGCAGAGAGAGTCTAGTCAAAGACAAGGAGCTCGCCGACGAGTTTGTCCCAACGGAAGGGGGCCCTGACCCAATTGTGTGCGACGTTGGATACTACGCTCGTCGTGTCGGACTCGACGTCGAAGAGATCCAAGTTCAAACCGAAGACGGCTTCCTCATCGACTTGTGGCACGTATACGACCCCAAGGAGTACACGAGGATGAGCGAAGACGACAGGTCAGACAGAGGACCCGACATATTCACATCTTCCAAAAAGAAGCTCAAGGATCCCAGCCAGAAGCGCAAGTTTCCCGTTCTACTCCTCCATGGCCTTCTCCAGAGTTCGGGAGCGTACTGCACAAACGACGAGGACTCACTCGCATTTTACCTCTGCAAGTCCGGCTACGACGTCTGGCTTGGCAACAACCGGTGCGGCTTCAAGCCCAAGCATTCCTCGCTGGAGTACTCCGACCCGCGGATGTGGTGCTGGAACATTCGCCAGATGGGTGTTTTTGACCTGCCGGCGCTGACCTCAAGGGTCCTGTACGAGACTGGGTTCAAGAAGATCGGCTTGATCTGCCACTCGCAGGGCACGACACAAACGCTCGTAGCGCTGGCAAAGGAGCAACGTCCAGACCTGGGCGAAAAGCTGACGGTCTTCTGCGCACTGGCGCCCGCTGCGTATGCCGGGCCCTTGATCGGGAAAATGTACTTCAAGTTCATGAGGATCATCACGCCGGGCATGTTCCGGCTGATGTTCGGCATCCACGCCTTCATTCCCTTCATGATGAAGATGCACGAGCTGCTTCACCCCAAGGTCTACGGCTGGCTCGGTTACAAAGTCTTTTCTTTCCTGTTCGACTGGACGGACACGAGGTGGGATCGAGCTCTGAAGCACCGCATGTTCCAGTTCGCGCCCGTCTACGTCAGCGCGGAATCCATGCGTTGGTGGCTTGGAAGGGAGTGCTTCGCGAGGCACAAGTGCATTCTCTCCACCAAAGAGGACGTCCGCGCCGAGGAGAAGGAAGACCACATCAGCGGGCACGAGTCCCACACCCTCCGGGCCGACGACGCCGACGGGCTCATGTCCCAGAGGACACTGGAGGAACACGCCCGCAAGCCCAAGGGATCGACCGCTTGGTACAACGAGCAGGTACCCCCCTTCGCCCTTTGGGTCGCCGGCAACGACGACCTCGTCGACGGCAACAAGCTCCTCCGCAGATTTGAGCGGGGCCGTGAGCCGCACGTCAACGTGGTCCACGCCAAGGTCATCCCCGAGTATGAGCACCTCGACGTCATCTGGGCAATGGACGCCCCGGAGCAGGTGTTTAGGGAGGTTCGCGAGGTATTGTGGAAGACGTGCGATGCCAGAGACGAGTGCCGTGTCCCCAAGGGATGCGAGAACGTCGAGCGGTGGACCCCGCCGAACAAGAAGGCGAGCGTGTCGGCGGAGTCTGATGAGAGCCAGTCCAGCAGCGACGATGCTGAATAGGAGCCGAATACGATTCGGCGGGGCGGCGGCCGCACGATATATACCGTCGAGCCGAGTGCCGGGAGTATGAAAAAGTAGAGACGCGGGCGGGGGGTTGTATTTACTAGGAGCTGCATGATACACGTTGGATTCCCAGCATCGCGTCGGAGTCGAGGTGCCGGTATTGGATTATTATACACAAGGTTTCCGAGCATAGCATACGTATGAAGCTAATGGTAATGAGTTGGGGGGGTTCTTGGCTTGAGATGCTTCCAAAGATATAAAACATAACAAGACTAGAACAGATGTAATAAATCGTCAAGCTAAATGGAACTTCATGATGATCAAGGTTCTGGAGGGCCCTTTTCTTAGGTTACCTCGTCGTAGGTGAATCCACGGCAACTGTCGGCACCAAAGAGGTCAGTTATATCTATACGCCAGGTCCCTTCTCAGCGACGGCTGGTCTCTACCGAGCACCGTCAGCGAATGGATTCGTCCCAAGTGAAGCATCGATCGCCGCCGACCATACACTCATGAATTCATGAACTTCATCTATCTCAGGACCAAGCCTGCGCGAATCATCTCACAACGAACACGGATTTGTGCTCTCTCACTATGCAGCATCCGGCTCCTCATCGTGTGTGCGTACTTTTTTGTATTGATACGGAAAATCAAACGGGCAAGGTCTCCCTCCATCACGTGCGTATGTTTCGTGCGACCGACAATGTCCAGAAACATCTCCCCAGGAAACGAAGCATGCCCACTGCCACTGCCTCACTTTCCTCATTTTGCCCCCTTCTTCCTCCGTGCCCAGAAGACGGGGAAAAAAAGACAGAAACAATGTCTGTATGAAACGCAGCAAAACCAACAAATGTAAATACAAATACAATACAATCATCAATACCAATGCCCCTCCGTGAACGCCTCAAAAACACAAATAGGTTGAACCGGCTGATTGCCAAGCCAGGTATATATACGCATCGAATGCCTGGGGAAAGGGGAGAGAAGAGAAGAGAAGATGCAGTTGCTCGTCATCATCATCGTCATCGTCATCGCCTTGTCGTGAACACCATCCCAGTTCGCCGCAATCTCCAAGGTTACCAGAACCCAACGCCAATTCATGCAGAACAACATGGACCGGTCGTGATCATCATCATCATAAGTGGTTAGTAAGCAGTCGGTCCGAGTCTCGCGGTCCAAGGGGGAAACTCAGGATCGAGGGCCGGGCTGAATGGCTCTGCGCGACACCTAGGCGCCAGAGACCTTTCGTGCTGTTGATGCTGCCGTCGCAGACGTGGCCGAATTGCCCACGCTGCCGACACGCCCGCTCGTCTTGCGTACTCCCTCCTTAGACCTCGGCGACTCTCCCGACCGCTTGCTGCCACGAACCTTGGTGAGAACACCCGATGCGCTGCTAACGCGGTCGACATGCTTGACACGTGATGTGCCGAGGTTCTCAACGTCGTTGCTGGCATCGTTGTCGATGTAAGTCTGGTACACGGTGGCGGCTGAGTGACTAACTGATCGCTTCTCGCTGCGGCCAGGCGATGCAGAAGCCTTGCGGTGCGCGCGCATTCGGATGTGCAGTTCCTCGTCAGACTCGGCGCTGTGTGTTTGCTTGTGGATTGTGATGACTTCGGCGGTGTCCTGGTGGATTCCCGTCTCTTCCTCGACCGTCGCTGTGTACGAAGTCGATCTCTGGTAGGGGTGGTGACGGTCTGCCCTGTTGGTCTTTCTGGGCTGGCCCGGTGTCGGCGCCGGGAGGTAGTCTTCTTGAACCCCAATGTTATTGCGGTCGTGGTCGACTTCGCTCAGGGGCGTCCGGTTCGAGGTACTGCGGTGGGGAGGCGTGGATGCCTGGCCGTTGCGGATCGACGTCTTTTGCATAGCACGGATGGGAGTGCTCGGCGCAGCAGCGTTAGCCGCCATCTCCTTGCGGAGCTTGCGCTCAATGCGCTCCTCGATCCACCACTCGCGGAAGATGCCCTGGTTGATGTGAAGCCAGTGCTGCTGGGGGCCGACGACCATGCCGGGACGCATGAAGCGCATGAAGGCGATGATTTCGTTGGCCGTGAAGCCGTGGCGATAGATGAGGTACGCGCCGATGAGACAGCCAGTTCGTCCGAGGCCGGCCTTGCAGTGGACGGCGATTCCCTTCTTCTTGACGGTGATGGTCTCGTGCGCCAGTCTGATGAACTTGCGAACAGTGGTAAGAGGCGGGCAGGTGCCGTCGTCGAAAATCATGTCGAGGTGGGAGATGCCCATGGCCTCGAAGAAGGAAGGGGAGTATAGGGGCGAGTTGAGACGGACGACAAGGCCGATGTTCCTCTCGGTGAAGTGCTTCAGGACGTTCTTGAAGGGCTGGGGAAGCGTCTTGTTCGCGTCCAGCTGTCCGAGCGACCTGGGGAGTGCATCGAACTCCTCGGTACCCTCAAGGACCTTGGCAACTGGGGCGTGTTGAGGCGAAGCGAAGGCCAGGAAGTGCGGCGTGATCCAGTTGAAGTCTCCGTGCTCCACTCTCTCGAACTTTTCATACTCGTCGAGGTCAAAGTTGTCTAGGGCGCAGCAACCCTCCTCCTTGGCCTTCCAGACACCGTAGACAACATCCTGGACGGTGATACCATAGTCGGCTTGACTGTATCCAGCGTCACGGAAGGGCATCAAGGGCGGGTCGACCTGGGCGATGGGGGCCAGGGCCAGGTGCGGGGGCCAGTTCTGGATCAGGACCATGTAGCAGGCAAGCATGCAAGCGGCGTTGGCGCGACCTGAAAAGAAGCATTAGCAAGGGAGGTCAACGGCGCGGGAACGCTGCAACATACTTCTGGGATCGGCTCTGCTCCAGAAGACAATTGGCCGATCCTTGTTCTCCTTGGCTCCGAGGACGTCGTGGAACTGCAGGGCGAAGCGGTACAGGTGGCCGATGTGCAGTGGGCCAAAGTCGTGGTGGAAAGCATTGTACAGGAGGGTGTCGTCGACGGTGAAGTAGTAGGGAGTTTGACGAGCGACGGTCTGGACGGGCGTGGGGCCTTCGGCGGCTCTCTGCGATCGCTTTCTGGGAGAAGACTGGACGGCCTCGCCGTAGGGGAAAATGGTCTCGGCCGTGGGCGGGTGAATGTACGCAGCCAGATACAGGCGGTCTGGGAGCCAAGTCAGAAGAGACACGGGAAAGAAGGCGCAATAGAGGTAGGGATGAAGCTGGGCTAAGGCAAAGCTGTAACTGTCGGGTGATGCGCCCATGGCGGCTTGCGACGACTGAGGCGACCCGGACAGCTCGTGATAAGGATGCGACATGGCTGCAGTGACAAAATGATGTGCACAATGCAGGTTGGGAGCGTGGGCAGAAACATACCTGGGATATACTCAATGACTTGGCCCATGTTGGGGCTCTTGGAAGAAGGTGCCATTGGTCTTGGGAACTCTCTGTTTCCTCTTGATTTTCTATATCAATTGGGAACGGATGAGGAAGGCAGTTGCTCCCGTGTGAGGCGGCGGCTTGATTTAGAGATGCAAGCGCAAGCGAGTGCCTGTTTGTGAGAGAATATGACAGGTGCAGGAATTATCCAGAGGCGGAGGATACGATACTCCTTTGTACGCAAAGTAATGCGCGGGCGCAAGGGAAAGTAGTCTCTGGGGAAGTGGCAATGCGTGGTGGTGAGAGGTAGGAATGTTGAAATGGCCTGGGCTGAAACAATAACAACAACAGGTGCACTCTCTGTATCGGGATGGATTGGAATCGCCAAAAGAGGTTGCAAGCGCCCTGGAGGAAGGTGGGGGGAAAAGCAACCCGATTTCTGGAGAGGAGCCAGGAGCTTCTTTGGCGATTGAGAGAGAAACGGAGTGATATCGAGTTGGGTAAAAAGAAGGTATTGCGAAGCGCAGGGAGGGACCGAACGATGGTGTTTTTGTATGGTTTGGCGTATGTTTTGCTGAAGCGGTCACAATGGGCCCTGGCCCAAAACAGCAAGGGTCAGTTGTTGTTAGCCTCGTTGCGCTGCGCTGGCTGCCGGGCTGCCAGGCCGTTGTCAAGACAACCTGCCAGGGGGGAAGCACTGGCCATTTGCGACGCCCTGGCGAATCACCTGGGGCCCTTGGTCGGCCAGGAACGCCTCAGGCAAACGCACCCGCCTCCCTCCCGCCCCCAGTCATGGCCCCTCTAAACCCTTTTGGGCTCTTGACGGCTGGTGACGACCGCTCGAGCGCAAACCTCCCTCCTTCTTCCCAAGATATGCGCTAGGTAGAGTAAGACCATAAACGAACCTGCCTTGCCCTGTTATGTTATGTGTGTGAATCCGTATTATTCCTTCACAACAATCGAGCTGCTCCGCAAAGAGGTTCCAGACTTGCTTATCGGGCGGCACTGCGTCAGACATACCCGACGCCAGGCCGACCCCACGTTCGCATCCCTCCTTGTGTGGATGATGACCGCATCCATCACAAACACACCCAGCACCTCCAATGGAGAGAGAGCGAGTCACCTTGGGGATGGTGCGGAGAGTCCTGTGCGTAGCGTTGCCGTTGCCATGCTTTGCCTAGGGGATCGATCCGTTGGGGGAGGGAGTGTCACTTCAACCTAATGCCGCCATGGAAACAAGCCTGTGGAATGGCGGGGCAGTTTATTGCCGTTTTGCTTTGCCCCCTTCCCGCCTGTGATCTGGCCGCTCAATCTCACACTTTCCATTGTGCGTTTTGGTGTTTTGTGTTCCCGCTTGGTGGACTGTGCTAAACAGAAATTCTGCGCCGCCCAATGACGATTGCAGGTTTCCCCCCCCCTTTTGCCAGCTTTCCCAGTCCCCTCCTACCCTGCCTATCTGCTGAAAGCACCCCTCACTCCTCCACATCTTCCCCCTTCCCCTCCAAGCGCAAATCAGCCGCGCCGGAACCGCAGCCATGGCCGTCAACACCACCACCACCACCACTGACGATGAGTTCCCGTGCTCGCTGTGAGTTATCACATCTGGTCTCCCTTTCCCCCTTGCACCCCCTTGTGGCGCATTGTTTCTGGGCGCACCACCGGAGAGAGAAACGGATCACTAAGACACCAAGCCGCAGGACCATCGACGTCCCCTTCCCTACCCCACGCCTTGCATCCGTGGCGCACAGAGCCCTCGCCGTCGACCAGGAGCTGTCGCCGCTCGTTAGGCGAACCTTCTTTGTCGACGACGCCTCCTCCTCCGCCGCCGCTGCCGAACCCGCTTCCGTCCTCCGCGTCCACTACAAGGCCACCACGAACCGCATGCTCCGCGTCGCCGTCAACGGCCTCATGGAGAGCCTCAACCTTGTCGTCGAGGTGATGGAGGAGCTTGACGTTGACGTCTTGGAGCACAATCGGGACAACGAGTGAGTTGAGTCATGCAGAGTAGGGAGAGTTGCGGATATTGAAAAGAAAAGGAAAAAAAGAAAAAGCAAGGAAAAGGAGCATACAGAAAAGCACCACCTGCATGCGACATAACACGGAACGGAACGGTGCATCATCTTTTTGTATTTATTTCAACATTGTGATACCCTAGAATATACGGAGTACAGCCATATGATTTGTGCCGAGTTTTGTGACACCTGGGCCGATTGATGGGTGTCGATACTATGTGTTTGTCAGGCTTTGGTCTAGACTTGTCTAGAAGAATAGAGCCCCATACTGACGTCCGCGTGTTGCATACGAGAGCCACTTGTGTGGCGAGATTCAAAAAGCGGGAAACTGCTGCTCGTGAACTACAAAACTCCGAATGCCCCTTTCTACCTTGTATTATTTCGTATATCAAGCCTGTGCCGGTTGCTCGGTTTCGTCAGAGGGGGGGGGCCCCGAGCCTGTCATCATGTTCGCAACTAGCCCTATACGGTCTCTCTCTGCACCTCCTTCGCACGCAGCTCCAGCTTCTTCTCGGCCTCCTCGGCTCGTTTGTTTGCGTCGGCGACTTCTTGCTTCAGCTGCTTGATGTACTCGATCGCCAGCTCGACAGTGCTGGCCTTGCTGTTCGGGGCGCCGCCGGTCTTGGACTCTTTTTCTCTCTCCTTCTTTTCCTCCGCCTCAGTCTTGGAATCCTTCGGTGGCTGAGGCAACAACGTTGCCATTTCTTGCAAGGCCGAGTTAATGCGGTTCCGGCGGCCCTGCTCAGCAATTTTGTGGGACGTGCGTTTTGATGTGAGGTTGGTGGACAGCTCGCTGGGATACGTCACGCCGGGCACGGTGTTGCCCTCGATAATGTTCTGGTAGTTGGACTTGGATGCCAACAGACGGGATGCCGTATCTTCGGCAGACATGCCGCCGGGGGTTCCCGGCAAGAGCGGCTTGATGCTGGGTGATATCCTCGGTCGCAACGCGGGGGAGACGTGCACTGAGCTGACGCTACCTCTCTTGCCCTGGGCACCTCTGGCCATAAGTTTCGGCGTTTTCCGTGCCGTTGGACCTGTCGAACCCGGCGCTAGGTTAGGGCTCGCGCTTGCTGAAGCAGCGGCAGTGGGTTTGGTGAAGGTGGGCGAAGGGAGCGGCTGGAGTGACGAGGTCCTCGCCGAGCCAGGGTCTGACAATGACTGCGTGGGCGTGGGCATGTCCAGTTTCGGGGGCTGTGGTCGTGTAGTAAAGTTGACGGACTCGGGTAGCTCGAACGACTCGATGTTGTCTGATATTCCCAGGTCTTGGGGATTTGACGAGGCTGAGTTGTTCGCGCTGGAAGCGGGAAGCTTCATGAGAGAGGCCGGCGTAGCAGGAGATGGCTTGCCTTGTACGTGAGCCGGTACCGCGGGTTGGGGGTGAAGCTGAGGCTGAGGTTGAATGAATGGCGATTTGCTTGACTGTTTCGGCTGGGGAAGGGGCGGCGGTGGCATGTCTGAGATATTCTCCGGCGACACTGACGCATTTTCCGACTCTTCACTGCTCATGAGGCCCGGCAGAGCAGTTGAGGGCAGCATCTGTTCCAGCGAGTCTTCGTTCACTTCCCGGAGAGCCTGTGAAACCATTTTTGGCGTGGCTGTAGACTTCTTACGTTGAGGCTTCGAGATGGGCGACTGTCGCACACTGTTCTTTACCTTTGCTCTCGAGGTGTTGGTCTTGCGTGCCTTCTTTGCCAGGTCGAACCCCGGAGACTGAGTAGTCGTCTCGACTTCCATCTCGGCCGGTGAGTTGTGGGCTGAGAGCGACGACCGCCCGTCATACACGAGGCCTTGGTCGCTTTGTGCATGGAGTGCTGGTGATGTGAGAGGGCTGAAGTATGCGCTGGGAATGGCGTATCCGCCGGCTTCCATCTGGAAATGGGGATCCAAGGGGGTCACTGCTGGTGAGACCAATGGGGTGAAGGACATCTTGAAAGGTCAGCTGGGAGCTCTTTTCAGGCTCGAGGCGATGGGCATCTTACATCCTGCTGTTCCTTCATTCGCTGATATCTGCTGCCGAACATGGGGGTGTGGCCCTGCTCTGTCGAGTAAAACTGGTTGCTGGCGGGCGGCATCTCAAGACTTTGAGGCGTTGGCGGAACAGCATGTGACCGGGTAGTGTAGTAGGCGACCTGCTGTTCCTGCATCTGGCGATGCTGCTGCTGCATCCGTTGCTGTTGGAGATACTGGATCTGGGCGTCGATTTCCGTGATAGCATCCGTCGGCGCGGGGGGGATCATCTGGGCCGGTATGGCAGGATGTGAGGCGCCGGTTGTCATGTTGATAAGCTGCGACTGGAGGGATGAGCTGGCATTTCCCATGACCATGGATGTGTCGGTTCCTCCCATTTGGGTGTCGAGGTGCTCGTGCCCGGCCTGGTGCATCATTCCGGAGCCATTCCCGCCCTGGTAGTCGTGGAAGTCGAAGGGCATCGTGTCGCTAAGGTTGCCAATCCCACCCATGTCCAAAAACTGCTGAAACTCTTCATCGTGGTTGGGTGCCAAACCCTGGTCTTGGGGGTTCCAAGAAGCAGCGTCCATTATGGCTTGACTAGGTTTCCGAGGCGTAGGGCGTCGTTAGCTCGACGGCAGGTGGTGAGGTGAGTGTGCTCGTATTCGATATCGGGACTCCAACAAATCCCATGGCCCAATTCAAATCAAGAAGCCGAGTTGGTGTCGGTATTCCAGGTCGATAGCGACAGTCGTAGAAGAATGTCAGGTTGCAGTCGATCAAACAGGGTGGGCAAATTGCGCAAAAGATAGGGAAGACTACCTAGGACGCTTATCGTGGGGTTCGTGTTCGAGACTGAGGAAACGCTGGTGGTGGGTGTTCAGGGCGCACAGAGGATTAGTGCCTCGCGCCGAAGTATCTCGGTGGCAGAGTCTGAACTCTCTCTCGCGCGCTCTCGTCGCGGAACGAAGAGTCTTTCTGGGCAGCCCGAACGGATGATGTGCGAAGAGCGAGGCGAGAAAGGAGTGGTGGAAGCAGGAAAACCTGCCTCTCTTGGTGGAGAGAGAGGCTGGAGGAGAGGGACAATACGGCCAAAGACGGAGACGCAGTAGTAGTGGCAGCGGTAGCGGTAGCGGCAGCAGGTGATAATAATGGTGGGGGCACACATCTCCCCGAGGAGAAGTAGGAGGATAGGATGGTGGGGGTGGTGCGCACGGCCGGTGACTGGTCGACAAGCCCGTGAATACTTTTTTTTTCTTTTCTTTTTTTTACGTGTGCCGGCGGCGGATCCACGCCTTGGAACTTTTAGCGGGCGCTGTATGGGGGGTAGTTTGGGTAGGTATTCCAAACTATTACCTACTCACCTCGGACGTGGTGTGAGGATTATCCCATGCCGGGGTAGCACACTCATGCTCCTTGGAAGTCCCCTGTTCGGACCTCTGTTTTTCATTTCATTTCTTCGGACTAAGTACCTGTAGGTTTTGTCGAAGCGGCCATAAACGCGCGAGGGGGCGTCCACTGGTTCGCCTTTGCTTACCGTTGCCAGCAAGATGCCACAGCAACGCAGGCACATACCAATGATCTCATTCGGGTGCTGAAATCCCAATAAGGATCCTAGATCGTCAGCAGATTGATGTGCGGTCACTAGGCATGTCCAACCAAACCGCCCAATCCCTCTTTTTCTCAGTCCCTCGTCTGAAGCTGCATTCGATGGCTCTGTCGATGCGAAACAACTGCCTAACAAGGTTTCAGGTCCGGTCGCCCACCACCCGGGAACATCCGCCTTCACTGTCAACGCTGTCCAAAGCCAGAAATGTGTCAAACGCAAGCGGCGCCGGGACTGGTATCCGTGTTACTTGTTACTTGGGACATCCAGTCTTGACTAAGTTCACCGCGTCCCGTCTGTGCTCAAGCCCGACCCTGTCCAACCTTTACCACGGGACGAAAACACTCCTCCCTCCACTCGGAGTGATTGTCGGGGAAATGGTCAGGCTGCGATGGCTGGCCTTTTGACGGGACCGATGCCATCGCACCCAACCAAAAAGCCCACAAGTCCCCAGTCACCAAAACGCGCGAGATACACTAGACTAGACGGAGAATAGGCGGAGTAGGGGGAGGTGCGAGATGAGAAGGAGGGAAAAAACCCCTTCTCCCCTCGGTGCCTTTTCCTCCCTTGGGCAGGCGCTCTGATCACTCGCAGGCCTGGAGCTAACAATATTAACTTCAGTGGAACCGGTCCGCTATTGGCAACGGTGCCGGCTCCGCGCTACACAAGTCCGTTGTCTCGGATCGACCTGCTGGGTGAAGAATCGCGTCGCGAGCGAGGAAACGACAGTAGCTGAGAGAATAGTGGTACCGGCAGCCAGGGCTTCCCGGCCGCCGAAGTCCCTGACCGCAGGTGCCTCGTGCTTGATCGGGTCCATTTCCGACTTGACCCATGACAACTGACGGGTTCCGCAGCGCGGTTTCGCCTGCATAAAGGGTGATTTGAAGGAGGATCCGAAGGGCTGGCCACACATATAAGATGTAACCTATGGTTCCAGTTTCGGCTGAGCTGCCCGGCAATCGGGCGTTCATGTTCGTGTTGCTGCCAGATTCAGTATCAGGGCCCATTGCGAACCGCCGACTCGGACAAACGAACAATCACGGCATGCATGGGAAGTGCGGCAGAAAGGGGGTCCACAGCATGGAGAGCGAGGGACAGCTCTTATAAAATACACGAAGAACCAAGGCTATTTAATTCTATTCCACCCTATCTTGTATCTCCAGGGAATGTAGCCTCCTCGGCTAGCTCTACCCTAGGGAACGAAGTGACGAAAAGGACTTTGGGCAGGGATTTCCCGTCTTTGGTTGGTGGCGTTGGTGACTTCTTTACCGGTCCTCAGCCTCTATAGGTAGGTAGTTTGGTGAGCAATAGGGTAGATACCCGGATATCTCCATGGTATTTCATCAGAAACCTTATCTTGTGTTGAGTACCGAGCATAGTAGTACCTTTACGGTGTTCTTTCCACTGCATATAGTCACTATTGTGTACCTGTGCGACCTCACGAAGGATCGCCTTGTAGGTATCTGTACCTCTGTTGCCGGTCCTCAGGGCCCTCTCCCTCCCCTGCTTGCTTGTTGGTCAACTTTCATGGGGGTTTTCTATCGGGGTTGCACGGTGGCTCGATCATCGCGATGACGGAAAGCGCCTACCTAGGTACGTAGTTTGCACCTTACGGTCCTTCAACAACATCACAGGCGTACCCATCCAGAGCTTTAAACAATATCAAACCCCGCTATGAAAGTTCCCATATCAAAGTGCATTATATACCTGTCCCTTTCTCTTTTTCTTCTTCTTCTTCTTTTTTTTTTTTTTCTTTTCGGGTTTTTTACTTTTATGTTTACCGGTCCTTCGATAATCGATCCTCTATAACAGCACACGGAGCGCCCGCCAGAGCGCTCTTGTACACAGACAACACTCGGCGAGCCATCCCCAACAGTATAGATCGAGTGCGACGAAGCAGTCAGTTGGTTTGCAGCTGTTGTCGCCTCCAAGGCCGGAACTGTGGATATCCAGACTGTGGCAGTGCATACCTTGATGAGGACCGAACAAACTCCCGCTAGCTTATGAGCATTGCCGTCGTCAAAAGTTGCCATCCAACGGGGTGAGCATGCAACAAAGAGAAAGGGCTTCCTCAAGATGGAGTGGACAATGGTATTTTCTAAACAGATCGGGAAGCCAAGCACCGGGAGGTGATGCTTAAATTCTGCGGTGGAGACTGGTTGATGGATTGCAGCCGCATTCGGCTTAGGGCGTATGATCGCCCACGAGCTCCTGGCCCGTCCTTCCTAGCCTTGCTCTTCACCACCTGTTCGTCTCCCTCCACAAGCCAGCAATTGGTGCGGAGCTTCCTTCTGTCCGCTCGACCTGACCTTGGGCCATAATCGATCCAAAGCCACAATGTTTCGTGGACTTGTACGCTGCACCTTCCCTTCGTGAGGGTTGATCTAGGCCGCCCGCCATGCTCTCAGTTCGCCGGATCTGATCTGATGGCTTCCGGGTGTGGAATTACCCCTCAATCCGCTCGGCTCCTGCCGCAATTATATAGTTGCACGCGAGCTCAGCTCTGAGGTTGCCAGGCGTTCCAGCCCTCAAAATGCGACGACTCTCGCTCTCGCGTTGATGTATTCCGGATATTCATCACCGACATCAGATCAAAGGCTGTAGCCAGAATCATCATCGTTGTCACCGCAATCGTAACCAGGGTTCGAATCGTCGAATCGTCGCGAAACGCAGGGTTGGCTGGGCGGACGTTTCGGTCATGCCAACATCACCACAGCTGCGATGTCTCTGCCACTTGGTGCGAAAGCAGAATGCTGGGTTTGGTTTACGTTAGCCATCTCCTCGGTAATCCTGAGATTGTTAGTTGCGCCGTTCCGTCTTGCCGAGTTTCCCTGTGGCTGACACGATGGTGAAGCATGTCGCAGTACATCATTCGAAAGCACAAGTTCCTTAGCGACATCCCCGTGGACGACGTTCTGATGCTCATTCTGGTCGTACGTCTGCCCGTAGCCACGCATGACGCGACCTCCCCCACGACCTCCCCCACGACCTCTTCTTCTTCCATCGTTGGGAGACCATGACAGATAGGTTTACTGATTTACCTGGCTTATTAGTTTACGTACACTACGGCAATCGCTGCCCTGTACAAGTACTTTGACATCGCCGTGGAAACTGAAATCGATGCTCTCACCCCGGAAGAGAATTTCGCAATCGGTCGCAAACTGGGGATCATTAACATCCTCGCCGAAACGGCCATACAGACGACCTTGTGGGGCAACAAGTGCTGCCTACTCTTGCTGTACGACCGCCTGGCGTACGTTGCCATCCATGCGATGTTGACATGGAAGGGGAAATCTCACGAATGACAGTCTCTTCGGTCACTATCACAATACGTTGATTTTTGTCGCCACTTACACGGGGTTGGCATATCTCGCGGTCATTGTTGCATTGTATGGAGGATGGTGTCGCCCGTTCTCCGACTACATGGAACTGAATCCTCGAAACGGTTAGTCATGGCAATCGCGGCGCATTCAAATGCTTGCAAATGACAAAACGTGCGGTGGCGAGAGTGGCTGACATCCAATGCAGTCCAGTGTTTGACGTGGACGAATTACAACATCCTTCAGATCACGATGAACCTCTCGACGGATCTTATCCTGCTGCTGATACCCGTTACGCTCATCAGCCAGCTGAAGATGAGGATAGGAAAGTACGTGCTCCTCGATTGGCCCCGTTTGCCGCATCGCTCCTATGTTGCCTAAAAGCTGAATGTTAACTCTCGTGGCCTTGCCAGGAAGCTCCTCCTCATCTGCCTGTTTAGCATGGGCGTGTTCGTCGTGAGTCCCTCCCTATACAGCACCATTTTGCCCACCTGTGCGAGCCACTCGGTTTCCTGACCGTGTTCCGTCACTAGATGCTCTGCGCGACCCTAATGAAGGTCACCGTCTTCACCAACCCGACCAACCCCGTCTGGTTCCTGTGGTCCGTTCGCGAAGTCAGCATGACGATGCTGGTCGGCAACCTCGTCCTCAGCATGCCTATCCTCCGGACCTTGTGGCGCTGCTTCGTCCCCGGGGCCGGCGACAGCATGGGAGACAAACCCTCAATTGCGGACTCGGGCGCTACGTCCACGGTTACAAAGAGCGGTGCAAGGGACCCCGCCGTGTCGGCGGCTTCGGAGCCGAGCGCGTCGAGGCCAGTGCCCCCGACGAGGGTGGCGATCAACAGCGTGTACACGGATGTTGATATCTATGGCGAGGCCGGGCCGGGTAGCACGAGCCAGAGGATATCGCTGGGGCAGGAGAGTGTATGAAATTCGCCTGGAGGGGGGTTTAATGACTGCGGCTCATGGTTTTTAATTAGCTAGCTGTACATACGCCATGCAGTTCCCTGGATGATGAACCGCTGTATGATAGATGGGGTTTTCGCAGAAGACGACGAGACGCGCCAATCAAGAGATGAGACAAACAAACACACACTGCTCAGAAAGCCCAGACTGTAAGCATGCAATTGCAGGGGAATATCTCTGTCGTCTTGTCGTGCGGGACGAGTGATTCAACACTGAACACGACCATCACCATAACACGCAACCAGCACCTCAACGACTTGGCCACCGTCAACGGAGAGGGGCAGGTCAGAACGTGGACATGGGGAGCCCGACTTCGAAGGGTTTCTGGGAAGTGAACGGCATGTACTTGAAGCTTGTATCGGTTTTCGTAAGGATCAAGTTGCGGGAATGACTGGCGGCTTACACGTCAGCGTCGTCGTCTTGGGTAGGCATTTTGTACGTCAGTCTATCGCATTCCATCCCTCCCAAAGAAGATCGGACGTTGTTGAAAGGATGCGGGTGACATGTCCCCCGGATAACATAGCCTCCAGTTTCTTGACCGGATGTCACAGCGGAACCGGCGGTCTACCCAAACTCGCCGCGACGGGAACTCATCCTTAGGTATTGTTTTCTTCCTCCGGCCGCGGCCCGTTCTTGGTCTCCGATGCCGCCTCGCCCATCCGTCCCCAAAGGGCAGCCGTGAAACAACCATGGTGGCCGGCATAGACTCCAGAGCTCTCTCGGCATTTCGCCCGTCGCCCGGTAGCGCTGGTCGGCTTCGACGGGCTTGACGACATGCGGCTGGACGAGCATGGCCCGGCTGAGCACAGGCAGGGAAACGAGCCCTCTTGGATCCCAAGTTCCCGGGGTGACTCCACGGCATGTGCATTCCGAGTATCCTGCTCTGAAGCGGGGGCGGTTCTGTGTTTCCTCTTGGGGGGATGATGAAAAGGACGGTGAAAAAGATGTCCACCTTTAGTTGCCACGATGAGACCTGGACCCGGGGCAACCACGCTTGCTCTGTACTTACCTCGACGGTACTTTCCCCTCCGCTCTTACTCGATAATAAGCATTGCTTCCCACATAGATCTCCGTCCCGTCATGATACCAGAAATACCTATGCCATTCCTTGCTTCTCGTCCTCGTTGATGACCTCAACCTCAACCCCCCCGCCCCCCTTGGAACCTTTTCGGGATCTCGGAGACAAAATTGACGACTGCCCGTCTCTTGCGTCGATGGGCCCTCACTCCATGACGCTTGAGCAAAACACGGCATTGAAACCAGGGCTGGGGTTTTCATGAAAACCACGCGAGAGGCTTGGAGAGAGAATCAATATGAAACCAATAAGGTCAAAGAGTTGGAGAGGACGGCAAGGGGAGCTGACCGTCCTAGCGTCCCTTTGACCGTGGACGACGGTGCAGATTCATCAACAAAGCCAGGTTCGTCAACAGAGCCAGAGTCTTCACGAATCATGATCTCCGTAGGTTCAATCCATAGAGTACCAGGAATCAGTCACATATGGGTAATTCGACGCAGGAGTTCTACCGGCCGACGTGCTGGCATACAATATCGAACTCTGTAGTATCTCACGCCCCCTCTTCCGCACGAAGTGACATCGGCGGAGTGTATATATAGATACGTCCTAATTTCGCACCAGTCTTGGGGCCGAGAGAGAACACCCGCTCGTCAACAGGCCCAGCCGTTGCTCTGTGGACATCTGGTTTTCGTGAGATGACTCGGGAGACTCGCCAAGCACCAAGGACGAAGAGAAAAGAGGCCTTTCCTTGGCTGGGGGGCTTCCCTCTGCTCGACTTCCATTCTCCTCGCTCTGGTTCCGTCCCTGATGCCCCCTTCCTGTCAAGCATCGAACAGCCGGCGTCCGCGGTCGCTCGGCCCCTTCAGCCTCACCCACACTGCCCCATTTCCTCGGGAGGTTCCTCTCCGAGTTTGGCTACGGGGGCTAGCACCGCCCGGGTCTCGGAGCAAGACATTCATCATGAGCCGACGAACGTCGGGCGCAAAGGACCCATCTTCCCCTCGGGATCGACCGATGCCACTTCCCTCCCACCGTTCGCTGATCGACCTCATGTGGGACATGGTTTCTTCGCGACCGCCCCATTTTATTTCCGATATGTTAAGTGCATCGCAAACCACACCGGCGTCACCGGTCGTGAATCGTCAGCCAACGATCGGCAGAGAGACGTCCTCAACGTTAACCCGGCGGACTGGAGAAGGCCTCACTGTAGGAGAGATACGTATCCAAGGCGGCACCTCTCAAGGTCGCACAGGCACACAACCATATTCGTACTCTAATGTAACCGTGCCCGCTTCACTGGTCTTGACTCGTTAGCCGACGATCGGCGCAGAGACGCCTCAACGTGAACCCGGGGGGCTGGAGAGGGTCTCATCGTCGGGCGACGAACCGACCCAGAGGCGCTAACTACGGCAGCCTGCAGGGCGCACTGGTCCAAAAGTCAACTTGGGTTGCTACACCTACCCCTTTGCAAAACTCTTAGGACTTTACTTTGATTGGCTCGCTTAAAGTGCACGGGCTAGTGGCAAAGTCTAAATTTTTTCCTTAGAGAGAATATAATTCTAAGTATAAATAATAGATAAATATAAGAATTAAGAATCTTTAATTCTATTAAGATAAATATAAGTATTAAGAAATAATAAATATAGTGTATACTCTTAATAGTAGGTAGGCGCTAGTAATAGTAGTGCACGCTGGCAATAGTGGGCAGGCGCTGGCAATAGTGGTGTACGCTGGCAATAGTGGGCAGGCGCTGGCAATAGTGGTGCACGCTGGCAATAGTGGGCAGGCGCTAGCAATAGTGGTGCACGCTGGCAATAGTGGTGCACGCTGGCAATAGTGGGCAGGCGCTGGCAACAGTGGGCAGGCGCTGGCAATAATGGGCAGGCGCTGGCAACAGTGGGCAGGCGCTGGCAATAGTGGTGCACGCTGGCAATAGTGGGCAGGCGCTGGCAACAGTGGGCAGGCGCTGGCAATAGTGGGCAGGCGCTGGTAACAGTGGGCAGGCGCTGGCAATAGTGGTGCACGCTGGCAATAGTGGGCAGGCGCTGGCAACAGTGGGCAGGCGCTGGCAATAATGGGCAGGCGCTGGCAACAGTGGGCAGGCGCTGGCAATAGTGGTGCACGCTGGCAATAGTGGGCAGGCGCTGGCAATAGTGGGCAGGCGCTGGCAACAGTGGGCAGGCGCTGGCAACAGTGGGCAGGCGCTGGCAATAGTGGGCAGGCGTTGGCCTACGGAAATAAGCCGGAAGTTGTAAAAGACCAGGATCAGGGCTAAGCCTTTTATGGGCCTATGGGGTGTAGTGAGGTTATATAAGCATTATATCTAAACCAATCAGACCTTATTAATAGAGATTATAAGTAGGCCTAAATACACACCATACCGTATCTATATTATCTTTTTGTCCTAAAGAGGGAATTTCTGACTTTTGGACCAGTGCGCCCTGCAGGCTGCCGTAGCTAACCTCCCGATGGGTCGAGTAAGACAGCAGAGAACAAGACTTGAGCGCCCAATGATCAGAGTTCAAAAACCCACCGCCCATGCGGGAGAACGAACTGCAGCAGAAGCTTCGTCGTCGACCTGGCATCGGGCTAGCGCGGAAAGCCTGCGTTATTACCGGGCAGCCCCCAAGTTATTTCGTTGAAACGTCGAAAAAGAAATCCGCCAGAAAGATCGACCAGGCCGCCAGCAGAAGCAGAGAAAAATTGGTTGATCATTGCCCTCCGAGAAACCTTGTCGCTTGCCGATATGCCTGATGCTTCCTCACCTTCTGTTACTGAACCGCGCCATGCAACGCTCTGCCCGGCGTCGGCCTGACCCGAAGCCAGCAACGTCTGTGGTTTTTTTTTTTTTTTTTTTTTTTTTGCTTCCTTGACGATCCAAACGCACTAGATTCTCTTCGAAGCCTTCTAAAGGTTTCATCCACTAGGGATTGCCTGTTCTCGACCCAGAACTCGGGTACGAATATTGATAATGAAAAAAAAAAAAGTCCGTAGAAATGGGACCCCAACGTGAACCCCGTTTGTCAGATCACTGGGCCGTCTGCTGCCCATCCCGGTGGAGTAATTATGTCGATCATCAGAATACGGATAATTCAATCAAACACAACCTCAACGCCAGCGACGAGGGCTGGTTCTGGAACAAGATCGGCTCTGCTCGCCAACCCTCCCCCTCAAATTGCTGGTAGACTTTGCAACGAGGGTCAGTCGCTAGTCCAGAGGCTAGCTCCGCCCGTCATTTGCCTCCCGTATTGCGTAGAAGGCACAATCCACAAGCGGGACGGTTTCGCGAAATGAAAAAAGGAGAGAAAAGTAAGATTCCCAGGCAGGATTGTACTAGGCGCAGTTTGCGGAAGGACAATCATCTCCTCTTTGCCTGACCGGTCAGCCGGGGGATGCCTCGTGTAGAATTTGCTTGGCCTGCATGCTCGTTCTGTCACGGCCCGGTTCGCCGCCGTGACAGTTCCAAGTTCCAACAGCATACGTGATGCGCCAAGAAGGCCAACGCCGTGTCGTTGGCAAAAACTGCGCTTCGCAGCGAAGACGGTCAGCCAGTCCCCTTCAAGAACATGCTGTATGGATGAGTAAGTCGTTAGATGAGCTCCCGTAAGCCTCTCAGCCCCCTTCCCCCCCCTGCGGATGCTTACGGTGGGCTTGGTCTTCCCCAGGCCTGCAAGACCTTCGGAGAAAAGTGACCTGTCGTGGCTTTACTTGTTGGGTCCTCGACCCACCTGAGCAGTTGACCGGACCGACGTCTGCCTGGCCCTCTCGCCCTCTTGAGGCCTAGACGTTGCCTTAGCTGCGGGTCATGTTGAGGAAGAAACGGGGCCGGATCGGGCTGGAAGTCGGGGACACGTCTGGTTCCTTGTGAGTGATTCCACTCTTGACGCGAGTTCGGGGCAAGACTTTTGAAGCATGACAGCATGCGGAGACCCATAGGAAACTAGTTCATCCAAGAGAGCCCCCCGGCCTGGCGAGGGGGAAGGCGTGGTGCGACATACACGCGGGACAGTGTGCATTATCTCGGTACGGAACGGATGGCGTGTGCCTGCGGTGCCAAGATCTGCCTCGCTCACCCCTCAGCATTCGCCGACCAACCACGATCAAGTTGGACAGCCCTCATAAACACTCGAGAGGATTTGTGCCTGCATTGAGGCATGCAGCATCATGCCGGGAGGTCCAAGGATGTGACCAAATTTGCATCTCCGCGTGGGTGGGTGGGGGCATGTCATGTACGATGGAAGGAATGTCAGACCAGCCTGCTGCGTCGAGACCAACTTCTGTTGCGCAGCTTGTATCCGTAGAGGTGCGATGATGCTCGGGTCGGGTCTACAATAGGTGTAGGATTCCTGTGCCTGACCCGGGGACTTGGTCTGAAAGTTACGAGACGACCCATCATTTCGCGGAATCCCTGGCAAGAGTATCAAATGTGGTTTTGAACAGGTGGTTGTATCTTGGTCGAGACATACGACCTCGTCCTTAGGGGGACTTATATGATCGAGGGTGCAAAGTCGTCGGCTCGGTACCAGTGCAGGGAATACGAGGATAGCATCTGACCATATCGGTTGGACAGTGGTCTCCACATTGCTTTCGCCATCGGGTTCGGAACCCATGAGAGCGTCACGTCTAAAGACGCGTCAACTAACCGCAAGTCGTTTTGCGGGGGGGGGGGGGGGGGTGGAGAGGTAAAGGGCATCTGCAGTTGTTGTTGGTCTCCTCAGTAAGCTCTAACACACAGAGCAGGGTCCAGTCTGGCATACCTTGTTACATGGTATCCGTACACGTACTCCTCATTTGTGTCTTCTTGGAAGGTAGAGGATAAACCAGGCGAGTGAGCCGGCAAGCCTTCTGATGTCGAGAATCTTGAGAGGTGACTGGTGGAGTTGGTGGAGAAGACGGACGTGGCCCCTTGGTCAGTGTGTCGGTACTATGGACTAACCCCCAAGTCCTTCACAAAGTTCGACCAGGGTGCCCTAGCGTTGCGGGATAAGGAACATGGCCTGGAAAAATAAAGGGGCACTCGTCAGTTGCCTCTGCACTTGATTTCATCATGATTGATAAGGTTTACTCAACTTGGAGCGCATTTTACGTCGGCGTCTGCACTAATCTTGCGGCCCAATGAGAGTTCGCCTGTTGTTGTTGTCCTTTATTTTATCACCTCTGACCTGTCATCGCCGGCTAGGACAGCTACCGTTTAAGTTTTGCAGTCGGTCCGATGCATATTTCTGCTGCAGTTCTGTGTCACGATAGTAGTACTGGGTTTCTTCCACAACGTCTCCTTGCGGTCGACGAGACAACAACAACAACGCCCGACGGTTGGTTCCCTACTGAAAGGTTGCAATGCAACGCATCGCAGATGTGTGCTCGCAGGGAAGCCATGTGGGTGGTACTCGGACCGGGTAGCGGAGGGCGGCCCCTTGTTTGGCACGCGGCCCGTTCGGAGAGAGGGCTCGAGATCGAAGCACACAAAGGCGCCATGACTTGCTCTGGTGTGGGGGGCCGAGCCAGTAATGCGGATACTGAGCGGGCATATGGAGTTCTATACTCCGTACCGTGACGAGCAATGCTGACAGGCACAAGCGTGGACGTCGAAATGTGTCGTCGAGCTGCTGAAGGAATGCACGCGACTTCGGGTGCAAAGTGCGAGGAGGTTGAGTGAAGGGGGGTGCGGCAAAGGTGTTAGTTGATCGGATACCGTTGGAATGGGTGTTGACACCAGACGGACGGCTGAGAGACAGCCGCTGATGGATTTCTTCAAGGTATGACCTGGAATCTCGAAAAGCAACGCGTTAGTAGCGGCCGTTGAGCGTCACGTTGGCGTTTTGTTGTTGGTACTCTGTAGGGATACGCGGGTAATGTTGTCTTTGGTGTCGCTCTGGTGGTGGTGGTGGTGGTGTGTGTGTGTGTGTGTGTGTGTGTGTGTGTGCCATCTCGGGAAGCTGGCCCGATGGGGTTAGTCTACTGTCACATCCGTATGTAGGTGTAGGCAACCTCCCGAAAACTGCTGGTCGCCCAGTGCCAGATCCCCGCTCAGTCGGCGTCCTTAGTGCTCTCCCACCCATATCTGTTCTAATTGTGGGAGATGTGCCTCGCTCAACAGCCTGTCAGCACGCTTTCTTTCCGTGTTTTGCATCCCCCTTCGCCGCGGTACGGTATCCCAAAAGTAAGAGAAGCTGCAAGGGCGGGATACCGGTAAACCCCTGGTGCATCTTGGCGAGACGCAACAGACCACGCGGCTATACACACCGTCGCTGGCGATGAGTGATGGCAAAGTCAGCCCTTCCTTGCCCCCAGTAGCGCAGTCAGCCAGGGTATCAATGCCCAGGAATACATACGTACCTACATACATGCTTGCAGCCATCTTGTCGCTCACGGGCGAACATCCGATCGACGAGATGCCTTGCCAATTGGTGTCATGGAAACATTCCTGGAGCTTCCTTGTTGAGCTTCCCCCGACGGCAATACTATACTTCCCAAGCCTCGTTCAGGCAGTCCTGGCTTGCTTACCGAAGGTCCCCTTCGAGCTTAGCCGACCATGCTGTAGGTAGCCCAGACCAGGAGGCGCGCAGTGGAGCCAGAGTTCGCATCTCACTGTCTGTTATCGAGTATCCACAGTCAGGTGTTGGAAATAGTCTGGCCGTACAAGGCAGGCCGTATTATCGGCCATCGACGTCACAGCATGCACCATTGTCTCCTCTGACACTAATACTCATGCATGTCAATTGGAATAGAGAGCCAGGCTGCTTCTGCACTGGCAACAATTCAATACTGACCGCTCCCAATCCCTTCACCCTTTCGCAAGGATAGTCAGCCTCACCGGATCCGTGACATCGAACCCTGCGAACGGCGGAGCACCTGTAGTCATGATACGGCCTCGGATCTCAACGATACCGTTGCGGACCTGCCCCCCCCGAGTGGCACCGGGTCCTCAACTTTCCCCCAAGAGGCCATTGCCCCTGGTCGAATATCGGGCTCTCAGCTGCCTATGTAGTAGTCGGCCAACGACCAGACCCTCTTTTACGTTTGAGCTATTGACAGTGCACGCACTCATATGCATTTTGTGATATGTTTTCTGATATTAGTGTAAACAAGCCTCGTCATTTCATAAAGTGACCTGAGCACCTGGTTCAAATTCACTTCACAGGTCGGAGGCAGCAATCCCCCTGGCTCGAAACGCAGGAGAAAGGGACAAGAAGAGTTAATCATCCATCCCTCTCCGCCCGCGCGACCTGGCTGCCGCCCCTCTTCCCCAGCCGGCTCTCGTCGCCCGACATGATCGCTTATGATTCGAAACCTCTCTGCCAGGTTGGAGTGGAGCACGTCGGTGTAAATTCTGTTCGCGATGCAGGAATGCGTTTTCCCATTCAAACTACCCGATGCCAAAGAGCGCTAGCTGGTGTGCGAGTGAACGAAAACTGGCCAAGGTGAATCCTGTCTAAGAAACTGTAATGTTGGCAAAGGCAGTTGCTTGAGCGTCCTAAAGCTCAAGCTGACGAACTCAATAGTCCAGTCTTCAGATTCGAGACGACGAATCTCACTGAGAGAGAGGCACCTGCGAAACATGCCGAGAGCAGTCGTCGGTTTGGCAATAAACACAAGCCGATACCACACGCTTGAGCGACATCCGTGCGCCCGTTCCGATATTTCCAGAAGGGTTTCCGACGGCTGTACGACCCTGCAATTCCGGCGCCGAAGTTTGGTTTTGCGCCGTTGGCGTTCGCTTCGGGCGACATTCCGGCCAAGATACTGGTGTCGTTTCGTATGGTTGGCTCTGATGCCTATTTGTCTCTTCGTTGCTACCTAGCTCGTCTTGCAGATGCAACTCCGGGATCGATAACAGGTACTGTTTTGGCCCCTTAGGAGTTGGGGATTTTTGAGAGTATCACAGCCAAACTGCAATTCTAGGCGAAATGTGACGAATCCCAGGCTGGGCATGGGGTCAGCGATGCCAGTGCATAGCACTTCAGATATCTCCTAGCTCTGAGGCTGATCAAACGGTCACTGTTCTTCAGTTTGTTCGTTCTGTGCCCCGATCATGCGGAATTTGGAAAGGATTACCGTTTCGAACCTGGCACCATGTCGACCCAGGAACAAGGGTAGAGCAAAGGTCTAACATGAAGTGCACTTCGTGATGGGATGACAGATGACGATTGCGTCAGTACTCCATGCATTCGCCCGTGGAATATGCCGACGGACCAACGACCGCTTCGAAACGAGTGCATCTCGGCCAAAGTAGAACATGTGAGCATATATCACACGAAACTCGTCAGACTGATGCGTGACACGCAAAAAAACCTACATCGGCTCCATGCCAGATGGAGGCCGAACGGGATTTCTTCGGTTGAATCAGTAAGACTGCCGATGGCGGCAAGTGCCTGACCCCATCCTCTGCAAGGCATGTAACAAGTTCAGTGTATAGTGTGTAGTAGGCGACATTCCTGAATAGGCTCTTCCACAACGTCTCCCGCCGGGTGGATTGCCCTCTTTGACAGTTCGTATAAGTGTGCTTAGTAAACCATGCTCCGTCTGCCAAGCAATCCTCGAAAGTGCACTAGAGAATAACACACTTGTTGTGACCGACGCAGGGTGCTATTATGGTCGAGACAGGAACAATGGTGTACTCTGTATTGCGGGGTGGTCTGCGAGGGGGTGAGAGGTGTGGGTGGGTGTCGTGGTTGGATACCTAGTCGCCTCCTGGCTATCTATGAATTGAGCGACATGGCACGTCGGCGCATGAGCAAGGGTCTTGCAGCTTGGGTGGTCGCTAGGGGCCGCGGAGGTGCGGGAAGTCTTTCCTGCCGCATTGCGCAGTGTCCCTATGCCAGGCACAGTCGTATATGTGCCTCATAGGATGGTTCAGGACCTGCAGCGATGGGGCACAGGTTTCGAGGGCGGCGAGATGTGGGTTGAAAATTCTGCGTTCTGGACAAACACATCGATCGAATGGACTTTTGTCTGCCAGGCCAGCCAATCAACCTGAGTCAACACAACCCAGCCATGGAATACAAACGCTCTTCGCGTCACTGACAGCGCGCCCCTTTCTCAACACGCTGGTTGGCCGAGGCAAGCGACGAGAAGCACGACCCTAATTTTATTCCCATGCGGTGTTCCTCCAGTGGCCTGGGTGGCTGCCACTCGATCTACAGAGCAAGGGGCTTTGTATGGGCTACCGAACGAAGCCAACGGACCATTCACGTCGCTGCGATCGTTTTGTGAGCGCTGAGAGGTTCGATGACAATGCGTCACGCAACCACTCAGAGGCCTCTGCACTAACGTGTGGCACCGTCACCCTGTCACTAAAGGCCATCGCGCCATGGTGACCGTGTCTGTTTCTAAAGGGATGATGTGATGACTTTGATACCGGTATTCTCGTTGGCTGAAAAGGAATGACAAGATCAAGTACAATCGGCGAGTGTGATCCGCAAGACGATCAACCGGCCAGAGTGCCTCTCTAGAATCCGAAATGGCGGCCGACCAAGGTAGCGCCCCGGGGTTATGTTCTCTGTCGGCAGGGTCCTTGACGCCAATCCATCCGGCTTTCAATGGCCCACGGCCTGGGCAAATTGGGATTAAAAGCGGCTGGCAAGATGAACCGGCGAAACCACGCTTTTTGGTTGGTTGGTGGTGTTCATGGGCTTGGTGTCCACAAAGCATCGCCAGCGCCGGTGCTGCTGGCAGGGGAATATCTTGGCTCTCACCTGATCAAAGACTCTCGGGCTTCAGTGGTTGAAATGTGAGCGAAACGGCGTTAGCTTTGCCGTTGATCCACAGGGCGCCGTTCCGGACGCCACATAATAAGTCAATACCGAAACTGGCAAGTCGACGTTAGCCTCAACGGCGTCACCGGTCTGCGACGTCGGAGAGTCATAGGCTTACTTCCCTTGTTGCTTTTGCGTGCATCTCCCCAATAGTCGCAAGGTTGGAAATCCACAAACCAACGGGAAATTTCTAGTTTGCCTTCTTACTTCATACAAAGCTGCGCAAACAACAAAACGACCGGAGCCATTTCAGCCCTAAGGCCGGTCGGCTTCTTGGTCTCGATGTGTCACAGCAGTGTCGATCCAGGGTCAGGTGCCGTGTCGGCATCTCGAAATAGGTGTGGTCATGTCAACATTATCCAGAGGCGTCGACTACGCAAACAGTGTTAAGCGAAACGTTCAGACACCGTGGCAGACCACGGCAAAGAGCCAAACCTGTTGTTGCGCGTTGTTTTGGTCGCGGCGCAGACTCCGACAGAGGGCTTGATGAACTCAGCGGCGCAGTAGGCCACGAGGCGAGGAGCCAATTGCGACGGCTGTTCTTAGTACCCCGCCTGTGCGCCCCGAAACGCTCGCACGCCCTCTGCACCTTCCCAGCGTCACCAGAAGGCTGAAATGCCTTTAGCCTCAGTCCAGCCACGCGGGTTTGGCAACGGCTCATCCGCCTTAAACATTGGTCCGGGCACCAAGCACTAGGTTTAGGTAACCGCCAGAGTAGGTAGCTGTGGCGAGTCATTGTACGCCATGGCGGTGCCACAGCGATCGTGTGCCGAGAAGGGTTGCCGCCGGCTCGGCCGCTTTTCAAAGTAGCCGGAAGAAACTGCAGCCGAACCACGGCCATCAACGGGCTACACCCCCCTCCGGCATCGTGATGTTCGCGGCTAGGGTGAGACCTGCGGATGCAGTGTAACCATGAAGACGTCGATAAGAGACATTTTGCTAACAATGTCTCACCCGGGGTGCTGTGCCGAGGGGGCGGGCGATGACGGATGGCGGGAGGAGGTAAGAAATCTTTGCCAACCGGCGGTCGGTGGTGCATGCATCAGATGCGCAGGACGGCATTGATGCCAGGCTCTTCCTCGTCAAGCCTCAGGGGAGCTGTCACTTGATTGGGTCAGCGGGAAAGCCTTCGAAAACCAAGCGTAATGCGCTCAGTTTGGAGAGTCTTTGACGAGGCATCTGTTGAATGCTGGTCTTAGGAGAGTAGTGCTGCCGGAGGGATAAGGAAAGAGAGAGAACGAGAGAGAACGAGAGAGGGGACAGCACGGCGGCAAGAGGCTCACCGTCAATGGCGGAAGGTACGTATCCTGACGTTGGGAAGGTGCCCCTCGTCTGGTCACGGCCATCGATGATCGGCCTACCTACGTAAGGTATCCCAATGGCTTCGACCAGACTCCCGGGCCAAGGCTAAGTGTCCGAATTGGTGCGGTTCTTTCTCAATCCAGACGGGCTTTGTCCTGTTCTGGTTTATCCCGGGTAACTACAGCGAAGGCCAGGTACTGGATCCTTTGGAGATTACGAATTGGTTATGGCAACGCGGTAGGACGATGGTAAGCACAGACTGGGTGGGCGAGTGCAGGCAGGCAGTCAGGGGCAGCCTGCGCTGTGCCCCTCGTGTGATGAAGTGCATCGATGAATGAGGGACTGTAGAAGCACATTGCCAGCCAGCCAGCCAGCCATCCAGCCAGCCAGCCTAGCCTAGTCATCATGACGTTCCATCAGAGAAGTGACCGGCAATGATTTCCGGACGCACGAGTAGACAATTCCTAACAGCAGTGTTATGTACGAGCGTATTGCACAGGTGCTGGGTTGGGTTGGGCATAGACCATGCATAGGTCCACTAAATACCTATTCGTAAATACATAGGCAGGTAGATAAACTACCTACTGTAGATAGTTTAGTGACCTTATTACCTACCTACCCAGCAAGCAACCCTCGCTGAGGCCGACCTGCGGCCCTTACTGGGCGAGTGTCTTTCCATGCTCGTGGGCTATGCGAGAGGCCACCTACCTTTTCAAGGATTCCCGACTGCATGTGGAGTCCTTGACCACACAACAAGCAGTGTCGGGTAAATCGAGGACCATCAATGTGGGTTCTTCCTACCATGCCGCCCCGCCTTCCAACACACTTGCACGCCCCTCCATGTTCCTTTTCTGGCATGTCCCTCTCTTGCCGTTTCTTCTTCCCGGCCCCTGGTCCATGTCCACATGCTCCATACCGCCACTAGGTAGATACTTACCTGTTGCTTACTCCTCCGTCCTCCCAGAGTGCAGAACTTCGTCCGTGGAACCCAACACATCCTTCCGTCAATCTGTGCCTCTTTGCCATCCATGGATCCCTCAATTTTCACTAACTTTTGCATCCCTGCAATGAAGTCTGTCGCCTCCCCAATAGGACCCGCGGAACTCGATGCATCGCCTCACGCAATGCACTGCGAGAGCTCCATCCTAGGGTCGCGACCCGGAGAAGGGCATTGGGACTTTCCTACAGAGACACCCTTCATCGTCAACCGCATTGTATCCGTATCGCATCCCCAATTGGCCCCTGTCCATCCCCAACAGCCCATGTTAATCCCAGAGCAGGCCGACCCATCACCGTGCGCCAGTACATGTTCCCGATTCCTGCCTGGCCCGTCGAGTGTCGTCGTACCAGCATCTATGGCCTGGACCCCCCGGGGCTGGCGCCGTGACTGGTTAAACCGCAAGACTGCACGCTACCTGGGAGGACCAGCAGAGAGACGGAGAAAACAACCGCACCCAGGTATGCAGCGGCCTTTGGCCGACGTACCACCCAGCCCACGCATCGTTGTACATAATGGCGTCCCACCCACCTCCTTCCAGCCTCCGCCTCCTCTTGATCGATTCCGGCCTTCTTTGTTGCTGTTCTTACTCGAGTCTCTCCTTGATACCACGAGTTGCTGTTGTTGCGGTACTGCGACCCGCCCTATCAGCTCCATCCACGGATCATGACGCTATCAACATAGCCAGAAGCCGTCTCCCTGCTCTGCAGCATCGCACACACGCCTCGCCGACTCACCAGCCTACTAACACGCCGGCATCCTGCTCGAGACAGCCGAGCATAGTCAAATCTTTTCCGGATCCGAGTAGCCACGATTCTTGTACTTCAGCAGGACTGAGATCTTCTCTTCATCAGAGACCGGAAAGCATCTCCTCCCCCCCCCCCCCCCCCCCCCTTTCGAACCTGAGCACCCTCACCAAAGGGCCCTTTATTCTCTCAAATCCTTTCGCCACGACGCTCCGCTACAGCAAAGCACTGCAACCACATTCCGGCCATACTCAAGTCAATAGACGGTCCGCGTACAGGAAGGCCGAACTATCAATCATCCACCCTCAGTCACCTGATACTACTTCAGTGTGCCCGGGGTGCCTTGGACGTGACCGACATCAACATCAGTGTGTGTTTGAAAAGTATCTTCGACCATGGCCAACGAAACTCTCAGGGGAAGATGTTTTGCCCCGTTCTATGACGTGAGCCTGTTTCCCAGCGATGAAGGGTGTAAGTCTCCAACCATGCCATAGTTATGGGCGGAGTTGTTGACGGTACGCAGTTATCGACGGCCGGCTATGCCAAAATCTCTCAGAGACTGTGCGATGTTGCTTGCCATGCCCTCTCACTGATTGGGTCTACCCCCAAGACTTCAAAACCATGACAACGGCCGTCAACTGGGTTTGCGTCGCCAGCGCAGCAAGCTGTCTCTTCCTTTTGTCATCATGGGCTTTCTTGCCCGTGGATAAAACCTACAGACATTACTTGAGCATCTGCTTGACAATGGCAGTGCTTATTATGAACGTAAGTCGGTCGGACTCAGCGCCCTACTACTTGCAACTGACCTTGTCAGCTTGGCTTTATTGTTCCGCTTGCCGATCAGCCGGAACAATGTTACAATGAAATCACGCCCCACAGCATGAAGTCCAGCAAGGTCTGCGGTGCCTCTGGCGCCCTCCTCCTGCTTGGGGGCTGGGCTGGTGTCATGTGGGTCTTCCTGCGATCATTGTCTCTGCATCTGCAGATCTGTTGGCAAGTCGTCGTGGGCCGAACCTTCATGATCTTTGCACAAGCCACGGGTTGGGGCATTCCCATGATTGGCATTGTCGTTGCTCTCGTCTTCAGCGGCGTGTCGTTTCGCTTCGGTGCAACCTGCCACATCAACCACAAAAACAGCCTTGCGGATTTTTGGATTCCTCTTCTGGTCTTCGCTGGACTCACAGTCATCATCCAGTTCGCCACCTTTGGATACTGCATCAAAGTTTACCTGGCATCTCTTGCCGACAACAGCGCATCGACTGAAGGATCAAGCCTCCCCACTTACGCCGGCAGCATGAAGACTTTGAGCCCCCGCCAAGCGTATCGGCGAGTACAGCGCGTCATCCAGCTCCAATGGAGAGGTATCGCTATTGTTCTTATCATTGTTACCGACGTCATCTTCTTCTCGCTTGTGTTTGTCTTCCAAGACACCACTGTCCAGGCAGTGCATACCGACCAGAGTCTTGCCCAGGATTGGGTCCTGTGCCTCATCGGCGCGAAGGGCAATCGAACTCAGTGCTACGACAAGGCCAAGTCGCTGGTTGTCAACGAGGCAACCATTACGGCTGTCTTGGTCCTCCTTTCGGTAAGAAACGTCCCGTGCCCTACTTTCCATACGTAAATGGCCCGCTGACTTGTCAAGATGAACGGCATCTGGCTACTCTTCCTACTGGGCCGCTGGGCCATGGTCCTCGGTTGGGTAGACCTATTCTCTTCCTGCGGCAGAAGCAAGAAGGAGTTCGTATCGGTGGATGCCCGATACGATGTGAAAAAAGATACCCGTGCGTACGAGATGCTATCGAAAGACTCGAACGCTGTTATAACACCAATCACCCCAGTCAAATCACCGATCGCGAGTCCCAATAGCGGACGAAGAACCCCCGATTACTTTGGGCCAACGGCTCGCTACCAGCCGCCGATGCGGTCTTTCTCAAGCCCTCGACCGCCGCAAACACCGCCAGCCTGGGACGCTCAAGCGACCTACGCCCGGTCCGAATCACAAGCCCGAGGGGACGGGTTTGAGGACATGAACCCACTCGGGATGAACAGGATATAAATCAGACGACATGTTCGTCAATGATGGAACGAAGATTAAAAAAAAGAAAAGTAAAAACTGAACAAAGGTCAAAGAAAGAACAAAAGAAACAAGATGGGGGGGCAGAGGAAACGTGTAATTCAGGCTTCGGCTTCAAAGCGTACTTCCCGTCTCCCTGACTACGCAAGTGCAAGCGCATGTTCGGCCGAATCAATCAGACAGCGCGTGATGGTGGTCGAATGCGAACTAGTGTGTCCATAAGAAAAGTTATAATGTGGAGGAACTATCAGCGTGCCTATATTGTCAGCGGGTGGGGGAACCAATGTAATATCAGCGTCGGCGTTCCGGACTTTATTAAGCAGCGAAGGAATCAGAATGGTTGCCTACCCCCCCACAGATGACGAGTGTTAAGACCAGGGATGGAAAGTCGGTGGCAGGGGGCCTACGAATTGAGTAGGCCCCGGCGCACCCGGGCGGGAGAGGGACGGGAAGAGCGGAGCGAATCACGATGGATGGATATGTAGAAGCAGTCGAGAGCCCGAAGAATGCAGTCACGCGACACATCAAATGCACGATGGCCGTATCAAATACCGGATTGCGTGACGACCTGCCTAATAGGTGGAAGCAACGAAGAACTGCCGAGCAAGGATTGGTGAGTCCACGGTGGGATTAGCTTGTCCGGAACATGCGGAATGTCGCGAGGAGCGGGATGAGACCAGCACACATCAGCAATGGGATGGGGCAGCGTCCATTGAGCAAGCGCCATGTCATGAATTCCGTGGCTTCCGCTCCGGCTTCTTCGGAGGCGAGGATTTTGGTTGGCCTATGTGATATAAGCGGGAGTGCATTTTGCTTAATCCAGCGATAGACGGGACCACTCGACCCATCGCTGCCTACCCTCCGTATGCCTGGACTATAAGTAGATGGCGCTTCCGAATGAGAGGAAGTTGATGGCTGACGCCCGTCTTTAACACTCCATTCACGAGTCTCCAAGCTGGTCCACCCATCTTTAAGACCTTACTTGATACAAGGGCGCAACAACGAAACGAGAAAACGCTAGTTCCTCAATCTTGGTCGTCCGAGAGCCCGTGGGTGAGGCTGACATTAGACTCGGCCGATAATAGTAAGGTGGACGGGAGCAACGGCCCTGAGAGCATTCAAACAAGACTGGACGACTGAGGTACGTATCGGGGACGACGACAGGGCAGGGCAGGGAGAAATATACTAATCAGAAGAGAGGGAAGGGCCCCCAGAGCCGGAGTTTCAGTAATGCCGCTACCCGGTATCTTCCACAAGCTCTACCCCGGTTCGCCGGCCAGTGTCTGGCGCTGGAGCTCAGGACGTCCCCAGTTTGGAGCACGGATTGATGACATCGAGCAACCGAGCACTCGACCAGCCAGAGGCGGTGTCTACGTCCCGAGCATAGACGAATCTGCGACAACCGATCATGGAACCTCCACCGGCCTCCTCTTCCGCAAGAGATCACCTTCACAACCACAAACAACACACTCGAGTTTAGTTAGAAGGCGAACCTGCCACGCCGGCTTTGTTAACCTCTCACACTTCAGAATGTTCCTTATTCTGGCCCTCGTCTTCCTGGGCGGCTACGTCCACTACCTCTGGAGAGCTGAAGCCGCCCTCAGCGTAGCGTGGGTGCCCGACCCGGATGCCAGGCTGTTCGAACAGCGGCCTCTCCTGCCTCCGCTCAAGGAGACCAGCATCGACACCTACACGCTGCCGCTGCACACAAAGGGCCGCGACATCGTCGACGAGAAAGGCCGTCGCTTCAAGCTCTTGTCCGTCAATTGGTACGGCGCCAGCGACGAGTTGAACATCCCCAGCGGCCTCGATATCCAGCACCGCGACGTGATCGCGCAGACCATCCGCGGCCTGGGCTTCAACAGCGTGCGCCTGCCCTACAGCGACGAGATGGTCATAACCGACCCGCCTATCCCCGCTGAGCTGCTCACCGCGAACCCGGACCTAATCGGGTTGAAAGCCCTAGATATCTTCGAGGCCTGCGTGACAGCATTGACCGATGCGGGCATCGCTGTCATCGTCAACAACCACATCACCCACTCGACGTGGTGCTGCGGCGCCGACCCGTGCGATGCCCACTGGGCCAACGACCACCTCGGCCCGCTGTGCCGCATCAAGCAGACCGAGGAGGACTGGATCCAGCACTGGGAGACCATCATGCTCCGCTTCGTCGACAACCCCCGTGTCATTGGCGCCGACCTGCGCAACGAGGTGCGCGGCGTCTGGGGCTCGATGACTTGGGACAAGTGGGCCACGGCGGCCGAGAAAGCCGGCAATCGGCTCCTGGAGATGAACAAGGACTGGCTGATCATCGTCGGCGGCACGGAATCCGGCAACGACCTCACCGGGGTCGCCAAGCGGCCCGTCGTCCTCACCGTCCCGGACCGTGTCGTGTACTCGGCGCACGTCTACGCCTGGTCCGGCTGGGGAAGCCTTGAAGGGCGCTACTCAAAGCGCGGCTACGCGTCATTTGTCAACTCCATGAGGCACAACTGGGCCTACCTGGTCGAGGGCGATCAGGCGCCCGTGTGGGTGGGCGAGTTCGGTGCGCCCCACCAGCCTAGCATGGGCGACGCGAACTACTGGAACAACCTGCTGCGGTACCTCAAGGTCATTGACGCCGACTTTGGCTACTGGGCCGTCAACCCGCGCAAACCAAAGGACAACGTCAAGGAGACGTATTCCCTGGTTGAGGACGACTGGGTAACGCCTGTACTGGACTACCGGATGAGGGACATGGTCGAGATCATGAGGGCTTAGTGTGCTCCGCAGTTCTGCTGGACGACGTTCGAGGCAGCGGTATATGTTTGTCCGAGTCACGAGCCGAGGAGCTTTTGGCAAGTGTGTGTATTTGACATGGAAGAGAGGGCGTCCAAACGGCGTTAGTGTGTTTCGGTTCTCCTCAACAGGCATTGCGCTTTGCGTGCCAGCTTCGGATACCCGGCTTTGGTCAGGCACGAGCTAGACGGTCACTGACGATTATGCCAAAAAATTGACGAGAGGTTATCATTATGAGCTTTGATACAAGCAATTGACTTCGTGGCCCTGTGTTTACCGGACGAGTTGTGGCCTACGTCAGAGCAACCCTTTTTTTTTTTCTTTTCTTTGCGATCACAGACCCAAGACGATGAACTTAAACTCAAGCACTCATGGCTGGGACGAAGCAAGATGCATCGTGTAGAGATGGACAGCACAGGATCAATATCAAACTCGTCCATGCGCTTTAGTAAGGTCCCCGAACACATCGTGGCCTACCCCCCTTCTCATCGACTGGAATGTTTCCTCGTCCGCCTCGACTGCCCCACAAGCGGGTTTTGCTGAAACAGTCGACCCCTCTTCTCCTGATAAGTACATGGATGCGTTGAGGAGTGATCAGACAAGCTGATGTCCCCCCCTCCCACCCCCCCTATTGACCCGAGAGTACCGTGCGTTCTGGCCCGTGCAGAGTCAAGCAGACAGTGGACTCGGGTGATAAGTATCCGTAATAAGGCTACAAGTGAAAAATATAGAGTATACGGATACACACAAGCTGACAATGCCCCCCCCCTGTCAACCCGAGAGTACCGTGCACAATAACTGTGATAAACCTCATATCCTCAAGGCTGCAGGTTCAAATCCAGTTTTCTTATGTTTTTTAGTTCTAAAACAGCTCCGCCGGGGAGGGTTAGAATAGTACTAACCCACCCTGCTTCCTACGTTGTGCTCCAGGTCGGGATAGGCTAAGACTATCCCTTTTGCCTCTAAGATAGTTGTGTTATCACTTGAATCCACTGTCTGCTGGACTCTGCACAGGCCAGAACGCACGGTACTCTCGGGTTGACAGGGGGGGGACACTATCAGCTTGTCTGATCACTCCCGGACTTGTATCGATAGAAGCAAATGCCGATAGCTTATCGATAAGGTCATATTAAAGTGGGTCGCCATCCCCTCAGTGGGTGCCGCGCCTGGGCTTAGGGGTAGTAGCATTTGACGACAAACGGGAGGAAGACGAATGAGCTTAGCAGAGCTACGGGAGAAACCATTCCACCTGCCTTCTTCCATCACCTACACACAAAAAGGTTCATAACCATCTCTTCTTTTCTTTTGTGGCCTATTTTCCGACACAGCTCTATCGCAGGAGAAGAGTGCAGCACAAAGCCGAAAGGAAGAAAACCAACATCTACGGGCGGCTCGTATGTCGCGCGCAAAGCACAAGGGAGAGAAAGACTCCAAGGCGCCGTAGATGGCGGATCAACAGGATCAGCTTCACGATCGCGGCTTTCGCGAGGCTGTTCTGGGCAGGTGCGAGGTGCAAACCTGCGTGGACCGGGTATGTGTGATGCCGGATTTCATTCTTTTGATTCTCATCTGTCTCAACTGTCTCTACCTAGAGAGCTTTGCTCCGCTTGTCTTGTGGTCTGTTGGGCCTGGATTTTGGGGCTGACGCTGGATTGCAGTTTGGCGATGGAGCTACCGAAGTCATACGGCAACGCGAGCGCGACCATATAACCCAGTCTGAGACCGAAACGCTTGTGCAGGGAGTCCCGGCTGGACAGATCGTCACCGGGGTGGAGGAAGAGGAGGAGGCTGTAGATAGTGGCTCGCAAGCGCCTAGTCTGGAGAGGAAGATACCAAAGACGCCCTACTTCAGGAACAACCTTACCGCCTTGTCACAAAGATACAATGTTGGTAGCACAGCACAGAATGGCCCTGGAAGACGCTTGGCTAACGATGCTCTTCCCAGCTTTACTTCGCTGCTTACGAAAACCGAATCTTCATCTACCGTCCCAAAAGCATCCCGAAGCAGGCACTCCCGCGCGAACCGAACCTCATACTGGCGACGAAGCCCGACAAGATTGCGCGACACATTGGCGGCACGCTCGACAGACGTTTCCACCATCAGGCAAACCACATTGCGGTGGGCTTTTTAGGCAGGGAGGAGGTGCTTGTTTCGGTCTACGATGACGGGTCGGTTTTTGCGTACTACACCAGGCACGTCGCCGAGTATATTGAGCGCGCATCTTCCGGCTGCCGAAGCACGAACCTCATCCCGAAACCATTCTTCCGTGAGAATGTGGGAGTTTCGGCATGGGGTATCGCCATTCATCAAAAGTCACGGCTTATCGCCGTCAGCTCCAACCGGAAGGAGGTGACGGTCTTCGCTTTCGGACTTTCGCGCCTGCCGGAGGCCATGGAGGGTCGGGATCGGCCACTGGACTACTGCGAGAGATCGGTCCTTAAGAGGAAACGAAATTGGAGGATTTGCATACCCCTGGGTGACGGGGGCCACAACATCCCCAACATATCTCTGTGGGATGACCACGAGGGATTTGCCGAGAAGGTCGTTGCGAATGACATCTATGGAACGACCTGGGTCCTGGACATCTGGAAGGTTGGAACGGCGCCGTTCAAGATCTCACACAGGGCAAACATCCAGGGCCAATGGGCCTTCCGCAACCCGATGTAAGTCTCGTCAGCAGGCCCCCACGGGACATTTAGCTAACGTCAGCCCCAGGGGTTGGGGAGTCGTTGTTCTCCCCTATGAAAGTTTCCTACCTGCAGATTCGGTAACAAATCTCCTAGGCATGGAGGCATCAGACATCATGAACGCAAAGAACTCGCATGCGGGACGGTGGATCGAGACTCAGCGCGGTCTCGCGCGCATTCGCGATCATCCTGGAGAGCCTGTTGCCCAACGTGTGCCAGAACCCGAAGCATTTGGAAATCAACATCCTCCGATTGCATGGTTTCAGCCTCAGCAGCCCGCCTTCCTGGCCGCTACTTTAAACGGCCAGCCGTTGCTAGCTCTGCCCGCCCCCCCTCCACCGCCCGACGACAATGATGGGAACAACTTAGATGGCGCCGAGGCGGTCCCTCCCAACGCTCCTGACGCTGCCCCTCCTGCTGCTCTGTTACAGAACGCTGTCTTGTTCATCCCCGACCACGATGAGGATGGATGGAGTGAAGAGGAAGAGGAGGTTCTGAACCCGGCATGGGATGATATGTCGTCGGCTTTCGAAAGTGAAGATGACGACAACGTGAGTTTCGCTGGGTTGCTTGGAGATGACGATGCGAACGAAATCACATTTATCGAAGAGGCGATATTCGCTACAGAAGAGGACATGGGGGTCGGGGAGGGGCTGACACAGATTTTGCCCCCCGATGGGACTCTCAGCATCCTCAAAGCCGCAACAGGCCACGACCTGAGTGGGTATCAATCATCATGGTTGGACATGGTGTTCACACCCCACGACGGCAAGACATACGTCTCGCCATCTTCAACCATCGGTCGTCTCCAATACTTACGCCGGCCAGAGGTGAAGAATCGAAACACCAAGGAACAGGACAGGAAAGTCCTTCAAGACCTTGGCAGCCGGTGCTGCATCCTGCGGACCTACGAGGAGGACATTGAGATGCGTAGCATCGACTCGGACGACGGCGCCGCCATCTTTTGCAAGGACCCCATCAGCTGGAACTACCCGCCGCACCCGCTGCTCCAGCACGCCGAGCGCCTCAACATGATTGTCCATGTGCCCGAGCTGTCGCTGGTGGTGATCGGGTCCGCCATTGGCCGCGTGATCCTGCTTACCCCTACGCGGCCCCGATACGAGATTCCGGGAGATGGGTTCAGGCTGAAGCGAGGATTCCGGATCGACTGGGTCTTACCGACGCGGTCCGACGAGAGGGCCGGACGCCGACCACCTCGTGGGCTTTACGGGATTGCTATGGGGCCGGTCCAAGAGGGCGGCGCAGCGGGGTGTCTGCTGAGGTCTGATGATGCGCCTGCCCCATCGCCGGCGTCGAGGCGGTATAGGCTCATGCTGCATTACCGCGATCACAGCATTTTAAGCTATGAGATCAGTCGGGATGAGAAGAATGAGAACATTCTCATTTTTTGAGGGGCGGACGGACGGCTCACTTGGGCTTGCTAGGCCGTGTGTCTAGCTTTGTGAAGGCCGGCTAAACATCCAGGCATGAAGTCTCCCGAGTCAGAATGCTGTAGATGTAGGAGGTCGTTAGAGGTGGTCATGGTCACCGACGTTGATTTGGAGGTCACGGGGTCCGACACAGCTTTCATACTCACATGAAAGTCACAGAGACATTGGGTTAGCTATTTTTCTTGTTTCTCTTTCTTTTCTTTTTCTTTCGTCGGCGTCGTGGTGTTTTGAGGAAGTCTGAGGAATGCCCCGATACCCCGGCCTTACGAGCGAACTCAGACATTGTGCATTCCACACAACGAAGGCAGGCATAGTTCGATCAAGATAGTTAGTGTCTTTGAAAACGCAATGAAACATGAACATCCGGAACTGGGTGGTAGACTACGCGACCGACTCTGTCTTTTTGGGGGCTTTCTTCTTCTTCCTTTGCCCGTGGAGGTCGCCTTATTGGCAGTTGGGTTGGTCCATCTGTCTGTTCTGGTGATTCTTGATCAAATCAATGGAGAAACAACCGGCTGCATGTCTAGCCCCCCCCCTCCCAACGTCGGCTGGAAAGGTCGGGTTGCTATCAACGATGTCGCCGTCCTGGCCCTGATCCCACTCGATGAGGATGTTAGATGTTTGGACCGCCTGTCTCTGTCCTCGCAAGGACTCTTCGGGCTTTGCCTGGTCAAGGCCTCCCTGAAATGGACAGCTTGAAGGCCGCGGTGCGGTCAGGCGACACCAGCAAGGCGAAGGGGCATCTCCCAGAATGACGCTGGCGATGGCACCGCGACGAATCGTCTCAGAAGTATTAAGTTTTTCCGTTTAATTCTCTCTCTCTCTCTCTCTCTCTCTCTCTCTCTCTCTCTCTCTTGGAGATGCAAGTTGACGGTAACATGCGTCTCCGCATCATTCCCCCTAAACACATTTACATCTTCGGGCTCCGAGTTAGAACGGACCCGCCGCCACAGCCGCGACGCCGGTCATCGCCTGCCCCTGCTTTCCTTATGTGGCCAAAATTCTTTACTTATTTCCGACGGGCCTGGCATCCTTTTTTCGCGGGAGTTAAGAAACCCTGGAGTGTCCATTACCCCCTTTTTGCCACAGTTCGCTTGAGCAACAGCCGCGCAAACGCTCCCGGAGCCCACCTCCCCAAAATGGTTCTCGCCCGCTGCCCGCGGAACCTGGAACGTCCTATCGCCGCAGTCCTTTACAGAAAGGGGGGGAAGAAGAGGCTTCTGAACCGAGCAACGGCGGAACTGCACGACGGTGTTCGATGCCAGCCCTCCCAAGTCCCTACACTGGATCGAAATTGGGAGTGATGGTAGCGGAAGCCTGGAGCCCGGCGACCGGCGACCGCGCTGCCGTGTGGCCTTGGTCCGAGAATGCCAAATGGCACGAACGCAAGAAGATATCTCCAACCCGCTGTGTTGGAGTGCCCGGCCCCAGCCCCTGAGCTAAAGTACTCTGCAAGTCACGTTATATTTCACGGACGCGTGGGACGGTCGACGACTTCTAGGATGCCAGAAGTTGTTTTGGTGCTTCGAAACGTCTCGTTCTCCCAGGCGGCAGGCACTGACTTATTTACACCTGGACTCTGGGGTTGAAGCATGGTCAGCAATGCCTTATCCGCGGCCACATGTCCTTCTTTAAATAAATAAAAAGCTGAGCCTCGACGTATATCATGATCCCGTACTAAGTAAACAAACATGGTAAACGGCAGTTGCATGTTCCCGACAACCCCTAACCAAACACATGCAGACGGAATTGTTCCAGAAGGAAGGACACACGGCCCACGGCCGGTCCGGCCGGCGGCGCCGCTGGATGGACCCACAACCAGCCGGGAAGGAGCCCGTGGGTCGATATGGAGTACCGGTATCCTCCAAAGTGGAGCCACCTGCTAAGGGAATAATGACGTTTTGCTGTGACCAAGTGACCGGCATTATGATTGGTCAATATAATTCACTGATAAGGCTAAGGCTTAGCGCAGGCCTCGGAGAGCCGGAAACAGAGGCAGGGGACGGCCAGTGTCTCCAGTCGAAAGATCATTCCTCTCATGCTCTGCAGGGACGTCATAATCGATTGCCCCCAACTTCTGTGTCGCGATGCCCGCAACTTGAGGTTTCACATGGGAAGACGCTGTCCGGACTGGGCCATGGCTGGCTCTTTGACAGGTTGAGTGATGAAGTTCCAATGGGCACGGCCTGGTCTCATGTCGGAGCCGGCAGTCACGCTTAAGAGAAAAGCTGGGGTGCAGTGTGGACGAGCAGGGTGCGATAGCGGAGCCCTCCCCAGTATTCAGTATTGCTATGATGACATGCTCATGCCTTGAGTCGAAAAGCACGATCTAGCAGGCGATTTGCGGGTGAGCTTATCAGACAGGCCGGCAAGACAAACGTCACCAAAACGCAGCATTGCAGATATCATCAGTCAAATGCACAATGCGTTCACTGGATATGAGCGACCGCATACTTATCCGATGCAGTAAACACCCTCTGATAGCGATGACAACAGCCTGAGTAGGGGGCACGCCTCATTGCTGATCTTGGACAACTCCCGGTTGGTCCCACCTGGCTGATGGGTAGTGCGCGGGGGGTGGCGATAATGGCCAAGTGCATCGTGGCCATCAATTGGCAAGTCTTTGAATCGCATACGACTCCTTAATCTGGTTTTGCCGATAGTCAGCCTCATCGTGTGTACGGGCTGCAGACCGTCGGTTTCCTTGGGAAGCATAGCGATAAACCGTGATAGACACAGCATCCCACGCCGAGTCAATAGTCTTCAATCACTTGTTCTAGACATGCTAGACCTTGACGCAGCGGGGGGTGGTTGTGTGCCACACGCGGCCGCATGGAGACAAGATACAAGCGAGCGCAAACCGTTGGTTGGGGCTTTCGCAACGCCCCGGTCGGTGATCGACCATGATGGTATTCTGCCCTTCCAAAATTGGATGGTCCTCGGATTTCTGGTTCTCGTGTAGTAAAGCATGTTAGCAACCGATTGTCGGGCTGAACGCTAATGAATTTCCATTCCCCCCTCCCCCATAACGAAGGAGCGTCTCCGGAAAGACGATGGGTCTGGGCAGCTGATTTTGTTCCTTTTCATGTGCCGAAAACGGAGCAAAGAGTGCCGGAATCGCAACAAGCGGGATCAGTCCGCGGAAGTTGGTCGGAAAATACCGTTTGATGAGATTTGTTCTGTAACCTCGAGGATAGAACCCAGACTCGGCGAGTCGCGGCTGAGTCACGGCCGACCTGACTTTGCTTCTGCTGCCCGAATCTGCCTGGACACTCGAGAATGCGAAGGAGAGGAACACTCACCAGGCTGGACACAGCGATAGCATGTGCCACAAGTGACGTCCTTTCAAGGTTAGTCTGCCTGGCTATCGATACGGGCCAGCATGGACGAGATAGTCTTGTTAGGAACGCAAAGCTGGTCTCGCCGGTCATTGGCCGCGCAGCACCCTGAAGACATGTGAGGCACATACTGGACATCGGCGGCCATCTTCCAAAGATAGTGGGTGAGCTTCATTTCGCCCATTGGTTGCGGGGCCCGCATCGCGTACGGTGTGCGCTTCGCATCCAAGACTGCAAGCAAATCCCGCCAACGAGGTCGTGTGCAGTGACCGGATATTTGGTACGGCAGATCGCTAGTAGGCTTCCTTGAGAGTAAAGAAGAAAAAAAAAGCAAACATGAGCCTTACGATAAGGTCGAGACATGGCTACGTATCGCCAGCTGGGGGTGTTTTGGGGGTGCACGGCGGGAAAGGTCTTGAAGAGGATTACTCCACTTAGAGTCCCACGTCGCGAGCCCTGTCCCGTCCGCATCACGCATCGGTGGAGGGTAGGCAGGGCGGGTCGAATAATTGCCGGACTGCTGGGCCGTGGAGCTGCTGGGAATTGGTCTGAAGCTTGGCTCTTTCTGTATTGGAGCGACTGGGGGAGGGAAAGGTGAGGAGGCAGTTGGAATGTCGCGATAGAATTGCTTGGCTAGTTATTCGTAAACAGCCACAATTCAAGCGGCGCTCCGAGTGGGTCCGAGGCATTTCGTTGATTCAGCCCAATTACTATCCACCACTGACAGCTCGCTGCGTCCACCTGCTTTCTTATCTGTGGCTCTCGGATGTGTGTGTAGCTCGCGCTTTGCCAGTCTTGCTGTTCTATTCTTGATCCATCATCAATCAAATGATGATGAGAGCCAAGCATCGGACTGGCTCGAGGGAGGCAACCGAGTGTGGGAAGGAATGGAAGATGGAGGAGAAGAAAAAAAAAGAAGAAACGCTGCTTCATGCAGCAGCTGAAGCTGTGTTGATAGTTTCGCAGGTTCGGCTTGGCGGGTTGCATTTTTATGTTTGTTTCTTGTTCTTTTGCGTGGTCCGCAGCAGAACAGTGGCAGTGTCGCATCTCATCTACGCAGATGTTTGCCGGCGCGATGCCGGGCTCGATGGGGAACGGACGACTTGACTTGCCGAAGAAGAAGAAAGAAGAGTCTGAGAAACTCGGTCGATCGGCAGGCTCGTCCCGCCAGTCTCGTACAAGACGAGAACGAGCCAGAGCTTTAAAGAGATTAGGTAATCAACCAACCAATGGCTAACACCAGGACAGGTGACTAGTTACCTAGGTAGTCACCTACGATACGTGCCACCGCCTCGGGTTTGCGGTGGCCTCTTCAGCGTCAATGGGGAAATACCTGCGAAATCTACCTACCTACCTACCTACCTACTTACCATGCATGTATGTACAGAAGAAGTAGAGGAGATTCGCTGACCTTGGATGAGTCCACGTGTACCTAGTGCAAAGCCGCAGCAGGATAAGAGGATGGGGACTGGAAGGAGCAGCGGGTACGTACATCTTTCCTGGACTAATGCGAATGACAATGACAGTGACATGGTGGCCGGCCAAAAGAAGCGTGGGGCGGCTGAGGCGCGGCAGGTGCAAGGGCTGGCGGCGGTACGTACCGCCTTCTACCAGGGGGGCGTCTCTTGGTTAGGATACCCCGAACGGTTGGATCTGGTCTGGCGGGCTCTTCTCTTGCAACAGACTAGAGAGAAAGAGCATTAAGTTTTTTTGGCCGGGTCCACGGGGCAATGATCCAGGTTGGAACAGAACGCTTTCTGTCCGTCTCTACGAATACCGGTACCTGATTCACTCCCACCTCCACTCTATTACTCACTCACCCGCGCCGGCCCATGCCCGTCCACTCACATGTCTATCTTTTTTACCCAGAAGGTGGTCTGTGTCGTGTGTCTCTCTTATCGCCCACTCACTTACACTTTCCTCTCTGTCAGTCGCCATGATTAGGTGTCCTTCCCCCCTTTCCAATTGCCCAATGCCCATTCATCCTTACATTACGGAGTACTCCCTCCTCTCACGACGCCCTCTCCGTATGCGGACCGCCCATACTACCTAGCTCCGCTGTCCCAGGTGCTCTACGCACCCCCCCCCCCCCCCCCCAAGACACGGTCAGGGATCACCGCAGCTCCGCATGTTCACTTTGCTGCAACCACGTCCGTCTAGGTAGAAGCCAGGCCGTCGGCAGTTTGCTGTGTTTTTATATATGGTCCTTGCTTTCCCTCCCACCTCGTTTTCGACCTCCCGTTCGCTCCTCCCACCCAGGCAATTCGTCTCATGCTGCATCCGACCCACCTCGGCCGTTGAACTCTCATCCTAGCTCGTCCCAACGGACAGCTTGCTCTTCAAATAACAATTCTCTCTTCCCCCCTCCCATCCACCATAGTCCTATTACCGCCTGGTGAACATCCCGCTACGGCCCCCGATACAACCCATCACAACCGCCCATCATGTCTTACAGTCATACCGGGGCTCCTACCGAGTTCAATGGCACCAATGCCGATTTTGGTGGCGATTCCAGTATGTCAAATCAGGCATATCCTGGGCACCCGACGGCGTCCGCCTCAACCACGTCGATGCTAACTTTCAATACCTAGCCACGACGAACCTGAACCAATGGTACCAATCCGGTGACCAGTCCTACATCCTCGTCTCGGCCGCCATGGTCTTGCTCATGATTCCCGGCATCGCCTTCCTCTACTCCGGTCTCGCCCGTAGAAAGTCGGCCCTATCTCAGTTGTGGGTTGTCATGATGAGCTTCTCCGTCATTGTCTTCCAATGGTACTTTTGGGGCTACTCCCTGGCCTTTAGTGAGACTGCCACCAACGGTTTCATCGGTGACCTTCGACACTTCGGCCTCCAGAAGGTTCTCGCTACCCCGTCCCAGGGCTCGCCTCTCGTTCCCGCCCTGCTTTACTCCTTCTACCAGATGATGTTCTGCGCCGTCACCGCCGCCCTCACCGCTGGTGCCACTGCTGAGCGTGGCCGTGTTGTTCCTTGCATGGTCTTCATCTTTTTCTGGGCCACCCTCGTCTACTCCCCTCTCGCCTGCTGGGCCTGGAACGCCAACGGCTGGGCTTTCAAGTACGGCGTCCTCGACTACGCCGGCGGCGGTCCCGTCGAGATCGGCTCCGGCATGTCGGCTCTCGCCTACTCTTGGGTCCTCGGACGCCGCAACGAGAAGATGATGCTCAACTTCCGTCCCCACAACATCTCTCTCATTACTCTCGGCACCATTCTCCTCTGGTTCGGCTGGTTGGGCTTCAATGGTGGCTCTGCCTTCGGTGCCAACCTTCGCGCTGCCATGGCTTGCTGGAATTCTTGCCTGACAGCCATGTTCGCCGCAATGACCTGGTGCTTGCTCGATTTCCGCCTGGCCAAGAAGTGGTCTCTTGTTGGCTGGTGCTCCGGAACCATTTCCGGCTTGGTCGCCGCCACTCCTGCCTCTGGTGTCATCACTCCTTGGGCCTCCATCATCCTTGGTGTTGTTGCCGGCGTTGCTTGCAACTTTGGCACAAAGAGTAAGCACCCTCGTCATGCTACCCCTTTACACGCAGTACTGACAATCCTACAGTTAAGTTCCTTCTCAAGATCGACGACTCCCTCGACGTCTTCGCCGAGCACGGTATCGGCGGAATCGTCGGCCTCATCTTCAACGCCTTCTTCGCCTCCGGCTCCATCATCGGCCTCGACGGTGTCAACGTCGGCGTAACTGGCGGCTGGGTTGACGGCAACTACAAGCTTATGTACATCCAAATTGCCTACCTTGTCGCCTGCAGCGCCTACGCGTTTGTCATGTCTGCGCTCATTGCCAAGATCATCGACATGATTCCCGGCCTCAAGCTCCGCGCGTCCGAAGAGGCTGAGCTGCTGGGTATGGACGACGACCAGCACGGAGAGTTCTCGTACGACTACGTCGAAGTGCGCCGCGACTTCCTCGCCTGGACTCCCCACCAGGCCGAGCCCGTCGGCGAGGGCAAGTTCATCCCTCAACACGGCATCGAGGAGCACCAGAATATGGCCAACAACGGTGGAAGCAGTGGTTCAGACGAGCCCAAGCCTGCGACGCGCGAAGGCGAGCCCAAGAGCGAGAAGACGCCTTCGCTTTGAGAAAGCGTACGCGAGTCATGCGGTTTCGAATTGTACAATCTGATTTTGACGGCAAGATGGCGTCAAAAAGCGAGGCGTTATCTACAGGGACGGGATTGATCTAGGGCCATGTTCTTGTTTTGTTGTTGGAAGGATATACCGCAGAAAATGCGCAGCGACCGTATTTCGTTTAGTTAATACCCCATGGTATACCGAGATGCCAAAAGCGAATCTATCCATCTATTCGTACCACCTTATGCCGCACACCAGTGACCCATGACCTGCCTCCGGATTCGTAGCTGGCAAAAACAACGAAAAGGACACACATTCCTTTAGGGGCGTTGATGCGTGCGGTGTAACTTCATGTCTCATCCTTCAGTAGGGCCAGCGCACCAAACAGGCTTGGCGGGACGCTGCGGTGTAGCAAGTTGGGAGGTCAGAAGGATGTGTGGGAGGATCGAAACGCAGTCGTCAACCTTGGCACAAGCTTTATTTCGGTCGCCTGGGCTACGATTGGCCAACTCTGGGTCAAGTTCAGCACGTCGCCCGACCTTTTAACATTCGTCTCTGAAGATACAACAAGGAGGCGGTGCAGCTTCCCCACTTTCTTTCTCTCGTCTCGACTGTTGGACGAGAAGAGGATGGGTGATTAGGCTTTGAGCTCAGACTTTCCGCGCGCGACTCAAGAGACGAGAGTTTTCAGGCGATCCCTGAACAAGGTGGCCAGGAAATGAGGTACCCCCTTTCTCTCTAATTGCTTTTTTCTTTCCTTTCTTGCATTCTGGCCCGTCCTCTTACTCCATTTGGGGACAACACAGCCGTCCTTGGCCCTTAACATTGGCATCTTGCAAGCATAGCGAGCGGGCTCTGCCAGGTCGGGCTCGGGCGACCGCAGGGCCTTCTCGGCCGGAACCTCGTCCCTCATTTCCTTTCGTCCCGAGGCTGTCTGTCCATGAGACGGTTGTGGTGCCTCTTGCCCTCAGCTCACGGCCTACTGTGATGCGCCGTGTTGCGTGTTGGGGCGAACCGGTGTTTCTGGCCAGGTCAAGCGCCGCGGCATCATGAGGATAAGCCGATGGCCGTTATAGGACGTTGCAGTTGGTAATCAGGTCCTCAACCAATTGCCGCCAGCGCCATGCTCTTCCCCCTGCCATATCGCCTACCATGTACGGAGTACATCGTAGGCTATCGGGGCTGACCGTGAGGTGGATTTTTGGAGGGTTGTAAATCATGGATGGATGGATGGATGGCTAGTGAGCAGCGACAGGCGTCGCCATCAGGCAACACCCCCTGCCTGGGCATCCCTCGCATTTCCGATAATCCTTGTTTTCCATGATGATCGGGCACCCGCTTGCGCTACCCTTACACTAATTAGCTCGGCGTCGGGTCGTGGTTCTTAGGTGTGTTGGTCTCCACCCGCAGAGATAAGGAATCCAGCTCTGAATGGACAAACCCAGCTGCGACCCCCAAGCAAGTGCTTCCCCCCCTTTCGCGGATTGAACAATACCCACTTTGTTACGCCGTCGAGACAGTGGATTAAACTAGCAACAGTTTGGGGGTACAGTCTTTTTCGGCATCTTGGAGCGTCAATCAAGGGCGCAAGGAGGGGGGAGATACGAGAGGACGTGGAGTCCATGTAACTAACCCCCTTGTACGGACATTGTGATTCCCTATCTCTTGGTCGGCAAAGGGGGTAATGCAAAGTAAATCGGAGCGAACGGATGAGCTGGGGCTGGAGAGTGGAAGGGTGGGAGAGCGGGAGAATGGAAGAATGGGAAAAGTCGGAAGTCAGTCAGAGTGAAGAGGTGGAAGTGGAAGAGAGGGAGGGGCGTGCGAGGGCGCCTAGTGGGAAATTGGAAGCAGCTCATCTTCCGGCACCCTTGGCAAGCAAAGAGCACGGCCGATGGAGCGAAGTTGGGGAGACGTCGTCAAAGAGACGTTGAAGAATGAAGTCATATTCAAGATGCGGCTCACGATGTACATTTAAGCTGCACGACCTTCCCGAGATCGTGCGGGCGCAAGCTGCCTTACGCTTCCCCGGATTTCGGGAAGAACCAAACCACCCCCCTAGCTTATCTCTGAAGAAGGGGAGGAAAAATAAGAAGAAAAAACCTCCTTCGATTAGGTGCTGCACGCGCGACAGAGATCCCGCCGTTGGGGTGAGAGGGTTAAAGGCACGATAAACCCGAGTGTATGGATCGTGCGGGCGCAAGAGGTGGGCAGGGTGGTGTTTTTGCGGGCGTTGCGGGCGTTGCGAGCGTGCGGGCGCAGAGCGCGATAAGTGTGTGTGTGTGTGTGTGTGTGTGTGGCGCATGGAGGAGATAAGATAGCATGAACTTGTGGCTTGGATACTATCGGACGGGGCGGTGTTTGCTGTGCAGACGAGCGACGTTGATTTAAACAACCCACGACGAACTACAACGGGACAGGTAGAGGAGGGTGTGTCGTCAAAAGAGAGGATAAGAGCCTCAAATGCAAATTGTGGAACGCGCAGCGGGCAGCTTTTAGGGGTTTCGTCCCCAGGGGAAGTGACATGCTTGTCTCTGTTGTTCCCTTACCTTTGGCTAGTTTTCATCATGTAAATATCGCGTAAGTGCTTCCTTCCCGTGTTGGTGGAGGGGAGGGGGTCTTGGCTTCGGCTATTGAGTAATACCTGGGGGATGGTCTCACAGGGCGACGAATCGGATACGCTCCTTTTTCTTCGTTTTGATGGATTAGAGGGAGGGGAAGGGAGGGGAGGGGAGAGATTGGACGAAGTTGCATTTATCTAGTCACTTATTCTTCTCCGTTTCCGTTCCTGACCTGAGTCCTTGCTGCGTGTTTGACGTGCATTCGTTTGTCGATTGTTAGTGGTACTTGATGACGGAAGGGGCGCTGTTTTGTCGATCGGAAGGAGCGACGCGAAGACACCCACCCCGCCTTCTGCCCCAAGCACCTTCGGGTATCGTGACCTCGGCTCGAGTCTACCCTGGTCTATTTGATTTTGTTTGATGGAATTGCAAAGCGCTCTCTCGGTGGCCGTTGGAACCCTCGGCAGCGCAGCCCTCTGCTAGGTCGACTCATCATTTTCTACAGACTGTCGAATCGTGCAGGTCTGCGACACCGATCACCAGGCCTGGCACGAGACTGGCCCATGCCAACCATCCAGGACCAGACAATGATTGCCAACGAGAAGGAACGGGCCGGACGGCAGCCTTTTGTTTGTTCATGAACCTCTGTTTGATGCACCGGATCCCTGACCAAGTCGACGATCAGTGCTCGACGATGCTACATTTACATAACATTGCAGTTGGTTTATTTCTTGCACAGTGCAACTGGCTGGAGCTTACCCGAGTGGGACGTCGAGAGGAAGCGTGGCCATGTATGGCCTTGGTAAAGGGATGGCGGCCTATAGCAACCTAAGGTATGTCACAGGAAATGTCCTTTATTTCTTTCGTAACGCCAGGAAGACAAGCTGATACGTTGCTAATTAGGTCTACACGATGGCCCGCTAGGCACAAAGACATCGGGGTTACGCAAGACACTTGGAAGCCCACTGCCTCATCCTCTTAGTGGCATCTCCTATCACGCCGAGCTCAGACTCGAGCAGTATCGAATCGTGGATCTCGTTGGCCGCCACGTCCAGCTTGACGTCCACGTCCGGGTTGCACCGCCTCACAGCCTCCGCGAACGCCCGCACATCGTCTCGGAACACCTCCTGCTCACCGGCAGTGAAGTAGACCGCCTTGGCGACGGTCTGGATCTCGCCGAACCACTCGGAGTCGCCGTCCAGAGGCAGCGGTCGGTGAGGGTTCGCGGCCCGCCTCTTGAGAGATTCGACCGGGAAGATGTACGTGTTGCCTCTGCTAACGATGGCAGCTGAGAGCATGTCTACGTGGCCGTTATCGCGGAACGAGGCCGTCTCCGTCCGGAAGGTGAGAAGTGGCGAGACCATGAACACGCCAGCTAGCGGACTTCGGAGGCGGACAGGCTCGACCTCCTGGTGCGGGCGAAGGATGTGGTTGATCACCTGGCAGGTCAGGTTGCCCCCGGCCGAGTCCCCCCCCATTACTAGGTCGCCGGGCGCGATGCCGGATTTCAAGACGTGGTTCAGTGCTGCGACGGCCTGCTGCAGCTGCGTCGGGTACTGTGCCTGCGGGCAGAGCGTGTACTCGAGGATGGCGACGGCTACCTCGCCCTTCACGCCGGGACCGTCGCCGACGTAACAATTCCAACACCACGTGAAATGGCCCTTCAAGATGGGGGCGACGTATCCACCCCCGTGGAAGAAGAGCACGACTTTCGCAGCCTTCTTGCGGTCTCCGAGCCACATGATGCGGGCGCCCACCTCACCGAGCGGTTCGACATCCTCAACTAGCCGGTTGAGAGCATTGGCGTTCCCAAGACGTGAGGCATTAGTCCTCTTCTTCGCAAGCCATGTCGGATAAACCCGCCGCGCAGGGGCGGCAAGGTATTGTATCTCGACGGGTTTGAGGTAGCCCATCACGACGCGGTAGAAAGCGCTCAGGAGCCAGAACTTGATCGAGACCCCGCGGCGAATGGCGATCGGAAGCCCGCGGATCACGGTGAAGAGTAAGAGAGGCACGACTGTTCATGTGTGTGTAAGCGGCGGCCCGGACCGTAGTGGTTGCCACGCGATTCAAACTCACCGAAGAGGAGGCGGATAAGCATGTTCAGCAGCCCGAAGGGACCTAGTGGGGTCTGCACCGAAGCCATGATGGGGATTTTGGGTGTGATGCGACTCTGGCTGCTGGACAGTATGCGAAATAACAGCGAGGGGGGGAGGTTCGTAATGCCCTCGGCGACGCGAGGTGCGAATATGAATTGTCTTGTTTAGCTTTTCAGCTGGAACCCCGAGTTGGGCCGCTAGTGGGAGGGGTAGGCTACGAGCGGGGGACCGAGACATATCGACCCTCGGCCCCTATGCTTGACTGGTGTTCATGGCATTTGAAGATCGCATACCGTGCTGACGCAAAGCTTCTTGCCTGTTGATGCGTTATTACGGGGAGCTACTGGAAGCGTCGGAATTGGTCCGATGCCATGGGGGGCGGGGGGCGGGATCGTTCCATCGTCTCGAGTTGGACGACGACGATGCACGGACGGGCGGACGGACGCAGAGTCAATTGTCTGCTTGCGCTGCACTCCTGGAACAAAAATCCTAGGCACGTATTTCCTTTCTTGTCCTCCGGGATCAAGACATAACCCAAGCTGGGACTCTTACCGTCTAGTGTGCAGACTGTGACATTCGACGCGTACGCATCATGTCATCTATAATAAAACACTGGAACATCGACACGATTGCTACGGTGCTTCGCAGCACCGTCTTCAACCCCGGGGTCACTGCCCCGGCCTCAGCGGCGGTGAGTTGGATATTGAAAACGGACACGCTCGGTGCCCGCGGGTTGCATAGTGGTCTCCCTCAACTTCTCCTGACGGTATGGCTCCTCACTGCAGCCGGTCTGGCCTTGCGGCTCCACGAGCAGCTGAACAAGTGGACCGCCAACAACTGGACGAGGGACGACACATGGGACTGGGATAACGAGGTGGTGCTCATCACCGGAGGCAGCAGCGGCATCGGCGCCACCGTGGCCCAGCAGCTCGTGGCTCGCGACCCCCGCACGACGGTTGTCGTCGTGGACTACGTCCCTCTTACCTGGCGGCCGGCGCCTGAGGCGAATGTGCGATATTTTCAGTGCGACCTCAGCGACAAGGCGGCAATCAGGACCCTGTGCGAACGCGTGAGGCGCGAGGTGGGCAACCCGACCGTGCTCATGAACAACGCCGGCCTCTCGCGTGGGTTCTCGGTCATGGACGGGACTTACACGGACGTCGAGCTGACGATCAACACGAACCTCGTCGCTCCGTTCCTGCTGGTGAAGGAGTTCCTCCCGCACATGGTGAAGTCGAACCACGGCCACATCATCCACGTGGGGTCCATGAGCGCGATGATGCCGCCCGCTCGGATCGCGGACTACGCGGCCACCAAGGCCGGGCTGATAGCTCTCCACGAGGTATGCGTCGAGAGGCTTACGAGAACATGAGCCAGCCACACCCTGTAAGTTGCTGATGCGGTTATACAGGCCCTCCAACTGGAACTTAGGTATGTCAATCAAGCGCCCAAGGTGCGATTGACACTCGGCGTCTTCGGCTTCATCAAGACGCCATTTTTCAGGAGCGACCGGTCGGGGCAGTCGCCGTTCCTCTTTCCGCTTATCGAATCAGAAACGGTAGCCCGGTTGTTCGTGGACACTCTCTACAGTGGCTTCGGGAAGACGATCTACATGCCGGGCATCATGCGATACGTGGCCATGTTGGTAAGTCGCTGATCTGAGACCCGTCATGGAAAGACTAATGACAGCCCTATATTTGCCAGCGGGGCGGACCCGAGTGGCTCTTAAGGATGGCCAGGGAAGAGACCCAGAAGCTCACGGTTGACCTTGCCGGCTATCAAACAGTCAACAGCAAGACCGGAAAGTTGGAAATGCCGGGAGGCCGTAGCGCTACTTGAAGGCCAGAGTGTGAGCCGAGGGGGGGATCTATCAAGACGCTATAATTGTAGCACGAACAGTTTCATTACTGTAGTCAATAGCTCCGATGCAATCATACTTTTTCGCCTTTAATACGATACATCGCTTGAATGAACTACGTCCAATGATTCGCACATGATCTAAGCCGTGCCAGGTAGGGGTAGAGCTTTGAAAGAAAACACAAGAGTATTCCATGGCGACCATCTTTCCTCGCGCATAACATCCGATACTCGAAGCCTGATGATGAGAGCGAGCCCGGTGATCTGAAGCTTGCTCGAGAACCTTCCCGCCCCCTGCTCCGCGAGGGTCAACAGCTTTGTCGGGATGGTTCCGACCCTCAGCGCCAATAGGAACGCTTCCGCACACGTTTCAACGTCCGTTTACGGAAAGCACCCGAGCCCGTGTTATAGCTGCGTACGGAGTGAATTAGAGCTCGCGTCACAAATGGGACGGGGAAGAAACCGCGGCGTTTGAATATATTGGAGAGTTTACTTGGGATCTTTCTGCTACTTGGTATTTATTGAAATTTGTGCCCCGCGGTTTTCGCACAAACAAATGCAAATGTAATCACGTCTCGATTCTCAGCATCTTCTCCATATCCATACCGCCACAACTACGCACGCATTCCTACCAACCGACAACATCCCGAGTATGGCGCGGTACGTTGAGGCCGGAAAGGACGAGAAGGTGACTTACAGCCAGTTCGCCTGTGTCGGAAGCGGTTTCGCGGGCATCGGTACGGGCGCGCAGCTGAAGCGGTGGTACGGCATTGAGGACATCCAGTTCTTCGAGCGGCACCACACGCTGGGCGGGACGTGGTTCATCAACAAGTACCCAGGTAGGGGACAGCCTATCTTCATCAGCTTTGACATGGTGTTTCCCCCAAGAACGACTGACATTTACAGCCCCCGTCGTCTAGGGTGCGCCTGCGATGTCCCCAGCGCGCTGTACAGCTTCTCGTTCGAGTCCAACCCCGACTGGAGCAGGGTCCTGCCGACCTACTCGGAGCTCTGGAACTACCTCAACCGGGTCGCCCACAAGTACGACCTGGTTAGGAAGATGGCCTTCAACGTCTCGGTCGAGCGCTGCGAATGGGTCGAGGAGCGGGCGAGGTGGCGCATGGCCATCCGCCATCTCAAGTCGGGGGCCGTCTACTTCCACGAGTGTCAGTTTCTATTTGTCGGAACGGGCGCCCTGGTGACCCCCAACGAGATCGATGTGCCGGGCGCCGAGACCTTCAAGGGCGTCATCTGCCACACCGGCAAGTGGAGGCCGGACATCGACCTCGAGGGGAAGAGAGTGGTGCTCTTCGGCAACGGCTGCACCGCGGCCCAGGTCGTCCCGTCCATCGTCCACAAGGTCAAGTCCCTGACGCAGATCATCCGGTCGAAGCATTGGATCTACCCGCCCATCGACAGGAAGGTACCGGACTTTGTCCGCTTCGTCGTGAATCGCATCCCCGGCATGACGACCTTGCAGCGGTTCGGCGTCTTCGCCATAGCCGAGTACGCCTTCCTAGGGTTCCCGCTGACGAGGGCTGGCAAGATGTTCCGCGAGCAGCAGCAGCGGATCACCGAGGGCTACATGCGGGCTACGGCGCCCGAGAAATACCACGACCTGCTGATCCCGGACTTCGAGGTCGGCTGCAAGCGGCGCATCTTCGACGCCGGGTACCTCGAGAGCCTCCACGCCGACAACATGACGCTGACGAACGACAAGCCGTTGGAGATCGTGCCGGAGGGCGTGCGGACGGACAAGGGGCTGATCGAGGCCGATGTCATCATCATGGCCATCGGCTACCACACCAACGAGTTCGCGGCCGGCATCGACATCGTCGGGCGCCGCGGCGAGACCTTGCAGAGGCACTGGGAATCCTTCGGCGGGCCTATGGCCTACCTTGGTTCAGCGCTGAGCGGGTTCCCCAACTTCGTCCTGCTCTTAGGTGAGTACAGGGCCCGTCCCCTGCATTCTTTGGGAAGTCGAACGCGGACTGAATAGGACACACACGCCCCTCCAGGCCCCAACGTCGTGACGGGACACACGTCGGCCATCATGGCCCTGGAGAACAACATCAACTACTCGCTGCGCGTATTCAAGCCGGTGCTGGAGGGCCGCGCGGCCAGGGCGGAGGTGAGGCGCGAGGCGGAGGAGGACTACACGGACGAGATGCAGAACGCGCTGCAGAAGACGGTCTGGAACTCGGGCTGCCGCAGCTGGTACTTTATCGAGGGAGAAGACGGCAGCTTGAAGAAGTGGAACGCCATGGGCTACCCCTACTCTCAGGCGTACTTCTGGTACCGCTGCCTGTTCCCCATCTACTCGCACTGGGAGTATGCTGTAAGTTGGTCCCCTGTCCCCCCGCGCGTGCCGTCGCCGAGGATGATCGACGTCGGCAATGATGGCGATCTGTGCTGACTGAACGTGACAGGGACCGGCCACGATGGTTTCCTCGATTCGGAAGCGATGGCCTAGCGACTGGCTTCTTATCGTCCTTCTCGCGGCGACCGGGCTGGCGGCTTGGGGTTATTTGGGCAGGCAGGGGTAGGGGTTGGCTGTGAATAACGCTTAGACGGATGTTGGCGTCCATTTTCTCCCGTCGTGTTCATATGTTCTGTGGTATCCGAAGCGTCCAGGATCGGCATGAAGTGGGTTTTTTCTTTTTGTGTTTTCGCTTCACGCCACTCTGCCGGATGTATATAACACAACTCCGAAGAGACTTGGATTAGTACATATTTCCTTACTTGAGGTTGCTGAGCGCACGGTCAAGAAAGTCTTGTATTGATTGTTTCGGCTTGCTCACAGTCGCCGCTGTTGCGTGTAAGATCTTTTTATTTTGACATCGACTCGCCTCATGACCCACGTCGCAACTAGTGAGACGCAGAAAACACGACTTACCTGCGAGCTCGACACTGGTGAGACATGTGCGCGCCGCTGAGCTAGACTACTAGAGACCATGGTGAGCTGGGGGGGAGGAGCTTCTCACGTTCCGTGTCCGTTGGGTGAATTCGTCGTCCGATCTATAACAATATTGAAAAAAGACCATGTCCGTGGACTTAGCAGTAACTCCCCCAACCCCGCACTGACGGCCGTCCACGATACTCCTGTTTCAGTTCTCAGCTGATTAGCCAAGTGACTCTAGACAGAGAGCTCCGCGGGCAGTAGACAAGTATGTGTCATGCCTGGGTTGCTTGCTCTGCTCCCATCCGGAACCTTTCCGACGCTGCACGGCAGAAGGACGCCGTTTTCTCGCGATGCCGCCCGAGCTACAGGAACGTCAACGTCGTCGAAAGATTGCACTGGCATGTGAGCCGTGCCGGGAGCGGAAGGCCCGTTGCGACGGCGGCAAGCCCATCTGCTCAACCTGCCAGCGCAGGTCTCTGGACCTGGAGCAATGTGTCTACAAGGCCGGCAACGCGAGGACCGCGTGTAGTGATGAGTGAGTGAGCCCTTCACTGCTCTTGAGAATGGCTGCCTGTCCGGGTTCACGCTGACCTCCCGCAGTTACACAAAGACTCTTCATGAGCGCATCCGCAAGTTGGAGCAAGCCTGCATAGCCCATGGCATTGACATCACCACGCTCGAGACCACTGAGCCGGGCCCTCACTCGCTGTTGGATAAGCACTCCTCTCCGGCCCGCGAGCCCGGCCTGGTGGATGCGCCGGGGATGATGGATCAATCGCCGGTCCAGCTACCTTCGCCATATTCAGGCATCGGCATGGAGCACTCCGGCGAACCTAGGAGAGTGACGGCCATGGGCACTATCTTTGCCGAAGACAAGCTCGAAGACACACCGGACCACGCGGAAGACGACTTTTACGGCAGCTCCTCGGCCGTGTCCTTTTTGAAGGAGGCCTACAGCGCGATGAATCCGCTCCTCTCGAGAGCCGAACCCTCCTCCCTGTTCAGGAACCACCAGCAGGCCGCGCCGGTGCCCGACCGGTTGCCCTTTGCCGACTTTGACAAGTTCCTCCTCCCACCCCGGCCGTTCGCCGATCACCTCATCCAGATCTACTTCCGCAGGATCCACTACCTCTACCCGGTCTTCCACTGGCCGGCCTTCGAGCACGGGTACCAGACCCTCTGGCGGCCCGCCACGGCCGCCGACGCCGACGCCGCCGCGAACCGGTTCCGCGGCGTCGGCCTGGGCAGCTCCCCCGGCGCCGACGCCCGGACCATCGTCTTCCACGGCGCGCTCAACTCCATGTTCGCCCTCGCGTGCAACTACGCGGACCTGACGCCCTCCGAGAAGGCCAAGGGCATCGAGGTCTTTCTGCTCCGTAGCCGGCAGTACTTCGGTATCGAACTGCTGGAAAAGAACAACCTAGGCGTCGTGCAGACGCTGCTCCTCTGCGGCCTTATGATGCAGGCGACACCCTTCCCGGACCGGTGCTGGAATGCCATCGGCATAGCGTGCCGTGTCGCCCAGGGGCTTGGCCTCCACATGGAGGCGGCCCGGCAGCCCGGGAACGCGACGTTGGAGAAGGAGATCCGGCGACGGACGTGGCAAGGATGCGTTATCATGGACACGTGAGTCTTTTCGGTAGACATGCCGTGGGGGAAAGGAAAAAAAGAAAAGAAAAATAGAGTCTCGAAAGGAAAAGAAAAAAGAAGAAAAAATACAACTAACCGAAAACCAGTCTCGTGAGCATGACGTATGGCCGGCCGACCGTGGCCGCCTGCCTTGCCATGAACGACCTGCTGCCACGGCCGCAGTCCATGACCGAGACGGACGCCGAGAAAGTGAGGCTGCAATTCAACTCGCAAAGCTTCAAGCTGAGCCTGGTGCTGGAAGACATACTGTGCAAGATATACCAGCCCTGGCGGAGCTGCCAGCAAAACGAGCGGCTCCGCAGCCCCGGCAGCGCGACGGCGGCGGCGGACGGGATGCCGAGCCTCGACGCCATCGTCGAGCTCGATACACGACTGGACGACTTTGAGAGGGCGGTGCCGCGCTTCCTGTCGTGGCAGTCCGTGTCGCCGTCGGAGGGACTGCTGGCCCCGGAAGACCCGAAAACCATTGCCATACAGAAGCACGTGCTTCAAGCGAGGTCGGTTTGCCGAAAAACAACCCCTCCTCCTTGTCTTTTCTTTTCTTTTCTTTTTTCTCTCTCTCTCTTTCTCTCTCATATGTGCTGAGCCTGCCGAAACCTAGGTTCCTCTACGTGCGTCTCACGCTACACCGGCCGGTTCTGACCAAGCTCTCGGCGGCCTTTGCCAGACCTCGCCAGGAACCCGACCTCGGCGAGCCCGCGCCGAGAAATTCGCCAGACAAGGGCCTCCGAGCCCCTTTTACAACCGAGTGCGCCAGGGTATGCGTGGACACGGCCTCCCAGCTCATCTCCTTGGTAAATGGCTCCTACCAGACCGACACGACGGGGGCGTGGTGGTGGAACAGCTTATGTGAGGAACCATCCCTCCTCTCGACTTCCCCCAAATGGGGTTAGTCCTTGATTTACATGATACATGGCGTCACGGCAGCTGACAGCTCGCAGACGCCTGCACCGCCGGCCTGGTCCTCATCGTCTGCCGCATATACCCGCCTCTCTGGGCGCGGCTGGATCACGCCGTTGTCGCGGCCTCCTGGGAGCATTGCCAGGAGATCCTCAAGAGCATCGCCAACGTCAGCGTCTCCGCCCTCAAGTCGCTGGACCTGCTCCGGAAGATCGACATGGCCGTCACGCAGCTGCTGACAGGTGAGTCACGCCATGGGAAGAGAGCGCTCGACGGGGACAGTTCGGTGGAACCAATGTTGATTATTTATTTGATTTTTAGTACGAGAGCCGTCGGGCGAGCACATCGACCCGAGTCTCTGCGCGGACGTGACGGGGAGCTGGTCTTCCCCGGGAGATATTGACGTGTCGCTCCTCTTAGACCCCGATCCCCTGTCACTTTTTCGCGGGTGGGAGATGCCGGGCTTCGAGTCGTTTAACCCCTGAATCCGAAGAAGAAAAAAAAAAAGTCGGGAACGCAGGCCATGTACACGATGAATTAAGGATGACACCAAAGCACTTTATTATAGATGCTTGAATAGGCGGTTGGTAAACCTACACATTTCGCTCCCGAGTTCCACTCGGGAGCCGTCCTCATCTCGGAACAATTTCGCGTGCTCCAGAACCCCGGCGGCTTCCGCTTCGCGTAGGATGAGCGCTTTGTAGGCGGGGCTGCGCATCGTGACCTTGACAGGGAACGGCTCGCCGGCCGCATCCAGGTTCAGTATGTGGCTGTTGTAGGGGCCGTTCTGGGAACCGTTGGTGAGCTCGGGGTCGGGTTACGGCGTAGGAGACGGGCAACAGGAAACAGGGTGAAAAAAAAAGAAAGGAAAAAAAAAAAAAGACAAGATCAAAACCAAACAAAAAAAGACTTACGGGTTTGTAGTCGACACACTGGGCTAGCCTGGCGATGTTGAGAAACAGGCTGCGCTGGGCCAAGCGGTAGCCCACGCAGATGCGGCGGCCGCCGCCAAAGGCCCATAGGCCGTGCGCGATGTCCGTTTCGTGGCCGTCGAGCCAACGCTCGGGCACGAAGTCCTCGGGTGCCTCGCACTCGTAGCTCACGGCAGGCCCGTTGATTGTGAAGCCGGTGCCGGCCGGGAAGTAGTAGCCCTCGAACTCGATGTCCTGCGTCGCCGTGTGGTCCGGGGTGAGGGGGAAGATGGGCCGCCAGCGCAGGACCTCCTTGGCCATGGCGCAGATGTAGCGCAGTTCGTCCATGTCGGCGAGGGTGGGCAGCCGGGCGTGCTCACCGACACCGCAGACGCGGTCCACCTCGTCGCGGGCCTTGACGAACACGTCGGGGTACTCGAGCGCCGCCATGGTCATGATGTTGAGCGCCTCCCTGGTCGTGTCGCTGCCGGCCTCGATGAGCGACATGGCGACGTACATGCCCTCGTCGTGGCTGCCTCTGTACCGCGTGTCCGGGTTCAGCAGGACGTCGCGGACAAAGGACGGCGGGGCTGTGCCGTTCTCGACCTTTTCCTTGATGGGGTTGTACCACCTGCTGTACAGGTCGTAGTTCCAGTCACCCACCTCCTTCCAGTGGGGGCGCCAGATCTGCAGGAACCGTGGCAGTCTGGCGAGGTCCGGGAACCAGTCGACGACGCTGGTGCCAATGCTCCCGACGAAGAAGGTCACGGCGTTCTGCATCTCAACGAGCTCCTCGGGCGTCTTGACCATGCGCTCCCCGAGGGCGATGCGGTGGATGACCGAGTTGGCATATCGGTAGTGGTGCCTGTACCACGCGCCGGGCCGGATGACGTACTCGGCCATCATCTGCGTGCTCTCGAGCTCCTGCCACTCGCCGTACTGCCGGAGCGCCGTGCCGCTGAGCAGGCTATGCATCACGCGCCGCGGCTCAGTCCACTGCTCCTGGGGCAGGACCAGCGACTTGAGGCCGCGGCCGACGAGGGTGTTGGAGATGGGCATCGGAGCGCGCGTGTTGGTCTGGCTGCTCCGCTTGGCGATGATCTCGGACACGACGCGGCTGCTGTTGAGGAAGACCCAGGTCTTGGAGCCCAGGTGGAAGGTTGCCATCTCGCCGTATTGCGACAGGGAGTGCAGCTGGGAGCAGGTGAGCGGGCGAATTCAGCAGTGACAAACGGGGAAGGAAGAGCGTACGGTTCTGTTGAACGGGTCGTCCTTGGCGTCCGTGACTTGTAGGAGATTGCCTAAGAGAGGGAGGCTCGGGGGGCCAGGAGGGAGACGGGGCCATTCTCCATTCTTTGCCCTCCTCTTACCTACCGGCTTGAAATATTCCTGCAGGGACACGGCCGCGATGATCAGTACGGTAACAACCAGAACCGTTCTGATGGCACCAGAGTACTCCTGCTGGAGCTTTGCCAGGCTGTCGTTTAGTGGAATTATCATGGCGATGGGTGTAGGCGTAGCCAGATACGAAGGCCAAGGCCTGTTTTCAATCCGACCATGCACACTTTGTCCATACTTGTGTTTTTCATACGTACGCGTCCAGGAGACCCCGTGCGCCTGAGAGTGCGTAAAGCGTGGGTGCGGTCGGAACGATCCCGACATGTTAGTTTTTGGCCTTCTGTCGGAGCCAGTTCCGGGACAATGCGGCCACATACGCACATACCAGCGACATGTCGGAAGGGATCTGACTGTTTCAGAAACAAATGCCATAATTGGCAAGTGGGAGGAAGCTTGAAGAAAGAGCCGTGGGAGTCAACATGGTTAGTCATCCCTGGCCGGCACGGCGCCCTCTCGTGGGAAGGGGGTGGAGGCGAGTGGTTCGGAGCGGTTCCGCAGTATTTGCGGACCGTCGCCGGGTCGTCCGTAGCCGTCAACCGGCATAACCGGATCTGTTATGGAGGCGCGGACGGCGAGGCGAGAAACGAACCCCTCCCCTCCCCCCCTTTATCCCCAAACTCAAACGAAGACGAATCGCGATCGATCGTGTGAGGGACCATGGCTTGGCTCAGGCCGCCATGCAGCCGCAGTAATATTCGCACCCTTCTGCCAAAATATTTTCTGGCGCCATCGCGATACGCGACCTGCCTCAGTGTCCCATTGTGTGGCTCTCGCACGGCAGCCGCGGCCGCGACCAATCAAGAGCGGTTAGCGAAATCCCAGCTGTGGCGTTGGGCGATGAGAGGTTTGGCACGGGCAGGCAGCTAATCTCGCACGACACAGCAGAGCGATTGTCGGAGTGGTTACACGTGTTGCCGCAGGTGACCTGGACGGGCAAGCTGCAGTAGAGCTGCAGCTGCGACGTGAAATCCCTGCTTGTTTCTATCTCTCTGAATCTTTCGTCGGCATTGCGAAGGCAGCGAGCGTCAGAAGGGTTGGGCCAAGAGTGTACTCGATACAATGCAGGGCATCTGCGACTGAATGATAACCGGAAGTCAAGGCGCATTCTGTGTCGTGTCTCGTCAGCATAGGTGCGACCTTGACCACGTCTCACGATGACGGGAAAAAGAAATATTCGGGGAAGAGGCGGTAAAGATGTGCTGGCAACCAAGTGCGGGGGGAGACGAGTCGGGTTGCTCCCCACGCAGCATGTCGGGGTCTATGACACTCGTACAATAGTGTATTCGTACGTTACTGCAACACACAGGTAGCACACGGGAAAAGAACAAGACGAGTGTGTGAATGGCGACGGTGGTCGTCTGCACAAGCTGAGGTTGGATTGCGAGGTAAGGAGGGGAGAGGAGAGGGATCCGCAATTTGACAGGGTCCCATGGTTAAACAGACAGACGTGCAGTAGGTAGGTAATTGCCTGCCTTACCTACACCTTACCTACCTACCAGGTTAGATACCTAGTTGGTAGCGATGTACCTACTGCCCATGTACAAGTACCAAGTATCCGAACCCTGACCATGTATGTACCTTGCAATGTACCTAGGTGGCTCGTTTCTCTGGGCCAATCCTCGTCGGTTCTCGTCCCAACTGCTATCAGAGACAGCTCGCCTCACCTTGCTTCACCTCGTCTTAATGGACAAGGGGGCCGCTAGGTGGCCCCGCCACCCTTCTGCTGCCTCTGGCTCTCTACTCATCTGTCGAGCCAGGACGGGTTTAGCCTGTCTTCGTGGGTGCCCAGCGCCCATCGTCCCAGATGGTTCCCCCCCAGCCACCCCTTCTCTGCCCAGTTCTGCCCCCTCCCCCGTTCAGCCAATCTTTGGGGGAGACCCCCGGGATATAGCTTCATGGCTTGTCCCGCCTAGGTAGTCGCTTATTCTTGAAAAACAAAACAATAACATCACCAGGTTATTGTCTGCGTAAGGCTTCCCACCACACCCCCCCCAGCCTTGCCATTAATCATCTGAGAAAAAACACAGAACCCCTCCCAACGCGCCGACGACACCCCACACCGTCGTCAATCCCGTCAGTTCCATCGCGCGTGCACTTCACGACAAATGCGCATCGCAGGGTTCGATACGCCCTTGCCATCATGATGCGAGATCCGCGTCGCCGGAGCCCCGAGAGCTCTCGGCGGCGAAGAAGAGACCGCCGTGATTCTCGTGAGCAGCTGGCCGCCGCCGCCGCCACCACCACCACCACCCTTTCCCCCATCCCCGGCCCGTCGCAGCAATACCAACAACTACAACAACAACAACAGCCGCTCCCCCACATGTACTCTCAATCGCAATACCCTCAGTCTTACGCTGACCCTCAGAGATACCCCGAACCCGAGAGATACTCAGCCCGTCTCGAGAGATACGACGACCCTCAGAGATACACCCACCCTCAACCACAATCATACCCTCACCCCGAGCAATACCCTCCAACAGAGGTCTTTGTGAATCCTCTAGGCTATACCGAACAGCAGCCATATGTCGAGCCCCAGACATACCAACAACCTCGCGAACCCGAGACGATGCGCCCCCGCGGTGGCTCTAGCTCATCCTCATCCTCCTCTACCTCATCCTCCCTCCTTAACATCTCAGCCAAGAGCCCCAAATTCGGCGGAGTTTTTAGCACATTCTTCAGGGCGCCTTCGGAGCAGCGCAAACACCGTCGCCGGAAGAAGCAGAAGGCCCGCATCCTGTCCTTCGGCAATTCCTCTTCATCCTCGGTGAACTCCGATATGGCCTATGGCCGCGGCTATGTTGACCGCGACAAGAGCCAGCGCGCTAGCCCAATGCCCCAAGGCCGCCCGAGCCCTGCGCTACACCGCGCCGATGCTGTTGACGCCTCTCACCGGCCGCCCCTGGCCCCTCGGGACAAGACGGACGAAGAAATCCTCAACATTGGCCGCCAGCTGCAAGACATAGCCAGAAAGCAGAACCAGGCTGACCTGAAAGCTGCCTCCAAGTCTCGCACGTCCCAGGTCGCTGGAGTCGCTGGAGCCGCAGCCGCCGCCGCCGCCTTCGGCCATTTCCGCCCCAAGAGCAAGACTGACAGCAAAGCTCGGGGATCTGCTACCTCGAAACCTAATCAAACCGCCTCATCCTCGGATGATGACTGGGAGTCGGCCTCCGAGGATGAGTCTACCACGGACGAATCGGACAACGGCCTGGCCTACGGCTCCGTCTTCAAGCCGCCCAAGTCGGCTAGAATCTCATCCGAGTCTCCAGAGCAGATCAAGCCGCCCGAGCGGAGGAGTACCATTGTAGACCCGCGTCTTTTTGGTCCAGTCAACTCTCTTCGTGGGGCTGTCAAGAGTCCCTGCGGCTTCGGCGAAGAAGACCCACGTTCCGCTGGCTCTTCTCGCCGCCATCACGAGGAGACGATAGCACAGGTCGAACTTCCCAAGAGCGGGAAGCAGCCGATGCAACGCATCTACCCCGTACCGACCTCAGACCCGGATAGGTTTGACTACGACCGTGGCTCCGTAGTTTCATCTCGCCAGGATCTCCCGCAACGGGCTCGGCCGGAGCCAGTCCCCATCCAGCAGCCGATCCCCATTGTCCCCGTCTCGTCCAAGGTCTATGATGCGGAGAGGTTCGAGGAAGATGAGCGCACCAAACAACACCGGTCGCCGCCCAAGGGGAGGAGTGCCGCAGAGAACGCCATTGCTGGTGTAGGCTTCGCAGCCGCCGCCATTGGCGCGGCCAGGGCTTATAGCCGCAGAGACTCTGGCGATCGCAGTGAGCGTCGTGACGGCCCTCAAAGCGAAGCCTCAAAGCGGCGAGAAGGCCCCCACGATCCTCAGCAGAGCCGCCATAAGGATGAACCGGAACAGCTGATTAGGGTCGAACTGGAGGACCGCGAAACCCGCAAGCAAGATGACCCTCGCCGATCTCATCGGCGTAAAGACGCGGACGTAGTCGACGGACGAGACAAGAAACGCGTCGGCCGCTCTGATCCCGCCTATGAGGCTTTGAAGAGACGTGCGACCGAGCGTGATCCTCGCCCGGAAGTCTACAGATTGCCCCAAGGGGACGAGATCCGAGTCGAGTATGACCCCAACGATGACCGCCGGCCTCGTGAGGAACCCAAAGAACCTCGCCGGGAGGAACGTAAGACGGTAGCCGTAGATGTCCGCCGGGAGACAGGGCGGCCAGAGAGACCAACTGAGCTACCCCGGGATAAATATGGGGTGGAGCAACCCGATGCCCCCAGTACACAAGCCCCTATTGACCCTTTTCAGTTCCAGGTTGCTGATGATGCCTTTCAAACGCCCAAATACGCCACTCCGAAGAGACCTTTGACTCCGCAGGTCGTAACTGTCGACCGAGAGCCTAGCTTCGACAACTCTCCGCCAAGAAAGCCGGATTACTCGGAGTCGCGAATGAGCCGGAAGGATTCCTTCGAGCTCGAGCAGCGATTGGAACAGTACCAGCAAGCTGCCCAAGACCGTTCCCGCCCCCCTGGACCTCGCCGCCGTGGAGACTCAATCGAAGAGGAGGAGCGCGTCGCCAAGTCTATCTACGACGAGGCCAAGAACGCTACTGTGCCCATCGCCGCGGCTGCCGTCGCCGCCGCAATCGCCGCCGAAGCCGAGAGATCACGAAGGCATCGCCGTGACCAGGTTACCAAGGATGGCTCCCATGATGAATCCCAGGCCGTCAAGGATGCCGTCCAGGAGGAGGCTGACAGGTACTACCGCGAGACCGTCATTGCACGCAAGATTGCCAAGGAAGAAATGCGGTCCCGCAGTGCGTCTCCTCACGACGAATCCGTTGTCGGCAAGTGGCAGGAACACGACAATGGCCCCGAGGTCGTCACGATTGTGACGCCACCCGAGATGGAACACCACCACCACCATCAGGACAAGAGCCCGTACGACGCACCCAACGCCGATGTTCGCATCGATCATATCATCATTCCCGAAGAGCTTTCCCGCTTCAGCCTCCCTGGTCGCCAACTCGCAGCCGGCGAAGGACCGAAATTCCAGTCCCGCGATCCTTCTTGCGAGCGTGAACGACCGCTCCTGAACCTTGTCCTGCCTACACCTGTCGTCACGCCGCGACATACGCCGGCTCCTGACCAGCAGAAAGAGCCATCGTCGTCAAGCCAGAAGGAGGAGGCCCCTCAACCAAGACAAGTCAAGCCAGTCGGTGCTCCCTCATCCGACGTTGTACCGGCCACGGAGATTGTTTTGGGACCAAGAGGCGAGGCTATCGAAAGGCCAACAACGCCCACTGCCAAGTCGGTCACCTGGGGCGAGAACGAGACTAAGAGCTTCAATATCGAGAGCCCAGAGCCCCCCAAGAAGTCTGCCTCCAGTACTTCGAGCAAGTCGAAGAAGAAGAAGAAGCTGGGCAAAAGCTCACCGTGGGGCATCATCTCTGCGGCCGTTGGCACTGGAGCGGCGGCGGCAGCGGCAGCGGCAGCCCCTGATATGCGCGATCCCTTTGAGAGCAAGCCGGACGAGCATAGGGAGAGGCATAGCCCTCCCGAGTCGCCCAAATCTCGCGGGACCGAGCCCAACGCTGAGCCTACTGCCCCCCCTGCTTCCCACGAGCGTTCCAAGCCGTTCGAGGATGAACACGACTTGCCTCCAGCCCCCGGCCCCAAGCCGTCCAGCCCTCAAACCTCGAGGATGCCTGGCGCTTTTGCAGATGACATTGAATTTGCTTCTGTACTGGCTGCCGGTCTGCAAGACACTGGGTTTGACCCGAACATTGTCATTGATAATCCTACCTACATGCGCCGCGACAGCCCTCCAGGACAAAGCGAGCCGATGGTCTACCAGCAGCCCTTTGCCGAGACCGTGACTGATTTGGGCATCTACGGGTCTCAAGGGCCCGCCCCTGCGGATAGCGGGTTCGTCATTGGCGAGGTGCCAGAGACGCCGGCTGCCGAGAGGGAATTGGGAGACAATCATTTTACCGAGTCCCCCCGCGCACGAGAGCGCCGTGACAAGGGGAAGGTCAAGGAAACGCGTCTCGTGGAACAGGAGCCTCCTGTCGAGGACGTCGAATCCCCTAGGAAGCTCAGCAAGAAGGAAAAGCGCAAGCAGAAGGCTGCCAAGAGGCAAAGCATGGACGACGCGCCGGCCGATGAGACTTACGACACTCCCGTGGCTTCATCGCGATCAGCACCCACCCCCTCCTCAGAGACACCCCTTGATCATGAGAAGCCTCGTAGCTACTACGATGTTCCCGGAGCCACATCTCAAGATGCGCCGGTCTCCCTCAACGACTCCGGCCCTGTTTATGAAAGGCCGCATACTTACTATGGATATGGAGGCCCCCAGCCTACGCCGCTCTCTGGGTCGAATCCCTATTCGAATGCAGTTTCTGCTCACGATAGGCCGCACAGCTACTACGGCGCCCCTGAGATGACTTTGTGGAACGAGCCTGCCCCCATAGACGGGTCAGTTCCTCGTTACGAGAAGCCTAGTGCTTTCTATGATACCCCCCAGAGCCCCGAAACTGTCGTTGCGCCTGGCCCCAAGGATCGTGGCTTCCAGGACGTACCGAAGTGGGACTTGCCAGCCATCTCTGACGCGCCTCGTTCTTTTGGCGAAACTCTTGCCTCTGCGGCATCAGCATCCGAGACAGCTCCTGCTGACTACGAGCCAGCCGCTACTAGCAAGTCGAGCAAGAAGGAAAAGAAAAAGAGAAGCAAGTCATCAAAATCCGAAATCATTGTCGTACAAGAAGATGAGGATGAGCCGCCCAGTGAGCGATCTCTTCGCGATGAGACCGCCGCTTCCCGCGAAAAGCTACTAGAGAGCGAGCGATCCCATTCCAGCGGGCCTCAGGAGACTACTGAAGATGCGTGGGAAACGCTCGCGAAGAAGAAGAGATCCAAGAAGTCAAAGCAAAGCTCGGATGAATGGACCGACGTCGAGAAGCAGAGCGATTACACCCCCATGGTTGAGCGGAGCAGCACCCGCGATGACGACCTTGGAGAGTGGGACGATCTTCCGACCAAGTCTCAACGGGATCGCTTCAGATTCGAAGACCGGGATGTGAGCTCTGTGGTGTCCGACCCGTCGAGTCGTCGCGAGAAGTCGGACCGCCGCTCCAGAAGCAGTCGGCACGAAGACAAAGACACGAACTCCGTCATTGTCTCCGACCCCACAACCCGACGTGAGAAGTCTGACCGGAGATCCAAGAACATTGGTGACGAGGATCGGGATGCGAGCTCCGTGGTTTCTGACCCGTCGAGCCGCCGTGACAAATCCGAACGCCGGTCTTACAGCAGTCGACATGACGATCGAGATGTGGCCTCTGTTATCTCTGAACCCACTTCGCGGAGCGAAAAGTCGGAACGCCGTTCCAAGAGCCTTCGCGACGAAGAGAGGGACGCGGGCTTCGTAGTTTCCGACCGCTCGTCGAGACGTGACAAGTCAGACCGTCGCTCCAATGGCACTCGGCACGAGGACGGTGACGATGCCAAGTCAGTCGCGTCTGGAAGTTCTGGTCGTAAGAGACGGAGCGACGACCAGAAGAGCCCCAAAGAGGAGGAGAAGCGCAGTAGCGGCTTCTTCAACAGTCTCTTCAGAGGCGGCAACAACAAGGAGGTATCTGGCAAGGATGAGAAGTCGTCTTTTTTAGATAATGCCGGCACCCTTGGCGCGGGTGTCGGCTTGGCGGGCGCTGTGGCAGCTTTGGGCTCCCTGATGTCCCGCTCCAATGCCACTGAACCTCCTCAAATGGAAGAGTCGGTCGACATTCCTCGATCTCGGGAAAGGTCTTCCAGCCCCACCCGAGATGTCGACATCGACCCGGAGATCGTGCCGCGGGACATCAGACCCGCCATCGACCCTCAATATGGCGATCTGCTTCCTTTGCCACCCAGCCCCATGCCTCCGAGCATGCCGGGCTCTCCAACCGAGGAGCTGGAGAACCTTCCCGCCTTGCCTGATAGCCGGCCAGAGACGCCTCCGGAGGAACGGAGACGTCAGCACGAAACGAAGACGCCCAAGACCCACTCGCGGAAGCGCAGCAACATCGAAACCCCGCTCCGAAGTCCAAGCCAGACCGCCGTACCTTTCAAGTTACGGTTGGGACAGAGGTCCACGCCCTCGTCCTCCCCCGGCAACTTTGGCCCCTCTCCCACCTCGCCCCCCCCGGTGACCACGGCCCCCGATGCCACCCACGTCACTACTCCTACTTCTGCCACCTATGCTAGACGCCCCTCTAGGCCGATCTCGTGGGAGAGCAGCCGTGAGATCAAGCCTCTCTACCTGTTGGAACAATCTCGTCAGGAATCCGCAGCCCAGTCGATGGAGCCACCCATCGACTTCCCAGAGCTGCCTCCGAGCGAGCCGTCCTCGCGGGAGTCTCCTGCGCCTGAGTTCTCGCTGCGCGAAGACGACGTAAAATACTTCAATCAACTTCAGGCGTCGCCTTTTGAGCCCAACGACCTTCGCATCGACACCGACATGTTGCGGTACCCTGACCAGGCGGACCGCCAATTCGGCTCGCAGGAGACTACCCCCAAGGCAGAGCACGCAATCCAGCACGCCGGTGTAATGTTTGAGCGGCCTTCGCCTGCTCTCCCTGAATTGCCAGACGCTGCCAAGTATTCGGACCCGTCAGAACACTACTATGAGGAGTTGCCGCCCCTTCCTGCTAGCCCTCTGGACACGCCGGTGATGAGGCCTAAAGCAGAACCAGCAGATACCATTTCTCAAGAGAGGAGCCTCTACGGCCCAGCGTCGCCTGCCCTTCCTACTGCCGATGACGCTGCCCGGCAATCTGCCTTTTCACACGCTACGCTTGCTGACTTGCCGGCTCTCCCCGCCAGCCCGGTAAGAGATGCGGCAGGAACCTGGAAGCAGCCGGTTATCCCGACATCAGAGCTAGAGGAGCTACCTGCACTTCACGACAGCCCTTCGGCGCGCCCAACTACGATTGCCGAACCGGAACCAGTCGAAGCCACGTCCAAAGAAAGAAGTTCGTATCTCCTGCACATGACGCCCTCATCAATCATCAAAACTCTAATGGATCGTGATACCTTAGACACACCGCCAAGCCCTACGCCTAGCAGATCTTACGACGCCACAGTTGGCACGGCCGAGATCGAGGAGCAGAATCTCTCTGGCTCTCACAACACTGCCCTTGCAGCCTTGGCCGGAGGCGCAGCTGCCGGACTCGCAGCTGCCTCGCTCATCGATCACGCTAAGGCCGAGGAAAAGGCAACAGAGGTTAAGCGAGAAACCGAGACCTTGGAACCTCCCGCTTCAGCAGAGCCACCCACGGACGAGAAGAAGTCCAAGAAAGACAAGAAGAAGAAGAAGGCCAAGGGGATGTCCATCGATAACACCACGCTTCCCTCGGCTGACATCGCTTCCTCTGTTTCTACAGACAAGGAAATTTTGCCGTCCACCGATGTTGCTCCCGCTACTCCGGCCGAAGAGTTGACGACGCCTATTTCAAACGAAGCCACCCGCTCTATGCCAACTGAGGAGCAGGCAACCACGTCGCCCCTGAACGAACATGTTTCATCCATTTCGATTGGACATGACGAGCCGCCGTCTGTCGATGCGGTTCCTTCTGCCTCAACTTCAACTGAGGATGCCATTCTTGCTTCCACTGACTGTACTACGGCGCCACCGATTGAAGCTTTGCCCACTGCCAATGACGCTCTGCCACCTCTCCCCTCCGCCTCTGCTGAAGAGATCCTCTTCCTCTCCAATGACGCTGACCTGTCTATTGCGGACGACGAGAATTTGCTGCCCTCAATTCGAGACGATCAACCCCTGGAACCCACGGACAAGGCGCTACGAGAACTCGCCCATCCTCCAGTTGTACCGGCAGATATCTCTTTTCCTGCTGAGAGCGATGTTGCCGCTGTGCGCGATACCGCGGCTGACAGCGAGGTCACCGGACCCGCAGCCGCTGAGCTTCTTGCACAAGATACCGCTGGCGGAAAGAAATTGTCCAAGAAGGAGAAGAAGAAGCTGCAGAAGGTCAAGAAGGCTTGGGAGCAGGCGCAGGCGGAGATGCAAGAGCCTGAGCGTTCTGCCGAGGCCAACAAGCAGACCAGCAAGGCCGCCCTTGATACAGATGCACCGATCAGTTCCTCGCCTGAGCCTGCCAAGGCTACGGAGACTAATGAAGCCGAAGAAGCTGCCTCTATCCCGCTTCCTGATGCATTGGACGCCGCCGAGGAGGAGGCCTTGCTCGAGCCTGAGACGACAAAGGAGACGACCCAAGCCCAAGAGGCAGCTGGTACCCAGCTTGCAGACATTTCAGAGCCGGCTTTGGCAACCCCCTTGCTTCAGTCCGAGAAGGATCCTGTGACCACTGAAGCTGAACAGGCTGCTTCTGTTCCGCTCCCTGAGGATTCACAACCTATGACGGATAGTCTTTTGTCGAGTGATGCAGCAAAGGCCAAAGATGCGCAGGATCCTGAACAGCTTGAGTCAGCCCCGGATTTCAAGGAACCAATCACTACCCAAGAGGAGGCTCAAACCGCATTGCCCGACTTTGGCAGTTCTAAAGATACAGTTGAGGCCGGGCTGCCTGCAGCACCTCTGATCCTCGACCCTCTGGCTTCCGACGTTAAGAAGGGCAAAAAGAAGAAGAAGGGGAAGAAGACCGTGGATGATGAGTCTCTCGTGCCCAATCTGACCCCCGAAGTGCCTCTAGACTCTTCTCTGTCACCCGGTCCTACTCTAGACAACGACGGAAAGCCTCTGGAGGCAATCGCAAACGTTCAGTCAGAGCAGCAGGCTCCAGTGGTTGAATCCTTCACTGCCGAAGACGACTCGTTCATACAGGAGCTCCCTCTTCAACCCTTAGAGGAGAAGACAGTCGAACAGATCGAGGTTACATCCGAGCCCCAGGCTCTACCCCTTGAGGCTGCAGAGAAGTTATTCGGGCCAAGTGATGACTTGGGCGAGCAGCAGGCTATTGTGCAAGATCAAAGTGACAAGTCCGCTGAAAAGGTTGTGATCCCGGAGTTACAACCTGCACCCCCTACGCAAGAATCCTCTTCCAAGTTGGATGCCGATCCGTCGGAGCAGCAGATCTCTACCATTCAATCTGATGAAACCCTAGCTATTACCGACAGTCAGCAAGAGCAATCTATCCCCGTTTCCGAGAGTAGTCCTCCCGCTGAGGAGCCAACCATTCAGTCTCGCGAGGTCGGAGAGCCTACTGAAACTCCATCTGCACCCTTGTCCAAGAAACAGAAGAAGAAGTTGAAGAAGTCCAGAAAGAGCCTGACAGCAGACGATGAACTTCTGGCGGCAATTGCGACCAAGACCACCGAGCCCCAGCCTGAGCCTGCTTTGGATCGGGTGCCTTCAACATCGAACCTGGATGTCGAGCCAAAAGAAGCCGGTATCTCGGAAGCTGCTCCCCCGGAACCTGTCGCAGTTAGCACGATTGTAGCCGCGCCCGTCGATCAGATTGTTGGTGACGTATCCGTACCGACCCAAGCCGCCGCCACGCCTCTCCCTGAAGATGCCAACGAGACGCTGGAGGAAGTGCCCGAGGAGAGACCTGAGCCAGCTCTTACCGAGGTTGCCTCTGCGATACCACTTCCAGAGGACATACCCACGGAACCTGAGGAGGCATCCGGGCAAGCTCCTACCGAGACAGTCGCTTCCGCAATGCCTGTACCCGAAGACGTGGCCGAAAAAACAACCACTGCCCTGGAAGCTTCTGAAAATGTGCCAATCGTCGACACCGACGAGAAGCCGACTGCTGAGCCGGTGCCTTCGAACGTGGAGACGCCCCCGGCCGAGGCTTCTCAGCCCGAATCATCTGGCAAGAAGAAGAAAAAGAAGAAGAAGGGCAAGGGTGCCTCGCTGTCCCAACTGGACGATGTGATGTCTGCTGAGACGACCCCTCTGCAGTCTCCAGGCGTGCAGACTCCAACCACCGAAGCCCCTGTTGATGGGCCCTTTGACGCAAAGGCTTCTATGGCCGATAGCCGTGCCGTTGATGCTTCCATTGCTGAGCCTTCTGCCAAGGAGGTGCCTACCTTTGAAATATCCTCAGTTGAGACTCCTGCCGTTGAGACCCCTGCCGAGACTCCGGCTGATGAGACGCCGATTGTGGAGACTCCGGTTATTGAGAATCTTCCTGCTGAGATTTCCTCAGACGAACCTTTACCCACCAGAGCTGAGGCTCTCGAGGCAGCTTCTTCCATCGAGACGCCTGCTGCTGAATCAGCCCCGTCAGAGAGTGCTCTTGCAGAGACCCTCTTCGAGAACCCATCGGTTGATGAGTCTCTTAAGACCCAGCCTACCGACATCGCCCCCACGGAGACGCAGCAGGTCGAGGATGCTATTCTTCAAACCAATGAGGCAAGCCTTGCCTCGGACAAGGCGGTCGCCGCGACAGACATGCCTGAGACTTCCATTTCTTCCTTGGTCCCCGACGAGCAAACCGAAACTCCTAGTCTGGCCGAGGATACGTCCAAGTCTTTGAAGAAGTCAAAGAAGAAAAAGAAGAAAGACAAGAAGGCAGCCGAAGCAGAGCCCGAAGTTACTGCCGTTGTCGCCGACGATGTTGCCACGGGAACTTTGGATATCACTTCACACGATTGCCCGGCTGACGAGAAGCCCGTTGAGACGGACAGCACTGGAATGCAAGAGCCGGTTGCCACACTCGATCAACCGCAGTCAGACGATGTAAATGTGACGGACCTTGCAGCACAGAACATGCTGAACGCGGGGCCGCAAACGCCAACGATGAGTGAGAGTCAGGACGAAGCTTTCGTTACACCTCCGCAGGGACCCGCCACACCAGGGAGTCAAGTTGAGGCATTCGAGAACCTTTCTCAAGAACCTACCTTGGTCGATAGCCAGATTGGTTCGTTTGACGCCAAATTCCAAGGGACACGCGTCGACGAAGACCAATACCGTGGTTTAGACTCTCCAATCGAACCTGAGACACCAAAGAGTTCCAAGAAGAGCAAGAAAAAGGCCAAGAAGGAGGCTGCGGCCACTGCCGCGGCCACCGTACTGGAGCCGAGGACTGAGGATGCCGCCAAGGATTCGGACGACAAGGAGGCGAAGGACGGGACGATCACGGACAACGGGATTTCGGACACGATCACAGACAAGCTAGGGGAGATGGAGCAATCATCGCAAGAACCCCCGACGAGCGGAGAATTCGCTACGGACAGCAAGATTTCAGAGGAGGCAGACCCAGGGCCAACTGTTACCAAAAAGGGAAAGAAGAAGAATAAGGGCAAGAAGTCTTCAACCCTGGACCTGGAGCCTGAGAACAGCCCGTCCACAAGTGCCCTCGAAACCACGGCAGATGTAGCGAATACAAGAGAACAGTCCGCTTATTTGACGTCTCCATCGGGAGAGCCTGGCCGTGACGAAACCCGCTTCTTGCAAGCAGACGCGCCGATAGAGGCCGAATTGTCGGCTTCTCCAACTGCGAGCAAGAAGAAGAGAAAATCCGTGACCTGGGCGCCTGAGCTGGAGTCTTTCTCGACCGGCACCGAGCCTGCGCCACATCAAGAAGACGAAGACGAGCGTTTGGGAGACGTGAGCACCACGGAAAGCGCACCCGCCTATGAGATAGCATTCGAAACCGAGCCACAATTGCGCCAAGATGAGTCAGTAGCAGGGGCCTCGCCGGAAGCGATCGGCCACGGCGACGTTGTGGCCTCGCAAGGCATCGAAATGGACCAAATAGCTACAGCCGCGGCGGAGAAGGATCTCGACCCAGAGGGCCAAGCACAGATACGCCATGCAAGTGAGCCCAGCGAGACCCTGCCCGGTCTGCAAGACACAAGTCCGAACCCCGGCGGCGATGGGTTTCCGTCATCGCCTGGGCTGAAGGCCACGCGGGGGGTCGCAGGCGAGCCAATTGCCACGCAACAAACCGACTCCCCTTGGGGTGGTCAAATGCCTCCCACGCCTGCCTCCTCCATTATGGGCGACATCGAGGTGGCCAACCGGGAGGGCGGTGAGACACTGTCATCGGAGGTGGACGCAGAGCAAGACACTAGCGCCGAAGCTGATGCAACAAACCCCGAACCTGCGGGCCGCCCTGGCGCTATTGACGAACCATCGGCTGAAGTCAGCGCTCAAACGGGGGAGGTCGACATCCAAGACCCCGGCCTGCATATGGGTGTGGGGCCTTTCAGTGGGTCGGTCGACGACAAATCAGTGGGGGACACGCAAAGCGGGCGGATAGCGGATGCCCAACCCGTGGGCCCGGCCCTCACCGACTCGGCTCTGGAGGCTGGAGACCCACACGATACCCCGGTTATGGCCTTGGCCAACCAAGACGACACAAACATGGAGATCCCCCAACCTCTGCATCATGTACCCGGTCCCAGTCCGGTGGTGGTTGGCAAAATTTCTGATGCGGGGATTACTGACTCCTCTGCTGTCGAGAACCTTCCTCTGGGTGACGAACAACACGACAATAATATCTCAAACGTCCAGAATAAGGAAGCTGCGGGAGACGCAGAGACGGACGAGAAAGAGGACTTACATGACCCTCTCGCCACCGATGCTGCACTCGCGGGTCAATCAGCAAATCCGGAATCGCTGGGTGAACCCATTACTTCGGAGCCGCAATTAAAGCCGCTTTCGGAGACCCTTCCAGGCCCTGAACCAACAGGGGACGTGAGCACCACCCAAGACCCTGACCAGACCGAGACACGAGCCGGTTGGGAAGACGGCTTCCGGTCTGAGCCCTCAAGCTCGAGCAAGATGTCCAAAAAGGACAAGAAGAGCAAAAAGAAGACCAAGGCCGCATCCGCCGAGCCTGTCCCGCAAGACAATGTCCAAGATGTCAAGGAACAAGTTGTGGACGACGGAGCCCCGGCGGTTCAGGCCGTGGACGGACCGGTCCAAGCACCGGAACAAGCGGGGCCGGAACCCTCACCGGGTGTCGAAGATGCCCTCGTGATGGCCCCCGTAACGGAAGCAGTCGAGGCTGGCGAGGATGAATGGGCATCTCAGCCATCCGGCAAGAAGAGTAAGAAAGACAGGAAGAAGCGCGCTGCGGCTGAGACTGCTGCTGCCGCTGCCGCTGCTACAGGGCAAAGCAATGAGCCTCCACTCGAGAGATCCGAAGTCATCGATGAGGCAAAAGCCCCTTCTCAGCCGGCTCTGGATGAGGCTTCCAAGATTGATGTTGCCAGCGATGAGCAAACAACACCAGTGGAGACAACAGAGACTCCTATTGACGCCCCGGAAGTCCAAGAGTCTAGGGAGAGTACAGAGACCGTGGGCCCTCTAGAAAGCGCGACAGCGGAATTTGACACCACGGCACAGCCAACAACCGACATTACAGGCAATTCAGAAACGACAGATGAGAAGCCTGGAGCGCCCGAGGAGGCTGATCTCGGTGGTTTTGAGCCGACTAAGAAGAGCAAAAAGGACAAGAAGAAAAAGAAGCAGAGCATTTCTTTAGACGACAGCCATGACCTTGCTTCGCCCAAAGCTCAACCAGAGAGGTCTGAATCCCCAGAAGGCATGACCACGGCCGCCCCTGCCCCCCTCGAGGACACCTTCCTGCCCAACACGGAAAACAAACCCGCTGAGGACGTGCCTTCATCAACCGAGGCGGGGGCAGGGGACCTGCAAAAAACTCCGAAATCCGACGATGCACCTGCAACTCTAGCTCAAGACCCAACAATCCAACTCACCGAAGCGCCAGCAGCCGACAACTCTGAAAGCACACCTGAATTGCCATCGGCCCAGCTCAAGAACATCGACTCTGCTCCGCAAACGGATCTCGAGACTTTGGGTGATGGCACGGCATCACTGCAAGACGAAGAATTTCCAGTTGTCACGAAGAAGTCAAAGAAGGACAAGAAAAAGAAGAAGGGCCTTGCTTCTACGAGCACACCAGATGAAGCACCAGCAACACCAGAGCCCGAGTTGGTTGATCAATCCGCGTTCCCAGCCGCAGATCAGACGCCCGAACCACCAGTCGTCTCTCCCGAGGCCCCCACAGCCGAGGACCAAAGTCATAAAGCTGTAGAAGAAACCACCGCTGCAGAGGCAGCACCAACTACCGAGTCACCTATCGTTCCCTCAGAGGTCCCTGTCGTTGAGGAGCAAATTTCAACACCCACGGAAGAAGATGCTCTCACCTCGAAGAAGTCGAAGAAAGACAAGAAGAAAAAGAAGGGTGCCTCAATTGACGCCCCCGAGGAGCAGTTGCCGGCCGTGGAAACCGAGACTGTACCAGAATCCACAACCGTGTCACAGAATGCAGAGACTCTCGAAGACCCAGCCCTCACTGCGATCGACGAGGCCACTCAGCCAAAAGGTGCATCAGCCGAGGAGGATCCATCACCTGCACCAGAAACTACCCAGCCGACGGTGCAGAAGCCTACTGAAGCAGAATTCACCGAAGACAAGCCCGCCAGCGAGACGCCTGTCATGGAGGCAGAGCAGCCAAAGACGGAAGTGGACCCCTTTGCCGGTCTTAGCAAAAAGGAAAAGAAAAAGAAGAAGGCCGAGCTAGCCGCCGCCGAAAAGGTTGCTACGGAAGCTGCCGCCGAGTCTGCCGCTGCCGTTGGCGAAGCTCCAACTCACGATCCTGCAGAGCCAGTCGAAGTCAACGCCGCCGAGGCGCCTACCGAAGAAAAGTCCCCCGAGTCGGCCAGGGAGACGCTTGCCGAGGGGAACCCCGTGCCAGAGCCGGAGTCCGCGACAGCGGTAGAGAAGGCGGCCGAAACGACACCGGAGCCGCTCCAAGCCGAGGTAGATCCTTTTGCTGGTCTCAGCAAAAAGGCAAAGAAGAAGAAGTTGGCCGAGATTGCTGCCGCCGAAGTTGAAGCTGCAGCCGCTTCGAACCCTCCTGTCGAGACCGACCAGGCCCTGGAGGAAACGATTGTCGAAGAAAAGCCTGCCACCGACAACTCCGCCGTCGAGGAGACGTCCGCTGAGAAGGCTGTCACCAAAGTTACTGCTCAAGGTGAACACAAGTCTACTGACAAGTCTTTTGAGGAGACACCTGCCGAAGACAAGCATGTCGACGAGAAGACTGCCAAAAGGGAAATGCCCCAAGATGATTCTTCAAAGGATGAAATTCAAACAGAATCAACACCTATTGCAGAACAACAGCCTGTAACACCAAAAGTCGAAGAGGATCCCTTTGCTGGCCTAAGCAAAAAAGAAAAGAAAAAGAAAAAGGCTGAGCTGGCCGTCGCCGAAAAAGCTGCCGCGGACGCCATCGCGAAGGCTGCCAAAGAGAAGTCTGTTGATAGCCACCCTGTAGAGGCTGCTGTTGAGGACAAGACTATTGAGGACACACCCGCCGAACTCAAGCCTGCCGAAGAGTCGCTATTGGACGACAAACTCGCCAACATAGAGCATGCCGAGGAGGTGTCAGCGACAGAGGCACCGCAGACCAAAGAAGATCCCTCAGCTAGGCTTAACGAGAAGGAGGAAAAACCGGCGGCCGAGATGGCTACTGTAGATGCAGTTTCTGAGCCCGCCTTTGCCGAAACCACGCAGGTTGCCGAGGATAAATTAGCCGAAACGGCTCTTGATGACAAGTCTGTCGAGGAGAAGCCCTCTGATGTTCTCGTTGAGGACAAGCCTGTGGAAGACAAGCTTGTGGAAAATAAGCCTGCGGAAGAGAATGCTGCCGGGAAGCCTGAGCCTGAAACACCAATCGTTGAGGTGGACCCTTTCGCTGGTCTAAGCAAAAAACAGAAAAAGAAGAAGATGGCCGAAATGGCGAAAGCCGCTGCCGCCGCCGAAGCGAAGGAGGCCGGCGAGGAGAAGCCTGCTGACAGTCAGACTGACAACGCCTCCAAGCAGGTTCCGGCCCTTGAAAGCGACCCTTCCACGTCGGTCGAGAACACCTTTAAGGACGATAGCGTCCCTGCGCCCCTCGAGGAGGCTCCTCAAACGGCGGACATTGCCAACCCGGAGGACGAGCTCCTAGTCCCGGAGAAGAAGTCTAAGAAGGACAAGAAAAAGAAGGGGAAAGCTTCTCAGTCAGATCCAGTTGTTGAGCCTGTCCTCGAGCAGCCAGTTGAGCAACAGCCCGAGCAACACCTTGAACCTGAGCTTCAAGCAGAAGTGCCACCTTCAACGCAAGCCGAGGTTCAGAGCACGTCTGTGGAGACAGCTCACCCGGAGACAGTTTTCTCCGACAAAGTGGCTGGCCTAGAGAGCACGCCGGCCACGGAACAGCTGCCTGCAGCAGAGGAAGTTATCCCGGATCAGGAGACCGAGGCTGTCCAGCCCGCGGATCCCGAGCAGGAGTTCCCTTTGATGACCGGAAAGAAGGCCAAGAAAGCGAAGGGGAAGAAGGATTCAACCGAGCTTGAGTCCGAATCCCAGTCTTCAAACATCACTGTACCCCAGGACGATCAAAGCCTTGCTATCGAGGTACCCGCAGCGGAGGTTTCTTCCGCCGATCAGCCAGCGGTTGCCCAACCCGAAGATGTACCGGCCGAAAGTAAGACGCGCTCCGTCGGTGTCGAGAGCCTGCCCGATGCCCCCACGGCCCCCGATGTCAACGCGGGTGACGAGTCCCCATTGACCGGCAAGAAGGCGAAGAAGGCCAAGAAGAAGGGAAAATCTTTGGACCTGACTGAACCGGAGCCTTCGACTGAGCCTGCGCCCGAAGTCACCATGTCTGCTGCCGAGCCCGCCGCTGAGCCCATCGCTGCTCCTGTCACTGAGCCCGCCACTGAGTCCGCCGCTGAGCCTGCCGCTGAGCCTGTCGCTGCTTTCCCCACTGAGGTGTTCTCGGGGCCATCCAAATCTGCAGAGGGCACTGTTCAGGAGCTCTCACCAGCAATGCCTCATACACCGCTTGAACAGTCTGCTGATCAGTCAGCGCAGTCTGGGACCGTAGCGCAGACCAATGAGGATTTCTCAGCTCCGAAATTGTCGAAGAAGGATAAGAAAAAGAAGAAAAAGGGCAAGCTTCAGGATGACTCCAATCCTCCCTCTGGAGCTGCGACACCTACGATGTTGGAGTCATCGGACCCTCTCGACGTTCCTGCAGCAGCCCAAACCATCCCCGATACTTCTCCTGCAATCATTCCATTGCCGGAGCCAGCCGAGTTATCGAGAGAGCCCCCCTTGGAGACTTCTGCCAATCAAGACAATACCATTGGCGAAGTCGCAGAGGAGACCCCATTGGCAACCGACCTTCTTTCTAGTAATATAACTCCTCAGAAAGACGCCCCCGAACCCAAGTCCCCGAACACGACAACATTGTCCTTTGGAGAGGTTGACCTGCCACCGGCCGACAATAACACCCCAGACAAGGATACTGTTGTTGTCGAACCCGCTGTTCCAGCAACCCCTGGGGAATCAACCCAGATCGCACCAGAGTCAGCGGTCCCTGATCCCGAAGAAGAATTTCTAAACACGACCAAGAAATCGAAGAAGGAAAAGAAAAAGAAGAAGGGAAAATCAGCAGACGCCGTTCTGGTAGAGCCCGAGGAGTCAACCCCGCTTCGCCCAGATCTCGAGCAGAACTTGGCTGATGACGTTGTCAAAGTCAAAGAGGCGTCTGTCACTGAGACAGAGACTTCTTCTCTCCCCACGGAAACAGCTCCTATTGACATCTCTGCCGAGACGCCCTCTGAAGTCCCAGTCGAGGCTGCTCCCGTAGAGGTTGCCGCTGAAACTCCTATCGCCACTGCCAGCGATGCTCCCACTAAGGTCGCCGCCGAATCCCCAAATATGGAGGACGAATTCCCGTCGGTTCAAAAGAAGTCCAAGAAAGACAAGAAAAATAAGAAGGGCAGATCACAAGATGACCCCGAGATTACGTCAGGTAATGCCACTCCGGCTGAGATACTGGACCCTGAAAGCCAAGTCAAGCAATCTCCTGATGTGTCGGTCGAGCCCGCAGAAGCTTCCCGAGACATCGAGTCGTCCGCTGTCCCATCTGGATCCGAGCCCACTTCTTCCCAAGATCACCCTCAGGCAGAGAGCCGCTCTGTCGAAGAACCACTCGGGACGACTGAATCGCCAGCATCCCTCAGCGACCCTGTTCAGGAAGTTAGCAATGGAGCCGTCACAGAGCACCAACCACCCGCAAAAGAGGAATGGCCCGAGGCTACGTCCGCCAAAAAATCAAAGAAGGACAAGAAGAAGAACCGAAAGTCCAAGGCGGGCGATAGCTTCGATCTGGGTTCCGAAACCGCTATGCCATTGGAGGCTGCCGCTGAGGAAGCCAAAGATGTGACGACAATTGAGCAAGCCTCGACTACCGACAACAATGTTACTTCAGATCTACCAACCGTCGAGCCTCCGATCACGGCAACAGCTCCAGAAGTCCCCACCCAAGACTTGGCCGATGAGAAAGGAGAGGAACCCAAACTTCTGGTACATGAGACGGCACAGGAACAACGCGCTGACGACAAGAAGCTGGATGCGCCGACCAAGTCTGAGACGCTGACACTCGAGCCGGAAAGGGGTGTTGATGGGTCAGTGTCCGTGGAAGAACCGCAAGAGTTAGTCGTCAAGAAATCCAAGGAGGACAAGGAGGAGAGAAAGTCCATTGAGCCTGGAATTACTGCTCCAGCCATCGATGAGTCGTCCACCCCGTCGGAAGACCATGCCACACACCCGGTCCAAGAGCCAAGTACCGCAGACCCTGCTACTGAGATCTCAACCGTCGAGTCCACGGAGGACACAACCGTGCCTGCCAAGGAATCGCCTGAAGTGCCAACCTCGAAGAAAAGCAAGAAGAACAAGAAGAAGCAATCTCCTCTCGTTGAGCCCGAGGCTATTGCCGAAGCGCCAGCGTCTTCCGCCAGCCTCGAGGCAGAGCCTAAGACAGTTCTTTCACAAGAAGACCGGACAGCCAAGACCGACCTACAGGAGGCACCCCTTGACAACAACGCCATTGCAGGAACCTTGACTAATAAGCCAGGGCTCCCCTCTGAGCATGGCCCAGAGATCGACTCCAAGAGCACTCCTGATCATCAGCCACAGGTCGAGACGGCTGATGATGCAATCAACAAGCCTTCTGGTATCCTCTCCGTTGATGCACAGTCGATCATTGATAACCGCAAAGTCGAAGAGGCATCAAAGGCCGCCGAGCAGGAGCCCGCCATCAAAGACTTACCTGCAGATGCACCAGCAACACCAGCTGAAGAATGGCCGGAGGCTGCTACCATAATCAAGAGCAAGAAAGACAAGAAGAAGAAGAAGCGACAGAGTTTGCCATTGGACGACCCCGAAGCTGATTCTCCTTTGGCTTCTGGTACAGCAACACCGCAGGCTGTCCCGGCTGAGAAGGAAACGGCATCGAAGCCTGAGATCGGCACGTCGCTTGAGACACCAGCCGACGAAGTTACTGTACATTCTACTGATGGCCCATCCGAACACCCCGCAGCCGAGATAAACATGGTCGCAGCTCAGAAGTCTGCCGAGCCTATGGAGTCTTGTGAGCCCATTCCCAATTCTGAAATACCGGCCGGCTTCAACAAGCTTGATGATGAGACAAGTAGCCAGCGGGAACTCGACGAGCCCGCTGCGCCTTTCCTCAAGACCACGGGGAGCGCTGAGCCAGTTCCTCTCGTCGAGCAAACAGCTCCCGAGACAACTTCTGAGGAGACAAGCCAAGACACTCGACCCACGGTTGAGAGCAGCACAGCTGACAGGGAAACATCCGCCAACATTGCGGAGACCGCTGGTGAAGCTGCCACAGACAACACTCGCTCTTCCGAGGAGAACAATCAACAGACGCCCGCGATTCCAGCTTCAGAGACCGCTCATGAGCCCGCAGCTTCCGGGGACGATGAGTGGAACGTCCATGGAACCAAGAAGTCAAAGAAGGGTAAGAAAAGCAAGAAACAATCCATCTCTCTCGACTTCCGATCTCCTGTCAGTGCCGACTTGAACTCGCAGCAAGATTCTGTGGAGCCTGGGCCCGAGATGGGCAAGTCTGAAGAGGAGGAAGACAAGATTGAGTATTTCGACAACGCACCACGCGACATTACTCGAAGCCCTACAACACCCTCGCCTCCCGAGCCCGCTGCTGCGGAGTTTGTCACTGAGGGCGTCAATACCGCCCACCCCCCACGTCAAACAAGTCGGTGGGCGTTGATCTTACTCCCGCACAAGAAACCAGCACAGTCGTCCACGAGCTGCCTTTCGACCAGTCTGACAATCGCAAGAAGATGAAAACAAGAGAGTTGCCAAACACCCTTCTACCTGAACCGATCATGAGCTCTAGGGAGATCGCTGCTGCGTATGTCGATGGCGGCCTCGGGGCTCCAGCGGAGGAAGCCAGCAGAGCTATAGGACAGCTGTCGTTGCCGACTGTGGAGCCCGACACCACTCAAGACCAAGGCCCTGCTGAACGCAAGATGGACGAGTATGCCTCACATCAGGAGCCAAATACCTCATCTGCCCGTGACATGGCCGCTTCATACCTTGAACATAGGAATGATCAGACCATGGATGAGCCCATCCAGCCAAAGACAGTTGAGAAACATCCCGATTCCGAATCGGCAGAAATGGACATCGCAGCTGGAATTGCAGCAGCCGCCGCTGGAGCTGCCTTCCTCGCAAGCAAGTCTAGCAGCGCTGAGAAGAAGGGCAAGAAGTCCAAGTACGAGGACAAGCGTGCGTCGCAAGAGGAGGACATGTTGGACGACCCCTCTCTGTGGGAAGGTGCTGACAGGAAACAAGTTGGCGAGGCTGCAGACGCAGATGCTGAGGACTTTTGGGTTGGCGGCGAAGCCGCTGATCACGAACAGATGACCAGGAAACCCACCGATGCGAATATTATGCAAGACGACAAGTCCGAGCCTGCACAACGACCGTCTAGTCAAGGCGTGGAGGTACAAAAGGCGGACGTTGTCTCTAGTCCTACGTCTAGAGGCTTGAACATCCACTCGGGCCAGCCACACGATGTTGCCGCTCACACAGCGGAGCTCATCACGTCTTCACCTCCACAGGCGTTCGAAGTGGACAAAACGAAGGACAAATCCAGAGATATTCCGAGCCTGGCGGCACCGTTCAAGGAGAAGGTATTGGAGGATAACGTTGAGAGCCCGGTTCTCGGCCGGGACACCGGAACGGAGGCAGCTGAGGGGATGTCCATGAACAAGAACCAAGAAGAATCACTGGGCTGGGGTGCAAAGACGTCCAAGACAAACACCATGGTCACTGACATGGACGAAGCCGTCGACCGCGGCTTCGAGGCCGAAACTCGTCGCGACCTTTCAGGTGGCCGTCCACTAAAGAGCCCAGAACGCGGCTTTGAAGTCGGCGGTTTTCGCAGTCCGGTCCCGACTATCTTGCCGCCCGTACAGGAGGAAGCGCACGAAGGAGCCGAGACAGAGCATCGGCTATTGTATAGACCAGCTTCCCGAACGACACTCGGCTCACCAGACCCGACGCGCGACAGTGGTTTCACAACCGGCTCACCCCACCCCTTCAGAAGAAGCGGCTTCGATGAGGAAGAGCGAAACAGCGGTGTCCAGCTTCAGGAGTGGCAAGACCAGAATTCGCCGGGCCGGGATGGGCAACGGACCCCCGAATTGAAAAGTCACAGAAGTGAGAGGCGGAGATCCCGCGAGTTGGAGGGAACAAAATTGCCAACGGACAGGGCAGCACTGCTGCGATCCCCTTCGGCTGAAGGAGAAACGCGCGATCATCCTCTTTCCAAGACCCCCGTGCTCCGGGAGCCGACTGGGCGGGAGCTGACTCCGGAACCACAAAAGTACAGAAGAACCGTCAGCCCAGAGCTAGAGAGAAAAAGGTCCAAGTATCAGGACCTGGCATCGGCAGCGCTGGCTGGTGCAGCAATCAGCAGCACCTGCTCCTCGCCACGCAGCACTCCCCCACCGGGCAACCGCAGTGTTTCCGACAGGGTTGCACGACTGCAGTCGCCAGCGCCGACGGAGTCAGTAGCGCGCAGGTCCATGTCCAATAGCAGCCTGTCACGGCACAGGCGGGCCATGGGGTCATTAACACCGGAGCCACTAAAGTTCCGGCCTGAGAGCCCAGGCATCCAGCGGTCAGGCACTGCCACCCCGCCTCTACGCCGGGTAGACAGGCGTGTAAGCGGAGACCTACGATCTCTGAGCCAACGAAGTCAGCTCGACCTCACCAAGGATCCCAAGGAACCGACCAGCAACACCCCCGTCGCCAACGAAGGTCGTGTCCGCACAAAGGACATGGCCGACGTCTTCGTAAGTTCCTCCTTTCTGTGCATAACTTTTTCTTGTTGTTTTCTACCTTGATTCACCTGCAATCGACTACTCTTGGCTACCCTCGCGCACATCACCAGCCAGCCACCACCAACTCTCACCGACAGTTGACTGACCTGATCGTAGGATGGATTCGGGGAAGGCCGCATCGGTTCTCCCCGATCGCCAACCAGACCACACAGCATGCGACGCCGCCAGAGCATGCAAGTCCTCGAGCTCGAGTCTCGTGTCGAGCAATTGATGGCCGAGAACCGGATGCTCGCCGACGCCCGGGCCCACGCCGAATCCCATAACAGCAACAGGGCCTCGGGCATCCTGGCAGAGCGCGATGCCGAAATCGACGTTCTCAAGCAATCGCTCGAATTTCTACAAAAGGAGGTGGCCCGCTTGACCGAGGTCAATGAAGGTCTGAACAGCGCCAATGCCCAACTTGCTGCCCAACACAATGAGCGGTACCGTTCATTGGAGACGCAGCACGCCGACACCTCGCGGCGGTTGGAGGAAGCACGCACCGAGCAGGGCCACTTCCAGGAGTCGTTGCTGCAGAAGGACGCCGAGATTGGTCGGCTGCGCTCCGAGCTTGAAGCGGCCAAGGACAAGATCCGGCAGATGCAACGCCAGATCCTGGCCACCAAGGGCGCTGACAGTGACTTCCTCAATGTCAAGGACGTTGACCACTTCGACCACAGGTGTCAGCAGCTCTGCTCTCACGTGCAGCAATGGGTCCTTCGGTTCTCCAAGTTCTCAGACATGCGCTCCTGCCGCCTGACGAGCGAAATCAACGACGAGAAGGTCATCGACCGTCTCGATAACGCCATCCTAGATGGCACCGACGTGGACACATACCTCGCCGACCGCGTCAAACGCCGGGACGTGTTTATGTCCATGACGATGAACATGATCTGGGAGTTCGTCTTCACCCGATACCTCTTCGGCATGGACCGCGAGCAGCGACAGAAGCTCAAGTCGCTAGAGAAGCTACTTACCGAGGTCGGCCCCCCGCGGGCTGTCCGACAATGGCGCGCAGTCACCCTGACGCTCCTATCCAAGCGGCCCAGCTTCAAGCACCAGCGTGATCTCGACACCGAGGCCGTGGTCCAGGCCATCTTCCAGACGCTGTCCAAGGTCCTCCCTCCCCCGTCCAACCTGGAGGACCAGATCCAGTCACAGTTACGCCGCGTGATGCGAGAGGCCGTCGACCTCTCCATCGAGATGCGCACCCAGCGTGCCGAGTACATGATGCTCCCGCCGTTGCAGCCCGAGTACGACGCCGACGGCGAGCTCGCCGACACAGTCACCTTCAACGCGGCGCTCATGAACGAGCGCAGCGCCGACAAGTCCGTGACCAACGAGGTCTTCGAGGCCCAGAAGGCCGTCGTCCGGATCGTCCTCTTCCCCCTCGTCGTCAAGAAGGGCGATGACGGCGGCAACAACGACGATGAGATTGTCGTCTGCCCCGCCCAGGTGCTGGTGGCTCGGCCCAAGGGCGGCAAGGCGGTCCGTCTCTTCACGCCCGGGAGCGACGCCGGCGGTGCGTCCATCAGCGGCCAGACGGCTGCCATGCACAGCGACATCAGCATGGGGACGTTCCTGCCCGAGCAGGCTTCCACCCAGTGATGACCTACACACACACACACACGCCACATTCACACATTCACAACATGCACACATACATGTACACACACATATACAAGAAAGTAATACACGCGATCACAGGGGGGCAGGTGTGACAAGAGACACACTGCCCGTGGAATTCAGAAAGGGAAAACGGGCTGGGATACTGAGCATCGGCATGGGATACCAAAACAAGACAAGTTACGAAGTTTACGAACACGCATTTCCAGGCTTTTTTTTCGATGGAGGAGAGGGGAGTGGCGGAGAAAGAAAAGAAGAGAAATACCTGATTTCTTTCTTTTTTTTTTTTCATTTCTTCCGGTGCACGACGATACCTGTTGGTTTTTGCTGTCTCGTTCCCCACATAAACTTATTTCATATTGTAATTTCCATTATACACACACATATTTCGTGACATTCGGATCCTTTCGGGGGTCTGCTTGTAGACACTGTAACGAAGCATACGACCTTATTTTGTCTCTGCTCTTGGGGTGAACTGGAAGCGAATCCTTTTGACACGATTGATGATGTATTGTAAGCAAAGATAGAGATGCATCGCACGAATCCCTTTTTTTTTTCTTTTGCACTACACTACGAGGGAACGTTGCCGTCACCAGCTATAGTGAACTTGCCTCGTGCTTCCTACGCCTCAAACCAACTAGTCATACACACCCATTTCGAGTTGCTGGATATACCACCCCTCACGGTTTTCTTCCCCTAGTCACACAAGGAGTACCTTTTTCTTATTCTTTTCTTCGAAACAGCCATCTCCACATGAACACGCAACATACAATAAATAGTCTCCTGCCCGACGAGGCTCTCGGTCCACCCGCGTTACAGATATACCGCCCGTATCAGCATGTGGCCATGGTATTATACCTAACTAATCAGAGCTGCCACGAACGTATGTAGGCCGGCGATGCCTGATGAAGCCCAAATATACAAAAGCACACAAGAGAGGTCAACCAGCTGCACACTCTGCAATCATCGCTGTACCCAATTGAATCCGTTGATCAATCCAAGAGATGGGTCGTTGAAGCCGGAGATGTTGAGTTCACCTGTGTTTGGATCGTGGGGGAAAAGGTTGTTGATGATGTCCTAGTTGGTGCGGTCAGTCTTTGCCAACTTTCTCGCACTTGAAAACGAGGTAAACTCACCCAGTCAACGCCCTCAAGAGGGTTCACCATATTCACCGGCTGCGAGGGCCTGTGTCCACCAACGCTGGCACCGTCGCTAATGCTCTCCGGGCTGTCGGCGTTCACGGGCGGCATACTCCAGATAGCTTCACCATTGGAGACGCCCGCGAAGACAATTCCCGGAGGCGGACCAGCCATCTGCGCATTTGGAGGCGACATTCCCGGGGGTGTCATACTGCTCATCGGGGGCGGGCCCTGTTGCATGCCGTTGCCCATACTTGGTTCTGCCTTGAAGCCCATCTGCACGTCCTGCGCATTGTACTGCTGAGACGGTGGCTGCAGCCCGGCGTTCCTGTGCTTGGCCCCCACGGCGTTCCTGCTCGGCGCCGCCCGTGATGTGCCTGTCGGCGCGCGCATCTTGCGCATGCTTTGGTACGTCTGCATCTTACCCATAATCTCGCCCAGGATTTGCAGGCCCTTGATCTCGGGTGGCAGCATGCGATCTGTGTTGAAGACGTAATCTAAGCAAGCCCAGATGCGGTGCGCTTCCTGGTTTTGTGGTCGATAGTATATCTCCGTCGCCAAGAGCAGAGCGATTTGGAATTGTTGATAAGCGCCGAGGTACCACGACCATTCATGGAACAAGGGATCGTTCTCAAGCTGTATAGATATCTCAATAATCATGATGCCGGATGTAATCAAGAGGCTATTCAGTCGGTGCGTCATGGGACTATTGGCGTTGGCGTGGTAGGGGTGAAGGATCATGGCATGGAGGCGGTAAAGAAGTAGGTTCATCACCAGCTTGGCGTACCGTTGGATTGGCACTGTAACGTCGAGGAGATGGTCATACTTTTCAACCATCCGCCGTCTGAAGTTCTCGATCTTTGTGAGAACGGCGGTCAGGGTGGTTCGTCGGCTCTCGAGTCTGCGGCGGTCTAGCCAGATTATCCGCATCATCTCGTTGCATTCGAAGCGAATGAGCGATGGTAATGTCGAGGTGAAATGCTCGGCCGGCTCAGGGGGTGGGCCAGCGGCGTAAAGCTCATCTTCTTCGCAATTAAGCGGCAGCTTGGTGTCGTAGTCTTCTCGCCTAATTGCTGGTCTCGGTCCTTGCGCTTCGCAAGTTCGGATGTCGAGGAAGCACAGTTGGTGCCAGATGAGTCTTCGCACGTGGGTGTCCAAAGGGTTCAGTCCGTACGTCTCTCCATCTCTATGCAGGCCCATGCACTCCGCCATCCTCACGGCAGCGCCGACGAGAACGGAGTGAGCCCGAGACACCTCGGCTCTGCAAAGGGGAAGCTGTATCTAACGTCAGCAACAGATCCATGCGCGGCAAAGGGCGTTGAGACGTACCATGTACATGATGAAGGCCTGCATGGTCTCGACTCTCGTCGTGCGGAGGAAATTGGCCTTTCCCAGCGCCCGTTCGGCATCGGCCTTCATCCGCTCAATCAGATTGGCCTTGGTGACACCGAACAGTTCCCTGACTGTGGAGTCGTCCATGCTGACGGCGGCACTGAACCATGCCGCAAACATGATGGCCTGTATGGAGGCGCGAGGCTCAATGTTGCTATATACGTCATCCCAGAAATTGCGGTATTCGTTCTCAAAAGATGGCCGGTGAACACAGCGCGCAACAGGATGAACCGCTTGGAAATACTGCAGGATGAGCCGGTCTGCGGCTTCCTTTTGGGGCAGCCTCCGGTCGAGAGACAGAGCATCGGAAGAGTGGCCGAAGAAGAAACCACTCGACGGCGGAATGTAAGATTCGCCTGGCCTCAAAAAATCGGGGATCGAGTCGTTGGAACTTCCGCTCACGACGGACATGGCATCCATGCCGGGGGGTGGGCCGATGTGACCGGGATACCCAGGCGGTCCACCACGGGGCGGCCCGCCTGGCCCGGCCCCGCCCATGCCCCTACCGCCCATCATACTCATCATTCCGCCCATGCCGCCCATCGGGCCACCAGGAGGCGGTCCCGAAGGACCCCCTGCACCAGAAATGCCGGCGGAGATCTGATTACTGCGTTAGAAGGCTGTCGTTACCAATAGGAGGCAGTGGTGCTCTCTGGAATCCACAAGGTCAAGTACATACCTCTTCGGCTATCCTTGGTCTAGACAGGCCGCCAATTCGTTCTGTGATACGCATACGGCCAACCTGGACTCCCAGATCAATGAGGTCGTCAGTTCCGTCTGCGTCCTCCTCGTACGTTAGATCAAGCGCCGTCATATCGGTAGGCTCAAGATCCTGCTCCTCGGCAAAGGTGTCCTCGACGTCATCGGCGAGGATGGCTTGCTGCATGGCGGCGCGAGACGTGGTCTTGGCGACATCGCGCTCCAACTGTCGCTCGAGGGAGCCGACCTTCTCCTTGATCTCGGTCAGGCGCAGTTGGCTTGCCTCGTCGAGCTTGGGGCTAAGGTAGATGCAGTCGCGGGAGAACTTCATGCAGTTGACGCATGGCTGGGACTTGTTACACTTGAGCTTCCGTCGGCGGCACTCGAGGCAAGATGTGATCATGCGCATTCGCCTACGGATGGGTTTGGAAGCGGGACTGGAAGCCCCCGAGGCCGAAGCGGCCGGGGAAGAAGGACCGGCGGGCGGACCATTCCTGCCCTGCGGCAAGGACGAAGTCGCTGATCCAGGCGAGTGGCCACCGGGCATGAGGTCCAAGTTTGGCAGAACGCGCGGGCTCGTTATGGAGGGTCCTTGTGCGGGCGGGCTCACAGTATTCATCGAGTAGTACTGTGGCTGTCCGTGCGTTGAATGCGTGGGCGTCTGTAAGTGCGAGTGAGTGTGATGGTAGGCGGCTTGCGTATGGTCGACGGGTTGGGCCGAGTAGACAGCACCACTACCGCCGCCGGTTGTAACGGCGGCGGCATGACGTGCAGCGGAGGAATAATGGCCTGAGTTCATTTGATGGTTGGTTGTTGGGCGGCGTCAGATCTCGGATTTCTTGTCAGCAGCCGAGCGTCTGGATAAGGGGGGTAATATGAATGACTGGTGAGTTCGGAAAGGAATCAAACAAGGCAGTCATTCGTCGGTGACAGTCGTTGGTGCGATGCGAAAAAAGATAGAAATTGGGAACAATCGAAGATGACTTGGGCCTTCCGGGGGGGACGTTACGGACGTAAAAAAGGGACGTGGCCTGTTATAGGTGCAGGATGGGGAGCCACTGGTGGCCGGGATATATGTCAGAGGAGGGCTGACCATGCAGGAGATTTGATTTTAGTGTAGTGTCCCTGGTGGAGGAGGAGGAGGAGGGCAATCCTAGGAAAAGAAGATGGTGGAGGTGGATAGGTCAGGTGTGGGGGCACACGTATGCCTATCTATGTAAGTGACGATGCACTCGTTCGAATTCCCTCTCGTAGGCCGGTAGACGTGTAGATGGGTCTGTGTATATGTCTGATTCGGATTGGTCTCGGGGTTGAATTCGTTTCTTCACGACGTATTCCAACAACGGAGGCAAGACGAACAGAGGGAGAGGGAGAGGGGGGGAGAGAGAGAGGGAGAGAGAGAGAGAGAGAGAGAAGGGGGGACGTAACGATGAGAAAGGGACGAACAGGGGAGTGACATGGGAAAATAAAAATTGATCAGAAAGAAGAGGCACACACGTTTCTTTGGCAAGAAAGCGTAAGGAGGGACGACAAGAGACGAAACGAAGGGTGTATACACCGTACTGAGCACAGAGTACCTACACTAGGTAGGTAAGTAGGTAATTACTGAGTAGCTTTCAAGTGGCAGGTAGTGTGTGGAGCAGGAGGAGCAGGAGGAGCAGAAAGCAGGCGGCCCAGACCGAGGTTGCCATGACACAATGTATGAGCTACTTCGACGGGAAGTGGAGACCCTTCACGCCTTCCCGCTCACCACGCCCAATCGCCATGCTATGTACGGAGTATGCCAACGGAGAAGGCGAGACCCCCCCCACCGGTCGTTGATAAACTACATGCAGTGGTGGGCAAAAGGGATCCGCCGCAGGTACCGGGTACTTCCGGATGCGGGGGGAGGGGGGGGTGGTCAAAGTCCGGCACCCCGGGCTTCTTTCTCGCTGCCCAAGACACACCTCCACGAACGGAATAGCCCTCTCATTTGCAACATCAAGCAACAGCCCGCCTCTTTCCGCTAATGTCTGGCCGACAATGCCTCAGACCCAAGTCCTTCGCCCTTCCCGACTGTACCAAGATCTATCTATCATTTGCTACCCCGTCCAGGGGCTAAAGAGATAGCAAGAAGGGCTACTGTGCAAGCGTTTCTGGCGTCGGCACATTCAACCGCATCCTTCCACCATGTCCACTACAGTCAGTACCCGTTGTCATCGTTGTGTAAGCTGTTCTGGGCTGAACCGGGCCGCGTTGGGCTGTCTTATCCACATACCGTTCCGTCATGCCGTGCCCATGTCGTATCGTATTACATCCTTTACCATCCCGTCTTGGGAGGCAAGGGTGTGAAGGGGGGGGGGGCGTCGGCCTTGTGCATGTGTTTGGATCAAGAGAAGTGAACAGGAACAAAGTGCCACCAGATATCTGTAGGGTTCCTTTGGAGCTGGGGTTTATCGATGGCTAGTAACCGGTGATGCGCGCATCGTTGAATGCAAATACCCAATGCAGTGCTGCCCCCCCTCCAATGCGCCCAGAGCTGTCGTCTGAATACGGGTGTTGTTGAGGTGTCATGGCGGTCCCTCTTAAGGTCGCACAGGTAGGTACACAAATATAGTCTAACATCGGTGTCATCGACCGAGAACCGATGTGGACTACACCTTCTGACCTCTGACTGGCCCAGGAGCCTCCCATCATCTTTTCTTTTTCTCTGCCCATCGTTCCTGCACGTAATTTCAAAGACGAGATGGAAGGGGAACGGCCAGTTGGCAGTCTGCCTGGGCTGAGCAGTTAGTTCCCAAGCTGCAGCAGGAGCCTACGTGGACTTGGCCCCCCCCCCCTGAAGAGTCCACTACCATTACCACTTGATGGGCCAAAAATATCTACTTCAAAGACCCAAAATGCTACGATGCAGTCCAGACATGAGTTGGTCCGAGTCCCGTCATTTGGCGATACCTTATCGATGAGACCCTGCCCGCGTTTATTTCAGGTAGGTTTCTCTGCATGAGCGCCGCAGGGTTCGTCCCACTTCACTAGCGATGGACGGTGGCCCGCTTCCATCATCGGACTTCCACGCATTCCCAACCACCACGAACCGAGAGCTTCAAGTGGCAACGCCAATTTACACCGAACAACAATCTAAAAGCAGCTTCGAGCAGGTCCTCATCTCGTCTCCACAACCCGAGGTTTCCGACTGTCATCGGCTAGGTATGCGGGTTCGTGGCTTTCATGCATCCTGTTTCGTCTCCTGCTTCTCCTGCCTGATGTGTCTGAAGCGGCCGAATGTAGGTACACGACACAACATTACCTACGCTTTCCCTCACCCACCCACACCCTCTTCGTCACATCCGCTACGAGGCGCTTTCGTTGGCCCAGTTCTCCCGGACCCAATGGACACAGATGAGGAGGGTTGGTCTCTCTCTCCGGAATGGATCACTAGTTGTCAACAAAGCGACAGAAACCCTGCCCCCCATCATCTTCGGCCGTCCGCGACATCTAGCAACACACGTGGAATCGTTGGGCAGCGAAACATCCAACCCGGGCCACAACCTCCCCCGACAGTCTTGAGGACCGGGAAGGCCATGTCTCATTCATCAGGGCGCGGCAGGCAGACAAAGAGCAATTCGATCCGTCTTCCGAGAGAATGACCCTCGACTCGGACGCATGCGGCCTGGGTTGGCTTCACCTTGTCACCTTGACTCACCTTCGGACGCGGCCGAGAGCAAAACTGTAAATCCGTTTGGATGTGGTCGTGTATTCCGCGGCGTCTTCTGCTCCATTCCAGCCGCCAGGCCCCTCCTTTCACCATCCTCGTGGCAAAAACGAGAGACAAAAGGGCACCCGTCACGGATCCGAAGCAGGCATCTGCCCCATTGCAGACCTTCATTGGCGCTCCTGGGTCTCCCCGATCCGTGCCGGCTCGCCTTATTTTTTGTTGCTCTCTGCATCTCTAGCGCCTCTCGCGCATCGCCAATCATCATCCCTCCTCTCTCTCTCCCTTCAGGCACACAAAACACCGCAGGCGCCAGCGCCATGATTTGCGCCGCTAAAGGTCGATGCCCAAGGCCTCATGTCTCACCGTCTCACAGTCGATTTTTTATCTCCTTTCACTGCTTGGCCAAAGGATGTCATGTATTCATTTCGTGTGTCCCATTCTCTAACGAGACCCTGCTCTGTTCAACTTGGAGCCCGCTCATCGGCTTGACGCATCAACACCGCATACAGACAGGTCCGCGTTGGCTCTTCTCCACCGCTCGAGCACTTTTGCGACAGCCCGTCGCTCCTCAGGGCCCTGATATTGTTCCACGAGATTCACGAGCCAGAATAGACGACGAGTCCGTCCACGCTCGCCCCTTTTGAGCTCCCTTGAGACCACCGTCAACACCGCCACAAGGGACTTATGTGACAGCGCGATGTTGTGCCCGCGGAGCCAACCGATGCATAAGCACACTTGCCGTAGTGCCTTGGCGTCCGTTCGATGGTACTTCTTCGAGAACCACAACGCCATGTCCTCCATCAGCCTCGCCCTCCTCTTCATATATATCTGTTCCTGCACTTTATTCAGGAAGCCCCTTCTGACGCCGCAGTTGACCACCTTCCAGACGAAAGCGGGGCTGATAGAATCGTCTTCGATCATAGACTTGATATGATCCGTAGCCCAGTCCGTCCAGGCCCACTGCTTTGCGAGGCTACGTTTCAACTTGGCCCTGTGATCGTCCAGTAACATGAATATCTCGAGAGCGATCTTGTAGTCGCAACTGGCCATGGCGAGATTCCTAAACGGCAGAATTGATAGCTTCTTCTTAGCCTTGCAGTAGCGTTGCAGTGAAGCCATAAGCACCTTCTCACGGTCCAACCGTCTCAGCGCCTTGAACAAGCTCATCAGGAGCGCCACACGTCGGTTTTCCCTGTGACCTGCCGGCTCCCAAAAGGAAATGTGGGCAACCAGCGACGCGAAATTCAATTCTGCGTGGCAGGAAGAATCGCGATCCCACCTCTCCTCGACTATTTTGTGGTACCACAGATACCCGCGGCTAGTCCATTGCTGGATGAGTAGTCGGCTGAGATCTCGGTCGACGCTGAGCTCCTTGCGGTCAAAGTAGGCAGACCTGACGCATGCGTCCAAAAGGTAGTCAGTGTTAACATGCGGCATGTGGGCCAAGATTTGCAGCCAAAGGAAGCGAAGCTTTTGGCGGGGCTCCTCCTCAAAGGCTGCCGAACCTTCATAGACCGCGGTTTCCATCTTGTCGAGTAGCACGCCATGGTCGGCAGGCGATAAACGGTGGAACGCAGCGCCAATGTCCGCGGCCCGTCCGTCTTCCGGCGAATGACACACAGCTAGTTTTTGCACTGCAGCAATAATATCCTCGTGGACATCGTCGACATGGTGGAGGGGGATCGCATCTAGGGTAGTCTTGAATAGAAGAGTCGTAGCGTCGTTGGCGGGCAATTGGGAGATCTGGCGCAGCACTAGGTTCCAAAGGCTCGCGTCAAACTCTGTCGGTCCAAAAACCTTGGAAGATGCGATTCCGTTGACAACGGCCGAAAGAAACATCTCGGTGGAAGCATTGACCACTTCGCCGTCGACACCTGTGCCGACCAAGGATGACGGAAAGGTCGATACAGCTATGTTCACCATCTCGGGGTCCAGTATGCCCAATTCGATGTCATGTTGCAAACCCCCGATGAAGTTGAAATATGCCGGACTGATCGCGTTCGAGGTAGAAGCCGCAACGGCTGCTCGGGCTTTGGCGAGCCGGTTGCGAAATTCGATTTCAGGCTGGTTCTCGACCGCAGTTGTATCGGATTCCTCCTGTTGTCGCTCAACCTTGTTCGTCCACCACCTCGAGATCCCCCACGGCACGAACTGGCGTTGCTGGCTCGGTAGAACCATGTTCTCTTCCGATGATCGTTTTGTTGGCGGCTGCCAGGTCCACTGCCTCAAGTCAGGCAAGAATTCGATTGCCCAAGGAGGCAGTGTCGGCTGACTGTTTATGTGCATGTCCGTCATCCTTCGCTTGCCCAGTCGTCTCCTGTTTTCCAGCGGGCCGGGCACGGAGCTCGACTTCCGCCTCGCGAGTCGTGATACATGGCAATAGCGCTCAAAGGCACTCGCCAGCACGCCGTCCGTGATCCATATGTTGTCTAGTGGTGCCCCAATCTGTTGCTGGACTGCTCGGCAGCAGCGCGCGGTAGGACGTGACGGCGGCATCGGGAGCAGATCGCGAAGGCGGTCGGTCGAATGGCAACCCGGGCGAGAAGTTATCAGTTATCCGCGACATCAACCTATGCCATTGTTCGTTGAAGTGTTGAACCTGGCAATGGCTACCCAGTTGGACCGCGGTTGTTGATTGCCAATTGGCTCGGTTTGATTCGATGGGAGGCGCCTAGATTGCTGTTTGGTGATGGAGCGACAATCTGCCAGGTCGAAAGAGCTTTGGGATTGCAGGGCCCACTTCTATCCATAGGGCGCTTTGTCAAGCCTCACTGTGGCTGGTGCCAAGCTCAGAAGGAGCTTGCAAGCACCAATGATGGACGGTGAGCTTTGGCGGGGGTTTCCAGCAGGCGAGCCGCGGGGCATCCTGCATTTGTGCGTTCCGCACGTACCGGCACCTCCAGCATCGGCATTCCACAACATATTCTCACAGCAGGCCGACAAAATGGAATTGACATTTGAGCCATTGAAGAATGATCTGCTCCTGCGGGCGGCAAGAGGTATGCCTCGTTTCCATATTCTAAGAGCCTCAAACGTTGCAATAATCCCGTGCACATGCTAACATCGGTCCAGGCGAGACGGTCGAGCGCCCGCCATGCTGGATCATGCGTCAAGGTAATGATCCTACCTCCCTCTTCATCCAATGAATAGGACATGAACACAAGAACAGCCTCCTGACATATTGCTTCGCCACCTCATAACAGCCGGCCGCTACCTCCCCGAGTACCACGAGGCCAAGGGCAACCGCGATTTCTTCGCCTGCTGCCGTGACCCCGAGGTCGCCAGCACCCTCACCCTGCAGCCCATCGAGCGCTTCGCCGGCCTCCTTGATGCCGCCATCATCTTCTCCGATATCCTGGTCGTGCCCCAGGCTCTCGGCATGACGGTCGAGATGGTCGACAAGAAGGGCCCTCACTTCCCCGACCCGCTCAGCGCCCCCGACGACGGTCAGTACGAAAAGGTTCTGGGCAAGTCCGTCGACGTCGCCGCCGAGCTCGACTATGTCTACAAGGCCATCACCCTCACCCGCAAGAAGCTCGCCGGCCGCGTGCCCCTCATCGGCTTCTGCGGTGCTCCCTGGACCCTCTTCTGCTACATGGTCGAGGGCGGCGGCACCAAGCTCTTCATGCAGAGCAAGAGGTGGATCTATCGTCACCCAGAGGAGTCCAAGAAGCTCCTGCAAAAGATCGCAGAGGTCTGCGTCGAGTACCTCGCCCTGCAGGTCAAGGCCGGCGCCCAGCTTGTCATGGTCTTCGACTCGTGGGCCGGCGAGCTCGGCCCCGAGGCCTTCAAGGAGTTCAGCGAGCCGTACCTGGCGTACATTTCCGCTAACCTGCCTAAGAAGCTCGCCGAGATGAACCTCGAGCGCGTGCCCATGACGGTGTTCCCCAAGGGCGCCTGGCACGCCCTGGACTCCGTCATTGACATTGGCTACGACGTCGTCGGCCTCGACTGGCTCCAGGACCCCGCCGACGCTGTCAAGATCCGCGGCGACAGGCGCATCACCTTCCAGGGCAATGCCGACCCGGGTGTCTTGTACGGCACCCACGAGGCCATGACGAAGGCTGTTGAGGTGATGGTCAAGGGTTTCGGCGGTGGCAAGAAGGGCTGGATTGCCAACCTTGGCCACGGTAAGCCTATGCGTCCCATTCCTAATCCGGTGGAGAGACATGGCGAGCAATTTTGACTGACATTGCATTAGGCATCACCCCCGGTGTCAACCCCGAGGACCTCAGGTTTTACCTGTCGGAGATTCACCGTTTGGCAGGCAACTAGGCTGGGAGGACAACCGATTGTCTGGGTTTGGAGTGTAGGACTACGGGGCTATGAAAAAGGCATGCATCGTCGAATGTCAACGGAATACCCATACAGGTGCATCAAAAAAAAAAGAGGAGAGAAATGGGGTGATATGGTCTCAAAAATCTCTCAGTGTCTTGCTAGAGACGGGCGCGAATATTGGAACATGACATCTCAACCTTGAAAAGCCTGTCGGGCAGAATCCCCAATAAAAATAGTGATAACCTACTGAGAAAGACGGACAGTTTCATCCGGACCAAGACTGTCTGCATGCCCGGTGTCTCGCACGTTGGTTGGACCTGGCCAATGAGGACCATCACCACGTCTACGTACCGGACTCGAGCGGCGCTTAGCGAGCGTGGATGATTAAGAGTTGATGAATTCCATGATGTACTTTTCCCCCCCTTACTCGCCGTAGCCCTTATATCGCCAAATATGGTATCGAAAACTTTTTAAAAAAATTTGTATCGTTTCCAACGTTTTCAACCACGCTTCCAAAGAACGCCGTAGGGGAATCCCAGCCGTCTGTCACCGAAGCCTCGGTGACGTTCGGTTACCCGGTTCCCGAGCCCATACCGTCTCGGGAGAATAAAGAAGAAAAAGAGCACAATCCGCACAGCTCCCAAGGGCCGCCTCTTAGCACTTTGAAGAACCGGCCTCGTAGCAAGTCGGGTGCTGGGTCCAGGAGCGTGCATAATATCGGCATGAATTTGTTTCCGGGGGTTCAGGCAAACACAAGAGGACCCTCAAGCCTTCTTGGTAAGGTTGTTGAGCCACTGCTTGCCCTTGGCAGCCAGGCCATTGTTGCCCTTGTCCCCGGGAGACGGGCTCTTGCGGAGCGCAGGCTGCTCGTCGTCGTCGACGGTGCCCGCACCCTCGGCCCCGGCCTTGCGAGCGGCCGCCTCTTCCTCTGGGGAATCCTTGAAGACATTGGCTCCCCCTCTGCCATAGTGGGTTGCGCCGCCACTGTCGCGGCGGGGAACACTGCATTAGGAAAGGGTGGTCAGTTTCGTCGTCTCGAGCCCGAGAAGGGGTGGTGAACTCACGCCTCAACGTCTTGACGAAGACGAGTCTCATAAGGATCGGAGTTCTTGGCCATGTTTCCAGATCCTCCCCTCCCTGTCGTGACGACTGAGGTCTTGAGGGTTGGCGTTTCGAGGTCCTCTGGGGTGATTTTGGGCGAGTTCTCGGTCATGTTACCGGCGCCACCTCGGCCACTGGAAGCAAGCATTGTGATTGGTTTTTTTTAATTGGGTAACTATCGTCTGTTTATGCGAGTTTTGTCTCCAGACCGTGAAAGGACGCGGTCGTGTAATTGTCGTGAGTCTGAATTTTGGAGTCGAGAGGCAACGCAGAATACGCTGGAAAATGCAGAAGAGATAGACCACTGGGAAGAGTAAGTGACGGATGTTGTCCTTGCCACTTTGGTCTGAAGGAGAGTCTCGTCCGGTGTTGGAGTTGTGAGTCAAGCTTTGGCCAACAGCAGATGGAAGGATCAGGAGGAGGCAGACGGGAAGCAGGCGGGACAAAGGAGTTAAATAGGAAACGGCAGAAAAGACACAACACCTGCCTGTCTCTGCTTTAAGCTACAGCTCGAACAAGGATGGGAGGGGTGGGATTCGAGGGGATCTGGCCGCAAGCAGCTATTGCGCGACCTTTCCAAAGCATGGCGTCGCGAGTCGATCCTTGGCCCGATCTAACCTGACGTAGTGTAATGTAGGGTGCGCCATCGAAAGTGATCACAAGGCCAGGCAGAGCTTTTTATTTTTTATTTGTTATTGTTTTTCCTCTCTCCTCTTACTAGACTCTTGGCTCTTGCCTTTTTCTCTTCTCCACATACGCGCCATTGGGGGGGCCGGGGGAATCGTCTGGCTCAGTGAAGTGACTGACCGACGCTCGGCCTTACAGGTTTGCGGATGTGGGCTTTTCCAACTTTTTTTTTTCTTCTCTTCAATGTGGATACCTAGGCTACACCTTAGCTACCTACCTACTGCGCTCCAACCGCGACGGCTCGCGCTTGACCCGGCAAGAGAGAAACGGAGGAGATCTTTGAATGGGGGGGGGGGGGGGGGCGGACTCTGTCGTTCCCCCCCCCAATTGTGTTGGGAGCTTCGAGGCGTTGTGGCAGCGTTGCAACTCTGTTTGGGTGAAAGCCATTGGGGGGAGGGCTCCATTGAGAAACGTAATGAAAACATGAGATCCAGTGGAAAACACCACATTTCTCCCTTCCCTTTCCCGAAAGGTCCGCCCTCCCCCCAGGTCCCTGACCGGCTCTTGCCTGGGATAGGCAAGGTTCAAGGTGGTGTCATTCCCTGGCGCTTGTGTCACTTGATTGAAATCTTCCAACCCGTTCCATTTTGGCCCATGACAAACACAGAAAAGAGAAGGGGAAGGGAGTGGTTTCTCGGATTTCGCCATCGGCGACTTAGCAATGGCGTTTTTGCCCTTTTTTTTTCTTCTTCTTCCCCCATTGGATAATTGTCAAGAGAAAGCGGCAAAATCCGGTGTGAAGGGAACCGAGCCAACAAACGACCGTTAGAAAGAGGCTGGCTCAACCATCAATCGACGTCGGTTTTCGAACTTGTGTGTAGTTGGTTGGCGGTCTGGATTCAGCGGCGAATGGCAAGGCGACCACTCTACCCCGGATTGCCTGCTTGCTTTTCTCACCCGTGCAGGGGTGGTCTCGGCCACGGCTTGGTCCGATGAGCTTGTGACCTCACCGGAATGAATTCAAGACCGCATGATGACTGACAGCCAGCGAGTAACCCACGTCTTCTTAGACGGCATTTTCGACAATCCAAGTCCTTCCCCTATGGGAATTAGATGGTTTGTTTCAAGGCAGCGGAAACCCCGCAAGCGCTCTTGGCGTTGCGCGAATTTCCCAGCGCCAGAGAGGGCTGTAATGTTTTTTTTTCTTTTCTTTTCTTTCTTTCCCACCTAGATTTTCTCGGTCCGCGCCGGTGGCTGCCTTGCAACTTCCTCCCTAGGTAGGCTCCCTGGCGTCCACCGGCCTCGCCTTGTTTCTCTCAGGATCCCGCATTCTCACTGCTGTTTGTCCGGCACGAATGTCGCGAGTTCGTGGCTTACTCGCGCAAAGCAGACCAGCCTCTGGTGAGAGGACACCGACCAAGATGCCGTTGCCAGCCGGCTCCCGTCCTGCCCTCGTCCAAGCCACCGCCGGCCCAATTGCCCACTGGTGTTGGATCGTGCAGAAAGCCCCATCCGATGTACAGGAATATAGGTCCATCCCGTACCCCGGATTTTCCTAGATGTTAATGAACGTCGTGTTGATCGTACGTAATGATGAGTCCTGCCAACGGGCACTGGCCAGTCACAGGCTTGCGTTTCGACGCAACCCCAGTCTTCTATAAAGGAGACAGAGAGAGGGGGGCCTTGCAAGAGCTCGCCGAGCGGTAAGAATCGACATTCTGCACACTCCGCCTCGTGATGGGGTCAAAAAACGCCATCCCATGAACCTTGAAAAATAGACGTTTATGTATCCTAGAACGGCCTGTGCTGCAAAGTTGATTGGCCCTCCTCGTGACCGCCGCCGACCGTTCGGGTATATTGGGGACTAACGGGAGATCCAGGCGGCTGCGAAAGCTAAACTAGCCCGTATCTTTTCTGAACTTACTTTGTCCATGTCCCCTCGCCCCCCCCGCCGTTCTCGGCCCTTGTCCAAGTCTTGCCCGGCTGCCTGCGAATCTGCACCCGCTCCGATGGTTGGTCGTGAGTGGGCGGGTGACGCGCATCCGATTTCGTGTTTGGATTTCCTTCGACGCCGCTACGAACACCCTTCCAAAAGACGTTCGGAGCATCGTGCCAACCGACATGCGCCGCCGTCACCCGTTCCTGTTAACGACGCGCACACCCAAAACGGCCCAAGGTCGGACCGCCTCAATCGCATGAGACCGGCCCGCGTCCTGTCTCATTTACCTCCCTCCCCCTTCCCCCTTTAGCCCACCACCGACAGCAGCCCCGTTCGGCCGATCGCGGAACTTGGCGTGTCAAGCGGGAACACAGTCTCATTACCGGCGTCGAAGTGACGCTGGGCTCCTCACGTGAAAGTCACAGCTCGGGCGGCGGCACCTCCGCCGAGGCGGATCGCAGAGAGAACGCCGGCCTCATCATGTATGACGACATCATCCACGGCATGCGCGCAGAAGAATCTGCGCCGTACTGCAACTGGCCCGAAACCACAAGCAGAGGACCTACATGAATATGTTGCGTTACCACCCGAAACGCGACAACAGGTCGGTCGGGACTACGCTGCGGCCGGCTGCAACTTCCTCTATGGCGAGATTGATGGCATACCGGATGTCTCCATTATCAAAGAGACCAGGGAGACAGACAACGAGGGTGGCAGACGGACCTATAGCCATGCTATAGGTCGACCAGCACGTCACAAAGTCACAGACGACTACACCTTCACAGTCAATATTGCCAACCCTTAGCCCGGGGCTTACCTAAACGGCGGTGCTGCAGTTCGGTCGTCTCTTTCGACGGACTGCAAAGGCGAGATCAGTGAGGAGATGAGGTCTCCTTTCTATTTCAATACCATGAAGGACATTGGGCCAAGCAGAAGACATGGCGGCCTTCAGAAGATGGACCACCAAGTCCTTCCACTGGACCTCGAAGATTTCCTGTCTCCCCCCCCCGAGAGAGCTCCATATCACACACGCTAGGACGCCCTTACGACAATTCGGACCGCTAACTTTGCCTTCGGCGTCCGGTATTGGCTGAGACCGACCCTGTGCGAGCTCGTCCGGCGACACCACCGGCATCCGCGCGTCTCGCAGGGCCTTGGCTGGGAAGGCCTTGCTGTACCCCAAGAGCGACGACTTCAAGATTTGGAGGGCGTCGATTCTTGGCTCTTATCGGCACCTGGCTTGGCCCTAAAAGGACTGTTATGCCGTTGGGAATGATCACTGCTGGCCGTGGTTACGTGTTTATCTGAATGGCATCCGGGATGACGCGCGGACGCTGTAGCTGCTGAAGTCTTCTGCCTCTCTCTGGTCCTTAGAGGGGCAATGACCACGGACAAGGCGGCTCCTCAAACTTCGGTACCATAAAGGGGTGCGGGGCCGGTGAAGTCTGCCATCTCATCTTCAGATGAATGGCTGGCGGTCTGGGTAGAAGCATCCATCTGAGCTGGCCTCGACGGGTACTCTACCCCCGTACTGGTGTAGACTTTGCCTTTGGTTCGTTGGTTCTTCGTGGACGGTTAGCAGCGTGTTGTGCATGCCTAGCGATGGTAGCATAAAATAGCGCAACACTCCCTGGCATACATGGAGGCAGAAAGCTGAACCGGGCAACGCAAGCACCCCTGAAGAAGCCGCCGCCTGGCATTTGGGACCTGTCCTTTGCCTCAAATGTACGGTACTCTTATAAACATCTATGTACAGAGTACCAGTCCTGTGATATCGATGCAAAGTGTCTATCGGTTCATCAAAGCGTGGCCGCCGTGCGTGGGGTCACATACCACACCCCGATGACGCGGCGCCATCTGTCACTGCAGAGGATTCATTGGCGTTTTGAGGACTATCAAACTGGATTTATTGGCTTGCACGGCATCGCATGCGTGGCAGACCGACATTGTGCCAACACGGCCGATCAGCTCTCTGGAAACCACTGCTGGCCGGCCGAGACCTTTGCGTATCGAAAAGCAAGTGCTCCAGGGGAAATGGCAGAGATCATGCAGAACAGCATTCCAAAGCGTGGATGGTCTGGCCATCCCTGAACGAGAGCTCGGGAGCACATGAGCAAGGTAGAAGAAAATTCAAATGCGACATGCGACATGCGACCAAAAACGGCTCCCGAGGGTGGCTATACGTGGGTTAAGCTGGTAGGATCACCGGTATAATGCGCACCAGGACAACGAGCAGGCCCGGTTTCATTTCCAGCGTCGTTGACTAAAGGCATGGGGCCCAGCGGAGCTCGCCCATTCGATGGACGAGCATAGCGGGTGGAGATGATGCAATTGCCGACAATCAGGGTTGCGTCGGGGGGGGGGGGGGTTGGACTCTGTGCCATCGGGAGATGAGGCCTTTCCGCGGCACACATCATAGCCACCCGACAAGTCCGAGCCAGACAGTTTGCTGGGGCAAAAGAAGAAAGAAGAGGGCGGTACCGAGAAAACGACTCGTAAGGCCCCCAGGATACAAGGGTACGGATATGCAATATGGATAGGCGCAGCGACGGAGGGGAGGGCGGCGCGGAAGACAGCGAGTGGGCTTCTGATGGACCGGTCGGCCCCGTTTCGGAGACAGGAGCTGCAGCTGGAATGATGGATGCGGTAGGTGGGTATGTTTGTTCGATGTCCCGTCATCCTTCGCTGGCGCCGGGGGAATGGTTTGGCATAGAGCGCGCGGACATGGTGTCAATGGCTGGTTATGCGCGGGTTGGGTCGAGGACCGGAGTGTCGGGAACGGGGGGGTGGCGGTTTGGACAGGACGGATGACGAAGAGGAATGTCTGGTTTCGTGGTGCGTCCAAGACAAAACGCAGTTGTCTCCAAGTCAGCGTCGAAAGTGAGACACGTTTTGGACAAGACCACGTCGAGATGGCAACTTATGGCGAAGCCGTTAGGTGTTTTTGGGGGAGGGGGGGGGAGAAGGGGAGGAAGGGTGACTATCTGTAGGTATTCGTACACGACATGCGGAGTGAGGTGCCATGTGCGGTGTCGTACATTACTACACTAGTACACGGGGCGAGTTGTGTCATCTGCAGAGCAAATAAAAAAGGGACGATGATTTGAAATGGCTACTGGCAGCCCATGTTCTCAGGGCGGCGATGCAGACAAGCAAGTCAGCGAGCGAGGAGGATTCATAAATGAATGCACGTAACGAGGTCCGTCTGGGCTGCTGGCCCCTGCACCGCACCAAGTCTCCAGGAACAGGGCGGCGGCGCGCGCAATACAGCACGGCGCATGCATGCCCCCCTTCAAAAAAAAAAAAAAAAAGTCGACTTCCCTGCTAGCGACGGTGAAGAGGGGGGAGGGAGGCGAGGCGCAAGAAGGCGGCGGATGAGGAAGCCAATGGAGATTAGCAATCGGATCCAGCATTCGACGGGATCCATCCTTAGGTGCGGTGCAGACAGTCCCAAACTCCAGTCTCGCGCATCACACATGTCCCAGTACCCACCGCGGCTGCAACACAAAGAAGCACGAGGAGACGAGACAGAGCAGCAGCCAGCAAGCAGACAGCAGCCAGCAGCCGCCAGGCGAGGATTTGCACTTGCACTGCATTTGCTGCTGCCGGCCATGCCAAGCCCAGCCACAGCAGCAGGCACGGCGGTAATCTCGCCCCAAAAAAGAAACTCCGCGTGGCCTGCCGTCTACGTTTGGGAAGCGGGTGTTTGCTGTTTGCCCGTGAAATGGTGGCGTAGGGAAGGACGAGACGAGGTTCGAATATTTGGGACTGGCTAATTGCCAAAAAGAACAGTCCCTGTTCTCTGGCTTTGGTAGGCACCTAGGTATGGGTGGGATGCCGTGTAAGAAATTGCTTGTTCTGAGGGACGCTGGGGTTGTGGCTCCCGTCGCGACATGCATGCATCCAGGCTCTCCGCTCCGCCTCTAACTCTGCTGTGCCGGTCGGGAATAGAAGTCTGCGTGTATGCCCAAATTAGGTAGGTAGGTAAGTTGGGTAGATAGATAGGTACCTAGGTAGGTTGTATACAGATAAACGTGTAGGTAGTGTACGCGCGTGCGCATGTATGGATACGCAAGGCAAGGAAGGTACGGATGGTGTCTACCTACCTACTAGGTACGTATGCATGTATGCATGTATGTACTCCGTATGGATGGATGGATGGATGAATGCGCTCCTTCTCTATTATGCCGCGGCTTGGTGCGGTATAGCACGCACGTACCACCATCCACCCGATGTGCCTGCCATCCTTCCACAGTCACCATGTATGTTTCCACCCAAGAACCACCCGCGGCCGCTCTCACGGTACACACGGGCTATTCGCATATCCACCTTTTAACGCGCACCCCCCAGTTGCCAGTTACCAGTGTCGTCCCTTTGGACTCTAACGCATCCAATCCTTCCCCTCTCCCCTCCTCCGCTTCCCAAGACTGCCTGCCCCCCCCCCCCCCCCCCCATGTCACACACGCTCAATTGCACAACTTGAGTGGCTTGCTCAGCTTTCGCGCCTCTCTGTCTACAACCTACCTACCTTGTCTGCACAATACCTTATTACCTCGCCATTGCTTACCACGGTACCGTGCAAAAGGTCGAGCGTCTTGTCTCCGAAACCCAAAAGCACCATTGTGCTGCTATATGAACCCAGCCTGACCCGACTCTTACTGATCCTTACTACTGCCGTCCCAGCTCTTCATTCCATCTGGTTGTCGATCGAGAAAAGGTACCGTTCGCTCCCCCCCCATCCTCTCTCATCTCGTGCCCGCGCAAACACTTTCCCGTTCCGCGCTTCTCTTTGCGGCCTCCTTGCTAATCTCGTGTGCCATCCTTATCTGCAGCTCGCCACCACCTCTACTCCGCGACGGGAGACATCACGACCGCCACCACGGGACAAGTCTTGTCGCAACCAAGATTCCCCAAGCCATGAATTACGATCAGCATCACCCAGCCCCAGGCGGTTACCACCACATGGCCCCTGGTCCCTACAGCCATCTTCCTCCTCCTCCTCCGCCTCAGCAACACCACCAGGCCGCTCCCCAACATCACCAACATCCTTCGAGCCAGATGCCTCAGCTCCCTCCTATGGGATACCCGGCACCCGCGCCCTTGCCTTCCAACTCGAACATGCCGCCCAACGGAATGCCCCTTCAACATCATCAGTCGGCTGCCCCCAGCGCATCCTCGGGCGCGCCAGGCCAGCAGGCCGTTCAGAACGCCGTGCCCGCCCCCATGTCAAAGACCGATGATATAGGTAGGAAATACGAGTACGCCACCCCCGTCACACTTTTTGATGAGGCGACCGGACTGACGTGGTGGCTGCCAGACTTGTCGTGATGCAGCAACCCCAGCGAGCCCGCATGTGCGGCTTTGGCGATAAGGTGAGCCTGCTCGCTCTCCGCCGTTCATCGACACCTGGTACAACTTGGTGGCTAATAAAATACCAAAACAGGACCGGCGCCCCATCACCCCTCCGCCTTGTATCAAGGTCGTCGTAAGAGACGCCAAGACCGGTCAAGAGATTAACCCCAAGTACGTGCGACTTGAAAGCTTTGTGGAATGTCACCCCGGGCCTTGGCGCTGATCCTGACTCGTTAGCGATATCGACTCGACCTTCTACGTGATCCAGGTGGATCTGTGGTCCGAGGACGGTACCTCAGAGGTGAATCTTGTGAGGCACTCATCTAACACGGCCTCAATATCGACCACCCAGCCCTTTTCGTACTCGGCCTTACGGGAGGAGGGTCAAGCGCCCGCCCAGCCCATGCAGGCTTATTCCCAGATGATGCCGAGCTACGGCTCCGCGCCCATGGGCTACGCCCAACAGCAGCCTCCTCCGCCACAGCAGCATATGATGCCGGGCTACGGTATGCCTTCTGGATCGAGCTACCAGCGTGAGTTGCCCGATGGAGAAAGGAAGCGCATGCAGCACTACGGAGTACTGACTGCCTGCGCAGCTGCCTACCAGTCATCAAACCCCCAGTTTGCTCCCCCGACTCAATACTTTCCCCAGCATGCAAACCCGGCGCCTGTGCCCTCGCAGGCCGACATGGCGTACGGCGCTCACCGCCAGTCTCTGTCCATGGCCGCTAGCCAGCCGCAGGGCATGTTTACCAGAAACCTCATCGGGAGCACGGCGTCGAGTGCATTCAAGCTCAATGACGTGGAAGACCACGTTGGAATCTGGTTTATCATGCAGGATTTGAGCGTGAGGACTGAGGGTCACTTTAGGTAAGCGCCTCAACGTGAAACCCCTCAAGGGGCCGCTTAAGAGTTTTTCTTCATTTTTTCATTTTTTACTTTACTACTTTCATATGGGTTTTCATTGACAGTGGTTACACAGGCTGCGCTTCTCATTTGTCAATGTCGCCAGGCCCCCCGATCAGTCCTCGGCAGACGGCTCGCTAGTGAACCAAGGAACCGCGCCGATCCTCGCCTCGACCTTCAGCGACGTCTTCCAGGTCTTCTCGGCCAAGAAGTTTCCCGGTGTCTGCGAGAGCACCCCCTTGAGTAAGTGTTTCGCAACGCAGGGCATAAAGATTCCCATACGCAAGGAGGGTGCCGGCGACGGCAAGAAAGCTGGCGAAGATGACGATGACTTTCAGTAAGCGGATGGTCGAATCTGTTTTCAGTTCCATGGCGGGCGCTCGGAGTTTCAAGGCACAAACAAAACACAACAAATATGTCATACGGCTATAGTAGTCAGAACATGGTTTATGTCGGCGGCTCATCTCGTCTTGCTTTCCCCGGCGTTGGTCCTCCTCCCCTGGTTTGGAGTGACGATGCCAAGTTGAGCAGAGCATTTTCTTGTTTGTATGTGTGTTTTCGTATAGAGTAAAGAATCGCAAGACTTGACATGCATTCACAATCAACCAGTCAGTCCCATATGCCCATGAGACAGACAGCACTATGTATGCCTACCTGACGCTGCATGCCATGGGCACATGCATATCATATTATGGAGCAAGCATCGACGCTGGAGAGGTCTTGGCAATTCCGACACATGTCCCATTTGGATATTTAAAAGCTACAAACAAGTGAAGCCTGCAGTTCTGACTGCGAGGCAACTCCAACGCCTAACACGCCTCCCCCCTTTCCGTTCCCTTTACGGGCTTAACGAACAACGCTCGGAACGCTCCCCAAAGGTTTCATTGCTGAACTTCTCTCCTTCTCTGTGAGAAGCTGCTGTCGATGTCTTGTATCGGCTGGCATGATTGCGTTCCATCCGTCAAGGCCTCGTTATATTGCCTCCATCAAACGCCATCTCTCGTTTCCATCTTGAGCACAAAAAGAAGCGACAAAAGGAAGAAGACAACAAAAAGTAAAGGCAGGAAACAAGTGTACACGTTTGGAGTGGTGCGTGTCCACCACTGACTTGGTCCGAGTCTCACCATCCTTCCCTGCAATGAGAAATGAATTCGTTGGCCGAGCCTCTTTTCCCTGTCATCAATAATACATGCTGCGGGGATGAACAAACCCCCAGCTCAGTAGCCTTTTAAGCTCACAAGCTTTTGTCAGCGTACATGTGCCTGACTGCACACAGACGTTGGCTTGCCCATGGATAAAAGAAATAAATCGTCTCGAATACTTTTGAAAACGCTGGCTATGCGATCGCGTGGGCAAGGGCTCTATGAATCAGCCAGTTTTGCAAAGTGCTTGGACCAAATCCAACCAACTTGGTCATCAGGGTCGTCTTGGTTTTTGGCAAGCCATAGCTCGCCCTTTTCGGCAATGACATCAAAAATCTAGTTAGATGGTCAGTTAGGCTTCTTGTTGAGCCACAGCAGAGGGCATGTCAAGGACTTACCTCGCCGGCCTGGTACGTGAGGTACGGGTACCCAGCCTCATGCTTTGTTGTTTCAATGTTGAACTCGAAGAGTGATGCCGCCAGCCAAAGCACGTTATATCCGTTTCCAGCTGGTGTACGCTCACGTGAAGATGCTCGCGAGGACCTCTGGCTTTCTTCCACGCCATCTGGCATCGGAAGAGCAGAGTGGAATAGACCTGAGAACCTTCGCGATTCGCTGCCAGATTGGTGGCTTGGGTTTGAGTCTCTCCTGTTATTTGCTGTTGATTCTGAACTCTGTCTCGGTAGACCATTTGTATTGTAACTTTGGCCTGTGCCAGGTCGGGTAGATGACGGAGGGAAATTTGCCCGCGGTACAGGCGATTGATCTCCTGTGACTGGTGATGCGGTAACCGATGGTCGTTGCACAGCTGCACCAGCGTAATAGTCCCGGTAGTAGAATTGGTGAGGACTAAGGGGCGCTGTGCTGGGGGAGAGAGTGAATTGGCCGCTGTGGCGCTTGGCAAAGTCTGGCGTCGGTAATATGGGAGCGTGGTCGCCATTAACAGACAAACCCCTGCCGCGGGGGGAAGAGATCTCAACAGGTCGAGGGCGGTGCTTGGACGTAAGATCCTCTGTGCTGGCTGTTGTTGACTGTGATGTTCTGCCCTTGTATGCTGGGTTCAAGATCCCAATATTCGTGAACAGCTCCTGTGCGTATTTATAATCCCGCTGGAACGTGGACACAATGTCGGGGATATCTTGCGGTGGCCCTATCTCTCCCGTGACCTTCTTCACCTTCTCCACCCAAATGTTGTACCAGTTTGCTTGGATGTTGACAAAGTTACCAAGACAGATGTTACCAATCCTCTCTGTCAAGGCAGACAGCTGCGGTAACTCCTTCTTCAGAGTTTCATTGAGAGCGTCGTATTGCTCCACCAGCTCCTTGAGCCTGGGGTCTGGTGTCTTTCCGCCTTTTTTGAGTTGCTCTGCTCTTTCATAGTCGAGCCGCCGCTTTGCTCGCTTCTTCATCGCGAGCGAGGGATTCCCATAAGCCTTGATGACGTGCTCAAAGGGCTCGATCACATGCTTCCGAACCTGTTGAAGCTTCTTGCGTGTTAGCAGGTAGAGCACATCTTCTGCCGCAGGGTACTCACATGGTCTTCCAGGGCAATCTTCTCGATGTCCCTCATCGAGACATTGAATTGCACCCATTTACTCTCTAGTTCTGGATAACTGCCCGGTTGAAGTCGCATGACCAGCTCCATGGCGGACAGGTACTGAAGGAACTCGTGAACGTAGGCGCTGACCTGTCGAGTATAGAACTCGACGTCTCTGAGCACAACTTGGAGTCGAAGGTAGTCGTCACCAAACTTCTCGTGCAGCTTGGCATATACGGCATCTTCAGGTATCTTCGAACTTGCAGCCTGAAGCTTGTCAACCCGCTTACCAAAGGCTCGAGCAAACCCAGCTTTCACATCAGACTCCTTCCTCTTCCGGCCAACAATTTGACCAACAAGCTCAAAGTTCTTCTTCGTCTTGTTGATCTCGATAATCGCCAGCTCCAGGGTTTCCTTGGCTGAGATCAGCTCAGCTCGGTCCGGATGATCTTCCGGAGTATGTCGCAGAATCTCTTGGATGAGGTTGGGGTATTTCGTAATTCGCTGCATAGGCTTGATGAGTAGGGAATCAAGATCCCACGCTGCCGTAAGGTCCTTGGCCACCTCGTTGCACTCATTTAGCCAGACCTTCACGGTAGGGTCTTGCTGGATCTGAATCAGGCGCTTGGCTGCGTGGTCACTGTTTCTGAGGAACCCTTCATGAGCCACTCTCATTTGCTCAATGTTCCTCTTGAAGAGTGGCCCAATAGACGTGGCTCTGTCCTTGTCGTCGCCCAACTCAGGAGCTACTGAGTTGGTCAAGGAGTTTCCAGTGTGATCAGAAGCAATCGATCCCTCCTTTGGCAGAGGCGATCGGCGTCCATGGGGCACATATATCGTACAGACAGCCTCCTTAAGCTGTGCGCAGAATGCGGTGTGAAAGCTGATGATCTCATCCGTGTTTCTGAAGACAAGCTTGATAGTCTTGTCGTCCAATCGCGGACAGGCTTCGGCGGTTCCTTTGTAGATCTCTTCCACAATGTTCATGTCCCTGACAAATACCATCTCGGTGTCAACGAGTTCCCTGATCACATTGCGTCGTTGCACCAGGCGATGTCTCTCTTTTCCTGTTGGTCCATCTTGCTCTCTACCAGGTGTTGCGATAGAATCAACCGGAGTTTGACCGCCAAGGGAATATTCCCTCATATCGATCGACATGTGGTCGATTGACTGAGTGGTGGAGACGGGACGCGACATATCCTCGCTCTCGCGCCGAGAGGACCCCGTTATGGTACTTCCGTGGAGGGTTTCGGCGTAGTAGCTGCTAGCTGCCGTCCGCCGGCCCTCATGTAGTGACCTCGACTTGGAAGCAGGTACTGGCGGAGGCTCGTGGTCTGGACGTGGCACTTGGCCTGGCATCGCTATTGGCTGCTTGCTCTCGAGGTAAGGGATCGAGAAGCCTTCTCCAGTGTCCAACTCCGGCAGTTGGTGAACGGTTCCGCGACTGGGCAGCAGGGCGGCTCTTGTATCCAACGGGCTGAAATCGGGGCTGTAGTGTTCGCTTTGCCGTGCGGACGAATCTCTGCTAGAGCCGGATCCGTACGTGAGGTCGGACGCGTACGGTGGCTTCGGTAGAGGTAGGTCGTCGTCCGGAGTAGAGTTTCTGTGGTCGGAGGGCTCGTTGCTGTCAACAGAGAAGTCCGTCCACGCGGATTGCTGACTTGACCGGTTAACTGCTGCATGCATGGATGGAACCATCAAACTGTGGGATGTATCCGGAGTTTGCTGGCTCTCGAGACTCGTCTTATGGGGGTCATCTTGCGCGTCGGAGGACTCGCATGTAGATGCTCGCTGAGACGAATCGTTATCTTTATGGCGGTCGTTGTAAAAGTCGTCAGGCTTTTCGAGAATGTCGCTAGATACTGTGTCCACGTCCTTCTCTGTATGGTGGTGAAAGTAAGATGCATCGCAGACGGAACCATCCATATCACCAATTTGGCTCCGATCATCAAAGTCATCGTAGGACTCCATTCTTGGGAAAGGAATGGTGTCTTGTCGCGGAGAATCATACTCGGACTCCCGCCGGATAATCTTAACCGTCGTTTCGTACGAAGGGCTCGAGAAAGGAACGGGTTCATATTCCTCAGAGATTGGCGGAGACCCGGCGAAGGCGCCAGGAATGCATGGGTTTTCGAACTCGCTCCTGGTCGGTGTCGGCTCGGGCGATTGCTGGAGAGATGCTGAATCCAACGCGACCTTGATCGACACCAGGTCATCGCCGGCAGGCTCATCCTCGAACGGGTATTGGTATTCGGCCTTCTCTGGTGTGGGCTGCTCATCCGGTGTCTCAGTGTTCGTCTCCTCCCGCGCTGGCGACGGTTGCAGCTCCTCGATATCGATCCTCTCTGGCGTCGGCGTCCGTCGCACTTCCTCTATCTCAGCCTGCTCGTGGTTCCCGTCGGGTTGCGGGATCGTTAGCCCGAGGCCAGTCGGAGCTTGCGAGGACTCAAGCTGCACGGGTGGGAGCTCTTGCGGTTCATTATCGAACTCTGTCGTTTCCGATGTAGCCGAAATCGCGGATTGTGGAACATGCTCTCGGTCGTCGGAAGGACTCAATTCCGGAAAGCTGCCTGGAATGCCCAAGGTGGGAGAATCAGAGACTTGCGCTTGGGGCGGAGAGAGGGAGACGATGGGTGGCAGCGCCGTTGAGATTGTGAGTGGCTGAGGCGGTTGTTCGGGTGACGTAGGTTCCGCCGACGATTCCGGTTCGTTGGGACTGGCCTCGTTTGGTTTCTCGAACGTTTCACTTTGGTCCACTGAAGGGGATGCGGATTTGATTTGTGGCACCGGGGGAATACCTTTCTTATCGTTGGTGGCTGTGGCTTCCTGGTCTCTTTTGCGCCTTGCAGCCGCCTGTCTCGCATCTCGCACCTGACTGTCGCGGATAGACTTAGTATACGCCAGTCTGATGTGTTCACGTCTCTGTTCGAAGTCGATGGGTCCGATAGAGAGCTTCCGTCTTCGAGTCGATTCCTCAGGCTTGGAGGATTGCCTGGGCACACTCTTGTGTGGCGATCTGGCCCTATCAATAGCCTTCATGCGCGAACTTGCCGTGGTTGCCGTCGAGACAGATTGTCGAGGTCGAGAGCTGCGCAGAGGAGGCGAAAGCTTTGGAGGGGGTGCTGCTACATATGCAGTAAGACGTGTGTTATTTTTTGGAGTGATGAGACCTCTGGGTGCAGCCTTGCGTCCTGGCGTGGGTTGCGTGGGTGTCTTGGCTCGCATAGTGGGCGTTTTGGCACGGGTGACGGGGGTGGTCGTACGGCTTGTTTTGCCTGCTGGCGGAGGACGCTTGAACGTGGATGGGGAATTGGCTCTGGAGCTTTCTCGTGTGGTAGGCGGACTCGTTGAGTCGCTGGGCGTGGCGAGCTTTCGGACAGAGACAGGGAGACGCGATGTGGGCGACGCAGCTCGATCGGGTAGCTCAAGCTCTGACATCGGCCGCGGCACAAGTGCTTTTCTCGCCGTCGGCGCCCCTGCCTTTGAGGCAGCCACATCACTATGTGCTCGAACATGACCTCTTGCGGCGGGGACCGAACGACCCATCGCATCATTCGGCTTTGTCTTCTCAGCGCGGTACCAATCAGTTGGAGACTCCGGCTCGGCGAGATCAGGGTCAGATTTCGTCCGCTGATGGAGCCTGACGTGGAGACTTGACTCTGACGTCCGCCGCGGTCTTGGGCCCGAGCCCTCGATCCCGAATCCGACCATGGAAGTATCTCGCTGACCCGGAAGAATTTCGCCAAAAAGCAAGCTGGGCGGTGGGGGGGAGGTGGGCGGCAAGGATGGGGATTTGTGATGAAGGTTTGTCAAAGATTTTGACGCATGTGCATTGCTCGTGATCGAACCCGAGTTCCGCGGCTTTGAAATCCGGCTGGCGAAGGACTGGGAATTGTTGGATAGTTGGTCTTCCGGAACGAATTTCGTTCGTTGTGTTCGAGAAGCTGAGCCTCTGCTCGAGTCAGATGTCAGTTCACGGGTCACCGAAGTTCTCAGTGTAGAGTATGGTGTTGACCCGCTCCCACTAGGTGTTATTTTGTCGGCACTTGTCGCAGCTCTATTCGACCGTATCGGCACGCCTCGCACCGGTATTCGGGGCATGGCAGGCGCTGGATTCTGCTGATCAAATCTCTTGGTCAAGTCCTTGACACTCGGCTTGCGGTTTGTGTTCGTCCTTGGCGCGCCGACAGGGGGTTCAACCGGGGCAGAGGCAGATCGCTGCGAGGGACGCAGGCCCGTACGGCCTGCTGGTGCCGGCGGGTGCTTTGGATCTTTGCCATTGCTATTTGGCCGCATGGACGGATTGTCGCGGGTTCGAGATACGGAGGTTGCCATGTAGTCGGTATCGGAAGAGGAGGTTCGATGGTGATGACTCGACGACTGCACGCCTCGATAGCTTCGATAGAAATCATCCGGGTTCACAAGATCGTGAGCATGACCAGCGGCGGCGAAAGCCCCAGCCGTGTGGGCGGTAGAGGCATCCAAGTTCTCGCGGACGAAGGCGTTCGTTACGGGGCTGCCAGGGAGATAGTGGCGATGAGATTGGTGGGACGATGAGCCGGATCGGCGGTGGTAGGGATTGGGATCGGAGTCGGGGTCGAAGTCGGCTTCGTGGTAGTCGTAATTCGAGTCAAAGTTGGGCTGGCGATGGAGTTGGTGTGCGTAATGGGGAGGAGAAGCCAGAGGTTGCGGTTGGTGTTGCTGGAGATGGACCTGGCGCTGCACACTGAGCGCAGAGGCCAGGCGGTCCTCCTCATCTGGACTGCCAAATTCCATTGTGGCCTGAACATCAGTCAGGCGTGTCGGGTGGACTGGCTCGTCAAGAATTCCAGAGACCCATGCAGGCTGTGTGGGATGTTTGGGTTGGGAAGCATTGATGTGTTGGCCTGCAAGCTGAGTGGGCAGCGACGCTTGGAGAGGCGACTGGCAGTCCCCGGTTGGCAAGCGTTGGCAGTGTCTAGGACCTATCGACAGCAAATCTTAATGCATGGATGGGTGGGCGCCGCAGGATAGCCGTGATGCGATTGCTGCTCTGTGGGGGGATTTTTACGGGGATTGGATATCTTTGCCGGAGTCGAGACCAATAAGATTTGAAGGTCCTTGTTGTTTTCCAAGTTGCCCGTGGGTAATTTGTGTTTTCGGGATCGTTGTTTGAGAATCGGACGTAATGAGATGGGATGGCAAGAGCGAGGGTTGGAGAGGTGAAAAGCCCAAAACTAAAATAACAAAAGACAATAATCAAAGGTGACGGCGTAAGTGCGAAGCGGGAGAGGAGAGAATACCTCAGTGAGACGAGGAGCAGATGGAGAGACAGAGAGGAGGGTGGAGGTGTGCACCGTCGGAGAAGGTGTGGACGTAGCGCTGATAGAAGAGGAAATAGTTATTATGGATTGGTCGAGGAGCTCCTACCTCGAGAAAATAACTTGAGGAGGGAGAAGTGGAAGGGGGGGTGGGCTCGGGTGCGGAGAAATGGCGCGGTGGTCTACGCTACCACAGACCAGTACGGTAGATACTTGGCTGAGGAAGGAGAGCAAAATTGGAGGGGAAAGTACGGGACAACCCGCAGCTCCTTCCAGAGCACCTATCGGAACAAGCCAGAGGAAGGAGGGGAATATTATGGCTTTTGGGAAATTCATCAGCCACCCGAGGGCAAGTGCGAATGAATATGCAGGCAGGCCGTGATCGATGGTGAGCTGAGACGGCAAGTGGGACCGTAATTGCGAAGTTGAGGGTCTCGTCCAATCGGTCAAGATGGGCACGATTCGGTCTGGATGACAGCTGAGCAAAAGACGGGGGGTGAGAAGGGGAGCCAGTGCGGTGTCGTGTGCAAAGTACAGATACCTGCGGGACACGGACTAGCGGGCAGCTTGGTAGGAGAAATAAAAAACAAAAAAACCTACAGCGTACTATATGCACTGTAGTAGCAAGGAGACAGGACGGGATGACAGAAGAGAATGTGTGTGAGAGGGGAGGGGATGACGGCAGGTGCTGGATTCGGTTTGGCAGGTCTGCCCGGACGCTCGGAGCAAGCAAGCAAGCTTGCCTGCCTGGTCTAGTGGCCAGCATCGTAAAGGTATCCGTATAGCCAAGGTTCTTTCCCTCTTCCGGAGCAGCGAATCCAGGCACAGCCGACACACAAAGGGCGCGCGGGAGATTGAGTTTAACGGCCGGTCGTCCATCTTGAGAAAACCCAATCAAGATCAAGATGTGCCCGGTATCCGTACCAGGCAAAGGAAAGGAAAGGCTGCTTGTGCAACCTTGCCCTGTCGCGCTCTAATTACCTCTACTACTTTCCTGAGTTGCAACAGCAAAACACACCAAAACACGTTTTAGCAGGTTGGCCGGTCGTCAATTTGCGACTCGTTCGCCTTTCATTGCTCACCTCCATTGAAGTGTTTGGACCGTGGAAAGAAAACATCATGGCATGGACCAGGTTGTTTTCTTCGGAGAGACCCCAGACAAACAAACAAAGCACACTCCACCCCCAAGTCCCAAGGCAGTTTGTATCTCGATCTCCAGTCGCTGTCATTGGCAGGCGCTTGTTCCCGTTTCCTTCACTCCCACTTTTCACCCCCCAATTTTATTCAGTGTGAGTCAGGATGCATCTGCTAGCCGGGGGGGGGGGGGGGGGGGGGGGGTTCCTGGATGACACCTCGTTTTAGTACCCAGGGAATTATATCGATACTCCGCAGAAAAGGAGAGAGGAAGAAGAAGAAAAGTCAAGACTGTGTCCTCGCTTGGTGCCGTCTTAGGAAGGTCTTACGGCAGACAGAGAGACTCGTAGACGTTGGTTGCACAAGGCAAAAGTGCAGTAAGCCTCCCCGTACTAATACCTCAGGCTTCTCCCTCCACCTTCCTAGGTACTCTCAAGGCGAGAAGAAAGGCTCGAAAGAGAAAGGCCGAGGCTTCGAGTGCCGGGGCGCACGGCCACATAACAATGGGAGATATGTCACCGCCAACCGGCCATGCCTTTTCTGTGGGCGTTGACCGAGACCCAGGGCCGTTCTTTTGCGACGTCGATGGCATCGAGCGTGACGGTGTTTTGGGGCCGGTTGAAGACCGCTGTCACAGTCGCCAGAGTTGCAAAATGTTGGCAAGCTCGCATGCATTCCACGAGGGCCAAGCTTCCGTGCTGGGAACCAACCCCTCGCCAAACGCCTCACCACACATCATCGGGTATCAAAACCACTGACCGCTGTCGAGGCTAAATAAGCTGACATGCGGCATATGTGCACGTCAATCGGTATTCGTATTCCATCCGAGTCGGTGCCGGTGCCGGAGAGCGAGCGTGCATGCATGGGAAAGCATCCTGCCCCGAAACCGTCCAAAGTCGGGATCGAGGCCGACATTCTATGGGTTACCCATCTACCTATACCTAGCCATCCATGGTTTAAGGTTGCATTCGACGCCAAGCCCTCGGTGCCAGCCAGGTTGGAACACCCGAGAGAGCCAATTCACCCTCCAGAAGCAGCAGGATGACTTCAAGGTTCCCATGCGCAGCATCTCAATGCCCAACGCCCAACGGCGCTGGTTTGCCCGTCACTGTTGTTGACTCGCCAATTGGCCCGAGTGCATGCTGCTCTTGGTTATCGTAAGAGGTTAAAAACATGTTTCGGTGCCGAAACTGTTTTGGGACGCGATGCCCGTCCTCGTTTCCCAATCTCAAGCGGCTACCTGTCATGACGGTGGGGGAAACGACCATTGATAAGTGTCAATGACTGCTGCATCACAGCTGCATGCTTACGCAGTGGTTGGGACAGACGCGTCTCGTGTTCAGGGTTTCCCGGCCTAGAGTATTCAGCAGGCAAGTTCCGCTAATGCGACTTCCGAGTCTGTGCTCACCTTAAGACGTGCTACTATGATGTGAGGCATTCACTGGATGGATGACGCAGTTATCGTTGCAGCTCCCGCTCTAGCTTCCCCCTCCAGTAGGATCATCTCGGAGACGAGGGAAGGCGCCTCTCTAGCTTAGTCAGATCCAGAAGGCTTGAGCAAACCTTGAGAATGAGATTGTATGTACCACACAGCCAAGCCACGTTTTCTCTCTTTCGCCATGTGTTTTGAGGGACAGCGCAACTCGTTGCCCACCAGCCAGCAACAACAAAGTGGACGGGTGGGTTTCTTTAGACTCCCACATTGCTGCAACCTATGTCGAATCCCCCTTCTTTCGTCGACTGGGAACCCTTTCCCCTAGGCGTTCGCGATCAAGGACTTATTGGACAGAGTATGGTATAACGTAGCACCGCAGGGCAGCTCTCATCCCACAGCCCGCCGCCGTCCGCATTTCCGCCCGCCCTTGCATCAAGCTCAGCCCGGCCCAGTCCAGTCCGAGGGGGCTAGCAGGTGACGATACATATCTAATTAGCGTAGGGTAGCGCAAGTATATCACGTAGCAAGTACACCTAGCGCAGAACCACCAAGGCGACAGTCAACACTATAGCAGCCATCATGGTAGCACTCGAGGCAAGTACGGTATTCCCACCTTGCAGGATCACGCCCCAAGTGGTCCCCGTAAATCCTTGTAGATATGTGTTGTCCAGCCTCGGCCAGTCCATTCCGCCGAGGTGGTGGATCCTCCCCACGACCACCAAACCCGCCTCTCGTCTTCGACAGAGCCACCACAAGCATGAACTGGGGTGCCTTAGCGTCGTCCATGGCCTTGCGATGCCCCTTGATGATTCGAGCGTTGGTGAGGATCGAGTGCCAGAGCCACCAAGCCACCGTTTAGAGATGCCGCCCGTGTTCGGCAGATCACTGGACGTGCACCGTCGTCCATTGGGGTATGTGCGTCTAGGCCAGCCACCACCAGCCCATCCATTAGCAACACCCGCCAATCAGCACGTACCGTATTGACCGTTCAGGTGCGATACGTACCGTGCGCGAATCTGTTGTTTTCTTTTGCTCTGCAAGACGCGCTGGGCCATCACGCTTGTCAACCTCGTTCAACGACATCGCCACCCCTTATTCAACCCTCGGCCTTGCCCCCGCCGCCATTTGACTACTCAGCGTTTCCCTGGAAGATGGCCTGCATGCCCGCATGCAAGGACATGTTCTAGCGCATGCCTCTCGGCTTCTCAGCACATATAGTGCTGAATTGAGCCTCTCTCAGACCCGGTTCCTCAATGAGCGACAACGTCGATGACAGGGGAGAAGCTACGCGTCTAAACGGATGTTGACGATGGGATGAGATCTTACAGCTGCAATGGCACGCAAAAGAAAAGCACGGACGCTCGAGGAACTAGGCGAGAGGCATCTGGAATGCAAGAGGGCCAAGGCGGATCGGGTTGAGAGTCATATCAAACATTCCGTACTGGAGCAGTATTACGAGAGTGTCCAGACGCTCCGCGAATACCTACTTTCAAAGCTGCCAGGCTCTTCGAGGCTTCGTCGCAAAAAGATTGCCTCGCTAGGGAAGGACGATGCACAGTCAAGCAAGGAAGGCCACCAATGGATACCGGAGGTGTCTTTGTTACTAGACACGACCCTGGTCTGCCTACATCATCTACCCCAAGCTCAGGCTGATTCTCGATGGGAGCAGTGGAGGTCTTTCTCGCAAAAGGCTGACGAGTCTGTGTTATCGGCTTCGGGAGATCTAGCCAGTGCTGCTTCCTCACAATCAGAGGTACCGTCTGTCAACTTGGCAACGTTGCATCTCGGACTAACTAGCAAATGCAGATAGTTGACTTCGTCATCTGGCAACTGTTCTCCAGGACACAGCCTCATGCAGCTTGGCCGAAACACCTCCTGTGCGATGGCTTCAGGCGACGCGCTCAGAATGTCGCCAATGCGAATGGTCAAAACAGTGTCGGGCTGATTCCGGGGCTCGCTTCTGTCTACCCGAATCACCATGTTCGGGCTCTCAAGGACACCCCGTGGCCGCAGATCCTCATGATTCTTGGCAAATCTGGTGAGCAGATCATGATTGATCTGCTCATTGATACGACCATATTTCTTCCCGTGAAGGCTGGCGTCGGTAATCTGTATCAATTGAGTGGTATCCCCTTGTCGGAGACAGGCTTGTCAGTGGTTACGGACCAAAACAAGATGAATCCTCCGAGACGAGGTCATAAGCCTGTAGATGCAGTTCATGAACAGCTTCCTTCTGAAATCACGTTTGTAAGGAATCGTATGCTGTACGCCAGAGCTGCACTTACTGCCAAGGGCACTGTCCAATATGGCCTCAGACACATACGTAAGCTACTCATCAGCTGTATCACGAACTCATACTAATTTTGTACCACAGACGTGTTGAGCCGTTGCCCTTCCATTCCTTGTTCAAATCAGACGTCGGAGGAAGAAAAGTCGACAATCGCTCAAGCCAATGAGCGGAACACGCTCAAGGTCATGATGTACATTTTCCCTCGACAGTTTGGTCTACACAACGCCTTTACCTCGAGCGTCGACCGTTCCACAACGTCTCAGAAATTTGCAGATTACACCCTCCGTGAGGAGGAAATCTCATCGTTATCCGAGAAACAGAAGTTGCGACTTCCCAAGAGACTTCGGGGAGATGCCAAACGACTTGTCGAGCGGTTGCAACTGCTCCATGGCCGCTGCGCTTACGCCGAGCTATTGCGGCATTACTGTCCATCTGCCATTGATTTCAAGCCTCGAACCCCTTCGTTTAAGAAGACGTTGAAACAGCCTCAGAGGTTTCCGGCTTCGCAAGCACCAGAACGGAATATTAAACTGACGGCGTCTTCCGCCCTTTCTTGTGCTACAACACAGAGCCGCTACAGGCCACATCAACCAGCGCCGTCCGTTCCGGGGATAAAGTTCGATGCAGTGACTGAATTAGCGACTCCAGCAGCCCACGTGTCCGCATTTTGTCAGGCTGTCCTGGCCAAGATCATTCCCAGCGAATTTTGGGGGCTCGGTGAAGACCAGATACACAACAAAAACACAATTCTGAAAAGGGTGGACCATTTTATCAGGATGCGAAGATTCGAGAGCATGACACTCTGCGAGCTTATACACGGAGTGAAGGTAGGCAGTTCCAAGTCTCATTGAGGAACCTCTGCTGACTTACGCAGGTGACCAGCATGCAATGGCTGGCACCACCTGGTCTAAAGGGCCAGAAGACTAGTCAAACAGACATGATGAAACGACTGGAGATACTGAACGAATTTTTATACTATGTTTTTGATTCACTCTTGATACCCCTATTGCGCAGTAACTTCTACATCACCGAGTCGAGTTCCCATCGCTACCGTCTTTTTTTCTTTCGACACGATGTCTGGCGATTCGTGGCGGAGCCTGCGATGGCGACCCTCCGTACAAACATGTTCGAGGAGGTGAAGCTGGATCAGGCGACACGAGTCCTTGATTCCAGACGATTGGGTTACAGTCGTATCAGGCTGTTGCCCAAGGGGAAAGCTATGCGCCCAATTATGAACCTCCGGAGGAGGATGGCGGTCAAGGGCAAAAGCACTATCCTTGGGCCGAGTATCAACTCCGTTCTAACTCCCGTACACGCCATGCTCAGGTTAGAGACTGTTCGTATTCCAGTCTTCCACTTCCATTTCTACTTGCTAATCATCTGCAGGAACGTAATCCATCTAAACTCGGATCTTCGATGTTCTCCGTGGGCGATATTTACCAACGGCTGAGTGCTTTCAGCGCCGGCTTCGGGGATCAACCCCAAAAGTTCTACTTCGCCAAAGTGGACGTTCAATCAGCTTTTGACACGATCCCACAGGCTGCCGTCATTCGGTTAATGGAGGGTATCCCCAGCGAGAAACAATACATCATCAAAAAACACGTCGAAATCAAAGCTGGGTTGTTAGATAGTCGGCCCCAGAAACATGCAGTCGCGAAACTGACACGACGGTGGCACTCCATCGCCGTGACGCCCAACGACACGACCGACTTCTCAAAAATGGTCGAGGCCCGTCTCGGGAAGAACCGGAAGAACACCGTGTTCGTGGGTAATACGATGAGGAGAGAATTCAGCATCGGAGAGTTGATGGACCTCATGACATCGCACATTAAGCAGAACTTGGTCAAGGTCGGCAAGAAGTTCTACAGGCAGAAGAAGGGCATCCCCCAGGGATCCGTGCTCTCCTCCGCCCTCTGCAACTACTTCTACGCTGATCTGGAGGCACAGCATCTCGCGTTTCTCGCTGCGGAGGATTGTCTTCTCTTGAGGCTGATTGACGACTTTCTTCTCATCACGACGGACCAGTCAAAAGCGTGTGAGTTTGTCGAGGTCATGCACGGCGGACTTCCCGAGTATGGCGTCATCGTCAGCCCGGAAAAGACGCTGGTCAACTTCGACATGGAAATCAACGGCATGAGGGTAGCCAGGCTGCCTGAGGGGTCTCACTTTCCCTATTGCGGTCTGGGTGTCAACTGCAACACGCTGGACATTGTAAAGGATCGGGATCACGTCAAGAACACCGGTGGGTTTCGGGCCTTTCCTTGCCAGCCGTGGAAATGCAGCATTCAAGAAGTAAGCTAACCGACTCCTCAGTGGTCTCCAATGCTTTGACGGTCGATTACGGAAACAAGCCCGGCCAGAACTTTCAAAGGAGGGTCCTTAGTACGTGCAACGCTGGCTCGAGTGTCTCCATCGTGCCTTGGCTGACATTTATGCAGACGCCTTTAAGATTCAATCTCACCTAATGTTCTACGACACCAAACACAACACCCTTGAGACCGTCACGTCAAACCTTCACAAGGCCTTTGTGGAAACGGCCGAGAAGATGTGGGCTTACTGGCGGTGCTTGCCCGCGAGGAAACGGCCTGGCAAGGGATTGATCATGCGTAAGCCCCCGTCCCTTCAACATTTCTCTTATCCCGCTCACGTCATATCCAGAGACCGTAGCCAAAATCATCAACATCGCCATCGTCCTTCTCACCAGCAAGGCCAGACGGGAGAAATACCCGGGGTACGCCTGTGTCGTCGAGAAGACGCAGGTCACATGGTACGTAGCATAGCCCTTTAGCTTCCGCCGGTCCATCCCACGGAACACCCAGCTGACCCGAACAAACGCGCGCAGGCTGGCCCTGGAGGCTGTGAGGAAAGTCCTATCGAGAAGACAAGCAAATTTCGCGGGCGTACTCTCGTGGATCAATGCCGAACTAGGGAGGCTCGACTGCAAGAAGACGGCACGCGCGAAAAGGGGCATTCGGTGAACAGCCTGTGTTCGTGCTCCACCAAATCACAAACACAGTCACACGTTTAAGACTGTTTTTATTTTCTCACGCAGGATGTTCTATTTGCCGCCCGTGAGGGAATTTATTGGCCCAATGTTGAATGCCGTACCACTTCTGTACCCGTGCGCCGCCCGTCGTTCGACACGTCAACGTCCCCATGCACTTCCCTATCAGAAACCCCTTACGAGCCGGCAGCGTGCCGCCGACGGCCTTGTCTACCGTCGCGTAACGATTCACGCACCACCAAGCCGTATGACTGTGTGTGACTGATGAATCCCCCTCGAATCACGGTTCGGACAGCACGCATCACTCAAATATACCCATGCAGGGCTAGTAACCTTGCGTCCTAGGGGTCTGTGGATCGTACGCAACCCTTCAGATACATATTGGCTATATCAAACAATGGAATCGTATTCGCAGGAGACGGAGGTGCATCCTTCATACTTGCTCATGGACGCGGGGAGAACTGACATCATGGCCGACCAGGAAGCCCGCTTCCTGAGAAACCTCGCCGTCGCCCCGACGTACCCGGATACCCTGCTCCACCAGGGCGAGGATGCTGCGTCGATCAGAGAGCGACGCGAGCACTACGCCCAGACGAAAGGCCGCATGTTCGCCGGACTTGCGGGGAAACGGGAGCCGCTGGTGATCATCGACTTTGGGACGGCACCTGACTCTGGGAACGACTCCGGTGAGACTCGTCGTCGTCGTCGACGACCAGGCCGGAGGCTGACACGGGGTCCCACTGATTGAGGTCGCAGGACACGAGCCGGTTTCAAGCTGGAAGCGCAAGGGCAAGCTGTACCTTGTCCGCGACGGGGAGGAGCTTCGAGCAAAGCTAGCTTGGCCGAGTGCGATTGAGTCCACGACGGAGGCTAGCAGTTTTGTGAAAGACCCACCACTGCGCGTCATGTAAGTCATCCCACAGGCACAGCGCATGACGGGTTTCCCGCCTGACACGACGAAGCCTTCTGGAACGTCCCTGGCCAGCTTCGATGACCCTCAACGTCAGCGAAGACGTGCTACTAGACATACTCACCTATCATCAAGTCCCGGTCCACTTTCTGAGCTTCCTCACGAGCGGCGGCGGGGCATGGAGTTTCGCCAGTAGCATGCGCTTCGCAGGGTTCGTCGGCTGCTCGACGCTCCCGCCTCAGAAACGACAGCCGAGCCTCGTGGGGCTGGGCCGCAGCGGTACGCATGTGCAAGTTTGCCTCACACTCTTCAGCATCCGCGAATACCCTCTTCACGCGTTGCCCAAGGATACAGACCCTGCCCGGACACCTCGGTGGGAGACGCATACTGCCGTAGCATATCTTCACATGGACTTTGTGGAGGGCACTGCGGTCTGGCTCCTTGGGGTCCCGAGGTGCTATCATGCAGAGAAAGGGAAAGGCACGCAGAATCTGCTTTGGGATACGTTGAGAGACGGTCTGGCAAGTGATTTGGCCGCGCTTGCACGCTTCGACGTCCACGAGCGCGTCCGTGTCAGTCTAAGCTGTCTCCTTGCCGTCGCCCGCTGGTCTGTCGGAATGTTCTCGCATCACCTCCAAGACACGGAAAGACGTCTTTCCGATCTAGTGAGTCGGGGTCTCCAAGGCCCCAAGCGGTCATGGTTACAGCATGCTGACAAGAGACAGACAAAGCCGTACGTGTACCCTTTCGATGACGACGACGACGACGACGACGACGACGACGACAACGATGACGGGCCCCGAGAAGCAATACACGCCCAGGACCTGCGAAGGATGGCCTTTCTGATGGAATCTCGGCATGAAAGCGTCATGCGAGTCGAGAATAACCTTCGGGTCCTCCAAACCCTACGGAGCTTCTTCGTCAACGAGGCATTCAAAGGAGCTGACAACCTAGAAAATGGCCAAGCCAATGGCATTCGGAGGCATATCGAAGACTTTGCAGACGATTTGGCGGTTATAATCGACGATATCGAGGACTTGCTGGACCGAGCGCTAGCTTTGGACAAGCTCGCCAGGAACCGTGAAGAATACGTAAGTTGCGACAGGAGATGAGACAAGGGGGCAGGAGCTGAGCTTGTTAGATCCAACGGTTGCAAGCGCACCATTCGAGTCAACAAACGAAAAAAATCGCAGAGCTGACAGCAGACGACTCGTCTGCGATGAAGAAACTTACATTCATTGCCCTAGTTTTGTTGCCAGTCACGGTAGTATCGGTAAGTTTTGGTGAGAGTCCTGGAGGGTTTTGTGGGGAAACCAAAAAGAACGAGAAAACGAATGCGCTGATCGGATGGAGATACCAATGACCGTGTGCGTAGGCTGTTCTGAGTACGGACATTGTCAAGTTTCAGGGCCTTGCGAACGAAAACGAGAAGAATGCCACCGATGAGACGTCTGAGGACTCCGTGCCGATGTTCAGCTTCTCGGTCGCGGCGTTCGGCACGTGGGCCGTTGCGAGCGTGCTCATGACGATGGCGACGCTGGTCATTGTCAAGCCGATAGGCAGTCGTGAGCGGCGCAGTAAACGGCAGTGTCGGTGGGGGCGGTAGTGGCAAAGTTGACGTGGTCGCATACCCACGTACCAGGGCAATGTAAGTAAAGAGAGGGGGTGACGTTGTATACATGGAAGTCTCGAGATATCTTCAACTCGGCCGATATGAACAGAGCGAAGCAGGAAGCGTCTGCAGCCACGCCCCAATAGACGCGGCTGTGGCGGTACCCAAGACGACATCGACTTTGCCAGGGGCTCCGATGAAGGAAGAGGGTGTTCCCGCCCCCCCTCATTCATACGTGGACCTCAGTGAGACGGTGGTTGGGGGTGTTGCTGCTCGGAACAGTATCATGTGGCGCACGACGAAAGGTATAGTTCGAACATGACAACGGCGAGGGCAGAATGACTTGGATGAGATATTCGAAGAGACGGAACGGCCGGACGAAGCACGAGGCGCAGAGCAGAATTGACGGGGAATGGGTCGATAGCCGCATCAGTGCCTTGGTGCGTTGGTCAAAGGGAGCATGTTTCCGCTGCATACGTTACTTAATAAGGACCACAAGCACAGTTCGTAAGCGGTAACTTTGTCGCCCGAAAGGCACTGCGTCTACTACCGGTACCTACGGATGCCCTGTATGTAGGATGTACTATACGATGTAGGTTCGGGAAGTCAGGGTGGGCAAATAAACATTTACACTAGATGCCGTCGGCCCCTTTTGCTGACCAGGTAGTCACAAGCTTGCTCTCGGAGCGAGCAAGGTTGAGTTTTGCGTCTGACAGCCCTTAATTCTTGTGAGCTGCGTCCTTCTTTTTCGCGTCTCGTCTCGTCTCGTCCCGTTGCAGTGCGGTGCGGTGCGGTGCGACTATCAACTCGAATCGCCGCCAACCAGCGTGGCTGGCGTGTTGGGGAATTGGAGGACCTGGCTAACAGGAACAATAATGACACGAGCGGGGAACTCTTCACGATGATAGTTGGGCCGGGGCAGGCGACACTTGGACCTGGAATGGTCCTCGAAATGATGGAGAAGGGATGTAATAGACAAAGGAAGAATCGGTGGCAGTCTTGTTCGTACTCGTGTGAACACTGCCCCTTCCCATGAACGTTTATTTGTAAACCAGGCCAGACCAGACCAGCAAAAGGGAGGAATAAGCAACGAACGAGCAAGGGCGCTGCCGTCTGGGCTGAGAGGCGAGACCACACACATCAATGACGCCAATGCACGAGAGAGTTGCGCGAATCAGAGCATCGCATGCGAGAGGCGCGGGCCACAATTCATCGTCTTCGCATCCGGCAGGGTCCACCCCGCCTGGCCGATATCCATCCAGGGAAGGACCCATCACCCCGAACCAGCTGGCGGCCGGCGGCTCGGACAACTGACGTGGGGAGGCCTCGCACCTTCGATACCGATGCATGCCTTTTCCGTCCACATGACGGTGCGTCAGACGAATAGATGCGGCGACTCGACCCACCGTTCTACATGCACGCGATGCGATTCGAACCCGAAGGCGAAGAAGTTCTTCTGAATTGTTGTTATTTTTATTATTCGAATTGTCTCCCCGCCTAACCTAGACATCCTCCCCACCACTACCTAGCCTGTTTGTGTTCTGCCACGCCCAAAGTTGGTTGCTTACCTAGGTAGATACTCTAAAACTACAGTACCTACCCGAGAGTTACTCTGTCCATCCTAGCTCGCATTACCGTGTCCCTCATCCCATCCATCTGCACATCATTCATTCTGCTACCATTCTGAGATCTCCGCCCCGTTTCCAGAGAGGCGAAACACATCTTGGGGTGCCACCAGCAGTGAACCAAGATGAGAACAGCCGACACACGCGCAACTCGCCCACATGTCGCCCAACTCCAGCCCATCGCAACTCTCTGTTCCCGAGCCCTTGAGGAGCTCATCCCTTCTCCATTATCCCCTGTCCTCCTTCTCCCCCCCCCCCCCCCAATTTGCAGGGTTATTGACTTGTCTCACGCCCTTGATTTTCCATCGTACTCGCGTTCGCTTCCTGAGCGGCATCAAACAATGCTCGTCTAGCCATGCGAGGGAAAATATCGCAGAATTTAGGCATCGGCCTCGGAGTACGGCCATTTTCCCGCGACACTCCCCAAGACTTACTACCTAGGTACGCCTTGTCTTTACTGGAGGACACACTGGGGGGGGGGGTTTTTTTTAAAGTTTTTTTGCTCCTTTCGGCTCACGTACTCGGGACAGTTGTCTGTGCCTCAGTTGAACCTGTAGTATATCTGACTCAGCCATATATTCAGCTGTGGCTGCACGTCGGTTTTATTTATACAACCCCAACTCCCTCATCACGGCAACCGTCTTCTGCCCACCAAGCAACCACAATATACGACTCCGTGAACCGAGGCACCACTTCATTGGGAGAATTATCATATCGCAAGAATCCATCATGGCTGCCGACATCACAGCTACGTTGGGCTTGCCCGACCTCGTCAAACCCGTTCTCAGCAATATCACCAAGCCGAGTATCGCCAACGTCAGCTCTCCAGTTCTCGCCACCATTGTTCGCGACGCCTACCGCGCTGCCTTCAAGGCCCGTGTCGCCGCCGGTGAAGCAAGGCCATACGTGTTTCCCTACAACATGTTTGCTAGTCACATCCTTCCGATTCTCTACATGTCTATCCCCCACACGAAGCGGCCATGGCTCTACCGTGCGAGATGGCTTGTTGTCGCTTTTATCATCATATTCGACCTAGACATCATGAAATACACCTCCAGCACCAACATGTCCGTATCGTATGTCGTCGGGGTACACTCATTTTTCGGCATCATGATCGCCCTCACCATGTTGGTGTTCACAGCTCCGCAATTCGACTACGAAAGAGTCGCTCGCAGAAAGGCCAAGAAGCCGGCATCCTCTCCCAAATCCTCAAAGCCCTCCAGCAGATCCAACTCGCCGAATGGGTCTGGGCTCAGGAAACGAGCTGGCAGCAAAAAGCGAAGACTCGCCCGAGTGACAGCACCAGAGGTCAACCTTGATGAGTACGAATATTACTGGCAAGCTTATCCGGAGGATGGAACCTTCCTCGAAAGACTCAGCTGGGTCATTGATCTCTACACCAACTTCAGGGGAGTCGGTAAGCAGCATCACCCGCCTCCCGGTATTGAAATAGCCATTACTAACTACAGAAAGGTTGGTCTTGGGCCGTCTCGTCGGTACCTAGCCCAGCCCCTCCTGAACGACCCGGCACAGGCGAGATGGTCAAGATGGACACAATACCATTGGAGACATTCGTCGGATGCCAGACGTATAAGGATGAGAATGAGTTCCTGCGAAGGAAGCTGCTCTCTATTGGAGCTGCATATGTCTTCCTCGATATCTTCAAAGTCACCGTTATGGAGGACCCCTATTTCGTCCTCGGCAGCAGCTCCCTTCCCCTCCCTCCTCACCTAGCGGTACTCCCGTCTTGGCTCGTGCCTGTGTACCGTCATGCTGCCGTCATTGGTGTCATTTACGCCGGGATGGTCATGATTTTTAGCATTCACGATCTGTTCCAGTACTACTTCCTTAGCAAGGTCTACCCCATTCGGGGTGAGCTGTGGCAATATGCGACAGTGTTCGGCTCCTTTAGCCAGATCCTGGACAGGGGCTTGGCTGGATTTTGGGGTTCTTGGTGGCATCAGACTTTTCGGCAATCCTTCTCCGCGCCGGTCAACTTTGCCATTAAGCAAGGGTATCTGAAAAAGGGGGCACGCAGCACGAAGATGGTTAGCCTGTTGGTTGCCTTCCTCCTCTCGGGCCTGCTGCACGCCGCCGGAAGCGTCAGCTCGATCCCCGATACGAAGTGGTGGAAGCCTGCTCTCTTCTTCTGGCTGTCAGGCGTGGGTGTGGTCGTCCAGCAGTCGTTCTGCACCACCCTGAAGCCTCAGATTTCGAGGCTGCCCCGCGTCTTGAGGAGGCTCGGAAACCTTCTCTACGTGGCCCTGTGGCTGCACATCACCGTCCAGCCGCTGACGGACGACTTTGCGCAGACCGGTCTGTGGCTCATGGAGCCCGTCCCCGTTTCTCTTGTTCGTGCGTTGGGTTTCGGACGCGGAGAGGTCTCTTGGTGGAAGCCCGACATGGAATCGTTTTTACATTGGCATACTGGAAAGCATTGGTGGGACTCTGGGTTCAGGTATTAGAGCATGGGCGCAGGCCTTATTACAGCGTTAGAGTCCGAACGAGCTATAGTTTCAAACCGTCTCATATATCGCAAAGATACTCGTTTCTCTTCTCCTCGTGCTCCACTGCCTCGGCGTCTTTCGCGTCCGTGCTAGCTCTGTCCTGTCCCTCGGCCGCCGCCGCATTGCTTCGACGGCGGCATGCGACGGCCTGTCTATCCTCGTCGTTCGGCCGGCGCGAGACCCTACAATACTACTTGTCGCCCCCGGGAGACTTGAGGTAGACCCCATTCGTCAGCTCGTATCCCAGTCTTCGGACTTCGGTCGGCGCCTCGGGGAGAGAGGGGGGGTTGCTCACCTCTTTGACGCGGATCGGGTCGCTGGGGAACCGCTGCGCGGCGACATCCCCAAACTCGGCCCTCTCCAGGCCCATCTTCCCGGCCTCGAAGACGTGGCCCCTCGCGTCGCCGAGGGGGCCCTTGGCCGCCTTCCTGGTCGATTTCTCGGGCATCCTCTGCTACACGTCGGACAGCCGGCGTGTCGAACGGGGGAAAAAAAAGACTTTGTAGACGAGAACCCCGCCGACTTTGCCTTTTTCTTTTGATGTGGTTCGGTTCGGGTCGGGTCGGATGGGAAGATTCTTTGTTTGTTTCCCTTCTCTCCTTTATCAAGACGTTGGCGCGAGGGGTTGTTTTGGAATACGACTCATCTGGTCAGTGGACGTTGACCGGCTGGGCAAGTCCTCGTCGGACGATGTGGCGGGTCGAACCTGCCCCCCTCCCCCTCTGGGTGACCCATTCCTTCCGTCGGTGTGGTGGCTCTTATCTCTGACACTTGGGAAAGAGTAAGAGGTTCGGCTTTTTTTTTTTTTTTTTTTTTTGAGGGGCCCGGAGCAAGAGGGAAATCCGAGATAGAGATGGGGGGTTTTTTTTTTCTGTCTACTGTCGCCTCTATCGTTTCTTGCGTCAAGGTTTTTGTAATATTCGATGATATCGCGAGCAAGCACAGCCATTGATAATGGTAGGGGTACGGCGCAACGACGCATCCATTTGTTGCAGTCTTACAGCCTTGTGTTATACTTGGCAGTTTCCAGGACTTCAAGATCGCCGGGACGTGATACTGACTCTAAATACAAATAAGAGTACCTTAAAGCGAGACACAAGTTGTAAACACCTCCGACAGCCTCAAATGCGAACTCGGGGTGATAAGTTTCCAGGTCAGATACTTATTCTAGAAAAACAAAAACCCCTTTATAAGCTCACGGTCTTCGCTCTCGGTTGTGCTGATGCGCAGGAGGTCAGGGGGGACTGCTCACTGCGACGTCATAAGCCGCCAGGCAACTCACTTCACTGTCACAAGAAGTTGTCACTGCACAGGAAGTAAAGTCAATTTCTTAATCGATTCTCTCAAAGTCTTCTATCTATCCTTGGTGACCATAGTGACAAACGTCAAGAGGAAAACATGAGAGGGGTATCTGAAGCCGGAGCCAAAAACCAAACCCAACTGCCATCCCATATACTTGACCATGACCCAACGCCGGTACCTCCTATTGAAAGACGATAATGAAAAGCCTGAATCTTCAAAGACCCTTAAACCCGAAGCCTAGGCCGATTTAGTTCCAAAGACACTCGGCCTGCCAACGCCCAAAACGTCCGATGACATGCCGTGATGGAGGAGACAGAATAATGAAAAAGGAGGTAAAGGTCAAGAAACTCATGGATAATCGTCAGGTTATTCCCGGTTGAGTGCTAAACGCACGCTCAATCTGACGGGGCAATGAGCAATGAGGTTGTGCGCAGCAGCAGTGACAACGGTTTTCCTCTGCAAGTCAGACTAAGCGGGCCCTTTAGCTTGTAGAGTTTTTCATATCAGCCAGGATGTTGGCCACGTAGACGTCCGTCTCTCCGATCTTGAACTTGAAGCCCTCCTGGACGGCAGGCTCGACGGTCTGTTGTACGTCAGCGTCTACGCCCCGACCTTTCACGGACGGGTCTGTTGCTTACCTGAATACGAAGCTCGTTGGGAACAAAGGCAGCTCTGTCCTGGATATCCTTCTCAGTGGCGTCGATCCAGTTCTTGAGGAGACCGCTACCCATCATCTGCATTCTCATCATGACGATATTGGCGTAGCCACGGAGAATTTGCATGGCGGCTAGGGCGCCGTCGGTGCGCTTGATGTGCGTAACAGCCATATTACTGACCCAGGCCCCGTGAATGGCGTTGCGCAGCTCGGTCTCTGCATCTTGCATGGTGCGGAAACCGGTGACTGATAGGCGAAGGCGGACCTTGTGCTCGATGGCGGCAGCGAGACCATCAAGACCGGCGGTGACAAATACGCGGTTGGCGTCGCGCTCAGCAGGGGTGATCTGTCGAATTCTCGCACGGATCGAAGACTCGGCCTCCTTGATGGCGTTGGTGGATGCGGCGGAAAGCTCTGCTTTGCTGACCGGAGTGAAGGACTGAGATGAGATGTTATGGCGCTTGGGGGTTGGAGCCTCGGCCGCGACGGCGGCGGCGCGCTTCTTATCATCCGAGGTAACGACGGGGACGAGGAACTCGATAGCTTTCGACTGGGCCCTTGGTCCGGGACCAGGGTGAAGCCGGGGCAGACCCTTGTGCTGATAGGTTTGAGTGCGGTTCTTGACACCATAGCCAACGAGCTGCTGGGCTTCTTCGGAGGCGTAGAGGAAGGCGGTACCGCCGTAGACAGCACCCTGCTGAGCGTAACCATCAGTCTGGAGAGTGGTGTTGGTCAAGGGCGGATCAGACATAGGATGAAATGAGACTGGTTTATCTTACCTTATCACCGCCGGTGAGATTTTCGACAGAAGTGGTGTGACCAACGAAGCGCGTGTGATGGGCGCAGGGGGGCACCTTCAGATCAGACTTGGTGTTCTGCTCCTCGTCAAAGGCGGCATGGAATCCATCGACGTCACGCTGCTTCTTGACGTTGGCTTGGCGCATCTTCTCATACGTCTGGATGGTAGAGGCGCGGACAGGACGAGAGTTGGCGAGACCGACGGGAGTTACTGGGGGGTTGTTGACAGAAGGGCCGACGGAGGCGGTCTCGTTGGCTTTCTTCTTGGAAGGGGTAGACGACTTGCGGCCGAGATCAGTGCGCGGGATGTACTCCTTATCAGAGGAGCTAGTGCTCTGGGTGTCCATGCCGTAGTCTGGGTCGGAATCTCTGTCGGAAAGAGTAACAGTATTGTTCTTTTTCTTCGTCTGAGTAGAAAGAACAAGCGAGGAATTCTCGTTGCTCGTGAGAAAGGTCTGTGAGGGATGGAAAAAAGAAGGAAGGTGAAGGTCAGTAGGGAATTGGCAGAGAAGGAAAGGTAGGCTGGTACGGAAAGGGGGAATTACCTGGATTTGCTTAGAACCGCCGGATGAGCCCAAGCCGGCTGTAGCATTTGCCTTTCCCTTACGGAACGAAGCACCCTTAGATACACGCGTGTTGCTGCCGTTAGAGGAGGAAGCAGCAGGACCGGCAGGATTCTGCCGGACGGGAGTGACCATGGCGGGGTTGCGCTGACCTCTCAAGCCGGTGCCAGAAGCGATGTTGTTGACCAGCGCGGGGCCTTGACCCGCCTTGTTTTTGGTAGAGATGACAGAAGGAGGCTTCCAGTCAAGCTCGCCGACACTCTTCTGAGGGTGAGTGGGATAGAGCCTCATCTTGCCGGCGGTGACACAGTCGCGGCAGATGGCGACGGCGCAAGCATCACATATCTGGTGGGGGACCTGTTCGCCAGCGAGCTCCTCACAACTATCACACCTGACATACTTGACGCAGCACTTCGCCCACTGGTGGCGAAGTTTCTGCCTTTCGTAGAACTTCTCGTCGCTGTCATTCTCGACCTGGGCCAAGGTCTTGTTGGCTCGCTGTCCGTTCTTAACGGGGGCCTTGTGGTCCATGACGTCGATGATGCTGACGATGAATATTTCGTATGAGTGGGAATAGGGGTAAATCGACTATAATCGTATTGACAGTCGAAAGAATAAAGAAAGAAAGCAATAGTAGATAGGCACAATCTGCGTTCGACGAGGGTGGAGTAAGGAAAAGAGGAATCAGAACCCAGGTGCTGTCGAGAGTTTTGCAAACATAAACGAAACAAACTAGAGGAAACTAAAGATGGAAAGATAGACAAGAGGGCTTACGCCCGTATTGAAGAGAACATTGGATGGCTCTCGCCAATTGTGAAGACAGCCAGTGCACAACGCCCGTGTTGTGATGCAGAGCAAGAGGACTCTAGTTCCACGAAGAATAGGGGATGTTCTCGCCAGTTTCAAAATCTATCATTGACTCTTGTCCAGTAGTTATTCACGGGGCTCTCGGGCGGTATGGACAAGGGAGTTCTCACTACCTGTGAATAAAGGCAGGCCTTCTACTGAGTGAAGAGAGCAATAATGACTCTCGTCTGTTTTGCAAATAATTATCTTATGCTTATGGTGAGTCAAGTTCAACAGTGAGTACTTGCTAGTTTAAATGGATACAAGTAGTGGCTCCTGTTAACCACGAACAAAGACGCTGAGTGGTTTCATTGGAGCTGAAGAGAGAGAGAGAGAGAGAAGAAGCTGTTCAGTGAACGAAGTCAAACACAAGCCAGATGTAGTTAAAAAAATCCCCAAAGAAAAAACCAGGCATTGTGGTTGTCATTTATTTATAATGATAAGAACAGACACCATGAGCCAAGTTTAACAGAAAAAAGATATAAACCCTCACCAGCTTTGGGGAAGGCGGGGGGGAGGGGGCCAGGGGAGGGGAATTACTTGTGTGGAATCTAGGTGATGTTTTACAAAGTTCAGCCCCTTTAATGACTATATAAAGTACATCTTTTCACCTCCTCTCTTCACCTTGGACATTCTAAGCTCCCGCCAATCTGTCAGGGATCCTGAAAAAATGTATTTCCAGATGGAAGAAGTCTGTCAATCCGGGGTTGGCCGTGTTTGCGCCCAAACCCTTTCTGAAGCTGAAAGGTCTTGTAGGCTTGATTATGGGCTTGTGCCAAGTTATTCGATGCTATAGTGATATAGACGTTTGGAAATCGATAGTAGTCATATCTTGCCATGTCAGAGCCGCGAAGACATTCAGAGTTCAGTGGCGTTGAGAACACCCCCTCTTTGTGGTAAGAGGTTTTTCTTGGCTATTTTGGAGTATAGCAAGGCCATACCGGAAGGCTTTTGCAAAGTCCGTGTGCAAATAAATAGTAGCTGGAGTCATAGAGCATGAATGATTGCACAGACAAAAGAACTTCTGAAGCTCGGTCAGGAACGAGCGATTGAACACAACAAGCATGATCTACCCGGAGCGCAAGCTAGACAGAGCACGTGATGCTAGACAGAGCACGTGATGCGTATCGAGACTTGGAAATGGGCCGCTCCGAGTTTGACACTTGTCGATATCAAGCAACATATGGCCCAACGCCGATAGACTTTAGAACCGAACTCGACATCAATAGAAAAGTGGTACCGCCAGGTATCTTGGGCTTCCTTGATGACTATGGAGACACTTGTTTGAGGTCCAAGAGCAATCAAGTGACCGAGACATGTCTGGGGCCAAGCCCGTGCCGTTGACGATATCAACCCCGATATGCCAATAAGCCATGTTGCCGATAACGGCGCCATAGTTTAGTTCCACATGAATGAAGTGGATCTAGACACGGGAATTTAGTAGGAAGCTTCAGCAGCAAACCAAGACCCTGTAGCCAAATATTGTTGCATCCGAGATTTGTGCACTATCGATGAAGCGATCAATGTGTTGTCGGCGAACAATGGATGGTGCGTTGAAACTACGAGTCATCCAATTAACCTTGGGGTTTCAATGGACTGTGGTTACGTCGCATACGGGGCAGATGTCACAACAGTAAAAGCTCGTAGTAAGGGCACGAGACATTTATCAATGGACGCCAGTGAGGGGGGTGAAACGTTGCTTGTTGACAATGCACCGCGGTCCGTTTCCGAGTCTCAATCATGGTGTTCATTACACGTCCAGCGAAGCAGGCAAGTTGAACGGACCCGCACTTGGAATAGTTTCAGAAGGTCCCCGTCGTCTTGAATCAGATGATTTTGGAGGACAAGGTGGCATAAGAAAACAGTCGCTGCGGTTGTCTTCTATTGTAGATGAACCTGAGGGGGAAGGCACGCATTCGGGGTTGTAGCAGACCATCCCCGCCGTCAGAAAACACAGAAGAAGGAAGTACGAGAAACACCCGGCAAATCAGACACGCATTTACCGGCGTGTCTTGAACAGTCCCAGGATGTATGCATGTCGCACAGACTACTATGTAGGAGCTGACTTGCGTTGAAGTCCAGATGATTTGGGTGGAAGGAGATGCAAGCTCGCCGACATCAATTCGACGTTGCAGTTGCACCCTACACAGATCATTCAATCTTTTTTTTTCTTCTTCTTCTTCTTGTAGCGACGGTCTGAGCTTCGGGCGGGATCGACCGGCAGACCCTTTTTCGATAACGGGTGGTGGGTTCGTTGGAGATTAATATGCCTACCTAACCGAGCGCGCGCCCGATCGTTGCCAGGACGACTTTCGCAGCCGGTTTTGCGCAACGAAAGAGATTGGCTGGCGGCCGGAACGTGGACGATAGTTACCATGGTGATTCGGGATGGATGGATGGGGGAGGCCTGCCCTCCGAAGAGGGCAGGGTCCACTGAGGGCGGGCAGGAATCGGCGCACGACATAGCCGTGCTGTGTACGGGGGGAAACCCCAGCCCCGACGGGGAGAAAAAGAATGCCCACCGCCTCCCAACCGTCTCCGCATGGCCGTTTGGGCTCCAGAAGCCCTCCCGAAACAGGATGGTGGAACTCGCGAAGCGGAACATGGCATCCACGAGGTGAAGTCGAAGAGAGGCTAAAAAACCAAAAAAACCAAACCCGTTGACAAGTGACGTTGGATAACAGGGGGTACGTACCGCATCGAGGCAGATGACCCACACCGGCGTCGCTGGCGCACTGTGTTGGGTGAAACTGTCTGAGGCCACTGGGCCAATGGCGTGAGGTTTCGGTGGTGGGCCGACTTCTGATTCGTCAATGGAGCCTGCAGTCAATTAAACGCGACCCCGCCGAGAAGACGTGTCTTTGACGCGACAGACGCGTGCGGCTCGCGACGACGCGACGACGGTCATCGACAGAGTTTCCCTCCCGCTTCTCTTCTCTTCGTCAGACCCCGTTCGACACGTTTCTCTCGGTCGTTGGTGGTGGCGTGCGCCCTGCTGGCTGGGTCATGGCGGCAACCGCGGGATTTCTGGATTGTTCGGTGTGTTTGCTCTGTCATCGTCACCGTCACCCACTGGCGCTCACATCTCCTGGAAGTGCTGATGCCCAATCCTGAGTCACCTACTCGGGACGTCATCGCAGTTCTCGACTGGCCGTCTGTCTACCTGAATCACACAATGTCACCGACCATCCTCCACTTGATGTCCGCCCGCCAGCGGCGAGCGAACATGGTTGATTCCCTCGTCCTGATTGTGAGAATTGGAAGAGGCGGGGCAAGGCAGAGCGGTTACCCACGTTTCTGATGCAAGCCATCAAGACCAGCCCCTCTTTGAGCCCAGGGCGTCTACCTTTCCACTTCGAGCGAGCCCCTGTTCATGCTACAACTGATTGAGCCCGCGTACATCATCTGCTCTTCGTATGTACCAAGTTGCCAGTGAATGCCGGTACAACCACACCGCTTGTCCACGCGCTCATGGGGCCCCGGCGGCTACCTTGACGGCGTGTCACACAAAGACGGAGGTATCATGAGGGCGGTTGAGGAGGGGATTGGGATTGAGCCACCCACGAAGCGGTTGTTTCGGAGACAATCAACCGGCCTTTCGTGACCAGGAGCAGCAAGCCCCTCCGATTCATGCGTCATCCGGAACACATGGGAGGGTTTGGGCGCAGTGGGTGTGACGAAATGGGTCATTTAGGGAATCGCGTGGAAAACAAGCTTCAGCGAATTGGCCGCATTCAAAGTTCTGGTGACCTACATCATTCCGTCACTTACAGCCGGGAATGTGGTGCGTCCGGGTTGTGGACCATGCTACAGAGTACTAGTAGAGGCTGGTCAGGATATCTCACGGGCATAATACGGACGAAGACCCGGCTCTGGCCATGGATCGTGGATCGGAGTGGACAACCGGATCGCTTGAACCAATACCTGGAAGGCGACGGCGGCCAGTGAGCCCGATGAAGGCAGCTGCATCAAGATAAGAGACCCGGGCCGCCGATAACCCGCATCCAAGAACCCTTTGCGCAGCATTATGCGTCTCCCAGAGTGGAGACCTGGGGATTGGAAGGTGAAGCCTAGATGGAAGTGGTGGTTGGGACGCTTCCTTAAGCCCCAGGCCAGGCTTGAGCCCGAGCTGGATGGTTCCGCTGGTTTCTCTCCGATTGCATCGAATGGATCAGGAAGTCGTTTGCTTACTTGTCAGTGATCGGCTAGTGGTACCCCAGTCTGTTCTTCAGCCCAAACGGGCCTGGCAAACAAAACGCAGTGACCTGAGCCAGATGGGAGGGATACTTCTGGTTGACAATGAGCAAACCTACGAGGCCGAATCGAGGGCAGTAGGCACTGCGGGTTTGGGAGGGCCTTGGCTGGGGCTAGGTTCTGTAAACGTTGCTATGTACAAAGGCGAGATAGTCGATTATCCGTGCGTGTCTCCCTGGTGTTATGGCAGGGAGGGCGCGAGCAGCGCAGGTTTTAGCACCAAAGTCTAAGGGGATATGGGTTAGTCCGAGAGGACCAACATAAAGCGGCGTCTATCTTGGGCTTCCCAAAGGCACGAGTGTTAGGTGGGGGGACAGATGAAGCAATAGAGTAAGCTGAGGGAGGAAGCCTGGGTAAAGAAGATGCAAAGTCCGCGAGGAACCCTTGCTGTCTTACATGTCACGCAGATGTCTCTGTCGACCGGAGAAGATCCAGGGAGATGGACTATGCCCCATAGTTCAAAGATTGCAACCGGTCAAGGTCGCTCAAGATGAATGAAAGACAAAAGACGAGAGGGATCACCTTTGAGCTAAAGCCTGTCTTGCATGAGGGTGTGAAGAGACACTGGACATGGGGGGTGGAGGTGGGGATGGAGGAAGGGCAAGGAACACGAGACAGGTAGGAAGAAGCAAGGAGCAAAAACTAGGCCGACAGCCAGCGAGTAGTTGCGGGCAGCGATTGTATCTGAGTCAAAAAGAAGGATCAGAGTCAGAAAGGGGGTGTTCGAAGTTTGGAGAGGATGGTGTGTTTGCTATTCAGTGACGACCCTTGCAGATGGCAGAGGATGCAGGCCTGGACGGCGAGGGTGCCGAGGAGGGAGGAGGTGTGGGAGACGGGCGAGTGAAAGGAAAAGAAGCAAACACGCCGTCCTACGGTCGAGGTACTCCGTACAGCCCGATGCAATCGAGACTCGACAAGGGCGCGCTCGAGACAGTGTGGGAGAGGTCGAGGGAGAGGTCCATGTCGCGTACCTCTCTCTCTCCCGTCTCTGTCTCTCTCATGTGTTGGGTGCGTACCCGGTCATCATCATTTGGTGGGCCGTGTCGGGGATCACCATGATGATGCTAAGCAGATGGATTACGTATCTGTACGTACACTACCTAGGTACTGCCAGGAGTCAACGCATCGTCCGTCCGGGAAGAATAGGTAGTCATTGGCATACCTACGCCGTGGACACCCTCAGACACAAGTGGAAGAGGGACGACGACATGGAGACGCGTTGGCGGAAGGGTCGGTCGGTTGAGAAGCTCTGACCCTCTTTTCTCAAGGTCATTACGATCCCTGGAAATCAGTACGTACCGAGGAGCTCCAGACAGTGAAAGAGCTTGCATACAGACCCATTCTGGCCACTGTGAGGGTACCCACGCCCACTAAGTACGTGCAGCATGCAGCTTGCGCCTAGCCAGTGAACGGACCCTGTCAGGCGCAGGTGGGCCCACCTGGTCCGCCAAGAAAGCCATTTTCGCCCTTCCCAGAACTATTAGTCGTCCCCCCCATTAATCCTCCGCCATCCCATCTGCCACCTGCCACTCTCTTGCCGACATCCAGGTCCCAGCCAACCTTTTCCTTCTTCCCATCTAACACCGCCTCTCCAGACGAAACCCTCTCACCGACACACCTCTCGCAAACTCCCTACACACACGTTATTACTTCACCCACATTCCTCACCATCGCAGAGACAACAACAAAAACAACCCTTGAATCAATATTCCGACATACACTTGCGGCTTCGAGATCAACTCCCTTGCCCTTTAAGCCCCTTCGCGCGCCCTACATACAGAGCCACCTGGCGCATTCCAATCAAGAACTTTCCCTCCTCTCTCCTCCCGTCGCAAAGTCGCGCACAACTGCAAAACCTCCTCCTTGCTGTCGCGAACCCGCCAGCCCCCACACACAAACACACACACACACACAGAATCCCTTCAACCAAGACCGGCAGATACAAAAGCGCATACCTACTGCCCATCATGCTCATGCCATCCGCCTTCTCTTGCGACACATCGCAGCCACCTTTCACCCGCCTCCAAGCCTCCCTGTTCGCATCGCCTCCCGCGAGCCCTCCAACCCTCTCGAATCCTGGCTTCGGTAACATCTTCGACACCTGCCGCTCCCTCCAAGCCCTCCTCTCGGCACCCCAGCACCACCAGACCGCCGCCGCCGCCGCCGCCGCCGCTCCCGCCTGCGACGCGCAGCAGTATACTCTGCCGACGCCGGCGCAACTCCCGACACCGCCCCTCGCCCACGCACCGCCCCCCCTCAAGCTTCGCCTGCGCTCGCGCGCGAAGCAGGATGGCGCCGCTCACAGCGATCACCACCCGCGCAAGCGCATCGCAAAGCGCGCGCCGCCTCGCGGCATGAACAAGCGCCGGCGCGCGGCCGATGACGAAATGTCGCGCAGCGACACGGACGAAGACATCGAGAGCGACCTCGAGATCTCGTCACAGCGTCAGCCCTCTGTCGAAGGTCAGAACCAAAATAATACAGCCATGTCCTCCGGGCCAGCCACACCCAAGCGCGCGCGCATCGCGCCCGAGGTCATTCCCCTCGGCCTCGGCCGCTCTGACTATCACACATTACACCTCCTGAACGGCGGCGATGGGGTGGACGGGAACAATACAGAGGAGGGGCAGGGCGCCAACGTGGAGGTCGAGGCGGACGGCGAGCCTTGGAGCGCCGAGGAGGACCGTATACTCGTTGAGCTCGTGCTCGAGAAGCTCCAGCTCAGCAAGACGGAATGGCAGGAATGCGCACGCACCCTGGGCAAGGACCGGAATTGCTTATCACGGCGGTGGAAGAGCCTGATGCTTCAAGGAGAAGTCGGCCTCAAGGGCCGGAGGACCAGCCGGAGGACCAAGCTCCACAGCACCTGGCGATAAATTGTTCACCATCATCTGTTCACCCGGATCGTTTTCTTCCGTGTGGGTTCACGAATGTGTGTCCTTCCCAGGGTCGAGGGATGATACAGGATGCCGTATCTGGCCGGCGTCTGACGTACCTGTTCAACGGGCGAGATACCCGGAACTGGATTGTTATTTTGGGACTACAATACTTGCCTTTTCTTCTTCTTGTTGTAGCGGTTTATGGCGCGACCCATCTTGCGCGCTTGATCTCGAGCTGGACCAGCTTTTGAGTTAACAATTTCATCGTTTCTTCTTCTCATTTTCCTTTGTTGTACACAGTTGCGTCATCGCGACCGAGCACCAGAAGAGAGCTTCCAATGGTCTGCGAGACACATAACATTTAGTATTGGTAGTCTTGTTGCAGAGGTGCCCGAATATAGACACAGACCAAACTACACACAAACATTCCTCTGACCCGTTGCACGTTCCTGTGAGTAAATCTTCGCTGTATGCGGCCGATGACAAGGCCGGGGCCCCCGACCATTCCACCTCGTTGCATTTTTGGTCTGGGACATGCAGTGCCGGCGTCAAGTCTTGAGTCTGCATGCGTCCGGTCCTGTCTGTCTGTCACGTACGTCTGGCCCGTCGACTGGTAGGGGGGGGGAATCACACTCTCCCACACTTACATTCAGTAATGCAGAGTTGACTTTTGTGTGATTGGGTTTTCGGATGGGCGTCACTTCCATGTGGCGTTTTGCAAGAGCTAACCGCGCACCCATCAAAGGAGCCCTACGACAACGCCGTAGGCCGCCCTTCCCGCGAGGCCGTTTGACCTGCCTTGGGCCGCTCAGACGCAGACGAAGGCGGGAGGAGGAGGAGGACGAGAGGGCCGGAAACAGGCGGCCACTGCTACACCACCAGCAGAGCGCGCGGCCACGACAGATGGCCGTCGCGCCGGTTCCCTGGGGTCGCGCGCCATGCTCTCTCTGCCCTTTCCCCCCACCCCCGGCCACACCCAGCCTCCTCCCTCCCCTCCCTCTCCCTCTCCCCTCTTCACTTCACACGCTGGGTTACTTTGTAGATCTGACGGCGTTATCAGTCCATCACGATAGTTGCCCGGTAGCGAGGTGGGTACTCCCGTCCCCTCCCCCTCCCCGTCCACGATGGGAAACTAAAAGTAGCAACGGCGACCCAGCCGCTCAAGAGGGGGCTGGGCTTGGGCCTAGGGGGAGAGCCAGCCCGCCACGAAGCTTCATCCCGTCTGTTTCTTTGATTGCCTTTTCGTTCGTGGCCACATGCGCTCTCGTACGGATGCGGCGCTGTCGGGCGAGAGAGGGAAGGAGGACATGCGGAGCACGGGCTTTTCCCAAGTTTACCAGCTCCGAATACAGTGACAAAACAAACCAACTCCCCCTCCCCTTCTCTTCAATGACTTCCCTCTGATGATAATAATGATGACGCCGACAACGACGCGACGAACGCGTCCCGTTATCGCGGGACGCAAGGGATGGCTGGGTTGCTTCGACTTTGTCGATGGTTGGGAAATGGCGTTGAGACATTGTGGGGAGAAAGGAAGAAGGCGCCGAGGGGGAGAGGGGGGGAGGGGGGTGCGAAAGCTGGGAAGAACTCGGACCTGCAGTTCTCTTGGGCAAAAAACAAACACCCCAAAGGGAATGAATGGCCTGGAAGGGGGTTCGGGAAGCGCTGTTATAGGTATTCATTGGTAGAAGGGGGGGGGGCGGGACAGCGATAGCGCGAGAAACCCTGCACTCGCCGCCGCCTATCGGCTCATCGATGTGCCTGAAGAGGGGTGGTCCCTGAAGTGAGCCGTCGGCCAGGCACAAGGAAAGGGAACCCCCGCCGCCCCGGTTGGAGCCGAGCTCTGGGGGCCAGAAAGCGTTTGTTGTGTGTCAGTGGCCTGTAGACGCGTGTAAGTGAGTGAGTGAGCGAAGCGTGTGTGTATGTGTAAGAAGTGAGGGCTGTGTCTCGCTCAATCGAAATCACCTCAGCTCACTCCCGCCGTCTCAGCTGCTCGCTCAGATCCGAACGGACGTAGCATTTTCATCTCGCGACTCGGATCGCCGTCTTCCCCCCCCCCCCATCCCACCCAAATCTCCATCTATCCTCACCCTCGGCTTGGCCTGCCCACCAACTTCCTCAGCGAGCCCCAGCCGTTCACGCCCCTCCGTCTCACGAGCTTGGGGAGAACCAAGGAGCCTAATTTTCTGTCTCTCTGTGTCCATGCTTCTCCGTCTGACATGGGGGGAAAAAAAGAAAAAAAAAAGAAAGAGGAAAGAAAACAAACATCGGCCAACGTCGCGACGAAAAGGGGGCCGGAGCCAATGAGACGGCTTTGAGACCTTCTCTACCGATCTGGTTCATCGCCGGCCGGCTCAGTCGCGCCCAGTCCTCACCCAGATCGCGCGTCTCTCGAACGCAGCAGACGGCGGCCGACGATGTCAAGGGATGACCGAGACATTCTCCAGGGACGGATGGATGGCGCGAGCCAAGAACCAGACTTGCAAGTCATCATCGCATCCCTGCCTTGAATAACGAGCCCCTCGACCCATCTTTTCGGGTTTCCACCTGCTCACCAATCACCATCATCGTCGCGTGAGGACTGACGGACGTAGGAAGCGGGGGAGGGGTGGGCGGAGAGATGCATATGTAAACCGTCGTGCGTATGGTCTCTATATTTGCCTGCCTACACCATCTTGGCTGTCTTCCCCTTTGCTGCTCTCGCCGAGGCAGAAGCTAGACGCCATCATCGTCACTCTCCTCATGACTGTCACAATCCGTTGCGTTGGTCACACGGAAATATCTCACTCGGTCGAGGTGGTCTTGGGTGAAGTGAATCACACGGAGACCAAGAACGCGTCTCGTGTTTTGAAATTTCACAAAGGCACTAGCTAGAGGGCTAGAGCCATGAGATAAGCCAACGATTGTTCCGAAACCACCAGGCCGAAGCATGCTTTGCTGCCATACCAATTGCCACGCAAGACTGAGCCATCTTAATTCCTATCATGAAGTCGTCATAGTAAGTTTCGCAACCCAGTCTGAACCATCCTGACTGCGCTGCACGCACTCTCGAGGCCCGGTTGTGGTTATGTCTATCAGTCGTCACCGTACGCCTCCTCGTACTCCTCTTCGTACTCCTCTCTGGCCTCCTCGAGACGCTCGTGGTCGCTGCTGCTGGCGTCCGAGTCGGCGGCGTCAGCAAGAGCCTCTTCATACTCCGCTCTGGCATCCTGAACATCCTCGCGGTCACTCGACGAGACCGATGAGCCGTCTGCGTCAGTGGCAGGGAGAACAGCCGGAGGCATGTCGGGGTCGGCATAGGGGTCCTGGTAGCCGCCGTACTGAGGCTGAGGGGCAGTTGCAGCGGCGGCGGCCTTGTGCTCGTCATCCGAGTCATCTATGAAGTCACGGTCAGTAAAATTTCCAAACGGAGGCAGCGACAAGCCAGAGGGAATACCCCCGGTTGATGGACTTACCAAGTGCGTTCGCGATCAGGGCGCCACCAACAGCACCGACGGCAAGACCACCGGCAGCGCCGAGGAGCATGCCGCTGCTGTTGCTCTTCTTCTTGTCCTTGTCGTCGTAGGGGTTGGTACCGCCCTGCTGGCCGTAGGGAGCAGGAGCACCGCCATAGGAGGGCTGACCATAGGAGGGCTGGCCATAGGGCGCAGCGCCGCCGTAGCCGTGGCCTTGGTCGCCTCCGAAAGCTCTATTGTCGGAGGAAGGGACGGGAGGCGGGGCGTAGGAGGATCCGCCCTGGGGACCGGTAGGAGGGGACGGGTGTTCCCACTGAGAACGGCCGGTGCTTTGGTCAACGTAGAACCAGCGGTTGTGGTTGGTATCCCACTGGACGAGCCAGCCGCTCGAGACGGGTGGGGCGGCCATTGGGGGCGCGGCGGACTGGGGAGCCGGAGGCGGGGTCTGGGCGTAGCTGGGCTGGCTGCCGTATCCGTAGCCCGGGCCGGACTGAGGCTGTGCCTGCGAGGGGTAGGGGTTGTTGGAGGGGGAAGCGCCGCCGTAGCCACCGTACTGCTGCTGCTGCGAGTGATCACCGTAGCCGCGTTCGCCTAGGAACCGTGCGAGTCAGTAACCTTATCACAACGACAGTTGTGTTTGGATGGGTTCTGCTTCTGGCCAGCATCGAGGTAAAGGGGAAGGCATAGAACGGTCCGGTACCGGGACCACGATAATTACGGCAAGGTCGTGACAGCCAGGCAGAGACGCATGTGAGTTGTGATGATCCAAAAACACACAGATGACATGCTCCCTCCTCTTGGGCAGGGTAGTTAATATGCGGATCACTTACCAGTCTGGAGCTGCTGGTTGTCCTTCTTCTCGGCAGGCTTGTCGTCGGAGAAGGAGGTTTTGAGCTCCTCAAACTCCTTGGTGAGCTTCTTGAAGAAAGACATGGTGGTTCTTTCTCGTTGATAGGGGTTACGCGTAGGGCAAGGTTGATGACTTGGTAAGGCGGATGGAGATATCTGGGTTGAGTGGTGTAGAGGCGGGGAGGACGGATGAGACGGCAGAGGCCGAGAAATATTGAGGGGCAACGTGGGAAGGCGCAGCGCTGCGTAAGCCCTTTTCTTTATTCTGGGGCGGTCGAGGAGTCTGCGGCAAGAAAACAGAAAAGGGAAAGAGGTGGAGGAAAATATGGACAATAAAAAAAATGGCTAGTAGGCCCTCTCAGGAAAGAGCAGAGGCGGCGGAGACGGGAGGGAACCAAGCGAGGAAGGAGGGTCAACTGCGAGTCGCGAGGAAGTTCGCCAAGACGTCTTGGCACTGGGGCTCTTATACTGCGGGAGAGAAATATAATAGGCTCCGCGACGTGGATCACATCAGTGGATGCCTCGCTATTGAATTATGGGGTGTGAAGTGAAGCTTGCTGCGGGCGGGCAGAGTGCGGCGCGCAGCATGCGCAGCATGCGCAGTGTCCGCGTGGGGGTGTGTCCCCGTGTGTGAGAGAGACGTGTTTGAGGTCACCGATGGGCTCCCTCCCCGATGACCAGTCGGACGAGGTACGGTACGGGGCGAGTGAGGTTGGATGACAGCTTATGCCGCTGCACTCATCTGATAAGCCAAGGCACTTGCCTCAGGAGTGAGGGGCACTCTTCTGTGCTTAGACATTCCTGTGTAAGGCCATCAACTGAATGATACTTGCCCCAGCAATGGCGAATACTGAAGCCTGGTTAGGTAGGTACTTTGTGCATTCGCAAGGCATTCATCTAAGCGGGTGCGGGTGGCCCCTCGTTCACTGAGGAGTCACCACCTAGGTACTGTCGCCAGTAGCTAGCTATATCGTTACGGAGCCTTTTCCATATAGCGTATGGAGCAGAGGTGATTAGGTACGGTGGATGAGGCTCGCCAGCAAGGAGGAAGAAGGGCGGAGAACACAACTACAATTACACCTACACAACTACATTGCACAGGTAGGTATATTGCCTGGCGGATGACGATTGATGGTCGTTGATTGGAGGCCTCCCACAAGCCATCACCTAGGTATCCGTACAAGCTACAAACAGCTGAGAGGGTAACCGCCGGCCGGGAATCCGCGGTACTAAAAAATGCAGGGGCCCGACATGTCCCTACGTGTATGGGTGTGTCAAGTGAGCGGAGCGGAAAGCGGTACCGGGGGCACTGCGGGGGAGCGAGAATGTCAAGTTCGAGACGTGCTTCACAATTTTTGGGGACGTTGTATGAAGGGGGATGACAGCAGTGCTGGGCCTCACCGGAGCTCCGCCCTGCCAACCGCCGCCCGCCCGAGTGGTTTAAACAGGGCTTACCCGCGCCATATCCGGCTTAGCCTTGACCTGAAGCCCCCTGATGGATTGAGTTTCTCATTGGAGTAGTCGGCCCTGTGGGGCTAACGATTTTGCAGCAAGGTTGAGTCTAACCGTCTCAGGAAAAGATATCGGGCAGACAAAATTGCCGCCCGTCTCTTCATACCTTAATGCCACGTCCATGCAGACGGTAATGGTCACTCGTCAACTATGCAGCCATGCACAGTGGCCTGACCCGATGACGGACGAACACAAGACAAGGAAAGGGGGCTGTACTTCTCGCGCGTCTTGTCAGGCAGATGGCACTCCATCGTCGGTCGTGGCCGTCTGTGAATAGACGCCGCTGAGCCGTTGGCTATCTTGTCCGTATGACCCGACGTGTGGCAACGCAAGGCATGGTCTCAGAAAGAGGAGACTGCAAACCGTCCACCCAGGCTTGGCAACGGGTCTCAAGGCCGCTCTCAATGGGCTGCCGAGGAGGAGCTTGCATTTGACCTAACGCTTTTCGACGTGGACGCGTACGCCTGCCAAGAGAGGGCCAAGAGAAATCCTTGGGCTTGGCTACCGTCTTCGATGCCGACATATCCACCACCACTGTCCATCAAGTCGCCCACTTGAGATCCGGTACTCAGTCTGCGTTACGGTTCGACGGACGGGGGACTGCCTGCTCAACAGCGTGCGCCTATGATGTATGGATACAGAAATAACACAGAGTTTAGATGAACAGTCATCCCGTGCTCCGCCTTGGACTGAGCATCGAACTCTGTCCAAGTTTCTGCTGTCCAATCCGCGATATGCTTAGGAAAACTTACACCAGGTACCCACCGCCGAGAGCCCGGAATCCTAGAAGAACCCCGTTGTTACCCCCCTGCTTCGCTTGGCCCTCCTTTTACCATTTGCGAGCTAACATTGAACGAGGTGAGGTGGGCATTGGTTGGTTGGTTGTGCAGCGCGCTGGGAAGGAACCTCCTTGCGCCTACTATGGTATCGGGCCAAAGTTTAACCCCCTCGTCAGGTAAATATGGCTGTGCTTTTTTGATTACCTCAGCGACGGTACTTTGAGGTTCTTGTGCACATCCATCATAATTCTGGCCAGTGAGAGTCTAGCGTACGTGGGTCACAACTCCACACTACCTGTTAGGGAGTTTTTACTTACCCATCACACGTAGTAATGACTTGTGCAAGCGATCTGCGGGCCCGAAAGAGTGAATATAAGAGTGGGGCGGGGACCCCTTTTTGTTTTATGGACCCTTCCAAGATACGGTAGACCAAAGAGGAGGGTAAGACCCTCGGATCCCCTAAGATGGAAGTGGCTTACACGTAACGCGCGTATACCGTACTCCGGTTCGCAACGAAGTGCGACTCGCTGACAGAGGAGTAAGGAGAACCTAGGTGAAAGGCGAAGTAATATGTAGGTAGGTAGTTAAGTAGTGCCTTGAATCTTGGGCTATGATCCCGGCAACGGGTGACCTGCGTAGGTAATAAACATGACTGTTCTCTGACCGGCAGACCTCACATCCTCGATTCACCATTCCCTTCCAGTTTATTCTTTTTTATCCTCTCCATCACCCCCTGCCTGGAATTCGCATCTTTCCACCTCCTTCACTCTTTCCCTCCTTTTTTTGCGTCTTCCCTCCCGCGCAATCTCCCACCATCACCAACGTTCGCTTTGTTTACGCGAGCCCCATACACAACAGCCTCGCCTCATCAACAACTCCCTCGTAAACCTCAATTAACATGTCTGGATACCCTCCCCAGCAGCAGTGAGTTCCCCCCAGCGCGCGCTCATCCTCCAGTTCGCGAGACCGCCAAGACTGACCAGCGCCGCTCACCCAGGCCCTACTATGGCGCCCCCCCTCCTCAAGGTGGCTACCCTCCCCAGGGCTACCCTCCTCCCGGCCAGCAGCCTGTAAGTCCTCCCTCGTTATTCGCAGGAAACCTCGATGCGCAGGCAGCTGACAGCATGCCCGTCTAGATGTACTACCCTCCTCAGGGTCAGGCCCCCCCTCAGGAAGAGAAGAAGGACGACAAGGGCTGTCTCTACGGCTGGTGAGTATCAGCGGCCCTTCTATCGCCCAACGGCATCGTCGACTAACCCCTTATTTTTTCTTAATATAGCATCGCCACCCTTTGCTGCTGCTGGCTCTGCGGAGAGACCTGCGAGTGCTGCCTGGAATGCCTGACCTGCTGCTTCTAATCGCCAATACCACAACAAGAAATCCCGAGTGTGACAAATAATCCAAACAAAGAGATACCACCATTACAACCGCCGCCCTGGATGCGACCATGGCCTTAACTTCTTTTGCTCCCTGCGTCGGGGGAAAACGGTACGGATAGGGTAGGCAGGTCGGGATCGTGACTCGGGCGGCAGACGCGCGCTGGGGTCAGGGCACACGAGGGCGACTTCTTTTTGACTTGCGAATCGCCCTGTCATTTCCGACTTCAGGGCGGGCGACATGGCAAAAATTGCCAACCTGCGCGCCCAGATTTGTTTCGTGCAATGGGGGGAATAATGGACGGGCTACACGACATCGGACCCTCGGCTGGTTTTCTTTTCTTCTTTCCATCGACTATTCCCCCTTCTTATGATTACTCCCCCATGGCGATTGCGTCTCGCTTACCCCCCCCCCCCTCTCCTCGTCACCCGGGGCGGGACGTTCACGGGCCCTTTTTCGCTGCGGAAGGAAACGCAACTGCCTTGTATCTTCGGAGATAGTAACAAACAAAGCAACCGATTCCCACCCAAAGAGACCATTCAATTCACAGAGTAGCCAACCACAATCGTGGGAACGCATGTTTGATTGGGTTTCAATGTGTGTATGTTGTGCGTATGTGTTTGTCGTGTGGTCTGTCCTGCCAAGTCTGTCTTCGCCTTGCAAACCGCTGCCCGAACCTTTCCATCTCAATGTGCCTTCATCGGGGGGAAAGGGTATCAAAAGGCAGCCAAGTGTCGTGCGTTTCCCCCCCCCTTTTCCACCACTATCTTGTCCCCGTAACTAAAGAAATACCCCTAGAGATAACCCAACCCCCGTCAAAATGTTCGCCTACGCTTTGGCATCCCTTCCGTACCGAGTCTTATCCATTTCTTTAGTTTCTTTCACTTCTTGCCGTCTTTCGGGGCCATGAGCTGAACAAATTCCTGGTCTGTTGTGTTTTTTTAACGTCAGTCCATGGATCTTTCAAGAGTGAATGCTGTTAAATAAAGAATATGGGGTGGGGGCGGTGTTGGGGAAGCGAAAGGTGGTGCAGGGCGAACCTGAACCTGCCAGATACAAACCGCGAAACAAAAAAGGACGGGGACATCGGAACGGGGGAGGGGGTTCTGCTCACAGTCAATGGAACCATTGCCATCCAGGTCGGCGTGTTTGATCATCTCCTCAATCTCCTCGTCGGTGGCGCGCTGGCCGAGGGACAACAGCACCTGGCGCAGCTCCGAGGGCGAGACAGAGCCGCTGTTGTCCTTGTCGAAGACCTTGAAGGCGGCAACGAGCTCCTTGTTGGTGTCCGAGTCCTTGCTCGACGGCGCGGGGGCCTCGCTCATGAGCTGGAGGAATTCTGCGCACCTGTCAGTTGACGGGTGCTCGGGTCGGCCACAGCCCGTGGATGCGATGACGCATGGGGACCGCGCTGCGCCGGGCCTGGCTGTTTGGAGGACTGCTCACCGTTGAAATCAATGCCGCCATCGTTGTTGGGGTCGACTTCGGCGATGAGCTCGTTGACCTCCTTGATGCTGGGGTTCAGGCCGAGCGATTTCATGGCGATCTGAAACTCCTCGGCGTTGATGGCGCCTGGTGCCGGATGTTAGCCATGGGGACCGGGGGGTAACATGAGCTGTGCGGAAGCTGTCGCGTGAGGGGGGGCAAATGCGCGCGGTGCGGTCGGGGAGAGAAGGAGGGAGGACGGGGTAGGTGACGGAATTGAATAATGAGCCAAGTCGAGCCGGACTGGGCTACTAACCTGTACCATCGCGGTCCTGTTTCATGGGCAAAGCACCATTGTCAGCGAGAGATGTTCATCCCAAGGAGCGATAGGTCATGATAATCAAATCGCTGCGGGGGAAACTTGACGCGGGCAGAGCAGAGTCGTCGCAACTTACGAATATGGAGAAGACTGCCTTGTAATCTCTATACTCTGCCTCAGTGAGACCGTACGGAGGAGCCTTGCATAAAATTAGCCTTCGGTTATCGAGAGCAGAGTTATATCTGAGGCTGCAAAGCGAGGAAGAGGGGGTAGCTTCATCGGCGTCGCAGGCGAAAACGGACCATTTTTGAGCTTTGCGGGGTCGGGAAGCGAGTGAACGCAGTGTGGGTGAAATGGGGAATGCGTGCGAAGGGAGCTTCGATGACAGCCACGGCTTCGGTCGTTCGTCTGGTATAATTGCGTGCAACGGGCCAGATGGCTCAATCGTTTGTTGCTCAAGTGTGAATATTTGGAGGGGGGAGGGGAAGAGAAGAAAAATGGGTGGTGAGGAAAGGCAGAGAGCCCCTCGTATCTGTGTCTCGCCTCGGCCTCAGCCTGATTGAATGGCTGTCTCCTAGTACCACCCTGTTGCCGTCTCCCAGCTTGTTTTTGCCATGGTGTAAAGAAAAAAAAGATACACACGGATGCCGACACCGAGAACGGCCCATGCTTTTCGAGACTGAGCTGATGCTTGTCGCTACGTTCTTCACTGCGTATCACTCCATTTGAGTTCTTAGCAGCAAGCGACATTTCACACACATACAAACAACTACCGTACCAGATTGCAGTGCTGGCTTATCTGTTAATCATCATCTCTTTCTGGTCCCTCCCACGCGCACACAAAGGTACAAGCGGTACGGATACATACCTAGGTACCCTGTCCTGGCCTGCCCTACCTAGGTACCTCACCCGCATCACAGGATCGCCGGCATGTGAGGAATGACGCCAGGCTGCCCTACGGTGCCGTTTAGCGCCTGTGACGCCTGGGAAAGGGCTTGGCGCCCGAGCCATTCCCGCCCGCGGGCCTGCTAGGCGTACGCGGCCGCATCCACAACATTGAGCTATTGCTCGAAACGGTTTAGGCCCGCGTCTGTCCGGTCCTCTGAAATGGAACCCGGATTGCATTGCGGGCAGGCGGGCAGATAGAGACAGACGCAGGAGAGGAGGAGGAGGGCGTGGTAGATGCCCGATAGTATGCATCCCTCCGCCGCCCTCCGCCCTCTCTTTCCCGATTGCAGGTCTGGGCGTTTCCGTCCATTCTCTCCAGCTGTCTGCGGGAAGGGGGGGACTGGTAGCCAACTGGGTCTTGGCAACCCGAGGGGGGGCTCACGCCCGTGCGCCTGGCTGCTGCTACACTTCTGCGTCTAATTGGCGTGTGCTGATGTTGGTGGTGGTGAGTAATGATTCAAGCTCAGCTCGCACTGCTCGGCACTCGGTATTGAAGCAGCTCAATGTATTCGCTCATGACCAGTGTAGTTTAACGTTGCTTGCTTGCCCTTCTCCGGACGTTGGTTTTTGGCCTTGACAAGCTCATTGATATCCATTAGGGAGGCAAAGCAGCCGTTTGAGTCGACAAGCTCCTGGCATACCTTAGTCGACATGCTCTCAATCGAACGAGTAAGCGTCTTTGTCTTCTGAGGGTGGTGTGAATCCCAAGCCGAGCGGTCCAAACGCTTCACCAAACGCCCCCATCCCCGCCAATCTGGTGCAGTTGCAAGAGTGAAGCTCTCCCCCTTGCTGCCCCTCTTCCAACCCCACAACTCCGACCGCAACCTGTCTCATCCTAGGCTGCCTCTCTCCGGCTGCCCCTCCGTCACCTTCCATCCCGAGCCCCCCAAGGCCCCTTCCCAACCCAACCGCGGGAAGCTACCTATGTATAGTACCTGCCCAAGCGGGTGCCAAATTAAGCCGCACTCAGTGAAGTTGACTTAAGGTGGCCTGTGCTTTGGGGATCCACAATATGGTAGGGAGGTAGATGCTGAAATAATACCCATATACCCTATATTTTAGCGCATAGGCACTCGAATCAACCACTGTAATTTGTGAGTGCGGCTTTTTTTGTCACCCGCCTGCTGCCGTACCATACCACCTTGCCAGTGAGAGAGGTACCCAGCGAGGTACGCCGACCTGAAGGGACCCTCAAATGTAACCAGCCGTTTTCTCCTCGAGGGCGGACAGTCGCTCACATCTCAACCCCGCCACGCTTCTCTCACCCCCTTCGCATTCTATTCTTAATGACACCTTAATCTTCCGAGCCCGAAGTCAGTATCGTCCTTCAAACCCCTCCCCTCTGCAAAACCAGCTTTCCATTTGCTACTTGCCGGAAATTTTGGGGGCGAATTAGGCTACGCTTATTCACTCACAGTGGATTTTCCGCCCTCACCCCGCCTTTTCTCGTCACTAGCAATTCACTTCACCTCCGTCACAGAAACCGCGCGCGTGTGGGTGTGTGTGTGTGGTAAACAAAAACACAGGTTGCACAACAAAACCCCAGTACATCACTCACACAGCATCAACTGACCCCAACAAAGATGTCTGGTTACCCGGGACAGTACGGCTACGGTGCCGGTGGTCACGACGGAGGCTACGGCGGCGGCGGCGGCGGCGGTTACCAACAGGGAGGTTATGGCTCACAACACCAGGGCGGCGGAGGAGGCTATGGCGGATACCAGCCGCCCCCCGGCCCGCCTCCTTCGCAACAACACGGAGGCTACGGCGGCGGCTACGATCGCCCGCCCCCCGGTCCTCCTCCGGGCCAGGGTAGCTACGGTTACAACCAGCCGCCGCCTAACCCGTACCCGGACCAGAGCTACGTCGGCAGGTATGCCCCCCCTCCTCACCCGCCGCCTCCCGGCCTTGACGTTTATGGCTACCCTGTCAATTCCGGACACCAGGGAAGGCCCAGTGAGTATCGTTTCTCTCTCATCTCACCTCTCGTCGATACTGACTCGCTCTCAAGACATGCCCACGGTGAACTCCAACGACTGGGCTCATGGCAACCGCAACGCGCCGCCTCCTCCGCCCTCCGGCGCCCAGCAGTTCGGCCACGGCGCCCCTGAGGGCTACAGCTTCCAGTACTCCACTTGCCAGGGAAAACGCAAGGCCTTGCTTATCGGCATCAACTATTTTGGCCAGGACGGCGAGCTCCGCGGCTGCATCAACGACGTCAAGAACCTCTCGGCCTTCCTCGCCGAAAGGTACGGCTACAAGCGTGAGGACATGGTAATCCTCACCGATGACCAGCAGCAGCCCATGGGCCAGCCGACCAAGAACAACATCCTCCGCGCCATGCACTGGCTCGTCCAGGGCGCTCAGCCCAACGACTCACTCTTCTTCCACTACTCGGGCCACGGTGGCCAGACCGAGGACATTGACGGCGACGAGGACGACGGCTATGACGAGGTTATCTACCCCGTCGACTTCAAGGAGGCCGGCCACATCGTCGACGACGAGATGCACCACATCATGGTCAAGCCCTTGCAGCCTGGTGTGCGTCTGACGGCTATCTTCGACTCGTGCCACTCGGGCTCCGCCCTCGACCTGCCCTACATCTACTCCACAAAGGGCGTTCTCAAGGAGCCCAACCTGGCCAAGGAAGCCGGCCAGGGCCTGCTCAATGCCTTCACAGCCTATGCCTCGGGCGACCTCGGCGCCGTCGCGAGTTCCATCTTCAGCTTCGGCAAGCGCGCCATCGCCGGCGATGACGCCTACGAGAAGACAAAGGAGACTCGCACATCGCCCGCCGACGTTATCATGTGGTCCGGCAGCAAGGACAGTCAGACATCGTGAGTGGCAAACCCCCCAAACCTCCTGACTCCCTCTCCCGGGCCCGTCCGGCTCGGGGCCGCGTGACACAGCTGACCAGAGACCTGCAGGGCCGACGCCACCATCGCCAACCAGGCCACGGGCGCCATGTCCTACGCCTTCATCACCGCCCTCAAGGCCAAAGCCCAACAGAGCTACGTCGAGCTCCTCAACAGCATCCGCGATGTGCTCCAGGAGAAGTACACCCAGCTGCCCCAGCTCTCGAGCAGTCACCCAATCGGTGAGCCCCCCCCCTTCTGCTGGCCTCCCGCTCGACCCTGCTTACCAGTGGCTACGCAGACACGGATATCCTGTACGTAATGTGATTATCGCCCGCTATCACCCGTGGGAACTCTGCTCGCGACGACCTGGCGCGCAAGCGCCAACAGAGGGGGGAGACATGGAAATTGGGAAATGGGCTTCCATTTATAGAGCAAATGAATTTGAGTCCTGGAAAAATACCGTTCCCTGTTCGCACCTCGAATCGCCTTGGGGTATCTATCTAGATGTGTCTGCACCAACTGTCGTGTCCAACCCGCACCGCAGCCTTGCTCCGCGAGAAATGCTCAATTCCTCCCACGAAACGCCTCTGCCCAATGTCCAACCCTTGACCCCTAAAAAGTTGCGCTCCTCATTTGCTATGCATAAAACCGTATCCAGATGGCGCTCGCCGAGTTTGGAAACATACGCTATAGTCTGAACAAACAAACCAACCGTGGGCCCCCTTAATCTTCACTAAAGGGGTCGTCGTCTAGAAAATCAAAAGTCGACACGCCCTTTTTCTTCTTCTTCTTCGCACTCAGCGGAAGGCTGTCGCCGCAGAGGTCGATGACTTCGTCGTCGCTGCTGTCCACCTTTCTCTTGATCCCGGCCGAGGCGGGGATCCGGGTGGTCCCAGGCCTCACGTTCTGCGACCTCGCGGCCAGGGCCCCCGAAACCGCACTCGCTCTGCCAGCTGCCCCGATGCTGGTATGAGGCTTCCTTGACAAGCCCGAAGGCCGTCCGAGATTCTCCTTGTCTTGTACAAGGCTGTCGAACCTCGCCTTCCCGGAAGACGTTCCCGAACCCATCACATTGCCCAAGGCTGAACGCACTTCCCAGGTCGAGCCGGGTCGCCGCTTCTTCGCACGCTCCGCGTCCAGAATAGCCGCCATGAAGTCTGGCCTTGTACTGCTGTTGGCCGACGAAGAACTTTCCGATGGGCTCCTGGCCCTGGCTCCGGCGCCTAGACCTCTACTCAGGCCACTTGTCAGAGAGCCCAGGCGCGGCGATGGGCCGGTTGAAGAGCCGGCCACGGCACCTGGTTGTCGCGTGACAAATCCAACAGTCCCAGTTCCGCGAAGCGACGGCGACGGATGCGGCTGCGAACCTCTTGGCGAACTGGATCTCCCGATGGCAGAAGATGCAGGCTCATTGCCCCTCAGTGCCTCGGATGAAGGTGCCGTATCTGTTCTCTTCGGAGAGGTTGCTGGCTTTGACGGATAGCTCAACGCTGCCCGGCTGCCGCCGCTACTGCTTCCATGCGTTACTCTCAATGAGCGGGCCTTATCCAGAGTGGCCCGAAGTTGCTCTGCCGATGTCTCGTCGTATTTCGGTGTAGATTTCCGCTTTACGGAGCTTAATGACTTGAGGCGGTCTCTTGCCGAAATGCTACTCGTCTTGGGCAGGCCCTGGCTGCTTCCAAGGGTAGATTTCTCCTTTTTGACCGTGGCGGCTCTGAACAACTCTTGGATATCCTTATGGGCCGGGCGTCTTCTCAAGTCAGAACCCGAGGAAGAAGGCTCTGCCTTAATGATGTATAGGCCACCGTGGCTCTTAAGCTTTGGTGTAGCTTTCCCAATTTCTCGTTCGGTACCCAATGACGCTTCGCTCTTGATTGAGGGCTGTTGGAGGCTCGTTGAAGACGTCTCTAATAAATCCAGGGACGTATCTGAAGCAGACGACGAGCTTGGTCTCGACAGCCTAACAGCGCTGGCGGAGGTCGATGCCAAGGATCTGGCAGGGTTGTTTTCGGGAGCCTCTTGAGACTCTGCGTTCCCGAGCCTCCACATGATCTCACCTTTGTCCCCCAGGAAAGGCAGCAATCTGTCTGGATCGAACTGCCGTACAGTCCTCGTCGCCTCTTGTCGTCGCAAATTCTCAGCCGCACGCAGTCTTTCATTGAATAGCGAGGTCTTGGTTAGCTGCATCGTCAAGTTTGCCTCGTTTTTGCCATAGACGACTGTCTTGATGGGCTTTTCTTGCTCGCGAAGCTGAGTTTCGATATGATCCACTACATCTCTTGGAAGCACGAGATGAAGAGTCTTCCAATGAGGCTGTTCGAAATAGGGGTCGAGCTTTTGGCAATGGCTACAGCATGAGGCCATGTGCGGTATACAGTCTGGGTCTTGTTCAAGTCGACCAGAGAGGTCCTCAAAGACAGCCTCATGGTAACGCTCGAAGATGGCTTGAAATAGGCGCTGGAACGCCGGATTCTTAGGATCTGCCAGGTCTTGAAGTGTTATCAATAACGGCAGCCACAAGGGCGACATGTGAATAGGTTCGATTTCGGCGACATTTTGGACAATATGGTCTGCCAGGCTGGTTGCTTGATCGTGCATGCCAAGTCGATCGAGGTTCCTGAAGAGGCCAGCAATGACACTGTGACTTGTCGGAGGTGGCTCCGATTTATCATTGAGGAGCTCTGGCGTCGGCTCAGCAACGCACCAAGCCTTTCGAGCCGCAATTGCTTCGGGGTGCTGGTCTTTTGTCACGTTGCTAACCAGACGACGAATCTGCCACAGCGTGTGTGATGAGTTCATCAATCCTGCATACTGTTGATAGAAAGCCGTCACTTCATCAACAGGAAGTTTGTCTTTCTTCGTCACCTCGAGAAGTCTGTTGAGCAATCCTAGCATGAACTGACTGTGTCGATCAAGCTGCCGAGGTTCGCTGGCAATGGCCGTTTGCACCCTGCACTCGATTAGCACACCCACGCAACCAGAAGAATGGCGAGACACCTACATGTCGCTCCACATCTTGAAGTCCCCAAACAACTTTAGTAAGTTGACCACAACCCGACCATGGCTTGCTGATACCGGGTGGTCGAGTATGTCGAGGGTACATTGTACCAGTTCCGAGACATTTTCGGTTGAGTGGTCGATAGCGGAATGCGCAGGCAGCTTGTCAATAATACTGGCAATCTGTAAGAAATTTTTGCGCTTGAATAAGAAGCGGCGGAGTCTGGTAAACGTCAGTTACATCTGTTGATCGGAAACCCTTAACTTACCCATAGAGCACGTCAGCTGCAGAATAGCCATGAACGCTGGCATTCTCACAAACCCAAGTGTAATCGAGACTCGGCTCAATTTGAGTCTGGGCAGTGAGGCCGTTACAAAGCTGACTGTACTTGAAAACTAGTGAAGCCATGATCAAGTTGCCCATGATGCCAGAGTCGATAGCATCGATCCACTCCTGACGATTTCGGATCTGCATGCCGAGAACACGAGTCTCCGTAGGCGGATCGTCTCCTTCAGGCCACACAAACTGGCACAGAGCTTTCACGGCATCGAAGTAAGCCGCTGACCTCACGGATTGTTTGCACTGCGCTAGTAGATATCGCCAAATATGGGCAACAGGCTGTGGCTGCTCAGCGACGTTGACAACCTCTAGCTGCGTGCTGAAAGGTACAATAATCATGGCCTTGACAACGGTTAACTATAGTGCACAAACGACGTTAAAGACAGATATCAGATGAGACTAACAGGTGCAAGGTAATGGCCCAGATCGCTACTGGTGCCCGGGATGATGTTCAGATACCATTTGGGGTTTGCCTCACGGACCCTGCGTTCTTCGTCGAACTGCCGCTGCTCTTCTGGCGATTGCCAGAATAGGCCGCGGCGAGCCCTTTCCCAAGCGACGTTCCTGTCGTCGAGAATATTGCCCACATGGCAAACAACATTTTCCGCGAGCGTGGAACCTATAAAGGTGTTGAACTGAAAGATGCTCGGTGAGTGCTTAACATGTTGGTATGGCTTCCAGAAGCCGATTTGCTCATCCGAGACAGGCTCAACATGGCCGTTCATTTGCTGGACCCAACCATTGAACTGGCAGGTGGTTCCTGCGTATTTCAGAACGACAGGAAAGACTTCGAAGCCCAGTTTGGGAGATAATGTGCGAAGGCGGGCCGCGAGAGCAGCGTCAGCAGCAGACAGGCTCTGGCTCGTCACCCAATTCTGGAAGTCCAGAATGTTGCTTGGCGGGTGGAAGTGATAGACCGCAGCCTGACCGTGAAGTGAGCGATCTTCGATCCTCGATTCCCAGCGCTTCAAGCACTCGGTCAGCCGTGCACAGGCAGCCTCCAGATGTCGGTTAGGGGCCGAGAATGACGGCTCAAGACCAGCGTCGTGGTTCGTCGCGACAGCATGAGGTCCCTTGTCTGTGCCTGGTTCGGACGCGTGGTGGATGGACGTGTCGGACCCACCAACCGCGTAAATGGTCTCGATGGAGGCGTAAAGTGCTCCTCGCAGCGCGTCGTTCAGCGGCGCGGCAACTCCGTGCAAGACGCCGGGTTGCTTGCAGCGGTCTGGCTCCGGGTCGGACATGCTTTTATCTCATCTGGTGGTTGAGGTGAAGATGGAACATCGGCCTGATACTGGCAACCCCGATAACCGTGAGGCGTAATGAGAGTCGAGGTTGCGTGTTGGAATTCAGAAGAAGGAGCGCCGAGGCGACAGTGGGTTAGCAGCCAATTAGCTGGCAGGGGAAGAGCTGCCGCTGGCGTTCTTCAAATCCATCCCTCGCTAATAGTAACTTTTACCAGTGCTGAAACAGAAGCACACAGAAGCTTGCCCCGCGATCTGCCCCACTCTTGCCGGTACTGACCTCGATCGGATGTAAGTAACCTCACCAAGCGAGAGAGATCACGTCAAGTTGGGACTTCTATGTCGAGCTTAGAAGTTGAGAAGCTTACAAAGGCGAGATCCGATGGATTTACAACTGGGAGTTTTGGATAAGTTCATGTATCGAGAGTCCTGGGTGATCCGGGAGAAGGAAATAGCAGCATCCTTCCAGTACAGTACCTAGGTACCTCCCCGTTTCTGTCACAGACCCAGCTTCATCTTGAAAACGCCCAAGGCGCTGCCCGTGTTCCTCCGGTTTTACCTACTGCAAATATTTGAAGAATTTTCGTCTTTTTTATCTATACGCTTCTAAGTCTGCTGGTTGATGTCCTTTGTCCGAAGCCTCATTCAGTGCCTCTCGTTGCATGTTACTTGCCTAAAGGGCGTACGTCATGAGGACCTTTCGAGATCCAGCCCATTCGTGACATCGACGTTGATAAACAGACATTGTGATACTATTAGTATGCCTCTAGATCCCTTCTACTCAAGTTCCACTTCTTCCTGATATTCTATATAGATCCTGAGTTAGGACGTCAAACTCTCATTCCGCCTCGCGGATAGACTTACTATCCTCACCCCGGACGGAATCAGTTACCGTCCAGCACAAGACTCCAAAAGACTGGAACGCCTTGCTTCGAGCGCTCCGACAAGGACTGGGGTCCAATCTTGCTATGCATCAACGATCGATCGGGTGTTCCCGATCTCGTACCGAGTCAGACATTCCATCTCGTCCGTCAAGTGTGCCTGGAGGGATTTGCACTGGCAGGACAATGCAGTCGCATCCAGAGTCGTTCGTCCCATGTTATGACCACGATCCCATGAAGCTTTGGAGAACCGGAAAAAAGGACCGCGGCTGCGATAAGTGATCGCGTGAATCAGACACCTTGGCCGACACCATGCATCTTGAAAATATGTTCCGTTTAGATATCAAAGGTCTCTCTAACAACGCTCCTCCACAGCCAGCTGGAAAACAACCAAACGCCCCAGAAGACGGCCAGCGATACGAGGGCCAGTACGACAAGGACATGCCCTCGCATCTGGAACGCATCATCGACCTCCATGCGCATCAGTTTCTTCTGCTTGCTGTGGTAGTACCACTCCTCCTTCTCGTCTGCAGGCCTTGGGCTCTTCTGGTCTCTGACCTGCACGGAATGATACGGAGAGCTCCGGTACACGACGTTGTGCAGCCACGAAGGCATCCAACCTTCTTGGCTGTAGTTTCTCGATCTCTTGATGGTGTATCTGATGTCGACCCACGCCAGGGACAGCAGGAACGAGACGAAGATGATGGGTGTCACGATGCCCTGTGAGTACGTGTGAACTTCTATTCTGGCGATACAGCAGGACAAGCACCTAGGGGCTGGGTATCAAGAAAACATAGGTTTGAACCACCGGCTGCATCTCGATAGGTTAGAGCTCACCTTATAAAGTGTCGACTGCCGGATTGCGCCGATGTCACTGCCGCCCCGAGTGGCAGCGACTTTGGTGGCTGTCGTTGATGACGACATGGTCCCGCTGGTTGAATCACTTCGGTGTCTTCGGGGACGAGCACGGAAGAGTAATTGAGTTTTCAGTCGCAGACGGGTTCCGGAGGGTTGCCAACGGCTTCTTTGCGTGGCGGCTGAGGTGAGCTGGGTCCTTGGGAAAGGGAGGATACGATGGTGTGGTGACGGCGTGCGGAGATGGGACATAGGTTGCCTAAGTATTGTAAGTCAGTCCCGGTCGCGTCGGGGAAGGTATTCGGTACGGCCTGCCTGGACCATCGGCTGCCGCTGTTCCTGGTGCCACCACCACCTCGGTTTCGATTGTTCTTTCCAGCAGATCCACGCGCGCTGCGGACGGGGGGAGGGGGCGGGAGTGACGGAAGGGACCCCACCTGGCTCAGCTGTGACTGAGACCAGCACCAGCAGGAGACGCAATCAGAAACCGCAGTCAAGTCAATCAGGCTCAAACATACACACAAAAATCATCGATGGCCAGCCGATTCATCCGCACGCGCAACATAAGCAGTAGTTTGCCGATCAGCGCGGTGCCCAGTGCGTGGCAACCGTTATCAAGGCTGATGTGTTATCAAGCAGGTGGCAGAGCTTTGAAGCCACGCTAGCGACGCAAGCAATGTCGACGCTCGATGCGCGTCTCGGCATCACAGCCACAACTGCAACGAACGAGCATATCACCCAGCTTCAGTCTTACGTCATCCCTTCTTTATGGATTCCTTCTTTAGCTTCATTCCGGGGAATGAATAATTCCATCTCGGTCCAGGGTGCATTACACGTTTCGTGGTCTTTGTACAACTTTTCCCTCTTCACGTACGTCAAGTCTATCGAGTGTTGTGAATATCGAGCACCAAAATATCCTGAGCGCCAACGCGGGTCAAGTCGTCCATCACGAGGGCAATCTTCTTCTTCTCGACCATGGAGCTGACGGCGACCCAGCCCTCCTCGTCCAACGTTGTGATGGTCGGCGCCCGCTTGCCGGGGGTGATTGCCTTGGCATCTGCTAGGCGGGACCGCTCGATGTTGTACTGGCACAAGACGAATTTCTGAGCAGTGATGACACCACGGATACGAGCGGCGATGAGATCGACCAGTTCAGTGTTTGAAGGCGAACGGGACTTGATAAGGCAGGCTTGCGAATCGACAACGGTGTCGATGGCTTTGAGACCGGCGGCTCTCATCGTCTCTCCGGACTCTGAACTTTCTTTTAGCACTTGAACCAGTCCGAATCTGCTTGGGTTGACTTACCAACAAGGTCAACAATACCGTCGGCAACACCCAGCGCGCAAGCGGCTTCAACACTGCCGCTCAGCTCGATGACCTTGGTGCGGAGCTTCTTGGGCGAGGTGTTGCTGTTGCCGTTCGAGTCGACACCAAGCTCCAGCTTGGCAAAGTGCTCGGCGGCCAGGTTCACGAAGCTGGTGCCAATGGTCTTGCCGATCAGGTCCTCCGTCGTCGCATACGCGCCCTTCTCGGGGACCTGAGTCTGCAGCTTGCAGTGGCCGAAACCAAGCTCCATGACCATCTCGCAGCCCCCGGCCTTTTGAAGCTCGGCATCCTCGCCGTTCAACGAGACAGAGGCTCTCCGGGCCTTGTTGCTGGCAATGACGCCGGCATCGTGCTCCTGAACCTGGTCCCAGCCCGTGATTCCAAGATCGACGCGGCCCTCGCCAACGAAGGTGGGGATGTCGGCAGCGGGGAGGAAGATGAGGGCGATGGGGAGGTTCTTGACGAGGGCGATGTCGAGGCGGTTCTCGCGGCGGAACTGGATGTCGGCTCCCTCAAGCAGGTTGAGCGTGGCGGAGTTCAAGCGGCCCTCTGCGGAAAGAAGTCATCGTCAGCTCAGGGTCTTTTGACAACGCGCTCTTGGAGGGAAGAGACTCTGGAAGGGGAGTTGACTCACTCTTGGGCACGGCGAACAGGAGCCGGCCCTCTAGGCTTTGCGTCGTCGTTAGCTTGCCCGTGAAATGGCTCATCGTGGTTGAGATGGAGGGGTAAAAACCAACTGGTTCACCAAATCCATGGTAGGCAAGGTACGTTATTGTAGCGTCGCAGGAGGCGGAGAAAGTGTTCTTCGAGTTGAAACGGAACTGCAGGCCGGGTGGGAACGTGGGAACGTCGGGCGCGTATAGATGGGGCACGATGTTGCAGTGAAGCCAATGGCGACGAGATTTTCTGCGGCGAAATCGGCGAGGGGGTGTGTAATGGGTCGCACGACGCAGCTGGATGCAGAGAGTTGAGGGTAGCGAGTGTGATGTCGAGTCAATTGGTCTGCCTAGGGGGAGCGGCAGATTGTTTTAGGGCAGAGAAGTCGTCGAGTCTGCGCGACTTTCGTTTCCTACGTCGTGTCTGCGTAGAAGCTGTCCGTGGAGGGTGTCCTTTCGATGCTGCGGTGAGTCAAAAGCCGGACCAAGAAGAGAGAGGACGGGAATTTTGAGGTGTGGGTTGGCCCGATGTTAGTGTGATGTGTGTGCACTACCACCACGTTGGCCTATGTCGGAGCCGCGACTGGACCGCAAAGAGACGCTGGGATGGCGGGGCACACCGTCGAACGCGGGGCAGTCTCTGGGCGGAGTGACGGCAGATGCCGGAGGGGCATGGCGGCATCTGCATAGGTACCGAAGAGTACGGCGGCATTGCCTGATTTGTAGAGGAACCCAACAATGGGCCATCAGAGACCAGGAACGCTACCTAACTAGGCACCTACTTGTCTACAGTACCATACTGATCTTACAGATGGGAATTTGAGATTGGCCATGTTCAGTCGATGGGGGCTTGCTATCTTTTAGCATATTTTACCTACTTGACCACCAAATGAGACCCGTATTGGCTGTGTCTCGGTTGTCAAGGCACAAGAACACTGTACACCAATGGGACCATTGCGCCGGTTAATCTTCACAACAGCCAGAACGCACTTTCGGGTATTTATAGATGTCTCGTATAACGTATCCCCCAGCTTGCGCAGGGGTCTCTGCAGGAGTTTGTGATTGACAATGAGCTGGTGTCCCCAGGACATCAAGGGAAGGAACACCATCGTTTCGCTCTTGATATGATCGGTGTAAATGTGTAATTTCGGAAGTGTGTCATGAATTCCTGTGCTGGTACAAGGTAGGTATGGCATGCTGTCAGCGACTCGGTGCTTCGACGACACAGCTGGGCAGAGAACATCTATTTCTTGACTAAGTGTCTCCCCCTCGAGACAAGCATTGGATCCATCTCAATAAGTGGACTCGGTTCACGTGTTAGAGAGACATTTCCACAACATTCCAAGAAGCTACTGGAGCCAGTGCAAGGCCGAGTTGCTTATTGCAGGACTCATCTTGGACAACCCCCCTTGGGTCAACTCGTTCCTCATCTAGGTAGGTGTCCTTGATCACCATAGCTCCCTTCCATCTGAGGAAACGGACTTTGGTACGAATACGTACATCGTACTGAGTGAGGTACATTAGAAGCCACCTCCCCTCCACTCCATCCGGGGAGGGGCCGGGAATGGGCTGCGTAGAAAGTCTGGAAAATAAAGGTAATCTCTACCTACTAGTTATTGTAGTTTGGGTTGGTTTTTGTGCTGCGCCTACCCGTATCCTTGGGTAGTAAGTACCTAGTAGGACAATGTTTCTTGTCACACCCATAGCGCCCGTCTTCTCCCTTGGCTCATTTCCAGAAGCACTCCCTTCTCTCTATTCTACCTCTATTCATGGATTCATTGAAGCCGGTTGTACACATTCTTCGCCCCCCCCCAAACGAGACATGCATCCCCCCAGTGCTCTTCGCCCCTTGCGTCCACTTCAGTACCTAATAATTCCTGAGACCTGCTCTGCGCAATCATATCTGGACCCTTCTTTTTTCTTCTTCTGTCAATCTCGTATGGCATCACTCCTTTCTCCGGCTTAATTGACCATCTCTACCTCAGCAGCTTTCCCACCCCCTCGCTCACTGCACCTTCAAGCCTGACTAGCCGGTCTGGCGCTGCACTGCAACAGCAGACAAATTGTGGGTATGACGTGCACCCAGCGTTGAGTAGATGTATCTGTAGCATCCGCGACGCCCGGTTTACTTTTAAACTCGAATCTTGATCCACATCAACCTCCCACACCCCCCTGCTCCCCCCCCATACATACGCCCGCCCTGGTCCCCCTTGGCAGCTTGCGTAGTGGCCCTTCAAATGGTACAGATGTCAACCTCATCGGCGTCGCAAGGTCCTTCTCGCTCTCCTTCTCCTCATCACCACCCTACATACTCTTCCTTTGAGGACAACGACGACGACGCCGACTCGGGCATAAAATCGACTCTTATCAGGACGCCCTCGAGATCCTCTAGCAGCAGCAGCAGCACAACTCAGGTGGATGACGTCGACCGCTTGGTTGTGAACACGATCCGCAAACCGCCCCAAGCGCATCGAGAAGCGCACGCGAAACTCTCGGGTTCCCGCAACCTTATCGGTCACCCAAGAGACGAGGTCAACCACGCCGACACCGACGACGAGTACGATCACGTAGAGAACAACGCCCTCGTGTTGGAGGAGGATCCGGCCACGGGGATGTCGAGTTGGGCGGGCCAGCCCTCCATCAGGGGGAGCTCGGAGGCCATGCGAATGGTTCTCTTGACATTCAACACCCTTGGAATCACGTATGTGCAATACCCTTGCGCACGGTCGCCTCTATAATACTGACAGTTTGTGGACGACAGCTTCACATGGGGAATCGAGATGACATGTACGTGGCCGGCTTCACCAGCCCCCTTCCCTATACTGACACGCCCCGACGACTAGACTGTACACCGTACCTCCTCAACCTCGGACTCACGAAAAGCAACACTTCGCTGGTTTGGATCGCGGGGCCGCTGTCTGGACTGTTGGTACAGCCCATCGTTGGCGCGATCGCCGACGAGTCCAAGTCGAAATGGGGCAGGCGGCGACCATTCATTGTCATGGGTTCCATCATCGTCGCATTCAGCCTGCTGACGCTGGGGTTTACCAAGGAGATTGTAGAAATTTTCATATCCGAGAAGGAGACCGCCAGGGTCGTTACCATCATCCTCGCGGTCCTGGCGATATACTTTGTAGATTTCGCAATCAATGCTGGTGAGTTTGAGTCGACTTTACGTTGTTGAGCCAGTGTGGATTTCGCGGCTGACTCGCTCCAGTCATGTCATGCGCAAGGAGCTTGATCGTCGACACGCTACCGATTGAGAAGCAGCAGACCGGCGCCGCCTGGTGTAAGTGAATTCCGGGCCCGTCTAAGGGTTGCATCGCTGATCCCCACAAAGCTAGCAGGATGTCCGCCATTGGACACATGTTGGGCTATGGAGCCGGCGCCATCGACCTGGTCGGCATCTTTGGCACGACCCTGGGCGACTCACAGTTCAAGCAGCTCACCCTGATCGCGACGTTTCTGATGGTCTTCTCGTCGGGCGTTACCTGCTGGGCCGTTAACGAGCGGGTCCTGGTCTCGACGAGGCGCGATCCCCGCAAGGCCACCGGGCGGTTCAAGGTGGTCCGCCAGATCTGGTCGACGCTGCTTCATCTCCCTCCTCGGATCCAAGCCATCTGCTGGGCCCAGTTCTGGTCCTGGATCGGCTGGTTCCCATTCTTGTTCTACAGCACCACGTGGGTTGGCGAGACCTACTTCCGATATGACGCTCCCGCGGAGGGCAAAGAATCCAAAGACGCCCTCGGAGACATTGGTCGCATCGGCAGTTTGGCGCTGGTCATCTACTCGGTCATCACCTTCCTCGGCGCCTGGCTCCTCCCGCTGCTTGTGAAATCCCCGGACGACGACAATTTCACTGCGCGTCCGCCCCAGGCCATTGCCCCGATCCTAGATAAGTTGAACAAGAACAAGCCGGACCTCATGACGGCCTGGATCTGTGGCCACCTCATGTTCGCTGCCGCCATGTTCCTGGCCCCCTTTGCCCAGAGCTTCCGCTTCGCGACTTTCCTCGTCGCCTTCTGCGGCCTGTCCTGGACCATCGCCATGTGGGCCCCGACAACCTTCATGGGCATAGAGGTCAACAAGCTCAGCGGGGCCCGCGAGGGCCACGCGGCGTCGTACCGCCGCCTCTCCACCGACTCCAACATCGAGCTCCCCACGATGGACCAAGACCAGCCGCTGCAACTCGAGCACGGGCCGGGCGAGGGAGGGCAGCAAGCAACGTCGTCCACGGGCGAGCTGTCGGGCATCTACTTTGGCATCCTCAACATCTACACCACGCTGCCGCAGTTCATCGGCACCTTCATCAGCACCATCGTCTTCACGATTCTGGAGCCTGGCAAGAGCCCGGAGCTCTCGGATGCGCCGGAGCACGAGCAGCACGGTACCGACGGCCCCAATGCCATCGCCGTGTGCCTTTTCATCGGCGCCATATGCGCCGTAGTGGCGGCGTATGCGACACGGAAGCTAAAGTACCTGTAACCCGGTTCGGGAGCTGTGTGTGAATAGAGCACCGTTATAAGAGTAGCATGGGCATTGAGCACGGCGTTCCGGAAGAGGACGGGAGTTCAAACCTCAATATTTTGTGCTCGTCAGGGAGAGAAATGGTTTGACGCGGCTTGTCAAGGGGTTAGGAGTTTTGTAGGGAACCAATGCTACGAGGCTGGCTGTGTATGTCCGCAGCCGGCTTCTGCTGTATGCAGCAGCCATTTCTGGATACATGGCCATTTTTGCTTCTTCTTTTTACTTCAGATGGAACCCTGCGAGAAGCATGCGTGTGTAAAGCAACGTCTTTTGTGTGAATATTTGTACGTGGAGCTGCTCACAACGAAGCATGCTGCCGAGTCCTTATGTACAAGCCCGCTTTATTGCAGCCAAGCCGCCGCTGCAGTAATACTGGTGGTGGTGATAGTAGTAGTAGCCCATGTGCCAAAGCTTGCTTAAGGGTATCTCGAATATCTCATCGCGCGGGTGCGCGGTTCCCCCCCCCTCCACGCGCTACCGACTGCAACCCCCACAGCACATCGCAAGTTAGCGCCGCGTCGCAATCGAGAGGTGGTGCTGATTAAGTTAGGCGTGTCGTCTCTCTCTCTCTCTCTCGTGTATGTATGGTATTCTCCGCATGCCCATCACCTAGACGCTCATTTGTCCTTCTCGTTCTCGTTCCCAGACACCTTCTCCCATTCGTCCTCGGTGCTGACACTCGACTGCGTACCCCCGTTCGTCGCGTCCTCGGGCCCGGATTCGGCGGCTGCTGCTGCGGCTGCGGCGGCCGCGGCGGTCCGACGCTTCAGGTCGACGGCCCGCTGCTGCTCTGGCGTCTCGACCTGACTGCTCCCTACGGCCGCACCCTTCTTTCCCACGCCTACGCGGCCGCCGGCGACACCCTCGACCTCGGTGTCGCTATCATCAGTCGTCTGGGTGTTGCCGCCGCCGCCGCCGCCGACCCCGGAGGAAGAGGCCTCGGCCTTCCTGGCCTCCTGCTCGGCGTGGACAGCGAGCTCGTTAACGAACCAGTTTATGGCGAACCACAGGGAACCGCTGAGGAAGGAGAGGATAAGGAAGTGGATGCTCCAGGTCGCTAAGAGTAGGATGGCGAGGAGGACCTGGAGGGAGGCGAAGGCTCCATTTGCGGCGCGAACGAGGGTCGGGGTCGGGCCAGGGACAAAAATTGAATCCCAGAGGTTGGTGATGAAGGACGCCATGATGGTTTTTTGTTCTGTGGAAGGGGGCGTCGGACGGGATATGGCTGCTCGCAAGGAGGAGGCGTCAGTCGTTTTGCGGTTCGTTCGTTCGTTCGTTCGTTCGTACGTTCGATCTGATTTCGGAGATAGAGATGCGAAGCGCACCCACTGTGGATGCGGATGATTTGTGATGGGTGGGTTCTGATGCCGGAGGTGAAGCGTCGGAGGGGCGAACGAGCTCCTTTTGGTCGCAGATGCGTGAGATCGAACTGCCTATGAGCACGACGAAGCAGTGAGTAACTGTGACCGTGTACGTTTAACGTTCTCGTGGCGAGGATAAATAGTGTCGTTCGTTGTACGTATGCAGTCAGACAGCGGTATCCAGGCGGTAATAGCGCATAATAAATAGTGTCATGTGTTAAGAGTCAAATGGCCGGGGGCCGGTGCTGCTGCTGGAGTTTGGTATTGGTGGGCAGGAGAGGGGTTCGACTGCGTTAGGTACCTGAGGTGGTACAGGACTGTGGACAATGACAACACGCCGGGTCGGGGCGGGGGAGGGGACGCGAGGGGAAGAGGGATGGATGGGTTGAGGTAAATGTACCTTTTTTGCCAAACCACACAAGATCGGTGACACGTTATGCTCTGGTTCCAAGAGGGTGCAACGTGGTCACTCGGCTGCCGATTATTTTGATTTACATTGGCAGATCAGAACAGGTGGTATGTCAATAGCCAAAAGGCGACGGTGGCCTCGCGATGTTTTAGACTGAGGTGACGTGGAAGACAGAGATGTATGTCCGTCTACCTCCATGAGCATGTAGGTTTTGGGGAGGATGTGCATCAAATACCAAGCGCTCCACTCCCCGGTGTCATAAGGGAAGCCTGTTAGGCAGGCGGCTTCGTCTTTCGTTTGCAGCGGTGAGGTCACGTAACCACCCAGAAAAAATCACAGAACCCACATGCCGAAGTATAACAAACGGAACTCTAAGAAACGGCGCCATGCACAACACGCGGTCTTCTTTGGAACCACTATTGGTATGTACGGGGGGCGAGGGAGAGAGCGGCGGCAGCAGCAGCAGCCGGAATGACCACTCCGTAGGCTGGGGGGTGGGAACAGCACCGTCGCTGCCCTTTTCGTGGGGTCGTGACCTGCTCTCACTGCATGCTTTAGATGAACCAAGTCGATGCGAAGGCCCCGCTGACCACGGGGTCGCTATCAGCCGGCTCGGGGTACTTTGGGTGTGTGTATGTGTGTGTTTTACTACTGTTTCCTTGAGGCTCCCGATTTCAAAGATGCCAGGCGTTGACGACTTGCTCGGTTCGTTTGGCCGGCTTGGTCGGTCTCGATCTCGGGCAGAAACAGGGAACCCAGAAAAGGCGCTCCTAGGACCTGGTTAATGCGAAAACTGGGCTACAAGATAGAAATACTGGTCTGGCGCATAACTCTGACCAGAGAGGACCTCGAGGCTTTTTCTTTCCGCTGGGTGTCAACTGAAGACGGGCGGCATGCGGACCATGCATAAAAGCTTAAATCTCCATCGTCGAGCAAACGAGGGAACCGCTCAGACGTCATGGCGGACCTGAGGCAAAGCAACGGTAAGTAAGCGAGTTGCAGCTGAGTCGAGCCCCCTCCCCCCGGCTGAGTCTTAGTCACGGGCTGTGATGCGTGGATCAAGACTGATTCAAGTGTCTGAAAAGCCACAATTGTCAAGACAAGGCTGATTGAGTCTCGGAGAAGAGCCGAAACCGACATCAGAAGCTCCCGAACCTGCAAGTCGTGTTTCGTCGATATAACTAGAATTACTATGTACACTATGTCCCCCCCCCCCCCCCCCCCCCTCCCCAACTGCCGACGGAAAGACTGCATGCACTCTCGACTTAATCGGGCTTACATGGCTATCCTGTCTGTATGAATTGAAGTAAGGCGAGAAGAGCTCGGTCGCCTCTGCTGCCGCCGCCAGAAGCAGAAAACCACAGGACGAATCAATATTTCCGAGGTACCGGACTCCAACTCCCACTTCGAGGGGCGCGGGACTTGTACATTTATGGATCCCAGTGAACACGTCCCTGCCGCCATACGAATACTATCTCTGTCTTGAGTTTGTGCCTCGCAGTGGAATAGCGACGAAGCACCTCCGGAGAGTAAACATTTGTTCAATAGATACAGGGTGGTATACGGATGTTCTTCTTCAACAATAACAACGACGACAGAAAAGCCCGCTCCTTCCCTCGTCTCTTCGTTCCTTCCGTTTCGTACCCCCGCAAATACATCCCTCCCTCCGAACCGGAGAAGTCGGACTTTTCCACCCCTCAACCAACCTCGAAAAGCTGAGGTAAGCCAAACGACCAGGCACCTTAGCCTTACGTGCCCTTGATATCCGGGGAACGTGTGACAGGGCCATCCACCCACCTTAGCGCGCGCGGAGTGCTTCGTAGGCTGGAAAGCTGCACTAAACCACCACAGACCCGACACAGACAACGCACCGATCGACGACTGACTGGCTGACTGACTGACGACAGACAACCACCACACCCACTACCGTCGCTTCCTCCTTCCTCCTCACCGAAGAGCCGCAACGGGTTTTCGTGACGCCCATGTTCGCCTGTTCCGACATGACATGATTGGCCTCGCTCGACCAACACCTTCGCTAGCCAGTTTCTAATTTCCTCGACGAAGCTCCTCGCACCAGCCTTCTCCTAATCGCCGTTTCTTCAATCGCCTTCTCGTTGCGCCCTTTGACCCTATCTGTGGCTTTCAACTGACGATCGCGTTTTCCCTTCGAATCCTCCTGCGATCCTGCCGACCGGCTTCTTTCCACGACGCCCCCTCCGCGATTTCTACCTGGCAACGAAACCCACCCCACTGCCATAAGAAAAGACAAATCAATCTACATCACACCACATCCACCTGTTATTTTCTCGGCCAGCCGACCAACCGGCTGATTGACGCTGCCGTCGCAGTCCAAAGCATGCGCCAAGGGTCCTCGTGATCATGGCCCCAGCCCTGCAAACCACAGACGCCATGACCCATCAAGCCGCTGAGCCGCATCCAAACGAGGTTGTGTCTTCATACCACAATGGCGCACAAACTCAGTCTACGCCTGCCGGCAATGATGCCAACCCCGGTACCGGACCAGACCCTTCGACCGTCATGCGCAAGCTCATGAAGGGGAAGGATAAGGAATGGGATGCAGTTGTGTCGGCTTGTGTGGCCAAGAAGAAACTCACCCTCCTTGAGCTGCCAGTGGACATCTTGAGGTTGATCATTAAGGAGGCAAGTCCGCTGTTAACACATGTGTGAATGGCTGTACCTGTCTTTGCTAACCTTTGTGTTTCCCAGATCACCCACACGAATGACCTCACCTCGCTCGCCTTAACCAACTCAAACCTCCACAACCTCGCGGTTCCTCACATCTACTCCCGATTTGACATTGTCTGGCCTGATGCCAACCAGATGACAACATCCGACTCCAAGAGCGTTGATGCCCTCACCTATGGCCTCTCCACTATCTGCCTCGGCAGCTCCTTCGCCCGCCGTACCCGCAAGATGCTCTACCCCGGCTATAAACCTAGCTACAGCCCCTCCGTACGACAACAGAAGAATGATTATGCCAAGTACACGAGAAAGTTTTCGCTGGGAAATGGCCCGCACGACTGGGTTGCGGAATACATGATAACCAAGGAGAGCGGCAAGATGCTGGGCACCCTGGTGGCGCTGGCTATCGAAAAGATGGTCAACCTGGAGACTTTCGTTTGGGATATGCCGACCGGTGTTCTGTCCGACATCTTCATGGCGTTGGCTTCCATTCCAGAGCAGTGCCCGGATGGCGAGTCGAAGCTCGAAAAGGTCTGGGTGAGATGGCACGACAACTCCCAGAGCTCGAGCTCGTCCGCGTCTTCGACTCCGCCTCCATCAAATCCGCCTCATGCGGCAGTGCCTGCCGGCAGCAATCTCACCGCGATTGGTATTCTGATTCCATCGGACGCTGTCCACCCGGCACCGCGGGCTGCGATACCGTATGCGGAAACCCGAGTCGAGTTCCCTACCTTTAGTGTCCTGCCTCCCGTCAAGAGTCTGACCGTTCTGGATATTGACGAGCTTGCTTACCTAGATGAGATGGCGGTAGTTATTGAAAGATCCAAGGACCGTCTGCAGGAGTTGCGCGTGGGCATATCCCAGAAGGCCATTTATCAGGACTTCGTTCAGACTTGGGACGGGCCCGACTTGCGGCAGATCGACCGGGATGCTAGATGGCCAGGCGAGAGCACCATTGGCGAGAGAAGGCTGGGCGGGGTCTTGGGCGTTTTGGTCGGCCGAATCTATGATATTCGTCGGAAAACAACTTCGAAACCCCGGGAGAAGGTCCCGTTGCTGTCCTCCGATGGCACGCCGCAGATAGACACAGCTCCCGACTCGGATTCCGTCGAGACCTCAACGACACTGGGTGACTCCGAGGTTGCTGGAGCAAACGACCTGCAAGCGGACGGTGTGGTCGAGTCAGACCAGGGCATAGATCTTCCGGCGGCAACAGGCGTTGTTTCAAGCACTCACGAGGAGAGCAATGGCCAGCCGATGGAGGACGTGCAGTCCGAGAAAGGACCTGCCGCTGGCGGCAACAATGCCAACGACGCGCCTCCCACTTTATCGCGAAAGAGGCTGGACGGCAAGCTCAGGCTGCGCACGCTCGAGCTGGAGAGGGTTCCTCTATCAATTCAGGTCTGCTGTCAGGCGATCGACTGGACAGTCTTGACAACACTGACTATACTTGAATGCGCCCAGCATGAGCATCTCTGGAAGGCCCTGCGCCGACAGTTCACGCCCACTCCGGTAGGGAGATTCGGATCTCATGGCCCTCATAAACAGGCCATGGAGTATCATCTCAGCCTCAAGAGCATTCATACCGACATGACTTCGACGACTCTTATCAGCTTTCTCAGGGACACTCTGGCACCAAACAGCCTGGAAGTCCTCTTTTTGCAGGATCGCAGACGCACCACTGGTCCACCGGCTGTGACTATTGAGCAGATCTTCAAGGGAGTCATCAAGAGGCATCGGTCGAGCTTGCAGAAGGTCCTCCTCGACAGCTCAGACCGGAAGCGCAGCAGCAGCAATGCACCGATGGATGCTTCCCGTTGGCGCAACTGGGTGCTACCGACAGACATGCTGCTTTACATGACGAGCGGACGCATGGCGAGCATCAGGGAGCTCGCCATCTCGCTGTATTACAAAGACTGGGTGAGCAATTCCAGCTACCTCGGAGTCACGTTTTGACGTCCAGCGCTGACCGATATATAGCACACGTTCCTCCAGAGGCTGCCGAGTGTTCCACAGTTACGATCACTCAACCTGCAGCACATCGCTGACCATGTACTCGGCAACTTCGATTCGAGAGAGTTGGCTCTGCAGCTGGTGGATATCATCACTCTGCGCCCAGAGATCCAGCTCTGCTATGTGGGTATTTCGACCAAGTGTTTCGAGATTCTGGAGAGCAAACCTGCGGAGGAGAGCGGCACTTCAGCCACAAGCGTCACGGCTGATCACGGCGCCACTGGACAAGATTCGGGAGTCGACGGTGAAGACGACGACGACGACGAGGAAGAGGACGGTACAGACGACGAGACGGCGAGCCAGGTGGACGAGGAGACCTCCGAAGAGGAGGGCGAGGACGACAATACCCCGGCAAGTGCGGTAGAAGTGGAGGACTCGCAGTCGGAGGCGTCCGCCATGGCACAGGACTCGGACGACGACGACTCTGTGCGTGACGTTGACGTTGTTCACTCGCGGCCGCGCCTCCGGCTTCGCGAGATTCTCTTTTACGACGACAAGGTGGCAATCTTCAAGGCTCGACATGGGAGATTATAAGGCTGTAGTATGGGCGGGACAAGGAGAATGAATGATTTCGACGACAAGCAGATTAGCTGGTTGGTTAAGTAACGAACAAAAAAGAAACAAGCGTGGCATACAGAAGCGTGGCATTGGTATGCAGTCGTTAGTTACACTGGATGGGGCTGAATACTGCGAACGACGTCTTTTCTGCTTCAGGAGCAGGATTTTTAAGATTTGGGAACGTTTCTATTCATATTCAGGGAACTAGCTTGTCTCTCTCTCTCTCTTCTTCATTTTCCTTTCTTTAATTGATATCCCCCTCCTTGCTGTCAAAACCACGAGGAGTGTCGTTTGTTCGCCCGATCACTTTGCTGCCCCCCGTGCCCCTCTCCCCCTTCCTGTAAGCCAGTCCAATATCCGGTATACGGAACTCAACCTTGCCGTTTATTTTCTCCTCTGGCGAAACGGCCAATTCGGCTCCGGGATATCCCAGCCTGGCGGACACACCTCTGCAGATGTGATGAGGGGGAGTGGGGGGTGGGGTGGGAGGACGATCTTGCTTCCTACTTAGACGACGCCCGCACGCTGCGGTCTCAATTCCAAATTCCAATTCAACTGCAAGATGGACACCAAACAGAACCCAGTGGTTGGGAAAGGGGCAGAAGAGGAGGAGGAGCCTAAACAGGTACGTAAGGGCTAGGCCTGAAGAGTCAGGGTTCCGGTAACGCAGCACCCGGTACGTGTGCCTCCTCCCTATCTCGTCGTCTTGGGCTTTCCCTACCCCTCCGCTGATCTATCTGTCGGTCTGTCCACTTGTCCTCGGGAACCGTAGAAGGAAGACTGTGATATATTCTCAAGGGATTGGAGTGATCATCGGGGAGGTGAAGGAAGGGGGGAGGGGGGCTGAGATACTGCTTCTAAGCAGCCCCCCCCCCTTTCGCTTTTTTTTCTCAACCGCGCGGGTGTAAGATAGAGAGATCAGGTACGTATAATGTACACGGTGCATGGCGTTGATCATATACAGCATGCGGTCAAGACGGGAAAAGAGGAAGCCTGGAAGACACAGCCCTACAGTTTAAAGCGCGCCGCTGACGGTGCTGAAGACGGCCGCGGCGTCCCTTCCCTCTCGTCCTTCCCCCCCGGTCCGTCTCCGTCCCCGTCCATCGGTCCTCGCACTCCACGCAGGTGATCTCGAGGAGGAGTTGCGAGGGTCTGGAAAGGGTAGGTGCTCTGAGCGGACCTACTCGGGAGAGGGAGAGGGGTGGGGGATGTGGGTGGCGTGCAATTCCGACATAAAACCTGGCATGGCTTCCACCTACATACCGGTACCGTTCGCCTCTTGTCCAAATCCCCCCCCCCTCCCTCCTTGCGCCTTGTGTGCCTCTTCCACCTGCAGGGCTTGTTGGGATACAGGCTGTTCGGCTGGGGTCCTGCATTGCTTTTGTCAGCCATGGTGGGAGACGCAGCGCGGTGATGCTGTCCCCGGCGGCTGTTCAGCAAGTCGGGAGGCGCCAAATCCCCGTGGGAAGAGAGGCAGAAAGGGGGACGGGGAGGGGTGGTTACTAACGGGGGATAGCTCAGATACCCTTGTGGCATCATGGACTCATCTCCTGATTTGGCGAAGTATGTCTATCACATTATGTCTATCACAGTATGCCTATCACAGAATCCGGCCACCCTCCCCCTCGGCTCGCGAACTTGTACTCCGTTTCCGATATTTGCCACGCACAGCATACTCTCTCGCGCAAGGACTTCCCAGGCGAGAAGGCAGAGCATTCCAATCATGACCTTGTAAGGCCAGAGAGAGGGGGGGGGAGGGTGTACAAAGGCCATCGCACACTCAAATGCTCCCATTTGCGATAGAGGCGGTTCCTTCAGCCTTCTGCTGTGACAAAGGGAAGCAAGGCAGCAGGGATGGGCAGGAGGGACTAACAGGTTTTTTTTTTTTTTCCGTCTCTTTTGCCTGGCCCAAGTCGTCGGGGAGGAGTCAGTCAGGCGGGAGGATTTCGACCCTTGTCTTCGTCGAAGAAAAGGGGGGGAGAGAGAGAGACCAAGGCCAAGTCCATGCGTGATAGGACAGGACCGGAGGCGGCTTGGAAGGCGTGGCATCGGGAGCGGCGGGTGAGGGATCATTGCTTACCTTCACCTTCCCATTGCATAAGTTTCGGGTGGATAAGAAGAGACGGAACAGCATCCAGCTGCCGGACGAGAGAAGGCCGCGTCGAGAAACCCCACGAGCGGAGTAGCAGTCACAACGTCGATATGGAAGACGGCGATCGGAGGAGGATACCCCTTCTCTGGGCCTAGATGGTGATGTACCGGTAGTATTGTAGACACTGGAGTCGATGGACCAGACCCGTACTGGATGGAAGGAAGAGATGCACAACAAAGGGGGCTGCGCGGGCATCGGTAGAGGTGTCCTCATGGTAATCCTAGAGCAAGAGATACGGGAACTCCGCCGTGAAGTTCGAACTGCAATGTACAAGGCCATCGAGAGGAACGAGAAAAGCAGTTGGCAAGGCCTCTGGCACCAAGTCTCAGAACTCATTGACCCCGCGCTGTCGATACGACGAAGACGGTGCCACTGTGGCCCAGTGGCATTGAGGAGCCGGTTCGTCGTGAACCCTCACGGTGTGGTATACCGGTAAACCAAGAGCGGCCAGGCCTGGTGACGAGCACTCGTGGTAAAAGAACACCGCTATTCCTATGCCAAAGCGAAGACCCTAGGTTCCCTTTCCCTATGACGAGAACCTGCCTAGACAGCTCTGTTCTGAACACAGCCACCTCCCCGCCCCTCTTATCCGTGCTGAACAAGACGGATAATAGACCGTTTCGGACGAACCCAGGGCCGTCAACCAGGAACTGTCATGGGCGGGGGGAATAATGTGGTTGTAATCCGACGCGTCGGCCGACTACCGGCGAGGCGGGGGAACCAAATACCAGAGGCAGGGACGTGGGGCCACAGCGTGACATTGAGGTCATGCCCGTCCGAAATAGAAACGACTCAATTCGGGAGCCTAAAATCTGTGATTGCGTCCCCCTCAACGTCCAGACGACGCCCGATGGTTGGTCTACGAGGGCCGTAGGATCGGCCTCCCTGCTAGCCCACGCACGCCTGCTAACGCTGGTTGCTCCAGCCACAGCTTGAAGGATCGCCCGCAGGCCGCTTAAGCCACGTCCCCGAGCCCACAGAGAGAGACAGAGGGGGATGAACGGTGTAGAGGTTGGCCGCCAGGTTGAACTTGGATGGATGAGGTGAGGACGCGAGGCTGACCTGTGTTTATGGTGACCCCCGCCAACGGTATCCGTCCAAGGCGCTCACTTTCATGGCCCATCCTTTGGTCCGTCTGGTTCCTCGACTAGGATCTGCTCAAACGTCTGCTTACACTAGATGACGAGAAAACATCGCTGTGTGCCGGACCGTCAATTTGAAAGCGTCAAGAGGTTGGATCGTTTCCGCTAGCCCTCGAAAGGTCGCTTCTTTGGAGTCGAGACATGCCAGTCGTCAACCGTTGTCGGCCACATTGTCTGGATCGATTGGACTTACAAGCCGTGCGCCGCCGCCCCCCTTAGCAATTCCCCGGACAGCCATCTGTAAGTCACTGAACGGTTCCAGAAGCCAACAATGGAAGGCCCGGCCGCGAAATCGAGCACCGAGTACATCTGGCGAGAAGGTGCCGGCCGGCCTGTATGTGAAACTGATGGTGCACATGGGTTACCTTTGGCTGTCTCGACGCAATGTGTACGAGCGCAAGACTCCCTACTCGGACAGTCTTTTGAAATGCTCAAGCCTGCATCTTGACTGAAACAGAGAAGGAGCAGTTAATCTCAACGAGCCACTGGCGTCTTGTGCTACATGGCAGAAGCCAAACGCCCTTATCTGTTCTACGGTTGCTGGAGCGTGCGGGTAAACAACGAGTTAGATGCTGAAATATAAGCTAGGAAAGAAAAAAAAAAGGTGTCCTCCAGGCGATTGCGCCGTGGGTGTGGATGGAGAAGGACCGCTGCGAGGTCGACAGCCTGCATGCGCCATTTCAACGGTCGTCGATACCTTCTTGGTCAATCTCATCTCTCCACGTACCACGAGTCGGGGGATCTCTGGCAGTTCTTGGTCGTGGCCGTCTAGAGGCGCTTGAGGCAAAACGGTAAATCCTCCCGATGAGCCAAATCTCCATGCTCCTCGGATCTGAATAATGGCGGCTGCGGGATGGATCGCACCGTTGCATCTCTCGGTCGTGGGCACCCGGTGTTTGGTTTACAATAATACTTGTTGCGGTTTGTGCGGGGTTGACTTGAAAGCGCGATTGGTAAGCTCGCGTTGTTCGACAGGTCCCAAAGAGGGAACGCGAAATCATGCGAAGCCAGTTGGTAAGCATTCGGCTGACAGTATCCATAATCGAGGGGGTGAGGAGCCAAAGGTCGACGGCTGGTGAGATTCTACCTGTTCGTGGGCGGCGCAGCTGCAGCATCCAGCACCGTAGGGCAACCGGATGTAACATGTCTGGCCACGTCGAGCGTGCAGGTGACGACCCTAGCTCGAGCTCAAGACATTAATTTGGGTTGACTGCTTCAGCTCGCCCGTTTGCCTCTGTAAGACGGCACCCTTCCGGTGTAGAGATGGACGGGCGGCCACAGCACCGCTTTGGAACCTGCCGCTGCATGTCAGACTTTGGGGGCATTCAAAGACGCAGTCGGCGGAGCGGTCGGTCCCTCGTAGGGCTGGGAGGAATATCAGGGGTGGCAGCGGAAGGATTCTGAGCGTCTTGACTGGTGGAAGGCGGGCGTTACAAACAGGTGGCTTTGCCTACCTACACAGGTGTAAGTGTAGGAGGGGCTGAGTCTAGGGCGTACAGCCATGAATCAAAAGTGCGCCTGGTTCAGCCACGGCGTAGCGCGCGCGCGCGAGTAAGAAGGAGAGAGAGATGGAGAGATGGAGAGAGTGAGAGAGAGAGAGAGGCATCAAGTAGACGACGGCCTGCACAACCGACATGCCGTCTTGTGCGCTCATGCCCGTGCTCGTGACCGTTGATAGGCGGTGGAAATTATCCAGGACGAGAGGCAAAACAATGGCTGGCCGTAAAAGCACCATACAAGCAACCTGGAATCTGCAATATGTGCGCGCACGTGTGTAGAGATGACGTCGTGGAATCGAAAGTCTGCGCCGTTCTCTCGCACATCCCACTGGCGAATCGGCAAGGACAACGGGCCGTATTTTGGTGTGTGTGTGTGTGTGTGTGTGTGTGTGTGTGTGTGCATGCCACACACACACAACGAACGGACAGAGAGAGGCAGCTCAACCCTCTCCCATATGCACTCTGCTTGTTATCCGGTGTGACCCAGACGCATCAGCCGAGCCAGCCCTACATTATTCCTCGCCCTACGGGGCCAGTGAATGCGCCTCGGCCCTCGCTCGGTGTATGCAAGATGGCGTGGCGGATTTTTGACCGTCCGTGAAGATGTGACGGTTCAAACTGCGGTTGATCCCAATGCGGTGGGATCTGATAGTATGATGACCGTCCCCCCCCCCCCCCCCCCCCAAGTGTCATTTCTAAACCGCCGATATATTCAGCGACGAACGCCCGCAAGAGTGATTAGCATGCCGGTGCGTTACCTGCGAAAGTGGTCCGATACCGGCCGAGGGTCACGATATGCTGCCGATAGGCCGCTTAGGGGGGGCGTTGCATAGCTTTCCCATCAAGCCCTGGAAACCCTTTGAAACAGAGAAAAAGTTAGAATCTGCTTGAGTTGCTGTCAAGAGTCGGCGGCACTGGCAACGGCAATGGTGAAAACAACTGGGAGGACTGATTTGGTATGCACCGCTCTCTGGAAACGCAACCCGCCGAGACTGGACCGTACAGCGTGGATGCCTAGCGTCGTGCGTCGGCTGCCAAGTACCGTCAATCGTAGCTCGGTAAGCGTCCGATTCATTGCGGGTAAGGCAAGTCAAATCGTGAAATTGAAAACATCGCATTCGCTTGTCACATAAAATTGAAGACATCGCATTCGCTTGTCGCAGTATCCATAGGAGGGGCCGCGACTGTCAGCGTTGGATTGAAGGCCCCGTGGGGACACGTACGTCGCTGGGGAAAGCAGTCTCGATGCAACCTCGTTTAATGCCGTTGCGCTAGAGTTCGAGACTTGTCGTCCTCATTCCAACCCGCTTTCATTGCTGCGATTACGGTCGCCGGTCCTTGGTGCTCGCTCGTCGTCGTCCCATGACCTGCGGCAGCTGTGTCGCTGTGCGTTCTAGTAAACTGACCAATATCCCTCGTCAGCCGTTTTCCCAATGCTCTCATCCTCGAAGAAGGGGGTGGAGAAGGGAAATGACGATGTCATCAGGCCCTCTGTATACATACTATGTAGTACCGTATGACAGCTGGCTAACCTCTGCTGCTGCATCGCATTGTGGCTATTGTCGATCCGAACCTGCGTGGAAACGGAGAATAGTCCGAGGTGCTGCGGCCTTTCCCTCTCTGGGAAGTTCGTATACCTAGCCAAACGATTGGCGAACACTGAGCCTTTGATCTCTCCCGCTTCATGTACTCTCATCCCACCGAATCTTACAACCAATGACACCTTGGACTCGGGCAGCTCAACGAGAACGTACCCATTGGTTCCATTACACATCCGCTGCTCTCACAGTCGAATGTTGCTGAGAGATGACAAAGCGACCGGACAACTTGATGGCCGGAATATGTGGCCTAGAGATGTTACGCTGTCACCATATCGGTCGGATATTGTCCAGTTCCAGCTAGGAAACCGACCGGACTGGTTGATGTGGTTTGGGCCAGAACAGCGACACGTTAGTGCGAGCCAGGTCTAAGCCTTGTGGACCTTTGGTACCGGGTTGACAGGGAGGGGACCCTCCGGGCTACCTACAGTGACCACTCAAAAGTATCCGAGCTTATGAGATTCAACCCTAAGTCAACTAAACTTATAGTATTCAGGGCAATACACCCCTCAGTTTTAGGTAATATAAGTATCATTGAATGTTACTTTTTTGTTTTATAAATTCAATTTGTATACTATACTGACATTTCTTTCTCTTTTTACTTGTATGCGTAGAGATATGGAGAGCTTAGTAGAAGTAAAGATACTTTAGCTATCTCAGTCCCCTGTAAGCCCCCTAGTAAGCCCCTATAACCTAGTTCTACAAAAATTGGTGCGTTCGGACACTTTTGAGCCCCCACTGTACCTATATTGTACGTTGGGTGGTGAGCTGCACTGCACTGCACACACACGCCTTCAGTCGCTCGTGGTGGTTGGGTCCAGGGTCCCGTCCAAAGTTCCAAAGTGTCAGTCGGGACATGCCCGCTCGGATTGTGGCCCCCTGGTCGTGACCCGACGAGGTGTCTTGGCCAGGTCCGCGAGCCCGGGCCTCACTGGGGGTCTGCGCCTCGTCCCAAGGTTGATTTAGAGCACTACTGTGTAATGATTCTGATAGCCCCGAGGGTGGCGATGGCGGTGTTGCGTCTCAAGGCACAGTGAGAAGCACTTGGGCCGAGTTGCTTTGCACTAGTCGGTCCGTCTAATTTACAACACATTCGTCGACGCCAGCCCACAGCCTGAGGTGCCGCCAGAGCTCAGATGTAATTCGGCCACGACAGAAGCGGTACTGCAAAACGGAGGCGGCGGCGCGGATTCGAGAAAGGCCACCGACGAGACTTGAAACAGCGAGAAGCAGTGTGGGGCTTCTCGACGAATGCGACGGCACCAACCACGAGACCAGAGAGGAGGGTATTGAGTGTGGGTGGGTGTGGGTGTGGAAAATGGGATACACGCGAGGGGTGTTTGAACAAGACAGCGCATGGCAGCTACAATGGGCGCGGTAGGACTGGACTGGGTGTTCCCAAGATTAGCTGTGAATCAGAGTCGTCCAAAGAAGAGCGGCAGGTCGTGGCATGCAGGGCGTAGTTGGTGGGAATTTCTGATGCATGTACTATTTTGATCTCATACAGGTGCATCGTCTGCTGACGGGCGACGTATTGAGACGGCGACAATCGAACGAATAGCAGGGTGTTTCGATCGCCCGCCGGCACTTCCATCGACGTACGGACACGGGTATCGTCAATACCAGAGGGTGGAAGGAGGGCGACTGATTGCCGGCCCCCCTAGCTCCCCCGCAAATCCGAGATGATGGCATGGTGTCAACAGAGGGGGCACGCACTTTTTGCTGGCTGATAAGCGGCAGAAGCACACAGGCAGGCGGCTTGCGACGGCGCATCCTCTGAACGCGCGCAACGACGACAGTTGGAGATTGAAAGGACAAAAGCCAGGCCCGCGCCGTCGGGATGGGCCCTGTCCGTCTGTTGGTGGGCTCTTGCGTCGGGGCGTCTGGAGCCAGTAGTCGGTAGCGCGGCAAAGATGCGGCGCGCCTTGGGCTTGATGTCCGACCTCCAGCCCTAACGGGCGTTCTAGGTGCGGGCGACGGACGGCTTCGTGTGCAGCTGCTAGTGGATCGGGAAGTGGCCGAAGCGATCTGAGCTGGAGGGCAAGACAGACCAGGAGGAAAGCCAACCTTCAACCGTCAAAGGTCGGGTTGAAGCAGACGCAGCAGCAGCGGCAGTGGCAGCTGCCGAAAGGCGAGATGATGGGCTGGACGGCAGACCGACTTGGCGAGCGGAAGCGCCAGGGATGACGAGGTGCAGGAGGATGAAGCGCGGCCGAAGCAGGACAGAAAGAGGCTGCCTAGAGGCCAGGTGAGGCGATGCGGACGAAGTTTAACGGCGATGGGCAGTGCAGCGGAGTCGGTCGGTCGCGATGCGGTTGGATACGGACCGGCGTGGGTTCTATTTTGCAAGTCATTTTTTGGAGAAAGAACACCCTGCAAAGAAGGAAACTCTGACTTCGGTTTAGATTTGATGACTGCCTGCATGCCTGCCTACTAATCCATGACGCCGGTCGTGGGAACCTCGAGCCATGACATGCTGCTATGCCATGCCATGCCCGTGTCTCCTTGTGCTTCTTGTTGTTCTTGTCGAGGGGGGCAACGTTGGGCAGGTGCTCGGGGCCGAAGCGGCAAGCAGCGGCCAGCTATCAAGGCGCAATTTGCAGCAATTGCAAGGAAGGCGCTGCAAGACTACCTAATTAAGTGAACCCAAAGCACACACCTGCCTGCTGAGCAAGTCGTGGGTCGTGCTTTCCCCCCTCTTCGTCTTTGTCTTTCGCCTCCGCCTCGAGAGCAACGGAGAAGGAGCGGCGACGGCGACGGCGACGGCGGGGGCAGGCGGCAGGCGGCAGGCGGCAGGCATCTCGGTTAGTGGGGTACGTACTTGTGTCGGAGGGCAAGGGACGCACATACATACGGTACCTAGGTTAAGATGGCTCTGGCTCTCCACGTGCAGATAGATAATGTACAATGGCGCCTAGATAAGAGTACCTCCCCAGTAGGGTACGGATAGTACGATGCGGTGTAGCCAGCACATACCAGGGAGGTACCTAGTACCCAAAGTACTTCGTGTTGATGGACTGAAGTCTGAAGCAGGCCGGTCCAGTCGAGCACGGTTCCGTGTCTTTCGAGGTGTCGAGCATGGGCTACATTATCACGTCTATGCGAGTGCGACGGCGTGGGCCCGCCATATTTCCCCAGACTTGAGAGACAATGGCCGTCCGAGGAAGATACTTCGCTATACTCGGTACGTTTCTATCCGATGGGGTCATCCCAAACCTAGCCACCCGCGCGAAATATACCCCGTAAGACCTAAGAAAGCAACACGCATTTGCCTCTGATCGTCCGACACGGTGTCTCTGGAAGCAAGGCGAGGCATCCACGTAGAAAGGGCAGAAGGGGGGGGAACAGTGCAGAGCAGATGTGAGACGACGTAAGATTAGTTGAATAAGCCGGGGCGCGTAGAGCGTTTTCATCATCATCCACAAAATTAGGAACATGCGCATTCAGCTAGCTACCTTGATACCTACCTAGTGAGCAATTACAGTGTGGCGTCCAAGCTGGTAAAGAATGAAGGGGAGTAAGAACATGTCATGGACACACACACCACACACACACACACAACACAACACAACACACCGCAACTCATGCACGAGAACGCCCGTCACCAGTTGTCGAGACATCCAAGACAGACACCACACCACCCAGCTGCTGGACTCGGGACTCGGGACTCTCTGGCAAGTGGGCAACAAAACGCCTAACGCACGTAGCGCATCCACTGCGGCCACCCTGACGCAAGCTTCTCACACGCTCGTCTAACCTTCCAAACCGAGCCAAAATAGGTCCCGGTTGCCGCTGCTTTTCGGATCAAGCATAAACAAGAAGGCAACGGGAATCCGTACTTGTTCAAGATGTCTTGGTAATCCCCGCGTGGTCGTTCGTGTATGTGTAACCCTGACATGGAGCTTTACTGTTCTCGTGCGTCTGAATTCTTACTCCCGTGACCGTCCTATAGTACGGACTCGGGGCTGGGCTGGCAAGCATCACCGCACATCCGATATATGTACACAAATGACGGTAAGGATGTGGATACGGACTTTTGATAGACTCGCTGTGATATCTCACTCATAAGTAAGTCCATTCCTGCAACAACGGAGTCCGTGACCGAATGTACATACAGAAGATTTCGAGGGTGAGAAAACCAAGGTAGTGTCATTTCCGTGCTTTACTCGACGAATAGGTACCTTGTCGGTACCGTCCGTACCTTCTCTCCCTACTTACGCTTCCTTCCTCTTGTGGAGGCATCAGACGCTAAACAGAAGCGGACTAGCGTCCGGTACGTATCTGTTTACTTCCTGACTTTGATTTTCCCTCTTTTTTTTTTTTTTTTTTTTGCCCTATCTTTTTCCTCCCCTCCTCCTCTCTCCTTTCCCCATTTGTGGTCTCAGTCATTCTTCTCGCATTTTACTCCACCATATACCCCGAGGCCACAGACGACACAAGCAACGACAGGGATTTCGATCCTTTCTTTCGACCTAGAGAGGGTTTCCATGCACTTTCCCTTCACCACCTGCCGCACCTGTTGTTCCGCTGTCAATCTGGCCTGTGTCCGTACCCGTGCCCGTGCGTCCCCTCGTCTCCGTTTTGGCGGGTGTGCTCTCCTCTCGGGCAATCTCTTTGCTGAACGCCGACTGTGTCTCGATTGAGACGACTAGCACCTAGGCCGTTGGGTCCCGTCCCCTCTTGTCCCTCCACTCTTGTCTTCACCTTGCCTATCCAGGCATCATGTTATGCTGCAATATAGCGGCAAGGGCCCCTGGCTTGAGGGAAACCGTCGGTCCTGGATACTTAGTACGTGTGCTGCCCGAGCTGCCGTTTCCAGAAGCTGATGCTCGAGTGGTTCGTCAAACGGACGGGCTTCGTTCTTCTGCCAACAGGCGGTCCTGGATTTCCATCTTCGGTAGGGCTATCGCTGCCGGTGGGTGCTGCCTGTGGCGCTGCCAAGGGAACTGACGAGCAATAAATCAATCATATTGCTGCAGGAGGGTATCCATTGCTACTGTCGCTATCCGGCCAAGCAGCCTGCCACCCGTCGCCCGCATGATGTTTTGCCCTGGCCGGTGCTGGGCTAGGTTTGCTACGCAAACCGCCGTCCCGACGTACTGGCTCCCGGCCCAACATTACCATGCCCTGGGGTCTAATGTCCGCTCGACTAGGTATACCGCATCACGCTCCCTTTTCCCGATCCACGCAACCCGGGCCTCGTCAGTCGTCTCCTCTACACGCCTACCGCGAAGCCTCTCACTCACTCTTTGCTTGCTCCCGTCTTTAATCTTTAACTTCTCCTGACCACCGGTCGGGATCGAATCCGCTGCTCCCCCCGACGGCTAACTCCAGGTCGCCAGCATTCGCCCCTGCGGCAGACAGGTCCGTCTCAAGCGAGGAGCCAGCCAGAGTTCCAGCGATGTCATCCGTCCTTTCTAATTCCACATCTATTTCCACTTGCCTTGCCTTACAATGTCCTAGCGCGGATTTAGCCATCGCCCTGCAGCCGTCCCAAGCAGGGACGTTGAGGTACCGACTGGGGCGTCTTCAACACGGCTGCCAATGCTTTTGCAAGAAATGCTGGAGCCTATCGATCCCTTCCCCGTCCCCGCCACAGCCCCCATGTCTTTCTTCACTTGTCGTTTGTGCCCCCAATCCGCCTATCCTCTCGGTCATCATAATTCCATGTCACTCTCGCACTCTTACGCTGCCCTCACACACACCTAGCAAAATACCTCCTCTTTGCGCTCTCTCGCTCTTCCACACACCACACTAGTCTCTCGCCCGTCCTCATCCGCGCTGACACGCCCCCCCCTCGTCACCCCAAATGCTTCTTATCCACGCCTCCCCCTTCTCGCACGCACACTCCCTCTCTCTCTCTCACACACACACCCTTCTTCTCACACCCCTTGGATATACCCCTCCTCACACAATTGGGGGGGGGGGGGGCGCTCGTACCTTACTCTTCTCCATCCTGGTCACTCAATCCCATCTTCTCTTCTTCCCTGAATCCCTGCCCGCTGTCTGGACTTGCCTCCATGTGGTGTAGCTTGTCCCCCTCGAACATGCTCGTCTCTCGCGTTTTCCCTTCTATGCACTGAGAGAGTACGTCAAGAGGTCGGGATCTGGGCTGTTAACTCCACCATGCCATCTTTTTCACTGCCCACCTGCCATTTATAAGACAGTGCCCGCCTAGACCTGTGAGGCTGAGATCTTGAACCTTCTGGTGATATCCAAGTTTAGCATCCGTGATCTCGTTGAACCAAAAGCCTACACCCGGCAAGCAAGCAATCCCTCCTTGCCCAGTCCTTAAACTCGTTGCCTGATCGGATTGGGTCTCATTATAAGTCCATCTCGGCCTCCAGCCTTCAGACTTGGTCACTGGCTTGATACATGTGGACGACGCTTGGATATACATACAAACTTTCAGCAACACATCTCGACTTCCAACTCCCCCAAAAAGGCTCGCCCGTATGTGCCACCCAGACTTTCTTTCTAGTCCTTCTTTAGCAATGGCTTCCGGCTTTCCTGAGCAGGGTTGCGAGGACTCTTACTCACTTCCGCCCAGATCCAGAGCAGGAAGCCGCGTATCAGCTACTGCTGCTCAGTTCGCCAACATCCAACTAGTCGATTCCCCCAGAACGCTACCGTTAGAGTCCAGCCCCTCGGTCAGGTCTGAGGCTCTCCACTCCTCTGGCTATATCAGTCCCAACCCGCCCAGCTCGGCCACCTTCCTCTCCTCCCCCAACCCACAAGGATACTCGCCCTTCCCTCTGCTACCACCCGACATCTTGAATGCAGAGTGGAACGAGCACGAGGTGCATCATACTTCGGATTCAGCCCCTCTCGTTAGAGTAGACCCTGCCCGAGACTACTCCTCCAATCAGTCCTCTCCGCCACTTCTAGCCGAAGCAAGCATGAGGTGCGCTCCCAGCATTGTTCCACGCTGACCTATAGATGCATTCTGACATCCCTTTCTTTCTCTCCCAGCGCTATTGCTATGCAATTCGACCCTTCTTTCACCATGGGAAGCCGATCATCCTTCACCTGGCCCGGTAAATAACTTCCTTTGTCCCTCTTCTCATGTCTTCCCATACGTCCTAACACAACCAACCCGAAGGCCTCGATAACAGCGAGTCGAGCGGGGCGCTACTCGGCCACAACCTCTCATCGCTTGGGCACGTACCAGACACCAGCCTTACGCCTCCCAGCGGATCCAGATCAGTAACATCGAGCCCGCCGCGGGGGACTCTAACACCGGAGCAGCGAGAACTGAAGAAGCAGAGGGACATGGCGCGCCGGGACTCGAAAACATCACAGCGCGTCAGGAGGGCGGGGAGCAACCCCTACGTCCACTCGCCGCCACTCAGCCTACCAGACATATCGTCGACGATGGGCGTCCCGATCTACACGACAGCACCGGCGCCGATCTCGTTGCTCTCAGAACCAACAACAACAATGGGGTCATCATCGTACCTGCCGTCCTACAGCCCGCCTTTATCAGACCACGGCTACCAAAGCGGGTACCCCCCCATGGCCTCGGCCTACGGCATGGGTGGCATGGACTACTCGCCACAGTTCCAACAACCAACACATTACGGGTATGTCAGCCGCAAGACGGAGAGTGGGTGAGGGACGTGAGACTGACAAAGGACCAACGCAGAAGCCGACCGCAGATGCCCGTTGGACAAGACCCAAGCATGATGTACGGCGTGCCACCCTCGATGGGCGGCGGCCCCGGAACCCCAGACCAGGGACACGTCAGGGTGGTGCAGAGTCGTCCCAAGCCGCAGTGTTGGGAGCATGGCTGCAACGGGCGCCAATTTTCGACCTTCAGCAACCTGCTGAGGCACCAGAGGGAGAAGTCTGGCCAGGCCACCAAGGCGACGTGCCCCAACTGCGGAGCCGAGTTTACGAGGACGACGGCGAGGAACGGCCACCTCCTCCACGACAAATGCAAGCAGCAGCAGCAGCAGCAGCAGCGCCGGAACACGTAGATATTGGTTGGGATTAGGACGCCCGGCTTGGAAACCAACCGAGCCAGCCGAACCAACCATGCAAGCAGCAAACGAGCAACGACTACCAAAGTCCCATATTCAGTCTGCTGCTCATCCTAGGGGGCGGGCACCCTTGCCCCCCCCCCCCCCTCTCGACCCGTCATATCATTCGACATGTACATGTTATGGAGGAGGTTCTCCGTTTTTTTTTTTTTTTTTTAAGTAGGAGGGACCAAGAGGGAGAGGGACAGACAAGGGGCGCACAAAAACAACGCCGATGCGGCGACGGAGTCACATTAGCCAGTATTGCCCGAACCGGCCTCAGCATTTGGCACATCTTGCAGAAGGAGTTTCTTGCCGTGATTTTCATTTTTTTTCTTACTTACTTTACCTGATTGTTTTAGCCTTCAACGGTTTTATTGCTGTTTTTTTTTCTCTTGGTTATATACAGAGTTTTTTCTGGGGCTATGGATCACAGGTGGTGCCCTTGTTTTATTTTTAGTTTATCCCTCTCAAGCGGCGGATGAATAACGGAACTTTCGGGGACCTCGTCCCCGAGAGCACAGCAACGACTACCACTACAATAACAACAACAACAACAACAACGGCAGGAAAGGAGCAAGGGGGAGGAAAGGGGTGAAGTGTCATCGCCGCCCGAAGGCAACTTGGCCATTCTGGAAAATATACCCTTTCACTAGCGTCGCAAAGAAACGCATCTTTTTTATTCCCCCCCCTTCCTGGTTTGGCTACACTTGGTGCTCGTCGCACTGCCGGGACACAGCGCTACTACTATCTTCCACTGCCACAATGGAACACATCAGGCTGCTGCCTTAAGCAGTAAGATTACAATCTACCACGTGCGTCATGTCCCGTATATCGTAAAATGGAAACCTCCTTGCCCGGTCGATAGGTGGAGGCCCAACACCAAGAGAATAGCATAAAATAAAATGACAATGAAAGGGAACGAAAAACTCTAAAAAACTACATAGTACGTGGGAAAGGGCTGAAAAGCTCGAGCCCCTTCCTGGCAATATTGAAATTGAACTGGTCGCACCCTGCAGCCTGCAACGCCTGCTTCGTATACCAAGAATACCAGCAGGAGGGGGGGAAAAAAGAAAAGAAAAGAAAAAACTACATCGTACAAGCCAAAGCCAAGGCCGCAGGTGGGATAGCTGCCATGCCAAAACGATGGGAACACAGGTGGGGAGAGCAGGGCAGCAGGAGGGCATCCCGTTTGATGGCGGCCGCCACAACGCCGGGTCCCTTGTTCGAAAGGCGGTCGCGGGCACACACCACACCCCTCCCAGCCCTTTGACCCAAAGGAGGGAACAATAAGCATCCCTGGGAAGCGTTACGAGATTTGGACATGGGGAACCCGTTTATGTGGTACTCGTAAATCGAAGAGAAAAACGGGGCAAAGAAAGGGAACTGTTCATACCACCGTACCGTTGTCATGCACGCGACATCCTTCGGATCTTCTGGTAAGCCGGAGATACGACGGGCTGCGGAGAGTTGGATGTCGGATGGCCAAAGTTTGGACGAAATGTAACAGAGAGAATGAGCGAGGGGGGGGGGGGGGGAGGGGCGGGGTGCCGACGTTTCCAGCAACACGCAAACGAGGTCCTAGCTCCTGGAGCGTGTATTGGAGAGGGACGCCCTGTTGCCTAAGCGCCAGCGCCAAGTAAGCTGTGAGCCGGGGAGGGCTCGTAGTGATGTCAAGATCAGTCCGGCGGAGTTTGAGGGCGTGTGTGCCTCATCCGGGTGTTGCAAGGGGAGAAACACAAGGGGTGACCCCGGTTCTTAGCAATGGAGTACCAGGGATCGTTGGTCCATCATGCCAGGAGACCGGCGGCGGGAGTAATTTCTAATCCACGTGTAAGTGAAGGCATCTGCTGGGACCCGACAGAGGGGGCGGCAGGGCCGTATAGCTTGCCATAATCCAGGGATCCAAGGCGGCCAGGCACACCGTATGATATTCGAGCTTCTTCCTCGTTACTTGTACAAGGGATTCCCTCCCATCGCAGACCACATGAACCCAGGTCTCTTTCCATGACTTGAGGAAATCGTGAAAGATCCCCATCTACGAGTCGTGTGCGCGAGTGTGCGAACCGGCAGGCAAAGTGACGGGAGCAAAGCTCGAAAGCTCGCTCAAAAGTGCTTGCCCCGCGCGCGACGTTGTGGAGCCGTGGGATCGAAAGATGGTTTACGGGAAGGACGGCTCGACCAGCGTGAGATTCGGCGCCGTATGCGTACGTAGGGGCGAGGTAAGAGCCGGACGCGCAGATCGGATGGATGCTGACGATGCGGCATGGGCTCTTTTCTCGGGACCCCCATTTCGCTCCTTGTAGGCTTTTCTTGCTCTATCGACTGGAACAGAGGCACCCGACGTTGCATCGGCCAAGACGAAAGCGACAGAAGTGTCGGCTTTGGAACCCCGAGAGTCGCCAGGTTTGCAGTGCGCTTTGGGCAGGGTGATGACCTCAGCGAAAAACCGGAAGACGAAGCGAACGGCCGGGAGATGAAGGCGTCAACCGGGATAGCGATTTGCAACCTCCCCCATCTCGAACGGTCGCAAGAAGGGGCCCTCTTCAGCCTAGTCCCCGCAGGCGTTTGAAGACCCACCTCTCATGGCGACGGACCTGGGACTGGGTACCTGGGACCCGGGCTCAGGGCTCAAGGCTCTCCAGGAGCAACGAGCGGGTAGGGTAGCGATCGTCGCCGCAGACAGTCCGGGCTCCGTCGAGGCCGCGCTGGTCCTGCAGATGGGTTGTTGGGGACCCCGCCGAAGCTAACCAGCATGTCCAAAGTGCCATGGATCAAAGTAGACAGAGGCACAAAACAAGCATGGCCTAAACAAAAAGTGAGAAATCCACGCCCCGACGCTGGCCCAACGTAGAATGAAGAAAGCAACAAGCAAGAAGCATGAGTGCAGGGCAGGGAGGCGACAGCATTTACCGGGTTTGGTACTGTGTATTATGTGCGCGGGTAGGTCCCCCCACATTCCTACGCCCCCTCCCCGGTTGGGACACAGCTGCGATAGGAATAGGACGAGGTCTTAAGTCGTGGAGGTTCTGGGGGTTACAGCAACCTGGCAAAGATACGATGGCGGCTGTCATTGCTAGTTAGCGGCGGGCGTCTTTCGTCCTTGAGATGACGGGGATGGCAACCTCGTCACTTGTTTTTCCGCCACAGTTCTGTGTCTCTTGCTGGTTCGACGACGACCACGTACCTCCTCGTGGGCACCTGCGACAAGTCTTGTCCGTCTGGGTGAGTTGTTGCTGCGTCAAGGGCGTGGTCAACGTGGGATTTGAGGAGCCCGGCTGCAACGTGGTGTGGTTGAAGAACGCGTGGGTACCTAGGGAGGTCGGTAGGTGTGCAGGTGTGCAGGTGTGCAGGGCTGGGAGGCGGACGGGGGAGACAAAATCCGGAACATGATTGGTGAACCCGGACTAATAGGGGGCGAAGAGGACAGGGAAGCTGCGGATGAAGGTAAAGATGGAGCGAGAGAGGGAGAGAGTCTCTCACCTGGAAGTCGCATCGCACGCAGTCCACACCGGTGGGGACGAGTACAGAAGTTCCTTCCTGCTTTAATGGTATCTGGTGGTCCAGATGCAAGCTAGTAGCGACGGACCGGCTGACAGGATTGATTGGCAGCCAAGCGACATTAGAAGAACGAGAAGTAAACAGCGGTACTCACCTTCAAACAAGATACAGCGGCGATATGTTTTCTTCATTCCCACTTCCAACGAGAGACGTGTGCATGCGTATCCATCCCATCGACTCAAGACCCCATACTCCTTAGCGTCCGCGTGACGGGGGAACATTCCGACCTTCGGTCCCGAGCTTTCGTCCGAATCCCTGCTGGCTTCTTGCTTCTGGCTTCCGTCGATGAACCCAGCAAAGCCACCCCCTAGACCCTGTTTGTCGGAGTCTCTCCGCCCCTGGGAGGGTGGAGGTGTCAAGTCGCTAGCCGAAACTCTCGCAAGGGCCAAATGCTGCTACCTATTGCAACGTCAGCCTTTGCCAAGCGCGTACGGATACCTATTGCTCAAGTCGCAGCGACATCGACCCAGGCATAACCATCCGTTGCTCCCTTCTTTCCGACACTTGTTGAGGATGCCCCAATCCACGGCGCGATGAAGCGAGCGTATGGCTTGCAGGGAAGCGCTCCGGAAGAGGGAGGCGGAAAGCCCAATGGAGCAAGGAGTTAATCGGCTTTTGCGGGAAAGGCTGGTGAGATCTATTGGCTACCAATAGCTAATGTGTAGGTGAGATACAGGTGAGCTGATGGAGCCAGGAGTAATCTCCCGCAGCTCACCTGTATCGAGAACCACAGGCATATGCAACTACGTACGCACCGCAACATGCAGCACCACATGATTGGACCAAGAAGCGAAGTCCAACGTCGTCGTAAGCCGCGCGCACCAATATTATGACCGGGTTTGTTCTGCTGAACAATCAGTCGAACTTCAGTTGCTCATGTTTGCACACACTACGGTCAGTCAGCTGCAAGCAGACGCGCGCATCAAATCCTCTGTATCATTTCACTCTTTTCCCTGGAACCCCCACCCCAGGAGCTGCCATCGATCCTCCGAAAGTCAACCCCGCCACGACGGGAAATGCAACTCTGCTCCTGTGCAGACCCAGCCAGCTAGCCAGCCATCCTCCCCTTAGCTCCCGCTCGAGGCTTGCTAGCTACAGATAGAGATCCTGTTCATCGGATCGGGGCAGGCAGGGACTTGACATTCGGGTTGCCGACGGCCAGAAACAGACTCACCTGTGCAAAGATACAACAGGGGTATGGTGGGAGAAGCGGGGGTCGGTATCGAGAGGTGGTCCCCGACGAGGTCCCCGACAAGAAGCAACAAGACAGCAGTACCAATTGCCTTCGGCCTTTGGTCTGAAGCAGGCAACGATGGACGATCATTCCCCATTTTCAAGACCCGGTCTCGCATGTTGTAGGGATGATGATGTGACCACGGATGGGCGGGCCGTCCATCTGTAGTCTGTCTTTGCGGATGATGGTTGATATGCCCTCCCTAGATGTCGTTTTGTCGCTAGAGAATGCCAGTCTCGGCGGACACCTCTGTCTACCTCCTGAGCTTCTTCGTACGTGCAGCAGGGGGAGGAGATTGCGGTCATTAGAGTGGCATAATACTCCCCATATGGATACGTCGATGGACCCAGTTGGTTTGCAGAGAGCCTCAAGCTTGCCGGTGGCAATAATCGACCCCTAGTCCCGAACGGTCGTGCGCTGTCGGCCCCATTGCGCCTGTCGGGCAATATCTGTGAACGGCGAACGGGGGGGGGGGGGAAGGGGACTGGGGGTCATGGAGATGTCGGGCATATCGGTATTCTCCATCCGACCTTCATCTTGTGCGGGGCCTCATCCCTCGCCCCGGCCTCCATCCGCAGCCACATCCGCAAGAAATAACCTGAATGAATCCCTGAGCGCAGTCGGGATTCCCAAGACTCGCGTTGTAAATGAAAGATTGGAGGACAGGCCCCGAAAGAGGCTAGAAAACCGGCAAAACACGATGCAAGTCTTTGCGACAGGCCCAGGGACGCCCGTCGGCTGGTGTAGTGTATAGGCATGAGCCGTATTTCTTGTTCACCCCCTACCATATGGTGGTACACAGCCAAGGTATGGGACCACGCGTCGTGCCCCTGAATAAAATGGCCTCATCAACCCGGATTGCGAATCTCAAACTGAATCGGAGCTAAGATCCACCATCAGATTAAAACCACAGCCGATGTTCTCTGTGAGGCTGACCTGCAGATTTGTGTTACGACTGCGCGACAAGACAGCGCATGAGGCTCTCCCGACCGTTCGTTGCACATTGGGAACCGAGATTCAATCCTCGACCCATTACATAAGCTGTCGTCGGCTTCTCGTATGTACCAGGTACGTACCTAACTAGGTAAGTAAGTACGACGCTACCTACCTACCTTGGGTACGACTCCAGCGACCCGGTAAAGTAGAGATCCTTCCCAGGTCGGGGTTGCATCGGGATGGCCCACCACACTATGCGGGCATGACAGCAGCTCTGGGCTGCCTTAGTGCTCCTCGTCCTGCACCCTCACACATTATTGGCCGGTATACTTGACGGCGTGATCTATCTCGATTCCTATTGGTTGTTGTGCGAGCTGCAACTTCATTCCTTCGAGACTTAACATGCACTTGCTATTCGACGGTCGATATAGCGAAGTAGGCGCAGCAGTTCGAGTGAGACGCTGGAAGACTGACAGCCTGGCCCAGTGCCATGGCGATTGTGCACTGCTGGGGTTTGTAAGAGCGATGACGGGTTTTATCAAGGCCGTGCCAAACCGGCCTCATGTTGCGTTGTCGTCTTACTGAACCGCTGTCTGAAGAGCCCAGCTGTCTTTGATCGTGCCTGGGGTGGCGGGCCGCCACCTAACTAATCACTATTCGTCGCGCGCTTTTGACATTAGGATTTGCAGCAACCATCGCATGCTTCTTCTTCTTCTTCTTCTTCTTCTTCTTCTGCTGCTGCTGCTGCTGCTGCTGCTGCTGCGATGTTCAAAACGGGCAGTTGCCGTCAAACTGATTATATGACTCGGTGCTCGGTCTCATCTGGACAAGTCAGAATTGGATCGTCCGGCATTTCTGTGCGTGCCAATATCAGCGCTTGTCATCAAAGACACACCGGTATCCACTGGGTGACCTCCAAGTCCTAGACTCGTCTCGCAAGGACAGGCGAGTAGTTAATCAAGCGTCAAGAGGGAAGGGAGGAGCCGTTCGTCGGTTCGCGGTTCGCACTCGCTAAACGCAATGGGGGTGTCGACATAGGTGGACCGAGACGCACTTCAGGCAGCAGGATTTCCTCAGACCCCAGTTGAGTGGTAAAAAGAAATGGACGAGCTTGGTGGCTTGGTTCACTGCCGTGCCGACCGGCAACATCCTATTGTCGACCATCCACATCGGCCTGTCCTGTCGTCTGGCGGCATGACGAACCAGCCCTGTAGGTCCCCCAAGAGGCCAAGGTCCATAGCAGGTACGGATAACGTACGATATAGCGGTGCGTCGTTACGAGAAGCATGAGCGCACGATCATTGTTACTTAGCAGGATCATGAAGCAGCGGTCCCTGTCGACGATTAATGATAGTTGGGGAATAGGGACTGGATCATCAGGCGTCAATGGCCTTCTGCATGGAAGGTTAAGGAAAGCACCGCGCCTCCCTCGAACGTCCATCATCTCGTCCCCCGGGATGAGAGATTTGCGGGCGGGCGTCAGGGGAAGCTAGTCGAGCCGCGACCCCTCCGCAGCGGGCGTACGAATCGGGGGATCACAGAAATGCAATTTATCGGTACCTGGCCACATGGTCAATGGAAAGAAGTTATTCGTAAACGGCGGCAATGAAAACGTCATGCTGTGCCTGGGACACGATGTGATACGTCCATATCATTGAGTTGCAACAATCAACGGAATCAACAGGCGCAGCTGGCCGAGTATACGGGCCTGTACAAACTCGATCACAGTCATTCAGCGTGGTGATGGTGGAGCTGTTTTAGTTACTGGAGATTAATGAAGCAATGTCATTTTGGGCCAGGCCCTCTGCACCTGGCCAGACTGCGGATTCGCTGAGTCGTATGTCCCCGCTTAGCGGAGAATGAGGCTTGATGTCCCGTGGAGCTAGGATCGGCCATCGTAGGGGCCCATCAAAGCAAAGGCGCGGCGAGTCGGTGTTTGAACCACATTTTAGCTGTCCTTTCCAGGTCTCGATTCGTTCGTTGGTACCACGCTGGCCAACTCTCCCCGGACAGCGGTAGTCGAACTGACAATGCGCGATGTCGAAATGCAGAGAGATACATGGACGGCGCGCGACCGCTGCTAGGGTTTGATTGCGTATCGCCGCAGCCGACGCAAGGCCGACTACTTGGAATGACCTTGTCTGTTCATACTGATCGAATGCCCGAGCCCATCAGCAATCAGGTCCGGGTGTGGTTTCTCGGACGGTCCTACGATTCCTCGTGGTGTTGTGCACTGACCTAGACGAAACGCAGTTGGTCGCCGCCGGCAGTCCGTTGGACAAGTAAGATACACACACGCATGTGGCGGCAAGCGTGCTGGCAGCTCGAATAGATCCTACCCTTTGATTCGTTATGGTGAACAGACAGGAGCGAGATGCTGCACCTGGACTTTGAGCAATCAAGCCTCTCTCCACCGTGTATAACTCCAGGGCTTCGACGCCACTCGGCCTGTTCGCTTCAACTGCTTTCTCTTGTCTTGTCTCCTTTGCATAGGGACGTGCAAGTGAATCTTGATCCGTCGGCTCGTTACCCCACACTTGTCGTAGGGATGGTGCCATCTGAAGACGTGCTTCTATCCCAAGCAGTAGGGTTGGCAGGGAATACCAGCTACGGACAGACGTTTGAACAACGGCGGGGTTCATAGTAACGCTGCTGAGCCGATATTCTTTGTAAGGCCGCAATGACGGCGATATTTTTCTGTAAGTCCGCAGTGACGGAATGATCCAGTGTTTTCTTGTTTTTTGTTTTCCTTTTTTTTCCTCGTTCAAAATGGTTGACAACTTGGGGGAGACCCGATTTGAGGCCAGGATGCGACACAAGCAGGCCCAATAGCTTAGGTACGACCAGGGGTGCCGGGGAGGGGTCCGGCAGACAGGCGAGAGAGAAAGAGAGAAGAGGCCTTGAGGAGAGAGGGGGGTGATCGTAGAGGGAAATCGATATGGAGGGCGTCGGTTTAGATGACCGGGGGTCGGTCAAGTATACTGTGTCGATGAGCCGTACCGAGAGCTTTCTGACACATGGCGAAGGATTTACGCATCCGCCAATAGAATCGCGTCAGCTTCGCTTCACCTGGCGTCCTTTCCAGTCTGTCATGTGGACCAGAAGCCGCGTTAGCGCCAATCGCCAGCTACGAAGGTAATAAGCGCGTCGCTGCGATAGGCCCAAGCCTCCCCTCCCAATTTTTGAAGCATCCAACACCCACCTTAAGCGCAGCGCTTAATCAGCCCATCACCGCCATCGCAGCCAGCCAAAAGTAAACACGACTCCTCGGATGCTCAAGCAATCACTGCACGGTCATATTGGAAGACAGACGACGCGAAGCAGACACGACGGGTGTGTTCCTCCTCCCGTATTGAATCGTCGCTTCGTCGTCGCCACCGTCGAGTCTCCGCGATGGGACAGGTCTTGAATCCTTCTGCCTGAGCACATCCAAATGTGGACATCGCGCAACCATGGTCACCGCAATGAACGCGCCCTCCAGGTGGAGCGGCAAACGGCAGAACGTCTTTAAGTCTGTTTTTAATACGGAAGTATCGCAGCCCACTCCATGCTCGACACCATCACAGAAGTTCACCTCACAAGGTGATCTATTGGGCGGTCTACCGCCACCGCCGCCGTCATCACACCATCAATCACCTTCGCGCACGCACTTCCCCAGCAACATCAAAGTTTCGGATCTTCAGCAGAGCTCGCCCCCGCCAACTCATTCGCATCCGCCTTCTCCCGACCAGTCCAACGACCAGGTTAGGTGGGATCGAGCATGGCACGTGGTGACAACTCGTATCCAGCTGCCGCCATCGGTGGCTGCTGAGGACTCGTTTGGCGCCCTGGCATCTGAGTCTCAGGACTACGATGCGGACTTCTACGACAGTCTTAACCTGGTGCTCCATCCATGGAAGCACGTTCAGCACGCTACCGTCACCGAAGACATCCTCTCCTGGCATACCCAGCAGGTTCGCCACCACTTTGCTCAACACGTCCTCCCCCTGCTGTCCGCATGCAATACCTACGGTGACCAGGCTCAGGTACTCCTTGGGAGTATACGTACGCTGGAAGCAGCTCACCGCCAGTATCTCTACGGGCTATCCCTCATTGTGCGGGGCCTCGACAACAAGCATGCAGACATTGCCGTTGACAAGTTCCGGCGTGATCTGCACGCAGTCATTGGCAATTCCATGTCACAGGCGCTCATGGAATCCCTTCGAGCCGTCTTTGGTCGCTTAACGAGGGTCATTCTGGGCATGCAGGCCGCACCCTCCCCCGGGGCATCTCGGGGAACCGGCTTGCAAGGGGACAATCAGGCAGCAGCACCATCCCCAACGCCGGCAGCGGCAGCGCGTCAAGAGCTCTTGCAGTTGATCGAGGCGCTGCACAAAGTAGGCCTTGCCGGGGAGAGATTTCAGATACTATTCGCCGAGTTGATGGACTCGGTGATGATTGAGCATGTGAAAACATCATTCGCCGGCGTCTGGACGCAGCCAAAAGCAGGTGGCGGGAAGGATGCTTCAGGCCCCCCGTCGGTTTCTCGTGCGGCGAAGCTTGGCACACCTTCACGCTGCATCGCAGCACTATGCGATTGGGTCGAGAATCACTACTCGCGGCTAGCAGTCGAGGTTTTTGCTCGCCTCGGTAGCGGGGATGTTGCTTGGGCCGACGTCGAAAAATGGAAGGAGATCGCAGTCGGACGCTTGGCTGTCATGCGCATTCATGAGCTTTTCGACATTGTCCTGCAGTGGCCCGAGAGCAAAGGAGCTCTAGACGACCTCCGCATGGCCATCACCACACCTCAGCGACGCTTGCAACTGACGGACACGTTCTCGGCGGCCCTTCAAAAACGTCTGCTACACCCAGGGAGATCGACGCTCGATATACTCCGCGTATATATCTCCATGATTCGAACGTTCCATGCTCTAGACAATTCCAAAGTGCTCCTGGACCGTGTGGTACACTCGCTCCAGCTCTACTTGTGCCAGAGAGACGATGCCATCCCCATCGTTGTTACGGGGCTCCTGTCCAATCCAGACGACATCCGCACCGAAGGGGGTAAAACAAAGCTCGTTGAGCTAGCCGTTCTGCTCAATGATCCCTCACAGCAAAGGCGTCCTGCTATGGACGAAGAAGAGCTGGACTGGGATGATATGGAATGGATCCCCGATCCTGTGGACGCCGGTGTGAACTACAAACGTCCCAAGTCGGAAGACGTCATTGGAACACTGATCAATGCTCTGGGTTCGCAGGATATCTTTATCAAAGAGTTCCAGAACATCATTGCAGATAGGTTGTTGTCCACCCAGGTCGAGTTCACCCAAGAGATCCGGGTGCTCCATTTGCTCAAGAAGCGGTTCGGAGATAACGCCTTGCAGAACTGCGATGTCATGATTAAAGACATCCAAGACTCAAAGAGGGTCGATTCGATCATCTCCAAGACGGTGAGGGCAGGCCACATCGGGGGACCTGTCCGGAAATCCAAGGAGCTTCCGTCGTACCATACGAAGATCCTTTCTCGGCTCTTCTGGCCAACGATGGACCGGGAGCACTTCATTCTTCCACGGCCCGTCGCCGAGGTGCAAGGGTACTACGATAGCGAATTCGAACGTCTGAAGTCTTCTCGCAAGCTAACATGGCTCAATAACCTCGGAAATGCCACAGTCAACCTCGAGCTGGAAGACAGGACCGTGGAGCGGGAGTGCAAGACGTACGAAGCCGTCGTTATCTACGCTTTCCAGGCAGACGAAACCTACAAAGGACCGCTCCCTCTGCGCCGCACCGTCGACCAGCTTGAAGAGGTTCTCCAGATGGATGACGATCTTATACGGTCCGCCATCTCCTTCTGGGTTAGTCAGCGTGTCCTTCGTGAGATGGAGCCCGGCACCTTCGCCGTCCTCGAGAAGCTGAACGACGATGCCAATGGCGGAGCCAACCCCGCTGTACCTGGTCCGGACGAAGCCCCCGCCACGGAGTCGGGTGATGTCTCACCCAAGAAGCCCAGCGCGCTTGATGCCAAGGAGCAGGAACGGCGACAGGTCTACTGGCAGTTCATTGTCGGTATGCTCACGAACTCGAGCCCGGCTATGCCGCTGGGCCAGATTGCCATGATGATGAAGATGCTGATCGCGCATGGGTTCCCGTGGAGCAACGAGGAGTTGCAGGAGTTCCTCGCGGAGAAGATGGCAGAGGAGGAGTTGGAATTGGTAGGCGGCAAATACCGCCTACTCAAAAAATGAGCGGAAGAGCTTGTGCTGTCCCTTCCCCGTCCGAGATGGGACCACGGCGGACGATGTTGGTTTAAGGGGCCCGGGGAACGATCAAAAACATGGCAGAACTGCTAACTAGCCAAAGCCTAGAACCGACCACGGCACCCCCGCTTGTATGGCGGGGGGGGGGATTGCCATGCCCAATACAAATTAGATACCCACCGTTTCCCAAGTCTTGTTCGAGTTGCCGTGATGAAGCGAACGCGAGGCCCGAAACGCCGCACCAGTTTGAGCGGGAGCAATCCACTTCCTGTCTTACTTTCCTCCGGCCGAGGGGCAAGCAATGCGGCGCACGATTCTGACAACCCCCAGGACCGCAATATCGGCCGTATCCAGTTGTCTTCTTGGCCACGTGGGACGCATGGTCTTCCGCATCCCGATCGCGAGCCAATGTATGCACACTGGCATCGCCGTGAGCGTTGTCTTGCCCGGTCGGCGACGACTCAGCCATAGAACCCCACGACGACACTATTCGGTCCGGTCGGGCGCGTCTTGTGTCGGTGATCCAGAGGGCGGACAAGAGGCTCTCGGAGTCCCCATCTGGATGAAAGATGGCAAAGTCTCTACATCCTGGTATTGAGTTTTTCTCTTTCTTCCTTTCTTTCTTTTTTCCCTTTTTGTATCTATTAGGCCAATGCTTCCAGCCTGCTTTGATTTCTTGCTTCCTCCATCAAGTATCTCTTGCACTTACCCGCCGTGTCCGCCCGTACTTTAGCTGTCAACATGAGAAAGCAGGTCAAGAGCACGGGTCGCCAGTAATGAACGGGGGGTGGCATTAATGAATGCGGCTGCCCTCGTCCTCTAGTCTCGACAAGACACTTCACCTATACCGGCCGTGTCCCGGAGCGCCGTCAATCTCCTGAAACAACCGGCCTCACCCGGTTTGGTCGTGTCCGGCAGCAGGAGCCTCTCCGACCCAAGCCAGCCATCGGGGGGCCGGTCCTGCCGATCCGACAGGTAGCAAGACACGCCAGGCACGGCGTTCTGTCCCCGTTTCTGTTTGTCGGCTATGGCCGGTAGCAAGACCGAGAGAGGCCTTCGACTCCTCAAGATACCTGCTCGGGCACGATCGGCTTCGGCGTCTGCCGCCCGAGCTCGGCACCACCCACGCCCCACGTCGGCACACGCGAGCGACGTCGCATCCGACTCTCACGAGGTGAGGGGAGGAGGACCCGCGAAGTCGCTGTGAACACACGCTCCCGCGCCTCGTTCGCGCTCAGCAACGCGGGACGAGGTCCCCGCTCCCCCTTCACGATATCAACTCCAAGGCCCAGCTCCAGGGCCTTGCTCCAACGAGAGAGTCGAACACAGATCCGGGTCTTGGCCACTGGCCTGGGAGACGCCGCACGCCGTCCCCTCCCGCCGGCCGTGTTGTCGAACCGCAAGCCGAGTCTGTGTGGCCATGTCGATGATTTGCCCTCGCCGACGGGCGTGTCTTGTTCCGCGCCGACGTCGTACCCTTCCCATATGCAAGATGCGGCGGTGCGATGTAAAGTCACCTTTTGTCAAGGGCCCTCGGCGGTTCCTCCTCTTTCTAGTGCTGGACTGCCCCCGCTGCGCGAGGTCGTGTGATCGAGGCAGTTGCCAGAGACTACATCATGCCAGCGCTGGGCGAGGCGACCGCGAAACGTCAATAGCGAGAGAGCACCCAGAGGTACAACCGAGTAGCCTGGGACAGGTCGTGACTAAACCAGAACCAACGCGAAATGAACCCCGTCGGTTCTTCAAACATCACCCGCTAGGTATGGTTGGAATAAGTTGGAATAGCAGGAATAGCAGCGTTCCTCGTCGGTCCCGTCACTTCTCCCGATCCGTGGGTGCGGTACGACAGCCCGGTCAGGGCCATGGGCCCCAAACATCACAAAGTGAGAGCATACGACCGTCTTCGTCAGAACGTGTTATTCTTACCGCATATCAAAGTGATGGAGCGAAGGGAAGAGCAGTCTTTTTTTTTTCTTTTTTTTTTCTTTTCTTCTTCACAAAAGAAACACATACATGGCAATGTGACTGCGACCGTGAGCTCGTCTCGCACCCTCGGCCAACTTTAAGTCTCTCGGGTCGACGCATACCAGGATGCGTCAGTCGTCGGTCAGGATGGGTGGGGAATCAAGAGGTTGCAGCAGCAGCAGCAGCATGTAGGCGACCGCTTTGCCGTCCTCATAAGACCAGGATGCGGTAAAAGTTAAGCAACAATACGGACGACGTGAAGGGCGGGCAGAGCGTCATCGGCCGGGGTTCTCTAGCCGGGGGCATTCTTACTCTTGGCACAGCCAAGCGTTATTTGGACATGGTTCCGAGTCAGCCGCCGTCGTCGTTGCTGCCGTGGTAGTCGTCGTCGTCGTCGTTGTCGTCGTCGGACCTGGCATCGGAGCCAAGAGAAATGCTAACATCGATCCCTAATTAGCCGATAGCGTAAACCCCGTGAAGCTTTGCTTGTTCGCATCCGTGTATGCACAGCATTAGTAACGCACGGGTGGGTGTTTTGAGCAGGACAGACCAGTCGCTGCCAGGATGTCGCAACCAACGATGGGGATTGCGTTTGTCGGTGTCTGCAAGTCGGCGTGCAAAAGAAAAACACAACAACCAACATGGGCAACTGGACCTTGACCCAGCTCGGCGGCAAGAGTAGGAGCCAACAAGACGCCCATTTCGGGCGCCTAGAGGGGGTGGGCAATACACGGGTATAACAACCAGAGCAAGGCCGGGGCAACGATGCTTTCGTTTGCAAGGTTCTCTCGAGTTGTCGAACAATGGGGCCGGCTTGCCGCATTTGTCGTGTAAGCCCGTCGTCGGTGGTAAGGGTAGCAGTCGCGGAGAAAACAGTTGGTCGTCGGTATGATTAACAACCTTGACATGTGTCGCGTGGCCCAGCATTGTATGAAAGGGGTGGTGGTTGTAAAGCCATGTATGGGTTGCTGGCCTCGGAGGTTGTGCGAGCGATGTTCGTGGAGGGCCACCGAACAGGGGCCAAGGGCCGGGAAGAAAAGGCGGTGATGGTGCATCTTATAAGGAATGTTGCGCCACGTTTACACACTCTCTCAATGGCCTCAAAAGAGTGAGCGGAACCGACCGCCGACAGGCAACACAAGGCGCAAGCTTGTGCCATTTTGTTCGCGGCCAACGGCTCTCCCACCTTGATCAAGGGCGGACTCTGTTGCGAGGGAGCATGTGAGCTGAGTCGGCGTCGAAAACTTTACGAGCCCCGCGGGGTCTTGATTTTCTCTTACTCCCCCCCCCCCCTTCTTTTCTCTGTTTGAGGCTCTCGGACGGGGAGTCAAAGTCGGCATGGGCCCGGAAAGGCAGCTCGACCCGACGACGGACGGTGTGCATGGACGATGGACGACGGGAAAGTCGGAACTGATAAATAGAGGGCGGCTGTTTGGGGAGGGGGGGGGCAAAGAAAGCCAGCCATGCTAACTAACAGTGCTCGGCTGCCTTCATCACTCATACCGACTGACTTTACCTTGCGGTTGAAACCGAGAGACTGAAGTTGTTTCAACTGCGTGGCGACAATCCCAGCCCGACCGGGTTCGAACCGGTCCCCCATAACTGGAGCTTGACCATGCCGTTTCGTGCAGCAAACCATTGCCGATGGAAAAGTTTGCTGGTCATGAGTACACGCGAGAGAGAGAGACAGTGAGAGAGACTTCCGAAGGGGTGTGTGTGTGTGTGTGTGAGTGCGTGTGTCTTCCACCAGCGTGGACAATAGCGCAGCGAGATAGACAAGGATTGGCACGCCTGGCGGCCGACGGCGTTCCTGACTCGACTCAAGCAGTGCCATGGTGTGAAGTGATGCATCCCTGGAGACATGGCGGAGCCCTGCACAGAAAGTAAGATGAGACGAACGTCTCAAGCAAAGATAAGGGCGCTTGACGGTGCGCAGTACTACGTACGCACACGAGGTAGATAGATGAGTAGGTAAGTCGGCGTACAAGTGAAGTGAGAAGAAAAGGTTCGAATGGTCAGGCGACGAGCCCCGAGTGGCAAGGAGGTGGGAAGAAGAGGCAGAGAGAGGTCGGCGAGTGAGAGACAAAGCAGCGGGCAAGAATGGTAGCTACTAACTACTACGGGTAGCGTCGAGCTTGGCCGGTGTGCGCCCACGCACCCCATAGTATGTCCCTATCTTAGCGCGAACCAGGGCTCGAGAGATCGTCGCGGGGATGTCGCTGCATCGAAAAGCGAATGGGAGACGAGTCTGGCGACCAAAAAGGCTTCGAGCCAATCGATAACCGACCGTCCTCTCCTTGGAGGAGCTGGGCCGCCGTCTCGAAGCAGGGGCACGGCCGGGGGGTCCCTTTCCAGCGCGAAGCCGCGGGGTCCCTGTCCCCTCCTTTCCCTCGTGTCTGACAATCCGCTTCTTCGGAGGGGGAGGGGGGGGGGGGGAGAAGAGCTGGAACCAGTGATGACGTATGGTTCCGGCTGGGATGCTGGTGTTATAGTTCGGGAAATGCTACATGTACGGGGTTCGAATAGTGAGCATACACTACCGGTACTACCTATGCTATAACACAGTCTGGGCAGGATGGGGGTGCTCGAGTCGGGCGTCCACGGGCGGTGAGAGGAGAGGAGAGGCCGTGATGTGGTGGTGGTGGTAGCTCGCTGATTGTGATGGCTGATGGCTGATGGCTGCTGATGCGGGCGAGGCAGCATGGCCGGAGGCGGGTACGTCTCCGATGTGGTGGCAGCGGCTGGTTGTCAAAGCGCGAGCCGGCGGGCCTCTAGCTTGGGCGGCCCGGCCTAGCCGCTGAGACAGACGAACCCCGCGGGCTTCCACCGTTCTCGCTTTGCCCACGACTTGTTGAAGGTCTTCTTTGAGGGGCGCGCGAAGAGGAGGAGGAGGAGGAGGAGGAGGAGGAGGAGGAGGAGGAGGAGGATGGGATCCAAGACGGCGGTGCACCGGACTGTCCAGGCCGGATGAGATTTGGCGATTGCCGTGACGCTGAGTTGGCGGCGGCCCCGTTGACTTGGAGACGGAGGCAGACGCGGAACTACCGGGAACGAGGTCGAGTATTGGTGCTGCTACTGCTGCTGCTGCTGCTGTTGTTGTTATTGCCACTCTTATTTGTTGGTTATTACTTTGATCGGTCAGCTGCGAGGTGCATTGTCAAGAGGCGGTGCGAGAGTTGCATAAGCTCCGATGGCCACAAGCATTGAGACGGACGGGATTCGGTTGGGGGTTGGCGAAAGGTAGGACGGCGGCAGGGTTCCGGACCGGATGTAAGTCCAGGGTCTCTCCTTCTATCGCTCATATTGAAGCAATCCGTTGGTCGAGGAGCGGGGGAGAAGAGACAGAGAGGAAGAGATGAGACTCCCGCGTCTACAAAATCTATGGCACGGATACTATGCATATTAGTATACCTACTGTATCCATGTACAGATACGGCACCCTTGGTCCAAGGGCGCGGCACGGCAGGGCAAGGCGACGACGACGACGACGACGACGACGGCTGGCCAAGAAGCTCCGATGCAGCCGTGTCTGTCTGTCTGTTATTGGATGCAGGGCTTGCCGTGCAGACAAGGGTACATGGAGGTGTTAAGACGCTCGCCATGTACAACGTGCCGAAAACGTGCTGGCTGGTATTACTGCGAAGGGCTCGTACATACAGGTACAAACCAACTGGAGGATCAGAGAGAGTTCTGGAGGTCCCGTTCCGTGAACTAACACCTGACAAGCGGCCTGACAATGGCAAATGCCTGCCTCGGTTGTGTGTGCTGGTGCTGTGCTGTGCTGTGCTGGCCACACCTTCGTCCGGCCTGCCACCACCGCCGCCACCATAATCACAACCACAACCACAACCACCGACAGACCGACTAGGCAGAGGGGGGCGCTCGCCCGCTCGGTGTGGCATTACACGGGGGTCGGGGTCCCAGATACACGCTCCCGCACCGGAAGCGATACCGCATCGGGCGCAGCGTCATGTGAGAATCCCGCGCGCCGGCGTCCTCCGCCGTCGAGTCGCGTCCCCTGAGACGCTGGACGAGGGAGCCCGGCTTGCGTCCATGGTGCCACCAGAGGAAAAGGGCCAGATACGACAGGGCTAGAACGGGTGGACGGATGGATGGTTGGGGGCCACCAGTCACTTTCCTGCAAGCCTAACCAGCCACGGCCTGGCCACGCTGCCCTGCCGTGGATGAGGAGAAGACGGAGAAGCAGAAGCCAGGGTGAGCGAGCCGTGAGACAGCGGCAGCAGCAGCGGCAGCAGCAGCGAGCAAGAGAAGGCGGACGTGGATGACGATAGAAGTGCCTAATAATGAGCCAAGGTTGGACGGGGAGCGCCATGGGTGCCGAGCCTTATCTATTTACTTATCGACCCCGACTAATTAATTATTGCTCCTCCGCCCACGTACGGGGGGGGGTATAGGAACGGGACATGTCTTACTAGGACCGGCCGAGCTCGCGAGGCTCATGTGAACAGATCTGAAATGGGCCTGAGCCTGAGCATGAGCCTGAGCCTGAGCATGAGCCTGAGCCTGAGCATGAGCCTGAGCTTGTTAGTTGTTCTGGCTCAGCACAGCGTGCAGATAAAATGCAACCTAGACAGACCACTGACACACCCGTACCCTCATCGGAGACTCCGTTTGGTATCCTGAAGTATTGCGTTGAGCGAGTGCATCGCGGACGTTTGCTTTGCCTCATCTCCGGCCCCTCCCGTCGTCCACTTTTCATTGATGTATTGCATCTTCTGCTTACCTGCCTCTCTGTTTTGCCTGGTTTTCGACATCGAGGGCTGTTAACGGAAGCTTCTCGGGCACAAGAACAGAATGTTTCGTCCGTGGAAGTCAGTCGGTCACACGGTATGAGACCCGTGGGTCCATGGCGGAGATGGGGAAGGGGGGATGGATGCGTTTGTTTGTTTATCCGTTTTCTGTTAGTTTTACGAACGAGTTTTGTATTCGGGGGGGGAGGGACTTCTGTTGGCCTGATCGGCGGGCGGCCTTGACATCGGCTGCTTTCGGTCCAGAGCCCAGGAGAGACCGTCGGGGTCGAAAGCGTCGCTGGTGGTGGTGGTGATGGACATCACGGACGAGTATTGACTTTGGCCGGCGCGATGCCATTGCCCTTCCTCTCTCTGGCCTTCCTTTCCCAGGCCTCGCCCCAAGGATGACGACGACGAAGACGACGGCGACGACGACGATAATGATAGCCACTCTTATCCCATGACAAACTGCTCGTTCGTTGTCCGTTCTCCCCCTAGCCCTACCGAGAGTTCTGGTCCGGAAAAAAAGACAAAAAAAAGAAGGGAAAAAAAGAGAGAAAATGAGGCAGAAAAAAAAAAAGGCCACATACACACACACACACAATGAAAACTTACCGTCCGTCCGTCCGTCCAGGTGGCATCTGCATCCATCTGCATCTGCATCCGTCGCCAATTCTCGGTCAACTGCGATACCGGACTTGGATTGTAATGGTTGATGGATGGTCCAAGGGAGAGAGCGCAGACCTTGCTGGTTCCCAGGACAGGACAGGGCAGGGCAGGGCAGGGCAGGACAGGGCCCCAAGACAAGACTCACCATCATCATTATCACCATCCATCGTAATCAAGACGCCTGCCAACCGCCACCATCCACTCTCTCATCCTGCCCTTGTGACCCCGCGGGTCTCGATACAGACTTGGACGTATCACCCGTTGTCTCTCGCCGGCGGCCTCCCCTCTGGGATTCGAACGGAAGCGGCCTTTGCCGCCGACTATAATCCGGACCCCCTCCGGCAGATCCGAACAGACTCCCTTCGCCCAAACGCACCCGCTGCCTACCCGGGTCCGGTAAGCCCGCTCGTCCCTCTTCCACGTTGTGGCTTCTCGCCGCAGACAGGGAGGGCAGGCATTAGCCAGCCGGAGCACGGTGCAAAAGGCTACCCTCAAGGGAGGGGAAGGGAGGAGAGGGGGAAGGCGAGGGAGGGGGAGGGGGGAGGGGGAGGGGGGCGAACAGGCGAGAAAAGCAGCAGCAGCAGCCAACCAACCCACACCCAAGTGACTTCCAGAGCACAGCAGACTTGATGGATGTCTTGGCTTGTTTTTCTGCCTCCCTGCTGAACCGACAAGCAAGGGCCTGCGCATCTAACCCTCGCCCGGCGCAGTTGGCGTCGCATGGCCTGTCCCTCCAAAGAAACGGAGCCACGCATCTGCTGGGGCCGAGCCTGTTTACAAGTGGAACGTTGACGTGGGAGAGAGACAGAGAGAGAGAGAGAGAGAGAGAGAGAGAGAGAGAGAGAGAGAAGGAGAGAGAGACAGAGAGAGTGAGAGAAAGAGACCGCTGCGAACACTTTGGTCGACACACTTTGCACATGGGAGGGGACGGGTCATCGCACAAGGTAATTGTGGTCTACATTAATCGTCTGACCGTATTAGTAGACCGGCATCCGCATCCGCATCCGCATTAAAACAGACACCTTGCCAGCACCTGCATAGCTGCAACAACAATTAAACAAAAAGACGGCAGCCACAACGAACGAACGAACAGCAGCATCAATCAGCCTTGCTCTGCGTCATCAGACGGCGCCGGCCATTTCCTACCGCATCCGCCCTGCCTGCGATCGGCTGACGCTGCCTTCACCGTCCCGGACAGCATCCCTACAAAGCCAGCCCATGGCCCCCCGCCCCATGTCAGCAGCCCCGGGGTAGTAGTACGTTGCTCATCACTTTGCACGGATACCAAGTAGATACGCCGTGTACTGCCTTTGTTGAGCCTGGGTCTCGTTTGGCTGGCTTGCTGGCTGGCCCGCCGGTACCCGGGTCTCGTTCCCTATGATGAGAGGTATCTGTAGTAGTGTACGGTGACTGATGAGAGAGGTGGGCATGCAGCAGTATCAAGTCAAGTGCAAGTACAAATGCAAGCGCAACATCAAATACGCAGGCAGGTAAGTATGCCCGCCTTCTCTCTCCGATTCTGACTCTGAGTTAGGATCGGCCTGATCTGATATGGGGACAACTGGCCCCGGGGGTGCATGGCGCTGCAAATCTGGTCCGCGCTCGCGCTCATCTCTTACCTCTGAGTCTCCCTACCACTGACTCTGACTCTCTCTCACTCTCACTCTCACTCACTCTCACTCTCACTCTCTCTCACTCTCACTCTCTCACACACACACACACACACACATACTCTCTCTCTCTCTCTCTCTCATACTACCTGTACACTCCCCCCGTGCCGTGTGATGTCCTCTCCCAGGAAGGTAATTCGCCGTCTGGGTCCCCCCCCCCATGGCTCCCAGCCCCTCCCATTGGGTCACGTCTGCCGTCTTCCCAGATGGGGCGACGCATTGCCATGCTACAACGCCCTGCCCATGTTGCGGGCTCTGCTGCTGCTGTACTTGGCTTTACGGCACTTTGCTTCGCTGTCTTTTGGTCCCGGATGCTCCAGTCCGCCCCAGCCCACCCCACTCCAGTCCAATCCGTTCCTGGGCAAGCAAAGGCAAAGGCAAAGGAAGCAACTCCGGGCCCGGCCCAGCCCAGCCCACACGGTTACAGTACAGTACAATACAGTACAATACAGTACAGTACGTGCGATCAGTCATCTTTCTGCCCTGTAACGACCGGCGTGGCCATGGCCATGGCCAGTCGACATGGAACATGGTCATGGACTTTTTTTTTTTGTCCCTCTCTGCCTACCCCCTCCCGCAGGAGGGGGAGTGCCAGTGCCTGTGCCAATGCCAGTGCCAGTGCCAGTGGTAATAGTAGCAGTTAGTCTCACTCTGTCAGTCATTTCAGTCCAGCCGGAACGATGCAGCCAGTCCAGTCCACTTGCTGTACCTATTCGGTCTCGTCTTGCTTGGTGTGCATGCATGCCTTTACGGTTACCTCTCGGTCCTGCTCTCTGCACATGGACGCCGCATTCACCCCCCCCCCCCCCCCCCCCAGAAGTGTCAGTCTTGCTCCTCCTCCTGAGGCCCAGGTGAAGGTGAGGAAAGGCCGGTTTGAGGTGGGATTTTTATTTCGCTTTTTGGCTTTTAGCTCTCTCTCTCTCACTCTCTCTCCCTCCCTCTCCCTCTCTCTCAGACGCACACGCAATGTCAATCTTAGTCTCACTCTTACCCTCACTCTCACTCTCACTCACCTGGCTCGCGGTGCCTTTCCCGGCCTCGCCTTGTCGTCTTTTTCTCCCTCCGGGCCCCATCGACTGACTCTCTTCCCTTTCCTGCACCTCCACCGGGGCCAAACCGGACCTTACCCTGCCTGATAGATTGATTGATTGCCTACCTTGCAATACTTGACCCGGCCTTCCCTTGCCTCGCCTCACCTCACCTCAGATCACCTCGCTTGGCTCCAAAGCAGTGGTGCCTGGTTGGTGTCTGCTGGTGTTTGGTGTTCCCCAAGGTTCCTTCCTTTTGGCCTGCGACGAAATACAAAACCAAGACGACCTGCCCACCCCTCTTTCTTTTGCCGCTGCTCCCCCCGTCGTCTGTTCTTCTCCCCCCTTCCACCACCACTACCACCACCACCACCACCACCACCGCCGCCACTCTTCCAACTCATCGTCGTCTCACCGATACTCTTCTCCTCGACACCCATCGACGGCTGTTGAATCTTCTCCCGTCTGCTCAACTCGACTCGGCTCGGATCGACTCGACTCGCCTCCCCCTGCATCCCTTGCTCGGCAGTATCAGCCTCAACGACGTATGCGGCCTGAAAACATCCAGACACACCACCACCACCCCTCTTTCGGTCAGACAGTCTACGCCCATCCTCCTCACTTGACCTCATTATCCTCCTCGTCACACAACAATACTCGTCAACGCATGCCGCATGCCGCATGCCACATACATACCTAAATACCATATACGCACATATAAGGTATCCCGCGGCCTCGACCCCAACCTTGGACGACTCTCACGCACAATCCTCTTACACGCCCCCTTTCATCCCTACTATTCCACCACGCTGCGACAGCATAGCGAATAAGCGGAACACCGACACAGACCGCCCTTCGGCAGCTCAATACGACAAAAGTGCCCAGCCGTCGTTCGTGTGCATTCTGTGCAGCATTGAGAGCCCACCACTCTTCATCCAGCTCGCATCTTACCCGTTACGGCCAGCCGAGACGCCTGCATCCCACTCTTTTTGCGAAACCCCGACCAACTGCTGAATGCGGCATGATCCAGCGACCCAGCTCTGTGTCTTAGCAGCGCCCCCCTCCCCTCCTCGCTCCCCGACTCTTACGCCCTGAGTCTGCGTCACTGGTGCACCGAATCTGGCATTCAATCTTCTCGCCCTCTTTCCCTGCGACGACCCTCTGTGGACGACCAGACCTATGCCGCAGGTCCTCGATGGGCAAGCAAAACGACCAAGTCTTGAGAGCTTCCTCCTCGTATCTGATTACCGCCGACCGGTAAAAAGCAACGGCATCTGCACGAACCCCCTCCGGTCACGTCAGCTTCACCCACGCCCGCCCCTCACCTGGCCAGTCCACAAGAAAGCTGCCGACAGACAATCACCCTGGCCCTCCCCCTGCCCATCGTGACCACAGACGCATCTCGGCACACTGCTCACCTGTCCAACACCACTGCTCTTGCCGATCCCACGAATAAACACGCCGGGATAAAGAAGCAAGCAAGCAAGCAAGCAACGTCGTGTAAAGCTGCATGTATACAAGGGCATTCGGTCTATGAAACAGGACTGGATTCTGGGTGAAAGAGAGAAAGGCCGTGGCTATCCGTTGCAGGCAACTGCGACTTGACCCCGAAGTTGAGGTTCTGGATACAGCCCAGCAGTCTTTCTGCAACAATAGCAGCAGTAGTAGGTAGCCTTTATCGCCATGGACGAAACCATGGACTACTCATATCACCATCAGGAGCAGGTCCAAGGCCAGGCGCAGCTCCCATACTCGCAACAGCAATCCCGGTGCCCCTACCTCAACCGAAATGAGCATCATCAGCAACCCCCCAACGCACAGCAGCAACAACCGCAGCAGCAGCAGCAGCAGCAGCGCTCGACGATGCACTACGACCCTGTCCACGCTTCTGCAAACTACTGGCATCCCCAAGGACAACTACCTCCTTACCACTGGCAGCCTCACGTACTGGGTCACCGGCCGCAACTGGCGCCCCAACATCGATCTTCGAACTCGGCCTCGGAACCTCACTTCTACAATCATGGACCAGCCTCAAGCTTCGGCAACGCCCTGGGCGGCTATCCGGGTGCTCCCAACACCGAGATAGGAGGCCCCCAGGCCATGCATCCGTCCTTCTCCCACTCACAACTTCCTCCTCCCGTAAGGTACGGTCATTCAACGCCCCTGGCACCCAGTCAGCCGACCACGTCCCAGCCCTTGTTCGCCCCTGACAGGGCATTTGGACAGAGCACAACATCCCGCACCGGTGCTTTCAACGCGCCTCCACACTCTCTGAACACATCGACACCGTCCCTCGCACAAGACTCTTCAGAGCCGACCGCAGAGCCTCCACGCCCAAGCCAGACCACAACTACAGAGTCCACAGGCACTGCGAGCCAAGCGCCTCCTCCCAGTACCAGCATCCAGTTCGGATCTGCTCCGCCTTCGTCTGCACCCCAACAACATTCGCCCTTTCTCCTCTCACCGTACAGGGCCCATCGCTCTGCCCCTTCAGGTGAGATGAACGCAGTGGTATTCAGTAGCCTGTCATGTCATCATACTTACGCTCACGCAGGGCCCTCCTCCGCCTCCTCCTCCTCCACCACCACCACCACCACCACCACCACCACCACTACCACCCCAGCCAGCAACTTTTTGCCTCCGAACTTGCGTCGAGCCCCAGGGAATCCCCGTCGTACCATGTCGCGAAGGCAAAGCCCGCCATCCGATGGCGATATGGACTCGGAAAGAGACCTGAGGATGGTGGAGCAGGTCATCCACGCGAGTGGGAGCTCAGGTCGACTGGACGGCGACCACTATAACATGGACCCCGTCCGCGCAGCTCAGTTCTTGCGTGGCTCGGTCACCACAAAGTACGTGGCATCGTCATCGGCCATACAGTCTCTCCAGAGCGTGCCGATTTCGGATCTGCCCGAGGGCGAAAGGAGTAAGTCGGCGTAGTTCCCAATGCCTAATAAGGACTAACATTGCTGGCCAGCTTGCGTCATCTGCTATAACGAGTACGGTGTCGAGACACCAGAGGGCGTCAAAGAGGCCCCGTTGCGGCTGCCGAAGTGCAAGCACGTCTTTGGCGATCATTGCATCAAGAAGTGGCTCGAGGACTCGGACAGCTGCCCCTACTGCAGAGACAAGGTGCCCAACGAGCCCCGGATCTCGTCAACAAACCCCAACGTCAACAATATGCTCCGAGCCCGTGGCCAAGTGACCTTGGGGGGATACGCCGGGTTCATGAGAGAAAGGGATGCCGGTTTGTCTCATGATGACTCTTCCCGGTTGTCGGCAGCCGCCTCGGGCCATGGCGAGCGTCGTTCGCCTCCGACAGACGGTGGCGAGAGCCGGCGCAGGATTCGGCCCCGCCATGGCACCCTTCGCGGACCCGGCTCCCCGCCTTTCTCCGGCGGCTCGCGGCCGGGATCGTTCGGTGCTTCCGCCGCCAGCCACGAAAATAACCGGAGATCGCATGCAGCTGCCGCCGCGAACCGGGCGTACATGTCCAACACAAACACGCCAACCCGGACGAGCCACGGCTCTGCCGCTCAGGTCTCCTTCCCGGGAGGGAACCCGTCCCAGTACCAGGTCCCCAGCTTCGGCTCCATAGAGCCATCGTCGGCAACGCCGTCGATGCCGCCCTACATGCAGCATGGAATGCACCACGGCAGCTCTCACGGTGCGCACGGCACCGGTTTCCCGAATCCTCTGAACCGAAGCTCTCTGCCGGTGCCTCTCCCAAGTGCTTGGGTTTCCGGGCTTCCTCCTACGTCTGATGACTCGCAGCGGCGTGTCATGCCCGGCGAGGGCGGTGCTCAGCTTCAGGCTAGCAATCAGTGGGGGCAGCGTTAACAGCGGCCTCGGCGACGCGCGAAGGCTCGGGACCGATGATGCCACTTTTTCCGCCCTTGCGACGTTCACCCTTTTCCTTCTCATATGATAATTCAACGACTTGGTATAGTGGTTTTATGGCGGTTTTGGTTTGGCATTCAGGAATTCACAGATCCCCCACGGCGTTTTTTTCTCTTTTTTTCTCTCTTTCTAATTTTTTTGGAAGATTTCTTTTCTCTTCCTCCCCCCCCCACCCCGTCTTTTGGCAGTCACTGGCGTTTTGGAGTACGAGGACAGCAGCATCGCCAACCTCACATAAGGTGGTATGATTGAGAATTTCAACTCTTGACAAGGTCACAGCGTTTGGAGGGCGGAACATATTTTTTTCCGGTTTTTATTTCTTCTTTTGCAGTCAGACGACACAAGGTACCTGGCCTGTTTCCAGACGGTCATACATTTCCCCAGGGGAAGACCAGCAAGCGGATGTCGTGGGGCTCACGAGCCATAATTCCACGCGGACAAACTTGGCGGCCACGAGCACGGCGGGAAGCGGCATGTTATGCTAGTTCAGATAGTCAGTGGATGAATATATGGAAATATCCTACTCTAACTACGCACCAGCCTTTCACGGACGAGGCCAAACCTCTCGACGTGGGGGCTGCCACCCCGTCAGGACAGGTGAGTTGAACTGTGTGGTTTCAGGACCGTGACAGACTCGGGAGGGTTCAGGGGCAGGAAGAGCCCTTGAGCACTTGAGCTATGGACAGACGGATAGAGAGGGAGAGAGGGAGAGCGCTGGTCCATCGGTCAGGGGCGGTGGGGAAGGCAGAAGAAGCTAACGACGGCCAAGCCGTCCTCCGGATTTGGATGATGGCAGCAGACTGGCCACGCGGGGGTTCACGTCGGGTTGAGGAGGAGGAGGGGGAGGAGCAGGAGGATGCTTTGTCTTTTTGTGTCTGGAAACGGAGTAGCAACCGGTTCTTTCCATCTCCCTGGACATCTTGTCTCTGTCGTTTAGAGGGGGGATGCTCCGGGCTATTCTGAAGGTTGCGTGTCGGTCTGCCTCCCAGAGGGGGAAAAAGAGAAGGAAACCGACAGGGCGAACGTGGAAGGACGACGCGGGATGGTCAAACCGGATGTGTGTGTGTGTGTGTGTGTGTATTCGTCTACTCCCCGGCGATTCGGTTCGAAGCACTCTGTTTCTCTTTTCCCGTCATTCCTGGGGATTCGGGATTGTTTCTGTTATCCCCCCCCTCCCCCGCCGCCAAAATCCGGTGGTGCTCGACAACGCCGTCGACTGTTGTGTAAAGCGAATGCGAATGCTTGAGCCACATTGCTTGCTCCCCCGTTCTGGCGGGGAGGAGGGCTTACCCGCACTAGCGTCGTCGGGGTCGTGGCCGGAAGGAAGGATTCGAGCAAGGAAAGGGGGGCTGGAACGGCACCGATTGGTGGCCCAGAGGGGGGGGAGAGGGTACAGGCAGGCAGGCGCATGGGCTGTCTGTCTCGGGTTCTTTTTTTTTCTTTTTTCTTTTTTAATGCATATGTCGATCGATGTGCGTGCAGTGTGGTGATGTCGGCTTCTTCTTCTTCTTCTCCTTCTTTTTGCTACTTTTACTTTTCTCTTCTTTTTGCTACTTTTACTTTTCTCTTCTTTTTGCCCGTATCTTGTCCTTCCCTCCCAGTTGGGGGAAAGGCGTGGCGTTTGGATGTTTTTATTCCATTTCATTCTGTTTGGAATACATCCTGTTTTATGCTTTTCTTCTTGGGACGAAGAAGACGAATGAACTCGGGCAATACAACGGAACAAGCAAGCTTTGTCCGGAACCGTGTTCATTTTTAGCATCATGGGATGGGAGTGTGGGAGACGGGGCGAAGCAGGTGGCGAGAGAGAGAGAGAGAGAGAGAGAGAGAGAGAGAGAGAGAGAGAGAGAGAGAGAGAGAGAGAGAGAGAGAGAGAGAGAGAGAGAGAGAGCGCACGACGCTCACTCCCACGCAAAGGCGGAATAGTGTACGAAGGCTGTCGGAAAAAACTGCGTGTGCTCTGCGGTCGAGGATGGCTGTGACTTTGTTTGGGGTCGGGTGCCTGTGTGTTTGTTTCTCAGTGTGTTTCCGACATTCCGTCATGTTTGCCCCCTTCTCCTTTCCGTTCTTCTCCTCCAAGTTGCTTCAGCCAGCCGTCCGTCCGTCCGTCCGTCCGTCCTACGTAGGATAGATAAAATGTGCACCCCTTTCTCGCGGGATCCTTCCCAAAACGCTGATAACCCGCGGGTTGGATGGACCCTTGCCCCAAACATCACGTTTGAAGGCCCGACGCCGTTGGATGAAGTATTTGGATTGCTCCATCTCGCCGGGACGAATGCGTGGATGATACCCAATGCAAAAAAAGTCCGGACGGGCTCGGTCGGCTCAGCCCATGCATCGATAAGAGATGTAATACCTACCTACCTGTGTGTCGTAGGGGACTCGGAAAGGTTGATCTCGAAGCAAGGAAAGGGAGCACAGTCCACGCGGTTGAAACAAGGGTAGTAGGCCTCGCGGCTTTGGGTTTGGGGGGGGAGAGGGGGGAGGAGGCGTGCCCTTGGCTTTGTTGGCATCTTGACCATCGTCGAACCGAACCCAATCGATAGGGGTCGCTCTGAACGAAAGAGGAGAGAATCGGACCAACCTCCCGCCGGGCTAACATGTTGTCCGCTCGGCTGGGACTAGCAGGTGGGATCCCGATGGACCCCAAAACCCCCCCCCCGTCCTGGGCCTAGTCAGGCGAGACGGCGGGATGTGCGCATCAGCGAAAACCCGGCGGGGCAGGCTAGTACAAAGCGGGAATGCGATTCGATCCTCAGCCTCCTCCTCCTCCTCCATCCCCGCTCCGTTCCCGTCCCATGGGATACCAATCCCGTCTTGCCATGATTTTGCCCCGGCGCTAATCATCTACCGACGCGCCTCTGCTGCTGCTGCTGCTGCCTCCGTGAACGGGTTTTTCGAAGGGGTATGAACCCCGGTACGCGCGTCGACGATGACTAGCTTGTTTACTATATAGGAAACCCCCCATTGAGATTCTGTTTCGCAATCGAGACAGGGGAAACCAGTTTCTAAGCAGCCCACTACACACACACACACACACACACACACTCACCGACACCTGGAAAACGACGATACGCAGTACCCTGGAACCGGGCCATCGGCACACGGTTCTTGTCCTCTCTGCCTCTGCCTCTCCTTCGCTACGGGGCACATCCCTGTCGCGCGCGTGTCGAAGCGACCTCCACCAACCTGCAGGAAAGCCAAGAATCGTCCGAGGGGACCAACGGCAGACGAGCACATTGTCATCGTCACCACGAACCAGCCAGCTCCTTCCCGGCACTCTCCCAACCTTCGTCGACGTAGTCCCTCGAACGGCCTCGGGAGACGCGTGCGTCTTGTCGTTACCGGAAAGAAAAAAAAAAAAAAAAAAAAGAGGCGATACAAACACATGCTGCACCAGTCGTCGTCGTCGTCGTCGTCGTCGAAGAAAATCAGCACCCACTCAACGATATTCCTACTCTAGGCAGTTCCTATCACGTTCCGTCTCGTCCCATCTCCGTCTCCATCGTCTCGAATTCTGTCCGACGTCCACCACCCACAGACCCCTGTGTTCCGTCCACAGAAATACTCACAGCAGAGGGTAGAGAAAGGACAGAATACCTGAGCCGGGGCTGTAGTGCGTGCGCAAAGCGCAGCAGTGGTAGCAGCAGCAGCAGCAGCAACAACAACAGCAGCAGCAGCAGCACGTCGACAGCTAGTGCATGTGCTGGCGACACTTCCGTTCCGTGTTTGCGACCCTGTACGCATGAAACCGAATCAACCCGGCACTACCAAGCCCGCCGCCGCCCGCACGTGTTCCCCCCCCCCCCCCCCCCCCTAATCCCAATTGAAGCTTAAACTTCCTCTCCATTGAGCTCTGCTTTGTCCTTCCTTTACATAACCTGACCCTTACCTTGAGCTCAAAGACATTTATCTGGTCTTTTTTTTTTTTTTTTCCTCTTCTTCTTCTTCTTGTTTCCTTCGCTGGGTTTAGTGTCTACATCGCTGCTCGCTGGGTTTCTCGTTCTCCCCGCGGAAAAGCATTAATTACGACCAACACCCTCCCAAAAGAAGAACGCATCGCCACCAACCCACCCCACGCGACCATTGCCTTCGCCGTTGACGCCACCCGAAAGATACGACTCCGGCCGACCCATAGCAGACTTGGCCTTTTCTTATATCATCGCGCCCATCACTCTCTTGTTGGCGCCCACTCCGGAAGAGTCGTCCGTCGTTCCCTCGAGGAAAGGAAATCCCACACAGGCACAGCACCGCCGGACGAGAGCCCAACTAACACCCCGCTCCATCATGGCCGGTCCCCCGTGGCGAGCATTCCTCATCGGCTCGGCGGCCGTCACCGTCTTGGTGGCACTGCGCCAGCCCGTCTTCTCGAGATGCAACCTCCTCTGCACCTTCGTCGGCCTCTTCGCCTTTCAAATCTTCTCGTGGACCGTCTTCGTCGTCCTCTTGTTCCCCCAGTACTTCTCTAGCCTCCGCTCGCTCCCGGGGCCCAAGGACGACCACTGGTTGATGGGGCAGGGCCTGAGGATCATACGCGAGCCGACCGGCGTGCCCATGATTGACTGGTGAGTTCTCCAACGACCCCCCCCCTGATTTGAGTTGGTTGGCTGGCAGCGCCGGCCGCCTTGGCCCTTGCCTCGGTGATCGAATCCGCCAGCCGTTGCGCGTGTGCGGTCGTGACGACGGACTGAAACACTCACTAAACGTGTGCGCCGCAGGGTCAACAACATTCCCCACGAGGGCGTCATCCGCTACCGCGGTCTGTTCAACCAGGAGCGCCTCCTGATCACGTCGCCCAAGGCCCTCGCCGAGGTGCTCGTCACGCGCAACTACGACTTCCGCAAGCCCGGCGCCGTCCGGTCCTCCATCGGCCGCATCCTCGGCATCGGCGTGCTGCTGGCCGAGGGCGACGAGCACAAGGTCCAGCGCAAGAACCTCATGCCCGCCTTCGCGTTCCGCCACGTCAAGGACCTGTACCCCCTCTTCTGGAGCAAGGCCTGCGAGGGCGTCGAGGCCATCACCGAGGCCGTCCACGCCGAGGCCGCCAACGGCCCGCCCGAGGGGCTCTCCGACCCCGAAAAGGCCGCCCTGGGCCCCGACACCGCCGTCCTGGAGATCGGCAGCTGGGCCTCGCGCACCACGCTCGACATCATCGGCATGGCCGGCATGGGCCGCGACTTCGGCGCCATCCGCGACCCGTCCAACCCCCTGGCCCAGACGTACAAGCAGGTGTTCAAGCCGAGCCGCCAGGCCCGGCTGCTCACCCTGCTGGGCATGCTCCTCCCCGGCCCCCTCGTCCACCACCTGCCCTTCCAGCGCAACGGCGACATCGCCAAGGCCGCCGGCACCATCCGCACCACCTGCCGCGAGCTCATCCGCGAGAAGCAGGAGAAGCGGAACCGCAAGGAGCTCACCGACGTCGACATCCTCTCCGTCGCCCTCGAGTCGGGCTACTTCACCGAGGAGAACCTCGTCGACCAGATGATGACCTTCCTCGCCGCCGGCCACGAGACCACGGCCGCCGCCATGATGTGGGCCGTCTACTGCCTCTGCCTGCACCCGGACGTCCAGGCCAGGCTCCGCCGCGAGGTCCGCGAGCGCCTCCCCGCCCCCGGCACCCCCGGCGACATCACCGCCCTCGACATCGACCACATGCCCTACCTCAACGCCGTCTGCAACGAGGTCCTCCGCTACTACTCCCCGGTGCCCATGACCCTGCGCGAGGCCGTCGTCGACACCGTCATCGACGGCCACAAGGTGCCCAAGGGCACCCGCATCATGCTCTGCCCGTGGGCGATCAACAAGGACACCTCCCTGTGGGGAAGCGACGCCGGCCGCTTCGACCCGGAGCGCTGGCTGGTTCCCGGCGGCGGCGGCGACAACAACAACGACGACGAGACGAACGCCGCCGAGAGGAAGCGCTCGGCCGCCAGCGGCGGCGCCACGAGCAACTACGCCTTCATGACGTTCCTGCACGGCCCGCGCAGCTGCATCGGCCAGGGCTTCGCAAAGGCCGAGTTCGCCTGCATCCTGGCCTCCTGGATCGGCCGCTTCGAGTTCAGCCTGCGCCACAAGGAGGAGTACGACGAGAAGAACCTGGCCATCAAGGGCGGCGTCACGGCCCGCCCGTCAAAGGGGCTGGACGTGTACGTCAAAGTCGTCGACGGGTGGTGATGATGCGCGTGCTGGATGGGGGGTTGGGAAACGACTGTACGGTATGTAATTAATGACTGTGTGAGCGTGGACCGGCTGGGCTGGGTTTTCCCCGGTGTTGGAAGCACTGGGTACATGCATGACTACGCGAAATACAAGAAAACAAAAGACGTAAAAAAAAAATCACAATAGCATCGAATCCATACCGACGCGGGACCGATGGACGGCCTGTCTGGAAGATCCTGAATGAGCCCTTCCCTGGCGGGCGGTCCTACCCTACCTCGTCTTACTCACCCCCAACCAAGGCTGATGGATCATGCAAATCGCCAGAGGCGGTGGGTGTGTGTCTGTTGAATGTATCCGTAGCCGCCTTAGATCCCCCAGAGGCGATCTAGCCCAGTTTACCCAGTACGTGAATATCGCAACACGTATAACCCGACACGCAGTCCTCTGTCCTGTGCCACGTCTGAGGCGGTGGGTATAAATGGTGATTGTACAAGGAATAAAAGAGTCTATATGCACGCTGTTGGGCTTGAACTATATTCTCTTGCCCTGCCTTAACAGATCGCCCACTTTGGGCGGCAGCACCAACGCGCTTCTGTCGTTCCGTCTGTAAAAGTCCACCACGGCCAGCGCCGTCTTCTCTGGCAGGTCTTCCTGGATGAAGTGACCCGCCTCGGGGAAGACCTGCAATGCGTACTTGCCTGGTTTGAATTGTCAGTCGACCCTCTCTCATCACACGACAAGAGGTTGCGATCAACTCACCCTGCATCTGACCGATGGTCAGCTCCGTATCCAGCCTGTCCGTGCCCGCCAGCAGCAACAGCTTCCCACCCTTCGCCTCGAGAAACTTCTTGCTCAACCCGACGAACCAGCCTTCCCAGAACGGCTGCGTCGCCGAGAGATCCGTCCTCCACCTCCACGGCCGCGTAGGGTCGACCGAGTCGTTGTAGACCAGGAGGGCCGGCACCGATGTCCGCGCCGAGACGGAGTTTCGAATGGTGCGGGAGCGGATGTGCCAGTCGATGCCCGACTGTAGGCTGGCGAAGCCGGTGGGCCGGGTCGACAGGTAAGTCAGCATGCTTTGCAAGGCATCCATCGCCGAGCCCTCCACCACGTCCAGCACGCCGTAGCCCAGGAGTGAGGCTCCCAGCCTCCCCGACTTGGCCAAGTCGGTAACGACAGCACCGCCCAGCGAGTGACCGACGAGTACGATGGGGGGGAGTTCCGACCAGGACATCTGCGCCTTGGTGAGCTGGATGACGCTAAGCAGGTCTTCCGTCAGGACGTCGAGCTTCAGGTTGAGCTCTGTGTCGTCCATGACTACCGTCGAGCCGTGGCCCCGGGCGTCGGGAGACAGTATTCCGGCCGAGGGAAGACGCTTCCTGATTTCCGCTGAGAGGACGGCAAACGACAGACCCGACGAGCCGGCACCATGATGCATGACGAAGAGGGGGCCCTTGCCAACAGGTGAGTTGAGGTAGGCGTGGTAGGTCACGGTGGACGAGCCATCGTCTCCGGTTGTGGGCTCCAAGAACAGCTCCCGCTCGAAGTAAGTAGTCCAGGGGATCTGCTCCAGTGTGCGGCCCCGCGATACACTAAAAGCGAATCAGCGTTCTGCCGGATCGCCCTTTTTTTTTTTCTCTCTTTTTCTTTTTCTCTCTCCTCCGTGCAGAACTGGAGGAGAGGGGGACGAAAACCCAATGCATCTTACCCTTGTGGCCGAGCGAACAGCTTTTGGCTCGGAGACGGGATGATGGTGCCCGTGGACGAGGCGGAGGAGGCCGATGAGGCCGAGGACGAATCCCCGTCGTCCATGTGCTCCGGCAGTTCGGGGAGTTGGTCTACCTCGGGTTCCTCGTCGAGATCGTTGAGCGGCTCAGGCAAGGGATGCATGGGGTCAAGCTTCCGCTTGGCCCAGGCCCGTTGCAACTCACTCATTTTTGTACTGTTATTTTCTAATGCAAAGCGTCGGAAGACGGCGTTTCTCCCTCAATGGCCTTGGAACGAAACGCGGAGGAACTGGTTGTGCGCCGCACGTTCTCGCCGGCCCGCTAGAACACCAAGCCTCGCGGGCAGATATGATCAGGGCCGGGTAAAGAAGCGGACACGAACGACTCCAACCATACGGGAGAAGAGGAGAGGAGAGAGCGGCGAGGTTGGGGATACCGGCTGGAAAAGGATGGTGACTTGACTCGGTGGTGGGTGTGATGTGAGACCAAGTTTTGAGATGCCGTTGTGTGGATGACGTTCAGTGGGGTGATGAGGGGCAGTGGGATTGTTGGCACTGTACACCCACGCTTTAACCCGGCACTTGACACAGTGCCAAATTCGCACCGCACCCAGCTTCCGCTCTACTTCGCTGCGATCAGACCCCCCAAAGAACTTCGCTGGAAAGGGAAGGAAGCCCCGTTATCCCCTTTCTTCCTCACAATTACAAGACGACATCTGGAGCCCAGCATTTGAACAGACTTTACCGCAGCTTCGTCGACAACCTGCCCGCAGTCGACACCGGCAATGTTTTACCTCATGCCTTTTGGGATAAGACGTATGTGGTGTACCGAGTGCGGTCGCAGGGCAGAGAGTTCTTTGGCGGAACCCAAGCAAACACCCCATGAGAAAGCTCGACTGCGTACGGTTGCTGATTGCGGATAGCAGTAGCAGGTTGAGTGGTTTCCCCCCCCTGCTCTGAACAATGAGGCGAGGGAGTAACTCGACGCCGGGTAGTTGGCCTTCGAGCTTGATCCGGGGGGGGAGTTGCCTTGTCCGGCACGTCGCACCGGGGCGACGGAGGCGGCTTGGAATCAGATCCGGAACGAGCAACCACCCAAGAGGAAGACGCTACATGCAATCTTCGCGGGGCCGCGGGCTACCTACAAGGCTGTTGCACGTTTTGGAGAGACAGCACTTGAGATACGTACCCAAGGCGGCCCCCTCCTAGAGTCGCACAGGTACACAAAAAAACAAATACGTATGTCGATGGAGTGTGCTTGTCGAGCAAGGTCGAGAAGTGGGGGGGGGGGGGGGGGGGGGGGTGGAGGAGAGTACCTATACGTCGCACGAGATCCACGCCATGTAAGAAACGCAACGCGATGCCAATTGGTTCCGGATCAGCGTGCATCCGATAAAGCGCAAGGCCACTACTACGTTTACGGACCACCAAGCAGATTATGCAAGGCCTGGCCAAGTCGGCTGTGCGGGTCACTGCTTCCTCGACAGTTAAAGAACCTAAAATAATGTTAAAACTGGAATTTGAGAAGGGGAGAAAAGACTAAATAAATAAAAGCATGGCATCTGCCCCATGCCCCTGCCCGTTCAGGCACGGCGCGCCGGCCGGGTTGGGAGAAAGATCAGCGCAGCTGTAATGAATTGACGGGTTGGACATGGGGGGTTCAAGGGGTGTATCAAGGGAAGGGTACATTAGGCAATTGGCTCAGAGAGGATAGATAGGGTCAGGCCAGGCCAAGCGGACGAGTGCAGCCAATCACAAAAATAAAATGTAGAGATTATCAAGGATGAAGGCGCGCGTCTGGCTAATCTCGTCGACTCGGTCGAGAGAGCACAACTCGAAAACAGGACCCTGGCGAGCACGAAAGCACAGGTAAAGCACACTGAGTCGGGTCGAAGGGGCATATCGGCGGCCTAGCCCTCCGATACGACGACCTGGCTCCACAACCCTCGACGAAAGTCGGCTTAGACTTTCTAGCCACAGGTACCGCGGGCCGGGCAGGGGAGCTTGGGCCAATGGGCCAGGTCTAGACCTTGATGGGGAGAGTGAGAGTGTGAGAGAGAAACGACGGTGCCCTGCGAACGGTATCTGCGCCGCCCTCAGTCATCGTCATCTTCATCACCGGGCCGTTGATTCATATTAATTTTTTGCGTTCCAATTTTAGGTATATAGTATTCCAGGTCCATTCCGCTGCTATGCGCCTCCCCCCCTTGAACCCAGAAACAAAGCAAAAAGAAAGAGAAAAAAAAAGCCTTGCGGTCGTACGTTTACATATCCTCAGGATATACAGTATGTGGTATGTCTATGTAAACAACTACAATGGCTCTTCTTCCCCCCCCCTCCTACCACCAAAGAATGGAAAACGTGTTTTCAGTAACAGAGAGAGAGGAAAGTCAGATCAAAGCAGCCGTTGATATCATGACCGTATTTTGCAAGAGGTATAATGTTGTTGCTGATGACAGGGAAACTGAAGAGACGCAAGGAAAAAAAACCCGAGGTTTCTGCTCGATATAGAATAAGATGTAAGGAAAGGATAAATAGGAGGATATAAAGTGGCTTCTTTCCGAATCTCTGCGAAAGCTAAGAGAGATCCACAATGTCATACATTTCCCACACTTCTATGTTCATTGTCATTCAGGGGCCACGCCTGCCCACCACGTCGCGTCGCGTCGTGCCGCGGCTCAAAGCGCCGAGGACAGGCGTCCCCCTCCCGTGCTTTTTTTTGTTGTTGTTGTTGTAGTTGATGTTGTAATTGTTGCATCAGTACGCACCCCGGTAGCCGGAACCGCCATATCCACCCGCATTGTAGTCGCCACCCACGTTGGGCAATGTCGGCTTCCTGTCGGCGATGGGTGCGGCGCCGAGGACGAGGTTCTCTTGACTCGAGTTGGCGTGGTTGTATGGCGCGTTGGGCGTTAGGGGACGGTAGGGTGCGTTGGGACCGGCGCCCAGATAGTAATCCGGAGACTCTGAGCGGTTGTCCTTCTTCTCGGGGACGCTGGACATGGAAAAGGTGGTGCCGTGCTCGGGGTCCTTGCGGTCCATGAGGAGGGAGTTGCGGGCGTCCAGGGGAGTGAGGGTGTCCATGTCGCGCTGCATCTTCTCTGGATTGGGGGTCAGTTGATATGCCTTTAGATGTGAGATATGGTACGAGAGCAAACTTACCCATCTCCTTTCTGCGCTTGCGGTGAGGGTTCTCCTTGCAGCAGGCGATAATGGCGTTCCAACAGATCAGGATGGCGAGAAGACCCGTCAGTGCGGACTGAACGGCAATCAAGACGACACCAGTGACGGTTTGGGTAGTCTGGGCGATGCCAAATTCCTCGACAAAGACGAGAATGCAGGCGACAGAAAGCACACGAACGACCTGGATGGTGATGTTGATGACGTTGCCGGACTTGCGCTCAAAAGGGCGGGACCACACCAGGAGGCCAAGCATGAGACCCTCGAGGATGAGCTGAGCCGAGGTCTGGGCCATGCCGTGGCCGTCGCCGGCGGCGAGGATGCAGCCCTTGGCGAACATGTAGACGATGACCGGAACGAAGATCCACCAGTAGTCCTTCCTGTACGACTCGTAGAACAGGCTGTACTTCATCCAGTTGGTCTTGTCATCGTAGAGGCCGCTGACGTCACCCTCGGCCTGCTTCAGCTTACGAGCAGTGCTCCAAATCTTGTAGGAAAAGAAAGCGAGGATGGCCGTGAAGATACCCAGACTGACGGCGGCGAGGATCTTGGCGGCCCACGAGTCTCCGTTGGTGAACTGGAAGATGCAGTACAATACCCAGATGCTGTAGAGCAGCATGATGAGCGAGGTAACGGCGCGAGCGATGGAACGCCAGTAGTGCTCACGGAAACCCGAGAGGCTCTTGGGGAAGCTGCCAAAGAGGGCCCAGAACTCGAGGATGACCTTGACGAGGAGAATGCCGACAATGATGGCGGCGATGACGATGGCGACGATCAGGAGGACGGTCATGAAGGTGTTGGACTTTGGCACGCTGAGGGTGTTGACGAAGGCCGTGATGCCCTGAACCTTCTGCTTGATGGTGGAGATGGGGTCGTCCGAGTCGCTGGACCCAGACGTCGTTCCGTTGACGGTCGTCTCGATCTCTCTCAACACAAGGGAATGGAAGACTTCAATGGCGCGCTTGGCCTTGAAGAGGGCGCTGCCACCGTCGACGGTGGAGCCGTCCGCGAGGATGAGGGTGGTGTTCTTGAGGACCTGGACGCTGTCCTTGCTGAGGTCACCGCCGGTCATTGCACGAAAGTTGTCGATGGAGATCTGCATGTCAGTCCAGGGGATGAGGCCGGTGGAGAAGCCAAAGTTCTTGACGAAGCTGCTGTAGACGGGAGGGTAGCTGACGGAGAGCATGCCGTTCATTGCCATGCCCTGGAACCATCCAAAGACCTCGGTGAAGCTGGGACTGATCGTGCCTGCACCACCGGTGGCGCCGCCACTACCGAGGGCAGCACTACCTCCAGCGAGCGCGGATCCGGCGGCTGACACACCAGTAGCGACTAGAGCGAGGCCGGCGACGCCAGCGGCGATGTACGAGACGGCAGGAACGCTGGCCGTCTTGCCGTTGGTGACCTGTGACGTGATGCAGGCCACTTCCTCACTGCTGTCGAGGGCCTTGAGCTGCAGCTTGGCCTGGGCGGCGATATCGGGAATGGCGAAGGCGATGGCAGGAACCAGGCTGGCGTACTGTTCAGGGATCTTCTGGGTACCGCGGGCAGAGAAGGTACCAGCAGGAACTACGACACGTTAGTACTGTCGTTTTTCTTTACCCCGATCGTTTGCAGAACTGGCACCTACCAGGGCAAAGCTGCTCGACGTAGGTTCCCGCTTCGCAAGGGTTGAAGGTGTTGGAGTAGATGGCGTTGCCGTAGGCAGAGACGTCGAGGATGGCTGTGACGTTCTGGGACTTGGCGCTCGTTCCTGCCACGTCGAAAGTGACAGTCTGTGCGTCGTTGTCGTACACGATGTCGACCTTTTGGACGGTGATGGCGGTGTCGTTGCCGCACGTGGTGAAGCTGGTCGTCTTGAGAATCGAGTCGGCGAGGGCTCCAGTGGCCAAGGCGGTGGCCAAAGCCAACAGCCTCTTGGGGCCCCAGACGGGCGCGGATCGCGTCATTGTGTCGTTGTGATGGTGAAATAAGATAAAATTTGTGTTGGAAAATTCGTTCTTCGTCGTTCTGTCGGGAATTCAAGGTGATCCCGAGGGCCGTGTGCTGGTGGCTATATCCAAAGACTGTGCTTTTTTTGAGCCTCTTCTAGCTTCTTTCTCCTGTAGTCCTCACGAGTAATTCCGTCCCTTTCCCAACTATAACAGATTGATGGTATACACTTTGATGGAGGTTTGGCGCGAGGTTTGTTTTGCTCGTCGGGAACTGGGTTGGATGTTTCCTTGGTGGATTCGGGGGCGATGGTGTTTGAGTCGTCGTCGCGTCGGGTAAGGGTATATTGCGAGAGTCGTGGACCAAAGGAAACAACTGGCGTGTACTAGTGAAGAAAGAATGGGGTTTGAAGAGTTGTAAGAGGCCAACAAGAAGCAAGCACAGCTTTCTACAGAACAGTACGAAGACGAAAACGGGAGAGAAGTAAAAGAGGCCGAGGATCAACCTGGAAAGAAGGAGAGAAAAAAAAAAGGCCGGCAACGAAGTGCCTTTGCAGAGGCCGGAGGGGTTGTTAGGGTGAGCCCGTATGAGGCCTCTTGTACGCCGAGCGAGATGGCGATTCTACGGATCAAGTCGGAGGAAGTGTGGTGAGAGGCGGGTGTCGAGGGTTATGGATAGATTGAGATGGAGAGGAAACGGTGAGTTGGTGTCGAGAGAGTGAATCAATGGCTGGAACAAAAAAGAGGCTAAAGTCGTCGGGCGGGTATGTGAAACGAGCGAAAGCTGACGATGTGAGAACGTCCGTCGTTCAGGAGGTGTTAGTGGAGTGTATGGTGTGAGGGAGGGAGTGAGTGAGTAAGGAGGGAGCAGAGACAAGACAAGACGCGAAGACGGAGAAGGAAAAGGACGAAGACGAACGGGCGAGAAGGGGAAGCGATTGGCGATCGATGGTTGGCGGGAGACGGGGACCCAAGCTTGGAAGCGACCTCAGCGTGTCGTCTGTTCTCGTACACGGGCCCCCATGCAGGTAGGGGGACAAGGACCCTGGGATGGTGTGGACGAGGTGGGAACGACCATCTGCGAGTCTCCAGCGAGTCTTTTTCTTTCTCTCACCTCTTTCTCTCTCTCGTCTGTCTCCGTTTCTCAGGCGCCCTCCTCACTCGTTCTGTCTCTGTCTCGTTGGAGAAAACAGCCAGATGACGGGCTGTGAGAAGCCGAAGGGTGGCCATCACACACACACACATGCCCCGTCGCCTCCACTGGGGCGCAAGTTCGATTGGAACCATTGCAACCTCGTCCCTGACTTGTTCCTTGCCTCGCAAGCAGCGTCAACCAGCCCAAAGGCCGCTCGTACCCTTGTCACGAAGGCGCTTGCCCCCACCAGTCCCACCCCCTTGCGCTGGTTCATAAATCCAGTAGTGTATGGTATTCGTGAAGTGCAGTACCGGTACTACTAAGTTACGCATAGCAGATAGATAATGCCTGTACCTAGCCCGAGGATTGGTTCGACCCACGTCGTGGCGCATTGGACTTGGTGTTCCCGTATACGGACAGGTACCGCACCATACATACCGTACTCTCGTATACGGCGCATGAGATAACAGCATGCCATGCTGCGACTTGCACGTCGCTGGATTTTCTACCCCAAGTACTCAGGGCGCGAGATACCCAAACGCCAGTGGCAGGCGGGCTACTAGCTACTACTGCATTGGAGAGGGGGCGGCTGAACACGACGGGCAGACGGACAGACAGGCACAGAGGATGCAGTCTGGCAGTGGACTGCCGAGGTGGTGAAGAGGCGAAAAAGTGAAAATATGATGGCGCAGGTACTGGAAAGTGCCTCTCCCATACACACACACACACACTACAGTACACTTACTACGCTAGTGCGTAGACTAAATGAAAGACCGGCCCCATCCATGCCCCCGGCTGGCATCCGTCCAGACCAGCCCGCGGCGTTGCGTGGCCGAGCAGTCCAGAACGGTCCTTGGATCCTCGCGGCGTCCTTGCTGACGCGAGGAAACAAGAGATTGAAGGCCCGGGATGCGAGCAAGGAATATAGTGTATCCGTACGGACGCAGTAATGCTTGGGAGGGAAGGAAAGAGAGAGATGGGGGGATACGTATCTTTGGTTCCTGCCTTGCCATCGAATTACCGTTTGGGCAAGGCGAAGCCACAAGGAAGCCACGCCTCGTCTCCCTCATAACGGCCGGCACACGACGGCGGCGCGGCTTCCTTTTTGTCTCGGGCGTAAACGGTGGCGTCTACGATGTACTGCAGAACCGGTTGCGGGCGGTACGGGTAGGCATGTACACTAGGTAGACATTTCTCGTCGTGGTGAATGAGTTGGCTGTATTGGTACGAATGCTCTGCATAAACCACGGAGGAGTACGTCGCATGTGTTCCGCCCATTCTTTCTGGTGGATGCTGATGCTGACGCTGAAACAGCAACGAGCACGCAGTCTCGACCACGTACCAAGTGACGAATGGCGAAATCAACTACTGCTCGGTAGGTGGTTTACATTCGCAGGCTTTTCTTCCAGTCTCGACACGATAGACGCTACCAGTAGGTGCACTACGCGCTACATCATCAGCAATCGCCGGCCAGCTCCAAATTCTCCCAAGCCAATAATCAGGGGCAAACCGGTAGTGCACCAAAGCCCCTCAATCCTACGTAAGGTTGTGTGAGCCAAGGTACCTATTGCCCATGCAGCCAGTGACGGCCCCCTCCCTGCATTGGCGTCAGGGGACCCCCGAGAGAGGCTTGGCTGCGAGATCGACAGGGGATTCGGCCTGGCTAGAATGGCAGCCACCCGAGCCCATTGGCTCCCGCCGTTCGAAAGAAGAAGAAGAAAAAAACCAGTTGAGCGCCATCATCTGCTTACGGTACAAAGTGCAGTAGGTACTCCGTACACTACCTACCTACCTAGGTACCTACAGTTTTACGTAGGAGTGTGGATATTGGTGGGTGCTTGTCCGCGGCGCCACGGACGCCAAAGGACGGCAGGGGAGACCCACAATGGCAACCCAAACCGGTCACGTACCCCCGCCTGGTATGAAACTGCGCCATCACGGAGAAGGAGGACCGCCTTCATTTGCCAATGACATTGTCCGTTTCTATGCCTCCGTCGACCTGCCATGTATGTACTGTACGTACCTACCTACTTTAAACCAGTATGTACGTACCTAGACCAGAACTGTCGGGTCTCTCTCTCTCTTCTCGGGAGAACGAATGAATGTTAATCGGTGGCATCTCTATCTATCCACCGTGGACTATCTCATGTGCTGTGCGATGCGATCGATGATTGATGGGCGGAATATCCATACACTACGAGAGCGACGAAGTAGCCGCCCAGGAGCTACGGGAATTTCTTCCCAACCGCTGCTGCCATCTTCATTTGCCCTTTCAGGTGAGTTCAATCTCCAGAACCACACTTTTCTAGGCGGGGTAGGGTAGGCCGACTTTGGCTGGCAATTTGACGCTGCCATCCATTTCCTGCCGTTGGACGGCTCATCGGACGTCGATTGATTTCGCTGACGCCCTGCGAGATTAACAACACATTCCGAATTAAAAATAACCCCCTCACTCCCGCTTCTTGCTCTCTGAGGTGCCCATCTCCCACCACCTACACCTAGGTACCTTGCTTGCCCAGTTCGTCCCACGTCCCCACGTCACACTCCATCCAGCCTCCAGTACCCATTGTTGCTGCTACCGTGGTGCCCTCTCATATCGCGATACGCTGGGCGGGAGCGCAAAAGACATCCGGTCTCTGCTCTAATCCGAAAGACGGGGCGGCAGATTACACCCACCCGCACAGCCTCTTCCCTCGTCCGACCATGGCACGCTGCTGTGTGTAATACCAGACGGCGGCAAGGCAAGGCACCGCAAGTCGAGCTAATACTGATATTTTGGCTGCCCACACGGACCGACGGCTCCATGGACCCCCCTCTTCACCACGCGTCGAGAAGACTTCGGATCGTCCACTTCGTTCCCGCCCCAATCCCCGTGCCGCACAACCCACAGACTACCCATTCCCGCGCCTGATGGGAGGCCTGCCGAGCTGCGTTGCTGTGGTGGTGGCTACCTGCTTGACTGCCGGATCCAGGAATCCAGGAACCCAGCAGCATTCCAGCCGGCCCTGCCTACTGATACCTACATCACTCGACTACCTACCAGTACCTGTACAGGTACACTTTCTGCAGAGAAAGCATATCGGTGGCGCTATCCGTACTCAGAAAGAAACCCGCTCCCACGCTGCTGGGATCTATCTGGGTCTACCTACCTACCTGGCTGGATCTGCCCATCTTTCTGGTCCAGGCCACAATCATCCGCAGTCACTTAGGTAGTTTGGTATCGCTGTAGACACGGACCCTAGAGCCAAGGAACAATCCGTCCAAGATAGCCCCCATCACCACTTGGGGGGCACGCGGTCCGCTGGCGCCACATAATACACATCATCACCCCCTCGTACTTTGTCCCCCCTTCCCCGCGTGCAGTTTGGCAGCAGCGGCAGCGGCAGGAGCGGCAGCGGCAGCAGTAGTCTCGTCTCATCAGCTCCCTCACCAACTCTCAGTCCGAGTGCTCGACGCCCGTCCCCTTCTGTGCGTTCGCTTGTAATAGTGTCTAGTCTAGCTCCGAGGCCCTGCTCAACGCAACATCTCGCAACAGCTCGCGCATCAGAACCCTCGAGGGGCAATACAACCCGTCGACTTATCGCCCTATTTTACGCTCTTGTCAGTTTCGTCCAAACCCAGCCCCCCCCCTCTTCCCGTCAGAAACCCAAAACCTTGATTTTCTTCTTCTTCGTCCTCACCCACACACCACCACCACCCCTGTTGATCTTGTCAAAGAGCAGAAGATTGCAAGAATACAACAACTCTTGGACATCTTTCCTCGAAGGCCCGCCACCCCTGGACGATCTTATGGTCAAACGAGTCTGTTGTTTCCTACCCTCAACTCTTCTCCCACAAAACGTCACCGGAACCTCTACCCCTTAGACCAGACCGAACCCCTCTCCTTGTCGTCTCGCCATCCGTCGTCCTCGTAATCCCTCGGGCTGAGGTGCCGCGTGCACTCGCCTTGGCGTCAACCCCATTCCGGCTTGTCACCATGCGATTGAAACGATTCCGTGAGGATCACCACCAGCCCAGGCCGCCTCGCTTCCACGATGCTGGCTACAGCCGACCCCTTGCCCCCCCCCCCCGCCCCACGCGTCAACTCTGCTTTGACGCCTCCAGTCCCAGGCTGCCGGGAGCTATCGTGACACTCCTCATGCTAATCGGCTCACCCGCAAGATCCTTCACACACTTCACCATGTACACGCGTCTTCCGGTCAGCAACGCTCCTAACCACCAGGAAACAACCCTGTGACGGCATCCAACCACGCCACCCCCGCCCGTTCTTTTCCGGCATCATGCCTCTCTCTCTCTCTCTCTCTCTCTCTCTCTCTCTCTATCTGTCCCTCATCTCCAGATCCTCGTCCCGCAACCAGAGCATCTACAGCCACGTGCTGTTACGAACGCATTGCATTTCACCCTCACTCAGGAATGTTCTCCGAAGGCAGCAATGCAAGTGATAAGGCCTCATCCCGCCATCTCTGGAACCCTTGCTTCTCCCTCCAGCCTTGTTTCCCTGCTCTGCATTCTTGCACTTCGCCAATAACACTCATCCCCGAATCACTCACACTCGGCTCCTACTTCCGTACTGGCCCGCCATCGCGGTCCAAACGTCATGGGGCCACCGGAAGAAAAGAAAACAGGCCACTAACAGAGCAGAGCGGCTGATTGGAAGCCCAAGTACCGACAAAACGACATGACTCTCGACAATCTGAGCGCTCACAGCCCCGGGCACTCTCCGGCACGTCACCGAATGGGAAGTTGATGAAGAAGCCATACCCAGCTTTTTTTCTCCCGCCCACTCTCCCTATTTACCTCATGCAACAGTCTCCATGCAAGATTGTGGGAAGAGCATCCGTACCGACAATCACGTACAGATCTAGAAGAATCTCCGTCCGTCCCAGGCCCCCGTTCAAACCGAACAAGCCCACCCGAGCTACGTCTCTTCCGTCTCTCCATCGCCGGCAAGCCATCCCTTCCTTGCTTTTCCATCGTTCCCTCTCTCCCCCCCTCCCTCCTCGCCCGTCCGGACTTGTCCCCAAACCTCGACGGGTAAAACCAATGCGCAGAGCAAGCAGGGAAGACGGTAAGAAAACGTGTTCAAGGACGGCCGGCCGATGGCCCACACTTTCGCATGTCGCACACACACACACACACGTTCTGGTTCGGCACAACTTTTGTGACGTTCCCCTCCACCCCTCCGCGGCCCCGCCCGTCACAGTTATCCCATCGTCCCCAAGCTGTGAACCATCAGCGCCGTGGACAGAGCCCGACGCTGTAACCGCCCGGGGTTTAGGGGGACCGAGAGGAGGGCGTTGCACCTCGTATGAAGCGGGTCCCCCTCCATCTCTCCTCCATCCCCTATTGTCCCAATCTCTTGCCAGCCCAATATCTCCCCGCGACTGCAACGTCTTGCCTTGGAAAAAACTGTGGGCACGGCGTTACATTGTCCTGCCCCGTAACTTGGTTCTTTCCTTTGCTATTTTCAACCGCTCACCCGATGCCGAAGGACCCGACAAGTCATCGGGGGGGGGGGGGGGGGCCACTACAGAGAGAGCCATAAACCTCGCCAAGACATCTCGCGAAACGCGTACACGCACGCACACACACACACACACACACACACACGTTCTGACTTCTCGCCAACCCCATCCGTAGAACCTTCCTTGGCAATGGAGACGCTGCCGAAGCGGGATGCTGAAAATGCTTCTCAGGTGGGGTGCGCGCGGGTAGGTAGGCTGGCTCCCACCGCGCCCCCCTCCCCTCCGAGAGCGTAACATCGCGCGTGCCTTGTTCACCATGTGTGCAGGCGTACGTGCGTGCGTTCGTGCACTGCCGAGCCGGTTGGGCATGCTAATTTAAATATCAAGGCCTCATCTTATCGAGAAGGGAAAAAAATGTTTGACTTTTTCTGGTCCCTGAAATGAATACGGCTTTGGTAAACACCCTAGGCCGAACATCCGTCTGGTCATTGTTACTGTCGTTGCTGTGCGACCCATATCCTCCCATCCTTCCCGAGCATCTCCCTCCGTTGATTGCAGGCCGCCATATCCAATTGAAAAGATTACCAATGCGAAAGGGGAAGAAGACAAGAAAGAAAGAGAAAGAACAAAAGCCGATCCATATCGGTAATATTCGCACTCAAGCTCAGACTCGAGATTGCGCGAGTCTATCTGTCAGATAAATGCGCTACACCGCTCGACCTAAACACTAGAAAAAGAGATCCCATTCACCACTTCACCATCCTCCGAATTGGTTTAATGGATGCCATGATGGCTCCGAGTCTGTTATCGGCCGTAACATCGAGATATCGTCAGATAATGGAGCTAAACAGCCATCTCTTACTCGGCTGGAAGGAGGGCTGAGACGAACTGCTGTACAAACAAAAGGGGGTATCTAAACACGCCATAGATCCAAGTGAATATTTGACCCCCTGAAAGGGCACGCATAGACTGCTGCATGTCTCTTACCGAGTAGGGTAGAAACCCAACCCGTCTGGGAGGGGAGAGTGTGAGTAAGGCGAGATTGATTCCTGAGAGGCGTAATGGTTCTCGTTGAGGTTGCCTGGGCCCACGAGCCCATCGTAGCCCATCGGCACGCTCGTCACATCCGGCTGGTGCAACCCCAGAGCGTCGTGGTTCAAAGAGGGAAAGGGTTCGGTATCCTGCGCCGCCGGCATGTACTGCTGCTGCGTTCCCATGTACGACGATGCAGGCATTGCCAGGCCGTTGGCATTGTGATATTGCTGGTTGAATCCTTGGACTCCTTGGTTTATGGGCGATATGCCCATTAAATTCTGGGACATGGGCTGGCCGTTCGAAAATTGTGAAGAGAAAATGTAATCCTGGAACTGCTGGTTGCCTGTAGCACCGGCGTACCCAAATTGGTTTGCGCCGTGATATGGTCCGTTGCCGCTCGGCACCATGCCCTGGGGTTGGTAAGCTGACGGCTGCGCAAAGTTGGGAACCCGGGACTGTTCGCTTTTGATGAATGCTTCATCCAACGGTTCACGTGCGCTGAAGGGAGCCCTTGGCGGGGGGTCCTGCACAGGGCTGATAACGGTGTCTGGCTCCAGCTCCTTGGCCGCAACTAGTCGGAGGATGGGCAAGCTGATATGTTCCATGTGTTTGGCCAGGTGAACCGTCAACTTCTTCCACGTCGGGAACTGCCTCCCACAGAACCGGCAAGGCTCTTCCTGTGGCTTTTTGGATGTTTCGTGACGGCATTGTTCGACTTTTTGCCATGTCGGGTCAACAGCGCCAGCTTTCTTGATAGCGGCCTTGGTCTTATTCTTAGGCTCTACAAACTTGTGCTCGCGTACGAGATGCTGTAGGAAGTTATCTCGGCGGTAGCAGGTGTGCCGGCAGTCGTCGACGTCGCAGGTCCACCACTCAAGGTGGCGATGGCCTTCGTTCTCGTGACGCACCCAGTCAGCCTTACGCTTGAAAATCTTGGGCTCACGGCATCGGTCCCAGGTGCAGGTAAAAGGCTGCACGTCTTCGTGTACGTGCTTCGTCCAGTCGGAGGGCTTCTTAGGCTTCTTCAAGGTGAAGCAAAGCTGACACTCGAACTCGGCCGGAAGAGACTGTGTGGGCGGCATGGGGATATTCCGTGGAAAGCTGTCTGTGGTGATGGCACCTTCAACGGGGGTCGAGTCGCCTTCACCGAAATCGTGGCCTGTGGACAGTGGGTCGAGGTCTCGCGAGTCTCCCCTCTGGTCGAGCAGGACAGGCCGTCCGCCTCTAGCCAGACATAAGGCCCCGCAAGAGCAGCCTGGGCCGAGTCCGAGGTGTTTCACCTTGGCGTTGAGAAGGCTCTTGTATCGCACAACTTGTTGGTGGGCGATGCGGTCAACCAGGTAGTTGTTGGTGGTTGCTAGGTCCGGGTTGAGACGGAGCACGTGCTGCTGGAAACCCACAAAGTTCGGCGAGACACCTTCAATTAGCTTGCTGGAGTCGGCATTCATGTCTCCATCCTCGCAAGGCTCATCCTCATCTTCGTCGTCGTCGTCTACATCAACGTTTGTAGAGCTCCCCTTCGCAAGGACGGCAACGGGCGGGCCACCGCTTTTCCTCCACATGCCGACGAGGTTCGAGTGTGTTTCAGCCGCGCTGGCCCTTGGCAGGTCCGACTTGCTTCTGGGCCTTCGAAGGGTGTTCTTGACCTGAAGGCCAGCAAATGGGCTCAGCGGGCTCTTGGGTGATGTAACTATTGCACCGCCGATCGACCCGTTGCGGGCATGAGTGGTTCCGATTGAGGCCACTCTACTACCCATCGACACCAGAGCGGTGTTGATACTAGGCGTCTGTGTTTTTGTTTTGCTCCAACTTCCCGTCCGAGCACTAGGTAGAAGGTGAGGCAAGCTCTCGCGTTTCTCAGGGGGTGAAGGCTCCGACTTGATGTTGTCGTCGCCGTGGGTACTATTGGACCGCTTGAGTCGCTGACTGCTCGACCTGCTGACCAGACCACGCAAGTCCTTGAGAATGCTTGGCCGACGGCCGCTCTCACCTCTGCTGATGGACAGCTTCTTTAACAAACTCCCACTGGTGACGTTCTCCATGTCCATGTCCATGACGCTGGGTAGACTGCGTCTGCGCGTGCCCCAAGTGGGCGCATTGGAAACGATGGATTGGTTGTCGCACATCTGTCTAAATCGAGCAATCGCAGCTTGCGAGGTCTCTGGCTGGTATGTTTCTGCGCCTGGTCTACTGATTGGGTGCACAAGGGGTGAATCGCCCCATACGCGGTTGGAGTGCATGATGTGCAAGTCTGTTGCCGTCATCTCACCACCGCGGGCAGTAAAATAAGTCTGACCGGGTTGATGACGATTTTCGGTTCTGTCGCCGAAAGGGACGCCATCGTCACCAGCTGCGAGGTCAAGACTAGTATGCAGGTTGGTCGCTTGCGGCAGCGGCGCCTCGACTGGGGTATCATTCAGGCTGTGAGATAGCCATTGATCAACCTCCTGGTTCTTCTTCTCGATCTTGCGGCGAGTATTCATTTCGTTGACACTGGCTATCTCGGTGGAAGGCCTGTTATCCGGGTCTAGGCCGTGACGGGTGACCGAGGATCGTCTCTGGGGTGAGCCGGTTGCAGCTGGTTCTTGACTAGAAACCAAATCGCCCGCGGGGTTGATGTCACCATGTGCGGTAGGCGAGTTCTCGTCGTCAGGCGTAAAAGTGCGCTCGATCGACTGAACCGGCTCTGGGGTATCTCTACCCCACATGGACACAGTCACACGCGGGCTCTGAGCGGCCATTATTGCAGGAGATGGCACGGCACTGTCCTCGCTGGAACGGCCGCTCCCGCTCGTGTTTGGCGTCAGCTGCGGCACAGGTTGTATGGCAAATGTAGAAATCGGGTGCGGCTGGAAAGGCTTTTGGAGCTCCTGAGGCGAGATGGAAGTGGGCATTTGACCTGGCACGGACCTAGCAGTCGCACTTCCATCGCAACCAGGTGAGGTTGTGTGAAGCGAAGCTTGGTCGGGGGTTAAGGGATAGGTTTTGGCTTCAAGGGCTTTGCTCCGTGTTTGCGAACTGCTGAAAGCCTGTGAAATGGCAGTTTGGCCGAAGCTGTCGGTACGGGTTGAGGGGTCCAGAAAGGAGGGTGTGCCAGCTTCCGTTGCGTTGAAGCTGACGCCGAAGAAAGGGTCGGACCCATCGTCAATGTCGCTATAATCGCTCGATTGGTACTGGCTGAAGTTCGAGACGGACTCGGCTGGGGTTTGGCCACCAAAGCTGGGCGAAAGCGAGCTGCTCTGGAACTGCGACGAGGGCGAGAGGTGGTTCCGGTCGAATGAAGTGGCATTCAGTCGTTGTTGTTGATTGCTATTTGGCGGAGAGGAGTTGCTGGGATTATTCGCTTGCCCATCGTGGAACGAAGCGGGAGGTACAGCGTAAGTCGAGGCCATGGTGACGACGACAAGGCGGAAGCTGACAGCGAAGACTGGAGTTGGGGTCTATCGAAAGCGCTGGGCCGTCTTGGCGTTAGACAGGCGATGAGGTGCCAAAGCTAAGATGGATCTTATCCCAAAGGTCAAAAGGCGCCAGACTCTGTCATGTTCTGGCGCGCGATGGATGGCTTGGGTTTGAAGCGGCAGGCTGAGCTGGCTGAAGGCGGGGGTGAACACTGGAGCACGATCAGGCTGCGAGAGACAATCCGCCACCAAGCTGAAGGTCTGAGAAGGCACGAGACCGTCTGACCGAAGCGACGCAATGTCAAAAGTCAAGTCCGTTCGTGCAGAGATATGCCGGCGGCAGGCTAGAAAGAATGCAAAAGAATATTTGTTCAAGGTGTCGGAGGAGAGGCGATATGGCGGCCTGGGAGGGATAGTTGGGTTGGTCGTGTCTTTTGACTGGCGCTTACTCTGGGCGGTCCCCCGTCTCTGTATGCGTGACGCACGGGACAGCTAGATCAAGTAGCAGCGGTAGAGACGGTCGCGAGTGCGGTTCTAAACTATTAAAAGAGACAAGCGAGTTTGTTTGCGGTGTCTGGCAATCAGGCGTCGTCGTAGATGTTGGTCGCAGTGAAGCAAGCACTGCCAATATGGAGATGGCGGGACGGCAAAGGGACTGGGGGCGCGAAAGCGGGATATGCGACTGAGGATCCGCGATCTCGTCTAAACAAGCTGAGGCTCTCTCGGTGGGCGCCGTGTCAGGGGTAAAGCAGAAAGAGACTCAACTCGATGGGCTCAGCTCATGCAGAGCCAGGAGAAGGAGGCGGGAGAGAGAGATTAGGGGATGAGGAAACGGTTTTGATTGTGGCAGAGTCGCAAAAGCCACAATGATAAAGGAGGGGGAAGTTGTTTGAATGAGTATGAAGAGAGAAAGAGGTTCTTCGGATGACGAGGGAGGGATGAATTAGGCGTGGGCGGTTGGAAGTGGGGGATGTGATGTGAGTGACAAGACAAGCGCGAGACAGGACGGAAATCAATCCAGGGTGGTTCTAGCGTGTGCGAGGATATCAGGTACGTACCGCAAGGCAACTCAGCTTACAGCGGACTAAGGGAGCGGAAACCAAGTTGGTTGGACACACACTCCCAGCTGCCTGCTGGTGTTGGTGCTGCTGTACTGGTGCTGGTACGAGGTGTTTCGAGGTAAAGGTACTTTCCCACCTCGGATGCGACTGGAATTATGATATGGGTTGGCTGTACCTTTGGCATCGGACAATTAGGTAGACTCGGCCGCTAATCAGGGCCGCCGGCCTAATTGCGCGCTTGTCTCTGTTCCCGACCGAACCATCTTGCTTCTCCCTGGTCAACATTGCAGCTTGCCAGCCTGATCTCGAGTGTCTCGGTGAAGCGTGTACCGTACCTACTTGTTTATTGCCAGCAATGACATCCTCGCTCTTGAGAGGAGCAGCAGCTCGCCGGAGCGGCAGTGGGAGTGCGCCGCCACAACGCTGCCCTGTCTTTCTCCCTCTATCAATTGTCCAGGCACGTAGGTGGACAGGAGACAGAGGAATAATACATTGATCGCAATGCCTAGGTACGTTGGTACCCCCAAGTCAGCCTGCATCGCATCGTTAGTTCAGACCAGTAGGTTCGGCCGAAGTCTGTCGGAAACCATCCGCGCCTCGTCTCTGCTTCCTTAAAGCCATCGCACGTACCGCCCGATTGTGTCATATCTACACTGGTGTTTCTATCGAGGCCACTGTCTTCCCATCCCTGTTGTTCGATGATGCACGAAATGACGGCCAGATGCAGCTTGGAACCATAACAAAAAATATCAGAGACGAATGCCTCTTCTCCATCGAATTTGAATGTACCTGCCTGTACGAATACCTGCGCACTAGTGCTCCTTCCTCGTTCGACGTTCCGCGGGCCCACATATAGCCATGCTAGCTCTGCCCCGCTATTGTGGGTCTTATAGAGGGAAGGAGCGTCTGTGAATGGGCGACGATGCACCTCCCACAGGCAGGCACCCTCGCTCGTAGGGCGGAATAGGGACCTGGGCGAACCATATTTTCTGAGAAAGGGACTCGAGACACCAGCCCGCGCCAACGAGAGACCGAGGTATTATCTAAATTCTTCCATTTTTCGCGAGGCGTTCTCCGTCGTTGGGCGCATTTTCCTCAGCCCCAGCATCACCAGCAACCCCCCCGTTCACGGCACAACCCCGCACGAGGTGCTAGCTAAGCTTACCGTGCCTCCATCCTCCCGCTCACTCAGATCGCGTTTCTGTTCATCGCCCTTTGGTCGCTGGCCGTGCCTTCATATCGTCGCATCCCAAGCCAAGCTACAGAAGAAGCGGTTACCGCCGCACCGCCTCGACCTTGCGATGACCGCGAAGCGAACTGACCTGTCGACTCGTACTCACCGAGCAGGCGGATGATCCTCCATGTGCGACTGCAGTCGACATGACCATGAAAGATTCATACCGTATCGGCCTACCGTCGAAATAACCCTGCGAATCATACGTCGGACCTGCAGACACTTGATGTCATCGGGACGACATCTTTCTCCGGCTTGACCTTCGAGCATAGTTGCCCAGATCGCATGCCACTCGGTAGGAAACTGAGTGGCTAAATACGAGGCACCAGTCTGCGCAGTTGTCGCAGACACCGACAATTATTTCCCTTCCGAGACAGCCATCCATGTCCTCCGCCCAGCGTAAAACACACAGCAATGGCCTTTTTCCCGCTCTTGCTTTCACGACTGAGGAAACCGAATATTTCCATTGTAGCTCCCCAGCGGTATAGTTCTCGGTGGGGTCTGCCGGACCATTGTGCACAGCCGCAGCCGCCATGATAACGTTGTCGTTGTTATTGGGAGGAGGACCCTGGGGGCATGGGCGAAGCAGACAATAATCTCAAGGTTGACCGGGCGGTGCACCACGCCGACCGCGTGCTTTGAAACAAGCGGCATCGAGGCTGCGCAGCGCCACAACAGCCCCCAATATTCCCTCCCTGTTACACGTGGACGGCCACATTGAACTGCTCCATGACGAGCCGGCAACTTGGTGCTCGCCATGCTGGCTCGTGTGCAGCTAAGGCAGGCTGAAATGATGCCCAGCTTATTGTTGAGGTCTTCAGCGGCTAAAACAGCTAAACGGAGAAACACGTTGGCACCACAGGACAGGCGCAGCTGCAAAAACATGGTTGCGTCACAACACCCGAATTAACAACCAAATTGGCAATTCTCTAGGCACCTCACGTATGGTTTCACAGCCAGGCACAGTCTAGCGTCAAGAGCATCCAAGTGTCGACGCACACCAGTTGCACGCAACGACTTACGGCTACTTATTACATGCCTACCGGCGATAGGCCGAGGCGTTTTCGTCAGCGAGGAGGTAGTATTTGAGCTTCAGCGCACGGCCACAAGACATAAGTTGCGCCGTCATATAGAAAGTGAAAGAATTCTCTGTAGATGGTCCTGCAAGGTCACCTTACGCCCCGATCGACGGCTTACATAATCGGCCGCACCCGATACACCCCGGCGCCGGCTCGAGCCAAGCAATGGTGGAGATCACCTGTCCAGGAACTCTAAACCGCACAAAGCGCAGATCCGTCCACCTCCGGCCTGAACATGGAGCCATTCCAGTCCCGTATCCCGCCATCCGTGAAGACCTGCCGACAACACATCTGCTGCCCAATCCGTCGTTAAGTAACTGTTTTTGACGAAGCATCATCCACTTTGTAGAGCGGAATCTCCCAGACCGTCTCCGTGCTTGCTTTGAACCAAGACATCAGACGGACCCTGCGCTGCAGAGGCTCAGCCGTTGACCATGTTCCAGGTGCGTAGTTCATCTCGTTCCTGTGCCACCAAGTAGCTTCCCGGCCACGGCTGTCGACATGACGGCGGACGGCAGCGAGCATGCGCGCCGCCGTGACCCCGGCCGGGGCACCCAGGCCCTCACACATTGGGCTACCGCGTCCTTTTGGGAGAGCCGCATCGCTCACCGGTGTTTTCATCGCAGCCAAACCCCCAAGACCACCTACATCTGCGCCTACACCGGGCACGGTCAGTCGTCCTGACCGCAGAAGAGTAAGCGTGCCCCTTCCTCCCTCGTCACCCACCACAAACATTCGCCAACTCACATCTCCCCCGCCTCCCAGGCTCGTCGAGATCCGCGCCGTCCAGCGCACCTTTGAGGGTGCCTACATGCGTACCGCACTCTCGCAGTTCTCATTCGCCCTCATCATCCTCAAAATCTTCACGTCCGAGTTTTACGCCATTGGCGCCCTGTTCGCCGTCTACGGCGCCGCCGTCATGCTCGTCGCCATCTTCCGCCGCCATGAGGGCAACCGCCAGTTCTTCACGTCTCCGGAGGCGGACGCCCACGGCGCCGTCTCCGTCGTCCGCAAGTTCCGCACCTCTGGCAACAGCGTCGCACTGCTCACGGTGCTGAGTCTCGCTGCGTACGTCACGCTGCTGGTCCTCACGTGGCAGCTGGTCCAGTGAGTGTAGTGGCGGGGCCGAAGCCGCTGGGGGGAAGGTTTCACGGCAGTGTTTGATTTATTTATTCATCTATCCCCTTCTTGGCGGGCGATGCAGGTGTCACTTTGGCAAGGTGGCTTGAGGCACGGGAGCCGGATTCTGCAGTGTCGTGCTTAGGAGCTTGTAGGAGATGGCCCCCTCCCCTCTTCCGACAAGTGCAGCCAAGATGCCCAGTCGCGCGGCATAGCTCGCCCGACCGAGCGCGGTATCCCATACCGTAACGGCCGCAGCTTTTTTTCAGGAAAGAAGATCCGGAGTCCGCCGGCGGTGCCGAATCAGCGACAGCCGAGCAGCGTCACTCAAGCCAACGGGGTGTCCCCACCGGTGACGGGGACGGGTACATACGCGAGTGCGAGGTACCTATTCCAGAAGCAGGTAGGCTGCGTCTGAGAGATGGAGTGAGACATCATGTACGGGATTCGTGCCTCGTCACCCTGCCATCATTCTCCCGTCATCTCTCGAAGTCGCGCTCGGCACCTTGTATCAGGGCAACGGAGCGAGGCTCGCGCGCAGGGGGGATGGGGATGATGGGGATGAGGACGGGGAAGGGGAGGACTCATCTCGTCGTCGCCTGTACCAGCATCGTGGCAAACCAAGAGTGTGTCCTCCCACCGCGACGTGACGGGCAACCCCTTCCCCACCCCCCAAACGGCCGCCGTAAGGCCGAGTAGCATGGCAGCTCGAGGCGTTCGAAGGAAGAAGAAGAAAACAGGTCGCCGTTTCCCTTGAAGTTTCCCCAAAGCACCGCCAGTGATTCGTTCCAATGATGAATACAAATGCAAGCTACGAGAAAACACAATATTGGGGGGGGGGGGGGGGGGGGGGCAACGACTACGTGCATGTCAACTCTCGACGAGATACTGCAATCTATGCGGTCGTCAAAGTGATTTGAGAGGGAACGATGTGTATACATCTATCTATATGTGTATGCATGTATTGAAAGACTCGGCCAAAGAGGTGAGGGAGGGGGTATGTTAAGAAGGGGGGAGGGGGGAGAAGAAGTAGTAAATTGGAGAAAACAGGAAGAGAGGGATAGGAAGGGAAGGGGGGGAAAAAAAGAAGGAAAAAAGACAGTAAAACAACAAAGATTAACCCTTCATAAAATACATTATAACGAGAACCCTCTGCTACATGCGTGTACCCTCATGACAATGCCAGCTGCCGTAAACCCCTTCTTTTGTGAACCGACCCCCACCCCCCGCCCCCCTACCTGGCCCGTCGCTACCAAAAGCCGCACCGTGGAACTTCCACTTCCCGACCCAAGGACCAACAATCGACCCAGTCACACAACCTCGCAGACACACAGACACAGGCAGCACTCCCTTGACCAAAGAGGAGGACCTCCCCTCCCGACGTTCGCGCCGAACGACGCCCTCGAGGAGGGCAAACCCGAGACAGGCCCCATGGAGAAACCAAACCCCCCCTCCCCCACCGCTCCGCTTGTCCGGCACGCCGTGGCGCAGCCTCCCTTACGGCCCCACTCCTCATCCTTCCCGCACCTAAATCCGACGTCTCTCGGTGCCGAGAAAGACTTCCTGACGGCTCCGAGGCAGACGGCCAAGAGCTGTGGTGGCGGGGTTCTAGTGTGCTGCTGACGGTGTTTCGGTCGAGTATGCTTCGGGCCTTTGCGCGTCCCGATCGTCTCTCGGCGATAGCAGCCGTTTCTTTGCCGAGCAGCAAGAGGTTGCAATGATTGTTCCCCTTCAGACGCGTCCATCCGTGGATCGTGGGAACCCCTTGTCGCAGACCCTGGCTTGTCCCAACGCCCAATGCTCATATTCGCGAAAATGGGGGTATATTCGTTTCGTGTGCCCAAATCCTCCAAGTAGATTAAATCCGCGATGCTTTCCTTCGCTCTGTTATTAAACCGTCCTCCCGCCCTCGCCCCTCAAGCTTTCTTGCGCAGCTAGACGGTATTGCTCCCAAGGCGACCCTGGCTGTCGTCCAGATCGCAATGGTTCTGTGACCGAAATACAGTTGTTATCTACATTACTCTACTAGACGATTGTGACGAACATGTCTGTACCACCCGGGCTCGGGGCGGCTTCGTGTCGCGGCTCTCTGAAGCAGGATACGTTTGACAAAAAGCACAGCACCCTGAAAAGAAATGTATCTTTGAGGAGAAGCCGCGTTCGATGCCAGCCTCTCGTTCATGGTAACGCCTGGTTTCCTTCGTTCTCCTCGTAAGTCCATCCCTGGTAGCCCTCGTGCGGTCTGGCATAGGTATAGGGCGGCTGTTCCCAAGAAGCATAATCCGAAGACGGTGCCGCACCTGCAGAGAGCGAGGCGTTGTTTGGGTCGAAGTCTGGGAGGTGCGTGGCTATTTGTGTTGGGTAAACGTCTGACATCGTCGACGACTTTCTTCCAAACTGCTGACTCTGCTGCGGCGCCATGGAGTACTGAGGCGGTAGCGGCGTGTTTCTCGGGTAATTCATGGTGCTTCCCGGGGCGAAAGAGTAGTACCCCATGTCGCCGGGGGCGTTGGGGTCTGCATTGCTCCAACTGGCAGACGAAGGAGCCTGGGAAGTGTATGGTGAAAAGGACGGCGTGATTGGAGACTGCCCAGTGAAAGATTTCCACGTTTCGTTATGCTCTTTTGGTTGTGTAGAACTAGGACTGACTTCCGGTGATATCCAAGCTACTGACTGGTTCGGATAGCCGAAGGCACGAGAGCGCAAACCTGCAGGCACGCCTGACGACACTATATTCCGCCTATCAGCCAACCGGCAAAACTCTGACAATGGTCGGGACTTACTTGTAGCCTCGGTCCCGAGGTTTTCGATGGCGGATGGCTGTTTGGGAGGCGGTGGCATACCTGGAACCGGATGTACCACGCCAGGATGATATTGCTGGCGTTGGGCAACGTCAAGAGACTGCATGGCAGCTATAGCGGGAGAAGACGAGGCAGAAGCGGTGTTGGGCCCAGACGAGGCCTGCGATGGCGCTTTAGGGCGCGGACCGGTCGTCTGCGGTAGCGGCGGCTGGTCTACGGGGAAGAAGCTGCATTCTTTCTTCAGCCTGATACAGTTGATGCATCTACTCTCGCCCATCGCGGGCGATGCTATGCACCGGATTTTTCGCCGACGGCAGTGTCCTTGACGATATCTCCATCAGTACCGAGTCAGCAAGATCCTGGCGCTCTCCGAGACAACCAGAAAAGGGGGGGGGGGCAGCTACTTACCACAGGCAACAGAAGTTCTGTGGTAGCCCAGCTTGTTTCTTTTCTTTTCGCTAGCCAGACCAGACTGATTTGCATCGGATATGCTGGTCTGCCGTGGTCTAACATCAGGCGTGGACATCGACCGTCTCAACTTCAAACTCGCCTGTGAGAAGGATTCTTTACGCTCCCTGAGAGTCTGCTCTTGGGTTCTAGGGTTCATCGGCAATGGGATCGGAGCCGTCGCGTCGTAGTTGGGAACGTAGCCGGAATGCGACACGCCCATCCCAGAGCCGGAATAAGGTAGATGCGGGGGGTACTGGTATGACATTGTGGATTCCATCAACTGGGATGAGTAGCAACGGGACGCGCGGTAGCTTTCAAGGTACTGAGATTGGTGATGAAAGACCAGAAAGGTCTAGTGCCACGACGGGCGGGCGAGAGATAGGCGCGGCGGCAAGACAACTCCACGAGTCCGAGGTGCTTGGGGAAAGGGGAGGGGGGGGAAAGTGTTCCGGGTTGATGATCTCCCCACGCTACCGACTCCTCACGATGGTTTAGGTTGAAGTCGACTGCTGGGTCCCGATGCTGTGTGGCTTTAATCCCAGTGTGTTTTCCAGAGGCGCAGGAGATGAAGGTGCAGTGCGTATCCAAGGCCGCACGAAGAGATGATGACGACGACGGAAGTGTTGACGAGTGAACTTCCAGGAAGCAACAGACCGTGCCTTGTTGTCGATGTTATGCTGGGTACAAAGCAGAGCGGATACGGTCAATGCGGGCACGGCACAAAGCGAGGCCAGGGGCCGACCAATCGAGGCGAGTTGTGCAGTCCAGCCCAGCTGCGAATGCTTGGTCGGCTTTTGAGATTGACTGGCGTCAAAATTGGGTCGGCTTCCCCCAAGTTCTTCCTGCTTTCCCCGTGTACTGATTACTACCCAATTTGGAAGATGACCTAGACTGTTTCCTGGCGGAGGTGACTGCAGCTGGAGGATTCCGGAGTGCCCTACGATGCGATGTGCAATGTGCAGATGCGGCAGCTATAATCGGGGTGTGTCGGATTGGCAGAAGTTGGGATGTCTGCTACGTAAGGTGGGTGTCGCCGTCGTCGTCGTCGTCGCCAGGGCGAGAGGTTGTCGAGCCCAATGCTAAGACCGGTGAGCCAAGAACGGAGAAGGGAAACAATATATAAGCAACGCTTGGAATAAGGCACCAAAGCCAGGAAGGCCAACCATAAGAAGCGATGGAAGAGTGCATGGGGGGGGGGGAGGGGATTGGTGACGGGGGTAACACTCGAGAAAAGAAAAGAAAGGCACGTACCTCGCAGCTATGTAGGTGTATGGAAGACAGCGACGTTATGCCTCTCCAAGTTTAAGACTATTCGCCAGCGAAGGTACCAATCAGGCCTTTACTTTCTCGGGCATCCAAGTATTTGGTCGTATGATCGGTGAGGCGTCGACGAGAGTTACCAGGTCTTATAGATTGATCGTCGAGGTAGCGAGGCTACGAGCGAATTTACCAGTTCTTGATGTGAAAGTCAGTAAGTGCATGCCGGTTTTTATTAGTCTTGGCGTCCGCCTTTGATTGTATTTACCCACCCTTGTTGCTGTTTTTCACGTTCTCTGGGAGACGAGGGGCCTGGAAACTCCGGGTGGTCTTAGCCAGTGCTTTTGATTAACTCCCTTATAGCCGCTCAGGTTGAGGGCGCAAGACCTCACCGACCCAGGGAGATCAACGAGCAAAGCGAAGATATCAGAGAGGTCGCAAGGGCCGTCGTGAGAGCAGCCAGCTAGCCGGCTGGTTAAGATGTGAGGAGCGTAGGTACGCCACGTACCTTGACGTCCGGCTGCGTTCAAGGAATGCCTAGATAGCAAGTACGGACACGTTGGGTCGTGGGGATGAGAACTTTGAGGTTCTCCAGGAGGGGCAGTTGCTTGAAGGAGTCGCACGCGCTATAACGCTTGGAGGTGTCGTTGCAGAGTCGAGTCGGGAAGGTAGACAGAGGATGCGAGTTTATAGGAAAGTCTCGCGGTGATCTCAGCGGTGGCGAAGGGCTCGCCGAGGTCCTCTGGCTATTGGAGGACGTATCGGGGGATGCAGAAGTAAGATTTTCGAAAGAGAGAAATCTTGGAAGGAGTGCAGAGTGGTCAAATGCAGACGGGCCTTGGTCTGGTCGTCTATTTCTTCGCTTCACCCTGGCATCAAGTGTTGCCCGGGCTTTGCTTCTCAGTCTGCCGGATGGAAATGGAAAGCACCAGAGCAGTTGAATCAACGTCTCTGAGCACACAGCAAACCAAGAAATGGCAGGGGAGGGGGGGGGGGGGGGGGGGGGGGGGGAGCGTACAGGGAGAATAGAAAGGGGACGAGCAACCAGATAGAGGATGAAGATATTGCGGAATACAACCACGAATCACGACGTGCCAATAATACTGGAGTCCTAAGCAAGATCGGCAAGACCAGAGATAGACAGATGGCTTTCCTGGGCCTCAAGCATAATCCTGAAACTGCTTCTTGAGAGGTGATGGCTCAAAATGGTATCTCGGCCTTTGTGAGATGATACTTTTGCGCCGGGTTGTGTACCATGGTGGTTAATCGCATTGATAAGCGCCGGGGATTGAGGAAGCCATAGAATCGGTAGGTGTTCTATCTACCTGTCACTCCCCTGACACCCACTCCCCTTGCAATATTCACTGTCCGTGTTGCGCATCGGAGAGCCTTCAAGGCCAGATGGTGAACCCTATGGAGGGGACCTTGACCGGCAGGCGCTGTGTTCCAGGCGTCTCATCTAAGGCAGCGTGATTGATTATTGGCTGGATGTTCTCATTCTCCATCTCACCCCATCTCTCATTCCGTGCTCATCTTGGGAGCTCTTGTCTAGGGTACTTGAGAGGACGGGGATACGGAGCACAAGCCGTCAAGTTACGCCCAAGCGGCCCTTTCTTCCCATCCTTGTCCCCTCCAGACTGGGGTCTAGGAATTGTGGGAGGGCACGGAGAGAGGAACTGGGCAACTAGGGTCGGTTGGAGGGGCCGGCAACCACAGACGACAGAGCGCGAGACCGGTCAGATGCCAGTCTATGCAGAAAGCAGATACGGGAAACACCTGCTTCTCGAATTTCGGACGCTCGACATTGGTGGACACCGGTCTTGAGGGAAGCGCCTGCCAAGGGACAGAACCGCTAGGCGGCAAGGCCAAAAGAGGTTGTATCCGTCATTACATTGAAGATTTTGACAATTTGCCATTCAGTACCTGTCGTTCCTGCCCTGGATGATGTAATCCGAGGATACGCGGACCAGTTCCGTCAGCGTATTGTCCGCGTATCTCGTAGACTGGACAGGACATGTCGAGGGTCGCGGCGGGCCATGTCTGCTATCATCCCTGCTTGACCGAGCCTGTCGGTCGTGTGGATCCTGGCGAGAAAGGCATCCAAGCACTGCTTCACATGGGACGAAGGGAAAGGGCGTGGGAGCTACCCTTGCTCATGCCATCGTATACTCCGTACGTATGAATAACAGTCTCTCGACTGTTGCCACGCGTCTCGACGAACATCAAAATTGCCGCATCGTCGCATCGTTGCATCGTAGCATTGTAGCATTGTGGCAACGTAGCCTTGTAGCATCGTAGGGTAATGTAAGCAGCAGGTAAGCGCGGTCTGTGCTTCCAGAAATATGGGTTCTGCAAGCTTCGGTTCATCGATTCTGTTGACGCCCAGACCTTGAATCAGAATCAAGCTCGCTTGCGGCATTCGGCGGTCAGGTGGTTCTTGACCGCTGCCCCGAAGAAATCCTGGCAGTTCTGACGCGCCTGTCACCATCCCCAGAGAGAGCCGGATATATGTGACCAAGTGTTGTCCGTTGTCCACTGTTAGACAGGTCTCGCCCGGTCGAGGAAAGATGGGTGGTAGATGGCGGGTTGCAACCTCACCACGTTCGTGGCCCTAGCGCTCCCACGAGAGCCCGTGACGTGACGTGACCCCCATTCCCTATTGCCACAGTTTTCAGAGGAAAATCGACCAGTCACTCGCTGTGCCTGTTGGCTCAGGGGTTGATCGCCAAGTGTCTGTCGTTGTTAGAAGATATCGGTGGTCTGGACTATCGAGGTCCCCGAACCGTAGCTGACAATGCGCCTGGATTGAATGACCCTTTCATCTCGCTTTGAGTTTGTCCCCTCTGCAGCAGTCAACGGGTCGCAGGGCTAGCGGCCCGCGGTTGACGCAGTTGCCGAGCTGTTCCGTTCCAGCTGCATGGTAACTGCCTGAACCATTCCATGCCTCAACTCGTCCACCTGTTGGCAAGATCATCCGATTATGCAATCCGCCAATATGGTAACATTGAGCCATGACCACCGCAAGAAACTGCCACACAGCTTGCCGGGTGATTGAGGGGCGCCAAAGCTGGAATCTGTGCCTCCAGCAGGCAGTAATAAGAAATGTATGGAATCCAAATCTGACCTGAAGAATGATGACGTTGGGCCTCAGTGACCTGTGCTACCATCAAGCACGACTTCTACGTTCGTATATGGAGAAGACAAAAGGGCTGCAGTCTGCTTCTCGGTATGTGACGCTGCGATCTTGATCTTTAGGCCTGGATCTGCGCCAGGAAAGAGCCTGGAACTGTCACCACCACCACCACCACCACCACCACCACTCCTCAATGTGCCTGGGCGTGCGTCAAAGAAGTCGTATTTCGGTAGACATAGAGTTGAGACGAACTGCATCTGATGTTGTGACAGTACCCATGGAGCGTCCTGTCGGGAAATGTCACGTCTCGCTTCCCGCCTTCAACTATGCAGGAATCGATCTGACATGATGTGCGACTGGGATATGCCGTCAAAACCGCTGCAACAGCCGTTGGTGCTTTGCCCCCCCAGTGTATCCTGCACCCCGCATTTCAGTTGTCGTTACTCAACTCCTCCGTTGCCGCGCCAGTCTCAGAGCATCGTCCCCTTGAACATGCCCGTCGATCAAACGTTCTGAATCATCCCAACGTCTTCGGAACTGGCAGACATCAGACAACCGAGTACCCCTGGAGCTCTGAATAGACAAGAAGCAAGGGAAAAAAGAACATACGCACTTGATGCAATGCTATTTTCCTCGAATCGTTCCACATTTCTTTGTGGAGCAAATCTCATTGCATCATTATCAGCTGCATCTGCTTCATGCGGCACTTTGGCCCGTTGCTTTATGAATATCTTGAGCGAGCCCCTGGTGTCGCCAATTGGACAGCGACGCATTGATGCTGTCGCTGTCGTTGTCGTGGACCCCGAGGCTAGTCATCTCGGCTAGGCTAGTTGGCTAGAGATGTTGTCGGGATGGTCTCGTTCGTGGAAGAACTCTTGGATGTTGCCGCCAACCCACCACCACTAACTATTGCTGGGAAGCCCTGGGAAAAGGCTGAGCGACGGTCACCTTTCGAGATCTCAGGATCGGGCAGCTGGCAGGGCTTAGCGGTTATCGGGAGAAGATGCTCGGATTTACCTTCTTGAGGTGGGGGAAAGTCTGGTGACTGCCGAACAAGGGGAAACCCAACGTCGGTGGTAATCCTCCGTATCTGTAGTCGCGGCTTCTTTGATCCTAGCTCAAGATGGGAGAAAAACTGCTGCACTTGGCCCGTTCACCCGTTGTCCTCATGGTCGAATAGCAATCTGCCGACCGGTCATCCGGGACAGTCTGCGTTAGTCTGCGTGCCACGGAGGGATCGACGTGATCTCTCCTCGTACACTCAAGAAGCCAGAATGTCAAAGCTGTTGCCGATCTAGCTAGCTGCATGGGTCAGTTGTCAATGTCGCACTGCGGATTCCGACGCCTCCACCAGCTTACTCATCTCTGTTCGGCTTGGCCCGGTTGAAAGCACCGGGTGACACTGGTGGTGGCGGCGGCAGTTGCCAGGCACCACGAGCTCCGAGTTTGCCGTCACAGACCCCGGCCTCCCTACCTAGGTATAGTGGAGGTATGCCCATAGGCGGATTAGCTCATCAGTGACAGCGGTCAGTGCCTCCGTGTAGCATCTTTCCATGATGCAAGGAAACCGTCAGCAGATTCCGACTTCCCCGGGAGAGCTGCTACACCATGCTGGCAGGCATGTTCCCCCATTGGATTAAAGGTGCGCCGGCGCCGCTCGAGGGCGTAGTTCCCCTTGTCAATGAGCGCATCTTGACCCCCGCTGCTGACCAACGCGTCTCCATTAGCAGGCAGGGATCCTGGCCTCATTGTGGTGGCCGGAGCGTGATCTGATTGTAGTCTAGAGACCTTGAGACTCGGTGTGGATCGTGATCACCCGTGCTAATCAAGTCGCTCTTGGCGATGGTGGGATGTCTGACGCGGCTGGCTGATTTCGAGGCCCGGTTCGGATTCGGATTCCGGGATCGCGACGCCTTTTGGATCTTGGTAGAGGTGATAGGGACCTGCATCTGCACGAGGCAACGCGGGAGATGGCCGCGTTGGGCGACGGCTCTCGAGTTGTTGGTCTAGATATGAAGTCGCCACCAGAAGTGCGCGATGCATTAACCAGGCTGCAGACGGTTCAGGTTTGTCAATGCCGAGTCGCATACCCGGGCTTCATGGCTCTCTGGACGTGACTTATCTTCCCAATAGAGTCTGACGAGGAGCAAGAGGCCGATTTTGGGCGAGCTTTGGAGCCGGGTGGGTGCAGACAGCGATTCGCCACATTTGCCAATCAGAGTGGTGTTTAGTAGACTTGACAAAGTTGCTATATGTGCGATCCGCAGCCCAAAAGTGCGGGAGTCTCGCCAAACGGCCTTTCGACACGTCATGGCTATGGATCTTGGCGTTATCCATTGCCCGCGTGCCGCATTGATGTCGGGTGAGCTCCAAGGTTCTCTTGCGGATATCCACCTACCTAGCTAGGTAGGTTGTAGAGGACTGTCGGGTCGGGATATAATCCCTTCTTTCCCCGCTTCGCTTCAGGAGGGTGTCCACGACAAAAAAGACATGAAGGAAGTGGCGACTTTGGTAAAGTGCCTACTTTGATAGGTTTTGATGCGCTTAGGCAGGGGCCGGAGTAAGTTACCTAACCCGATAAGTCAACAACGGAAGGAAGAGGCGGCAGAGCCTGCCATTCCAGACGCATCAGGTGGAGTCGGACGGGCTCCCCGAGGACGGAAAGGGGCATGGCTCGGGCTCGGGCTCCATGAAAAAGCAAGTACTGTCGGGGCCGAAGTCTGGCAGTCGAAATTGGCAGGAATACGGGCAAGAAGAGGCATAAGACATCTACCTACCTAAGGTAAGTAAGTAGGTACGTTCCGGACTTGCAACCGTACCCTCGAGTCACGCTTCCCACCCCTTACGCTCTCGAGAATCAACTCAAGGGCCTTACGTCCTATCGGCCGAGCCTGATGGATGGGAAAGAGTACCATGTTCAGCTTGTTCCCTCAGACGTTGTTGACTAGCCGTTGGGTGTGTGTGTCTTCGCCGTTCATCTGGCCTCGTTGCTCGTGGGTCAACACACTCCCGCCACCTAGGTATCACAACGAGGGCCTCAACCATACATGTAGGTATCATAGACTCGATACAAGTTTCTAGTATTGGTGACGCATACTCCACATCCCCGAGAGACCCTGCGATTCCTGCTATAGGTCGTGTTCTCTGTGTGTATACAGTAGCGTAGCAGCCCCCCTCCCTGGTGCATTCATGACTGTCGGGGCACGATACCAGAGCAGATCTTCTATTCGCATGAATAACGGAGAGCCAATCGTCTTCTTCTAATGGCCTGTCAGTTATCTTCATATGCGAATGGCGCTATACGACGTTGCCCCACGGCGGCATCTGGATGCATACCTGCAGGGTGTTTGTATGGCAAACACCTTGACACGCGTGATGAGACAATCCAAATTGCCGAAAACGTATCGTGGCCTTGTTTTGAGCTAGCGGGCTCTTCGATGCATCATCTGATGCAGTGGAGTCACCGCCTCAATGGAGGTTGCTTTGTGCTGTCACTCCTTCTCTCCATCTCCCCATCCCTCCATCCCTCTTAGCTTTGCACCCGCTTCCAGGTAGGAGAGCCATTATCGGGACGAAAAGCACCATGAGACACTGTCCAGAGGTGCTTTAAGTGAGTGGCCTGGACATCCAAAGGTTGTTCGAAGCTTTTGCAAGCTTTCACTGAGCGTATCGAATCAGAGGTTAGGCATTGGCCCGAGGGAGTGGGAGCCGTCTTTACTGTTTCGTCTGCCCACGTTGGCCTACAATAGCTCGAGGACGAGCCGCCGTGGACAGTACACGGATGGCTTTCGGTAGGCGAGGAAATGCAGTAATCGAGGCGGATTAATCCGTCTGCAGAGGAACAAACAAAGGCTGACAAGAGTCTTTCATGCCCACCACTTTCACTCACCTGTCTCGGCCGAGACCAGGTACAACTTCTTTTCCAAGATTGCTGAAATATCTTCTGGAAACCCTATCAGAGAGAGCGGCTAATATCTCCTTAAAAAACATCGCATTCCAAGACCAACCAATTGGCTCAGGGTTTCCCCTTCCTATAACGACCGGCCGAGTGAGCGGGCGAACCGAGGACCATGCGCAGGCCGTCCCCTCGTGCGCGTGATGCCAACGCCATTGAATATACACCCCCACCTTCAAGACCACAAAATGAAGGAACAAGAAAAACTTTGAAGACTGCACCGGCCGCCTCTGCGCTGGTATACTGGATGTGCGGGCGTCCGAACGGAGCCGATGGGAGCGCGGAGCTTGGGTGGGCACACGGAGCAACTGGCGGCTCCACAGTGTGCCCGTGTTGGCGGGGTCATAGTATGGTGAATTCTCACGCCGACCGAGGCCAACAATGAGGTCGAGTCAAGAATCGACGCCGCGAAACAAAATCTTGCATCAACTTGGCCATTTTCGTCTGTCCGCCTTGACTTCAGAGGCCGTCCTGCCCGCCGACCCCCGTTGGTTCGGCGCCGTTGTTGCCCCAGAGCGGGACTAGAAAGACCCGAACCGGGGCGCCGGCCCCACAAGGTTCTCCCTGTGCGTCGGGAGGGCCCGGACGCTGGATGACACGAACCGTCCGATGGACGATACGTCTTATGAAACCAGAGCCAACAGCGCCCTGAGCGTCCTGCCTATCTACGCAACGTTGACGCATGACGGCCGGGCCTCTTTGCCGGTTGGGAAGGGGGGTGGTGGGAGTGAGAGGGGGCATCGAAGAACCACTTACCCCGGATTCTCACTCTAAGCCGCTCCCTCCCGCTGCGCAACTGTTGCAGCCGAACCCAACGCCCATAAGAAGCGGGAAGGAGGAGATAAGGACATCGGGCGACGTGACTCTCGCGCCCCCCCCCCCCCCCCCCCCCTCCCCCCCAAAAAATAACCAAAGTCGATAACCGGGCGTCCCCGTCCACCAAACCATAAAACATTCCTGTTAGTCATCCGTGTCAACAGCTACCGTCGTCATCATCATCATATCGGCGGGGGAAGATCGGCATCAGCAACATCCGTCCGCGACCCCTAGTGAACTATGAACACAGATCCCGTCGCTGAGTCACACGCCATGAGTTACAGCAGTCAGTGTGTTTTTACGATTGCCTCGTGAGCGGAGGATTGATCACACGTAGCCCTCCCTACCAGCGCGTAGCACATACAGTAAGGCAGGAAGGGCCAGTTCCCGATCGTAAACTCCCCACGAGCCGCGAGAGATCAGGCTTTTTTTTTTTTTTTTTTTTTTTTTTTACAACAAAACCTACGTGCCCATATCGCTTGCTCCGAACCACCAGAAGCCGCCGGTGCGTCGGCGCGGGCCCTCAAGGAAACCATCCGCAGCCTTTCCGGCACGCACGCGGGCAGACAGGCAGAGAGGGAGGGATTGGGGGTTGGCGGACAGACTCTCTCACTTTGCTCTTTACTTTCACATTACTCATTGCATCGCCTTTGTAACCGCGCCGAAACCACACAGATACCACACGAGTCCAGCCGACCCGAGGCTTCAAGTTAGCCTCGCCGACCAGCACAGAAAGCATCGTGTTGGGGTTTCTCGCTTCCCTCAGGTTTTGACTTCTGCCTCAATGCAAGGCACCCGTCCATCGAGGGGGATAATGGGACGGGGAGAGAGGGGGACGGGAAATATTACTGATGTTCTGGATCGACGTTCCGGCCGATCAAACACGTCAAGATCGTGGTTGCCCATTCACATGCTGGCTCGAACCTTGAGCTAAATCTACACCCGTAAGGGTTGCGCTATCCGAGACTATGGCTTTCACGGTCGGGCCGAGCCAATGTCCATGTGCAGTGGTGACGGATGAGTGGATTTTTCCCTTTCCCAACGAGGAAAAATTCTGTACTTCTTGGACTACCCTATATGTCGTCCTGCTATCATCACATACTTTGGTCAAAGGCGGGGGTTGAAATATGTACAGGTGTAATTATAGTCCCGTCTGCCATACTCGTTGCTGAACGCAGCCCTCTGCTCATTGGGGACCTCTTGTGCCCACAAAACAGGCTCTTGCTGTCTAATTGATAACTCAAAATAACGCCATTTGCCATGGGTGTGAAAGGGTCTTCACGCTTCTCATTTCATGCCGGAAGTGGTCGGAAAAAAAAGAAGGCAGGTGTTGCTCAGAGCACGAAAACGACAGCGGCGAAGCCCGCGAGCATCAGAGAGATGGATACGCCACTTGTGTAAGCCGCACCCGGGAAGGGCACAGGTTTCGGCGAGACAGTAGCAGCGGGGGCGCAGCCGGTAGGACCGGGGGTCGTGAAGGTGCAGTTGTCGTGCGTGTCGGGCTTGGTGACGAGCTTGAAGTTGGCGCAGCTGATGCGTGTCTTGTTGGCGAAGTGGAAAACGAAACTGCGGTTGCCGAAGAAGGAGCCGGGGCCCTCGGCGATGGAGATGTAGGAGTCGGTGTAGGTCTTCTCATAGTCGGCGGTGACGGCACCGTGCTTGCCGCTCAAATCGCCGACCTGGCACGTCTCGGGCTTGGAGGCGTCGCAGGGCGGGACCTCGCCGCGGATGAAGGGATCTAGGTGGGCGAGGGTCTTGGTGCAGTTCCCGTCGGCGGGGACAGGGTCAACGTGGATGTGATAGGCTGGTCAGGATGTTAGCATAACAGTCGAGTGTATGCCATGCCGCCTTGGGTCCAGAGACTTACAGAAAGGGCCGCCCTCGTTGGGGAGGTTGGAGAAGCGGACCATGAACTCAACACCCTTGCCGTCGGGGGCCGTGATGGCGACGATGGAACCTTTGACGTTGCCGTTCAACGAACCCGCCTTGAAGAAGGGAGCCTCGGGCAAGATAGCCTCGTACACAACACCAGGTGGGTTCGACACGATGAGGGCATCGCCAAGCTCCTACGTCGAGGCGAGGCAGTGTCAGTCAACAACACTAAAATAAAAAATAAGAACGCCATGTGAGGAGTGGAAAGCGACATACGCCAGTTTGGGCCGCAACATGGCCGAATGCCGCAGCAGCAATGACGGAGATGATAGAAGAGGCCTTCATTTTGTGATGTTGCAAATCCCTTGGGCGCTGAGAGACGGGCTTGGATGGATGAAATGTAGCAAGGCAGGAGCAGGAAGGTGTTGATCAAGGGAGGGCATAGGAAGCGGACGCCGAGGTGAAGATGGGAGGGATTGGGAGGTTCTTAAAAGAGCAATAGCCGGCTGGGATGCCCACAGACCTGGTAACGATCGATCTGACTATGAGTTGGCGATGATTAGTGACTGAAGGCCGAAGACGGAATGCTAATTAATGATGGTCTGCGAGGGTGGCATTCCTTATATGGCCCCCACACGCACCCACACCGAGATGTGATGAGGATGGGACTAACCAAAGACCCCAATATCGCCCGCAGCTTTGGCAAACATAGGCGGTACCTATGTCATCGGCAGAGTGAACACACAAACACACACGCGCCCCCCCCTCAATTTGCGTCAAGTCTGGGTGATCAAAGGACGGAACGAGAGCTGAGAAGGGGGAGTTGCAACTTCAGATGCTTTGATCCATCGTGTACATGTGCTACCAACCAGATAGATTGTAACGGCACGTAGCCGGGTAGCGCCTGCACATATTACCTTTACCTAACACACATACCTTACCTTCCGTACCTTAGCCAAGATGCTGTTGGTGGCAGTAGCGTAGGCAGCGCGGGAAGAATGTTTCTCGCAAGGTAGGTAGGGCACGGGTAAAATACCGGTGCAATTTGGTCAGCGGCCAGTGAGTTAAGCCTATTTCAGCATACATTATGTCAGCGCCTACAAAAACAATATTCTGACCCTACTGACCAATGAAAAGGCCAAGATTCAGAAAGTTACATAAAGTTAAAAACTCTTTAGATTCAAGTAATTTAAAGTTAAAGCAAAATAGAGGTAACAGCTATAATTTAAAAATTTATTATATTATATAACCCCTTTAATTAAAGTGTAATACTCTTATTATAATAGTAAGTTTATATATATTACTATTACTCTTTAAAGGTTAAATATAAGGGCTTAATTTTATAGATTATAGGTGTCTATTAGTAATAGTAGATTTATAGTAAAAAGGGCGTTTTTTATATAGGTTATAGACGTAGGTAGTAGTAGCAGTAGCAGTGGCAGTAGCAGTGGTAGCAGTGCCTTCCAAAATAGGCTTAACTCACTGGCCGCCAACCAAGTTGCACCGGTATTCTACCTGTACCCAGGTAGGTACATGTCGAACCTTCCATTCAAGGGGTGACCCTGTGGGCCCTGTGCGACTGGGGGAGAAGAGACGATGAAGGACAGGAGGGGCGGGGAGTGGGAGCAGGAATGATCGAGAGCATGTCAAAGAGACCGGCCAGGATATCCCTCTGGCTCGAGCTGTGATAGGCAAGCTTAACGTTTTGAACTCAATGACGGCGCCTGTCTATCCGCCTCGATAGCCAGCGGACCTTTACTCTCCGGGCACCTCGGTTACGAACGCTCACCCCATCCGCCTCTCTGTATTCTGCACACATTATCTCTCTCTCCCTCCTTACACAAACATGCACACACTGGTTGGAAGGGGGCCAGGCATTAACACCGAGGCTTTTGGTAACTGAGCTGCAAGTGGAAGTTAAGGAGGAAAGAAAAGAGCCCGCAGATCACGGAGGACCAAAACCCCTGGTTCAGCCCGACTGGACATAGCACCCCTAGTTGGGGGCTGCGTGCCTGGCTCCGTTGGCCGCATCCAAGACCGAGATCGGGTTTGCCCCGGGTTACTGCATGCCAGCCGCCAAGAAAACAATTTATTTAGGCGGCTGATAGTGTCTGACTTTGTTTCCCCATGTGCTTCTGCACTGCGCCACCTGAGAAACAAGCCCGTCATACACTATTACCCGCGAAAGCAGTCCCTGCCAACGCAGAAATACCTACGCATGCCAGGGTCTGGACGAGACAGGCCAACAGTCATCCTAAACCCAACAGCGAGCACAGCACAGGACAGGACGGACTCGGGGGCTTGGTCAAAAGGAATGCGGATATAGATAGCTGCGCTTTTCGGAAACGCATGCAGGTGGCCGCCTGAACGGGCGAGGCAAGGCAAGGCTGACTGACCGACGAATCCACCCGTGGATAAAGAAGTGGGAGTAAGTACAAAGGCCATGCAGTCAATGAATGGTCCTGTATCCTGTTTTCTGTTTTCTGTATGCCAACCCAACAGGCCAAGGAGGGAGGGAGGGCTACCTGGCCTGTTGGTTCGGGTCCTGCTGATAGTCACGGTACCTAGACGACGTCAGGAGCACGGGGTGGGCAACCTCGACAGATTTGCTCAGACGCTGCGGCCGCATTGGGCGTGAGACGGGGCTATGCGATGGGATGCGATGATGATGGGACGGATGGGAGAGAGATCTACTACCACCAACCAAGTGTGATACGAACACAGATGTGTAGGTCTTCGTAGAGTGGAACATGGAGGTGGGGCCAGATCTCCCGGCATCGCTTCAGCTTCAGGCCTCTATAGAACAAAAACTTGGGCGGCAGGCTGCAGCAGGTGCCAACCTGCCCCCATATCTACCCGCCAACACGAAATAGCGCGCCGCTCATACCCTGGGAAAGGCGAGCAACTGTCGCAACTGTGCCGCTGCATCCAAGCGCGCTGTCTACTCCGCTCAGATGTGACGACTTCTTTCTACAAGGGACCCATATCCATCTTGTTTGTTGCCTTGGTTGTGACCAAGACGCCAACCGCAGCCCACGATCATGGTCTGCACAAAGGGAATCGCAGCCGAATAAACCCCTGTGGAGGTGAGGGTCTCTACTTTTTCTTTCTTTCTTTCTTCTTCTTCTCTTCTTTTTCTTTTTGAATTATCTGGAAAGCTGCATCGCCTAACGTAAAGTTCTACCCGAAATCATGTTCCATTTTCCACATGTTTCCAGGAACGGTAATCCATCGGAAAGCAACGTCCTTTGACTGTCCTGCTTACTGCGTAGGGCCAAGCCAACTGGCACATAATGACCTGTCGAATTCCACATCAATTCGTTACCACCGCTGTCCCCTCCCACTATAATGATGCTTCCATTCCAGCTGCTCCCGCCAGCTCGCGAGCAGCAGAGTGGCCTTCGTTGTCACGCCTTGGCCAGGCACAAAGCATCCTCCGACAGCCAATCCACGGCGCAGAGATGCCGTGTGGGTGCCCATCTGAGTGGGATCTGCGGATCTTCCGTCCCTGTGTCGCTCCGCTAATTTGTTTCTAATAATTGCATGTCGCATGCTATTATTGACTCACCCATGTTGCCATGCGCGGCCGTTGTGGTTGGCTGACGAGGGTTGAGTGCCTTGCCCAGCCGAGGGGCAGCGTTGCTAGCGCTGGCAAGCCGGGAATTCTGGGCGCCAGTGCCTTGCAGATCGCTTGCGACTCGGCGAGGCTCGATTGAGCCCTCCGGTGCCGTCACCGCTTGCAAGCCTTAGGCTTGCCGAAATGTTGCCTTGACAAGTCGCAGACAAAGTCTGGTCGTGGGATGTTGCTCCGACGGTTGAATTGGCATGGAAACCACAGATGGCCATGTCCTGGCTTGTGTTTTAAGAGCGAGCCCGCCTGCTATGGGCACGATCATCACTAGCTAGCGCACGTCTGCCATGCTTCTTCAGGAGATAAGACGTTGAGGGCATAGCGAAATTCGGCTGGCAACCTCTGCACAATGTCCAGCTCCAAGGGAGCCACTCCTTCGTCCTATGCTGTCAGAGTGGGAGCCTGTCCAGGGCACCCTTTCGATATGCAGCATTGGCGGCTATCGTCCGGACAAACAATCGGCACCTCTGTGCCATCATCATCAGAAAGTTGACCTGCCTGCCGACATGACGAGAAAAATCGATATTTCGGGAAATAGTCGCGGAGCTAAGGGGTGCCATTCCTCTTTTGGGGAACATTCGGAGAGGCTCCATATCACGGCTCAACACCTACTCTGCGTCGAGTGATGGTGTGCACTGTCGACGTTTCGCTAGAGCATATGTTGGGCCCGAAGACAGGAAAATCCCTCCGTCTGGGAGATGGGCCACCCGTCTGGGTCAAAGACGCTGTTTCAGCATGTCATATCACCGCCCAAGCGACGAACTCATCAGTCCGTTTGCTCTCATTAGGCCTGCTCAAGGTGTGGGCCACCCGGGAACCGACGCTGCGTTCCGTTTCCTGTCAGGCAAACAGCCACATCGAGTGACACTGCCACCTCTCGAACGGTCATTTCTTGGCATTCCATCCCTCGTGCAACCGTCGGACGTTGGAAGAGCCTCCCATTAATGACATGGCATCGTCTGCCAGTGTCAGGTGACGGTTGGCTCGTTTAGCTCAGACAGGCCTCGGGCTCGACGTTGGCGTGCCGAACCTCACCGCGCCCATCGACAACTTGGATACTTTTGGCGCTGTGTCCACTCGGATAATCAATTTTTGAAGGGCACCTGCCTGTGGTTTTTCTACGTTTATATTGTCCAGGGCTACTGCAAGACAGGTGTGTTTCAGGCCTCAAGAGTCTTGGGCAGACGAAACTGCTCGCCGACCTTCCGGATATTAAAGTGATTATGGTTCGCACATGTCTAATACCGCTTGCCGTTTGTATGGACCTGAAGCGTCCAGGGGCCGTAGCTGCTGGAGGCCATCGTGTTGTCCAGCCGCATGATGCACCCGAAGAACGCTGCAGTGAACGAGACAGCAAGATGGGAGTTTGCGGGGACGGTCCGATGCGCCTTCGTACCCGCAAGGGTTGATCTCCGTCTGGTCCTTTCCAGTGAGGAATTCGGGCAGGCTGAATGGAAAATTGTTGACCTTAGGCGCGCGGAATGCGATCCTAAATCCTGAGCTGCTTGAGTGTAGAGGCGACTTTGTCGGTAGCTGCACAATGAAGGCCTGGGCGGGAAGGTCATAGCCAGTGGTAGATGGACTTCGGGGAAACAATTTCCCTCTGTTTCGACATGTGGCTGGAGCTCCCCCAGCCTGTGGCTTGCCCTCCAATATTGGCCTGGCCGTTCAGGCACAATAATTGGACGTCACCGAACTGGTGTGGAGCTTGGCGACAAAGCAACATCATCGCGAACATTACTCCACGAAGATTACATATCCATCACGAAGAGCCAGGCTTGCATCTCCAGCACATCACACATATCAACCGGGAGACAAAGCCTCCGTCGAATAAGCCGCAAAAATGAAGCCCGTCGTGAGCGCCATGCAAGCATGGCAATGGTACGCCCCCTTCCGAGATCGAAACCCTTTGGGGGGAATGCTGCAAATGCTAACTGCTCGTCCGTGTCCACAGCACCGTCATCTCCGTTTTCGCCATTGTTATCCTTGGAGTCCTCGGTGTTCTGTTCAATCAGAACCACCCCGAGCTCGTTGGTAGCGAGGATGACCCTAAAGATGGCAGCGCTGTCGCGAGCACCATCTTTATCTCTGTGCTGATCTACATCGTACGTTTAACCATTCTTGCTACGCGCGCGTACACGGAAATCCATAAGGATGATATCCCTCTAACTGTGCGGCGTAGGGCTTCTTCATCTTCTGTGGTCTGCAGGGCCTCCTTCACGTCCGCGAGAATCGGCGAGGCGCGATCGCATTGTAACGATATAAGAGAAGGGAAGAGAAATGTATGGCATCGAAAGACATAACGGTTTCCTGGCGTTCGGCATCATGTTGGTTTTTGCGCGGGTCGACTCGAGTCCGCATTCAGTTGAGACGGCTTCTGCGTCTGAAGAGGGTGGGAGATAACGTTACCCAGTGGAGGCTGGCCAAGGTCGCACTTGGGACAGGGCGTACTGCATCATTGGGCGACAACACTGGTTTCGATGTACGAGATTGAGAGGCTCGCGGGGAGTCGGGTATATAATAAGCGGTTACAAATTCTTGAGGAAAGGGTACGCAAAGGGATCCTTTACAAGAGGCCTCAGGTCCGCTACCGAAGCGTTGACTTGGGTTGGATCGCCATTCGGTGTTTGAAAACACATTGATAGACCCGGGCGCTCGCATGTAAACAGGTCAACAATTCATCAGGTTCCGTCCATGAGATGCGTAGAGGTTGTGAACAATATGTAAAACTTCGTTCTAGCTTAATCGCGGTACCCAATGAGCAACGCTGAGGATAAGGACTTGGGTGGCCTCGATACATGAGGGCCCACAGTCTGCCAGGCATCGTTCGGTCATGGGAAAGTATGACAAAAGAAGGTGCCTCGAATACCAAGGCATTTTGTGATTGCTTCTCGACAACCAAACTCACGTCAGCCAGTGCATCACTCCCGTCACGTCATGACGTATACTCCCACAATATACCATCTTGATCAATCTGGGAATCGCCAATGTGACCAAACGTGATGCTCGTCCGCTCGTTCACCTGCACCCGCTCTTTCATCTTCTCCTGCCTCGGCCCCTTTCCTGGTCTAGGATCACTACCAAAGGTAAGCACTGTTGGATCTGTTAAAGTCCATCTCCACGAGCTTTTCGTTCATTGGTAGGTCCGTTTTGTATCTCCTCTGAATCATCGTTGGAGGCTATTGAGGTTGATGACATGTTGTGAATTCTTGTGCGACGTTCTTTTGTTTCCGAACCTTGCAAGCTGTCGAGCAATCGCGATGCCGTTTCGGGTTTGTCCCCTGTTCATCTCTTGCTTGGAAAAGTCCCCAAAGTGACGCGTAAGTTGTCTCCCTTCAGCTCTTTGGGGAGATCCGCCGATCAGCTAAGAACACTGGTGCAAGAGGGCAGCTATGCCAACCCCTCTTGACCGAGAAAACCAAAGTCCAATCGACCAGCGTTAAGACTTGTTGAGTGCTCTATGAAGATGTATGTAGAACTTCAAGGATTCGTTAACCGTACTAGCCCGACTATGGGGTGTGATATAGGTAGCACCGCAACATGCGAGGACACACAAAAAAAGGGGGGGGGGGGGGGGGGTTGCCGGAGTTTTCTGTCCAAGATTAGCCATTCCGTTGCTCAAAGTAGATACCAGCCTCAACCGGACTGTTGAGTCTGGACTCTTTGGTCTTTCCCTGAGGTGATTCGAACCTCGAGACTGGTAAAAATACCAGCGGATCGCAACCAAAAGTGATGTACATGACGATCACGGCCAGAACCATTGCAAGGAAGTACGCCAAGTGTCGCAGATACACGCGACCGGGAAATGCTAGCGGGGAGGAGCAGAGCAGCGGTAGGCATCATCACTCTTAGCCATGAATAACCATAACGAAATGGCTGGATCGGAAGACTGCCGACGCTCGCCTCCTATCCAATGAACCACTCCCAGTAGCACGACGTACCGCAGATGTCTGAGGACGCCCCCGAGACGTCACAAGACGCCTGCAAGTCCAGAAACAGCCCGAGGAGAAGCAAAGCTGGTGGTAGCAATATAGAGACGGCTACTTATGTCAATAAACACATCACAAGCATGTACACTTCTAACAGGGCGTCATATAACTCCGACGGCGCAGTGATACGTCCGTAGGGCTCTTATGCCAACCTGCCGCATGAAATCGCCAAAAGATGAAACACCCTAAGGCGGCACCAAATTTCCATCAAATGATTCAGAAGTAGATCTTGGGTCCCACATCTAGAGATTTTAACATGAGCTGCGCAGGATCGTGAGGCTGTGGCCAGCAGCAGTTCGTGGGGGTCGTGGCCCACGGTGACCTCATGAAGGACGCATGTTGTCACGTTGTGATTCAGCGTCGCTAGGCACAGTGGCTTCCGGCGTTTGTACTTGAAATGTCTTCTGACATCGAAGAGGGAAAGGGAAAAAAGGCGGAGCAGAGTATTATCCAAGTGACGCGGACATGGCAGAAGGCATCATATCGTTTTGGGGGCGTTGAGAGGACTTGGCGAGAAGAGTGCGAATGAGTGGCTCACTCATCGTTCAAGGCCCTGTTGGAGCTTGATTTAGGACGGGGTCAAGTGGTTGATAGACACTTTTACTTGGTTTGTGGGTATTTCATTATTCAACTTTACCTATCTCTCCAATATTTCTTGGTAGCCGTTAAACATTGCTAAAAAGGTATTGTCGTGGCTTTTGTTAAGTTCGCAGCCGCCCTCTCAAGCTTGAGAATGATCCCGAGTTCGTTGCGACCTTTACGCCGATCAGAATGTCTCGGGCGCTTCTACACATGGTGCTATAAAGCGGGAAACATTACAGACAATGTTGGTCTGGTCACGTGGGCCACTGCCAGCCAGATATCCAGCCTCTTCACCTTGCCAGCCAGCAGTCCTTTTCCTCTAGTTACACATCACTAATATCAATAGATATTGCCTTGTTACTTGCCGCCACCCACATTACCTATAGGTTATAAGCCTAGGCCTCTACCTTTTCTGACGCTATTAAAGCTATTTAGACCTTTTTTTTTTATAATAAATATCCTTATTAATTTTAACTATAATAAATCCTTAGGGATTTTAACTATAATAAATATCCTTACTAATTTTGTATAACTAACTAGTGCTTCTGCCTAGTTAGGCAACTATAACAAGGATTTCTTACCTTTGCTATAACAAGGATTTTTTACCCTTATAATAACTATAACAAGGATTCTTACCTTTATAATAATAAACACCTATTATAACAAAGGTCCTTTGCCTTTACTAATTAACTATAACTATAGCTCCTATTATATTTTACCTTACTAGTCTTCTTATTCTCTATAGTAAAAAGAACTATTACTACTAGCTGCTTACTATTAAGGCCCTTCTTAACAAGGACAACCTTTTTAAGTATACTAAATTTAATATCCCTACTTTTGCTAATAACTATAAGCAGTAGCAGAAGGCCTAAGCCTTAGCCTATAGCATTATTATTAATAGTATTAGGCCTATCCTTTTTTGCCTTAAGGGCTCTAGTTAGACCCTTAAGGGCTACTACCCTTATAAACTTATAAGTAAGCTTAAAACTATTATCCCTTAGGTGTCTAATAATACTATTATTAACCTTATCTATAACTATAGACGCCTTAACGTTAATAACTCTAAGGATCTCTTTAAGTATCTTAAGACCTTTTATACTATAAGCTAGAGTATTAATAGACTTATTATTAACTAGAAGGCTATATACTTCTACTTTCTTTTAAACTTAATTTATAATAATAGTACCCTATTTAAGATCTTTAACAAGTATACTACTATTAAGCCTTAGGAGGCTAACCTCTAAGATCTACTTAATAACCTCTATTATAAAGCTAACACTATTAGCTCTATTATAGCTAGTAAGGCTACTCTTATTAAAGTTAAGGCTAAAGATAGTATTATATATACTTATTACAGTGTTAACTATACTAGCAGCAAGTGTTATTTTACCTATCTAGAGCTTATCCTTATTAATTACCCTTACTATAAGGAGCTTTATAAAAAGGCCTATTACTATTACTGCACTAATGCCTACTAGGACAACTGCCCTGCCTCTGTCTTTATTAGAGGTGCTTTTAGCGCTCTTAGAGGATCTTCTATTACTAGATAAGGCCATATAAATACAGTTTTAAGGGGAGGATTTACATTACTTAAGGGGAGGATTTATGTATGATAGCAGTCTAGCCAGGCAGAGCTAAGGGGAGGTGTTAGTCTAGTCACGTGGGCCACTGCCAGCCAGATATCCAGCCTCTTCACCTTGCCAGCCAGCAGTCCTTTTCCTCTAGTTACACATCACCAATATCAATGGATATTGCCTCGTTACTCGCCGCCACCCACATCACCCACAGACAACGAGGAGAACTGATCAATGTTGTTGCATTGGAGACTCGGACTCGGAAGTATATAGATGTAAGAACGGCCTCGAAAGGCGGTTACTTTTCAATGCGATAACAGGCCCGTTTCACCGAACTTCTCATAATAGACGGAAAACATAGGTCGGTTCCGAGTTTTTGGTTATTCTTGAGTCGTCAATTCATTAGATATCATGTGTAGTCGAGATCAAGCTACCTAGCTAGGACATGTACAGCTAGCTTCCACTGCCTCAAGACAGTACACTCTCAACTCCAGAATTCACCTTTTATAATCTGCACATATGGGCAAGGCAAATGAGAAAACACACAGCGCATCCACAAAGTGGGATATCAACTGCACGTCGCCCTACGGCCAGGGACACCTGTGCTGTCCGACTTCTCCCCTTCATCGCCTGCAAAACACTCGGTCGATGGGAGGGAAGAGTCCTTGGACTGCGACAAGATGTCGATAGTCGTCCGGACGTTGATCACCGGCCGATTGGTCGAAGCCTGAGGCTCCTGTACGTAGTCCCTCTGTCCGAAGTCAGAAGACGGCTGCGAGCCGTCGTGCTCGGCGTCCTCGTCTCTCTTGTCGTCTCTAATCTCGGTCTGAACTGTCTTTCTCAGTTCAATTTCCGAGCCCGTGTCGGGCAGAGTTTGATCAATGTCGTAGGACGCCCGTTCCGTGTAGTTGAAGCTGTCCAACTTCGCCGCTCTGGCGCTGGGTATTGGTAGCTCCTTCTTTCCATGAGAGTCATCTGATTTAGCCCAACCTGGCCCCGAACGGCGGGAATCCTTTCCCTGGCTGCCCCATCCAAAGCCCCAGTTTTGGAAGAGCGGCCGCAAGCTGGGCACCGTGGCCGCGATGATTCCGAGGGAAGGTTCCATGACACTCCAGATGGCGACGTCGCTGTCGGAAAAGCATGATTAGTATGAGCGGACGGCTACGGTGCGCTGAGCTAGAGGGGCTTACATTGTCTCGTAGAGAAAATCTGTCGAAATAGCCAAGTGCCTGACATAAGGTATACGGACCATGAGGGCGACACCGGCGCTGCAAGAACGTTAGCAAAGATGTCCAAAGTGGGTTATGTCTAGCGGGTTCAGCTCACATCATGCCCATGCTCAGGAGAACGGCAACCAACGCCTTGGTACGTCGGTTGAGTTTGACGTCCCACAAAAGGGCGATGGGCAGCAAACCCATACACCAGTCTGATGTGGCCGAGATGACGCTGTGGGCAATGGTAGCGTCCGGGACGATGTTGAAGTTGATGCATGAGCCCTTATCCCCGTACAACTGTCTCCAGAAGTAGGACGGCGGCATGCACTGGAATGTCATGATGACGAAGAAGGCGATCGAGATCATCCAGATAACGACCATGTTGGCGTAGATGATCCAACGGTGGTATTTGTTGACGGCGATACGGAGTAGCAGCAGGGCAATCGAGGTCCGAATCGCCAGCGTGATCGGGGAGTACATGACTTCGCAGATGTACCACCCTCTCAAAGATACGGCCGCCTCCTCAATGGTGAGGTTTTGGACGTGCTCCCCGGTGGCGCCATAAGCGACTCCATGAATAGCCACGGCCCCGTATCCCGTATAACCAAGCTATGTGAAGGCGTCAGTCGTGGTTCAACAGTCTGGGAGGCTGGACAATGGCCACTTACCATCGCGCCAAAGATGAGCCAGTCGTCTAAGGCTATGCTCTTGACGATGAATATTTTGACATACGCCCTCGCCAGGACAAATAGGCCAGCGATGATGACGAAGACCATCTGGACGACATACAACTCCATGCCCCGGTCGTCCTTGCGTTGGCCATCTCGTGTGTGTAACGCGCTGTCCATGGTGTAAAGTGTCAATAGAGATAATCAGTCAGAATGTCGAAAATATTGTCCGCAATGCCTCATGACGGCGAATGGCTGGAACTTTATGCACTAGCCAGCGCGCTCACATAGGGCCGCAACACCATGTACCGCCAGTCGTCTGTCAAGAAAAGGAATATCCCCCCCTGGTGGGGTATGCAGTGTTAAGAAAAAGAAATGCGTTCTTATCGTCTTATTTCTCCACGTTTGAACAAAGTTCATATAAGTATCTTTTTCTGGCATATCACAACGCTTTTGATTTGAAAAACATTCGGGGCTGGTGGCCGCGCCCGCTGTTCCGAGGTTCAGTTCGTCGGAAAACAGCGTGTTGACTGAAATTTCGCCTTGGCAAAATCTCGTTCAAGAAGCAAACATCTCCACACAGGTTACCCACCTCCCTTGATCTCTACGCCGCACTTATTCTGAGTGAAAAGGTCTACATAGATATCGGTAGCTTATAGACAAAGCTGGTTACCCTGGTCTACTTACTGGCTCAGCGGTTGGCATCGATGGAGAGGGGGGAGATTCACTGCTCTCAGAGACAACCAGAAGAGAGGCAGGTCTCGCTGCCGGGCGCGGAGTACTGGAGTCGCTTAGAACATCTGAAAATACACGGGAGAATCTGCCGATCGACAAGCACCTGTGATGTGTTGTCTCTGGCTGCTCCATGGTTCTTATTGGTTCAACTCCATGCCATATATGTTTGAGGGATGTGAGCCCCCGGTTGTTTGGGGGGGGATATCGGGGCAGCCTGCCACGACCCCTATCAGAAATTGCACAATATCATCTGCTAGGGTTCAGATCACGTACCTCCGTCCATGTCAACGGGCACGTATGTCGTACGATCGATTGCAGAGCAGGAGAGCAAATCTGTTAACATAGGCGTCGGGAGGAAGTACTCCACTATTATGAGTGCAAGGAGTGGATAGTTGTGAAAATACTCTCGTTCGCAACGGCTGTATTCGTATACGTAAGAGGAGCCACCAACCGCCCAGTTCGAACTTCCCGCGGCGGGATCTCCAGTTGCCGGGCCTTGGAGACGAGGTAGGCCCATCGGCCGACGACCACGACCACCTAAGCCCCACGGAGAAACATGCCCAGACTGAGCCGACGCAGCTTGGCTGGCCTGTCAGTTCAAGTGTGGAGGCCGGGCTGGTAGGATCGGATTATGGCCTTGCCATGACCGGGACGTCTTGAGGGTATCAGCAAGGGCGGAGAAAGAAAAGAAAGTTGAGGTAGGGGTGAAGTGGAAGATGTCCAACAAGGACGGACCACTTTACTAGGGTGGCACAGGCTTAAAGGAAGTGTTAGCAGCAGGGATCTTGGCAGGACTCGCCAATCAATGAAGCTCCGGCGAGATGTCAGGCACTTCACCCCAGCCGCCGGGGCACAGCTGCAATGGTTCCGGACGCTTGACAGATATTGCGGTGCTGTTTCAATGTGACATACTAGTGCCGGGCGCCGTCAACAGGCTCGCGTTGACAGGGCATGGCGCACATGAGAGCCGGCAGAAGTATTCGCGTGTACCTTCTTGAGCACGGAATGGAGCTTGTCGCCCTTCATATCGTGCCATATGCAAGGCGCATGGGACATGCGGCGGCAGATCAATCTGTCAGATAGTCTTGGACTGACGGTCCATAAAGTAAGCAATGCTTACGCTTTGTGTCGTGCCTCAGGGCTAGTGCCCAGACCGACCGCGTGGGGCCAGTCTACACTAGGTCAAGTTTATGGGCGCTGACAACGTTGAGTGACAGAGCCACCCGCATAACAAAAAAGATGGCCCACGTTAAGTACTTTCTTACACTCCATTTACCCCAAGACTATTAACAAGTGTTTTTCTTTGTACAAATAAGACCAAAATACATAGTTGGAATATACAGAAAACATACTTGATATAGGACAGGCTCGTATTGGTCTCAATTAATTTTAATCAATTTGTATAGGTCGACCTAGTTATCTCTTTAGTGTTCTGCTATTTGTAATAGTATGGGTAGTGTCAACGTGGGCTATTTTTTTGCCATGCAGGTGAGAGCTTGCTGTGACATACGGAACGTTTCTTTTCGAGTTCAAGCCTGACAACAGTTGGATGGAGTCGTGGAGATGCGCTCAAGGCGGGTGACAAATGACTTGTGAGCAGTTTTGTGGCCACAGACCTTCTTATCTGTTCCCAGCATACGGAACGTTTCTTTTCGAGTTCAAGCCTGACAACCGTTGGATGGAGTCGTGGATATGCGCTCAAGGCGGGTGACAAATGACTTGTGAGCAGTTTTGTGGCCCCAGACCTTTTTATCGGTTCCCAGCGACCGTCCGCGGCCCTTTTTTCGGGCTTTGGTCATATGAAACTATTTGCCCTCCATGTGATGCCTACCGGCAGTTAATGTCTCAACGCTATATTTCGGGAGAGGCTTGCCAGCCACTCTCGAGACACCCAAGGCGTGGCAGGAATGTCTCACGCTATCTTGCTGCAGGCTCGCATCGACGGGCTGTGGTGTTTCTGAGAGAACATGACGGGAAGGTGTAGATAGGACATCTATAGCCGCCGTCTCCAAGACTGGTTAGGGATTATTTGCCTATCGATAAGGTTGAATGCTCTCGGAAATGCAGTCGAGCAAGCGATGCGACGGCAAGAACAGTTTCCGGCTTTCACAACTGTTCGTGTGTCGTGGCAGCAAAATTGTCGACTTCGGAGCTTTGCCTCGAGTAAGAAAAAGAAAGTGCCTAGAGAGGGGCAAAATCATGCCGGTGCTTGCATGAGCATCGGCTGGCTCGTGTGCCCGGGAGGGGGGAGGAGCAGAGCCAGCGGGGACGATGGATTGAGTGGAGCCTGAAACAGCGTGGCATACATAGTATGAAAAAGAAAGGAACAACCGGCAGGGTCACCACTTCGGCGTTGTAGGACCTCCGCGTCGGGCATAATCCCGCCACCACGAGATGTCAAATCGGCACGAAACGCGGGGCTTGCGTAACGGGCGGCCGGCAATGGGGGTGGGGTCCGGTTTACACGGCATGCACAGACCACAAGCCCGTTGTCTCCGGACTTGTCGCAGCAGTCACGTGCAAGCCGTCATTGCTTGCCACCGGAGCTGTGTCACTGACTTGGGCTGCTTGTCTGCCGAATCAATATCATTGGGATTGACATTGAATCGGCAGTCGGTGAGTTGGGATAGGTGACACTGTCTGTTCCCGTAGCCAGGTTGGCCAAGCACGGGTCGCTGCCGGGCGGTTGGGTCCGGACTTTCGTTTGAATGCAGAGAATCGAAATTGTTGAGTGCGATCAGAATACCGAGAGCTGCATGGCTTCTGCATGGCTCCTCATTCTGCAAGCTCGACCAATTATCAAAGTGTTCATGACGGAGGGAGGAAGCAGCGGCTGGGCCCAGGCCTTGTGATGCTATCTCTGATTGCGGTCACGATGACGTCGTTGATGAGGTAGGCAGGTGGGTAACTCGTCTGCCTAGGTACATACCTACCTGAGGTGGTGTACGCACTTTCGTTCGCTCAACTTGACGACATACCTATACTGACAGCTTAGACTTCTTTTCTGTCCTAGCTTCAATCTCCGTGACCATTAAAACTCTCCTCACCCACCCTGAACCAAAGTCTTACTTCTGAACCTTCTACCATCCACCACAATTAAGTATACCAAACACATCATGACTGATAAAGGACAATTCGAAGAGGGTATGGTTATCCCTGCCCTTTCACTGGCCGCCCCCATACGATGGTATACTGACAAAAGTGTCAGGCTACAAGGTGCCGGTGACGGATCAAAAGTTCCCCGGCAAGGAGGGGAAACTACCCGTCACTCCCCTGTTCGACCGAGTCCCGACGCCTGATGGCGGCTCCAAGTTGTACCAGGCTGCTGGCAAGCTTGAGGGGCTGAAGGCTATCATCACCGGTGGCGACTCTGGCATCGGCCGTGCCACAGCAATTTTGTTCGCTATGGAAGGAGCCGACTCGTTGATTGCATACCTCCCCGATGAAGAGGAGGATGCCCAGGAGACCAAGAAGCGTGTCGAGGACTACGGCCGCAAGTGCTACCTCGTCGCGACCGACATCACTGATCGCGCCAATTGCCAAAAGATTGTCGACACAGCGCTGGAGAAGCTTGGCGGCATCGATATTCTTTTCAACAACGCTGCATATCAGATGATGGTTGAAAACATCAAGGACCTGAAGGAGTACGTATACCACCCACCCACTCTTGACGTTGTCGTCGGTGCGGGGCTTGAATTCTTCTAACACCATTGAAGGGAGCAGTGGGTTCACACCTTCAACACCAACATCCACCCGATGTTCTACCTGGCAAAGTACGCTTTGCCTCACATGAAGAAGGGATCAACAATCATCAATAATGCGAGCATCAACGCATACATTGGCCGACCGGACCTATTGGATTACACTTCAACCAAGGGCGCCATCATCTCCTTCACCAGAGGGCTGAGTAACCAGTTTTGCGACAAGGGGATCCGTGTCAATGCAGTCGCCCCAGGGCCGGTCTGGACGCCGTTGATTCCCGCGACCATGAACGAGGAGGCTCAGAAGCAGTTCACGAGCCCCATCGGACGCCCGTCACAGCCCTCTGAGATTGCGACCTGCGTCGTCTTCCTTGCCTCTACCGACAGCGCAAGTATCACCGGCCAAACTATTCACTGCAACGGGGGTGTTATTGTCAACGGTTAATTTAAACCTGATATTGGAAGTTTGATGGCGGTTGAAGGCATGTAACAGTAGTAATTAGCTAGTACGACAAGCACGATGATGCATGATGAATGAAGCTGCACGTGCCCTCCGGATACCAGGGCCCTGTTGCTCTCGTCGATGATGCCCCGCATAAGCCCAGTCTCATACCATCTTAAGCTGTGCGACTGTGTAAAATCATCCATTCCAGTCAATTGTCTTGGGAGGATTTGTTACATTGATGGTCTGCCTGCCTGCCTTTAGCAAACATGCCACCCGTGCGGCTGTTAAATCACAGACAGCTCAGCTCTCCAGCAGGTCATGGATAGGCCCAGAGCTAGGCCAACAACCCAGGGGAACCATACGGCAGCGCTAACCGCAAGTGGGCAAGTGGGAAAGACACATTGATGAAACAGGGGGCCTGGGGTGAGATGGAGCCAATCATGGACGGCCGAGGACCTGCCAAAGAGGGGCGGAGCGTGCTGTGCATGAACTGCATTTCCATTCATATATGCGGCTCCTGATGCATGCATGCCCGTCGAGATTGGAGAGAATTCCCACTGGACTGCTATGCCGAGCCTCTTAGGGTGACGGGTTACCTACATAGGCATGATGTTTGTTTGCTGGCTAGAACATATCAACACCAACCAACCAGCTGAACCCCTTATCCTCATTCTCATTGTTGATACAAGGTATCTGTCTGTTTGGTTTTATGGTGGATACTTATCTCGGCGGGGCAAACTAGCATATGCGCCGCCTCCATCACCCCGTGATTGGCGTTGTCAACCAATGTCTGTGTGGCAGGTAGATCTGGCACCATGTTATGTTGCCAACCCAGATACGAGAAACTTGGTCGCGTACATGTGTTTCCTATTTCAACCTACGTACCATCCCTTGTCGATACGCAGATACAATGCTGATCCGGGAACCATACTCGCCTGGCTACTAAGGAACTACGGCAATGGTCGGTCGCGTTGGGGTTGGTTCAAGACCGGTCCCATTCTCTGCGACGCCTGGAGACATTGGCAGGTGCCAGATCCTTTGTCTTTCTTTGGATTGGGTCTTTTTGTGTACCTGGAGAGTTAGGCAGCCAATGGCAAGCTAATCCCAAGTCTAGGCTGGGGGTACTGGGTCGGGTCCCCAAGATGCAAAGTAGTGTGTACGCGCAGCTCCCACGTGTTGCCCACAGACTCCGTAGACTTCTAGAGTATCGTAAGTACTCACTACCTGGAGCCTTTTCACTCCCCTCTAAAAAGTGTCGTGCTTTCCCCTTCCCTGATGCACCCTGTCGCAGGGCCCATCCCTTCATTTTCCTTCTCCCCCTTCCAGAACAACACGTTCAGTCCTCCTGTTTTGGGCCGAGCCACCCACATCTTCTCCATCTGTTGTTTTTCTTCTTCCTCCTCTTCTCTTCCTCTTCTGTATCAAAACGAACCTTGACAAGTTGTCCAGGACACTGTCTCTTTTTTTTCCCCTTTTAGCCTGCTGAGCTTTGCTCCCTGACAGCTTGAACCCCTCGAGCCGTGCATGTTAGCAGCTGCAAAGGACTCCACCAACATCGAATAAACGAACAACCAATTCCGCGCCGCATCTTGTCGCATTCACAAGATACCCTTGGCTACGATGGCCGCCACGTATAAGCAGTTCCTGGCTGCGCCCAACTCGTCGTTGCTCGCTCCGAACGCGACCCTCTACTACATCACCACGACCACCACTTACAGTGGCCCTAGCGAGATCATCAAGCATCTCAACACCCTGCGCAACCAGGTCAAGAAGCACAAGGAGGAGGTCCTGGATGTTGTCGAGGGTCGTGATGCTATCGCCGCCGAGGTAGACACCACTCTAGAGTTCGTCACCAGCGGAGGCGTCTACCTGCCCGGCCTGGATGACAACTTCCTGGCCGACCGCACTGTCTACCTTCCTATTGTTCGTACTGCCCCGCCCCCCCAAGACACCTGCCACCTGACCCAGCTGACACCTCGCGCCACAACAGATGCATGTTGTGAACTTCGATGGCGACGGCAGGATTACACAGATCAGACAGACTTGGGACCAAGGCGCCCTCCTGAAGCAATGCGACATCATTGGCAGGTCGGGCCGAAACTGGCCCATCCGGGACAGCACCGAGCAAATCAAGCTCATCACCAAGGGCTTGAAGGCCACTGGCAAGGCCGACACTGCTCCTGACACCAACGAGCTGATCAACCGCACACGCGGCAGCTCGACCAACGCCCTCCGCGACCCGCACGCCTCCCTCTCCTTGTTCGCGCCCAGAGAGCAACAGGCTGAAGAAAGCCCCCGGGCTGTCGTGTCACCTTATGCGGGCACACGACCGCATCAACGGTCTATCACCGACATTCTAGGCAATGCCGAGCTGGAAGAGCCAGGCTCTCCTAGCGCAGGCCGTGAGCGCGACGCGTCGCCCAGCAAGTTCGTCGCTCCCAAGAGCGGCGCCGGCAAGAACTTCCAGCCCAGTCGCTTGTTTGACGCTGATGAGCACGCCCATGTGCCCGACAGTCCCGAGCAAAAGTCACCCGAAAAGTTCTACCGGCCGAACCCCAAGAAATTCCAACACTTTGACTTCGCTGACGGCTCTGACCCGCAAGATACCCCCAAGCCCGCCGAGGGCCGTCCCAAGCCCAGCAAGCATGACAGCAGTTGGTCTTTTGACGATTTTACAACCCCGCAGAAGATCAAGCCTGGCAAGACGCAGCGCGCACAGGATGTTCGCCATTGGGACACCGACATCAACAACTCGGCAGTCAAGCAGACTCCGGTTGCACGGGTGGCCCAGGTGAAGGGCCGCCGTGATGCTGAGGCCCATTTCGACTTCGAAGACGACGGCCCAGCGGTCACTCCCCGACAGCCGGGACGACCCAAGGGCGCTGCACACAACGATGGTCTCCACCTCTACGAGAACAACCTGTACAGTGAAGATGGCAAGCCTCTTCCTGCCGACTCGGACCGTGCTCTGGGCAACATCACGAACCTGAATCACCGTCAGAAGGACTTCGATCCTCATTTCGCCATGGAGGATAACTCGCCTAACCACGCCGGTCAACAGGGGCGGGCGGCGGTCAGCGACTCTCGCAAGAAGGCGGTTACCCAGATGAACTCCAACTGGGAATCCTACGACGAGTCTCCCGCGTCGCAGAAGGAGAACAGGCCCGAGGCGCAGAAGGGCCCCGGCAGCGGCATCCACATTGCCGGAGACGGCATGGGCTCGAAGAAGACTAGAGACGATAAGGATGCCGAGTCGAAGGGTATCCACATTGCCGGCGACGGCATGGGCGGGAAGAAGGGCACCAACCGAAACTGGCTCTACGGCGACGCCGACGAGGAGGAGCCTATCAGGGCCATTCCGCCCAAGGGTGGTGGCATGACGGCGGCCCAGAAGAGCTTCTGGGACTTCTAAACACGATCGCCTCAGGCCTGTGCTTGTGCTGTGCAGCACTCTACGCCCCAGCAGGGCCTGGCATTTCTTGATTGTTTTGTTACGACCACGTGTCTTTGACACGCTGCCCATGAATCACGGGAGCGACTTACTGCTGCCAGAACTCTACCTGTTCTCCTCTCACCTGCGGACCCACACTCGAACCACTGCGCGATCGGAAGCAGCTCTGGAAAGACGCTTTTCTGGCTCGATACAATTGGATGTAACAATGCTGTGCTACCCCTCCGCGGGCGAGATGATGAGATTAAAGTTGTTTTTGGATTAGGGGCGATAGGAGAGGATGCTGAGGGAAAAACATAGGTTCCTCTATTATCTTATTGTGTACAAAGCCCATGATATCCAACAGACCGAAAACCTATTTTTTTTATCTGCCTGGTTTTGGCCACGACAAATCCTCCAGTAGGCATCTGGTGCTCGCCGGGAAACATGCGAGCTGCGTGGCACTGACTGTTTGCGTGCTGTCACAGTGATGTAGCCGGCCACCGTGAGTGAAACTGGCCGTCGACAAACAAGGGCATGTATCAAAGGCCATGCCGCCCTCCCTTAAAAAACAGGTACATGGCTGACGGCTGATTGAGCAAAGCGTCACGAGCTAGGCCAACCAACGGATCGGTTACCGGGAGTCTCGGTTGTCGCTACTCAATATCTACCACGTCTGGGCTGCGGATCGTGGATCGCTATGGAGCGGGAGAGACCGGTGACGGCCCCGCCTCACCTCCTTTGTATAAGCATCTGGTTTCCCGCTACTCAGAGAACTCGCTCACTCGACCACATCTGGTCTCTTGGTCGAGACATGCCCAACAAGTATGTAGCCCGTGTCCCGCACTCCCTCCCTGAATTCTCAAACCACAAGAGAAATATATCCATACTATTCCCACCCGGTAAATCCAAACGCCACGCTCACTGTCCATCACTTTATCGTATTACCCAAAGGCGAGGAGGGGAAGACAAATGAAAATGAAGAAAAGGGGAGAGAAAGAAAAAGCATGTAGTTTATACACTACTCGCCGCCTGGGCTCAGCACAAGACGATGTCGCCCCGCGCGCTCATCAGCACAGGAACTTGTACACGCGCTTCCACGTGGGCCACGACTGCCGCTCCTCCTGCTCCTGGGTGACGAGGATGCCGAGGTTGAAGTCGCGGCGGCCGGTGCTGACGTCCATGTCCTTGACGCGGACGATGGTAGTGCGGAAATAGAACTTGTGGACGACGTACATGATGACGACGATGGGAAACGCGGCGTAGCGCAGAAAGAAGTTGCGGACGACGGCCTCGGGCTCCCACTTCTCCCAGCCGACGGGGAAGGCGCCGACCCAGAACTGGGCCACGAGCACGAGGAGGTTCATGATGAGGCCGCACCAGGATCCCACGACGCCGACCTGGGAGCGGAAGGCGAGCTCGTGCAGGCCGTGGCCCTTGAGGGCCCAGGCGCGGCGGAAGCGGATGTGGCAGAGGCAGATGGAGGCCCAGGTGAAGACGGACGAGAGGCCGGAGATGGCGAGGAGCCAGTCGAGGACCTGGTCCTGCTGCTCGAGGTCGGCGAGATAGGCGATGAGACCGACACCGCCGGCGAGGCCGATGGCCATCAGGGGGCGGCCCTTGCGATCGACGTAGGAGAGGAAGCGCGGGGCCTGGTGCTGGTCCGCCAGGGCAGCGAGGGTGCGGGAGGAGCCGAAGACGGCCGAGTTGCCCACGGAGAGCACGGCGATGAGGATGACGGCGTTCATGACGGAGGGGAGGACGTCGATGCTGGCGTTCTCGATGGCGATGACGAAGGGGGACGTGGTGGCGTCGACGGAGGTGTCGGCGCCCAGGAGGCGCTCCTCGTTGTAGGGGACCAGCAGGCCGATGAGGGTGAGGGCGACGACGTAGAACAGGGTGATGCGCCAGAAGACCTGCTTGATGGCCGTGGGCAGCGACTTGCGCGGGTTCGCCGTCTCGGCCGCGGCGAGGCCGACCATCTCGGTGCCTGCGAAGGCGAAGGCGGCCGTGACGAAGACGCTGCAGAGGCCCTTGAGGCCGTTGTGGAACGCCCCGGGGTCCTGCCAGTACCGGCCGCCGATGTATCCGGAGTCGGGGGTCCCCCCGCAGTTGAGGACGATCCCGAGCAAGCTTTCGGGCGACGGCGGCGTTAGACGCGGAGACAAGACAAGGCAGACAGACACGGGGCCGGAGGGTTTAAAAAAGAAAAAGAAAAAGACTCACATGAAGCCAATCACGGCAATGATTTTGATAATGGAGAAGATGAATTCGGCCTCTCCGTATCCCTTGACGCCAAAGAGGTTTATGGCAATGATGCCGGTGAGGAAGATTGTGACGAAGATGGCCTTGGTAATGTTGGGGTCCCAAAACGTTATCGTGATGGATGCCGCAATGATCTCGAGCGGGAGGACGGTCAACCACTGCAAAGCGTAGCTGTACACACAAGAGACGTTAGCCCGCATGGAAGACGGCAGGCGGGTTGCGCTACTCACTTCCAGCCCATGGCGAAGCCCCACGAGGGGTCCAGGAACCGCGTCGAGTAGGCCGAGAACGAGCCGGCCACGGGGAAGGCAACGGCCAGCTCGCCGAGGGCCTGGCAGGTGCAATACAGCATGGCGCCCACGAGCGAGAAGGCAATCAGCAGCGAGGCGGGTCCGCCGACCTCGAGAGCCTGTCCCGACGCCACGAACAGCCCCGTGCCGATGGAGCCGCCGATGGCGATCATCTGCAGGTGCCTGCCCTTGAGCTTCCTGCTCAGCAGCGAGTTGGAGGTCTGCAGGTTCGCGAGGCGGATGTCGTAGTAGTGCACGCCGTTGGGGACGCGCCCGTTGCCCGGTTCCAGGTCTATGGACGAGTTGCTGTTCGACCTGTGGCGGCGGCGGTGGTGGCGCATATTCTCCGTCATCTGGCCCGGGTCGCGCTTGAAGCTCTCGAGCACGCGGGCGAAGACGCCCGGCGCGGGGCTCGGGTCGTAGACCGGTTCGCGCCGCATGCTGTAGCTGCTCCCGAGGGTGAGGGAGTCCTCCTTGACCTTGATGGTGCTGAGTTCGACGTCCTCATTGTACGGGGCCATGTCGTTTCGCAAGTTCAGGAAAGCGGCCCGTGTTCTTCTCTCGCCGCTGGTCGCACCCGGGAGGAAATGGCAAGGGTTTTTCGGGTCGTACGTATGTCGATTGGCCGGTGGTGGGTTGACGCCAATCGGTTCGCAAGAAGGAGAGAGATCGAGGGCCGTTTCGCTCTCTCTCTCTCTCTCGCTCGCTCGTTAAGCCGGGAAACCGCTCTTTAGTTGTCGGTCAGCTCTGCGAAGGAGCGCATGCCTGTCCGTGAAGGGGTATGTATTCTGGCGTCGTCGGAGAGCGGTTGGATGGTTCGACGGCTCGAGGGTCGCGTGATTGCGTCTTTGGCTGCTGGGTGTGGTCGTCGATGATGGGAGTGTTTTCCGGCAATCCAAGGTTTCACCTATCCGTACTTGGCAGGACGGACGGTCGTTGCGGCGGCGTAACGATTACCTTTCTCGCCGAAAGGGGGTCGGCCGACTCGTCGTGGAGGGAGAGGCCTATCAGGCTGGGTCCTCAACCTTAACCAGCAGCAGCACAGTTTGCCGCATTGGCGTGTTCGACAAAGTGACGGACGGCATGGTGGGATTGGGGGTACACACTTTGACACTCTATCTTTGCGACAGGGATGTTCCGCTGGCAACGCCACTCTCGATCCCTTCAAACGTTAGGTCGGCACCAAGACGAACAACCCCCCCCCCCCCCCCCCCCCCTCCTCGAACAGGCAAAGGCCCGGGCTGGGCCGGATAACGGGCGAGTAAGGAGGGCGATACTAACGGCTGGCCTCGAATCTTGTACTCCGTACCCCCAAACGAATCCACTTTGCTATCTCTCCCTCTCGCTTGTCGAGGGAGGTCAGCAATCGGTGCAGGCATATGCTTGTCCGGGGGTGACATGGGGGGGGGGGGGGATCTCCACTATTGAGGATGCCGGGTTCCTCGACAGCACCATCTCGAGACCTCTTGCAAACCTGCATCTTCTCTTGTCTGCTTAATTTGTGTATGCCCTTTGCGGAGACGCTGAAAGGCGTCGAATTGACTTTCGGAGAAATGCAACAAAATGCAAGAAAGCGTGCTGCATCATCTGTGCTCGTCCCAGCATTGCCTTTCTGACAGGTGCACAGCCCAGTCTGGGCTTACACGCCAAAGTCGTCCCATATTCTGGGCGCCGAGGCAGTCGACGGTTGGTCAATATCCCAACTGCGTCGTCGCTTGTGTTTGCGCTTATCTCCTGCGCCAGTTCGAAACATTCCGTATCCTAGATGAGATGTGCTAACCTGCGATGTAGAGATGTTTTATCCATCAGAGTCAGGTGAAGCAATATATACACACAAGCCACCATGATTCCGTACGCGCTTGGTCGGCAGGTTTACGCATTCAGGTTCGACTTATCAACGAAGAAACACTTGCTAGAATGCTTCTCATACTTGGCCCTCGTCCTCGCCCATCTTTACCGTTCTCACAACCCATGGAACCCCCCACAATCCCCCAAAAGCCTGCACCGCCGGCTCCATCCAATCCTGCCCCAGCCATTCGTCATCCATGGTCGCGATGCTGATGTTCACCACCTCGTCCCACCCGCCCGCCGGCTTGTCCATGAACCCGTACAGATCCTCCGTGATTCGGTAAGCCTTGCCAAAGTGCACCCCGCACCGCCCGCAAAACACCCGCGCCGCATCCGGCACGCACCCGGAGGCGTGGTAGAACCTGACCCACGTCTCCTCGTCCCCGGACGCGGTCCCGGGCTTGAACACTTCGGTCGCCGGGCGAAACTCCGCCTGCCGCTCCTCGTCCAGCTCTCCTGCCGATTCCCGCGGCGCCAGAGCTGAAAACCCGCCCGTCCCGACGTCCTCTGCCTTCTCGGTCGACTTGACGGGAAGAGCCGAGACGGAGACCATATACGCGGCGCACTGCGCCATCGCTGGCACCACGCTCCCGAAGCCGCGGCGGCAGCTGGCGCAGTGACACACGGCAAGGGTCGGCAGGCGCCAGTCCTTCTTCGCCTGCTCGGGCGAGAGGAAGAGGGATACTTTCATGTGCGTCGGGGGTCGGTCCGCGAGTGCTGGTATGGATATTTTGTAGCGGATGGCGCTGCAGTTGCAGCCGCCCGTGATCGTGAAGGCGTGGTCTGGTAGGGACGGCATGTTGCTTGTTTGGATAGCTTATGTAGGGTGGTTAACAGAGGTCACTGGCCCTTTCGCCTGATGAGAGTCACGACCCAAGAGCGTCAGGAGGAGGAAGTGTACCAGAGTAAGTTTAGAGTTTACTCCCAGCAAGGCATCACAGCTACTTTATATACAGGCTGGTGTCCTCTTCTAGATCCTGTTGACCCGACTTTCTTTTCGTTGGCCAATCCCCAAGACTACGCTTCGACATGTCCGTGGTAGCTTCGGGGCTAATATGCGGTAATAGGTACAAGACGACGTTCTGACGTAAGCCCTAGGGCCTGCAGGATGTCTCAGCTCACAAAGCAGAAAGTCATTTCCTTTTCACCCTTCTGTGTGCTTATGTTCCTCCCGTCTTACTCTGTTAAGGATCAAGGCGTTAGACTCTAGTTTCCAAGCACTTGTATCAAAGGTGTGCTCCCTCCGCACCTTGTTTGGACAGAGTCGGGGTGCTTTATCCACTCACATACGATGAGCAGTAACCAACTGGAAGACAGTGAATCAAACTTTGGATTCATGCAGTTGCTTTTGTACGGACCTAAATTACTCCCCATACAACGCCAGGCCATGCCATTTGGATTTGACAGACTCCAAAGACACAGACATGCTACTATATAAACAATACCTCCCTGACGGTCATAACAGGGAGATCCTCCATCAATGATATCATGCTTGCTCGACGATAATCTTTCCGTTGGCGTCTCTCGGCTTCCGCTTCCAACCGGTCTTGAACAGCTTGCCCATGTCAAAGCGGGGCAACGGATGAGCCTCAGTATTGAAAACGACTTTGTCCATGGGCAACAAGTCGTTGGGCGAGAACAAAAGGTAAAAGTACTTTAGAGTTTCAGCCTGTAGTTTTTGCATTAGTCACGCGATGCTTTGTTCTTACGCCCAGTAGCAACTTACCATCCAGAAGCTCTCCAGGTTGTCACGCACAACAGGAGGGATCGTGTTGGCGTTGCTCAAGCTCGTGAACCCGCCGCCTTCCTCAACCGAGGTGTAGTTGACGAAGGACTTGAACATTTCCCATCCCCACTCCCTGTAGATCGGATCCCCGGTGATCCTCCACATGTAGAACAAGCTCTCGACGGACTCGGGTCTCTGCAGATTGTGGACATCGTTGGAGTGAACATTGTAGTCCTCTCGCCACTTGGCGTGGGGGTCGGGGTCAAAGTCCTTCGGTGGATGATGCGAGGCTGTGGCGGGCGCCGGAGGGTTGTCGATGTTGAAGTAGGTGATCTCTCCAGCAAGCCCGGTCGCCATCCACTTATACATGCCCCAGCAGGTCTGCATGAGCTCGCGAGCCAGCTTCATGTCTTCGTCCTTCTTTGTGTTCCATGTCGGTAACCGTCTGGCCTCCGCCTCGGGGATACCACCAGTAGCTCCTAGCGCAATCGTTCCGGGCATGAAGCATACGAGATGGTCCATCTTCGGAGACAGCTCGTTGTTCAGCCCAGAGGGCCGTTCTCCAAGCACAGTGAAGCCAGAGGGCTTGCTATAGGTGATCAAATGCTTGCGCACGCCCTCGAGGGCTTCATCCCACATCTCTTGGTAAATAGGTTCCTGCTTGTTCGTCTGCAGGTACTGTTTGATCAGGTACTCATAGTACGAGTCACCGCGGGAACCGAGGCGAATGTTGTCGCCCCTGAACTCTCCCGTCGTGGCGTAGATGTAGATGGGAACGAGGCCGTCCTGGGCGCCATTGTCGTCGACAACCTGCATGACTCTCTCGACCTTGTCCCAAAAGTCCTTTTCGCCAGTGAGCTTGGCCAGGTACTTGAATTCGAGCTGCAGAGTGGTCGTTTCGGCGGTCGAGGAAGCGCCCCCGTCGGCGTGGGAGACGATGCCCTTGAACTCGGCCAAATTGACGCTCGCGTAAGGAACTCCAGAAGGCGAATCGAAGGCACTCATCAAGCGATCGGCCAGGTCCTTTGCCTTTTCCAAGTACAAATCCTCGCCCGGCGCACCTGGGTCGTCGTCCTTGATCGGGGCCAATTCGGGAAACTCGTTTGACAGGTAGTGCGCGGAGAGGAGACCACCGAGCATCCTGATAGTGGTTTCGAATGTGTTGACATCCTGATTCTGGTCCCACGTCAAGTCGGTGGTGAGCCATTGCCTCGCGTGGGTCAATCGCGATGTCAGGTTCATCAGCATCATGGTATCCAGGGCGTCGATGATGATCCAGCCGAGACCCTTGGGGGCCATCTGTCGTCCGGTCTTCGCGATGGGGTGGTACTCGTCGTAGCCTATTTGCAGATGCGGCTGTTAGTCTTCGAACATAATCGTTGTCAAACAGTCGGGTTGGCAGAGTCAACGTTACCCCATGCGTAGCGCTCGTAAGCATCCCAGCTAAGCTCAAAGGCTTCCACCACTCTCTCTCGCCTCTTGAGCCAGTCCACCTTCTTGCCCGCGGGCTCAGAAGCGCCAAGCCAACCTGTCCATGTTGATGCCGACGCTCGTGCCTTGGAGCCTTCCGAGAAGAAACCGAAGAACCACAGGCCTGAGAAAAGGAGCAGCAGAGTGACCAGGATCGAGCGTTTCCTCCGCCAAAGACGAAACCTCCGGCTTGCGTGATGGGCGTAAGGCTTGTCTTTGTACATTGGCAGTTGGCCCCTGGTGCCGAGCAGGTCTTCGACTCGTCCTTGCACGCCGTGGAAGATACCGGAATTCCCTCCACGGCCGGATCGGCTGTTTACGGCAGAGGCGCCCCAGTAGCGATCTTCAAGTACTCGTTGCGGGTTATTAAAGGAGGGGACATTCTTGGGCACATTGAAAGCCATGTCGTTCAAGGCAGTGGCTCCGACCTCGACCGCCTTTTCTTTTATGTTCTGGGCAGCTCGGGAGGCCGTCACTTTGAAAACGTTGATGGCTGAGTTCCGGTGTAGGTTGAAAGGGTCGCGGACGTTCATATTACGCTCTCAGCATTGTCGCAGTGTGGATACCAGCGGTTTCGAACAAACAAGGACGGGACGAACAGGTCGCCAAAAGTCAATAGCGCCTGTGGAAGGGGGCAAGGTGGTGCGGAGTTCAACGCCTCACGGGAAGCAACAAGAATAACGATTGTTGCAACGGTGGGACGTAGATTGGCAGAGGGAAAAAAAGGACAGAGAGACGGCAACGAAGACCAAGATTGTATTAGAGCACGCGAAATTCGATGATGTGGACTTTCCGCGTTAACTGGAGCGAGCTGCCAAAGACGTCGGTCTTCGTTGCCGCGAAGGCGTCGACCGAGCTAAACCGTGGTGGATCAGTAACCACTTTACCCGCCAACCCGCTGTAATGGCTTGCACCTTGCACGCGTGTCCACTATCGGGCTGCTCGGGGCGGTGGGAGGAAAGACCGGCACGCCTGGTTGGCTTGGCTATGGCATGGCTGGCAATGAAACCACCCAGCCTCCACTGAACGCTGAGAAAAGGCCACCTGTAAGTTGTGGATTGACGCGACCGGCCTCATTAGTCGCAGCTCCTAGGAGGTGGCGGATGGTAATCCCAGAAAGCACCCTGGCACTGGAACGCTAATACCTAATTCGATGGATGGTCTTTTTCGGATCGGCGCAAAAACATGCCGATCCGCCCGACACCGACCTACATACCGGTACCTAGGTAGGACCGTACCTAGGTACCCAACTACAAGAGCACTTGCTTACTCTTCCGTCCAGCTGGCTGGTCACAACCTTAATTACCTCATCTGCTGGTACCCAAGCACCAGTAGTAATCCGGCCGGGTGGGGCTTGGAAGGGCACACAGCCGGCGAGCATCCGATCATCTCCAAGGAGAAAGGAGCGGGCACCGTCCCGGAAACCCAAGGTTGCCGCTTCAAGATCTCCGAATTCGACTCGGTGCCTCCCGGATCGGCCTTTTTAGAACCCACAGTCACAAGGCGCGTATTGCAAAATCGCCAATCATACATCGCAGCGAGATCAATTTGGAATAAGGCGAATGAGTCACACAGGGATTCAACAAGATCCGCATCTCCATACAGCCATAGAAGTTATTGATCGCAGGTGTCGTATTCATACGTTTAGACTATTTCTCGGCAACGAAATCACGTACAGCGCAGTCACTACACACGTCCATTATCAGCATCATGTCATTCAAGGACTTCCCGTTCTTGACCCCGGACGAGTTTTCCGAGGTGTGTCATCACTTCGATAGCCAATATTGCCGTGCTACGCTAGGTTCACTACGGCAACGGTTCAAGTTGAGAGTATGCACCGCACTCGACACATCGTTTGCGTCTGGCGTCGAATACACAACGTACTTGCAAATCATCCGGCCGCTTGAGGCCACGCTGGATTACGGGGATCTCTCCTCAGTTTTGGACAAGTTTTCTTTCGTAGAAGGCAGTTCGGAAGGAGACGCACTTGGGCTGGGCGATGAGGCTATGATTGATGCAGAGGAATCTGACGAGGTAAAGTCCTCGAGCTTGTCTTTTCGTGGCCAGCTGCCTGACTCGGTGACACCACAGGCTGCTCTCTCCAAACCCCTGGCACCGGACTCCGGATACGTCGTCTATGAAGTGCACCTACATCCCACGTATCGCATGCCGTGCTTATGGTTTACATTACACGGGCTGCCAGCCGATGAGCCGCCCTTCAATCTCGACACTGTCTTTCGACGGCTGGTTCCCGATCAGTTCAAGGATGCCCTGCGGAGGACAAGTGGCATCGGAGGCATCTCTGGCGACGTAAGTGCCCATCAGCTATAGACAGGTCAATTACAACTTCTGAAAGAGACCATCTGCAGGTCTGTACTAACACATAAGGCTGCAGCACCACCCCCTCACGGGACTACCCTCGTTTTTCATCCACCCATGCCTTCTTGGGGACGCCATGTCGGGCTTCAACTGTTCCAGGGAACAGTATATGATGCTATGGCTCGGCCTGGTCGGCGGATGCGTGGGGCTCTGGGTGCCTAAAGAGATGGCCATGGAGTCGTCCGGCTAAAGCACGCCGCCCTCGGCCTCCCTTCACCTCGCCACTGAATGAACTCGTTCGCAAGACCCTCAAGAGGATCAGTCGTCGTCGCTGTCCTCCTCCATGGCAACGTCACTGTCCTCGTCTTCTTCCTCGTCCCTCGTCCGCTTCTGACCCCTCGCGTCGGATGCCTGCGCATCACTCATGGGCTGGTCACCGCCGGCCGAGGGCTTTGCCGGCGCGGTGCCCGGAGCAGCGCCAGATGCCGCGCCTGGTGCCGGGGCGTTAAAGATGCTCTTCTGGAGGTCCGTCACTTCGGTGCTGGAAGCTCCAGCTGTCGAGTTCGGCATCTTGTATGTGCCGTCTAGCTTGGCAACGAAGTCGGACTTTGACTTGGCGTACTGGATAGTCTGTTCACTCGGTCGGTCAGCAATCGTCGTTTGTGGTCCAGCGTTCTCGGAGGGACACGTACCAAAGGGCGGCCAAGGAACTCGAAGCCCTCGAGAGAGCGCATGGCTTGGGTCGCTGTTTGTACATCGCGGAAGGTGATGTGCGCTTGCCCTCGCATCTTCATCGTCTTCATGGCGACGATATCGAGAACGGGCCCGTACGTCGAGAAAAGCAGGTAGAGTTCGGTTCGCAGGTCTTGTTTCTGGATCTTGTTGGACGGCAAGTTCGTAACATAGAGTCTATAGACATCAGAAAATGCTCCGGTAACGCGATAATCTCCACTCACGTCTGGTTCGGGGGGATGGTCGTGACTTTGGCTGGTAGTGATGCGTTAGGCGCAAGGCCACGAGGGGGAGCGACAGCCGCCATTGTGCAATTGCGGGCGCGAGAAGCGTGGGTGAGAGTATCAACGATCTTGTGGTATACCGTTGGTATCTGCAAAATTGACTCGGTTTCGTGGTAGTGTCGGGGTGGCGCGCCGCGGTTCTATTGTGTTACAATCGCCGCGGTCTGAATTTTTGTATTGAATATCCTGTCACCGCAGTTTAGTTGGCTGAACCTATGGGGAGCTTCGTCGCTAGCGCCGACGCTCTGCACTGCATCGAGGGCACGCCCCAGGGGTGTGACCTTAATGCCTAAGAAAGCACAAGCTGCCATGCTGCCCTTTTGAAGCACCATTATCCGTACCTAGGTAGGTACACTACGTAACCCCCCCATCTGCCCCACCACGGTGCACCTCCCTCTCAGGTAGGTGGTACACTACGCACTGCGTACTGTACGCAATGCATGCACCTTGCGTACTACTATGTACTGCCTGGGGTTGGTACCTTGCCTTGCTTGGACGAGGTCAGCCAGCATCTCCTAGCACTGCCCTAACAGTCGTAACTTCGTCTTCCGACATAATCACCACTTCCTTCTCTGCTCCCTCCAGTCAACAGACCCGAACCGATCGAAAGAGTGATAGTAGAGAGCTATACTCCTATCACGAAATATTCCCTCAACATGGCGGCTCCCCAGGTTCACCACCTCTTCCACGCTCCCATCGCAGACCACTCGTTCTCTGCCGACCGTCAGACGTTGGCCATCGCCCGCGACTCGACCATTGAGCTCTATGAACAAGCCGGCAGCGCCTTTAAGCTTAAGGACGAGCTCAAGGGCCACGACAAGACCGTCACGAGCGTAGATATTGCTCCCAACAGCGGCCGCATTGTATCCTGCTCTCAAGGTACGTCAATGCGTGCAGCCGACCAGTTGAGAACAGCACCTGACTTGTCATGATAGACCGCAACGCCCTCGTCTGGGAGCCCTCGCCGACCGGATACAAACCTACTCTTGTCCTCCTTCGCATCAGTCGCGCCGCAACCTTTGTGCGATGGTCTCCCTCCGAAACCAAGTTCGCGGTTGGCTCGGGCGACCGTGTCATTGCCGTCTGCTACTTCGAGGAAGAAAACGACTGGTGGGTGTCGAAGCACTTAAAGAAGCCCATCCGAAGCACCATTACATCTGTCGCATGGCACCCCAACTCCGTTCTTCTCGCTGCCGGATCGACCGACGCCCACGCTCGTGTTCTGTCCAGCTTCATCAAGGGCGTCGATGCCCGCCCGGAGCCGACTGCTTGGGGTGAACGCTTGCCGTTCAATACTATCTGCGGAGAATACCTCAATAACTCTGCCGGCTGGGTGCACTCCGTTTCATTCTCACCCAGCGGAAACGCTCTGGCCTTTGCTGCCCACGATAGTAGCATCACCGTCGTGTACCCCAGCGCTCCTGAACAGCCTCCCCGTGCCGTTGTCACCATTACCACCCAGCTCCTTCCCTTCATGAGCCTTCTTTGGAGCTCGGAGGACGAGATCATCGCTGCAGGCTACGACTGTGAGGCTTTCCGGTTCAAGGGTGGTGAGGACGGCTGGAGCCTGGCAGGCACCCTCGAGTCCAAGGGCCGCCCTGGCCTCAGCGATGCCCGTGAGGAGTCTGCCCTGAACATGTTTAGGCAGATGGATCTCAAGGGTAAGGTCAAGGATGACACTCAGCTCAAGACGGTCCACCAGAACACCATCTCCACCCTTCGTCCCTATGAGTCGTCAGGCGGCAACCTTACAAAGTTCTCATGTAAGTCTCCCAGCCTTTGTTATGTTGACCTTCAAAGCTGACTAGACATGAAGCAAGCGGCGTCGACGGAAGAATTGTCATTTGGAGCACTTAGGTTTACCTTTCATAGCGAGCTTTCAATGCAATACCACAATGTCTCACGATCCCACTTCTTGGTCCTGAATCTATGATTCGTCAGAGTCTAATACACTGGCTTCTGGACGATTCTTTCTTCGGAGAGCTTGGGCGAAGGCTTTTGATAATTCATCATTTACTTATAGATCGCCCGCGAAACCTCAGCTTAGATTGCGGTCCTCACATCAACCGCTGCATCGCCGAGCTGTACGTCAACATGGAGCACCCCGATTCCCATCACTCGCCCAGCGGGTTCATCTACGATCTCCCCATTAGACAACAGAGCGCTGATGCCGATGCCAAGGACACATCGACCGAACCACCACCCGCACTGCGACCTTTCCATGTGCAACCACCTTGTCGTTCATCAGTGGCCTGGCCTGTTGCTGGGAGACGAAGCTCCTGTGCCAGCTCATTTTTGCCGATGGTTGTGCGCGTTCCCGTTTCAGAACCTTCGGCCATCGAGCAAGAGCTCGCCACCACGGATGACAGGGAGACTAGCCCTATGGACACCGAGGTTGCCCCAGAAACTCGGCAATCGGAACGTTCAATGTCGATGATAGCTGTTTCAGTAAGTCCTTTCACCTGGTGTACGATGTTTCGGCATCTGCAGTCACCCATCACGACCGCAGCTGCACAATGGTAACTCGAAAATCCAGAACGAAGATGTGGAAGACACCTGTTCGCCGCAAGGTAGGCAGACTCTATCATACGAGGCAAAGGCCAACCGTGTCCATGAACTCTGCCTCCAAGCAACACGGAGATATCTCGAAGAACGACGGACGAATCTACGGATGCGAGTGGCGCCAACTACGATGTACCATTTCAGTATGCGTCGCCAATCACCGAGAGCTTCGTTTCGTTTTGCTCCGTATACCAACTCCCGCCAACGTTTCGGAAATTTGCCCTCCACGGCCTCGGAGATGATAGCCGGGGTTGCAGAGGCCTCAACCGAGTCACTGGTGGCCAACATCGGTAGGATCTGCGACGGGATTTGGGCGCAGGCCCAGAGGGACAGACTTTACGTCCCAGGCACAGAGAAGGCTGCAGTGGTGAACATGAGACACTTGCTGGACTGGGCCGACACAGTTGCCAGCACTCCACGAAGTTGGGCACACATTCGGCTAGTCTCTACGCATGGGAAGAGCCTGTGTGCATGGTTGGGCGACTTTGATGGAAGAGCCGAGATCGACCGGCTGGGTTTGTAGGTTCATGTGGGTGGGTATTTGGATATCGGTGATAATCCAAAGGTTGTTTGGGTGAGCTCTGCTTCTGTCGAGCGTGGTCAGATCACTTACCATGTTAGCTTGAGGGGTGGTCATGGCATGGGATGTTGGCTGGATGCTTAGGCAAGTTAGTTGCCTGCAAACCACCATGATTAGCCTGCCCCAAGGGCCACACCCGTAGCCTTGAATGGAAAACTTTGGCAAGTTCTGGTGCAAGATCAGAAGCGAAGAGGATATTTGATGGGATTGCTTGCTCGACTTTTCTTTTGCATTGTGCTAGTCTCCTCTTAAGATGTTGTGGTGTGCGCAGGCCCAATGCATCTACCAACACATTGTCACCTGTTACATGAGTAGAGGCAATATAGGTCGAACTAGAATCGTCTCAACCAGTTGACTTGAGAGTCAGTCTCCTTTTCTTTAAACCAACTACTTTCCAAGTGTCGCTCCGTAGGTCTTATACTAAGGCCAAATCTACAGAGTACCAGTAGGCATGGCATGGCAGATGCGGTTACCATACCTTAGGTAGGGAGACAGTGACATCTGCTAGCAAAGAAGATGCACACGCCCCTGTAACCTCGCTCAGGTCCTCTAACCCAAACGTCTACCCGCTGATCTAACCCACCCGAACCACCCCACCAACGACACTGTGACATCCACCCCAGCCCGGCACTAGTTGCGTATGAAGTTCTGGCCTCCAACTCAACTCTGTGACGCTTGCCGGGGCTTTGAACATCCATCTCCTTCCAACATCAACACTGCAACCACGTAGTCCTGTTGCTTCTCTTGAGCAGAGAACGTCGCCGTCATTGTCCGTGAAGATCCCACTGGTGCTTTTCTGGTAGGTTGTCTTTTGTTGATTTCCAGTTGTTACTTGTTGGACTCCCTTCTTAGTCCTCTCTCCACAGTTGGCCTGGTATGGCTCAGATTACTCACCGCATATAGACGACCCGCCACCTTTTGCCTGCAAAGACCCCGCCAGAGCTCTCTGCGCAAGACACATTGCTTGCCCGGTGCCGATTACCAACAACCTTCACCGTACTTGCTGCCCCTACACACCCGCGCCTTATTTTCCCCCTCTTAACCGACCACCTATCGAAGCTTTGTCACAGAGGTGTGCGGATAGCCATGATCGAGGCGTCATAATGGAACCTACCATGTCAACTCAAGAGCGCCAGCTCTGCGAGTTTCTCAGAGAACTTCCTGCAAGATGGAACTACGAGTACGACGACCAAGCACACCATGACCTGCTCGAAAGCCTCTTCTGGTCGTTGGCAGGAGGCGAGCGCTACATGCCCCTCTTCTTCCCCTCCGGCCGACCTTCCCACAACCACAAGCTCCACGATGCCCAGGGCGCCGTCGAGGGCGCCGAGTACACCGAAGCCGCCCGAGGCAAGCGATGCGGTCACATATTCAAGCCCGGAGAAGCCTCCTACTCCTGCCGAACCTGCAGTACTGACGACACGTGCGTTCTGTGCATGCGATGCTTTGACTCGACCGACCACGCCGGCCACATGGTCCGCATCAGCATCTCGGTCGGCAATAGTGGTTGCTGTGACTGTGGCGATGACGAGGCCTGGCGTCTCCCCATGTTCTGTACGATCCACTCCGAGACGGATCCGGAAAAGGGCGAGGGCAAGGGGAAGGAACCGGCTGGTCTCCCTGAAGACCTGGTACAGAACATGCAGATGACGATTGGCCGCGTCTTCGACTATATCTGCGATGTTATATCGTGCTCACCAGAACAGTTGCGACAGGGCAAGACCGCAGACTCGATCCAAGCCGACGAAGAGCTCTCGCGACTGTCTCCAGACATCTACGGAGAGGGCCCCTCTGGACATCCCGAATATGCGCTGGTTCTCTGGAACGATGAGAAGCACACGATGGAGGATGTACAGAACCAGATCGCGCGGGCTTGCAGAACAACAGAGGCTCAGGCATTGCAGCGCGCTACAGAAACAGACCTTATCGGCCGCAGCATCCTAAAGCGTCTCGACGATCTAGACGCCCTGCTTGAGATGGCCACCAAACTGGAGCATATCAAGGTCACTGTTACCATCAGGTCATCGCGCGACACGTTCCGCGAACAAATGTGCGGGGCCATGATTGAGTGGCTCAGCGACATTGCTGGATGTAGCGTCGGGTCAGACCATACCATCTTGCGAAACACTGTTTGCCAGGAAATGATGAAGCCATGGCGGAAGGGCAGCCCCGGAAGCCACGCCATCGTGGGCAAGGACGGCATCTACGACGAAGAGAAATTTCTGAGAAACCTCGAGCACTCTCAGTCTTTCACCCAACATGTCCTGCTGCAGATGCAGCGCATTGCGACTCAACAGCAAGCCCGGGCGGCAGACAGCGACGATGAGGATATCGACATGGGCAGGGGAAATGGCACTCCTGATAGTGATGCGGGAGACGACGATGATGACGACGAGATTGATGATGACGATATTATGATGGTTGACGTTCGAGCCGACGGGCCCGGAGACATCGGCCTCGAGTGGCGTGGCAACGATCAAGCTTTGGAAGAAGATGAAGCAACGATGGCCGGTTACCCGCCGCCTCCGCCCCCACCTGCAGCTGCGCGGCGGGCCACCAGGGATCGCGACCTGACACCCTCCGATTCTGACACGGCCGAACCGCTGATTGCACCTGCGATCTATGCCAAGGCTAACCTGGAAATTCCAAAAACGCCTGGACAGGGTGAGAAGGCGCCATCACCGAAGCCTGGCAGGTACTGGCTTGAGACTCCTCCAGGTTACATGAACCGAGAGAACGTCCCCCCGCGGAGGATGTCTTCCAACGGGTCCGGCTCGATTGGCTCATTCTCTTCGACCTTCGCATGTGGAAAAAGGTTCGCAACGACCTCCGCTCTCTCTACATATCGACTGTTGTTTCGATACCCGAATTCAAGCGCATCCTAGGTCTTCGTTTTGCCGGATTGTACACGACGCTGGCTCAACTGTACTTGATTGGGGACCGAGAGCCTGACCATTCCATCATCAACTTATCGCTACAGATGCTCACGACGCCATCCATCACCGCAGAGATCGTTGAACGGGGTAACTTCATGACGAGCTTGCTCGCCATCTTCTATACGTTCCTCACAACGAGACAAGTGGGCTACCCATGGGATGTCTCGTCAAATGCAGTTCTTGCCTTTGATTCCGGCTCGGTGACGAACCGCCGCATGTACCACTTTTATCTGGATTTGAAGTACCTCTTCGGCTCGCCACAGGTTCAGGAGAAGCTTCGGACTGAGGAACGATACCTTTTACAGTTCCTCGACCTGGTTAAGCTGCACCAAGGTATCGGACCGAATGTCCGCGCTGTCGGGGAACACGTTGAATATGAAACAGACAGCTGGATAACTGCCTCGCTGGTGACGCGCGAAATCAACAGGCTTGCTCGGCAACTTGCCGACGCTTATAGGAACGTGCCGGATAACGAGGCTCACTTCGTCGCTCAAGCGATCAGATTGACAGCCAAGGCTGTCATTCTTCATTCTGTTGGTGCCGAACGTCATCGCTTCAAGCAGGCCGAGATCAAAGAAGAGATCAAGTTCAAGACACTGGGTGATTTCGAGTTCGACAACGAATCGGCACGGTACGACGTCGTCAAGTTTACGGTCGAAGAGGACCCTATTAGCTTCCACCATGCATTGCACTACACCCTTTCATGGCTGATTGAGTGCGGAAAGTCTCTCCCTGCTTCAAGCATGAAAGCCCTCTTGAGCTTTACTACGCAAGACTTGAAGCTGCCCCCGCGCTCCATGGGTCGCAAGGTTATGCCACGACGGGATAACTCCCCAGAGGATAACCTCATGGCTGCGTTTGACTATCCCTTGAGGGTCTGCGCTTGGCTGGCGCAAATCAAGGCGAACATGTGGGTGCGCAACGGCATCAGTCTGCGGCACCAGGCGGCGACGTATCGCGGAGTCAGCCAAAGAGATGTGTCCCATCACCGCGACATTTTTCTCCTCCAAACCGCAATGGTCATCGCTGATCCCAGCCGCGTCCTCGCGTCCATCATTGATCGGTTCGGCATGGAGAAGTGGGTTAAGGGAATATTCGAGCAGAAGTCTACCGCACAAGACGATGCTCAGCATCTGGATGTCGTTGAGGACATGATTCACCTCCTGATCGTGCTTCTCAGCGACCGCACCTCGCTGATTGCCTCCGAGGATGAACCCAACGCCAACGTTCTCGCCATCCGTCGCGACCTCACCCACATCCTATGCTTCAAGCCGCTCTCCTTCAACGAAATCAGCAACAAGTTGCCTGAGAAGTGGCAGGAGCAGGAAGACTTCCATCGTGTACTTGACGAGATGGCATCGTTCAAACCCCCCGAGGGCGTCTCGGACGTTGGCACATTTGAACTGCGGCCCGAATTCGTTGAGCATATCGACCCTTACATCGCCCACTATAACAAGAACCAGCGAGAGGAGTCTGAGCTGGCATATCGGAAGAAGATGGCCATCAAGACTGGCAAGCCATTGGAAGAGATCGTATATGAGCCCAAGCTTCGGCCGATCCCTTCGGGCCTCTTCAAAGATTTGGCCGCGTTCACCAACACCGGCATGTTCGGCCAGATCATCTACTACTCACTGTTGTATCCACTCGTTGCGGCTAGGCTCACGCCAAGCGTGCCTACGACTCGGATCGAAACCTTCCTCCAGGTCGTCCTCCACCTCATCCTTATCGCGATCTCTGAGGACAAGGCGGACGAGAGTGACATGACGGAGGAGTCGCTCAATTCGTTCGTGCTTATCGCTCTAACGCGAACCGCTCGAAGCAACTTTATGCAAGAAGCGCCAAATGCGAAGACCATCGTTGCGTTGCTCGACATGATGTCCACCAAAGAGGAGTTCAAGGCATGCCACCCCAAGATTGGCCTTATACTCAAGAGAATGCGGCAAAAGCGTCCGCGCAACTTTGAGAATGCCTACGCGCGGCTTGGTGTCTCCGTCGACCGCATTGATACTGCCTCTCCCGCGAACAACTCCGCAGAGGAGGAACGAGAACGCAAGAAGAAGGCGGCGCTGAGCCGGCAGGCAAAGGTCATGGCCCAATTCCAGCAGCAGCAGAAGAGTTTCTTGGAAAACCAGGGCAACATTGACTGGGGCTCCGATCTCGAGGACGAGGAGGAGGCGGAGCAGACCGGGGATCGAAAGAACAATTGGAAATATCCGACAGGCACCTGCATTCTGTGCCAGGAGGATACGGACGATCGTCGCCTCTACGGGACATTTGCTCTCTTCAACGAGAGCCACATCCTCCGACAGACGGATCTGCAGGACCCTGACTTCGTGCGGGAAGCCTTCCACACGCCCTCGAGCCTGGATCGATCTGCAGAGGACATTCGTCCCTTTGGGGTCGCCCACGAGAACCGGCAAGAAGTCACAAAGGTCAACGCCAAGGGCGAGAAGTTCGTTTCTGAGCGTCAGACGATAGGCAAGGGCTTCCCATCGAACCTTTCCCGCCCCGGGCCTGTCTCGACCGGCTGTGGCCATATGATGCACTACAGCTGCTTCGAGATGTACTTCGACGCAACAAACCGGCGACACCATCATCAAATCGCGAGGCATCACCCGGAAAATCTTCGAAGACAGGAGTTCGTCTGCCCTCTGTGCAAGGCTCTTGGTAACGCATTCTTGCCCATCATTTGGAAGGGCCAGGAGGAATGTTTCCCCGGCCCGCTTCAGTCCCAGCGCCTTTTCGCAGATTTCCTCGATACTCAGATGAGATCGGGCTACTACATCCTTGGTGCAAACCGTCCACCTGATGAGGTTCAGTCATCGTTTGCCAGCTACACGGCAGGGCAAGTCACCGGCGCATTAGCAGAGAAGGCGCCTCAACTGTTGGAGGAAGCCTGGACAGCCGACGAGTCTGGTTCTGACTCTGTGGTCACCAACACACCTCTGACGTCTTTGTTCCCCATGGCCAGCACGCCAGTCACCAACCGCAGGTCTGTACAGAGTGATGGTTCCACCCTCATGGGGGAGCTGGCCAGGGTATACCGTCGTCTTCGCGATACTGTGCGGTCTAATGGCTTTAAGACACGCCATGAAAAACGGAGCATTGAGCTGCGAGAGAGAAATGAGCTTTGCCACAGTGACGTTCTGTCAAAGCTGGTCGGTTATTCGGTCTCGGCTGTAGAGATCCAGCAGCGCGGCACTGAGGCCCAGTACGGCATGACGCTGTTGGAAAAGATTCCTGAACAAAGCTTGACACATCTGCGCATTCTGGCAGAGACTGCGACTGCGTACAGGGCTGTTGGCGGTCTCAAGGCTGGCGGTGATAACTGGATCGAGGAAGAGTTCCGGCTGGATAGCGAGCGCCAACATGTCCAGCTCTTTGTTTCACAATACTTCGGACAAGAGACAGAGCATGCCAGACGACCTGTCGACGCCTACTCGCCATTGCTCAGCGAGGATGCCTTCATCTTCCTCACTGAGTGCGTCTTTGGCCTTGTTCCCGCGCAGAATTTCGACGTCACGCACATTCTGAGACTGTGTTATCTTGCAGAGATTGTCAAGGTCGTTTACCACATGGGGCGCAACATCCCGGTGTCCACATGGATCAGCCATCTCCTCAACAGAGAAACTCAGGACCCTGCATTGAAGAACTTTGCCGAGTTCTGCCTTGCCATCACCAAGGTTGGCATGGAAATCAACGTGTCCCACCGCGAAATGCCGGCAGATCTAGGGGACAACCGGGGATTCGGACAACCGGAGCTGGATAACCTAGAGGGCTACTACACTTTCGTGAAGAAGTACGCCTTGACGTTCCTCAGGAAGAGCGTCGTTCTTCTCTATGTTAAATACGGCATAGACTTTAACAGTTACGTCTCCCCTCAGCCGGACGCGGACGAACTAGACCGCCTTACTGAAGCCCTCCGAATTCCAACATTTGACGAGATGTGTGCCTCGATCACTGACCTTGGGCCAACTTATGGCTGGCCGGCCTCGACCACGAGCCTGGTCAGTGGCTGGGTCCGACACCAGATCATGTGGCCTGGTGACGACACGGACGAGCTCCCTCGTTCTGCGCTCCTCAGTCACCCGGGCATCTTCGAGCTGGTGGGGCTGCCGAAGAACTACGACGCACTCATCGAGGAAGCCACCCGACGCAGGTGCCCAACGACAGGCAAGGATGTCTCGGATCCCATGATTTGCCTGCTCTGTGGAGATGTCTTCTGTGGCCAGGCTGTATGCTGTCTCAAGGAGGAGACATCACCTGGCGATCGCGAGCCCCAGAGGATCGGCGGCTCGCAGCAACATATGCGAAAGTAAGTTGAAACAAATACCTACAATCAAAACCCCCTTTTGAAAACACATGCATGATGTTGACATTTTCGCGTTTAGGTGCCAGGGCAACATTGGCTTGTTCCTCAACATCCGCAAGTGCTGCATCTTTTACCTTTTCCGGCTTTCGGGCTCCTTCAGCAGCGCGCCCTACATTGACAAGTACGGCGAGACGGACCTGGGTCTGCGCCACGGGCGCCAGCTGTTCCTGAACCAGAAACGCTACGACTCCATGCTGAGGAACACGTTCCTCAGCCACGGCATCCCGAGCTTTATCAGCCGTAAGCTGGAGGCGGAGATCAACAACGGCGGCTGGGAGACGATTTGAACTTGGCTGGCGGAGGACTGACCGGGTTGGGTCGACGACGAAAGGGAGGGTGTGGGTAGGCTTCCTCCCGACGTGAGCTGCCCGGCTGCTATATGAAGCGGAGTAGATATTGCATCTGCTTGCCATTGCTTGTTCTTCTTCTTCTTCTTCTTCTTCTTCTTTTAATTGTCAGAACACACTCAATCATTGGAGAGCGGGGGCAGAAGAAAGGAGTTTTCAGCAGGTCGGCAAGAATGTTTTGAGTACCTAGACAAGGAAGAAGAAGCTTTTATAAAGGTAGAATCATATTCCGCATAGACATTTCTGTAGTCTTATCTGATATGCTCAATAAGGCTCCTGTGTGTGTTTTCTTTTCTTCTTCATCCACTCTTCTTTCTTTCTGCGGTCCAAAAATGTCACCGCCATTCCTTATGTGCGTGCGTAGTTTGGTATCAAATCCCCGGAATGTTAGTTCCCCTCTCCGCTCTCTTACCCCCCAGTAGCTTTGGTCTGTATCGGTTCCGTTGCCACGTCGAGCCCCCCCCCCCTTGCGCGGTATGCTACCTATGTTCCGGCCATGTCAACGTCCTCTTCCTGTTTTATCGGCAGCTCGGCGTTGTCGACATTTTCCTTGTCTTTTTCCTCTTCCTCTTCCTCCGCCGCATTGGTCGCGTGACCGTTCGTCGCTGGCGCCGTGGTCTCCGCCGCTGTCTCTGCCGCGGTGGCCGCGCCGACGACGTCGCCGTCGCCACCGTCCTCGGCCCCGTCCGATACTCTCTTGTATCGCCGAATCGTCCCATCTTGCCCCGCGCTGACCATGACGTCCCCGTGGACGTCGACCCAGAAGCACACGCTGCCGCCCCGCTTGCCGCTGTTGGCGCGACCCTTCTTGGAGTGGGCGGGGATCCGCTGGACGACTTCCTTTGTGACGACGTCCCACAGAACAATCTCGCCGTCCTCGCTGGCTGAGGCGACAAAGGCGCCCTCGCCCGGGACGATACCGAAGCAGCCGCCGATGGCGAAGCGGCTGTTGACGTGACCCTGGTACGTCTTCTTCACGGAGCCGGCGACGTAGTCCCACAGGCGGATGCTGTTGTCGAGGTTGAAGGCGAGGACGAAGCGGCCGTTGGGGGCGAAGCAGACGGACGTCACGGCCGGGTTATCTTCGTGGACGAGGGTGCGGAGACACTGGCCCGTATAGGTGTCCCAGATGCGGCTATTACGAGGAAATGGGTGTGCGGGTCAGCGAATCGTCGGGAGGAAACAGAGGAGGGAAGGGGAGGGGCATGCGGGAAAAGAAAAGAAAGAAAAAAAAACTCACATCAGACCATCGGTCGAGCAGCTCACGACCAAGGTGCCGTCGCCGCAAAAGTCGATGCCGCCGACCGGGTCGCTGTGCGCCGGCAGGCTGCGCATCAACCTCCCGGCTCTCACATCCCACAGGAAGACGGCCTCATCGTAGGACCCGGACGCGAGGATGTTCCCCTTGGGCGAGAAGGCGAGACACATGACATAGTTGTGGTGACCCCGCAGCGGCGGCATCGGGCGAGCCGACGGCGGCGCGGCTCCGTCCTTGGCCAGGGCACTGACCCCCTTGGCCGTCGACTTGGGCCGCCCCGTGACGCGGTCCCAGAGGCGGATCGCCTTGTCGTCGGACCCGGACGCCAGCGTGCCGCTGTCGGGGCTCCAGGCTACGCAGCTCACGCCTGCCATGTGGCCCACCAGGGTATCCATGTGTTCGCCCGTCGCGGCGTCCCACAGCTTGATTGTCCCGTCGGCCGAAGCGCTCGCGATCCATCTCCCGTCAGGGGATATGCGCACCTGCGACACGGGCTTCCCCGCGTGCCCGCTCATGACCTGCTGCTCCTCGAATCGCGGCCGCACGGGGCCCTTCTTCGTCGGGGCGGGGGTGACAGGCGTCGTCGCTGTAGCGCCCGTGTCCACGCCGTTGCCATCACCGTTCGTGGACGAGAGCCGCAGCCGGCGGTTGACGGCGCCGGAGAGACTGCGCGGGGAGCTGCCTCCTGATGTGGAGGCCGGCGATTGCGATCGCGTGCGGGATTCGCTGCGGGAGCGGGAGGGCGAGGCGGTGGGAGACCTGGGCGTTCGGGTGCGCGAGCGGGAGGGAGATCGGGATCTTGACTGTGAGCGGGTGCGGGAGTGGGAGGAACGAGAGTAATACGCTTCGTTGAGCTCGTCGTCGCTGGGGCTCCTGCTAGGCGTCACGCTAGGACGGCTGCGGTGGGTGGCCAGGCGGCGGGGTTTGGTTGTGCGTTTCGCAGTCACCGTCTTCGCCCCGCTAGCTGCGGAGGCGGCCGTCTTGCCGATCGAGATCACGGCTGGGGAGTTGAGCTCGTCGGGAGAGCTGGATCGTGGGGTTGCGGTCGTGCTGTGTTCGAGAACCTTGCGACGTTTGGGGGGCGGCTCGGGGAGGGGCGTCGCGGCTGCTGAGGAATCGGGGCCTGACATTTTGGGCGTTTCACTCGGAAGGAGAACTAGAATGAGGCGTCGTTGTAGTAAGCTGTTCTTAAGAGGCTCGTCGGATACCAAGGACGTTGCAAGTTGAAGATCGGCGTGCGAACCACCGGACGAGGCTGAACAGAAAAGGACAAAAAAAAAGGGAGAAAATGAAAGGATGGGAAAGCGAAAGTCGACTTCGGGACCCCCATATACAGGGGGGGTGGTGCTTCTTGACGTCTGGTGCTTTGCCTTTCAGCCTCGTTCCGCTGCACGGATTGCCCTATGGTCCCTGTCCTACCAGCTGGGGGAGGGGGCAGACGCTAAGATAGGAGGATAAACGCGTTTGGGCGGGCCTATAGCAGAGCTGCCGATTGGTCAATGGCGAAGGCTGTGGGTCTAAGTCCATTCAGCTGTAAAATTAAACTGGGCTCTCTGCAAACGCACCCCGGCTTGCCGGCAGTAGATGGAAAAGCAAACGGAGGACGTAACGTCACCGAGTCCAAGCCGCGCCCCGAGGGTTATGTGCGCTTTCTCATCTCATCTCACGAATATGTGCCCGCGCTCCGACCTCACCGGCCCTACAATGCAGCCTGATATGCTTGCTCTTGATGGAAAGACCATTCGATAGGCTAGCACTCGGATACTTGGAGTCTACATCTGCGCCCCTAGCTTTTGCCCGGAAGCTTCGGCGCATTCTTGAAGAAAAAGAACTTGTCGTCCCACCCATCCATCTTACACGAACGCTCAGTCTCAACTTTGTATAAGGCCAGCCAAACCCTGAATATCATTGGCAAACACCACCAACACCTTTTTGTACACTGTCTGTTGTCTTCCTCTTGTCAACACTCTTGTCCTCGCGTCATTGTTTCCCTTCCAATACCCGGTGTTTCGTAATCCCCGACCTGATAATCCCCCCTCCCCCCATCTTTCACCCATCACCGGAGAAAAACATGGAGGATCCCCCCCTCCCAGCCGATCTCCGCCTTCTGACCCTCAACTGCTGGGGTCTCAAGTACATCTCCAAGCTCCGCCCCGAGCGCCTTGCGGAGATCGGCCGCCGCATCGCCTCCAGCCCGGACCCACCCCACGTCGTCGCCCTCCAGGAGTGCTGGGTGACGGCCGACTACGAGGCCATCCGCGCCGAGACCCGCCGCGTGCTCCCGTATGGCAAGTTCTACTACTCGGGCCCTTTTGGCGGCGGCCTCGCCATCCTCTCCCGCTGGCCCCTCGAGGAGAGCTCCATGTTCCGGTATCCCCTCAACGGGCGGCCCACGGCCTTCTGGCGCGGCGACTGGTACGTCGGCAAGGGCATCGCGTGCGCGCGCATTCGCGCCCGCCTCGCCGACCCGTCCTCCCCCCGCCCGGGGGCGGCCACTGAGTACACCCTCAGCGTCTTCAACACCCACACCCACGCTCCCTACACCGAGAACCGGCCTGGCGACACCTACCTCGCCCACCGCCTCGCCCAGTCCTGGGAGATGGCCAAGCTCCTCCGCGGAGCCGCCGAGCGCGGCCACCTCGCCCTCGCCATGGGCGACTTCAACATGCGGCCTTTGAGCCTCCCGCACCGCATCGTCACCGCCCACGCCCCCGTCCGCGACGCCTGGCGCGCGCTGCACCCGGACTCGTCCCTCGGTGCCGTCGACGACCCTTTGGAGATGGCCCGCGGCCGACCCGTCCCGACGGCGGACTTCAACCTCGAGGAAAACGGCGCCACGTCGGACCACGCGTACAACACCTGGCGCTGGCCCAAGGAGCAGCAGAAGAGTCTGGGGAAAGGGAGGGAGAAGGTTGCCGTGTCGCCGGATGCGCCGGACAGGAAGGGGAAGCGTCTGGATTACATCTTCTTCAGCAGCACCCCATCCCGAGACGGCGAGGGCGGGGAATGGGTCGTCCGCAGTGCGCGGGTGGGCATGGTCGATCCGCACCCTACGCTGGGCTGCTCCCTGAGTGATCATTATTCCGTGGAGGCTACACTGTCGTATCGTCACCCCCGTCGTGCGTCCGGCGATGACACCGCGCCCGAGAAGACGCCCCACCTCCGAGATACATCAGGCAGCTCTCGGCGGGAGTCCCTCTTATCCGTCAACTCGGCCGAAAGCACTTTACTCCCCGTCTCAGTCTACGACGACATTCTCTCCGAGATACGACGCTATGCCCGTCGGGAAGAGAGTCAGCGGAGCTGGCGCGCAATTCACTTCTTCGCCTGGCTCGCCGTGTCAATAGCCTGCCTCATCGCCGTCTGGTTCAGCCCACACAACGCCGTTGCCTTCATCCTCATGCTTCTGAGCAGTCTTGGTTTGGTCGCCGGAGTCATGGACGGCCTCATGTCACTCCTCTTCTTCAACTCGGAGCTCAGGGCCTTGAAGGAGTTTGAGTGGGAAGTCACAAATGCCAGAGAAATAGCGAGCCGTGCTTCCGAGGAGGTGGGGAGGGCGAAATCCTCTTGAGGCCAACCCGGAATATACGGCTTGATGCAACGAAAGGTTTCTGTGAAGACGACTGGTTAGTCGTGGAGCGTGATCTTGACTCCTTTGATGATCCCCCATATACGTCAATCGAAAGCAGTCAACAGGAGCAATAATTTTTATCTCTATTCAACACCCCCGTTCCCATCTCTCAATTACGCAACGCACCATATTCGAGCGCGAGCCAGGCTCCCCATCAGATAGCTACCGCTACGACTGCATCTCCACTATGTACTACCCCACCACACCTGGCGGCGCCATCCCATAACGGCAGCGTCTTAGGAAATTGTAGGAAGGTGTTCATGGACGCCCTGACGGCGTAGCGGGCTTTTGCACCGCCATGAATATCCCAAAAACGATGTCTGCTTTCTCATTTGAAGGACCTCGTCCTTTACCCAGGGATCCCTGAGTAACTTGTCTCTTGGGCGTTTGCGTTCCTTTTGACCGGCTCGTCTGGCGTAACATTTCAGATATTCCTTCTGAATGTCTTCCAGCTCCGAGTGGTTTTCAATGTCACGGTCAAACCGTTTGAGCCTCGTCGAATCATAGGGCCTGGCGGTAAAATCATTGATCAGAGCCTGTACATCGTATTCAAACCCGACTTGCAGAAATTCGAAGTCAAAGTCTGCGGGATCTTCTAGTCCCTCTCCTATATCCGAATCTACCGACTCGGACCAGTCACTGATCGACTCGTCTTCTTTAAAGTAGTGGGCGTCGGCAAAGCTTTTGATATTTGGGATCCACTCCGGCCGGACGAGACGTATCTTCTCCCATGGAACACCCCGAAACCATGGGTGTGCCTTGATCTCGTTTGCATCATCGGGGAAAACGTAGTTCCGTGGGGTTTCCGTGTGACCCAGAAGCTGTTGTCGGGCTCTTCTTTCGTCCTGATCACGGTACTTTGGCGATGAGAGACGATCTCTCTTGTCTTGAAGCAAGTTTCTGATCAAATGCCGGCACATCTTTGAGACTTGGACTCCATCAACGGGGAATACGAGGGTCGTTTGGTAATTCTGTGCTTAGCATTAGCATATGTCTATTGTTTCTTCAGGTAAACTCACAAGAATGTTTTGCTTGGTGTAGTGTCTGCCCTTGTCCGAGAGGAATGGCGTATACCCGTACAGACATTCGTACAAGATGATCCCGACACTCCACTAGTCGCATCTGCCGTCATACTTATCGCCCATCACTACCTCAGGAGCCATGTACTGGCTTGTTCCAACAACGGAGCGAGCATGCGACCGACTTGTTGCAGCGGTTCTCCATTCAAGCAGTGTGTTGATCATCGGAGGGTCGTTCTTAGGCAAACCTGAAACTGTCGGACTGTAAAGTGCGTTGGACTGAACGATGTCAAATGGAGGGGCATGCTTTGAGGATCCCGCTGGAGATGATGGCCGTTGCGGGTAGCCTCCACCGCGGGCCGCTTTGCGGTCTTCGCGATCCCCGTCAAGCCTGACACCCATAAGAGAAAGCAGCCATTGCCTATGCCATTTGTAATAGGAAGTGTCGTGAGACCAGTGGTCATCGAAGGCCAGCCCGAAATCCGATATCTTCAAGTGACCGTCAGCGCCGATGAGGAAGTTGTCTGGCTTGACGTCACGGTGTATGCAACCAAGCTTGTGTGCCTCCTCGACGCACAAAATCATCTCTGCGATATAAAAGCGAGTCCTTGACTCGGTTAGAATGTTCTCGCGGATGAGCAAGCCAAGAAAGTCACCCCCGGGCATGTAGTCCATCAGAAGGTAGAGGTTGGTAGGGTCTTGGAAACTGGCTATCAGAGATACAATCCTAACGGAGGATGTTAGCAAGGTGAATTTATTAAATACTAAGGCGTCAAAGGGGCTCTGTATGTACCATTGCGAGTTCTCGGAGGCAGCCAGGAAGTCCCGTTCTGCTCGCAAGTGCCCTTCTTGGCAGCTCCGAATCATGTCCGATTTTCGGATGACCTTCATGGCGTAAACGTGCCGACGTGAACGGTCCCAAACGAGCTTTACAACACCGAAGCTCCCTTTTCCGAGTATTTGGAGCGTCTCCAGGTTTTCCAGGTCTGAGCCTCGAGCTGTTCCAAGGTCAGAAGTTGTAGACTACGCAACTCTGCAGCTATAGGTTTTGTCGACTCTTTGCTTGCGAAGGTGATCAGTCTCTGTTTTGAGGTACCATTTCCAATACTCTTCCTTCTCCCATTGATCCAGGTGGTGAATGTCGTGCCGGAACCGGGCCATGCGCAGTTCGCGCGGTGTCAAACCATCCCTGAGTACCTCCTTGTAATACGTTTCGAGGTAAATTTTTGCTGCGGCGGCCTTTTCCACCGTGAGGACCCTCTGTTTGTCAGATATGTGGCCCCAAATAAGCTGCTCCTCGAGTTTCTTCTTGTCAGGAAGACGCTGAGGGCTTATGTCTTGTGAGATCACAGGGGAGGGCGGACCGAGAGGGTGGGTTATGACCGGCTGGATGACCGGATGCCGCAAGCCTCGAGGATGTACCAGTTTGGAAGCTGGCTTTGCCATACCTCTAAACCTGTGGATAATCTTTTGGGTCGTGGTGCTGCCTCTATTGCTCCCCAAGGACTCTGGTTCTGCCGTCGAATTAGCTCGTGCCGGGTGGTATCCGCCAAGCACACCCGTACCTTGTTGATAATGCTTCCTGTTCTTCACTAGTACATTCGGTTTCGGAGCAGGAGAGCGAACATGAGGGCTCCAAAGACTGTGTAGAGCCTGACCATCGAATCCGGGGCTAAGGTCGGTTGAGAGTGTGTGGGTGGCGGTGATGCTTGGGGCGACAGGAATTGGATTTGAACGTGAGATGTTGCCGCCGCGGGTAGGCTGATGCATGATGATGATGAAAACCTCGCGACGGCAGGGGGATAAGTAATATTGCTGATAACTCGATCTGCAAACAACGTGTAGTCCAAAAGAGGGACGGACTAGTCGTCCAACTATGATGGTGTTCAGTCTGCTGGGATGTTTTGTGAAGGATGGGTACGTCGCCCCGGAACGCGAGAGGAGGAACATTGTGGTCGCCCAAGAGCCAGCGACCTGGGGAGTCAGTAGTCGGAAGGAAGTGCTTGTGACCGGCAACACGATGGACTGGTCGGCAAGTGATACCTTTTCAGACAGGGGCAGGGGGTGTGGGATAAGACCTACCGCGTGTGTAGGACCCACCGGCAGGACATTCAGGCGCGAACGAACCTACGGACATACAACAGGAGCAATTGTCATAAAAGGGGTAAGGTAAGAAGCAAGGAGACGATGTTTTCGTTAAAGAAAACCGGAGCTACGTACAATCCGACCGGAAGAAACCATCCATGTCCGGTGAGAAAAATTCCTACATCAACAGAAAGACTCTTTTTATGGTACGCCAACCAATGCAGTGTAAGTCCTTGCCTCGTCATCCCATCAAACAGACTCTGCTTCTCGCATCCGGTGGTTGCGGATCTTCGCAGATAGCCACAGGTCGGAGACTATCCATTGCGGCACGGCGCAAAGCGCGATATGGCGATTCCTCTTTCGCCATCACGCATCATTACAAGGGAAAGTCGACGTATGGGACGTCGGGACTGGGCCAGTCCAAGCCATGTCTTTCATGGCAGACTCGCTGGGCGAGTGTGTAGAATACAGTGGGGAGCATCTTGAGTCGGCGTCTCGTCGCCAAAGGCGGTGGTGCGGTTCAGCAAATCGCCGTTTACTTGATCTCGAGCAGCTTGACGTCAAAGGTCAAGGTGCTGTTGGCGGGGATGCCGGGCAGGCTCTTGGAGCCGTAGGCAAGGTGAGCGGGGATGGTGAGACGACGCTCGCCACCAATGGTCATGCCAAGGACACCGATGTCCCAGCCCTTGATGACCTGGCCCTTGCCGGCCTTGAACGAGAAAGGCTTGCCCTTCTTGTTGGCTAGGGCTGAATGTTAGCAGGAAGAACGGATGAAAGCCCAGGTGCGGATCATGATAGCTTACCATCGAAAACCTTGCCGTCGTCGAGCTTGCCGATGTAGCGGACACCGACGGTGTCGCCGTTCTTGACAGCGCGGCCAGTGCCAACCTTACGGTCGTCAATGGTGACGCCCTGGACGACTCTGACACCGGTGGCAGGCTTGCCAGCCTGCTTGGCCTTTTCGGCGGAGCCAGTAGGGCCTTGCTCGAGGTTCTTGGCGAACTGGACCTTCTTGTCGGACTTGGGAGTGGTCTTCTCCTCAGTAGCAACAGCCTCGCCCTTGTTGTTCTTGAGCTTCTTCTTGTCCTTCTTGGAGAGCTTGGAGTCGTCGGCATCGGCCTTGATAAGGTCGTCGAGGCTCTCGGCGGCACGCTTCTTGCCCTTCTTGCTGGTCTCAACCAGCTTGGGGGCCTCCTCCTCGTCACTGTCGATCTCCATAACGCGGGGGTCGGCGGTGTCGTCGAGCTCGTCGCTGTCCTCGTCAGACATGCCGTCCATGCCGTACTCAAGCTCATCGGGAGACAGGTCGTACTCGTCATCCTCATCCTCATCATCCTCGGAGCCCCCCTCCTCGTCATCGATAACGTAGTTACCGGTGAGGTGGACAGTGTGGGTGCCGGAGACGACGAAGAAAACCTTCTCGCCCTCCTGGACAGTGATGTCGAGGGGCTGCTGGTAGTTCTGTCGAGTTGTTAGCGGTGACTCTCGAGGGCTTGAAACGCTTTGTGCAACTCACGCGCTCGGTATCGAGGGTGCAGAGAACGAAGTTCTCAAGGTCGAGACCTTCGTCGTCCTCGTCTTCGCTGTCCTCCTCCTCCTCGTCGTCGTCGTCGGCGGCCTTGGCCTTGCCCTTCTTGCTGGACTTACCGTTGGGCTTGGCGTCGTCCATGTCCTCATCAGACTCCTCGGCGGAGACAGCCTCGATCAGCTTCTTGAGTGACTCGGCCTGCTTCTGCTTCTTAGAAGGGTCGCTAGGGCCACCGTTGGACTCATCATCGTCGTCAGATGACTCGTCATCGCCGTTGGCGGCAAGGAGAGACTTGAGGTAGTCCTCATCGATCTCATCGTCCTCGTTCGCCTCGAGGTCGTCGCCGAAGCGCTGCTTGACCAGGCGCAGGGTAGAACGGGGGACGGCGGGGATGTTGCCATCGGCATCAGCCTCAGGGGGCTCGGTGGGATCGATGGCGGCCATAGTGATGCGGAACTAATGATGCAGGGTCAGTCAAGCATCCACGATTGCGAGTCGCGCGCCGGGCGCATGCTGCTGACCCGATCGCAGGCTGCATCCAAGACACACAGGAACGGGGAATTGCAGCATGAGTTGCACATACAGTGGCAGGGAAGTCCGGGGAGGCGGGAATGAGGACTTCGCCGGGGGGGATCTCGAGCCCGTAGAGGGCGACAGGAAGCTGGGCCATTTTGCTGGATGTGAGGGGTTGTACGTGGAAAGAAGGGTAAAGGGTGGTGCTCTTGCACTTGATTACAGGCTTCAAGGGGGTCAAGATAATTAAAGACCTTCTGCTTGAAGTTTTGGTCTAGGTATGAGAAGAATTGAGAAAAGAGGAAGATGGGGTGGGATAGGGTGTAAGAGGGAGGTTGTACAGAAAAGGCGAGGTTCTAGAGGAGCTTTTGCCTGAAATTTTTTTTCCCTCGACGACGGACGAACAGACGGCACTGAACTTTTTTTTTTTTTTTTTTCCCTGGGCTCGACCCCACCGCCGAATCCGCTAGTGTTCCTTATCCTGTCTTATCGCTCTTTTTTCGGCCATGGCAACCGCTGTGCAACGACAGGGAAGGTGTGTCTGGGGAAAGAGCTGCATTGGACCCTTGCCCAAAAGCGCTGAAAAGTTGGATTCCAAGCCAGAAAGGCAACGCTTCCGTGGACGGTGAGAACGCCCCCCGAGCCACCGAGAAGCATAAAGTCGCACACCGCTTTCTGCCTGGTGGTGCGCCGTCTACCACCCAACCCACCCAACGGAGAACAGAATCGAGGTGCAGCTGCTGCCTGGGACCACTTTCGCGATTGGTTTTCTTGAATCGCCTCTTTTTTCCTCGAGTGAATTTGACCGTGATATTTACATCCTTTTTGCACTTTTCCAGCTGCCATGTTACAGTTGGCACAACGAGTCGATTGATTACCTGATGGCAGGTACCTTGAAATACAACACCGCCACCTGCCCAGCTCCAAGTTTGAGTTCGTCGTCTCTCTGACTCACTCATAAAGCCTTCCATTCTATTCTAGATGTTCTTTCTCTGCGTCCCCTTGCTCGGCTTCCCGAACCAAGCCTTGACAATCTGCCACAGAAACCCCATGAAGAACATTGTCTGCCCTTGCTCGTACAACTGCGGCCTGTCCCCGACGTCGGTCATCTGACACCCAATCTCAGCAATCGCTGGGGGGAAGTGTTTCTTGCTGTTTCGCGCGTACGCCGCGACGAGGTCGTTGCCGTTCGTGATGCCGCCTATCATCAAGTCAGACGGTGTGTATTCATCTTGACATGTAGCTCTCGATGAGACGTCCAGTCTTGAGCGAGACGGGTAGGAAGAGGAAGGGTCAACCCAATTCCAAGGAGAAGAGGAGGGAGCGGTGTGAAAGAAGAAGACACAAAACGTACCGCAACTCCAAAAGTTCCCGTCCTGGAACCATCGATACTTCTCCCCTACGAACTCGGCTCCGGGAAACCTCTTTCTCAACACGTCCTGGAAACCTCTCGGCCCACAAACCATCTTCCCCTCCAACACCCCCGCGGCGCCGCACAGGAAGACGCCCGTACAGATGCTCAACACATCCGTCGTTTCCCTCTGCTCAGCGTGATCCTTGAGAAACCCGAGCACGTCTTCGTCCCAGTCTGTACTCGGCTCCGGGCCGGGGACGAGAAGGATGTCCAGCTTGCCTGGCTGCACGTCCGGGTGCGAGATGTCGTGCGTGGCTTGAATCTTGGCGCCCGCTGTGAGTTGTAAGAGACCCAGAGAGTGCGGCTCGGTGCTCTCGCCGCTGGCCGTAGCCGGGGCCGTGATGTAGAAGAAACTCATGCTGGGCGCCAGCGCTGGGATATGCTTTGGCAACATGGGCAGCAAGCTGAGATACTCCTGGGACATCGACGCCAAGACGTCGACGCAGGCCATGTCGAGGAGCTGGCACTCGGTCGGGATGAAAACCCCGACCTTGACTGTCTTGTTGTTCGGCATCTTTGTAATATAGTTTCCCTGGGAATTGCGTATGGGCCAAGACCTGCCGACTTGTTCAAGTACCTTGCTAAACGACTATGTGATGCCCAAAGTTGGCTCTGGTCCTTGAAGCCGAGAATCTGCTTTGAGAAATTGTTCTGATACAACGTTCCATATACGAAGCAAAATCGAGGGAAATTACCAGCTACCTACCTACGAATATATATTAACATACCTCCTGCCGCCATCGAGCATCGCTCAAAGAAAACCAAACCCAAGGCCACCTTCCGCCCCACCACGGGCCCGGATTAGACAGGCGCCTCGAAAAAGTGACCGGAGTCTCGCCAAAGCCAGAGACACGGACCGCCGGTGGCTGATGCCGCAAGCTCTGATTGGGTAGGGTCGACGTAACTTCCGAGAGGTCTCGGGGTCTACCGGCGCTCACCCGCACCACCTCTTGCAAGTTGCTTGCATCCGGTCACCGATCCGTTAGACAGGCCGCCGTTTATTGTTCTGCGGTACTCTTTTGTTCGCTGTGGTCACTGATGAGAGCATACTGTATGTAATTCAAGTCCTGTGATACGGGGATTCTACTAGACTGCTCTATTCTCCAACGTCCTCCTTCAACCTTGCGGCTAACATAAAGATCACAGAATTGGGATGGAAGCATTCATGATGTAATTCACATCAGTTGTATCGTCGTGGCAACGTTTTCCTATTGACCACCGTTCCGATCCACGTCTTAGCGTCAGGTGCCATGATCATGAATCGTTCTATGTACACACAAGATTAGATATTATAGGACTGGTCCATATTAATGGGCTCCGGGAGTCTGTTGTGTGTCGCCATCTCCGTCTTCCCGTTGGAGCCCACTCTCTGCTATTCCTGCTGGGCTCGTCCTGCCCCCAGCGGATGGCAGTCGTCTTTCATCACCCTCCTCCTGGCAACCTTCTGCCACTGGTGGTCGAACCTCGTCATGGTGGCGTGGATATGTCCTACCCGTTCCTTTCTTCTCCGTCTTTCGTATAAGCGAATGCACTTGGACGGCTCTCTCGCTCGTCAAGTTCCTGCGTGTTGCTCCGAGAACTCCGGTTTGAGGCCCCATGAATCCCCGAAAATCTCTAGAATGCCGATACCATGCCATGCCATGCATATCAAGAATGCCCTTATCTATTTACACATGAGGCTCTCAGGAGCCTCAACTTCTTCAAACACATAATCGAGTTATAAAAAAAAGAAGAAAGAAAGAAAAAAAGGACAAAAAACCGCCGCTTGGTGGGTCTTGCTGGAATTGGGCTGTGCGTCGAATCGAAGGAAATAAAAAGGAGCCGCCGCAGCTCGCGCAGTCCGCGAGGAGGCGAGGTCCGCCGAAGAGTAGTAAAAGATAAAATGGAAGTGAATAATTGTCGTTAGGCAAGATCAGCTGCCGTGAGCGATTTCGCTCTTTGCCGGGTAACCTTCTTGCTGACAGAGTAGACAAGGTCCAGTGTCCAGAAATGGCACAGTTGCGCTTGGGCGCAGGGGATGGCACCATAAAGGGGCGCAACCAGAGGGACCATAGCGTAGTCAATGAAGTTCTTCTTAACGGAACGGTATGAAAAATTCATGCCGTCGGACAAGCCAGCCTCGGTCATTTCGCGCTGTCGAGTTTTGACGCAGATGCGGTGGAAGCTCTCGTACAAGAACAGGTAAAGAGCAATCTCCATGAAGCCGAATGTGCGCAGGATGTTGCAGACGTCAAAGATCCAGCTCAGATGCGCCACCTCCTCATTGCCTTCGGTGACCCAGACGTACAAGGTCGAGGAGATGACGAAAATAGTCATCTGAAGAGGCAGGAAATGCGCCTCGAAAAGACGGTGGAACAGGGAGGCAATGCGCTCCCAATTGGGTGACTGCAGGGTATCGTGCGTAACATCGGAAAAGACGCCGCTTTCTCTGGGCTGCTCAGGATCCTGTTGGTCGAGAGGCTCAGGAACGTAAACATCCGAGGCATCACCAATGGAGTTGTGCAGAGGACGGAAAGCGCGAGAGGTGTGCTTCCTCTCCTGCCAGAGCTCCACGACCTTGCGAAGAGCGTATCCAGAGTCGAGAGCACCCCACATGTGTCTCATTGCCTGCTTGTAACGAGCCTGCATGTCCGAGTAGATACCGCGAAGACCCTTGGAGCCGTTGCCGCAGACATTGCTCTGGCTGACGGGGCTGACGACAGTCCTGACAGTCAGATTGCCGTTGAGCGCGAAGAAGCACTTCAGATACATGTGCAAATCTTCTCCGATGGCTTCGTTGTCGCAATCCCAGCCACCGACGCGGTCGACAAGCTCCAGAGGAACCGAGTAAACAGATGTGGGAGGCGCAATGGTCGAGCCGGAGTACAGTCCAGACATACCACCGGCACCCCAGAGGATGTCGGCAACACGGACGATGGCAGGAACGCTGTGGGCGTTGCGGTCGAAGATGATGGGAGCTGCGTACAGGGTGGTGTTGGATGTTTCGGGGTAGGCCAGGTGCATGGTAGTCAGCAACGCGAAAAAGTTGGCTGAGAGATGGCTATCGGCTGTAGGTACCCCAGCTTCTGTCAGCAATTCATCCTATATCTCCAAATTTTGGAAACACTGGCTGCGGCAGATTGCCAGTATCTGACATGCGCACGTACCGTCAAGACCAGTGATGATAACATCCTTGCGGGCAGCCATGGAGTATTTCGGGCTCAGCTTGCGGGCCGCCCAGGCAACATTGCTTCCCTTGCCAGCGGATTCTCCAGGGATATCGGACGGGTGAATGGTGTAATCGATGCTGCGGAACTTTTTGACAAACTCCTGAATGAGGGTCATGGCCTTGAGTTCAACATTGGGCTCCCGCTGTTCCATTCCCAGGTAGACCTAATTAGGCAGATGAGTTAGCGATTGGTTTGATGATGGGACAGTGCACGGAAATGCGCCATCTAACGCCTTGGCGATCGTTGCCTCGGCCGACCAAGACCAACAGTTTTCGGGCAGCGAACAGACGAAACAGGAAATACTCACGTCGTAGCAGCTGCGGGCCTGAGGGTGCGAAGCCAGAACCTCGAGGGTTTCCTTCAGCGTATCCATCTCCTCCTTGTAGTTGGGAATGATGATGGCGTGGATGACGCGATCGGCTTCGCCGTCGGCGTCGGCGTAGAGTTCGGGCTCGGTGTCGCCGGCCTCGCTGCTGGACGCAGAGCAGCCGTGAGAGGAGGTCAATGTCTCCGAGCTCGACAGGGAGGTTGAGGAGCCGCGACGGCGGTGAGAGAACTTGTAATCCCGCAGAGTCTTGTTGCGAGCGATCTTCTTTAGCTGGCGGGTCATGTCGAAGACGGCGTAGCAGCATCGAATAGGGAAGGCGAAGACAAGGACGTGGATGAACAAGCAGTAGTAGGCGTAGATGACGGTCCAGTAGCCGGCGCCCTTGGCCGAAGTCGAGACGCTAAGGCCATCTTGATGCAGATGGTTGTAGCCGTGTGCCGCGGCAGCTGATTCTTTCGAGATGACCCAGTAACTCAGGGCCAGCAGGCCCAGCATGGCTAAGCCGCCGACGCGGCGCGAGGCCCAGGAGAAGATGGACATGGCGATGACTGACGGTGATGTTTGCTGAGGCGCGGTGCCAGCAAAAGATTGATCGACAGGAGAGCGACAGTGACAATTAGTTAACGACGGAAGGCGACGTTGTCTGTCTGTCAAGGCGAGCAGCCGGGAAGGAGAAGCTTGAGGCAGGAAACCCAAGGTAGATAGATGGTGCTCGAGGGAGAGCGAGACCAACAAGCTGCAGGCAACGGGATGGGAGAGGAAGGGAGGAATGAAGAGGGAAGTAGGGCGGAGGCGTAAGAAGCAGGAAACCTCGGGGCCGAAATTGCGAATGGCTACCTGTCGAACTAGAGCCCTACCCAAACAAGTCGATGGTGGTGGTGGTCTCTTGCTCTCTCGCTCTGTCTTGGGTGTTGGGCGTGTGGAAGGGGGAAGGGGAAGGGGGGGAGATGGTGACAGACAGCGGAGGGGGAGAAGAGAGAAAGAGGGAAAAAGGGTGGGATCGAGAAAAAATTAGAGTGCGTCTTGTCGGATGATATTCACGAGGAAGGATGGCGACTAATGGATACGTATGGGCCGGAAGAGAGAGGAGAGGGAGGAAGGAAGTGCAAGGTTGAGAGAGTGTGGATGATTTCTTGGATATGGTGGACACGGTACGGATACAGAGTAAGGTACAAATCCAGTCAGGCAAGATGGTGCGGTAAGGTACCCCGTCCGCTAAGGTGCGACGGGGAGGTACCGCACTCTGCTCTGGAGTCGGTAGGCCAACGGAACGGGGAAAGGGGGCGGCGCGCTTCCCTCCTCTCCCCTCTCCCTTTCTCGCTCACTCTCACTCACTCACTCTCACAGGCTCATCGCTCTTTCTAGGGTCTCCCACACGGAACGTGCTATGTACTACTAGCAGAGTCTTTTCCTTGATGGTGTGCTGTCTGTTGTGCTGGGTCGGACGGAACTGGTTCCAGAGGGCTACCCAGAGGAGGGGGACGTGGAGAGGAAAAGGGTCTCAGGTACCTCAGTCAATACAGCGCCAACACCAAAAACTGAGCGTGGAAAGGCCGATGCGCAAAGTACCTTGCTCTCTTTGTGTGGTATCCTCCCATCCCATGTGCTGCTCCGTTGCCTTCTGCCCCAAGCGTACGGAGTATCGTCAGCAACATATTCTTTGACTCGGTAACGCCTATCCAGGAAGACGCTGGACCGAAATCAGCGTCGGCGAGCTTGGCAGGTACTGACAAGCCCGCCTGCAATGCAAGACGAGAGAAGACGTGCAGACCAGAAGCAAGGGCATAGAATCGGAACTGGGGCCTTGGAGTGGGTGATGGGGGTTGGTGTTAATGAGAGGCCCTCTGGATTGGCGAGACGACAAACCAACTAGGGGCTCCCCGACACCGGTGATAGCAGCCGTAACAGACCGAGGGGAGGTTACTGAAGTACCTTGAGCCCGGAGGATTGAAGCTTTAAGCTGCGGCGCCGGGCAAAGACGATGAATGAATGTGAGGGTAGAGATGGTTCCAGTGTGGCATTGGCCGGTCTAGGCTGACCCTGGTTGGAGAACTGAATTAGGATTGGCTCGAGACAGCACATAGTCCCGCTCTCTCTCAGTGGTCCATCTATCCGGGAAGGGACTGGGGTGTATGCCGTGCTGGGGCTAGTACGTCTGGCCCGCTCGCGTCCGGTGGGCTGCCTCTGCCTCTCACCATTGTCTGTGTCTCTCGCGTAGTCTTCTTACACATCCTCTGCCTCGATAAGTGCTTTAGCGCGAAAGGGACGTGGGTTCGCAGGAAGGGAAAACCCCCCGCCCAGAAGGGGGGTGGGGAAAAAAATGGACTGGGGTGTCACAGGCAGGCAAGCGGAGACTGGCTGCGTTGGGAATTTTCTGCGCTTGCACAGAATCGCCCCGCGGGAAATGAGGTGTGGGAAATTACCGAGTAAGCGGTCATTGTGCAGCACTGTGTGTACCTACGTTGGGCCCCGCTCTGCATGAGAAAGAGAACAAAGCCTGGCCGCATGCTACTTGTGTCTTTGTTATTAATTGGTCACCCATTGCCTACCTACCTAGCAAGAAGAGGAGCCATAGGTACGGTACCATGCAACAGACAAGAGACAATAGAAAACGACAACCATACACAAGGCAGGCATGGCGGCCCGTCTATTCGCCTTTGTCGATTGCTGCTCCGATTGTCGATTGAAGCCGAGACGTAGTATCTGCCAATGCCTGCCCTATACTACCCTGACCCGGGCTGGACCTTGGCTAGGGGTTACGTCTTTTTGTGCGTTCAGTTCCATGCGACGGAGATTTGTCTGGTCTACTACGTAGTGTGCCCCAGACAAGGTAGGCATCGACATCAGGCCAGCGGCAACGCATGAGATCTTTCCTTGGAGTATGTATATTGCTGATAACCACGTTGACGATTTTACAAAGGTGATGCATGTGACGGCGTCATCGGCAGGCAATGGACAGTAAACCTATGATGTGTGTTTAAATGTCGTCAGCACCGCCGCACTTGGCAGACGGGTGGGTGGCTTAGCCGGCATTGCTTGCGGGACTCGGCTACCGGTACTAGGCGGTCAGCATGATACCCAGGCCTTTCTTCCTTTTCCTCTTTTTTACTGGGCCCTACAATAGCCTCCATTGTGCCCAGCCTCATTGCGCAGCGTCAGCTCTTACTACGCTGTTCGTTTGATAGACTCTCTCGAGCCGTTGGCCATGAGTCTGCATTCATTCATTTATTCAGTCATTCGAACAAAACATGCAGTTAGTTACGTATGTACCTGCGTGGGCACTGCATACCTAGGTACCGGTAGGTCTACTCAGTGGGCAGCTGAGACGTAATTTGACAGAGGTCCCACACAGTGCGCATATACGCTACTGCAATGCCCAGTCCAGAGGTCAAGGCCCGCCTGCTGCCTGTGCTTCACCCACGCTAGGGGCGCCGAGATGCCGTAAGGTCGCTCCTCCCGCTCTGACGAACTGGCTCGCCCAAACGGGATATCTAAGAAAAATATTCATACCTGCCCCCCCCCCCCCCCGACTAACGAATTTGCAGCGCTCGATCTGGGGCGCCACAGTGCCCCAGTACCCCAGTCAAGGGTGCAGTGCCCACAGCTAGCTTGGTGACCTCCTGTGTCTACCCAAACTGCCTACCTACGAATACTATTCCTCCTACCTCTCTCCACCTATCGCCAACCAGGTAAGTACAGCGTCTGACCGGTGCTGGGGTGGGAGCATACCTAACGTATACGATGTACGTACCGATACAGCCCATCCCATCTCATCAACTGGGGCTGAACCGAATTTGAAAACTCTCGCTCCATCCAAGTCCTGCGGAAGGAGGCCCAGAGGTCGGGCGTCGTTTGTCAGCCCTCTTTGGGGAATAGGAACCGGCCGGGAATAACGAATTGGACCTGTGGAGGTTCGAGAAAAGGAGGATTTGATACCTGCCTACGCTTGCCAGGTTCTGATGCTTAGCCATCACTATGAATGCATAGCCATCACTACGAATGCATAGCCAAGTATCCGTAATAGTGCACTAGAATGAAGCTGCTAACTTAGGCGGACGGGCGGTATCGTAAGCCAGTCGAAGCTTAACCGCGCCTCACCAGTCGAGCCCTTTTCGTCTGAGGTCCAGTGTTTCCAGGCCCGATTCCCAAAGAAAGCTTCTCTCGCCTTGCCTTCCCTGGCATGGACGCGCCTAGAGCTGAAAGCTCCAGGGTTGAAGAAAAAGCACATTTCAGGCTCAGTAACCCGTAAGGCAGGTATGGTTCTCAGGGCTTTTACCAGGACGGCTTCTGTCTCGACAATACCTGGAAACACCGGCCAAGGTGTTCAAGTCCTTTAACTACCTACCTACTTACCTACTTAGCTACTTACCTACTTAGCTACCTTTTTGGTCCCTTCGTACCTCATCCTTGCTTCCCCCCAACGTCACCAGCTCGAATTCGTTTCCGGCCGCTGACCGACTGACCGGTCTGGTGGACCGTCGAACAAACAACGCCGACTTGTGGGAGCATACCGGCGTGGTTGTGTTTGTGTCACCAAAGCCTTGGCGGGCGTGGCATGCAAGATAGGGGGAAGCCGCAGCTGCCTGTTGAAACAGCCCCAGCGCACTCACGTTAGAATCCATTGATATTCGACAAGGCCTTTCCGGTACTTGCCATCTGGATGCATGAGCATACCCAGTATCAATCATTCGATGACAGAAAAAGACGCTAGTGTGTCAGTCTTTCGATTAAGCATCCGCACTTTATTCTTAGAAGCGTTTGCTGTCTGTACCCGCGTTTTGCCGGATGGACGACTAGCAGGATTGTCATGCGCCGTCCATAGACCATGATCACCACCTTGTGTGCCACGCAACGACGAAACAAAGGCGGTATCCTAGGCTACCCGTCGTGGCTGGGTCTCCGCCCTGCGTACGTGCGTGCGTGCGTGCGACGACGAACCGAAACACGCGACGGGCAGATGTTCTCGCCCGTACCGCGCTATCGTCGAGGCCTGGGAGATTCCCTACTACAGAGCTGCGGTGCGCCTTACCTCTCTACCTAGGTAGTGTAGTCACCCGGCCATATGCAGTGCCGAGCGATACGTACATACGCCAAGCGGAGCAATCGTAGCTCGGTTTAGGAAGCGTCTGCTTGCCTGTTGACATCTTTTACACTCTCTATTGGTCCGTCCATGCACTCAATTCTGCGGCACTTGTACAGGTTGTCGCATATCCAGCTTCGGCCGTTGAGAGGCGTGCTTAAGAGGTGGGGGGGGCTTTAAGCGTGATAGACTGTGGCTGCCGTCGTCATCCACCGTAGGCACGTTGCGGCATCGTCGTCATCAGGCAACTTGATACTACACAGTACCCTGGAGAAATGAGTGTCAAGGTTGCCAAGAAGACAACCGAGTAGGGGGAACATGTCCACACAAGCGAAGTGCATACGACGACGTAGGCATCGGCAGTGTAAAACAGCACGCTCACCAACATATCATCTCATGCGCCATTTTGAATTTCGAATTTGCTGGGACGCGACTTTTCGGTTTCCGCGGGGCCGCGTCAATGATCGCGCACCATGCAACACACAACCCAACCTGAGACCCGTTCTCCGGCTTTTCTTCTTCTCGTTCCTCTCATCTCTCATGCATATGGCTAAGTCGCCGCGCTCATGTGATGGGAAGTGTTCGTGCAGTAAGCTGGCCAGAAGAAGGAAACACTAAGCTCTGGCCAGACCTCCGCCGGGGACCATGGTCTACCAAGCCGCCAATGTTACCTTGCCTGTCAGGATTTGCAACGGCAGTAATTAGCGACTGGCAGCCGGTGCGGGAGATTTCGACCTGCATGCCGTCGACTTGGATATCCCAGCCACGCCGCCCGGCACAAGCATGTGCGACTCCCCAGTCTCCCCCATGTGCTCACGGACTCGGACGGTTGAAATTGATCAATGTAGGCTCGGCTCGGCGTGGCATCAGGAGCCGCATGCACTTGGTCGAATGGCGCCGTCGGCTTCTAGCGAATTTCGCCAGTCCTACGGAGTAGACATGGTGCAGTACACACACCGCCCCAGGCCAACTCGGGTATCCGTGCCATTGAGAGCATTCATCCCAACTTCGAAGCCCACCTACCTAGGTACTAGTGCCTCCTCTTCGGTCTTGGTCTGGAGCAGCAATGAAGACGCATGTGAGATCAGATGCACATCGTGGGTTTAGCACACCAAGAAGGCAAAGAAAGGCAGCAAGAAGTATTCATATACGACGCAGAACAATCTCAACATGGGCCATGCTGACGAAGAGGCGCTTACAGGGCTCAAGGGTAGCGAAGGAAACGAACGGACCACGCCGACTATTCTTCCAACTGACGACGCTTGTTCCCCCAAGCCGCGCATTATGCTACATACAGAGATGCCCTCGCTCGACGCCGGTTGATATGGCGAAGCTTCCCAGCCGCTCTCTCCACTTTCATTTGCAGTCACAAGCGAAGGCGTGGCTTCCGCCATACCGCACAATGCGATGCCGACCCCGAAAAGGGCCGGATACCACTGCCGTTGAGGTGCATCACACGCACTCTGGACACATCTCCTGCCTCAGTGCCACATTGCAGCATGCATACCGGACCGGGCACCTGTGGCCTCAACCTCGAACCCCCCCCCCCACCCGACAAAAGCATCTTCCCATCTCCGGCCGGTAGGTAGGAATCACACGCAATTTCGTACCGGGGGGCCTGGTGAAGGTAAAGGGTCCGCCCTGCTTGATGCCGCGGCCCCTCAACCTGGGAAGGGGGGCGATCCAATAATGATGCCAGCTGCCGGACGGTGGGGCGAGTCAGCCCTTGGTGGGCCAGTGTTTGAGATTGAACGTTTCTGATGCCCCGAACCTGACTGGCCGGATGGGTTGGCCAAAGGCAAAAAAGATGGAGTGCCAGGTTCCCCTGTCAACCAATCACCCGTCGAAACCACCCGGCTGCCAACATGATCTTTTCGTCCAGTCCGCCTTTCTGGGAATCGCCCGTCTCCGTCTTAGTCAGCGGGGTCGATTCCTGGAAGAACGAGAACGAGCACCTCGTCTCGCGGTTGCTGACCCTCGTTCCGACGACGATGACAACGACGACGGCGCCGCCGCCGGGGGGTGCTCCAATCTTTGTATCGCGCAGCGCCCACATCGACCCGCACCCGCGGATCGCCATATCCTGCACCGTATGCGGACGACTATGTGGACTCGACGGCGGGCATTCGTAGACGAGGAGCCTACTACTAGTACTCCGTAGTAAGGAGAAACGATAGATTGTCAAGGAATGAAGCTCGCCCCTCCCCCGTCATACCACACGCGTCAACGATTCAACCACTCTGTCGCGGCGTACGCCCTTGCATGATCACAATTTTGCTGATTTACGCTGCCTTGGCGAGTCCGATCCCGTCGGTTCTGCGCTGGCGACGCTTGCTGCCTGTTTCATTGGCTCAATCCCCTCGTGCTTCTGCCAGTTGAAATTAAAGTTGAAAAACTCGAGCTTGAGTCGGCAACCGAGTTTGCCAAGGCTGCCACCGCGCGTATTTGGGGGTTCCCGACGCGTATTCGGCACACCACACCACGTTCAACGACGTCGAGGACTCGCAGCCCAGGAGTCTCGAACGAACTTCTCCGAGACGCCAGCTAACACCAGGCCATATGATGTTTATCGAGCTTCCCGGCCTTCAACACCCGTGGCCACAATCTTGCAAGTCGCATGGTTGATGATCTGCCAGTGAGACACAAACTACGTTTGCATGCACCAATGTGACCCCCAGACTTCGTCTGACTGCCAGTGGCATGTCTCGACATATTTGGCGATTCGTAAATTAGCCACGTGATATATACCCACGACATCCCCAAGAGCGCCCGCTTGCAGACAGACGGCCATCGGGCCCGTCATGTCGGCCGACGAGTACTGTGCTTCAAGGAGGGAAACAGCTGTGAAACAGGCCCTGCAAAGACCGCCGAGATGGGCAAACCTTCGTCCTACATGAGGCATGGCGGAACCATCACAATCCTGAGTAGTTGCGTTAGCAACGAGATGAGATAAGGGACCTTTGGGGTCTCAGGGGCCGGCTGTGGTAGATTTTCCAGGGGTCGAGACGATGGCCCGGCCGAGCCAGCTGCTAATGACACACGGTGCTTTCCTTTCTTCGTCTCCTGCCTCCCACCCCAAACTGCAAGCGGCCGAACAGTCAGCGTCAATGCCTCGACGACAGACGACAAAGCACATCGTCTCATAGATTCAACAGCCGTTTGGGGCGGGGGACACATGGGCCGTGGCCACTGAAACTGTGTGCACCAAACGCCCCCTCAAGGCCGGAGAAAAGGAGAAGAGTAAGAAAAGGGAGAAGAAAAGAAAGCAGAAGAAAAAAAAAAGAGAGAAGAAAAAAGCAAACCTACCACCCGCCCAAGGTCTTACATCCCCGATGACCCCCCGATGGGCTGGACGGACCGACCCGCCAGTCGCCTCGCAGGGACTTATTGACTGACATGTCGTATCATCGGATCCGGGGTGACACCTTCGGTTGCCCTGTGCACACGTACACGACCCCCGGCACGCCATTGCTACTGCCGGTCGGAATCGTCGTCGCCTCGGGCTTCGCCCCGGCTGGGGGAAACACTTGGCGGCCAGCGGGCGGTGGATGTTGATGTACCGATCGGACAGCCGTCTGGCCGACTTTCCCGCGACCGACGTACCAAGCGGGAATCGCCCAAGGCTTAAAGGGGGTCACTGAAGCATGGGGTGTCATTGATATGTGTTTGTTGGCTCCGTGTATTCATGTACCAGCAAGGGAAACGACGCCCTGCAGTCTTTTGTGATGGCGACTATCTATGATGCTACGAAGATACGAGGTTAGGCCCCCATCGCGAAGATCGGACTGCCCCATAGTCTTCGTGTTCATCAGTCTCATAGGCCCCCTTCGCCCCATCGGGAACTCGGCGCGGATGAGTGAGCGACTGTCATCGGCTTCATCGGCCACGAAGGCTTGCGGTCCCCACGGACGCAAGATGCCGGGATATCTTCGGGCTGTTACGCCCTACTTCTTCGCTCGGCCCAGCCCGGAGATGGACCGGCAGGATTGCGTCCTCCACTGAAGGCCAATGAGCTAGACTTTGATCTGCCCAGTCCCCCAACCCCCAACACGCCGGGAGAGTAGTTCTACCTGTGACGCGTTTCGTGGTGCGTTTGTCCATCACCACGTCGTTTCAACAGTAGTCCGAGTCTTCGCGACCTTGGAGTATACTACCACCTTACACTGCGAGCCGAAGAGGCATATCTTTTACTGGCCACGGTCTGCAGGCCGGGCGCGCCAAATGTGTATTCAGTAATGGGGCACCAGAGCACTGTACTCAGAAACAGCTCAGATAACCTTCTCGAAGAGTTCTTGGATGGGTTTCGCAGCCTGTATCGACGGGTCAGTAGCACGCACACCTCCAGTGGAAAAGGGGAGGGCAAACATCAATAAACTTCTCGAGGTCCTTGTCGAGGTTGGCCAGGTCGTCTTTGCGTTTCTTGTTGTCCGCGATAAGCTTCTGCTTCCTCCCGACGAGCTCCAGCCTCTGATGCTCAAGGGCCTCGCGCTCCGCCCTCTCGTGGCCGATTCTCGCAATCATCATAGCGTTCTCGTCATCGCCAGCGTGCTCGGGATGCAACGCGACAAAGTCGTCGACGGAAATGAGGGGGAGCTTTTGGTAGGTATGACTACAGGGCACCCAACTGTCAGCGCGCGCGCGTTCTCTCGAAGCCCAAAAACCGGTCCACCACGGGTGGCGCAACATACTCGTAGGACTCGCACGCCTCGATCTCGCCCTCGAGGTGCCGCTGCTCGTAATACAGGTTCTGCAGCTGAAGGTGCAGGCGGTCGACCTCGTGGCGGGCCTCGGCCGTCTGGGCCTTCGTGTCCCTGGCGTCGAAGTTGGCTGAGCGATGCAGGCCGCGCAGGTGGGAGATGTTCGTGAGCAGTAACTTCTGCTCCTTGGAGAGCGTCGCCTGCAGCTGTTCGACATCGCCGCTGGCGCCCTCAGCCCGGGTGATATCGGAGAGGAGCTGCAGAAGCTTGAGGGCTTGGTCCTGAGCGTAGCCGGAGGTCTGCAAGACCGCGCCCAGCTTCTTGTCCGATACCAGGTCGTTTACGGCCATGGCTGCGGATCGGGGAGAGGCCGTCGCGGAGGGTAAGGCCGACACGGGTTCGATACGGGGTGCGATACGACCGATGTCCGTCCGGCCGGATCGCTTGACTGAAGGGCAAGCGCAGTCTGTCTGGCAAAAAAAGGCTTGTGGCGATCGGAACGCGAGGTTCGTCGGGCACGTGTCGGAATGTGGGTTTCGCACCACGCGCAAGGCTGAACGAACAGTTGGCGGGGCCGGGTCGGGTCGGTGTTGACAGGGCAAGACAGGCAGGCAGGCGGGCGGGCGGGCGGTGCCAGGGATGGCTCGTTCAGGCAAGAGGGCCTTTGTTTGCAGGACTTTGTGGGCAAGCGCAGTCCAGTCGTTCCTGGCTGTCGGTTTTTCTGTTCTTTTCTTTCTTCTCGAGCTCGATCAAGCCTTCTGTGAGTTGCAGCATCGCTTGATCGGGGGCCCCATTGGCTGCGACATGGCGGACGGTGGAAAATCAATGCAGCCGCTGGGGGCCGTGCTTCTCAGCTCCCAGCGCTGGAGGCGATAGCGTCCCGTCCCACCCTCCCATCCATTATCGACTGGAGACTGGCTCCATCCAGTACGAAGTATTCATTGACTACCGAGGTACGTAAGTAGGTAGGGTACGTACATGGACCGTCCAGGTGTTGGGGCGAGTCGCCGTGAATCCACATATCACTACGCGCCCCTGGCAAATGCCACACTCTTTGGCCGTCAAATCATCCCGTCTCAATGCTTAGGCCAGCAAGAGTGGGCAAGACACGGACGGTCCGTATCAGGAGGAATGCACCGCAACTCTGCCGGAACATTCATCGCAGCTCGAGGGGTATGCATGAGCATGAGCATGAGCATGGGCATGGGCATGGGCATGGGCATTGGCAGGATGCCCATTGAGGACGCCACTTTACATATCTCACTAGTCGAAAGACGTTATCGCACGGCGCTGCTGAGAAGTCTAGGGTTGCCATCACAAGGCACGCTAGGGCGGAGGTTTTGCGGCCTTCCTTGGCTTGCTTGCCTCAGCTTCAAGTCTGGCGTTGCCGGACTGCCGCAACTAGGGCTACGGAGCAGAAGCATGAGCATGACGAGCTTTTGGAGAGGGTGCCATCCAGAAGAGCATGAGAGGCATAGGATAGAGACGGAGAAGGATATACATAGTAGATTGAAAGAGATCATGTTTCGTGCTTCTGTACATGACACACATGACGGCGGCTTGCCGACTTGCCCTCTCCGAATGAGATGCCTCCGAGCTCTCTCATGCAGTTTGTTGTTCGTCAGGGATCTTCGAGAGTTTGTGCGGTGTATTCTCACCCAAGGGAAAGCTCATGTTGGAAGCCAACCTGAGACTGTTGATGGGTCTCCCAGCCCAACTAGCAGTACGTCAGTCACAAGGCATTGACAGCCGTTGGGGACCAAGCCCCGCTTATCTTCTGCCTGTACTGTCACTGATGACCGTCATCCCCAAGCCTTTTTGCTCATGTCTATTCGTACGGACATGTTACCAGGCATGGCCGGCTGCCGCCTGCATATTTGGACATTTGGGATCTTACAACACTTCTAACTGCGTGCCCCAGAGGCTCGGATCCACTGACCAGTAGTGACGGTCGTCCGTAGCAGCAGAGGGGGGGGGGGGGACGTGGCCCTCGTCTGCTCTGGGCGCGGGCGCGCCATGGGCCCGAACTTTACCGGCGCGCGTGCAACGCATTACCCGCCCGGAACGGCATATGCGAGGTGCGAGTCAAAGAAACAGAAGTAAGTATACAGTCGCTGATTGAGCGTGGGTTATTTGTCGTCTGTCACTATTGTACTAAGTCACAATGCGCGCGTGGGGAGGGAGAGAGAGAGAGAGAGATTAGAGGCAAGTACCAACTCTCGGGCCAGTGACATTTACTGTGTGCTCCTACGTGAGGCAGTTTGTCATGTGTAATTTCGACATTGGCAAAGCGTTTCTTAGTGTTGGATTTCGCCTCCACAGTCTCTGCTCCCACACTCTCCCGATAGGCGGATCTCAGGTCCCTGCCCCCCCGTTCGACTTGGGCAAGGGTATCTTTTTTTTTTTCTTTCCTTCTCTCACTCTAGAAGGCTTTTTCCCTCAGCTTAGGCTACTCGTAGTCCAGTCTTTAATTCCCTTTCTCCCCCATCTTCTTCTCTGTACGTATAGACAGACGTCCGACGCACCGGAATTCTGTCTCCTGGAACAAAGCATTCTTTCGTCCCAAGAAAATTGCCCCCCCTTCGCTCTGTCCATCTTTGATCTGCCAAGTTCTCTCTTGTATTTTGTCTCTCCCTTTGACAACGACCGAGACTAAACAAAGACCCAAAACACAACTCCAAACGTACGTGCAAAGAAACCGCCGTCCGTCAGCAGCTCCCTGGCCCTTTTCTTTTTTGGAGCAGCTTTCCGCATAAGCAGCCAAGAGGTGGTCGCGGCCGCAGGCCCGCAGCGAGATTCGCCATCCTCCTCTCAGGGTCCAGGTGTTCTGTCGATCCACACTCTACCGCTTGGCCCGGCCAATCCAGTTCCCGCATTGTTGAGATTCCGCCGCCCGCTGCCCGAGTGCCTCAACAGACTACGTAGTAGAACGTTTTTTCTTTCCGTGGAGGTGCCCGTCTCTGACGTCTCGGTCCCTGACTGGACATTCGGTTCCTACTAGTCCGCTCCACACTCTTCCGTCCGCCCTGCCCCCTCCCCCCCTTTGGTGTATAAGCCAATTGTTTCCCTCGCCTCCCTCCCGTGGGCTTATCCGTAAACATTGACTCGTCCGCAACTACAACAACAACCCTCTCTTTCACCCCTAAACACAAGAGTCGCTGCATATTCTCTCGGTGTAACACACCCAAAACCACAACTACGGGACTATATCACACGTGCGAACGGTGCAATCAGGAACGACGCATACGATAACCAAAATTCAACCCCGGCTGCGGTCTTTCCAACCGCCGAGCCCAAGCATTAGCCGTTCGAAGCCGACTACGGTTTCCGTTGACTTAAAAAAAGAAAACCCCCCGTTGGCCGAGTTATGGAACCTCTCGCCAACATGACTTCTCTTAAGTCACCCTGCAGCGGCGCTGCCGTTCAAGACGACGAAGACTACACGACAGCTACGACGTCAGGCGTTCAGACCGAAGGCATCGAACTCGCTCGGAAAAGACGACACTCCTTTATTCCCAGGCGCAAGTCTATCGTCAATCACATCATGGATGGAGAGGAGCACTTGCTACTCAAGGTAAGTTCACATGTTCTTGGTGGATTGAGCCGGTCTGGTGTTGCCCGGGCTCTGTTGTTCTGTGCTTCCTACACCGGCGAGGTCGGGCCAAGATAAGATTACAGCCCAGAGAGGGAACAATGGACGGCTGACATGTACTCGTTACACCCAACAGGTCGACCTCTTCCTGACCGAACTCGAGCGCCGCCTCGAGTACCTTGAAAACTACGGCGAGCTCACCTTCGACTCGAGTATTTCTCGCGCTTTTTCCACCCTGCAGACCGTCCGCGCACGATGCTCCCACGCCTCGGAGGAGGTCCTCGGCGCCGGCCGCAGGCGTCTGCACATTATGGTGGAGACCCTCGAGACCCGCTACCAGGGCGCCTTGGCCTCAGCCGAGTCTCTCAACGAGAAAGCCCGGGTCGGCATCGAGCTGCTTGATGACATGCTCTCCGAGTTCGAGAACCGCGCCTATAAATTGCGTGAGCAAGGTCTTGCCAACGCCGCAGACGCCGCGGGTGCTTTTATGAGCGAGGGTCGCCGCGTCGTCGATGGCGGTATCGAGCTGGCGAGGGAGGTCGTCGACGAGGGTATCGAGAGGGCAATGCGCGCTGCCGAGAGCCTCGAGGAGAAGATCGCCCTAGCAGTTGCGCGGGCTCGCGAGACGAGGCTCATCGCCTACGACGACCTGCCCATGCCGTGGCGCATCAACCCGCACATCCGCGAGGGGTACCGCTTCACCGAGTCCAAGCTCGAGTGCATTTGGTCGGCCTTCGGCCTCTCCAACGAGCTCGTCAACATCTGGTCGCACGCCATCGGCCTCTTCATCGTGCTCGCCGTGGCCCTCTACTTCTACCCGCGCAACGCCAACTTCCAGTTCAGTACAAAGACCGACATCTTCATCGCTGCCGTCTTCTTCTTCACTGCCTGCCTAACACTTGTCTGCTCAACCATCTGGCACACCATGAACGCTGTCGCCGACGTCGACGCTATCTCCATCTTCGCCTGCGTCGACTACACGGGCATATCGCTGCTCATCGCTGCCTCCATTGTCACGACCGAGTACACGGCCTTCTACTGTGACCCCGTGAGCCGCTGGCTCTACATGAGCACTACGGCATTCCTTGGCATCGGCGGCGTCATCCTCCCCTGGCACCCGACCTTTAACGGAGCGGACATGGCGTGGGCGCGCGTCGCCTTCTTTTGTGGCCTCGGCGCAACCGGCTTCTTGCCGATCCTGCAGCTCTACTTTTCCCACGGTCCCGACTTCGTGTGGGAGTTTTACACCCCGATCGGCAAGAGCATTTTTGTCTACCTCCTCGGTGCGTTCGTCTACGCGAGCAAGATCCCCGAGCGGTGGTGCCCCGGCATGTTCGACTACATCGGCGGCAGTCACAACCTGTGGCATCTGGCGGTCCTGGGTGGCATCTTGTTCCACTACACGGCTATGCAGTCCTTCTTCGCGAACGCGTTTAGACAGGCGCAGGGAGAGTGCTCCGTCTTCTGAGGCTGAGGCGTAAACGTGCGGCAGCCTGGTTCGTCTGACACGCATCTTGACTTCCAATAACGGAGAGTCGGATGCTTGAACAAAAGGCTGCCGCGGACGTCCTAAGGCCCGCCTCTTCTCTTGGGGAGAGAACAACTCGCCAATGCCAAAAATCTAGGTCTCCATGATGGCTCCAACTGCGCAAGAGGAGCGCCGCGAACACCATACGTAATACGGGGCAGCTATTGTAGCCCCGTAGTTGCCGACCAGGAGCCACTCCAGTCCATGAACGCCCTGCCGGATTTAATATCTGCCTCGGCGCTTTGCTGTCCACACGTCAATGCTGGTAGGTCAGCCTCGGAGCCGGCACAATTCCGTTTGTCGGGGTGTGCCTGGTCGAGCTCTTAGCATTGCTCTATCGGACGCGCTTCGGCGGCTTGGAAGATTGAGGGTTGCACGCGAACAATGACAAACACTCCCTTTTGACCAACGTCGAATCTGGTGTCCCTAAGGGTACGATAGGGCCCAGATCAAGTCGATATTCTTACCATGCGAGTCGTTCGCAAAGGATGGCTGTTATCCAATAATGATGTGACCCAGGTGCACCCGCGTTATGACCATCAGATAGATTCCGCCTACATTAACTCACACCAACGCCTTAGCTCGTTATAGAGTGGATCATAGATTAGATCGTGGTTTTGAGTAGCAGCATAAATAATAAGTAGAAGCGCCGGGGAGAGAACCCCCATATAGAATCGATACCCATCTGTTCGGAATCTTCGTCGCTAGTCGCTATTTCGCTGAGTTGTGAATGCCACGGGCCATTGTTGCACGATTCTATCCCTTGATGTCTGGTGGAACGCTGCAGCCACATTTCAGTGTTGCTTCGTTGCAGATGACCGAGAGGTTCCTGCGCCAGCTTTCGGATTTCCCTTCCCGCGCGCATTGCCATGTATCATGCCTGTCTTTGGGTGTTTTAGGCACTGCTGACATCTGGGGTTCTGGCAGAGGGGAGCGGATCTGCGAGGCATATGAGCCACATGGATTTTCTATTTTTGGTACGGTATAACCGCATTCCTGAGTGCATACGCTGGCTGCGGCCAAAGCCCGGCACCCGCCGGTACATATCGGCTTGCCGAGCGGCTTCGTGCGGATCCGCAGCCAACGACTCCGAACGGCGTTGCCACTCCCAGCGTTGAATGCATCGCTTTCCGGTTCCCCGACCAAGTCTGTCCGCTCCGTTTTCAGGGGCCTTAACGTCGAGCCTTCAATGGCCGCCTTGGAATCAAGTGTAGGGCGAGCTCGGGTCAATCGATGTCTAGATAGTCGAAGCATATGAGAGATCACCGCCAGCCAAACTTCGAGATGGAAGCTCGGGACCCATCGTGACCGAGAACCAGATCGAGGCCGGTTCGCCAGAGATGGCGGCAGAGAGAGCAGCCCATCCAGGACGGATTACAAATGATGGCAGAACATTCGGCTGTCGAGTCGAAGATCAATTGCGGGATGCAAATCGAATCTCCGTCGAAGACACTTGTAGCAGAGGCCGTGCAAGCTTCCCCCGAGCCGCAATCGCCTGGGTTGGCATCTCTTTCGCCCTCGAGGTTGATTTCTCAATAGGCCTTTAAGCACCCAATAATACCTCGGGTACTTGCCTATCCGTTCACCAAGCCGAGTATCAACTGCGACGGTCTCCCCTACATCGTGTCTGGACGCTGGTGGATCTCGTCCAACCCGTCTCTCACGTCGAAATCTCATCGCCGCCTTCTTTAGGGATGTTCCCAGGCTGGACGGACGACTGGAACAGTCAGCTCGACGACATCAAGACCGCTGAGCGACATATTGCAGACGGGTCCACGCCACGCCAAGACACGCATCCAGAACACAAAGGACGGCCTCCTTTGAGATTCGTACCGCTGGTATCTGCATCACGCCAACTTCTGGCTGTGTCTTGTCGATTTGTAGAGCCTCCTGCTCTAGATCGGGGGGGGGGGGGGGGTCGGGGGGGGGGGGTCAGGGCAAGGGTAATACGATACTATTGCGCGGTATCATAGACGAGTTGGAGAACCCTCAACATGATGTTTAGCTTCTTTTGACAAGCCACAGAGAGAAACCTTAACAACGTAATGGATGTGCTACGAGGTCTGTTATATGGCCTTGTAGCGCGGTACCTACAGCTTATCTCATGCGTTTGCAAGGAATACGACCGCGGCTGTATCTGGTGGTTTGAGGAAGGTTATGTTGAAGGTCCTTGAAGCTATGCTGAATGATCTAGACCGATACCGCGTCTTCTAGATTTCCGATGCCTTTGATGAGTGTGGGATGAATTCTCAAAGTCTTCTTGACTTTGTTGACTGGTTGTATCTTTGACTTGTTTCAGGTGGCTTGTATCAAGCCGTAGCTGGCTATACATTGAAGAAATAATGAACAGTGCTTACTACAAAATTACACTTGCTCTTGAGTTGAACGAAGAGTCTGTTTCTGGCGCTCTTTACATATATGTGTAGTATAAGGTGTATAACAAGCAACACTCAAAAAGTATGATGAAGCAACGTGTGATACTATTAAGTGGCACTTAATTGGAAATTCGAATCGGACTTTACTTTCGGCGGCCTTGGTCCATTAAGAGTTTATGGCTTACAGGGCCTCAGAGAGGCTTCCGCTCAGCGTGTTAAAGAGATTCCTCCCATGCCTTGAGGCTCGGCACGGGCTGATAACGGATATCGTCAGATCGTGCCGCTCTTCCCTCACTCTTCGAGACGGCACCATCAGCTTTGTACACCAATCAGCAAAGGATTTTTGCCAGACAACAGCCAGCGGCTTGCATAAAGCTCTTTGGATTCTACCGTCATGGGATCGGACACAGCATCAGGCGTGTGTGCAGCCGCTACGGGTTGAAAGAATCGCACTCGGCGGCGCATCGGACGAGAGGCTTCCGGCCAAGTGCCTTCTTTTCCTGTCCACAGTCTGAGTTCCGATAGAAGTTGGACTGTGAAAACTAGAGAGAAGCTGCTTTTGCTATCTCTGGAGCACATGCCTCCCAAGTATGGGCCATGACTGGGTTAATTGTGCCGCTCAGTTTTTTGCTCAGGACGGGCATTTTGTGCGAAATTCTCGGCGGACGAACTCATAGATTGCACAAGGCCCCGAAGAAGGCGTTGAAGATATACAGGCCTACCACATACCTTTCTCGCAGAGTCTCTCATTGCTGTTCGTGATCAACCCCCCTCCCCCCCAGAACCGTATCCTCCGTCGGGGGAAATGAAACTGGGCAGGTGGTACCCGATAGCTCCAGCGTGATCAACGGCCTCCTGTCCAAAGGATCGAAATATATCCAACGGACAGTACATACACCACTCCCCGCGAGCCGCTCGTCAAATCCAAGTGACAGGAAGCAGCTGGACGGCCTGTCAAGTATCCAACAGGGACGCCGCGAGGGGGACACAAGGGGGGGTGAAACCCAAGAGATCCCGCCGCGTGACACCGATACATCGCAATCGAGGTCAACTTTGCGGTCCGCAATCAGAGATTCCCACGGCAACGTCATCTACAAGTGTCTTCTCAACCCGGGCCGTTGGCGACCGTTAAAGTCGGAAACAATGATTGAACACTTCCCTCCTAGAAGCAGCTCTGAGATAGTATACATCCACCCTCGAGCAAGAAAGCAGTACATAGTCGAACAGGACAAGAATGGCCTATCGTCGCAAAACTCCCCCAATTCCCTCCTGCTCCTCTCACAAGGGCCTGCCGTCATACACAACCCCGTACGGCACCGTTTCGATGTCCCCGTGGCACGCCCTTTCGTAGTCCGCCAGTCTGGGCATGTCCTGCTGGACCTGCAAGAACGTCTCGAACTCGCACCAGCCGTCCTTCCTCTCGGCGTCGCACTCGGGGAAGCTCGCCCCCAGCGGCACCGTCCGCTGGTTGAGGACGAAGTGAACGTACTTGGTCTCTCCGCCGTCCTCGTCGTAGCCAGACCGGTCGGCCTTGAAAGGCTTCGGGGTCTTGATGATCTCGATGTCAAGGCGGGCGCCGAACGGCGTCAGGTGCGAGACGGTGAAGTTGTGCGGACCCGGGTACTCGGTCGGCTGGAGCAGTTGGGCGAACTGCTTGAGCCCGAATGCCGTAAGGATGGAGGCGATGTTGGTATCGTGGGAGAAGTCAAAGTAGAGGCTCTGGTTGAGCGGGAAGGTGACGGTATTGTTGTCGAGCGTGACGTTGATCTGCGAGCCCGAGTAGCCCAGGGTGTGGTTCTGCAGGCGGGCGATGACTTCTTGTTGGTATCCGATACCCACGGCACGCTGCAGCGAGTCAATATTGTTTCATCATCCTATCTACGCCAGATAGGAAACCTACACCTGTGGGATTCTGGAAGGCATTGTTGCCGGCGAACTCGAGGTCAATCGAATAGGAGAACCCGACCCACTCATCGTAGGTGAACAGGTCGCAGAATAGACTGAAGCCGTAGGCAACCTGATGCGAGCTAGTCAGCATGATACCGCTAATACTCCTCGTGGCAATGCTCACCGTCTCATAGGGACACATGGTTTGAGCCGCGTATGTGTCGTCGATGGTCCAGTCATATCCATCCACCATATCCCGCAGGCGTGCAGTAGCTGAAGGACGTCAGCGAACTCCCATGTCGGCGGTAAGACAGCGTACTAACCATTGGCTAGATAGTTCGAAATCCAGACCTTGGCAGCATCGTCGCCTCCATTCTGCTTGCGGGCATTGGGACAGTTCAAATACCCAGCAAGTGAATTGTTGGCCCTATCTTGCTCGATGATCACCTCGATAGTGGCGTTGTTGGTCCTAAGACGAGGTCAGACATCAGCTTCTTACAACTCATGTCATCTTGCAAGATCACGCACCACTCAAGACCAAAGAAACCAGCCAGCCAGTACTCGGCCGACTTCAGCATGCGGTCTTGTGTCTGTATGGGCGTTAGCTGCGAAACAGCTCGGGCGTGCACGCTGTATGGGTTCGGCTCACAGTGGTCCGAACGATGATCTTGCTGTTTGGATTGTACAATGAAGAGTACATGTAAGAGTGTAAAATGCCTACAACCAAGTCAGAATTGGAAAGGTACCAGGGTCAAGCCGAGGTATTCTCACCAGAGTCGAACAGTTCCTGACGTCCTGCAGCCCGCGTTAGCGCCGTCACACGTAATAAAAGCCCACGGGGCGCTTACCCTTAGGAACTAAGATCTCGTGCCCAAGCTGATACTTCCAGTCGTTCAAGAAACTCAGAGCACCCTTCGCCTTGAGCTTGCCACCAGCTTTCGCAATGCGCTCTCCCAAACTAGCAACATTGGATCCCAGGGTCGGGTATCTGGAGCCGTGTCGGGAAAGCATCTAAGACGAAGCTATCCATCAGCCCATCGCTTCCAAGCCCACGGCGGTCCGTCAAACAAGGGCAGGGGGGGGTCCTTTTACGGGCACCGCAAGCATACCTGAACCTGGACAATCTCAGCCCCAGCTGGCAGGGCGTACTCGTCCACTCCGAACCCAGGGCTCGGCTGGTACGGCGTGAGAAACCTGCGCGGCAACGTCAGCAGTGCTCCTCAGGCTGCCTGTGGCCAAGTAACTCACCCCATCATGTTGAAAATGCTCTCGTTACTGTTCCTCATGCCCTCGATCGGTATGTCCGTCTGCAGCGGCTGGTTCGGCACAAAAGTCCCCGTCGGCAGGACCCTCGTCTGGGCCATGAAGGCGGGCCTCCCCGTCGCCGTCGGGCCGGCCCACAGCTCGGGGCTCGTCTGGAAGTACTGCGGTACGTCGCCGTCGGGCCGGCACGGGCAGTCGCCCGTGTGCTTCAGGCCGTCCAGCGCGCTGGGGCCCCTCCGCACGCCGCCGTTGTCCCAGGCGAAGCCGAGGACGACAAAGGCCAGAATGCATCCCACGATAGCGAGCACCAGGGCGATGATGATGGCGGCACGGATACGGCTCCTGGGCGTGCTGGCGATGCCGCCGTCGAGGTTGAGGTCGACGTCGACGAAGCCCGCTGTGTGGGTAGGGGTCGACCCCGGAAGGGCCGGGAGCGGCTTTTCGCTCGGCAAGGGCTTCTTCCTCCGGCCGGCGGAGCCGGAGCGGCTGTGACGGGGTTGCTGCTGAAGAAATTCTTCTTCTTGTCCGGGGACGCGGAGGTAGCCTCCCTGACGAGGAGCCATGGTCGCCGTGGGACGCTAGGTAAAGACTCGGCACCCGGTATTCTGGACGGGCGGGCGCGGGGGGTAAGACTCCGGGATCGACGGTCCGGTCCGTTTGAAGCTGCTGTACAACTAGAAGAAATGAAAGGCTGTCCGTTTTCTTCGGTAAGGTACTCCACTCCACACACACGTACACACTCACTCACTCACACACATACACCGGCGCACAAACAAACAAGGACAAGCCTGTGCGTAGCAGCCGAATATGCAGACCGCAATCTTGACGAGAAAGGTACGGTCTACCTCGAGTACCTCAGGTGAGAGGCAAGTTTCACATCCAGGGGTGCCGTTGCATCAGTCAAGCCTGTCTCCGTAGGTTGCATGTAGCTTCCGGAAAGCAGAGGGAGCACGCGCCAGTGTGAGGTCGCGGGGGTACGCCTTGCAGGTAGGGTAGATGGATAAAAGGGCTGCTGGAAGTCGTTGTGTAATACAACAGAAAGGGGAGAGAATCTTCTTTGGAAGCCGCAACTCGGACCTCGTTGGAGGGGCGTGGGTTGGCGTGCGTGTCCCTCCAATTGACTGCTTGGATGGGCAATGCACTGCGAGGCTACTGCAGAGCGGAAGGCGCGGCAAGAGCCGGAAACGAAAAGCAATACAAACGGGACAGGAGGTCAAACAGCGGTCAAGAGTCGTTGAGCGCAAGACAGGACCAGGACCGGGCCCTCTCAGGAGTTGGCTGGATAAGATTGATGATGTCGGGACGGATGGAGGTGCCGTTGGATACAGTGAGTAGCTGCAGAGAGTGGTAAGGGGCCAGGCAAACTGGACGTTGGGGGCGACGCTCCTATTCGACGAAGCTAGCTTTCTGGCCGGCTTACCTTACCCGGTCCCCGAAGGTGCAGCAGGCCTGCCAGCCAATCCAATTGGCTGGTGCTGTCACCCTATAAGTGGTCTGTGCTCTCACCCTCTCACTGGTCGACCTCAGCCGACAATGACCCACTCATGTTGATGGCCTAGTTTCATTCCACGTGAGACTGCGCCAGCGGACCTTTGTAGACATTTCCTCTTGAGCTCAGCTCTTCATCGTCAAAGTCCACTCTCACCCGGCCGTTTCTTGCTTTTCCTTCCTTCGAGGCGGTAAGGCTTTATCCAACCACCTCTCGCCGGCGACAGCCTGGCCCTTCAGCTCCCGTTCCAGACCTTAGCCACTCACTGCGTACCGAGTCTTAACTTTCCTGTCACCAAGATGGGTAGCATCCCGAGCGCTCACGGAGGAGCCATCTAAAAATGGACTCGAGACTACCTACCCGTAGGACTACGTGATATGCATGTCCAAGCCCCTGTCGCAGTCCCGACGACGATGCGACCGGCAGATCGTGGTCTTAACCGCGAAACATGGCAGACCGCCGCATCGCGAAATGGCCCCGTCGGAAGGAACACTTGGCCGCAGCCGAAGTGCTGATTACTGATACCTCTCGAATTGAGGCAGCCAAAACCTTTACGGATAGACGTTTGGTAATGAGGTACCGTATCCTCTCGTTAAATTTGCCCACCTCCACTCTGCAAGCTAACGGCAAAGGGGAAAGCGGTTGCTCACGGAGCTAAACCTATCATAGAAAGCGGTCAACCTGCTCACCCATCCACCCACTTGCCCACTTGCCCTTTATTTACTGTTCTTACGCCTTAACTTCCTGCTGACGTAAATGACTAACCCCTACTTTTGCCTTTCTAGATCCCTGTTTCTGCCAGCACGCTAGCCCTTATTTGGCGGTCTCGATGCCCCTTGCCGTTAGCTTGCAAAGTGGAGGTGGGCAAATTTAACGAGAGGATACGGTACCGTATTCTTCCTCCCTGCCTGCATCTCCCGTCATGGGTGCTTTGTCTCTCTTGCTTCAAGACTCTAGTTTTGCTTTTTCTCTTTCTCTCCCGATGTCCTCCTTGCTCAACTCCTGGTGTGCGAGGTGTACCTAGTAAGAACGCACGCACCCCCATGCGTGGTTCCAACACTGCTGCCAAGCCAAAATATCTCCTGCACTCAAAGGGAACGAACCCTCGAGAGGCACAAAGCACCCCACTTTTAACCTTCCGATCGATCTTCCGCGCCAGGAGCCGGTGGCAATTCCCCATCGATGTAGACTGCATACAGGTACGTGAATCATGAGTTTTCTTGACGAAGTAAAAAAAGAACCATAAAGAGGATTCTAGCATGCAATAAGCAATATATAGAGCCCGGAGCGGGACCATGTGCAAGCCGGCTGCCCTTCCGCCAGGATGTCTCTATACGGTGCTGGCCGCGGACCACACCATCTTCCCATCATCCTAGAGCCCAGTTCCCGTATGCAGGCCAAAGAAGCAAGCGCACCGGCATGAGCCCCCTGTGGCAGTCGACTAGTCGTCTTCCATCATGTTCGTGCCATCGCCCAAACCCCATTCCTGACAGGTGGGCCCTTGTCTGAGACCCCAGTCAGCGTAACCCTTCACCCCCCACTCAAGACCCTTTTGGGTTGAAGACATGGCAGAAAAAGAAAGACATCAGAATACAGCAACCCGTTGTATGGTTCTTGAGACCGATCCGGTACTCGTACAAAAGTTCCCGCAGGACGCCAATCCCCGCATGCTGTATAGTGATCCTCCCTTGCAGGAAAGAATATACGGTAATCACCTCGGGCCCGCCAAAGAATCGGTCTCGATGTACCCTGATTGGATGCCAGAGAGGCGCTTGATTGCTGCCAGCGATCCGGCAAGCTCATGCACACAACGAGAGAGTGCATTCCCCACCAGCAGCAATGCCAGTTTGGCAGCCGTGTCGTGGTGCAGACGCTAAAAGCAGCTTGGCCTCCCGTCAAAACGCAACCAAACAATTACTCGGCCCACTCATTGGCCGTCCCGCATGCTTGACATAGGTACCGTATCCTCTCAGCAGATTCGTACACCGCACAGACCACCCGCTAGGCCAATTTCGAAAGGCGGTCAGCCAGCCTAGCCACCCACCTAGCCATCTAACCCTAACCCTTGCCACCAAACTTGCTGCTGACGTTGACTAACCCTTGCATTTGCCACTTCTAGATCCCTGTTTCTGCCAGCCTGCTAGCCCCTATCCAGCAGCCCGTGGTCAGTGCGGTGTACGAATCTACTGAGAGGATACGGTAAAGGCTTTGTAGCTCTTGGCCTGTACACAGTACTCGACGACTACCTACCTTGGCTCTCGATAAAACTGCCGCTACCATCTGAAGCCGCCCTCGCCAGGCCCCGGCATCTGCGGTGCACTGGCCACCCTTACGTACGAGCTGCCTGTTCGATCCATCGGTCAGCTTTCCCACTGGCCAGATATTCACTGACCGGAATCCACAATCGTCTAATAAATCGTAATCCCTTCACCATTGATCCTTGACACCGATGTTTGCTCTGCCCAGTTCTTGCTTTTCGACCAAACCCGAGCATGTGTATTGCGATATTGTTTGCGATGTGGATCAGGGTCCGTCGTCACACGTGCGTCTTCATGCATTGCGTCCCTCAAGCGAAGAAGAAATCTTAGTCTGCAAATAGAAGTAGCGATTGCTCTTCTATGTTTCGTAGAGGTGTTCTGTCACATAGGTACTCGGGAGCCAGTCAGTCAGGATGGTCATGTCTTTTTCAGGTAGATCTGAAAGTGGTACCAGTAGTAGTAGGTAGTGATGGTAGTGGTGGTGGCCACTGGCTGATCAAGCTCGACCAGGTGAAAGTTCAGGCATATACGTATAGCTACTCCCTGTCCTCGTATTGTACCTAGGTTTCCGCAGCTCCAAGCCTTGGTACTCACTCAGGTGGCCAACCGTCTAGCGTTCGGGTGGCCCAGATTCTGAAGAAAGAAAAGAAAAGGAAAGAAAAAAGGATGAAAGAGGGTGTCTTGAAGGCCATCTTTCGCGGCATGGTTGCCGCACACCGGTGTCTTGAACCCGCCCAATCAGAGGCTCGACTATCTGACCGGTCTGCCTTACTTGCAGATTTCCAGCGCCATGGTCGTGTGATCTAGAAATGTCTATAGCCCAAGCCACGCGATTGGCTGGTAGGCAGTGATCTCAAGATGTCTCGAACGCAGCTTTTGCAACATCGGTTCAGCTGCCATCTGATCATGGCGAGACCGCTCATTCAATGGCCAGCACCAGCTCAGTAGTAGACTAGAGACACGATATAATATGATAAGGACTATTCGTCTTGCATTGCGTGCCAACGCCGGCCTGATGTCCCTACCAATAATGTATATGCTTTTCCCCGCCGGTTTCTACAGTTAAAACTCCTCTAGACTCCGAGATTTTCTGACACTGACAAAAAAAGGCAAGGACTCTTTTGCTGTAACAGGGGTACCGGAGTGCGGTGAGGGAAAGGGATAAATAAGAAAGCATGGCTCCATGCCAGGAGTCCGTGCCCTCAGGATTAAGCAATGTAAGTCCAGGTAATGCAACCATGACGCCTCAACTCCCGTTTTGCATGGCTTTTTAGCATAACAGTGAAGAAAAAACACATCCAGTCAGTTGGGATATTTTCTCAAAGGAAAGAAAGCGTCGGGCATTGGCTCCAGGTGCCAAACGCGGTCAGCAGGCTTCTCGAAAGCGTCGAACCACTCGCGTTTTAGCTCAGGAGGTATGGACCAGCCAAGTCTGTCGTTGCGCACACGCATCCGAATGAGATGACGCTTCTCAGCGGGGCCCTGGCCATTGGCGAACGCCTCACGACGGTGAAGAATGGCCAAATTGTTGACAAAGTGAATGTCGCCAGCTCGAGTCTGGATCTCCATTTGGGTTGCCTTGGCAATGCTCTCGATGGCGTCAAGAGCCTCGACTTGGCGAGGCGTCAATGATGGGAAATGAGCGGGCCTCGGGTGGGCCGAGTTCCCCATCAGGGGAGTACGTCCAAAGTTGACAATAATCTTCCCATCATGGTGGAAGAGAATTGGGCGACATTGGAACTTGGGTCTGGACCGCAGTTAGCAAGCAATGCCATTGTCTTGCACCAGGCACAGAACCACGATAGAGTAATGGATATACTTACAAGGCAAAGGGCCAGTCTGAGCGGGACAGGGTACGGATGATATCTGGTCGAGTGGCTGCGAGCACGTTGTAGACGGTATGAGCAGAGGCAATGATGCATTTGCCACCAGTCGCAGCAGTACTCCGGGTCAACCAGCTAACCACATCGCCTGATTCCTCGTTGTGGAAGGTCTGGAGCCAAGTCAGTCGGTGGTATGGCTCGGAGCAACGGACAGGATCCTTACAATGGCTGAAGTTGAATGGCGATGGTGATCAGCCTTGACTTGGCTTGTGTTGTCGGCAACGATGTGGACTGTGAGTCAGAGTCAGCAAGTTCGCTCAGACCATGTATCAGTCACATACCAAGCATGTTTCCCTTCTTGTCCTGACGGCCATGCTGGTTGGCAATGTACCCTTGAATACCAAGATACAGTGTCGTAAGATCCTCGACCGAGTGCTTCTGCGGATCAATGCCACGGACCACAGCGAAGCCCTTACCGTGATGAACATCACTGGCAATACGATCTAGGGTAACGCCAAGGCTGGGAAGAGGAAAGTTGTCCTTGTTGACAAGATCACCGTCGAGGCCCAGTGCTGGATGCGTATCCAGAGTCAGATGTTGTTGTTGTAAAGCTGAGGCTGTACATACCTTTGAAGTGCTTGAGGGCAACCACCAGCTCCTTGTGGTCCGCATTAGTGAGGTAGTAGGTGTATTGCGATTCCTTGGTGAATTGCGGGCCAGTCCAGGCTGATTCGTCGACCACTGTCTCGGGAAACCCAGTGGGGAGACCGGGGACGTCCGCGACTGGAGCGTGGTATTCCGTGTGATGGATGTGGTGGGCAGCAAGTGCCGTGGCAGCACCCACGACCGGACCAACAGCACTAGGCGCCATCTTTCTGATGTGAGAACTGAAATCAGACTTGTCAGAAGATAAGCACAGCCAAAAGGAGCAAGCTTGGACAAGGGCAGGCGAACCTGTAAATGTTGGTTGAAGAATTGTTCGTCTGCCGTGCGGCGTCAGATGTAGAGGGGGGGGAGGATGTCTGTCCGTATAAAGAGCTTCGAATCAGGTCGAGGCTTAGAACGAAGCCTTGAGAAGAGCTACGCTGTGACCGGGTAGATGTGTGCTTGTAGGCGTGCGGAGATGGGGTCGATCTGGGCAACGCTGTGTGTGTGCGGAAGAGACAGACCTGTGCAACGTGTTGAAGAAAAGACGAGAGAATAATGAGGGAGAAGAGGTCGTAGATGGGAGAAGACACGGTTGGGGGAGAGAACTCGAGACTATGTCATGATCAGGCACATGCCTAATATATCCGTAGACAGGTAGGTACAAGGGCAGTCGGTGAAGAAAGAGACTGTAGCAGGAAAGTACAAGGGGCCAGGGACGATACGGTGGCAAGGAATGGAAAGGGACAACGGGCAGGTACAGACAGGAAACGAATTGGAAGGGTGTCGCTGGTTGTATGGGACCCTTGAGTTAGGTAGTTACCCGCGTTGCACCTGCTTGCGTAGGGGCTCGATGGTGACGAAGTTGATTCGGTACGAGGAAACAGCAGGCGAGGCGCGGCGCGGTTCCGTAGATACTTTTAATTCTCCCGTGGAGTAATTCACCCTTCCCGTCGATGGCTTGATGCGGGAGAGCGGTAAGAGCAGCAATTGGCAGGTGAGCCAGGCCGTTGTTATGATGTGACTGGGGGGGGAAGGAGATGAGGTGATGTGTAAGGTCGCCGTCAACACAGCTTTAAGTCATGGGGACACAGTCGCGACAAGGAGAAGAAGAAACGACAGTGATTTGGAGGAGAACAAAGCATGGAAGGGAGATTGTGACGGAGCTACCTGACATCAGGTAAGGCATGTGCAAGATGAGAAAGAAAGAAAAAAAGAAGGAAAAAAAAAGTATGGGAAATAAAAATAAAGGAACAGGCAAGGCAAGGCAAGGCAAGGTAAGGTAAGGTGAAGCAGCGCATAGCAGGTAAACCTGGAAAGCGCCACATGGGAATAGGAAGACGACGTAAAAATAAAATAAAAATATTAATAAAAAAAAAAGGAGGAGAGAGAGAGAGACAGAGATAGAGAGAGAGAGAGGTCTGAGGTAGGCAGTGTAGCAGCAGGGAAAAAGGTACACGTCGCCGCCTTCCTACCTTTTGCTATCCTCCTCGCCTTACACATGAATGGTGCCTGCCGACCGACATGTGCTGCACGCGATGCCGTGGGTGTTTCCAAAGCGGATGCGAGGATGGGGAAAGGAAGAAGAAAGAAAGGAAGAAAGAAAAATGGGGATTGGCAAACTGCCTTTCCCCGACTCCATACCTACACTACTACGGTACTCTGCCCGGCTCCTTGCAATACCTTGTAGTGACCAGTCTGTGGCGCGGCACTGTACTTGTTCATACAGACAACGGCCGATGGGAGGATGTCGTCTCGAGGTGACCATCCAAACGACCTGGCGCGACGACATGAGATGACACACCCTCAGTCTTTCGCCGGGTACCTGCGAAGAAGAAGAAACCATATGAAAGGCGGTATTATGGGAGGGCCCGGACTGAGCTGAGCCGTGGACCAGCTGAACGTGGTGTGGCGGGCAAACTAGAACGAGCATACGTATCCGTCCCGGGACCATATAGCTTCGCTTTAGCCATATCTTACTCTTGTCTTCTCGCCTTGTCTGCTCCTTCTTGAAACGGGAGGTGGAATACGAATAAGGGTTGGGTGGATGGATTACTGCTGCAAAAACCAAGCGGGTTGTTGTTGGTTTACTCCTGTGCGGCGGCGGGGGCTCGAATGGGCCGGAGAAACGGGGTGATAGAAGAGGAGTTCCCGCCCAAGCGAGGAGGGGTAGGAGGGTGGACGGGGCCAAACAACAACCGTACGCTTCGTTTGAGCTGCCATGAGGAAGGCCAGTCTTCGTGACCTTGAGCTTGTGTCGAGGGATGAATAACGATGGCAAAGGACGCAGGAAACCGATGAAAAGGAGATGTGCATGCAGCACATGGTTGCAAAGTTTGCAACTCTCGCAGAGCAGATCAGAGCAGACGGAATCCAGATCCGACCACTTAGCCCAATCCCACATGCCGCCACCATTTTCTGTCTGCATACATATGCATGTATGTGGTGCGTGCACCTTATGCGACCATACTAAGTACGCACGTAAAGGGCCTGTTGGAAGGCTCAGGAAGCGGCAGCCAGCCAGGGAGTCGACCAAGATGCATGGGGAAAATAAAACCGACAATCTTTCGATGCCGTTGCAGGGCAAGCAACTTGTTGCGGAACTCGTGGCGCCTAATCGGCCGCTGAGACCAATGGGGCATTGACGGGGCATTGATGGGACCGGAATGATGTGGTGCGTGGTGCTGTAGAATGAGGGTGTGGGCGGGCGGGCAACCGGACACTTCCATGCAGATATGAGCTCCCAGATGGTGGATAGGGCGAGGGATTGGCATTGTAGCAAACAAGGCCGCCAGTGGATGAACCTGAATCACCAACACCAACGGGAGGGAATGGCAGGATGGCGGTGGGGAAAAGGGCGTGCGGCCAGAGACGATGTCAATGACGCCACAAGAGTAGAACCACGTTTTGTGGTAGCCGCCTCCAACACCTGGTCGATCGGCAGATGGAGGAGCCCTGAGCTTTTGTTGCTCCTCGTGTAACGAGAGCCATGACAAAACACCAGGGGCGGTGGCGGGTGCTCGGGAGCACTGGGAAACGGCAAAAGCAGCCTGGCTGACAGCGTTCGTCTTTCGTAGGCCGTAGGCCGGGCATTGTAGTCCACGTGTACGCCCCGAGGACATGATCGGGGACGAAGACCGATCCGATCTGTACGTGTGCTTCGTGTTGCCCGTTGGGACAACTTGCGATCGCCGGGGCAAAAGAGTGGGTAACGTACGGCTATCTGAAGCTGAGGCCCACTTTGCTTCGCAGACAGATACCAGTTCAATCGGCCCTGCTGCTGTTGGTCGCGCTGCTTGTCAACTCATGTCCGATCCCGAGAGACCGAAGGAGACGACGGGCATCTATTGTGAGCATGGGCGGATCGCAAATGGGTGTGGGGGACTCGGAAGGTCTGCAGGGGTTTGGAATGAAAGAATGGAAAGTGGACAGTAGATGATGGAATTGCCCATTGCGGGTGACTCAGACGCTGCACGAACAAGCTAGCGGTTCCAAGTGGGCTATTCGCACTTGGCTTCCGGGTCAGGCCAAAAGGAAGCGCGCGCGCGCGTGTGTGCGTGTGCGTGTGTGTGTGTGTGTGTCTAGGCTATCCATGCTCGGAACGTGGAGTTGGCAGCATGGGCAACGTAAGTTGTGTCTGGAAAGAAAAGCAATGAAGATATTCCCAGGATGCTTCCGCCGCAAATTTCGTCTTGTCAGCTGTACACTGTACGTAGTGGGACGGAGCTGGTGCCAGGAAAAAGAAAAAAAGAAAACAATCCGGCTTGAACGGGAACGAAGAACCGGCCAGTAAAGAGGGGAGAGCGGAGAGGAGGATCAACCCAGTATCCCCGTCTTCGAACCTAGATGAGGCCGAGTCTGCCGGCGAAGAGGGCAAAGTGAGGTAGAACGTCCGTTGTGGCTCGCATACTACCTACTACCTACCTAGGTACCAGATGCACCTGCTCATTATTATTTCGCATCATCATAACCCAAGTTGAATATGCAGGTAGCCGAGGAGCAGGCGAGCGGGAAAGGCGAGCCGTAGCCCCTGTCACCGGTGATGGGGCCAGTCGCAATCCGTTCCGGCCGCAGCTACCTACACTGAACTAGGTAATTAGGCGCCTTCCTAGATTGGTGGTTCGTTCACTACAGTAACGCGCTTTCCATGTGAGGGAGGACCCTTGCACGACTATCCCCAGCGACTTCCTGGTCGGGACGCTCGTGTGGGTCCCGAGAAAGGGAGATAGAGTGGGTCTATTTGGGTACGTATCGCCCAGCTTCGGGCTGGGGCCCCACCACTCCCAATCGAATCGAACCTCACCTCATGTCGCCCGCGGCGCTCTGCTGAACCTCGACGACCAAGGACAGGTACTGCAACGCGCGACCTTACAAATGTGATGCAACGCGATGCGACTCAGGTTTGCGCAGATACCCAGGTGTCCATCCGTACCGGTGAGCCAAATTGTCCACCTAGCCAAGACTCGGACGGCAGCGTTGGACGAACAGTAGATGGACCCCGAAAGGTGTAATTATCTTTCGAGGTTTGTGCTTGTTGTGCGCCAGCCCTGGCATCGGTCTTTCCTTTTTGGTTCTCTATGTTTTCTAAGTTGTGACCAGCGCTCATTTGACTGTCAAGGTTACCGCTCAAAACGGTGACCATCAAGCGCAGTCGGGGGTTGTTTTGAACTCGCAAACGACGAATAAACATGTTAGACCGGATATCCTCCATACTCCAACCCTTAGTCTAGTTTACATGTCTAGGTAGAAAATTCGGACGGACCGCAACATGCCATGGCTCCCCATTCCCGCTCCCCAATACCCCATCTTTCCAATACATAAAAAATAAAAATAAAACCCTTCCTTGAGACATAGTGTACATTCCGATGATCGATCGTTCTTCTCAATCGTCAGTCGGCCGAAACACATTCCCATGTCTAGCAGAGCCATAGACGCACACACGACAAATGCCGCAAGGTGTGTCCCTATCTACCGTCTGGGTTCTGTTCCTATCTGAGATGGGAATTAGCTTTTCTTTGACAGCACTGGCCCGGCCCGCGAACCAGAGCTGCAGATGAAATCTGATTGAAAGGTGGGGCTGCATTCGCCGGTGAAGGATTTCTACGAATAGAACCGCGCCGGCTCCACACCTCTGACCGAAGACCTGTCTAAACTAGGTACGATACAAGGACGTCTGTGGGACCTTGTCAAACGGCGCACATGGTTGTTGATCGACAGATCCCAGCTCACAAACACGCCCCGCGCCGTTGAGACAATGCCTCCATACTTTGGGAGTGGAATGCTGGCCTTAAGTGTGAAGACATGCACAAACCTTGAGCCCGGTGGATAGAAGAATCAACAGAATGAATGGCTTCTGATGCGAACATCGCCAAGCTAGGGGGTGATCCGACATGGGTTCTGTTTAGTCTACCCCTCCTGAGATGGGATGTATACTGTGTATCTCGGTCATCCCGACGTTCGGCTTCGCACTTCGCATACAGCAGTTGCACAAATCGACCAACTGGACATGCAGGTCGCAGACGTACATCTCGGCTGCTGCAATGCGCATCGGCGGGAAACAGGCATACCAAACAAGTTGACTACACAACAGACTATACCATGGCAACAATCAACACTTTTCCACCCATGCTCATTCTCACCGCTTCGTCATAATCGTCAACCTCGTGGCCATCCCCGCCTCGGCTCACCAGAAGCCTTCGGTCGTGTCCCTCAAAAGAAAAAGTTGCCGGAATGCGTCCTGCCGTACCTCTGTGAAACAAGCAGGCCCCGGTGAGCCTATAGAGAGGAAGTCTTGGACAAACCAAGAGAATATGTAGAAAACAAGGCTACCTGCTTGACAGAAATGTAGAAGAAGGAAGAAAAGAAAAAGGGAAGAGAACTCCGATTCCCATGCCAGAACCTCCGAAGCCACTTACTCGTCTTTTCATGGCCCGCCCGCATTGCGCCTCTGCACGTCGCTAATGGTGCATCCCTGCACTCCCAAAACAATGATCCAAATGGAAAGTATCGCCACCCCCCTCTACCCCCCCGACGCATTTCCTCCGCCAACTGCGACTTCGACTAATATGCCCACATTTGGGGCTGCCAATCCCGCTGGAAGAGTTGGCTGACAAAAAAGTATGGTTGCTCGTACTGATTGGCCTGCTGGACCTCTTCCCACTCATGCTCTGTTATTAACGCATTAGCCACTGATCCCATGAGGTGGCCCGCTCGTCACTGCCAACCGAAGGGAGACTATCAGAACCAGCCATCTCCCTGCACGCCAAAGGACTCCGAGGGGTGGAAGGGCAGCTTCATCTTGGCTGCAAGGGGAATGAGTGTTGCCACTTACTGTGAGCCATGGCCTGAGACCGTGTCCAGTGGATGAATTGTACCGCGTCTTCGTCCAGCTGCGCCAGCGTTCGTAGATCTTGGTCTCTGCACTCTTCGGAAAATGGGTAGACTCCTTTATTGCAGTAGTGGAAATACGCCAGGAGAATAGTGCCTCCTGTCCGTCAATCTTTCGTCAGCATGTCTTACTCAACAGAATGAAAAACGAACGAAGATGGGCCACCGTGACAGATAAAACTTCGCGCCGGCCCGCTGTTCTCCTTACCCAGGTGATACTCTTGAACGTCCAACTCCCGAGCAAACTTTTTCTACAGCAAATGCAACATCGACGGTTAGCAACGTCTTCCTGGCCTGGCGGGTGCCTGCAGGTAGTCTGATTAGAGTCACTTACACCCATGCCGTGCTTCTGTGCGTATGAGGCATCATGTTCCGTAACGAGCGCAATGTTGTGCAGCAGCATAAAAGTCACCAGGTATGTGGTCAGCCACGTCTTCTGCTTGTTCTGGAGCGTCATCTTCTGCAGTTTCTCCAGCATTTCTCGCCGAAGTCTGGCCTGTATGTGCTGGATGAGAACCAAGTCCAACTGAGCTCCCATTACTGGCGGGAGAGGAATACGTCCATGTTGAGGGCTGCTGCTGTCGAGTATGTCGCGGCTCATGCCGAGCGTCTCCTCGCCTACAATCTCGACTGACTTGGTCGTTAGGCGTACCGCCATCCAGAGCTCCAGGGTTTGAACTAAAAGGTCCCGTTCATCTGGCGGCGTGCTGACGCTCTGCGACAATTCCCAGGCTTTGAGATACGTATTGTAGATCAGCTGGTCTCGGACACCCATCTGTACACTCATTACACTCTCAATGACTGATTTGAAGCAGCCAACGACGCCTCTCTTTATGTAGTCTTCGTAGGCTGCCTGTGCCTCGTCGAGGTTCGTGATGGCGTATGCAGGAATCGCGACTGACTTCTTGACGCCTTTAGCGACCCAAGTTCGCTCCAGCTTGTCACCAGGTTGCGGGATAAACTTTCGCACGTGCAATTGCACGCACATGTCGACCGGCGTATATCCTTCCCACAGGCGGACCGTCTTCACCTCATTCGACGCCCAATTATTGATGTTGTCTACGATGCCGTTGCCCCAGCGCCGTGTCCACTCGTAGCCAGGCGCCTGACCTCGTTTGAAGAAGTTGCATTCTGTGATCTTGCGACGCACGCATGGCTGTCGGAAGAGTTGCTTGTGGTGATTGTTTGTTGTTTTCGGCTTGCACCCAACACATGGACCCTTCGGGTCGTCTGGGTCAGTTTTACACTAATCTCATCAGCAACTGTACAGAGGTGCGCCCGATCTACAGGGAGCTCCACGCCGCTTACCCGGACTCGTTGCATTTTACAGCGGATGCAAGACCCATTCTTTCTCGTTACAGCCGTCTCTTCCCGTGCCTTTTGGTCTTTGAAAGGGCCGCGTTTGGAAGCTGGTGGTCGCTGGTGAGGGAACACGACGTCGAGGCTATTGCTATGGGCAGATATGTCCGCATCCTCGGTTTTGACGCACGGCATTGCATAGGTGGGAGCCAACGCAAAGCTGGTCGCCCTTGCGGGGATGGATGAAGTAGGAGAAACCGCACAAGTCACAGTCATGCCCATCATGCTGTCGTCGTATGGGCCTGGCATGCCTTCTCTTGTAGGAATATGACGATCGGTGTTACCAAGATTGGGGAAGTTGATGGGATCACCACCTGGGATACCTGAGGTGTCAGGATAGTACACGGACGTCGATACGTCAACCGGATAGACTACGGAGTCATGTCCGGAGTTCTGGGGTGCCATTGTATGACTGGGACTCTCTTGTAGAGGTTGGTATTGTGGCGCGTACGTGCTCACCATTCCAGTATCTGCGACGGGGAAAGGATTTGATACACTGGGGGCGATTGCAGGAGGGACATATACTTCTGGCTCAGAGATTTGCGTAGAGGGTGGTTTTTCAACCTCGTACGGCCTATTGAGGCTGGTCCCGTAGTTGTAGCCGTTCGCCTCGGTTCCGGAGAGCGGCTCGTAAACTGCAAGACACGTTAATCAAACGACTCGGGAGCGGCTTGGCCATCCACAGTAATACATACCACCATTGGAAACGCCGCAAGGATTCCAGCAGCTCCGGCACATGACCAGTGCCATGGTCTGTAGTCCTTCGGTCAATCCGTTGAGACCCGGACCTTGAAAGCCCGGAGGTAGTTGCTGGGGACCAATACCGTCGAAGACATGGTGACTGTGGTGTCCAACAGGTCGGGACTTATCTTCAAACTCCGGAGAAAGGGAGCCGTCTTGGTAGTGAGGCGACATGGAGTAAGATTGCATAAGCCTTTGTCTCTTGGGGTTGTACTGGCTTTGCAACAAGTTGTGTGAGAGTAGTTGGTGAAGTTGAGCACCAGGGAGATCGTAAAGTGTCGCGACTTGTGAGATGAGGAATTGAGTTTCGGGCGAGAGGTTAGAGAAGTTAGGGTCGAGAAATAGAGAGAATGACGGGTTCTGCTGGGATGCCAGCACTGTGATAGAGTCGTCCTTGGGGCAGGTAGCCCGGCGCTTCCTGGGGTTATTATTCTAAGACGAAATCAATTCACCGCACATTCAGGAAGGGGGGAATAGGGCAGACGGGGGAGGGGGCTGATCAGCAAATATGAACAAGCCGGGGCCAACGAAGATATGAGGGGACGATGTGTGTGTCATGGAGCGGGTGGTGGACGGCAGCTGGGCGCGAGGGATAATGGGGAAGATCGGTGATATATCCCCATGTACGCTGCCGCCAGCCGGGAAGCAGGGACATCTCTTACCATGATTGATGCAATAAGAGAGGGTGTGTTGGACAAAGCCTAATAGCAAGACCAAGTACCACAATCTGTGGCATGTATGAAGTATGCGGCAGAGACAGGCAGTAAAGCAGGAGTGAGCGAGCAGGTACAGCAAAGCACAAGGGGAGCGTTGAAAATTGCGCCTCACCGGGAGGGGGTGGGGGAGCTACGGTCTCACAAGAGCCATTGCCACATAATGGCACCCCTTGTGCGCGAGTGGAGTACGGGAGAGAGGGCAAGGTAGGGGAACCGAGAGGAGGTTGATGACTCGGCCAGGACCAAAAGGCGGAGTGAAGAACAAGCCAGTGTAGGTAGGAAGCAGAGGAGTGGAAATGAAAGTAGGGTAGGGAGTCAAGCTAGAATGGGGCCGTGAAGAGAGACAGAGAGGCCCTGCTTGACAGCAGACACTCGGCCGAAACTGCGGGGAGGGGGAGGCGGAAGGGGAGGGGAGAACCAAAGGAAGAGACGGCAACACTGCGTGCGTCTGTGGGTTTGGATATGTCGCTCTCCTTTTTTTTTTTTTCTTTCTCTCTCTCTTAGAGAGAGGGAGGGGGGTTTGCTCCTGCTGCTGCCTCACTTTCTAGCTTTCTAGAAATCTGCGTCGATTATCTTGGTGATTTGCTGATGTCGCAGACGGTCGCTCTTGCCCGTAGTCTGGTGCTGCTCGTCTCGATGTTTTTCCCGCCCGGCGCGGTTTTGAGGCGCTATCGCTCTCGTTGTTGCCTTGTGCGATGTCTCTGGCAGTGGAGCACAGCGTTGCGCGCGCGTTGACAGGCCAAGATCAGAGAGCGTGCCGATAGAGACTCTATTGCTGGCGATTGGCGTAGCCTGTGCTGGTCGGTCAGTCTGTCGAAGGAGTCGAGGCTGGAATGAGAAGACTCGGTGAGAGGAAGTTGAGGAAGGGGGCTGCACCCGTGCTGAATTGTATTTCACCGGTCTGAGGGGTACTCTTGAGAGGACAGGGATTCTTGAGACCGCGCCACGCGAGAAGAGGAGCCCAGCATCTTCCCGCCCCTGCCGAGTGGATGGATTTCAGGCTGTCCGTCTGATGGGAACAGACCGACAGGGGTGGTGGGAAAGATGCCATGGTACCCGGATGTGGTGACTTCTGCTAATCATCATTCTGCTTCTCTGTTCCGTCTTTCCTTGTGTAACCAACAGCCGCTGTATACTTCGTCTGCAGGGCAAAGGAGCAGTCATGTTGCTTGATCCACTGATGCTCCCTCTGCCTGTTTATTCCTCAAGACGGTTAACGGTTGTGTCGCTTCTGGCTATTGCACACCTCGCGCACTGTAGTCGGTTGATTTCGGGAAGCGGAAGGCTGACCAAGGCTATCTTTGGAATCTATACTTACTTATTGGTGAAGCGTCATCATTGATACCATGCAGGAGACGACGTGATCAAAGACTGGGAATCATCATAATCCCGCCCCGCTTACGTGTGCTGTGCAACCAATACGCTGAGGCAGCCAACCACCGGCTCACCCACTTTCTCGCATCTGACCCCCAAGCTTCTCGACGTTCCATCGGAAAGCGCCACGGTCCCGAAGGTCTGACACCCGTCCTACCAGCCTGCTTACTCACCCGTGGTATTTCGCCTGCGGGGTCAAGACGAAGTAGATGTCTGAGGAAATCAGGGATAGCTGCGTTGCTCAGCTCCTTTGGGGAGGTACATCTGTCTTCATCCAGAGGCTGCCACTGCTCATCCGTAAGACCACACCCAAGGGATATTGTCCATGTGTCGGTCAGGATACGATGCCCTCTCATACCGGCTACGTGTCAGTACCGGTACAGCCAAGATGGATACGATGAAGATTCCCAGAAGGAAAACAGTACTTCTCCTTCTTCTCGAAACCGGGGTCGGTCGGCTGGTTCTCACTCATCTGTTGATTGGCTCAAAACAACCGTCATCTGTCGGTCCATCAGTCAGTCGACAGTGCTACTGTGCACATATGATTGGGAGGAATTACCGGTAGCATCTTCAACCCTTGACAACAACGTAGCCGCTCAGCTCCAGGAACCGGGTGAACATCCATCGCCACCAACACCTGCCACAACTGCCTAATCCGACATGGCCTGTCAGCAGTACTAGGACGACTTTTGGGTGTGCCGTCAACGGGCCTGCCGGTCATGAGAAAGTGAAGCTTGCAGGATATGTCCTAGCCGCCCCATGTTTGCCTACAGGCCCTTGACCGCCCTTAGAGTCCCCACACCCCCTGCCTGAACTTTGTGTGTAGTACCCCATGGCGGACGGTCGCTGGACCGCAAGGGGACCCCATTACCGAAAGGTGATCCAGAAACCTGGAGAAGAAATTATGGCATTATGACCGGTCCACTCGCAGCAGGGAACACTGCATTAGTGGTCCAGGAAGGCATAGCCATTCCCAAGAAATCGCATGTGCCGACCTAGCAACAGGCGAGAGGATGCAGGCTACTGTGCTGTACGAATCAGTAGCCCGGCAGAACGCAAACTTTTTATCTTCCCCCCTCCTCTTCCATCTTGGAAAAATATGTCGGTCAACGAATTCGGCCATTTCTCTGACAATGATATACAAGGGCGTCTGTCGAACGCATACCCTGCAGGGGCGACCGCCGCTGCCGCCAATGACGACTGCCTAAGTCGACGCAGCTGATGAGATCAGGGAGTCATCCACCGACGGCCTCTTACCAAATTATCGTACAACGTTTCTCTGCAGCCGCTCGCGTTGAGCAAGTGAGGCGGTGGCCATCGAGCGGGATCCCTGAACCGGGCCTCGATGTTTGTCGGATGCACAGGTTCATCTCGCTGGCGGATACGGTTTTGGCTTGCAAGCAAACTTTCAGGAGCGAGACCCCGGAAGGCCGATGATGTGGTGGGACGAAGGAGACGGTAGCTGACTTAAGCTCAAAAAGGCGACCGGTGAGCTGGGAGCCTCCTCGTATGTGGGTAGCTACACGTTACTCAACGGGCCCAAGGCCATCGGAGGGCTTGAATGACGATATCGTCCGTGCACATACGCGCTAATTGATGCGTGGCCCACTTCCGTTAGCATGTGCGAAGAAGTACGGAGTAGGGAAGGTCGCTTGCCAGGAGAGCGAGTGAGCAGCTGACAAAATCCGAATCGATGAATCTTTGGCGATATGCCTAGTCTTCTTCCATTTGGCACTCATCACAACTAGCCCGACAATTCTGCTTGTAGTTTGGATCGATACAAGGGCGGCCACCAAGGTAATAGTGCCTGCGGTGCCCAAACTGTTTTTGCTCTGGGGTCGCGGTCCACAAAAAAGACAAGCGGTCGTCTTAGGCACTATGCAAACAGGCATCGACAGAGCCTACGGGCAGGGAAGAGAGCCTGGAGCCTAAGGCTTTCAGTCAGTAATCTTCCGCGGGCGTCTGCTTGGGTCGATTTAACCTACCTGTCCATCCGTCCGGTGTCTCGTAAGTTTACTTGGTACACTTGCATAGACCGGTGGTTACGGAAGGAGTTCCGTTGCTCTAGTCTTAGCGGAACAAGGTAATCCTTGCACGTCAGTTGAGCCAAAGTGGCCGGGCGGATGTGAAAGCCGGGTACCAGCATCGGCTATAGAGTGCATGTACCCATCCGGTGAGGATGAGGGTCCGAGACTGCCGCCAGGCTCCAGCAGCCAGCTTGCGTACGAGTGGCGGGAAGACAGTGGCTCTTGTGGTTGGCAAATAACCATTTGTCTACTTGGATTTGGCGAAAGCAGGAAAGCCGAAGCCTGCACTACGGCCAGCTGCACAGGCTCCGGGGAGCAGCAGCTTCTTGCCGAGATGCAGAGCATCCTCGGCGTCTGGACTTGTTCTGGCGGAATATTGAGGGTGGGTGCAAGGGTTGTACCTGCGCCGCCGGCCGGGCGTGAAGGCGGCGGGAACTCATCAAGTCACTCCAGCGTGCGGTGGCGATACGTGGTGTTTCCAAGCTCGCAGAGGATGGAGATGCAACCCCCCAACGACTGTGCGGTCGGCACTGGCTAGAGCAATTCGAGGAAAGGTGTACCCCCACAGAATCTGCGAGTCAATACGAAGGGGCCAATGAGTGTTTTGTTAGACAGGCGCCATGCAGCGAGGAAACAGTGACTGGATGATCCCGTGTCCGCAAGGTTTGGCAGAGTAGAAGGCGAGGCCGCGGGTTGCGCATGTAGACATTCCGAGTGTCTGTAGCCTGTTAAGGTGTGAAGGGCGATTGCCTACCTGCCTAGGTAAGGTATGCGAAGACCAGTGCAGTGGCAGCAAAAGGAAAAGGCCCGAAGTCCAGGTCCGGGAAGGAAAGTGAGTTTCCTTCCCCCACCTTCCTCGTCTTTCCGTGCCGATTCCGTCACGTGGAGTGCATCCCCGGTTCCGGATCCTGTGGCCCGGATGCAGTGTCAAAGCTTCCAGTGACAGCGCGAAGGCACAATGAGACGGGAGGAGACGCAATAAGTTCGTGCGTCGTTAGCGCGCGGGTATCAACGACGTGGAAGGCAAAATTGTTCCTGGCACTTGGATCCGACGACGAAATGCCCCCCCTTTAGCTAAGACAACTAGATATGTATGGCTCGGGAACCTGGAATCCTAAGGGGCAGGAAGGTGTGGAGGATGGGCACCTTCCCGCAATTTCGAAAAGCGCATTGGAGGGCGGCCCAGGTATGCTAGTTTACGTGCGGCTGTAACATGTCGGGAGGATCTCAAGGTACCTAGGTCGGTAGCAAATGATATACGACTGGTCAGGATGGCAGCTAAGTACCTACCGGTATGTAGGCGGGTAGGCAGGTAGGTACCTAGGTAGTTTGCAAAGGTACGTTCCTTCTCAATGAGACGCTGGATAAGGAGGGATGGCGCGTCCCGTCCCTTCCTGTTCCTCCTGTTTACTTCCTCCGTCTTTACATACACCAGTAGGGCGCAGTCCATCTCACCGACGAAGGGGCCAGTAAGCATGATTGGCCATGTCTGAATGCCTTGCCCTACCCCTCTGGAGTTGAGCGACCAAGAACGGGCCATGACATGACCGATTCCCGGTTCACCGGTTGACATGGCTTATTTGGCGATAACGTACCAACCGACCTGCCTAGACCTGGAGACAAGGTACCGAGCCTACCAAAGGGATCGAGTCGTTCTCACTGTTCTCACTTCACCGGTCTTGATACTGCCTTCCTGATATGCACAATCTTCTTGTTCTCACCCTACATCAAGTTGGGTTACCTGCACGAGGCATTCCGCACTACCTATACCCCACGTTCCTGATCTGAGCATCGTTTATGGTTACAGCGGCGGCACCCATCTCAAGCGTCTGTCGGATGCCATCGGTTAGCAATCCCAGGCAGTTTGGTCGCGCGGCCGCAAGGAGGCTGTAATCACATATCACCTGCCTACCTTAGCTGCCGCCCACCTACTACACATCCTCGCATCATGTCTGCCGCGCTTTCGGCACAAATAGGTTGGCAGAACAGATGTGGTACATGAGACGAACTGACTTCCTGAGCGAGAGCACATGTAGCTGACGGTCGATTCCTGTCGCCTTGTGCTCCGAAACTCTTAGCTCCTCCAGCAAACGACCTTACCAGGGTACGTACGCCACCTTTGGGAGACCTATCAAACGAGGTTTACCCTAGAAAGGAGGGAGAAAGCGAATATAGAAGAAAAAAAAGCAAAAACTGGCCGCGACGGACCGTGGGGGCCAAGGAAATAGCCTGGGAAAAGAAACATCTGTGAAGCGGCATTTGGGTCCCGGCTCTATCTACGTTACTCTACTGAATACTCCTTCTTCCTTTTCTTCTTCTTCTTCTTCTTCTGAGGCAACCCGAGAGTCCGTCTCCAGGAAGTCCTACCTTCTCATTCTTCGACAGCAAAAAAGGAGCAAGCGGGGAAGTGCACTTTCCCTCCTGCCTGTACTTTTGCCCACGGTAATCCTTTTCCCCTCGTGAGCCGTGAGGCACTCGCAACGGCCGGTGCAAGCTAGCAGGGGAGAGCCGATGCGGCTCAGAGGGCGACGGCTGCCTCGGTAAATGCAATTGTCTGTCTCCAAGGAAGAGGAAGGAAGCAGGAGAAACCCGCCACATACCTGCACTCACAACACACACATTTGCCAGCCTATCAACCTACTAGTCTCGTTATGACACAACATGTGGACTTTTTATCATATCTCTGATTTTCTTCCCACAAGCAGCCTTGTTGGAGCCAACCAACACCCTTTTTTCTCCCCTCTCCAACCCCAGCAGCACCGCCAATCCTTCTCCTCGACCAATCGCACGGCATTATTCCCAGCCAGGCCTCCAGCTGCGGCTACACTGCACTCACTACATGCAGGGCAAGCGCGCAACACACAAATAGGAACCGGCATTGTCGTTGAAAATCCCCACGTCCACGGTCACATCCCGAGTCGGTCGATTACCCAGCTCACCCCCCTCCCTCCCCTCTAGGGGGAGCGAGTCAATGGCATGAACAACTTGAACGCATAAGCTTAGATAGAACCTTGAGCATCTTGTGCAATATTGCCCTGCTGTCTGTCAAGAATTTGCTTGCCAGTTACCACCGAAGGGCTTGTTTTGCTGCTACGGGGTTCTGCTCACGTTCTACTGGATTCATACGTTGCCAACCTCTACTCACTGTTATCGGAAAGGGGAAACAAAATGGAGTTGGGGTCGGATATAATACACGATATCGTTCATCCCACGGCTGCCTTCTCTGAAGCCGTTCAGGTTCGTGCGAACCATGACGGTGGCGGCGGTTCATTTCAGTTGCCGCCAGCGGGCTGGGAGGCTTCCCAGCTGAACCCCAAGAACCGCGTAGACAGCCTCGAGCATCTTTCGGATCCTCTGTGGCGTATCGATGGCTGCACAGGAATGGGGACCCAATTCTACGTTATTCCGCTATTCCTTCGCTGCGTACCGCCCATGCGCATAGATGCCTTCATTCCAGAGCAGTCAAGTCAGCCGTATGAGATTCGACAGCTGCTCGACTTGGATATGGCCTTCCACACCAAGGACCGAGCTCGGGTTCAAGAACTCAACATATCCAAGCACATACTCCGCGCTTTACAACTTTGGACGAAAGCTCTACCAGAACCTGAAGCACTCTTCACCTCCTTACCATTCGGATCTCGTATCGTATTCAAATCTCTATCTCTGGATATCAGAGCCATGGAGATTGACGTTGCGCCAACTTACTACCTGGAACGACAATTGCTTTCGGCGTCTGCCTTGGCTGATATGTGGGGTACTACAGTCCAACTGCCAGAATGCATCGACATATCCGAGGCGCACGTTGTCGAGCAGATCCATGACAGTGTGTGTCTTGTCCGAATTCATGGTCGCCTTTGGATTCTCAAGACTTTGACGAGTTACACCAAGTACCTGTACCACGAACTAAAGCTGTTGCTGTCAGCGAAGCCACATCCAAACGTTATGTCACGACCAGCCCACCTCGTCACGAAGCGATGCAGCTTTGGTAGCAAGATAGCCGTCGTCGGTTTCACGCTTGAGTATCACCGATATGGTACCATGAGAGACATCGTGCCACTCCAAAGAATCCACAACACGTTTTCCCGCGCTGAGCAGTTCAAGTGGTCCATACAAATTACCTCGGGCGTGCTGCATCACCGCAAAACCTCTGGCACATTTTACCCGGACCTTCGTCTCGACAATGTCGTCATGTCAAAGGATAGAGATGCCATCATGGTCGATTTCGAGCAGCGTGGGGTATGGTGCGAGTTTGCCTCCCCTGAAATCAACGCCATCGAGTACATCCGCTTGCTGGCCACTGACGAGGATATTCCGGACGACGTCAAGGATAAATACGCCGAGATACTGAGGCGCATGTGCCCTGATTTCGAGGCCCTTCAAAACAGAGAGGAGTACACGAACCCCGCCGACGGATACAATATTTGTTGGGCATGCCTCAGTCCGAAAGAACAGGAGGCCGCCGAGGTGTACATGCTTGGAAGGGTATTGTGGTGTATCTTTGAGGGCGCTAGTGCTCCGCAGCAAGCTGCTGTTTGGCAGTCTTATCGATGGGAGGCCGAAGTCGACTTTCCAGCTTACCTGAGAACGCCGCCAAAATTAAGGCCCCTAATCGACCGCTGTACCAGTGGCCGTCGAGCCACGTTGGGGAACCAAATCAGCAGAGATGGCAACAGGCTGGTGTTCAAGGACTACGAAAAAATGGCCGATCCGGGGGACATCCGCACGGCTGCGGCGACGTGGTGGAAGAGAGAAATATCGTGGGCAGAAGCGTTCCTGGCCATGAGAGAGAATTCCAAATCAACTGGGGAGTGGGATGAGAATCACTTTGGCAGACCAAGTCTACAAGAGGTACTGAACGAGCTCAACAAGCTGCGCAATAACATCTGAGTGCCTATACTAGATGGGCGGCGAAAAGGGGGCGACTCTAATCATGTACAACCAAGAGGAAACACGGTTATCTGTCCAAGATGAAAAATGGTATTGTTTTGCAGATCAAGCGAACCCCAAAACGCCGAAGCCGTGACTTGCCCAGCCAAGTGGATATCGCAAGGCTTCGCGTCGAGGAGAAGAATCTACATAGGGGGCAGATCGTCTAAAAGAGTACAAAATGAGAAGAAAAAGTATGTGGAGAGAATGAAAGCAAATGGGAACCATAGCGAAAGCTTTGATTAGGGGAAAGAGTGTCACGGACACCCATAGAAAGTCGAAACCTGGTGGGGAAGCCCGTCCTCGCCATACCCGGAACGTTATCCCGGACCGCCTCTCCCGCTGCCTCGAAGAGAAATCTTTATCCCGCTGCGTCACTTCGTCCTCTTGGATCCCCGGCCATACCCGTGGCCTTGGCCTTGACGCTTTGAGCCCGCACCTGTCGAGGAGGAGGCGCCATCATCGTTGCCGCCGTTGCCGCCACCAGCCCTCCTCAGACGAGAGATGAGAGAGCGGAACTTTACAACGTACGAGGCCGGCGCGCCGTTGATGCCTAGCCGGTCCAAGATGTCCTCGAGGCTATGCAGGAACTGGGCGGCGGCGTCGGGCGGCAGGAGATTTAGGACGCCGAGGACGAAGTCATCGTCACGGTCGCCCACGAGACGGAGGTAGAGGTTCCGGTCCCGGCGGGATGCCGCGGCGGCCGTCGCGGTCCCCCGGGGGCCCACGAAGTCGCGGTTGCGATCGACAACGTCGGCGAGAATGTGGACGAGGGCGCGGGCGGCGCTGGTGCGCTCCCGGGGTTCCAGGGGCCGGTCGCGCTTGAATATTGCGGTGCGGATAAGGCCAACGACGCCAGTGATGTGACGGGCGGCCCAGGCCACATCGGGAGGGCCTTCCGCTGATGCTCCTGCGGTCGGGGGTGATAGTGAGGAGGAAGAGGAGGAGGAGGAAGCCCAGGTGTCCAGCTTACGCAGGACACGGTCGACGCGCCGGGCGAGCTTGCGGAAGGGATCGTTCACGGGGTCGGTGGAGCGTGTCTGGGAGAGGAAGTAGTGGAAGAACTCGTTGTTGTCGAGGAGCATACGGAATATTGTGCCCTCAAGGTCGTGGCGCTTCACGCGCTTCTTGCCCGTGTGCGGCGGGTTAGAGGAGAGATCTGGGCGGTAGCCTTCCGGGGAGCAAGCGGCAACAGCAGAGAGAAGTTCGCGGGCCTCCTGGACACGGTGCGGGTTTGGGTGCTCCTCTGTGTCGCCGTCAGAGTCAGGGTCAAAGCCGGAGTCCTCTGAGCCCTCCTTCTCCGAGTCTGGAGTCACGACATCGCAGCGGAGGCCGTCTGCCAGGACGTCCAGGTGGAAGTCCGAGATGGTCGAGAAGGGATCGCCGATCTCCTCCGGGTAGCCTTCCGTGGTCATGGTCAGTGGAGAGGTCGGGTCATGATCGTACAGTGTCTGATTGACGAGCTGGTCCAAAAGCCAGAGCAGGTGTTTGCAAGGGACGCCATTCTTCTGCTGTTGCTCATAACAAGAGCAACGGGGCGTTGCGAAAGGGCTGTCGGGGGCTCCTATGCGGATGGAGCGGGGCACCATCTCAGTCATCTGAAAGGCGTAAACATCGTCCCGGAGGCGACTGTACTGCAGGGAGAGACGGGGCGGGTCCCTAAAGGCCTCGCGGACGCGCAGGCGGGCGTCAGCGGAGAGCCTGTCGATCCTGTAGATCAGTCGTGAGGGGGATCGGACGACTGAAGGGTCATCGTCGTCCATGAGGGAGGAATCTGAATCCGTCTCGGGCTCGGAGCTGGAGCCTTCGTCATCGACATCGCGATCAGAGGTGATGTCGCCGAGGGACTGCCGGTGCGCTTGGGCTCTGGTTGTAGTAGGCATTTTTTTCCGGAGAGAAAGCTCTCCAAGTCTTGATACAGGAGCGGGAGGTGAGGAGGGAGACATTGGTCAGGCGAAGGAGCAATATAGTTCTATATGTTTCAGGGAGGTTGTGGGCGAAGAAGGGGTCTCCATGGTGATATGACATGTGGTTACTTATAGAGCTCAAGTTCAGATGACAAGGGAGGATGGGAAGGGGGGCGGAGTGAGGCCAACGATGATCAGACCTAGAGGCCCAGAGATCCATGGCGAGTTGGCGAGGTTGGATATGGTCGGGAAACAGGGGTGGTAGTGAAGGAGAGGAAGATGAAGCTGAACAAGACCCGGTCAAGTTCCCGTCTGCGACTGGCGAGCATTCAAGTCCCAGAGGGTGGGCCGTTTGGAGCATGGAAGGGGGAAGGGGGGGTAGCAAGCAGGAAAAACCATGGAAGAAAGAACAGCTACCGTACTTACCGATCTGGCGCCCACAGACTCGTGAGGGCTGGTCAGACCACCTTCTAGAACCAATTCCACTTTCCATTTTCATTTGCCTTTGCGCCTGAACCCTGGTCCGGGGTCCGCCATCTCGGTAACGTGCGAGAATAGGATGGAATGCAGGCATGTGGAAGGTCGCCCAGGCAGGTGCAGATCTAAACTGCCGCGGCATACGCAAACAAGGTCATCTCGGAAGGCGGCGGAAGCTGGCTAAAGTTGGGAGAGAGTTTGAGATTGTGAAACTCCACATCGGGTAACTGCGACGATAGAACTTCAAGGCTCGCACATCGAGGACTTTGTGCGTGGGGCAAGGTTCCGGCCTTTGCCCAGGGTATCGCAACAAGCTACGATGCATGAATAAGAAGGCGATGTCCGGAGAGCTCTTCTTGGGCACAACTCATCAGGCAGCGTACGGCGGGGTGGAGAAGGAGGGCGGTGACATTGCGGCTGTCAATGACAAGTGGTCTTGGGCCCCGGGCTTGTGGTTTGCCAGAGTGCGATGATTCATTAAATTGTTGGTCGATGAAATGGCGCGAAGTCCAAGTTGAGTCGGTAGGGGAGCATAGGTAGTTGCAGTTGCGGTCGATGGTGGACACCCCTTCCCCCTCCCCCTCTCCCCTGCCGGATGAAGAACTTAATGTGGGGTTATTTCGAAGACGGAACCCTCCGCACGGCCGGCGCTAAAGGGATGTTCCCCGTAGCGCTCCCTTGCCCTCCATTTCCCCATCTTCCATTCATTCAGCCTTTTCTGCCGGTTCGCCCACGAAGGGAAGCATCAGCCACCACTCGCAGCCTCAGTACGCCTCCCATTGGCGAAAAGCCGTAATGATGGGTCAGGAGTCGGGCGCCCGCTATCACAGGCGGCCTTCCTCCAACTAGTTTCCTCCCCTTCCATGACTGTTTCCTTTGGGCCGCACAAACGGGCCGCTGGTACCCCACCGGGACTACACCATAAAGGGGAATCACAGCCCCCGAGTCGGCCGCCGAACGGGCCGGCCGGTTATGCGGCCGCGTCGCGGATGGCTCCACTTCCAAGATGACTTCAAGAGAATCGGAGCCTCCTCTGAACGTTCACAGCCTTCTACGGGCCGCAGCGTAGGCCGCATCGAAAATGCGGCCTTTTTCGCTATTGTTGCTATGCTTCCTCCGACCGTCATAACCACCTCACAAGGCTTTCTTCTCTCTGTAGATCCAACCTGTTGGCTATACCGCTCGGGGTGCCTTGCTGCTGGGTGCCAAATGACGGTATGAAGAGGCCTCTGGGTCGTTTGCTCGAGAGACTCGAGCTAGTCGCTGCAGTCTTGGCCTCTCAGCCTCGATGGACATCATCGACCCAAACTTCCTTTTGACGTTCGCGGTCACCGTCCAATCAAGTTGGCCGGCGTCGGCCGACTCAAACCATTGAATCTTCATCCATCTTCTGCGCCTGATGACTGCAGGGGCCTCGACGGACCAACCGACTGTGTTTGCAAGGCCAGGCTTCAACGGTTTTTTGGGGCTGACAACCAGGGCAAAGGGGGCTGTCCCGGGTCATTGGCAAGAGACCCTGCGCGTGTGATGAAAGGGTCATTCATAGTATCGTCATGAGTACTCTCGATATGGCTGCGAGCGCCGAGCCATCGCCAGGGTTAGCGGCCATCGCGCCTGTGTGGCCTGTTCTCGGGGCTCGGCAACCTCTGGAGAGGATACGGGCGTGACGCACGTTGCCCATGGTATCATTCGTCTCTGTGCGAGGTTGCCTGTTGTTGGAGCAAGTGGCTGATTATCATATGACAGACTTCCGACATTGGCTGTCGACGTCTTGGGTGTTTTCGAGAAATGGATCGAGGCTATGCCCTAGTTACTCTCCTTTGCACAACCAGGGAGGGTGACTTCACTTCTCACATAAGATGGCCCTTGCGGAATCAGTTCTCAACAAATATCCTGGTAAAACGCATGCTGGTTCTCTGGTTCGAGCAGCATATATACATGATTGGCATACTAGGTTAGGCAGCAGCTGGTGCCGTTTTCTCAGACGTCTCTGCCTTGTCTCGTCTGAAGAGCAGACCCACACAGGATTGGCAGGACCAGGAAAACGCCAAAGATACCGGGAAATACCTACTACTGCATTCAATGGAATGAGGATAGACCCGAAAGAGAATGCCGTAGAAGTGTGTAGCGCCGTGGCCGCCTCCGCCTTTCCATAGGCCACATATCGGTGTTTGCAAAGTAACATCTGTCATCGCCCTTCCACTATCCGCCTAGGACATACAACCATCCTAATTGATAAACTCGGAGTCTCGTCTGGTCTCTCGGAAAATTTAACAACAAAACGATCGCTCATTGAAACCGTAGCTGCTACGATTATCGAAGAGTATGTCTTTTATGTAGACAAAAGCTTGCAATTCGGAACCCCAGTATTGCAGGATAGTATCAGTTGAACAAAGCTGATATGGCGGAGGTTTACCTCACGAAAAATTTACAAAACACTTGATTTATAAATTCATGATATTACGTCGAAGAATACGAGCTATGCTCTGCTCTATATGTAGGCACAACAGCTCCGTGTGCCTGATTATGACTGCACCAAGCTTTTCTCTCCCCCACTTCATACCTACGTAACAAACGCTTTCCTACCTAGGGTATCAATCGCTAATCCTATGTCGCAAACATCCATTCAATCATTCGAGCTGCTCGGGCTCTTGGGCCCGGCCTCGTCGTCGACATGACCCCTACCCTCGCTGTTTGCGATGGCACTCTGCAACGCGCTTGTCAAGTCGACGTGGAACAGCGGCCTGTTGAGACCGTGAACAACGACTCCCCTCCGTTTCCAACCGGCATCCTTCCGGGAGCTCAAGGAGGCGGGGTCGATCTGATCGTATGCGCTGCTGTCCTTGCCCACTTCTTCGTCCACGGCTCTTGATGACTTGCCGTGGGACGATATTTGCTTCTCGTTGGCCTCCTTCTCCGCCGCAGCGGCGGCAGAGTCCGAGCCACCAATCTCAGCGACGCTGAAGATGGACTTCCACTGGTGCTGTAGACCGTCGCTCCGGTCAACGGGGTAGCCAAAACCAGCGGCGACAAGCGCTCTCTTGGTCCATCTGTTGTTTATGCAGGCAATGTGCCAGTTCACCTTGTCCGGGGCGGCATAGCGATCGAGCTGGTTACGGACATCAATGAGCTGCTGAATCGAAGTCAAGTCAACGTTATTGACGGAGCTGAAGTCGAGGATGACCGCCTTGAGCGTTGGCCTGTTCTCCTCCTCGTGCATCTGAGCCTGCGCCTTCTTTGCCTTGCGCGATGGGCCGGGATCGTTCCAAGGACGGTCACCAAGGCGCCCGTAAGCTTCCATGTTCGTTCGGCGAGTCCGTGCAAAAATATAATCAGTAAGGTATTCAAGGGAATAGCTGGCATTGGGGTAGTTGAAGCCCTCGGAAAAGCGGTAGATGAAGATGCCGGGGTAAGGACTGTCGAGCGTGACTTCGGGGTTGGATCCGTCGCCATGATCAATGGGTAAGAAAACGTTGCGCGCTGCGTTATCGCTAGTGCTGAAGGTTCCGTACTCGCCGATGACTTGCCTGTGGTCCTCGCCGATGACATGGTCGCCTACAACGGAGTGGATTTTGACCTTGCCAAGGAAGCGTCCCTGACCTCTCAATATACGCCATAAAAGCAGCACAGCGGAGATGCAGACGGTAGTATAGATGCCATTCTCGATGGACGAAAAGACTGTGACGAAGACACCGATGAAGAAAATGACGACTTCGAGAGGAGACACGCGCCAAAACTGGTAGACGGTGTTGGGCGGCGTGATCAAGTCTCCGACGGCGTGAATGATGACTGCAGCGAGGGAAGCGCTAGGAATGTAAAAGAACACTGCTGTCAAGGCGTAAATGGCGAGTAGGACAACGAGACCGGTGATGACACCGGCGAAAGGAGTCCTGACGCCGGCTTTGGACTTGATGGCTGTACGGCTGAAGGAGCCCGTGGATGGATAGCCGCCAAGGAAGGGAGCGATGACATTCGTGACGCCGATAGCAACGAACTCCTGGGAAGGGTTGATGGTGTAGTTGTTAACACGACCGAAGGACTTTGAGATGGCAACATGCTCGATAACCAAGACGATGACACTGGCTGGCAAGAAGGGGAGGAAAGCACTAATAAGGTCGGTGTCGATCTTTGGAGTACCAACATTCTGGAAACCTGGGTGACTAGTTAGTCAGGGATTCCATAAGCTTAGTTAGTTTCCGAAACTTACCTCTAGGAACACTTCCCAAGATCTTGAACAGAGGGTGTGACCGCCTGTTCATGTTGACCAACCAGCTGATCATGGTGTAGAGGAGGATGACGAAGACCGTTCGCAGAGTCGAAAGGAAGAAGAAGAGCTTCGACTTCTGGGGGTGTCGCTTCGCGAGCGTCGTGAAGATAGATCGAAGAAGGTAAAGCATCGCAAGGGCGGTAAGGCCCATAGCGGCATCCATCTTCGTCTTGGGAAGGTTCTTGAGAGTGTTGATGAGGACAAGATAGGTGGCATCTCGAGTATTGACGCCCTTGATACCCATCAATGTGGCTAATTGGCCGACGGCAATGCTAATGGCGGAACCGGTCATAAAAGCCGACAATGAGGTCAAGGAAATCAAGTTGACAATCCAGCCCATGCGGACCAGACCGATGAAGAGGATGATGGCGCCAGCGATGATAGCCAAAGCCGATGCAATCTGGTGACCTTCATACTGTGGGAAGTCTTGTTGTACATCTAAAATCAAGTTACCCACGACAGTTGACATGACGGCCACAGGCTGCATGGTGTTAGCAAAACGTACGACTCTTGTTTTCTTGAGACATTGAACGTACGCCGATGGTGATATCCTTAGACGTAGCAAAGAACCAGTAGATAATGACACCCATGAAAGACGAGTAGAGACCGAACTGAGGGTCAAGCTTTGCGAGCAAAGCATAAGCCATACCTTGCGGCACGACTACAGCGCCAACGGTGACACCGGCAACCAGATCGCCAAGGAACCATTGCATGTTGTAGTGCCCAATCCAGTTAAGGAAGGGGAATAAAGAGCGGAGGTAGTCGAGGGCTTGCTGTCCGTCGGGCAAGAGTTCGAGAAACCATTCAGCAGTTGTAGGCTCCTCCTCAACGAACGTGTCAGACGACTGGACCGAAAAGACGGATTCGCCGCGGAGTATCTCCTCATTCTGGGGCTTCTCGAGCTTGATGCCCAAGACCTTGGCCAGGCCATGGCCAATCTTGGTGCTCGTGCTCGGCATTGTGATTGAATCGGTTGAAGAGCGTTTGGGGGGAAAACAGCAACAATAAAACCCCCAGGATGTTTTTTTCTTTTTCGTCGAGCACGCAGTTACAATCGCAAGCCGTGATCGGAAGCTGGGTGTTCCTTGGGCGAAGGCGTTCAAGGAGTATATAGGAGTCGCCGGGCTAATTACCCTGCCACAGAGCTGGGTCCGCACGAGTCACCGTGGGATTAGGTGCTCGCCGGTGGGCTATTAGAATGAGATCCGGGGGTGGCAATATGCAAAAGCTGATGTCGCAAGGGGTAACTAGATCGGTTCCGGTCTACGAACCTCGACAGGGTAAGCGATTTAAGGCAGGAGGTGAGAAGTTGACACTGCCAAAAAGAAAAGAAAAAAGTCCTTGCGAGATCGCGCAATCGAGCGAAAGGACACTAGTTGATCCAAGGCCAACAGGGTGACGAGCTCACCGGGATTATGGGGTCCGGGTTGTTGCCAGCGAGGTGGGTGAGTTGTGCGGCTGATACAAAAGCTCTTCAAGACTTTGGAAGCTCTTCTAAGCTCTTAAAGACAAGCTGCGAGAGGCTGGCAGACGAGCTTTTAATGACTACAGAGACTTCTGTGGTGGAGTGCCAAGAGAGGCCCTTTGGCACTCCCGCTGGACAAGACGATGGATCTCGTGGGCCAAGAGATGTGGCTCCAGATGACGGCGGCAGCCAAGAAATGAGCCTTGCAGAAGAGCCTAGGAGAGAACGAAGGCGACGAGGAGAAAATACTGACAGGGTGTGGCTCAATCCATTAAAAAACAGACTTCTAGGAGCCGATAGCGCGGGTTTAATAGGCGACAATGCTGGTGTCAGTCAAGAGATCTTTGTCGGTGGTGGTATCCGCACTCCTCCCGCAATATCTGTAGTGTACACACATAGAAACCGGGGCGATGTCGCCATCGAGTCTTTGCCTTTCAAAGCTTAGTGGGGTCGGTCGATGGGGGCCAGGGATTGATTGCTGCGAGCCCGATTATCTTATACCCACAGGAGGGAGGGACCTGCGGGAATGGCTTTCGGACGGGATGACCGCAAACTTCTCAATACATAGTAAGTGCCACGGGCGAAGCATACCGCGTGGGGGAACGGACCATGTGAGCTGCGGCCTCACAGAGGTAGTTGCGTGACCCCCTTTCGTTCTCGTCCTGCGATTGACTCAACTCGCAATTACTATGCTATGTAGACGACGGAGTAGAGAAAGGAGAAAACTCGGGTTTCGCCTGGCGCAGAACCTGCAAACTGGATAATGCCAATACCTTCAGGTCGTCAGTCATGGTGATGGAGTAAGAAATGCCTTGTTGCCAGTCATGATATTATGGAGATGCTGAAAAACCAGAACTCGGGAAGCTGATGGTCAGACGAGGTACGCATACCACTGCGTAATAATAGTTAGTAGGTTTGTACAATACTGTACGGCTGTTCCAAGTTGTGCAACACGGAGTTCCACCGCGGAGGACCGAGTCTCCAAAGAACTGCCGCTTTGAGCCCAGCACCTACTAGTCTGACCAGTAAGATTCAGCTTCGGCAACCTGGCGATGGTGCAATAGCACCCTGGTTTGAGGTGATGAGAAACAGTGTAGTGGGGCGAGAGGGTGCGGAGATGCTCTGCCTGATTGGACCCTTCTTGGAGTGGCTGCTGATTTGGCCAAGTGTGGTGCAAAGCTTTGCCAACATGATTTCCGGACCAGGTTGCCCCTTGATCCTCCAACAGCAGATTTGTACTGTAGATGGGCAAACTCCGCGGGGGCGCAGTGTTGCAGCCTGTGATGGCCATTGGGCAAGCAAACCAGATTGGCTGTATCCGTACACTATTCCAGTTAAAAACATACGCGGTTGCTAACGGGATCCGTTGAGCGGGTGCGGTTACGGGTCGTCCAACGTCATACCTACTGCGTACCTGTACGAAACCCCGCCTACCTACCTAGGTGGGTAGGCTCAGCTTTCAGCTTACGTAGTAGGCGTCCAACACCCAGATACACTGTGGCACCCGTGACGACAAAGTTGCGACATGCGCTGACATAATATTTCCCCTCGTTGCATGGAGTTTCAGTCCCGATGCGGAATATCTGTGGTCCGGAGTATGGAACGTGCAATCTTATCGGGTTTGTGTGGCTTGCATCTTGGCTTGTGGCTAAAAGCTTTGTCCAAAACGAACTATGGCGCAGCAAGTGAATTCGCATCCAGGCATGAACGGATTGCCCACCTCCATCCATATTCGCCGAACAACCGATTTGTTAATAATCCCTATGGATTGCGTATTTTTCGTCATTGGCACCTCCTAACAAAGTATTGGTACTCCGTAGTATTATCGGTTATTATAGTCTTGATTAATCCGGGCTTAATACTTGCCGCCAAGAACAAGGTGTTGCTTGGAATCCTGTTCGTTCAGCCTTTAGCCAGCAAGACTTGGGCTCTCACACCTTAGACTTGAAGAACGCCGAATGAATGAGTGGCCATTAAAGCTGACAAACGAGTGTATTGGCCCAGTCGGCGGTGGAAGTGCACCGAATGGCCAAGAGGACAAACGCTGGAACGCGAAAAAACACGGCGGTTGGCAGTCGCGAGTGCTCCCCGGGCAACAGGTACGCCTTAGTCAGAAAGCAACACCAAGCCGCCAACACCTGCAATGCTTGCCATCGACACCACCAAGACCGGAATCACCAACCTCCTCTTCCCCCGCCCTGGGCCAAAAATAGTAGCCCACGAGGTGTTTGACACCTCGCTACGCCTACAGTCGGCCCCTTTTTCTTCTTCCCCTTTCTCTCTCTCTCTCTCTCGTTCTGGTCGTCTTTCGACCCCTTGCCTTGCCCTGCCGTTGTTGTTTTTATTTTCGTATAATCGATTGTAATCCTCCACAGACCCAACGTGAACGTAGCCGTCGACCTCCCCCTTCTCACTCGCCAAGATGTCGTCGAGCCCAACAATAGACCCATTCGACGCTCCGGCGCGCGCTTTTGGGCAATCTCAAGCCATGACGACCGAATTGCTCCCGCCGCCCTCCCCGCGAACGCATCGTCTCCGTAAACTGCAGTCGGCGCACAACCTGGGTTCCAAGGCCGCCCTCCAGCTGCAGCCCCAGCATCAGCCCTCATTGATTACGCAACAGCGCTTGACGCAGCGGAATATTTCTCCGACGCGCCGAGATCCGAGTGCCTCTTCCACAATGGTTCGACACACTCGAGGACGATCCAACAGCGATGCGCCGGCTCCGGTGGCCCATCACATGACTGCCATGGCCTCCAGCAAGCGTAGCATGATGGGTATTAATCCCAAGTATGCCACCATGTCCCTTCAGCAACTCATAAAAGAAGGGCCGCCCAACGGAGATACTGTCGAAGCCCTGGGTATGGCTCGCCGCAAGGTTCTGAGCGAGGGCATCAAAAGCGATAGCGACGGCATGGTAGAGCACCCCTCCACTCCTTGCCCCCCCTTTTGCACCTTTTCGTGTACTAAACTAACGCGGGCTCGCGCAGTCAACTTTGCGCATTTATGTCTGGCTGATCCTGCTGGACACTCCCATCCTTCCAACTGACGACTACCTTGGTCTCATCCACCGCGGTGCCTCTCCGGCCTATTCCAAGATTCGTAACGACACATTTCGCACCCTCACGACCGATCCTCTCTTCAGACGACGTGTCAGCGAAGCCAGTTTGATCCGCCTTCTCAATGCTGTGGCATGGCGTCTACATGATTCGCGCGAGGAGCAGCGGAGAGAACGGCCGAGCACCGGCAGGAGTTCTATATCGCAGGACAGCTCGACATCGACAGCAACCGCCCACTCGCAGAACCCGACCTCGTCGCCGAGCGCCAGGAACCGAGCAAGAGCTCTGACATTGACAACGGAAGGCTCCGAAACCAGCCATGCAGGGGAGCCGGGGACATACGTTCAAGGGATGAACGTCCTCGCCGCGCCTTTCCTATACGCGGCAAGGAGCGAGTCTGAGGCCTTCATCGCCTTCTATACCCTGCTCACACGCGAGTGTCCCGGCTACATACGCGGCGCTATGGACGGTGTGCATAAGGGTCTGGCTTTGGTCGACAAGGTTCTCGCAACCGTCGACTCAAAGCTTAGCGGCTATCTCCACTCCAAGGGCTTAACGGCTGAGATCTACGCCTTCCCCTCGGTCCTGACCTTGTGCGCTTGCACCCCGCCATTGCCCGAAGTGCTTCGCTTGTGGGACTTTCTCTTCGCCTACGGGCCACACCTAAACATTCTTTGTATTGTGGCCCAGCTGATGGGCATGCGGGATCAGTTGATGAGCTCCCCAAGGCAAGGATGCCCATCAAATTTTTGTCGTCGTCGTGCTATACTGACCATGTAATAGCCCCAACAAGCTGCTCCGCTCATTCCCTTCACTGCAGGCCGATAAGGTCATTGAGCGCACTCTCTGGATTGTAGAGAGAATACCGGATGACACTTATGCGGCCATTGTTGCCCATGCCCACTGATCAAACGCGGCGCGAGGTGGCGCAAGGCTAGGGGATCCACCGATAGCCAGTAGTTGATACTATCTGCCACAGACAGCTAGATCTATTTTACGAGACCGCGATGATTGCCTCGGACGACTACATCTCCGGGCTCGTGGTTTAAACCTACCGACACGAAAGCACGAATTATGCAAGACGCAAATAAGCCGGTACCACTCCAAATAAGGAGGTGGATCTTTCATGAGAAGAGGGAGCTTGACGAATATGGAATGCATTGTACTTGTACGATATTGGGATTTATGACTTGATGATTGACAGCGCACAAAACCAGGAAACGAAACGAAAGCGTGGCATCGCGAGCACCAAACATGAGGTAGACGAAAAATACACGATGGCATGATCTGGAGAACCCTAATAAGAAGATACAGCAGCATGCGCTCGCCGCCTTGTACTGAGCGGCCGACCTAGAATAATGCAAACTTGTGATATTTGGACCACAAGGAGGACTTACCATTGAATGTGTTATCTCTACTGCCGTGGATGCGGAATGCTAGCGTGAACGAGATACACCTATATTCTTGATGATGCGCGTGAAGTGTTCGCAGATGCGGTTCCAAGTGATTTTCGAACGGGCACACTACTTCATGTTCCATATCATCAATCGTCAAATTCCCTGATCTTTTGGCCTTCGTTGGCAGTCTTTGCTGCTAGCTACTCAATCACCCGGGGGTACCACAGCGAGAGCTATGCTGACCCCCTTCGCGGTCAACGGCTTGACGCGGCGGTAATCAGATTAAGCATCTTCTGCGCTTTCGATATCTCGGGCCTCGAGGCGAGGAGCTCCGCATAGACGTTGTAGATATCGCGGGTTCTGAGGATATCGTCGACCTCGCGGCGCGACGCCCCGCCCTCGATCTTCTCCTCCAGCAAGCCGATGACGAGCCATACCCAAAGGAACGCCCGGTCGACGCATATCGTCTTCTCGAGATGAGTGTTCTCCAGGGGAGCGACAAGAAAGCCCCGGCTCTATGGTCCTCGCTTTGGTAACCTTGGACACGCCTTGAAACTGAGAATGTTCAACTAGCCAAACGGCGGCGGTCGGTAGGAGAAGTAGGTGCTTCTGTATTCTGTTTGGAAAAAATAGAGTCTGGGTCCTGGTGAAGGGTGCCCACAGAGCAATTTGCCCTTTCCGACCATCTGGCTCCTGGCCTAGGTGTCTCCGTCATTCCTACGGGAAGGTACAAGGATTGATCCAAGTCTGCTCTTGTCAGATATAGATATATAAGCGCCCGTATCCCAGCTTATGAGACGTGATATATTTCGGGCGCATGACTGGCCGATGATGGATATATCATATCAACTCCTGTCCATCAAGAAGAAAATTATTGTGCACTACCATGTCGTCACTTCAGGGAAAATCTCCGGCTTGCACTTGACAGGCGCAGAAACAAGACTAATCTAGTCTGGTAGGGCTCGATAAGGCTTGGTCAGCAGACTATTCGCTTGCCATCATTGGATAGGTGTATCGAAGGGTGCATGCTCTTCGCTCTCATTGTTCGCCGCTACGAGGTCTGCCCGCCACCGAGCCAGACTGGCTAATAACGATGAGCGGAAGAGGGTACGAGTTTGGAAAGTTCAGGTGAGCACAGAAACATGTAGACCTGCGTGAAGTAAAGAAGGATCGGCGGCAAGTGGCAGTGGCCAATGAATGTTGACAGGCTGGAGAAAGGAATGAGATGTGGCTACCTAGGCCGTGGATCAGCTGACGCACCGACCTGGGGGCCGCCGTCCTGTCAGTTGTTGCTATATCTTTCCCGTTTCTAGCCAGGCTGAGGAGGGAAGAGCGACAGCGGAAAGCCGCGAATCAGGCCCGAGGTGCCCCAACACCGAATGACACTAATCGGCGCCGCGTCAGCATTAGTCGGTGTCTTTTATAAAATTGCGGCCAGGTTCTTCACCACGGTAATCGAGATGGATAAAGAACGACACGAAAATGACCTTACACGTCGAGGTAGGTCATTTTGCGCCTAGGTGTGAGTGACGGAAGGGAGAAGCAGCATGATCTCATGGGCCGGGAATGATCGTAGGATCGGTCTGCGGGACTCTACTCCGCACAAGCCGTAGGAAAGACTCCGCGCACCCCAGTCATTGTGTTCGTCGTTCCTGTGCCTGTTTGGGTGGTTCAGCCACATTTGGGTAGCATCGTCAGCGTCTGCCAGTGAACGAATGGAGTGTCGCACGAAGTATTCCAGTTCAGGCGACTCGCCATCCCAGGGGCTACAAAATGGGCACTAGCCGAGGAGGCTAGAGAATGGATGGCCGAATGGGGACGGACCTGGTTCCGTAGCGATTCGTTGCTGGGTTAGAGCTGAATAAAAAGGCTGAAATATGAGGCACCCACCACCCAAGACGGCACCAGTATGTTACGGGACGGAGGCCATCCCAGTCTTCCATTGGCTCAAGCAGCCACCCCCCGGCAAGTCCGTTTGTCCATTCCCCCAGGCCGTGGCGAGTGAATGGCTGTTCGCGTGGGGAGAAAGCCCACAACGTGCAAGGGGATGACGGTAGTGTATTGTAGGGGCAGCAGCCGCGAGAATCTTGGAGTCCGGCATGGATCGACAGGCCCAAGAATCTGTGTATGTTGAGACGTCATTGAAGACCGAAAGACGAAAAACCACTGCTCGCTTCACCCTTGATAATGAAAGTGCGGTTGTCGTAGGACGGATGCTAAAGATTGCGGGTCGAATTGGCAGAGTGACATTGCTCCTTGCATGAACGCGCACTTGCCTGATGAAGCTCGGAAACGCGGACTCGGAAGAATGATGAAGACTGCCCTGCGTATAAACGGTCCACTAACAATATTGGTCAAGTCATCCGTAGGCTGGGAGTGTGACGGCTCACGTTATTGAAAGAAGTCCAAGATCCGGCAATCCAGGATGCCACGGGCATACAAAGACGGGCCGATCTATCCGTTCCTCATAAGGCCCTTCGCTTGTTACCTGCCTGCCTATATTCTCGTGCCTCACTTGCTCATAAGATAGATTAGTCGGAACCACTGCCGAGGCAATTATTCGTTCTCACCACCTGCTAGTTGGCGTGCTTCGATGCAGAGAGGGGAGATGTGACGAAGTGAGATTCAACAGCGATTTAGGTAATGAATGGTTCGACTGGAAAAATGAATCAGCCTCGAGTGGTATCGTTCCAATTAGCGTCATGCCCGGACGAACCGACGTGGAAGCCAGCCGGGTTTATCTGATGCAAGTAACCACGGGGGGGCGGCAGGAAGACCAACAAGCAAGTCTACTACAGTGTGCAAACCAAGGAGGTCGTCTCCTGCTTCCCGAATCATAATTAAAAAACGGCGCGAAAGCAAGCGCATCAACGAGCGAGCTCCTGATAAGGTTCATAGAAGAGCATTTAACTTCCTCGGCTGGTCCTCAGCGACGGACGGTACTCCGTCCCGCCGACGTGCGTTGCTGGGCTGCCGCGGAAGGGGGGGGGGGGGGGGGGGGGGGGGTGAGGGGAAGCGATACATTCCATCGCATAGGTACTACCTAATCCGTAACTAACTCCGTACACAGTACCTACTTATCTAAGTACACCCAGGTACCAAAGAAACCGGCCATTGGAGGACGAAGCAAGTACTGTGTACTTTGCATGACAGTAGCGGGATGCAAAGCCACGTCGGGTTACGAGGTGCAAATAGAATTCTAAAGGATGTGCGATGCTTGGGACTGGCCCTGGTAGGTTCTAGCGGAGACGTGAATCGGGAATCCTACCACTCATCACTCATGTGCGTCAGCGAGAAGAACTCGAGGAGGAGGGAGACAGAGAGAGAGAGAGAGATGGGAGAGGCTGGGGGATGCTCTTGCTCACAGTGTTCTCAGCACAGCCACCGCGGGGGCTGAAAGGGCGTGGGTCCCTGCTTTCTTCGGAAAACCAGGCTCCATTCCCTCAGGTCTCCTCCCTTCCATTTCCATCAACCCCTCGACCCTCGTCCGGGTCCTAGGGCGTCGTCGTATTCCACCATTGTCAGCCATTGGCTCTTCCATCTCGTCCTCGGTAGCCTTGGTTGACATCATGAGCCACACGAAAAGGCACATCTGCCCTCAACTGTGGCGGCCTTGCGCTCCTTCTGCTTCAGCTTCCGCGTCTGATTGCTCGGCTCTCAAGACCAATGTCGCTGTCGCTATCGCTGTGGAGTCGAAGGCGCTGGAAGTGTCGGGGTAACTCAACTAATCCTAGCTACTTTGGAGAGCGTGGCCTGACCCGAATGCCGGAGCAGCCAAGAGTAGGTGCGGCGAGTATGAGTTGAGTGCGGCGGCGACCGTGCCTGTGCCTGTGCCTGTGCCGTGCCCTTGCTTGTGGTGGGCGTGCGGCTCTAGGTACCTGTTGCTCGGCTGCCTGCCCGTTGTTTATTGAGCAGGGTGGCTCCCTCCGCTTCCTTTGGGGCTGATGAGAAGCCACTGCTGGGGGGTCAGGTAAGAGTCGTAATGGGTGGGCGATGTATCGCGTGCGTACAGCCACTCACACACGGCCACAAGTACCAATCCTCGAACCCCAGTAGGTAGGCACGTAGGTAGGTGGTCAACTCTGTCAGGTACCTACCCTCCGGTAAGAGCAAGATACTCGTCCTGGCCATCCAGCTTCCAACGGGAATCCCCCCTATGCGCAAGTATCTGTACTGTCTGTATATGTAAAATAGGTAGGTAGGCAGTCGTATCTTGCGTGTTCCAAAGATCCATTGCAGATGCACCAACCAGCAACGCCAACGACAATAGCGGCAATAGGCGAGCATGAGGTTCACGGTTTAGTTCGAGTTCCACTTGTGGGTAGAAGGCGAGGCATGTAACCTTCCCTCCCCAGATTCCCGTCCCTTTCGTCCTATGTCCCGGTGTCTATCCGTCGCAGTTGCAGCGTCTTACCTAAGAAATCCAGATACACTGTAGTGAGGTAGGTAGGTGGGTAGGTAGGTTACCGCGCTAGGTAGATTGGTAGGCGGACAGAGTACGCGGGTACCTCGTGTCTCTCTTAGCGTGCCGCCCGCCCCAGTGTGCGTCCGTACCTCCCCGTCTGCCGCCGCCGCCGTCGCTTGCTGTTGTGGCAGAGACCGCAAGCCCCAACACGCCCTCATTCGCAGACACGCCGTCACACCTCTCACTCACTTTCTGACCATTTTGCCTTGCCTTACTCTTTCTTGCCAGCACCCGCCCTCCACCCTTCCCTTTTCCTTCCAGCCTCTGCCACACTTGGACTTCACTTCTCTTTTCCTCTCTTCCTCGACGTCAACTTTACCAACCAGTTCTAGTCTCACCACGGCTTTTGCGCACCTTTCCAATCCTCCAAAAGGCCCCTTGCGCACTTGCTATTGAACCTGCTTGCGTCGGCCGTATTTTAATTCAACCGTCGTCGCTCCCGCCACATTCCACCGCGACTTGTCCGCTCGTGCCGTCAATTCGGGGTCCTGAGTCCGTCCACCAAAAGAACCGCCACCTGTGGCTGAACGACTCGAAGCTCCTATGAATCGTCCTTGATCATCAACAACGACGCGGTCGCATTGGAGCTTCCATTCCCATAATAACAAGCACAATTATCGCGTTTGATGCTTTCGCCTGCCCATGGCCTCGGATAACGGTCCCATCGCGACCGAAGCCCCTCTTCTGGCAGCGACGACGCCTGTCGCATCAGACGTTTTCGCGCTTGGAGGAGATCCCACTCGCACCAAGTCACTCAAGAGGGCGCGCGAATCCACACCAACATCACCAACGTCCGTCATTGACCCCCCAGTCGACGGCGCTGTCCCAGCCGCTATCTCCTCTGCCGACTATCCCTCTCCCACGAAATCCGCTCGGTTTGCCTTGGCCTCTTCGCGCCGCTCGCCGACGCCCTTGACAGCTGCGGCCGCCCTCGAGCATCTCGAAGAAGAGCGCAAGCGCGAACAGCGCCTGAACCCGCCTGCGTCAAGCGACAACCCCGGCCATTCTGTTCTTTCTGTCCTTGCCGGCAGTGTTGCTGCCATGAGTCGAGCCGACGACGCGCCACAAGCTCCCACGGCTTCCATGGAAGCCTCTACAAAGGCGCCGGAGGCTGTGGCATTGCCACAGCCCAGCAATGCGCCGGCGGAAGCTTCGGAAGCCGGCCCCCAGGGCGTGACGAACTCGGCCAGCATAGCAAGCGCCCTTATGACGACTAGCCCGGGCCCAATGGATGTTGATTCCAAGAGCAACGAGCAAAATCAGCAACAACAGCAGCAGCAGTCACAACAACAGCCCCAGGCCCAGCTCCAGCATCAACCCGAGAACCAAGTTGAGCACCAGCCAGAGCTCCAGCATGACCATCAATCTGAGCATCAGTCGGAGCATCAGCCCCAGCATCAGCCGCCGCACCCGACTCCGGTTCATGACGACAAGAACACGCCCGGATCACTGTCATACCCAGGATCGCTTCAAGCCGCTACTATGATGCCCGCACCCCCAGCACGCGGCATGAGCTTCCCCATGCCGTCCCCAGGGCACGATTCCCCTACACAGTCGGGCAAGAAGCACAAATGCCCGTTCTGCGAGACCGAGTTCACGCGTCATCACAATCTCAAGAGCCATCTGCTCACGCATAGCCAGGAGAAGCCATACATATGCCAAGAGTGCAATATGCGATTCCGGCGCCTTCATGACTTGAAACGCCACAGCAAACTCCACACCGGTGAGAAGCCTCATGTGTGCCCCAAGTGCGATCGTAAATTTGCTAGGGGCGATGCGCTGGCCCGACACAGCAAAGGTGCTGGTGGTTGTGCCGGCCGCCGGTCTAGCATGGGTAGCTTTGCCGAGACGGATGATATGGATGGCACGAGCATGCACGACGGCGATGACTCCATGGCCGGCATAGTTTATGGGAACGAGGAAGATATGACAGAAGAGGAGAGACGTCTGAGCCTGCCGAGCATCAAGGCTCAGCATGTCGCGGGTGGACAAGGCAGCATCGACGGATACAATGCCCATTCCAGGACGTACCCGCCTGCAGGCCCTAGACCTGGAACAGGCGGGCTCTACCCGCCGAACGTGGATCGAGGCGTGGCTAGTTCAAACACGTCTCCGAGCATGCCCAACAGCATTGCTGGAGCTCACACGCCCAACACAAGCGTGTCTTCGGTGCCCGTGAGCGGCGCTTCTGTCTACTCGCAAAGTGGCATGACAGAAAGTCCAAAGCCCCTGAGCCCTGGACACGACACAAACAACATTGCGAGACAGCGCTCGCCAAGCCTCACCCAGCAGTTCCAGCAGCAACACTATGGCCGTAGGCCTTCAGACAGACACACTTCGCCAGGTTGTTATGCCACCTCAGCAGATTGCTTGCTACTGTTTTGTTTGAATCCATGCTAATATCGATTTATAGCTTTTGCTGCTCCTACAACACAAGCTGGTGCAGCCCTGACTGCCGTCGCTCACAACCGTGGCTCAAGCGGAACGCAACCCGTGAGTGGGGCCGAAAACGGTGGCAACATGTTTGCTACTGACCCCGGTGTTTGGGCGTACATCCAGAGCCTCGAGGACAAGGTCAAGCAGCTATCTGACAAGGTCACGGCATTTGAGAAAGCGGAAAGCGCGAAGCAGGCACAAATCGGACTGCTCACCAGTGAAGTCACTGGGTTGAAGAAACAGCTCGAGGCCCGCGACGCCGAAACGACAGAAGTCAAAGCATGAAGCAGTACACGCAGGTACAGATGACGGCACTTCCCAGCCATCTGCGCAACCTATCACCTATGTAACAACGACGAAATGTTTCTGGTGGGGAGCAAGGCGGAAAGAGGAACCTCATGCCGCGGCAGGAGGACGAATTGGCGTTTTCACTCATTGTCGGCGGTCTTGATTTCTCATCTCTCTTTTGATCTCACCGATCCTTCTGCCTCTCTATCTCATTATTTGCAGGACATCCCGTCCCGGGGGGAGGCGTTTTTTCGGGGACACTGGTAGGTGTGCGACGGTGGGCCTCGACACGGAAAAAAAAGTTTCTGACTTGAGAGTCATACATGGCCTCATCCGTACGTAGTAGGAACTTGGGGCCTTTGTCACACCGCGGGGCACGCCCAAAGGCCGACACGACGGACATTTCTCTTCTGGTAGTTTTCTGGAGGATCAAGTTACCGGGTCGTTTCCCTCTTATTGTATTATAGCGGTCGTTGCAGAAATGTCAGCCCCATGACTGTCGGTCTTCCTTTGTAGGAGGCGAGAATAGTAGAGTTTTTCCTGACTTTATAGACCGGCTGGAGAAGGCGTTGATGGACATGACGTCGGTGCTACTTGGTTCGTGTCTGCTTGTCCGAGTTGTCTCGTCAGCTTCCCACAAGACGCACCGCGGCTCATCCTGGTACTGCCTGATCCCTCAGTTATTTGAGAGATAAGCCCGCCCAGAACTGGCTGTCGGCAGTGCAGGTTTCGAGGTGCTTCGAGGGATACCTAAGGGCCATACATGCCTTAACACGACACGGAGAGTTTATCTCCTGGATGGACCTGTGCATATGCGTTGATTGCGCCAGACAGACGCACCTTTCCCCGTTGAACCTGCATCGAGGGATGGGACGTTCCTCCGAAGGGTCAAAGGGAGAACTCACCGCCCCCCCTCTCCTGAATCACAATCGTAACGTTTCCCCTCATACAGCGAGGGGAAGTCGATCATACGATGCCATACATCATTGTTGCCAGTCAAGAAAGGCAGATGTCCTTTTGTTGTTGTGGGAGAGCGATTCCCCCCTCGTCGGGGTTTGCTGCAACTGCGACGAAGCCAACAGCTTGCCCGTCATATATATATATATATATATATAACGTACTTGCACAGGTCAGCCACAACCGGCATTGACTGCGAGCGGCCGTATGCAGAATTCACTGAAATGTCCCAGTGGTGCTATTCACAATCCCGGACTGCACCTGAGAGGACTCGTAGAGGGATAGACTTTATCCACGGTAGCATCGATGGGTTACATTGAGTAGTGTACTATTTCATGCGGGACCCAACATTAGAAGCCCGATAGGTGGGTAGCTCAGCGCTCGTGAAGGACGCTCGTGAAACAGGAACTGGCACGCAATACCGCGAAAGCCATCCCTTGTCATGAAGACCGCCTCCTGTTTCTGCGTAATGTCTTTAGTCAAAACAATGGTGGTCCAGTCCCGCAAGGCTCTAGACAGTCGGGCACGATTATTTCTGGCCCAGGCGGCCAAGCGCATAGTGGGTCATCCCGCTGGTATGGGCCTGGCGCGCCGCAGGAATGTTTCCGACTCGCGAAAAGGGGCGGCACACCGGTTGCTCTGGGAAAACAAGAGTGAAGGTCCGACTTAGGTTCAAGATCACCCAAGTTCCGACGTGGGGGGTTCCTGCTGGGTTCGAGAAGTTGGAGACATGCTTCACGGCGCAAACCCCAACCAACCGTTGAGCGATCGATCACCTTTGACGCGAAGTGGGGAGGCCGGATTGCATAGAGAGAGCATTGTCGCCGTGGCCGAAATCTTACGCCAGCCAGACGCAAGGTCGATCGATAAGCAGCACTTTCAAGCCGATGAGAAAAGGAGGGGGGGGGGTGGCGCAGGGCTCGCAGCATGACTCTTTCCCTCTCTGTCAGCCACAGACCTCTGGAAGGTCCCTGCTTGGTGTCGTGACTGTCGAGAACGAAAAGCCGTGCAGGCCAGGACCCCCCAGAAGAGTTGTCGATGTTTCAATGTTTCAGGTGGAAAGGCAGTAGTGGCTGCGACCTTTGCTTTTCGCCTTAGCGCAGATCGATCGTATCTTCCGAAATTGGGGTGTGGATTTGCGGACGTCATGGCCGAAATGAGACGAGGGAAAACGGCACTGCCAGGATACGTAGGTGGGTGGCATCTAACGGCAAAAAGGGTTCTGCATCCTGACTCTGGACTTTCTAGTACTCAGCGTCTCGGCGCACGGGTGATGATTGAAGCTTGGTCAGGCACCCCATGCTTGATTGTTTCCTTCGCCTTGGCGATCATTATGTGGACGAGGAACGATGGGTCAGGACGCCGTTCTGGCTATTATTTAGATGGATGCCGGGTGGCGGGCAACGCGACCGAACCCGTTGGCTTTGTCGTTCTGCAGTGCTCACTTCCCGATAGGTAGCAGTTGAGCACAATGCATCCCGTCGCTGAGAGCACAGCCCGACTCATTATTGTGGCTTCCGATGTTGTTGATCGAATGAGTGCGGGTATTTTGTGGCTTGCTCGTAGGCCGCGGCGTTCTGGGAAACGGCGTTCTGGGTACTCTCTAGGCGAAATGAGCGAAAGCCTGGCGATACCTCCTTCCCCCCACCCCCTTATTTCGGAGCAGGCTGGGGGAGACAGCACCACTGAGCGATTTGGCTGGCTGACACCATCGCAATCATGATTAAGATTTGTCGTTGGAGTCACTCGCCGATTCATGGAAGAAGCTGGAGCTGGAGCTGGAGCAGGGGCTGACGAGAGTTGGCAACAACACGTGGGGTTGTTTTTAATTGCATCTTTTGCAACCAGCGATCTCCAAGGGTTTGCCGCGGTGAAGCAAGCGCCACCATGAGACTTGAGATCCATTAACAGCTAGCTGCCCCAGCATCAAACCACGTCAGGATTCTCCAGACCAGATGGCGTTGAAGTGTACGGATGGCGTTGAAGTGTGCGTGCAGAATGAAGGTTCATCGCGGATCTGTTCTTCAAGCCTGGTCAACGGCGCTCGCGTTCTCGAAAGCCTCTCCTGACGGTGGACAATGGGGTGTGTGCGGTGTGCCTGACTATGGCCGCCACTGCCGACAGTAACGTCGGCCGGGAGCCCAAGTTCGATTGAGTGCGTGTTGCTCAGCTTAGCGCCTAACGCGATGCGGTAGAGCCATTGTGGGAAACGGAAATCAAACCGAGTACTCCGTAAGGTACGGTTGTATGAGTCGTTATAGGAAAGGGTACCATATCAAAGGGATCCGTGGTTGCTCGAACAGGAAGGCTAGCCGTTGGGGGCGCTATCGGGTATTGCTCCTCTTTAGCGAATCAAGATGTGAGGTGACCATGAGCATTAGCGGCGGCTGGCGACAAAACGATTGTCAGCCAAGCAAGCACCAAGGAGATGAGCCTGGACTCGGGGGATTAAACTTGTGGATTCATGTGCTCATTGGGTAAAGGCACCGGACAGAACATCGCCAAGTGAGGAGCATGGAAATTGAGCAAAGCTGTCAAAAGCCAGCCCGTGGTTCGCGCAAGCAGGGATTGGTTTCCCTAAGCAGGGTTATTTGATTGTGCCAAGGGAGGCTGGTTCGAGTGCGGAAGGTCGAGGAAGGGACCTTGATATGACCTCCTAGGTATGTAGGACACGGCGGGAGGCTGGGCTCAGGCTGAATTGTATAGAGGCAGGGGTTCTGAGGAATCCAGTTGCCAGTCGGACTCGATTCAATGGCAATGGATGGTGATCGTCATTCGGTCGACCGCGCTTATATGCACCTGCCTCTTCACCGTTGAACGACATATCCCTTGGGAGCAGCCCGCGTGCCGCTAGAGGCAGGGAACAAAACATGCATACTTCGTACATAATGGGGTCAGAGAAAGGGGTTGACAATGGTGTAGTGTAGTAGGCGGATGTCCCGGCACGCGATAGCGGGTTTGACGGTAACGGACGTTAATCGCTGTTATCGTATATGGGTGACGCCTTGTATTTATTTTTGCCCTTTCCATTCTTCACACATGTATACTTATACGACATTGGATGAACTTCGGAGAAGCTGAGCCAGAAGAGGATCGGATGACATCGGTGGGAGCATGCAGTAGCGGCAACGGCACGCAGTAAGACGGGAAGGTCCCTGGGAAAGCCTTGCACACCAATCTTATTCCCGGGAAACAGAGCACAATTCGAGGTGCAAGTTGCACGGAGCAACAACTAACTGGTACTTGGGTAGTTTACGAACAGTGAAGAAGAGTCGCCATTGTCACTGTTACTGCCACTGCTACTGCAACGCAACGCGGCGCAACTCAGCGGCGTAGCGCAATGCAATGCAATGCAACGGCTGCCAACGCTTCAGTCTGTTCTCTCCGAACTGGAAGGGCCACCACCCAACCCCCCGGTCAAGTTTCCTCGTACGACCCACGGTGCATAGAACAATGAGGGGGTTTACAGGTACGTCTTCCAAGCCTGCTCTCCTCCCCTGGTCCAGGCTTCACGTTGTGTGCACCTTAACTTAAGTGGTCCCAGGATCCCATGGGCAACAACACAAATGTGAGAGATTGCGAGTACCACAATACCAGTACTACCCGCCTACCTTTGTATGTATTCGTACATGGTTGCTAGAGGGTGCGCTGGCTCGATAGCTAGGAACCTACCTACTACTACTGCGTATGTAGTGTAGGCGACGTGGACCCATCCTCGTTGCCCTGCGCGTGCATGTCAACGCAAATAAATAACTGGAGCCAGGAACCACCAATTTCAATAATGCGCTAGTCCCCCTTTGGGAGATAACCCCCTTTCCTTCCCCTTTCGGGGATGCGCGCCTACCTCCTGCACAGCGACGGCGCACGAGGCAGTGCCCTCGCGAGCGTTGCCAGCCCTGGCCGCCGTACCTGCAGCGGATCGCCTTCTTTCTGGTAGTTTAACAGGTAGGTAGTGCCTGGGCACACTGGGGTACGGAGTATGGCCACTGGTCTTGGACTTTGGGGAGCCCCCCCCCCCCCGGGTGGCTTGTATGGCCTGGTACCTGTCATCCCTGGCCTTCCCTGCCTACCTAATTTCCCAGGGGGGTCCCACGACATGGCTTCTTTACCCTGTTTTCCTCCACTTTACTCTCCCCTTCTCCCTCTTTTCACTCTCACTCTCTCCTGGTTATTGAGCTCTTCACTCTCGTTCATCGTGTTGATTCTTCCAACTAGAGAGTTCGCTCTCACTTACACTCCTTTGAATCCGAGTCAACATTCATTCGTTATCCTACCACCACCTACTACACGGGTTCCGTTTCGATCCCTTTCTCAACGACAAGCCTAATCGGACACATCGAACAATTTTCGACTGCAATTTGATCCCTCGCGAGAATAAGGGTGAGTTACGCCAGAGGCCCCTCTTCCAATCGAGCGCGCGACGCAAACCGCGGAACACGATTTGTCGAGTGGAAAGATGCGAAACGTAGTGCTAAACAACACAACCTCTCCCGCCTCGATTCATGTGCCAATGCCATGGCGCCCTTCGCATCTTGTCACGTCGCACTCGCTCCGTTCCCAAATGTCATCTTCTGCTCCTTGCGATTAAGTGCGCTGACATGTTCTCAGAACATATATAACAAACAAGATGAGGTCCATCACCAGTATTGCAATCGCGGCTTCCCTTGCCGCCGGTGTTGTCGCCCAACCCCACAACCACCGTCACCACCACGTCAAGAGGAATGCCGCTTCGCCTATTGATAAGCGAGACGTCGTCGTTGTGTACGAGAACGGCCCTACCGTGACCACCTACGAGCTTGGAGGAAAGCTCATCAGTGAAGAGGAGGCGAAGAAGGGTATTCAAGACGGTCTGTACGTCGTCGTTGGCGAGACCACCCCCAGCTCGAGCCCTCTCCCTCCTGCTTCGACCTCCAAGTCCCCCCAGCCTTCGAAGGATGCCCAGTTCTTGGAGGCAAAGGTTCAGAATTCCACCCCCTCGCCGACTCCGACCCCGACCCCGACCCCGACCCCGACGCCCTCTCCTTCGAGCAAGGCAGCTCCCGCCTCCACCGCGTCCCCAAGCGGAGGTTCCAGTGGCGGCGGTGTCAACTCCGAGTTCCCCAGTGGCAAGATTCCTTGTTCCCATTTCCCATCCGACTACGGTGCGGTGCCCGTTGAATATCTCGGTACCGGCGGCTGGACTGGCATCCAGAAAACTCCCGACTACAACCTTGGCGATGCGGTCATCTCTTTCATCGAAACCGCCATCTCGGGCGATTCTTCATGCTTTAAGAAGTCATTCTGCTCGTACTCTTGCCCTGTCGGCTACCAAAAGACCCAGTGGCCTTCCGCCCAGGGTGCGACCAAGCAGTCCATCGGTGGAATCTACTGCAACAGCAACGGTTTCCTGGAGCTCACCCGACCTGAAAAGAAGACACTCTGCGAACAGGGCGCCGGCGGTGTCACTGTCCAGAACGACCTCGACCAGCAGGTCAGTGTTTGCCGTACCGACTACCCCGGTACCGAGTCCATGGTCATCGCCACCGTTCCTCAGCCTGGTCAGTCGTTGGAACTGACCAACCCGCTCTCTTCCGACTACTACGTCTGGGACGGCAGCCCTACCACCGCCCAGTACTATGTCAACAAGGCCGGCTACAGCGCCGAGGACTGCTGTCTTTGGAAGAGCCCTATTGACCCTCTTGGCGCTGGTAACTGGGCGCCCATCAACGTTGGTACCGGCAAGAGCTCCGACGGTAACACGTACATCTCCATCTTCAACAACGCACCCACCTCGGTCGCCAAGCTCGATTTCAACGTTGAGGTCATCGGCGATGTTAACAGCAAGTGCGCGCTCATTGACGGCGCTTACACTGGAGGTGGCACTGGCTGCACTGTAAGTTGACACTCCTGCACCGTGTACACCTGTATGCTGTACTAATGTTCATGCTACAGACGGCCATTTCCGGCAATGGAAAGGCTGTCATCCGATTCTTCAAATAAAATCCCACAACCAGACGACAATTGGGGTGGACTTTTGGCTTTTGTTTCTCGTGAATACCTCTAGAATTTCGACGGATCAGCATGACATGGTTGCCATCGGCCGACTGATTGACTTCCGCTCACGATCTGCGATGGCCTTTTTCTAATTTGTGTGCATACCATTCGAACCGTAGAGACTTTTGGAGAGGAAAAGTTGGAGCGATTGATGGAAAAGGGGGTCAACAGCTGAAGGCTACAGCAGCCCGAGGGCTGCTATCGGAACTACCTTGGATTCGCAACGAGCCGGAACAGACATCTCCTTTCTATCGGCGAGACTCGGCCCTTGTTAGCTCGAGCCACGATCTGCGACGACCGCCTTACGATCATGAGGCGTTTTCTTACGCGGGGAGGCACCGACTTGCGCCGAGGGGAAACAACGAACTTGATAGGATGTTAGAGATGAATACTCGACTCGGGTAGTTTGCACAAGAATGGGAGATTGGGGAAGGGCGGAGTTTGAACGGCAGCCCTCGCCGGCACATTGTCACCTTGACGCATCTTTTCCTTTGTCTATCGCTGTTTGTCTGCCATTGTGCTTTCACTGTCGTTGCGGGGGTTGGGGGGCCTCACAATGGTTGAGCGAAGCCCGCGGGCGTTGGGGGTACCCTTATAAACCGCTTTGTGTATTGCTTGCCGACACAACGTTAGTTCTTTAATTCATTGCTCACGATCAACCTACTTAGTCAGCGTGGCATCGTATCGAGTTGGAGCGCTATGTGGAGTGTGGAGCGGGTAAAGTGCTAGCTAATCCAAGGTCGAGGTTGGATCTCTCAGGGGTGTGACGAGGCGGACGCCGCCGGTCAGCAGCCGTTGCAAACCGCAACCCGCCGACGCCGATCGGGCCGGAGGCCAACATCCATCAGTGCTCCCCGCATGGGTTTGTTGCTGATGCATGCGCAAAGACACGGGTCGGTGTCAAAATTCAGACAGGTGCAGTGTAAGAACAGGTGTTTAGAGAGTTATTTTGCATCGCGTTGTGTCTTGTGGGATAGATAGTTCATCTGCCTCGGCCGGGTCACGCGGTCCCCATCGACGCACGCAGGCAACAGGCAAAACAGCTCTCGATTGGCATGGCCCCACTACAAGTGATGCCTATTCCCGCTGGGTAGAGCGAGGTTGGGCAATGTCGCGAGATGGCGTTGATAAAAAAAGGTTTCCTACACTACCTCGGTAAGCAGAATTATGTAACAGAATGCGGGTGGAGGCGTCCTACTTGACGATGTCGAGCGTCAATCAAGGTGGAAGTCAAGGTACCTTATCCGTAGTGGGGAAACGGATGAAGAGCGGGAACCAATGGGGGGTTGATGGCACCGGGCTAATGTGTGGAGTAGCAGAGGCGCTGTATCCGCTCTCCCGCGCCGGTTTCATTGGAAATGTCTCTCTTGTGCGCGCCATCTTGACTTCCCTTCGTCTCCAACCCGCGCCTTCTTGCAGTCATAGTTCCGCTGAGTTCGGCGGGGAACGACGCGCCTGGTTTAGGAGCAACGAGAAAAAAGCTTTCCTCCCCCTGGTCTTCTATTCGGCATCCGGCGGTGGCGGCGGCTGCTGCTGCTGAGATTTATTTCGCCTCACCTCCCTCGCCGGAGTGACGGGTGACGTTCGATCTGCGATTTCTTCGCCATCGCTCAGAAACGGCTACTCCATGTAAGATGTCTTACCACTACTCCCGTGCACCCCTTCCAGAGCATAATGGATGCGCTCTTGCAGTTTCGCGGTATGCCGCGTTGGGTTGGGGTCAGTCATGTGCATGTGTGTCCCAAGGAAAACGGGCCACATGACTGTTATATTCCTTCATCCGTTCTTCGTTCATTCATCCGCGAATCGCAGATCCCGTCCCATCTTTCCAGCCTTTTGTTCGGATCGGAAGGACCGCTACCTCCACCAGCGTGCGAGGGGGTATGGCAGGCCAAGTCCGGGCCAGGCCGGGCCCGGCCCAGTCAAGCAGGCTAAAGGCGGGGTGAAGTGCAAGATAGGTCATAGTGGAAGAAAAAAAATTGAAGAAAACAACCACGAGATGCGACAGGGCATTTGTAGCAAATGTCTTCGCCGATGACACCTTAGGTGTGGTCCGGTCTGGCCGGCTTCTTCCCTGTCATTGGTAGTAAAACCCTTGACAGGTTCTCTTCCAACGTTATTCTTTTACCTATTTCCTCTTTCTCATATCGAGTTCAACAAGCAATCATCGGCCTGCACCCATCTCCGTTTCCCTCTTAAGCAGACTCTGAACCCCCAGCCGACCCGCCACTTCTTCGCATTGCCACTTGATTGTTCTTCTACCTAATATTCCCTCTAGTTGGAACACCGACCCTACGTTTTCTTGCGCAGGTGGAATTTTGTCCGAGTCTGTCACCCATTCTCGTTTGCCCGCCCCGACGATACCCCCCGTCGGCTACAACTGCGAGATCCCTGCTGTTTCCTCTGCATTTCTTGAGTTGACCTTGATCCCCCTCCTGCGTGGTTCATCCGGCGGCTCAAGTTGGACACGGCAGGTAAAAAAAAAACAAGCGTTATCTTCATGCAGTTCAAGCGAGTTTCGCTCCCGATTGGTATATAGAGAAACCTCAACTTGACAGCATTACCCGTCTTGCCTCATATCCCATCGAATAACAAGTTCGCCAACTTCTGTTAACGGGGTGCCATTATCGAGTCAGAGGCCTTTCCGCTAGTCATTTTCAACTCAGCTCCGTCTCCCTGTCTCATAGACCCAAGCCGACGTTGGTGAAGAGCCGGCTCCTAGACAGCTTCATTTCAGGCAAGGCTTTTGCCATCACCAACAATCGTTACCCCTTTTCAGGGTTGCCCCAAGTTTCTACGGCCGCTCATCCGTCTCAAAAAGCACCGCCATGTCGCTGAACCGCGTAGCATCGGTCGAGACGTTCCAGTTCGTTCCTCAAGCGCAGGGCTCGAGACGAGGCAGCGATGCGTCGAGCGTACGGGCTGGAAGGCTAACCTTCAACCCTCTACCCGACGAGTGGTATCCCGCGGCGAACAAGCCCGATACTGTACTTGCAGTCGGTGCCTTTGAAGTTCCGCAATGGAAGAGAATTCGTATGTTGTCCTACGATCGCCGGCCGTTGGTTGCTGGACGATTTGATCGATGACTTGCTCTTGAGACCCACGCATGGAATCGCTAACGCCGCGCTTTTAGTTCAAGTCGTGGTCGCGGTATTCTACTGCCTCTTCGCGGCTGGTGTTGCTTTCGGCTTCGCGGCACTGAAGCCGGTTCTTAAACGTGAAGGTGCCTACGGTGATATCTGCTCCGCCGACGATCCCAACACGGCTCCCGACGATACATGCGTTGAGATCCATCTCAACTTGATGTTCACCGTAGCGGCCGTCGGCACCAACATCGCTGCTCTGCCTGTCGGTGCCCTGCTTGACCATACAGGACCTCGCGTTTGCGGAATCGTGGGCGGCTTCTTGCTGGCCGTAGGCTCGCTCCTCATGGCATATGCCAAGAGTCTGCCATTCGACGGTTTCCTCATCGGGTATCTTGCGCTCGCTCTCGGCGGCCCCTTCACCTATATCTCGTCCTTCCAGCTGTCTAACGCTTTCCCCAAGCACTCTGGGCTCATCCTCGCCCTCCTGACGGGAGCCTTCGACGCCTCCAGCGCGCTGTTCCTGGTCTACCGCCTCGTCTACCAGGCGACCGAGGGGACCTTTGGCCACGAAAAGTTCTTCAAAGTCTACCTGGTCGTTCCGCTCTTCATAGTCGTCGCCCAGTTTGTGCTGATGCCTAAGCAGTCGTACAAGACTGTGGGAGAGCTAGTCGAGCTCCAGGAGGAGACCGCCGCGGTGAACGACGCCGATCGGGCGCTGTACGACGACCAGGTCGACGAGAACACGGCGCTCCTTCAGGAGGAACGCCGCCAGCGCGAGACCGTCGTCGCCGACATCGAGCAGCTTCTGGGCACCCAAAGGGCGGACAAGCAGAACCGCAGGGAAGAAGAGAAGAACAATGAGACGTCGGGTGTCTGGGGCGTGATGCACAACCGCACTGCCTTGCAGCAGATCGCCTCGCCGTGGTTCATACTCATTTGCATGTTCACCGTCATCCAGATGCTCCGCATCAACTACTTCGTCGCTACCGTCCGCGCCCAGTACGAGGCCATCTTTGGCGACCACGACAAGGCCGTCGAGATCAACGACTTCTTCGACGTCGCCCTTCCGGTGGGGGGCATCCTCTCCATCCCTTTTATCGGCGTGCTCCTAGACCACACCAGTACTGTCACCGTGCTCGCCGCCCTCGTCACCACCGCGACCACCATTGGCGTCTTGGGCGTCATAAACAACACGTGGGCGGCGTATATCCAGATCTGCCTCTTTGTGCTGTACCGCCCCTTCTATTACACCGCCGTGTCCGACTACAGTGCCAAGGTGTTCGGCTTCGAGACCTTTGGTACCGTGTACGGCACCATCATCTGCCTGTCGGGCCTGTTCAACTTTCTGCAGTCCGGGCTCGACGTCTTGTTTCACCAGACGTTCGGCGGCGACCCCGTGCCGGTCAACGTCATTCTGCTCTCGGCCGGCTTCGCCGTCGGCGTCATGCTAGTCGGGTACGTGGCGGTCAAGGCCCGGAGGCTGAAGTCCAAGATGCTGGAGCAGGAGGCTGAGGCCGTCGCCAGGCTCCACAACTGAGACCGCCCGAGAAGGCCTCTGTTGCGTGGTTTTGGGGCTTGGGAGGTCTTCCTCCCAGGCTAACAACTATCTGTATTGCTGCTGTCACTTGCATCGCGTGCCCTGCATAGTGTGTTGCAACCTTGGTCGCTTCTGGATATTATAATTTGACACAGGTTATGCACTGTGTCATGGGAATAGTAAAATACAGGAACTTTAATTACCCCCCATCCTTTTGCGCTTCAGAAGAAGCTCCTTTTAGACGTCAATTTGGCGACCCCTGATTGCTCCAACAACCAATTGTTGACTTCGCGAGCCTCGCCCACTCATTCATTCCTCATCTTCGTCAACGGTTGGCGTTTCGAATATGCCCCCGGTCATGCCCAGTCCACAGAACTGACCCCATCCATCGATCTGCTCGCTCGCGTGCTTCAATACCTCGCTGAACCCCTCGTTACCGTTCTTGTTCACGCAGAAATAGCTGTAGTCCTCCTGGTCGATCTCTGCGTCGTCCCGGACGCTCGTCGGGTACTCGATCTGGAAGACCGGCTTCCCGGCCTCAACGTATGGCCGGAAGTCCGCGCAAAAGGGCTCCACTTCGTCCGTGGTCCGGGTGCCGAGGCACGTCTCTAGTACGGCGAAGTCGACGACGGAGGAAAGTTCGGGCGCAATCGCAGGCGCATTCTTCTGGCCCAGGAGAAGGGGCCGGGAGGAAGCCGTTGTGAGCGTGTGTGCGTGGGCGGCGAGTGAGATTATGTAGGTCGCGTAGTCCGAGGGCGCGAGGCCGAAGCCAGTCGGGTCATCACCGTCCTTTATGGTTGTTTCGTTAACCTGTCTCAGCCGAGGGAAAAGAAATAGGAACACGAAAGAGGGCTCACCTCTGCCCAGGCGTCAATGTTGTCCGGGTCCACGCCGTCGCAGCCAATGTCGGCAGCCCGCTCAAGGCGTTGCTTCATGAGATCCACGACGCGGGCGTCCCGGATGTCGAGGTAGCGCTCGTCTGTATAAGGCGGGTTGAGGGACGAGCCGATGACGTCGGCGGGGAATGCGTCGAGGTCTTCGTCCCAGTCTTGGACGGCGCCGCCGTTGAAATAGCAGATTACTATCTTGCCGGCTGACTGTCTCTGGTATCAGTAACCGTGCCGAAGAATAGGGGGGACAAGGAAACATGGGTAAGCGATTTTCCAAGGATCCAAACTGACCTTGAGGGCGGGAATGATGTTGCCGTAGTCCGCTGCGTGTTGCAGGTCAATGTCCCAGACTGTGGCCTCGGCGGGGACAACGTCTGCTACCGACTCGGCCGTGATAGGGTGGTGAAGGACGATCTGGAAGCTCACGCCGGGCTTCCATTGGCTCCAGTCCACGGCGCGGCGGGCGAGGCCGCCGGGCGTCATGAGGCCAAGGATGCCGGCCGGGACCAGAGCCAAGAGGGCGAGCCATGAAATGTTCATCTATGTATTGCGTTGATGGAGGACCAGCCCGTGATCCAGAACCGGGAGACCTTGCGTTTTTTCTCAGACACCTAGATGTACTCACGAGGCCGGGGACGGCGAATATCTTTATATGCACTAGTTGGCTTGGATGGGCATCCGGGGTTCATTCTAGCACAGCGCGGGATGTAGCTACATAGGAAAGTGGCACCACTCCTGCAGGAAAAGGGAGACAGTAGTGATCCAGGTACAGAGGGACAGGGTTATATACTCCATTGTCGTTCATCACTAGTCGTCAAATGCGCGTCTATGGGTACACCACAACCGGCTCAACGTTACGGCGACATCGCCCTCGTCTCGATCCCATTTCCTTGTCTTGCTGAATGTCCTAAGCCACTTTGGTATCGGACCGCATCTGAATCTGCCCTGCCCAACGCGAACACCGTCATACATGATATAGCTTTTGTCCGAACATGCTGGCCGTTTATGATTCGATATTTGTTAATAAGCTTAGTGGCGTTTGCCATCTTGGCGGTCCTCACTGGGTCAATTGGGGGGTTTTAGCCTGGCTTACGAAGGGGCCCTGTAGCCGAAGATAGTGGGTACGGCATTCTAGGCAGCCGGTTAACGTCAAATTAGATGCGCCTCTTCTTCTGATAGTCATACCGCAACAATGTCGTCCCCCTCCCTTGCATTCGTCTCGCAGCAATCACAGGAAGGAAGTCGGCCATGCGAAAGGTAACATCGCGGGAGCTTGGCCGTCTCCAAGTCGATCGTGTGAGGAGGTATTACGTATTCATTCGCAGAGCGGTGGACATGCACTCCCTTCTGCGGTCAGTTGGTAGTCACTGTTGTTTTCAGGTCGCCAGAGTTGTATACTCCGAACATGATGATTCTTTTCTGAATGACCAGACCTCCGGTACCGTTTCTACTCCATGAACGCCGATCTTGATCTTGATAGCCGAGCACACCAGTGGTTCTCCAGAAGAGCCATCCCACCCATCAATACTCCATAGCATGTCCGGCGGCTTCCTCGCGCTGTTTCCGGACAGCGTCGTTCTCGGCCTCGCGCTGTTCCTTGAGCTTGGCCTCAACATCGTCCCTAAGACCGCCCAGGTCGGGCGGAATGACCTGGTATTGAACGCTAGGGGCTGCTTGGACGAATCTTAGCTGTTCTACCACATGTTGGAGCACGTCATCGAGGCGCTTTCGCGTGTTCCTATTCACACGGGGCTCTCCAAGAATCTGCTCCAATGTCGGAAACAACTCCTCGTATCTGAACTGTTCTCTCCACGGGGCGTGTACAGGAATAATGGGGTCAATCTTGTCCTGGCAGCCAATAGCTATACTCGTCTCGAACGCCCAGGCGCGAGCCACGTTCCTAGGTGTGTATCCGCCGCCACCGAAAAGAATCATGGGCACGCCAAACGATTTGCAGAATTCAACACATGCACCATGGCCTTGAACTTGAAGGTTGAAGCGTCCAAGACGGTCACCGGCGAGTGAATCAGCGCCGCACTGCAAGGCAATGACGCTGGGTCGGAACTTCTCCATGCATTTACCGATGACGTTCTCGAAAAGCCATTTGTACTGATCATCGGTAACCCCGTCGTTTAGGGGAACGTTGATGGCATGGTGCGCTCCCGGGTTATGCTCGTTCTTAGGACCATTGTCATCGAGACCACCGGTGCCAGGGAAGAAGTTGAGGGGGTCGTATTTATGGAAAGAGACCGTCATGACGCGGTCTGTGGAGTAAAAGGCCTCCTCTACACCGTCTCCGTGATGCACATCTATGTCGATGTAGAGTACGCGGGGAAAGCAACGCAACAGCTGCAGAATGGCTAGGACGATGTCGTTGATGTAGCAGAAGCCAGATGCCTCGGCCTTCTTGGCGTGGTGCAAGCCGCCGCCCCATGATACGGCAATGTCGGATTGGTTAGAGCAGATCTTTCTCGCGGCGTCAAGAGACCCGCCCGCTGACATGGAGCAGTAGTCGTAGAGACCCTCGAACAAAGGGCAGTCGGAGCCGCCAAGGTTGAACTTGAGATCGGGATTCGTGTTATCGACGTCCCTCGGAACAGGCTCCGGCAGAACGGTCCCCAAAAAGTCCAGGTAGTCGTCCGAGTGAAAGTCGTTTAATTCTTCGTATGTGGCGGCTCGAGAGATGTAGTTGTCCATAGCGAAGGACATGCCGTAGGAGTAGATGAGACTCTTCGAGAGGGTGAGCCTCCAAGGCTTCATGGGATGGGTCTGACCGAAGTGATGCTTTTCCATTTCGGGATTACAGTGGAAGGAGACATTGTAACCCTTTGGCCGCGTGATGCCCGTTTCTTCGGCTATGCGCTTGCATTTGGCGTAGTACTTGGCATTGTCGAGATCGCTGGCCTGGCCCAGGGGGACGTATTCTTCAACAATGTCATCTTTGTCGGATCTGTGTGGTAAATAATTCGGTTTGGGAACCCGGAAGCGGTATGCGTCTGTGTCCATGATGATGTGCGACGGGTGTCCCGCCGGAGCGGCCGGGATAAAGCTTGAGGCCCTCGATCTATTGTGAGGTTGAAAGGTGGGGTTATTGGATGGCCAAGTGAGATGAGTTTTGCTCTTGCTCAGCGGTGAGGCAGCGAGGCGCGAATCGCGTTAGTATGCAACGAAACCGGGTTTGCCGCATGCAGGGGCTACGTTTATCTTCTATGGGGTTATTGGCGAAGGTCTGATTTTCAAAAGTGTAGGCGAAGTCGTCTGTTGCTGATTCGAGATGTATGTGGGAGGTTTCGTCAAAAGGCTGGCTGCACGATTGGATGAGATGCGACAGGCGCCGCCCGGGAAGCATGCCGCTGGTGGCTGCAAGGTAGCTTGGCCACTTCAGGGCACTAAATGAGTTTTCCAGAGGTGTGGCTGACTGTAGATGCAACTAGCCACCGCGGTTCTCACGACTAGGTACCTACCTAGTCAGGCCTCATGTGGCGTAGTAGGTACAATACTCCGTACATTCTAGCCCATTCAAACCTCCAAGGCCAGGATGTACAGTATAACTTGCCTCGGATCTAACCCCAGGAATGTCGCACTTTTGCGTTGTCATATCCATCCCTTCTCTTCTTTCCACTCCAGATAAAGTGCGAGGAATGACTGGGAATCTGAGATTGAGACTTCTTTAGATTTCACCCGCCTTAGTAATTGGATGAAGGCACCGAAAGCAGTCGCACTTTTCGACCCACATTAAACAGCCGAAAAGCCAATCAGATGAATCTAGGTGTGCCTGAGCCCAGCGTGCAGGAGCCCAGACGTGGCCTGAAAATCGGAGGCTAAAACTCCCGTCTCCGCTTGACTCGCCGATGAGCGTGGTCCACTGGCCCTCCACTCTGTTAGAGCCTCGCAAACTTGCCCGCCGCCAAACCCAACGCAACCACCCCAAGTTGAACTGACCACCATTGCACAGTTTCCAGCCTTTTCCACCCCACTCTCGCGTCCCTGAGGAACAAAAAAAAAAAGACCACGTCCCGTCAGGTCACCTTATCCAGCAGGGGACATTTTCATTGCTCCGTAAAATAAAATAAAAAACATTCCAGGATCACGAGCAAGGGCCCTTCCGTCGTCTCGACTCGCCTTGCCCACCACAGCTGAACAGACAGAAAGACAGAAAGACAGAGAGAGAGAGAGAGAGAGAGAGAGAGAGAGAGCTGTTGTCGACCTTCCCTTCAGCCGATCCGTCTTGAAACTCGTTAGGTGAGCCAAGCTAGTTACTTCGTTCGTTGCGGAGGATCGTGGTCGGGGTCTCTTTTCTCGAAGTCTCTCCTGTCCAAGGCTCTTCTGTCATCGCCTTCTACAGGGCAAGTGCAGCCAAAGCATACCATCACCAGGTGCTCCGTCCTCTTCGGTCAGCACACCGAAGCCCCCGACGGTGGACGTTCCGCGCCGCCCCGCCCCCCGTCATTCTGTGTGCCACTATTCCCACCTGCCGCTAGCTCTCTGCTCTCCCCACCTCTGCCTCTATTCTGCTTTGCTCCAATACCCTCTTACCTTTCGTTGTCCCTCTTTATTTCGATGACCTTGGTTCACGAGGCCTTCCTCACTCCGTACACGTCACCCCGATCTGCTATCAACGCACCCATCTCGTCCCCTCGTCCTCGTCCTCAAACAAGAACACTGCCTTGGCCGCATACAAAAACCCCCGCTCCCACTCCTTCTTTGTGGTCCTTGCCGAGTACCTTGTCGTCGTCGTCCGTCTCGTCGCCCGCTTGTTCCCTACCCGTCAACGAACGCTTGCTTGCCCAGCCGCGGGGTGTTTGGGGAACTCGTCGTTAACACAAAGATGCCTAGAGACGATTTGTCGATCGACTTCGTCAAAAGGATGCCGACGGCCGAGGCCCTCGATCCGGCCATCATTCTCGACGACTGGCTCAACCGCGTCCAAAATCTCCCCGAAGAGATCCGCTTCCTACAAGATGAAATCGCCGACAGGGACCGCCAGTACTATGACTGCGTCAAGTTGATCGAGGACCGCGACGGAAAAATACAGAAATGGATCCGGGCGAATGGCAGCCACGAGGCAAACCCTCGCGAGGAGACTATGCGGTCTCAGATGCGTGATAACTTCAGTCGTGCCGATACGCTGGCCGCTGAGAAAATCGCCTTGACGCAGAAGCTGCAGATCATTATGGACAAGCACTTACGAAACCTCGATCAACATATCAAGATGCTTTATGACCGCGCAGAGCCCGGTTTCAACGACCCCGATGAATGCCCTTCTCTGATCCGGCCGAGCGCGGCGAACCACTCTGCACCATCTGGTCGATCTGTCAATCCTGCTAGTCACCTTGTGGGAGCAGCCATTACCGCGGCACCGTTGAACCCGATCGTCAACTCTTCGAGTCCAACTGCGGCGCGCGCAGGAAACCCCCAGATTCGCAACGCCCAATCTCAACAGCACGCGTCCTCTGCCCCTGCGACGCCTGCTGCAAGCATGATACTCAACCGTCAAGCGCGAGAGAGTTCGGCAGGTCCGGGAAGTGGCGCGCCCAAAAGAGGACCGCGGTCCATCTCTGGACTGGGCAGTCTACCCACAACATCAAGTAATCTGGCAAGACATTCGTCTCTGGGCCCAGGCACACCAAAGGGCCCCACCACCACTGGACCAAACGGCACTGTACGAGCGGGTAGTGCTGGTCCCAGATCATCATCCACCAAGGCGTCAAGCGTGTCTGGCGTGAGAAAGGGGACACCTGGTGCAGGGAGTCGGAAGAAGCCCGTTAACAGCAACAAATCGTCACTATCCCGCGTGAAGAAGGCCCCTGGAAGTCGCAATTCGCCCGCCTCGACAGCGGACAGTGAGCTGTCGGATGCCGAGAGCGGAAGCGGTGATGACGGCGAACGCAGCCGTATAGACCGTACTAGCGGTACACCCACGCGCGACGGCAAGGATGGCGATGGCGACGAAAGCATGCTCGATGCCGAAGATGATGAGGCCGGCGACGACAAGAAGTACTGCACGTGCCAGAACGTCAGCTTTGGGGACATGGTGGCGTGCGACAACGAGGATTGCCCCTATGAGTGGTTCCACTGGTCGTGCGTCGGCCTTAAGAGCGAGCCCAACGGCACCTGGTTCTGCCCAGTCTGTACGGAGAATATGGAGAAGGAGAAGCTCCAGAAGAAGAAATAATGACACGGTTCGGGGATCCCGGCGATTGAAGCGTTTATACCCCTTGAAGGTTCGGCCGGCGACATTGGAGGCTCGATACTATAATGAGGCCCCTGTCGGTGATCGGGTGCCGGCGTTTGGGCGTATTCTATGATTTATAGTGCAATAATGACCAGTGTCGCCTCCTTTCACGAGCATGATGAATTGACAGGTTGTTGGCGAAAGTATACATGTGCTGCGGGGAGTCTGGCCAAAGTGTTGTAAACTCGGCTACTTTTCCCCCCTTGATGCTATCCCTAAGCAAGGAACACCTGGTATCGGTGGTCAATGGCAACGAGACAAGCAACGATTGCAGCTTTGCGATAGTAGTGCCCGTTGCAAAAGCATCGCTGTATCAAGCGGAAACAATAACTTGGCCCAGGGTGAGGTCTTATCGAAACAAACCAGGAAAAACCAAGAGATGGCCAAAGTCGATTCCCGCCGCCATATCTGGTCAGCAATACTGATCTGATGAAGCTTCTCGACGATCCGACCATTATCAACCGGTTCGTCCTATTCGATGCCTAGCCATATTGCGGTGTGTGTATAAGCTCAAGCGTGAGAGCTAGACCTCCCCCCCACGTGGGACGCATTGGAGAGCCTTATTTGATGGGGTGGCCTGTTCATGGTCTACCTCGTGTCCAGATACGGATTGGGTATCTTACCTGCTCTAATTATGGCAGTGACCCGGATGGTGACATTCACCTCGTTTGTTTCGTTTCATTACTTCCCCTGCTAGCTAATCAGCTCATGCCAGGGTCTGCAGCAGATTGCTTGATTAGAACGAGTAGGCGGCGTGGGTAAAACTGCTCGGAACTTGTGAGAGGGATGCCATTATCGAAAATAGCGTCTCAAAGCGCAAATTACGCTAGCGGTGCTAGGGAACAACGAGCAGGGTGTCTTTTTTTGAGTGACAGCAAGACATCAAGACAGCACCCGTCCTAGTCGGGCTGGACGGACAGCCGCAGGCTTGGCTCCCCGGGGCTGAAAAATAAGTTCGGGATAGTAAGGCCCGGGTGGTGGCTGAAAACTCCAGAGCTTCATCGCTCGCCGCCGCGATGAGACGATTGTGTTCGAAAAGTAAACTAGGTTGCATTTGTCCTCCTGAACAAACTTGGCCCACTGCATAGCAGTATGCAATCAAACTTCCGAGCTGGCGGTAAGGATATTGATGGATCCCTCCCCTTGGACTGGTTGAGAGATGACTAAAACAAGAAGCCAAGTGGGAAGTGGCCCGCCCGGGGCGCAGATGCCGGCACCCAGGGGGGAACGCTTTTGGTTCAACAACTTGACAAGAAACCTGTCATGCATGGTTGGAATCATCGGCTCCAGAAGAGCGAATCTTCGGGAAAGATTCCCAAGAGGACCGGCTTGGTTTCTCGACTCCAACGCTGACGACGGACAGGCGAGAACCACCAAGGAAATAGCAAATCTCTTTCCGAAGTGGTGAAGCGATGAGTATGGTAGCTGGAAGGGGCAACGAATAGCCTGGCTGAACATATTTGCTTCCGACCAATCTAGCGAAGTCGGGAAGTTTAGGGTGGTGGCAAGTTTTTGGTGAGCAATATGCGAAAGGGTGTGTGTGCGGAACGGTTGCGATGCATAGGCGTCTCCGGCTGATAGGCAGTCAGCTCGACCAACAGTATCTCTGGAACAAAGGCACGTCGCTGGAAGAACGTCGGCGAGAAGGGGCGGATGACGGACCGCTTTAGCCCTTTGTCTTGTTCTTCCGGAAGAAGTGTTGAAGAAGCGGCGTTGCTAAGGAATGGCTATGCGCCCCGAAGCACTGGTTGGCCGACTCAGAGGAAGCATTTGCGTTGCAACTCAAGGGGGCGAGGTCTCCGGAGAGCCATGCTGAACAACAGCTCATCTTACAGCTGGTGGGGTGTTGGATGGTGGGGTTGTGATATTTCAGGATATCCATTCGATGAATCTATAGCGCAGACGGTTCGGCTCCGCAGTTGATGGAGTCTCACACCTTTTTAGTGCATGCGATGCTAGGGAATACCTGTTCCGAGAGCTCATCCGTAATGCAGCAGATGCTGCACGACAGTGGGTGGGCGTTGACGTGAACTGGATCTGTAAATCACGAGAAACCAGTACGGAGCTCCGTTTTGCTGGATGACACAGAGATGAAGATGAGCCTTGTGCCCTAGACATGTCTAAGCTGGGAGCTCATATTTACGGAAAACATGCCGGAATTTAGGCCTGCAAAAAGGACGAAGCGCAGTGAGAACCCTGGTGACCAGCGATTCGTTGCCTTGACGGAACCCCGAGGTCGACTCGCATCTTTCGGGACACGCCCAACTGGATTGCGCAACCCGATAGATAAACAATGAAATGTCTTCTAGATGGTTGTTTTTCTTTGCCGTTTGCCCCCATGCAAGCAAGCACCTGCAGCCGCCGCCGCAGCCTCTCTCGTTTAGGTATCGCTAGTTTAACGCGCCACAGGGGTGTGGGAAAGGCGGTGGCCAGGCCCGGTGGAGGGAGGGTCGCAGTTGAAGGAGGAGGTGGACTGGATGAGTGGGAGACATCGGGACTGGTCTTGGGGTGAAATTTGGGTCGAGCTGGCGGTGGAAATACGAGCAAAAGCGGTTGCCCGGGCTGACGCATGTTTCGAGACACAAGGATGCAGATTGTATATAAGACATTCCATGACTGTGCTGTGAAGAGACGAGGCCAGAGCAAGGCAACACATGCCTTGTGGTAGACGACGTGGAAAAGAAGGCATAACGGGTATAGTTCTAGCTGGGGGTACGAACATGGAGTGGCATGACATAGCAGCAAGGCAAGGAAGGGACCTCCTACCTAATGAAGGTGGCGGTAACTGCCACCCCCTGGAGGGGGGCAGGTGGAAGAAGGTAAAGAAAGGGTGTGTGGTGAGGCGTGTCTCCTGCGGCAGCCCCTCCCTCCTCCAGTGACTGCCCCGTCCCCCCCCCCACGAGCGTACTGTACGAACGGGGGGACGAGATGAAATGAAAATTGGCCAGATGCGAATTGCAACAGACCAGGTTCCCACAGTGATATCACCGCTATAAAGACAATTCACCCATCCACCTCTTGGCCGACTCTAACTCTCTTGACGATTCTCCCTTCGCCTCCCCTCTCTCTGCACACAATTAACCAACCCACGCTCGCTCGTTGCTTGTTGACATTGTCGTTGCTATTGCTGTAAGTACCACCCCCAACCGCCCCTCCCCTCCCCTCCACGAAGCCCCCGCTCCTTCGCCATATCGCCGATCACCGCACCTTTTGCTCCAACCAGCGGCCAAAAACAATAGCAGCAGCTTCGTTGTTTGGTTTCGAAGCACCTCCGATTGCCTCCCGTCGCCATTTCAGTCGCAGTTCTAGCCCGTTCCCCCGCTCCCTCGCCCGCTCTAGAAGCTCCGTACATTGCTTGATTGTATACCCAATCGTATGGAGAAGCTCACGAATTACGTCAGGCTACGCATATCTCTAAGCTTCCAGCAATCTATCCGCCGCGAATCCCACGGCGAGTTCCCTGTCAAGGTAGGTAGGCAGTACCCCGCTGTCCTCGAGCTTGCCCGACTGTTTTTTCTCCCCTTTCCCACACTCCCCCCCAACACAACAAACACCACAATCTTATTCGGCCTGAGATCGCTTTTTGCTTCACTGCGGTTGCTGACACGCTCTCGGCATACAGTCCTACTTCACATATCGCGAATTTCTTCAAAACTTTGCCCACAATGGCTCAAGCAATTAAGAGCGCTTTGCCCACTCACCTGAAGTCCCCTTTGGGCGGTCAGGGCAAGAGCGATGAAGCCGAATTCAGCTCCCGTCACCACGGCAAGACGAGATCTCACATGGTATGCTTCTGAAAACTCCACCCCCTCAACTTGCTATTTGCCCCGAATGAGGCCCTCCAAGGTCTGCGCCCAGCCTTTGCTCCTCACCTCGACTGGTCGCTGTGCGAGACATCGTTTGTTCTGAGCGCCAAGCCTGCCTGCATCTGCGCTCCTCCATGTGTAATCACTCGGCCCTGGTGTGCTATAAAACCAAGCCACTGGTCGCTCACGACTTTTCGTGAGCTTCGAGGACGGAGTGAGTCTCACCGACAGCTACCTCGACTTTGCTACGATGTTCAGCTTGAGGTTTCCTTGGGGAACTTTGACTGGCTTCGTACGGAGGATGAGACTACTGGCAGTCTAGTGGGCGTTCTTTTTGAACCACAACGACCTCCACAACGATCGGGGAGAAGAGCGAGCGGGCCAAACGCGCAATGTGACTCCTTTATGGATCTCTTGCTTGACGATGGCTTCGGAGTACCCCTCTTACACGGGCTTCTATCCGAGTTGTCACTCTGTGCACAAGCAAGATGCTAACATCTCCTAAAGGCTTTCGAGAACACCTCCACCAGCGTCGCCGCTGCCCAGATGCGCAATGCCCTTACCCAGCTCGCCGAGACCGTCTCGGACCCCGAGCAGAAGAAGGTCAGTATCATTAGCCCGGTTCAGGTCATCAAGCACCACCGCTGACGATAACCGTATGACAGCTCTTCGAGACTGAGATGGACAACTTCTTCGCCCTCTTCCGCCGCTACCTGAACGATAAGGCCAAGGGAAATGTTGTGTAGGTCTATACTGGAACAGGAATACACGGCAAGCTTGAGGCTAACGAGGATACAGCGACTGGGACCGCATCGCCCCGCCCGCCCAGGGCCAGGTCGTTGACTACGAGGACCTTGCCAACTCCGAGTCCGTCCAGTTCCTCAACAAACTGGCTGTTCTGAAGCTCAACGGTGGTCTCGGTACCTCCATGGGCTGCGTCGGTCCCAAGTCTGTCATCGAGGTCCGTGACGGCATGTCCTTCCTCGACTTGTCAGTTCGCCAGATCGAGTACCTCAACCGCACCTACGACGTTAACGTCCCCTTCATCCTCATGAACTCGTTCAACACGGATGAGGACACCGCCTCCATCATCAAGAAGTACGAGGGCCACAACGTCGACATCCTTACCTTCAACCAGTCCAGATACCCCAGAATCTTGAAGGATTCTCTCCTGCCCGTCCCCAAGAAGTACGACTCGTCCATCAACGACTGGTACCCCCCTGGTCACGGTGATGTCTTCGAGTCGCTCTACAACTCTGGCATCCTCGACAAGCTCATTGAGCGCGGCATCGAGGTTGTCTTCCTTTCCAACGTCGACAACCTGGGTGCCGTCGTCGATCTCCGCATCCTCCAGCACATGGTTGAGACCGAGTCTGAGTACATCATGGAGTTGACCAACAAGACCAAGGCCGACGTCAAGGGTGGTACCATCATTGACTACGAGGGCTCCGTCCGTCTTCTTGAGATCGCCCAGGTGCCCAAGGAGCATGTCAACGAGTTCAAGTCCATCAAGAAGTTCAAGTACTTCAACACGAACAACATCTGGTTGAACCTCAAGGCCATCAAGCGCGTCGTCGAGAACGACGAGCTCGAGATGGAAATCATTCCCAACGGAAAGACCATCCCTGGTGACAAGAAGGGCGAGTCTGACATCTCCATCATCCAGCTTGAGACTGCCGTTGGTGCCGCCATCCGTCACTTCAAGAACGCCCACGGTGTCAACGTCCCTCGTCGCCGCTTCTTGCCCGTCAAGACCTGCTCCGACCTGATGCTCGTCAAGTCCGACCTCTACACCGTTAAGCATGGACAGCTCCAAATGAGCTCTAGCCGTTTCGGTGACGCCCCTCTCATCAAGTTGGGCAGTGATTTCAAGAAGGTCTCGGACTTCCAGAAGCACATTCCTTCCATCCCCAAGATTATCGAGCTGGACCACCTCACCATCACCGGTGCTGTCAACCTTGGCCGCGGCGTGACGCTCAAGGGTACCGTCATCATTGTTGCGACGGAAGGCAGCACTATTGATGTGCCTCCTGGATCCATCCTCGAGAACGTTGTTGTGCAGGGTAGCTTGCGTCTGCTTGAGCACTAAGTGGCTCTGGCAGCTTTTTGTATTTTGAGCAAAATTTAAAGAAGGTGTCATGCGATGCTCTGTAGCATCATGAATTGGCAATCTGAAAGCGCTCTGGAATAATAGAAACCAAAAACCGTCCCCTCTTAAGCACACCCCAAAAGGGAGGCTTCTGCACATCGGCGGCAGTAGTAGAACGGAGTTGATAGTATTTTAATAAGGCAACACTGCGCTGTGTTTCATTGACCATTAGACCACCTGCTTTACCTAATCATGACGATGCGAATCTTGAGGTACTTATGCATACTGCTAGGGCTGTTCCTGTATTACCAGACCGGTCGGCGGGAATTCGACCTGCAGTTCCGCTCGGAGACGTCCAGAACATCCCGGCCGGCGCCGACTGGCGGTGAGACAAAAGAAGAAAAAGAAACTTGGAGAAGCAAAAATAAACGCACGCCTGCCTACTTGCATGAGGGTCCCCTGATCCCGGGGCCTTGCAGCGGGCGCGGGATGCTTGCTTTGTTTGTATGTATGTGCCTGTGAGAGACTTTGCTGGCTGTCGTCTGCCGAGTCGAATATTTACGCCGGCATGTACCGATCCATGGACAGTGCTGTTGCCGACCAGGAGAATCTTTACTTAAGCCTTAAGAACACCTCGAACGAGTGCGCCAATTGAGAAGACTTGTCGTTCATACCCAATACGGAGTGCATGCAACACGAGCTTAATAGGCCAGGTCCACACCCGTTCTAATAAAGAGGTCCAATTCGCTGTCTCATTTCTCTGACAACCGTGGAATTACCTTGCGATCGTGTATCCCGCAACAACACACTCGATACACTTTCTTGGAACGACGCCTTCTTCAGTCAATACTCTCTTTCTTTCTTTCTTTCTCTCTCTTCCTCCCTCACTCACTCACTCACTCACTCTCTCCCTCTCTCCCTCTCTCTGCCAGGCTGTCCTGGCTAGTCAGGAGTCACCCAGCCACTCTGAGCACCATGGGAAGCATCGTGGAGACCTCGACGCTGCCGTACTGGCAGGTCAACGTCCCGCCCGGGAGCCGCACGGACGAATGCCCGGAGGGCCTCCGCAACCTCTCGGCCAAAGACGTGGGCATCTTGCGCACCCCGGACGGCGCCTACCGCCCGCAGACGTGGGATGAGGTCCGCCGGCTCGTGGCGACTAACAGGCTCGACCTGTTCCAGCGCGTACCATCGGAGCTGAGACGGTATCGGCTGTTCATCCATCATCTGATCAAAGAGTACGGGAGCGTCATGAACTTTGTTTTGAAGCACCGGCTGGGGTGGCAGGAGCCACTCCAAGCTGTGGGGAAGCCATTCGAGACGGAGGAGGATTGGAGGGTGCTGTACAACGACTGGCCGTACGGGATCGATGCCCGGATCGTACATCTTGTTGTCTGGACCAAGTTCGAGCTCGAAGAGAACCCGGCGACGGGGGATCTGACGGAGAGGGCAAGAGAGGAGATCGACGCTTTTGTGGACAAGACGTTCCGCTCAAAGATGAAACCTGACACGGTAAGTCTACACTGCTTTCTGAACTGTCTTTTATTGAGAATTGCATGCCAATATCCCTTTCTGCAATGAACTCGGAACTTGGAGCTAAACATGATTTCAAGGTCATTTGGTTCAAGAACTGGCGGAGTCTCAAGTCCGTCCACGCTGTCGAACATTTTCATGTCATGCTCTTCGACCCTGATCCCGAGTTCATTCAGGAGATTACCAACGGAGATGTCCCGCAGTGTGACAAGTTTAAGGTATGAACAGAGACAAAGGGGGTACGCGGGAGGGTGGTTTGGGATGTTTAGGGTTGCTGAGTGTTGTTCCATACGACGAAACATCAATGGCCACGCACTAGCCGGATGAATGTTTACGAGAGAATCCCTCAGTCCCCCCCATTCTTGACCCGATAGAGTGGCATAGAAGATCAGTCTTGTAATTCATTCGTGCAACCTCAAAGGTTTCATTAAGGCTTTGCCCCCGAAAGTTCTCTGTATTCCACGCGCGAGGCGGCGGCCATGGTGATGGCCGTCGGCTTCTCCATGACAACCTTGATCACCCAGCCGGAAAGGCCAAATAACTTGCCACGCTCTGCGAGGCCTTGTCTGATGCTGCTGGTGATGGCGGGCCCGAGAGCTTCGAGTGTCTCGAATGACGACTCTTCCATCGTCTTTCGAAATGTCAGCATTAGGCCTCTGATGTTTGGTGGGGGGACAATGCGTGAGCCAAGAAGAGGGGACGAGGGGAAAACGTAGGAGAACGAAGAAAGGGAGTAACTAATGAACTCACCCTGACAATGACGGACTCGACATCAACATATATGTCGTCTTCCCCTGTTACGTTGCTTCTGTACCCTTCAATCTCCACGTCGGTCTTGACGACCTGTTTCGCCTTCCTCTCGTTGTCATTGACGCCGATGAGCGTCGGCACCCGCAGCCCATGAATACGGAGCGTCTCGCTCCAGACCACCGGCTTCGCCGCACTGAAGACCATAGCCCGCGAGATGCTCACGCCATCGCCTAGCAGCGAGCCTTTGGGCAGCTTGAGGGTGACGTCCATATACCTCACCCTCTCCAGCTGCGCCCTCAGGGTCCCGCCCTGGTGCGTGCGCACGACGTCCTCGGGCGTCCGTTCGCGGTGGTCCAGACGGTACCCCGACAGGTGCTCGTAAATGTGCAACAGAGCGAACCACAGGCTAAAAGGGCTGCCTCGCTGTTCGACAAGCGAGTTGACCACGTCTAGACTAGCAAGGAGGGCCTTGGCGAGGTGGCCATAGTGCACTGTGTCGTCGCTGACCGTGTCCGAGGCCGAGGCGCCGTCAAACGGCTGCGCCATCGAGAGCTCCGCCGAAATGATGACGGGCTGCGTCTTGTTCAGGCGGCCCCAGGCGTCGGTTCCGGCCTTGAGCGTGCCCTGCAGGTCGCGGACGCGGATCACGGCGAATGGTTCGCCGGCTTCGGCGCGGACCTGCCATGAAGATGTGAATCGGGGCATCGTCATCTTTGGAGGAAGCCCGGGCGATAGACTTCCAGTACAAGAGTCCTTCAAACCAAGTTGTATGATCAAAGTGGAAGGGCGCGGTTCGGTGCGTCAGCTGTCGCAGTCACCTTGAACAATGAGATATGCCAGAGCGGCACTCGCGGTCTTCGTCACTAAGTTTTAAGTTCCGCACTGGGTACGCTACAAACGTCGATCGCAGGGACCCACAATCGAAAAACGTGTGTGGTACATGGAGACACGGGCAACCACTACGGCTTTGGATAACGGGAGACAACTGAAGACTCGTGTTGTTTATCAATTGAAGCAATATGTCTATTTTAACCGGGTTTCTAACCCTAGTGGGATGTCAAAGACATGGCTTAGAGGCCTAGCCACTTGCGTAGGTCCTCCGTGTCACGGGAAGTCCATGCAATCTTGGCCTTGATGGAGTCGGTAGACTGTGAGAGCGCTCTGACGAAACCCTTCTTATCCTTCCCGGCGAAGAACTTCTCAAGCTGATCCAACTGCTCTTGCTTTGTGAGTCCGCTCGTGCAGTAACTGACAATGCTTCCGATCATGGAAGACTGAGCAGGGAACTTGGTATAGATATCGTCCCATTTGGTCTGCAACCAGTCGAACAGGGCCTCGATGCCATCCTTGGTTGAACGCAGACTGCCAATTGGGATATAAATATCCTGGTCGCGAACCTCGCCATTCAGCAGAAGATCCAAAGTACGCTGTCTTAACTTAGGGTCGCGGGCTTGGCCCAGAGTACGCAGCGCGCTGTTGCGCTCGTCGGCTGTCTCGGCGGTCTTGTAGTATTTGAGTACGGCATCGTACTAAAGTCGTGGTTAGCAAAAAAACCCCTCTCGAGAGCCAGAACCTCGGTATCAACGTACCTCCTTCTCGCCACCAAATTTGAGGACAATCGAAAAGACAGAGCTCCTAATATTGGGGTGGATCGCCGTCTTGTCCCCAGCGACAAATTTCTCAAACATCCCCTTCGCCGCAGCGACGACTTTCTCGTCGCCAGACATACCAGCTGCACTAAATGTGAGGGCCTTGTATTGTTGTTCAACGTGACCATCCTTGCTGGAGAACTCCCAGCCAAGCTTGTGGGCGATGCCACTAACGATGTTCCGTTGAAACTCGGTCAACTTCTCGACGATGGCATCATCCTCAATCCAAGCCATCTTGATCGAGCCCAAACGGGTCAAAATCTGGTCCCACACAAGATACTCGGCTTCGCCCGCATTGCTAAGAGCCTTGAACAGGCTCAGAGAGGATGAGGTCTTCTGGTAGCCCGAAGTTGCAAGAGCTGATGTGTCAGCCACGATACCAACTCTGTCCTGGACGGAGAGCATCCCAGCGGCGTTTCCGAGCTTCTCAAGTCGGTCAATGGCGTACTTGGTCCGGTAAAACCCGGTAGAGTCGGCATTGATCTTGAAGAACTCGGCATCGTCAATCTCGAATTTGGCATCACGCGTCGTGAGCATGAGATCCTTGTTGATACCGCTCTTCGTACGAACGTTCAGGGAGATGGGATAAAGAACCTTGTCTTCCTCAGGCTTGACGTCCCCCGTCGTCAAGAAGCGGTGCTGCTCCACGCTGATCGACTTGCCGGACTCTGTGACGGAGACGACCGGATATCCAACGTTCTGAGTCCAGATGTTCATGATAGACCCGACATCCTTGCCGCTAGCCTCGCTTAACGCTTGCCACAGGTCATTTGTAGTGGCGTTGCCCCAAGCATGACGCTTGAGGTATTTCCGGACGCCCTCCATGAAGACTTCCTCTCCGAGGTACGCGGAGATCATATGTACGACACATGAACCCTTGGCATAGCTGATGCTATCGAATATTTCGTTGATCTCTTCAGCCTTGTGCACGGGAACCTCGATAGGGTGACTGCTTCTCAGACCGTCGAGGCCCAAAGCCGCCTGAAGGTCCTCACGAACGAAAGATTCCCTGAGCTTCCATTCAGGAAAGAAAGCGTTCATAGAGTACCGAGAAGCAAACTCGGCGAAACCTTCGTTGAGCCAGAGGGCGTGCCACCAGTCCGGAGAGACAATGTTTCCAAACCACTGATGAGCGATCTCATGGGTAATAACCGTCGAGACTCGCTCCTTGGCCGCGGCACCGCTGGTTTTGTCGTCAAACAAGACCTCGACAGTACGATAGGTAACTAGACCCCAATTCTCCATAGCACCAGCGGCGAAATCGGGAATAGCGACTTGATCGAGCTTAGGCAAGGGGTAGGGGAGACCAAAGGCCTTCTCGTAGAACTCCAAAGCCTTGACGGCGATGTCCAAGGCGTACCGACCTCTCTCGATATCCTCAGAAGGCGGGGCGTAGACTCGAATGGGCACTCTGAAGTCGTTCGTCTCGATGTAGTTGAGCTCTCCGACGATGAACGCCACAAGGTACGTCGACATGACGGGTGACTTGTTGAACCGGACGGCCTTCTTTCCAGAAGGCAGCTCCTTCTCTTCAGCCACATCCATGTTGGAAAGGCAGGTCAAGGCCTTATCAGCGATGAGAGTAACAGTGAACTCCGCCTTGAGAGCCGGCTCGTCGAAGCAGGGGAACGCTCTGCGGGCATCGGTGGGTTCCATCTGACTGGTGGCCATGATGCCCTTGGTGCCATCCGGCTTATTGTAGTATGAGCGGTAGAAACCGGCCATTTTGTCGTTCAATTCACCCACAAACTTGATCTCAAGAGTGCCCTTTTCGCCCTTGATCAATTTATCCTTGAAGTCGAAACTGTGGACCTGCTTCGGCTCATCGTAGGTGATGACGGGATCGTTAAGGCTCTTTTGCTGGCCGGCAGCCGACAGAGACAATGAGGCATGCTTGATCTCGATCTCATGGGTGTTCAGGGAAATCGTGCTGGAGTCCTCAGCAACTTCGAAGTCAATCTTAATCAAACCGTCGAACTTGAGCGTCTCGAAGTTGGGCTCGAGAGTGAGATCATAGTGGCGCGGGACAACGTTGGTAGGCAGCAGTTCGCGCGGGTAGTTTAGCGTGCCGCCGCCAGCGGCTTCTCCGTGTTTGCACATGTTTCTTTTGAAGGAGCAGTGTCGTGTAGCAGCGATGCGCTGGGGGTTCTGTATTCGGATGTTTCGTCGGGGAGGGGTAGCTCGGGGCGCAGAGGTCTGGGTTGCGAAGACGTTGTATTTTCGTAATTGGTAAGGACTGGGATATTTGGTCAGCCATGGATCTCCGTCTTCAAGAAAAACTGGGAAGCAGCTGTTGTGTCGGGGCGACGGATAACACGTACATGCGCGCAACAGGTCTCCTTGCTGGGTTGATGATGCGTGAGGTCAGGTCGACCGTACGTTTTGTAGCGAAACGGAAAGCCATTGAAGGAGGGGGCGGGGGGGCAAAGCCACAAGGGAACGAAAGCGGTCAGTCTGCGTCTAGGCGCCCAGCTGTTGTTGCTACGCGCTATGCACGTCTAAGGAAGGCAACGCAGGCGCGGGGTCCAGTGGTAGGTATTAGGTATCAGTAAGGGCAAGGCAAGGTACTCTGTTTGTACTGAGGGGGCTTCCGGTTCAAAGCAATGCTCCAGTCTCAGCATTGCAAGGCCGCCGACGCAGGCCGTGCAGGCCGCCGAGACGGAGAAAAACTCTCTCCACATCTTCTGCCTCAGGTCACCGTCTTTCGCTATCCTGTCACCGTCCACGCTGTGCCACCGGGCCCACGCCAAGCCATTTCTACCCGAACCGGCCCACTGCCGTCCCGTGCGTTTCTCAAGCCGCCTACCTACATACCTACCTAGTTGCCAGACGGCCGGCCCAAGACCGTATGAACGGATTATCTACGGAAGCTGAGACAGTTCACCTTAGATCCGTTGTGGCCACTATCGTTACACCGAAGCTCCCGAGAGTGTAGTATAGTATAAGGGCTCAAAGCAAATGCGAATGTTTCCACTTCTACCGCACTATACATAGAAGGTACCTAGGCTTCTCGTACTTATCTGCACGCACAACTAAGAGGATGAGCTTCCGGAGCTCCGAGCTTTCTGTCCAATCACTGATATCCTTGACCGAAGCACCAGACAATTGGCGATCAGTACTTGTTGAGCTTGGCATCGAAGGCGCCCATCATATTAAGTGCTTTACGTTTCAATTCTCCAGTGTAGAAGAAGCACAAGAAGCATAGCATCTGCTTTTCTCACTTCGCAGGGCATTCTGAGGGAAAGTACCCAGGTCGTTACCAGCCAACATTACTCCGAGCCTCAAGAGAAGTAGGTCGGATCGTCAAACCATGCTTCTTGCAGTGAAATCGCCCAAATCCAATTCCCCCTCCAAAACAGAGGAAGCTGAAACTAACGACTGCGGGCATAATTGGAGAATTTGCAGGCCAGAAGATGGAACAGATGATTCGACATCCTATCTGGTTGATCAAGGAACTCGATAGGTGAGTCCCCGAAAACTCGGGCAAAAGCGGACAGAGATGCGGAAGTGGGAATCTTCAGCTAGAACTGGCCGGCCGACTGGCTCTCAAGCTCCAAGCTCAGAGCCGGTGCCTGGGACCACAAGACACGTCATTTGCACCGAGCCCCGGAGCAAGAGCTACATGGCGCTCTATTACATACAGAATGACTTACCAGCCTTAATTCTACCCCGGCTTTGCTGGACGGGGTGACGGGGTCGGGATCCATGATCGGGAAGAACCGCATTAGCACCTGGCTATTCCGAGTAACATCCTCGGGATAATCCATGACAGGCTGCTTCTCCCATACCTCTAGTGGGGTAAGAATGTCATTCTCTGATCTCAATTGCCAATGAGCAGTTCGTTGTTGAACCGGGGTGCAGGGGAAAAAACATTCTTCAAGATCGGGACGCCGGGACTTGTAGATTGTCGAGGACGCACTTTGACGCATTTAGCCCAGCCAGAGTCCACTCGAACCCGTCAACGGACAATGGTTGGAGAGTCGTTGTGTGGAAGCAGGCCGGTGTGGCTGGCCAATCACATTATGATATGACCTAAATAAAAAGCAGACAGCCAAGACATGGCAACGGCGTTTGTTTTGCCCAGGGCCGAGGGTTTCGACCTGAATCACACGGGGGAGAGTCAAAAGTCTCGGACTCGGGGGCTGGGAGTACGGAAATAGAAGAGCGGCCCAATGAAGAGAGGCAACGACAGAAACGTGTGTCTGAATTTAACCCAGGGTCGCAAGGGCAGTATTTTCATTGCTCGGTTTGTTGAGAAGCGGTGGCCCTCACCAAGACCAAGACCGCGGGACATAGCTCGTCCAGCTTTTGTCGTGGATGAGGCGGTGCTAAGACAAGTACTTTGAAACGAAGCTGTTTTGTGATATTCTTAGCTTGTTTGGAGGTTGGCATCCATGTAGCGCTCTAACAGGGCAGATGCCCCGCCTCACCTCGAGAAAGAGCGATTGGATGGCGCCTCTGGATGTCTACCCCACCAAAAGATTGGAAGGTGCGAGCAACAACAGGCGCACCGGGGCACCTAACTTAAGTAACAAGTGGCTACCTATGATACTACCTCAGCTAGGTACCTCACGGTCCTCACCTCGGGTGGGGTTAGGCAAGGGAAAGGACCCCTCCAAAACACATACTCCCACCGTCTGGCCTTGTCTTTTTCCCCCTCCTCGTCTGTCACCGTCACTTCTCCTCCCATCATTCTAACCTCGATTTCCAACACGCAGACAATTGCTGAGGACATCTCTTGATTCCATCATCTAAAATTCAAAAGTAAGTCGTTTACATCATACGGTTCTCCACTGCAACTGGCCATGGGCTGCCAGGGCAGCTGGGAGCTCTGGAAGCTTGCGCGGGAATCACCCCACCATGCCATCCCACCTTGAGGCAATTCTTTCTGTCCGGTCAAGGAGCGAGTCCTCGCAAGCTTACCTAGCAATTTCCCCCAATCGGACCTATCACATTGTTGACTCACCCAATTATCCCTCTTCTTGCCTTCTGCCAATATAAAGTCTTCTCCTCCCCCCCACGACCTTCACTGACATTTTCTCCCTTCCTCTGTTAGGAACAACTCCATCATACAACGAGACATCATGGCCATCACCAAGATCCACGCTCGCTACGTTTACGACTCTCGTGGCAACCCCACCGTCGAGGTTGACGTTGTCACCGAGACTGGCCTTCACCGCGCCATTGTCCCCTCCGGTGCCTCCACTGGTACGTCGTCCTAACCCCGTCAAGAGATGACAAGTAACACAAGGCTGATGATGTCCACACCATAGGCCAGCACGAGGCTTGCGAGCTCCGCGATGGCGACAAGTCCAAGTGGGGTGGCAAGGGTGTCACCAAGGCTGTCGAGAACGTCAACTCCGTTATTGCTCCTGCCCTGATCAAGGAGAACCTTGACGTCAAGGACCAGACCAAGGTCGACAAGTTCCTCATCGACCTCGATGGTACCCCCAACAAGACCAAGCTCGGAGCCAACGCCATTCTGGGTGTCAGTTTGGCCGTCGCCAAGGCCGGTGCTGCTGAGAAGGTTAGCCCCCCGTGAGATACATTATTCGAGTTCCTCTCAAGCTGACCGCCCCTAGGGTGTTCCCCTCTACGCCCACGTCTCCGACTTGGCCGGCACCAAGAAGCCCTACGTCCTGCCCGTACCCTTCATGAACGTCCTCAACGGAGGGTGAGCATGTCCCGCGCCCGTTCCCGATAAGACATACTGACATGGGCCTACAGTTCCCACGCTGGTGGCCGCCTTGCTTTCCAGGAGTTCATGATCGTTCCTTCGTAAGTTGTTTTCGTTTTGAGCTGCACTGCAGGCTTCGTCACGTCGACTAACACTTGTCCAGTGCCGCTCCCTCCTTCTCCGAGGCCCTCCGCCAGGGTGCTGAGGTCTACCAGGCCCTGAAGGGCCTGGCCAAGAAGCGGTATGGTCAGTCCGCCGGCAACGTCGGCGACGAGGGTGGTGTTGCCCCCGATATCCAGACTGCCGAGGAGGCCCTTGAGCTCATCACCGACGCCATTGAGCAGGCTGGCTACACCGGCAAGATGAACATCGCCATGGACGTTGCCTCCAGCGAGTTCTACAAGGAGGACGCCAAGAAGTACGACCTCGACTTCAAGAACCCCGACAGCGACCCCACCAAGTGGATTACCTACGAGCAGCTTGCTCAGCAGTACTCGGACCTCTGCAAGAAGTACCCCATTGTCTCCATTGAAGACCCCTTCGCCGAAGACGACTGGGAGGCCTGGAGTTACTTCTACAAGTCCCAGGACATCCAGATCGTTGGTGATGACTTGACCGTCACCAACCCCCTGCGCATCAAGAAGGCCATTGAGCTGAAGGCTGCTAACGCCCTGCTCCTTAAGGTCAACCAGATCGGTACCCTTACCGAGTCTATCCAGGCCGCCAAGGACTCATACGCCGACGGCTGGGGCGTCATGGTCTCTCACCGCTCCGGTGAGACGGAGGACGTTACCATCTCGGACATTGTCGTCGGTATCCGGGCTGGCCAGATCAAGACTGGTGCCCCGGCTCGTTCCGAGCGTCTTGCCAAGCTCAACCAGATCCTCCGCATCGAGGAGGAGCTTGGCGAGAACGCCATCTACGCCGGTGACAACTTCCGCAAGTCTGTCAACCTGTAGAGTGAATTAGCCATTATGACGAGATGGTGCAAAAAATCCTGCGCCCAACAGTATCTTTAGGGACGCTCAAAGTGGACTGAGGACGCAAAGACTGATGAGACACGCATGGCGTAAAGAAAAGACGCAACGGATGGATGAATGGAGGCATCGATGATGAAACTCGTAGCTTACCCCATACCTGACCTAAAATGAAAGAAGAATAAGAATTTTCCACGGCTAAGATTTGCGTACAAGCGGCAAGCAAGTAAGTGATACTGAACGGTGGTGGGTTGACGAGCCAGCCTGCCTGTTGGGCCGGTCCATGCTCCCGCTCCGGCGTTTCTCTCGTTCACCGCAAGATGACAGGAGGACTGTTCGGACACTACTAGTAGGGAGGTAATGGACGACACTGCGCGTGGCTGTGCCTCAGCGGCGGCTCGCGCATGCTAAAAGTGGGACCGATGTGAGGCACAGTGGATGAAGCCAGTTAAGGTAGGTAGGCAGGTAGTGATGGCGGCCACCAACTCAGCTCTGTCTGATAAAAATGCTGAGTTCGCTAATTGCAAGGTCTGCCATGCTCTTTTCTCCTTGGCTGAAGAAAATTGCTGCATAGAGCAGCCTAAATCGATGGCTTTCTCTTGTGGCAGGATATATGATTGGATGACCCAACCACCGAGAGGGAGACCCTGGACACAGGGTACGAAGTAGGGTTCTGCATCGCCGCTGTAGTGTACGCCGCATTCTGGGTAACCTAAGTTTTGCACAGCTCAGGCAGGACAGGACAGTCCGAACACAACAGGGATTTGCGTGGCGTCCATGTCGTCATTTATGAAAGTCCAGACCAGACAAAACAAAACGAGAGTCCATCGATTTCGATGATTGAAAGCCAGTTCTGTCGCCAGACTCCCGAACCAATACCCCCGCTTCCCTTTCCCTTTCCCTCACTACCTACCTTTGCTCCAATTATCCGTCGTGCCGTTACCAAACAGACAGCCTCGACGTCCAGCGTGTCGTCGCGCGTCGCTGCTACTGCTGCCGCTGCCGGCATCCTCGATTCAAGCAGCACATGCATTCCACATGATTTCACAGATACCCTTGGGCATATTACCTTACCCCACCCCAGACCACCTAGTTGGGCTTGGAACTTGCTTGCATTATACCACAGACGGCCTTCTTATTTAGCGTCCCTTCACGACGTGGAGCCCAAACGCCCCCTGTCCCGCTTGATCCACGTCCATCCTGTCCTATCTACGAATATCTGTATCAACTTTACTCTCTTCCACAAACTCTCTTCTCTTTCTCTGTCGCTCTATTTCCTTCTTCCCAGGCAGCGACACGCACCTGGTCTCGCCGTGACCCTACCGCAGATCCCTCCAAGAAACTGGACATCTGACATTGCTGTTTCATGCGCATTTGTTAACATCCCTCCTTGGTTATCTAGCAACCCCGGATTGTGGCCAGCGTGGGGGCACCCCTTTCCTAGTTCACTCCCGACGACTTTGGTCTCACCTGGTCTTGTCACAAACACCTTCATCTCTTGTCAAACTCCCTTCGGCCCAAACATTACGTACAAAATCACCTCTATCCGCACATCAACTGCCTTAGCTGGCCGCAGGCCTTAGCTTTGGTCACATACCGCATCACGCCCCCCCCCTGCATAACTATCCTATCTTAGCTCCACAACTGGCATAGCAACAAGGCTGCACTATGTCGGAACACAGCCGGCGGACGCACCTCCAGCTCCCGGAAGAACGACCGCTCCTGCAACAGAACCGCCCTAGCCACAGCTCCGACATTCAAGTCCCGCTCTACGGCTGCATGCCCAACCCTCACAGCCATTTGCCAGTCTACACAAACATCCACCGCATCCGACGAGATATCACCTCCATTGTCGAAGATCACCTGAGTTTGGAGCAGCTGCGTGATGTGAGAATCAACATCGCTGTGGTCCGCCCGCTTGTTGACAAGTTGTATGACCTCGACGATATATCTATCGGTATGTGCAGACTTACCTCTCCGAATCAACTACATCCTGTGCCTCACAGAAGTCAAGATCAGCACCGCAGTTGCAAGTGGCGGTGGGGACGCTGTGGTGGAAGTGCTCACACTGACCCTCGCTTGCTAGTTTATTGCTTGCTCGTCAATCGTGCTCAATTTCTGTATGAACAGTCTCACATGAACAACCGGCAAAATGTCAACTACAGTCGTGCAGCACTTTGTGAGCTGGTGGCAACACGTATCCTAAGACGCTTCAGCGAAGACAATGAAGGGCCCGATGGCTTGGTGCTCCTCGCACACATTCTGGTTGCCGGCTTTGAGCCCTTTCAGATGGCCCCAGCCGGTATTCGCGAGGCGGCGTCAACGGAGAGCTATAGGAGCTACAACCGCATGCTTCCCTCGCTCGAGATTGCCATCTTGACTGAGAGCAAATACTTCCTCAGTGCCACCCCCTGCCAGAAAGTGTAGGTATCTCTCTTCCAGACAAAAGTTTTGAGGAAGTGCTGAACAGCCTCCAGTGTAGACGCCATTTACAAAGGCCGTATTGTTTACACCCCTTCCAGCTTCATGGATATCATTCCGGATCACTACAAGCTTAAACCCATATCGCTTTATAACCCCCGCGAGGGCCCTCTGCTTGACCAGTACCGGCTTCTTGTACCCCGTACGCGGAACGTTCTAGAGGTTTTCCAGTTCTTGATTCTACTCGCTCTTTATCTCTTCGTTATGGCCGAACGCAAACCAGAAACATTTACTGTTCTGGAAGGCTGCTTCGCCATATATGCCTTTGGTTGGTCTCTTGACCAGTTTGCGACAATTTTGGAGCATGGGTGGTATGAGCACCAATACCTCGTTCAAAAATGCCAGTGGAGCTGACTTTTATAGGCACGTGTACACTCAAAACCTGTGGTCTTTCCTTGATGTAGGCTTCATCGGCATATATGTCGTCTATGCGGTTCTCCGCATACATGGTGCGCGTGTTGGTGAGCTTGTCCCTAAGCAACAGGCACTTGACGTACTCGCAGTGGGTGCATCAGTATTGGTCCCGCGGTTGGCCTTTAACTTGTTATCGGACAACCTCGTGTTCCTCTCACTGCGCTCCATGATGTCGGACTTCGTTCTCCTGACGTTCTTGTCGGCATGGTGCTTTGGCGGGTTTCTCCTGTCTCTCCTATGGCTTGGCGAAGGCACCCACCCTCCAGTGTAAGGCCGTCCTGGAAGAAACCTGCAACCCAAGATTACTGACAGAAGTCATAGTACTATCAGTAAGTGGATGCTGTGGATATGGTTCGGTCTTGACGGAACAGGAATCAATGAATCGGTAAGCTGCGTATCAGTGAACTGTCAAGTATGGTCCTCCTAACTCTAATGAACTCTTGCAGGTTATGTTCCACCCAATCTTAGGCCCTGTACTGATGGTAGCTTTCGCCTTCTTGGGCAACACTTTGTTCCTCACCATCCTTGTATCGATGCTGTCCAATACCTTCAGCACCATTGTTAAGAACGCAACTGCTGAAATCCAATTCCGCAAGGCCGTCTTGACACTGGAGGGGGTAAAGGGCGATGCAATCTTCGCATACCCACCTCCCTTCAACATTCTGGCCGTGTTCGTTCTCATCCCTCTCAAATTCATCTTTACTCCGCGGTGGTTCCATAAGATACATGTAGCGAGCGTCAGGCTGGTCAACCTTCCGCTTCTACTCATCATCGCCGTGGCCGAACGCAGACTTCTTTGGCCGCCGCCGCAGCCAGAAAAGCCAAAGTCGGATGGTCTGACCTTGTACCCGAGGGTCAAGCAGTGGTTCTGGGAAAAGTGGCGTATAACAGCCCATCGCGACATCAGGGCCGTGTTTGACCTGCCGCCACCCGAGTCCGTAGAGGAGGAGATTGCAGTGGACGACGAGCTCACCCACCACCTGATCCGGCGGCAATTCACAAGGACCATTACGGACGCCACGATGCGGAAAAAGTCACCTCATAGGAGAGATTCTATGTTCCCGGGTGTCTCGTCCAAGTTGCGCGGGTCTTTTACAGGTAGCGAGGATATGCATGACGTTGGCAGCAGGCTTGAGGCGCTCGAACTGACGACGCAGAGGATTGAAAATCTCTTGGCACGATTGGTGGAATCAGGGGACTACTCTGACAACAACTTTGGCACCGGAGGGAGCGGCACTCTTCGTGATGGCGACATGTCTTTGACTCAGTCACCGAAATAGCGTGTCAACTTGACTTTGCGTAGGTGTGTTGATTTAGGTTCTGGGCTGAGATTTGGCACCCTGCACTGTCGATACGCTTAGAAAACATTCATGGAACAGCAATACGGCACGGTACCTGATGAGCGGCGCTGGCAGCGGCGTGAGTTTGTGTATGGGTTTTGTGACACTCGGCCAGGCCAAAATCGAATTAGAACCTTGTCACTTCCACTCACCCCCTCCTCGCCTTTCCCTGCACAACCAAATCGAGCCGGCAACCGAAGAGTTTATTTCCTTCAAAATAAAAATAAAAAAGCCTTTGACTCGTACGCCGAATTCAGCAACAAGCAAGAAAAATGTGCGAGGTCTTCATCTACCAACACGTCAAGTGTAAATGCATCTGGGGCCAAGTCGCTGTCCCCTGCGGTCCGGGTATGGGCTACACAACATGTGGACAATTTGGCAACGGCATTGCGAAGCAGCCCCTTCGGCTACAAAAGGCGGAACACCGTCCGTGTCCGACGCACGATTTATACGGGCTCTACGACCGCAACCAGATGCGGGTAATCAAGAAGATCACACACGGCGTCAAGTTTGGGACAGGGCCAAGCAAACAGGACGCCGGGATTGAAGTATCCTGCTGCGCCGTCATGTAAGGATGCAGCCATATTGTAAGTGGCGAAGGTGGGTGCCCCCACATGGGAAGCAGGCGGATGAATGAGAAAACCAACGGTTAATTAGCCAGGGCCAAGGCGCGATAACGATTCGCTGTTGAGAGATCAACAAATCAGGGTGTCTGGCGACAACCGGGCTGGAGAGGACTCCAATGATGGAGTCGATGGAGTTGATGATCGATCTATGGTTTGGTTTGGTTTGGAGCCTCGGGGTCGGGGTATGCCCAACCGAGGTCTACCTTGTGATGGAGCGCCAGTCCTGAGGTCTCTCAACTTCTCGAAACTCGAGTCTTACGCAATCCAAGGTTGTGCGGCATAGCAGAGAGTGGAATCACAAGCCCGAAGAAGTGATACACGAATCCCAGGATCCAACCATCTATGCACTGTGGACAGGAGGAAAGCGAGGGGAAGGGAGAAAAGACTAAGGTACCTACCTTCTTAGGTGCTTTCCGCAAGAATACTCGACCGAAGCCGAAGCTGTGTGAATGTCAATTCCGTCTCGTCTTTTCTTCTCGTGCTGCTCCGCACTGGCCACCAACTCTTTTCCCCGACTCACCCCACGTTTTCCTATTTTCCCCGTGCGGGGAAGTCTTGTCAATTGCCTTGTCTTTTTTTCTTCCCTTTCCCCGCCAATTTGTTTACATTGCCCGTTCTTGCCATTATCGCCCAAGCTCCCTGCACTAGGAGCTTTCTCATCAGGTGATTAGGCATGCACAGACAGACGGTCAGACAGTCAGCCAGTGTCACCTCTGTCTTGCTCTCTGCAATTGACCACAGCCGAGGTGCAAGCAAGCAATTCCCATTGCCCCCAGTTCGGCAGATTCTCTCCTCTTGCAGGAATTCGAGCTTCTCTCTCTCTCTCTCTCTCCTCCCGTTCCTGTATCCCTTCGCTAGTGCCAATTTCTCCGCACTGAGGCCGTTTAGACTCGGAATGAAGGGTCACAACCCCGATGGATCCCGTCTGGAGATACTTGCACGCAGATTGGGTTGGAGTCTAATCATCACTATGTGCCTGTGTGAAATCCGTACCGGTACTCTCACCACTCCCCACACCCGAGCCATGGCTGAATATGTCGAGCGCACTTTTAGCCTGAATGCGACGGCTCCATCGTTGCTACCAGCCCTCTGCCCTGAAGGCGTTCTCATGAGTGATCGTAGGATGGGAACCAACAAGGTCTAAGTCGTGGAAGAATTTCCCATTGCTGCGGCTTCCGCAGATCTGGGAACCACATCTGCCTTAGCGCTTGTGGTGAGGTGGTTTTCTTTTTAATAAGCCGTTTCCCTTCTGATCCTACCTTGAAGCGTGTTGAGAAGCAAGTGCTTCTGTAACTGGTTATTCTCGCCAGCAGCACCTCTTTCCGCCAGTAGCGAAATCATGTGGAAACTTCTTCTCATTGCGCCCCTCGGCCTTGTCATCGCCGAGGACGGCCTCGCAGGCTGGTTACGATATGCCAGGCTGCCCGACTGCAAGTCCGCCGGCGTCGCTAATTCCTTGCCCTCCACCATTGTCGGTATCAATGCTACTGAGAACGGCCCAATCTCATCTGCCTTGTCCGAGTTGACAAAGGGCTACCACGGCATTTTCGGCAAGGAGGTCTCGCTCGGCGAAGACCCTTGCGCGAACTCTTCCGTCGTCGTTGCCACTCTCGACGACTACATCGCAGCCTGTGGAAGTGAAGGAGTCGAGGCTGACCTAATTGAAGATGGCTTCTGGCTAAGTGTCAAGGATGGTGGTGTCAAGATCCTGGGTCAGAACGAGAGGGGCACTCTTTACGGCGCCTTCGAGTACCTAAGCTTGTTGGCGCAGGGAAACTTCACCGAAACTACCTACGCGACCAATCCTTCTGCTCCCGTCCGATGGGCAAACCAATGGGACAACATGGACGGCACGGGAACTCACGGCAGTATTGAGCGCGGTGTAAGTTACATCCTCTCCCTCGACATTCCTTTGATGGAACTTACGTCTGACTTGACTAGTACGGAGGTGTCTCCATCTTCTTCGAGAACCTCAAGGTCGTCACCGACATGACCCGCGTCTCTCAGTACGGCCGCTTGTTGGCTTCAGCTCGCATTAACGGAATCATCGTTAACAACGTCAACGCCAACCCCATTCTTCTCTCCCCGGATAACATGGATGGGCTGAAGAGGATCGCCGATGCTTTCCGTTCCTGGGGTGTCCAAGTCGGTATCTCACTCAATTTCGCCTCGCCCCAGACTTACGGTGGGCTCTCGACATTCGACCCCCTCGACGATACAGTCATTGCCTGGTGGGGCCGCATCACGGACGAGCTCTATGCTCGCATCCCTGACATGGCCGGTTACCTCGTCAAGGCCAACTCTGAGGGCCAGCCCGGCCCCCTGACTTACAACAGGACGCTGGCTGATGGCGCCAATCTCTTCGCCAGAGAGCTCAAGAACCACGGCTCCAAGAAGGGCATCGTCATGTTCAGAGCCTTCGTTTACGACCATCTCACCCTGAGCGAGTCTGACTGGCACGCTGACCGCGCCAACGCCCAGGTAGAATTCTTCAAGCACCTCGACGGCCAGTTCGATGACAACGTCATCGTTCAGATCAAGTATGGCGCCATCGACTTCCAAGTCAGGGAGCCCGTGTCACCCCTTTTCGCGAATCTCAAGGAGACCAGCATGGCTATTGAGCTGCAGATCTCTCAAGAGTATCTCGGCCAGCAGGACCATTTGGTCTACCTTCCTCCTCTCTGGAAGACGATCCTTGACTTTGACCTGCGGATTGACGGCCAGCCTTCTCCTGTCCGCGACATTCTGTCCGGCAAGCTCCTCGGCCGGCCTCTTGGTGGCTATGCTGGCGTCATCAACGTCGGCGCCAACTCGACCTGGCTCGGAAGCCATCTCGCTATGTCCAACCTCTACGCTTACGGCAGACTGGCGTGGAACCCCACAGATGATGTTGTCGCCATTGTTCAGGACTGGTCGCGTCTGACCTTTGGCCTCAACCGCGAGGTCGTCGACACTATCACCAGCATGTCCATGGAGAGCTGGCCCGCCTACGAGAATTACAGCGGTAACCTTGGCATCCAAACCCTAACCGACATTCTATACGCCCACTACGGTCCTAGGTAAACAATCCCCTTGTCCCCCCTCGTACGTCGTCCGCGAGACTGATTTCAAGCGTAGCCCGAGAAGCCAAGACGGCAACAGCTGGGGCCAGTGGACCCGCGCCGATGGTAACAGCATTGGCATGGACCGTACAGTGAAGAACGGCACGGGCAACGCTGGAATGTACCCTCCCGAGGTGGCGGCCATTTACGAGGAGATCGAGACGACCCCCGATGACCTCCTGTTGTGGTTCCACCACGTGCCCTATACGCACGTGCTGAAGAGCGGCAAAACCGTCATCCAGCACTTCTACGACGCGCATTACGAAGGATCGGCGACGGCCCAGACGTTCGTGCCGCAATGGGAGTCCCTCAAGGGTCTCATCGACGAGGAGCGCTATGAGCACGTGCTCTTCAAGCTGCAATATCAGGCCGGCCACTCGCTCGTCTGGCGTGACTCTATCAACAACTTTTACTGGAACATGTCGGGTATTCCCGACGAGGCTGGTCGCGTGGGCAACTACAAGTACCGGGTCGAGGCCGAGCACATGAACCTCGAGGGGTACAAGGTCGTCAACGTCGACCCCTTTGAGGCGGCGTCTGGGTACAAGGCCATCGTGACGACCTCCAACACGACGGCGGGAACAGCCTCGACGGTTGTCGGTTTCGAGACCGGCACGTACACGCTCGCCGTCAACTACTTTGATGTCATCCGTGGCAAGTGCTCGTACGTCGCTTACATCAACGACAAGGTCATCGGTCAGTGGAGGGGTAACAGTGAAGAGAAGCTAGGCCATTGGCCGTCCGAGTTCCTGGATGGGCACTCGGCCATCCGCATCAACTTTCCCGGTGTCAAGATCACCAAGGGCGACACTCTGAAGATTGTCGGAACGCCCGACGGTCCCGAGGTAGCGCCCTTGGACTATGTCAGTTTCTTGCCCAACGGCATCATTGACTAGGCTTGGCCATCTCTGTTGATGATGGTGATACATATCAAGCAAGTAACAATAGGTGTATAATTATTAAAATCTAATAATTGATGAACAGATGGTTTGCTGCTACCTCCGATATATGAATGGGGCTCCGTATGTGGCTGTGTGATGCGTGCCCGACCGTAACTTGGTATTGGGTGAGCTTGATCATGGTTGATGATGTTTGTTGGCAAACCCCACATTTCATCAGAATGCACGCCTCTGAGAATTCGAGTCTCACTCGCTTTTCAACCCTGTCAACTCCCAAGCATCAACCCTGAAACTCATAAGAAGGTAGACAGATTTGACTGCCGGCTCGTTGGTATAAGGTATAGCCCGCCCCCAGAGTATACCATTCAAGATACCACCCAGCGCGGGGGTGCACCAGGACTGGAAAGTCTCACCAAAACCGAGCACCCTCGCAAGTCAGTGCCCACTCGGATTGGACACGACAGAACTAACACTATTCTAGGTTCCGACCATGCTCCCCACGCCGGACACATCGCACGTCCCCTTCGAGCGGGTCTACGAGCCGGCAGAGGACTCTTACCTCCTCCTGGACACGCTCTCCGCCCCCTCCGAGACAGAGTTCCTCACCTCCCGCTTCGGCGCTTCGTCGCTGCCCACGCCAGCAGCGCCCCTCGTCGTCGAGATCGGCACCGGCTCCGGCGTCGTGATCGCCTTCATCGCTGCGCACGCCCGCACCCTCTTTGGCACCGCTCGCGTGCTCACCTTGGGCGTCGACCTCAACGGGTACGCCTGCAAGGCCACGGACTACACCGTCCTCCGCGCTCGCGCCGAGAACCCGACCACCTCCTCGCCGGCCTGGCTCGGTGCCGCCATGGGCAACCTCACGGCCCCGCTGAGGGAGCAGAGCGTTGACGTGCTGATCTTCAATCCGCCCTACGTTCCATCCCCCGAGCTTCCTGCACAGGCGTCTGCCGCGCTGGTCGCGAACGGCGAAAAGACGACATTTGACGAGGACTCGTATTTGCTTTCGCTGTCGTATGCCGGCGGGCGGGACGGGATGGAGACAACGGACCGGCTGATCGAGACGCTGCCAAGGGTGTTGTCGGAGAGGGGATGTGCCTACATCTTGTTGTGCACGCAGAACAGGCCGGAGGAGGTCAAGGCCCGAATCGAGGGCTTTGGGGCTGGGTGGAGGGTTGCCACGGTGGGGGAGAGCGGGAAGAAGGCTGGATGGGAGAAGTTGCAGATCATCAGGGTGTGGAGGGACGAAAGGCGGCACGATCCGTAAACTGGGAATGTGAATCTGGTTTGGGCTTCTCGTCTGGACTTCTTTTATTCGCGCGTATGCAAGATGCAGTTACCCTGAACAGGAGTGACATCCGTCGCCTCCACCGACTTGCTAGAGTTCTCTCTTTTATGCTCGAATTGATTTCTTGATTTCCCTACCTCCCCCTACCCAAACGCCTGAAGAGCATCCGGTTCGTCTTGATGCATAAGGTACTTTTTTTTGTGGTAACAAGTGGTAACAAGTGCAAGGCCCAAAAGTGATTGCGGGTTTCGTCGTATCTGAGGGGCCGCAATAATTTCCCCCTCCAGGTCATCTCCAGCCATCGGCCTTCTCGACTTTTCCCAGGCGTAATAACAGACTTCCTCGGCACCCGTCGAACCTCGGATGTGCCGATGCCAAACCCCCTCCCCGGGGGAAATGACGCATCCTGCTCGAAGGTAACCCCTGGCCAACTTAACCCCGTCCGCGACCGCGACCACGTCCGCCGCCCCTTCCCCTTCCCCTAGGACCGCCCCTGCCGCCGCGTGCGCCAGTGCCGCGGTCGGCCTCCTTGCGCGCCTTGTTCTTGGGCTTCGGCGCGTCGTCGATGAGCAGCGTGTCTAGCGGCAGCGAGTCGGGCAAGATAAAGTATCGGATGGTCGAGCCGCGGATGTTCATCGTGTCGAGAGAGACGGCGTCCTGACCCTTGGGCGTCATCTTGACCGTGCGTAGCGCCGTGTTCATTTGCGGCGAGACGGAGGTGATGGTGCCGTGGACGATGGTGCCTGTTTATTGCCAACGCTTTAGCTGATGCCTGAGTGACAGCATCTCTTGCACTACACTGCGTTGTTGATTGAAAAAAGAGATGGGGTATTGTTTGCTAACCATTCTTGAGCTCAATTGTCACAGTCTCGTTGGCGCACTTCATCAAAAATCTGGTTGTGGGAAATTCATGTCAGCTCCTCCTCTGGCCTCGATTACGTCGGGCTTGACAGCGAGAGAGCTCAGCACTCGCACCAAGTATGAAGGCAAGCGTGGGAAATGATTGACATACCTGACGAGCTTCATGTTGGCGGCGGCGGCGATGTCGATTCGTCGCGTGTGTCGTTCGTTGAGATGAGAAGTCGGCTGGATGCTAGATTGTCGCGATTCGGACGTAAACCTGACTGCCCCAAGGTCACAGAAGGCTGAAGCTTCGGAAAAGTTCCTATCCCGTATCTGGAAGTGGGACCGTGGCCTGGGGTGCAGACCTCTGCCACGCCAACCAGCATTACTCACGTGACCTTCTCTAGATGACTTATGGGCTTTCTCAAAGTTCCAATCTCGGATTACTTCTCTTGAACAACGGCAAACAGATGAACACATATCGAAAGTGTACCCCCCGACATCGGTGTCGCGGCGCATTACACATTAAAAGGCACATCTACGTCTGAGTAGGTACATGTATCAGGAAACCCGGGTTCCACTCTCTTCATTACCCAGCCATAATATGTTTGTACGGATGTCCTTGACCGCGATGCAACACAAACCTTTCCACCACGGCACCCCAACTTGGGAGCTCAGAATTGTTCCTTGCTGCTCTCACTTGTGAGCTCGCAACCTGAATGTGTAAACTTCCAATGGTGTTTACGGATTTCTCAACTCCATCCTCGCCGACCACACGAACTCGGAGGTGCTCCTCAAGGTAAGGCCCAGTGTCCTCAGGATCAAGTCCAGAGAGGGCTCCTGCTAACACCAGGTGCATCAAAGCGGACGTCAAAGGGACAGTCCCGGATATATGGCTACCCGAGTTCATGTTCTTCATCGCAAATACCGGCATTGATCCCACAAAATTTGGTGCAGCCGTCCAAGAATTGATGTCTTTGGGGGCATCGTCGAGGAAGAAATGAACAACAAAAGAGCCATTCAGAGCCCCATTTTTAACATGTATGTTGGCAACCCATTCGGTGTATATGTTATCTTCCGTAACCACTTTGCCAACGAGTTCTGGATTCGTCGACAAGTCCATGACATGGCTACTTGGGGTAGTCCTTTTCGGAGCCTGCGCAAGAGCGCTCTTATCCATCCCCGCGTTGGATCTTTCCCGCTCTTGGGCCAAATTCGAGGGGCTAGAAGACCCGTAAAGCCGGTTGATGATTTCTATGAGGCGCGCTTGGTCTTCGGCCAGATCATTCCCAGGACTAGAGCTGATCTCAGCGTACGAGTATCCGAAGGCCAAGATATCTCTTGCCATTTCCGAATTCCAGAAAGTGCCGTTTGTATCTGCGTGGAAGGGCTTAAGTTCCGTAAATGTATCCTGAACGTATCCTGGCGGCATTGTGAAGGAGTGTTCCATTGCGACTTGGGGAGATACCCATGACGTTGGATACAAGACTTGCCACATTGCAACGATTCTGTCTACCATCGTATGGTGGAGAAAGAAAACAGGGTCGAATGCCGAGTATTGAATATAGAAGAGATGGCCTCGGTTGCCAACCAGGACATGCATGGCATCGTGAAGCGACTCTATGGAGTCATATTGGGATTGGTTTGTTGCGATGCCCCAGTATTTGTTGCTGAAAGGTCCGTAGTCCTTGTAGTTCGACAAAAGTGTGTACAGTCGTTGTTGAAGCGCTGGCCTCGCATGCTCAATCGCGTGTGCAACGCTGTGATTGTCCGATGTCTCGAAGGGCGCTCTCATAGTCTGTGTCCAATGCGGAAACTTGTGCTGTCAGTAGATATGCTCGCACACTGACTGGGTGCCATGGCTTACGTCGCCTTGAGAAAAAACATCTGGATCAAGCGGCCGGAACTTGTAACTATACAGAGGGTTTGCAATGAACTGCCATCCTTTCGGACCGTTCACTTGGATCCCGGGTTCCTCGAATTCGGGCAAGTAAGTCGTTTCTCCCAGTGGCGGCGGCGTAGCCCAATCCCAGTACGGAATGCGAAAGTCGTCTGCAGCAGCTTGGTAGAAGACACGTTCGGTAGGGTCTGGGAACCATGAGGCAATCAGCTGGACGAGCTGGAAAAGAACTTGCTGTTGTGATGTTAGTAATTGTGACCTACATACGCAAACTCAATAACGAGAACAGGGTGATATCTGACCTCGTACAGGGCAAGATACGGACGATGCCATGATGGAAACAGAACAGACATGTGCGTGCAATAGCCTCTGTCCTCGCCCCCTGCCACACCTGGAACGCCATTCCAAGGGATAAAGGGAACACCATGAATACCTGCCAAAGATCAAAAGTGTGTCTACTTGCATTGAACCAAGATGCTTACCAGCAATTTGGTACCACGATAGCTCCTCGTCCTGGTCCGTGTACTGTAACATACTGGATGCAAGGAGGAACAGGTTCCATTTAAAGGGGTTCTGTTTCATCTGCCTGATCTCTTGCCGAACAGGAACGGTTCCGTTGACAGAGGGCAACTTGGCGACAATGATGGGTTGCTCCGCCTGGCGTTTGGATACCTTCCTTATGTCGAAGCCATAATCGTATGTCGGTGAATAGGGTGAGGCCAATACGATCGTGGCGACGACGAGTATGGACAGTAACAGGGCGATTCGAGACGCCATCACCATCCGCCCTCGACGGCAGCCAGCCAGTAGGGACGCAAAAGTGTGAGATTAAATGTCAAAGTCGGATGTAGTATTCAATCTTTGGGGGCGAGGGGAGTGAATAGAGATGGACCAAAGAGGGACGTAGCGTAAGGTAGGATGTTCAAGTCGACCGGAAGTCTTCTGTAGCAACACGAGTGCCGGGAGGGAGTCAGGTAGAATTAAGACAAGGAATTCTTTTGCTTTCAGTTCGAGATCAAGGAAGTTTTCTGGTCATAACTTCTGCAAAATCCGTCATTACAGGTGTGGCGGGAGGTAAAGACGTGGAAGCAAAGACGGCCGAGAGTGAGAGGGTGCTATAATTGGAAAAGAAACAGAAGCCGAGACCGAGAATATTTAAATGACCGACAAACAAAACAAAGAGCGCGAGGCACGCTGCATAGCCGTGATGATCTGACGTATGCGATAGGTGGGTGATTTATCCGCAGCTGCTTCCTCACCGAAGAAGTGAGTCTGTCTTCAGCTAAGAAGTAAGTCAGGAAGCGTCGAAGTGTTAAAAGTTACCAAGTAACAGGCAAGAGCAATGATGGGTCCCACATGTGTGGTAAGAAGACATGGGAAGGCACGGTTCCCGCCATCTGTGGTATACCTTCATAGCCAGGCATTGAGTCAATTCTCGCAGAAGGTGCATCTTGCTTAAGACAACTCAGCTGAGACTCTTTGAAGGGTACAAGCTATGGCGTTCACCAAAAAGACAGCGCAACGTCCCACACAAGAGTCAGGTGAGGGGATCTATCCATAAGGTAAGAGAGGCTACGTGGTAGCTTTAACTGGTCGTCAAGGAAGGGTTCAAACGGGGCAGGATCTCTTGTCTTAACGCCAAAAGTCTTGGCCTACTCTTCCCATCGAGTCCTCATCTCGGTGACACGCTGGCCTACCAGTGAAGGCAGATGCCGTCGTACTCAGAGTGTGTGGGGACCCGAAAACGAAATAACGCTCGCGACAAGTATCCTTGCTTGTCTGCATACTCCCGAAGAACCATGTTCCCCTCATGTATATCGCTGCCCGCATGTACGCTAGCATCACAGCACGCTGGGTTTCCAGGCTCAGGTCGTGACCGACACTTGAGCCCCATACATCACGGACAGCGACGTTGTTTGTACGACATAGACACGAATGTTTGCGAGACTCGGTCACTTGCACCACACAAACTCCCTCGTATCTGGTACAAACAGATGTCACGCTGCCTTGGCATCCATTCGTTCATGCTCGCACCGTATTGCTGTTTGCCAAACATCTCGGTCTTTTGGTCCCAGCTGTTGTTGACGAAACCAAGATCTGAGATGTATTGCGTACCATGGTTGGAAGATGTCGATGAGGTCCATCTAATCAAATCACGAAGCAGTCGTGTACTGAGCTTTGATCCATAATTGCATTGCCAATCGCCATTGAATTACCAGGTAGCCCCCCATCCTTTCTCTATCAAACGCCGTCCATCTAAGGTAATGATGACATGGGCTTCAGTGGGCCCTTGCGAGGTGCGTCGCGAGAGTCGACACGGTACTTCAGCTTGACACCCATAGCCGCTAGTTCCACATCCAGGAACTTGAGCGCACCTGGGACGACAACAACCGTGGTGTTCTCGCCTCCAACCCACTGGTTGCCCTGTCCATCCTCCCATATCTCGCCCTCCACCTTGGCGGCGCTCTCCGCATCGCCGGCGTCAATAGGGACTGCGCAATTTCTACAGCGAACTGTCGTGACCTGCTTCTTCTTACCAACGAAAGGCGAAACCGTCGGCTGGACCGAGAGGAACGAGCCGCAGCTTCGGCAGATCCAGGATCGTGTGTAATCAGAGCAGTTGAGCAGACGGTCCTGCAGCAGGAAGGCCGTGCCGTGAGCGAGCAGCGCGTCACGCTCCATCTCTCCCACACGAATACCACCACCACGCTTCCTGCCCTTGATAGGTTGGCCAGTAGTAGGGACGACTGGTCCCGTTGTTCGCACCTGGTACTTATCGTTGACCATGTGACGCAGACGCTGGTAGTAAACCACACCGACGTAGATGTCCGCTGCCAGTTCCTCTCCGGTAATACCAGAGTACATGGGTTCGTTACCGTGGTAGTTGTACCCAGCCTTCATCAGCTGATGACCGAAGTAGTCGGCAGCAGTGTTCTCCTCATTGAATTTGAATGGTGTCGAATCTTGGGCCAGCCCGTGAAGAGCACCTGCCTTTCCGGCAAGTGACTCGACGAACATACCGATGGTCATACGGGAGGGGAAAGCGTGCGGATTGATGATAACATCGGGCTGCATACCAGACTCGGAGAAAGGCATGTCGACGGCGGGCCACTTCTGGGAGGCAACACCCTTCTGTCCATGACGAGAAGAGAACTTGTCACCGATGACGGGTGATCGAGGAACTCTAAGCTTGATGGAGATCGTCTGGGCAGGTTCGTTACCCGTCTCATTGCCAATCACACGGACCTCCTCGACGAAAGCCGTCTCCGAATCCTTGTACTTCTCGTAATGCGTTTGGCCGTCGAGGTTGACCAACTTGCCGCTGTAGTCGGCTGACACTGTGTGCCATGCGCAGAGAACATCTCCCTCTTGAACTAGTCGGCCGACATAGGGCAGACCATCCTCGTCAAGCTGACCACGGTAGTGTCCCTTGACAAAGCCACCAGGGGCGAAACCAAACAGCTTGGAGATGTTCTTGACGGATCGAGTCCTTGACTCGTCCTTGAGAGTGATTTTCTTTGTCTTGTAAATGGTGCCGTGTCCGAATCCTCTTTCATGTGCTGACTTGTTCAGGATCATAGCGTCGTCCATGTCGTAACCGGTGTACGAAATGACCGCCACAACAGCGTTGAAGCCATTGGGGAAGTTGTCGAATCCGTAAGCGTTGTGCAAAGGCGATCGTACAACGGGAGTCTGACCACTCTGCAGCCGGTACATTTTGTTGTCCGTTCGGTATCGCAGAGCGGTTGCTGGTGTTCCCATAGTTTGCTTACCCATCTGACATTGGTACATGTTTCTCGGGGATTGGTTAAAGTCCGAGAACGGTGTCATGTTGGCAAGAATAGAAAGCATGTTCGTGGGCGTGAACTCCACGTGAGTAGACTCTCCAGACACAATCTCGTCTTCAACGACAGCGATGGACATGTAAGGCTGCTCATGAGGGCCAACGAAGTCCTCTTTGTCGAGGGGAAGATACTTGACGGGTCTGACCATACGCGCGGGCGCGGATGCCAGATAAATACCAGGATAAGAGCCGCCATTGGAAGGAGGAACGTATCCAACCTCAAGTTGCAAAGGCACACCATGAGTACCCTCAACCTTCCAGTAGCGGAGAGTGTCTGCAATTCTCAGAGACTCGCTGGGTGTGCAGAAGCCAACAATTCTGCCGTCAAGCATAATGACAACGCTCTCGTCTGTCGCGGCGGAAGATGTCTCAACTGCACCCAGCTCTGCGACAAGACCGGGAATCTTGGAGGCATCGACAGCTTCTGTCATGATTTTGCATTTGTGAGCTAAATGATTTAGTAAACCACAAGGAGCACCATCGGGGGTGTGTACAGGGCACATGAATCCCCAAGACTCGGGCAAAAGTTTTCTGACCGTCGTCGTCTTCAGCTCAGCGAAGAAGGCGCCTCTGTGAATCATTCGAAAGTGACTGAGGAAACGCAGAAAATTAAGCTTTTCCGCGACGACAGTGAACCCGGCGGTTTGTTGCAAGTCGAGACCAGAAGGACTTGTCAGATTACCCGTAGAAAGGAAGTATTCCAGTCCGTTCCCAAGGTTCTCGTTGGCGTGCCTGAAGATGTTGGCGGGGAACTCCTTGGCAAAGTCTTGTGATGTGAAAGGAGTGGTAGGGTGTTTCCTGGTCCATTCTCGCAGCGAAAGACGGACAGCAGTGGTCAGGAACTCCTCCAGGCGCTCCTTCAGGATCATACCATAGAGGAACCCACCCAGTAGGACCTCCTGGTTCTGCACGGCATCGGGATTGTCGACGGAACAGTCGCCAGCCACCAGAGCATACAGCTTCCTAATCATGAAAAGGAGCATCCGGAACTTGTCGTTGTCCTCCTTCTCGGTGACATTGATGTTGCCGAGGTGTACGAGGACAATTTTGCGCAAGAACTCGGTACCGACATCGTAGTTGGACATGGTCTCTGGCACACCCAGTACCACGCGGAACTTTTCGCCCAGGTAGGCCCTCGTCTCGGTCTTACTGTAAAGACCGTAGGATTTGTATGTTCGGAGGAGCAGCTCAACACGATCGGTCAAAAAGGTATTCTTGGACGATTTAGATCCAGAGAGACCAATGAGTCCTTCAAAGATTTCTCGGTCGTTTGTCTCCACCAGCGCCTTCAGAATCATCATGACTGGCACGAGGTACTCGTTCTTCCTCCAAGAGAAGCGGAAAGTCATGTTGCCGTCGCTCAAGTAGTGCAGGACGTTGGTCTGAGATGTCTCATCGGGTCTAACGGATCGGAGGATGATACCGTAGGGGGTATAGCCTTGGCCTCGGTTCTGAAAACTCGGTCGATTGATCGCCATGGGGAAGTTCCTGCGGTTGACTTGCAACATTCGAATGATTTTCTCGATACCGTTTACGATAAAGTAACCGCCCAGTTCCTCGGATTCTTCCTTTCTCTGCACCAATTGTGCTGGCGAGTTTCCCTCCAAGTGACATCTGTTGGACTGCGGACACACTGTTAGCACCGCATGCGCCGGCTTGAGTCACGGAACTTCATATCCTTGATTACCTTTACCATGATGGGCACTTGTCCAAGTTCACGAACGAACTCTTTAGGGTCGCCATCATTGATTCTATACTCAAAAGTGGCCGAGAGCCTGCCTCTGTACGTGCAGTGGCGCTCTCTGCATTCGGCGGGAAGGACTTCGCGATTCCTAGCGAACTTATTGGAGGGGGGAAGCTGGGACTTCTGGAGTGCCACACTCTTGATGCGAATAGACAGGCGGTTCTTGCCTTCGAGACCAGCCCTGTCGTCACCGTCGAGGTAGGTCTTGGTGCCAATGTCCTCTAGGCCTCGGGCGAGGAGGCTCTTGCCGTCGGTCCTGAACAAGGCATTGAAGGAATCAATGTGAGGGCTAACGGCCTCTTGCAGGGCAGGGTATGCCGTGTGATCCTTTGGGGGGTTGCGGAAGAGGTTCTCGCGGCGGAGAGTGTTGTACTGGTGATCCCACTCGGTGCTGGTCGCTGAAGGAGCCATGTTCGTTCGCTCGCTTGCCTACGACTAGAACAGTTAGCTAGGCGGCGAGATGTCAAGATTGAGTGCGACACCATACCGGAGGCTATGTCATGCAGGTGCAACCGTCGGATGGAAATCGGCTTTCTGTGCAAGACGAAGGCGACAGAGACGAGGTGAGCATGAACTTCTTCTCGCGACGCCGGAATTGCTGGACCGGAGAGAAGATGCGACGGTCTGGTCCCGGTGAAAACAAAAAAAATAATTATGGAGCGCAGAAGCGGAAAAAATTGTGACAGCCAATCATGGCGTGTCTTCGGTGAGGTAGCTTACCGTTATCAATACAGTGCGGGTATGGGAGTCTTATCGGCCTCGCGGGGCTCTCTTTCGAATAGGGTAGACGGGTCCCAGACTGCAACCCGGGAATTGGTCTCGGACGGGGGTTTCGATCCACCCTCCCGTCCTCCACTTCCATGCCTCGGGCAAGCCGTCGACCGCATCTCACCGGGGATTGGACAGCTTTCCACTAGCCATTAAGGCAAACATAGTTCTGCGGTGCAGTCCTCTCTATTCTGTGTCACCAATGGTTCGTGATCTCTAACATGTCACGAGATGTCTGTGACATCTGAGTGGCCCGGTCTTGGTCCTCGGTGTGACATGGCCCCTTACAGCTGGGAATGAGCAGCGGGACTCGGCATGTCGACACTCGACAGCTCTTCAGGGTCGGGACAAGGGTATAGGGTGACTCTTGATAGCCCGTCAGATGGCCGAGATTGTAGACCGCATAGAGGCAATGGCCTCGATGAATCTTACGGGTCAGGGTTCATTGCCCCCAAAGTCTGATGATGTCCAGACCGAACAACAGGAGAAACAAAGGCAGTGGCCCCCGGTAGGCATTGTTTCTACGAAGCCAGGTCTGGGGCAGTAGTAGCCTGGAAGTATGTATACGTGCATCTATGTCGTCAAGGTAATGTAAGGTCTGCGTGCATGAAGTGGTCATGCTGCGTCTGCGTTAGTGGCCGTCGTTTCTTCCCCGCGGCGTCTCGTTCTCGCCAGTGCGAGCTTCGATTGGGACCCCCATCCCCCTGCCATCATCATCATCCATCCATCCATCCATCCATCCACCGAGTGGTCTCCCAAAGACGCGACTTGCTACACTAGGTAGAAACCAAGCTTAGCTTGCACCATGAGCCAACGGCGACTCCCGATTAGCAGAAGTTACACAGCGAGCAGCTGGGGACTTGCAGCCCAACCTGCACCGGCTGGGGCCTAACAAGCCAAGCCCAGGTACTGAGGCGCGCTTGACTACACGATTGATGCTCTGATGCTGCACATCCATACTTGAGGTCTGCAGCGTGCATTCGGTAGATGGGTGCGTTCGCCTCAGCCGCCTCTGCCCTTCCCAAATTTACATTTGTACGTGCTTGACCTCCCGGTTGAGCTTACTTTACCTGGTCTTACTTCATCCCTCGCCTTCCTCAGGTTCAAGGCACCTGCCAATTCCGGAGTATTCTTCCCTGAGGTATCTACCTATGACAACCAAACTGCCCTTCGACGCCTTGGCTGAGTATCTCATCTCACCCAAGGGACCCTACAGACAGACGGACACTACACTTGACTGCCTGGTCCCTCAGCCTGCCTTAGCCGACCAACTGCCGTCTTTGCTAAATACCCGGCGTCCTGCTCTTTTCTATAAAGCCTGTGGTTTCATTTTCCTTAATCCCGGCCGCATTTCCTCGAGCAACGTCTGGGGCCGTTTTGTTGGGCTTCCCAGACTTGGACACGCACGTTTCCAATAAACCACCAACAAACGCCGTCGTCGGCGAACCGCCCGCTACCAACTCGTAAACAACCGCACCTCTCATCCCGGTCACAACGTCATTAGACGCCGCCCGCCCGTGACGACTTTGGTTCCCTCCATCAATCGCACTGTTTGGCCACGGTCCGCACCCAGCTCCTAGACTAGGTAGGCCAGTGTCAGATTTGGCCTTGTGCCGCCTGCGACACCTTTACTATCACGCGCCCTCCCTCTCGGCCTCCTTCCTTTCTCGACAAACACATTTTTGGTTCAAAGATATCCATCCACCTGCGACTACCTGAGCTACCCTGTTTGCTTTAACCCTGGGTCCAATAACTTTGTGGAGAAGAACAGGCCGTTGCAATCTCTCCGTGTCTCCAGCCTTGCCTTGGATACCAAGCGGCCCGAGACAAAGCGCCTCGGCTCCCCAACACTGGTCGGCTAGAACCCCTCTGAGATTTAAGTTGGACTGATTTTCCCGGTCGCCCGGATATCGCACCGTGTCGGTATCGTCTACCTTTCACCATCGTCCGTTCACAAGCACCGCAGCAAGTACAAGCACCGGTGCCATCCCGTTCATCCCCGTTCATCCAGTTTGGACACCTTTTGAGCATCTCGGGCGATTTCAGCTTTCGCTCGTGCCCACGGCATCCCAAGGAGTATTGGCCGCGTTCCCCAGAAACTTCGTCACAGGCAAAAGGAGACTCAGTGGTTGGAAACCCCCTGCCTTCGACGCTGGTCCTTGTCGACTTTGTCTATTCTCGTTGCCGCGCTCGCGTCTTATCCCTGCTCCCGCTGCCGCCGCTGTTGTCGTCGCTGCACTACTTCCAAGCGTACATAAGGTACATACCCGAGCCTACCTACATACACCAGGTCGGTATATATGTACGATCCGTTCCTTTCTCAGCCCTTTCCTCGCGTCTACCGTTGCAAGATCCACATCAACCCGGTAGAAGCAAACGAATGAAATCCCCAGCCCTCGACTTCTAACCGCTGCAGACCCTGTCAACGTGGTTATCTGGGGTCGCTTCCTCAACTTACTCCAATTCCAGCACGGCTCATTCTACAGTTTGTGCCCGAGCAATTACCATCAGCCGGACCCAGACCAGGCCAGGCCAGGGTGCTCCAGTACCTAAGACCTTGCACCCACAGCCCCCTCCCCATCCCGTCTTTGCGTCTTTGCTGGTGGGACCTCACCTGTGCCTCCTCCGCCCCAAGGACAGGCCAGACCAGACCAGACAAGGTCAAGCGTCACCTGGGCGGGCTTTCTCTTCTCTTCTGGTTTCCGTCCACCTACCTGTTGCACCTGCACCTGCACCTGCACCTGCACCGCTGCTTGCTTGCTTGCTTGTCATCACCCGCCAACGAGAAAGAGCGACTCTGCACCTTTTCCCGCCCCCATCATCGCACAAAGCCAACATCCTGCCGCCCATCAACCATCCATGCCCGCGAGACTCGACTTGCGACATTTGGTCGGCTACCACGGTTTATACGAGACATTTTTTATTCCTAATCTCGAAGGACGTCTGAGTGCATCAAATACTTAAGCTTCCCGACCCAGGACCCCACACCCGCTATTCTCTCTCACCGTCTCGCCGTCCTTCTTGAACGAGACAATCACCGTGCCGCCGCCGCTGCTGCTGCTGCTGCCGCCGCCGCCAACCGCCAGCTTCCATCGTTGCGCGACTTTACCTACCGTTGCGCCGTGCCTGAATCAGACGCAGGCAAACCGTCGACAAGCCTCTCCCAGTTGCTGTCAGCCTTCCTAATCTTATTTCCTCTCTACGCACTCTAGCGCATTGTCATCGCACTCGTGCTCATCATCCCCAACCATGGCGGGGCTTTTCCGGAAAGTTTACGACTGGTTGTTGAGAACGTTTTGGTGAGTGCACTGTGTTCGCGACGACGGACAGCGGGGTGATTCCCAGCGACCCGACGGCCCGCGCGCCCTGTCCCTGCCCCGCTGCCATCACGCCCACCCTGCCTCTCAGCCTTGATGGTGATATTCCGCACCTGTGCTGATCCGCAATGACAGGGCGACCGAAATGGACGTGACGATGATCGGTCTGCAGAACGCGGGCAAGACATCTCTACTCCGAGTCCTCGCAGTAAGTCGACATCTCTGGATACTCATGCCATTTCCAGCCATACCGAAGCGGATCGCTAACCTTTTCCTTTTAGGGCGGCGAGTTCACGATCGAGTAAGCGACATTTCACCTTCCTGATGCCCCAACGGCGGCGACGAGCGTGCGGTGTTTTTCATGGTTGGGTTCCGCCAGCGGCATCTTCGGCTAACTGAGATCTCGTGCAGCTCGATCCCGACGGTCGGATTCAACATGAAGCGGGTGCAACGAGGGCACGTTACACTGAAGTGTTGGGACATTGGCGGCCAGCCCAGGTTCCGAACAATGTGGGAGAGATACTGCCGTGGCGTCAACGCCATCGTCTTCATCGTCGACATCGCCGATGTCGATTTGTTGCAGCAGGCTCGCGAAGAACTCCATGCACTAATGGACCAAGCTTCTTTAAGAGAGATCCCACTCCTTGTATTAGGAAACAAGTCGGATCTTCCGCAGAAGTTATCAGTCGATGAGCTGATTGATGCACTTGATCTCAAGTCCATAGGCCACCGCGAGGTCTGTTGCTACGGCATCAGCGCCAAGGAAGAGACAAACCTGGACGCCGTCCTCCAGTGGCTCATGAAGTGGGCGAATAGATGAGGTATGATGGCCGTCGCGTGTCGCGAGTCTCGGTCCACGGCATCTCGACCTTGTTTCGCCCACTTTAAACACCCCGCTAGATGTCAAGTAAGCGATCGTACACAGTTGGCGGCGTCGCGGTTCGAGACCGGGCCATGAAGCATATTGCGCGCGCGCGCGCTGGAGGTCCGGTGTCGAAGAGGTGTTGTATCCAAACGTGTCTAACAATTTGCGAACTATCCGGCGTTGATCGGTCTGCGACAGCATCAGTAGAGCCAATGAGCCTGCTTGGCCCCATCTGCATTTTCCACCGCATCGCGAGCGGAGCTGTCTCGAGCGGTCCTTTGGATGTCGGAAGATATGATACAGAAGCAAGGCACTTGCCTTTCGATTGAGAGTTTTTGTCGGGCGGGTAATTTTTTTTTCTTTCCTAGTTTGAGGAGGGCTTCATACCAGAGAGCTATCGAAGTGCACTGGTGTTACGGCAGTATACACGCAGTAGAGAGCAGCTAGCGGAGCGGGGAAGGGAGGATCGGGTGGGCGGCTATAACGATGCTACGAAAGTAGACGAATGAATATCATGACTGATGCGGGACCGCTTGATTATCTGCGTGAATCGAATGGCCGTAGAACGGACTACAGCGAAAGTGGTGAAAACAGCTCTGGTTCGAGACAGACAGGTGCGACGGAGTCCTTCTGGGGCATGGTGGGGATTGGGATGTTCCTTGGTGGTTTTAGTTGAAGATATGGGTGAGACTTGAGAGTTGCGGCATGGAATAAGATGGCGGAGGTCAAAAGGTCAATCGGTGTTCTACTGCGTGAAGGGAGTCGGGGAGAAATAGAAATGGTGGTAAAGAGGAGAAGCGTCCGGGAAAAGAAGTAAATGAGTGATAGAGGGGGGAGGGACTCATGGGTATGATATGTTTCTGCTTCATCGTTCTCTCTCTTCTCCCTTCTGCCCATTCCTTTCTGGAGCTACGGACCATGCCGTAGGCAGTACAGCACAGAGTAGGTACAAACAAGGAGGAGGGAAGACCAACTGCACACGGGGATGAGAGAGAGAGAGAGAGAGAGAGAAAAGTGCCAGCGCATCGCGCATCAATGCATCGGCTTCTAGGTCCCCAAAGGGAGGTGCTGCTGGCGCGCCATCATTGGTTGGCCAACCGACTCTTCTCCCATGCATACCTGCTCCTGCAGGGCCCCATGCTGGGATGGATTACTATGTAGAGGCGGCGAGGGGGGGTGGTGGGGGAGAGAGAGAGCGTGTGTGGGGTGTGTATGCGCTGTCTGTTTCTTGGTCTTGTGTCTCGTGTCTCTCGGGAAGGGGGGTTGTCTGGGAAAGCGTGCAATATCAAGTGAAAGGTGTTGCCGTGAGAGAGGAGTGGGGGGCTGCGTTGAAGAAGAGAAGAGGGAAAAAAGGGGGGTAGAGCGCGAATTGAAGGACAGAGAAAAGGAAGGAGGGGTTTAAAAAAAAATATAGGGCATATTTGTGTGTATGGAGATGGACTGTTCGAAAACGCGATGCCACGATGAGTTGTCAGGGATGGCCTGGTGTTGCTCTGGACGCTAGCTAGGTAATTGCCACAAGACGAGCTGCCGATTCTGTGGACACCTGCTCCCGCTGCTGGTCAAACCCCACATTGGATTGGTTAGGACAGAGCTGTTGGGGAAGGGGGGGTAATGAGGAGAAGACTGTCTGTATATAGAGAAACCGGTCGACCCTTCAACGTCATTTGTTTGAGAAGGAAACTTGGTTGGACACACGGTAGATACACACTTACACTTGCCTAGCTGTTAATTATGCGTGCTATTTCACCTCTGCTAACCACTACCTAGTAGTGCTTCCGCACCCGCAATCAAATCTCGTTATGTCCAACCGCCAACTCCTTGCTTGGGAGCCTGCCTGAATGGCACTCATGGCTCTCCACACTTTTTGGTATAAAGTCCGATAGGTCACTCCCTAGACGTGGGAGGAATAAGGTTCGGGCAAATTTCAAGACGAAAAACAAAAAAAAACATTAAAAAATTAAATGAAAAGCAAAGATGCACCCAAGCCAGTCATGGATAGTCGGTGAACCCGGCCGAAAGTCCATCCCGATTCACCATGTAGCCAAACCTCTGTGGTTGCTCGAGCAAGATGCTCGGCATATCCGTATTGTTCTCCAGCCGCACGAACTGGTCAACGTCGCGGCCCCATAGGTCCTTTCCGCTCCTGATGGCCTCGGCGATGCGGTCTCTGTCGCGAAACCTTTCGCCGTTCATCCACTCGTGTGAGAAAGACGCCATCTTGGTGAGGAATTCGTCGACCGTTGCGAAACAGCTCGAGCAGTGCCAGCATGCGTTTCCCAGGTCCGACTTCTCGAGCTCGTAAAGCGGCTTGAATCCGCCGTCACCCATCCGGAGGTTCGCCGGCAGGAGCGTGCGCGAGCCCTGATAGAAGGTCGCTTGCGGATGTTCCCATTCTGGCCCCTTATGAAGGAACTGGAAGCTGTAGTAGTAGAACCGGCTGCGAAGGGTGAGGCGGCGGGGAAACTGGCACGTCCGCAGCACCAGCAACGTCTCGGGGCGGGCAATCTCATCGACGTCTGCTACGATGATGACGTCCCCGTATGCTGGTGCCTGCCTGCCGAGGAGCTTGGGGAAGACCTGGGTGTACATGGCGTTCCGTTGGAGGTCCTCGTAGTCCCACGACCTACGCGGGTTGAAGGTGGAGGGAAACTCGAGCTCGTGGTAGATGAGCTTGTCGTGGTACGGCTTGAACCGCTCCCAGTTTTCCTTAATGGTGAGTGGCTTGGGCTTCCCAGTGAAAGTCTTGGGAGACTCGACGATGACGAAGTAATCGACGTAGTTGTATGTGGCGTTGAGACGGATTTCCATCCAGTCAAGCTCCGTGTTCACCATGAAGAGATCGTAGACTTTCCGCTGGCCGGACTCCGTCTGGGGCGTGAAGACGGGGTATCCATGGTGCTTGCAGAACTGGCTGGCGGCCTCGGAGGAGTAGAAGCCATGGTGATCGCTCTTGTTGCCAAAGTTCAGCCCACCCTTGGGAAGCTTCAGGGAGAGATCGAGCACCGAGATCCGATGTTCGAACCTGTCGAGGGCGGGGTGCTGGCTAATGTAGAGAATGAAGCATACACCTATCGCCAGCACAGCTTTCAGCAGGACCGGCGACCCCACGTGCCACTGCAAAACCATCGCACGGAATGGAAGGTGTGACAAGCTTGTAGGCGAGACCGTACGGGACAGTTGGCTGGTCCAAGTGCCTTTGGCGGAACTGACAAGGTCGACTGTCCTGTCGGCACGACACCGGTCCCCAGGGAGGGGAGAGGGTGATGGATTCGGCGGGGCAGTTGTAACGCTTCTAGGCCGACATTGCTGATGATGCGAAGATTGACGAGGAAGTATGGCGACGGGGGAAGTGGTGGCTTCCAGTCAGTGGTTAGGCCCGCAAGGAAGGTTCTAGGAAGACTCGATACGTTGGATAGGAGGCGCGAGTTGAAGGGGGCTAAGGTGAGTTAGGTACTCTATCTCTCCGAGAAGAGCTTCCGGATGGCGGGTCAGTCGTCAACAAAGGAAGACAAGGTATGGCATAGGAAGACTGGAGAAGGTGCGGGTTCCAAGTATAAGTAAGTTGGCGACCCTTTGATGCGAATGTTTGTCTCGAAGCTCGGACGGGCTCGAGCACTGTTTTACCCACTGGCTGGGAATAGAGGGTGGCTTCGCATGAACTGTACCCGGACAGGCAAAAGGGTAGAAGGTGCAGGCTTGACCATGGCTGCCGCTGCCGTACGAGCTACACCAGGTAGGTACTGAAGTAGACAAGAGGAGCATGATGGCGGCGCATCAGACAGACCAAGGAACCCATCCCTTTCCTGGAACCACAGTCCCGCCCTGCCGGTAACCATCTCAATGCGAGGTGCTGTTTTCCGCCTGCAAGCTGTCGAGAAGAACCCTCTCGAACCCTCTCCCACCCACGGGTCTCCCTCGTGTTAGGGGCGTCCAGTGTTGCGTGTTGAGAATTAGCAAACTAACGGCCATAGCCGTGTCTCCGAAGACTGTTTGCACTTGCACTCTTATTTTCTGTTTTAGAAACGCCGGGGGTTCCTACAGTCTAGGTAGTCAACACATCGGACGAGCAGCTTTAGCTTCACAGTCACTAGCAGCCTAATCAAAGGCCGATGTCCGGTTGCAAGTCAGGGGAGCCATCGCGATATCCTGCTCTATCAGGGGGTGGCCAATGCTTTGTCGGCCATTCATTGAGGAAACGACATGAAATAAAGTGAGACGGTTAGCTGGATCTGGTGCCGCCAAGCCGGGCTAGATAGCTGCCATTCGTTGTTGTCTAGGGTCATGGCTGAACGAAGCTTTGGCTGGGCGTTACTAAATACGTACACTAGCACCTATTAGTGGATACTACCTATCTAGGTACCTCTGTCAGCACTTATTGCTGAGTAACACCACACCGCCCCTGCGCAGAGCCATAGAGGGCGTGCCATCTATCCGTATCGTCGGCGGAATTCCACTGGTGGGTAGGCATCATGTGTTTTTCTATCATACCTGGGCAGGGAATATTATAAAGCATGGCTGCTGTCTGCCGGGCAATGCCGCACTCTCACCCTTCAAGCTGATTGTCGTGGGTGAGGAACTCTGAACCTGGCCAAATGCAAGTCGTCTATCGGCTCGTGACCGAGGGTCCTCATTGCTTGGTATGTCTGAGCCACTGTCACGCTCCCTAGGGTTTCAAGCTGCGCCAAGCTGGCTCTTCAGGGGCCAAAACCGACGCGTCCCTAGCAATTAGGCGGTCCTTGACTCAAGCACCTCTCTGAAACGCTGTCGCTCTTTATTTGTCTGTTCGAGTCGGCTCGGTTTTTGTGTACGTCTGTATACCGAGGTTCGGGTAGTAGCTACACCTACCTCTCTGTCATCTTTTGGGACTTTACTTTGGCTCATAATGCTCGAGACCACTTGAACATTCACCTTAATAGAAAAAAAAGTTCCCCACTTCTCCAAAAACCCCGCAACGCAACCCAACGCGAAGGCCAATCCCAATCTTGGACCGACTGGTTCGTTCCTTCGGAGATCGAGATAGTTCCATTCATTTTCACCTTCCCGTCACCCTTGGCCATTGGGATATCTTTGCTAAGCCCTTGAATCGAACCAATCTGTCGCAAATCGCTCCATATTGGCCACACAGACAAAATGAGCACAGTCAGAATACCTTGCAAGTCTACCAAGTCTCCTCGCTGCGGACTGTAAATCATTCCAACCCCGACGCATTCCGCCGTATCATGATTCATCCGGTCTCCCTCCGCCTGCGAACCCGCTCGGAACGCTAACCGGAGCACCCACAGTTACGTCCGGCCTGCATGCGCCCTTTATACGATGCTGTAGCCGGTCGACCCCGCTACGGCTGCCAATTGCCTTTCACGACTTCAACCAGTGCACTCTTCCAGGCGCCAGGCTTTCCTTTCACACATCATCGCCTCGTCCGTCATCGGGAACTATGTCTCCTTCCACTGTCAGCGATGTGGCTAGCGGGGGTGCCTTTAAGCAGAACACCTGGGTTGGCCACCTCGGTGCTGCGGGATTTGATCTGCGGAGTGAGTTCAAGACCTCTCAACCTTCCTCCGCCTACCTAGTAGTACCCTCGATTAACCGTGAAAAGGTGATACCATGACTACTCCAACGGCCTCGATGCTTGCTGCGATCCAGTCTTGCAGCTTGCTGGATGATGTCTTTGCAGAAGACCCCACAACCATCGCGCTGGAGTCTCATGTCGCTAAGCTTGCCGGCAAGGACGCCGCACTGCTGGTTCTCTCGGGAACGATGGGCAACCAATTGGCCCTCCGAAGCCTCTTGACACAGCCTCCCTACAGTGTCTTGTGCGATCATCGCGCTCACATTATCAAGTATGAGGCGGGCGGGTTCGTCGATGTCTCTCACATATGGTGGTCTATGACACCTGCTAATCTTCCCCTGATAGGGTTGCTTCCTTGAGTGGCGCAATGGTCAAGCCCGTCGTACCATGTAACGGGGCCTATCTGACGTTGGAGGATATCGAGGCCACTGCCGATCTCGACGATGATGTCCACACTTGCCCTACCAAGGTCATCAGCTTGGAGAACACCATTAACGGCGTCATCACGCCCCTGGCCGAGGTCAAGAGGATAGCCGAGTTTGCGCGCAAGAACGACATTAAGCTTCACTGCGACGGCGCCAGACTATGGGAGGCTGTTGCTGCAGGGGCCGGTAGTTTGTCCGAGTACTGCTCCCTCTTTGACACTGTGAGCTTGTGTTTCTCCAAGGGCCTCGGCGCCCCGATCGGTAGCATCGTCGTGGGCAGTGCAGCACACATTAAGCATTCTCGATGGGTACGCAAATCCATTGGAGGCGGCCTTCGCCAATCTGGTGTTGTGGCGGCTCCTGCCAGAGTCGCCGTTGATGAGACATTCGGAAGGGGGCCCAGCGGTGAAGGCGGCCTTTTGAAAGCATCACACGCCACCGCGAAGAAGATTGAGCAACTCTGGACCAGCCTGGGTGGCAAGCTGGCTTATCCTGTGGAGACCAACATGTGTTGGCTCGACCTGGATGCCGCGGGATGTAGCACAGAGGCTTTTGTTGCATTTGGGAAAGAGGCAGGGTTGAAGCTGATTGGGAACCGACTGGTTGTTCATTACCAGATCGCCCAGAACGAAGATGAGGTTCTCCCAAGACTCGAGCAAGTATTTCGACGAGCCTTGGAAGGTCATGACTCGGGGGTAAAGCAGAGTCAGGGGCCAACAAACATCTACAAGCCCCGATGAGATGCTCTCCCAGTGGTTCGATAATGAGTACCAATATCAGAAGAGTATAATCGCTCAACCCAGATCTTTTGGTAGCCTACAGACCTGATTGATGGCGTAAGCAATGAATTCTTCTTACGAAACACGTAATTTCCTTCCCAATTTTCCTCTTCTACTCATAAAAACAAGCAGAGCTAAACGAAGCAGGATGGGTTTGATTCTAGGAGTAAGCCCCGATCGCCTTCCTTTTTGACATTAAGCAGGATCGACAGTAACATAACATACCTTCTTCATATTGCCAAGGGCCAGTTGTCTCTGGGGCAAGAACAAGAGGCGTGTATTTCGGCCGTAGTTTAGCCTACGAGCGAAGCAGGGAGCATTGGAGGCTGGGGGATGTTCCCATTTGGCACGAGCTTCGTTCGGAGTTCCAACGACCTTCGACTGCCGGGTTTGATTTCTCAGGAGATTCCGCTTGGCTATACAATCTTAGTTATATACCCAGCTAAGCCATTCCATGTGTGTACAGTAAACCCAGCCATACGGCGCCCGAGTGTGGGGAACTTGAAGAGCAGTGTGAAGCCACTCCCCATACTCCTTTGCAACCAAAAGGCTAGTAAGACATTAATAAGACAGAGACTATAGCCTCGGTTGATATCCGATTGATAGAAAATGTAGGTGATTGCCGACCATGTCGGATTGACGTTATCTGCTGTCATAGGTCTAAATCACCCTTTCCGAGTGATGGTGGGTTTTGCAGAAAAGGAATAGTCCCAGGTATTTAGTGTCTTCCACACCATGAACCTCGGTTCCACGTTCATCCGGACGACCGGGAACTTGCACAGGGCATACTCAAGATTGGAGGTACCGACGGCATCGTCCCGCCAGATTCTCAAGCGGAATCTTAAAAAGCCTCGTATACCTCGTCTAACCTTGAGCGATGCCTTGCCGCAGGACCTTGCTGTAACGCTGAACCAGGTTTGTCTTTTTCGCGCTAAATAATAAGCATCTCAAAAAAAAAAAAAAAAAAAAAAACCCGGGCCAAGAGATGATGTGCCATCTGACAAGAGCGAGCCAATTAAACCCCAATGATGCTTTCACCGCCGCTGACATACCTGACCACGGGAGAGCGTGAGACAGCGTTAGTGAGGCATCATCTATGGCCAGTCCGGGGCTATTTCCGGGGAAGTGTGGAGAATAGCTCCGAGGGTGCCGAGGTTCTCCGCATAGGTCGGCCCGCTCGGCTCTCCAATGAAAATGCCGGGACTATCGCAAGCGCCAGCACAATTCCCAGAACATACCTAGATGAACCATTTTTGCGCTTTAGTTCTCTTGCCCATTCTTGTTGACGTCACCTTCCACAGCTCCAGCGTAATGACATAGTAGGCCCGTCACCCACACCCTAGGCAAGCCTTGATACCCTTAGCACACACCTTACCTTGCAACAGCTCATCGAACCTGTCGACGCTTCTAGAACCTACATGCTCCCCTCGTTTCTCCAGAGCCAAAGAACCTTCTGAGGGGCTGGGAGAAACCCGGCAGCCAATCCATCGTACAGGGTGGCAGGGGTAAGCTAAATACCCTAGTTATGTAATAACGCCACACAGTCCAGCTTTCTAGGCTAGTAAGCAGTGCTGTAATACCCGCTACCGAAATAAGAAGGGGGTTGAGTGTTAGAGTAAGATACCTAACCGGGGTATTTGACTTTGGCTGGTACCATTGTATTACATAGTATGACGCCTTCACAGCAGCTCTACGGATACCTCAAGAAAGATGGATCATGCGGGGAGAGCTGACGAGCTATCTCCAAGTGGAACCAGCGGGCCAGCCAGCCAGCCAGATTCGTTAAACCCCTGCTCGGTGTGCCAATACTCCGTCTCGTTTCGTAGAATTGCGTATTGTGGCGTCCAACCTGTCGTGTGCCGTGCCGCTAGCCATGATCCGCTACCTAAGCCTTGTATGGCGCTGGGATTGACTCTGACCCAGCATTTCTCTAGTCCAACGGTTCTCCTCGGCGGATGCAATTCGGAGGTTGTAGAGAAATAAGGTGAAATCGTCTGGTTTCAATGTCGGCAATCCCGAAAACTACCCCGCTCTTCTAGGTTTGCCATTGCCTTCTCTTAATTACTGACGATCCCTCGTAACGTCGAACCCGTCCAAGCCTCATCCCTTTTCTCCTAGCCAAGCTGCACTGGTATTGGTAGCTCACCGCCTGTTATGTGATGTGCGTTCCCCCATATATGACTCGTCGTTAACCTCGTCATCCGAAGTCGCCAGGTTCTCCCTTACGTTTTCTGCTCCTCTCGTCTCACACTACTTGTTGCTGTACGAAAGATAGCTCTACTTGAGAGCTCTATTGGAGGCCATGATCAATATCGCACTGGCCCTTACAGCTCTGTCTGTTTTGCCCCAGGCAGCTCAAGCTCTCTACGAGAATGGCTCCGTCATTGCCCCATGTGACTCACCCATCTATTGTCATGGCGAAATATTGAAGGAGATCGAGCTGGCGAGACCGTTTTCTGACTCGAAGACGTTTGTCGATATGTGAGCGTGTTTCGAGGTCTTTTTTTTCTTCTCACACCCATATATTGATCTTACTTAACATTTCTTTGTGTGCAGGCCGGCTATCAAATCCCTGGAAGATATCCAAGCTGCCTTCAACAAACTGGCAAAGCCATTAAGCAACAACACCGAGCTCAACGCCTTCCTGCTTGACAACTTCGCTCAGGCGGGCAACGAGCTCAAAGAAGTTCCGAAGGAGCAGTTGATAACGGACCCGAAATTTCTCAAAAATATCAACGACACTGTGATCAAGGAGTTCTCCCAAAAGGTTATCGACATTTGGCCCGACCTCACCCGCACCTACGTCGGATCGGGCGGCAACACTTCGTTTCCCAACAGTTTCATTCCAGTCAATCGAACATTTGTGGTTGCTGGAGGGCGATTCCGTGAGCCTTATTATTGGGACAGCTATTGTATAGTGGAAATCCCGCTCATTTGAGGCAGTTCCCTTTTTCTAATCCTCGTTAATAGGGATTCTTGAGGGGCTATTGCGGACAGGTGGTACCTTTACCGAAATATCCAAGAACACCATTGAAAATTTCCTCGACTTTGTGGAAAAATTTGGCTTTGTACCCAACGGAGCTCGCGTCTACTACTTGAATCGCTCACAGCCTCCGTTGTTGGCGCAAATGGTGCGCCTCTATGTGGAGTACACCAACGACAGGAGCATTCTCGACAGGGCAGTTCCGCTTTTGATCAAAGAACATGAGTTCTGGACCACCAACCGAACTGTTGAAGTCCAGAAGGATTGTAACACCTATACTTTGAGCCGGTAAGGCGGCTTGGTTTCCCAGACACTAAAGCGGAAGCTGACCACCGTGTCCCTAGGTACGACGTGGTCAACACGCAACCTCGCCCTGAATCTTACCGAGAAGACTACAACACTGCTACAAACAGGTCATACTACTCAACAAGCGGAATAATATACCCAGAAGTTGAGACTCTGAACGAGACCGAAAAGGCTCGTTTGTACGCCAACTTGGCTTCCGGCGCCGAAAGTGGCTGGGATTACAGTTCTCGCTGGATTGCTAGACCCGCGGATGCGACGAGGGATGTTTACTTTCCTTTGCGATCTTTGAACATTGTCGACACCGTGCCAGTGGATCTCAATTCCATCCTGTACTGGAATGAAATAACCATTGCGGAATTTTTAACCTCTGCAGGCAATGGCACTGGGGCGGCTGCTTGGACTCAACAGGCACACAAACGTAGTGAAGCGATGTACAACCTGATGTGGAACTCTACTTTATCCAGTTACTTTGACTACAATGTCACTGCGGGGGCGCAAAACATCTTCATCCCGAGAGATGGCGATGCTATCGATGTCGAAACTAACACTGCTGGGTCGGAGCAGCAAGTCGTCTTCTCTGTTGCTCAATTTTATCCTTTCTGGACGGGAGCTGCACCAGATCACCTCAAAAACAACCCCTATGCTGTAAAGGAAGCATTCAAGCGCGTGGAGAAGTATCTGGACAACAAAAAGGGTGGCATCCCGGCCACAAATCTCGTGACCGGGCAACAGTGGGATCAGCCGAATGTCTGGCCACCGCTGATGCACATTCTCATGGAAGGATTGCGCAAAACGCCCGCTACCTTCGGCGAATCAGACCCCTCATGGCGCGAAGTTCAAAGCCTTGCCCTTCGTCTCGGACAACGTTATTTGGACTCGACCTTTTGCACATGGTATGCAACAGGAGGTTCCACGAGCGAGACCCCCCAATTGCAGGGGCTGTCCGCCCAAAACGTGGGCACCATGTTCGAGAAATACGGCGACAACGCAACCAATGTCGCCGGAGGTGGGGGGGAGTACGAGGTAGTCGAAGGCTTCGGCTGGACGAACGGCGTTCTGCTCTGGGCTGTCGATGTGTTCGGAAACGACTTGAAGCGGCCAGACTGTGGAAATATCACAGCGGCAAGCGTCCACCCCGGAAAGAGGAGCTTGCCCCAACGTGCTGTTGAGTTGAACTACTACGATGCATCCTGGACTAAGAAGTTTGGCAGGCGCGCCTTGGAGGCGAAGAACAAGTCATAATGCCAGCGAGAAATCAGTGGCGATTGCTGTGCGCTCTCCGCCGTAGGGCAATGGCGCCGCAGAGATCCTCTTGGATGCAATGGATTACCTTCCTGATATTACTACATACTTTATTTTGGAGATATCACCTAATTTACTTACTGAGCGAAATTCCTGTACTCGTGTTCTCCTCTCGTCACCATTGTGTTCCAAGTAATCTAATACTCAGGGGTACGGAGGAAACCCCTTTACTGGATGGGCTACGAACGACGAGGAATAGTACCCATGAAGAGATCAAATAGACACAACATATGAATGAATAATCCAGATAAATATACTGAGTTCGTCACAATGAATAGGTGTGTTCAATTACCGCTTTGATTCCTCTAGCGTCCTTAGCTAAGTCCATGTGTCTCAGTCAGGCCTCTATCTGATGCATCAGCATATTGACCCAGACCCCGCCTTGCTCTGCGCCCATCTGCTCGGGACGTTTCCGTACTAAACTACAAGTTCATGTGAGTACTGGATAATTTATATATCTACACAACCTCAAGAGGGAACGCCTTGTAATTGTGCCTCAGCCATGGATGGTGTCTGGGAGAGACTTTTGATGGCATTCCGAGATGTGATTTGATTTGTATTGCCACCACCCTAGCGCAAGAGAGGCTTATAATCCCGGGTTTCGCTAGTCACTCCGGTCTTCGCAGGTTTCAATTTCCCCGGCTTTGACACCCACATCAACGGATAACAACTGATGGAGTATTGGACGACAAGGTAAGCATAGTGGAAACCCACAACACTGGCGACGAGGTAAATTGGCTCACAGAAGATCGAGTTTGATATCAGTTCACCTATCAAAGCGTACTGTAAATGCTTCCTGACCTCGGTCACACGTATCAGTAACCCATATGCTTGGTCCGGATCTTGAAAAGGATGGCGTACCAAGTAACACAGCCATGCATTGCATTATCGCCAAGTTGTACCGTTTCAGCTTCACCCCGATACCAATGAGACTGGAGATTCATGACATGGAAACCGTGCTAGGTGATGAATTGTTACAGCCAGTGACGCTGTCGTCAAAAGGGTTGCCCCCGATGATGAGACGACGACAAAGCCATGGGCGCAATATTCCCACGCTGTTGGGCCCATATTCCTTGCTCCAAGAGTAGCTGGAGGCTGTCTTCTTGGCGCTAAAGTTCTTTTCAGGCCCACCGACATAATCTTGATCCCTATCTCTGATGTCACGCACCTCGATTGAAGCTGCATGTCAGGAGAGACTCTCATGTCTAAGAATCGAGAAAACCAATAGATCAAGGACTCGGCCTTGCTTCTCAACGGCTTGCCTCTTGGTGCCTTCGTGTGTCCAACCGGCCTTTTCGAGCACTCTCCGACTCGCCGTGTTAGTGCTAAACATGGATGCCTCCAACCTCAAGAGTTCAGGGCTGTTCTCGAAGCAGAATCTGCAGAGAGCTATCAAGGCCTCACTTGCGAAGCCCTGTCCCCAGTACTCCTCGCCAATCCAGTAGCCGAGCTCCCAGGTGCGATGCAGCACATCGTTGCCCCGGATGATGCCCATATTGCCGACGTAAGCCCCGTCCTCTGCTCTACAAATAGCGAAGTTGTTGCCTGGATCTTTTACGCAGAGCTTGAGCCAGCCTTCGGCATGCTCGAGCAGATAAGGCGAGGGAAAGGTGTTCCGCATGTTCCCTGCTATCTTGAGGTTGTTGGCAAGCCGTGCCATATCCGGGGCGTCGGCGAGGGTGGAGGGCCGAATGAAGAGCCGGCTTGTGATTATTACAGCACCGCCAGCCGTGCTATTACAATGAGTAACAGTTTGTGTTGTGGAGGACATATTTGCTGGTTGAGTTGACAGTACAAGCTATATAACGAAAAGGGCCGTCGAAGAAAAAACAAGAGGGTGTTTGCTCAGAACAGGAAGAAAAATACCGAGTCACCTGGACAAAATCCTGCAGCTTCAGAGCGTAGTGGAGAGTAACCAACAAAGATAGTTAGCTCTTCTTCGGTACCAAGAGCTACAAGCTCATGCTGCGACAGGGTGTTTTCATGCATGAATCACGGGAGATATGGACCAGAGAGGGTTATCACGCCTTCTCAATGTAGTGGATATGACCCGATCCGGTCAGCGGCGTTAGGTCCGTCGTGCCATATCTAGGTAGGTAGCGAAAAGGCCCGTTGGTGTATTTTTCTTGCTGCGTTCAAGAACCGGCATTGATAGATGAATTCGCTTGCTTCAGTGCCAGTCCAGTCTTTGGCCAACCAGCTGGCAAAGAGCTATCGCCAGGCGGTAGCTATACAAATACAGCTCAGCTCGATACAGCCATGGTCTGTGCGCCACCAAAAAAACCCATGACGGCCAGTAGGAGGGTAGGAGCTGGCTGCCTGAGGTGCCATGCCACTGGCCGCCAGTGGCTCCTCCCTCTCATGCCGAGAGCACCGGCCAACACCAATTTTCGAGCTCTGCCAGACGACCGTGACGTTGAAGACTGGCAAAGCTCCGCTCCACCCATCATCTGCTTTGTCTAAAGCTGCAGCACCCACGCCCACTCGACCGACGACAACCCGACCCATCATCCCATTTCCTTGAGCCGTTTAGTCACCTCGACGGACAACCCTTGCCACCCGCCTTCATCATGTCTGGAGGAAAAAGCCCCATGGAGGAGGCCTACTCACGCCTCAGGCGAGTTGCTGAGCAGCAGCAGAAGCGCGGTGGCTTCGGCGGCGGCGGCGGCGGCATACCCCGTGGCCCTCGCGGCGCCGGTATGGGACTGGCGGGTTTTGTTCTTCTTGGAGGTGCTGCGATTCTGGTCCAGAATGCGCTGTTCAACGTCGATGGTGGTCACAGAGCGATCAAGTACCGGAGGACAAGTGGTGTGAGCAAGGAGATCTACGCCGAAGGTATAACCAGCACTCCCCTCTAGGGCTGGCAGCAAGCGCTGTTGTCACGACTTTGAAGCCACAACAAACTGACTCGGTACTGTTCTTTAGGAACTCATTTCATCATCCCCTGGTTCGAGACTCCCGTCACCTACGACGTTCGTGCGAAGCCTAGAAACGTTGCCTCCCTTACCGGAACCAAGGACTTGCAGATGGTCAACATCACCTGCCGTGTTCTTTCTAGACCCGATATCAAGGCCTTACCCCAGATCTACCGCACATTGGGTACCGACTATGACGAGAGAGTGCTGCCGTCCATCGTCAATGAGGTCCTCAAGAGCGTCGTTGCTCAGTTCAACGCTTCTCAGCTCATCACCCAGAGAGAGATGGTTGCCAAGTTGGTCCGCGAGAATCTTTCCCGACGTGCCGCGCGGTTCAACATCCTCTTGGACGATGTGTCCCTGACAGTATGTCTTTTCGCTCCTTGGGTCTTAAGTCCGTGTGCTGATTTGGTCATGTAGCATCTTGCGTTCTCTCCCGAATTCACGGCCGCTGTCGAGGCGAAGCAGGTTGCTCAGCAGGAGGCTCAGCGCGCAGCCTTCGTTGTTGACAAGGCCCGCCAGGAGAAGCAGGCTATGGTCGTCAAGGCCCAGGGTGAGGCCCGCTCCGCCGAGCTGATTGGAGACGCTATCAAGAAGAGCAAAGCATATGTCGAACTGAAGAAGATTGAGAATGCCCGTGCCATCGCTCAACAGATGCAGGAGTCTGGCAGCAAGAACAGACTGCTGCTCGACTCCGAGGGCTTGGGTCTGAACGTGTTTGACGATCGCGATCAGAAATGAGGCGGCTGCTTTTCGAGTGCGAAAAAAGAAAAATCCCCTGTATTCCTACGGTCTTGGAAGGACTTGTACTATAATGAAAACGCCTGAGAGCTTCGGACACAACCTTCATTTGCATATGCGTAAGGAAAGGGCTAGTTTATATTGAAATCGTGTAATAAGAACACAATCCACTCGATCACTGCCTCTCTGGCAAGGGCAAGATGTAATTCGGCTGCAAAATGGTGATTGGCACATACTTGCTCTCTATAGATTATTCTTCATCTCTGCATATAAGACACCTGAGCCAACAGTTCGTTTCCGTTGGCTTGCGCAGCACAGACCATGAATGTGTGGAAGAGCTCGATATGGGGCCAGGCATTTCTGGGCTAACCCCCTGTTCGTATTACATACCTAGTAAGGCCCCTCCCCCACCATGACTTACTACTGCTCATTGCCCGCCTCGCAAGCTTAACTGTGAATCGTGCAACTCCCACACCTCCGACCGGACGAACGAACGAACGACGTCGAAAGGAAGCCACCCACGAACGCACATTCCTGCATCTGTTTTTGAATCCGTATCACATCTTCACGTTTTCCCAAGCAAGTGTTGATCCGTCAAGATGTTGATCAAGTGCGTGCGCTCCGACCACTCAGTGGCGAGAGGTTTCCTCCTCCGAAACAGCACAAAACTGATTGCGGGAACCAACACAGGGTGCGAACGTTGACCGGCAAGGAGATTGAGCTCGATATCGAAAACGAATACAAGGTGCGTAGTCGAAGCCCCTCCCCTGATCTCTTTCAGGGAATGCCCAAGAACAGAGGGGCTGTCTGACCGTTCCAACAATAGGTCTCACAGATCAAGGAAAAGGTGGAGGAGAAGGAGGGCATCCCCCCCGTTCAGCAGAGGTTGATCTATGGCGGCAAGCAAATGTAAGTCTACACTAAACACGAGCGGCCCTCCCGAGTTAGACAACGTGGGCAGAACACCCGACTGACGCGATGCGCACTGATTCAACAGGGTCGATGACAAGTCCGCATCCGAGTATGGCCTCGAGGCCGGTGCCACATTGCATCTGGTCCTTGCCCTGCGTGGTGGCAACTGAATCGGCTAGCCGGAAAACGAGTACCGGCCAAAGGTGAATAACGTCTCGATGACTCTCTAGCCCCAAGAACAATGGCGCGGCACTGGAGTGGCTAGGCTGCTGATGAAACGAGACATGCCTGCCATCTCTTGTTCGAGGAAGAACGGCTCTTGCAGTCACTCGGTTAAGGGCAATTTGATAGACACAGTGACGAACATGAACAGACTCGCACTTGGGTGCTGGATCTGGACAGGGGTCCACACATAAGCAAATATGACTAGGAAGACACGGCGATAGAACATCCGCCCACTAGGAACAAATGTCGGTGGTTCAATGATGCATGCATTTTCATATTTTATTTGAAAAGCCGATCCACCAAACATATTCAAAATCAACCGCTGTATTGTGCATATGACGAAACTTAGGCCGATGTTGATGCCTACAGCTTGTAGGCTTGGGTACATTCCGAAGCAATGGGTATATGCCAAATCCTGCTGACGTCCGAATTCCAGTATCATTTACCATCCGTGTCTCTCAACGCCTTAGCATATATCACAAGTGCGCAAAGAGTATTCAGTCCCCCACTAAACCAATAATGTGCAAGGCCACTCAATGTCTCAGCGTCTGCCCTTTTTCTTGGGCATGAATATGTCAACCGCCTTCCTCTTTCTAGGCAGCTCCTGGTTACCCAAGGTCGGGCGAGTCGGTTGCATTTCGTCAAGGGATGCGGGCAACGGTGGCGACTGCGGGTCATTGTTCTGAGCAAGGAGTTTGTGGGCGCGAGGCGGCTCTGCAATTCTGCTGGCTGGTTCGGGCTTGGGCGGAGGTCTTTCGACTCTAATGTTGCTCTTTGCCCGAGGTGCATTTCCGAGAATGCCGCCACCACGTCGTAGACCTGCCGACTGCAGCTTTAACGAGGGAGGAGATGGTTTAGATCCTGAGTTGGAGTTGGCAGATGTGGAGGGATTGCGATCTTTGGACCCTGTAGGCTTGTTGGGGGAGGAGATGGGGCCAGCCGAGCTGCCGATCTTGCCCTTCTGCCTGGGCGTTCCTTCGTCGCCGAACAGATCGCCACCCTCATCGTCTGACGAGTCGGAAACATAAGTGGTCTTGGATGCCGCGACATATGTAGAATGCGTGGGAGGGCGGCTGCTGGTAGATGTGGGTCGAAATACCGGCTGAGTTGAGATCCGATGCTCGGCGGCCATCGAAGGCGGAGCCTTGCTCAGTCGCGGGGCTCTGATTAAACCTGTGGGGACGGCCAGGTTGCTTCTTATGCCAACAATCTCCTTGGCCTCTCTACGGGCTTTCTTCATAACACTGGCGCCCGTGGTCGTCTTCATCCTGCTTCCGGCCGCGAAACTGAGGGAGCTGGGGAGGTCCTTTCCTCCCCGACCTCGCGTTCCGAAAGTCCGGCCTGTTTTAGGTGGCTTCGGGAGGAACCTTGCAAACTTTGGATCAACGATCCTGCTGACGTTGTTATCCTTCTTCTGCTGCAGGCCTTGGACCCTTGCAAGCAACTCAGCCTCAGCCTGTTGTTGGGCATGACGGCGTTCCTCGGCATATCGTTCGTATATCTTATACCATTTCGACGGGTTCTTGGGGGCATAGTTCTTATCGTGACTTTCGGTTGGAAACTCCTTCTTGATGAGGCGCAACCAAATTTCGGAGGTTTCGCCTTGGATGTGAGGGGAGTTGATTTCGATCTCGCGGAGCTGGGCTGGGTTCGTGACCCTCATGAGAATGTCGCGGACATGGTGGTATTGAAGGGTGTCGCCGTTTCCAACACTGCTCAGTTCGGTGATGTGTCTTTGGCACACCGCAACGCACAGTTCGGCGAGCGATTTGACAGGAGCCATGATTTATGTTGCAGCTGTATACAAAGAAACTAGCTTGGTGTTCTTCGTGTCTCGGTGCCAATGTATGGGTTCGTGATGGGTGATGAAGGTCCGAATCGCAGTCTCATTGTTGACAAAGACTGGCGCTGCAGATGGCATGGGAAAGATTTTAGAAAGAGTTCTAGTAGACCCTCAAGGCCCTGTAACAAGGAGAATCCGATCCAATGCGATGCTTGGCATTTGTTGTTGCTGTTGTCAGCCTTCGTGGCGACATGGAAAGGCGCAGGCGAACGGGTGGTTTTAAAGAGGTCACGACGCTGGAGTTCCAGGTTTGTGGTGGGGCATGCACCTTTTGAGTGGTTGCCCAGAGTCGGCTTGGGCTCACCCCTGGCCGGAATGGGGATCGACGCACATTCGATAGCATGTACTAGTCTGTGCTTCGATCTTGCCTATAAGTTCTTGGTCTTTACATCTTCTTCAAACGTAGCTTACAGTGGATATTCATTTCAATAGAGTCTACTCTGTGCTCATGTACTTTCAAGCACTCTACAAAGAACCTTGTACAGTATTAATCTGGAAGCCGCAGTCACCTCAACTCCTTACTTTAATTGGAGGTGAAGCCAGGGTCAGTATGTCACATGACGTTGCGCTAGTTTTCATACCCACCTACCAGGTAGGTAGGTACCTTGGGTGCTATAGTGGGTAACTTTAACTTGGACTATTCCTTCGTCATTACGGATAAACCCTCGACTTCACCCCGACTGAATATCGCGGGTTCCGCAACGCCAAAAGCACCTCCCCATCAGATCCCACTTTCAACATGGCAGAATCCACGTACATCAAACCGGAACCGTTCATCAAGCCCGATCCTGAAGCGGTGACGGCCTCTCCCCTTGACGACGACGACCTGTACGAAGACGCCGGCGATCTCGAGTTCTTCGACCAGTACAGCGACCAGGGCTCCTTTGGCCAAGCTTACTTGGCCCGTGTGCCAAAGGACTTGTGGGAAGCATGGGACAGCCTTCCGGATGACGCTGAGATTGAAGTCGGCACGATGCGACAGTGGGACGTTGTGCGCCCAGACGGCAGCGTTGAGGTATGTTGTATGACGGGCTGTGAAGGACTGGACAGCTGCTCAGTTGACTGTTTTATCTAGCACCGCTTCAAAATGCTACTCAACTCCGACCGAGCCGAGCATCAACTGATGCCCAAGGAATACGATCTAGAGATGGGCAGGGAGCTTGCGCGCAGCACTTTTGTCTTCACTGAAGAGGACCTGCCTGGCTTCAAGGCGAAGTCCAAGGCGAGAACCGATGCGGCCAACGCTGGTATACCAGCCCGTTTCCTGCGGCCCAAGGCAGACAAAGTGGAGAAGAAGCCGTTCGAGAAGGGCCGTCGTTGGCAGCCCTACTACCGCAAGGCGATTCCTAGTAAGCTCGAACCAAGTCAGCTGTCATCATAACTCAGGTCTAACTTTGCGTAGAGAAAACGAAGATTGCCGCTAGAATTCAGTACGAGCTTGCTTGCAAGCCTGTTGATAACGCCGAGAGTCAAGCAATCCTGCAGCGGAAGCAGCTCGAGGCCCAGAGGCCGAAGCACACGCTTCAGATCATGGAGCAGCGCGCAGCTAACAGCATTATACACCATGGTTCGGCTGCTGCTGTGGAGAAGTTCGGCTCTTTCATCGTGAGTAGCAAATAATCAGTGCGTTGTGTTTCACCGCTAACGCAGCACAGAAAACATCTGCACCCACGAAGGCCACAAAGCCCAAAAAGGCCGAGAACAGAGCTGCCCGTATGTCGGAGGAACAGCTTCTCGACGGTCTCATGGAGGCTTTCAGAAAGTACGAGTATTGGAAAATGTCAATTCTCAAGGCCAGATTCGACCAGCCCGAAGCTTTCTTGCGCCAGACTCTGGAGAAGATCGCGGTGCTCAACCGGTCGGGTATCCACGCCAATGAATGGTCTCTACAAGAGCATTTGAAAAGTATGGCTTCCGGTGCAACCAGCGAGACCGCCCCAGAAGAAGCCGCCGCTGAAGATGACGATGAGGAAGTGGCTATGGAGGATGTTGTATAAATGATTGTACTGTTATCACATGGTTTGCGGACTTCAAAGCCTGAAAGGCATTGCATGGCGTTTGGATGGGCACTGCTCGACTTTGTTCGAGGGTGGTTTGCTACTTTCAGGGATCTGGAGACTTTGATACCCTTGGAGCACTGGGCTACGACACGTGTCGAAAGACATACTTGGCCGCTACTCGACGTACAGGCTTCGGGACGGGAGGCGAATAGATCACGCATTTCGCGTTCTCGTTAAAAGCTTTTCGCAACGTTTTTGGTGAAGTGTTTTCTGCAGTGTTCAACATCATGCGCCCGGTCTTGGAGCACCCCGGTTGTCTCCGTGATTGGAAGATCGCCTCTCTTCAAAGTGGGGAACCCACCAACTTCATCCTTACAATACGACATGTCACGGTTGATATGTCTGCGTATTCATTCCAACACCAGGCGTGCATACATTTCCAGAAGAGCCCTTTGCCTCTATTCGGTCCCTACCATCGCAATCATGCCTCGGAAAACGCTCAACCTTGTCTTTGACTTCGATGGGACAATCACCACAAAGGACACAATCGGTACCTTGGCACAGATTGCTTTGCGATTCCAGAATGAACGCGGCATCGACCTATCTTCCGCATGGCAGCAGATACTCAAAGACTACGGTCAAGATCACACGCACCATATTTCCACATATAAGCCTGTCGCAAACGATCGTCTCTCTCTCCGAGAAGAGCTCGCCTATCTGCGGGGTCTAAGCGAAGTTGAGCTGCGATCTGTTCAGCGTGTGGAGCAGTCAGGGTTATTTCGGGGTATCAGAAGAGAAGACCTTGTGAAAGCTGGGGATGTCGCACGAACGGAAGGGACAGTGAAGCTACGTGATGGGTTTGCGAAGCTTATGGCCGTGGCCAAAGACAATGGATGGACCGTCTCAGTGGTTTCTGTCAACTGGTCAAGGTCCTTCATTAGCGGCGTCTTGTCGGACTACAGCTTCAATATTGTTGCCAATGAAATCGAGATGGATGGAAGCATATCTGGGCCAGACGTGCTCGGGCCACCGTCGCGAGAGACTACATTAACGACTTGTGAGGATAAGCTGCGCGCTTTGCGTGCCTTGGCCACTCGTCAGGGAGTGGAGGATGCCGGGGCCTTCGTCTACTTTGGTGACTCTACAACGGACATAGAGTGTTTGCTGGAGACCCGTGGCGTCGTAATGTCGTCGGGGCCGGACTCAAGCTTGATGACAACTCTGCGGAGGGTAGGATACGAGGTGCCGCAGGTTGATGAACACCGTCCCTCCAGTGACATTGCATGGGCCTCGACGTTTGTGGAAGTTTTGACGAGTGGCTTTCTCACTTCGAGGATTGATTGAAAAATCGAGGGCTACCGAAAAGATTCAAATACTGCCCGAAAAGGACTTTATCAGCAACCGCTTGCGATGATGCTCATATCCTGCGTCTGGCTCTTTGTTTGCAGAACTGGGGCCTGTAAGGGCACTCGACAGTTGCCTAACCTGTGTCTAAAACAAGGCAGTTGAGACACTAGAAGCTTCAATATTCCATTGTTGTCCAGAAAACCCATAAAAGGGGTGAGGGGGGATCACGTTTGCTGTTCAGACATTCATATAGTTGCCGTTACGAAGGATATAAACATCCACAGCCGTCAGCCAGATTTCAGGATTCATATCAGACTCGCCGAGTACTCAGCAACAAAACCAACTGTACAGACTCGCTCGTCCCTACGTTTACAAAAGTGTTCATCCGGAACCATGTGCTTTTATCGTGGAACCGTTTACAAGTGCAATCACAGCGAGATCGGTAAGAAGGTTTCTGACTGCAAAGATCAGCGGGACTTCCTTGCTGGCACTACGAAAGACAAGAATGCGTGCGCCGAGCGCCGGATTCATTCGATGAACCGTGTCCGCGTTGATGCCAACTGCAGAAAGTGCCAGCGTCTCGATGCACTCAAGACCCGCACAAGAAATACGTTTTTGAGTCTTCAGGAGAACTTGGAGAAACGCAAGGCTGCTGCCGGCAAGTATGACATGGAGACACCTAAGGCTGGAGATACTGATGAGGCTGACGAGTAACTCAAAGATGGCTCGTCTTCTGATGTTGCCCTTGATGATTTTGCGCCTACCGGGAAGGAAAATGCATTTGCCCTGTCTAGCGAAGCCCCTTAGCCAGTCGAGATCTCCAATGATGCCTTCCAATACCACTGAGAACATTTTCTAAACCCATACCCCCGTCATATACAATAACCTCTATAAGCTATGTAAAATACTGTAGAAATGGAAGTGGCGTAACGGTATTCTGTGTTTCTGATCCAGATCGCTTAAGCTAGCTTGTCGTGTTCAACTGAGTTGCCGACAAACTGCTCCAAGAACTTTTACCACGGCGTTTTGGGTTTCCCCCCATCATCCACATTTGTTATGTCTTCTTTCATCACATTCAGAAACCCACTTTCCAGGATGACGCCGTCGATGGAGTAGTACTCAATGCCATGGTCCCCCCTTCGCTGTTTCCAACATATGAATCAAACCGACAATCGTGTTGACGGCATCTTCGTTTCAGTTCTGGTCATCTTCAGTCTCATATTTTCCTAGGGTCGTGGGTCCCGGAAAAGTGAACCTGATTTGGCCACCGAGCACTTCTCGCTCAATCATGGCTCCATGTACCCTCTCATGCACCCAAGAACTGACGGAAGTCTTCTCTGCGACTGTGAACAACAGTGCTGTTTTGGGAAGTCTTCAAATGCAATAGAGATTTCTGTATCTCAGACGCGGTTTCATGTGTTGCCGATGGCAAGAATTCGTCGCGACATAACGGCGGCTCTGTGAGCAACAGTGTTTGCCTCCTCCATGCTATGCGTCTGCATCTGACATCAGTATGTAGCGATGAGAAAGAGAGGCTATGTGAAGCTTACGATGAGCAACAATGAGCGATCTGGGGAGATTTGGCGGGTGATCTTCAAGAACGCTTGCTTGGCCACGGCGCCCATGGCTGACGTCGGCTCGTCCAATACAAGGACTGGAGATGCGCCTAAGATTGATTACCAAGCGCTGTTTCTGGGACCTCGGAAAAGGGTCAGAGCATACCCATCAATGCTATGGCGAGACTCAATGTTTGCTTGTTCCCACCCGAGAGCTTAGGGGATGGTCGGTTGGCAAACGGTGACAGGCCCAGCTTTGCCATGATTATGTCAACATTCCACTGAACATTCTCGACGCCCTCGATCTTTGCGAAGAAAATCAGATACTCTTTGGTGTTCAACAAGTCCAGGGCATCGTACTTGGCGCAAGCTTTGAATATTTATCATTTCCATCGTTCCAAAACGCCCTGGTGGGTGTGAGTTTACAGCCGAGATGCCTCTGTGCAGAGACACTCATTGCGTCCTCTTCGTAGAGATATCCGTTGCCGTAATCTTCCGTCAGCTCTTCTCGGATCAAGTCGATCGACGTCAACTTGCCCGCGCCACTAGATCCAATGGGTGCCAGTAACTCGCCTTTACCAATCCCGATAGAGATATCCTTGTCCGTGACATTCTGTCCAAGGGGCTTTGTGAGGTGCAAGGCTCCCAGAGTGTCAGCTGTGATCTCGATTTGGACCTTTTCCGTCCTTACTTCGTCACTTGGGAATCCTGGTAACTTTTCCGGGTCTGCAATCAAAGAACTATGACCGCTTCAACACTTTGAAACGAGTGTTACCTTTCCGACCACACAGGAATACCGAACAACGCGGCGACTTGAACAATCAAAAACAGGACTGGTCCACCATACGCACAGATTGGGGAGGCTGGTATGATTGCACTATTCCAGTAACTTATCTCCATGGCGTTGAGTCCGAAGGCGACTGATCTAAAGACGCTGCCGATGGGAAAGAATATGTTCAATCCAAAGGTTGTCGCTGTCATCACACCATCCGTCTCTGCAGTGTCAACGAAGGCGTTAGGCCCCTAGGTAATGGTCAACCACGATCTGGCTCATTCTGAAGGGGGCTGTGACTGAGTGTGCTCACTAGGAATGCAACAGCAACAATGGCGAGCATGGGCGTGTTCAGGGAAGATGTTACGAGAAACGCTCATGTCCCGGTCTTGTACAGAACCGACACGATGTAGCTGAGAGAAGGGCCACTAGGCCATAGAGAGCCAGGATTGGAAACATCAGCCAAGTACCACCATTCCAGAGGTGCATCTTGCTCCTGGGATGAGAGGCAATAGCCAAAGAGATGGAAGAAATAAAAACCAAGTCGAACAAGGCGTACGCACCCCGCAGAGGTGCTCTTCTATCCCCGTTGTCGTAATCGACCGCTCGCATTTTCCGGCTCTTTCAATAGAGGGATACAGATCGAAAGCTACAGGGTACACAGCCGGCATTAGACAGAAAATTGTTGCATAAAACATGTTAGAGTTTGCAGGTCGCTTTGGATTCCAAATCATCCGGGGTTGCTGTGTCATGAAAGAAGACAACTTACTGCTGGCATTTCACCCATTGTGCCATAACATGCTGATCTCAGAGCCGCTGTGAATCTGGCTGTACAGATTGACAAGCCTCATGCCCTATATCCAGCGAATGTCGCAATGACAGGGTTTCTCATGTTGCTTTTCATGAAGATGCCACCCGGCAATATACTCCCGCCTTGTTCTCATTTTAGTGTTTCATGAACTCGTATAGTGTTGCAACGGGCCTGACCCATTCGGCATACGGATACGATTAAATATCCATTCTTTTTCATGAGGTTGTATAGTGATTCATTCAGAGAAGAAGGGCTGCCAAAAAGCAATCCAGGTGAGGGTTTCAACACCCCATCAATCACGTCCCCCTCCCCCCCAAACGAGGGGTAGAACTCGTTTCCGGAGTAGAGAGTTGGATGTATGCCAGCGCAAAGGTGTGCCGTATACCCTTTCAGAATATCGGAAGATGAAGCAGTGACGGCTATGGTTAGTGTCAGGACGTATACGTAGGGCCACCGGTATCTAATCAAGACGACGATTCTCTTCCAGAAGAGAGTATTCACTTGTGACCAGAATGTATCCTCCACCATGAAGCTGCTTTAGAGCTGTAGTCGGTCTACAGCACTTGACCTGTCCTTTGGACAGAATCGCAATTTCATCTGCAAGAACCTCAACCTTGTCCAGAAAATGTGTCGTAAAGAGACACTTCGCTGGCTTCGCTGCACCAGGAGGAAGTCTTCTGGAAAGGAAATCCTGATTTGCTGAATAATTAGTTGTTCTACTAGCGAGATCGCAGCCGGCAATGAGCTGCTTGAGCTTTGTGCTGATATAACTGCCACCTTTGATACAAGTCCAAATACCGAGATGCTTCTCTACTATGAGTTCTGGCTAGAGAGAGTGTATTTTTGAGGACAGATACCTTGGAACGATTAGTCAATGCTTCTGAAATGGGAACAATCCGGGGGTATCGAGTGACGAACCCAACTGTAGACGGAGTGCGTCGATATGGACTGCGCCACTGAGGCCTGCCATCATTTGCGAATTAGTGGTCTTCTCGGGACGATTGGGGCCAATAAGGCAGAGGATTTGACCTCTGTGCCCCAGAAGGCCGACACCGTTTACAACACTGCAAGATGCTCGCTTGCTTCAGTAACCAACTCTTCAAGCAAGAGGTGGTGAGAAAGTTTTCTGGAGGTCCTTAGCCTGAACTGCGATCGACCTTGCGCGTCCTTCTTCTCCAGCAAAAGTCCGTCCCTTATACGTAATGCCATGTACATATGTCTCGACCAGCATAGCTGGCAGATGATAGAAGACAACAGCCACGATCAGGAGCGACAATAATGTGCTTCCACTTACTAGAAGTCGGTTTTGCGCCGAGACAGCCGGGGAAGGCATGTCACTCAACATTGCAGGCTACAGATTGCCCTCCCAGCATGGCATGAATTGAACAAAGTAGAAGTGGTTTGAACTTGGAAAGAAAAGAGACATAAATATGACGGTCACCTTAGAGGGTTTATCCAGACCCATCAACAGAGCGCCAACAGATAGTGTCAGGGAGGCCCCAGAGACGCAGATGGGCGCCGTGCGAGCTTGCCAAAAGACAGTTGAGCTGTTGACAGTCAGACCGAGGATAACCTGCCACATGATGGGAATCGTGGCGCTGCTCGTTGACCAGAGGGTATTCCAGTGCTTGGCGCCAAGGATAACCCACAGAGGAAGGTAGATGGGATTGAAGATTGCGAGATACAACAACACCCGAACAGTGGCGTTGCTGTCCGTAGCATCAACCAGTTGTGGCATCCCGTTCTCACGCTCTTGGGTTATTATCAATATGGTGAGATGGAAAAGTTGTTTAATGAAGCCGAGGAAGAAGGCAAAGCGATAAACATTGGAGATCAGCTTTTGCCAACTAGAATGAAAACTTCGGTTCCACTACTCCTGGGACCTGCCAGAGAAGAGAAATGTGGCGGGGTCGGTATTCGAGTTCGTTACTGCATTTCCACAGCTACATGTAGGGGCCAGAGTAAACTTTCCAAAGTTACCATTATGCTGGAACACGTACGGGACTCCTCGTCTGGCCGAGTCCGCTCTAATGTTGCATTTAAAATGATGAAATCCATCGATAGTGTCAAAAGAAGTCGTCTGCGGCGAGTCTCTGAAGGCGACGGAAGCGTGGCAGCCGCTGATGCCTCGAATGTTGGTGAGCCTCGGTTAGGAGACCCAGTTCGTCGTTTAAGTACCGAACACTGTGTGAACACAGTAGCAACCAGAATCAAGTATGCCTTGACGATGACTAGCAGGTTCCCGCAAAACAGAGCCAACCATGACAACCTCCCCATGATAATGCTGATGGTGACGACCCGACCCAAAAGAGCAAACGGTCGGTGGAATAGCATGTACATGCCATCAAACCTGGAAGCTCCGTTGCAGAGGGCGATGGGCCATAAATATATGTCACCAGGACTACTTCATGAAGGTTCATGCCCATCCTGCAAGCTGGCGGCAAATAGATAAGATGGCGTTACTCAACCTCCGGTTCTCTTCGCGAAAGCTTCTTCCAAAACCTTTGATGGCGCCCTACGAATGCCGCAGAGACTGTCTAACCGTGGGTGGGGAATACAGGCGACTGGGTTGCGTGATCAGTCCTGGACAAATTTGTTACCCTCTATTCCGATACCAAAGCCTCTACGGTACCTTGTCGGCGGCAGGCGCCAGGACTATCAATCAAAGAACTCCTTAGCGGTAGAGGGGAGAAAGACACCACACGGCACCCTTTGGCTTTGCTTCCTAACCGGAGCCTCGAAGGGCCAAAAGGTGCGTCGAAATACAAAGTCAACATAAAGTCCACCGGTTGACAATCTCCCCGAATGCCGGCCCAACACTTTCTCGTCCGGTATGCATGCCACCGCGGATCCGACCTTCCAATCTCTCCACCGATAAGAGCTGGCCATAGAGGTATTGTATGGTGCGATTTTCATAAGATAACGAGCATGTATCGGCGCTCAAACGCATCAGTACCCATGTGCAGCCAGATGTCAGCCTCAGGGTTCAACGGACGAAGGTCACACACACAACGGAGTTTGTTGAGCTCAAAAGCAGCCACATATTGTTAGTCGCTTCGTTCAAACGATGCAGTAGAACAGCACCCTTGTCATGACTATTACTCATGGGTGTTGATACGTAAGGGTGCGGTTAGATACTAGAATACCGTAACAAGGGTGTCTCTAGAAGCCGCTTGGGTGCAATGTCGATCAGTAGACATGTAGAACGGAATCAACCAGTCATAATGACTCTGGCTGGATAATGGCGAGTAGCTGCGGTCAAAATAAGAAAACCATAACTCCCCGTAGCAGAACCTACTTCCGGGCCTGGAGACGGGTCATGGCACAATGATCGTGTGGGGTTGTTGGTATTGGAGTCTCGGTTGGCAGAAGTCAAGTCCGAGCGGTGTACGCAGCTGCAAAAGGCAATGGGACATCCGGCGGCAAGAAGACAGGACGAGACAGATCAGATACGGCTGGGTCAGGTGTCAGGTTTATCGGGACGAGTTGCAGAACCAACAAGCGGTCAGAAACCTGCATGGAAAATCAGCAAAGCGGCAGGAAGGCAGGTTAGCATGCCGGGAATGTCTGTGGATGCGCGAGAAATGGACGCGCCTGAAGCCCGAAGCTCTGCTGCAGCGACTGCAAGGAGACACGAATGAAAGGAGGCGGGCTTCCCAGGATTCTCAAGGCCAAGGGTGTTTCCGTGTTGTTGCAACTCCCATCTGATGGAATGAAGGGTCTTGGATTGGACCAGCCGCAAACAGCAAACTTGCGAGCTTCACATAGCCCCGGATTGCTACGGTGACGGCAGAATCGGCTAGCCATGAAAGGGACGGGCCCCTGGGCCAAGCAGTTCAGCCCAGAAAGTAGCAGCATGAGGCAAAGACACAGATCATTATCATTGTGACAGCACACATCTGCCGGACGTCAGGGCCGGTGGAAATAGGGTGTAGAAGGAGGCGTGGGTACTTTGAGCTGTCAAGCTGTGTAATGCAGAGAATACTGGAGCGGATCGAGAAAGTTAGGGTAGATGTTTGGCTACGGCTGAGATAGTTGCAATTGGAAGTTGAAGAGGCTATGTGCATAATGCCGGGCAGTTCAACTTCTGTGGCATGATATTTGGCGCACCAGAAAACGGTGTCTGCCATATGCGCAGAAATCAGGGCCTAAGCATCTGAGTGTGCAATCACCCGGGATTCATGCGTTAGGAGTTGCACTTCGGCGTGAGCGAATGTGAGCGGGGCTGCAGAATAGACCGGACGCCATGGTTGTTGTTGTTGTTGTTGTTGTTGTTGTTGTTGTGTTGCAGAGGAAAACATTTCTTAGGTACCTTGAATACCTAGCCTAGGTACCTAGGTAAGGAGAAGCCTTAGCATCGTCAGAAAATATGAGGTGTGAACCGACGTGTTTTGCGCAAAGAAGGCGGTGGATGGTCCTTATCTCTAAGGTCTGGGGCAAGCGGTCCATCAGTCAAGAGGACGAATACCAAAATCAAGGGCCGGCAAGAAGAAAAATAAGGACGAATGATCCAATGCCAGATGGGATGATAGCTGGTGACAGAATGTGCAAGTGAAGGGTTCGCCAGCCCAGATGCTCGGTACCTACCTAAGGTGCTTGCTCTGCTTTTTGTACCTACAAGAAAGCACCTACCTACCTAGGTAGTAGGTACTAGTATGTACATAGCGATGTCTCTGGGTAGGTAGGTAACTCAGCTAAAGTACGTACTGGGCTCTTCTCCTGGGAAGCGATAAATTCTGGGAATTGGGCAGGGCGACTTTTGGCCAATGCAGATAGAATACAAGAAGCAGTGGAGGGAGAAGTATAACCATAGATACCCATGTATGCATTATACATCTTGTTTCCTTTTTTTCTCGGAACCTGAACCTGCGCTGTACAGGGCCTACCCAAGCGGTGTGGCTGCCGCACCTCGAAGCATGCAATATCCAATGGCTTGTTGCTAGTCCAACGCTAAGCCCTCATAAAATTGACTGGGGCGCCCCGGGGGGGGGGGGGGGGCTACTGGTTTGGTCATGCTTTCTTGTCACCACTGCCTCTTGTTGTCTCTTGTTTTCCCTTGTCATACCACGAAGAGACGATCATAGTGTACATGCGTCTGCAGTGGGGTAAGACAGACTTGTGCATGCGCGCGATGCAGGACAATCAGCACAAGCATCTGATAACCCAATGCAAGTCGCCGCCCCTGCAGGAACAAGCTGGTGGTTGGCCATAGCGGACGCTTGGAAGGACCGGGTCTAGGATGATGGTATTCTGGCAGAGAACCAGAGCTGAGAGCGTCCTTGCAATCCCACCCAAATGCTTGGTCAAATGAGTGACCGAGATCCACCAACCAATCAATGAGATATTGATGCATTGATGCACTGATTAGCCTCGAGTTGGTTGATGGATACAACGCAGTCGCGTCCCCTTTTGCCGATTGTCTTATTTCCTTGGGATATCGAGTCTAATTTCCTCCGCAGCCCCTTCCTAGGCACATTGGAGTCTTTTCATTCTCTTCCCCCCAATAGGTTTATTAGCTAAGCGACACCAATTAGATTGATTACTTACCAAGCAACAATCGCATGCGCTTCACGGGGAGGAAAGAGACGTATACAGCTGCTCAGGCAGAATGGCTCTCTACCTACCTACATGCCTACCTACCTACCAACCCGACCGGAGGCAGACAAAGAATGAAACGAGCATTCCTCGTGCAGACCGCTGGGCCGTGTTGTTGCGGACGGCCCAAAGCGCCTAGCGCACTTGACCAATAATCCTAGGCTGATCCCTTTCCCCCTCAAAGTCCCCTAAAACAACCCACCCTACCCCCCTTTCTTCGCCTCGGCACCACGTACCTATCCACTATCCGCTCGACAAACGATACCTTGCTTCAGTATACAGTAGCCGTACCACCCCAAAGTACCGAGCTTAGCCCAGCACGGCTCAGGTACCTACCCACTCTGTTGCTCCTACCAGCCTGTACAGTGCATTGCCTTCCCGCTTTGCCTGCCATCTCCCGTCCTCCACCTCCGTTGCCAACCGGTGCCCCAGTCTCATCAGCCCGTCCATCGCACCGTCCCCTCTCCGTCGTCTGCGCCTCTCCTCCTCCTCCTCCTCCTCCTCCTCCTCCTCCCGCCCAAGATATTATGTGCACACCCCATTCTCGTCCCTTCTGTTCTCTAACACAAGACCCAAAGACCCCTTCGTCAGCCGGTCGGGACCTCTTTTCATCTACAACGCGGAATGTGTGACTCGGTTTAACACCCACTGCCCTTTACCCTCCATATTGCCGCCCGTTCTCCCGCCCCCTCGCCTTGTGTCTGCTGCCCGTGTTGTTTGTTTGTTCGCCCCTGCTGCCACTAAAGTCTCCTCTGCCGATACCAATACCCTCGACTTTCTTCTACCTCCTCGACCCTCCCGAAAACGACATCTCTCAATAATCTTTAACACCTTCCCTTCGAAACCCACTTGGTTTCCTCCCTTGTCGAACGACCACAAGACCAAACACCAAACCGACACTACGCAATCACAATCTGTCGCTGACACCTGCAACCGTATTTTCGCCTTCTCAATTGTCCGGCCGCCCTAGAACATATCGTGCAAACACGCGACGAGCCTCATTGTTTTGCCGCGCTCTCTCCCACATTTCCTGCAGCTAATGTCGCCCTCGCCCACCTGACATCTCGGGCCCTCCGTCGTTCACCATGGAACCCGTTCCTGAGACCGAGAGAATGGAGGAGTTCCGATCCTCGCCTCTTCCCTCGCTCCGCATACAGAACCCGGCCCTCCTCCCTTCCGCCGTTGCCGAGCCCGAACCTCTGCGAAAACCTCCCACTCTGCGCCGCCAAACAGATCCAAGTCCCACTTCTCCGACTGCCCCGTCTTGGACTTTTACCCCTCTACCCTATCGGCCCCGTACGACCTCGCCCCTCTCTGGTCATCACACGAGATCGAGGTCTGCAGCGAGCTTGGCCCCTCCAATATCTCGCACACAGTCAATGCCCGGCGTCAATGCCGCTGGTCATATTCTTTTCTCTCCTCAACTTCGCCCCTCCAGCCCGTCCGGGTCGCCTAGCCGCGTCCGAACCCCGCGGAAGCCTGTCGACGAGGCGTTTCCCACCTCGCCCATCCGCACCTCAGTCTTGGAGTCGGATCGTAAGCTTACTGATCGCAACAGTTCCCCGAGCTTGATGGGAACAACGCCCTCCATGATCCTTCCCCGACACCGTCGTCCGTCTTCGCCATTACGACATCCCGGCCATTCTAGCGCTGGATCGCTTCCGATGCCCACTACGCCCACATCTGCAACAGCCTCGCCGTCTTTCAGAGGATACGATTCCTTCTCTCACGGCTATGGTGTCTCCGCTTCGTTCCCGTCCTTCCCGTCGTCGTCAGTTCCTTCTACCCCAACTTCGACGAGGTCGAGAAGCCCAAGCATTTCTAGTCTCGAGACCATACCAGACTCACCTGACGCCGAGGAAGCTGCTATGGAGGCAGAGAGGATCGCCCAGCTCAAGGCTGCTGCCGAGGCTGCCGAGGGTAGCGACACTGGAGAAAATAAGGGTAAAAGCAGTCTGGACGTACCCTCGCGGGGCAGAACGCTGGGCTTTGGGTCACGGGACAAGCGGAAAAGGTGGAGTGTTTGCGGAGCTGAACGACGGCAAGATCTCGACCTGGAAACGATTTGGGAAGATTGAAAGAAACGAAAGGTGTGCTGGAGCTATGCTGTAGCTCCAGAAAGCAGCCGAGCAGATGTGGCTGGGTGCTGAACTTGTCTCCAGCAATGAACTGGTACGCCTCGGGCACGAAACGGCATACAATAACCTCCCGACACTCACTTGTGCAGAGCGTCGATTTTCCTTGCATTGCATTTAGCATCTGATAGGTAAGGGGCATGGCGGCGTTCAGTGAACTCCTTCTGATACCCTAAACTGCATTTCACCTTTCAAGGGCACTACGAAAACATTGTCATCATAACTGGGTACTGTACTTTACGATTGCTTAGCCCCGCTGTCGTTTTTTCTCTCTCCCTATGGGGCTCGACCCAATAGTTCGAGGGCTGGCGTAGTTGGTCTGTCAATCAATGATATTCATCACATTCACGAGAACTCGATCCCTTTTGAGGGCACCCTGTTGTCCAAGCTGCCATAAACCCACTTGCCTCGCCCAACGTGAGGGTGTCTCAGTTGTGGGTCGCCCCAAGGGCGGTGCTCCTCGGCCCCCTTACACAATACTATCTTTTCCCCTTCTCCATATTTCAGGAGACGACTCTCAATAGACAGCACTCATAGTGTTCCCTCTATTCTTCAGCCCTCGTCATTGCGCAGCTCTTGGTGTTTCGAAGGATATCCTCCAACTCCCTAGGGACCCGGCGGAGGAGGCGATAACGTATAAAACCGAAATCGGGCAACGGCTTCTGGGTTGATGTTTTCCCCATTGCAACATCACCAGTCAACTATTATTCAACCACGTCATCATTGAACCCGCAGGTTTCAGTCCCGAACCCATTCCCTCCCAGGCTTTATTTCTTGCTCACGCGGCTTCATAATATTTCGCAATGCGGTACGCCCGACTCCTGGGTGCCATTTTACTCTACTCCAGAAGAGTGAATGCAGCATCGAAGGTCTCCGACGAACAGGCAAGTCAGAAAGAAAAACATATCCCGTCACAGGTTGCTAACAAGAATCAGGCCGTCGCACGTGTTATTCAAGGTCGAAACTTCCGACCAGATCCGCAATTGGGCGAATGGACCTATCCGGTCGCCGCACGGGGCCGGTTAGGGGCCCACTTTAACGGTACCGTCAACGCGACGTCGTCGGCCGGCACTGGGACGGCGGGCGCGCCCAGTAGCAGCGCCTTCAACCTGCCGCATAATATCACGTCCATCCACGCACCAGGGTGTCCTCAGAGCGTCACAACATCTACTACAACGGTCGACGTCACATTTTATATTACGGCAACAACTTCGTACGGTGGCAACTTGACGTCTTTCAGGAGCACCAGCACGGGAACTCCTCCATCCTCGTTGTCATCGCAGATCTTTGCCAACTCCACAAGCTCGACGGCTGCTTGGAATACATCTTCGAGCTTAGTTCGTCTCTCTACCGGATATATGCTGCCTGTGAACTCGTCGCACGCCTCGACGACAGTCTCGTTCACAACGGTTTCTGAATCGCCTTGCCCTGACAGTACAACCAGTCTCCCATATCACTACTCAAGCTCGTTTTTGGGAACCGGGGACTCGACCAGCACAGTCACCTCCGTGCCCGTTTGGTTTAACACTACCTCCGCTGCTCCTTCACAGACGACTGAGCCCTGTAGCGATGACTTAAGCACAACATCCCATTTGAACCAGACTTCGGCCGCTTTTAACACGCAGCTGAACTCAACTGCGCCGTGCCCCACAAGAGCATCGACGAGCCCAGCTCAGGAGACGCCGTGCGACAATGAGACCAGCAGTTCAAACGTTACTGCCACTCATACCACCGCCACATCCAGTGATTCGCACGTCAACTCGACCACCACACCCATCGCAACTCCTTTCCTCAGTAAAACCAGCAGTATCGAACAATCTACATATCATCCGACGACAATGAAGTCTGTTTATCCATCATCCACCCCAATCCCGACAGAAAGCTGCGTCATCGACACTTCCATGGTCCCCGTCACCATCGCGCCACTTACCTCGGTCCCGACCTCGACCATCATTCCCACAAAGACAGTTTGCCAGGAAGACGCGCCGACCGGTAAACCGAAGCCCGGTAATAATCATTGCGGCGTTCACGGATTGCCTGTGGGCAACTACTTCCTAGCGCGATTTGTCGAGAATGCGCCCGGTGTACCTGTAACCTTGGAGGGTTGCTACCAATTCTGTGCTGTGAGTGCCCCTAGTTCCTGGCCCTTTCCCAAGCATCTGCAATCAATGGAGAGGCTTACTGACGTACAATATTGTAGAGTGTCATGGACGCCACTAATGGCTGCAAAGCCTACCGCTTCTATCCCGAGAGGGGCCTCAACGTCCAGCGATGCGACCTCTATGGTAGCAGCGTCGCCTACGCCTTGGATTCTATTAATAACGATCACCCCGACATATGGTTTGACCTCAGTTGCGGCTCTCCATCGGACGAGAGGTGGGCGCACCTCCCCGGAATGACTCGTCTCCGGAAGCTGGGGCTGTTGGGGTAGAACAGCCTTGTTAAACTTCACCCCGACGCAATCTTGCTTATACATAGTGAGCAGCAACAACGATCTTGGCAGTAGTAATAGTAATAGAGAAGAATAGGGAGGTCGACAGGCGTAGGTCTCTGACATGAAAAGTAGGATCCGTAATGAGGAAGCAATGATGCTCCTGACAGGAAAATTAAACATTCGTACTTGGGCCCCATGTGCTTCAGAGCTCGTCTTGTGACGTTCTTCATCTAATCAAATGGTATCCTGCGAAGAGACTCGCGAACTCCCTTTTTCTTCATCTCCTGTGCCGCAGCAACACTACTCGGGACCTTGATGCCACAGCAATCGCCCCAGCCCACATGCTGGTGTTTGTGCTTGCCAACGTTCCCAGGCGAATTTTTAACCCCTCCCCCCTCATGCTCATCGTCCTCCATCTCGAAATCTTGCTCTGTGCTCATGCCATCCACTGCCGGCACGAGCGAGCCAAAGAGAAAATGTTGCATGACAGGCAGTTTTTTCAGAACCTCCGCAACAAACATCCGACGCATACCCCCTTCTACCTTGGTCCATGATTTGGCGGCAGAAATATCGTCCAACATAGGACTGTGCCATCGCAGGCCCTTAACCGTCTTGGTATCGTTAACAAAATTGACCTGGCCGAGATACAGGAAATCGTGGCTGAACTCCTCAAGCGTGAGATCCTGATGGATCGCCAGTGGCGTGATAAAGGGGTGATGGAGAAGTTGTGAAGCGCCAAATAAAAAGGGAAGAAATTGGTAGTCGTCTAAACCCCAGACGCCATGAGAGCCCGCGGGCTCCAGATAATATGTTAATTGTACGTTACGCATGAGTTCCAGATATCGCGCAAAGACCTTGAGCACAAGGGGCCGAAAGTCATCTTTGACGATGATTCGAAGCTGGTAAAGGCATAACAGCCACATGATGAAGTTGAGCTCATGTCCAGACCCGTAGTCTATTCGCATCCTGTTTCCAAAAGAGTGTTCCAGGTAGACCGTCACTTCATCGTTCGCCGCCGTGCTGACGCCCAGCTGACTCTGCCATACGGGGGCCTTCTCCTTTACCAAATCCAGGAATACTCGAAAAGCCTTATTTCCAAAGCGCGAGCCGCCTTGATCATCTGGTGGCGACTCCGTGACAAGATTGTCAGCTTCGTCGAGTATTCGCAGAATCGACTGGAGTGTAGTGCTGATTTCGCTATCTTTGACAGCAGATCGAGGTGCATCTTCGACGGATTCGGAGAGGTTGAAGACAAAAGCAAGAATAAGGCTGTAGGTGGGCGACGAGAGAAATAGTTCATGATCTTTCTGGGATAAAATCCTTCGCGAAGGAACCTTGTATGTATGATCGCGGAGGTCGGGCGGCGAAGGTAACGCGGGTGTCTCGGGGCGAGGCGTAGGGTTGGAGGGGCCGGGGCGACGACGGCGAGGTTCGAGCTTGGGGATCATTTTGCTTGGGGAGGGCAAGCACGATTCACCAACTTGCGATGTTGTATTTACTGAGGCCATGCTGTATGGGAGTGATGGCCAGCCTTTGTGGCAGAAGTGAATTCGGGGATGGTTTGTTGGGATGTTGTTAAAGAGGAAGCTGAACGGCTCCCCAGCGGAACGAAGAACGGCACTTGAGACACCGGCGTCATCTGCCGCCTAGAACTGTACGAATAGAGCTGTTCAAAGACTGCCCCTCCGCAGGTATTCACCTCGGCCCCACCTCACCATCCCAAGGTGCCTACTTACCTGTACCTTCTTGCCTTTGGATCATTTGCCATTGGTGGGGCGCCTATCTTAGTAAACAAGTACGTACTCGCTGCTTCACCAGCTTCATCTCAATTTTTCCTTCCTCGAGGGTGTCGAAGTGAGGCAATCAAGTCACTCAACCATCCCGGCAGCACGCAAATTTATTTATTCTTCCCGGGCGCCCAGACTCATCAGAAAAGATCAGGACTCAGTTTATCTGACCACGATCGAACCACACGAACCCATTATCACTATTCGCCATGGCCCAAAACTCAAATCCCCAGGCTCGCATCTCACACCTGCCACGAGCAGATGGTTCGGCAACCTTCTCATGGGGTGGTTATTGCGTGGTTTCGTCCGTCAATGGGCCGATTGAAGTGCAAAGACGAGATGAAAACCCCTTTGAATCGGTTGTTGATGTTGTCGTGAGACCTGCTGCAGGGGTCGGAGGTCAGACTCCCTGGTCATTGGCAACTTGCGGAAGTACTTGCTCACGCTCACGATGAGTATTTAGGCACGGGAGAACGCCAACTCGAAAAAATTTTGCAGTCTGCCCTCCGTCAGCTCATTCCCGTCAACAACTTTCCTCGATGTCTCATCCAGATCACACTTCAGGTGACGGAAACCCCCCAAAACGACTACGCGAACAGCAAAGTTGTCCAAGCTCAGTCAGTAAGTACTAGGCTCGATATCCAAGCTGGCGGCCACTACGTAAGGTCTTTTCTCAAATATAGGTGCTGACTAGCTGCTTTCCGCAAAGAGTTTGATTCTCCTGCCGGCTCTGTTCCACAGTGCCGTCTTGAGTTTGCTGTCGGCCGCCGTGCCCTTGAAAGCTATTGCCACGTGCACTACGCTGGCCATCCTAGAGGACGGCAGCAAGATCATCGCTGACCCGTCTCCTCTGGAGGCAGACCAGGCAAAATCTCTCCATGTTTTGAGTTTCACATCGCAGAACGACCTGCTGCTGGCGGAGAGCGAGGGAGCCTTTACCATTGCCGAGTGGGATAAAGTGGTCAGTACAGGTCTGAAAGTTTGCAGCCAGCATCGCGAAGCGGAACTTGGCTCAGGCATGCACGAAGAAGGCCAAGACTGGACCGACATGCGGCAGTTCATCCGGACAGTAATGGAAGCCAGAGCTGCGTAAGAATCAGCTCATTCATTGAAGCAGGCAGGGATCTTGGAACAGCTGGGCAACTAGAGAGGCCTTGACGTGGTTACAGAGAAGCTACGATCCGGAGGGGTTAGTAACATCGAAAAGCACGCTCGACAGCGAAGACGACACCCCCCAATAGCAACATGCACATCCGACTCCTCGGCCAATAGGGGAAAGACGTAGCCAGTTGTCGGCTGATAGGATGACACGCCGGGGGAAGTGACAAGATGAGACGGCCGACAGGGGGTGGCAAAGGCGATTGCTGATGAGCGTCCACCGAGGCGAGGGGCCGAGGGCTGGCAGGCCATTGTGTTGAACGGCACTACAGGTCTTCAGATGTTACGATGGATGGAGAATCTGGAAGCAGCAGCAACATGATGAGGCGATAAGGAATCAGTATTCCCTGCACTGGACGACGAGCGGAAACGACATTGGACGGACAGCGATCCAAAAGTCATGTGTCATGACGAAGTGGGGCATCTGCTAATCTGCTGGGGATGGCGTGGGTTTGGGGCCGTTTGGGATTTGCTAGACCGCAGCGTTTCAGCTCGACTTCAGGGAACATGAAGAGGGGCAGGTACGACTTTGGCAGGCCTTACTCCAGGAGCTGCATGGTGTTTCTAACCAGGGCGTCTCCAAACTAGAAACAACTCCGTGGCCACCTAAGCTACACTAAAAGCAGTTTTCGCATTACCTGCTGCACCGCTGTATCTATTCTATCTTCCACAAATAATGATACCCCGTATGTCCCGACCCTCTTTGCCGGCCGCCTTACACACCTGCATCAGTTGGATGCCGCGCAGGGTGTGCTTGACATTGCATTCTGAGCAGACGATCTGCGTCTACCAGGCCATCTCGAATTTTTTGAATTCTTTTCTCCCCCCCTTTCTCCGAGTCGGTTGGTTTAAAGGGCCCTGCGCTGCCAAGCACAATCATCGGAATCCGGGTAGCACGATAGATTGATTACCCACGGCGCTTTGGGTGGGGGTTAAACGTAATTGACTTGGCATGGATGGGCAACGGGCGGAAAGACGACATACCTACTTAGGTATGCCCAACTTCCCTTATTCAGTGTGTGGTGTGTCCTCCGATCCTTCTTCTTCACCCTTTGATTCCCCCACTTGCTGGTTGTCTAATATGGGACGTGAAAAATGCACATAATAGGAAGAAAAACACGCCACTTCGGCTGTGTTCCAGAGCAGTGGGCCTAGATCTGTTGCCGGTATGTAGTCCGAAGGTTTAGGGTGCGCTTCTAGCTGCTTTATCGGAGAGGATACTTCTCTCAGCCTCCACCCAAAGTATGAATAGCATACACAGTAGGGCGTTAGAACATCCATCAGTCAGTAGCGCCTGCAGACCGACTTTGATATAGGTACCTTGCTACGACAGGTAGCAGTTGCTAGCCCTGTTGTACACTACGTGGCCACCTACCTACAGGGGAGGGCACCAAGGTACATACACTCATCCACACGCACACACCCTTGCTCACGTCACAAAGCGAAGGGGGGAGACACAAGAAAAGTGGACGGCGTTTGATCCGCAACAAGTCCAAACCAGGACTCGACTCCTTTCTTAATCCAGTGTACCTATGCACCGCTGACAAAGACAACAACAACAACGACGACGACGACAAAGGCATGTCAACAGCGTGCAGCAAACCAACCCTCATGCAGGGTCACCAAATCTTTCCCCATAGGCAGTTGAAGCTCGCACCCACCGCTGGTAATACAACAGTATTGTCTAAGCCATGGTTCATTCTGAAGTGAGGCTTGGCTCTCGGCTCCCCTTGTGTTGGCCCGAGTCTTGTCGTCGTATCTTCGCTACAGAGGCTGGCCCTTTCCACATTTTCACTGCCTACAACCGTGATCTTCCCGTTAAGTGAGACGTTCCTCGATGCTTCTCCATAGCCATCGAGCCGGCTAATGTCACATCATCTCGGACGGCAGCCATGATCAACAGCCACCACACCATCGTCGCCATCCATCGTCACGAGTCTCCCTCACCCCGTGGGTTCGTCTTGTCTCTCTGTCCTGTTCTCGACGAACCGCACTTCATGTCTCGGAAGGTTGAAGCGGCACAGGCTCAGCAGTTGCAGATAGTCAAGGCTTGAGCTCTCGAGACGCAGCAGCATAATACAGGCGCCACCGCGGGATGATCTACTTAGGCCTGCCATTGCCCAAGACTGAACCTAAGTCAAGAAGCCGTCTACGTGCCAGGCTGGAGTTGAGGCCCGACCCGGCGGCGGATTCTTGTGCTTTGAAGGCTCTACCATACCTCGCAGGGGCTGCACACAAGTGGTGCAGTATGTGTAGACCTCGGCCCGCTTATCGTCAACAGTACACTAGAGATCAATCTGTGTGGCGTACAAGTTATGATTTGAGGCGATGGTAACCATTCCAAACCCCACCGTTTCTTCAAAACACTAAACCCCTTCCTCGCCTGGCAGCGAGCGTCCCAGGCGCAAAACTGCACCGGTCGAGTAGTATTACAGGGCGAATGAAAGCACATGACATCGTTCTGTCGCAACCAGCCAACGAAGCGCGTTGTTTGTGCCTTGTCGTCGTCAAACAGCCGCAGCATTTGCTCTATCTACGCCGTAGCCGTCTCGGCACATTGGATGGAATGCTCCTCTTTCAGCCTCAGGACTTCTGGCCGCATGATGATGTTGTACATCAATTGGTTACAAACAGCGCTTAGCGTCACTGTTACTCGTTCGGGATGCCCCATCATCTGTCGTTGTCCTGCTCTGTTTTGCTGGAGAAAAGAGGGGAGCTGTTCCAAATCCCAAGGGCCTCCGACGTTGAAAGTCGTGCACGGGTCTGAAGTGACTCGGCGCTATTATTGGTGGCGATGGATCGTCTACTGAACACGACCCAGACTTGAGTAGATGGGTATTTGGTACTGATACAAGCGTGACCCGAGCGGCGACCCGAGCGGGTAGACGATACAATTGGTGTGTCTTGTACAGTATTTCCTCTTCAGGATTGCCGGTGATGGGGATCCTGTGCTTGGCTTGTCAACTCGCATCCTGGCATAGTAGCAGTCCTCCAACCATTGGGGGGGGAGGGCCTTACCGATGTCAGACCGATCCCTGTTCTTATTTCCTTCCGCCTATACGTAAGGAGGCTCCAGGAGGAAGGGATCGAGAAGGGGTCGGGCAGGGGAACGTACCGCCCGTTTGACCATCCACCTGCGCCTGGCATTTGCAACTTCACTTCCCAATCTTAAGTTTGGGGACTCTCACTTCGCAGTACGTACCGATTCCATAGACCATACCAGGCTGGGTCTGGAAGGAGCCACCTAACCGGATGGAGTACGCGTATACCCTAGGTACGTATCTCATTAGACATGGATGGCAAAGGCGCGTACTGCGGATGCTGGGTTATTGCAGACAGTATTAGCACACGATTGGCGAAATACGGTGGTTTGATTTCTAATTAGGGGTTTGGCAAGTTGCACGCGAGCCTAATAGTCAACGCATGACAAGGACATTGTGGATAAGATGTTGGTGAGGAATGGGAAGCGAGAAGTATACGATGTATGAGGAAGACGGAAACGCAAGATAATGATGGGTTATAACAGGTACACCTACCTTGCAGGTACCCAGTGTTGCATGTACCTCATGGAATAACGAGTGGATCACTCCCAGTAGTCACAGAACAGAACAGGGTGCGTAACGTAAGCTTGGGGCAGACGTCGTGGCGGGAGCGCCCTCCGTCGCATCGCACCCATCCTCATGCGTGATTCGATCGGCATCGAACTAGAAACTGGACGGTAAAGGGGGATAGGGGCAGGAAGCGAGAGATGCCTGGCTATCGTACCTAGCTAGATAGAATATTAAAGCTCCCGCACTGCTGGGACGGATCTTGAGTTGCTGGTGTCTCTGCTTCTTGTCAGGTAGTCTGGTCACTCTCTTGTTCGCTTTTCGTTTCGCTTTCCCTTCCTCCCTTTATCCCCCCTTCTTTCGAAGCAGAGCTCTGGTAGTTCTAGCAATTACCTCGGCCGTTGCAGCATCTGTTTGGGACCCCTCCTCCTCCACCACTGCGTACTTCCCATTTCTTTGCCTGCATCGCATCGCATCGGTCTGCACCAGCGACCTACGAGTCTTTTTGTATGTTTGCATTGCATAGCTAGCCCTTTTTGTCACTCCTGTTCTTTCATAGCGAGAATCCTAGCCGCACCTTTTGCTGGATATCGCGATTCTTCATCCTCCACTCGACCACTCCTGTTTCTTTTTCTCTCCCAAAAGCCCAGATCCCACTGGCAATACGGCAACTCGGCTTCTAAGAATCAGTATTTGTAGCTATTCGAGCATCTTTTTCTCCATCAGCAACGGCAACGAGAGCGACTACTACAGAACTTCGATATTGATAATACATACTGCAGCCACCCGTTCAGCACCAATCCATCCCCTCCTCGCAGTCAGGAGTCTTGGACGTAGACCTGGCGTCAACACTCCATCACAGCACACCACGACCAGTGCCGGAACAAAAAAAAAGTCTCGGTCTGATTTAGTGTTCCGTCCCGAGGCGGCAAATCTTGCTCAAAGCTAGCGTCATTCATCCTGTCAGCCCCGTCGCGCCCGAGTCACCACTCGACCACGCTCCAACAGTAGTCCGTGGTACCTTTATGTGGCTTTGGCTTTGAGGAAGCTTACGCAAGGACAGGCGATCTCCGTTCTGACCGACGATCGAGTCGTACACGCATAAGGGACGAGACACACATCTTACACACGGTGCAATCAAGGAGCTGCAACAGCCTGGTCTCACTGGATCACTTCGCATCGCATCTGTGTTGCAAGCCTACGGCTTATCTCTGTTTCGGCCAGTTCACAGCAGCAAAACTTACGGTCGATACACAAATTTCTCTCTCACTTTTCATACTAGTGTGACAGTGTATGAAGGTCTTGGACTATACACATTTACGCGCATACTTGTCCGTCACACGCCCAAGCCTCTTATCTCACTTACCGTTACAACCGCACACCACCCGACCTCTAGCACCGGTTGTCCGCCTGCTCCAGTCGCTAGCGCTATTGCTGGGGTACTTTTGTATCGGTACCTACTGCAGTGTTCCTTCCTTCTGAAGCCCCAGGTTCGATTCTCCCTTAGCGTCGCTCGGCCTTATCGGAGAAACAGCCCCTCTTCTCTTCCCCCCGGCACAGGCTTGTCTGTTATTATTGCCGCCGCTGTAGTATTTCGCGGCAACACTCTTCCCATTCACTCCCCCTGGGCCACTACCACCTAAAGGATCCCCGGTTGATTCGGCGGAGAAAGCCACCGTTTATGACCATGTCGGGTTTTGTCTCCTCTCCCACCGCCCTGCACCCCGCCCTCAGTAATCCCAATCCGCTCCCGCCGGCGGCGCCGCCATTGCAACAGCCGTCCTCGTCCTCCGAACGAGTCATTAAAACGGGCGCGCTTTCCGACCGTCCCAAAAGCTCGAACGCCATCCATGACCGACCGCTCTCCTCTTCTACATCTACGTCCGTCTCGACATCTGGCCTCATTACTCAGTCACTGCATCGCAATGCTGAATCGGTAGCAGAGGAGCCTTTATCTTGCGCCCCTGGCGGTCTTCCCGCTGCTGCGTCATCATCGACGATAAGGAGAAGCTCCCTCTCAATAGCATCCACTGCCGCCTACCCCGAGCTCTTGCCGCCTCCTCTGTCGCGGCCCTTCAACGTCACCAACACTGCGCAGCACCCTCCCAAGGGCCACCGTCGCGCGCCCTCCCACGAAGTTCCTCGCCAGACTATTATGAAAGCATTGGCTTCGGTTGTTCGTCGAAACAAACCCGAGGCTCTTTCTCTTACAGGCATGCTGTCCCAACAAGGTAGTGGCGTCGACAACCGACCTGCCACGTCCTCATCTCAGAAACTGGCCGACGCTCTCAACGAGCTCGCCAACCGTAACATAACCCCCACTACCGCCCTGCCGTCTCTGCAGTCCCCCTGCTTCTATCACAACCGTTTCGACGATGCGGTCAACATCGACAAGGTCCTCGAGGAGATCAAGAATGACGATTGCATGTCTCACTCGAGGCTTGTGCAGACCGCAACTGGTGTTCGCGAGGTCTCCAAGCAGCTCCAGCGCCGCCCCATCAAGCGTGCCGTCCGAAATGTCATGATTGTCACCAAAGCCCGCGACAACCAGCTCGTCTACCTTACTCGGGAGCTCGCCTCCTGGCTGCTTCGCACCCCGAGGTACGGTTCCAATGTCGGTGTCAACGTCTTCGTCGACGCCAAGTTGCGCAACTCTCGTCGCTTCGATGCCAACGGCATTGTCGCTGAGAACCCTGCCTTCCGTGACATGCTTAAGTACTGGACACCCGACCTGTGCTGGAGCCAGCCCGAGAAGTTTGATCTGGTTCTGACCCTTGGCGGGGACGGAACTGTGCTCTTCACATCATGGCTCTTCCAGCGCATTGTACCCCCAGTGCTGTCCTTCAGCCTGGGTAGTCTTGGTTTCCTGACGAGCTTCGAGTTTGAAAAGTACAAGCAGCACTTGGACCGCATCATGGGAGAGGAGGGCATGCGCGTGAATCTCCGCATGCGCTTCACTTGCACTGTATACCGAGACGGCACCGTCGGTCAGGAGGCCGAGGAGGGCGAGCAGTTCGAGGTGCTGAACGAGCTCGTCATCGACCGCGGCCCGTCACCCTACGTCTCGAACCTGGAGCTGTACGGCGACGATGAGCTCCTCACCGTGGTGCAGGCTGACGGCTGCATCTTCTCGACCCCCACAGGATCCACCGCTTACTCTCTCTCGGCTGGAGGCTCTCTTGTACACCCCGACATTCCCGCTATCTTGCTCACGCCCATCTGCCCGCACACTCTGTCGTTCCGCCCCATGGTCCTCTCCGACACGATGCTCCTCCGCGTATCAGTACCGCGCAACTCACGTGCAACGGCCTACTGCGCCTTCGATGGCAAGGGTCGGGTCGAGCTCAAGCAGGGCGACTACGTAACAATCACGGCATCACAGTACCCATTCCCCACCGTCGTTCGCACCCAGACGGAGTGGTTCGATAGCGTGTCCCGCACTCTCCGCTGGAACACACGTGCCGCTACGCAAAAGGGCTTCGACCCCTCGGCTGATGGCAGCCTTTGCCCGTCTGAGGACGGCAAGGATGATGACCCGGAGTGGGACATTGACACGGATTCCGCGTGCTACGCAAGCGAGGACGGCAGCATCAGCGCGAGCCCTTTGAGAAGACAGATGAGCCTATTGGGTATGTGATGCTGCATATTGTGGAGGCTGGGAGGAAAGAAGCGAAGATCACGATGATTTCCCCCATTACTCTTAATTACGACCAAGGAAGATGGTTCACCTCAAGAGAAGAACCTTTCGTCTTTATTTCATTGTTCCCACCACAGGCAGATCGGGTGAGTAGGGTGGGCCAAGGAACACATTGGCTGCTACCTTTTGGCTGCCGTTTCCCGATCATTTTGTTTGTTTGATAGACCGAGCGCGGATTTCGAGCATGGAGAGAAAGGGAGCGCGCATGCCTGTGCATTTCGATCGCATTAGAGAAGCGGAGACGTGGGGAAATCTGACCATTGGCATTGGCATGGTAAATATTTCATGAGGCCGGCCGTCATATGTGAGCCGCCGTCCTTTAGCGAGGAGTATAGAAAGAAGGAACGAGGAACCGAGGTAAACAAGCTTGCTTCAAAGTATATAAACTTCGGGAGATTCCCTCCCACATTAGCCAAACAGGACCTTGCTGTGGTTGCGGTTGCTCCGAACAGCAAGCGTGGTCAAGGATCCAAACAACAAATACCAACCAATACTCGGTAACGAACAGAATGCCAGCCCATGTCCATCTTTATGTTAGTGATGATATTCTTATCAGCTCCATTATGGGGCCTAGTCTAGTTGTAGTGCTCCGTACAGACGGAATGTATCGGATTGATACCGGAGCTAGTGGGCCATTTTTGCTGTTGGGCTGAAGACGTAAGAGGTGCCGTCAAGCTGCTCACATACGATCTGTGCGGCAAACAAACTAACTTTTCGAGGTTTGTCTTAACATCTTACGCAGACTAGCTCTCTCTTCTCTTTATTTTTTTTAACTTGCGGTTGTATAGACCCCTCTGTTAAGAGGGACACTATAGAATACCGTCACGGTGCTGGCACGCGACACCGACTTGCCTACGTAAGCGCGGCTGACTCCGAGCCTACCTGTCCAGAAGTTATGTATCCTTTTGCGCAGATGCCACAGTGGTATGTCTACGAAGTCTCTTATAATGCTAGTAAGGAACCTAGCTGCTGAAGGGTCTTTGGGTACTTAACAGTACATAGAAATCGTTATGCATATTCTATCCCCAAAGGCAAGAAGGGCCCCTTTGTGTACGGATGCGTAGCTCTATTATTCTATATCTCGGCGTAAAATGATATTATAATACCATCTTACACAGGTCCAAGACCACTACAGTCAAGATAAACGGCAACACGGTGTTTTGCATCATTTGGATTACATTTCTCTTTTCTACTTGTTCCACTGTGGCGTCATTAAAGCTTGCCTAATCCGTAAACAAACATGGCGTGAGCGCACCCGACTTCGCAAAGCTGTCGTGTACTTAAGGATACCAAGAATAAGGTTCGTTCATACCCACTGGCCAATACACCGTGCCCAAAATTGAGAACCGAGGCGTTTACACTCTCTGCCACTCAGTGCCCCTCGGCTGCGGCTTTCGCGAGAAAGCGGCAGAAGAAACAGACAGAAACCCGAGGGTCCAGAAGCGTAGTTGTCTCATCCATTTCTGACAGGGCCGTACGCCATCTAGAGCTCGTTCATTGTTCTAGTCTTTTAGACTTCATATCACCGCCCGTTGAAGTAGATACCACACTCATGGTTTTCAACAACCATCCCGCTACTTCTATCACAAAGACGGCCATTTTTGGATGCTTGGAATGTGGGGGCTTGGGGACTTTGAGTGGCAGGAACGGATCGCGATTGTCCAAACCATGTGGAGCAACACACTAGGAGTCTCTATCTCCAAGCTCCTTGGCTGAGGGAGAGCAGGCCTGCAATGCAATCCATATCTCCCTTCTTACTTGGACTGACTTCGCCGCCACGCATGAACTTCTCTACCTCTTCTGACTCCTTTGGCGCAGGGGAGCCACGGCCATCTTCAAAGATTGTCAGATCCTTCCCTGAACTTCGACGTGCCATAGCCGATATCGGCCTGGCACGGTTACCGCTGAAAATAGCAGGCATAGAATAGTCTTGAAGAGCCCGCCCCGTGCGCCTCGCATTGGCTTTGTTACCGGCAATATTCGGCAATGGCCTTCTGACATCAGATAGCGGCGCCGTTTGACGCGGATTGCCGTTGGCATCAGGGCTCCAGTTCTCCTTATCAGAGTCGCCTGGAGATATCATCTTGTTAACTTTTACTTTGTCGCCTGAGATATTTTCATCGTTTAGCTGAGTTATCGACTTCTCGCCATCACCAAGCGGCGTTTGCATCCTGGCCATGCTGGAAGACGTCCGACTGAGCCTAGGCTTCTTGGCCTGCTGAGACCGAGGCGTTGATCTGCTGCTTGGGCAGTTGCGCTTGGAATTATTATTTTGAAGAATACCGCTTGTTGAACGGAGGAGGTTGATGGCGGCAATGGCGGAGCCGTTGGACTCATTTTCGGCTTGTGCGGTAAGCTCATCGCGACTGTCCGCGTCACAGCACAGCTCCCACGCGTGCGCGTCACGAGACCGACCACGCCCCAGTGTAGGTGGTAGGAAGTCAGTAAGGGCGGTGATGGGAGGTAAAGTCACGCTAGGGAGTGCACTGTGACTACGCTGGAGTGGTCGAGACAATCTAGGCTGAGGTAGAGCTGGTGACTCTGAAAACAGTCTAGTAGGCTGCATCCGAGGAGGCGAAGTCTCGTTGGAGACGAGCTCAGCTTTGCCTTCGAGGGAAAGTGAGAGCCACACAAGTGACTGCTGTGAAGACTGAGGAGGGGGTAAAATACGCGCTGCAGATGCGACTGATGAGCAAGATGAGGGAGGGCACTGCTCGGATCTGACGCCATGTAAGTAGGAATGCGGAGAACAGACTGGATAAGGCATACTTGGGGGTATTATCAACGCTGCGGTTCAGCGTTGAGGGCGTTGAGAAGGAACTCGTGGGGTTCCAACGGTTTGTCAGAAAGCCGATAGAGCTGGAAAAAGAGAAAGATCCGGTTGATTGCGGCAACGAAGAGTCCGTGGCTTGAGATGTTGGCGTTTCCAGGGTCTTGGCATCAGCACTGGTCGTTGGAATAGACGGCGTTGCGAGTTGAAGTTGCTCATGCGCCTCAACCGTTGTGGATACGGATTTGACTGGGGTTTCTGCTGGCATAGGCACCTTCATGGTAGCAGCGTCTGCCACTGGCGACGCCTTCTCTTCGGGCAGAGAGGGGCTATATGTAACAGGGTCCGACGAGATGATTTGCATGCCACCGTATCGAAGAGCAGCAATCTCCTGGGCAGAGAGCGGACGCGACTTGCGTCTGTCGTTCTGTCGACGGTTTTGAAACCATATCTAACGATCAAAGATCAGCAAAGAACACGCGTCACGGCAGGGTTGGAGTCTTACCTGAACTTCTTTTTCGTTAAGAGAAACGCGTTTCACGATGTCCAGGCGCGCTGTCTTGTCCGGTTTCGGATTCGCGATGTAGGCAGCTTCGAGGATGGACTTGTCTTTGGCACTGTACGCACGATTGAGGAACGAATTAGTGTCCGCAAAACACACAACGCAACTCCATTCAGTGTCTGCACGGCTACTTACGCCGTCCTCTTCCTCTTCCCCTTGGGGTGTTTTTCAGAGTCGGCATTTGACACGTCTGTTTTAGCTGACGACGAGGGCACTACATCGGGAGTTTGCGCTAGGTCGGTGACGGCTTGTCTTGTGGGTGTCTGCGCAGCGTGTTCTGACTGGGCGGGAAATTCGCCTGAGGGCGGGGAGGACGAGGATGGTGCTGCAGCAGTCGAGACCGAAGGAGATGCATCGAAGGCGGGCATTGCGGTGGTTTGAGCTAGGAGTGGTGAACGATAGTCATGATCCAGGGTCGAGATAGTCGAACGAGCCGCGAAGGTATGTGAAGGGAAAGAGAGCAAGCACACAAGGCAACTGTGGTTTAACAAAACAAACAGGAAATGTTCCCAGAGGTAGAGGAAACCTTGGAGGAAATAGAAGAGGAAGAATGACGAAGCGCGCGTGAGATAGAGAGAGAGAGAGAGAGAGAGAGAGAGAGAGAGAGAGAGAGAGAGAGACAGAGAGGCTAGGTAGTGTTTCTCAGGAACGGGCGAGGTGGGGAAGCAGGAGCGTCGACACACGAGGCGCGGTTAGTTGTGGTAATTTAGTGAGGGTGTGTTGCAGTACCAATTGCTTGTGGTGTTGAACGCAGCCCAGCGCGTCGAGGACCCGACTAGGTACCTATGGAGCCCTTACACGCTATGGAGACGTGGATAGTGGATCGGATGTACCTAAACACTCTAGTCCGATGTAGGACTACGAAAAGCGCGATTGCGGCACAAGTCCCCAGGCCAGGCCCCCCCACTGAGATTGGGATTATGTAATGACCGCCTTTACATAACTCAACCCAGCACATGTCACTGGTATTAATGAATTTTAGGCATGTAATGCTTCTCGTGAGTATCGTCGTGCTTTTGGCCATTAGTAGTGAGAGAAAGGTCAAGACCGCTCCTCATGCTGCGCGCGGCAAGTTGACAGTGCACGCGCCCCATGATTAACGAAACGGAAATAGAAATTCGCCCCAAATCTCTCAACAATATGGTCTCGAACGCGTGGAATCCACCTTGCATGATGTATCCTTGGACGCTGCGAGCACTCACTAAGAGACAAGTGGTGCTCTGTGGCCCTCACGCATTGGAGGCCCGAGCCAGTCAAGTCGCGTGTCTGTTTTCAATTAGGAAATAAAACAACACTTCATCTTTGGTATCCCGGGGCTACTGCATACTGCCGCATTACGTAGCTAGCTCGATTTAACCTAGGTAGATGCTCTGTTTCGCCAACTTGCTTTTGGTCTGGTTACCTTGCCTTTTTTGCATTGCTAAGTGAGAAAGCAACCTCATAACAGTACAGCTTAGAACCATTACAATTACCTCAGTTGTCAACACAACCTTTCTCGAATCGTTGGCCTCTATCCATCCGTCTACTCACATTTGCGGACAAATCACGCCCCCGCCCCCACCCCCCACACACTCTCTCTGTCTTGTCTGACATAAGTGCACAACACCAACCGCAACTTAAATATGCTGCTCTCGTCTCCCTCACTGCTCAGCAGACATATTGTCGCATGTGACTGACTTAGTGATTGACTGACATCAGACCGTCCTTGTTTCCGCATCTGAGTTGCAATAATACATAGATGATTGCACCAACCAACATAGTTCCACTCTAAATACGGATACAAATGCCAGACCCTAAAGCAAACCGGATCCGATATCCATTTCACAACTTCAATCATAAACCATACGTTTTCTTCCCGCTCGCGTGCATCTCATGTCCTGCTGAGCACTCCCAAACCCTGTCCAAGATTACCCTCCAGCCCCCAAGACGCGTCGCTAACCCCTGGTGCTACTGGCCCACCTTTCCCCAGGGCTGGCCTACTCTTTGTACTCGCTTTAAGAACGCGTCTATGTATGGCACGGGTGCCACCCATCCATCCATGTGGATGCGGTCGGCCGAGAAGGCTGGGGAAACTATAGTTGAGCCTCGCAAGCTTTTTTGCCGCCTTCATCAGCCAATCCCTGTCCTGTGCATTGTCCAGATACGTGTAGCTACGGATCAACATAACAACAGGTCTGTATGGTGTTTTATTCTGATGAAGCATCCTTCGCCACAATGAGTCTGTGTAACTGACTGTCACCTAGAGCTGCTAGGCCATGCCACATCGCAGCTCAGGTCGCTCGTTGCTCACCAACCGCATGCGATCGGAGACACCCAGGTCCGTTGTATTCTAGACTGTCATCCACAGAGAACCTCACATTATACGCTCGCATCGGTTCTCAGCCTAAACATAACGTAGATCCAAGAGCATATCTCTCCGACCTTTCATTGGTGGACGTCCATCTACTTGACCATTTATGCCCAGCTGATCATTGAATTGCTATCTAATTAAATGCATCGCGATGTCTGCCGAGACTTGCACACAAAGTAAAGAGCGGGACGACTGTATCCCGAAACACCTTGGTGGAAGTGTAAGGACTCAGTGTTCATCTTGTAAGGCGTCAAACTACTCAAAGTATGCTGGCCGTCTAGCAGCAAGTGTAACCCACCCCCCAATCCAGCTCCGAGTCTACCAAATGAACCGGCCGTGCCGTCTTCTACCATAATGGCCATGACCAGCAATTGCCGGCCTGCGCCTGAAAACTCCGGTTCACGATGTCCTGTCGACCACTCCACCGCGGTTGGATTATGATCCATGCCACGTTTCTATCTTTACAAGTCATCGTCCGAAAGTTCACCAGGCAAAGGCATCTGGGCAGCGTCGTCCATCTCCTTGCGGTACTGCTCGAGGAGCTTCTCGTCGACCTGGGCGGTGGGAGGGGCCAGAGCCGGCGCGGCAACGAATTCCTGATCCAAGGTTAGCACGTCCGTCCCAAGCCAAAGCTGGCGCGAATTGAGAACTCGGGAGGATTACTCACCAAAGCGGGGTTGCCGACGAGCTTGCGTGCGAGCCAGAGGAAGGGCTTCTCGAAGTTGTAGTTAGACTTGGCGGAGATATCGTAGTACTGGAGGTTCTTCTTGCGGTGGAAGGTAATGGTCTTGGCCTTGACCTTGCGCTCCTTCACATCGACCTTGTTACCGCAGAGAACAATGGGGATGTTCTCGCAAACGCGGACGAGGTCGCCTGGACACAAATGTTCATATCAGTGATGTTGCTCAAAAAAAATAGGACTCTGGGATCGAGCGTCGTCGATTAAATATCATAATACGTACGATGCCAGTTGGGGACGTTCTTGTAGGTGATACGGGAGGTGACATCAAACATGATGATACCGCACTGGCCGTTGATGTAGTAGCCGTCACGGAGCCCACCGAACTTCTCCTGACCGGCGGTATCCCAGACATCGAACTGGATCTGGCCGAAGTTCTGTGTAGGTTGCGTTAGAAAGCTGAAAAACACAAGACAAGCGAAAGTTAACTGCAATTCACATACCGTAGTGAAGCCCAAGGGGTGAACCTCGACACCAAGGGTAGCCATGTACTTCTTCTCAAACTCACCCGTCAAGTGGCGCTTGACGAAGGTGGTCTATGCCATAGAGTAAAGTCAGCAACAGTCTAGGAATGGAACCGAAAGGACACATCATATTCAGCGTGACCCGACCAAATGTCACTGATTGGCGCACCGAAGATAAGGGCCACGAGAGACGAAGGGACATTGTATACTCGCCTTTCCGGTACCGCCATCGCCGACAAGGACGAGTTTGAAGGTGGGAGTCTGGGCGGCAGCCATGATCGCGGGTCGGTGGAAGAGAGGCTCGGTGCGAGTTGGATGTAAACAAGCGGGGCTGATCGAGGGGTTAGCAAGTTGCGCGAAGCAGACCAAACGAGCGAGATGGTGAATTCGTCAGAATGAGATGGAAGATAGCGGCGTGACTAGGGAGACAGGCAAGAATGTACCGTGAAAAACAGCAGAAATGGGCTGTAGACTTTGACGTGTGGGAATCGTCACCGATCGATCGACTTTTGGGGGGGTGTTGTTTTTGAGGATGGCGGGGAGCTTGCAAGGAAGCCGTACTTCTTAAGCGAAAATTTCAGTCAGGCAGGCCACCAGAGTCGGGTAGGCACGATTGGGCTAGGCGTCTGTCACGTGCAGCGCTGTCTCGTCATAGCGGGGATCTTGTCGTGGCGGAACCCGGGGAGATGAGAGAATAAATAAAAATAAGAAAGAAAAAAAGCCTGAGTGCCTGCCTGAGTGTCACTGTGTCAGTGACAGAGGCAAGGAATTATCCCGGTTGCCACTAGTCCTTACTCGGAAATGGCAGAAAATCGTCTCGTGGTCCCGCCGGTTTGTCACTGCATTGACGGAGGGGATAAACCGTTCTCCATTGCCTCAAGATTGACCCTTTACTTACTTCATGAACCCAAGCTCTCTTACATTGTTGCACCATCCATCTTTCTGTCAAATCAAGGAAAATCATTTTAAGATGTAACCTGAAAGACTATTTCACGTCGCTAAAATCAACCTCTCAAGCGCTCGTGCCTTGTCCAGTGGGCAAAGATCTTATCTTACGTGATTTTTTGTTTCCTGGGTCAGTTCTAGTCGCCTTATCCGTACATGTATGAGCATCACAACGGACTTGGTTGCATGATGCCTGGTGGAAAATCTTCGATCCTTTTCGCTCAAGGCCAGGGAGCTCCTTGTGCCTTTGCTTTGTAATCTGCTTGCCAATCCTCAACTCTCATTGGTTGCTCATCTGTAGGCAAAAGGGGTTCTCTTCGACCTGACAGCCTACCCAACTCTCTTCCTGACTGATATTGCGGCCGTGTCAGACTGTCCGACCAGGTTGGCCCGATATGGGATTCTGTCTATGTCAGGCACCTTTCTTAGTGGCAATCCGAGCTCATATCCATGGGTTCTAGGAAGGTCGGGTGAATGAGCGCGCGAATCCCAAGAGCCGGTGGTGAAGAGCCTTCTTTCTTGAAATTGATAGCGCCTGCTCGTGCCAGAGATTAAGTCAACGATTGTGTAGAATTGTATCTATAGCTGTACATATCGCACGCTCTGTTACCTCAAACTTCGATTTCATGAAGTAGCGACAACACCGCCGAATCAGCTTCCCAACATCATTGGAGAGGCAGGATATGACAACCTAACAGACCTCTGCCACCCCAGTTGCGCCTTGGCGTTAGTGTGAGCTGCAGTTCCTGACGCGCGCCGGAACTAGGCCGCGATACTCTGACCGATATCGGTTGCTTGCAACTTGTTAGCTTTCTATGCATACATTTTATTAACACGAAAGTGAGAGATTTGACAAACTCACATCTTCATTCCCTTGAACACACTCAGCCACCTTCTTTAGATTGTCATGGTTTGAGCGGTTAACATATCCAAAATTGCGGATTTCATCGGCTGGCTTCAGACCTGCTGCCTCAGCTGGGCTTCTTGATACAACGCTGTTGACCTTGGCGAAGGGCTCTTCAAGCGGTTGAGGTGTAGAGTGATTCGTCAGAAAACCAGCACTTCCCGCAGGCTGGACTTCAGGCCCATCGTCCTCTTGTAAGCTAGCAAAGTGCTCATGAAGATGCTTCTCAATCATGGTCATAAGATCTTTGTAATCGTTCCGCAGGTGAATGATACGAGCTCTCGTGGTACGTACTGTGCTAAATAATCAATTACTTTGCTTGATAGGTGCTAGACCGGGCTAGCTTACCTTGAGCAACATCGATGTCTGATCTCGGGAAGCCATCTCGAGTTGTGAGGGGGGTATTCATGTCGGCTCCATGCTGGGTTGCAAGTCAGCTGGCTATCCGCTTATGCTCATTCACTTAGACGGAAGGTGTGAAAGAACGTTCTACACACAGAGTCGAGGACTGCGCCGAGAGCTTTCAGTTCAGCCTCCACGCCATCCTTCTTTTTCTGGAGCTCTGAGAAGGTGAGACGGCCGGAACGACCGTTGGCCGTCGTCGAGTTAATAGTCGGGCCTGACGGCACTGTCGGAACGTGTATGTCGTTCATCCTGAGGGGCAATCCCATCGTCTACGAAGAGAGCCGACGGGAACAGTCGTAATATGCAGCGCGTACCAAAATCGTTGGTTCTCTTCACAGAAAAAACTTGCTTACGATGGTTATTTCCGTTGTCTTTTTGTCGTCTTATTGCCTCAGATCGAGAAACTGTCGGGCGCAATTACCTAGTCGGAATGTTGCTCGAGGATTGTGCTGCAGCAGAGGAGCGTGATCTTTAATTGCCCGGCGCTGTTAGGCAGATCGGCTGACGGCAGGCTCCAGTGAGCTGTCGGCAGCGCAACAAAGCAACCGGAAGGTGCGGGGGTCTACGGGAAGCTACGCAGCCGATTACACTACCTGGCGGCTACATAGGTAGGTACCTACCGACCCAGCCGGACCTGCTATCAGTGGAAGCGGCTATGTGTACCTGAGGCATCATACAGCCCTCCTACCTAGATAGGTACGGATATATGTATGCACAGGTACCAGTGCCGACGCGTGCTGACGCAGCTTCGGCTCCAGATCCACTAGCTCCAGCTTCCAGCTCCGACCCCAGCTTCTGCTATCCGACGATATCTAAACCAACGTGACAACCCCTTCACTACTCCCTTCTCTCGGAAAGGTTTTTGCTTCTTCGCCTAGAGGTAATTTGCCAACCATGGCGACAGGAGTCGATGCAAAACTTCTCAAGTCCACCAAATTCCCCCTGGAGTTCAATCAGAAGGTTGACATGCAGAAAGTCAACCTTCAGGTGATGAAAAAGTCAGAACCTTGCCCTTCTTTTCCATTGCAGTTCAATAACTAAACTTCTTTGCTCCAGGTGGATCGCTAGCAAGATCTCCGACATACTAGGCAGCGAAGATGATGTGGTTATTGAGCTTTGCTTCAACTTGATTGAAGGATCTCGATATGTCAGTCTCTCTCCCGTTCTCGTTGATGTTTGCTAACGACTCTGCAGCCCGATATAAAGTCGCTCCAGATACAGCTCACGGGATTTCTGGATAAAGACACGGCACCATTCTGCAAAGACCTATGGAATTTATGCTTAAGCGCTCAAACGAGCCCTCAAGGCGTGCCTAAGGAACTGCTCGAGGCCAAGAAGCTGGAATTGATACAGGAAAAGGTACATGCAGCTGTATCTTCGCCCAAGTGGAAGACCAAAGCTAACACTGTCAGATGGAAGCCGATCGTGCTGCAGACGAAGCCCGCCGACGCCGAGAAGATGCTGAAAGACGCGAGCAAGAAGCCCATAGATTGAGAGATCGGGATCATGTCGAACGCGGTCGTGGCCGTGGTGGAGATACATGGCGTGGTCGGCGAGGTGATAGAGATCACGATCAGCGAGGTCGATATGGGCCGCGTTTCGGCGACCATAGATCGCGCTCGCCGGGGCCGAGGCATCGCAACCAGAGGGATCGAGGCTCGTTCCGTGGGTCTGCACGAGACAGCTACGTCCCCAGAGACAGGCCAAGTAGCGGCCGAGGATCAGGGCGTCGCCGTCCCACCACACGCTCACCTTCCTCGATATCTGCTTCTTCACGATCTCCATCTCGAAGTCGGAGCGCGGAGCGCAAACGAGGGTTGAGTCGTGAGTCTCCCTCTCCGCCCGCTCGACGACCTCGGCGAGAGCGCAGTACAATCAGCCCCAGACCCGTGAGAAACCGATCAATGTCATCGAGAAGGGGTGGAATTGATCCTCGCGACTCGCGGCGGAAGCGGAGATCAACGAGAAGCCTATCAACGCGGTCGCCATCGCCTGACAGACGACCAACTACCAAGCGGCGCAGGTACTCCTCGTCTCGGAGTCGTTCCCCAGGTCACAAAAGACAACCCCGCAGCAGATCCTCAGGTTCAGAGTCATTGCGGAGCTCTAGGTCTAGGGATCGAAGTCCCGGGCACCGTCCGTATCGTGGCCGTGCAAACTCGAAGCCTCGCAGTGGCGCCGGAGGCCGCCGTGATAGTAGCATACCACGCTCTCCAGACAACGAGACCCGCAACAGAATGTCAGATGAAGAGGAGCAAGATAGCAGTAGAAAGGGTCGTCAAGTAGATGATTTGAGCGGGGGCAGGAGACGAGGCTCATCGCTCGCTTCGTCGAGATCAGCCGATCACTCTAAAAGATGAACCGTACAACCATGGCCAGCTTTTCCGCAGGCTGCACCTGTTTCAACAGAGGTGGGTGATTGTCTTCCCAGAAGCGGTTGATCCTCTGGAGGTCTCACTGACACTAGCCACTCAGAAGCGATCAGACGCATACGGCCATGATGGGCGGCATCGGCACAGATGGCTGGCTGTTTGGCGAACAATAACCCGATCAGAAGATGATAAGCTTGAAACTGTTTCTTTTAGCAGCAGCTGAGGCTAACCATCTAAGAAGCTTTGCCCAGTACACATAAACGCGAGATCTCTGTCTGCTCCAAGGGTGATAAGGGGTCAGGATGGCGCAATATGCCTGATTTGGTACGTTGATTGTATTTTCTCTAGCCCCATAGACATACCTATATTGCCCACCCAAACTCCGGAAGTTGTTGCCTGGTCACCCTCATGCTTTTCCCCTTGAATTTGCTTGCGAATCGCGCTAGTCCGTTGTCAATTCTCATTGCTATTGCTCTGACTCTTACAACTTCTACTCTGTATCATGAATAGATGGACTGCCGTCAATATCCAGGTGTCAATCTTACTCCGATATGAAGATATCTGTGACTATAGCATTTCAAGTGCATCATTTTATGGGGCCTCTACGATCAACCTCGTCCGTAGCTATTCACCCAGATAACTTGAACACAAATCTTCAATGCTGTATTGAACTATAGCAAGCTGTATATATATATATTACAACGCCGCTACAATTTACTCTATCGTTCGAAAAACGGCTTGCCAATATGGCCATGTACTGAGTATCGAAAACATTGGGACGTCGGTATGTTCAAGATTTTGCTTCTACTGCACCGTGCGGTTGGGCTTTAAGGCAACTAAACGTCTCCGCGCCTGGTTAGCTCGACGCTGAGCCCGTCTGAGAGCGCGCCACCATCCTTAAACACACCTTGTCTCGTTCATCGCTTATTCTTATGCCAAACAACATACCCTCGCTCTGTCGCGACTACGCATTAGATTTGAACTATACAGTTTCGCTGTCTTATATGCTCATGTCACTTATCAAGTTCTGCACACCAATATCCGGTCTCTGCGTGGACCAGCTGTAGGTGTCGGTCCTCTCTTCTTCTCTACCAAATTCCTCTTCAGGCTCCTTGGGAGCACCTTGGTTCCTGTGTATCAACCCGAGGCATCCATCCTACAGCTCTTACAGCCAGTTGTAAGTGAGGCTTACGTTGTGTACAGGCCTCTGGTGCCTGGCCTAGAACGCAAGCGAGCTCAGTTGAGGTCGTTCGTAGCCCGGTAACCAATCACACCAATCACATTCAACAACCCTGACAAGTGTTCGAGCCCCCCTTCCCATATCATACTTACTCTTCTCTGTTGCTATCGCGAGGGATTTAATCTCGATTCTGTTGTTTTCTTTTATTCGACTGGACATTCCCGTCCAGAGTAAACAGGAACAACGGTTTCCCCAGTGCCCTTCCTACGCAGTAATAGCCCTAGCCACGACGTAGAGGCCCCGTTACCGGGGATGCTTCATCTCTGGATGATATTTACATTTGTCCACAAGATGAAACCGTCTTGGGCTACAGGAAACGTTTCAGTTCAACGGAAAATGTACCGTTATGTATCGATGCATCAGGCCAAACTGTTTGGGGCTTGCAAGATCATTCCATGTAGGGTGGTAAACGCAAGATTGTTCACAGACCCTTTGGTGTTGAAGGCACCGAATACGGCAAATCTAAAAAGTTGAAGCCGGGAACAGAAGAAAGCAGATCGCCTCACCTGCCTCATGATAAATCACATCTCCCTTCGGAGATATGTCATCATGCCTTCACCTTCGTCTCCACCAGAGGCTTGGGTGTTTTGTTGCAAGTCAATAAGGTTTTCAACGAATACCTCGATCCCCGATCTCTTGTCAAAAGTTCCGCCTCTCCCTCGAAATACTCAAATTACGTCAAACCACTCGAGCCCGATGCAATCTGGCAGTTGTCGCGGAGGTTGGCCCAGGATGCCGTTGAGTGGCGGGGTTACAAAAACCAGTCAGCAACGTTATGGATACCTGGATTCCTGCCGCTTAGGACCCGGCTTTGATGGCCTGGCCACCATGTTCATCTTCGGCGTCACCTGCTGGGGCATCTGTTTGTTGAAAGACACCTTGAAGGTTCGTTCAGCTCAGACATGTTGTCGACGATGTTCTTCCGCTAACCACATCTACAGAAAATTGACTTACTGCTTGCATCTACGATACCTTCGCTCATACCTGCACTAGCACACGTTTATGCTACGATTGAACTACAAGTCTTGCCGTTTAGCGCTCTAGAAAACGTTGCAGTTCACGATAGACCGGAAACCACCAAATTATACTCAATTTTGAGCATTGAGTCTGCAAACAAGAAACTAAGTGCAGCTCAGGATATCGGAGCAGCGGCAGTTGAGGAATGGTTGAAAGTTCTCGATACACGAGGCAAGGAGCTTAGGAGCGATGCCTCTCGATGGGAGAGGTGGACTATTGCTGATGGGCTGGCCCCCATAAACCAGCCATTACATCCCCGGTCAATATTCGAACCAAAGGACTCGGCGCAAGTAATAGACCCAAATATAGCAGCTCCAATACGAAGTTCCCTCATGCTCCCAGCTACCGTCGCCAATTAGAAGTGCCGCAAAGATCAGTCACAATCAATACTATGCTTTCCCCGGTACACCAGTTGGACTCGCCAGTAAGTGTGGGCTGGCGCTACGAGCATCAAGGTCACCCAGAGAGAGATGCACGGAGACTGACATTAAAGGCATTGCGGCGTTTTAAAAATCGAGCGGCGAGCCATGCAGATCGAACCCCCCTTACCACCTAACCGTCTTGTTTACATGTCTTCCTTCCAAATCGCTATTCAGGTCATCGCGGCTTTGGATGGCAATGCGTGGAGCATACTGCTGCCGAAACTGCTCGCAGAGCGGACAGATGCCGAGAGAACAGAAAACGTGACTCTATCGAAATTATCGAATCATGCAGACGAGTTCATTCGCAACAGCTGGGGAAAGGGTCGCAAGGTCAACAAGAGAAACAGCACTCAACTCGCGGCAAATGTTCTTCTCTCAGTACCGTCGCGGTTTCACGCCGACGTGGCGCAAGACGACGAAGCTATAATCACAGCTGGTCAGCCGCCAGTCATTGATCCGCCAGAGGGATCTTTGACTCAGAAACTCACATCTGAAAACATCAAATGAGTTTCTTGACATGAATATTAAATACTACACTGAGTCGTATCGCAAAGAATTGTTTCTATGCAATGGGTGTGACAGTAGTAGGTTTTACGGTTTCCAAGGGGGGTGATCCAGCACTATGCTCCGAAACACAAAAGCACTGAGCAATCACCATTCAAGTTCCAAGCTCGACCAACAAAACACCCTCAGCCTGCTGACCCGTATCTCTTGCCGCCACCTTACCATATGAACAGTGTTTTATCTCCTGCTCCTTATTCAGTGTCAAGCTACAGGACCAACGATATCTCCCAGGCGTACGTAATGGCGCCTACAGGCTCCGGACCATATCATGTCGCCCCCGGACCTCCAGTTTCCTCTTCCATTAATACTGGACCACCTTATCCTGACCACTCGCACCGCGCTGCTTCGATGCAAGGCGATCATCAGCCGCCGTGTGTTGCGGCCGAGGGCATACCGTTGCCGACTTCCTATCACTTGCAGATGGAAGATCTTGCCCGAAGCACGCGAGATTTTTGTAATACACTTTCTTGCATCAGGAATTTGCCAGGACCCCTGAGAGTTTATGTCACCATTCATTACATAGTAAGACGTTTTCGCTCAAAGTTCCCCCTGATTCCGTCTTTACGGGTGTTCAACGACGGACTGTCTAACAACAAAGAGATGCGTTCTGTGTGCTTTATCACTGGATTGCTGTGTAAGTCCTGTACGTTGGGTCTGGGCCTACCCGTGAATATAGATCGCAAGACCTTTTCACTACCGCAGCTTGCTCATCACTTCGACCACCGCCACATTGGAATCTCCGAAGTGAATTGTAGGAATCAACTAGGTGCGGACTGGACACAGGACACAGTTTTACTCCCAGAGGTATCCGAGATACCAGAGTCGAAGGCGATTCTTGTCATCAAGAGGCAAAATTCGGTCTCATAAACGAAGCAGTGCCCTAGGCTTTCAACACTAGTATACCTTATTCTCGGCCGCCCGGGATATGGCCTCCGAGTTGTGGTCAAAAGCAGGGTCCTGCAAAGCAATATGCCGAGAATGATGGGTACTCTCAAACTCTTGAGTCTACCAGTCATGACAATGAACTCTCACGTTGGATAGGCCTTGCGCCTACTCAAAACTCATCCAATGTAACTAGAGGACGGTATATTCAGAGACAACCACCGCATGTTGGGTGTGAGGACCGGGCAGCAATAGCTCCTGATGAGCCATTCATCAAGTCCCGTCAAGCACACGATACGGGGTTAAATCGCGACCTGCTATCCACTGGGTTGTATCACTCTGGTGCCTCGAACGGACACCCGCCAACTTACGACCAACCGTATGATGTCTACTATGATAAGAGTTATCACAAGGCTATTGCTAGTCAGCGCACAACGCTCCATGGCTTAGATCCACCGCATCTCGCCAAAGAGGGTCCTCGTCCTACGCACCAACAATCTCGACCTCTTGTTCCTCCTTTAGTCGAATCGATGTCTGAACATAACATTAGACCGTACAGGGGATGAGCAAGTGTCCTACGCACCTAGAAGGACAGAATCAACGAGACTACGCCCGGAACTCTGAAATACCCGACTGATGCAACAAGACACATGGCCTAGTAGAAAGGAAAGCGAGTTCCTCGTTCTGCAAGTATTTTGGAGCCAACTTTTACAGGGAGACTATATGGGGAGGCCGACAGCTTCAATCTGACTGCTGCGCTAGTCACATTTGCCGGACCATGACATCCATACACAAAGACATGCAGGTCTGGTTTTTGATTCTAGCGTTGTAATACGAACAAACATTGCGCACAAGTTTCACCAGCCTGCCTGTCACACTTCTCAGCGAGGGCATATGGAATTTATGAAAGGTTTTTTAGCAAGAGCGACCTCGTCAACAACCTTGAGACCCTCCTCCAGAACCCACCGCCCTAGAAGCGACTCTCACGAAGTGGCATATGTACAAAGACCCGCAGGATGTCGATTTCCAGGAGACTGACGAGGAGTAGCACATCATACGCCGACGATATGCGTACCTCACCAGTACAGTATGGAGAGACATACGAGATCTTGATTGAGGGATGCTGAGGGTTAGAATGTCATCCGGAACCTAATATTGCGTGAACATGAGCCACTGCGCACACGGTATGAAGACGGTCATCGCAGATATCTAGGCCAGGGGACACACTCGCCCGTTTACGGTGCTATATATGCATCAGAAGCAGCGCGACAGGGTCGCCCGGGTCCACAAACGGCTTCCTTGCGGATGCGCGAGGCCTCAACCACGCCGCCCCGAATCATGAACGACTCGTCTTGCTACGAAGAGTACGACCTAAGAAACCTAGCTCCCGTGCCGACCCCTAGTACTGCAAGGGACTCCTGTTACGGATGTAGTGCTTGAAAGTAGGAAAAAAAAAAGCATGATTGCCAAGGAGTTATCAAACCTTCAATGGGATGGCTTTGGTGAGAGGTGCAGGCCTTATTGCTACGCAAACAATGTAGCCATAACATGCATACTAGTTTATGTTCGAGTGACGGGTAGTACAATTTCTTTCATCAAGTACAGTGCTGTACAGGCGATGCAATATAAAAGAGACAATGACACGCGTAAGCTGAAAGACAAATTCGTAAATGAAAAGTTTCGATGTTGAGGTTCTTGTATTACACATATTCGACTATGACATACAGCAGGGAAGCCATTCAACAACATCCCTGGATAGAGAACGAAACACTGGCCCTGATGCCCTCGATCCTCGAGACATTTCTGAGCCTTGTTGTTGCGATGCCTACCCAATCTAGACATCGTCTCGACCGCCTAGCGAGTACTTGAAACTAACAAGAGTGTATTGTATGTGCGTGACAGGATGATAGAGAGGGCCATTGCAATCAAGACGTGCTGGTTCCGCCAGAGTCTGTCTCTTTTCCAAAACATATCTATAACACTTCACCAATGATCTTAGCCGCCTCCCTGTATGTTTGAAGCAGCTTTTCGCACTTCTCACGCTCCTTTTTGACGCCGTCATCTTCGTACAACAGCTCTTCAAAGAGTGCCTCCTTGTATAGCTCACTGACAAGTCGGTTCTGGACAACGTCCTTGCAGTGGTTCACAAGTAGATGCATGACGGCCTTTGGGACTTGGTCCGCAATAGACTCACGCACAATATTGAAGTAGGAAGAGATGAGTGCCCGGATGAGCTCCGTTTCCATGGCTTCCCGCTCTGTCATGGCTGGCTCCCCGCTGGCTGTACCCTGCTAACGAAATCAGCTTTCAGTTATCAACTTACCAGCTAAGGAAAGGAACTTACGAATAGAGACCCGTAATCGACGGATTGCGAGGCCTTGCCAAACTCTGGCTCTTCACGGGCCGAGGAATGTGCTGGTGCGCGCAACGCCACCTTGTCTTCAGTCCGGCGAATGCTCTGTGAAAACGTTGGCTCAGAGCTTTGGCTCACGTGTCGAGCAATGGACGAGTTTGGTGAAGGAGAAGTACCGATAGGAGGTGCACCGTCTTTACCAAAGAAGTAAGTCAGGAAGGAGTCGCGCGCACCGCCCAAGCCCTTGTCGTTGAATCTTGACGGAGAAGCTGATCGTGCGCCGTTGAGCGCCGCGTTTAGGCCGGTGGTCCCGTTTTCACGCACACCAGGCGATAGACTACGCGCTCCCTTACTTGCCTGCTTTCTTAAAGCATTAGAGTCGGCCTTTTCGGTGACTGTCGATTCCGTTTCATCATCCTCAGGTCCCTCAGTACCATTGGTACCAAGCTCTTTGAGGCGTCTTCTCTCCCGCTTTTCTCGCTCTTCTTGGATAAGGCGCTTTCGCTCTCTCTCTTGCTTGTTGCTGACAACATGGCTCATGGCAGCTGCGGCCCCCAAAAAGTTGGGATGATTGGTGTTGATGTACGCTCGTTGGATCGAAATCAAGGATTCGACGTAACCAGACGTCGGTCCCAGCCGCTCACGCAGTAGATCAGAAACAACCTCGATCAGCTTGGCTTGCAACCTTGGGAAGCGAGAGAGCTCAGTCGAGCCGCAAGTGTGGCATATCTTGATGAGTTCTTCGTAAACAAGCTCGACACACCGCTGACTAGGAACTTCGAGGAGTTTGATTTGTGGCTTGACGAGAAGGTCAAATGCCATTTCTGGCACAAACAAACTGGGGCGGGGACCGGTTGAGTTACGGATAGCAGTCCGAATATCAAGCGCTGAAAGGTTGGAAGTTGGGTCAATGGACTCAAGAGAACTGCCAAAGACCGAGTTGAATATATAGTAGATGCGGGCGCCGCCGCACAGTTCTTTGGTGGAGATATCGGTCGAGGTACCATCAATCGAAGAGATAAAGGAGGTGGCAAAGCGTGTCATCTGTTGCAGAATGAGGGATCCACGGTGCTCTTTTCCGCTGAAATGCATATCACCATAGCTTGCCAGCTCTTGTTGAGTCTGTCCCATGAGAGTGTTGAGGCGCGCCTTGATATCGGGCATGCGCTCACGGATGTGAGCCATGAGGGTCGTGTTCAGAGTCTTGGCCAAGAAGCGGGTGCCGCATCTGCTAGAGATATTGCGATATGCCGGGTGGTGCTTGAAGAACTCCGCTTCGGCCTTGAGGGCTTCCTCCATGGGCTTGCTACCCTGTATGTCTTGCTGGGAGCGATTGACAACGCCAATGAAGCCCAGCTTTAACGGGTAGACACGGCCAGACAAGATATCCAGTGCGTTTGTACCGTGATCCATAAGGTCCACCTTGGTGAGCACACCAATCGTCCTCCTTCCCAACGGATCAACATGCCGGGCAAGCTTCAGAGCCTCCGAGTTCACGATATCGACGTTGGCAGGTGAGACAGCAAGAACAATGCTGTTAGGCTTGGCAATATACTCTGAGATAAGGTTACGGGTTTGCTTCTCGATATCGGTTGGCTGATCGCCAATGGGAACCTTTGAGCAAGTGTCAGAGTCGAGATACGGTTTGCGCATTTGGACTGAATGCCAGAAAATTTGTAACGTACCTTTGTGAGTCCAGGAAGATCGACGAGAGTTAAGTTGAGCACATGCGGCGAGTAGATCTTAAGGTTGATAGGTTGTCTGTTGATACCCTTATTATTGCCCGCCACGCGCGAGGTCTCGTTCTCGATCTCGCGCTTCACGTCGGAGAAGTCATTGAAGCGACGGTTCGGAATGTGGTGGAACTCGGCCCATTCGGAACGTCTGGCAATGTCGGGAGACCGGTAAGGGTCCGACAAAGGGTCGGCGGCATCCTCATCTTCGGGTACGTTGATCAGTTGCAGGATCAGGGGCCGTCTGGTCACGATACCACTTCCGCGGGGTAAAAAATCACGGCCGACAATGTTTTCGAGAACGGAGGATTTTCCGGCCGACTGCGAACCGACAACAACCTGTCAAAATGTCAGTGGATAGGCTTTTTTAGACAGCCCGTGCTTCCATGATGAGACGACATACAATCTGAGGAAGATCAAGAGAGTCACTGCCGATGGTGTTGAAGACCAAGTCTTGCAGCTTGTTGACAGTGCCGAGAAGATCGTCTCCCAGGGACGCCATGGTGATGGGTCAAACTCAACAAAGTATACGCCAGATGGTCAAGACGTGATCGGGTTTGTTCGTGGAAGCTGAGACAGCACACCCGTAGGCCTATTTTCTGGCGAGTACTTGCCGAGGCTTTTGAGAGGCGAGCAGTAGAAGCTCTCGAGTGGAAGGGTAAAGTCGAACAGCCAGTCTGCAGCGCAAGGCAACGCAACCCAAGGCAGAGCACACAAAGGGAGCCGGCGCTGGCTTGTGGTCCAGTGGGTGTGGCTCGGATGCCTTCGAGGTCAAGAAGTGCAATCGATGAAGGAAGCACGAAGCACGAAGATGTGGTGAAGGCCCTTGGACGGGATGGATTGAGAGTGGATGCTCGAATCGATATGTTAAAGTCGATGCTATCGCGCGTGCCGTCCAATTTCAAGAATTCATGCGCGATCCACCAAGCCGAGAAAGTTCGGGTAAGGGACGTAATGCTCGTTGGATGCTTGGTGGCGCCGACCAATGTGGGTTGGATACCTCAGGGGAAACAAAGGCTAATAGGTACGTACCTTGCACAAAATTGTAGTGCTTCAGTGCATACATTTGCTCCGGTGTCATGTATGCCGGAAATAGCCGTCCCTCGCGTTTGGCTTCTGGATACCAACTTCACTCAGATCAATCAATTAACTCCATCCAACCGGAGCACGAACATGGGGGTAACTTGGGCCACATCAACCACCTCACTTAATGTAAACCACCTTGATGAGGCAGAAGGAAAGAGTCTGCCATTTTAGTTTGTTTGAATCCCTAGGTAGAGAGTATAATGCCTTTTTTTTTTTTAATTTTATTTTTATTTTTTTTATTACGAAATTTGAAAGATTACCCGGCTGTCGTCCTGTTCCACTCCTTGCCACCGCCGCCCGCGTTCAGGCATCCATCGTCTGTGCCACCAATTTTGGCCATGCAATCCGACTCCTCGCCAACCTGTGTTTTTCCACCGTATCAACAGCTTAATCACAAAACCACCAGCTCTCCCATACGAATGCACCAAGACCGCCGAGTGCAAACTGACCAAGTGTGGGCTTTACAAAAAGACTAGCTTTTCGTCGGGGCTCCATCGAAACTTGAATTGTCGGCTCATTCACATATAGGGTGCGTTTTAATCAGGCGAGCTCCAGCTTTGCCCATCAATTCGGTACAGCACCACCATCCTAGCCGTGTTTTCTGGGCAGTCACCCTTAAGAGATCTGCTAGCATCTCATCAACAGACAGACATCATGAGTCAACTGGGCGGACCTGGTGCTCGACAGGCCAACGCCAAGCCGATTCCGTACGCAGTGAGCCCCATCCTTACTGGCCATACCTTTGCCAACTGACGCCCCAAGCTAACTGATGCCTCTTATCCAGCCCTCAACGTGGCAGCTTCCCACTTGATCATGACGGTCTGTTGGATACATTGCTGTTACCAAGTCGGCTTTTCGCCTGCTAACTTTGTGGATCAGGCGAGTGCAAACATGTCATAGTGACCTACCTTGAGTGCATCAAGAAAGTAAGGGGTGTGAACGATGCAGAATGTCGCGACTTGGCTAAGTCGTACTTGGCATGCCGCATGGATCGGTAAGCTACATCACCTATAAAGAAACAGCCGTCTTGAAGAACCCTGGACGGAATTCCCATTGATGATGCGTCAAATCGCAGGAACCTCATGGCCAAGGATGAGTTCAAAAACTTGGGCTTTGATAATGGGCCGGCAGCGGAGACAAGTACCAACACTACCAAACAGGGCCAAGGAGCTTCAAGCAAGGAACAGGATGCACGACCCGGCGAGCTAAGATGGTAGTCTGCTAAGCCCTATAGTGGTGTTGTCTCGTCAGCATCGCAAGGGGTATCAGAGGGCCGAGGAAACGGGTATGCTAGTACATCACAAACGGGCGTACAGCAGTCACATCCCGAATTGAACAAGGTAAGAGTAGGGTTGGAAAAGATAAATATGCCTGGAGGCATTGGCACAGGACTCTTCGCGCGCCTGTCGACAGTGGACTTGCTTAGGGTGTATGGAGATTGTCAATAAACAGGATATCATGCGCGGGCATGGAGCTTCATGCACCCAAACAACGGACCCCAAGGCATCACGACTTCAATACAGCCACGGATCAGCACAGCGCCGCCCCGTCCGGGATTTGCAGGCACGTAGATGTCGTGGCAGGAAGCATACTTAGTTGATTTTCCAATAGGTGACTCACTTGGATCCCGTGCCCCTGTTGCCAGGTGTTACGTTTTTTCGTCAGGGATGGGGTAAAGTTGCCGGCCTGTTATAGTGCTCACACACAAGAAACACGCGGTTATGTGACAGCGTTTGCTAGCCCAGTCAACGGCAAGCAAACCAGTCTGTGGCTTGCTCGTACTTACCTGGCCTCAAACATCGGCTCAGCAGGAGCTTAGAGGACAATCAATAGCTAAGAAAATAATCGAACAATTGATTGGACAAGCGCATCGTAGGAACCAGCCCTTCGACGGCAGTATTCTATCGTTATTCTAGCCTCTGGGAAAATTCGGTGACTCACCTAGACGAGGCCAACCTCACCCAGCGGCATGAATGAGGAGCTTTGACATCCTGGCGGGAGGAGCTGGACAAAAATGCAGTTTCCAAAGTGAGAGACGCGATGCTGACTGCTGGAGGTGCTGGCCATTGTGGAGTTGCCAGGGGGGGGCTTGTCTCTCTTTCTAAGGGCGGCAGCTAGCTACAGAACTTCCGGGGCGTCGAGACCCAATGGCTGTGAGCCTCCGAGGGGCCGTGGTACTAATAAGTACCGGATGTGTCCCCGGACGATAGGTAGCTAGGTAGAGTAGGAAGTCGCCTAGAGTTGCAACCTAACGACCTAATCGTACAACGCTGAGGCTTTGGGATGTTTCGTGACATCCACAAGGATCGGAACGTCGGACAGTCATCGTTGCCCCGACAACCAACTACCGCCGAACACATCGCCCAGGTATAATAACTTCAACGACATCAATCGCCTCCCCTCGTCCGCTAGCAAGTCCAAGCATTTCCCTTTGAAGACAATAGTCATAGCCCTGCATTCATACTCTTGATAGTAAAAACATATCTGAACACTTACTTCACCGCATGCTTTTTCTTCGCCTCTCCATCGCCCTGTTTCCATCGCCCACCGCCACTATTCACCGCATTCGCAATACCCACTGCTCGGCACCCCTTGTGCTCGCCGCACACCGCCCCCATCATGCATCGCAGGAAGAGCACCGAGAAGACAAGAAAAGTCACTCCACCGTCGCCGTGCTATATGAATAACGAGCAGTTCGGTGAGCTACGGTTTTGCGACGCGTCCTAACTCTCTCCATACCTCCTAACACACTGCTTTTCTAGCTGCCTACCTTGCCAATCTCAGAACAAATCGAGTTACTCGTCCAGGCGGAGCCAGACCCCTGCCCCCTTCGTCCTCGAGTACAAGATCTAAACGCACCTCTTACGAGCACAGCGTTCCTGAACCTCTTTCTCAACCCGAAAGCCCTGCCCTGTCCAGCCCAAGCACTATCGATGCGCCATCACGACCTACACTTTTTTCTGCAAATACCAGCTTCTCCTCCCGTCACTCCATGTCTAGTACTCAGGGTCGTGATTACTACCCTTATCGCCCAACGTCACCTTTGAAGCCCTCCGAGGTTGTGCCCACGACAACGTACATGGAGAGAGGTCAACGATGGATGGAAAAAGAAGAGGCTGTATCGCTCCGACAAGCCATGGACGATATGCAGATCAAGACGGATGAGCCCGGCTCCCAAAAAGATGCCGCTTGTACTAAGAACAGCACTGGCGGCACGCCAGACGACGACGAGAGTCGCATCTATAATGCCGCACTCGATGAAGCCTCGGAGCTTGTTTGGCAACATCAAAATGGAGTCCGGCCTCCAGACCCTCACGCCCCTTATCGGTACAGGCCTCATCTCAGGAAGAATAGCTACGCCCACGCTCGTACGGCCAGCGTGGGAAAATATGGCGACAGAGTAACTCCATCCGGTCTAGCAAGAGATGCCTCAAGGTCCGCTTCTGGCAGCTCAACTGATAGTGATGGGCACTCTCGACGAAGCCGGCCCTCCCTCGCTTTATCGCGTGACAGCTTCAGAGGAGACAACTGCAGCCCCGAGGAACCGTCGGAACCCTCTGACGCTAGCCGACCTCTCCCTAAACCTATGTCCTCTGGCCGTCGCCGTAGTAGCATGAAGCGTAACATTAGTGGCGAAGTCGAGAAACCATTTTCAGGCGATCAAATTTGGGAAGAACCGGAAGGCACCTTTCGCGAAGATAAGTTCAAAACGCAATCGGAATCGGCATGGAACTCGCCCCTTGTGGACAAGCCAAAGAATCCTCAAGGCCAGGTCCGCTTTGCTGCCGCTCTCCCGACAGATCGTGTGGCCCCTTGGAAACCGAGATGCAATGTTGAAATCCATCGAAACCCGCCGTCACAATCGCGAAACCCCCTGTACACGACCAACAGCCCTGCCCCTAAGCCCGCAGTGGATGATGTGGTGCCTAAGAAGAATGGGATGGAAATCCGCAGTGACGATATTCGGGGGGCCACGAGCATGAAGCTCAAGGACCGCAGTGCAAAGCTGCCTACACCCACGGCAGTTAGCGATCGCCCTGGACGGCCGATTGTAAGCTTCGATTCGAAGTGGAAGGCTCCTGACGAGAGAACTGATGTTAGGCCAGGGTCAGGTTCCGGCAACAACACATCGGGAGCCTCGAGCCAAAAGAGCCAGCCGATGGAGATTCCTTCTATCGTGGTGGCGCCGGAGGAGCCTCCTTCGGATAGACCACACGGGGTCCCAGCCGTACCGTCCATAAGTATCGGCGGGGTAGACGAGGGAATAGGATCTAGCCCGGGCATACCTGTTGTTGTCACTCCTGACGACAACTCTTCAGCCTCTACACCACGGCCGCTGCCCGACCCCAAGACGGCGTCCAGAGCACGACCCTTCCAGCGTCCTCAGCGGCACTGGTCGCCTGCTGCTGGGTCGGGCAATCGTTCGACAACCCTGTGTCATGAGTGCAGTTTTCCCATTGAGGGCAGATTTGTCTCTCTGGCTGGGTTGTCTGAGCGCTTCCATCCTCAGTGCTTCAGCTGCTATGCTTGTGGCACAGGGCTTGAGGCTTTAGAGATCAGCCCGGAGCCTGATGCCCATCGCAAAGAGCGTCTGGAGAGAATCAGACGCAGAGCCAATGGCGAGGTGCTGGAAGAGAAACCGGGAAAGACGATGGCCGAAGATGGTGATGAGCGACTGCGTTTCTTCTGTCATCTCGACTGGCACGAGCTCTACGCTCCTAGATGCAAGCATTGCAAGACACCCATCCTCGGTGAGCATGTTGTCGCACTAGGTGAACACTGGCACTACGGACATTTCTTCTGCGCCGAATGCGGCGACCCGTTCGAGAAGGGCATGACACATATTGAAAAGGACGGATACGCGTGGTGCATCAATTGTCAAACAAAGCGGACGGAAAGAAGGGCACCTAAATGCAAAAAATGCAAGACGGCTGTCATTGGTCAGTACATTAGAGCACTGGGAGGCGAGTGGCATGATGAGTGCTTTCGCTGCGCTTCCTGTCAGGGTGGCTTCGATGACGGTCAGGTCTTTCCTAGGGAGGTTGGAGATAAGACGATGGTGCTGTGCACAGGATGCCGCATGATGGAACTCAAGGCATAACGAGAAACGAAAAGATTGGCAAACTGTACATTTTGAACAGCAGGAGTTAAGGATCAATGGGTATGAGAAGCGTCTGCCCGTTTGCCATTGGTTTGCTTGTATCTTAGCCTTGTAAGAGGGTATGGCGTCTCTGTAGGCGCGATATCCTGGCCAGCCAAGGGGGCGAGGAAATGAAAGTATGTGGTGAACGTCATAATCATCATTGGTTGTCTACGCATGACCTTTCTGTGTAAAGCCATCCATCCCTGTACGCCATTGGCGATGGCCAAAGCCTTCTCAAGAAAAGAAGAATTCCATCGCCCAAGTTCTCTCGCCGTGCAATATGTTTCCTCTCACCATCCGTCAACTAGAAAGAACCGCCGACCTGTTCCTGGTGCACCTCCAGAGTATCTCCATCCGCCATCTCGAGCTGGGAGGGCAACCACATTAGCATCTTGCGCCAATATACCAGCAGGGGCGGCTCCACTGCTTACCGTGTCTGGGGTATCTGTGGGCTGCACACGTTGGCCCTCGAACAGGAATCGTACGGAATTCATAGCCTTTCCTTGTCTCTCGCAAAAAGCTGTCATGAGTTTATCAAGCTTGGTAGAGCGCTTGATCTTGAAGAAGACTTCGTTGTTGTTGTCGGTGACCTTGATGTTCAAGTGTTCGACTGCAGGCGCAGCGTCTTGGCCACCAGCAGAAGGGCTGCCGTTCTCGTGTTCGCCAGACATTGTGCAACTATCACTGCGCAAAGTGGACAAGTTAGCCAAGGCCGGTCACGCGGCTTTTTGGAGGTACGGGAGAAGGCTGAGAGACGGAGCTGGAGGGAGACAAGACGGCGCGTGGTGTATGACATACATTACGCGGTAGACGCTGAAGTCCGGTTGACCTGACGGCTTATTTGGATTTGGCTGTAAAGGCGCAGGAGCTTGAGTTTGGTGCAGAGAGAAACACAAGCGGGATCGCAAGAAAGGAATTGTTAATTTGACGGAGCGGCTGGGCAGTTGGCAAGAGACGGGCTGGAGAAAGGCGGGAGAAAGATTGTGTGGGGAGCCTGGAAAGAGCAACTGGGTTCAGAGACTGGTGCACAAAAGGCCATCGGTGGTGGGACGAAAGGGATCTAATTGGATGTGATGCTGTAGTGAGACAAGGTTTGCCTCCTGGTAAGCTTAGGTAAGACAAGGCAACTGTAACTTTGGGTGCCTGCCTAGGTAGGTAACTATAGGTAGGTACGCGCTGCTACAGAACAGCTTCCCAAGTAGCCATTGACTGTCATGAGAGGCAAAGAGCTACATCAGTGGCGGCAGACAATACCGTAACTTTCATCTTGATTAGCACCTTGCCTCCTACGTCGTTAAGGCCAGATCAAGACGAACCTTCTCGACCAGTGCCATCCGACCGAGTTTAGCCTAATCGGACCGCCTACCTGCCTAGCAGTTTCCTCCACTGCCCACCGAAGATCCTGTCTCTTATCCACCTATCCATTTTACTTTCCCGGTTCAGAGGTACGGTCGTCGAATACAGCAACGATTTAGAGTGTAGCGTTCAGCCCGGGCCGCTGGAACGTACTGCTACCATCATCGTAGACTTTCTGTCACACGCATCTTCGAAGCCTAACGCGAGGCAAAACTAGATATACAATGGTTTGCAAGCCCTTTCAGGAAGCGGACGACGACGTCGCAGACCATGAACGTTTAATTTGCTAACGTAGACTTGCAGGGGTTAAATGAGGACTTGAAGGCCAACCCTCCATGCCATCCTCTCGCCGTAAGTATTTTTGCATCTCTGTGATGTGTTTATTGCATCAACTAACGAATGCCTCCGCTTAGTGCGCCATCCAAGGTCAGTCAGCATCGGTTTAGGCCTCATCGCAGTCGCTCCACGGGAAGCTAATCCGCAACAGATTGTTTCACCAGAAATGGCTACAGAGAGGAGAGGTGTCAGTCTGTAGTTATTGCCTTGTACGAGTGCTGTGAGGCTTTCTACCGGTCTAAGGGCGACAACGCGACGACGGTCAGCTGTCCCAAGCCTGACCTGCTACGGTTGAAGCTCAGAAGGCTCCGCGAGGGTTCGCAACAATAGTGAAGGAAAAATCATCGAATGCGGGCAAACATGTACCACTCTTCCATATAAATACGTCAACCCGAGTAGAGAAGAAATCTGGCAACATTCTAGAAAGAGGGCAAGTTATTCTAGGCATTCGTTGAGCGCGCTAAGAGATCCCGTAGAATCTGAACAACCATTGAGTGGCCTGTTCCGAGACTCTAATACAAAAGCCTTGACATTGAAGAGAGAAGAAGAAGAAAGAGCAAAGAAAATTTCCACCGATGCAGCTTGATAAAGGAAGCCATGAGCGGGGCTATACTGTGCGCAAACAAGTTTGAGACAGTGTTGAAAACGTGCAGCACAGATAGACAGTGCAGTTAGGTAGGCTTATTAAATCTACTACATAACAAGGTCGCTTTACAGAAAACGCGCTCGATTGCCACGCACAGACCGGCTTGGGATCCATCCGCTTCACTTTCGCGCCTGTCCCTATTTGTCGCCTTGGAGCCTCATCGAGCACTGGATGTTGTTTTTCTGGGGGGCAACCAGAGGCCATCCAATCTCTAGAATAACTAGAGCATCTTCCGCCGGATCGCGCAAACCGTATCGCTTCCGACTGTTTCCACGTCTGGAAGTACTGAAACGGGGGAGGTGTCTTGTCAACGAGGATCGAGAAACATCCAGTGCTTCTTTGTAGAGCTTACTTAGCAGCTTTGCTAATCTTGCGGTGCCGCGTCGGATTTTAAGAATTTCATACAGGCCGTAGACTCCATGGCCTGATCCATCCTCGACTTACCATTCCGCCTTGCAACCAAATCGCACGAGGTCCGTTCTCTTTTATCACTAAATCTTCGGTTGAAGTATAAGGTACGGTTTTGGCTTACCATCATCTTTCCAGTCCTGTATTGAGATCATCTAATACCTACGCAGGTCTTGAACGCACCTTCACTGACGAACGTCGAGCGGCCACATCGAATTCATCCTCACGAATCTACTGACGGTCTCCCTCGTCTCATTGCACACGAAACAGTACCAGTTTTCACGCCCTTTGCGCGTCTATCGATAGTAACCTGGACGAAGATGTACGGACCGCTTGGGCCCGAAACCGAGGTGTTCGCCAATGCCCTCGATGATTGTCTCGCACCTCAGGGCACAGTTGAAGAGAAGCATGCAAGAATTCTGGATCTGGTGGATGCGTACTATGAATATGCGGACCATACCCTAACAGACTTGCGCAGACAAGTTCGGCAGGGCTCGGCTGGCGACACCGAGATGGACTTGGACGACGACGAAGATGCCGATTCTGCCGCAAGCATAGAAGAAATCCGCGGATGGGAACAAGAGAGACAGACATGGGATCTCATCCGTCGCCTTATCCCGTTGAGATATCCTGCACCAAAGGCGATTGGTAAACAGGCTTCGAGCGTTACAAAGGACGGAGAGGGCGATGACATCTGGCGCGCGTTTCTTGCAGACGATCAGCTGGCTGTAGAGAGAAAGGCCATTCTCGAATGGCTGCAACAGAACGCAAGAACTGGGCCCGATCTTGACGACTTAGTCCGAGAACTACAGCAGAACGCTGACAGAGGAGACATTATTGCGCATGGCTGGATACACACAAGGTCTGCTATCAAGCTACAGAAGAGTGTTATCGGGTCCATACGCCCGCTTGACGTTCAATTTCCCGAAGTGTCTCGTTCCCTCGTCAATTCGGACAAGGCGCCACTTGTTGCCGAATTAGACCCAGACTCTGTGACCAGGCAGAGCCGGAAGCTGGAGCCACAGGACGAATACTTCGAGCGGGCAATTTGGGTTGGTTGCTTCCAACTTCTTCGGAGAGGTAGCAGCTTGGAGGATATAAGAGAATGGTGCCTCGAAAGGACAGAAGTTTGGAGGGCCGTTTCCATGTCCGCATTACCCCTCGCTACAAAGCATGGCGAGGAAAATTTCGTGGAAGATCCATCAGCACTTGCGCTCTGGAGACGCGTCTGCTTTGCAGCGGCACGCCATGGCGGCACAGACGACATCGAGAGGGCTGTCTACGGTGTGTTGTCAGGGGACATTCCTAGTGTGCAAAAAGTGTGCAAGACTTGGGACGATTTCATGTTCATGCACTACAACGCTCTCCTTCGTACGCAATTCGACACGTTTGTTCTCGGCCAATGCCCCCCCGAGGTATCGACATCTCTTCGTTCATCATTCGCCGCTTTCGACGCTGTACAATTTCATGGCGATCCTAGCACGCTGGAACAACGCCTAGTCCATAGCCTCGAAACAAACCCTCAAACCAGCCAGGAAGCCCTGGAACCCGTCAAGACACTTCAAGCCGCCATAATTACGAAAGAGCTGGAAAAACACTTCTACCAGCAGGGTGTAGCCATCACACTCGAGGCCAATTCGAAGGAATCTTCCGCACTGATGCCCGATGATTCTTGTCACGATGTCAGCGTGGTCCCGGAGAAGTTTGCTGATTTTGAGAACCCCGGCCGTCTACGACTTGCTGTTCATGCCCTCATCATCTTTGGCACACTCGATAAGCTCGTCGACTCACCGCCAAACTTGGCAACGATGAGCTGGAGGCCCGACCGCCGCGAAATACAAGAGAACACGATCACGCTTTACATTAGCTTGTTACGTCTTTCCGGCCTGGAAGAGTTGATACCCCTTTACTGCTCTAGGATTCGCGATCAGAGAGCCCTCCAGGTGCTTAGTACCAACCTACTACCCATCACTGACAATGAGGCCCGCCTAGTCCAGCTCAGTCTCATCCGCAAGGCAGGACTGGATGTGCTGGAGTTTGTGAAGTACCAACCAGCATCCCTGTTTCGATGCATAGAAGTCGATACCGCAAAGATACAGACTTTCCAGATCTTGGACAACGGGCCATCATCTCTCAACTACGGTCGTTCGATTAGGACGGACTTTTTCGGAGAAGATCCAGATACTATCGATTCTATCGATGAGCGTTTGATTCGCTCGGTGGAATGGCTCTTGCTTGTTGACGAGGCCTGGCCTCATGTGTTTTGTGTTGGCGTAGATATCTACAAGTATTTTCTCAGTAAGTCGTCACATTATGTTTTTGATATTTTAAGTGCTTTTCCGCTGACTCCAGCTTGTGTGTTAACAGGGACCATGCGCTTGAACGCTGCCAGAAATTTTGCCAACCGGGTATCTTTCAGCACTATTATGCGGCAAAGGGTGGAACTCCCCGAGCAGGACGACAACGATCCTTGGTGGCCCGATGATGCAGAATTCTGGGCTGGCCAGATCGAAGCCGTGGGTGCGAAGAGCCTTTCGCCAAGTCAAATTGCTTCGGCGGCACGAGCCTTCCGTGAGCTTGAGTGTCTAGTCAAGGCCTTGGATACGATGGAGACGATTGCTTCACTGGCAGAACTTTCAAAGGAGTGGGTTGAAACAATTTCCTCGGCCGTGGCCCCTCACTGACCATGATTTAGGGACCCGTCCGTCAAGAGAGATTTCTGGGCCAAGGTCGGAAATGAGGTCAAGTCCGCGAAAGAGAATGTGCGGCCGCTGCTCAAAAACTGGCTGCGGAGTGAGGGTAACTTTTATCAAGGCTCCTTCTTTGGGCAAGCACTGACTCTAATTTTGATAGAAGACAAAGAACTGGAGTCGCTACGGGACATGTATCTTCCCGAGACGCTCCTTGCTTTCATTAGCACCCTTCATTTTGCTGGCACCACCCTGACAAGAGATAACTTCCTGGAATGCATGGAACTGGCAGCCACTATCGCTGAGAAGGGATCCGACGTTGCTGAGTGCTTCATGAAGGCTAACCGGATGAAAGAACTGGTGGAAAGCTTTGCTGCCTGCAGCAAGGCTTTGGCGATTGCGTCGAGCGAGAAGAAGACAGCTGGTTCGAGCAGTAAGAAGCTACGCGAAATGGGATGGACTCGGGATATCTGGTCTGTGAAGCATTAGGTTGGGGGGTTTACAGTGAGCAAGCAAAGCACAAAGGGAGGGAAAATAGGGGAAATTGCTTGAGAAGGCTGTAGACTTTGGTCAACAGTCGCGATACGTCTAGTGAACAAAGCTGGTCGCTTACGAGCGAAGGATTTGGAGGGGGGGTCTAGGACCGGCACACTCAATGTCAAATAATAAAGTGATGATACCAATATCCCAGGGATCGAATGCGACCTTCCACGACTTGTGGTTCGTCGAACGTTCACCATCAAGGTCTTTTTGTGCGGGTATTACTGTGTTGCCGTCTTATCTTATCGAGTAAATCCCCGCCACCCGACCCCACCCCCTAGCTGGGATCTATGGTACCGACTTTGCCGATCGCCTGACGTCGCTTTGTCTGGAGGGGTGGATGCGACTGGCCAGCTTCAATCTTTCCTAGCCATCGCCATCTGAGCAGGGCCTCAAAGGTTTGATTCAAAATAGGTGCGCATAAGAACCTACCCATCTCACAACTTCTCTATTCGCGCTATGGACGTAGTTCCTCCGCCCGTGCCCCCCCCGAAACCGGGCAGCCATGAGACCAGTCGTATGGGCACGCCGATTACATCCAACTCACCCCGGCCTAGCACCGGTGCCGGGGTTGGTCCCGATGCAAATAGTGCCAGTGGAGGTCGGGTTCACCCGGCCTACCAACCCACCGGTCTTGAATTTGCCCGACCAGAGCCTGTCCCCGATCCAGGGGACCAGTGGCTTCCGAGGGTGTTGCAAGACAAGTCGTAAGCATTTCATGCCCGCATCGATTCACTCTCCCTCCTCGTCGCTGACTACGGCCGTAGAAAGCAAGACCTTGCCGACATAGCGACAAGCCCAGAACTTCTCAACGCCCTCACCCACGCGCCGAGTACAATTCACCCCTCTCTCTCCTCTTCACATCAGGCCCTCCAATCGGCCTTGGCCGAGAACCTCGAGCTTGCCTCACGACTAGTCGAGCTCGAGTCTCGGTTAGCCCATCAACGGTCCACAACACAGGCGCAACTCCTCTCCACACACGCTCTCGAGCGCCAATGGCGGCAAAAGCAATCTGACATGGACCACGCACTTGCCCCTTTTTCTCCGGCATCCATGTATCAGCGCTTGGGACAAGGTGTGCACGAGCAGGCTTCTGTATGCCATGTTTTGGAGGAAAGCTTCATTGAAGGGGAAGGGGACGGTGCATATGCGTCGGAGAGAGAGACGTTGGACTGGATCAAAAGGTACAGGGATGCGAAGGTCCTGTACTACCTTAGACAAGAGCGAAAGGAACGATGGGACGAAGGTCGTGTCGGTGGCTGGAGGTAAAAGCACCCGGCCTCAGTTGGATACTAGCCGATTTCGTCAAAAGAGGAACGCGGAGAACCGGAGAGCAATATCATGGGAAAGGAAGGGGGAGCGGTTCCAGCACAATTCGCACTCAAGTTACTGCAAAATTCGTCTCATGCAAAGGGAGACACAAGCCGCCACCCTACGATACCCTGAGCAAGAGGCCATGCTGGTCAGATGTACTAAACTATTGGAAAGTTTGCATCTGTGAACGCTGACAAGGGGGTTTCTCGACTGCTGGAAAGTCGAAATTATCCATAATTGCTCAGTCTGTGACGGGAATATCTAAAACCCGCAAAATTTGGGAGGACTTGAGCTTCACAGCATGTTATAAATGGACCGAGCCGTGAACCGTTCATGGCCTTTAGATTCGTCGCCATGGCCCCGCCCGTCGTCCATATTCCAAGGGAAGGGTTCACAAAGGGGCGTAAAGCCGCATCCCGATTCTCCCACAACACCTCTCGTCGAGGCGAACACGTGCAATCCGAACCTGGCCGAGAAGGACTGACAGTTATTCAGGCAAGGCTAAAAGGGCTTCGTTTCATCTCGGGGCTCCGGGGGCTCATGGAAAGCGCAAAGAGGCCTTCCTCCTGGTCTTGGTCTTGTTGCTTCGAGGAGAAGGCACTTTTGCTCGAAACAGCGTCCAATGAGACCGAACCTTCTACAGCTGGGTTACCAGGCGTCGTCGGTCGGATAAAGCTCGAGAAGGACGAGACTGCGATATCACTGGATGTTGGAGAGAAGGATGTTGTATGCACATGCGCACTTTCGTCTGCGGACATCGGATCAGTGTCTGTACCTAAGGAGGGTCAGAGTAGCCTCCAACGAGCGCCTTACCAGCCGAGCCAGCAACCAAGTCAGCGGCGGACGTGGCTAGTTTCAACACTTTAATCTTCTCCCCGAGCCTGCCGGCAACTGGCGCTTTGGAAGAAACCGGGCTAGGCGGAGTGCGAGATGCGAACATTGTTGCGTGCTGAACAACGTCCGGCTTAAGAGCAACGCCGAAGTGACAGGTTATCCATTGTCTTTCTTGGAGCGCCATTTCCAGGCCAACACTTTCGGTGTTGGTCTTCATCTCGATTTCGACCTCTTCCTGGAGCCCGGAAAGCCTCTTTTTGGCCCAAATTGTATGGAGGATGCCTCGCATCCCGACGTCCGGGTTGCCAGCGGCCAAGCCGGGTGGGAAAATGGCAGGCAGTGGCTTCGTAGTGAGCCTGGTGCCGTCTGGGTGGGAAATTGTAACGACTGGCGGAACGGTGGCACCAGGAGGAAGCAAAAAGTACACGCGTTTATTTGTTCCAGTAACCTCGTCGCTAGCAGGGAGGTAGTTTGTCTTTCCCTCCCAGGATACTTCCCAGGCCTTGGATGTTGCCGATGGTAGGGTAAGAACGGATGGAGAGGCCGAAGGATCCCATTCAACCATGAGAATCTTAGTGCCTTCATTGCCTTTGCCTGTCTCAAACTCAAAGCGAGCGAGTGCAAAAAGGGCAGCGTTGGCGGTAGTGCCAGGTGTGGCGTCCGTGAGGCGAGCGGGGAGGTCAGGACCAGTCACCAACGAGTCGGAAGTCGAGGAGGGCCGAGGGGCATCCGGTGCCTCCATGTCTTCGTTTGCGGCCGGATAGCGTTCGGTACGGGACCTGGTGCGAAGTAGTTTGAGCGGAAGCACACGCAGTGCCCGGCCGATGGATTTGCGGCCTACCTAGGTACCGAAGCAACGGCAGAATCTAGACACTTATGTATACCTAGGGTAACGCAAGTCAACTGAGACTCATGTCAGACCCGAGGGGAGTGTGGATGATTAATCCGTCACACAGGGAAAGTACTTAGGGCCGCGCTGAGCAAGAGGGAAGGGGCAAGACTACGAGAACGGTTGCTGCAGCGAGTGGTGCAGAACAGGGAGGGTAAAATTCAAGTTGAGATATGTATGATCGCAACAGTGGTGGAAGCGGCACGGATAGATACATGGACATGGGCAGAACGAGGCCAAAGCAGGAGAAGGAGTAGGAGCTAGCAAGCCGATTTTGGCGGGGAGTGGCACGCGGAGACAGAGACGTAGATGGCAAGCCGGCCACACAGTCTGTGGCTGAGGCAGGGACAATGCGGATGTAATATTTGCCAGCATGTCTAGGATCGATGAGCGACGTAGTGGGACAATCAACACGAGTAAACCATCATTGGGCGCTGCTTGTTGTACCATAGAGCACACCCGGAGTATGTGAGGTTACGCACAGCTCAAGATGGCGGTTATAGGTTATTGCCGCGGAGAACCATTAGGTCGAATGAAGGGCTTGTCTTCGGCATCATGATACTTACTGGATGCGTGACTGGAAGATACAGAAGCATATATTGCTTGAGACGAAGTGCACATCTTAACTGCCATTTTGATAAAACTTCACACGGGCTTTCGCGACCGAGTGGATATTGGCTCATTGGGCTTCATTGAAACAACGGTAAAGGCTCTCCCGCTCCATCCCAGGCAGAAGCGGAGGAAACGCGGAGCAATATGAAGGAAAAAAGAGTCGCTACCGGAAAAGCTGGAAGCACAGTCAGGATCCCCACAAATCACCGGGGGATCTCGGTCAACCATGGCCTGGACAGGGGCGTGATGAAGGCGCGAGAGAAACCGCTAAGTGGTGCAGTGTGCGGCGGGAAGAGGGCCGGCATTAGGAAGAAAACTAGGCAACCTATACCTCCTCCTTCCTGGTGTCCCGCACGGTGAAGTAAACTGTTGTAGGACCTGTCATCGCATGTAGTGCTGGAGAGCAGCAGTGGCGCAAGCTTTCGAGTCGAGTAACGTGCGTGCATGCAGAAGCGTCCATACAAGTATCTGAAAATGTCCGGGGCCCGATTAGCTGCAGACCGGCTTGGAGCCTGTGAAATGGAGCTGATCGCTGTACCCTACTAACAATCAGTAGAAGCGGCTGGAATGATCGCTGCGTGGGTGGAAACAGGACGCAACGATGGAAACGCTGCAACTTTACTGTATATACAGGGAAAAATTGGTGGCGGTGGTGGTAATGGTAATGGTGATGGTAATGGTATACGATGTATATCAAGGGGGAGAGTCCAGAGAACGGCCGCGGTAGGTCCGAGAGGCTCTACCTACGATTGGGTACCTACCTGTTTACGTACACGTACGCCATCCAGCAGATCTTGAGTGACCACACCTACTTTGTAGGACCTCACCGCGGATACTGTAGGTAGGTCGGTAGGTACCTACCTAGTCGGCGGCATGATGCTTCTCTACGGTACGTACCTTCCCCGGTGCCCACCACTGCCAGTGTTATTGTCTCCATTTCCCCGCTAGCTCCTACACAGCTTATCCATCCGATACGGCAGCAAGCCGCTTGTGTCGGTTTCATCGCTTCAACTTCGGCCACTTCGGTCGAACTAATAGCGTTCCAATTGCAAACACTCTTCCAAAGCGCCTCAGTAGACACAAGTCTTGATACACGCACCGCCCTGCGTATAAAAACAATATCCGCCACTTTGTACTGAGATACGCAGCCAAGGCGGTTCCTCAACCCGGCTATTTTCCGGGAATAATCCATCACACCCACTGTTATGTGGTAGTCGAAATCTGCTCTGAATTGTACATCTTTGAAGGGACTAGACTTGGGAAGAATCCCCGGAAGATTGATTGGCGGTTTGACTAAACATCGTCTGCAAATGCAGAGCCTGCAACTTCTCTACGTAACAGACCCATGTCTCAAGCTGCTCGCATGGCCAAACACTGGCCACGGCCGCCTGTACTTGGTTAATTCGGGACGGCAGAAACGTGCAGCATGGAAGCAACTTCATGAACATTCACCGAGCACATATGTATCCGGAGAACACTCAGTTAGATGTCAAATGTCTTTCAATCGACTGAGCGGTACGAAGCATCCAACTGCACAAAACTTTGGCTACGTTCTTGATTAGCTGCTACTTACTACTCTATATCTGAATGTCCCGGGTTGCGGACACGCTCTTGTGTAGGGCGGCGATGATCCATTGGTAAATGAATAGCAACTATTTGCGACGATTGTTTATCGGAGAGAACGAACGGAAGGGCGGCTAACAGATCGATCGACGGAGCAAAGAATGACCAGCACTCAACGGCTGGCCCGTAATGCTCAATACTCAGGAACGGCTCCATTCCGAGGCCGAGCTGGGCCACGCTAGACGCCTGCCAGAGTAGACCGACCCGAGGAAACGTTAGGACGTCATCGTGTGGAGGCTTGGTACACAGAATATAACTCCAACTCAACGTGTTTGATGTGAGGCAATGCAAGATTAAGTAAGGCATACAGGAATTGACAGCGAGCGATCATGCCTTCAAAGCAGCCCGTCGCGCCTGGTTTATCAGCCGAAGCAACTATCAAGCTACCTTTGCACTTGCGGTTGTCCTTGTCAATGACAGAACATGCTGTCTTGGCCTTCAGGCCAAGGCTCGGACTGGCAGTAAGAAGGTCGGCAAGACATGTAGTCAGATGTCATTCAAGACCGTAGATTGCGGTATCGAGTTTCTGTTCCGAAATAAACAGGATGTTGAGAGGATAAAAGAATTAAGGTGAGAGACAATCGCATAGTCACCTGCAGGTGTTCTACCTTATCGTACAAGGGAACAGTGTAGAAAAAAAGAAGGGAGGGTAAGGAAGGTAGATACTACAGTGTAGGCTGGCAAGGTACCTACAACGTAGGTAGCTAGTAGGGTAGGTACCTACTTCAGATGGATTGTGGGGTGGAAAGACTCCGTCCGGACACATTTGCGGTGCTTTCCTCGGCGGCTTTTTCATTGCTCCCACCGTTGAGTGCTCATCTTACCGTAAGGCTTTACGTCTTTACACGGTACTTGCGACACAGACTCGTTACCGGCTAGTGTAGGCCTGCTGTGCTGTGCGGCAATTATTGTTACGACTTTCCAGACAAACGGCAGAAGCCGCTAAGCACAGTGTCGATGACAGTGTTAGGCCTCCTAGCCCCTCCCTGAACAAGCAAGTGCCCTTCTTTACTTGGACCTCTCCACTAATTCGCCGTACATACCGCCGGGCCACCCAGAATCAGCGGATGGACGATCCTCTCTGAGTCTCCTCCAGTGCTGGTTTGGTTGTTCTCCCTCCTGCCCGCCAACCAACCGTCCTGTCGCCTTACCTCACCTGACCTCACTCACCATTCAACTATTGACCTTGTCCGTGTCCGAGGAAAAGGGAGGGAAACCCCCCTGTACCTTCGCGTCACCACCCGGGAAATGGACACTCCCACTAAAGCTGCAATTCGCCCGCCCGTCCGCCCACACCCACGCCCACACCCATCAACGCCCACGCCTCTTCCATATGACACGGACCACATAGGCCCTAGACTGGACTGGACTAGACGAGTGCGCTCTCTGCTGCTCTCCTCTCTGGCTGATTGCTTCTTCACATCTTCTCCCGTCCCAACCAACTTCGAACACCACGCCCAAGACGTTACTGCCACTGGCCACAGCTCTTCACTAACATTGCCCGGCCTCGATTCCGCAGCAGACTTTCCTTCATCGCCTACACTTATCAAACGATATCTTCTTCGTTTGTGCTGTGGGTTTTCGCCTATCAGCCCCCGTCTTACCAGCATTCGATTGCGGTACCTTATCCGCTGCCCTTCGCAATTTCCTCCCGGGGCTTTTCGCTCTTTCAGCTTGAATCAGAACGAAGTCTGCACAGAAGAAACGGCAACTTGAAATTCGTCCTACTTACTCAGACTCTCTACCGATGGCCTCCGATGTCTAGCCATGTGTGAGCTGCCACTGTTCGGCATCGTCGACTTTCCGAGTCCAACCTACGCTCAAATCCGTTCCGATTAGATAGCATCTGTCAACGACCATATGCTGCACTCGTTTGATCCCGTTCCCCCGTTCTCCAGGCTGCGTCATCGTCTAGTACGATAGCAGGAACATGGATCCGCCTCACATAACTGAGTTCGCTTCCGAGCGCTACTTCAGTAAACTTAGCCAACTCAGCGAGTCTCCCACGACCCATGATGCTCAGCAGCACCATCAACTACGCGATCCTCCATTACTTCCTCCGCAACCTTTTTCTACGCCACCGCCTCTCTCCCATCATGTGCAGCCTTCTTCCTTCATTCTCCCACTTCGTACATCGAAAGCGAATGAATCCGAAGTCGATTCCCCTCGCCCGTCAGACCAGAAACGCCCCGAGAAAAGCCGTTTGTTTAGTCTTCGATCCAAGGTTTCGATTCTTCACGCCAAGTCTTCTCCATCACAATCCGATCCGCACGACCCTACTGCAGGGTTCCTCAGACCCAAAACGTTTGTTACCCCTATTCCTCCCTGTTCAATTCTCAGGACACGGCCAAAGGCATTGACGGAAAGCCTAACTCATCTACAGACAATCTTTCGGCCAGTTATTCCTTGCCCTACCTACCGAACTTCAGATTCAGGTCATTTCCTCCCTACCGCTTACCGATGTGCTCAACCTTCGCCGAGTCTCGAAATCTTGGCATGCCATCGTCACGTTGAACGAGGCTCCTATTGTTCGGCACCATCTAGAGCGACACATCCCGACATATGCCCTACGTTTATATCCATCGAACGACCCTAGCGGCGCTAACTTTCATCACCTATGCGGTCTTTGGCACCGCCTACATGTTGCGGCTAAACTCTCATTTCTCATGTGTGAGTGGATCACAAAAGAGATTTTTCTGAGGACGACAGAAGTGCAACGTCTCGAATTTGCGCCGCAGCGGGAACGCATGCGCCGGCGCCTTATTCCGCTATTGTTTACCGTATTTCATTTCTTTGAAACCTACCGAAAGCTACATCTACAGCATATCCTCGACCACAACGGCCACGGCTTGCTACAAGTGCCCTATACATTAAATCCTATCGAGGTTGAAATCATGAACATGTACGACGACCAGACGCTTCTGCGCGTTCACCAAGTCTTTCCGCTCATCATCTCTTCATTCTGCCGAAGATTGCGTCCACCATCATATGCCGGTCGCGTCGAACGATCTCTTAGGGGTTACTTGAAAGAAAGGCCTTCAGACGAAGTCCACGTTGCCATTCTGTGCGTTGGTGGTTTGCGACAAGTGGAAAGGCTTTGGGAGATCAAAGGATACAACAGCAGGAGGGGAGCGGTTGATACCTGGTATAATTCGATTGCAAAGGATTCGACTGAACCAACCGGCAAACAACGACGGGGCATCATGGGTCTGGGCCGTAAAAAGTCGACGGTATCTGTTAAGGAGTCGCCCAAATCGACCTCACAAGAGGGGTTTCCAGCACGTCGCGGTTCGAGGACATCTCTGGAGGATCCCGTCGATCCCTACGATACGAACTTGGTCTTCAACACTAGCCTGGCGGCCGGTATGCCCATGGGGCCATTGGGGCGCGAGCATTTGCGTTACATACTTGCGGACTTGCCTAGTTTGCAGGAAATCTGGCTGAAGACAGCCGAGGCTCTGATATTAGAGAGAGGTATTGTGGAGCGTACTCAAGACATTAAGCGCAATGCACAAGTCATGTTGGAGCTGATTCGCGACGACGGGATGGATGAAGAGGACGAGTGGTGGTATGGGCGTAGCACCCCTGAGTCCGTTCGCCCTCCGCTCGAGGCGATAGACGAGGACCCTATGGACAGCGGCACATAACAATGGCACGGCGTGTTGGGCATTTATGGGCGTTTAGGTCAACCAGGGAAATCGGCTTTTGGGGCAAAGGCGCAGGGGCGCCCTTTTTTTATTTTATTTTTTATATACGGACTACCACAATGCTCTCTTTTGTCGGAACTCGCATGGGCAGAGGTACAGATATGGATAGAGATACTGGCATGATTTTGTTGTAGTATCCCCTTTTTCTATGTATTCACACCGGATACGTCTGGTACTTTTTTTTCAACTCAGTTGTAACAAGTTGTTTTGATCAAAAAGACCCTTGTTCCAACGCGTCAAACGCTCATACTGGACCGTTCCTTGCCCAATGAGAAGAAGACAACACGAATAAGCCATCGTCGAGGTTCCGTAGTTGGCACAGGTAAGTTGACCCACAAGAGATGACATACATGTACAGATGGAATGACACAGCTACATCATTGTATACTTCGAGAGAGCGAATTGCTTCCTAGAATTCGATAGATATGGCCTGTACAGTCGTTCACGGTTCGATAAAAATGCATACAGGCTATTGTTGATAATACAGTCATCACGGATGCAGCGTCTTGCTGGTTATTAGCGCCTCAAGCTATGATACATGCGCTCCCTCAATGCAGACTCTGTGTTTCCGCCATCGAAAGATGGCAGGTTCATACTTGAAGCTGGGCCATAGGATGAGTGGATATTGGGCGAGGCTCGTTGCAAAGCCCCATCGCCGATATCGTACGACGTCGAATTCAGGTTTAAGCTAGCTTGGCTAGCTGAGTCGAGTCCCGCCACGTCGAGAAAAGATGAATCAGAATAGTCCTGGAACGAAGAAAGGTCTGAGCTCTGCGATCGATGTGCCTGGCGTTTCTGGAGTGCGGGAGGGTGGTGCTGCATGGAGCGTGGCATGGGACTATGATGATTGGTCTCTTGCGTCGGTATCGGTACTGCCATCTGCGCATTGAACGGTGGCTGTTGCACGCTTGTCAGCTCGTGGTAGTCACGTCCACTGATCGATGAGGTAAAGGGGCTCCCGCTTTGTCGAGCTGTCGAGGTCATTTGGCCAGTCTTCGGGTTGGTGAGACGATGCTGGCTGGTAATTGGCTGCTTGTGTGTAGGGGATGGTTGTTGTTGCTGTTGCTGCTGATGACGTTGATGAGACTGAGTAGGCTGGACCTGGTCATGTATGCCTTGTACAGCTCTTCGTGGTATATTCATGGTAAATGTGTTCATAACCTCTGGTCTTTCTGCCTGTTGTTGGCTAGTCCCTGGGGTTCCCCTATTGCTGCTGAATCCCACAGGCGTATCGAGCTCAGATTGCCGGTTGTTGGGAGTTTGCTGAAGCGTAGATCGGCTCGCAGAAATGCTCAGCTGATGCCTAGACTTCTGCAAGCTGCTACCGCCAAGCCCGTCGAGATTTGCTTCATAGTGACCCGCTGATGAATCTGGTTGGGACCTGTGTGACTCGGTTTGGATGGCCTGTCTGATGTGGCCACTCAATTCGCGTTCTTGTTGAAGCTCTGTGGAAACCCTCGGTCTCTTCGCTGGTTGATATGCGCGTGCACTACCCGGATTAATAGAATCGTGATATCGAGCCAGCTGCGGTGAAGAGCCTCTATGGGATGTGACAGTCTCAACAGTTTCGGACGGACTTTGTGCCGGGGCTGGGGCAATGGTATAGTGAACATCATAAGGATTGGATTGGATTCCTTCTTGGGCAGATTTCCGCTTCCGCTTAATACCCTTTGAATCTCCTCCGTTCTTCAAATCGTCTCTAACAGCTTCTCTGGCAGGCTCTGATAATGAAGGGCGATGTATGACCGCGACGGTATTCTGCGGCGGCTCGGTTTGAACAAGCGGAAGGATCGTGATGGCGGATGACGAATGAGAAGCGTACTCTGCAGCATTCGGAACTACCTCTTGCTCGCGATGGTCAATATTCGTTAACGCTGGCATCGAATGAGGATTGTGCTCAAATGCGGGTACTGTTTCTTTAGGTCGGTTTTTGGAACCCTTGGGACGTCCTGGTCCTGGTTTCCGTTTCTTAACACCGACCATTCCGGGTTCAACAGGATCATTGGGTGTGTTTGAGGGTATTGACACTGCCGAGGACCTCGCATCGTCTGCCACTTCATTCGACAACATAATGGAACCAGTTGCTGCGCTAGATGCATCCTGGGCACTCTCGATTTCGTCGTTCAATATAGTCTTTTGTTTTGGCCGATTTTTGGAGCCTTTCGGCCTTCCTCGCCGCTTCGGAGCCAACGTAACAGGAGCTGCCTTGGCAGGAGCGCTGCCCAGCACACTGTCAGCAGCATTTGGTCCAGCCATGACTTGATCGTTGCGAGACGGGGTCGTGGAGCTTCGCTCCAGCTGCCCTTCAAGAATCTGTCCCTCGTTTCCTGTGGTATTATCCATGTCGACCCAGCTGTCGTCCGGGACAGACTCCCTGACTAAACCACTGGTGACAAGGCTGTATCCTGTGGGATCTGCTGAGGGGCCAGCAGGAACAAATCGTTTCCTAGCAACATTGTCTTTCTTTCCCTTCGTATTCTTACTTCCTTTGGGGCGACCTCGTGGACGCTTCAACGGCGGGTGCTGTACACTCTGTATCGACTCTTCACCGAGGGCTGGGAAAATTTCAGCAAGCCAGCCCACAAACAGGGAACCAGGTCCGTTAGCTTTTGCGCTGTCTGGAAAAGCTTCATTGGCGGGAGACTGCGTATCGGAACCCTCGCCGAAGAAGGCAAGTGCCTTGCACAATTGATCAACGACTAGAACAGGCTGCAAGCTTCGCAATAAACTCAGTAACCGAGCCTGTTCGGCCTTGGTTTCGGCCACGGTGAGTGGCGAGGTCCTCTGCCAGGCTCCATCGGACTGTTGCGGGCTGGACGCGACTTGATCTTCGGGCCGATATATGAACTTGCTGCGTTTGAAGGGAACATAGCGATCGGTCTGAGCTCGTTTGGCCGCAAGCTGGGTTCCCTCGCTTGTGCGCTTCGCTGCCGCGTCACGCTCCTGGGTTTCGTTGGTGGTGGAAAGGTCGATGTGCATGACCCCGAAATTCCCTTTTCTAGCGTCCGTCTTGCCCTTCAGCTTGCTGGGGACAGGATTTCGGACGCGCCCATCTCTATATAGACCTAGAATATCATCTTTCGCGGGTGGACCTGTATGCTGCAAAATACCAAATCCATGAGCATTGTCTGAGACTTGAAGGTTAGCAGCGTTTGTTACAGAACCTCACGCCGAGCAGCCAACCACCAGACAGCATCGGACAACCAGGTTCAGCTCACAAACCTTTTTGTTTAGTAGAGCCTGACACAAAGGTTTGCGAGGTAGATCGAATCGGGGTGACGATCTCGGTACCGGTACGGGTGCCAGAATGCTCGAGCGAGGTGGACGCCACAGGCTTTAACGGTTGAAGTGATGCTAACGCGGCCGCGATTAGTCGGAACGTTACGCGTAATGGGCTGGGGCAAAAGGCGATATCATACCTGCGGTTGTAGCCATTGTGTGTGCAATCGTTGCATTGAGTAGACTTCATCCCCAACCCAAAAGAAAGACACCTTTGCGGCCCCGCTACACGCCCCCGTACAGCTTAGCTTCGGGTTCGGTTTAGCGTAGGGATTGGATGTCTAGGCTCGTGCTACTAGAAGAGAGCATCACGAAACACAACTTGGTATTTAAGGGGGCCCAATACCGTATGGTTGTTTACCGAGTCAATCTCACAGATATCCAAGAGCTTGGTGCCATCGTCATCGTCATTCGGCACAGAAGCGAACAAGAGAGATGGCCGCGTCAAACGGAGCAAAGTAGATCTGTCGTGAGTTTCGAACGTGGTGGATGGGTTCGTTAGATGCAAGCAAATCTGCGGTTGCGCCACGTTTCGCGATGAGAGACCACCAAGGACGTCGGGACGTTCGTTATGGAGATTGAGACCTCTTCGCTATGGGATGAAATTGGAGGGGCGTCGACAGCCAGGATGAAGTTATCGAGGAGCTGACGAAGTACACCGTGAGAAAGTTAAGAGCAGTAGAGAAGATAAGACAGAGGAGTAAAGGCGTAGAAGAGAGGGGGGGTGGCAGGACAGAGAGAGTATCTAAGTAGGTAGCTGTCGAGGAAGAACTACCTTAGCTACTATTACCTTGGGAAGCGAAGCGCATACAGGATACAGGAGCGCTGTTAATGGCCGAGGGTAGACAGTACCGTACTGTACAGCCCAACGCTCGGCATAAAAGAGAAGAGGTACCTAACGGGAGACCACATGCCGTGTTGCAGTACATGCGATACGCACGTAAAATGGTGGACTGTGAAAGTACCGTCAGTATTGGGATATGAGCACCTGATTGAATGGTAAAGGTACCTAATCAGCATCACTGGGACCACCATCTTGGCTCTAGCTCAATTCCAAACCGAACTTCTTCCACTTGCTCCCACTCCGTCCTGTCCTCGATTAACTTAGAGCCTCTCGTATACTACTATTCTGTCGCAAGAATTGGCAATCCCCATTGCTTACTGCGGGCAATCCCTACAATATCTAGTCAGAGGTCAGTCCCCTAGAGCGCTCAACGCTGCTTCTGCTGACCCGCCGCCTACCTAGTTTGCGCTGTCTTGCGTCAGCTACACACTTACCTTAGCTCTCCTCGACACCTCATAGCTTTGTGCTACTACATCGTCGTCGCGCTCAGAACCCACCTTCCTCCAAACGCCCTCATATACAGACACGCATGGATAGTTAATCCTCGTCCGATTCAAGAACATGTCCACCAAATACGCTCTTGTCTCTCTGCCGCTTGGCATCTTCGACTCCAGCGACAAGGAAGAGGCCGTTGCCTCCCTAAGCGCCACCATCTTGCCCGAGAACGGCAACGTCCGCCCTTTCAACATCCCCGATTTCAAAATCGGCACTCTGGATGCCTTGGTCCAACAAGCCGATGATCTAGCCAAGCTGGAATCCACCTGTGCGGCCGTCGTTGCTAAGGTGGCTGACTCCTTGAAATTGATTCTTGACGGCGATGAAGACAAAATCTCCCAACAGAAGATGGTCAATGATAGTGAGATATCCTCAATTTCCCTAACGTCCCTGCCACACCATCTGCAATACTCGGCAAGTCGCTAAGGTGCATGTCTTCCAGAGCCCACCGATCAATACGTTAGCTCTTTCTCCTGGAATAGAGTCCGATACCGCGCCGACAAGTCTTTGAGTGAACTTGTGGATACTTTACAAAAGGTATGTGAATATCGCTCTTGCCAGGGAACGACAAATTGTCTGTTCGGTGCTGTATCTTAATTTTTTCTTCCTGCACCCCAACGCTTGTTTTCGTGATCCTGGCCGAGGTTAAATGCTACAAACATGCCAAACCAGGAGGCTGACCAGCCATCAGGAATTAATCACCACCGACAACGACGTCAAGAGCAAGTTCAACCAGTATAACTCAGTTAAGACAAACTTCACCACGCTACAACGCAAGCAAACGTACGCGCTTCTAGAAGCTCATCGCGACGTTCCATTTGCTGACATTTCCATGGCAGTGGCAACCTCGCGACCAAGTCCCTTACTCCCGTTGTTGATCCAGCACTGCTCATCCAGGATTCCGAATACCTCGAGACGCACCTAATCGTTGTACCGAACAACGCGAAGAAGGATTTCTTGAGAAGCTATGAAACACTGGCACCAATGGTCGTTCCCCGCTCTGCCGTCCAAGTTGCCTCCGATGAAGAGTTTACCTTGTTTGCCGCCACAGCCTTCAAGAAACACAGCGCCGAATTCCTACAAAAATGTCGTGATCAAAAGTGGACACCGCGACAGTATAAGTACGTCGAGGGCGGCAAAGAAGAGGAACAGCGCGAGCTCGATCGAGTAGCCCGCGAGGAGAAAAAGACATGGGGAGAAGCTTTGAGAATTGGCCGGACTGGTTGGAGCGAGAGTGTGATGATCTGGTTACACGTGCTTGCACTACGCGTGTTCGTGGAGGCAGTACTTCGCTATGGACTTCCCCTCGATTACGTCAGTGTCCTTGTCAAGGTTCGCCTCCCCCCCCCTCCTCATCCTCCCAGAGCGGCCAAGAATCCACGCGGCCATTGTCGCCCATGGTACTAACTTGTCCCATTTGAGACCAATTCGAAAGTGTGCAAGAAAGTCAAGACTGCACTCGACTCCAATTACTCGTATCTGGGAGGCAACGCCTTTGGGAGAGACAAGCGCGGTAAGATTACCAAGGACGACGCAATGTTGTCTTCTGAGATGGCCGCGGCTGGTTTGGGCGGGGGTGAGGGCCATGAGTACACAGCCTATGTGTACTACGAGTTCGACTTTCCCTGAGCACAGAATCTCGTGGTGAGACTAGGGACACAAGCAGCCACCCCCTCAGACCTGTATGTATGCATTGAGAATCCAACGGATGGATTTGGGGGACAATGGAACCATAGATAGAAGAGCTCTGGGTGTTACTACTTCAACAGTTTCTAGTCATGGGAGTACAAGGGATAGGAGGCGATTGAAACACTTTGGGTATATCTTATGCTGTTTTTCTCGTGGAAATAAGACCTTCCTTGATCAACCAGTTGGCAATCTGTGCCACGCACTCCTCAACACTGGATTTGTCGGTTCTGATAGTGATCTCGGGGTCCAGAGGCTCCTCGTAAGGGGCAGAAATTCCAGTGAAGTCCTTGATTTCTCCGGCTCTTGCCTTTTTGTAAAGTCCCTTCGGGTCGCGCTGCTCGGCAATCTCGAGGGGAACGTCGACAAATATCTCAATGAAGGGGATAGCATCGTCGTTGTTCTGGCCGGCCTGGGAGTGCAGCTCGCGCGCTAATTGGCGGTCGGCGCGGTAGGGAGAGATAAAGGAGGTAATAGCGACCATTGAAGAATCGGCAAATAGCTTGGCAACCTGTACCAATTTGACACATGCTGGTTAGAACGATTTCGCAAAAGAAAAATGCCCAGCCCAAGAGCCATGTAAGAATAGGCGCAGGGCATACCTCTGCTATGCGCCGGATATTCTCATTGCGGTCCTTCTCGGAGAACCCGAGGTCCTTGTTGAGGCCAAAGCGGACATTGTCGCCATCCAGACGGTAGGCAGCAACTCCCAGATGCAGCAGATGCTGCTCCAGAGCGGTGGCAACTGTAGACTTGCCAGAGGCGGAGAGGCCGGTCAGCCACATGGTGAAGCCACGTTGACCGCGAAGATGGTTTCGCTCATTGCGCGAGAGAGAGGGATGCCATGTGATGTTACTATCCAAACGAAATATATGCGTTAGCCGAGCACAAGTTGACTATCAACAGTAACAAAAAATAATGGTAACGTGGCGGGGTAGCGGCTGTAAGGAAAGTAACCAGTTTGAGTGACTGCGGGGTTGTGAAAACATGAGAGAGTGATAAACATTATGGAGAAACGAAAGTCGGCTCAAATCAAGGCGCATATCAGATGTCTGCATGTTGCGTACTCACGATGCCATTGCAGTATAATTTGGACAGTTGGTTATCGACAATTTCAAAGTTGTGGTAGGTGAGAGGTTGACAGCAGGAGAGACGGATGGGAAAGGACGGCACATCAGCCAGCTATATTTACAGTCTTGCTATGCAGAAAGTTGCAGCACGACACACGGGTCGATGGGCCGAGTAACGACCTTACTCCTCTAGGCTGAGACAAAAGAGACGTAAAAACTATGTCAGTACGGATACGTTGCAGCACAGCGCGGACTTGTGGATTGCGTAAATGAGTGAGAAAAGCGTCGTAACAGCATCTAAACTACATGCTCGCCCGCAACACTACGGGGCTAGATTGCCCCTCGTTCCACTCCCCGCTAATGAGTTTGCTTGAGAATGAATGTCATAGGCGGTCTTAGAAGTGCGTGGAGCGCACCGGCATCGGCGTCAACTACTTCCAAGGTAACAAGCGGGTGGAGAAATCACCGCCCGGTGATGGCGTCAGCAAGAAGGTGGATCAACGCTTGGCGGGCCTTCCTTTTCACAGCGCACCATCCATGTAGGTACATTGGGTAAGAAGCATTCCGGCCAATTCCAGTACCGACTCCCGCTCCGTCTGTGCCCGCCTCCTCGTCGGTGCCGAAGGCCGCGCGGAATCCGACGTTTGTAGCTTTCTCAGGTCTTTCAGCCCACGGGTCCCCAAGTTGCGGCTATGCTAGCTCCTTCGACTTCGCCATGTTGTGTCGCAAAACGTTGATGCATCACATGGCTTCTTTAGATTAATCTAGACTTTGAATTATTCTCGATATCTCTTTCTCGCCAGCCGGATTCCATCATGTTGTCCTCTATGGTGTGTCATCATGGATAAGTACCCTCTGGTTAACTAGAAACTGACGATTTATCTTGTACGTCGGTCTTAAGGTTAAGGCACTATGAGCAAGCAACCGCTTGCCATAGCAGACCATCTACGCATATTCTATAGAATATATGTATATATATATATATGACACAGACGACCAAATCTCAGTGTTTTGGTCCTCATTCGTTCCAATTGTGGTAATGGCTTCTCTCACAAGTTTGCCATCATCCCAGACATATCAACCAACATCTCACTGCGCGCCGCCGTTAATACTTCAAAGAGTTAAGCGGCCCTAATAGTCTATTCAAGCCTTCCAAAGAGATCCGTAGGTTTGCCGACTGCTCGACTCGCAAACGTCATTATCGGAACATCACTCTCAAGAAGTTGCATTGAGCTTCGCCATAATCTGTCGCTCGTGTCATTCTTAGGGTCATGAGATCTTGGGTGGAGGAAGTCACTAACCGCTGCAAACCTGGGAGAAACAAACAGCGCAGAAGCCTGTGCCAGAACCACAGGCTCCTCTCCCTCTGTTGCCAACGTTTCCAGCTGGCCCTCAACCCAAGCCTTGCGTCCTTCGACTCTGATTGTCCGCGCCCGCAACACGACATACGTGCCTGCGTGTACCGGTTTCCTGTAGTTGATCTCAAGCTTAGCTGTAACACCGACATTGTGTGGAAGCGCAGCAAAGCAGCACCGTGCCAGGCCTTCATCGAGCATGGTAGCAAGCAGTCCACCATGAACAATGCCAGGATGGCCGCAGACGTCGGTCCCAAGGTGAGAGATGGAGACGAGCGACTTGCCACCCTTCTCGGTCCAGCAGATGGGAGGGACTGAAATGCGTCCGGGGCCCAGGAGCGTGCCACCTGTAAGATTGTGACGTCGTAGAGTATCAGGAAGCCTCATGTGGGGACGAGACTCGGTCATGTCAGGGTTCTGTCGCATCTCCGCCGCAAGGGGATGGCCCTTGATGAAGTCGTCGATTGCCTTTGCTTCGTCATCCTCGGGGACATAGGCGCGCAAGCTATCCTCGTCAGAACGATGCCGTGTTACGTCGAGGAGACCAGGCACGAGAGGGCTCGTAGCTGCAGTAAATCCCAGACCTGCGAAGAGCAGCCCAAATGCGCTGAATGCGATGGCTCTACGAAATCGGGAGGGGGTTCGCATCGGTTGTGTGGCGGAATCTATTGGGCAGTCGCAAGTCAGTCAAGTAAACTACGGGCCAAAGAACTCGACAAAACCTCACCTGCGCCAACGCCTGTGTGGAAGCGTCGAATACACACCTGACGAAAGCGGCCAGATGACTGCAACATATGGGTTTGCACCGTCAGAGCAGGCCATGCGGACGGCCTAGGCAGCCGCTTCGACAGAACAAGTGGTGTTGTCATGATTGCGACCACTTCATGAGGTGGCGAGGCTCCAGGCAGGAACAACAAGTTCGCAGGCTGAAAAGATGCAGCTAGAGTTGGTTGAGGGTTGGGTAGGAGAACGCAGCATGTCCGCGATAGCCCCGATAAGGCACTGATAGTAGTATAGCATCACTACAGCGTGTATCGAGGGATGTACCTAGTATATGCACCAATTGAGGCTATATGATGCAAGTACATATAGCGCTGGGGCAAGTAATCGTAGCACACATATTCCAGGCAATCAACTTATCTACCCACGGGACCATCTCGCTGTAGCCTATTAACTGCATGAGGCAAAGACAGCAGATAGGATGGAACAGGCTTGTTTTCCTTATTGACTGCACCATTATGTGCCTTACTTTATAGGATGTTGCTTGTCTTCACAACCTTGCAATGCTTTGCCCAAATAGCAAACACACGATAAGCTCACATCCAGGCAGTTTACGACTTTCACGTTTGTTCCCTTACGGATTCACATAATCCTGTTTTGCGACCGTGTCACTTGGCCAGCAAGCAACCCTGGACACATGACATCACTCCCTCCTGAAACTGCCACAGTGTACCGTACTTCACAAAACAAGCCCGGTGGGCGGGGTATGGTTCATCACGCGGCAATATGGTGTCCAAAAATGTGTACTTCCTTCAGGGGTTTGGGTCCAATATCACAATTCCAAGCAACCAATTGCTTGAAGCAGCTAGGTTCTTTAGACTCCGTACCCCTCACTCCAGCTCACCTCTAGCTGTCCCCTCATGGATCAACAGGTGTTATAAGATACAGTTGTGGTAGCTTTTCAAAAGGTGCAACTCTGCCAGCCTTAGTTTTCATTGTTCATTAAGTAGCCAAGAGTTGTCTTATACCTCAGTCCAATACCTTGTAGCGCCACCTTGCCTCACAACAAGCACACCTCGTATCGCAAAGGCTGAAAGAAGTCATACTCAACTTGCTTGTGCAGTATACGTAAGACAAAGTCAGCACTATGGTATGTCCTTTATTCCTCTCATCGCTTGATACCTATGGTTCGGGATTTGGTTGCCTAACTCGTCTTCTTGCACGGCCTCTAGGCCACAGCTGAAACTGTAGACCTGGGCGAAGTACATGAGCCCAAGGAGGAATCCATCAAGGTTTTCAGAGAGATTGAGCATGATCTAAAGAAGGAATTGCTTCACATCCGACGGGAATACCAGAGTATTTTCTCCTTCCTCGTACCAGCTATGTCGCGTTTTCTATACGTCACATTTTTACGAAGAAGGTACTGGCGCTAACCATCACCCACCAGAGCACGAGCCCGAGTATTTTCAGGCCGTAGTAAGTCATCATGCTTCTCTCCCTCTTCGTCCATTTCTTCCACACTGACCCGACTTGCTGCAGGCACACCTCGATGATCACAAGCTAGCTGCATTTGGCCCGGACGATTTAGTTGCTGTAAGAGTAGCTGTCTCAGCCTACGGAATCCACCTTTTCGGCAAAATTCGCATCCCAGCCTTGCCTGATTCTGGGCCCGCCTATATTCACTTTCGGGCCTTTGTACCGGGAGGCGAACCACCAAAGCTCCATAGCATTCACACAGAGGAGAAAGAACACTCTGACGGTGACAAAACATATCGGGCCATATTCACCAATGGTGATGCGTTGGAATGGTTTGATACATAGGGACAAGGTGCTAGTAGTAGGGCACCAAGGACGTTTTTTGTTTGATCTTGCCGACGTTTTTGTATTAAATGCGCAACACCAGTTGAATAACCACCGTCTCAATTCCCTTAGATGTCCTCCTCCTGAGCCAGCAGTTCGGCATAATCATCAGCCGAAGCGAACATGGGCAGATCCTTGAGTTTCCTTTTCGATGATCGACTACCACGCTTGCTCTGTTCGCCAATCTCCTCAGATTCTTCGGGAAGTGCATCGAGTTCGGGACCCTCCTCACCATTACCCATCTCGTTGTATCCTCCGTCTTCGTCGTCCTCGTCGTCCTCCATAGTCTTATCAACCTCGGCGCTGTCGGACAGATCAGCGTCAGAACCGTCAGAGAATATGACACCACCATCGGAACCGTCATCACTGTCACTAAAGCCGTCCATGTCAAGGTCAGATTCCTCGCTGTCGATTGGGCCGTCCGGATGTGAAGCAGTAAGGGCCTTCCATATCTCATCCTCTTGCTCGGTGTCATCCACGGGTTCGGCTGTCATGTGCGCAGACGGCGTAACTTCTTGCTTGCCTGGCTCGTTCTTCTTGCCTGCCTGCTTGAAGTATTCGTGGAAAAAGATATCCTCCGCCGCAACCTGCTCGACCTTCTTGTTCCAGAAGCTTGGCGTGTTGAGGGGCGCAGCAGCAGCTGAGCCAGTTCTCTTTGCAAGCCAAATGCTGCCTGAATCCGGGTTGCGTACTGGCTGCATAATGGACGCTCCTCGGGCAGTCTCGGCCACCTTGGGACTGCGATACACAAACTTGTCAAGGAAGCGAATCAGGCTGTAGCTCTCTAGGTCCGGTTTGGTCATCTGCTTCTCGTTCGAAAATAAGCTGGCGGCGAGCAACGAAACGGATGGATGGAAGTGAGTAAGGGGAGGAATCTGTGTGACTGTTAGCGATTCGAGCTTGTGTGAACAAGTAAAGATATAGAAGTACAATTTCCCAAAGACAACTATTCTGGGCATTGCTATGCTCAGGGTTTCGCTTTCGGCCGTCGTACGCGGTTCCTCTGGAAATGGATCTGTTCTGCTCATGGTCGATAGCCTGGCTATTTGTCTCTTCGATGTCGTTCTCCTCGGGCTCCTCGAGAAGTGCCCTGAGATCTGGGAACTGGGTCCGCAGCTGGAACACCACATACAACAACCCACAGGCGAATGCTGGTTGATGCATGTTGAGGATCTGCAACATTCTTTTGGCAAAAGCCTTTATCCGTCGAGTGTCAACATCGACCTTCAAAGATCTCAGCAACAGGTTAAGGTAAAGAGCATGTTTTGAGGAGTTGGCGAGCCGCGGGTCCAGCAGGGACTCGTACAATGTCCTGTAAAACCTGTCGGATGCCAGCTGCCTCGACACAGATATTTGCTGGATGAGGATAAGCGCCTGGATGCTAGTATTGAAGTTTGTAGAATGCGCAATGCGGAAAAGTGTATCCATATGAGTCTCCAAGCTGTCATCAAAGGTTAGCCGAGTACTTAGTTGAAAAAAAAAAAAAAAAAAAAGAGAGAGAGAGAGAGAGAGAGAGAAAGGTAAGGAGATCCGTACATGGAATTCTGTGCGGCTACAAATGTTACCGCACGATTAATACCTGTCAACACTGCAGTGACCAGCTTGTCAGCCGTCTCTGTCGTCACGCTGGAATCCTTGCCTGATGCTGGCTGCTCCTGTTGAGCTTCAGCAGGAGCTATCCCAAGGGCGGAGCTATGGAGAAGGGTGACGAATATATCGAAGTAGATACGGAGAAGCGTTTCCGCTGTGCCGACCTCGCGGTTGCTCAGGATCGTCTGGTTCAGCGTATTTGTAGCGTGATATTTCGCTCGGAAGGTCTGACCCGGCCGAAGCAGAACCTCTTGCTCGATGCCCTTAATGACCACCTGCTTCATCCCAGGATGGGTAGTCTGAAGTTGGAGTAGGAGATACGAGACCCTTGAGGCAATCTTGCGGTCCTTGTCGCCAAGTTTGTTGACCAGCAGTCTTAGTAAGTTCGTCTCTTGTTCCGGCTTGTCCTTGAGTAAGCCGTAAACGAAATCCAGAGACCGAGTGCGAGAGTATTCGATCTCATCATTGCACCATACTTCAAGAAGCTGAACGACCCTGAAGTAAGATGTTTTCAGCCAATCTTCAAATGCCCATTGGACAAGATGCGCTTCCGTAAGGCAACCAGGCAGGGGCTGGTTGGGGCTCCAGTTCCTGAGAGACGATCGTTGCAGGGCTCCGATCAGGCCTGGTTGGCTTTGGAAGGTTCGCAATCTTCTGTCTGGAGGCAGCATGAGACCAGGCCCAAGGAGATCGACCAGCGCACCGAGCGCTCCGATTGCCTGAGCACGACTTCTTTTGGCTGCAAGTCCCAACAACGATTCGAAGGCCTTGATGTTATGCAATGGTGATTCCTGGATTGCCAGCGTGAGTGCAGATACTTTATCGGATAGCGTTCCCGAGGACATAATGGTAGACAGAAACTTTCGAGACGATGATGCCAAGACGCTCTTGTTGTATGCTGATGCATCTGCCTCCAAGAGTGCCAAAGCATGGGTTTTCAGCGCATTGATGGCACCCAAGTAGCCATCTACTTCAGCAGAAGTTGGTTCGGGAAGCTGGCTTAATTCGGCACCGTGCCAGTCAGCACGAGGCTCGAATTTCTACGTGCAGCTTGGTAAGTAAAACGGCGAGTGACACTAGGCTGCGAGAAATGGGTATCTGCTCACGAACTGCTTCTTGGTCGCAACATTAGCCTCTTTAGGCATAGATTCTTGAGAAGGAGGTGTGAAGTTGTTGACATCAACTTCGGATAATGAGTCGCCCTTATCGAGCTGGCTATCTTCGTCGTCAACGTTGTCGTCGTCACTATCGTCGTTGGCGGTAGCTTCCTCGTGGTACTGTTGAAGGCCGAGCTGAGCTGCGAAAGCAGCCAGTTCATTCTTGAGCTTCCCGTCAACAACCTCGTCGGGCCCGGAGCTGTCCTCGCCAGCAATATCCTCCTGATCCGAGTCGATATCCCCAATGAGCTTCAGATCTTCTTCATCGCCACCCAGGGCACGAATCTCTTCCAGTAGATCATCACGGGAGAGGTTGCCACCGTGTCTAACTTCTGGCTTATTCGGTGCTTCCCGGGCACCATTTGTGAACCTTTCGCGTACCTGGGCTGGTTTCTTTCGCTGGTGAGGGCTCGCTGATGATTCGTCGGAGTGTTTTCGCTTCTTATTCTTTTTGGCATCTCCGCCTGTGGTAGGTCTGATAAGGGTCTTTTTAATTTTGGCTGTTAAGTTTGATAGCGACTGTTCGTCCAATTGTTCTGACCGGTGCCCTTTGCCAATAGACTGTCGTTTGTGCTTGCCCATGGTGCTAAAATGTCGCGGTTCGCGCGACGAAAAGACAACAAACTGGAACGCAAGTAATGTCCTTATTGACAGAATGAAAGTTTGGCAGTCGCTTGTCTTCAAAACGTTGCCTCCTTAACGATTGGCTCAATTGCACAATACAGGAGGATCGAAGCAGAAAAATGGGCAACTGAACTAAAGCTGCCAGAAGGGAGACTAAAAGAGAAAGAAAAAAAAAAAATAGATTTCGATAGCGGAAGTGGGGGTCCTATATCTTATCGATATGATGCACCCTACATGGGCGGGGCCCCTGCAGGAATGCTCCTGGGTACCTAGGCGGGACATTACAACCGATCTTGATCAGGTACGTCCCTTCATATCTCCTTGCACATGGTACTTACCTCAACAGCTAATTGATGTGAAAGCTCCAAAGGACCTTGTTGCTGCGCAAAGCTTCGAGATACTTTGCCTTATTCACTTTGATGTGGTTCATATTGTCTTTTTCCCCCCCTGATGTTTCAATATTGCCCTTGTCTGGATTGTCGCCTTAAACTCAAGGTATATATATCTCGTCAATCAGGCACTTTACATTGACCCATTTCACTACTTTTTCACTTTTTTCTCTTTCGAAGTGAGGAATTGGCTGGAACTGCACGTCGAGGGCTGAATATACCATCAGACCAACGTCCTCTATCATTAATGCCTTGCATACACTCCCTATGCCTGGACTCTTACATGCCGTACTAAACCACAGCTCACTCGCAAGTGGACCAAGCAACCGCGCTATTGCTCTTCAGATAGCCGCTACCTCCTGACGCAACCACAACGATCTCTACCCGCCAGTCTATCGCTCACGTACAGAAAAGGGGGCCCTCTTCCACATTGCTAGCTGGCTGGTCCTGGGGCGACCCGGTTTTCAGTCCCTCAAATAGGCTCTGGGGCTTCTCCGTCTGCTACCGCCGCTCCCTAATCCAGTGCTTCTCGTCGACGTCTGACCATTCTGCCCGGCGACTGTTGAGGCAGATCAAGCAACTGCTGTACTACCATCGAATGGTCGCTTCCGTACCGTTGCCGAACATGGTTCTGTCTCGGGCACGAAGACTTGTTCCTTTGCCATTGCTTTATTCTCCCGTCTTCGCCCGCTGCAGCTCATCACTGGTGGGAGATAACAATGTTAGTCGCAGCTTCTCGGTTTTCCATACTAAACTTCCCTTCTGATTGTCTACCTCCAGACATTTGCTCGCAACTATCATGTAGCGCGTAGAAGAAATCGATTATCCACTATTTGGGTTCCTACCGGAGGTATCACGCCTGGTCAAGATGAAGGTACGCATACGGCTCTGTGTATGGCCGTTCAAACCTAACAAACGACTCGATTCCCACTAGGTGCACAGGACAAGCTCATCCGAGCCGGGTTTCTCAGACAGGTGAGTTTACTGCAGAAATGATGATCCTGGCACGAAATCCTGCTGATTCGACTGCCTAGTCTCACTCTGGCATTTTCCATCTCCTCCCTCTTGGCCGACGCGTCCAGGACAAACTGGAGCATGTCATCGACTACTACATGCAGGACCTGGGTGCGTTTATTAAGGGTCATGCATCGCTTTGGCCAAGTTGCTGATGGTTGGTATAGGAGCCTCCAGAGTCGCTCTGTCCACCATCACTTCCAAGGACCTGTGGCAAAAGAGTGGTCGTCTGGCACAGTTAGAGCCCGAGGTTTGTCTACGTGTTTAAAATGTATCACCACTCATCCTAATCACCCGGTGAAGCTCTTCGGCTTTGATGATCGCAGAGGAGCGAAATACATGTTGTCGCCCACACACGAAGAGGAAATCACTACGTTGGTGGCAAAGACTGTCAAGTCGTACAAGGACCTACCTCTTCGCCTCTACCAGATCAGTAAGTCGCCAGTATGACGCTAAGCACCCTGAAGGCATCTCAATAACTCATAGGGGCTATGTAGCACGTAAATTTCGCGATGAACTACGTCCCCGACATGGGCTTCTCAGAACCCGCGAATTCACAATGAAGGACTTGTACACGTTCGATGCTTCGGCCGAGGCGGCCTTGGAAACGTACAACAAGGTCCAGTCAGCTTATGCTGGTGTCTTCAACGCCTTAAAGCTACCCGTGCTGGTAGCCAGAGCCAGTTCTGGAGATATGGGGGGCGACCTTAGCCATGAGTACCACCTCCCCACCGCAATTGGTGAAGACACCGTGGTCACCTGCAGTAAATGTGACTATACAGTGAACGCAGAGGTTGCAGAGACAAGAGCTGTCGAACATGGACAGCATTCGAATGGCAAGACGGGGCCGGAAGGCAGTGCGACTCCTCCCGCAAAGGTTTGGCGAGGTATTAGCAGAGACCGCTTGACGTTGGTGAATGCGTGGTATCCAGGGCAGCTACAGCAGGGGACCAACCTGTGTGAGATGGGGCCTTGCGATGTCAGCATTCCGGTCATCAAATCTGTCATACCTGACCTTGATGCAAGTATCGATGATGTTGCATCTTTATGGCGGGGTGCACTCGCCGTTTCGCTCACCAGCGAAAAGGCCCCTACCAGCCGACCACGAATCATCAACATTGTAGATTCCAGACTGGCAAACACCATTGAAGAAGTGCTCCGAGATGAGCATAGGGTGTGGCCCTTGTCTGGATCAAGGATGGCAAAAGCGGAAGTACAGTCCACCACGATTACGAAAAACAGGAATGGCCAGCTACTCAACCTTCTCGCCGTTCGTTCTGGCGACAGGTGCCCTAACTGTGATGATGGTGTCTTGCGGGTGCAGGAGGCTCTGGAGGTGGGGCACACTTTCCATCTAGGAACTCGATACTCGGAACCACTTGGGGCAGTCATCTCGGTCCCTAAGGATAAGGGTCGATCCGGCACATCGGAGAAGACGACACTTATGCAAATGGGCTGCCACGGAATAGGCGTTTCACGTCTTATTGGTGCCGTGGTCGAACATCTGGCAGATAGCAAAGGTCTACAGTGGCCTCGCGTCATTGCCCCATACGAGGCCGTGGTTATTTCTGCGACAGATCTTGATAAGGAGGCAGTCAAGGTTTATGATGAGATTACGGCATACTCTAGAGACTTCGATGCGGTTGATGCGGTGCTGGACGACCGGACAGTGTCCCTGGCATGGAAGCTGAAAGATGCGGACCTTGTAGGATACCCAGTTCTCATCGTAATAGGCAAGGTATGGAAGAAGGAAATGGGCATCTGCGAGGTCCAGTGCAGAAGACTGGGTGTAAAGGAAACGGTCCCACTAGCGAATCTTCATCGGCGGGTATCTGAGTTGCTCAAGCAGCTTTAGATTTTGGACAATTCGCACACTACCAGGACAGGCCATCATTCTCATCATGCCTCACATTTAAGGTCTATGTAAAATACAACATGTTTCAATCCCTAATGGCCGGCGTTATTGTCATCACAATCTGGAGCTCATTTGCAAAACCTAGCCTTCAGACAGCACACGTGAAAATACTGTCAGCAGCTCACGTATTTTTGAGTGGAGCGAAGGTGAATGGTGAGATGAGAGGTGAAGCGATGGGATAGGGGAAAACAGGCGTTGGGGAGATGTGTGGGGTAGTCACGTGAAGGTGATGAACAGGAGCGAGGGCGAGTGGAGGACGGCAACTGGAGGGAACAGTATATATCAATGCCTGCCTAAGTAGATTGCCGCCTCAGAAAAAAAAACCCTCTGTGTAAAACTTAACCTCTCCATTCATCTTCGACCGATCGGGTGGTCTCAAGCCGATCGAAACCACCAAACTGCTTGACAAATCGCGCTGCTCAAGCCCAACACTTTATCTTCCACCATGGCGGCGCAAGGTTCCGAGACCAGTAAGTGTCTTCTTTGCCGGCTGTGGTGGTATTAACAAGCGCCGAGTTCGTAGTGTTTTGCTAACCATAAGTTCATAGTCAATCTTGAGATGTTAGATGTCCAGCAGCTCAGTCAGGTCAAGAAGCAGCTGGAGGAGGAGCTAGAGCACTTGACGAACTCCTTTGCGCAGCTGCACAGCGCCCAGGCCAAGTTCAGAGAATGCGTTCGCTGTATCAAGTCGCGCCCTGGTTCCGATATTGGTTCGCCCAGTCCCTCCGTGTCTTTCCTGTGTTACTATGTGTGGTCGTATCACATGCTGATTTGATAACTCCACAGGCGAAAAGTCGGTCCTGGTTCCCTTGACTAACTCCCTCTATGTGCGCGGGGAGATATCGGACCCAAAACACGTCATCGTCGACGTCGGCACCGGATTCTATGTTGAAAAGGCATGATAAACTTTTAATTCTCATAGGCACCTGTTTCTGTATGCATCTTTTTTACTAACAGCAAACTCCCTACAGGATACAGAGTCAGCTGAGCGGTTCTACAAGGCAAAGGTACAGCAGCTTTTGAACAGTACCCAAGACCTTGAAAGTATTATTCAACGCAAGAGTTTAAATATACAAAGCGTTGAGGATAGTGAGTAACACCTAATAGACCTAGGTAATAACTACTAACTTTATAAATAAAGTACTAAGACAAAAAGTACTACAAGGTTAAACTAGATAAAATAGAAAGGTATATAAATAGTAAGAGTATCTGGTATTATAGTGTTACGTTAGGTAATATAGACCTCTTAATAGCTATTCTAGATCTAATAGGACAAGTAGGCTATAGAAGCTACTAACCTAGAAGGGCAGTAGTAATATATAGAGACATAGACAGTAAAAGCATAAAAATAAAGTAAATAAAGTAAAGAGGAATAAAAGTAAAATAAATAATAAAGTATAGAAAAATAAAAGTAAAATAAATAAGTTATAAGTGAATATTATAAGTAATAGAATATAAATATAACTAATAGTATTCTTCTTAGGCTATCTCTTAAGAAGGTTACTTTTCTTAAAAACATAGGTTAAATACTTTAGAAGCTAGTAAGCCTTTAAGTAGTCTTTAATATATAATACTTATAATACTTATACTTATAATACTTATACTTATAATACTTATACTTATAATACTTATACTTATAATACTTATACTTATAATACTTATAATACTTATAATTATAATACTATTATAATATTAACTATTAAAGATAAATATTAGAGTTATTAGGTTAACCTTAATAACTTATTACTAGTAAATCCTTAGATATTTAGCTATAAATTCTCTAAGAATTTATAGGTAATAAGTTAGTTATTTAACTAGCTAACTTATAATAATTATCTTTTTCTTCTTTATATATAATATATATATATATATAGAAAGTAGATAATTATACTAAGTAAACTATATCTCTTTATCTTTTTATTATTTTAATAAGTTAATTTAAGTATATTTTATAAAATTAATTAAAACTATATATTACTTTATTCTTTATTATTATCTTAAACTACTTTATAGGTTTATATATTATATCTGGTCTTTTTATAATTACTATATTATTATATATATAGTTTATTACCCTTTATATAACCTTTCTTTTAGGATATTTTTTTACCTTTAGCTTTAATATTTTCTTTTTCTCCTTATAGTGCCTTTACTTTAGTTATATTAAGTAACCCTCTAAGATATAGTTAGGTCTTTTTAGCCCTCTAGTATTTACTAAGTACTTTTATCCTTATATAAAGTTTATAGTTCTTTACCTTAATAATAGTAAGTTAATATACTAACTTACTAATACTTTTTAACTATAAGTTAATTACTTTATATATTAGTATTAGTAAACTTCTTTAATACTCTTTAATTTCTTTTTAATAAAGTAAAGCTTTATATATCTTTAATTACTATTATTAGTGTTTTAAGGTCTTATAAGCCTAAGCTAGTTAATATAAGTTTCCTAATATTAGTATTTTTAGCTTAAAGTCTAGGTAAAAAATAATAACTTTAGGATTAAAAGGTATAAGACTAGCTTACTAAAAACCTACTTATATATTAATTTTACTTATTAAAGTAAAAAATATTACTTTTAAAATAAAAAAATATTATTTTTAGTAATATATATAATTTATATTTATATTATTTTCTTAATCTTTTTACTATATAAGTACTTTAAAAGACTTAAATAGCTAATATTAAAAGGCTAAAGCTTATATAATAAGTAAAATATTATTATTATAATATTAACTATTGTAGATAAATATTAGAGTTATTAGGTTAACCCTAATAACTTATTACTAGTAAATCCTTAGATATTTAGCTATAGATTCTCTAAGGATTTATAGGTAATAAGTTAGTTATTTAACTAATAAACCTATAATAATTATCTTTCTTTTCTTTATATATAATAGAGAACTATAGTTACCTCTATTATTTATTAATTACTACTAATATATATAGTTAACTATATTAACTTATCCTTTAGTGTTACTAACACTAATTAGTAGTTAACTTTACTATTAACTATATAGGTTAACTTTACTATTTAAACTATAGATTAGTAAAGTCTATAAGAAGAGGTAATTATTACTAGTTAATTATTTATATACCTAAAGTAAGTAAGTACTAAAAAACACCTTTATAAATACTTTTACTATAATAGTTTATACTAATTACTTATTATAATAGGTTAATTAATAGATCTATAACTAGTCTTCTTAACTAGTAAAAACCTTATTAATTTATGTCTATTATATAAGCTTTATTACCTTTAAAGAAGCGCTTTTAACTATAAAAAACCCTTTACTTTATATACCTATAGCTAACTAGTAATTATTTACTATATCTTATTTATTATAAGCTTTTTAGCTTACTAACTTCTTTTTTTTATATATATACTCCTTTTACTAAGTAATAGCGTTAATAAGTTACTAATATAATAGCCTATTATTTTTTTTTTTTACTAACTAATAGTATTAATAAGTAGCTAATATAATAGCCTATTATTTTTTCTTAAGTTATTTACTTATAAGAGTATATTTTTCTTTAGCTATTTATACTACTAGTAGTAATCCCTCTAATAAATATATATATCTTTTAGTCTACTAAAAGAAACACCTATATTTAAGAGGTTATTAGGCTAATAGAGGGTAATAATAAATAATACTATGCCTATAAGTAAAAGACCTAAGCTAAGATAAGTAAATATAATAAGCTTATAAGTAAGTAAGGCTTATAGGTTATTATACTTTTACCTATAAGGTAATAAAAAGAAGTTTATAGTAAGTATAATATACTACTTAATATAAAGTAGTAAGTAGTAGTAATTAATAATATATTTACTATACTTACTAACTTTATATAGTATATTCTCCTATAGTAATAAGGAAAAGACTATATTAAGAAGTTACTAATTAACCTTATAAGTAAGTAATAAGCTTTTATACTTAACACTATTACTATATTTTATATTAGTAGTTATAAGTACTATAACTATATTAGTAGTAAATTACTTTACTATGCCTATAAGGATTTTAGTAAATAGTCTATAAATAACTTTAAAGTAATTAACTAAAAGGTTCTAATAAGCCTATATAACTTCTTTATTAATTATAGTATATAGGTTAACTATAATAAACACTTATTAATTACTTAATATATATTTAATACTCTTTAATAGGAGGAAAGTGCCTACTAGACTAATAAGATAATTACTATTATTAAAAGATTATTATATAACTTTAAACTATACCTTAAAGACTTTAACTTTATTAAAAATATCTAAGGTTATAATATAATCCTATATAGTAAAAAACTAGCTAAAGTATACCTATTATAGGTAATATAAGTAGTAGTAAGTAATAAGATAATATCTATTAATATTAGTAATATATAGCTAGGAAAAAGGACTACTAGCTAGCAAGGTAAAGAGGCTAGATATCTAGCTAGCAGTAGCTATATAACTAGACTAACACCTCCCCTTAGCTTTACTTAGCTAGACTACTATTATATATAATATAAATTCTCCCCTTAAATCTATATTTATATAGCCTTATTTAGTAATAGAAGATCCTCTAAGAGCACTAAAGGCACCTCTAATAAAGACAGAGGTAAAGTAGTTATTTTTATAGTAGGTATTAGTATAGTAATAGTAGTAAGCCTTCTTATAAAACTCCTTATAGTAAAAGTAATTAGTAAAGATAAGCTTAAGATAAGTAAAATAATACTTACTATTAGTATAATTAGTACTATAATAAGTATATTTATCTTTTTTAACTTTAATAAAGGTAGCTTTATTAAATATAATAAAGCTAATAGTATTAACTTTATAATAAAGGTTATTAAGTAGATCTTAGAGCTTAGCCTCCTAAGGCTTAATAGTAGTATACTTATTAAAGATCCTAAATAAAGTACTATTATTATAAATTAAGTTTAAAAGAAAGTAAAAGTATATAGCCTTTTAGTTAGTAATAAGTTTATTAATACTTTAGCTTATAGTATAAAAGGTCTTAAGATACTTAAAGAGATCCTTAGAGTTATTAATATTAAGGTATCTATAGTTATAAATAAGGTTAATAATAGTATTACTAGACACCTAAGGGATAATAGCTTTAAGCTTACTTATAAGCTTATAAAGGCAGTAGCCCTTAGAGGTCTAACTAGAGCCCTTAAGGTAAAAAAGGATAGGCCTAATACTATTAATAATAATACTATAGGCTAAGGCTTAGCCTTTTTACTACTACTTATAGTTATTAGTAAAAGTAAAGATATTAGATTTAGTATACTTAAGAAGGTTATCCTTATTAAGAAGGGCTTTAATAGTAAGTAGCTAGTAGTAATAGTTCTTTTTACTATAAAGAATAAAAAGGCTAATAAAGTAAAATATAGCTAGAGCTATAGTTATTAATTAGTAAAAATAAAAGACTTTTATTATAATAGGTTTATTATTATAAGGGTAAAAAAATCCTTATTATAGTAAAAGTAAGAACCTTTATTATAGTTACTTAACTAGGCAAAAGTACTAGTTAGTTATAAGTAAAATTAGTAAAAATATTTATTATAGTTAAGATTAATAAAGATATTTATTATAGTAAAAAGAAAGTCTAAATAGCTTTAATAGCATTAGAAAAGGTAAAGGCCTAGGCTTATAACCTATAGGTAATATAGGTAGTAGTAAGTAATAAGACAATATCTATTAATATTAGTAATATATAGCTAGGAAAAAGGACTACTAGCTAGTAAGGTAAAGAGGCTAGATATCTAGCTAGCAGTAGCTATATAACTAGACTAACACCTATTACTAGTAATTACTTATTAGACTTCCTATAATAACTTAACCTTTACCTTACTACTGCCTTTATTAACACTAAAACCTTAAGTAATAGCTAAAATCTATAGCCTATATATAATAACTACTATACTACTATAGAAGCCCTTATTAACTATAGTAATATTAATAATATTATTAAGGCTAATACTAAAGTAAATAAGTAACTTTATAAAGATATACTTTAATAACTAGGCTATAAAATACACTAGTAGCTAGTATAAGACTATTAACTTAAAATTACTATTATTCTATAACCTTTATATCTAGGTAAGTATAATATAAGACTACTATAGAGTAGTAATTTAAGTAATACTTTAAAGTAAACTATAAAAGTATTATACCTTTATACTTTACTAATAGGTAGGTAATTTTAATACTTTAATAGTAAAACTTAAAGAATAATTTAAAGATAATAAAGTATACTTAGCCTATATTACTAAGCTTTACTATATATTATTTAACTTAATTACCTATAAAAACTATAGTAAAAATAAGCTTAAGATTCTTAAGTTACTTATTAAAAAGGTTACTAAACTAGTTAAAGTATTTACTTATAATAGTTTACCTAAGGATAAGGATTATTATAAGTGCCTTATTACTTATTACTATAGTATACCTAAGTATACTATAGTTTTCTTTAACTTACTAGCTATATTCTATAGCCTTTATATATAACTATATAATAAAGTAGTAAATACTTTACTTTACTATAAGTTACTTATATAATACCTTATAAATAAATCTACTATAGAGGATAAGTAATTTTAAGTTAACTATAAGTATAATAGTAGTTATAATAATTATACTAATCTATAGTAAATATAAGGTTCTTTATAAGGTAACTACTATAGTAAAAACTAGTGTAGTAATAAATTAACTAAAAAGTACTTTATCTATAGTAAGCCTAGTTATTAGTTAACTAAATATACTAAAGAAAAGTAGTAATCTTTATTTAACTAGTATAAAAGTACTTACTTTATATAAGCTTTACTAGCTACTTTTAACTACTTTTTTTTTAACTATAAAAGTTATAATATAAGTTATCTCTAAGAAGTAAATAATAATAATAAATAACTTATTAGTAATAATAATAACTATATAGATATAGTATTCTTTATATTTACTACCTTTTTTATATAACTATTAATTAATAGCCTAACTATATTCTTTAAGTTATATAACTAGGTAACTACTTATACACTTACTTATAAGAACCTACTAAAGGAGCTACTACTTAGTAAAACTATAAAAACTAATAAAATATTTATACTTAATAAGCGCTATTTAGTAGTAACTTTTTATAGTATTATACTTAACACTAGTATAGCTAAGAAATTAACTACTAGCTATAAGTAATACTTTACTTTCTAGTATTACTTAGGTAAAAAAATACCTATAAATACTGCCTAAGTAAGTAAAGTAAGTATTTACTTTAGTAGTAGTAATTACTTTAAATCCCTAAGGGTAATTAATATACTTATACTACTTAGTAACTTTGTTTTTTATATAATAACTACTAATACTTTATTCCTTTTTTACTTAAAGGATATAGACTATTATAGTATAAAATTTAATAACTTTATTAACTAGTTAATCTAAAGTAATAATATTATACTTATTATTTACTAATTTAGCTACCTATAGATACTTTTATAACTACTAGAGAAGAGTATTACTAGGTAATACTTAATAGATAATAAGTTATACTAAATCTACTAGTAATTTAGCTACTTATCTATTTAGTAACTTTATAAGTTACTTAAATATACTAAAGAAAATACTTTTCTTTTATTAATTAAAGCTATTAATAAGTACTACTACTACTACTAATTATATTCTAAAGCCCTTAGTTACTTTAAGTTTATACTATATAATAATAATAAGTTTAACTATAAGATCTTTATTAATATAATATATTTTAATAGTAATAAACTAGTACTTTATATAGTTAATATAGTAATAGTATTTAATATAGTAAGATTCTTATAATCTATTACTATAGAGTATATATAGGAAGTACTATAAATATACTAGATTAATATATATCTTAGCTTACTTAATTAGATAATAACTAACGTTAGCCTAAATTCTTACTTTAGTAAGTTTAAATATACTACCTATAGGTTATTTATTAAAGTAAAAAAAGTACTTATTAAAGCCTATTATAGTATTAGTAAAGTTAAGTACTATTATATACCCTTTTACTATATTTATAAGATTATTTATAAAAAAACTAGTACTAAACCTAAAGTTACTTTTTAACTTACTATTAAAATAATTAATAATACTATTAGCCTAAATAGCCTTATCTTAACTTTCTTATTTTTAGTGTATACTCTTAAATAACTAATAAGTTACTACTTACTATAATTACTATATAGTGTACTAAAGTAGTTAAAAAAGTAATAGCTATAGTGTACTAAATTTATATAAAGTAATAGCTTTATAAAGCACTAGCTATATATAATAGCCTAGATTTAACTAATACTATTACTTTACCTTTTTAATCCTTTATTTATATATAGTATAAAAAATATAGCTAGTAAGGCCTATTTTACTTTATTACTAATAATAGTACTACTTATACTATTAATTTACCTTATAGCCTATATAACTTTAGGATTACTATAGTAAAACTCTACTATATAAAGGAAAGTTAACTAGACCTTTTTACGCTAGATAAACCTACTAGCTACTTTATATAAGTAAAAGATAATCCTATATACACTATATAAGCATAAGAAGACCTTATAAAGATACCTAATACTAAAAGGAAAGTATATAATACTATTATTATTAATAATAAACTACTATAATAATACTATAGTTACCTATAAAAAAACCTAATACCTATATTCTTTATAAAAATATACTTTACTATAACTATAGTGTTCTTAACTATAAAAAAGAAGGTAGACTATACACTTACTATTAAGCTATATAAGAAAAAGATTATTACTATACCTAGTAAACTCTTTAAAGAATCTAATAAAGTAAAAGTAAAAGCCTTTATTAACTATAGTATATTTTATATTATTATCTATAATAAGAAATCCTATAGTAATACTTATATATTTAAATTATATATAGTTTATAAAGTAAAAAGTAAAAATAAATAGCCTTATAAGAAATTATAGCTTATTATCTAAGGCTATATAAATAATAGTAAAAAAATAATTCTTATATAGTTACCTATTATTTAGTAAATAGCCTAGTAATTAATGTTTACCTTTACCTTTTTACTACTTAAATATAGATTTCTTCTCTAGTTATATAATATTACTTAAGTATATACTTAATTAATAATACTATTAAATTATGTTATTTCTATTTACTTACTTATATAAATTTATTATTTTTACTTAGTAAATATAATAATAATAGTAACTAAGCTATTATATAGTATTATAAAGGTAAAAACCTACTAGTAAGTAACTTATAACTACTATTATAAAGAGAATCTCTAGATAAATTTATTAACCTTTAACTTTTACTTATTAATATTATTACCTAATAATAGTAACTTTAGATTAATTAGTATATAAATAGATAATATAATTAGCCTTATAAATAGTAAACTTTTTACTTATAAAGAGAAAAAGCTTAAGAAGACTACTTTTATAGTAAAACCTAAGTAATTACTTATAGCTAATAACTTTATTACCTTTAATAGTAGTATATTATTAATTACTACTAATAGTAAGCTTACCTTTTACTAAAAAGGCTAAGGTAAAAAGCTTTAACTTATTAATAAGAAGTTACCTACTACCTAGTAAGATTATATCTAGTAATATACCTATAGTATATATATTACTTTTATTTATTAACCTAAAGTTTACTTTAACTATTTAGTTACTACTTAATACTAATTACTTATAGTAAAAAAGATTAAAGCTTTTAATTACTAAATTAAGTAATAAGTTAATAACCTTAACTATAGCCTATAATTTTTACTAATTAACTTTATAATTACTAAGCTTTTTATATTTATTAATAGCTTATTTAGTAATAACTATAACTTTACTTTTTAACTTAGCTTTATTATAGTTCTTATTAATAAATAAATTATAAAGTAACCTACTACTAACAGTAAAAGCTTTAAACTAACTAGTAATATTATTTACTTTAGCTTAATAAAGTATTAAAAAGTTATATATAATATACTTACCTCTAAGGTCTATAAGATAGTTACTAGTGCTAATATTACCTATATAATTAGTACTACTTTTATAATAATTACTAACTACCTTAAGCTACTATAAATACCTATAATACTTTACACTAACTTATACTTACTTTATAAGTACCTTATAAAGCTTAGTACTATAAAAAAGAAGTAACTTATAATAAATATTATAGCCTTTTACTAGTTATATAAACACTATAAGATTTTTAAGATATAGTAGATTTATAGTAGTAATAACCTAGTAAATAGATTTATAAAGTTATTACTAAATAATATATTAAAAAAGCTAGTTAGTAATAGGTAGTTTAAGATATAAATAAATATATAGGGTTTTTATATATAATTAACTATATAAGTAAAAAGTATTAAATACTTTTAGCTTTTTATTTTTATTATATTTTTAGCTATTCTTTTAGATATAAATAATAGAGGATTTCTAGTGCTATAGAAAGTTACTAGTGTTATAATATTAACTATTATAGATAAATATTAGAGTTATTAGGTTAACCCTAATAACTTATTACTAGTAAATTATTAGATATTTAGCTATAAATCCTCTAAGGATTTATAGGTAATTAGTTAGTTATCTAACTAGCTAACCTATAATAATTATCTTTTTTTTCTTTATATATAATAAAGAACTATAGTTACCCTTAGTATTTATTAATTGCTACTAATATATATAGTTAACTATATTAACTTATCCTTTAGTATTACTAATAATACCTTAAATAATAAAAACTTATTTATAATTACTAGGCTACTTTATATAAAGCCTTTTATATTAGTTAAAAGTTATAATAACCTTTATCTATAATAGTATTTTTACTAGAAACCTAGTCTTATTAAAATTATAGATATTATAATTTTATATCTTAAACTTTATAATTATACTATATATAAGTATAAACTAGTCTTATATAAGTATAAGATCTTTAGCTAAGGCTTTCTAATAGTTTATTTAATATTAAAATTATATTTTTAATTAAGGTTATTATTATATAAAGTTTTTTACTTCTTAAGGTTTAATATATATTATATTATATTTATTTAAGAATTAGTTAGCTATATTTTATATATCTTCTTATTATAAAGAAAATCTTTAATTAATTAGGTTAATAACTTTATTTAGAATTACTTTTTCTTTTACTTCTATTATCTTTTCTAATTTTAGGTGTATTTTATATTATATAATATATTTCTTAGTATTATAGGCTAGTTAACTAGAGGCAGTAAATAGTATATATTACTATTAATATAAAAAGAGGTATAGTAATAAAGGTAACTATAGTTCTCTATTATATATAAAGAAAAAAAGGATAATTATTATAGGTTAATTAGTTAAATAACTAACTTATTACCTATAAATCCTTAGAGAATCTAAGGCTAAATATCTAATAATTTACTAGTAATAAGTCATTAAGGTTAACCTAATAACTCTAATATTTATTTATAATAGTTAATATTATAACACTAGTAACTTTCTATAGTACTAGAAATCCCCTATTATTTATATCTAAAATAATAGCTAAAAAATATAATAAAAATAAAAAGCTAAAAAGTGTTTAATACTTTTTACTTATATAGTCTATTATATATAAAAAACCTATTTATTTATTTATATCTCTAACTACCTATTACTAACTAGCTTCTTTAATATATTATTTAGTAATAACTTTATAAATCTATCTACTAGATTATTACTACTATAAATCTATTATATCTTAAAAATCTTATAGTGTTTATATAACTAGTAAAAGGCTATAATATCTATTATAAGTTACTTCTTCTTTATAGTACTAAGCTTTATAAGGCACTTATAAAGTAAGTATAAGTTAGTATAAAGTATTATAAGTATTTATAGTAACTTAAGGTAGTTAGTAATTATTATAAAGGTAGTACTAATTATATAGGTAATATTAGCACTAGTAACTATCTTATAGACCTTAGAGGTAAATACACTATATATAACTTTTTTGTACTTTATTAAGCTAAAGTAAATAATATTACTAGTTAATTTAAAGCTTTTACTATTAGTAGTAGGTTACTTAATAATATATTTATTAGTAAAAACTATAATAAAGCTAAGTTAAAAAGTAAAATTATAGTTATTTATAAATAAGCTATTAATAAATATAAAAAGCTTAGTAGTTATAAGGTTAATTAGTAAGAATTATAAGCTATAGTTAAAGTTATTAATTTACTATTTAATTTAGTAGTTTAAAGCTTTAATCTTCTTTACTATAGGTAATTAGTATTAAGTAGTAACTAAATAGTTAAAGTAGGCTTTAGGTTAATAAATAAAAGTAATATATACACTATAAGTATATTACTAAATATAATCTTACTAAGCAGTAGGTAATTTTTTATTAATAAGTTAAAGCTTTTTACCTTAGCCTTTTTAATAAAAGGTAAGCTTACTATTAGTAGTAATAAATAATATACTACTATTAAAAGTAATAAAGTTATTAGCTATAAGTAACTACTTAGGTTTTACTATAAAAGTAGCCTTCTTAAGCTTCTTTTTTTTATAAATAAAGAATTTACTATTTATAAGGCTAATTATATTATCTATTTATATACTAATTAATCTAAAGTTACTATTATTAAGTAATAATATTAATAAGTAAAAGTTAAAGGTTAATAAATCTATTTATAGATTCTTTTTATAATAGTAGTTATAAGTTACTTACTAGTAGGTTTTTACCTTTATAATACTATATAATAGCTTAGTTACTATTATTATTATATTTACTAAGTAAAAATAGTAAATTTATATAAGTAAGTAAATAAAAATAATATAATTTAATAGTATTATTAATTAAGTATACACTTAGGTAATATTATATAACTAGAAAAAAAATCTATATTAAAGCAGTAAAAAAGTAAAAATAAGTATTAATTACTAGGCTATTTACTAAATAGTAAGTAACTATATAAGAATTATGTTTTTACTATTATTTATATAGCCTTAGATAATAAGCTATAATTTCTTATAAAGTTACTTATTTTTACCTTTTACTTTATAGACTATATATAATTTAAATATATTAGTATTACTATAGGATTTCTTATTATAAGTAATAATATAAAATACACTATAGTTAATAAGGGCTTTTACCTTTGCCTTATTAAATTCTTTAAAAGGTTTACTAAGTATAATAATAATCCCTTTTTTATATAGTTTAATAGTAAGTGTATAGTCTACCTCTTTCTTTATAGTTAAGAATACTATAGTTATAGTAAAGTATATCTCTATAAAGAATATAAGTATTAGGTTTTTTTATAAGTAACTATAGTATTAGTATAGTAGTTTATTATTAATAATAATAGTATTATATACTTTCTCTTAAGTATTAAGTATTTTATAAAGTCTTCTTATACTTATATAGTATATATAGAACTATCTTCTGCTTATATAAATTAGCTAGTAAGCTTATCTAGTATTAAAAGGTCTAGTTAACTTTTCTTTATATAGTAAGGTTTTACTATAGTAATTCTAAAGTTATATAGGCTATAAGGTAAATTAATAGTATAAGTAGTACTATTATTAATAATAAGGTAAAATAGGCCTTACTAGTTATATTTTTTACACTATATATAAACAAAGGATTAAAGGGGTAAGGTAATAGTATTAGTTAAATCTAGGCTATTATATATAGTTAGTACTTTATATAGCTATTATTTTATATAGATCTAGTATACTATATTTATTATTTTTTAATAGCTTTAGTATACTATATAGTAGTTATAGTAAGTAGTAACTTATTAGTTATTTAGAAGTATATACTAAAAATAAAGAGAATTAAGATAAGGCTATCTAGGCTAGTAGTATTATTAATTATCTTAATAGTAAGTTAATAAGTAACTTTAAAGTTAATATTAGTTTTTTATAAATAATTTTATAGGTATAAAAAAAGGTATATAATAGTACTTAACTTTACTAATACTATAATAGGCTTTAATAGGCACTTTTTTTACTTTAATAAATAACCTATAGGTAGTATATTTAAACTTACTAAAGTAAAAATTTAGACTAATATTTATTACTATTTAATTAAGTAAGCTAAAATATATATTAATTTAGTATATCTATAGTACTTCCTATATATACTTTATAGTAATAGATTATAAAACTCTTACTATATTAAACACTATTACTATATTAACTATATAAAGGACTACTTTATTACTATTAAAATATATTATATTAATAAGGATCTTATAGTTAAACTTATTATTATTATATAGTATAAACTTAAAGTAACTAAAGGCTTTAGAGTATAATTAGTAGTAGTAGTAGTACTTATTAATAGCTTTAATTAATAAAAAGGAAGTATTTTCTTTAGTATATTTAAGTAACTTATAAAGTTACTAAATAAATAGGTAGCTAAATTACTAGTAGATTTAGTATAATTTACTATTTATTAAGTATTACCTAGTAATACTCTTCTCTAGTAGTTATAAAAGTATTTATAAGTAGCTAAATTAGTAAATAATAAGTATAATATTATTACCTTAGATTAACTAGTTAATAAGGTTATTAAATTTTATACTATAATAGTCTATATTCTTTAAGTAAAAAAAAAATAAAGTATTAGTAGTTATTATATAAAAAACAAGGTTACTAAGTAATATAAGTATATTAATTATATATAAGGATTTAAAGTAATTACTACTACTAAAGTAAATACTTACTTTACTTATTTAAGTAGTATCTATAGGTATCTTTTTACCTAAGTAGTACTAGAAAGTAAAGTATTACTTATAGCTAGTAGTTAATTTCTTAGTTACACTAGTATTAAGTATAATACTATAAAAAGTTACTACTAAATAGTGCTTATTAAGTATAAATATCTTATTAGTTTTTATAGTTTTACTAAGTAGTAGCTTCTTTAGTAAGTTCTTATAAGTAAGTATATAAGTAGTTACCTAGTTATATAACTTAGAAAATATAGTTAGGCTATTAATTAATAGTTATATAAAGAAAGTAGTAAATATAAAGAATACTATATTTATATAGTTATTATTATTACTAATAAGTTATTTATTACTATTATTTACTTCTTAAAAATAACTTATATTATAACCTTTATAATTAAAAAAAAATAGTTAAAGATAGCTAGTAAAGCTTATATAAAGTAAGTACTTTTATACTAGTTAAATAAAGATTACTACTTGTTTTTAGTATACTTAGTTAACTAATAACTAGGCTTATTATAAATAAAGTACTTTTTAGTTAATTTATTATTATACTAGTTTTTACTATAGTAATTACTTTATAAAGAACCTTATATTTATTATAGATTAGTATAATTATTATAGCTACTATTATACTTATAGTTAACCTAAAATTACTTATTCTTTATAGTAGATTTATTTATAAAGTATTATATAAATAGCTTATAGTAAAGTAAAGTATTTACTACTTTATTATATAGTTATATATAAAGGCTATAGAATATAGCTAGTAGGTTAAAGAAGGCTATAGTATACTTAGGTATACTATAGTAGTAAGTAATAAAGCACTTATAATAATCCTTATCCTTAGGTAAACTATTATAAGTAGTTACCTTAACTAGCTTAGTAACCCTTTTAATAAGTAACTTAAGGATCTTAAGCTTATTCTTATTATAGTTTTTATAAGTAATTAAGCTAAATAATATATAGTAAAGCTTAGTAATATAGGCTAAGTGTACTTTATTACCTTTAAATTATTTTTTAAGCTTTACTATTAAAGTATTAAAATTACTTATTTATTAGTAAAAAGTAAAAGTATAATACTTCTATAGTTTACCTTAAAGTATTACTTAAATTACTACTTTATAGTAGTTTTATATTATACTTACCTAGATATAAAGGTTATAAAATAATAGTAATTTTAAGTTAATAGTCTTATACTAACTACTAGTATATTTTATAGCTTAGTTATTAAAGTATATCTTTATAAAGTTACTTATTTACTTTAGTATTAGCCTTAATATTACTATTAATATTACTATAGTTAATAAAAGCTCTTATAGTAGTATAGTAGTTATTATATATAGGCTATAGATTTTAGCTATTATATAAGGTTTTAGTATTAATAAAGGTAATAGTAAGGTAAAAGTTAAGTTATTATAAGAGGTCTAATAGCTAATTACTAGTAATAGGTGTACTTTAGCTAGTTTTTTACTATATAGGATTATACTATAACCTTAGATATTCTTAATAAAGTTAAGGTCTTTAAGGTATAGTTTAAAGTTATATAATAATTTTTTAATAATAGTAATTATTTTATTAGTCTAGTAGGTGCTTTTCTTTTATTAAAGAGTAGTAAATATATATTAAGTAATTAATAAGTGTTTATTATAGTTAACTTATATACTATAATTAATAAAGAAGTTATATAGGCTTATTAGGACTTTTTAGTTAATTACCTTAAAGTTATTTATATACTATTTACTAAAATCTTTATAAGTATAGTAAAGTAATTTACTACTAATATAGTTCTAATACTTATAATTACTAATATAAAATATAGTAATAGTATTAAGTATAAAAGCTTATTACTTCTTTATAAGGTTAATTAATAACTTCTTAATATAATCTTTTCTTTATTACTATAAGAGAATACACTATATAAGGTTAATAAGTATTATAATACTAGTTAATTATAATATATAATACTTGTAGCTAAAAGGGCTATATTATAAGATACTACTAATAGGTTACTAAGGACTTAGTAGCCTAGGCTAATAAAAGGCTTATAGCTATAGTCTAGTAAGTTATAGCTATAAGTAAAGAACTATTAAAAGCTAAGAAGGTTATAGATATATAAAGTACAGTAACTATATCGGTAGATAAGGATATATAGGCCTAGATGTATATTAAGTATATAAAAGACAAGGTGTTCTTAGACAGTAAATAATTACTAAGAGTATACTAATAAAGTAAATAGACTAGTAAGGCTAGAACCTAGCTTATAAGTAGACTAGATAGGGCTAGATAAAAGAAATAGACTAGTGAGGCTAGAATCTAGCATCACTAGACAGACTAGATAAGGCTAAATAGACTAAATAATAGACTAGTAAGGCTAAAACCTAGCTTATAAGTAGACTAGATAGGGCTAGATAGAAAAATAGTAATATCTTAATAATAATTTAGCAACAATAACGTAATAATAAGCAATAAAATAAATAAATAACTAGTAATTACTTTAGGGACTATAAGTTAGCTTAGAGGCTAAGCCTTTAGAAGAAGGAGGTAATTATAAGGAATATAGATAGTCCCCTAGGTATTAAGGGCTAGATGCTATAGATTAACTATTTGGCGATTAGTTAGCAATATATTGCTGATGGATATTAAGGGATTCCTTTATCAGAGAGTTAGAAGGCCAAGTTGAAGTCTTGTAATACACCTATACCTATGTTTTACCTACATTGTCCTCTAGAATTAGCTCCTAGCCGTAATCCTTTTACAATATACTACTTACTATAATATACTACTTACTATAATATACTGCTTACTATATATATATATTATATAGTATACTAAAGTAATTAAAAAAGTAATAAATATAGTATACTTAATCTATATAAAGTAATAGATATATAAAGCACTAGCTATATATAATAGCCTAAATTTAACTATTACTATTACTTTACCCTTTTAATTCTTTATCTATATATAGTATAAAAAATATAGCTAGTAAGGCCTATTTTACCTTATTACTAATAATAGTACTACTTATACTATTAATTTACTCTATAGCCTATATAACTTTAAGGTTACTATAGTAAAACCTTATTATATAAGGGAGGGTTAACTAGACCTCTTTATACTAAATAAGCCTACTAGCTACTCTATATAAGTAAAAAATAGTCCTATATACACTATATAAGTATAAGAAGACTCTATAAAGATACTTAATACTAAAGAGGAAGTATATAATACTATTATTATTAATAATAATTAACTACTATAATAATACTATAGTTACCTATAGAAAAGATAATACCTATATTCTTTATAAAGATATACTTTACTATAACTATAGTATTCTTAACTATAAAAGAAACAGTAGACTATATACTTATTCTTAAGCTATATTAAAAAGAGATTATTACTATACCTAGTAAACCCTTTAAAGAATCTAATAAAGTAAAAGTAAAAGCCTTTATTAACTATATTATATCTTATATTATTACTTATAATAAGAAAGTCTATAGTAATATCTATATATTTAAATTATATATAGTTTATAAAGTAAAAAGTAAAAATAAGTAGCCTTATAAGAAATTATAGCTTACTATCTAAGCTTTATAGATAATAGTATAAGAATAATTCTTATATAGTTACCTACTATCTAGTAAATAGCCTAGTAATTAATCTTTACTTTTACTTTTTTATTACTTTAATATAGATTTCTTCTTTAGTTATATAATATTACCTAAGTATATACATAATTAGTAATACTATAAAATTATATTATTTTTACTTATTTACTTATATAAATTTACTATTTTAACTTAATAAATATAATAATAATAGTAACGAAGCTATTATATAGTATTATTATTATAATATTAACTATTATAGATAAATATTAGAGTTATTAGGTTAACCCTAATAACTTATTGCTAGCAAATCCTTAGATATTTAGCTATAGATTCTCTAAGGATTTATAGGCAATAAGTTAGTTATTTAACTAACTAACCTATAATAATTATCCTTTTTTTCTTTACGTATAATAAAGAACTATAGTTACCTTTATTATTTATTAATTATTACTAATATATATAGTTAACTATATTAACCTATCCCTTAGTATTACTAACACTAATTAGTAGTTAACTTTACTATTAACTATAAAGGTTAACTTTACTGTCTAAACTATAGATTAGTAAGGTCTATAAGAAGAGGTAATTATTACTAGTTAATTATTTATACACCTAGAGTAAGTAAGTACTAAAAAACGCCTCTATAAATACTCTTACTATAATAGTTTATACTAATTACCTATTATAATAGGTTAATTAATAGATTATAACTAGTCCTCTTAACTAGTAGAAACCCTATTAATTTATATTATTATATAAGCTTTATTACCTTTAGAGAAGCACTTTTAACTATAAAAAACCCCTTACTTTATATACCTATAGCTAACTAGTAATTATTTACTATATCCTATTTATTATAAGCTCTTTAGCTTACTAACTTCTTTTTTCTATATATATACTCCTTTTACTAACTAATAGTATTAATAAGTTACTAATATAATAGCCTATTATTTCTTCTCCTTTTACTAACTAATAGTGTTAATAAGTAGCTAATATAATAGCCTATTATTTTTCCCTAAGTTATTTACCTATAAGAGTATGTTTTTTTTAGCTGTCTATACTACTAGTAGTAATCCCTTTAATAAACGTATACACCTTTTAGTCTACTAAAAGAAACACCTATATTTAAGAGGTTATTAGGCTAATAGAGGGCAACAGTAAATAATACTACGCCTATAAGCAGAAGACCTAAGCTAAGATAAGTAAATATAATAAGCTTATAAGTAAGTAAGGCTTATAAGTTACTGTACCTTTACCTATAAGGTAACAAGAAGAAGTTTATAGTAAGTATAATATACTACTTAATATAAGGTAGTAAGTAGTAGTAATTAATAATATATTTACTATACTTATTAACCTTATATAGTGTATTCTTCTATAGTAATAAGAAAAAACTATATTAAGAAGTTACTAATTAACCTTATAAGTAAGTAATAAGCTTTTATGCTTAACACTATTACTATATTTTATATTAGTAGTTATAAGTACTATAACTATATTAGTAGTAAATTACTTTACTACACCTATAAGGATTTTAGTAAATAGTCTATAAATAACTTTAAGGTAATTAACTAAAAGGTCCTAATAAGCCTATATAACTTCTTTATTAATTATAGTATATAGGTTAACTATAGTAAACACTTATTAATTACCTAATATATATTTAATACCTTTTAATAAAAGGAAGATACCTACTAGACTAATAAGATAATTACTATTATTAAAAGATTATTATATAACTTTAAACTATGCTTTAAAGACCTTAACTTTATTAAGAATATCTAAGGTTATAATATAATCTTATATAGTAAAAAACTAACTAAAGTGTACTTATTACTAGTAATTACCTATTAGACCTTCTATAATAACTTAACTTTTACCTTACTACTGCCTTTATTAACACTAAAACCTTAAGTAATAGCTAAAATCTATAGCCTATATATAATAACTACTATACTACTATAGAAGCCTTTATTAACTATAGTAATATTAATAGTAATATTAAGGCTAATACTAAAGTAAATAAGTAACCTTATAAAGATATACTCTAATAACTAGGCTATAAAATATACTAGTAGCTAGTATAAGACTATTAACTTAAAATTACTATTATTTATAACCTTTATATCTAAGTAATATAATATAAGACTACTATAGAGTAGTAATTTAAGTAATACTCTAAGGTAAACTATAAGAGTATTATACCTTTATACTTTACTAATAAGTAGGTAATTTTAATACTTTAATAGTAAAGCTTAAAGAATAATTTAAAGGTAATAAGGTACACTTAGCCTATATTACTAAGCTTTATATATATTATTTACTTAATTACCTATAAAAACTATAGTAAAAATAAGCTTAAGATCCTTAAGTTACTTATTAAAAAGTTACTAAACTAGTTAAAGTAACTACTTATAATAGCCTACCTAAGGATAAAGATTATTATAAGTACCTTATTACCTATTACTATAGTATACCTAAGTATACTATAGCTTTCTTTAACCTACTAGCTATATTCTATAGGCTTTATATATAACTATATAATAAAGTAGTAAATACTTTACTTTACTATAAGCTACCTATATAATACTTATAGATAAATCTACTATAGAGAATAAGTAATTTTAGGTTAACTATAAGTATAATAGTAGCTATAATAATTATACTAATCTATAGTAAATATAAGGTTCTTTATAAAGTAACTACTATAGTAAAAACTATATAGTAATAAATTAACTAAAAGTACTTTATCTATAGTAAGCCTAGTTATTAGTTAACTAAGTATACTAAAAAAGAGTAGTAATCCTTATTTAACTAGTATAAAGCACCTACTTTATATAAGCTTTACTAGCTACTTTAACTACTTTCTTTTTAACTATAAAGTTATAATATAAGTTATCTTTAAGAAGTAATAATAGTAATAAATAACCTATTAGTAATAATAATAACTATATAGATATAGTATTCTTTATATTTACTACTTTCTTTATATAACTATTAATTAATAGCCTAACTATATTCTTTAAGTTATATAACTAGGTAACTACTTATACATTACTATAAGAACCTACTAGAGAGCTATTACCTAGTAAAACTATAAAAACTAATAAGATATTTATACTTAATAAGTACTATTTAGTAGTAACTTTTTATAGTATTATACTTAACACTAGTATAGCTAAGAAATTAACTACTAGCTATAAGTAATACTTTACCCTTAGTACTACTTAAGTAAAAAATACTTATAAATACTACCTAAGTAAGTAAAGTAAGTATTTACTTTAGTAGTAGTAATTACTTTAAATCCTAGAAGTAATTAATATACTTATACTACTTAATAACCTTATTTTTTATATAATAATACTAATACTTTATTTCTTTTTACTTAAAGGATATAGACTATTATAGTATAAAATTTAATAACCTTATAACTAGCTAATCTAGGGTAATAATATTATACTTATTATTTACTAATTTAGCTACCTATAGATACTTCTATAACTACTAGAGAAAAGTATTACTAGGTAATACCTAATAGACAGTAAATTATACTAAATTTACTAGTAATTTAGCTACTTAACTATTTAGTAACTTTATAAGTTACTTAAATATACTAAAGAAAATACCTCTTTTTATTAATTAAGCTATTAATAAGTACTACTACTACTACTAATTATACTCTAAAGCCCTTAGTTACTTTAAGTTTATACTATATAATAATAATAAGTTTAACTATAAGATCTTATTAATATAATATATCTTAATAATAATAAACTAGTACTTTATATAGTTAATATAGTAATAGTGTTTAATATAGTAAGATTCTTATAATCTATTACTATAGAATATATATAGAAAGCACTATAGATATACTAGATTAATATATATCTTAGCCTACTTAATTAGATAATAACTAACGCTAGCCTAAATTTTTACTTTAGTAAGTTTAAATATACTACCTATAGGTTATTATTAAAGTAAAAAAAGTGCTTATTAAAGCCTATTATAGTATTAGTAAACTTAAGTACTATTATATACCCTTTTACTACACCTATAAGATTATTTATAAAGAAACTAGCGCTAAACCTAAAGTTACCTTTTAACTTACTATTAAATAATTAATAATACTATTAGCCTAATAGCCTTATTTAACTTCTTTATTTTTAGTATATACCTTTAAATAACTAATAAGTTATACTTACTATAACTACTATATAGTATACTAAAGTAATTAAGAAAGTAATAGCTATAGTATACTAAATCTATATAAAGTAATAGCTTTATAAAGCACTAGCTATATATAATAGCTAGATTTAACTAATACTATTACTTTACCCCTTTAATCTTTATCTATATATAGTATAAGAAATATAGCTAGTAAGGCTTATTTTACTTTATTATAATAATAGTACTACTTATACTATTAATTTACCTTATAGCCTATATAACTTTAGGATTACTATAGTAAAACCTTACTATAAGAGGAAGGTTAACTAGACCCCTTACACTAAAAAACCTACTAGCTACTCTATATAAGTAAAAGATAATCCTATATACACTATATAAGTATAAAAGACCTTATAAAGATACTTAACACTAAAGGAGAAATATATAATACTATTATTATTAATAATAAACTACTATAATAATACTATAGTTACTTATAAAAGAACCTAATACTTATATTCTTTATAAAGATATACTTTACTATAACTATAGTGTTCTTAACTATAAAGAGAAGGTAGACTATATACTTACTATTAAGCTATATAAGAAAAGGATTATTACTACCCTAGTAAACCCTTTAAAGAATCTAATAAGTAAAAGTAAAAGCCTTTATTAACTATAGTATATTTTATATTATTACCTATAATAAGAAATCTTATAGTAAACCTATATATTTAAATTATATATAGTTTATAAAGTAAAAAGTAAAAATAAGTAGCCTTATAAAAATTATAGCTTATTATCTAAGGTTATATAGATAATAGTAAAAAATAATTCTTATATAGTTACCTATATTTAGTAAATAGCTAGTAATTAATCTTACTTTACCTCTTTACTACTTTAATATAGATTTCTTCTCTAGTTATATAATATTACCTAGGTATACCTAATTAGTAATACTATAAATTATATTATTTTTATTACTACTATATAAATTTACTATTTTACTTAGTAAATATAATAATAATAGTAACTAAGCTATTATATAGTATTATAAAGGTAAAACCTACTAGTAGGCAACTTATAACTACTATTATAAAGAGAATCTCTAGATAAATTTATTAACCTTTAACCTTTACTTATTAATATTATTACTTAATAATAGTAACTTTAGATTAATTAGTATATAAATAATAATATAATTAGCCTTATAGATAGTAAATTCTTACTTATAAAGAGAAAAGCTTAAGAAGGCTACTTTTATAGTAAAACCTAAGTAGTTACTTATAGCTAATAACTTTATTACTTTTAATAGTAGTATATTATTATTACTACTAATAGTAAGCTTACCTTTTACTAAAAAGGCTAAGGTAAAAAGCTTTAACTTATTAATAAGAAATTACCTACTGCTAGTAAGATTATATCTAGTAATATACCTATAGTATATATATTACTTCTATTTACTAACCTAAAGCTTACTTTAACTATTTAGTTACTGCTTAACACTAATTACCTATAGTAGAGAAGATTAAAGCTTTAAACTACTAAATTAAATAGTAAATTAATAACCTTAACTATAGCCTATAATTTTTACTAATTAACCTTATAACTACTAAGCTTTTTATATTTATTAATAGCTTATTTATAAATAACTATAACTTTACTTTTAACTTAGCTTTATTATAGTTCTTACTAATAAATAAATTATTAAGTAACCTACTACTAATAGTAAAAGCTTTAAATTAACTAGTAATATTATTTACTTTAGTTAATAAAGTATAAGAAGTTATATATAGTATACTTACCTCTAAGGTCTATAGATAGTTACTAGTGCTAATGTTACCTATATAATTAGTACTACTCTTATAATAATTACTAACTACCTTAACTACTATAAATACTATAATACTTTACACTAACTTATACTTACTTTATAAGTGCCTTATAAAGCTTAGTACTATAAAAAGAAGTAACTTATAATAGATATTATAGCCTTTACTAGTTATATAAAACTATAAGATTTTTAAGATATAGTAGATTTATAGTAGTAATAACCTAGTAGATAGTTTATAAAGTTATTACTAAATAATATATTAAAGAAGCTAGTTAGTAATAGGTAGTTAGAGATATAGATAAATAGATAGGTTTTTATATATAATAGACTATATAAGTAAAAAGTATTAAATACTTTTTAGCTTTTATTTTTATTATATTTTTTAGCTATTTTTTAGATATAAATAATAGGGATTTCTAGCACTATAGAAAGTTACTAGTTTATAATTTAACTATTATAGATAAATATTAGAGTTATTAGGTTAACCTAATAACTTATTACTAGTAAATCCTTAGATATTTAGCTATAGATTCTCTAAGGATTTTAGGTAATAAGTTAGTTATTTAACTAACTAACCTATAATAATTATCCTTCTTTTCTTTATATATAAAGAGAACTAAGTTACCCTATTATTTATTAATTACTACTAATATATACAGTTAACTATATTAACCTATCCTTGTTACTAATAGTTATATATACTAAGGTAAATAACTTATAACTATATTACTAGAATAAAGATTCTAAGATAAAGAGGAAAAAAAACTATAGTAAGGCCTTCTCTATAGCTTACCTTTAAATCCTCTATAAACCTTTTCCTAGTTATATAACCTCTAGTGGTCTATGCTAGCCCTAGTTGTCTCTATAGCTTATTAGCTACACCTAGTATAGCTATTATAGCTTATAGTCCTAGTTACCTTATAATATTCCTTCCTTTTACTAGTAATATTATCTATAATATTAAAATCTATTAACTAGCCTTAGAAATAACCTTTTTCTTATAAGTTAATTTTTTTATTTTCTTATATAAATCTTTTTTTAGGAAATATATTTTTAAGGTAAAAGCTAGTAAAGTAAGGTTAAGGCCTAAAAAGTGTTAGTTAGCTTATAAAGTAATAGTAGGTTAATAGTCTATTAAGTAGCTTTATTATTATTAAGGTAAAGAAGTACTTTAGTATTTTCTACTATAGCCTATAACTATTAAAGTAGGTTAATTAAAGGTCTAGTAGCTATTAAGTATTCTTTATAAAATCTTTATAGTACTACTAGTAAATAGTAGAAGCCTTTAGTATTATACTAAGTTAGATCTTTATTATAACCTAACTAATTAACCTAGTACTAAAGTCTTTTATAGTTTATTCTAGACTTTAGTACTTATAATACTTTATACTTAGGTTTATTATTAAAGTTAAATATTATAAAGAGAGGTAGTTCTTATTCTTATCTAAGGAGAAGGTTATTAAGGGCTTTTTTAAGCTTACTTAGGTAAAACACTAGATAGGCCTTAATACCTTTAGATAACTAGACTTTTTAGGTTCTTTTTAACTTAGCTACTATAATAAGCTAAGGACTTACCTATAGGTTCTAAAGCTTATTAAGGTTATTATATTTCTAGTAGGTTATATTAATAAAGACTTTATTACTAACTTAAAGGTTATTAGGTTATTTATACTAGTTAATATAATAATAATACTATTCTTAAGTAATTTCTATATTTTTTTTAGCTATTTACTAGTACTTATAGATCTTTTAGGCCTAGTACTAGGCGTTAGTTTTATTAAGTTTTTCTTTATATTATTATACTTCTAGGTGTAGTTATCTTAATTAAAACTTAACCTTAGGGTCTCTTAAATTTAACTTTATAAGAGAATAGACTAGTAGTCTTACTAAAGAGGGCTATATAAGTAAAGTTTACTACTAGAACTATATTACTCTAGTTATTCTAGTAGTAATTAATAAAAAGGTAAAGTTATTATATAATATATTAGTTTAAGACCTTAGTTTATATATTAGTCTAAGGTAGTCTATAGTAAATAGCTTTATTTAATACTATAAATATAGTAAAGCTTATTTTAAAAGTCTATTATAAATTAAGGACCTTAGTCTAAGATAATAGTTTTAGGTAAACTAAAATTAAAAGACTTCTTATAAAATATATATACTATATTCTTTATAGTAGTTATCTTAAAGTAAAAATAAATATAGTTTATTTACTTAAGTAGTTAACTACTACTAAAGGTTATTATAGCCTTTTTTATTTTCTAGATAAGATATAAAGTTAGTAGTAATATACTACTAGGTAGTATAAGATAAGTAAAAGATAAAGTTCTCTAGGGGTTTATTTTATAGCTTTTAGCTATAGTAGTATATATAGTAGTTTTAAATATATCTTCTATATTAACTAAAAGCTAAGCTAGTAGTAGTATTTCTTAAGGATTTTTATTATCTTATTATAGCTAAAGTAAATAAATAGTTTTTAGTTATAGGCCTCTTAAATTATATAAGTATATAGGTTTTTTTTAAAGTACTACTAATTTATAGTCTATTATTAATAAGTTATCTTAAAGTTTTAGTGTCTTTATTTTTACTTATAAGCTTATAAAGCTTTTAGTAATAAAGTAATAAGGTTATAGTTTAACTAAAGAATTTATTTACTAGTAAGTATTTTTAAAGTTATTCTCTAAGGTTAAAGTATTAACTATAATCTTTACTAAGGTAGTTCTTATAAGTATTAGTACTATATCTTATAGTAGCTACTTAAGCTCTTTAGTAATCTTAGGGAAAGTAGTATAAGTAAAAGTAATACCTAGGTATAACTTACTTCTTTTAGTAACTTTTAGGTTACTAAATTTTCTTTTTTCTTTAATAAAGTATTTACTAGTATATTCTTTTTTCTTAAGTAGTACTAAATAATAAAGTTAAAGTTAACTATAGTTTTAGCCTAGTAAGCTTAGTAACTATTTAGTAGCTTCTTTTTATAAAGTATAAAGTAGTTAGTAGTTAGTAATAACCTTAAATCTTTAGTAATAGCTTACTAACTTTAAGTACTATTCTTTAAAGGCTAAAATTACTACTAGTAGTTCTTTATTATAGATTATATAGTTAACCTTAGCTTTTATTATTATTTTTAAATAAAAAGCTATAAGGTACTAAGTCTTATTTTTTTAGTACTAAAGTATTACTTTAGTATAAATAAAGTCTAAGGTATTTATCTTTAATAAGTAAATAGCTTAGTTAAAAATATTAAAGTATAAAGGTATTAGTTAAGGCTTACTTTAGTAATTTAAAAGCTTCTTTATAATCTATAGTTTATTAGTAAGTATAGTCTTTAGTAGTTAGGTAGTTAAAAGATATATAACTTATCTATAGTTAGCTATAAACCTTTAGTAAAAGTTATAAAATCTTAAGAAAGATTATACTCTTTTTACTATAGTAAGTGCTTTTTAGTTTTTATTATAGTAATCTTTTTAAGGTTAAGTTAAATACTATTAGTACTTAGTATAAATCTAAGTATTTAGTAGTTATTACTTTAAATTTATACTTTTAATATTAGCCTATAGGTAGCCTCTTAGAGTTAACTAAGACTTTTTTAATATACTCTTAGTTTTAAGAAGGTCCTTAAAAAATTAAATATTATTAAAGTATATAGTATAAAAATTATCTAGGTATTCTATAAGAATATTATTATATAGTATTAGTAAGTAGCTAGTCTATTATAAAGTCTAAAAAGTAATACTTTATACTTATAGGCTTTATAATAAGTATAAAAGGTTATTAGGTCCTTAAGTTAAGGTATACTTTAATTCTATAGAATACTTATTAAATATCTAGCTTAGTAAAGATCTTTACTTTACTAATTTAGTTTAAGGTCTTATTAATAAGTAGTAAAAAGTATTAGTTTTTCTTAGTAATTTATTTAGTTCTAGAAATTAATATAGAATTATAAGCTCTTATTAGCTTTATATATAAATATATAAAAGAGGCCTAGAGAGTATTTTTAAGGATATAAAGTCTTTCTAAAGATTCTTTAGTAAGTATTCCTAAGTAGCCTATAGTTCTACTAGTAACTACTTATATAAAGGTAATAAGTAAACTTATTTTTTTTACTTTCTTTAAGTTTAATTTTATAGTTATAAGAATAGTAAAAGAAGTTAGTTACTAGTAGTTTTACTAAAAATATTTAGTAGACTACTAGCTTAAGAAGTAACTTTATATTAACTAAGTCTTTTATAACTTACTTATCTTAGTCTAATAATCTTATTTATTTTTTTAGCTTCTTTTTATATTAATTATTTTTTAGCTTATAAAAAAATAAAGCCTAATTTAATATTTTTTTTTAAAGGTTTATATTAAAGTAATAGTATTTATAAAGTAAAGTAGTTATATTTCTAAAGTATAGCTAGTTATATTAAGTATTTTTTTCTTTTATAAGGTCTTAGCTACTAGAGGTCTTAGTCTTAGAGTACTTATTTTATTTTATAAAGGCTTTTAGTTATATCTTACTTATAAGAAGTATTAGAGGATTAACCTAGGCACTAAGGTAATTACTTAGCTTTTATTTTCTACTAGTATTATTAGTAATTAACTTTAAAGATAGCTTATTATCTTTTAGTATTAATCTAGTACTAAATATTAATTTTATAAAAGGTATAAAGGTCTTTATATCTTATATAATAGTAGGTAGTAATAATACTTAAGGGGTATTAAAAGCTAAAGAAGATATTATTTTTTATATTAAGGTTTACTTTATAGTAAGTAAACTACTAATATCCTAGGATTATATTATAGTAGCCTATATTAAGCTATAAAAAGAAGGTTTATATTAATAATATTAGTTAATATATATATTAGCTATTTATACTACTTAGATATTATTTAATTATTTACTATTAAATCCTATAGTAAAAATAGGCTTAGGTAGTAGGCTATAGAGAGTATTATAGAATTTTTTAAGTAAGGTAGTACTTAGGGTATATAAAGAAGTACCTTTACTCTATATTAAAAAAGTATATAGTTAAATTCTATATTTATTAAAGGCTATTATAAGTTTAGTCTTAAGGGGTCTTCTCTTTATAAGGTCCTATAAGTTTATTAATATTATAGATAGTCTATAGTCTTTTTATATACTATACTTTAGTAAAAAGTTATATTTTACTAAAGTATTTAGTTTTTTACTAGTTAGTTAAGATCTTTTTTAATAGTCTTTTTAATATTAACCTTATTTATAGTAGCCTTTTAGTAGTAAAAGTAGTTATAAATAATATAGTTAGTACTACTATAACTAAAATAAGTATTAGATTTTACTAAGTATTAGTAAAAGACTATAAGTATTAAGTTATAGTTAGGCTAGTAAGTAGTAGTATTAGCCTTTAAAGTATTAGTAGTAGTAAGTATAAAAGTATTATACTAGCTAGGTCTTACTTCTTTAGCCTAGGTAGTAGTAGTATAAGTTAATAAAAGTTCTATAATATAAGTAGCTTTTACTATATACTTAGTAAACTACTAGTAATTTATACTAGTATTAATATACTACTAAATAATAGTATTCTAGAGGATAACTAAAAGCTTATTATAAAAGTGTCTTTTTTACTATCTAGTAAGTAGCTTACTAACTTTAGTATATTTTATAAATTTAGTATACTTAGCTTATATATTTTTAAAAGTAACTATAAGGTTATAAAGCTTTTACTTAGTGTTATTAATAACTATAAGACTAATATAAATAACTTATAGCTTTACTAAGATATTTTCTATAGTAGTAACTATTAAGTTAGCTTTATTAATTAAAAAGTAAATAAGGTTAATAGTATATTCTTTAACTTATCTATAAGTATATTTAAAATAGTAGTTACTACTTTAATAAGTATAATTCTTAAGTTAAGTAATAATTTAGAAAAGCTAGTACTTAAACTTTAGGTTCTTATTATCTTTTTTATTCTTAATCTTAGTAAAAATAAGGACTTTAGAAAGTTTAGTATTCTTATACTAGTAAGTATTATTACTAGCTATTAAGAAAGTAAAAAAGTTAGTATATAAGCCTTTAGCTTTTATACTAATAACTTACTATTATAAGTCTTTAAAAACTATATAGTCTTAGGTCTTATTAGTATAGTATTACTTTAGGTGTTTTATTTAATTATTTAAAGTAAAGTTAATATCTTTTACTTTTTAAAGTTTAGTCTTTAGTAAAGTAATTATAAAAATATACTTTTTATAGTTAGTAATAAGTTCTTTAGTCTTAGTAAATAAAACTTCCTAGTTACTAGTGTAAACTATAGTAATAAAGCTAAGTTTAAGCTTTAGGTATTACTAAGTAAGTCTTATAGTAAGTTATTAGTATACTTAGTTATAAAAGTTAATTAGGTTATAGTAATAAAGCTCTTTAAATAGCTCTTAAGTAAATTTATACTTCTTTTTATTAGTAAATAGACTAATATCTTTTAGCTAAAGAGAAGTAGTAATACTATTAACTAGGTTATTAATATATTAGCTATAAGTAGCTTAGTTAGTAAATATAAAGAAGTTTTTAGTATTAATATCTTTAAAAAGGTAGTTAAAGTTAAAAGCTAAAACTTTAGTAAGGTCTTATTCTTTATTTTTTATAAAAGTACTCTAGTAGTTAGCTAGTAAGACTTTTATAAAAATAAACGTCTTAGTATTAAAAGTAATAAGATTACTAGTACTTATAAATTAGGTTATCCTTAATAAAGAAAAAGAAAATTAATTAATAAGTATATTATTAGCTAGTATATAATAGTATTATAGATAAGGTTTAAGGGTACCTATTAGTTAAGGCTTAATAGTATAAAAAAGATATTATTTTTTATCTCTAGAGAATAAAAGAAAGATCTTAGAATAATATTATAGTAGTAATAACTAAGGTTAAATAACTAATAACTATATTACCTAGAATAAAGATTCTAAAATAAAGAGGAAAAGACAACTATAGTAGGGCCTTTCTCTATAGCCTTGCCTTTAAATCCTTTTATAAACCCTTTCTTAGTTATATAACCTCTAGTAGTATATACTTAGCCTTAGTAGTCTTTATAGCTTATTAGCTATACCTAGTATAGCTATTATAGCCTATAGTCCTAGTTACTTTATAATATTTCTAAAATCCTTAGGTATAGTAGTTATATAAGATAATATTCTAAATACTAAATACTTAGATTAAAAAAAAGTTAACTACTAGAGTATAATTTAATAACTTCTAAAAGAATATTCTAAAGTAACTAGCTAGGTCCTAGTTAATAAAGATATAATAAAAAAACTAGTTTCATTTATTAATAGTATAAGTGTCTTATAATATACCTTAAATAACTACTTAGTTCTTAAGCTAAGACTAGAATTCTTATATAGCTTAGCTAATAGACTAGTTTTTTTCTTTAGGATTAATAATTAAGAACTTTAAATAAAGCTTACTAGTAAGGCTAAAGAGAAAGCCTTAACTAGTAGTCTTTAAGGCCTAATATTATGATAAATAATTAGTAAAGAAAAGAATAAATTAAGTGTAGAAAAAAAGAAATTAGCTTATATTAAGGTAATACTTCTTAATCTTATAATACTTAAAACCTTATTTCTTTATTATAAAGTCCTTAGGTAGTATAGTAAACAAAAACTACTATAGCTTAATAACTAACTAAGAGAAAGAGTTAATATAATAGAAGTTAAGATTATATTAATAAGATATAATTATAAAAACAAAACTTATAATTAAGTAACTATAGTATAGAAAAGAATTAATTAGTTATTAGTGTTACTAGTTAAAAAAAGTATATTAATAAAAAGAAAAAAAACAAAAGAAGCTAGTAAAAAGGTTCTTTTTTATATTTAACTAAAGGTTAAATTAGAAGAATAAATTAAGAAGGAAAGTAACTAATAAAAGTAACTTATTTAACTTTACTTTAACTTTAACTAAAGGGATAATTTATAACTTAAAGTTATTAAATAATAGTAAATTACTTCTTTATCCCTTTAATAAACTACTAATCTACTTTTTCCTTTAGATTATTTATAACTTCTTTTATTTACTAAGCTAATAGTTACTAATTTATAATATAAAAACTTCCTACTTTACTATAAATAATCCTTTTCTTTTTAACTAATAATAATAATAAGCTTTAGTAACTAATAAATTAGACTATTACTTAAGTACTTTTACTTATTTATTTACCCTTTAAAGCTTTACTTTTTACTATTAACTATATATATTTAATTTCTTTTTTTAATCTTTAAATATTTACTAGTATTACTTTTTACTTCTTTTTAATAATAGTTATAATATTATCCTTAGTTTCTTTTACTTCTACTTTACTTATTTATAATTAAGTAAATAATTATACCTAGATCTAGTGTTCTTTTACTATTAATAACTATAAGATAGATATATAGTCTTAGTTTAAATATTAAGAAGATAATTACCTAATTAGCCTTAAAAATATACCTTTTATATTAATTTAAGTAGCTAAGTATTAAATAGTAATAAGTAACTAAAGTAATAAGTAAATAGAGTGTAAGTGTAAAGGTAGGTATATAGTATTACTAAAGCTAAAAGCTGCTTTCTTTTTTCTTTTTCCTTTTGTCCCTTAGGTATTCCTAGTGTATATATACTTACTTTACTTCTATATACCCTCTAAGTATATAATCCTCTTATATACCTTATATACTTATATTATACACCTTACTTATTTAGTATTATATAATACTTAACCTACACTTAGCCTATTTACTTATTTATTCTTAATATAATACTTTTCTTTTTAGGCTTTATTTTAGAAGCCTCTTTAGAGTAGGCTAGCTTAGTGCTATTTTCTCTACTACTCTACTACACTATAAGCTCCTATAGCCCTTATATACTACTATATTACTATATATCCTCTTTATATAATTTCTTTTTTTATAGTATTACTATAATTTTTTACTTAGTCTTATATATTATTATTATTATATAAAACTAGGTAGGCGTAAAGGCTTCTTCTTTTTCTTCTAGTTTTTTATTTAAACCTAGGTAATATAAAAGGCTTTTCTTTTCTTTAATTTCCTATTTTAAATATACTTTCTCTTTAAATTAGGCCTCCTAGGCTATATAAATAACTTCTTATAGCTATTTTCTTTTTTTTTTCTTTTTTTCTTTAACCTAAATTAACTATATAAATCTTTTTTTTATTATTATAATTTTATTATTTTCTTTATACTTTTACTATACTTATTAGCTTTACTAACTTATTATTATTATATCTAGGTAAAAGTGTATTTTATACTTCTTTTACCTTATTCTTTTATAAGTACTATATATCTATAGTACTTTTTACACTTATTTTATAATCTTATACTAATATCTATAAAAATTTTAAATACTTACTTACTTTTACCTTTACTAACTATTACTATATACTTATTCTATACTTATTTACTACTTAGGCACTAATATTTTATTTTATAAATAGTGCTCTTAAAGGTCCTCTTAAGCCCCTAAAGGCCCCTAAAGAATAGCTTATTACCCCTAAGGGTAGTATAAAGGTATACTTTATACTATTTACTTACTACTTTTATTTATTACTAACTTTATATAGAAGCCTACTAAAAAAAAAGGCTATATATACTATAAGTATAGTAAAGTATATAATATACCTTATATACCTTATATATACTACCTTTATACTAATAAGGCTATTAAATACTACTTTAACTAAGGTAGTATATTTTATTATTATTACTACTTATTTTTACTTACTTTTTTTTTAGGCTAAAGTATATAATATATTATTATACTAATAGTAGGCACTTATACCTAGGCCTTATATAACCCTTTATATATTCTTAGTACTACTTATTTTTACTTACTTATTACTTAGATCTTTACTTTACTCCTAGGTTATTACTAAGTACTTAACTAGGCTATATACACCTAGGATATATTTACTAAAGATACTTTAATACTACTACTATAAGTATCTTTTTTACTATTATTTAGTTTATATATACTAATTTCTTTTAGCTTTAAACTATATTTTATAACACTAGTAATAATATAGTATATATACTTATAGTAGTATATACTATTAGTAGTATACCTCTAGTGCTTTCTCTTATTACCTTTATTATACCTCTAGTGCTTCTTCTTATACCCTTTGTTCTAGCTACCTTTACTATACCCTTAGATATACTTTGCTTAATACTACTAGTACTACTACTACTACTCCCCTCTTTAATAAACAGTAGACCTATACCTTATTATAGCTATTAAGAATATTACTTCTATAGTAGCTTATATATATTACTTCTTTTTTACTACTTATAAGCTACTTACTTACTACTTATTACTAATATATATATAGTACTACTTTATCTTTTAGTAAAAAGTATAGCTATATATTAACTATACTACTACTAAGGCTAAGCTAAGGCTAATACTAACTAATAAAAGAGATAGTAGTACTATACCTTCTAGTATAATAGTACTAAGTAAGCTACTTACTTATATTATACTAGGATAGTTTTTTAGCTTATTACTTATACTCTATATAACTTTAGTTATTTATTTTAGCTTTATTTTCTTAGTTATAAATACTTAGCCTAGAGCTTAGTTATTTAGCCTATAGGCTTTAATACAACTATTATATTACTTTTTTACTTATTATACTTATTAATAAGTAACTTTATCTTAATATAATACTATAGCTCTTAAGTGTTTCTTTACTACTATTCTTTTTACTAGATAAAGTACTACTATTATACCTTAGTTCTCTATAGTTAAGGATTCTTTTACTCTATATAGTAGCCTAGTGTTTATCTTATATAGTTATAGCTACTTAGGCTTTTTACTATTTTTACTTTAAATAGCTTAGTAAAAATATAGAGAAAATATTATATATATAGTAGTAAATAAGAGTATTAAGTTAGTAAGCTAGGCTATAGAAGCTAACTATAGTAAGTATATAAAAAGGCCTAGTTATTTATTTATAAGTTTATTACTTAGGTACTTTTACTTTATATTTCTACTAGATAGTAGTACTTAGTCTTTAACCTTAAATCTCTTTAGTATTCTTTTCTTATTATATACCTATGTTTACTATATACTTACCTTATATAGTATAAGCTTTAAATTAGCTTTCTTAGTATAAAGTTATTAAACTTTCTTTTTACTAAGATATTTATAGTTAGTACTACTTTACTATTAGAATATTTATAAGTAAAAGTAAGTCTTAGCTTATTAATACTTTATTTAAGGATATACTAATAAATAAGTAATATATATTATTATATATAAATTAAGCTAAGTAAAGTTACTATACTTAATTTACTTAGTCCTTTATATAAAAGTAGTAAAGGTAGTACTCTATATTTTAGTTTTACTTTTTAGTTTACTTATTAGTCTATAAGTAAAATATAGTACTTAGATAATACTTTATCTCTAGGAGATAGTAAAGGTATACTTAGAACTTACTTATAAATAGTATACCTTAGTTAAAAATAATACCTTTAGGTGTTTAAAAGTTATAAATACCTTTATAAATAGTAAGTTAGCTAAGTTACTTATAGTAAGGTATAAGTTTATAGTAATATAAATACTATATTTTATATACTAATTAACTATAATAAGGATAATATTATATAGCTTTTTCTTTAGTAGTAATATTAATAATAAGAGCCTTATAATAAAGTTTATTAATATTTCTATATATAAATGTTTTAGTATTAGTAGTAAAGTAAAATAACTATAATAGTAGTAATACTATAGCTTTATTCTTTAGTATACTATATATATATTAATATATTCTTTAATATTCTTTTATTGTTTCCTCTAGTAGTAGCTTCTCTATAGTAGCTATATTATATAGTTAACACTTAAATATCTTATATACTCTATATTATAGTAGTCTTCTAGGATTTTCTCTTTATTTCTTTTTTAAGGTATATAGACTTGTGTTCTTTTATAGAGGAGACTTTTCTATTAATATACTAGGCTTTTCTATTATCTTTTCTCTTTATAAACTTAGCTTAATTACTACACTTTTACTTTAAAACTACTACTTTTTTCTTATAAAAGTATTCTCTTAGTAAAGTTATAGTAATATAGTAATTATTAGCTTTATTTTATTATTTACTATTTTAAAGTTATATTAATTTTTACTTTTCTATAAGATATATAATTTATAACTTATAGCTTTAGTAATAGGCTTAAGTAGTTAGCCTTTTACTTTATTACTACTCTAGTATAGCTTTTACTATATACCTTAGTTTATTTTTTTTAACTAGTTAAGCTAAGGTTAAGTGTTTACTTTTATTATTATTTAGCCTTCTATATATATACTTCTTTTATATAGCTTTATAATATTACTATCACTTAAAGAGGTTCTTATTTTACTTTTACTTACTATAGTTATACTAATATTACTTTTATTTTACTACTTAGTAGCTATTTTTTCTTATTTAGTATATAGTTTAGCCTTCTTAAAAGTTTATTTATAAGGTTTTATATATATAGTTTAAACTTAGTATTAATATTATATACTACTAAGTTATTAAGCTAGTGTAGCTATCTTAGGTTAAAGTACTTTTTATCTAAGAATTAAAGGTTAAAGTAATTATTTATACTATAACTATTTTTTACTATAGTTAATATATTACTACTAGTTCTATAGGCTATTAATAATTACTAGTAGCTTTATATAGTACTATAGTATATCTTTACTCTTATAGCTTATATAATTAAAAGTAATAGATACTACTTTCTTTATACTATTATATAAGTACTACCTTAATAGTAAATTTAAATATATTAGTATAGATTACTATAGTAGGCTATATTAAAAGTATAGTACTAGTGCTTTAGTAAAGGCTATAATAAGTTACTTAAACACTATAACTACTATAGATCTAATATAGCTTTTTCTTTAGTTCTTTTAGCTTATTAGTTAAAGGTTACTATTTTAGAGTAGTTTTAATAAACTACCTATAAACCTTATAAATCTAAGAAATATTTAAATATCTTTAATACTATATAGTAGTAGCTACTAAGTAACTACCTTAATATACCTTGCTCTATAGAGATACCCTTTATTAAAACTATAAATCCTAAGAACTAATTATTATCTATAGAACTTATATTTTCCTAGGTTAAAGTAAAGCCTTACTACTTTAGCCTTATAAGACACTATATATATAGTCCTTATACTTTTAGGTTTACTACTATAGACTATAATATTATCTAGATATATAATATACTATATTTACTAGGCCTACTAAGGCCTTATTAATATATAATTAGAATATTACTAGTGTATTAACTAGGCTAAAAGTATAATATAATACTTAAAGTAGCTATATTAGGTATAAAAGATCTTTTACTTATTACCTATATATATATATTAATAGTATATATTCTT